>NC_059471.1:69681019-72081019 GCF_018139145.2 Gymnogyps californianus | reverse complement strand
TAGAAACGAAAAATTGCATAAAAACCTACTTCCACAGTTTTGTAGTAATGCATACTGTAGCTCCTGCTATGTATCAAAAACCACACATGCACATTTTGTTCTATTCACCCAGAATACAAAAAACTCATTACAAAGTTCAGTTTCCATCATGATTTATTAAATTCTTCCTGTTCTTCATACATCTCCTATAAAAAAGGAGTAATAAAAGGTTCTTAAATACAATTGCTACCATTCATGCAAAATATTGCCCAAGTCAGGAACAATCTTTTATTTCCTATTTGATACTATCTACATGGTGGGATGCGGGCAAAGACCTTCTGCTACTCGAGACTGGATTAATTTCACCGATGGATTTTACAGCTCATCATAAAATGTCCAAACACTTGTTGCTCCAATGCAATATATCCCATAAAAGCAAAAAAACCAAAGGCCATCTTATGGTCAATGAAAAGCCAGTTGTTTAAATGATCTAATATGATCTATAGCTAGGTTTGGATTTGTTTCTTTGGGTTTTGTTTGTGTTGCTTAATAATAAATAAATATACGCAACCAGCCAAATTGCCGTTTTCCTTTATGCAAGACACTTATCCCTGGACCATGAGCTGTACACAGCAGCATCCCCAGATGAGCTATTAGTTGGCTAGAACAGGATTGGTGGAGAGAAAAAGAAACGTTTTGGATTGTGGCCAACTGTTCACTGCACCCAAGTGATTCACATTAACTATAGCTGTTGTAACAGTGATTTTAAAATATTGATTCATGATATAGTAAGATCATGAGGTCACTGCCTGCTATTACATCTCTCACTTTCTACTCTGTCCTGGTTTCAGCTGGGGTAGAGTTAATTTTCTTATTAGTAGCTGGCACAGTGCTGGGTTTTGGATTTAGTGTGAGAATGATGTTGATAACACTCTGATGTTTTAGTTGTTGCTAAGTAGCGCTTATCTTAAGCCAAGGACTTTTCAGTTTCCCATGCTCTGCCAGCAAGCAGGTGTGCAAGAAGCTGGGAGGGAGCAGAGCCGGGGCAGCTGACCTGAACTAGCCAAAGGGGTATTCCATACCATGGAACGTCATGCCCAGTATATAAACAGGGGGGAGTTGGCCGGGGGCGGGGGGAGGATCGCTTCTCGGGCATCACTCAGCAGGTGGTGAGCAATTGCGCTGTTCATCACTCATCTTTTCTTATTTCTTTTTTTTTGTTGTTGTATTCTTTTTCATTATAATTATTATTATTATTAGTTAGTAGTATATTTTTACTTTAGTTATTAAACTGTTCTTATCTCAACCCACGAGTTTTACTTTTTTCCGTTTCCTCCTCCCCACCCCACTGGGGGAGGGGGAAGCGGCTGTGTGGTGCTTAGTTGCTGGCTGGGGTTAAACCACGACATACTCTAACCAGTTCCCTAAATAAAAGCGCTGTTTTGTCTTTTAGGGCTATCAGCTCTTAGAGTGTGAGGACAGGACTGTGAAACTAAAAGTAAGAAGATTTAAGCCAGTCACCTTTATTTTATTAAATATTTAATTTCTATTCCTTTATCCTCCATACAAGTGCACAAAACTACAGTTAATACACAGAAGGAAGTCAACTGTTTCTTTTTGATACTTGTCTGCTTTTGAGAAGATACCTATTCTCTGGACTGTCCATAGCATCGTCCAGTCATGGAGCACAGAAGCTTCACTCAGTCTCCAGCCTACCAGAAAGCACATACAGCTGTGGATGGAGATAACAACACATTTTGGTCATTTTCCTATCCAACCCTTCTACTGCACTGTTCTGGAGACTGCCTCATTTATCACATTAAAATTTTGTTTCCTCTGAACCCGGCTGAAAGTGGAATTCTGGCTTTCGTCTCTTAAATCCCTTTTGTTCTAGAGTTACCAAGCAGGCATACTCTGAAATCCAGTTAAACCACCCCGGATTACAGGCAAGTTTGCTTGCAGAACAAGACACAGCCACAGGAAAGTTTTCATAAATATGATTATTTTCATGGAATACTGCAAATTAGGCAACCATAGAATTATAGTCAAAGCAGGTATAACTACCTTGAAAAGACAAGCTTGAGTTGTATGTTTCAGGACCTCTGCAAACACAGGAAGATCATGATGCACCTGGTTCTATTCTTCTTATAGTTGCTGTAATTTGATACATAACCTACACACATGTACATAATTATGAAGATTAATCACACCGCAAGGAGATGAGCTCTACACCAACAACCAAAATAAACAAACTCCTCCTCAGTATGTCGCATTTTCTCTCTAGGTACCCGAGTTTCTTACCCGGCGACCAATTTCCAAGATGTCGGGTTTTCTGAGATTAATTTTTAGTGGTTTGGGTTATATCTAACGGATACCACAGAACTCTTAAGGATCAGTAAGAAAAATGAGAGGAGATGAGCTAGATGACCACATGAAATACAAAATTGACTTTTTTCCTGTAGAGGACAGTACATACTGGAAATGGCTAGATGATTTCTTTCATATGGAAAATTTGTATTTTTCCATCAGCTGAAGTCAACTATAATTCAAATATATCACTTCTGGCTAAGAAGTTCTTGGAGAAAACAGCAAACTGTAAGCTCAAGAAAAAAAAAATTCATGAAAATGTCATCTAGTGTTTTTAGAGACTATACGTATCAGTGTATGAGCTCATAAGAGACACCAGAACTTTAACTATTGATTAACCTTTCTCCTTAATAAAGGATGAAAAAGTCTTAAAGGGTGGCTACAAAAAGGACAGAGGCTCTGCCTTCACAAGGAGCCACATGGAGAGGACAAGAGGCAACGGGTACAAGTTGCACCAGGAGAGGTTTCATCTTGATATAAGAAAGAAATTTTTTACAGTGAGAACAATCAATCACTGGAACAACCTCCCCAGGGACACGGTAGAGTCCTCATCACTGGAGGTTTTCAAGCTGCAATTGGACAGGGTGCTAGATAATCTCATCTAGGCTTCCCCACCCATGAAAGGTTGGATTTTTGAGGTCCCTTCCAATCTGGGCTGTTCTATGATTCTAAGTTTATCAAAAAGAAAATCTCATACGAAAAGAAACTCTTACTCTGAAAAAAACCACAGAATCTTCAAGACTCTATGAAATGCACACTATAAGTCACCGCAACATCAGTCTAACAAAGATGTTCTTTATTCCAATCACCAGGTTTTTGATTTGATAGGTAGTTACTCTGACCCCTATATAGACAACCTCTTGCTTAAACTAAAGTATCTAATGCCTAATACACTGAAGAACTGCCCTCATGAGGGTAAGCTTTTCTTAAACCTTGAAACACATTTAATTTTTATTCAGGACACTGGGAGGTGAGGAAGAAAGATCTCCAGTCTAAAAGCCATTAGATCAGAACACCACAACCAGTGGGGCCAATCAAAATCAGAATCATGGGTACGTGCCTAGTTTGATTAAAACTAGAAATCAGAAAAACAAAACTACTTTAGGTTAGTGTGTTAAAAACACGACATATCAACTGCTCAAAAGTTGTCTTCCTAGAGCCTGCAAAACTAGAGAAGCTAGGCTGTAATGTCTACTTACAACATCTGATAATGATTTACCATTTCCTCGGCAGATGTGATTTTTGACGCAGCCAGTCCACTTAAATTCTAAACACACAAGTTAGGAACATGGTACTTCAGTGATTACTAGATGCCTCTGGCTCAAATCTTGAGAGTTGTGGATTATTTTCTTAATGCTGATATGAAAACCTGGGAGACTAATTTCTCCCTTTGTAGTTCCAGGAATTGAATGATGAACCAAGGTTTCTGGACTAAGGAGAATCCCCACTGCTAAAGACTTGTGCTTACAGTGCGAATTTTTCCTTGAGAATGAAGATAACTTCTACAGCTGAAACCTAAGGAACAAATGAGCGTGAGAGACATCTTGCACGGGATATACTAAATCAGAAGAAAAGTTAAGCAAGATTTGAAAGATGCTCACTGGTTCATGAAATAAGAAATGTAAAGACGATATGATGCTCCCTCTATAGGAATCATGATGAAGCGATGAGCAAGAGAAATGCTTTGTAAAGAACCCTTGAAGTGCGGGCAGAAAGCGGGGGTGGAAATCAAGACGGGGACTTAAACACCCATCACAAGCAGGCCAATTTCAGACAAGATTTCATCTTTCTTGTGATTACAGTATCTAACTTGTTTCATAACAGTTTTCCCTGTTTTCACAAATTCAAGAGCAGAAATGCACAGTGACTCACTGAAAGTGAGCCACCATAGTTAATAGTTTTCAGGGTATCTCTAGAGCCTGAAGGACAAGCTATAGTGACCCTTTGCCCAGACAAAAGCTTTTTAAATAAAACTGAAATGCTCATATTCTGGACCTGTGAATATAAAGAAATCTTCAGCAATTAAAAAAAAAATGCCAACAAACTCTGAAACTGCACAAAAGCCTGCAAAGGTAGAAATAGTATTCCTAGGAATAGAATCCAAGTGTTCAGCACAAGAGAAACAACCTTCCAAGAAAGAAAAAAAAAAGTCAAGTTAAGAACTCCTGTGATCAAAATTAACATAATTTGGCCCTGCATCTCTTTCTAGACCACACACAGATGGTAAAATCTTACCATTCTACAAAATAAGGTTCTTTAACTAAAATTCAAATTTCTATTGGGCAATCCTTTTCAAAACTGAAGAGGAACTAGGAGTTTTGATGCTTTGTACATGACTGGCGGCTCAGAAATACTCAATACAGCCCACTAGGAAAAGATATGTAACATCCCTTCGCACACTGCTTCATAGGCCTAGCATTATACTTCCCAATCCACAACCACTTAATCCTATTATTAAAGACTGTTAATCAAAGCCTACAGATCAGGTAATGGAATGAAATGTTAAGTCTACATTTTATGAACTCTATAAACATGTCTGTGTGTATAGAAGAGTTGCACAGCAACTGTGAGATTTTAGATCGCAAAACAAGGAATATAGATGCGAATGCTGATGTTAAGTTAATATTTGTTTTAATCTCATCTGTAGCACACACAGTCTGATGCAGGGAAGTTATTTCTTTAAATACTTTAAATTCAGGATGGTGTAGTTGTAAGACAAGTCACTTCCCATTATCTCAGGCAGTTGGGATAACACAGATAACAGACAAACCCAGACCAAACCCACAGGTACTATGGGGAAAAATGCTTGGGAGCACAGAATGGAGATCTCAATGACTCTGTAAGAAGTGAACATGGATCCTCACGGGCTTTTTAATTCCAGGTCAGTACTAGTCCTGCCCAAACTTGAGTTGTCTCTGCCATACTTTTCAGCATTCCCTTTTCCAGGTATACGGTACAGAGACATTCCTGCTGCCTCTTCAAGTAGCCAACTTGAATCTGGCAGAATATACACTTTATGGCTCTGCACTACAGGAAAGCATATGAACTATTTCTAAAGACAAAGTGAGGCTGCACTGTGACTCAACAAATAACCCTGCCAAACTTGTGTCTCAATACACGGCACACATAACCTCTAATCCAGACAGTCCAATTTCAGGTAACTGAAAGCTGAGTGAAAGCATAACACATTCTTACAGCTATTTTTGCATTTCTGACCAGAGTGAACATCCTGTCAACGTCCTCTAACGCAAAAGAACTTGATTTAATTAACATATTCAAACACATTCTTGAAGGTGTAACTCCACTGCTAAGGGAAGTATGGCTATCTCGGGCCACTGCTAATGAGTATCAGAATCTTTTGCTTGAACTGTAGATTGAATCCATCCCATCTCAGCAGGGCTTAAAAGTTGTTTCCATCAAGTGGGTATTTTGTGGCCTGTTGGAGTTTCATGCATCTACACTCCAGCTCCCACATCAAACTCACCACTCTACTTGGCACTAGTTTGCAAGCCCTTTGAGGAAAGAACTGTCTTACGTGTTTACGCATTTCTCAGCACAAGAGACTCCTATTCTTGGCTGAGTCTTTTGGAACAGGGTCTAAAACTGTTTTCTACCACATATTGAAAAGTTTAGAATCCAGCAAAAGAACTTAAAAATAAAAAAAGATAGTTCAAAAGTTTTTTTTTTAAGATACTGTATTTTTAAAGCCCCATGATTTTAGACACTTCAGAGTTAACACTACTGTTCCATATTAAAATAAACTAATTAGTATGTTGCAAAGCAACTGAATTTTATTCTAGGAGGGAAATAAACTCTCAGGGTGAAGTTTCATAAGATGGTTGAGTCAACTTCATGGCTGACTGCCACCAAAAGGGATGGTTCTGCTCTTCAATCTCTGCTAGCCTAACAGGCTTTATCCCTTCTTCCCAACCTCTACACTACCTCCGAACACACATGACCCCTATGTTCATACTGGTGCTATGTGTAATTTAGCTCACTAAATCAATAGAAAATTGACATAATTTTACGGGTTAGTTTCCTGCCAATTCAGCACGCAGAACTGACTCACAAAAGCATCAGACAAAGCCAAAGCAGACAGGCCAGAAAAGAGGAATGGATGGGACTGTTCCTTTCGTTGCCAGTGGGATCTTAAGATTCTCTCAGCCATTTCTAGAAACCAACTTTTAGAATCATGGCTATAACTAACTGTGGTGTAAATGTGGACACAGTTGCAATGAGCTAGCTACTCGCTTTTGTTCCCCCCCCCAAAACAAGAGAGGTAGGCTACCTCGCCTTTTCCATAGGGTAAGAGTTTCCAAAGAAAGTTACAATCGAACAGCTCCCCATCTTAGGCCACATATGCCCATACGATAATCACTTCTAACTACAAGCACCTGATATTACAGGGTCAACCAGCAAGTTCTGTTTTGCAGTTCAATCTTTGATGGTATTTTAAAGCAATAGAAATGAAATTAGCTGAAGGACACTTGAAAAATATCTGTCCCCAAAACCACCCAACACCACCCCCATCTCCTGTGAGTAAACCTAAGACTATAAATTAGGAAAGAACAATCATTAAAATTTTGGGCAAATTAAATACCAGACACAAAACTGTTAGTATGAGAAATTTAGAAATAGTATTTTTCTAAAATATGAACATCCATGGCGTTTGCTAGAAAGGTGAAATACCATACAACTCACACAAAGCATGAAAAAACCCAAGTCCTTCAGAATCAACTCCTTATGTGTAGATGACTTTTCTAAGACTGTGTTCTGTGCATACTTTCATTTGAGCTTGACAGCAAAGAAATGATACTCTGACCTTCAGTTCAATCACTCCCCCAGCAAGAGACACAGGAACTCTTTGCTAAACTAATCCAGTTTCCAAACTGACTATTTTTGCAACTCAAAATGGTCTTTATTTCAGATCAGTTTACTTTAACATCAAGGACTAAATACTTTACATACAAGTAACAATTAAGAAACATATAAGTAACAATTAAGAAACATACATTTCTTTTGCTGGCGAATCACCACAATGACCTAAAGCAGTTGTACAGCAGGTAACCATTTATACAAGAGCTGTACAGGACAAAAGTGTTTAGACCTTTTCACAACTGACTCGGAGTCCAGGACAGACAATTGTTTAATTGTCACAACTTAAGGAACTATGAGCACGAGGTACAGGAAACAGCATCACTGCACAGTCTGCACCAGCTTTGAGAAATCTGTTTTCAAGAAGATACTCTTTTTGCTTTTATACATGGCATTTGAGATGGTTAGTTCTCTGAAAAATAGCAAGCCAGATTCAATTTGAGACCAACTGTCAATGTTTCATTCCTCTCTAGGAATAACACTCAGTAGCAGCTACAGTCCATTTAGAGCTTGTCACAAGTAGTGGTTTAACTTGGTTGAATTTTTCTTCTGCTCACAGAAGACTCTGGCTTCAGTTTCAACATTTCTGCATTTTTTGGTAAAGTTTCCCCCCCCTCCTTCAGAGTTCCTCAGCAATGAGTGGCTCTTCTTCATAAATTTTCATTGCTATATTTAACCATGTAGCTCAATTCACTTTTTAGTTCAAATATCACCTCTTTGATATAACTATTCTTACTGCCACAATACACTGGCAAGTTTCAGCAGACTTCAGCAACTGGCTTCATTATTTCTCTTCTGCACTTATATTCTTTTGGGGCTTCAACCCTAAGAGGACTTAGCACACTCACAATCTTTATGCCAGCTTCTAAATGCCTAGATTCCAGAATAAAATCCATTAAGTAAAATGGGAATAAGAAGTATAGCTTGTGGAATTAGGAGTCTCAATAGCAACATAGTGAATGGATTGTAAATCACCAAGAGGAAATTCTCTTTCTCTCTTGGATTTGAGTATCTGAAACAATAAACAAGATGAGTATATGAGTTGGGTAGTCTTCCTTCAAGCCCCTATGTTTAGCTGTCTATAGTATTTGAGAACAGAAAACTCTGTTACTCTCTTCTTTGAAGAGTGGGATGTTCATTTTTCTACCTAATAAATCAATAGAGCCTGTTTAGGAAGTTTTTAGTTTGAGCACTGCTCAGTCTGACAACAATCCAATCCCACAACTCGCATCTTACACAAGAAGCCTATGCTGAGGCGTAGGTCAAGCAGTCGGTAGGTAGCATAAGTAAACCATGATCCCTCCTCCCAAAAAATGAGAAGTGTTGCTGCTGCCGAATGATTTAGGGCTTCCTAAGACTTCCTAGGCACAACTGAAGGAAGTGTCCTTGTAAAGCTAAAGAAATACTTAACAAGGCAGGAAAAGTTGGTAAGTGGAGGTATAATCATTCAAAAATAAGTAACTGGAAAATTTTCATAGGTGATCAAAGCAAGGTATCTGTGAATGCTCTGAATTTGTTAACATCGAATTCAGAGGAACTGTGCTGGTGAAAACCTCTGACATACACTATCCTCAGCTTCCCCAGATTCCCTAGACTTCAGGCCAGCAGACTGGTGAAATCTTGTCAAAAGAGATTACAGATTTTTGATTGATTTTATGTATTTGTTTGGATATATACACATGTATATATATATGTGTGTGTGTGTGTGTTTGTCTGTGCACTTGTGCACATGTATATACAAACAACAAACTTTGTTGCTGACCAATTTGATTGCTCGCTACCCAGATTAACCACTTTGGCAACAGAGAATGGCACAGAGACAAATCCGCTCTCTGGGCCAATGCTCTAACTAACATAATGAGAAGGCACCACTTCTTCTCTACAAGTTTTTTTTTTTTTTTAGAAGTGCCCAGGGCAATTGTGCTTTATGCTCAACTCAATGTTATCAGCGTACACTGAGCAGGTGCTGATCAGGCCAGGCTTTTCAGGGAAAAAGAGATAAGACATCCACTTTGCGAATCTCAAGTGGTAGCTGATGTCAGATACTAAGGAGGACTATCTCTCTACTCACATACAGGTAGCACTAAACATGTACAGCAGCAAAACTGTAAGAACTCAAGTAACTTTACCAGCAAAAGTATTGATGACTACAGATTTAGTATTTAAGTAGGTAGATTTTCTATTGATAGCAGCTTTCGAATGACATTACTTAATTCCAACTGACATTGCGTAGTCAAGTTCCCAAATGTTTTTCTGGATTTGCCTTTGAAACTCTCAAAGCTGCAAAATCTTTTTTGAAGTAAAATCTTCACAAGATATGGCTTCTATGCTTAGCCTTGAAGTTTTAAGTTTCTACTCAAGTTTTCTATATCTTTTGTTAGTCCATGGATGTTACTTTTATCATCAACTCAGACCAACAAGACTAGGAGGAATCAGATGAAACTACTAAGTGGAGAGATCAAAACAAATGGAAATATTTTTTCATCTATGGCCTAGTTTATTTGTGGATTCTCTGACACAGGACACCAAGGATGCTAAAAGTCCATATGGATTCAACAGATGAATGGAATAAAAAGTCATTAAATGTTTTTGGGTTTGGTTTTTTTTTTTTAAAAAAGGTAACAAACCACAGGAACTCAGAATATAAAGGCAAAGTATCTCAGTATGTTTGTTTCTTTACTATTACCTAGGCGAACTTTTGATCTGATCCAATACATTCTCAAGTTTCTTCCTAGATTCACAGGAAAGTGAAAAGATAGAGCACAGTGTTTCTACGTTTTCCAGGAAAAACATAGTTCTAAGTACTTAGGACAAAACAAAAATGCTCTAATTCTTTAGGACCCCTAATTAAAACTCAAATCTGAATTGCATTCTTGGCCTGAAGTGGTTTTAAGTTGGTATATTAAGTACCTCTGACATCGAAACAACAGTCTTACGCTGCTTCTTAGTGGAGACAGATTGATACAAAAAGGCCACAGAGCAAAAATGGCCTATCCCAGGCAAACAGGATGCTTGTGGAACTTAGGTTAAAAATCAAGATAGAAGTTACAGGAATCATTATGGAGGGGCAACACTGCTAACTTCAAATTCCAGATCAGCCAGAAATTAGAGTGAAAAGTCATTACCCCTACCTCTCCCCCAGTATTGTTTTATAATAGGATTCTTGGAACTGCTTAACAAATAATGCAGTTTCAGCATGGAAATCTAGGAAATAGTGACTGAAAAGCCAGTCTTTCCAGTTTCCCAATGCTCTAATGTTTCCTGAAAACAACAGGCAGATTCAGAAACCAGGAACAGTATCCTTTCAATCCAGGCCATTATTTTAGTTCTTTACTTCAACTGGGAGTTGCATTCAAAAGCACAAAATGGTAAAATACATTCACTCTACTTGGTAAGCTGCACTAATCATTTACCTTACATGCGATGGGGTCACGGGCTTTCCTATTTGTAAGAATTATCAGCAATTTCATGACTTCCTTTAAACAGCAACAGCTCCTAGGTTTCCAAAATGATGTAAGTGGACTACAACCATTTGTCCAAGATGCTGACTCATCATGCCCTGGACTAACAGCTGATCTGAGTCACCTCAAAAAGACGAAGTCATGAACATGGTGGACAGAACTTTATTCTACTTTGGATATTCACTGGCAACTAGAACCTGACCAAATATGTTAGCAACAGTCCCCAGGATCCTGCCAAAATGCACCGCATACCTCACCCTGCCAGAATACTGCCAATCTCTAAGTCAAAATGGAAAAACCTTAGAGCAGTTGCACAGCTTCAGCACTGCTTTCATGTTTTGGCATTCACACCAATCCACCTGCATTTGCAAGAATGACTCTGCAAGGTACCTGAGCAGTCTCTTCTCCCAAGTGAAATTAGCTTTCTCTTTTTCAGGACTATTTACTTTCATAAATGAAGAAGCTGAAAAGGTCTGCATGAATTCAAGCAAACCAAATAAGGAGGTTACAACCAATAACTCCTTTATGTTTGGATTTGGTTAAAGTATTTACAGATAGCTGGGAACAGAAAGCAAAACCAACACAGAAGAGTTAACCACAATATGGCTAAGCTTTACTTACGCAAGCAACTAAATTTCAAACCACCAGCTTCAGCACTATTAAACAGGTAGAATTCCAATTGGGAGACCTGAAGCTTTGAGATAGGAAAGGAGTTGGTCGTTTGTGTGTGTGTGTGTGTGTGTGTGTGTCCCCAATTAATAAAATATTACTTTCCCCAAAAGCTAACACTGAAATTCAGGGACCATGGTCTGCTTAGGCATTTACAGCAAAGAATCCTTTCTATGGGTATACCAAACTAAAAGTATCTCCTAGATGAATTTAACGGTCACAGATTCCTTAACTACAGTAGCAGCAGTCCTTCAGTTAGTTTTGAAAATGCAAGCCACAGGAATGGAAATTATCATCACAGCCCAAAATTTAAAGCTGTTCTACACACTCACCTCTCTTCCACTGAAGAGTGAGAAAGAATAAGGGTTTCCTAATTCTGACTTCTATCTTACAAGCACCAGTTACTCCACATGAAATACAGAAGTGGGGGAACAACAGACACAGGAGGCCCTCCTTCCTAAAAACATTTCTCTCTCCAATTAAAATGCTGTCTGGTTTCCACAACAGAGCAGAAAGCTGCTCTCGGGGAGCAGCACTACACAAATTTATCTTTTAAAAAAAGACACTTCCACAAGTATACTATATTACAGATGTTCGAGAATTCCTCACGCTTTTTTGCATCCGCTTAGACTTGCCCTCTTACTTTCAACTTTCTTTATAACTCCATGGCCACTCTCATTTCTATTTCCTTCCAGTTTTTCCTCACTTTGCTATGCTTAGGTAAACACATGGCACTATCACCCAATTAATCTACATTGTATTGGGGAGGGTTTCAACATTTGGATACTTAGCTCCCTTGTTGTATCTATACCAGGCAAACATGCTGCTAAGAGCTGACAGAGATCTCAGTGATAATAATATACACCTTTAATTAAAACAGAAAAATGTTCAATACAAAAAAATTCATTCTTCATGAAATAAACAATAGCTAACAAATTAAATGGGGAAAGCACATGGCAGGGTCAGGCAAGTTATTCTTTTCCTGCTTGTCCTGAACAACTGATTTATTAAAAAAAAGGTCTGTGTAATCATATTAATTTTTTCTACCTACTCAAAACCAGGTTTCATGTTTGAATCATTCTTACTTTTTTTTTAACCTCTCTAGTAACTGAAAGGGATGGTAGAAAGGCTGAAAATTTGCCATGAAACTTCTTTAAAAAAGACATCTGGGTCAAGGGATCAGAAAAGACTAATCAAAATCAGCACTCGGTTACAACACACTATCTCTGCATCAGAACAGGCTGTGACTAAGTAAGAGTACGTACATACTATCCAGAAAGATGGACTGGTGCTACGCTTGAAAGGCCAATTACTGAATAACGTACTGAAGACACGTATACCGTACACAGAAAAATGTACAATCAGTTTACCATCAAGGCTTGAAATATGCTAATGTATTTTTCCTATTAGAGCTCTACTTTTAAAACAATCTTTCCTCAAGTAGTTAAACATCAGTGAGTCACAAGGCAGGTGTCTGCACTGTGCCTCTACTAATACTGTCCTACCAATGACCTCCAGTCTGACAGCTTGGGATTATTTACTAACAGGGATTTGGTACATTGTCCAGTGGAAGAAATGGACTGAATGAAAGACCAATATGGTGGGAATGGGTAATAACTACACGCTTGAGACAAGATTGCAAAGAATGTCAGAGATCTGGATTTCTGAGTTAAATGTTATAAACCTTAGTAAGACAACTATTCTAGAAATAAATTTTAACTATAACCTCTTACAACTAATGGTAATTAGCCAACTGTTTAAAACAGTTCTATCTGAGCAACAATAGCATCTAAATGAATAAAGAATTCGGATCGCAAAATTACAATCCCCTATTTTTGCTTCTTTGGACTACAGTATCAAATTTGAGATTGGACGTGGATTTTAAATCAAGATGCAGAACAAACATCAACTCATCTTTTCATGAAGAAAATCTCTCATTAAGACAAGCAGAGTATTCACAGCCCTGTCATTTTGAAGACTTTGACATTAATCTTAAAGCATCAGAAATAATGGAGTATTACAGCGTACAACACACAGATTTTCTACCAAAAAAATCACATGCCTGTGATATTATCCTTCTCTCCCTTCTTAAGGTTAACATGCCATTACCGTGCATCTCCCATCAGGGGCTTTTTGCTCAGTATCACAGGTCAAGTCAATGGTAACTGTATAGCAAAATGCATCAACATTAGATGGGGAAGGGGTGAAGAAGCATCAGTGAACACATTCCTCCCTCGGTGTTTGTAAGCAGAGGCTTACTTATCAAGCACAGGTCCTCTTCCTTACCGCACACTGGTTATATCCAGCACTATTGCTCAGCAAATACAACTTGTGACAAACACGATGGAAAACCGCAGACAGATTCATGCTGCTACAGCTGAGTGCCACGCGCGTGGCGTGTTCGAGAGGGCAAGGCTGCACCAGGGCTTGGGCTTTCCTTCTCCTCCTCCAACCGATTTCCCTGCAATGACCCCTTAGCTGGCAGAATACTCGCAGCATCACTCCGGCTCTGCCTTGGGAACCGTGTTGTGTCTGAAGCGCAGGCCCCATGTGACAGACACACGCACACACCGGTGCCGTAGCTGACGGGAGGCGGGGGAGGGGAAGGCGAGGAGCGGGGGTGGCTGACCCAGACACCCACACACCTAGCACACCCTCGGCAACTTGCAGCGGCCGCGCGCGCGCGCCCAGGGGTCCGTCCCCCTCCGCCCCCCCCCCCCCCGCCCGCACACCCTCCCGCGCGCGCGGGCAAAGCAAGGCCCCCGCGCCGGTTACATAACCCCGCGCGCCACCCTCCCCGCCTTCCCCCCCCCCCCCGCCCCGCCGAGCCCCGTGCTGGGGAAGAGCTGCGGCGGGGAGAAGGGGGAGGACCAGGCCGCGGGCCCAGGGAGGGGCTAAGGCAGGGCAGGGGCTGCGGGCCCCGCGGCCGCCTCAGGCTCCCCCTTCCTTCCCCCCCCCTCTCCCCGAGCCGCCCCCCGCACGCGCACACGGGGGCGCGCTCGCGAGGGCCGGGCGGCCATGGGGGGCCGGGGCCGCCGCGCCTCGAGGGGGAAGGCGCCCGCTCCGGCAGCCCCCCGTCCGCCGCTCACCTTTCGCCGCGTCCCAGACGCACATTCCCGGGGCGCCGCCGCCGCCTGCCCTGCCGGGCCGTGTGGGGGCTTCACATCGCGGCTCCCCCCGGCACGGACGCACGTAACCACCGCCTCCTGCCCGCCTTCCTCCTCCTCCTCCCCAGCTCTCAGCCCCGGCCGCGCTCTCCCTCCTCTCTCTCTCTCCCCCCTTTCCTTCCTTCCTTCCTTCCTTCCTTCCTTCCTCCCTCCCTCTCTCCCCCCTCCTTCTCCTCCCCCTCTCGGTGTCCCCAGCAGCAGCCCCTCCTCCCCCCGCCCTTCCTGCGAGCGCGTCACGAGAGAGTCTCGCGCCACCAACCGCCGCTCGGTCAACAAGCGGCGCGCGCCGGGCAGGCCAGCCGGCCGGCCCGCCCGCCCCCGGGGCGCCCCCTAGCGGCTCGCGCCTGGCGGAAAGTCGCGTGCGGCGCCGTCGCCGCTCTGCCGAGAGGGCTGGGGAGCTCTCACACCGGGCACGTGACGGCGGGGAGGGGCGGGGCGGGCGCGAGCAGCTCGCGCGCCTCTCCGGTTCCCCCGCCTGGGTGGGCTGCGGAGGGCGCGGGGCGGCGGCGCCCCCTGGCGGCCCGACGGGCGCGCCGCAAGAGCGGGGACTGCTGTAGCGGCGGCGCGGGCAGACATTTCGCACCGGGACGGGACGGGACGGGACGGGACGGGAGCGGAGAGGATCACTGTGCCGGGTGTAGCCCGGCCTTCCCGCTTCCAGGGGTCGCCGGGAGCCATCGGTCGGCTGGCCGGCGGAGGCGAGGAGCGCGCGCGCGCGCGCGCGCGTCCGCCCGCAGTGCGGCCGCGTCTCCCGTAAGCGCAGCAGGCGGCGGCGGCGGGCGGGACCCGGTGAGGGCGGGCGGCCTGCGGGGAGGGGGCCGGCAGGTCTGCTGCCCCCAGCACAGGCACGGCCCGCCTGCCTGGGGCCGGGCCGCGCCGCAGCGGAGGGGGGAGCACACCGCCCCCCACCCACCCCTTCCGCCGCCCGTTGCCGCTCCCGGGGCCGCCGTTCAGGGAAGAAGCGCGCTGAGAAGGCCCGAGTTGGGCTGTGGCGGCGGCGGCACTTCTGGCGGGGCCCGCCCCCCGCCCCCGCCAGGATCCTCCAGCCGCGCCTCGGCTGGGCCCTCCGGAGGGGCCTGCGCTAGGCCGACCCTGCAGCGTCCCCCTCCCGACCGGAGCCCTAGGAGGGGATGGCGGGTCGGGGATCGCAGCCCAGCCCTGCCCCTGCCCTGGCTGGTTCCTGGTGGCTGAAGTGGGGCTGAACCCGGCTGAGGCCTCGCCAGCCTCACACTAGAAGGGATTTCTCCCGCAGGGAAAGGGCCTGCTTGTTCCCCTCGCTCCCTGGGTACGGGAGTAACACCCACTGGCTCCTTGCATGTGAGTCTGCGGTTTTAATAAGCCAGGTTTCTAAAAGAAGCGCAGCGGTGCTACCTGCTCTTCCCTGGTAACTTTAAAAGCCAGTGGCTATTTCAGCCCAGTTTGATGAAGGGATCTCGGCCTCAACAGTGTGAAGCTTTACAAGTTTCATCAGAATGAGCAGCAGTGAGGTAGCATGGGAGCCCAAGGTAACTCGCTCGCTGAGCTTTCTGGCGCCAGCCAGCACGGCTCCCGTGCTGAACCAGTCACAGCACGCGTGTGGGCCCTTCGCCAGTCCTTCCCCAGTTACAGCTCGTGGGAGAGCATTTGGGGATACTGTGAAGAGTGTCTGAGCGGAGGCGGGAAAGAAGGAAAGACCAGTGGTGGGGGAAGAAGACATAGGGTATGTGGGGATCCTTGTATAGGAAAGTGGGCGTTATTGTGGTGTGGCAATGTAGAGGAAATAAGACACAAATCCGTAGGAAGCTGGGCCTTATTGCTTGGGCTACTTACAGAAAACTTGTTTGTTACCGAGTTACCTGTTCTAATTCCGTGTTACGCAATTTGTTTTGTAACTAGAAAATAGCCCCAGTCCTGGGGCTGTATCCACTTAGGTAGATCTGCTAGGAGTCCCCATTGATACTGGGCAAAACTCCAGTTTGGCTAGAAGGACATCAGTCTACCCACATGGACTCAGTTCCAGGGGTGAAGCCGTACATGTCTCTCTCTCTTAAGAAAAGTGCTGATGTGGAACCTTCTTTTCTCCGCCTGCATTGCCAGAGCAGAGGAACAGTTGTCGTGTTCTGTGAAAAATGTTACAATTTCAAGTATTTCCGCACTAGTTACATACTGCTCGAGGTATCCAGGTAGGATAAGGAAAAGTCAAGTTCAGGTCTGCCTAGGTCAGTTGACCATCAGCTGTTTTAGCCAGGACGTCATTGCCTCATTTCACTTTTAGAAAAATATTTATAGGAAACCTCCTGGCACCTTCATGAGAAAACCCCAAATATTTGGCTTTCACTCAGTATTTTAATGAAACTCATCTTCAAAATGCGGGTGTTCCCTGCCAGAGGGAAGCACTAATTGGAGTTTTGACCAGCTTTAACCTGTCAAATTTTAGAGGCATCGTGGCTGGCCGCTTTCTGTCTGGTTTTCATCAGCAATTATATTACCTGAAAAAGTTCTGAAAAATGCTTTGTTCAGAAAATTTACATTATCTAAAATATGTCCGTTTCACTGGGCCAGCATTTTCCAGTTTTGCTGAGAAATGTCTCTACCAGTCTCAGTCCTTGCCAGTCCGGAGCAAACTAACTGTTCCAAGTACTGTGTGACTGGATGTGTGTATTATTTTTTCCTTACAGAGCTGTTTCTCTAGGGGGCAGTTGTGGAGCAGGAAGGCAGAAAGACAAGTGGAATAGGGATTAATTTAGGTTAGCAAGAACAGCTTTAAAATGGTTAGTCAATGATTGTATTTTATTTTTAAATAGAAGCTGACATATAAGCAAATTATAAGAGGAACCAGCGATTATTTAGAGAGGCATGTGGGGACAACTACTTTGTTTTGTGAAGTAAAGCTAGGGTAAGAGTTAACAGTGAAAAAGCCTGAAGTAGCCGTACTATACTTTCAGCAGAGATTACATACAATTAGTCAAAATAGGCCAATATTAGTTTAAGAAGAAACAGAAAAAGGAAAGGAATTAATGTTAAAAAGAGGGTAAAAATAGGAAAGTTTAGGAAAAGGGCCAAATATTAACAGGAGTAAATGATCTTCTATGTCTTGTAAAGCCCTCGTGTTGTAGTGTATCTGCACCAGCCCGCTCCTGAGCTGACAGACAAACATCTTAGGTTATAGTAGCCAGATTGGGAACGGGGTCATGTGCTTATTCGTTGGTAAATGTTTACGGGGTGAAGCCTGGCTCAAAGCGTGCTGACTTCAGTAAAAGCATTCTTGCTGTCTTCACCGAGTTTGAAATCAAATCCGGGGCTGGGGGGAGAGGCACGGTACAAACAGGCCTGCGTTCAGTGGGACTATGGTCTTAGCTGGGGCATCTCAATGAGGTAAGCGTTATTGTTGAGCAGCCTTTACCTATAAATCCCACTTCCTGAGCCAAAATCTGCTCCAACTTACAAAAAGTACATCTGATGTAATTCCAGTAACTCCAGCACAAAGGAATTTCGAGGTGAAATACGAGAGGCTCAGCGTCACGCTACTTGCAGCCTAATAAGGGAGACGTGGCCAAGCGGTGATTGTGGCTGCTATGGCCTCTGAAGGCTGCTGCCATAAATACAGAACAAATCTGGGTCTCTTACTATCAGAAAAGGGGTGTAAAGCCACCGACGGAAGATTTCTCCCCGTGCTGATACTTCTGTGTGTTCCTTCTAGTCTCAGCGTGTTTCCCAGAGTGATCTTGGGCTGTCATAGCATGTATAAACATGAGGGCCAACAGAGAGCCCATCTTTGCTATTCCACAGAGAAAGGAGAAAACTTAGCTTTGGCTGTTCCGTTGCTTGCGATTTTGCTGGTCCGTAGGTAGTTCTGTTTAAGGGGAAAGGCACTGCCAATTGCTTGACTCTACTAGAGCCAAGCTGATCATATCATAAAGGAAGGCTCACCACCCTCATCCCACCTCCGAACAGAGACGCTCAATAATGTGAAGCTGACAACCAGTTGCTGCTCTCTGATTTTCCATGCCAGTCACCGGCCTGCAGCTTCTGCAGCTCTTGTTCTGTGGCAGCGGTCCCCTGACAGGCAAATAACCAATTGAGAATGGCTGCAGTGTGACAGCTAATGGACTTTTTTCCTTGTCACACAGTAGGTTTACCCTTAATTCTCACTCTGTAGTTCTCCTGGTCAAGGAGCTCTTGGAGGAGTCACCTGTGTTGAATTCCTGCCAGGTGGCGGACTCCCCAGCTCAAGTTCAGTTTTCAGCAGTAAATGCAGAGGTGCTTTTTATTCAAGCACACTGAATCCACCTCAAAGTGTGGGCTGGGCTCTCTGGACCCTTTAATACCAACAAGGTTCAGCCCTGTCATTCAGCAGTTTGATACAGCGTACCCACCCTCATCCCCCAGATATTTTTCTACGCGCCAGCCCTGCAACGCTCTTTTGTACGGATGAGCATAACGATCCCCAAACACGCCCGATACAACGACCCGTGAGGCGTTCAGGCCCTGGCCGTCAACGTGGTCCCGTTTTACGCGCAAACACCGGTGCCCGCACACGCCGCCTGCCACAGCCGGCTGCCGGCAGCTGGAGGGACTAATGGGGGTAAACGGTGCGCCGGCTCCGACCCCCAGCCAAACCCCGGCCGAGAGGGTCGGCAGACGCGGCGCGGGAGGCGCAGGGCAGGCTCTGTCCCCCGGTACCGCGGTACGGCACGGACGGATCCGCGCCTCCCGGCAGCAACACCTAACGGGGAGGCGGCGGCGTTGCAGGGGAGCCCGGCCGGCGCAGCCGCTCCGATGCCGTCTCCCGGCGAGGCGGTGCTGCATTGCGGGCGCAGCCCGCCCCGCCCGGCGCCGCCTTTCTTCCCCAGCGCGGCAGCCCCCGCGGCTTCCACCCCGACCTGCGCGGCAGAGGCGGGCCGGCAGCCCGCCGGTAAGGCGGGCCTGGCAAGCCGCCGCCTCGGAGGGGCAAGCGGCGGGGCCGCCGGCTGCTGGCACCGCGCGGAGCCGGGCGGCGGCCGCGGGGAGGCAGCGGCGGCCGGGGGCTAGCGCGCTGCCGTTCCCCTGATGTCCTTTAGCGATGCAGCGGGGTTACGGTGAAATAGCCCCGGTGAAAAGCCCGTCGTTCCCCCGCCGGTGAATAATCGGCCAGACCGCCAGAGGGAAAGGAGAGTACGTGCTCATCTGCAGTTTCGCACGTCTCTCGCAGGGTAGAGGTAATTAGGAACGAGGGAGACACATTTCACAACTCCTGCAATGCTGTAGTAACACAGCCTACTGTAGTGATGCCCTAAATATTGACATGTAAAAGCTGCAGGATTATTGCAGTAGTTTCCTGACCAAGCACTATTGTTTCATGGTAACCAGTGAAACTGCTATTGTAAAGTCTCATCTGCAGCATTTGGTTCTAGCATTAATATGTTACATAAGGCCTATCGCTACGTACACGTGCTTTTTAACTATGATGCCAGTTTTCGTTAGCTTCTAAAACACAATGCAGTCAGATATTTTTAGGCGGAATATATGTTTTATTACAATCATAATTAATTAGTTCTGCTAAGCAGAGCTGCTCTTGCTCTTTCAAGAGTGACAGAAGCTAAGGAAGATTTCTAGCCAGGGATAGAAATCCCTGTCTCTCTTGCATGATTTTTAAACATCACAGAAAAAAAGAAACCTCTGCAGGATAATCTTCACTTGCAAACAATCTTCCCGCCCTCCCCTCCCCCCCCCCCTTTTTCCAAGCATGTTACTAAGAACAGTTATGAAAGGCTAAAACAACATAAGATCAAAACTTGTGGAGAGCAGCAGTCTACATTTGGGCCTGGCATTAGGGGAAATGGCTGTGGGGCTCTTTGCACAGAAGACACTCTCAAGACAAGAACAAAGATCGAGGTAAAAAATGGTGGGAAGCAAAACAATTATGAAAAACAGACAAACCTGGAAAGGCTGTTGGAAGGAATCACAGCCAACAGTTAGCTCCAGGCATTTTGCTAATGATGGAGCAATATGGCTATTACGTTACTGCTGTAGTCCACAAAACCAGTGGTTGAAGGGAAGATGTCACCAATGGATACTTCTCCTGTGTCTTCAACCTGCCCAACTAAGAAGAGCAAAAATGCTGGCACGTAAGCCTGTTCTGATGGCTTTATTTTACCAACCTGCTCTACTCCCCAGTAGTCATTTTGGAGTTGTGCAAAAGTGGCCAGAATGGACCAATGCATCAGGCCTATTTTGCACAAAGTGTGGATTTACTGAAGAGTCTAAAGATCCCTCAGTCCTCTCCTCTTGGTCATTACCACTGACAGGTGCAACACTCTTAACTGGTGCAGACTCTGGTCACAGCTGAATGATGAAGAGTCCTCCCCCAGTTATACGTCAGGGCTGCATCTGCCCTTGGAACTGGGAAGACTACATAAAAATAAGTTTTATTTTGGCTAATTTTGTGCTGAAGCAGTCTAGGACACTGCAGTGGAACTTATTTTAGATGAAAATTGCACATCTGCAAAGATTTCTACATCATCCTGATAGCGCTCTGGCATCTCCATTTCAGTAGCTCCCTCAATGCAAAATTTGTTTTGTGAAGAGCAAATATACATGAGTGAATTGCCACCTGCAGCCCCATTTTCAATGAATCTGAAACCGTGACTCAGTACTCAAAGATATGGTTAGGTAATAATATACTAGATATATATAGATAAAATATAATGGGTGCCTTTAATGCCGTTGACCTTTTCTTTTCATAGTCTTCCTAGGCTAATATTCACTTATTGATGATAAGTTCTGCATCTCCAAAGAGAAGTTGAGATGGAGTCCTGGATTTCAATTGCTGTGTTTTTTATTGTGGTTGCTTCATTATTTCCAACTGAGCTTGGAGCGTTGTTGGACACAGACGTTCTTATGGAGTTTTGCCAAAAGCAGGTGCTTGCTGCAACACAGGGTGGTCTATTCAAAACAACAAAGTCACTGTTAGGCAACTGGAAAAAAACCCAAACCAACAACAGAACCCTAGGTAGGTGTATTGGATCACAATAATATAAAGAAGCCTGAAGCTGTGTCTCTCACCTAACTCCCCAGTTTCTCCATATTCAGAAACGTGGATCTCTCTTCACAGTGACCGAGCAGATGGACTCCCTGCTGACTGCACGACTTTGCAGGCCCTTGTTGGCCTGTTTACAAGTTGCAGAGGAGGAGTGTTCTTACTCTTTGAAATGTTAGTTTTCTGCTGTAAACTCCAGGTAGTCTGTATTTGTGTTAAGGCAGGGGAAGGATTTTTCTGTTACAAGGTCAGTTACCCCCAGTTCTTTTTTTCCCATTTTCTACTCGGAGTCAGTGTCTTCCTTCTCCTCAGAATTGTTTGAGATCTCAGTTATACGGAAATCCATACATTTTACTTCCATTCAGTGCTGCCAAGGGGTTTTTTTACATTGTGATCAGGGATTTAATGGGTGCCACTGGCAGCATTCAAACAGGCTGACATATTCTCTTCTCTCTGCACAGACGGCAAGGTGTTATTGCTGGGGTTCTTTCTCTATAAAGCCACAGAAGAGCTCAGCTTTTCAATGGTGGAAATTAGTCAGTACATTTGTTCAGTCTATCAGGGTTTGAGGTACCTGAATAATGGTGAGGGCCATATCTGGAAAAACAAGTTACAGAGATTCTATTGCAACTTCCAGTTAACAGCCAGGAAGGATCCTGAGGTAATTTGGAAGACAGAGCTGCATCCTGGCATATTTTTGCATGATGTGTCTTGTGGTATCTCCAAGAACGTGAGTGTTGAAAAATGCCATTAACATCAGTGAAGTGGATGCAGTGGATTTAGTGAATGCTGACACAGAAGATGCAATTGGAACCAGAAATGAAGGATTGAATTGATTTCTCCTAATTTAGATAACCTACAGCTGAGCTAGCCTTGAGTGTACCTGTCTCCACTGACTATAAAGAGACCCTAGGGTCACTAGCTCATGTGTAAAGGTCTATGCTCTGGAATGTTTGATATTAACTGAGATGAATCTTACTCATAAAAGTCAGTGTCTTATATTCTTCTCACTTTTCTGCCATGCATCACAGTCTTCTTACATGAGGTCAGCTTATGGGCTACAGGATCAGAACCTGCCTCTGTTTTATTTGCAAGAGATATAGGAAACGAAAGAGTTAGGGAGAAAAGAAACAATTGGATAAGGCAAAACAAATGTCTTTGCTACAAATCCAAGTATCACATATAATGGCTGCCTGGGAAATGTGCTGTGGGAGAAATTAATGAGTCTGAAATGAGAAAAACTTGGTAAGTAAGACAACATTTTCAAACTCGACTCTGGACACTCCTGTGAATCCTGCAAGTCTCAGTGCATCAAAGGCGCATTAAGGGCAATAGGGACCACTTTGTCCTTTGGCTGTTCTGGGCTGCTGGGAAACCCACGGACAGTTCCTGAGAAAGCAGTCTCTTGAATTGATCTGGCCTGCTCTGGCTCTCAGCCCAGTGTGGAGTCCCAGAGAGACAGAATTGCCACAACACTTCAGGAAAGGATAAACAAGTAGAATGTGGATGGTAACATGGGGGAAAGAGGACGGCATGTCAGCAGGATGAAATGGCATGAATGTTACAACCGAGCTAGTAATAGAAAGTAGTAGAAAAGATAAAAGCTTGTGCTGAGGCTAGAGGTAGGAAAAGATTTGGAGGATGTTTGTGAGCCAGAGGAAGAGACTGATTGATACAGGGTTTTTTTGCATGTAGGCAGAGGCCTCTGCAATGCTCTTGGACAGAATTTCAATTGCTTTGGATGATAAGATAGGGAAAATCATACTTTCATTGAGGGAACATTGGGATCCTTCTCTTTTTGCAAGATTCCTGTCTTACTTTCACTGGATGCAATTTTGCCAGGAGGGAAAGCAAGACTGAGGTGCCAGGCTGTGTCTACATGTTGTGGTAGAGGAGGTTTTCAAAAGTTCCAGTGAATTGAATAATATTACAGATGCATGCTCCAATCACACTCCTGAATTCCAGGCAGTTCTATGAGGCTGCATGCTGTACAAATCATACAGCTGCGATGTACAGGAACAGGTCTAAACCAGATTGCAGGAGTTTTATTGTTAAAAAAGGCTGAATATTGGCTGTCACTGTTGTCCCAGAATGCAAACTCTTCAGATGTGAAACTAAGTGAAATTTGGCTTGGAGCTTCATTCTCTTCTTAGAGACCTGAGCCTAAGAGGAGGACTATGAAAAATCTTTCCACTCATGCCTGTGATGAATTCCTCTGACTTACGTATTAATAAAGAGTAACAGAATGCTGCCATGAATTAGCAAAACTCTTTTTTCCTACTACTCTGTCATAGCAGAAGAGAGGATATGAGTGTAGCATGGAGCGAATGGTGATTTTTCCATGCTCAAATAGAGGTAAAAATTGTTTTTCAGAAATGCTGAGCACCTAGAACTCCAGCTGATTGTGTGGGAAGTTTGGGATAAAATGTAGTATCTCCAATCACAACTGTAGCCAAGGGCAAGTTAGTTAGGCTGGGTATGCTGGTTTCCTGCCCGAGAAAGGCATAGCACAAATTATTTCCTCTGATGTTTGTAGCTTATTAAAGATTTATCCATGCTTTGCACTCCTAACTCAAATCACCATGTAAAGACACTATAAATGGGAGCAGCAAATGTTGTTTGAAATCAAGCCTGGTCTATCTGAACTTGGCATTCAGAAAAGTCAACGCATTTTAAAGAAAAAATAGATGTTTTTACATGTGGACCATAAACCAGCTGCAAAATCTTAACTTTCTGAACTGACCACTCTGTGGCCATTTTCCACATAAATAAATGATTAGAAAATTTGCAAGAAAATGCACAGGTTGTCTAGTTCTTCTCTTACATGAATGTGTCTTGGATAGGCAACTGATAATGCCTCAAGTGCGTGCAATGCTTTCAAGGGAAGACCGGAAAAGATCACTCAAAAGATTGCTCACTCTGGATAATCCGAGACAATTTTTTCCTTAAATGACAAACAAAATAAGGCGAAGGCAATAGACCAGCAAATCAGGCTTGATGTTGCTAAGACAGAAAAGAGTTTCCAGGAGAATGCCATGTGGCACATGCATCAGCACAGCATAAGGCTTGCCCATAAACCCTGCTTTAAAAGCATCAGCGCTTAGCCCGCACTGTTCTGGTGCTCGGAGCTGGGAAAAGAGTGTGTGTCCCCAGCTGACCCCTGCTTTTCCACACACATCTGGCCTTCCACACATGGGACATTTCCTGAAGGGAAGTTCTTTGTAATGGATTTTCAGAAATTGCACTGTTGGGCTGAGAGAAAATTTATATTTTAAGAAATTTTTTTAGGAAATGTATATTTTAGGAAATTTGTATTTTTGCCTATGGGGCTATAGTAGTGCTGGTTTCTATATGGGTGAAGTCTCATTTTGTTTCATAGAATCATAGAATGGTTTGGGTTGGAAGGGACCTTAAAGATCATCTAGTTCCAACCTCCCTGCCATGGGCAGGGACACCTTCCACTAGACCAGGTTGCTCAAAGCCCCATCCAGCCTGGCCTTGAACACCTCCAGGGATGGGGCATCCACAGCTTCTCTGGGCAACCTCTTCCAGTGCCTCACCACCCCCACATTGAAGAACTTCTTCCCTACATCTAATCTAAATCTACCCTCTTTCAGTTTAAAGCCATTACCCCTTGTCCTATCATTACATGCCCTTGTAAAAAACCCCTCTCCACCTTTCTTGTAGGCCCCCTTTAGGTACTGGAAGGCTGCTACAAGGTCTCCCTGGAGCCTTCTCTTCTCCGGGCTGAACAACCCCAACTCTCTCAGCCTGTCCTCATAGGAGAGGTGCTCCAGCCCTCTGATCCTCTTTGTGGCCCTCCTCTGGACTTGCTCCAACAGGTCCATGTCCTTCTTATGCTGGGGGCCTTCTTATGTTTCCATGTTTCCATGTTCCTCCTTATGTTTCCATGTCCTTATGTTTCCATGTTCCTCTTTCCTTTTACCCTTTCCCCATGTGCACACATGCAGACACACACACACACAAACAGGACATGGTGCGAGGAGGAGCTGTGGTGTGTGCCTCTCCTTCCAGTACTAGTAGTGAGAGCTGTGAGGTGGGGAATGGAATGTGTGCTGTACCTTGGTGTGGCCACACCAGATGGGGTCTCTGAAAGCTGCAGCAGCCCATCCACAATCTTTGGGATCCCTGGTGTAAGACACTGCCTTGCACTGTCCTCCCGTGCAGGGCCTGGGCTTAAAGCCATCCTTTATCTCAAGCAGCCTGAAGCATATGTGAGCCTAATTTTTGCCAAAGCTAACCCTTCTTTTCTATATGAATGCAGCAAGTGGCAAATCCAAGCGGGATGCTCTGCCCAAGGTGTGAGAAGATCCTGTGGATTCCCATGTCTCTGCTTCTGTGCCTCAGCTAAGCTCTGTGTGTGTGAAATCTCCGCTGGTTGGATGGTAAAACTGGAAGCACGGAGAAGCGATAAGGAACAATGCAAGCGGATTCAAAAGGGATTTGGATCATTTAGTTGATGAGCCAGCAGATGGCAAATGCTGCTTGGTATAGAAAATGAAAAGTAATTAGTCTGGGAACAAAGAGCAAATGTAGGGAATGGGTGTTACATCCAGCACGCTGATCAGAGAGAGAAAGGGGTTACTGTGGAAAAAAATCATAGAAACCGTCACTTCAGTGCACAGCTGCAATAAAAAAGGCAAACAAGACACTAGACCGATGGAACAGTGAGCTATAATGCACAACGAAAGAGGCAATACAGTCCTCTGGAAGATGGTTATTAGGCCCCTCCAGAATACTGCATGGAGCATGGGTCACTATCTCAGGAAGGTTATGTTTGGAGAAAGGTGCTTTATAAAGCAGCTAAACTAATGGTTTCAATAATTTCAGTTCTGAAGCAAAGTTAAGAGGCTCATTCTGAGGGGTCAAAGAGACCTTAAAGAGATTTTAAAATTATAGTAATGACCAGCACAGTTACCAGACAACACTCATAGTGCTACGAGATTATAAAAATTAAGGAAGTGGTACTGAGCAGAGAGCAGAAACTTCACAAACTGCTGCACAAAAAAAAAGATGATTACCTTCTGACTTCATTGAGTTAGCTAAGGGTGAATACAACTTCAGGAACACATAACTCAGTCAAGTGAGTGAAGCACAATTACAGTACATGGAACTGTCCTGTGGAACAAGCAGGAGGACAGTAAAGGCCCAGATAGAAATAGCAAAATGGTTTAGGGGAAGAATCCCTCCCCAGTGTTTCAGGGTTTGTTTTTATTTGGATTCAGTTTGTGCAGGTTCCTAAACTGTATCTGTCTGCTAATAGAAAGATCAACCTTTGCGCACAAGCCATAGTGAATGTGGGTTCCCCCAACCCACATTCCAAGAGGAGAAAAGGGGAGGGGGAAGGTAAATGTTGCCCTGCCCTCTTGGTCCTGCTCACGATGACGCTGTGTGAAAATAAGCTAGCTTCAGGTCTAGTTAAGACAGAGAAGAGTTGTTGGGCTGACTGCTTAGGAGAAGATGGGACAGCAACAGGCTGAATTTGAGGTCGGCAGGTAGTTTACAAGGCTGGGGAAGGAGGGGAAAACTGGAAGCACGTATACCTGCAAAAGGGGATGTAAGCATTTAAACTGCAATTAAATAGGTTTCAGGCACCTAAGCCTACCAGAACTATGTAGAAAATATGTGCTTGGTTGTGTAGGCATCAGAGAGGCACCTGAAGTAAATTTACTGACATGTGCTGTGGTGCAGATACAGAACTGCTGCCACTGCAACTGGGCTGAGCTGGAGGGAGCCCGTACCTCCTATTTAGCCCTGAGGTCCTGAAGGTGATAGATACAGTTTAGAGCATATGGATTAACTATATGGACCTTGACAGAAAGCCTGGGCTCCTTTCATTTAGCGCCATGGCCAGAGAAGACAGTATATCACTTCTATTATAAAAGGTTAGTTCTTAGGGGTATGTCGTCAGGAAATAGGAGGTTCATATGCACAAGCCTCCTAACAGAGAGCTACTTGCTGTGGATTAAGCTTAGGTCGTGATCAAGCTTTGCCCTTTCTGTAAAAGGGAATGCAAGACAGTGAAAAGGAGCGGGCAAGACTGAGCTTGACTCGGGGGTGAGGTGAGGAAGGTAGCGAACTCTGTCACTCCATGTCTACATGGGTGCAGCTCCACAGTCATAGCCACCTTACGTTAAAGGAAATTGTGTTGTGATAAAAATGCCTTGTGCTGATTTACTACAGGTGGTGCCATAGCTGTATTGCTAGTGGAAAAATGCAGGTTTGAATTTGCTGACATTGTTGCAGCTAGACAAAGCTTTTCAGTGCCTCTGAAGCTGATGTGGAAGTGGGAAAATAGAAATTGTGTAGTTCACGTAGACTGATGATCTGGCCATAAAGGGACCAGCATTAACTGCTTGCAAAGAAGATAGAAGGACCTCAGAGAAAGATGTGGGATAATCTATCCCTATAGAAACCTAATTTTAATTCTCCCATAGTCAGGTACTGGCTTAAACTCTGAAAGCCTGTCTTTTTACTTCTTCCAAAGTTTAGCATAATTGTTCTGACTGGATATTCCTGTGATCCATATAGCCGTCCAATCCTTCTTTGAATCCTGCGCAGTTCTTGACCTCAGTGCTTCCTGTGGTGATATCTTCCACTGTCCAATTACGCATTATGTGAAAGAGAATTTCCTTTGATCAGCTTTGAATACATGAGCTCTTCGTTTCATTGAATGTTCCTTTATTCTTGTGTTATGCAGCAAGGTAAAGAGAGGCGTCAGATACTTCTTCTCTAGGGTATTTGGTATTTTATGTTACTGTGTGCCTTCTTATTTGTCTCCTTTCAGAGATAAACAAATCTCATTCCTTTCAATCTCTTCCTGTGATAGTCCCTGCCTCTGCCTCTACCCCGCACGTGCTTATTCTCATTCTTACTCTCTGACCTCTGCTTGTTTCTGCAGGATCTTTTAGAGCTTGGGGAGGGGGACGGACAGTATGCCAGAGGAGAATTCAGCACTGATTAGTATAAAGGGAGAGTATTTTCTGCATTATTCCCCATCTCATTCACTGAGTAGCCGAACATCTTGTTAGCTGTTTGGATTGCAGCTGTACCCTGAGCAGATGTCTTCGTTGAGCTGTCAGTAATGTTTTTTAGGCGGTTGGTGCTGAGCTCATCACCTCAGACCTTAATTACTGTAACCAGCTCCTCTCTGGCATCTCTAACATTCATGCTGTCTCACTTCATTTGGCAGGTATCTTGCTACCCAGGAAGTCTGCATTATCCAGTAACCTGACCTTATCTCACCTTCCTAAATCCTTTTTTCTACCACGTCAAGAAGAAAGGTCTTATCCTTATTTTAAAAAGGCCTTTTTAATGCTTCTTTTTGCTATCTCTCTGCTTTTATGCCATCCTCAAGCTATTTGTGGCTTCCTTTTCATGTATTAGTAGTTTTGACATGCTTTGCCCACACTGCCCGTGCAGTCTCCGTGGTAAGAGCTTTTCCGTGCCGATCTACAAGTTTTCTTATTATTACCACTTTGTAGTCATTCAGATCATCCTTAAAGTCTAGTTTTCTGGTAATACCTCCAAGACACAGTGAAGGGGGGTAATGCAGGGTCATCTGGAATTCCATGGTATGCCTATAAGACATGCCTAGATGTGAAAGCATGTGCAGCACAATGAAGGTGGAGCTCCCCTTGATATTTAGCAGGAGGTGTATCCCTTCCAACCCACTCAGCCCAGGTTGATACATGGAGTTGTAACATAAGCAAAGCCAATTTGTGCCTTCTGTGTCAAGAGCCACAACTACTTCACCATATATGTGTTTGCCTCTATGTACTAAATGCTCTGATGGTGAGGCACTCCATTTTCTGGCTATGCTTCCTTGCTCATGTGGATTGCTCCTTGGAAAGTCACAAATAGTTTATGTAGGATTAGACAGTGACCTCCAGGGCTGTGAGGGGAGCCAGGCACTCAAACGCAGCTCGATTACGTAGATTATCCCACTCCCCATCCCATTACGACTCAGTGCAGAAAGCTTTCTTGGAGTTTTGGAGCTGAAGGTGTCTCTCCCATGCAGCTCTTGTGGGCTGTGTTTTCTGTATAGGAGCCCTGTTTGCAAAGTCCTGTCTTCTAGAACTAAAACCCCAAACATTCTTGAAGCTGAAAAAGGAACTGACTTTCAAGTGTTTTTTGAGCCTACTTCATACTATAGTGCTGTTTTGCTATGTTGGCCAGATAAACCAAGGTGTCTTTCATACTAGTATGTAGTATTGGAAATGAGTAAATTCTCAAAGGTAGGAAGTTGGGATTGAATTGGAAGTTGACTGAGTGAAGTTCAGGAAGTATCTGAAGAACATTACCTGGGAGAGTGCCACTGAGAGCATTTAGTGCTGAGCTCGTGATACATTGTGCTGAAATCCACAAAGCATTTGTTTATGCAGTCTTACTTGAAAAAGAGCAGTAGAGGTATTAGGATCTGTCCAGTTAATTTTAGAGGGCAACTAGGATGACAAACAATTTGCAACATTACTTAAAATTAGGAAGACACCAGTTAGTGGAATCTTTTTATTACTTTAATAAATGCAATGTAATCGGAATGTCATCTCTTCTCCTCATTATGAGCCAGTTGTGCCTGACCCACATGTTTTAAATTGGCACTTGTAAGGCAAATGGAAAGGTGAATAGAATAGCTGAGCTGAAGAAGCAAACCCAGTTGGGTCACTTCTGTTTCTTTAGTGTAGAATTTTCAGAACACATGCACAATAAAGGTATAATCAAAAGTGAATTTTGGATTGCTTTCAGGGTACCAACTGCCTTCCATCTTCTCAAAGTACCTATTCATGCTTTCACAGGAGCTTTATGAAAGCACATGAAGTGGGTATCAATTTACCCCTATCTTATGCTTGGAGACAGACAATATACTTTTATCCTTTTCTTGTGACTTTGTCTGGATGATGATGAGGAGTTTTGTGAGACTGATCTAAAGGAGAAAGACAAGACAAAATAAATTTTTTGTGTACACCTCATTCACTGAGTTTAAGCTTAAATCCTCCACTCTTGCAGTGTTTTAACTCAAACAGCTTAATACACAGCAGAGGATACCTTGTTTTGATTAGAAACTATTAGCTCAAGCTAGATAACAGGACCTAAGCCTAGATCCTTAAATCCCTCCCTAGTCAAAATTTATGTTCTGATGAAGCAAGAACAAATTATGTCTGCTCCATCTAAACCTTTTTGAAGCTTTTACGCCATGCAGCATCATGAAGAGAGCTATAAAAACAATCCACTGAGTCCAGATTGGCCAGGTTGCAGCCACTTGCCAAAACAGATGACACCTTGTTTATTGTTTTGTGTCCTTGAAGTTTAAAGAACTTTTATCACTCTTTTAATTTCCTCTCTTTTCAGTTTATCAGTGAGTTTAGGATGCCAGTAAGAACTACTCTATTGATCACATCAAAGGACCATTTAGCCTAATGAATTTTTTTCTGACTGCTGCCAGTATGGGATGTGCAAGAATGGACATAAGGACGGAGCATGCATGCTGTGGTGGTACATGTCCCAGGCCCTTGGCAGAGGGTGCAATGTGGCTGATGCTGGAACTGTGGAGCCTGTCTTGGGAGTGTGAGTTTCTATTGATTTGATTTTCTGTAGTCATTTTTCAAACACCAGTATTACAAATAAGTACTTGGTCACAACATGCAGCTTGGAGTACAGTCTCTACCTGAGAGAGGGCCTATTTATGTTAAGAAAGGCTTGTTTCCAGGTTGTAGCAAATAACCCGCTATATTGACCTGCAAAAAAAAAAAATAAATACTGGAACTATTGCCTCCTGGCTCACTCGTTTCCTAAAAGGTTTGCTCAGTACCCTGAAAAATGCCTGCAGGAACATACTTTGCCTAGATCCGTCTGGGTGGAAGGGCTTATCTGGGGCCCTGCATCAGGTGCTGATGCTTTAGAAGGGACTGGAGTTTATCGCCCTGCTCAGGCACTGCTACTTGCCTGGATCCAGGAGCTCTTCGCTCAAGTGAAGGTTCATCCAAGTCATCCAGGTCCCTCCACATAGTGCATAGGGTGGCCTGGGCCTGACACAGGGTTTCGTACTCTGTTTGGGGCCAGGCATCTAAAATGATGTGTCTTGTTACAATGCCTAAACCCTTAACTAGCCATAGCTGCAAAAGCTTGCTTTTAGTACTTTTTGAGAAGCGTGCTAGCAGTGAGAGGGCTGGGGATATCTCTCAAGGCAATCTTTCAAAGATGGGTACCCTTTCCCCAGCTGCTTTTCAAAATGGATATACTCCTTGTGCTTAGTGTCTATTCTCTCTGCTTTCCCTGGAGGGATTTGTAAATCATAAGCTGTCCATAGTACTGTGGGACTGAGAAATTTTTTCTGGGGAACAGGAAAAAAAAAGAAAAAGAAAGATCTGTATCTGTAGCATTGGGTTCTCCATTATTTTAAACTATATGTAGGCGTATGTTCTACCAAGTCATAGTTCTTGGCATATGTAACCTTAGCTTCTTATAGCTGATTTGTAATACTGGTGTTTGAAAATTGACTACAAAAAATCAAATCAGTAGAAACTCATGCTGTCAGGAGTTGCATAAATGGTCCTAGGAGACACTATAACAGTACATCTCTATTGATTTGTAATTCCTTATAGTACAGGAGATTTCAGGCTAATAACCCCTATCCAGACAGTTGGGTAGCCTGGGTTTCATTCTAAGAAACATCCACACGTGCTGCTGGTTCCTATTCTTAAATTAAAGAAAACTTAAGAGTCACATTATTATGAATGTGAGCTTGATGCAAATGTGAAAGGATCATGACAGGGTCTGCATTTCAGCAGTACTTGTTGCAATGTTTCCTTTTGTGTTTTGTCTGTGGGCTTGCATGTCTAGTGAACAAGATCACAGCCTATTTTATTTCAGAATAGCAAATACTACTGTCTGTACATACTTTCCTCAAATTAAGAGCAGAAAGTCCCCTAAAATGCAACATTTCCCCGTAATTTTTTTTTCCTTTCTTTCAGTACACATATTGCATCTTCAGGTTTTGAGTTTTCTTTTTTTCTGTTTGGCTTTACGGTTGGCTTTGATACCATTCAAAGTGAAGCCCTAGGGCAGAAATTTTAGCAAATAGCAGTCCAAGAGCTGTGGTAAATTCTTCATTGCTCTGTGTCTTTAAATCAAGATTGGGTGCCTTAATAAAAGGTTAGGCTTCTCTTCATCAAGTTATTAGCCTTTCATAAAGGAATCCCTTGATGAAATGTTATGGCCTCTGTTTTCCTGGGATGTAAGACTAGATCATCGTAATGGGCCCTCCAGGTCTGCAGCTCAGTGGTGCCTGATTTCTTTCCTGACCTTGAATTACGCTGAGAAGAGGAGGTTTTTGAGGAACAAGTCAGGAAGTAAAATTCTGCATGAATATTTTGCAGGATTACCAGCAAACCTCTGAGGCATTCAGGGATAGAGGCAGTGCTGAAGCAAGCAGGTCCAACCTAGCAGAAGTTAATGGAGCTGTGTGTGGTGTGTAGGAGTGAACCGGCACTGGTGTGGGAGATAGCAGTGGGCTCACTCTGAGCCTCGATGGTCTCAGAAACACAGCTACATGTAACTGTCCCTCTGGTGCATGGTGCGTCAGCTCCTCGGCCGCTGCAGGCAATGCCTGGGGAAGCTGTCTCCATCCTTCAATGATGGCAGTGCCTGGGGAGACCACTCATTGCCTGTTCTCCTGTCCCAAGAGGAGACTCCTGGCAGTGACAGGGAGCAGCGATGTCTTGTGTCAGCGCATCATGAATCATGGCACGTCATAAGCCAGAGCTTGTTCCTGAAATACATTCCCTGCCCTCAGTAGCAAAAGCTCTCCATTTGTGTGCTTCAATATGCGATGGTTGCAGTCCATTAAAGGCACATGTTCGTGTATGGTGGTGAGTCACAGAAGTGCAGAACATTTTTTGGGAAGCTCATTTCTGGCCTGTCCCTGAGATGTTCAGCCAGTACCTGCCCCGGCTGTCAGATGCTGCTTGGGAAAACGTGATTTCCCAAGTAAGAAGCAGGAAAACATCCAGCCCCTGACTGCCCAGGTATTGATCAAGCAGATCACCAGAAACTACCACTTGCAAAATGGTCATGTTAAAACAGCAGCATTTAGGTTTTGGCCCCCAAAAACATGCTGGAATAAGTACTTCTGAGAGACGGCAGTCCTATGTGGGAAGAAGCTGTAGGAATTGGGAAAATAATTGGTGAACAATGTGTGTGTGTGTGTGTGTGTGTGGACAAGGGAAGGGAGGATGGAGAGTGACTTGGTACTTGTGTTGTGGTTTTGTCATAATACTGGCCTATAAATTGTGAACTGCTGCTCTGCAAGTGCTGAGATCATAGCTCTCTTGGCACTACCTACGGACATTAGTGGTCTTAAGGTACAGGGGCTTGTCTTCTACATCTAAATAAAGAAAAGTTTGGATTGGTTATGTGCTCATCCTGTGCCTCACTAAAAAGTAGCAGTGACTCTGTTCTCCTTTCCCCAGAGAGCTGCCTCTTTTCATGTCTTTGGTTCTGTCAGACGCCCCAGATAAATCCGGTGCCTTGGTAATGACATCTGCTTTGATGAACGAGCCTTTCCTCCTTCCTTGTACGAAGTTTTGAAACAAGCTCACCTGTGAAGGAGTGTGGAGAAGGGTAGGTGGCTTAGGCAGGATAGGTGGCTTAGGCAGGAGCACAGGCAACTGCAATGGGGCCCGAAAGCCATAACACAAAACCAGGCAATTTTTTCCCTCAGGAAAACGTTTAAGAAAGAGACAGATGAGGCATAATTGAGACAGAAGGATGTTGATTTCATGGTTTATTGTCACATTAAAAAAGTAATCTTACTGATGAATTAATATTTGCTTTTTAATATAAAAGTGCTTATTCTTACAAATCCTTAAGGCTCATTCTGTTACATTACAGTAGGATTTTTCACCATCCCAGAAACTGTGCTACATGATCTTTATATGAACTATGGACATAGCAAAATCTCCAAACAGTAAAACAAGTAATTAATAATTTCATTGCCTTTGTATGCATGAACCTGTTTAATTGTGTAACATAATTTAACATGAAAACAAAAAAACCCAAAATTTTCTTGTATTTTCTAGTTTGACTCGGAACTGATCCCCAAAAGATTTCTATTTTGCTTAAGCGAATGGAAGAAATACAATTGGTTTTGAATCTCAATTTTTTACTCATACAGCAAAAAGAAAGGAGTGAGACAGAGGAGCATTACAGATGTAGCATTTACCGTATGTTTCTTACTAAAGAGAAAAGGAGTGACTACAAAGCACAAGTACTGTTCATACGTGATATATTTATTTTTGTAATGTCCCTATGTTGTACTTTTACTTAGGTAAAGCTCCCACTGAAGCCAACGTGAGTTTTGCCTGAGGGAGGAATAAGACCAGGGCTCTCACGGGGAACATTTTACATTAAGTAGTTTATTATTTTTTTGTCTGACAATGGAAGAATGAAATAGGTGAAATTTACTAAAGCTCTTGTTTGTATTGATCACAAGTGGAATATGATTTCTGGCATATACTATGATACACAGATAAGAGTATACCATATTTATTTTTAATCATAATCAGAGCTATATTAGTTGGATGGGCAGTGAATTTGCTATTTCTACTTAAATTTTAGATATCTATTTACTATAAAGACCAATTTTGTTTTTTGTCAATAATTGAGTCAAAATGCAGTAACTAAAAAAATACCTAATGCAAAAGATAAAAATAATTTAAAGTATTCTGGAGCACGGGGGGAAATGCTAACAGATCTAATAAATAAGGCAGTTTAAAGCATTTGTGACTGCTACTGTGATATATGTACATACTTTACAGCATAAATTACTGTACAGAATACTCCGTTTATTAACCTGTGTAAACAATATTGCCTGCTGTATGGGGACATATTGTGGGATTATGGTCAGTGGAAAGATAAACTGCTATAGCTTTGGCTGGGTGGGGGAGGCCTCCGGTAGCACACCCTCAGAGAGAAACATGAGCGATATTTTATGAGCTGCAAATAAAGCCATCCTGACTTGAATAATTTTACAAAAAATCTGCTGACGTTTGTTGCTATAAATGAACTATGGAAATGAATCTCTGCGGTTTGTTACAAAACTAATTCTGGTCGTAAGCAGATCTTTGCGTACCTCATCTGGCCGGGAACCCTCGCTTAGAAGTTCGCTGCGTGAAAAGGGGAGGTGGGGAAGAGTCGCAACGCGCCGGTATCCCGCCGTGCGCCGTCTGCACTGCCAGCGCGCCTGTCAGGAGGACAGTCGGCGGCTGGACCCCACACTGGGACTGCCGCATTGCCTTTTCAGCCACTGGTGCTACGCGCAGCATGGGAAATGGGGAGGGAAGTAGGACTACTGCAATTATTGCAACTGGCTGGAGAAGTAACGACAAATTTAAGCATCCTGTTATTTTGGCTGCCCTGTACTGTCTTCCCCACCCGTCTGTTTCCCTCACTCACCCGCAGCGTGGTTTGGTTTTGGCTTCTGCATGGTGGCGACTGCATGGAAGAGAGTCTCTGTAGGATGCCTGTCGCAACATGGCCCTGGTCAGCGGACAACACCGCAGTCCAGGTTTCCATTAGTAATATGCCCAGGAAGGCAGGGACTTGCCGTAAGCAATAAGTGTGTGTGTGTGCAGCCATGATTTGTTACACCAGTTATCGTCTCCATCTGCCATGGTCAGCAAGGAGCGATGTTCCTGCAGAGGAGGACCGGGGGTTAGCCTCGGGCTGCCCGGAGCGCAGCTCTCACACTGCCTGGCTCCTCTGCCTTGGCTCCTGCCCCTCCTGTTGCCGTCCGTGGAAAGAGACAGCCTACACACCGCAAACACACCTTAATCTGGCTGCTCGGAAGCTCTCAACACAACACTGCTCTTTCTGCCTCCACCGACAGCAAGGGACGCTGCCTGGCCAGCCCTAGGAGCTGCTATGGGACTGCTGGTCTGCAGGCAGGCCACGAGCTTTAGGTGGCCCTGGGTGGCCTACAGGCTGTTCATCACGGATAAAATTGCCATTTTCACATAATGAATTGAAAAATGCTGTTGAATTTCCACTAAAAAGAGTAATATTGGCCTCATGTGGGCTCACAGCCAATCTCATCTCTTTTGCCATCTACAGAAAAACTGTTTCTTCTGTTTAAAGGAAGCCAGCTCTACTTCCAGACACCATATGGAAAGAGTGCCTGCGAGTGTTTAGTAAACTCCAAAATATATTTTCTTGATATTTCAGTAATCTTAATAGAAGAAAGGTGCACATTCAGTCCTCGAGGAACTACTTACTTCTTTGGATTTGGGCCCAGTGAATTAGACAGTGGGCAAGAGATGGTCCAAGTCTAAAACGTATGCTTTAAACATCTCAGAAATAAATGTATTTACCGCATACCTATTTTCCTGCATATCTGCTCCCTCCCAGCGTGATCTCAGCCCCATCCTGCATCAGCGCATCCTAAGATATTTACCAAATTCAGCAGGCACTCTCGTTAGCAACAGGTATGATTGTAAACCCGAGGTGGGATTTATAACACCTCTATATCTGAGCTCATCACCTAAATTCCCTTTGTAGCCAGTGGACAGAAACAAGCACTTCTAGGGTGTGATTCATTGTGCTTATTTTAGATCTTCAGTACAAGATGAGGTGAATCCCAATTTCTGTGTTTAAATCAGGACCTTTTTTCTCTCCCATTCCACCTTCTCTTGCTATTTAACCCCAGTGAATTGTTACAAGGCTGATTGCGTGTCCTCAATGGCCTAAAAAAGGTCCTTGCACAGGTGTGAGACCACCAGTTCCTGCTGGTTCTACTGCAGGGCTGCAAAGCAGCAATGCTTATTCAAGCAGATCAGTAACACAATGTCAGGCGATGGTGCTGGGCCAGGAGATGCTGCTGTAACCCCTACAGCTACGCTGCTGTTTCACACAGGGTATTTGAGTCACCAGCGCTAAGGGCTTTTGGTCCAGATTACTGGTCTCTCTCATCCACCTTCCGACACAGAGAAGAAGAGCTGGTCAGAAATTGTGCACGGAGTCATCAGCACTCACCGTCTCTTCCTCAGGAGGGAACTGAGCTCTCTTGCTAGGAATAATGGGAGAAGGTGGGCGCTAGTCCCACAGGTGGGGAGGGAACGAGAAGAAAGCAGAAAGATCCTGAGCTGCTCGGAGCAGCTCTGCACTGCCCTCCATCTTTCTTCCTGTGAGTAATTTCAGCTCTAACTTGTCCTGTATGTCACAAGCCCAGGCTCGGAGATGGGGTTGAGGAAGAAAACGTCTAGAACTGCAGGAAGAGCTGACTGTGGGACCAGGAAGGCAAAATGAAAGGCTGAGGAGATAAAAAATGAATTACTGATCATGACACTAGTTAGCTATGTGTGGTTTGCTGGGGAAAGCCAGAAGTTCCCATCTTCCCATACAGCACCTTATGCAAATGGAAGACAGACTTGTTTGTCCTGGGTGAAGGCGGACCCCCAAAGGGACCTTGACATCCAGAGGGACCTTGACAGACTTAAGGAGAGGACCCGTGTGAACCTCATGAGGTTCAACAAGGCCAAGTGCAAGGTCCTGCACCTGGGTCGGGCCAAGCCCCAATATCAATACAGACAGGGGACGTACTGATTGAGGGCAGCCCTGCAGAGAAGGACTTGGGGGTACCGGTGGATGAAAAGCTGGACATGAGCTGGCAATGTGCACTTGCAGTCCAGAAAGCCAATCATATCCTGGGCTGCATCAAAAGAAGCATGGCCAGCAGGTCAAGGGAGGTGATTCTGCCCCTCTACTCTGCTGTGGTGAGATCCCACCTGGAGTACTGCATCCAGCTCTGGAGCCCTCAGCACAGGAAAGACATGGACCTGTTGGAACAGGTCCAGAGGAGGGCCATGAAAATGGTCAAAGGGCTGGAACACCTCTGCTACAGAGAAAGGCTGAGAGAGTTGGGGTTGTTCAGCCTGGAGAAGAGAAGGCTCCAGGGAGACCTGATTGCGGCCTTTCAATACTTGAAGGGGGCTTATAAGAAAGACAGAGAAAGACTTTTTACCAGGGCCTGTAGTGATAGGACAAGGGGTAATGGCTTTAAACTGAAAGAGGGTAGATTTAGATTGGACATAAGGAAGAAATTTTTTACAATGAGGGTGGTGAGGCATTGGAACAGGTTGCCCAGAGAAGTTGTGGATGCCCCATCATTGGAATTGTTCAAGGTCAGGTTGGACGGAGCTCTGAGCAACCTGATCTAGTGAAAGATGTCCCTGCCCATGGCAGGGGGGTTGGACTAGATGATCTTTAAGGTCCCTTCCAAGCCAAACCATTCTCTGATTCTATGATAAATCTAAGCTGCAAATGAAAATATCCTTTTTCAATACAAATATTTTCCAAAATGGAAGTGAGAAAAAGACTAAGAAGGACCTGTCCTTTGGTAAATGTTATCTATGTCTAGCTCGTTCCTGCAGGAAGTGTTTCCTTTCATGTCTGTTGACAGGGTGAGAATTCCATGTCTAAGAATGCTGAGTGGAGGAGAAAAGAATAACTAGTGCTAAGGAAGGAAGGATTTGTTAGTATTGCCTGAATAACGTGAATAGCAATGGAAACATTTTGTTGATTTGACTGGTGTTCAATCCTTGGTGAAGTGCTTTATTGATGGCTTCTAGAGGTAATGTGTCAGAACAGAGTTTGACCCGGGGATGCTGGCTAACGATGGTGTGATTTGGGAAGGTGTGAACATTGTGCTCCCAACATATCTGACTTCCCAGCTCAGTTACTGGTAATGTGCATCACAGACAGACACATATTTTGTTCTGAGAGAGACTTTTTTTTTAATGTTTCGTTAAGCGACTAATCCTCTCTGCAATGCACCATTCTAAAAGGAAATTTCCATTGATTTGAAGTTATTTGAAGCTGGATTTGGAATAACAAATGATTTGAATACTTCTGAGGCTGTTATGAGAAACATACTTGGTACAACTGGGGAGGCAAATTTCTTTCACAGGAATACAAAGTGGCTCAAAGACATAAAAAGATTTGAAATTCTTAGGATAGCTACACAGCACTTGGTTAACCTACGCTGTTTGTCCCATTATGTACTCTTGTGATTCTTGCTCTCTACCAGGATCAAAGTTATAGATACTCTGGGAACAGCAATTTCACCTAGGCTGTGACTCCCCTCAGCGCTAAGCACAAGTTTTATATACTCTGGCACTTACATTGAGAGCTTACATGGTATTTAAGGATTTTGAAGGTCTTGTAGCTCTGGACTCAGGGGTGAAATTCATCCAGTGTACTTAGCAGTTTTTTCCATAGCTCTTCTACAGCACTTTCCTTCTGAGGATACAAAGTGATTTGCAAACATTAATTAATTCTCATAAAGCCCTATGAGGCAGATAAGTGTTAAGTATCCCTGTGTTAGTACATATGAGAAACATGAGACCTGAGTGCCTTGTGATCCATGCTGTTCTCTGTATTCACTCCCAAAAAGGAGTACATGCCTTGGGACAGAGGAAATCCCCAGTTTTTTGTCATTCTGTTCTTTTCCTTGGACTCTCTGGAGTCCTTCAAGGGCAGCAGGGATGAGGCTGGGATTCAAGCTACAGCATGTGAGATTCAAGTTACACAGATCGGAAAAGAGAGGGAGCCCTGCTGCATTTGCTGCTGGTTTTGTGGGGGAAAGCAAGGCCCTTTATGCAACCTGTGGGTTACTTGCTCCATGCTCCAGCACCCTGTTTGAAAGGTAGCTTGGGCTGCCAAAGTAGAAAACACCCCTGAAAGTGTAGGCATACTTGCGGACTACCAAGAGCAATAGAGCCAGACAACAAGCGGAGGCAGAGAAATTACTTGAAGAAATAGCCCCAGCTGAATCCCACCCATCTCACTGAGGAAAACCATAGTCTTTTGAAAGAACGATGGAGCCTCGGATGCTCCAAATTTTAGTGTTTTTCCTCTATGTAGCTTTAGTGAGGTAAGCACAAACAGGGCCTTATGTGACTTTCCCAGTTTGTTAATTAACCTTAAGAACAATTTACAGCATGGCAACCAGTAACGCTGGAAATGGAGTTTGGCCTTACTGAGGGCAAATGGCAGCTTTATGGGAGACATTAAAGTAGCCAAATTTTCATGCCAACAATATTGGGTGAGAGACATTGTTCTCCAGATTTCGAGACAGACTACACATAAGATCATCCAAGTGCTTTTCTGAATGCATTCTGACAAATTTATCTATGGTTACATGCCTTCCCAGCCCTCAGTGCACAGCACATAAGCTAATGTAACAATTATAATTATGATAGTGATCAGACCTACCAGGCCTTTTTAAGACATGAAAATCAGACTAATTCTCTAGTTTCAAACACAATGAGTTCAAATATGTGATGTAAATGCTAACAAAAAGATACCAAAATGAGAGGCATGTTAGGTCTGCGCCAGCCAAACTTCTATTGTTATCTTAACAAGTCCATATTCTTCAGGCATTGTTTGTATTTCTATTATGCCAGGAGATTTTATTCTTTAGTTTGAGGATTCTCCCTGAATGGGGGAGGGAAATTAAGCATTAAGAGGATTATGTAAAGGCAGAGCATATCGCAGAAGGAGATGTTCTTAATATAGCTTTGACCATGAACCCATGACCCTCCAGAAAATTTAGGAGAGTTAAAAAACCTATTGCTTTGACAATCTTTTCATTTAAAAAAAAAATCTTCTTGTAAAAAGATCAAGGAATTCATCCACTGTTATTTACATAAAATTCAACCTTTCCTGCTAAAAGTCATGAATCATTTAATGTCACATCTGCAGGATATCTGAGGCAGATGCCAGTAATCCAAGTAATTTTGCAAATTCCAATTTCATTTGGATTAAAACCTACAACTAAGTCAGTGTATATACTGTACATGCGTTAAGGCTGGTGACTACTAAAGTCTCTCGGGTAGATGAACTAAGCACAGATTAGCCAGGTCTAAGTATATGTCCTCATCTAGGGAAAAAAAGATATCCTGACATTTCAGTGATGTAGATTTGAATCAGTAGCCATGAAAAATGGTTGAACATTTGTATTACAGAAGAGATACTATGGCACAGTCCCAAAGGTGCATTTCTTATAAATTAATTAGCTACACAAATTATTTTGATAACAGCTACTGCACTTCTGAGGTGATATGGCTGCTCAGTGATGAGTACTTGATGATCAATGGTAGGCACTAGTAATATCCTTCATGCTGAGTGACTTTTATTACTATTTAGATTTACAATATATACATATGTGTTTGTATCTACACTTAGGGCTTGATCTTCTTAACCTCCTTTACCTAAGGTCCTCTGTTCACAATAATCTCTTCTTTTGGAGCCCTGTGATATTTGGATAAAAGAAATAGGCAAACAAGCGGTTGCGGTATCCTGCCATGCGACAGGGAGGACTATGCTTGGCTTTTGGCCACACTTGAACCTCTGCGTATGTTTTGTTCTTACCTGTCACTTATGCCACCATGGAATACTATAAAGGATTAAGGGCAAGGGGTCTGTATGATCTTGCTGTCTGTGAGGATCCTATAGGCTGCTCTGTATTTGTTGCATCCACCTGCAATACATAGTTCCTTTGAATCCATTCCCATTGCTTTACCAACCCTGACTGATTCAGAAGCCTCTGTTTGTAAGCAAACCTCTCTCTCCAGGCATAATCCTTCTGGATTTGTACAGAATGACTTCTTACTTTCCCAAAATGAACCTGAACATTGCTATGGCATAAAGAAGCCTTCATGTTCCTGGACTTTTACAACGGAGTAAAACAAGTTAGTGTCTTTCATGGAACCCCAAAGAAGGACAGTCTCCTCTGGTACCATCCAGAACACACAGAGCACCTTCAACTCATGGTGAAGTGCCTAAGACTATTCTTAAGGTGGAGCATATGCTTAACTGGACCAGACCTAAAAGCCACGTGCACTTTTCTAGACCAGGCCCTAAGAAGATGAAATGAAGTATTTGTTGTCACCATGCCACATTCAGTCATCTAAACAGCAGCAACCATATACAGCAAATAGCCTGCACAAAAGACTATTCTAAATAACCTCACCAAAATAGTATAGCTGCAAGAAACCCTATGGAGAGAAAGCAGAAACCTGTAATCCATTTATATGTCTAGTTGGTTTAAATGGCTGCTGTTTCATCCTGTTACACCACCAGAAGTTAAGGCTCAGTGTGCTCATCAGACAACACAGGTGATGCCAGCACAAAAACTAAAAACCAGTGTGTTTTTCCATGGAAGCAATGGGTATTTTAGCTGGAATAATTCCATATAAGAACAATGTACAAGAACGGACAATCATCTACAAGAGATCCTTAGTATTTGGAAATGTTACAACAGGACAGCATTAATTCTTGCATTTCTTTGAAGTCTCTTGACATATTACATCCATACAAAGAGTTCATCGTGATTAAGAAAAATATCCCGATCTTAGTAAAATAAACATGCTTCAAAGTTCCGTATTTGAAACTCAAATGCCACATGTGCAATAAAACTAAACTCCATTTAAGGCAAGTAATATATGTCACTTGTAAAATTTCTCAACATTAAATAGCAGTAAGGGCTCCCAAACCCCCAAACTTATCTGAAGATAGGCACCGTCAAAGAAAACAGAAGCTAATCTAACTGGAATTTCACTTTCCTGATCTGAGGAGAGATCCCACAGTACCTTCATATGGTATTGGAGCAGCTGACAGAATCCGTTGCTACTAGTCTAGTAAATCACGACAGACTTCCACAGCCGGAGATCAGGCAAGCGATAAACAGAAAGGCACCAATCAAGTTCTCCATGATACTTGTGACCAAACAAATTGTGTTCCTTCTGGGGTGGGTAACAGCCAGAGTTAAGAGTGACGGGAGGACTCGGAGGATGTGTATTTTGTCGTTTAAAGCCAGGTCCGTGTTCACTCTTAAAGCCAGCCACACTGTAACACTCAAGTCTATGCTAAGAAGTGACCACAGCCTGAGCTCAGGACTTCTCTTGGGGAGGAAGTATCTGAGCACCAACAGGCACATAAATATCGGCCCAGGATGGCTTGGGGCTGAGCAGTTCCTCAGTAGCTACCCTGCTGAGCTGCTTCAAAGAACGGGGTGAATGCTCTGAGTCTGAGCAACAGCTGAAGTTATGGTAAGCAGCCTCAACAAAAAAATGCAGGTACGTGGGGCTCAGTGTGCTCTCAAGCCCGCTCTTTACCACAGGGTACATACAGCCTGTGTTACCAAAGATGTTTTACTGAGAAAACGTGCCGCATTGTTTGGTATCTTTTTTCCAAAATGAAGCTCGTCAAAAATGGGGGAGGAAAAAAAAGGCAGCAAGGACCAATCAATCAACCATTGATATCAGTGGCTACTTTTACTTGTATCTTCTATTGAAAGAGTCTTTTGTACTCACATTTCCTTAATATGTAAGTAAATTAGATTAGAAGACAACAAAGGGTCCAACCAGTGACTTGGACAAGAACAGTCCATTGAAAATCACTGGAGCTGCTGACTTGAGTAAAGGCTGCAAATCTGATTGCAAAAAAAATTATATTTCCAATACAGAAAAAGAAAACTAAATGTGTGAAAACCACTGAAAATGAACAAAAATGCACTGAATGCAAGCACAGTTGATATGAACTGGCCTTGACCTCAGCTGACCCAAATTAAACTCCAATTATTGTGGGATTAATTCTCCTGGCATGAAAAACACAGCCTGTCAACAGGAACTGAAAACATCCCATAAATCAAGAAACGTTAAAGCCTAGTTGAGGATTATGCATGAAGAGCGAGAGGATTATGATAGGAAACAGTTCTTAGCCTGATGAGCTGCAAACTCAGCTTCCCAGATAAAGGAAATTGCATGTAATGCTCCCATACAGCCTAGAAGAAAATGCTGCAAGCTTCTGCTAGATGAAAAAGATATGAAAGTCAAAATCTGTGGGATGAAGCCTTCCCATGCAAAGCCAACAACTGTTATAGATATCTCTCTGTCTCTCTGTGTGTACGCAGCTGAAATTAACACTTTTTCGTTACTAAGTGGATTGCAGTTTGCCATATTTTTTCATTTATCTATTTACTGTCAGTAACAGAATGCAATTTTCCACCATCTCTTTTAAGTTGTTGCTATCAGCATATCTGTTTTCAGGCTTTTTCTTGATACTGTAGGTTATACTGTTGGTGAGGAGCTGAACAAGAGGTAAAGTTATTTAAAAAGACAGGAGATAAAGAAATGCATGCAATTTGTTGAAACTTATTGCACATGAAGGAATGCCGTCTTTCTCCAACTTAATGCGGACTACACAACTCCTCTGTGTGCCCCAGTGGGGAAATAACAGGGAGATGGCATGTTAATATTGAAAATTCTGTGATGTGTCCATGCTCGTAGTAAAAGTTCTCCACGTCTATGATTTGCCCTCATTCATTCCAGTTCAGGAAAGCCCTTGTGTATGTGCTTAAGCTCTGCCGAAGTCAATGGGATTTCAGCACAAGCTTAAAGTTAAGAATCTATTGAGAGCTTTCCTGAATAGGGATCTGTGCTTATTGCACTTGGTTCAATCAACCCATGAGATTTTGGTTTCTGAGTTTTTCAGCACAAGAATAGAAAGGGTATGCTTTGTGCATTAAGATCAGTTCTTTCTAGTATTTCTAGTGTATGAAAATGTTTGGAGAGTGGTACAGAACAATTCATTCTGAAGAGACATCATTGTATATTGTACATATGCACACATACATGTCTACACTCAGAAAAATTTTGCTCAATATTGAAGAAATATTCACCTTTGTTTGGATCAATGCTGTGGTTGACTATTTCTGTAGCACAGTGTCCAGAATAACTGAATTATCCATGAAAGGTATACTGTCCATGTGAATGGCACACAGTCATTATGGCAAGTGAGCGCTATTCCGCACCCAGTGAAGTCCTTGTTGAGTGTACTGAACTAAATGCTCCATACTGCTGTGCAAGGTGATAGGTCCCATCAATGCATCCAAGTCGTTAAAAAAATCTACAGGGAAAAAAAGATTCAGCATCAGAAGAGTGAAGCTGTATTTGCTACTTGTCACCCTTTAATAGATTTTATTCTCTTGCAAATTGAGTCAAGCTGAACATTTCATGGGAATGAAAGTTTAGTGCTGGCGAGATTAATTTTAAAGCCCTGTGGTTCATGATGTTACAGGCTGATGCACAACAATTTTCTTTTTAAAGAACAAAACAGTGAGTTCTTCGGCTTTGCTTTTCATTAATTTCCATTGAGTCTTGATAAAGCAAACATATGCTGGGCGAGATTTATTTTGAGATTAAGGACAACTAAATCAAAAAGTCTACACACAAGTGCCTCTCTATACATATGCTAGATATCTGAGCTACTGTAACAGACAAATAGAGGCCTGTAAAACATGGTCATCCCAGCCTAAAGAGTAATTTGGCTAACTAGCCACTAAGGACTACATTCAGTTGCCTGCTTAGAGGCATGTAGTGCCCATCTGAGATGCCCTCAGGCAGTTGAGACATACAGCCTGGACTGGCAGATCTAACACAGGACGTACAGGAGACTTCTGGAGTGGCAGTATAGGAAAGGATACCTCAAGTGGCATTTGGCAGCTATGGTTAGGCAACTGAGTTTTATCCCTGTGTCCCCTTCAGGGTGAACTGAACAGCACTCTGAGCTCTGCTGCTTGTATTGAACAAAGCTCCATCAACTGTAATGGGAGATTGCCCCCCCCAACTCATATATACACACCTACACTTAGGTGTCCTCATTTTGATTTGAATCCTGCCCATGTCCATGCCTTAAATACATAAATTAGCCTGAAAACCAAGGAATACTTTATCATCAAGTCAAATGCCGAGGCACTTGCTCATGGGAATGAGTTCAGCTGAGAGAAGTTTGCTTTGAAGAGGGAGCAAGGCACCTCATTCCCATCTGTGTCTGCTCAGATGGGGGGAGGGCTAGGGGCTGTTCATTCCTTCTGCAGAAAGGAAGTGCGTTCCTGCTTTTTGACATGGTCTGGCTAAATGCATCCCATCCAGCTTCACGACTTTGGGGGGCAGGAAGCTGCCTTGCCTCCCACAAACCTTTCTCTCCAGGATGACGTAGATGGCAGTGAATGCTACCCACAGCTATGTCCGTGACCTGTCTGTCACCAGTCCTGACCAGCCAAATAAAGAAAAAAATTAGACTCTTCTGAGCAAGACAGCTATCAAAATTGCCTTTTTGGGCCGTTTTGGAACAGACTAGGAGCAAACTGAAGAAAAAAATCACCTCTGCAGTCCTACTTTGCAGACAGGATTCCTATCAAAATAGTTATTTTCCTGATCAAAATCATGTGACGGTCTTCTAGAACAGTCCATTGCCTTGACTCACTCACCTCTGTTTTCCTTGGCCAGGTTGTCAGCCATCTCCCAGTAGTCATAGCTGTGCAGGATGCTGTTGGTGATGCTGACGTGGTTGGCGGCCATCTGATGAATGCGCTGCGGGATGCTGATGATAGGAGATGGGGAAGGGGCCCCTGTGCTCCCCTGGGATCCTACAGAGCTGACTGGAGAAGGGCTAGGGGACATGGGTGATGGAGTTCCTGTGCTCCTGGAAAAAGATGTTAATAGAGTTACTTTAAAGGTGTTGGCATTAAAAACATGAGAGTATCAGAACACACTGCAGGTAAGAAAATATAATTTCTGACTGTCAATCTGATGTAAGTTTCTGTGTGACTTACTTTCCACTGGCACCCCAAGGAGAAGGGTTCTGGGCAGCTTTTGATGAATTCTGTAAAGGAAAAAATAATTCACAATGCATATAATTTATATAAGACTATGAAATGAAGAACATTAAGCAGCATAAAAGTAAAGAAATATAAAGAAAAAATTGTGCAGATAGAAGTATTCAAGTCTCATGATGCAATAAACCCACTCAGCCTAGTTTGGTGTTGTGATGAAGCAGTGGTACAGCACAGGCTCAAATCACAGTCTATTAAACACCCTGGGATGGGGGCTGATTAGGAAAACATGTTAGCTGAAACTGAAACTTTTCACAGAAATCCTGGGAGTTCAGAAGAAAGTGCTGCCAGGACTCTTTGTGAGGTTTAGGCTGGAATTTCTTGTGATAGAGAAAACCAGAAGTATCTTCTCCCACTCTCCTGCCCCCAAAGACAAATGTCATTCCCCTAGGACCTGCGAGACTGTGCAGGTCTGCTCAGCCTGGCTGACCACAGGGATGTGAATCTGAGGCTCCCTCAGCTCAGGAGGGTGTTTTAACCACCAGGCTCAAGAATCTCTCTCACGATTGCTCCTCTTGGAGCTGTTCCCCTTGGTCTGAATATGGCAGCAGCCACAGGGTCAGAGAGTCTGCCCTTGTAGACTGGTGATTCTTCTAGCTGAAGGGTTCCCCAGAAGCCCCCAGAAGGGGACATTAGATCATTTAGTGTGATCTCTGGTATACCTGCAGTCATTAAGACTCTCACTGGTATACTGTGCTTAGGCTAAAGAATTTAATTGCTTGAGGAGAGACTACCTTGTACAAGCACTACGTTTACAGAGCAGGAGAAATTCAGGTGTCCACAATAATGGAAACTGAATAGCTGAAATGATTCTAGTAGTTAATCTGCAAGAGCTGGTGGGAATTTACTGGCAGATTCCTGCCCATTTGACCTGTGGAAAAACTCCTCCCCTCTCCCAAATGCAGTGACTGATTTAATCCTGGGCCTGTGAGAAAGAAGGATGTAAAAAACAGAGTCTAAGAAACAAAACTTTTCTAGTCCATCCCATCCGCAGCCTCATATTCAGCAATGGCCAGTCTCTGATTCTTCAGAGGAAAGTGACCTCCTCGCACTCTCACCTGAAACCATACATGCAGATAATTGTGTGCTGGAGAACAACCCTCCCTTCCTGACAACCACGGGAGACCAAGTGAAGTCCTGCAGCTCGAGATCTGTTTATGGATATGTTTAAATGCAAGGCTGCAGGTGTTGCAAGCTGCAGGAGTTACAAGCGTTAACAGCAGTACAAAAACTCTTGGTCTCCCATGCCTTAGGAAGGAAAAATGATAAAGGGGCTTCAGAGCTTCATGGATTTCAAGGCCAGGAGTAATCCCCCAGGACACTCATTCTGCAATTTCCCTTTTCCACCAATCATGGAACTTTTACCAGAAGCTAAATTACTTTTAAAATTTATTTTATTTTATTCTTTTTAAGAAGGATAGCTAGTTATATAGAAACCCTAAGACACTATTTATCCTCCTTGTTCTCCTGTGTCCTGTTCTAATGTTTAGCAGGCCTCACCATTAGAAAAACAGATTCTGTTTTAGGGTTTAAAGATTGAATTTTCTTAAGTGCTAGCTTTTGGATTTTGTTGGTCCAATGCCAGCAAAACTGCATGTCGCCTGGTATTATCAACTCTGTTTCCGTATACATACGGAAGGGCTAAGGTGTGAAAGGAAAAAAAAAGAAAAGTTCTCATTTACCATCCTAAATAGAACCAACCTAGGAATCCTCGGCATTTGCTGCTCTTACAGAATTATTTCTTTTTTTTTTCTTTTCTTTTCTGATCTGTCTTAGAACTACTGGCCTTCATCTTTCTAGTGTAATGGAAACTGAGTACATGTTATTTACTTACAGAGTTGGAGGCAGGAAAATATGGAAATCGAAGTGGAGTCAAGGATACTTCCACTGTAAATGTAACCAGCCTCTGCCTTACCGTACAACTTCCCACACCTTTTTTCTCATGTTTTAGGTATATTGCTCCAGCTTCCTCTCAGTTCTGCACCAGAAAGGTGGGGGTAAGGATTCTAAAGAGTGTAATGTTGTAAGGGACCATCTCTTATCCCACTTTGCTTACTGCTACCCATTCTCCTGGTTTCTTTATGCTCTCAAATGTGTCTGGCCCCTGAATATCTGTGGCTTCTTTTTAAGTCTCTGCTGCATTAATTTTTTTTATAATGGAAATAAAATACTTAAAAGGAGATTTAAATAATCATTTTTTCTTTTCTAAAAGAAAAGTGTATCTAATTTTCCCTGCAGATGTGTGTGACAAGGTTTAAAATCTTTCTTTGATTGATAATATATGTGGAAGTTCTTAATGCAGTCAGCATTTCACGTCACTTGGTTTTGAAAGCTTTTAGATACCAAATATGAAATGAGTGGAGAATTGGCTTGTTTTCCACTGAAAATTATAGCAAATGGATTTTTTTTCCATTTTTACTTTCAAAGGTGAGAATACTTTCTAATGTGAAACTACGCTATCATTATATCAGCAGGAGCTCTGCAAAAAAACCAAGCTCATCTTGGCTATAGCAGAGTGTAAGTCCATTTTATGTTTGCTGTGAAACAGTTTCTGTCTGCTAGTAGGAGACATTTTACATGGTTGAGAGCCTGACCATCCTGTTCTTAATGCAGGTATTCTCTGAACTGGTAAAGAAAAATAAAGTACTGTAATAGGCACATATTTCTTTCCCCTGAAATCAAGTCATTGTTAGAGAAACATAACGTGTTGAATTATATATTGCTAAATTTTTAGAAGCAATTACAGTGACTTCAATTTCAGTTTGACAATAACGGATCTGTCAATTTCCTTCACTGTCTTCATGTGTTCAGAATCTGGTCATGAGCATTCGTGCTTGTATTTGAATTTTTTTTATTAACAAAATGTCAAAGGATGGATGTTTTTCATTTCAAGGCACCTCCCTTTGCAAAAAAAACCCAACAGAAGAGCCCTGTGTTCAAAGACAAATGGCTGTTCAGATCCCCCAAAAGAGTTTGTCTTAAAGCTTGTACTTTGTAAAGCTTGTACATATGTACTTGTATGTACATACTATTTTTTTAATTAGAAAGATAAAGGCTAGTTTTGTGTTTGGAGATGAAATGCTGGATGGACTGACTGCTAGGTGAGCTCCACCTGAAAGGTTTTGTTCCTGAGATACTTTCCAGAGAAAGGTTGCCTGTCAAATAAAATATATTAAAATACGTTGAATGACTTCCTGTCTTATTCAAAATAACCAGGGTTTGGACCTGGCAGAGAGTGGAAAACAGAAGCAGTAGCAGGCAAAGCAAAGCAGGCAGGGGAAGCCAGCAGTGCTGTGTCAAGTACATGGCAGGCGGTTTGGTTGCCCTCCGACGCTTTCGTACTACTCCCACTGAAGTCAGCGTGGGATGTTTGCCAGTCCCTTGGGTAAGAACATGTCCCACTGTGCTGTCCTACCTATTGATGCTCCTAAGTGGAAGCCCTGCAGCTGAGGACTGATCTAGATCAAAGTCTTCAACTCACAGGTAGTCTAGTGGGAAGTGTGATCCTGGAGGGGATTCTTAGAGCAAAATCTGCAAAACCTATTCGCAACAGAGCTGCATAGCACTAGACAATCGACCAAGAATAATCTGAAAATACCTGTTTGTTAGTACAATAAATTTCTCATCCTTCATGAAGGGACACGGTGTGTATTTCGCAAAGAGGGGCTCTCATGAAGACAGAACTGACTCAACTCTAGAACTGACTAGAGATCAAGTGTTGCCATGGGAGTCTATGGTAAAACTCTACTGACTTCACAGAGGAAGAACTAAGCCCAGCACAGCTACTGTTTTAGTGAGATGCTGTATTTCCTATAATGACACACTGATTTAAAAACATGTCATAAAGAATGCACCTTGAAATACTCAATAAGTGCTTTCGAATACTTGACTGCATGGTCTCTCTTGAGTCGGAACATCCTCCAGTACAGAAGGGCCAGGCAGCGGTAACTAGAACAAAAGGGAGAGCAGAAGGTAAAGCGTGCCCCCTGAACAGAAATCCCAATTAATTAGCTTAAATTCTCAAACTAACACAGAGTGAAAGGCTGACAGCACCTTGCTTACGGTTTTTATCACCATTTGTTTACAGTACTTCACACTTTGCGATGGATTCATGAGCAAGACTAGGTATTACAGCCAGGACAGGTCACGCTGACAAATGCTACCAAGGAGATACTAAACAAACCATACCACAGAAGGGTTTGCAGGGTTGGGTTCCCAGGCCTTGACTCTGACTCGAAGTCTGCACACTTGACCAATGGCCTCTCTTGTGAAAAGGTCATTAGAGGCCTGGAACCCAACATATGCATTTTTTTGGTATTTCTTTTTGTAAATGCAAAGGCAGCCTTTTGGGGTATCTTATCCTGAGCTGTTATTACAACAGCCTGGAGCCTGTATAATGAACTAGAGTTATAATGGGTGTATTTTGTGTACACCCAGTGGTCTCTTCCAGCAGCTGGAGGTAGCTGGGAAACAGGGAAACCTCGGACCTGCCCAGATTTCACTGGCCAAGCTCCTTTGTGGGAAACCAGAACGGAGATTGTGTTGGAGCCCGGAGGCTATTCCTAGCCCACCTGCCCGATTTGTTCCCCAGAAGGAACCAGCAGTGGGCTGAAAAACTCAATCTACTGTACTAGAACTGTCTGCCCTCGTGTTCCTCGTTAGTCTGCAGAATGCCATACACCTTTAATGCTATGTAATTAAATGAGAGTAATAGCTATTAACTACAATTATACATCACAATAACTGATAATTAGCATTCAGGACACATAAACTCTTTTCTTCGCTATTGGCTTTAGGTGCACTGGTCTATTTTCCGAATCAAGACTCACCACCACCTTTTCCCAGCAAGCTTTTTGATCGGCAAGTGTGGGATTGCCCCTCGGTAACACAGCTTTTGAAGCAAAAATCTGGTGTGTTTTTCCTTTGGCAGCAGAGGCCTTATTTTTAAAAGCGGTATTTAGTCTCGGAGCCAAGCCGAAGCGCCAGAAGGTGGCTTGAGTTTGGAAGAGCAGAGCGCTCCCCATCTCCCCGCGCCCAGGAGCTGCCCAAACCTCAGCAAACCCCTCGAATTAGCAAATGGCTCTTGGAAAAAAATCCCAGCCAGGGTTCCTCAGCCCGTTTGCCTCCTGTCCTGAAAGCAGGAGGTGAATTTCTGCCTTTGGCCGCTGGAGGACAGTCTCTCCTTAGGAGAAGCGGAGCCGGGTGCGCCGGCTGCCTGGCAGCTTGCCCGGCGGGCGCTGGGAGCAGCCCGGGGATGCGGTGGCCTCGCAGCCACCATAACTCTCACTCTGTCACCTTCACAGGTACAGCACATATGCAAATGGTGTCAGCTCATCTGCTGGCTGGCAGACGGTGAGTTAAGATCGCTATTCATCGCCCAGAGAAGGCACCGTCTGCTTTCCCTCGCGCTGACCTTTCTGCTGAAGCAGATGCAGCGGCTCCGTGAATTTGGATGTGGTTCCGCGCACACCGAAGCGCTCCGGCAGTTCTGAGCAACCCTTCGTAATATGGCTTTATTTTTTGGTAACCGTTCTTTAGTCGTTTTCCCACCTAAGCGTTTTTAAAGCAATTGCCATGAACGCGTTCTGTGCTCCTCCCCATGGCACAGCAAACCAGTGACAAAGAAAGGGCATTTTAAAAAAAAAATTGCGTCTCTGAATATTTTGTTCTCTTTTATACAAATGCTTAATTAGGGCTCCTTATTTATGGAGGCTAAAGATGCATTTAATTTGAATTTTTAACAGATGGTTAATAGATGTTAAAAACACACTTGCTGATTGTAAATGTCCACTTACTGAGAATCAGTAACCATGTAATAGGTATTTTATGTATTAACTACATAGATATTAAATTAAAATTTGATTTTAATAGCATTTTAGTATTTTACTAGCAATCAGCAACCATCCTATAGAATCTAAGGTGCATGCTTATATACCTAGAAATCTCAATTTAGAAGGTAATCCAAGAGGCTTAATTATCACCATCACTGTATCTCCCTTCATATAATGTAAATATAATTTATGATTATTGAGCCTAAAATGTCAGCCACAAAAGAAATTACCGAGCTATTGGTACAAAAGTACATCACTCATAAAAACAACAAACCATCAGGCATTTAAAAATTAATTACGCTGACGTACCATAGCTGACCTGTCACAGTCAATAAGTATGAATTGTTTATTTACAGAGACAGAATGCAGACCTGGTACAGTGATACAAGGGCTGGACCTTTCCAGAGCAGAAAGTATTCTCTTAATTTCAATAGACAACATAATCCTATCTGGCTGCGTCCAGCATCTGATTTTCAAGAACTGGCTCACTGCAGAAAAGAAGCCTTTTGAGGAAATCTTGATCTACTAACCATAATGCTGCCAGCTGTTTGTCTTCTGGCGTGGCGTTGGGGCCTGAGTGGGTTTTTAGTCTCACTGCATACCTTAAGCAAAAGGAAAAAAGCCAATGTGAGTTAACTGAGACAGCTTTATATTACTGATCAGAGAGCTAAGCTCACCGATGTCATTTGATCTGCCTCCTTATACATATTTGCTGAAGTTACCAGACATACATGTGCTTTTTCTGGTTGTGTTTCAGAGCTATTTTGCCATTAGCAGTTCCTCCCTGCACTCTTTAAACAGCAGTAACTCCCTTGAACATCAATCAGTCCAGAGGGGAGCCTAGGTGGCGAGGTGATGCTGTCCTACCAAAATAACCTCTGCTGCTGTGGAGACCCAGTTACACAGAGTTCATGCAGAAAGGTTTTCACAGTGTTTGAAGGCAGACAGCCTGCCTTGAAGCTGGTGCTGCCCTCACCCTGCCAGTTCTGAGTGTGTCTACCCAGATTTGCTCCTCCAAGCAGAGCACAGCAGAGGGGGAACATGTGGCTTAGAGCTATTTTTGCTTATATGACATTACATTCAAATTCTATAAATATTAAACATCCACAGAGGTAGCACTGCTGTTTCCAGAGCGTATGTGCTGTGCAATCACAAATTAGTTTCTGGAAATCTCAGCTTCCAGCTGAATACCTGAACAATGGACAAGGTTAGGACAACACACAGCACTTCTGGGCTCACTTCCAGAAAAATACCTGTTCCCCATAATTAGCTGCTTGTGTTTATTCTTATCTTTGCTTTCAAACTTTAATCCTGATATCTGTGCAAAGATTCGGTATGAACATTTTGTTTCAACAGGCATACCTAGCAAACCACTTATTTTTCTGAGCTGTAGCAAGTGACATCAACAGCAATTCACACTACAACACAACCACAGCTACACACATTATTGAAAGCTATGGATCTGCAACCAAAATTCATTTCCAGAGTTAGGACCATATATTTACTATCATGAGAAAAGACAGGGCAGACAAAGAAAGAGCTTTCTGCCTTTTGAAAAAAGGAAGGGAAGAATTGCAGAGATGGGATGTACTACTCTCTTACTGAAAAAAAATATTTGATTTTGTTTAATAACCTTCCAGTTAGAAAGCTGGCCTCAACCCACTGAAATGCATGAGAAGACAGCCCTAAGTGGAATAAAATGCCAATGGAATTGTTAACATGCGAGAAAATCTTCACATCAACACTAAGTCCAAAAGAATGTAATTGTTCTAGAAGCTTTGCTTCATTATGAATACGATTAAAAATTAAAACGTTTTACTTCCTATGAACTTAGTCCTGATGAGAGCTGTGTGGTTGACTGTCCTGAGGAATGATGCCATGGTCACTGACAGTGCAGCTTTCTCTGCTGGTGTGGCTGGGCTTGCTCTCTTGCGGAGAGAGTCACTCAGCTGCTGGGATGATTTTGACCTTTGTTTTCTCTACCGACACTGTCAATAATGTTAACTATTAGTACTAACTATAACGGAGAAAAGGACTGAAGAGACAGACTTTCTTCATAAGGACTGCAGGTGGGACTGAGTTCTAGACTGTCCTGTTTGGAGAGCCATGAAGGTGACTAAATGTAGGGGTAGCTTTAGTGTGAGCTGGCCTGCTTTTGGGACTCCACTGGCTACAGCAGGAGCATACACACCAAATGGACCTTCACTGTCCATTTGTCTATCGCTGTTCACATCTTCTTTCAGGTAACCTTTAAACTGCAGTCTTAAACATGTTGTGACATTTTGCAAACTACCACTCCATGAGAATGTTTTGGTATTATGTATTATTATTTTTCTCTTTTGAGTAGCACGAGACTTACATCATGAAACTCTTGCAAGTAATTTGCAACTCAAGTAATAGGAAAAGCTTTGGGGTTTGGGTTTTTTTGCATTCTGCACAGTTTCCTGATTTAATTTCATAGAAATCACAGATAATACATACACATTACATATGACTGACCAGGCACTTGGGAGGACCTCACTTCTCCCCTTTTACTCTATCTATGGAATTATGTGATAATGTAGATGAGCATGTTTGCACAAACAGAGTAACCCCTGAGGTCATCTCCTCCCTTCCTACCTGATGAGTTCAACTGTTTCTGAATACATTGTATAAGGGGATTTAGATTCCATTGGGCCTTGTTCCATTGCATTTCCACACTCAATAAACGATAGTGCTGCTTCTGCATAATTCAGTGCCTTTCCAAACTTTTCCACCTAAAGGGAAAAAATAAGGACACAGAGAAATAGTGTAATCATCAAGATATGGTTACATTTGATGGGATTTTCTCAACATGAATTGTAAACTTGACACAAGTTGGTATATCTTCAGATTCACAATTTTTCCTACGAGAAAGCTAAAACCCATCAAACCCTGTGAATCAGTAAAAATCGTAAGATACAGAAAGTAGAGCTGAAAAAGGCTACGAGATGTTATTTGGTCCACACTCTTGTGTCCAAAGAGGGATCAACTCTGCCTAGGACATTCCTGACAGATGTTTGTCAAAGCTCTTCCAGTGCTGGAAATTCCACAAACTCATGAGGCCTTTTTTTCCAGCTTTCATTAAAAAGGGTTTCACACATCTTTGCAAATGTAGTTTTTCATCACTCAACAAAGAAAGATAATGATTATCTTGAACTAAGAGAATGAGAATTAAATACTTTGACTACTAACTCTTATTCAAAGGCTCATCTCTGTTCTCATGTCTTCTTTATCCCTACCATTTTCAGCACTGCTTGACCACACTCTCCTCTTGTCAGGAATTTGCTTTCTATATCCTCCTCCTCTTTCAGGGACTGCTCTGCTCCCTCAGCTTCTTCTGCCACGCTCCTTCTTTGCCCCATTTCTTCTCCTATTTTCAGTACTTCTTTGACTCTGTGTGTGTGTGTATTTCTGTACTTACATGGATATACATGCATATATGTCCTCAATGACGGTGTATATGCAAACATGCACATATTGTCCATATGTGTACACTTACATACCACTTATCTGCTCTCAGAATTTCATTTTTGATGTGGATAGAGATGAATCATACTAATACCTCTCTGTCCTGACTTCTCTTTCCTTCAGTCAGAACTCCTGCGGTACATAAAGCCCATTAATGGACTGGATGCATTTGGTTGAAATCTGATGCACACAGTGAAAGGTTAATGGACCTTATACTTTTCCAAGGGATAAAGATTTTAAATAGTAACTTTGGAATGGCACACTGGCTTCAATCTATTTTAGGTTCTTATATGACTCCCATTGCGATCATACCGGAGAACTTCACAAACTTTTTATTATATTTCTCTCCCCGACGCTCTTGTGCGGGTGGAAGTGCTATTATCCCAATTTCACAGATGGGGGACTAAGGAGCAGAGAGACTTAGAGTAATTTTCAGGCTGCTCACTCTAAGTGCCTATGTTAGGTATTGCGGTGCCAAAGTAGGAGGTATCGAGCCTAGCAAGGTGATTCAAGGCACTTTGGCAATATGGCAATTCCTCCAGGATCCCTACACAGTCAAGGAGGGAGAGGAAGTACCTGCAAAGGGCGATTCACAAGGTGTAAGCGAGGTGCTGGTCCACTGTGTAGGGAAGCTGAATGTGAAGGATATTTCAATCACCCAGTACTGATGGGAGGCTATTTAAACTCTGCCTAAGTGACTTTCAGGCAGGAAACTTGTGGCAGAGCATAGAATAATGCTTGCACCTCCTGTTTCTGGGAGTCTACCATAAAAACATTTCTCTTCAGGCTAAGAATTTCCTTTGCATATTAAGTAATCTTTTCCATTCTGTTTAAAGCAACACACTAAAATGCACCATTTGTACTTCTCCACAACATTTTCTGATTTAAGACTCACTTTAGAGTAACATGGAACTGAATAAACCATGGAAATTTGCGCTAATGAACTCAGGTAGAGTGTCAAACTCGGTGTTAGTGTCCTAAATTAAGGGCCTGTTTCTGCTTCCTTGGCCTTTTTACGTTCTGCACAGCTGAGAAAAAGAGGTGAAGAAACAGAGGCTCTGAGCTACCTTTCTTCTTTCCTGCTGCTGTGACAACAAAGTGTCTGTCTGACAGAGCAAGGCAGGACTGCAGCTACTCCCACCTGCAAGATAGCCATATTAATGCAAGGTCCCACCCCATCTATTGTGTCTCCCATCCCAGAGCCCTAATGTTTTTAAGGCTGTGCTAGCTTATTCATAGTGCTGGACAAACGTAGCCTTGGAGAAAGCTGAGAGACAGCTAAGCGGAGCTCTCCTGGAGCGCTGCGTACTTCATTGCACCCATTCGTTTGGAAAGACAAGCGTCTCTTCAGTGCTCCATATAACCTCAGATTCTCCTTTTTGTTACTGGCTACATTTTTAGACAGGTCAAAGCCAGGGCCAAGAATCTGTTTGTTGCAACAGTCCTTTGTGTGCAAGGTGTTCCTCTAGGGTTACAGATTCCTTGTGAGCTTCTGATTATGTTAGGAAATGTCTGCCATGAAACCAGGATTCTTTTGGCACCAAAGAGCCAAAGCTCTTTAAAAAAAGTACAAATACCTCAGCCACCAGACCAAATTTGGGGATACAATTATAGGACCTAGCCAGCTAGTTAAACTGAGAAGATAGGTATGTGGATCCCTTACACAGCCTCCATTACTATAGTTACTAATTAAAGCAAAGGAATAAATGGAAAGTTTTATTTATCCAGGCCTTTATCTCAGTAAGTCATTATTTGTTAAGTCATAGTTTATTGGGCTATGAACATTTGATTATATAAACATTTCTTAATTTAACAAGCCTAGCCATCCTTATAATAGATTTTATAATTACCCCAGCAATACTGCACTGATGAAGAAACTGCATTACAAAAATAATTTGGAGCAACATAACTGGAAAGAAAATGTTCTCACCATTGCATCTGCTTTATGCTTCTTCCGTTTAGCTTCCTGCATAAAGTAATCTGCATTGCGTGGCCTACCAGGGGAAAATAAGAAGACATTTTATTATTTTCTGAAGTGCAGAATATTTTAAAGTTATTTTTCCCTTATTTTAAACCTGATTTGCAAACATTTTTTATGAAGAAAATACACTTATCATGTAACCATGCATCTTCTATTTCCAAATTGCTGCCTGTGGAGACAATAGCATTTATGGCTGTTCTCATTCTTTAGAAGTCAGTGATTCAAAGCAAAAAAAAGCTAATAAAATGCGTTTTTATGGATTATATAAACTGCTTCCCAAATTAGTGCAGTTTTGATCTGCAAAATGGATACAAGTGTTAAGCGGAACACGTTATTCCGTCCTCTCCTCTCCCTGGTGCTTGCTTACCTCTTTTTCTACACTTCTCTGTACATTGTCATTTGCCTTGGCTTCTCACTCCTCTCAAAACAAGTGTGTGTTTAATCTCTCCACTTTGAAAACACACGTCGAACCTGCTTGCCTCCACAACTACCATCTCCCTCCCCTTCTCCCTCTTATCTGTAAGCATGCTGAGAGTGCTGTTTACTTTTGCTGCCTGGAGTTCATCACCGACTCGGTGCTGGGCCGCCTGCTGCAATTCCACTGGCGTTGCTCGTGCCAATTGCTCCATTGATTTCTCCTCAAACAGATCTCAGAGATTCCATCCCTTCCTTAACCTACCTGACCTACTGACTGCAGGGCACAAATTCAACTGCTGTCTCTGTGCTCAAATTCACAAGTCCGTTTCTGATCCAGACTTATCCACTTCCATTCAAACTGAAAGCACAAACTGATGTCTCCTTGGCAATGTCTGGTCACCACTTCAGTGAGCTCCTCATGGCTGAAGCAAATTTCTTCTCCTCCTCCCACAAGCTCTCCCTATTGCACCTTTCTCAGTCACTGTGGAGAATAGCCATTTGCCATGTCATTCCAGGCCACAACCTTGCATCTTCAGTTGTTGCCTCTCATAGAAGTCTTCACATTTCCTGACCCTGCAGATTCTTCCAGTCTCATATATGTGGGAGATGGCCACCTTCTTTCTCTACTCAGCTAAAACATGTCCTGGTTCTTCTCAGCTTATACTGTGGTTACTGCCATATCCTCGTCTCTCTCAGAGAAGGAAGTTTTGCCTTGCAAAATAGTTTTCTTAGTATTGGTTAGAATGTCATCCCTTTGCCCCCATCTAATGAAAATGAGATATTCCTGAGTAGTCAGAGTATGAATTCTGATGTTTTTACCATTCATGCTTTTAAGTGCTTGGTGTTGTAAATGATATAGTATTATTGCCACTCAGCACTCTGTTGTAGGTTAACCCCAGTAGTCAGCTCAGCCCCACACAGCCAGTCACTCACTTCCCTCCAGTGGGATAGGGGAGAGAATCGGAAGAGTAAAAGTGAGAAAACTTGTGTGTTGAGATAAAGACAGACTAATAGGTAAAGCAAAGCAGAATAAGGAATTCATTCACTGCTTCCCATCGACAGGCAGGTGTTTAGCCATCTCCCAGAAAGTAGGGCTTCATCGCGCTTAATGGTGACTTGGGCAGACAAACACCATCACTCCAAATGTCCTCCCTTTCTCCTTCTTCCCCCAGCTTTTATTGCAGAGCACGACGTCATACGGTATGGGGCATACATTTGGTCAGTTGGGGTCAGCTGTCCCAGCTGTGTCCCCTCCCAACTTCTTGTGCACCCCCAGCCTACTCGCTGGTGGGGTGGTGTGAGAAGTAGAAAAGGCCTTGAGGCTGTGCGAGCACTGCTCAGCAACAGCTAAAACATCCCTGTGTTATCAATATTGTTTTGGTCACAGATCCAAAACACAGCACCATAAGAGCTACTATGAAGAAAATTAACTCTATCCCAGTCCAAACCAGTACGCAATCCTGACTAGTTTTTTTTTAAATTGGGATTTCTCATCACATTTATTTAAAAAAATGTTTTGTGTCAGTCAGAGAAGATACAGATCTACAAACTGAAGTCAGTGGGATGGATGAGTAAAAAATTCTTGCTCACAGCAGTAAGAACATGCTCAGATCCATACCTGAGATCAGTGGGAGCAAGAAGATCTTGGCAGAAGAGGACAACCATATATACTTCCTTGAGACCATAAGGCTATTTGGCAGTGCGTTTACTTAGTCTGTTTCCGTCTACTTATGTGCACACAGTTTCAAGGACATTTAATTGCATCACGGAAGGTTAGTCAACCTTATTTTGAATAGAAGGGAGGCTAAATAACACTAGATGGAAATAAAATTCAAAGTCTGGCTAATTTTGAATGACCTCTGCCCTAAAAATCTTGTTGATATGAAGAAAAACAGTTCCTTTGCTCCAACTTCCTTTAAAATATTATTCTCCGTCAGAGTGGAATTTCTCCCCAGCTTACTCTACCCAGTAGGTCAGAAAGGGGACTAAAGACAGGTTTGTGTCCCCTTAATCTATCTCATAACCTACGGCAGCTGCAAATACTTCCTGTGCCCAGCAAGATGCTAACATTATCTTAATAATATGAACCATCTGGATTTGGTCGTGGTCAATTATGAAATATTAGACATTGAAACCATGTTAGCTTGATATAGAAAAATAACTATGTTTTCAGAACCATTGAAAGAATTCTTAAAAAAATGTTAAGTCCTGCCTCTCTTCGTCTTGTGCAATGACCTAGGTAAGATGGTTTACTATGAAGTGCCAAAAAGCAAAGCAAAGCAGAGCAAATCACCAAAACAGTGGTCCCATCTCTCTGAAATGATCAAAGTGATGAACCTTTACATGATCCTTTCAAACTCAGGTCATTACAATATGTCCTTTGCAACATTCCCTCCCATATATCACCCAGCACTATATGTCTAATTTGCTTGTTTGAAGCATGGTAAGAGGGTGTAAAAACAAAGTGAGATAACACAATGTAATTATGGTCTACTTATAAATAAGTTAATTGTAAAATGGTTTTCAACTTGTAGCAGGATTTATTTTCCCGAGTTATGATTAGCAATGATGGTATTAGCAAGAGGCATGCACATTACTGAACCAAGAAGCCTGCTTTGGGAGCCCTGCTATGGGGTGGTTAACCATAATGCAATGGGCAAAAACTGAAGTAATTGGTTTGTACTAAGTCCAATTGTTTTTTGGGAAGCCTAATATAAAAAAGAAACCATTAAAAGGCCATTTTAAAGCAAAGCATATATATTCTCAATTTGAATGTTTGGGTATTTCCACAGGAAAAATATAAGATTGATTTACAAATCAGGGGATGCTTAACAGAAATTAAGATTCATTGGGAAAAAAAGGATAGGGTATAGTTTCTTCTGGTTTCTTAAACAGAGCTTGTTCAATAGTGTTAATAAACACGCCAAGTCAAATTCTGATCTCTTTATGCCATCTATGAAATACTATTCTTCAATTTATCAGTACATGTTAATAAACTTCCTATTCAGATTATTAATGTGCATGTTGAGTGAAAATGGAAAGCTGAAATGTCCTATATATTTAATGTATGTTTATGTACATTGCATACATTTCTTACATAATTTTAATAACAAAATGAGAATAAGGATGTGCTTGGATTTAATTATTTTCTGATTTTTTAATGAGAAAGAAAGGTTTCAAATTCAGTTTTGTTTAGGTTCCCACTGCACACGAACATCATTTGTCTTTTTAAATCCAGTATACTAGTTAAAATTATATGTCATGAAGTAAAAAAACCAGAAAAAAACCCCTTTTCTATAGGCTCCTTGAACATAACAGGTTACCTCAGCTCATGGACATATGAAGACACATGAGAAAGCTGATGCATGAATTAATTGCTCAGGATAGCTCTTTTGCATACTGTACTTTTCGTATCTATGAAGTTCACAAAAGATTGTTAATCATATTCTGATTTTGCAGATCCTTAAGTTATAGTGACTGAGAACCCTTATCTGTTACAAACATGAAGGTTCATCCAAATTTCCTCTGCAGCTTGGCCTGTTTAGTTACATTGGTGATAATCTCAAACTGGAGAACTTGCAGGTAATCTCATTGGATGCTGATTTCAGATACTATATGTTATTGATGAGAGGCATCTCGAGGAGAAGCAAATCTGTTCTCCCACTGACAAGATTCAGAAAGATCTGTGGCTAAACCCCTTTTCAGGTCTTTGGTCTAAGGTTTGCAATCCCTCTGCAGATCACAGCCTTGCTACAGCCTGAGAAGCCAGAGAACAGAGAAAATTTCTACAGGATTAAAATGGTACCAGACTACTGGTTGAACTGGAGTGGATGTGAGTAGCAGAAGAAGCACTGGAGTCTCTTTGTTAGGCTTACTGGTCATGAATGTAAACTGAAGTCCCATGGAAAGTTATTCAGTGACTTCTGGTTTTCAGACAATTGACTCAGATTCTCCTCTTAAGTTATTTACAACTGTATCTATCTATTGGTGTCAGCACTGTCTCTCCAGATTTACAAACAGAATTCAGGCCTCTTGAAAAAAAAAAAAAATTTAAAAAGAAGTCTGACTTGAAATTAACAGGTACAAACAAGTGTTTTATCTCTATTAATAATCTTGACTGCACAAGAAAGTCTTTTGTTTCTGAATATCTGATCGTTGGTACTTTTAGAAATATAGTCCTCTTCAACAAAGCCAAAAAGGAGTTCTAATACACTGCTCTAATGCATCTCATATATCTCTCTGAAAGGCAAGAGAAAGAGCGTAAAGCATCAGTGCCAACTAAGTCAGGCCGCTGGTGAATTCTTTCTGAGATCAAGTGTCATTATGTGAAACTGGCTGCTCTCGAGGAGAATTTACCCTACTATGTTGATTGGGGAAAGCAATCAAGTACCGCTGGAACCATTTCAACGCATTCTCAGTCAACACTACCCAGTCACCTAGGCAGTGCAACAGAATCCAGCCTTTTACAGAATAACCCCCCCATGGCTAGATCTGATAGTACAAACAAGGCCAGGCTTCCTTTTCAGCAGCGGCATTCAAACCATTTATGACTTTGACAAGGGCAGCTTCAGTAGCATGGCTGTGGCTGAATCCAGGATGAAATTTATCAAACAATCCGCTACTGTCCAGAATTTCTCTCACTCGCCTTGCCACCACTTTCTCTGGGAGCTTGTCGAAAACCAGCAGGAAAGACAGCATTGCCATTGCTTGTTATGTTGCGTGGGATCCCAGCGTGAGGTGAGACGCCTGCGGGCATCGTAATTACTCCCCTTCCAGAAGCAGCCTTTCAGAATTTCCAGGCTGTTGAGCTCCTAAGAGTGGTGTTACCATCACCCAGGTGAAATGCTTGTGTGTGTATATGTTCCTCTCATCCTATTTAGCTCTATGCCATTACAGCCCATCTCTGCCACCTTTGTCTTTTGCTGCCTTCTCTGAATTTAATTTACTCCAGTTCAGCAGATAATTGCAAAAATGTAAACTCATGCAGTAAAAAAAGGGAAGAGAATCAAACAAAATGAATCAATAAAAGCCTTACTTCGTACAGTAATTTATCAGCATCTACTGCAACATAATCTCCTTGGAACTCAGAGCAACCGCTGGTATTTACAGAGTATGGTGTAGCTTAGACTCCAATATACAATTTTAATTATAACTGCATTCAAAACCACATTTTTCATCTAATTTTTATATTTTATATGAACTAAATACTAAACTATAGCATTTTCTGCTTCATTTACATAATCTACCACTTGTACATTATTTCTTACTGTGGTATGGTGCTTTATGAGGATACATTAAAAAAAACTAATAAAACTTCAATTAAACATCATAAATGTAGCCAAGTGCATATTTTAATACCCTTCAGAGATAATGCTGCTGAAGTGTTATAAAAAAACAAACTAGTGCTTCCTCAGTGTACAACAATTGCATGTAATAAAAGCGGCTTAAATCATAATTCTAAATATAGGACCAGTTTCACAACTTTAGTAATCTAGACCCTAAAAAAGTGGGTGGGCTGGAAAGGAGTAGAACAGCAGAATGAGTGACTTTAAAATTTGATCAAAGCTAGGGGCAAATCAGAAGAAACTGGTGTAGCCAGGGTTAGCCCATGTCCAGTTTTGAAGCTGTGTCAGTAGGCCCTGAACTTTCAGTCCAAGAAGAGAAGAAAATCCTGTAAGAGCAAGAAAACCCTGTAAAGTGAATGGTAGGCATATACAGCCCTGCCTTTTTGCTGTTTCATACTGGGATATGTGTCAGGAGCATGTCTGACATGTTGGGTCACAGATAAGGGTGGTCATCTTGGGGGTAAAGGATAGAGCTGAGCAGGTATTACTATACAAAACAGTGTTCTCCCCTGATGTATCATGGCCTCCTGCCCATTCCACAACTTAAAATAAATGCCGTTTTATGGGACATGGTACTGCTGTGTCTGGGGCACGGCACGCATGGTGGCACACAGGGTGGGGGAGAGCCCGTGGCACTGTACAAGGTGGGTACGCAGTTATGGGAGTCCCATGCTCACTATGGCAAACCCAGCACGTCTAGGAAATTCAGCAGAGGAGCATACAAGTGGAGAGGGCAGAGAGAGTATTTGTGACCCATTTAAATGATGGTGCTATAGGCATTTCAGAAAGACAGGAACAAAGGATCTGATTGGAGGCAGGCCAAATATAAGAAAAATTTACTCAATCACACAACTACACAACTACTCTTGTTGGGCTTAGTATAACAAGGTCAATAGCTTAGATTAGATGAATAGATGAATAGTACAGATACCTAGAGAGGGAGTTACTGTTGCAAAAAATAGCAGACAAATTAAAGCCTGGCACCTAATTTAAATGAAATGAAGAAGGATAAAATAAGTGGGGTTTCCTATTTTGGCAAAAATGCAAAATCCCCCACACTAACCATGTCAATGTAGTGAAATACAAGATACCATGAGAAAGAGTCAAAATCTACTACAAATTCTTGGGCATGACCCAGATTCATGACTTAAAGATATCCATGTGAAATCAATATCTAGACTAAAACATGCAAGGGCAAAGTGTACAAGCAGAGAGAGAGGAATGAAAGAAGTATTAACAATAGGGACTTGAGCTCCTGTATTAAAAGCAGAGGGAGAAAACATTATATCCTTGCAGATAAACTACAGTTGTGTCTCTTTCAATATATGTTAAATAGATCAACTAATTTCAGTTGAAGGTGGGGTGAAAGCCTTTACAGTCAGACCTAGGGAGAGAGGGCAGGACCACAGCAGTCCAGATCTATATTGTTTTAAAATACCATGGAATCACACCCTGAATTCTCAAGAGGCAGCTGAAAACCAAAGGCGGAAAGATCTTTCTGAGAGAGGGACTACCTGGCAGCCAGTCCAATATTCCCAGCTCTGATGAGTGAGAAGCCAAGGTGTGGGTGAAACTGTTGAGTGACAGCACATGTGAAACATGAGTCAGTGAATGGGGTATCTACACTGAAAGGAGTGATCCTGAAACAAAGACTCTGCCCAGGGCTCCTGTCCTGCAATGTCTGTCTAAGAAACTTCAGTAATCACAGGATTTGAAAGAAATCATAACTAGGCACCAGAAGACCAGGAAAGCATCTGATAGAGATTTGGGGAATTCATATTCCTTATGTGCATTAAGTCATCACAACCCCTCTCCAGCTCCATGACTCGTTGTTGGGTCCTAAGATGAACAGGGTACTCCCAGGCTAAAAACGAGTTTGAACAGTCTACCTGTGATTCTCTAGGCTAAAGTGGTTATGATCATTTGCTAGTGTGGTTTGTTATCACTGGAAGATGAAAATATCCTTTATATGTTGAAGGAATGATCAGGAAAGCTCCCAGGCTTCCTTTGGGGATCGCAGCCTTTCCACCCTAGGGCCATTACAGTGAGCCTTCTAGTCCAAAAGGGAAACTTCTGGGTAATTATATTGTGGAAAATGGACTTGAAGCACATTCCTCAAACGTATGTAAAGATATTTTCTTTATTTGCTGCCACAGGGACAGCAAAGCTGACTGAGGAATTAAGCTGCAAATAGAGGCATTAGAATACCTCTTACACACCACACCTGTGAATCCTGGCATTGAGGGTGATGAAAACCCACGCTGCTCTGTGATCCAGCACAAGAAGACAAACCCTAAGTTACACTGGGATGGACTTTTAGCTCTTTGAGGAGAAACCGACATTTGCCACCAAACCTGAGGAAAAGAAACTCTGTCAAGAACCAGAGGTGTGGTAGAACGGTAAACACCATGCGAGGTTAGATGAGACTTTCTCATATTCAGTACGAGACCTAGACTAGTCAAAGAGCTGCAGGGTTTGGAGGGTGCTCATCACCTGCTGTAGGCATCTGCTCATTGCTCACCAGTTGCAGAGGTGAGGAAAGACTGGGAGAGACTGGTGGGAGAGACTGTCTTCTCCTATCTGAGAGACTCAGCTCTGCTGCTGGGACCTGGAGGAGAGTTTGCTGAGCCTGATTAGAAGACCCTTGTCCTGGTCACTGTTATGATTCATTGTGGACTAAAGATATTTTCTAGTCAAGCTGTAAAGTAAGAAAAAAGCACATCAAAATCAATTGATGCAAACAAATCCTTTTTCCTGTGTGGCAAAATTCTCAGAGGCTATTTCAGATCTGAGTCTGTCAATAAAACCATTCCTTGGTTATGTCTGTGGAAGTGAAATAAGCAGGGCAAGGATACCAGCTCTACCGTTTGATCATCCGTGCTGTTTAATTGCTAATACTCTCCCTGGAGTAGTTTTGAGCTCAGTCCCAGACAATGCCTGGGCACAGCTGGGGGACAGCACAGGCCAGGGACTGTTCTCAGGAGGCAGTGAGCGTTCTTTGTTTTGGGGAGTGAAGGCAGTTTAATCACATAAACATAAGCAGTGCTGGACCACTTGCCCATAGTGTCTTTAGTTGTAAGCGCTACTTAGCAACAACTAAAACATCAGAGTGTTATCAACATTATTCTCACACTAAATCCAAAACACAGCACTGTACCAGCTACTAAGAAGAGAGTTAACTCTGTCCCAGCCGAAACCAGGACACATAGGAACAGAGGAGGGGCATGGATGTAGCTTGTAAGTTCAAATGAGGTCCACAGCTCTGGCTTTTCTTTGACGACAGGGAATAGTGGCTATAAAACCTTTACCCCATGAGAATCTCCTGCTAGAGCTGATTAAGCGTCTATTTCCCACCAGACCAAGCTCTCACAAAGTGTCCCTAAAAAGAAAGAGGGTAGGTGGTCTTGCAGAGAACAGACGGCTTAATTATCTAATCATGGGAGGCAGTGTCTGCTGTCTAATAGTCTAATGTTATTTTATCATGGGTAGTGTACCCATGAGAAAATTCAGTCCCACAAGTAAGAAGGGAAGGAGAGGAAGAATGGGATGGTCAGATAAAGTCTTGAAATCCCCCAAAGCCAAGAAACTGGGAGCAGTCCAAAATAAGCATATGAATTTGGGAGGAACTTAGTGTAGCAGATGTTGGTCTATCTGACCAGTGATTTTTTAGATTGCTGATGAGAAGAAAGAGGAGCCAAGCTCTGTTCCTTAACTGTGCTCCTGAGGATGTGCTCAGCACTACAAAAGTCTCACTAAATACTTCAGAAGACCAGGAGTCCTTGAGGCATTTTGAGCAATGCAAAGTGAGATGACTTCCAGATGTTGTATGGGAGTCACAACCCAAGAGCACCTTTTCCTTTCCACTCTGAGGCAGAAGAACAAGGAAGAGGAGACTGAAAATGAGAGACTTGGGGTTCAAGCCAAAACAAAGAGATGTGCCAAGAAGTTATATTTTGAGCTTTTTATGAGCTCTATGCATAACACCTTTACAGGTTGAGTATTTTCTGGGTATATGGTTTACTGGTTGACAAACAAACACAGGAATGCTATTTCACAGCAGGATATGCCCCTTGGACAATGTAAAGCCGGTGGGTGTGTGTAACACCTAAATCCATAAAGGTGGAACAAACAGTCAATAAAACATTAATTAAAAAAAAAAAAAGGCTGAAGAAGATGTATTATCTTGCTCCTGTAAGGCCAGAAGAAAAGGAAAATAAATGTAAGCGAAGAGAAACCACACCCCAAGTTTGAAAGGGTAACCCACAATGCAAGTGAGAAAATAATCCTGAGGAGCATGTTCTGATTTAGCCACAAGGAAAACTGGCAAGCTGGGTACGCTCTGCTCTTTTTTATACCACACATACAGTATTTTGTGGAGGGTGTGGGACTGTGCCCTCGGGCACCCACAGCATGTCTGTGCTTATCACTTCAAGGACAACAGACTTTGTTCCTAAATGCGGTTATTGGGAATTCTATCATTCAGTGAAATTACAGCAGGACTGAATTTGGCTTGAAGCATTATTATGTAGCCTTGAAAACGTTCTCTTCATAGAGTCAGAAATGGCCAAACATCCAGGAAATCTTGTTGAGAATTAATATTGGAAACAGCATTGATGTCACTTATACATGTGGCATGCTGGGTACCTCAAAGCATATTTAGAGCAGGCAGTAAACAATGGCAAACTAGGGGAAGTAGGATTTTGCCTGCCTTTTGAAGACTGTTACCTATATTTGCTTTTATATTGTGATGTATGTGTATACAGCACTCTGCCAAGCAAGATATACTTTTTATTGACCTACTTGTGTTCCATTGCTAGTGACAGCTGTTGTCAATGATCTGGAGAAAATAAATTGAGAATAAAGCACAGACACACTGATTGGTCAGAAAAATTAGTTGTTTTAAATCAAATATAACAGATTTAGTCTCTTAAAAACTATAGAATCTGATTAAAATGAAGACTTTAAAGCCATGGCTGGATTACAGTAATGCAGAACTTCATGGATTACGAGATGAAATACTTCATAGGCATCATTTTGGACAAATGCTGCCATTAGGATTACTACATAATGTTAGACCTACTGTATTGCATTTCTTCAAATCCTCTGCTGTGGTACTACACAAATTTGAAAGACACTGGCTGCCGTGTTTAATTTGATCCTTCTAACATGTGAGTCAAATTTGTTGACATTTAACATTTGCAGCCAGTCTAATCTGCTACATTTCAGTGACTTCTCCGCACAGTAATTTCAGAATCAAGGTCTAGTATAGCTGGTATTCTGGTGGTGTTTCCTAGATACAGGTTGTGGATGACAGTTGTAGTACATGAAAATCTCCCTCCTCTAGTTAACACAACAGGCATTTAACCGTTTCTGGTTTTTAAGGGCAAGTTAAGATATATTTGAGTCTATGTTTTATCTTATTTGGCTTTTTAGATTGCTTTTTTTAATGGGCCACAAATTGCTTGGGGACATTCAACATGGAAGGCACTATACACGAACAGTTTAATTACATCTCTCTCTGAAAAGGTGAAACAGTTTTATTGAAGATGCCTGCCAGAGAAATCATATGTATCACTAATGGAGAAAGCAAGTGATAAAAGCCTCTTAGATGATAGAGATGGTGAAAAAAGCAGTTTTCCTATGACAGTATTCTAGGGGAAAAACAAAACAAACCAGTCCCCCTGTTTTTTGTCAGCATCTTGAGAGAAAATCAGATGAAGATACAATAGTTCTTTTGTAGCTGTTTCTGATGGTGTTTTTTTCTAATCCAAACAGATGAGCACATCCTACAATTTTGACTTTTATCAGGCACACTGATACCTTTCTGCCTTGTATGTACATGTTTAAACGGCAGAAAAATTGAACAGTTGCAAGTAAGTTATAGATTATAAAGTATTTTAAGAGATAAGAAGAGTTAGGTAGTACTTCTAAACAGTTTCAAATTTCCTCAATGGAGATTGTTGAATAAATATACTAGAAGAGTTAAAAACATGGAGGGAGGCGGAGAAGGAGGGAAAATAAGGATATATACACACAGGGGAGAGTTTTGTCCAAAAGGGGCAGAAAAATTGATTACATCTCCTTATGACTGCCATGAATACACACAGAAATTAATCTCACCAGCCTTCTTTTCTTGACATATCAAAAGTAACATCCTTTTGAAGTCTATGGGAATTATTTATACCTTACAGGAGGAAACCTGGATTCTCTTTATGGGAAGCTGCTGTCCCTTTAGTTGTCCCTGAGACCAGCTAGTGTGAACAAACCTTACTATTATTATTATTATTATTATTATTATTATTACTAAGAAATCCCAGTTCTGGTAGAAAGCAGTTCCTGAGGAAACAAGGCTGTTATCCCAGGGTTTCCTTTGGTATAGAAGAGTTAGAGATGTTGTGGGTGAAAGTCTGGGAGTACGAAAGGTGCGTCAAGGTCACGCAGCTTACGGAGCTCCAAGCAGTCTGAGGCATAGCTTGAACAGAACCTCTTCTACACTAGCCAGAAAAAATCAGTATTTTCAGGCCAGAACATTACCAGTCAAAAAGAATCTGGATTTTCTAGATACTAGGATTTCAACCTTCACTTTCACCTTTATACCTTATCATCTAAACAATACCACATCATAAATGAACTTGGGAAAAAACCCAGCAATTTTAATTTACCAAAAAGAAAAGAAAGACAATTACAAGCTTAAATTATTTTCAGAGGAGGAGAGCAGGGCATGTTTGAAGGATGTAGTGGAGGTGGAGAGGGCCAGGTATCCCTCCAGGTACGCATGCTAAACACTGCTGCTTCCTACTCGCCCTGCCTTTGTGATAACTTTTTCTGAGCAGCAGTAGCAATGACAGCAGCAGCTGTTAAGGCTCAGGGATGCAAGGCTCCCATATGTCCTCTCCCCTTGCTCCAAAGGGTGCACAAGAAGGGTGCCCCTCTCGCTCCGCCTTGCTATGGTTCTGTATATATTAATAGTCTGATGTGTGCATAATTAATGCCAGAGCCCCGAGGGTACTAATAAAGCCTTAATGGCCCTGACCTGCCTCATGTGGGGCCTCCCTCCTCTGCCCATGGGCTAAAGAAATCTATTTAAGCTCAGGTCTGGGCCTTCACTCCCTGTCCAACTCATTGTAAGTGTGCCTGTCTTCAGCCCTTTCACAGCCATGCTTGTGCCTGGCCATGGCCCCCATTGATCTGGACCCTGACCTGGGGACTGTCTTCCTGGCTCGACCTCAGACCTGCCTCATCACTCTGCACGCCTGGCAGTCACTGGGCTGTGTCTGACCCTCACCGGACCTGATCCTGGCCTGAATTCCTGGCCTGACCTTGGACCTGCCTCATCACCATGGACGTGCCTGAGGGTCTAGGCTCTTGGTTGAACCTGACTCCACCCTTGGGCCTGCCCTGCTCACCGTGCTTGGGTGTTGTGGGACTGGACCCCTGGCTGGCACGGCCCCTGCCCTGCCAGCCACGTTCTGCCCCTTGGCTCCTGGCTCCCTGTCCTTTAGGGAACAGCCAGTCCTCACTGCCCCCTGATGATTAGAGGCTTAATTTATGATGAAAAATAAAAGAGTTTATAGAGTATGTCTCATTCATTTCTCAATGTACAGTATTACTATAATACTTCTGGCCATGTCTCAGTTCCTGTTGGACAAATTGTATTTTTCTCTCTTTAAATGCAGAAAATGACACTGTTTTCTTTATCTTAAAGTCATCTGTACTTACATATCATCAAAGATAAGCTTTGTCCTTCTGCAGTCCCTGGGTGTGCTGGACAGCGGTGACCAAGTCTCTGTTTGGGACTGTGGCTTATTGCAGAGAACATTTTCTGAATTGATGTGAATTGCTTTCTAGACAACAAAGAGCAGAGAAGACATTGAGGAATTGACTACTAACTTCGAAAAAGCAACTAATAAACAACAGAGTGTCTTTGCATTGTGTTGTAAATTGACAGTTAGTTTTCCTACTATTTCAGCAGGTAATATGTACAACTGTCCTATCACTGATAGCCACAAATTCACAGATATTGCTCAGAGCACTTTGTAAAGGGCTCCAGTTTCAATGTTATATACAGAAGAAATTGAGCTGAGCTATTAGTAACTATCAAAACACTCTGAAACACAGTAAGTGAAATTTTTAAAGAATAGATCTGTTGTGGTCATTTAGAAGATCAAGTTATATCTCTAGTCTTCAGCTTCCAAACTAGCATTGTACCTTGCCTCAGGAGAGGAATGCTCACTTGTTTGACTCGTTTCACGCTGCACTGCTGATGTGCCTGTGCGGTATGAATTTATAGTGCCTGTGTGGCATGAGCTTGTAGCCCAAAGTCCAGGTTTCCTTCTGCTCTGGGTCCCTGATCAACTTGAAAGATCACTGCTCTGTGTTCCAGTGGAAGCACATGTCTTTTGGCAGGGTCTCATGCATTCCCTCAGCTGCAGCCCTGTTCTTCACCTGGCCTCATGAGCCCTTCGTCCTACCAAGTGACCTGCTGTGTGTGCTACTACGCACTGGTACAGTGCAAAGCAGAGAGCTCCAGGTTGTTTTTGGTTGATAACCACTGCCAGAAAACAGTGTTCTTTCTTCGTCAGGTGGCAGACAGAAACACAATAGGGAAATGGACAAAAAGCTCAAACGGATAGAAGCCACTCCCTGGCTTGCGGTCTCTGACAGAAATTCGAAAGACCACTTGGGCATGCCAGTTAGGTGCCAGATGGGAAGATGGGATAAAACAAAGCTAACTTTAACATTTGTAGTTCATGAGCTCTCATCTTCTATATGGCACATCCAGATCAGTTCAGCAGGCTAAAGTTTTCAGATGAATAACCGGATACATAAGAATTTTATTGCAAAGGTTGTTAAAATGTTGACCAAATGGTGCATTGCTAGGCTACGCAGAAAATCTCAGTGAAATGCATTTGCTAAGGGTGTGGATCATAAAGCAATCACCTTTTACTTTTGATTTCCAGCACATTTGCCTGTGAAGGAATTTAAATTGTTTTGAAGATACCCAGTGAAGAATCATATCATTATAATTCTGAATGGGTTATAAACATCTGAACTTATGTTTTAGAAGTTAAAATGTTTAAAAATTTACATTTAATCCATGAAAAAATAAATTAATGACTATGATATGTTAAAATGCCTTTTTATTGGAATATTTTTATGTAATTAATTTTATTTCAATTTATCAAAAGCATCTGTGAGATATTCTTGAAACACACAATTTATGATAACTTGTTTTTTAAACAGTGTAGAAAATTAAGATTATAGTTACTACTTCCTCCTCCACTCTCAAAAAATGAATACATTTAAGTATATACATATACTTAACATATACTATGGGGACAGTTATCCCCACAGCAAAACTGGCTGGAAGAGACCACTGCTACAACTCAGGTAGTTTGTTTTCCGAAAGTTGCTTAGGCACTAATACTTAGGCTTTTGAAGCCTCTCATGTATCAGATAACAAATACAACAAATAGATATAGGATAAAACATATAAACGGCTTTTGTAGCAAGGAGAGGAGCATGGGCCTTTCTAGCAGCAGCAGAGTGCCCTAACAGCTTGACTAGATGCTCCAGCAGTGGACATCAATATGATGGCACCCAAATTGCTTCTTCTAGGTATTTACACGAAGCAGAACAGCTTCAAGGGGAGGACGTGACAATATTCTGCCCTTGCTCTTCTACCGGCAGTGTCGTGTAGGCTGGAGGGTAGGGTATGATTTTGAGAGGTGAGAGAGAGAGAGAGATGTGAATTCCTTCAATCAGAAGAGCTAACAGGCTCTTTACTCCAGCATCCTCATCACAGAACTCATGCATAAATGGGGGCAGCATCTGCTCCTTTCTGTGCTCTGAAGGCAGTGGCTATCATGTGGTGTACTAATACAGCCTTATCTGGAAGAGCGCTCTGGACACATTTAGTGTGAGCAAGACTCTCTGATAAGTATCTGAATACTTAGGCTCTGATGGAGCTGCGTTGTGAGGCTGGTGCTAAGCTGTTCACTGGTGTCAAGAGTAAGTAGAAGTGTCTGAGAAAGCTGGTTGTAAAAGACATGTAGGAGAACTTGTCTGCAGGCACACTCATGGTTAGGTAGTGGCTGAGTAGAGGCCTTATATAGTAGAGGCCTTATGCACCACACTTTTGGATGTAGGGGGCTTGTATCGTGCCCAGACAATACTCTGGAGGCCTAAAGCCATTCGTTTTGGGCCATTAGCTTTTACCTTTTGCTTATGTAGCCTTTGTTATTTGCCTGCTTTACAGCCTGCCCTCTTTCCTTTCTTCTCTGCCTTGCTAAATTCCAAACCAGAAAAACTGAACTTACAATACAGCATTCATTATTATAATTTTTTTGCATAACATTCTGCAAAACTATCACAGACTGCAATACAAAGTGAAAAATATGCAGCTAGGCTTTATATTGTGAACAACAGCATAAACTCACATTGAAGTCTCCGGGATGTGGCTGCGACTGGATTTCACCCTTATGTTTTTTGCTGGAGGAGATGGAAGGTAATAGACTGCTGCCATTAGGTCTGCTGGAGGAAGTTAAATCATCGTTGGAGTATTTGTGTTTTGATGCATCAGAGAGGGGAGAGACGGGTGACCGAAGCATTTTCTCATTTTTATTTATTGGTATTGCCAAGCTGGAAATGGAAATTACAGTAATGGAGTGTCACAAAGCTGGCTTTGAGAAAGGTAAATGTTTTATATATTACCAAAACTTTGAATTTAAAACCTGCTGGCAGGATAAAGTCTATTGGTATCTGGAAACAAGCTTACCGTATTGGGACCAAGGGTTCATTTACAAATTTGTATCATGTTTCTCCTCTTTCCCTCCAAGGCAAATTGTAATTCTGGAGTTAATATAAAGTCTGTATCAGAGTACTTGAAAAAAAATACAGAGATAAATGGCCACTTGCTCACCATTTCTTAAGGGATAGCCGGAGACGAAGATTAGGCTCTGAAGTGTAAGTTCAGGTTATGGAGCCCTATTTCACCATTACAGGTGACAATTTATAAGCCATGGCAATAAAACCATATGTGAACTAAAACAGGAAATGTGTTTAAAGATGACTGGCTTGTCTTTGTGCTCAATGCCCAGCCTTTGGTAGCACTGTTTATACTAATCTCATACAGATTTTGAAGACAAAGAAAGATAGGCTGGTAGTGCAGACAAAAGGAAACATATGCAAACAGTAGACGCAGAGAAATGTGAGCTGCTCCCTCTTCTAAAGAAGAAAGCTATAACACAGACAGTATTTTCAGCTTTCATTTATTTGGGAGAAGCTTTGGATGAGGAGAAGTCAGACAGACCATAAAAATATGCCCAGAAATAAACTTCAGATGCACTAATTTGAAGAAAATATTTAGCTGAAAATCTTAAAGCAACACACACAAAATAAAACTTTTTTTTAAGGAGACAGGTTGCATTAAGACTAAAACTGTGATTAAGGTCAGACAGACTATTTTAACACAGTATCTTTCCCTGTCACATTCCCCTTTATTCAGCCTATTACTTTTTATGGACAATTCTCACTTCTTTATAGTTACTGTATCAGACAGTATACACTTAATGGAATCACAAAAAAGAATATGGTACAAACTATACTTTATTTCTGCACATAATTTCAGGGAACAGAGCTAATTAAATGTGCTCTTATCATACATTTGTCCATTTATCTGGCAAGTCTTTAAAAACTAGCTGTGAAAGAAGCCATGAGTCGTAATTCAGAACCTTTCCTGTTTCCCACAGTGTAGTACCTTTAAAACACAACGTGAACTGTTTTGCTTTAATGACCAATGCTGTTTACAAAAGCAAGAATCAGGGTGTGTAAGATGGACAACTGTGCCCTTCTTCTCCCCCTAAGAAAAATAAGATCTTTAGCACTGTTTTGAATGTGCAGGCTGATGCTGTCATTTCTTTTCCTCTTTCAAACATAAACCCATGCCTTGGCTAGCCATGTTTATACATCACTGTTAAAGTGCAGGCCTAAAGCATCCAAGAGAAGCCACAGCTCTTTGGAAATGTACCCAGCCCTCAAAAGCTTGGCCCAGAGCTTGTGAGTAGCTGCAATTTCCAGCTGTGCTGCGGACCTTCTACATGGCCTTCAGCACATTGCGTAGGCCACACCTAAACGTATTGTGAGTAGTCAAACTGCAGCAGCACAATCATCTTATACTGAGAAGCCACGCAGAACAACTTGCAGTGAGCTGTCGTCTGCTGGGACTGGGCAGATTGTGGCATCCGACGTAGGTGCAAGACTTTTGGGGTATCTCTGCCTGACGCTGCAGCCTTTCTTGTCAAACAGGGCTTTGCTTAATCTGCACCTCAGACTGTAATTCCACAGTAGAAAATGCTCATGTCTGAAGGTGGTTTTGCTCCTCTCTTTGCTACCAGCCCTCAGCTGTGCTGACAAAACTGTCTGTGTGGCTCTGCTGGGAGCCAAATAATAATAATGCAGCCAAAAAAAAAAAAAAAAGAGAGAGAGAAAGAGTTCTGGTTTCAGACAAGTTTCTTGAGTGAATTTACAGAAGACCCTCACAGGCAGCTATGGTGGCATAACTGGAGGGGGGATGTGCCAGCATGAGCAGCCGCCTGTTGCAAGAGGGACAGGAGGTCCTGATACCTGCACTGCTGGTTTAGCTACAGCTTCAGTAGCCCATCCTCAGCTGTGGGAATATTAGCATTTGATATCGTGTCCTACAGTAGCATAAACCACAGAAACATCTTGGAAGCAGGGCAGACCAGGGAAGAATTAGGAGGCAAATATACATTTAAGACCACCTTCTTTGTTTCTTTAATGTACAGTTTCTACCAGGAGTACTGAATATAATGTCAAGCAAACACAAATTATTGTCCTGCTTCCAGGAAGCACAAAATTAACCCTGTGACATAGCAAGCTATGACAGCCATGCTATTCTCTGAAAATGAATGCGACGTAAAACATACGACACTGCGGTAACGGGAACGGCATGCCTGCATGCAATCACCCACAGTAAAACAAACTGTTCTGTGTATTGTTTTCACTTTATGAAACATATGTGACATGTCAGGACAAAGAAATTGAATGCATATTTTTGAATAAGCACTATATATATTCATTTTCTCCATGATTTTTTCCAGTATTAATGACAAGAATTGCTCAAACTCATCAGTGATGTGTACAATAGAAAAGCCTACTACAATAAATACAAATATTCTCTAATTTTAGCAGTTTCACCCCAAGAGATACCCTGATACTACCAGAAAATGGTTTTTTAAAAAATACTGATGACCAGCATGTGCTAAGCAGCATGCAGCTGAACTCTGAAAAGATGCGTGTCTAAGTTTGACTGTTGGAAGCCTCCAGAGAAACTCAGTATGATTGATCTGACATTCATAGGGGTCTGTGTGCATAAACCATGCCAGCAAATGCTAAATATTCATCGTTTGTTTCACGCCCTGCATCCTTTGAAAATCTCATTGTTTTTAAAGTCTGAGTTCTTTGTCCTAAAATACTTACTAATTACACAGAATAGATTGCTTGTAATCTCAAAAATATTGGATCTCAAATATATTCTGGAACTGAGTATTGCAGGCATTGTTATGAATATTTTTCTCAATCTTTTCCATAGAGTTTATAGATAAATGTATTTATACAGTCAAACTTTAAGTTTGAAACTTATAACATTGTAAGGAAAGAAGAGGCTATAAGATGGTTGCCTGTGTGAATTGGTACCTACAACACAGTGTTTGCGAATACGTCTCGGACAATCGCACTGCTCTGGCTATAATTATTCCATGAGCCTCACACTTGAACTCACAACTTCTTTGTGCAATAGGAAAAAAATGCAAGTATATAAATGTGTCACGAGCTGCTAACTTGTTCGTTAAACCAGAAGAAAGGAGAATGCAGTGGGAAATTTTTCAACATAAAATGTGATAATTAAAAAATAAATCCTATTAAAGGAAAAAAACAATACATGGCATTAAACTGCAACTAGTTGTATGACTCAGTGGTAAATAAGAAGGAAAACGCTTACCTATTTTCATTCATATTGCAGTGATTTGCTGTTGTGATGCTGTGGGCAGACGCAGCTAATCGTGAAGAACTCTCTCGCTCTAAGTGAGTCTTCTTGATGTCTCTGCACTCTTCCTCATTCTCACACTGAATGAAGAGAAAAATAATAATCTTGTAGGTTTTAGATTTACTACAGATCAAAAAGTATTTCAACAAGTCAGGGACTGGTATTTTCTGGCCTTTTGGTATTAATGATGACACTTTCTTTGAGCATATATCTAACGCAGATCAGAGATGATTGGTCCCTGTCTTCAAAAAATAAAATCTAAAGAGGCAGTGTGTAAACAAAGGAGTAGAATATAAAACTTGAATTGCTTCCACCACTTCCCCACTTGCACCTTGGCATATTTTTTCTGTATATTGCCCTCTTTGCCCATCTCCTGTGCGCTTTTCTCTTGCCTAGTCCTCAACCTCATACCTCTTTTGTCTCTCCCTCTCTTTTCCTGGCATCAGTGACTATGCATACACTAGTAAATACAACAGATCAGCAACTGGTCCTGAGGCCAACTGGCATGGCACAGCTCACACCCATGCACTCATCTCACTCCTCCTTCAAACCAGGTTATGTCACATTCAGACTGCCTTTTGGGAAGGGACCTTAGTCTGGTCCCGAGCGAGGGCCAGACACTGTCTGGAAGAACAGAAGTTGACCCAGGCCAAAACCACGTTAGCAAGCATGTTAACAATTAAGCAAAACGGGTGACTGTGTGCCACCACTTGGGACTGCACCCTGGCCCTATCTGGCCTACTAGTATGAACATAGCCAATGTTTCCTGCCACTATTTAATTTCATGTTACGTTCCTTAGGTTCCATCATCAGCTCCCAAAGGCTCTGCTTTCCCAATCTCCTGCAAAATCCACATCCTTTTCCACTTCTAACACTTCTCCAATTTCCAGTGCTGGCTGAGTTTTTCTTGTGAGCTGTCAATTCTGCTGTATTTATTGCCTTGCTGCATGGCAACAACATTTTCTGTGTTACCCACTGCCACTGTGGCCGCTGCTACGGGGTTAACGTTGTAGCTTACACTCCACAGGAGTGAAGATCTCACACCTCAGTGCTTAACCATCCTCCTCTGTCTCTACTTTGCCCATCTTCTTGAGATCATGACAGAGGTGGAAGTGATAAGGACTTCTTTCTAATTTTGCAGTTATGCCTGATAATCCATTCTTATTAGTCTTATTCATAAAGTCTTTTGGGAAGGGGGATCACATATTGCGAGTTTGCATAGCAGCTGTCCCATTGAGGGTCTTATTCCAGGCTGAGGGGCAATTTCGTACTCTAGGAATGCCTTGTATTTATTATATCACTAAAACCACCACCAACAGCAGTGCTTTAAGACAGAAGAGTAAAAGATAATATGTGCCACAGAAAGTCAGATTAAACATTTCTAGAATGACTGCATTTATTTTGCTCTTCTATCGTGTCCTCCTGTTTCCTTCTGGGTGTACAGCCTGGCACTATCACGTTGGCATCTCCTATGGCCTAAATCATAAATATTTTGCTTCTGCCACTCTTTCTTGACCTGTTTCCAATCATTTTTTACTGTGCAATTACTTCCATGCTACTTCCTAAAGAAAATGCAGATAAACACATCTCAAAGCTTATCAGGGCTCTCTGTTATGGCTCTACTAGTAGCTAGAACAGGGTTGCCACCTTTCAGATACTAAAAAAAGAACCAAAAAATGAAAAAAAGATAAAAAAAGGAAAGACTGCTTTAGATAAACAGTCCTCAAAAATATACAGATCAATCTGCACACGTACAGTAGCTCAGAGGGTGACAGATGACTGCACAGTAAAACTGCCCAGCAATTAGGCAGATCGTGATTCCAGTTCAGAGTGGCTTTTGGGGTCAGATCAGTACAAACAGACCAGAAAGCCTCCTTGGTGGACAGACTGTGGCCATGGGGTGGCGGGGGCTTTCTCCTCAGCACTACCGGCAGCTCAGAAAGCATGCGGGAGAGGCAGGGTGGAGGGGTGGATGTGACCACCCGGCTGCTGTGATGGTGCTCCTGGGGAGGGGGCAGCTAATGGACTACTCTCCCACTTCTACATCTCTCTGAGAGCCCTGAGGTAAAAGGGGGCCGCCAGGGTGCGAGGAAGGCAGGTCCCAGAGCCAGGCAGGTCCCAGGTCTCTGCGAGTGCATCCCCCATGAAGCTGGGGCTCCCTGCTGGGACTGAAGGGCTTGCCTCTTGTTGACAATCTGAGGGGAAAAAAGACGCTGCCTCTTCTTTTTCCACACCCGCAGTGATATCGTGCAGATCCTGACAAGAGAGATAGTTGTCCCTTTGTCGACCTAAGCATCACCTCCAAATGCTCAGGTTTTGAGAGAAGCCTCAGGAGAGAAAACTATCCTACTAAAAAGGCAGTGCCTTCACTGAGGTGTGGAAAGCTGCACGCCAGCAGTGAACACCGTCTCCAAGGGGCTGTGATCCCTCCTGGCCAGGAGTTTCACCACCTCCTGGGATGGCATCTCCCCTGGGGCTTAGCCAGTTCCTACGTGGCGAGTGGGGACAAATCCCAGCTCTGAAGTGCTGGCCCGGAGAAGACACCACCATTGAGCACTGGACAAGGGTGTAAGCAATGCTTGCTTCCCACTTGCTGGAGGCCCCCCTACCCGCCCCGATCGGTCCCCCTGAAGCTCACCTTGCGTTTCCTTCTAGATTTCGGTAAACCCTTCTCTGCGGGGGGGTCAGCACTACTACCCTGCGGGAGGCTAGCCACCTGGTTTGCTCCAGCGCTCATGGCCAGTGGCTCTTCGGGCAAACGCTCTGGAATCCTGGACAAAAGAGCCAAGTCAATGTTGACCCACAGCGACTTTACCTCATCACTGTCTTTCAGAGGAGACAGGAGCTCATTCCTACCGAAAGGAACCAGCGTGTAAAACTGTTCCTCCAGCTCCTTTGCTATTTCACTACTAGTCCTGGCATTAATGGAGCCAAAGGCACTGCAGCCGCCGTGGGGTTTGCTGGCAGCGCCGGTCCCCACGTCCTTGGTGCGCGGCTCGGCCCCGGCCGCTGCTGGCGCCTTGGGCGGCGGATGCTCCTCCCGCTCCGACTCAGAGCCCGAGTCGGAGGAGGATGACGAGGATGAAGACTCGGTCTCGATGAACTCCTTGGATTTGGGTGCCGTTTTGCTTGGCCCCCGGGCCCGACGCTTCTCACCAGCTGTGGCCGAACGGGGCTCCCGGCGGTGCCCTGCTCTGCAGCCACCGCCGCTGCTGCCGCCACCGGGCCGGGCCCTCGATGCCTCGCCAGCAGTGCTCTCCGGAAAGCTGTGGCTCCTGGGGGCTCCTCTGCACTGGGGCAGTGGGGGCCGTCGCTGGCAGAGGTCCTCTCGGCCCGCCGCGGTGCCTTCTTCCCCGCCGCCCGCCTCGGAGGCCCGCCGTCAGCGGCGGGGGGTGACTTTTGCCGGCTGCCCTTGCTGCCTGGTGCTTTGTTGGCGGTCCTGGGCCGCGGTCCGTCCCCAACGGCAGCGGTGGCAGCAGCACGGCCCTCCCCGCTGCAGTGCTCGGCCGGGCCGGTGGCCGGGGTCTTCTCGCTTTCTTGCCGCTCCGCCTTCACGTGGCCGTAGTAGGGATGGGCCTCCAGCGCCGGGCCGTCATGGTGGGTCAGGATGGGTGCTTTGTGTGGGGTGACTTTATTCAGCCACTTGTCCAGCTGCCACTTGTTGGACGAGGGCGGCTCAGGCTGAAAGGCAAACAGATGGCAATGAGCTTAGTGGCGAGACCCTGCTGCCCTTGCCCCAGGGCTCCCTCAGGGTCACCAAAATGCCAGGTCCCTCCCGGTACCACAGAGATTTTCCTCTTGTCAAAGAGCCGCCCCTAAGCCATGGCAACCCCCTGGCACTGGCCCTGCGCAGCGGGACGGGAGACGTGGGGCATGCCACTCAAGTGGGGATATTTTTGGTTTCAGAATGAGGTTGGGAAGGAGGACAGCTTCCATGAATCATCATTTCTAAGGATGATTCACGCAGCGCTACTGGCATCGGCTTTACTGGGAAATGCTCCCAAGTTTCCAAATAGAAGAAAATATAATGGCGATAGGAAGGGAGGAAAACAAGGCAGGGGTACGGCTGAGGCTAAGAGAGGATAGCTAGTAGGAAAGCTAGGGACATGTATTTTGTGTCCTGCGCCATCGCAATAAATATGAAAAGCATTTAAAAAGCGTACAAAGTGGCATGTAGTGGGGAGTTGGAGGGCTAACCTGGCAATTCATGTAATCGGTCTGGTATTGATGTTATAATCCTGTGAGATCCCACAAACATTTGTTGTGTGGTGATATTGTCAACTGTTCATTTTATGAGTATTGTGCGGCTGTTTTAGTTTTTCTCTTTGTTCCTATCACAACATGATCAAGTTATAAGAGAGCATCTAAAACATAATGGTGTTTGGACAGTGAAGAAGTGGGATAATCATGATTTCAAATGTAACCACAGCTCAGACAATGTTATTTCAGAACAATGTGCAAGTGTTTTCTAGTGCTTCTTGCAATCAGTAATTTGAATGTAATAAAATGAAGAGGAAAGGCAAAAAAATCCAAAAGAAATACATGATGGAGTAGATGGCCAGCCATAACCTAACCTTGCAGAAGCCAACATGAAAAGTCTCCTAATTTCCTTAACTGGAACCAAAATTTGATCCACTAGGCTGTTGCATATGAATAATCAAAAAGTGTGTCGTGAGTCTAACATGAAAACCATCAATGCTCTGGAAGAAAGTTTGCTCAAGAGAGAATATCCACAGTCTCTAACTTAAAAGAATCTCTTACTTAACTCCTTATTTAAAGTAGGTGCCTGAGGGCAACATAGGTTTCCTGCATAGCCAAGGGCGTCTCCAGAATCACCCACTGAGGGTTGTATTCGCTTTACATGGAGCAAAGGCTCCTAAAATAAGCAAAAAAGTTAGACATCAGAATTCATATAACACAAATATTCCTTCTCACAAAAGTGTCTAATTTACTCATTATTGAGCTAGCCAATACCTATGGGAAGTTTGCTGGATTGGCTTAAGTTTATTTTTTCTTAAGCATACTCCCTAATATCTTACATGAGGAATTTCTTTCCTGAGCTGTAAATCTTGAAAATGGATGGGCAGTATTTCTCTTGGATGAAGTTATATTTTTACAACTCTTAACTCTATCTAAAATAAACAGCTTTTTTTTTGATTGCTGCTGAAAATACAGATAGCTTTTTTTGGTGCCATTCATTGTGCACATACTGAATTTACTGGATATATAATAAAAGGTTCACTATACATGGAAGTCTTTCCACTGTTCAGGTGTACTTAAGAAAAGGACATACATCAGAAGCACGTGGGGAAAAATATACCTCTGCCCATAAGTATAGGTCAGAGTGAGGGCAGCTTAAAAGTTCAAAAAAACTTCCAGCTTTTCTGTTACATCCCATTCTGTCTCTTTATGTACCTTGTAATTCTTGAAAACAGTGGTTCACAAAATATGGATTTCAAGGGATCACAGTAAACCAGCAAAAAACAGTGATTAACTGCTACAGTGTCATCACTTGGCAATGTGGTACTTTCCTAGAGTGATATGTCTGCTATTTAGGCAGAATAATAACAGTCCCACCAACCTATAAGCCAACCATGAAGTCTAATAAAAAGGATCAACAATGTTGCCAGCTTTACTAATTTTGTCAGGAGTTTCAGGACACTTGTTATTTTTTCTTAAAGCCTCAGCTCTCAGAATCATGGGCTTAGATGCACTTCTGGGGTTTATTTAAATAAAAATTCAAATCTGTGTGGCTGCTGAAAACAACCCTTAAGATGTGTCTGCTAAAACCCCCTTTACGATGCATCTCCTAAAAGTAAAAAGCTTGCAGCCCATCAGGTAAATTAAAAGAATCGAAATTTAAAAAATCAGAATTTTGAAACTTTTCTCACTATTTTTGGGCCCTGATACACCTTTGGAATATTTGAGATTGTCAGTGTACATGAGTGATGCCAATTCACTTTTGGAAGTAATTTATTCAATTGATTGCTCTAACTGAAAAGTACTGTATTTGAAATCACTTGAAAAAACAAGGTACCTTGCAAGAGAACAAAATCATGACAGCCAAGAATGAAGAGCAGGCCTGGTTAAAAAAGGGATTGGGAAAATTCACTTGAAAGTTTTTGCCAGTCCACTTTACATGCCAGCTGCAATTATTTGTGGGAGAAAAGAAAATCCCTAATTCTCCAGTCCACATCACCCCCCTGAGCATGTCACATACCATTCTACGGAAGAAAAGTTGGTTTGCTCAAAGTGGGAAATTTTCAGCAGCACATAAGGATAGAAATATATATAAATATATATCCAGAGTGATCAGATAGCAGAATGGTCTCTGTCCCTTGGTTTTTGTGTCATGGAAATATGCTGCTCTCAAGGCCCTGTAGAGAACTGGGCAGTTTTTAATTGGGATAAAGCTGATGGTGCCTAGATGGGCAGCAGTAATAGGAATAACAGTCTGTGATGAAGCTGACTTGCAATGAAATATGGGTTTGGCATGAAAACTCAAACCAGGAAACTTGACGAGACAAAGACAGTTTCAGGGACCAATGCACCACAGATGTACACATGTGCCAGGCTTCATCAAGAAACAGAAGGATGTGATACACTTCCTTAAAAATTGTGGGTGGATTCATCTGTACAACATAGACACCTATATCTGAGCTAGTCAACGAGTTCCTTCTCCAGTCAGTGGACTACTCTTCTAGGGTGTGAAAAATTCCCTCTTGAAATAGACATTTGAAATAGCCCAGATGGGCTGGGCCCTAAAAACGTCTATTCCTCTCCACCAACTGTAAAGGGGAGGCTGAGGTGATGAGCAGATGTAGGTATCTACAGTAGAAGTGTCCAAATTTAGGTGGGATGACTCCCACACAGCACGTCTATATATCTCAGATTTCTTCAAGGCTACAAGTGCAACCAGAGGCACGAGTGGCCTGCATCCAAAAGAAACCTTTGTCAAAACATTATCCAGAAACACTTTCTGGGGTAAAGGGCTGTTAAACAATGTAAAAGTGTAATGGGGTCACTCTACACTTGTTATTACAAAGAGGGACCTAAGGTGTAGCTAATAGCATGGTAAACTGGAAGCATGACACCACTTTCATTGAGAGATTAGATAGCCTATAATATGTGCATTTACTTAGCCCACTGTGGACTGAACTATCCGCCATCCCTGCAGTATACTCCGCCTACTGTAAATCCACATACTAATTTACCCTTATGATAACTTGCTTGTGCTGCCCTGCTATCAAAGATTTCATTCAGGGCAATCCCCATACAAATGTGGTGCCTTTTCATTGTATTTAACGCATAGATGATGATGATGATGATGATGAAGATGATGATGATGATGATGATTACTATTATTACTACTACTACTACTACTTTATTGCTACTATTAGCACTGCTGCTAGCACTTTATCAAATTAGAACTGGGGATTCCCATGTGTTACGCACAGCACACATATACTGTAAGAGGTGGTTCCTGCCACAAAGAGTTTTCTGGAGGGAAGGGAGAGTTTAGTTTGTAGTCATTGTCAAAGACAGTCCCCAGGACAGCTAAAGACTATGAATCCTATTTGGAAAGGTAAAGACAGTGTCTACAGTTGGTCTAGTGGTAAAATCTCCTTTTCTTCTGAGTGTACCAGTCAGGAAATCGAATCATGGCTATACTTAAGATGGGAAGCAAAAACTTATTGGTAACAAAACAGATACAGAAAACGTACCCCTCCTACCCTGCAACCCTAAAACTACAACTATTCTTCCCCTGCCTCCCTAATGAAATCAGTGAAGAAAGGCTGGTGAGGTGGCAGGAGCATGCTCACCAGTTAGCTAGTCTGTTAGATACACACATTCTTCCTATTTTCCGAGCTAAAGAGAAGAGAGCCAATGCCACAGAGCACCTGAGGGAACAGCAGGGATTCACAGGCAGTGGCTCCTCAGCCACTGGTACTGATGTCTAGGCACTTGAAGGACTTGATGCACAGTGGTCAGGAGGTGGCTCTCTGCTGATGAGAGAGGAGTGTGCGGAAGAGCATAACCCTACAAATCACTTCAGCTTTGACCTGGTCAGTCACAATGTGGGGACTTGAGACGAAAGAGTATATCCTGTGATGATGGAATAAGCATGGACAAAAAGTATATGTGAATCCTTCAAAAAGAGGAAAAAACTTTAATGGTTGTGAACTAGTCACAACAGCAGAGGCTGTAAAGGACATTGTACGTGGTGTGTGGGGCTGGTGGGGCCCAGAACAGGACACCTCTCTTTTCTGGCCTGGTTACTGTTGACTAGCCACTGATGCTTTGTCCCATGCAATGAATTCTCTGCTTCCTTCCTGCCCATTCCCCCTTCTAGTCCTCCCTGCATAGTGGGAATTCCCTGTTGTCTAACCAGATTCAGCCTTATTAAAGGTCTGCAGGATAATTCAATGGAACAAAGAACAAACAAACCAAATTCTTAGCTTTTGAGATGTAGCTCTTTCTATGGACTTGACACTCAAGGTTTTTTCCTACCATCTGAAATAATTGCAAGGACAAGACGTCATTGTTTTCCAGAGTCCTCATTTATGATGTTAATTAAGGTCATGCAAAGAATTCATGACTTCAGCAAAAAAACAGGAGATAGAAGCCTCGGTCCCTTGTTCATAATTTCAGGTTTGGCAGTCTACAAAACTGTAACTACTCACATTAATGTCTGAGGCACCTTAATTTGTCCACATCACTGAAACCAGTCTGAATGTTGTCTCCTGTTCTAGCTCAGCCATTATTCTTAGTTTACTGCAGACATAAAGTGTAGACAGCTGAGCTAGTCACTACAGGCTCTAAACAGTCAATGGAAAGAAACAGACACTTTTAGGGTGCAATTCATCTAATCTATTTTATATGTATGCTTTACAATGAGCTGCTTTTACACTCTAGGCAACTGCATTTAGACACCTGAGAACAGCTCACAGATCTCAAAATGAGATGAGGAAAAAAATACAGAAGAAATGAAGCAGCAATTGAATTTCTATATGACCTTAAATGCAGAAGACACACTGTCCTAGAAATAAAAATCTTTGAGTATATGTGTATAATATTTCAGATTATGGAAAAAAAAAAAGAATGAAGGCCTCTGCAGATTTCCAGATTAAGTTCCTCCCAACCTGGAAATATGCATTTCCTGCCCAGCATTGTGCTGGAGTACTCAAGTTCATTGTACCTGAATTTATCAGTTTATGCTAAAGCAAAAGCAAAGATGTATTTGCTTTTTCTCTTATCCAATAGATGAAATTCATTTTAAGAGTAGGACTGGAATTGAGTCCACTACTTAAATTTAGGTGGACAGGGCCTCACTTCAAAGAGCTTCCAAGGACCTGTCTCTCTCCATTTACTGGGTAAGAACGTGGCATATACTTTAGAAAGATGGCTTCACTGGGTGCATAAATGTAAGTTAAAGCATTAATGCAAAGCAGACAGGACTTCCAGTCAGAGACATCACATAAGCGTATTTTGAACTGGTGCCATCAGTCATACGATGGGCCTGAAAAAGCACTGGCCCTTGGGGAAAGCACAGGTATCCTACCTACTTCCCTGGGACACCCTGACCCTATCCATGTGTGGCCTCTCCCATATCCCATCAAGGCATGACCTATGAAAACCACTGCAGCCATCACATTTTTTGAGTCATTTACATTTTCGTATAAGCATGTTTCATACAGCATGTCCTAGAAGGCAAACCACACAAATATAATGCAAAGAGACAAGCAATCTGTTGGAGCAGTGCAGCTGTTTCATGACAACGATCACTGATAACTCAGGCTCTGTACAAAAGTAGTTCCACCGATCTCAAGAGGATATGTATAAAATGCTTAAGAGGAGGCACTTCCTCCACGTTTCCATGACTCTCAGTCCCCTGCTTGACTTCATGAAATCCACGACCTGCCTCAGTTAATTAACTTCCCACATTCCCTGAGGAATTGCTGCTCTCGGGTCCAAGCAGTACAGGTATCTGCCTAGATAGTAAACACTCCTCCCTTCCTGGGTACTACGCTGCTTCTTTTATCTCATATTTCCTTCCGCCCACAATGGTTCCTTCTCTTTCTTCTCTTTGTCCTTTTACTTCCGCCTTCTGAGATCCCGCAGGGAGAGGAGAGACCGAGTGCAAGATCTCTGCACTAATTCCAGCAGGGAATTAGGCAGAGAGAGAACAAGGTCTTAACAGGTCGGATGAGAGAGCTCAGAATGGGAAATAAGACATGGGGTAGCGCAGGGAGGGCAACAGGGAAGAGAGGCTGGAAGGAAGAGAATAGAGACAAAAGAGAACCAGAGGCAGAGGTTTAGCAAAGGGACAAAGTGAGAGGAAAATTAACTGGAAATGGATCTGAAAGTACTGTGAAGGAAAGACAGAAAGGAAGATAACTGTTAAATAAGGAACAAAAGTGACAGAACCTGAGAAAAATATATTAAGGATGTTTCTGCAAGTACTGCATTTTGCCTGATAGGAAACATGGCCCCAAATAACGGAGCAAAAGATGAGGAAAGGCTTGCTGATTATTCAGTATAATTTTTCAGGGTGAGAGAATAGGTGACACATAGTTTTGGGGGGAGAAGTCCGGTGATTGGATGCTTTATGTGGAGCAGGAAAATACACTGACTATATTTCATGTGTATTTACAATCTTGCCGCTAGATTTTTGAATATTTTTACATACATTAATGTGTGTGATGTGGCTGTGGAGTTCATGGTTTTATACTAAAGTTGTGTATTGACCAAAACATGTGAAAACATCAGTCCTGGTAGAAAAGCAGAGCAGAGAAAGCAGCCTTGTCGTGTCTGTTGAGCACTCTGCAGAGGTGAAAGCAGAAGGCGGCATAGCACTGGCAGCTTAATTGTAATTTGGCTAGGGCTTGTCTACATGTGGAAATTTTCAGTACTAGCTTTCCAGATGACAAGTTTGGGCTTCATGTTTTGCACCATGATTTTGCACAATTCGGTTTAGTCCATTTTGGAGGTGGATTAAAATAAATCACACAAAGGCAGGAGTAGCAGAGAATAATTCACTTAAGAGAATGAGGTGAGGGAAGTACGTGAGTGAAAAACAACTGTTTTTCTTTAAAAATCCACCCTCAAACTGATTTTATAATAGCACCCCTGTGCAGAGAAGCCTTTCGTTCCCTTGCAGTGCCGGGAGCCCACATCAGGACTTAGGCATTAAGCAAGCCATTGCTATGGAGGCAGAGTTGCATAAAACTTCAAGCAAGCTGTGCGCCTTGCAAGGCGCTCCACTCATCTCCAATTTGAGGAAAATATCAGAGGATTATTTCTTTCTTCATTTTTGTTTCAAATGCTTTAATCTGCCCCAGGATCCCCTGCCACTTGCATTTCACAGCATGCCAGGAGGAGGATCCCTGGGCCTTTCTCTTCCAATTTTTTTGTGCATCTCCCCACAGCCTCCTTGTGTTGGCTTGGCTGGAAAGAGGTCTGAGTGGGTGTAATAACAGATTGCCACCCTAAATCATAAACGAGCAGAAGCCCTTACCTCTGGGCTGGAGTAATGCGAGGGCTTGCTGCCGTCACTCTCGCTGGAGCTGCTTTCGCTCTCTGAGTCAGACTCTGAGCTGGTTTCGGATTCACTGGAGCTGCTGCTGCTCGACCCCTTGCCGGAGAGTCCCAAGGCTCGGGTGTTGGACTGCGGCACCACCAGGCTGCCAGCCCGACACACAGCCCAGCAGGGAGCGGGGAGGGAAGAGAAGAAAACAAGAACATAAAAAACCCACATGTAAAAACCATAGTGTTTTAGGGAGCATACCTATCTGAATTGCTGTGAGCTTGTCTCTGCTGCTAATGAATGGTGAAGTGAATTCAACATTACATTATTATAATTGGGGGGAAAATATGAGGTTACCCTCATATCCATTTAAATCCATAGCCTTTGCCATTTCTTCATCTGAGGGAGGGTCAAGTTTTCACTTCAGCTTGTCTCTTTTCTCATTCAACAGACATTTTAGGATATATTAAAAATATTAAACGTTAAAAAACAGAGTACAGAAAGCAGTCTTACACTGTCTAATGAACACTGCACAGAAGTGAAAGCAGGAGATGAAAAAGGTGAACAGTTAAGAAACGGAGTTGAACTCCACAGTACCAGTCATTTATAAGTAGTAATAGCAATAACAATAATAATAACAATAATAATACATCCTCACTGGAGCTTCCGACCCCCATCTTTTGTTCTGCACACTTCTTCACCTACCCGTAAATGATGTGGTTACCTGTATATGCCATCTTGATATTGACAACTGCAAGATCTAAGACTCTGATCCTGCAAGAACTTGAAGAGCTCAGGCTTGTGTTTTTGCACGTCAGCAGTGCAGTGCTGTCAGCAGAGCTACTTGCCTTCTTAGAAGTTATGTTTGCATGCCAGTGTTTGTATTATCAGGCCTGACAGCAGAAGAAATGGATACTTTCCTGAAATAGTTGACCATGCATATTAAAAATATCACAGTCATAAACACTTGAGTGTGAAATGTCCTATTAAGTCATCCAGCTTATTCCCCAGGCAATGGAAGATTGTTCCCTATAGCAGGGTGCATTTTCTAGTGAGTTGTCCAATATGATTTTAAATGACTTGAATGCAGCTTTTACTTTTACCCCTGGGAAACTTCTCTGCAAACTAACCCAAATTCCACTGTCAGAAATTTCTCCCTACATTCAACCTGAAGTTGCCCTTTTAAAATTTATTGTTGTTACTTATTATTTCATCCTATTACTAATAGTTACTATGATAAATTATCCTCCTCCCTTTTTGCTTTCACATATGTGCAGGCTGTTTTCCTGCCCTACTTCAGTCATCTTTCAGATAAGGCCTTACACATTTACTTCTTCTGATCTTTCTTCATAAGTCATTATCTCCAGGGATATGGGATCATTTTTATGGCTCTTTTCTGAACTCATTCCAATTTGTCTATATCTCTCTGATAACAGGATGCCCAAAACAGAGTGCAGCATTATAGATGGGTTCTCACTAGAGCCCTACAATGAAGGGCTATTACCTTCCTGCTCCTTGATGCGTTGCTTCTGTAAACATATACCCGAGCTGTGATGGAATATATAGTCCATTAACACTCCTACATCTCTTTCAACACTGCTTTCTCCAGAATTCCTCCACTGATAGCTACATTTTTGATTATTTGCTTCCAGAGACATTAGCCTGCTTTTTTTCTTCATACCAGATCTCATTTTCTTCTTTACCGCACATGCTTCTAGCTCCTTTTGATTTATTTCTCTGCCCTCAGAGGTGTCTGCAGCAACTTCTAATTTAGTATCAAATGCAAACTTAATTAAATGGTTATTCACTTCCTTTTCCAGATCATTAATGAGACTGTTAAATAAACCCCACATGAAACACACCGGTACCCTAATAACCATCTCTTCCCAACTCCATTCACCGGTGTTTATCATTACCCTTGTTTATGCTCCATCAGTCCAATATTGTGGCTAATGCAATGGGATCTTGGAGATGCATTTTGTGAGAAATATCTAATAATTAATTACAGTTCTGCTACGTTGCACCTAATGAATTGTCTTTACCTGCTAATGGTGCATTTCATTCTGGAAAACTAGTACCTGACACAAGCCACATATGACAGGCAATTTCTGGGGCTTTGAAAAGAGGCCAGGCCATCAGAGATGCAGTTTCAACTCCATGATTCCCCACGGCCGCACGCTTCCTGGCCCTATCCCCGCCTCCCCTAACACATGCCAACCTTTCCCCACTGGACCACCTGTCTTGCACAAGCCAGTACTCCCAGCACATCACCTTTACTTATAGTGTCCCCCTTGCCTTTTGCTAGGAAGCGGCACAGCTGCCCGTGGCTTTCTTGCTCCAGAGAGTTTCTGGTTGCCTGGGGAATTGTGCCGCTGTTGGAGAGCCTTCTGCATCCTTCGAGGCACAGTGGGGCCAGGCAGTGCAGAAGACCTCACCTGTGATCTCACCTTACTAATTAAAGCAAGTAAAATAAACAGGAGAGGGAGGAGCTGACATCAATTTATATTTTTGACCTTTATTTCCATCCTTGTAACCATCAGGCAGAAGAGAGAGGCAACAGTAAAAGCTCATGCACCGGCAGGATGGCTCGGTGCTACACGCATGTTCGCAGAAGCGCCTGCCAACTCTTGGGAGGCAAGAGGTCTGTCATCATGCATGGGCATTAAATGTACCAATTACAATGAGTGCCTTTAAAAACTTGCCCTCTGCTATTTTTGTTGTTATTCATGGTGTCCCTTTGTCTAGCCAGGTAGGTGTGGTAAATACAAGATTTTCAGGCAGCCATTTGTGTAACAGCATTAAGGCACAGAGGTGCCTGAAACAGAAACAGCTTATAAGCTAGTAAAAATTTTCCTTCCTGGAGAAGGAAAATTGATGTTTTGTGCACTGCTTTGGGACAATGCAGTTTTCCACTTGTACAGGTTGCCCAGTAAACTCTAGATATAAGTTGCTCACTTATATTAACAGATTACAGTCAATCCCTTGCTAATAAAATAGTAAGAGCTATATAAAGGCCATTGTGAGTAGGTTTTCTGGTTTTGATTTTTTTTTTTCTTTTTTTTTTCTTCTTTTTTTTCTTAAGGGACTATGAAAAGGTAACTGCCTTTTCTGACGGTGTAGCTTAGGGAATGGTTTTGACAGTGTCCGACTCTGATGGATTTCCAGTCCTCTCCACAACAGCATTATGACTGTTGCCTGAAAAGTTCTTCAACATCACAAAACATCTGCACATTTATGTCCTGCCCCTAGTGACTGTGGTTTTAATTTTTAAACCATCATTTTTGTTTGGCATTGACTGAAGTATTCAGAATTGCTATATAGGGGATGAGGGAGAAAAACCCCCATAGTAATATTTCTTTCCTGTTGTGACATGAAATGTTTTTCTAGGCTGCTGAATAGAAATTGTTACTACAGCCATAGATATAAAATATAACTGTTGGACTCTTCACAAACATCTGGAAATCTATGTTTGCTGCTCTAATGGTAGCCAATATACTACAAAAATTTAACATTACAATATTTTCCCATTTATGCTGATACTGTTGAAGTCTCCTGTCCCCCTTCTACCTTTTCCATTTTTAAATATAGCGTATTCTTACAAGGATCCTCATTATATTATAGTGACCAGGGTGAAAACAGTTACATGTTTCTTCATCCATTCTTATTAAAAAATGACCATTATTTTAAATTGGCGACTTCCATTTTGGACTGTTCTTTCTAAAGTATGTAAGCAAGATCATGCAGTCAAAATAAAAGACCGATTTACATTTTAATGACTGTGGCACATAACATTCATGCATATTTTGCTACTGGCTTATGCCCCAGAATTAATTACTACATCATAGAAATGATATTTTTATTTTAAGTAATTAAACAACAATTTGGGTAAGAACCACTTTTCTTTAAAGCCCTTGATCAGAACATGTACTCTGACTTGAGAGAGAGAGTAAATACCTTGTAAAGTTGCCAGAAGTTCAGTAATACGATCACTTAGTAACCAACACACCATCTGAAGCTTCTGATCAGGTATCTCCCATCATCCTGGCTACACGGGACTTGGGCACCTCAACACCATGCAAGTCTCCAACAACCTATGTTCCTGCAGTGCCTAGTGGACAAGTCACCCTTCTCTGAAAAACTGCTAGATACCTTGTTGCCTCAATTTTTCTCAGATGTGCAGGTTCAGAAACACAGTGATTTGGGGAGATTAATACTTCTTCCCCACTCAAACTAATTTGTGATCCAAGTTGAAAGGTGGAGCAATCTCAATCCCTGGAGAAGCCTGAGAGGTTAGTTGTGGTGGGACCAGTTATTAGCTCCATCAGACTGCATGGCCATGGCCAGGCTTTGAACAGCATCAAGGTGGTTTAAACACTTGTGCAGGAAGGTGCAGGCGTTTGCTACTGTCAGTGGAGAGAGATTCCCAAATCAGATATTGCCTCAGTGCCTCAGAGACCTCCTGAGGTTAATCATGCTGGATCTGGGTCCTACTCTATGCTTCATATTAAGCTGCTGCTTACAGCTGCACTCCTTTCCATCATAATAAATCATGGCGTTCAGCACTGGCCACAAGAAGTTTCCGGACAGCTAAGCATATGCTGCATTGCATGAATTCAGTCTCAGCGTTTCAAAGACAGACAGCATGGATGCCTGATCAAGGTAGAAGTAAAACAGATGCAGTTCTTTAACAAACTGCAATTATTTGGTAACAATATTAAATGGATTCAAAAGAGAAAAATGCCTCCTATGCTGAAGAATTTGCGATCCCAATTCTTCACTGCGTTACAATATGAAAGCACTTTATACCTACTTTACACAGGTATGAATGATTATCAGGAACGCAAAGCAAAGGAGAATCAGGCCTTGAAGAAAAGACTGTGCCAAGAAAACATATCGGAGTGAGCCTCTGAAATACTTTTCCAGCCACAGCAAAGGCTACGCAAATGCTCATGCTTCATATTTTGGAGTCCAGTTGGTCTGAGTAATTTCACTTTGCAAGAATTGTATCCAGAACCTTCTTATCAAAAAGCTCAGTAACACTATCAGACACTTTCTGCTGTATTTGTTTTCATGTCTGGAGATGGGACAATATTTAGCCAGTGTCACCTGCATATCTAAACTATTTTTCTTCTAAGTCTCACCTTACAGTACCATCCATCAAGCACTGTGCAACTACCAAGTGGCCCTAACTCCCCATAGGAAAGAGGAATGCAACAATTAGTGCGAAAAGCTGACTTTAAACAAATGACACTGTTATGGATCACATTGTCAACACTGAGAGGTAAACACGGAGAAGGTGATCTGAACTTGTAGATGTCACAAATGTTTGGGAAAATCCTAAGAAAGGCTGTATGAATGCTTGCAGTATTTGAAATAACCAGAAAAGCTATCACTGTCTGGAAGATCAAGGCCAATTGTGGGAAAACAATACTCTGAAACAGACACCAGTCCCTTGGCTGGTATAAACTGTCATAGCTCCATTGACTTCAATTATGCTACACTGATTAAAATCAAACAGCAAATCTGACCAAGACTCTGAAATGATATTTCAAACTCAGTGATGAAAACATATTCCACAGTTTAAAGGAGCTCTGTTTGCAGAGTCTCTATTTTATTCCAGATTAAAGTATCTGAAACACCACTTCCTTCTTCCCTTGAAGCCAACCTAAAACCCAGCAAAGGTCTTTTACGGAAAACTCTTTATCCCTTTGTTGCAAGAAGCAAATTCCACATGGTGCTTCCTCAAAGCACAAACTGAGAACATCGTGCCAAGATCTGTATAATTATCTCTGCTGCCTGGCACTGAAGATATTGCACGTCTCCCATGCACACAGTAGGGAAATTCCTGTGTCGATAATTGTGAATGAATCACAGAGGCAACAGAAATGCCCACTTCTTGCTGCTGCCCCTGTGTATTTTTCAAACTCTGTTTCAGTGAAGACATCTGAAGCATGCTTACCATGAGGGTCTATCTGGACTTGCAGATCAGGCCATCCCAATGTTGTAACAGAACATATTGGGATATTTTCTGAGGCAACTGTAGAATGCCAAGAAATAGCACTGTAAGGATAGCCTACAGAATGAATGTGGACATTGTCCATTTGTTTCAGGCCAAAATCATGCTGAGAAAAAGGAGATGATACCATAAACTCTAGAATATTCACCTGCTTGAGGACAGCCAGATACCTCCATGTTTTAAAATACAAAGGCTGGTTCTGTACTTAACATACAAACGTGAGTATAAGGATCCTCTGCTCTAGTTTTAGCTCTGCCATGTCAAGTCTGAATGACCAAATCAGTCGACCCTTCCAGGGCTCTGGTCACCATCGTAGTCATACATGAGGATGACCGAACTTGCCTGCCTTCAGTGTGTTAGGAGACGTCCTTCGTTATTCTTTAAAAAGCACTTGGATATCCTTGTTCCGAACAGAGTACGGAAGTGACACAAATTTATGGTTTTGTACCTTTGCTAACCGAGAGCATGAAACCAATTAACCGTCTGAGTTCTTTACAGTTACCGATTGTCAAAACCTATTGTTCACTAACAAAAAAAGCAGCTAGCCCTGCCATGGTTGGCTGTTCAGGCCTGAATGCAAAAAAATGAGGCTGGGCACTTCCCTTTCTCCAGGTAAACGATTTCCCGGGCGTCTGTTAATAACTTTAGGAAACAGAGAAATGTTTTCATACCTCATTCCTATAACGGATGAGGTATGAAATGGGAGTCATGATGAGTGAGAGTCCTGGAGGTTGTTTGGCTTGTCACAATATATAATGCTTCTGTGAAAGCACTGCATTATCTGAGCCGCACCACTTTTGCACAGCACAACTAATAAAGCACAGCTGCCAAGAACAGAGTTCATAGACTCCACCTATATTTTAACACTGTCCTTGGGAGTTGCTTAAATAGTTTGTGCTGACAAGACTACAAGTATCATCCGATAATGCAAACCTAAGGTAAACCAGGTCTCTTCAGAGTCAGGTGTGCCCTGTGCGATTGCAGCTTAATTGCCAGAATAGTCACCAAAGAAAAACAAATTGATAGGAAAGGCTGTTTAGAAAAACAAGCTATGAAGCTCATGCACACACACATACAAAAAACCCTCAAGAAAATTCAGTCTGGCAAGGGGGTATCTACTTAAGGCCTGGTTGATACTGGAAGCAGCAGAATCACAGCTCCCACCTTGAAGGAATATGGTAGGAAAGAGAAAACCACTGAAAAAAACCTTGGCTAAAAAACCCCTCCTAAAATAGAACACTACATAACAATTAATAGTGATATCTCTGTATAAATAGCTCTATCAGGAGGAGCATGTGCCGGGGTATCTGAGATGAAAGGGTCCAATAGACCTGGAGCAGCATTAGCGTGGGGATGAAGTGATTAGTCAGCAGGCTGACAGCTGTGCTAGGAGCCTGGTGCCAGATTCTAGTGTATGCTTTCCACCGCTGCCAAGTGTTTGCTTGTCGCTCCAGATAAATGGAGCATCAGCAGTGTTTTATTTGACCTGCTCACAAGAAAAATAAAGCAACTCTGACTTCCTCGGTGTGTTTGTCGTTGACCTTGCATCAGCTGAATATGAGCAGAGAGATGCCCTGGTCCAGGAAAGTTAACTCTTTAGTAGAAGAGGAGTGATAGAGTCTTTTTACCTTGGTAGTATAATTAGTCTCTTAATGGCTCAAAGTACAGTGTCTTAAAAAGAAAAAGTGACAGGCACGGCCTATGTGTCCCATACTGTCCTTGGAACATGCCCTTGGACCAGTGGCCTGGAGAATGATGAACAGCTTTGAGAATAGTCCGTGAACAGCCACCCTCCTGCCTGCAGTGTGAAATCAGGAAACCATTTCTACAGAGACTTTTTGGAGGAGGCGGGGGTGGGGGGCAGAAATAAATTGTAAGTGGGTGAAGTTGTTGAGAAGATTCAGTCAGACAACACCACTTTTGATTTCCCCCTGAGACCAAGGGCAATGGCTTTTGTGTGTTTTCCTTCATATGTACCCCAGAAGTTTTATTTTTCTCTCTTCATCAGTTTGGTCATGTTAGGAACTTTCTATTTGAGATCCCCTCTGTTGTCTGGTCGAGGCCAACTTCTGCTGCTGGGTGGAAATCAGACGCAGTGTCTTTGAATTACACATCTGAAAGGGAATGTAAAACACACACTTTTCTTGACCTTTAATGCCCTCAATGTGTGAAGGTTCTCCTTCAAGGTGGCTAAGAGTGACCACCATACTCTGGAAGCAGCATTACTCAAAGGACTCTCTTGGGAGATATACCCTTTCCTCTTCTCCTCTAGGAATCTAGCCCTCACATCAGATCAAAAGGCCCAGGGAAAGGGTAAGAAATGTAGACAGACTTTGCAAGAAGGAAAAAGGTCTCCTTTGAGCACTTGCAGATATATGGTACTAGTGGCTGAGACTGTGGTCAGGCATAGTTTTTCCATATCCAATAATACTGAAGCTTTGGATGTCTTTCTGGCACTCATTGATTCCTTGTGATAACCAAGGGTGTTCTTCTGGACACTGCTACTTTCCAATCTTTCCTCTTTTCCACCTGTCTCTCCTCCTTTCCTCACTTTGAGGAAGCTCCTTTCCTGGCAGCATCAGGAGTTGCTGCATACAATTGCCAACGGTCTCCAGAGAACATGAGTTCATTTGCCCAAGGGAGATCAGATTACTTAGGTTCACTGAAGAAGGTAAATATCACTAGAGATGAGCTCTGTTCCAATTCCCATTACATGAGTTAAAAACATGCCTGCATTTAGTTGGTTTGCCTGATAAGTCAAACACGGAATAGGAGCTCAGGGCTCAGCTGTCAGAAGGTCTCATTAGAGTGGGCTAATGTGAAAGTAAAGATGTCATGAGGCTCTGCACAAGTTCTTTTGGTCACAGGGAAGCACTCAAGATGCTGAATCCTACCATCTGAAGAATGACTTCTGGACTGATGGCCCTTCAAGAGAGAGGAAGAGCTCCATAGGAGTCCCTTTCTCACAAAATCTTGATGTCACATATGACAGTAGGAGGAGAGATCCTTGTGCTTTAGCAAAATAAAAAATTAGGAAGTTATACCTGAAATCAATGAAAATAGGAAGAAATGCTCTAATTTAGTAAGGGGTGAATGGAAATGCAGAGTCTAAAGAGTGACAAGGACTAAGGACTGTTTAAAGGTCAGCTGGGTGATCACCTGAAGACCTCAACCAAGCCAATTTTCTGACTTTGTGAACAAGTAAGTCATGTGACTCATATAGTCAGGACTCCACCTATTGTGCAGGGCTTAAAAAGACTAAAAAAGAATGTAGCTGAATTAAATCAAGGGGAAATTGGACTCTCTTGATCAGATCTTGATATAGCTGGCCAGTGAGGTAGAGGATAGTGGGTTGGTAGGCATACAGTTTTTCTGCCCTTAACTTACAAGAGGACCTAACTAGTGCCTAACTTCAGCACTCAAAAATGCCCTCTGGAGATTCCTACCTCTCTTGATGGACTAGAGGGAACCTAGGATGCTAAGGATCGCTTAAACAGTATGGCTGGTATGCCCAACACTATGTGCATTGTGACCTGTATGGGAATCAAGGGGGACTTAGTTCAGATTCCTCTTCATAATTTCCCTTTCAGGGTTTGGTCAACTGTCTCCATTTGTCCTAAGGACTGGGGGTGGTATGCAATATGAAGACCTATATCCACTCCCAACTCAGTGCTCCACTATTTCATTAGAGCACTATTAAAAGCTGATCCCCTGTCGGATTCAACGATATCAGTACCACCCATCTCAGGAATAGATCCTCCATTAACATTTTGAAGGTGATTCCAGTGGCTTGGTCTTTGGTGGGATAAGCTTCAGCCCGCTGGGAGAGATGTTGCAAAGATAAAGGTAATTAAGCACTGGAACAGATCATCAGTGAAGATATGGAACATCAGTCACAGTAGATTCAGAAACTAGGTTAGGCAAAGGAGCAATGCAAAATGTTCTGTAGAGTGGCATTAATCCACCATCTTCAAAATGTCTCATCAGGAGAATTTGATACCACTTCTCTGGAAATTAGCCTGGGTGTTACTTTTCTTGTCTCATTTATTTCCTAAAACATGAAGTACAGATGTACTTCTATCCAAGAAAACAGCAATTTTTGCTTATGAGTGACAGCTTCATCAAGCCGCAGAAGACAACCACTGCAGTGCAGACAAGGAAAATCTTCGTCTGCATTGGCCTACCATCACCTTATTTCAGAGTTACTGTTAACATAACTCATGTTGTGGCTGGCCATCTAAACGGACAGCCTTTTGTAATCTTCAGACACAATTGTACCTCACTTCAGCACGGCAGTCTTTTGCCTCAGTCAGCAGGGCCCTGGGTATGGTTCTGCCTTGCAAGACCTCTTGCTAAGCTCTGAGAGTCCAAATACAGATGAACTTGTGCAGATAAAATTACTAACTACCATAATGGCTGTCCAAATGGGTGCAATAAATTTCAGCGTGAGACAAACTCTCTCAGGTTTTACTGACTCTTAATGTTGCTGCTGCCAGCTTTAGTGTTACTCTTTGACTCAAGCCATATTCTGTTGTCTCCCAAAGGTCTTTTCGGCCCGTCAGCTCTAATCAATATGCTGCCTTGAGAAGGAGCTTGTTTTAAGTAGGTTTGCTCACCATAAAGAACCATATAAAGAAAATTTGACTTCTACTCCTTGTCAGCATATATCACTCCCTATGCAGAGCAGCATTTAGATGGCCTGTTAGTTGAATCCAAGTGCTCTTTTTTATACATTTCAAGAAATGACAAATGCCTGGAAAAAATGCATAGTTGTTCTACAGAAGACATTAGGCAGACTCAGGAATGGCAAGCAGAACAGCTAATAAAGCCCCGAATTGTAGCAGAGAGGATGTTAAAAGCTAATTAGTTTGAGATTATTTGAAGACTTGTAAAAGGTTCTTCTGTTCTCCTTTCTGATGGAAGTACAGCCTGTTTTCCAGCAACATGCAAAACTATTTTAATATGTTTCTAGAAAAAGTTGCCCAGGATATGCTGTTTACCTATTATTGACATACTAGCTCAAAATAAAGGATGTTTAAAACCAATTTTCAGCTGCTGAATATTTGCCTGTGGTGCAGCCTTAGGTTTTCAGGGGTCTGAGCCACTGAGAAAAAAAATTCTCCCATTCTGACCAGGCTCAGATTTTTGACCCCTTATTCTGGCCTAGTAGCATCGCACTTTACAGCTTGGATTGGAGTACCCAGAAGTGCTCCTGAAGAGCAGGAATGGTCTGTCTGGTGAGGGTATCAGGATCTGACCCACTGTAACCCAGCAACACAGTGTGCAGATACTTGATGAAGGATTTTAAAATAGAGAGCAGCCCCTACTAGTAACCTTTGCTGTGCCTTCCTCAGGTATAATGTGGCCTGTGAAAAACAATGAATAAGTATGATAAGCACAAATACATAAATCTATGTTAAGAAAGAGTTATATAAATTGCCCTTTACAATTCAAAGGAAAAATCAAATGTGAATTACATCCTTTTGTTAGATGTCCTCCATGGAAAGCAAACTTGAGGTTTGTTCATGCACACACAGATGATGAGGGGAGGCAGAAATAAATTACGACGTAAATATAATTTTATTTGCTTTATTAATCTAGAGTGTGGTACCAATGTGTCTGGACTCAATGGCTCCCGAGCTGCACCCTCCTGCAGGATGTTATCAATCCTTTATTTCTGTGAAATGTGCTATCAACTAGTAGAAAAGCACTAGAACTGTATGACATTTTAATAAAAAAAATTGGTCTTACACCATGCTGTGTCCTGATGTAGTTAAACTTATATCTTCCAATATACCTTTCAATCCGTATCTCTCATGTTCTGCTGTTCATTAACTTCCATGCATCTTTTTAGATTTCTTATGAATTTACAGTATCACTAAGGCATGCCTAGGTGCCTTTGCCTACTCTTCAATGTATCTTTTGTTCTCCCTGCCTCTCCCAGGGAGGCAGAAATGAAACGCACATGTGATAGTGGGGAGAGGGCATGGGAACAGGGAGAAATATTGCTCATTGGTGCTGCATCTCCCTCCCAGTGCCACAACAAGCCGTTGCTGCCGCCTTCCTCTCTCTGGCCCCAGGCTAATGGTCCCTTTCCGGCACTCTGGTCTTACTGTAGTACCTCAAACACCCCTCTGCCTGCCTGAGGTCCTGCATGGTCTAGGATGTGCTGCGTGAAGTGGTGGGCCTCTTCAGAGCACGAACTTACTTTTAGCAGTGTGATCCAGCAGGGAGACTGTTAAAGGTGTAGGAGTCAACATGTGTTGCTGCTAGGAGTTCAGTGCCCAGCTGTGAGAATATACATTCAGTATTTCTTTACACGTGTATATCAGGTCACCTGCCTGCAGCTGGGGGAAAGCGGAAAATTCTGCACAAGAGCTTTGCAGAGAAGATGAGATGGACAGATACATTTCCAGGAGAGTATGGTTTTCCATAGTCAGTGCAGCAAGAAAGTAACTCTTTGGGATTTTTTTACCACCCCGACATGACTCTAAACCCTGCTAGACAAGCCTCAGCTTGGGAAGAAAGATCAAGTGTTGGGTCTTTGCCATTAGCTTAGACACTAGGGGAAAGTGCTAGATGACTTTGTTGATAACTAGCTTGAAGACCCCAGTAGGCCTTCAGACAGTTTTATTCATCATAAAAGTCATTAGAAATAGCGAATTCCTCAGGGGCAAAGTAAAAACAAAACCTCAGAAGAATGAATCAGGGCAGGCATCTCCCATTCCTAAGAGCACTCTGTTCGCATTCCGCACAGGGAACTGAAAGGGAATACTTAGGAGTGAAACTCCCAAGCAATATAACCAAATGCCTTCTCAGGGAAGGGGCAAGCACTTTCTTATGGACTTAGATTGCAACAAGGAAAGATATTGATGGGCTTTGTGTACAGCTCAGAGGCACTGAACTTTCAGACAGTTGACTCTGAGGCTTGCATGTCACATCCAGAATCAGCAAGATAGTTTTCCCCTTTGCCTTTGCGCTTGGCCTTTCCTCTTTCACTTTTTTGCTTTCCCCTTGCCTCTCCCTTTTCCTCTTATCTTTCCCTTTTCCCCTTGCATTACCTTGTCTTTTTAAGAAAAAAATGGATAGAGATAACATTTATTTGCCTCTATGCCACTGTCCAGTGCCCGAGCTCTATCTCAGCAGTCTTTAGCTGCCTTTGCCATATGAACCTGTCAGGCCCCTAAAGATGTCTTACATATCTTAGGGCTTCTCAAGTGACTCTAGATGCCTGTGTTAAGGTACCAGAATCCCATCTTAACTTTGTCACCTTTTGTGAAGGTGTGAAGTTGTGAAGAAATCCTTCCAAAGCAGACCCAATACGAAACAAAGCATTGCTATCTTCCTGGGTCTGCAGACAACCAGAATTGATTCTGGTTTTATTTATTGATAAAAGGTATAAACTTTCCCAACAAAATTAGCTTTATAGGGAAGTTGACCACAAAACGCAATGGTAGTTTAAATGTAAGCATTCATTTCTCTTATTTTAACTGGGAAGATTTCAATGGTGAAAAAAACTGTGAATGAAGAACTGGGACATAAGGCAGGCAAAAAAAGAGGATGGAGGAGAATCGTAGGTGGTGGGAAGGAGAGGAAGCTTGCAGAGCCAGTTTTTCTGTGGTCTGTGGGGCTGGTGACTGAAACATGTACAGTAAGTGAATGATGCAGATCTTCCACCCAGCAAGGTGCCTCCCTGCAACACTAGACATCATTTTTGGACTTCTGTGGCCCGGGCTTGGGAAGACTTGGGTGAGACTCCACGCACCAGTATAAGCAAAGGGGATCAACTGTCTGGAAAGCAGCTTTGCGGACAAGGCCCTGAGGGTCCTGATGGACACCAAGTTTACCATGAGCTAGCAATGCTCCCTTGTGACAAAGGCAGTCAACAGCACCCTAGGCTGCAGTAGGAAGAGCATTGCCAGCAGGTGGAGGGAGGTGATCCTTCCTCTCTGCTCAGTCCTGGTGAGACACATCTAAAGTACTGGACCAAGGTCTGGGCTCCCCAGTACAAGAGAGACATGGAGTGACTCCAGCAAAGTGCCATGAAGATGATTAAGGGACTGGAGCATCTTTCACGTGAGGAGAGGCTGAGATGACTGGAAGGGATAAATACCTGATAGGAGGAAGTAAAGAAGACAGAGCCAGGCTCTTCTCAGTGGTGCCCAGTGACAGGACAAGATGCAAAGGGCACAAACTGAAATATGGAAAGTTTCATTTAAATATAACAAAAAACTTTTTGCTGTGAGGATGGTCAAACACTGGAACAGGTTGCGCGGGGAGGCTGTGAAGTCTCCATCCTGGGAGATATTCAAGACCCAACTGGACACAGCCCTAAGCAACTGCTTTAGCTGACCCTGCTCTGAGCGGGGGTTGGACTAGATGATCCCCAGAGATGCCTTCCAGCCTCAGCCATCCTGTGACCCTGTGGGACCAGCTCAGGTACCACAAACTATGGTGCTCTCTGGGAACACAAAGCTCAGTGGGGTATGAAGCCCACCCAAGAAGCTGGATAACTACGTGAGCACTGAATTGTTCCTGAGCTCCATTTTGCCATGTGTGTCCCCGTTGTGTGTTTAAAGCTCACTCAGATGGCTACATAAGTCATTGCCCCAACTTGACTGAAGTGTAGACTTGGCCTCAGGCACCAACACTACAGCTGAAACCATGTGCCAGCTGCATATCACATGTTGGCAGCTTTACCCACTGCTCCATCCTTTTGCAGGCTACTCCATGCTTGTCAAAGTAAAATGGACTCTGGGGGTGTTATTAGGTTCATTTGCTGCACTTGGTGTATTTTACAGCAGGTGGAAGGTGCAGCAGCAGCAGCCGCAGGCTGGAAAACTTCCTTCTCCTTCAAACATTTCTGGATCTGTTTCCGAATGTAGTCAGCAGTGTCTGAGGCAGCCCATCAGGTCATGCTTTATTTATTTAACTGTACTTTACAGCACCTCCCTCCTTCTATAAAACCTTGCTGTTAGGAGACTGCTTTACATTTTTTTGGGAGTATCTCTCAAGTGCAGTTGTCTAGCATCACTGCCCAGAGCAGCTGCTGACAACGCCAATGCACCAAGACCTGCAAAATCCTTCCTTTTTGAAATCAAGAGTAGAAAAGATCATCATGAAATAATGGACTAATGTGGCCATTCTATCTATGCTGCTCATAAATTACATTTTGAACCTGGCAATTGCAGGGTAATTAGGAGGAGAGTAGCTTTCCTGCAGGAACATATATTTCCTATTCTGCCTGCCTGACACACTCCAGTTTAATTTTTCCTTTGTTCACTCAGCTCAGAGAACGGCAATTACCAAAGGTGATAGCCTAGTGGCAATTTTTGAATCATGAAGAGACTTAGCACAGAAATGAGGAAAAAAAAAAAGGACAGGTATCACTCGTAATTAAAATAATTTTGAATTAAAGGGACTATTTCAATAATTGCTTTTGCACTATAATCATCACCACATAACCTATCCTTATGAATTACTAATACAGTGAAATAACACTACTGTGGAGAGTGAGCTTAAAAAGACAGCTTTCCTAAACACGTAACCTCATCAGTGAGAGATAAGTAATGTTTGGGCAGATGTTTCGGAATGGTAGGTGATGCCACGGCTCTGATCACTAACAGCCATGCAATTTTTAAGCTCTCCTTCCCCCTTTGGCCCTGTCAGAGAGGCACAGGAAACAGAGCAGGAATTCCCATCTCGGGTGGCCAGAAGAAGGTTTCACATTATTAAAATAGATGATTTCCTTCATCTAAGGGCCTCCGAGGAGCATAAATTACAAACAACATCAAAGCAAGTGAAAAGTTTTAGAGCAGACTGTCAAAGAGACTGCTGGGGTTTCCTCGGTAGATTTCCATTTTTAAGGAGCCTCAGCAATTTACTTTCTTTCTCAAAACAATTCCATATGTCTGTGGATTATTTACGGTTGTTTTGATTTTTGTTGTCAAGGGTTCTAAAGAAACAATATTGCAATTATTTAGCATGGGGAAATAAAGTTAGACAGACAGCGCCTGCAGTAACAAATTACTGGGATGATCTCATGGACTAAAACTTTGCAGACTTGCTCTGTGCTCTCCAGGGTTAGACAGCATGAGTCTAGATACAAAGAAAAGCAGTATAGCCAACTGGAAATATGTATAAGTCTGATGCTGTACGAATACAGCAACTAATTATTCATGTTGCCATCACTGATTTTACAGGACGAAACACCATGGCCAGTGTGGCACAAGAATAAGGGCTGTGAGATATGTTGGCCCAGATTTGAAGTAGACCTGAGAAAACTTTAATGATTATTGGAATTCATTTGATAAAAGGCGCAAAGGCCAGCTGCGGTCTTAGACTAAAAGTCATCAGGGCAAGCTGTGAACGCATTCATATTAGCTTCCTAACTTAGGGTGAAGAAGTGACTATTATTAGAAAAGGCGTGGAGAGACTGTGTGCTGACGAGATTATTAGCTAGTCCCGAGGAGGTGGCTCCTGCTGAGTGCAGGTTTTAAGTGCTTTCCCTGCAGGGGAAGGTTGTCATTAGTTGCTGGGACACGGACCATGCAGGAGACTGGTGTGTCACACCTCAGCCTGTAGTTCCTGCCTGCAAGGCCACAGGTATATTCAGCAGCAATCTACAAACTAGATACCAGGTTGTATTGATCACATCCAGGGAACCAGGCTCCATCTATGCAGTGAAGTAAGCAGGGAAAAGGATGGGGCTGTGAGAAGCATTGCCACCTCTCTGGATCACCAAGCAGGAGATGCCAGTTTTAAGCTCTGTCATTATGTTGGCCTAAGCTTCTGCCGTGTTGTGCTGGCAGCCAGCAACCATGTGAAATAAAGATCCTTAGGAAGAAAGCACAAGTCCAAACACTTTATTTTCCTTTAAGGGAAGGATCCCTCTTTATTTCAAATGTGCATGAACACATAGGTGTTTGGCCAAAAAAAGAAAAAGGGAAACAGGTCTATATTAATTGGTTCCAAGCCTAGCAGCAAATGTCAGATTCTTAAATCTGCATTTACTGCTGGTGAATTATTCCAAAAGTTATTCATAGTTCTTACCTAGTAATTCTTCAAAAAGTATTTTCATAAATGTTGCATCAATAATTTAAAATCTGCAACAGCATATGATTTTCAGAGTGACCTCTGATTCGAGTTTGATGGCCAGGAGAGGGTAAGAGCAGAAGACTAATCATAGATGATAATCACGTGACATGAGAAGGAAATGCTAAACTGTGCATCGCTAATGAGTTGGCTCTGATGGGTGTACTTCCCTGGGCTGAACCGTAACAGCACCAGTCCTCCATGCACCACTGGCAAGGACTGAAGAATATAGTCTTTGATTGCCTTACTCAATGCATTGCATTGACTTGAACGTTTGTGAGGAGCGTGGTCGAAACAAGAGCTGGCTTCTCTTCATTTTTTCCTGATGCAAAACTAACTGGATGTAGTTCCATCTCATGTCAAGCTTATAATTTAAAGCTCATTACCTTCTGCATTGAATGTGTTTGTTTGATAACTCAAAGCTCTGATTCATTGGTTCAGGTCTTGATTGTGACCTTGATTTGATGACTGTGTTGTCCACCGTTAATTAGCTTGTTGTGGTTCTGCTAATATGGTGATGTGTTTTACATTTGTTTGCTTATTTTTAGTATACAGGGCTGGCTTATTCAGTCCAACTGTAACATGAGTCATGTCAACTAAAGATGTATGTAACTTAAATAAGATACTTCCCAGCCATGTGGCCCTACAATCAAATAAATAACTCTACCCCCCATGAGATGGTATCAAGATTAAAACAGAGCTATTAAAATGCTGTCTTTTAGTTAGCAATTAAACTAAAAAAACCTCAAGGTTGCAATACTACCTTTAACAAGCTCTTTACCAGGTGCAAGACAAACCTAAGGCAATTGCTTCCTAACTAAGCAAACCCTGTTTACATCTCAGCTTTGGAAACATATGTTGTTAATTTTAGAATTGCAGTTGCCATGTGAGCTGGGTGTCACTTCTAAAAAAAAAAGAAAAGTGCGACTTTTGGGGGTAATTATTTTTTCAGCACAGGTGCAGAAAGTGCATTTGAATGCCCTAAACTTTCACACAAGCTAAGCTTTGACTCAATCAAACTGCAGCCTATCACAACCTGAAAACAGTAGCATAAAACCTATTCTTTCAGGCATGGTATGGCCTTAATAAAAAAGTAGCGCAGAATTTCTTAGCAGAGGCTCATCTTTTCTCCTTCCAGATTTTGCTTTCCCTCCATGATCTCCCTTTTCACACTGGCCAGACTACCCACACGTTTCACCACTTCTTCATCCTTGCAGCTCTTGGATTAACTGGAGAAGTGACTGGTGGGTTCCATGCAGTTATGGAGTTTGCAGTTACCAGTCCTTTCAAGCTAATCTCCCAGTTCAACAGCTGAACACTGGTGCATGATATCCCTGTGGAGCTCAACTCCGAAGCAGCCAAGGAGGGTGTTGTGACACTGTGGTATGTCTTTTCCATGTGGGGCAGCGGGAATTCATTTGCCATACGTTCCCTCATTTAACCAGAGAAGGTATTCATAGAGTTTGCTGTAATGTATTTAAAAGGCTGATGTGGTAAATTACTGACATATGAACAATTCAAACCAGATCCCCAATTTACTGCTGCTCCATAGTGATACCAGACTTTTGGCCATAAAAACAACCGGAGTAATTTGGGTAGGGTAACTCTGCGGTAATCGCCTGTTCTAACCAACCTGGGAGACCTTACCCAGGCAGAGGAGGACAGCAATGTACAGTGGCCAATGACACAAATTTGTCACAGCTCTTGTAATACTAATAAATGGTTAATGCTACATTTTGACCAAACGGAAGAAAAGAATAAAATACCTTTCTTAGAAAATAATGTGGTGTTGACTCAGTTTAGCTAACTACATCAAATGCTAAGGCATTCGTCTGCTTTAACAGTGCCCTTTGTCTGCACACATAAAGAATATACATGGGGATAATGCAAGGCTCCAGGAGGGGGGGAGATATGCTTGCAACACAAGGGAGAAATTCCTGGATAATCAGGTGTCAACCTGGTGCTTTTCACAAGCATTAAATCCCTTATAATTATTTAGGAAAATACATACATTTTTACACAATACTCAGAAAATATCAGCAGTCTGAGGTTAAAATTTGGTGGCAGCTGACAAGCAGATAACATGCTAATACAGAAAATGGTATAAAAAGAGAAGTTGAATCAGAGGTCACAGTACCTCTCTGTATCAATTAGAGAGTGATAATCTCAGAGGAGTGTTTAGGTTTTGCTGTCTTCTCAAGCTGTTCTCTGGGTTTGCACAACCGACTTTGCAGTTGTTGCTTTCCTCTTCAGCTTTAACAGAGAGAGGTGCTGTGCTGTGAATCCCTCCAGCAGGAAGAGGAGGAGGAAGAAAGCTGAGGGTGATCCGACAGCTGGAGGAGCCCCAAATCAGGTTCTTCTGAGAGCTCCACCTTTCAACATCCTTATTTCAAAAACGTAGGCTACAGCTTTCACGTTGGAAGCCCAGCACTCTTCTTTTCTGTACACTGTACCTCTTCCCACAAGTCCTGGGAGGTGTTTGCATGAGGGGGGTTTGCAGCAAAAAGTTTCAAACTGAAAAAATGAGTGTGCTTGTTATTAGGTTCAGCAGACTGGGAATCTGCCAGGCTTTTACAAAACTGCTCATTTTCTGAGTCTTAGCTCTTTTAGCTATTTTTTATTTTTTTAATTGAGCGGAGGACAAGCTCTATCTTATTAAGTGAAAACAATAGAGTGAGAAATTGGAAATTGCCAGGAAGCCTGGGAAAGACCGACACTCAGCCGAGATTTCATTCCATGTTTTCCTGTTGACCTCACAGGCTCTCGACACAAGAGCTCTGAGTACATTAAAGAAAGGCCACAGTCTCATTTGGTCCTGTGAACATTGGCAATATGTTATGAGGACAATATACAAGCTTGAAAGGGAAAAACCGCAGCAATGTCCCCATGCCCTGGAGGTTTTGTCTGGTGCAATGCTGTTTAACCAGAGCACTGTGAGGTTTTAAATGGCCAGATGAGATTTATAGTAGGTCATGACCAGATCTCTTTTCAGGGCAAAGTTTGAAAAGTCCATTTGTCTCAAAATTTAAAAAAAGAGTCTGGTAATTCTCCAAGGTTTTTCCTCTTCCTTCAGGCAACTATTTTTGCCTGGCCAGAGTTCCTAAACCCTCCCCAAGAGCCCTTTTAATGTGGGAAATATTGTCCTAGTGTCTGCTATCACAGGAATAATACTGAAGATACAAATATTTACAAACCCACTCTAACTCCACATGGTCAGTATCAAGCTTATTAAGTTTTAGAAAAAGGGACATCATGACCTTAAAAGAAGTGGCTTCAGGAAATCAGTATTTTAGGGCATTATTAGCAGGGAAGAGTGATGGTTTTGCAGGGAACTGAATGGAGAAGACTCAAGCTGCAGACAGAAATCCCCCGTGTCCGGCTGATGGCGTGACCACCCCACTGCAGGGCCAGCAGCCGAGGGGCAGCCCTGGCTGGGTGGGGGGCAGTGTCAGCCTCCTACTGCTGCCCAGCTGGGCTGCGCCCCACCACGTATCGGCAAAAGGCATAGGCTGGTGTCCTTGGAGCTGCAAAACAAGACAACGGGCTGGCCCCCCACCATGCCTGTTTCTCCTGTGCAGCAGGAAGAGAGGTTGTCCCCTTCCAATGATGGGGGCCACGTCAACCTTTCAGCAGTGGGTGGTGCTTGGGTAGCCTCCGCCAGGCTTCGCTCATGACACTGCCAGCCCGTGGGTCTTGCCTCCCGCTGTGTGGCCCTGAGATTGGGGGCAGCTGGAGGAGACTGGTGGGAGATGGGGTCCCAGGGAGGGCTCCAGGCACGCCAGTGGGGCCAAGGTGGTTTTGAAGAATGGGGAAAGGGCAGGTTGGGCAAGCAAGACAGCAAAGCTCCATGAGGTGCAGCCAGAGAGCCAGCAACAGAGGCTCTGGGGCAAGGTCCCCCTGGGAAACTTGGAGAGCCAAAATCTTGGAGATCTGGGGCCAAGTCAGGGGAGATGCCTGTGATAGAGGCTCTGTGTCTGGTTTTCCTCTTTTCTCTCTAAAGGGGCTGTAGGAAGGAAGAAAAGGAAGATGGGAATGGCAAGCAAAGTCCCGTAGGGCTGCTGGCAGCCAGGCTCTAGCTGCCCCTTCACCAGCGCCTGCACCGCCAGCAGCCATCACCTGCCCGGGTATGAAACAACACAGACCTCCCCGGGTATGTGCGATGCCAGAGCCAGAGCAGATCCTCGCAAAAACATATTAAAGTGTCTTAAAGGATCATTGCAAAGCAAGAAATTTACTTGGCAGGTCTCTATGACTTTTCTGGGGTGAGTTTTATCTGTTGTATAAATCAGAATCATGGGATTCTTTAACCCCACTCCCCTGTTTTTTTATTTGACAAACTGTTTGTTCATTTAGAGCAGTTATGCTTGATTGTGCCAGTAAATAATAAGTGAGAGCTATTTGTGAATTATTTAGCTGCTTGATTTCCACTGAGAAGGGCCTATTCTCTTCTGTGTGAATGTGTGTGCGAGAGGCAGTCCCTCAGCATGAAGAAAAGTTTTGCGCCTGCGTCAAGAATGAAAAAGAACTTTAAAATCTTTATAGCAATCTAATACAGAAGATACACTGGTATGCAAAGTAAATTTCATTAGGTATGAAATACCTACCTTTAAAATAAATAATTTTCTTTTTTGCGAAAATGCCAGAAGATTGCAGACTATATTAAAGATAGCACGTGTCATGTTTAAATCATACCCCATGGAAAAAATACCTAACTTAATTTAAGTAATTTCTATTTATTTCTGCCTTTCAAAATGATATCATTTTCAGGTTATAAAAATGTAATGGCTGAACTTAGACTCTTTACACCTAGTTTCAAGGCAGACCTAATTTTACATCTAAGTTAAAAACACATGAGAGCACACAGTCATAATATGATCTGGCCCCCCTCTGACTGCAAAAAGGGCAGACTTATAAATAGAGTCCTTGAGAGAAGGAAGGTCTTCCATTTTGAGGAGGATTTTGAAATTTCATGCCATTCCAGTTTGGAACAAAACTCTCCAATTCTGAATTTTCCCACGAAACAGAACCCCAAAAGAAAGCAAGAATAAAGAAAAATAAAGCAGAAAGTGTTTGTTCTGATAATTTGTAAAGAAAATATCACCAGACAGACCTCCTGGAAATGCTGACTGAGCAAAAAACCTTGCAACTTTGGAAAATGAGCTGTTTGAGATTTTGGGGTCTTGGTTTGCATCAAAAATCTCCAATGGTTCAGGAGTCCAAATACCTTCCCTGCAGCTCTACTCATCAGGTTGCCAGCGAGGGTGTCGGGGGAGCTGGTAGATAGTCAGGCTGAGTTGAAGTGGAACCGTAACTGAATCCTGATGTCTGAACCGCATGCTGAGTGCATTCCTTTAAAATAATTCACTTGTGCAACCTTTGGAAGCGCAAATAGACAGTGATGTGATTTTTAAAAGCTGGAAATATTTCCAAAGTGCTGAGGTCAAATCCTCAGTGGGTGAAAACTGGGATAACGCTACTGAAATCAGTGAAGCTATTTCATTTTGTACTGGTGAAAATCTGGTCACTGAAGTTTAAAACAGAATTCAAAGTCTACAGCCAGTGTAAAGTAAGAATCATCGCTAGAGTGCACCGATCAGAGCCATTGATGAACCACAGAGAGAATTACTGTGGGACTCAAAACATTAAAAACAATTATATGATTTAAGCTTTCATTTCATGCAGAAAAATATCTCTCAATCAAACTAAAACAGAAACTTGTCATTTTTCTATTTACTTTTCACATTTACCATGAAAAAATGCTCCCTGCTGCCACAAACTACTTGGGTAAACCAAAAGGTTTGCATGCAAAGCCAATTTGTCAGCATTGGCTGAAAAGTATATAAACATACCTCCTCCTGATGTCTGCATGAAAGACTTTTCACATGCATGGAAAAAGTATTCCTCTTTAACCAGCTCAAGCCCTACAGCTAGGTATAACATTTCTTGCTCGCCAAAAACTCCCAACAATTTTAATTTGGCTTCTGGGTATATCAGGAATGTGGGGTCAAGTCCCTACTTTGGAAGCTCTGCAGGGCATAGAAATTCTCTGAATGTGGCCTTGCTTCAGTATCTAGATTTCAATGCACTGCACAGAAAGAAAGGAGGTTTTGTTTGTTTGTTTGTTTGTTTTTGGGTTTTTTTAATAGGAGGAAGGAAAGACACAATTCCTTGGATGGGATGAGACTTTTGCAACCCCTAGGATCTCCAGGATTCTGAGAGTAAGACCGATGGGGGTCTGTAATGGGGCTGTGGAAGAGTATCCCCTTCACAGACTTTTCCATAGGAATTTGGTTACAAATACAGATGGTGGTCCTCAGGAGACTTAGATGGTATTTTTTTGGCCCAAAATCATGTGTAGCCATGAGGTGGCCTGCATATATCACCCAGCATGCACTGATTCTTTCTGATAAGGGAGTAAGATGAAAGCATTGCCGAAGAAATAAGAGTCTGGGAGGAGACAAAAATAGTTTTGTGAATCTGATCCTTTTCTCAGAAAGTTCTGGATGTGAGTCTTTCCCAAGGCTTTCTTACCCAAGGACTTCTCTAGGGGTACTACCAAACATGCCTGAAACCTTTCAGCTGGGATATTTTTCAAGGTAAAGCACTTGTATGAGATTTGGTGGATCACACTGAGCTATAGGACCCTACTGGACCACTGCTTTACCTTCACACCAGCATATGTGAAATAGCTAAGTGGGAAACTGCTCTTCCATCCTACGAGCTCTGTCAGATTTCACAAATGTTCCAGTTTTTCGCTGGGAGGAAACCCAGGCTGTTCAAAGATCAGTGAAAGTGATTTTCTTTCACTGAAATGCAAGAAACCTAGAACAGTGTGAACCCTTCCTCAATGGCAGAATAAATCCAACTCTTCTCCAAGAGGACAGGAAAGGATAAAAGTTTCCCTGCAACCTACGTCAAAATTGAGGTAGTCAGGAGACATCTGGATGGGACTGCATGGGGGAGCAAAGTATTTCAGATCATGACAATGTGATCTCCTTGCAGGAGCATCTCAGGCCTGGTTCAGCCACACACTAATCCCCATGGGGAAATCACAGGGCATTTCTTTCTTTGTACATACCCACCTTTTTTTTTACCAGCAAAGAAACTGGCCACAGTTCTGCTTCTGTGTAGTGTCCTCTTGACCCCTCAAAGAGCAAAGGGCCAGCCAAGGTACAGACCGTGTGTCGTCCCCCCTGGGGCCCCATGAAGACACTGTACTGAGGTGTCCCGTGCCCAGCCTGGGCACAAGCACAGCTCTTTCGTGGGACTGGCCTCCTGCAGAATGCACCTGCTCTCCCCCGAGCAAACCAGGGCTCCCCTCTCCTTTTTGCCTCCGTTGTTGCCAGGGTCAGAACAAAACCAAGAGCAAGGAGAAAATGCTCTTGAAACAAAAATTAAAAAATACAGAGGGCAGTAGGCAGATAGCCTTAGCGGTGACAAAGGCAAACCCAGAAGTTCAGCTGGGATTTCTAAACCACCTTTGCAAGAAGGCAGGAAAAACCGACTGGAGCGAGCATGTCATCCATGGAGCTGATGCCAGAAAACCCTGTTGTGCCTGGCTGATCACTGAGCGATTAAAGCTTGAAGGGGGGATCTCCTTCCATCTGCTGCATGGACTACTGCCTCACTGAAAGGGAACTGAAATTTCTCCTTTGCATTGCTGCATCCGCTCTGGAGACTCGCTGAGCTACAGCTAGGACACGATTCACAAACACACAAGGGTCAAAAGTCCCAAGCTAGCATCATGTAACTGGACCAGGCCGAGGTGCCGCTGCTTGCTATGAATTTTCAGGTTTTCTTAAACTAAGATGGTAATGAAAGTGTGGTGATTTGTGGTAACAGTGTGGTCCCCAGTTTCCTGCTATGGTGCTGTGTAAACCTGAGCTCTCTTTTGTCAGACTGCCAGGAAATAGATACAAATGTATTTATAAGATTTCACTTTTGCAGCATAGCACTAAAAATAGCACAATACATCATTCATACTATAGGTCTCTCTATTCTCTTATCCCACTGCTGAAGTAAGAAAGGCATAACGTTATCAACTAACTGTCCTCCTACCTCTTCCAATAAAGCAAGTTTTAGCTACTGGAGTTACTATCAAGGTTAAAATCTCCTTTGTTTTACAACATGTTCATTGCCTAGGGGGACGGTCATTGCCCAAAGGGAGCATAACGTTCAAGTCTCATTGAAATATCATAAGTAATATCAATAATAAGGAAAACAGAATTCATTAACAAATTCACTGCCCATAGCTATGTACTCATGATATATGGGAGTGGTGTTCAGAGCATCAATTCAACAATACTTTAAGTCAGTGCTCCTTTGACCCATGCTGATGAAGATGGACAGACAGGTTAGACAAGATTATGCCTCCAAGGGTCATAAAAATGTAGAAGTTTCCCAACTGCAAACTGATTTTTCAAAGACAATTACCTGCACAATTTAACCAGATGGCCATTTATGCCTTCCAGGTTTCATATCGTTAATGTTTGTTTCCTCTTGGATTTTTGCTATTTCTCCTACTCTCACTCTTTTTTTTTTTTTTTTGCGCCTCAGATACACACATTAAAAAAACACTCTCACACTTCTTGTCCTATGTGATTTATTCCCAAGAAATTAAATTACATTTTTATAAGCCTGTGTTACTGCAAATGATAGCTGAAGATTTGCTGAAAAAATTAATTCCTGATCTGTTGCCGTGAAGCGTCCTCGCTAGCACTGTACTGACTCTGTCTTTCAAAACCAGATGGAAGCAGTCCAACAGTATGATTAACTTCTTAGTCCCTGCAATTTCCTATTGCTCTACTTGCCCTAGATTTCAGGATTGACCTCCTGCTTCACTGCAAAATGCACAGTTGCTCAGTTTGATAAATCACATGAATACTTTTTTGATCACAGTTATCTACTATTTACTACATACCCAGTGAGGTTAATCATATGCTGAGGCACTTCATATGCTGCACACATATACACTCTTCTTCCCAATAGCACTTTGCATATTCTTCATGCTGCCAGCCAGCAATGGGACCTGTTTTCTCCTTACTAATATGTGAAAGACCACAGACCTGCACCTTGTCTCTTTTCCTCTCCACATTAATTCTGTAATTATCCATACACTGATTCTTAAAAGACCTAGCAAGCCAAAGAAAATGCATGAGAAATTACTAGTCAGACATTTCTTTTAGCAGATAAATATTTTTCAAAATGCAAATGTTTCTGCGAACTAGAACCGATCGTCTCCCCCCAGATATCTTTGGGGAGCCATTGAGAATGCATGGGGTTGCCCATAGGGAGGTGGGAAATCTTTGGCTGTCACGATAGCAAAACACTATCACTTTCTTGAAGAAAAAATGCATTTTAACTTTTATTTTTCTTTCTCTAAACACCAAAGGAATTTCAGTATTTAGTATCGCTAGCTAGGGCTCAAAATTGTTACAGTGCCCTGGGACAGCTCTGCTCCACCTTCTCACGCAGCGTTGCAATACATCCAAATCACGTCTCCGGTGCTACGGTAGAACAATTCTAAACAAACACCAGCAACAGTCAAGGTATGGAAAAACATCCAACAGCGAACAGATGAGTGCTACAGATCTTGCTCATAAGTTAAATAAAGGGAAATGGAGTCCCAGTTTTACAGAGATATCTATTCCTTTTCACGCCAAGCCTTCTACACAGAATGGGCTCTTCTTTTAAAGCCCCTTTTCACTAATTCACAACAGTCTCCAATACTGGAAATAGTATCCTATATACAATATGTATCATTACTCTTCCTCCTTCAAGTTCTGTAACTAGGAGGGCTGAGAAACTCTAGACCATTTCTAGCAGCAGTCGCCCTTTGCTACCCTGTACCATGTGGGAGGGCTGCAACTGTGCGACACCAGCGTTTCCAAACAGCCAAGCTTTCATGTAAGGCATAAATGATAAATCCATATCCCCTGTCGGAGGTATTCTCTTTTTCCTCTCAAAGACAATCCAGATAGTTTAAGCAATGTGCTAACACTGTGAAAGCCGTGTATTTGTTTCTGTGGCAGTGAACACTGTGCGTGTACACTCTTCTAGGGCCAACCTTTGACTCCTGTGGAGCCCATGATCTCAGTTCCATCATGCTCTGCTGGGACCCAGATCAGCTGTGCTGAGCCAAGGCTTCCCCTTGGCTGTCACCGATTACACAGACCTGTCACATGAAGCCCTTCCGGCCAGCCAGCTAGCTGAGTCACTCCGCTGATAAGCTGACCACGTAGCTTCTTATGTGGAGGACTCTCACGGTGTGAAAGGTGATGTTATCGAAAAACTCAGTCCAACACAAACATAAATATGTGAGTGACACGAAGCACATGAGTATTTTTGCTTGCTGCCACTGGACTATTTACTTGCTTTGGCGTATCACAAGTTTAACTGCTTCGCTTAATCACAGCTCAAGCAGATACTTGAGAACAAGAAATCTTTGGCTCAGTCCACTGAAGTTTTAAGGCTGCTTGGACAGCTGCCTTCCCTGCTTTAAGCGATCTATTAAAAGTCTAAATTGCCTCTTATTGTTGCCTTAATGCTTTACAGGCAGTTGCTCCCCAGGCCTCCTAACCCAAATGGTGTGTCTCAATGTGGCTCTGTCTGAAGAAGAGCCATGCTATAGATCCCACTGGACTAATCATTGATCCTGTGGCTGCTTACTTGATCAAGGGAATGGACTGGATTGTCCCAGGTCAACCTTTTCCATTCGATTTTTCTTGCTGCTGAGTGCTAAATATGTTCATGCACCATGAGAGGCGGTGCAGCAGCACCTCTGCTTGCAAACTTCTCTCTCCCTGCAGATGTGGGGCTCTGCTGCTTCGCATGACCTGCTGCTCAGCTCCCCGAACCCTTCACTGCTCCAGAGGACAACCGGGAGTATTTATTTGCCCTTCAGGATCTTAAGTGCGACTGGCCAGACCCACTAGGGTAAACCAACTCATGCCTGGCACAGCCTGCATTTCAATGTCCTAACTGTGATCAAACACGGACAGACAAGGCATGGTTACATGGAAGTGCGAAGTACTATCCCTTCCGCCCGAGAGGAAGGCGGACCAAAGCTCAGACAGGATGCGTAACTCACCAACCATCATGAACGGGGTTTGTCTACACTGCCAAATAGATGTTAGTGTTGAGATGCCTTGTCTATCAACAGCCCAAGGTGGTAAATCAAAAAGGTTTATCATAGCCTGTACTTAACAGTTCAGGGCTGGATGACACGTATATATTAATCAGTTGCTGAGCGTAAGCTAGTGAGTTGGACTCTTCACAGGACTTATTAGCTGGGATGGGCAGGCTTGCCAGCACGGCATATGGCTGCTGGGCTGAGCGGGTTCAGCTCTCCCTCTGCCCTACACGCCTGTGCTGAGGTTCGTACAGGCAGAGCTAGCAGGGTCTGCCTGCGTCCTCCAGTGTAAGTACACAGAAAGGATAACAGACCGCAATTGTGAATTAAGCATGTCTCCTAAGTACCACCCAAGCACCGCGGTGAATGAGCTATCTTTCCCCTATTACAACGAGAGGAAATTCAGCGGTGGTACAACGCTTTCCTCTAAGCATTCAAAACTCTTCAGCAGACCCACTTGGCCTACACTACAGCACAGAGAAATAAAAGCAGCTAGGGGAATAAAAGTGCCCTAGGACCACTGTAAATCTTTACTTCATGGAAAATCTTATCTTGCACATGAATATGAGCTGTGAGTAAATTTAATGTGTGGATTAAGTACTGTGCGGTCTCCCTCATGGTGGGCTTTTCAGCCTAAAAAGAACAAAAGAATAATAATGAGTGTTGTGTTTGGGTATGATTACAAACAGCTGTAATTTACAGCTGGACATTCTCCATTGCAAATGTATCCAGCAAGCAAGTGCTTCTGGGTTAGTGGAACAGACTGCAAAAAATTAGCTTTTAACTTCAGCCTTAAGGTCAGAGTTCTGGGACCATGGGAGTCAATAATAAAATCTATTTAGCTCAGTGGGATTAAGCAGGTTTAAGACCTGGCTTAACCACACTGCTTACTGTTAAATAACAACAGAACACACTGAATATTTTAGTTACAGACGTTTTTCTTCATTTGAAAGGTATTCAGGCAGTGGATATGAGAATCAGACAACTGAAGATATGCTAGCACTATACCATTAAGGTATATGAGTTAAGTTCTTGCTCTTCTCTGTCCCAGAAACTGAGCAATCTGTATAGTTAAACCACTTTACTGAAGAGCACAATAAAATTAAAACCAAGCTGTGCTGTATAAACACCGAGGGTTTTTCACGAGAGAATGAAAAGCTAATGGGGCCAGTGCATCTTTCCTGACAGAATAGTTGGTGCATGTGCAGAGCAACCTGTCTTCTGGAAGCAGAAAAGCTGTTTCAGTCAAGCTTCTGGGTCACTAATCTTTGTGTTTGCACATAAATCTGCTGGGGGTTACTGTGTCATTCTGAAAACAAGACTGAGTGCAATACACTAAAGAAATCAATGGCTACAGGTTTAAAAACTCTCCTTTTTTTTTTTTTTTCCCCTCTTTCAGTTTAGCTAACTGTTACCTTTTTAACAGAACCTGAAAGCAAAAACTGCAACAAGAACTGCTGGAGAATATTTTTCAAAAAAAAAAAAAAAAAAGGGCAAAATTACTGAAAGCTTTATTTAAGCTGCCATCTCCCTTGGCACTGCGAAGTGCTGGTGTGTGACCGGGAGCTCTTAGTTGCTACTGGGACACAAGTAATGAGCAGCAATATCATAGGCATCCTCACTTTAGCCAAGACTAGACAGAAACTGCCATCACAGTATGGGTTTTTGGCCCCCTGCCCTCCCGTTCGCTCGCTGCAGTGAGGTTATGGGCGGCAGGGAGGCACCCCTCCGCAGGGTGCACCCGCGGCCTTCCCAGCACCCCCTCCAGAAGGAGGGGAGAAGGGTGCCCCGGCAGCCGGGAAAGCTGTAGTCTCTGGGCATGCTTTTAGGGGCAGAAAGGGGAATATCTGGTCATAAATACTAAATCTGAGGTGTGATGGGCAACATTTAAGCCCTTTTGCCCTGAGGATGAGGGCAGCCTGCGCCCAGCTCCCTTACCATCCCCGATGAGGTAGGGACCATCTATCCACCATCGCCACTTTTCTTTCTAGGGGAGACAGAAAGCACACTGCGGGGTTTGGGGCTTGTTAACTACCTCCGGGGGCAATCCTGCAGGAATGCTCCTCATTCAGCCCAGGGGAAGGATGCTGAGAAAAAAAAAACCACCACGTTTTCTTTGGTCACGGTATTGTCCCCACCAAGTGCAAAAGCTGCTTTGCCTCGGGGGCGAGCTTGCACACCTCCAGGGAGAGGGGCATAATGCTGACTCTGACTCCTCTTTCTTTTTGCATTCGTCCCAGTTACAGCAAACTTGTGTGCCCTACAGCCACGCTAGCGATTTCACCCGCATCCCATACATTTCACTCGGGATTTTTTTTCCTTAAGGCGGGGGGGGGGGAAATTCTAAACAAAACGGTGTTTGTAAACTTGGGGGGGGAAGGTCGATAATTTTGGCGGTCTTAGCCTCTGAGCAGAGAGAAATGTTATTCATCCATGCACAACATATAATTCAGCCTAAGTGACAGGCTCTGCTCTGGAGAAATCCTGGCCTGAGCTGGCTTCCAGAGTCAATTACCGCTTATTCCCAGGGAGGCGGGGGGCGGGGGGCCCGACGGAGCAGAAGGGGCTGCCAACAAGGCATGGGGAAATTTACTCTGTGTCAGCCTGCATGACACAGTACCTCGTTTGTGGATAAATGTAAATCTGCTAGTTCTTTTTCACAGGCACTAAAATGTACAGTCTCTCCTCCCCCTTCCCTCCCCCCGTTCCCAAAACTGGAAAAGAAATCAGGACCGTCTTAGAAAGCTACCTTATATTTCAATCAATCCTCTTTCATAAAAGTCATTTAAGGTAAATACCTGTGCAGACCTATGGCCCAACTATAACATTTACTATGGCCCAAATCCTGAATTCCTCACTCAGGCAACTTTCCCATTGAAGTTAATGGATTTTTGCTTGAAAAAGAGCTGAGTAAAACCTGAACACTGTTTAAGGATTTGGTCCCCTGCTTATCTGCCTGGAGCACTGCTGCAGTTCCAGAAGAAGTGAAAAAATGAATTAAATTCCTCCAAAATACCAATCCCTCAAAACTTAAGGGGTAAAAAAGGGCATTGTTTTTGTGCATAAAACGTACAGAGAATCTCATCAAAAGAAGAGTAATTCCCAGGGAAAGGATTTGGAAAAAGTCAAAAGAGAACATCTTGGAATAAATGAAGTACTTATTGCTGAAAAATGAGCTCAGATATATCTCAGCAAACTCTAAAGCTCAAAATTTACTGCATCATTCATGCCTTCTCCAGTAAGTTTCTTATCTCTTGTTTGGTATCACAACAAGGGATTCTGCATACTCTGTATGAAATACAACAAGACTGTGATTTTTGCAGTAATAAACTCTACACATGCATGACAAATCCAAGCATGCAAAATGTTTAACATCCCAGTTCACAGATACTTTGGGGACAAAATCCGATTATGAGTTATATGCCACAATAAATAGGGCTCAACGTTTCATAAAGCAATTTATAGTTCATAAAAATGACAAAATGTACCTGTCAGATAGAACGCGGAGAGCAGATCTCTGTGCTGCCTGCTGGAAGAAAGGGCAGAGATGTTTATTTTATATTCTGACTTGAAAATTACAAGCACAATCAACACTTTAAAAAATGCGTTACACACATTTTTGTCACGTGTCCAAAATGTTAAAGTACGAGCAAAGTAGCAGAGAGTCTATAGTCAAATGGACATTCCAGCCTAGTAAATGTAAGAACACTTTGTTAAGTATGCCATAAACCAGAAGACTGTCAAAGCACCGCACGGTATTTGAGGTCTGAACTACTCTATTTAGACGATTTTTTCTGCAGGTCCCTGAAAACTCGGCAGGGCTCGGTTCTCTTCCTTCCCCTCTCCCCGCTTCCGCACTCCCACTCCCTCTCCTTTACCATTAGTCTCCTCCCATTCTTCCACAGAAACAAACATCACATATTTGGTTCCTTTTGCGATGAAGCCCGTAGCTATGATTATAAATTTTGCAAAGTTTGCCAGAGCTGCTGCAGACTTCTCATGAGCGCTGCCATGTTAATCTGCTGGCAACTTTTGACTACACAGTACAGGATTGACCTGTTGCTGGTTTGCTCCTCAGTTTTTCCTTAGTACAACTCTTTGGATGGGGTGGGGAAGCATGGTGCTTGTTCTTGTGTTAACCAGCAGGTCTGGGAATAGAAATTGTAGCCTCTCAAGTTTAATAGGACTCCCAAGCCTATCCCTGAGCTAGTTTGCCACTTTATTATTATTATTATTCTTTCCCCTCCTTCAATCACTTCAAGTGGTGTGATTCATGGCTTTGGCACAGTAACCAGCTGCTAAGCAAAGATGAAATCCATAACATTCTGAAAATGTACTTTAAAGCCTCCATTCTACTTGGAGCTGCCCAGAGCGTCCCCTTCCCAGCTGTACCTGTCCAGGTTGTGCCTCACCTGGCACAGAAGGGACACAAAGCTAAGCAGTACAGAGAGTCAATAGGCAGGGAATTAAACATCAATTTTCTCTTTGCAGTCACCAGTAAATACGTTTTGAAACCATTCTCCCTGGCTTCTCAGGCTGCTGGAGGCTACATCCCCATTCCCGAACAAGCCGCACGGCTTGCAGGCATCCCGCTCAGCACTGGAGAGCATGGAGGCAACCTTTCTGCCCAGTCAAAATGCTGCTGACAGGCTGCAAAGAAAAACTTGGTAAAACCTGACTTGCGGTTGCAGTTATGGAGCATTTCAAAGAAAGGTGTGAAAAGATCCCGAGTAGATCCCTGCAGATTCGACAGAAGTGCAGAAATACTTTGGGAAGAGTTTCTACTTGATTTTGGAAGCAGGATTTCTGCTCGGGGAACTTGCTGGAATAATTTGTGCCTCCTGGGCTCCCTGGGGAGAAGTAGTTTGCCATGTATCACACAGCAAATCGTCAGAAGACAAGGTGGCATGGCTTGCAGGAGGGTTTTTCCTTAGTGTTGACTTTCTGCAGTGGGCAGAGAACCTGTGGGAAGGGCTGGGAAGGTCCCAGCAGCTCAGTGGGAGCATGCCCATGGCACGAACATGTTGTTTTCAGTGTGAGGAAAATAATATGGGGAGTGTGGTATTTTTTACTGTGTCCAGTAAGTTATCCTGTTTGCATACTCTTTGGATACAATGCCATTCACGCCATCCAGGCCACTGGGTACAGGGCAGGGTTTAAGGGGAGCAGCCACTCTCCAGTCCAGCAGACTGGCACCATTTTTACTCTGTCCTCTGCAAGGGGCTCGTTAGGACAATTTCATCCCACTTCTTGCACACAAATGCAGGAGAGACTCAAACCTTAGTTTTAAGAATGTCTTATGGCTTAATCTCCTCTTTAATGCCCCGGGCCAACGCAAGTTCATCTCCTCCCATGCCTAATCACCCTCACTAGCAGGAAGCTATGTCCATTTTGAGCTTCAAGCTGCCCAGCTTTGATGCTGAGGCCCACACTGTGTTACGCCTTTGCCTGCAAAACTCAGGAGCCTCCCTCTCACTATCAGAGCCCTTTTCCACGGCCAAGTTGTGTGGACACCATCAGTCACTCCCTTCTTCTCTCCCACCACCAGCCAGGGCTAGTCTTTCCCTCACAAGCAGCCACTATGTGGCAGTGCTGTTTAAGCCACTTCTAATGTTTCCCACTCTTGGCTCAGGCCACCACAGGTGCTCATGTGGTTGTGCAATGCAACAGGTTGGAAAACTGATCCAGCTGAAAAATAACACTTTTCCTTCTTCTTTTTTTCTTTTTTTTTTTCTTTTTCCCCAGGTTATTTCTAACCTGGATCCCTTTTCTGAGCTGCTTCCCCAGGGAGAGGGTGTCACATTGCAGGGTGCGGTGTGAGAACGGGGACGGGACCGTGGAGGCAGCGTGCAGCGGAGACCTTTGCTGCCGAGATACGGGCATGTCCACCAGTGAGGTTGCTTTCAGCTGACATGGCTCTCACTCCCTTCTGGGGAGCTGCAGAACACTCCTGGAACAACGTACGTGGTGGCTGCGGTAGCCAGAAGGCACTGAAGGAGACAGGCTGCTCTGTAGCCGCAGGCCTCATGGACCTTACAGAGACCTCAAGAAAGCAAACATGGACTTTGATGACACTAAAAGCCCCTAGCATGGGGATGTGAGGTATGTATCACTCTTATATTTCCCTAAAATCCCTAATTTTAGGAGAGAGAGAAGAGCTGGATACTTTCTCTTCCAGTCTCAATAAAAGCTGCCCACAGGAGGGAAGAGGAGAGGACTCTTGTCCAGACCTGTTTGGTGTGCTAACCGAGCCAGGCCATGTGGTGTTGGACTGCAGCCTCAAGTGCCAGTCTTCAGTTTCCCTCTTGGTACATCCAGTTGCTGACAGCTTTGAAAAGGTGATCCCTTCTGGGCAAGAAAGTGGGTTCAGATGACAGGCAGGGCAGCAGAGAGAAATGTACAAGTGCCTTTCAGTGAGATCATTCTACTTTTTCAATTAGCCTCTCATTTTAAGTCCTTTAATAAATGTCCTTTTTCACCAGGATGCAATGCAGATTGCATGGGGCACCTCACTCTGCTTGGTGGTCACACATTCTGTAAATGAGACTATTGATTTCTTTCTTACACCGTCTGAAAATACAGCCGTGTTTGATTGCATATTTGTGTGACCCCCTGAGTTGGTAATGGCCCCATTTCTACATGATGGGGGAATAAGATCCAGTCGCAAGTTTATTCTTCCTCCCTGGAGAAACAGATCTATTGCCTGCAATGAAAGGCAGTTAGCAACTATCCGGCAATTTTAATTCTAGCCTATATTGCTCCCCTCTCCTGGAGAAAGTGAACTGTTGTAATTAAAGGTAGTTAGCAGTTCCTTAGCAAGTATAAATACTTGCAGCCACTAATTACAGTCTGCTCTCTTGTTCCCCTGCTAGAGGACTGGGCTGCTCAACTTAGGGGGAAATATCTGCCCTTGCTTCTCGCTTAAAGTTTTTTTGTGACCCCATTCAAACTCATTCATGAATCCCCATGGAGGGTCATGACCCATAGTTTGAGAAACTCCGGCTATAGAAACAGCTTTCTGTGATTTATTATGTTTCTAATATGCTGGTATTATCTATGTAACAATGTAAGCAAAAGGGTGGTACTTCGTATCATATACTGCCTGCATGACTATTTTTTTAATAGCTTGATTTTGATTGTGCTATTTAATTTGTATTTTATTTTACATTGCTAACAACTTTACTGAGGCTAACTCATCATCCATCAAGAAAGTCTGTAGAACATATTCTCATCTTTCTCCTGGAAGTAAGTGAGTATGCTGGTTATAGAAATCAGGGATAAGAAATAATTTTGAAGTTTGATATTGCTGACAGAATTTAAAGATCTCCAAGACTTACCACTAAAAATGCTTAATGGGAAGCTTAATATTCTTTTGGTAAGTGATTGAGTGTGTTCAGCAGTAACGAGTATAATCCTGAATTTTCAGTTCTTGGAATCAGTGGGGTTACTGATGTAGGAAGGTTCTCCTCCATATGAACACGGATATTGGAGGCCAATCCACCACATAACAACTTTAATGCTGAGTAGGAAGCAGGGAAGGGAAAAAAAATAATCACTTAGGTGACTCAGGTACTTGGGCTAGAGAAACCAGCCACAGTAAATGAGATGAATTACTCTGTTTCAGTACATCAAGAGTTGCAAATTACAGGATACCAGCTGGTTAGACTTCTTTGACCCCCACCTGAGTTGGTTACAGATACATTTAGGTCAGAGTTTCATTGATCTGCCTATAGTTCATTAATCATTCCTGAAAGATTCTAGCTGTACCCCAAGACTACTGGGACAAACCAAGTTTTCAGCCAGCAGTAATCATGTTCAGGTTCTCAGTCTCCAGAGATTGCATCTCCTTTCTCCATCCTTTATTGCAATGAGCCAGAGCTTGGGAACATAATCAGCAGATATTCAGGTTTCAGTGTGTGTTAAATGAGCTACCAAAATTACTTGAAATGTCACAAGTTGCAATCTGTTGTTGAAGGGAAATCAAAGAGGAAATTAAATACTTTCATTGTAATTGGGACTGAGCAGCAAGCTAGTTCATTGTAATTGGGACTGAGCAGTGAGCAGAATGGGTTGAATACAGCTATTGAGCTGGAGATACAGGACTGTTAGGAGTGGTCCCCAGAAATCCCTCTTTTTTTTGTTTTCCTTTTCTTTTTTTAATCTGTTTGGAACAGAATTGCTTCATAAACTGCTGGGCTTGCAGGCATTTTTGGATAAGAAGCAAATGAGAACTACCGAACAATGTTCTGCTGGGCTTGGAAGAGTGTCTTGGGGGCACTGCAGGCTGACTGTGGATGCATTTTCCTATACCTCACCTACCACAGCACACTTTGGCAAATAAAAGCCAATAAATTGACCGTTGGCAGATTCAGACATTTTGCTTTCCATTTTTCCTGTCCTGTGGATTAACCGCTGTTATCGCGGGAGAGCTCAGTTACAGCAATCGTATGGAGTTACACCAGTTATACCAGAGGCTTCACTGAGATGGCGCAGGTGTACATAAGGTGAGAATTTGAACCATTTCTTTGGTGAAATGTACGTACTACCTGTGCATGAGTAAATTGCATTGCTTCCAGAGCATCTTGTTTGTCTTCCTCGGGTGGTAGGTGTTGCCCTGGAACTGTGCAGTGAACCGTTTATGCTGTAAGTCAGCATCTCCCATATCAGCAACCACCCAGACTGCTGGATGTCACCCTGTATTGGGCTGCAGTTAGTGAGCTGTAGATGCACTTTTTCCAAGTCAGGGTTAAGGAAAGATGTCATTACTATATGCTGCCATTTGGGAACCAGACCAGAACAAACACTTTTACACCTGTCTTCTTTCACGTTTCATTCTTCTTATGTCTTCCGTGTTGATTCTGTTTTAATTTCCTAAGGTTTTGTTTGTTTTTAGCCTAAAGGCAGTTTATTCCTAAACTAGTGAAGACAGGAAGAAAATTTTGTGAAGGGCACAACCTGACTGCATGCCATAACTTGGGTCACAGGACTCTCCAGAGCTTTTTTCCTGCTTTAGATCTAGGAGCCATTGTGGACCTAGAGCAAAACTTCTGGATAATCCTCTTACGGTGAACCCACCTCGGTCCAACCACACGCACGGTTTTTCACCTTCTGTGTTAAGATGTGATTTAGTCCAACTCTGTTTATAGGCACCTTCTTGTGCTGAAAGTTATACCTTTGCCTGTGAGACGGAGCTGCCTTCCAGCCTCACAGCTCCTCTCCCTGTGCAGGTGTTTATAGACTGTGATCAAGCCAGCTACCAGCCCTGCTTCAGGCAAGCTCAGTTCATTGCGCAGATATCTTTCCAAGGCATGTTTTCCGAACGTGTTAGGCATCCTTCTCCCTCGTCTTGAAACCCTCTTCAGTTTTCGGTGTTCTCCTTGAAGAGTGCAGAGCTCCACAGTGTTGCAATGATGCTCTCATCAGTGCTCAAAATAGAGGTAATGAAACTCTCTCGCACCTACAGACGTGCCCTGTTTAAATGCCCGTGAATGTCTTGTGGCCGCAAGAAGTTGCCCGAGGAGCTCAGGTCAGGCAATTTATCGTAAGTGATTCCTAATGTGCCTTCTCTCACTGCATTATTCTGTACTCCTTGCTGTTCCTAGGGGCTTTGTTTGAGGATTGCTTTCCAGTGTGGATTTCTGAGGGATTTAAAATCACTTGTAAACTGCAGTTTGAGTGTTTCTCTGTAAATTTGCAATATAAATGTGTGAATGTGATTTTCACTGTCCAGTTGATATTTATTTAAGATTTACAGGCTGTCAGACTTAAAAGGGTCTCCCTTCCTTCCGTTTTTGGAGTTGGTTATCATCAGAGCCACATCTTTTAAGAAACTATAAAACCCTTTCTGGATTTCATGATTTCTCCAGGCCTTTCAACACCTTGGTATTCATTTTTCACCCTGGAGTTTTATTATTGTATTTCTGGCGTACATTGTTCTTTCTCCTCTGCTTTGCCCATTAATCCTTATTAATCTTCAGGGGCAGCACAGTCTAGTGACTTGCACATGGCACCTGGGAGTGAAAGACTCAAGCGCTAATCCTGGCTTTGCAGCTGACTTGCCATGTGGCTTCAAACAAGCCACATCTCAGTCTCAGTCTCCCTGTCAATACTACAGAGATAATAATTCTTGCTTAGCTCTACCTAAATACCTCTCAGGGGCATTGTATTAAGCAGTTAATACTTGTTAAGTGATTTGGATCTCCAAATTACTGTATAATCAGCTTGGGTATTAACGATACAGAGAATTTTATATATCTGTAAATGTTGAGTCTTCTGTCCTGCATCTGTTCAGATTTCTCCTGCACTCTGGCCCCAACAACCACACAGGGTTTCAATGCAGATGAGTTAACTTTAATCTTTTTCAGTGGAGACGAGCAGAAGGGAAGTCCTTGATACTTTACATTAATAAAATGGTTAATTTTCAGTGACGCTGGAGGAAGGTCTCAGTCATTGCAAGTGAAGCAGCGGTCACCTTGGAAAACCTCCTCTGTCTCCACAGAAGTAGTCTCCTTATTCAGGAAAAGGTAACTTGGTTGAAGTGCTGCTTACACTTAGGATATCGCAGGCAAAAAATGTCAGTGTTGTGCCACAGGCTTTACAAGATTTACTGGGAAGTCTGAAAGCTCAGAAATTAAAGCAGAATTTTTCTAAAAGCCCATATATGTGAAAACAGGGGAAATACAAGCCTGAATTCCCCAAATGGTGGTAACTCTGCCCAGGGAGGTGCTATGTCAATCGACTATGATGCATTTGCTACTACCCAAGTCTCTGCTTGGATTGTGCTAGGAAATAAAAAAGAAGATGGGGGATAAGATCCTAAGTTGATTGAAATCAGTGGCTAAACTCCTGCTGACTTCAGAGGAGAGAGATTTCATCCTAGGTGCAGGAGAAATTGTAGCAATGGTTCCCCAGCCCCTTTTTCTTAAATTCTAGTTTTGATGGATTGGCTGCTGGCTCTTTTTGCTTATTTCTCACCGTGTTCTAATATAGCTGCTACTCCCTTTATAATGTCCTTTTTTTTCCAATTTATTTTCTTCATTCATTTCTTTTTCATTCCCTTAATCCCTTTCCCTTTCCAAGTTCCTTTTGTTTTCTGACACGCTCTCAGCTGCCTCTTTCTCTGTTCCTGCTGTCATCCATCTCTGTGCGCCACATCTCCTTCACACAGCTCCTCATGCTGACACCACCCCAGCCTGAACTGAATGGCCAAGGGGAGCGAAGTGAGCTTGACCTTCTGCCTTGCAGAGAGCAACAGGCAGCTCCTAGAGAGGCTGGGAGTCTGTGTTTGTGTGCGTGCATGAGTGCGTGCATGCATGTGTGAGAGAAATACAAGCAGGGTATGTTCTCACAGCTTTTAATAGCTGCAATATTACCAACAACACTAATTTGTGCTCTAAATTATTTGTGACTACTGGTCATTTAACTGTTCTCTTACAGGCACGCTGGAATGAATTTGCCTGAAGGCAAACAGACGCTTTGTGGCCACGCTTGAGTGGGGCGAAGGCTCAGGCACGGTGGCTGGCTTCAGCGAGGGCTCTCTGCAGCAGGAGGAGCGGTGCGTGGGCTGAAGGGCTCACGAGAGACAGGGACAAGGGAAAGCCAGCCTGGAGATGTGGGGCCTAATCCTTCTTTATGCCCCAAATTAGCTGACACTGCTGAATTGTTTGCATCGGGTTATGTTCCCACACCAGTCAAAACAGACGTTCATACAGTAATTCCAGTTCGACAGGGGAAAAAAAACACTAACCAAAGATTTCAAGAAGATGGGGTTAAGAAAGTTACAGTAGATACAGAGAGAAACTGTTAGACTTGGGAAAAGGTGATACCAGTGGAAAAGGGCAGGCTTTGGAGATTGACTAGAGCTAAAACTTAGCTTAGTCACAGCATCCACATGAGGAGACAAGGAAGATGCCCTTGTATTTTAAGTTTATTTTCCAGTCTATTTTTAGAGGTTTGCTACTGAGGAGCATGGAGATCAGAGTGTTGTGTTTGAATTTCCCCAAATTTTGTGCATGTCCAAGAGCCAAGCTGATCTCTAACCTTTTTCACTGTCATTCATGGTGGTGGCATTCAAATTTAGAGCTTGATCCTGCCTGCCAGTGCATGCCAGACATTGAATCTGATTTTGTAAGATCGGCAGTGATGTGAGCCAAGTTTGGCAGGACAAGACTGAGCTCTTATTTTGTTTCATCTGACAGTTTCAGTGAGGCAATCTTGGTCTTCTTGTCATGCCTTGTGGAAGTGCAAATTTAGATGTCACAGAGATTTTAAAATCAGAGCTGGCAAACCACAAAAAAAGCTTGGCTCAGCTGGCTTAAATCTTACTCTGGATTTTAGTTAAGTTGGATACCAAAAGGATTGCTTCTCTAATACACAGGAAATAATGGACTTACCCGAGTTAAGTAAGGCTGTTACAGTGGCTATTCCTCCAGTCTAAAAACACACTCACGTTATAGTGACAGAGGGCTGAACAGAGCATTTGGATTAAGTACAAAACCACCTGAGGTTCCAGCCATTCCTTAACCCAAAACTTATTTTTTCCACTTTTGCTTATCTCTGCTTTGTGCAGTTTTGGTTGCAGTCAGACTCGCACATGGCCAGACTTCATGAAATAAGTTTCCTGTGCTCAGTGGAGTGAGAAACTTGTCATCAGAAAGATTTTTTTTTTTGCAAGTTTATCAGGGCATTTTTTGAGAGAGAAACTCATTTGCAGTGATGATGCAGGCTCTGTGCTTTTTTCCCCAGGGCTGAGTGTTCTCATCTCCTTTTTCACTCATTTTCCTTTCTGATCAAGCATCAAGTATTGCACCAAGGAAGAGGTGAATAAAAGGGAGCACAACACTAAAATGACTTAATGTGGTTAAAATATTCAGACATGGCATATGTGAACACAATTAGCACTGCCTAAAAATAGTTCTAATGATGAACAGGGCTATGCAGTGGCGTGTTATAATTTGCCCAATATAACTTTTCTCTCTAGATGTACCTGACTCTGCGCTCTGCTCGGCTGATCTTCGACTTCAGAAAGCACCGTCCTAACAGAGGAGGTCTTATGGAAAGAAAGCTTGTAACCGCTTTGCCCCTTTTTCAATTTGTTTCAAAATTCATTACAGATGGCTTCAAATTAGCTGGAATATTACATTTCATATGCAGAAGTAGTGCTTATAAAGACCCCACTAAAAATTATTCCTTCTGGAAGAAGGTAGATGTATGACTGTTCATTTCAGGATAATTTTTATCTTTTTGTTGTCAGTCCATATCCAGAAGTGTGAGGGAGAAGTCCTACACATTATTAAAAAGATTGTCTTTACATACGTTCCTTCTCACTTGTTTCTGGCTACCATTAAAGAAATGAAACATGATTTTATGACTTAAAAAAATAAAATCATTTCCTAATGCTATTTACGTAGGGACACAGCCACACTGATTGCCACTGACCACGTAGATGGACTTTTGTCCTGTTGCAACGACAGGACGGGTTTGGTTTGTCCTAAATGCCTATGCTGCAGACAGTCCTGCCAGAAAGATGCATTTCCAGCGCTGAGCCCTGGCATCCCTCAGCGCATACGTGACAGGGAGGAAATGTAGGCATGTGTGTCCCCACTGGAGCTGTGGGTGTAACTCGAATTAGCGTCAAGTTTTCCGGCTCAGCCATGGCCAGGGTGATGCTGAAGCATGGACAGGTCCCCCAGGGCCAGCAGCCCACCCTGGCTGTCCCCAGGCTGCCATGGGTGAGGGGCAGCTCTGGGACCCCCGGGAGGGCACCGGGCTGGGTGGGCTGCCATTGCCCTGTGGGGCTCTGGGTGGTGAGCCAGACCAGGCTGCTGAGACTTATATTTTACTGCGCTGAAGCTCTTCCTGGTGAACTTTCTTGAGGCTGCTCTTCCCCCGAGGTCTCCTGTGAAGGGACATGACTTTCTGTTTGTCTTGGCTTGCCGGCGGAGGGGCCGGTTTCGCTCACACCGCTCAGACCCTGCAGGGCCAGCCTGTCCCCGTCCCTTCTTAAGGAGGGCAGCCACTTGCAGGCAAACGCTGCCTTCCTTCTTCCTTTGGTGCAAGGCACACGAGCAAAATTAATGAACCCAAGAGGATTGTTTGCTGCCTCCCTGTGCACTGTGCGTGGAGGGTGTCTTCAGCCCCTGCATTTGCCTGCTGCTGCAGGGGGATAGTCATACGATTATTTAAAAAAAAAAAAAAGTACTGAAGTTGGGTCTTTCCTTTCAAGATACAGCAGAGGCTGGAGTGCAGAGCCATGTCCCTGGGAGTGTGTTCTGATTGCTTCTTCAACTTCTGTTTATACAATTTTACAAAATTTTGGCAGGAATCAAGAGCACATACCAGGGTGTTGGCTTTTATGAATCCCATGGGATGTGAAAGTCAAGCTGACTCGATGAACTTTGGTTACATATTCCAGACAAGCACAATGACTCTATTTATTCAGACTTGGCAGCCAGAATGCAGATTGACTCTGTGGGTAATAAATTTTCACAGCCACAAAACTTCAGCAGCAACCAACCTGATCCCACGCAGAAAAAATGCATACAAGGAAGCAGACTTGGGTTGCAAAAATATGTTAGATTATTATTCCATGTATGCGTAGCAGTCAGTTAATTTATTTGGCTATTGATTGACATGAATTGCACAAATGATGCCAGGGATCTTTTTCCCCTTAAAGGAACTACTTTCTATTACAAAATTTTCATATTGTAAAAGGACAAGTAGGGGGAAAAAAAGAGAATTGTTCATATTACAATTGACAATCTCCTTTTAATATTTCACCCAAGACTGATTTAAGTTATCCAGTGACCTCTACGGAGAAGAGCAGGGTATTATAATGGGGACTGTTTCATGTGCTAAGCCACACTTCAAGGAACCAAAAGGCAATAACCACTACAATTCAGTACTCTGAACAATCTTAAGTACAATTTTGACATCTTCATGCTACAAAGCTTCAGATGCTTTCTGGGAGAGACGATGATGAAATTATTACTCTAGGTGTTATAAATCAAAATGAATTGGCTCTTTAACTTGCAGATTTATGTTAACTACCTTGGTATCTGTTAATTGCATGCTCTTCAGATATTGATTGGGGATTAAAAAGTATATTTTCTTCAATCTGTGTGATGTAAAATATGCCAACAGGAAATTTTCCCTCTGCATATTAGATCCTGTGATCACTGCCTGTAAAATTGAAACGATCAGTTTAAATGGATAAACTATGCTCATTAAAGAGGAAAAATACATTTATGTAATTAAAATTAAGAGACTAATATGTGTGGATAATGTAATTACTGTGGGCGCACACACACTCAGCTCAAACCCAGCCTCTTTTGCCTCTCCTGGGTCTGTGAATCTCACTACCTTAATTGCTGGCACGGAGGGAAGGGTTGGGAATGCCTTGCCCACTGCAGGTCCCGAAGCTCTTAATCATGTCTCTGTCTTGCATTTGGCCTCCCTCATCCATGGCTCACATTCCCTGGGTCAGTCACAGCCCTCCAAATGCCAGCCCTGGGAGTGCAGAAGCACCTGTCCCCCTTTGCACCGCTTCAGAAACTTTCTGTTCGCTGCTCGGCGATTTCAGACGCAAACGTAAAATCTCCTCCAAAGTTTTCAAAGTCTTTCCCCTAAACTTCCCTGTTTAGAAGTCAGCAAAATGAAAAGCTTCCCGGTTCTTGTACAGCTCACCTTCAGTTCTTTGAGAAATTGGACTACTTAAATGAGTCTGATTGCTCAAAGGTTAATTTATTACATAAGGAATATCTGGGAATCACTCATGTACTGTTCCTATCCCTTCATCTTTGATTTCTTTCTTTCCTGTTCCCGAGCTCAGGAGGAGATCTGAGATTAAAGAGCCTCAGAATTAGGAAGTAAAAGGACATGGGTTCTCCCACTGACATTTAGACACAGATCCATGTTGTAATCTCTGTGTTTATTGGCAGAGGGGGTTTGTGTTATTCTTTTTTGGGCCTATTTCCTGCTAGGTAGATGGAAATGTAGTGTTTTGTTTATCCAGCAGGCATATTTATTTAGGATTGTTCGTTAAGCAAACCTGCAGGTTTCAGCTGAGGTTCTGCAAAGCATTTCATATAGCAGGAGCCAGCCTGTGCCTCCAGGAGATTTTTATCTGTACAGTCAAGTTAGAAAAAAATGTGACTAGGGAAGGGGACTAAATCACAAAGTAATTGCCGAAGGTTGCTCACGCTAGGGCCCGTGACGATTAGAAGTGAGTAATGGGATCTCAGCTCTGCTCTTTGCCATGCGGGTGGCAAACTCTGTCTTGGCTCTGCAGAGCTTGTTCGAGCATCGAGGTGAAAGACCCAGGCTATATCAGCTGTACCTTAAAGCTCTGGTTACTGAGCAAAGACCTTGCGTAGCACACATAATACTGAGCAATCCAAGTGCATGAAAGATGTTAATAGTTGTAAGTGGTAGCACTAAACCAAAGGTACCATGTGTGCATGCCCAAATGGCAGTACTTTTCCGCAATCCTTTCTCTGCCTGAACCTACTAATGTTCTTTTATCTCCTGCATGATATACACTTTCACACGTCCTTTTCTGCTTGTTTTGAAGCAAACCAGAATTTCAGCTCGCTGGCTCTGCCAGCCTGTTCCACACTGACATCCATTACACGGGATCCCATCTCCCTTCCTACCTGAAGGACAAGCCATCTCTCCTGACCACTGGCTCCCCCCTCCCCTACCACCCAGCCCCTCGCTGCAAGCACCACAGCATCTTGGTACGCTATTGTTATTCTTCACATATCCCTTCTGCCCCTCACTTTATTTTGCCCTACGCTGTCTATGCGCTGTATTATTTTAAACTATCTAGACAAGCAGGAAGAGTAATTAAATGTGAAGTGTTTCAGGATGAAATACATTAAACAAAAAGAAATTGTATAAATATGTAAATAATTGAATTTATGTGCTGAATCTTCTTAACACCAAGAAGCTTTGCTCAAAATAGATGAAATAATGGTTTAGTATAAATATTAAAAGGCTTTGATTTACCTGTTGTTTGGAATATATTGTAAAATAGACACTTCTAATAATACGAGTTAAAGAAAACCCTGGAAGAGATTCATGCCTACATGCCGAGAAATATTTGTCTAAGATCCTGAATTTCAGAAGTCTAGATGGCTCTAGTTACCCTTGCCTGAAATAATCACACTTGAAACCCATGTTATATCCAGGTCTGGATCCATTTGTGAGATGCAACCAGGGACAGTACTGCCCTCATACGCTCTGGTGAAGGCACAGGACGTGCATTTTAGTGCAAGAAGGAAGGGAAGTGGCTCTTGCCCTCTCATCCCCAACCAAATCACTCATGCCAGTATACTGAGAAGGAAAAAGCGTGGCATAGCACCGCTTGGCAACGAGGCACTCGGCCAAGTCAAGATGGGAAAGTCAAGATCCAGCCCTATTCTAGTGAGTACTTAATTATTTAGATAAAACACAGCAATGTTTTAAAGAAAAATTGGGACACACCTCCCCCCCGCCAACAAAACCCAGCTCTCCTGACACATGGAAAACTTTGGCTGATGTATCTGCTCCCAGTCAGGTAGTTTGGGGTCGTTAAAACTCAGGCAAGTGCCCTAATTGCTATGTTATGGAGTGAACCAAACACACAGCCAAGGCTTTCTCTCAGCTGTCCTTAGCTTTCTTAGCATGCATGGGCCACGCAGAGACAGGACCGAAAACGCTCAGAGGAGAGGCGAGGGCTGGGGGGATGCCGGCGAGGCTCTAGGCAGGTAAGAGGTAAGCAGCCCAGCAGCTAATCCCTGGGGCCAGCTCATGATTGCAAGGTTTGGCCTGAACCCTTAATCCAGAATTCCTGCTTCTCCCCTCCTTGGCCGCTCTTTAAAACAAAACGAAATCAAATTAGAAGGAGACTGATACAAAAACCTTCTGGGTCGCATCAAGGTAATAAATCAAGAGCACTGCAGACCGTTCCCCACCAATCCAGCAGTTAGCACACGCAGGCTGGCTCCGAGCAGCAACATCTGTTACTCCAGTTACAGTACCGCCATGTATTTTGATAACCTTTATGTACGTTTTGAAAAAGCATTAGCAAAATATTTGCAGTAGCTCAGTCTCAACATGAAACATGCTACAAGTGACATGTTAGTTGTCTGGTTCTTACCTGGTCATTCTCTTCTTCGTCGCTGCTTAACTTGAGGTCATCTTCTAGCATTCTGGAAAGTAAGTAGTAGAATAAATTATAATTTACCAAAATGCTTTAGCTCTGATGTTTTCTCTGAGCTACTGTAAACATTTAATAATTTAAATAGAAAGAAAACATATTTTATCCCAGCAACTCTGTAAATGTGACACTTTATAATTTTTTCTTATCCAGTTGCTATCAACTAACTTCTTAATTCATTTCCTACTATTACTGCCTAAGGGAAAATGTTTACTAGAGTAATAATGGATTTTGCAAAGATTCTTGTTATTACAATCACTGACAAACAATGTTTATATGCTAAAAATAATATTTTTGATGCTGACAGGTCAGTAGTCTCTCTGAAAGGAAAATTTTGCTCCATTTGGCTTTGAGCTTACAAAACAGTAGTAGATATTTACACTGGCAGTACTGCAGCACAAAATAAGATTCAGTGATGTTTCCCAAAGGCCATTTTTACTTTATTGCATGTTTGATGTAAAATTGACATTGACTGAAACAATTAAAACTAAAATATATTGTCTCAGTGCACAAAAGTATCCACAAGGATTTCACTATCATATAAACATAGAAAATAATGCATCTTTTCTAATCGGGATTTCATCCTCCCTTCCCATATCCTTTCCTCAACTTGCTTAAACTGGCTCACAAAGAAGAGGAGTTTGTTTTTACCTCCATGCGGTTTTTTTTACAAGCTAGGGTTAAGTAACCAGCAGTTAAAGGAGCCGAAGAGGTGCAAAGTTTTCCCCCTGTGCTTGAAAGGTCTTCAAGAATGGGACCTATTTTTAAAAAATGCCTCTGTAATAATAATAATAATTCAGAAAGTTGCTGATTTTTCTTGTGTTCTGGGAAAAGAGAATCTGTAATTTCGTCTTGACTCCAGAAGAAAGGTTGGTGAGCAATTCAAACACATCCTGTGACGTGGGTGGTCCCCAGAGTGTAAATATCTCAAGAAGACATATGTAGTAATTTCAAACCACCTCCTTGTACTTGTGCCTAGATCTTCCAAGAGCGTGCCTGAAAAGCGTGACTCTTACATGGGCTACATGGTGTGCTGTGTCTTAAAAGAGCACCGAGCCTAACCACCCTCTCCTCAGCTCCTCGCTACACGTATGGTCCCTGCCTGTTGTTGCCATCACAGCTGCTTCCCTATTTCCCTGCGGCACGTTTCAGGGAACGTAGGTGTGTCAGAACAGGATTGGGGGTCAGAGCAGAAACTCCTACTAGTTCATCTCTTAAAGACTCTTGTCTTGCTTTTTTCCCACATTTCCTTCTACTTGTGCCAAGAATTTTCCTTTGTAAAACCAACATATCAAATTCAGCAAAATCTCATTGCAATGCAGACACCTCAAATATATAGGACACCCATTGAGTTAGAGGGACGTCACTATCTCACAGCAAGACTTGCCTGTGTTTTATCCGGAAATATGTCCACAGGCAGGAAAAAGCTCGCTCTGCCATCTCCTGAGTCAGGAAAAACTCCGGTGGCCATATCAATGCAGCCACCGGCCAAGCTAACAAGCCCTGCTGAGAAGTGGGCAAATGGGACAGGTACGAAAGACATGGGATATAGCTCCTGGGAGCCAAAATATGTCAGAGAGGCAAAGCTTCCTGTAAACACTGCAAGATCCACATTGGCTTTGGATCCCACCACTTACAGGGACCCAAACAATCTTACAATTCCTCATTTTTTAGTTAGATCTGTTTAGGGCATCCCTGAGAAAATAGTGCTTGAAAATAGAAAGCTCAGATCTGGGATTGGGCACCATGTAATTAAATGTGACAAAATCTGCACCGATAGTGATTTAACCAGAGAAAGATGTGCTTATTGTGTGAAAAGCAGAGCACCCAGGGTGTCACTGCCTGCTCTCCCTTGAGTTTGAGTGCGTGAATTTCTGCTAGTGAGGTGGTAGTTAAGTACATTATTTAAGATTCGGCAATTTCGCTCTTCTCCTAAAAGGAAGTTGGAAAATCAAAAGCGTATAATGAAACATTCTAGGTAGCTCTATGTGTTTATTAGTGTCCTGGCTTTTTGTATCAACATTAAAAAAATGTGTACTATAAGTCTGTGATTAGAAGCAACTATGATGCTTCGAAGCCTTCAGGTTGTGTGGAGGTGCAAGTGGAGCTAAGGTGAGGCACCAGGAGTGCAAGCAGGAACCATCCACACAAAAGGAACATGAAACCGCAGTGCTGGCCCATCAGACTCTCCTTGCTTGTATGTTTTATCCTGTCTTTATCTTCCCTGTCTGTTTCTCATTTCAGAAGCGCGGCTCTCCAAGAAAAGCACTGCCTGCCTGGGGCTCGCGGCCCCTTTTGGAACTACCATCAGCATACAAACAATCTCCTAATGCTGGGGATAGGAAAAAACAGGTCATCATAAAATGCTTGCTTGCTTGCTTTTTTTCCCTAGAGTGGGATCTGGCCTGCCTGATCCATGTATTTGTCACAAGGATGTATCAGGTTAAGACAGCTTGCCAATGTAGAGGTCTACCTTGTAAAGGCAGGAGCTGCACAGGTATAACCTCCATGCCTAAAAGTCTTCACTGGTTCCCAGACTGCTTTCACTGTCAGGTGAGGCCCTCAGCCCTGATCTACAAAGCTACAGCCAGAGCAGGACACATCGTCACCAGCGACTTCAGCTTCACCTGCCAGCAGTACTGGAGAGGGAGGCTCCTTGGACACCAGGCAGCCCTCACAGCCCAGGCTGAAGCACACCCTGGGTGAGGAGGAGGTATTTGTGTTATAGGGACTCCAGTTTGCAGTAAGCGTCTTAAGGAAGGTAGATCAATTTTGAGTCTGGATGCTTTTGAGGAACGCTTCTCCTCAACAACTCATTTCCACCATGACAACGATGATGGTTAAAAGAAAAAGTCCATAACTGGACCAGCAGACCCCACTTGAAGAGAGGGAGAACAGAAGAAAAGAAAAATACTTTAAGCTCACAAGAGGCATTACATTAATTTGTAATTTATCTGAAAAGCACTTTGGCACAGATTCAGCACAGAATGAGCTTTGGTACACCCTATGTTAGCAGAGCACTTCAGATCATGTTTAAATCAACCCCTGCTTGGGGTGGAATTTCTTTACATATTCTGGCGAGCTAGTACAAGGATGGACAGACAAACACATACAAGCTCATGTGCAAACACAGCCTTTTCAACACAGCCTATCTATAGCTATTCTCTATAACACCTTTTTCAGAATATGCAAAATCCAGGCCAGTAAGTGACATCGTCCATGGCCTTTAAGATTTTTTGAAATTGACTTGGCTTTGATGTGCTTGGGCACTGGTAAAAAGATAAGTAAATATAACTTTGTAAAAAAAAGCTAGAAAAATGAAGTGGTACTCAAAGCAGCTCTGAAAAACACACACCACCACTTAGGGCTTCTGCACTTGAAAGGAGTGCATACAGTCAGGAAATCACTTTGCAGAACCTAATTACACATTTTTAGTGAAATCTCCGTGAGGTCGTGGAGGCAGCGAGGGGTGGGAGGCTCGGGCGGGAGCGCTCACTGCACTCTAATTAATGCATTTGTTCCTTTCTCCGCAAAGAACGTGACAGGTAGAGACATAATGAAAGGAAACGAGGATGAGTTTGGGATATTGAGAAATGCCTCAGCAAGCCAGCTGGTTTCTTTCTCCAGTAACCAATTAAGGTGTTGCAGCCTGGGGTGCTGGGCCACTCAGTTACGGTGGGAAAGGAGAGGGTTGAGGGGTTACTTACATGCAATGGAAAATTGGAAAAAGACAAAAAGTCTTCTAGAGGGCATCGATATCCTGCTAATTTCAATGTGACTGCATGTCCAAATCTCCTACATAGCTTATCAGAAAGCCTGACCTGATTTATCTGGGGGCTACTCACTGCATTGGTTCAGTAGGCTACCGGGGCAGGGTGACCATGGGGGGCACTGCAGAGGTACCCTGTGGGACTCCTGCCCATCCCAGCATGTCGAAGGGCCAGGAGATACTCCTGGTCAAAAGTACCCGGGGTTTGGGATGGGAGGTCATCGCAGGCTGCCCGGGAACCACCTTGCTCAAAGGGAATGGTCAAGTCGAGACTTGCAGCTTCACTGTTTTGTCTGTCTGTCTTTTCTCCTGATTTGTTGTCGCTGGAAAGTCAAGTCTCAAGCAAGGATTATCTTCAGCCCCAGCCAGAGTCCAGGGGATAGCAGGAAGACATCTAGTTTCCCCTCCGGGAAGTAACATCAAAGTAACACTGAGTTTCAAGTGCGAGGGTAGAGCCAGGGCTCAGGTCAAAGATTTTTGGATTTGAAGGAGCTGGAGGAGAAGGAGCTGCTGGGGAAGGAGATGTCGATGGTGTGGTGTCTGGGGGAAGCGGTCTTCAACAGCCAGCTGGGAATCAGTTGCAACTTTTAATGTCAGGAGCCAGTCCGAGACCCTTCCAGTGTAGCCCTACTTAGGAGGATATCTATTTCCTTCCAGGGTGAAGACACGGCCCCACTCAGGAATTATCCTTCACTTCTGCTGGTACACACGAAAGAAGCAGCAGGCATCACACCTTGCATTTTACTTCAAACCCCTGATACATTTCACATTCCTTGGCCTAATGAATTCTTTCCTTCCCCCCTGCAAATTACTTATTGAGGCATATAACTCTCAAAAAATGCCTCTGTGGTTTTGTTTTGTGATGAAAGAGATTGCCTTTTGGCACGTTAAGTCAAAGGACAAGAGAAGAGGCCTTGAAGATTTTCAAGAGAGGTTATGAAAATGAGGGGCAAAACCCTCCTTGTGTCCCTCTGGTGGTCTAACCTACTATACGAGATATGGTCTTCATGATAATTTTGATAATTAGAACCAAAAAAACAATCGAGATGGGAAAGGAAAAATACTGATAGTAATTAAATCATTAACACTAATGCTTTAGGAGAGAACAAGTCAATGGTTTGCAAACCCAGGGCACAAATATATGTATGTTGCAATCGTCATTTAAATAAATTCAGAAGTCACCACCTTTGCAATTTGTGAAAGATCTCATGAATGCGTTAATCTGATCAAGTATATTGTTCCATTTTAATGCTAGGCAGCATCTCAGTCAGAATACTGTGTTTATTATGGACTTTTGTGATTTCTGCTCATTATGTAGGAAAGGAACTTCAGTAGTGGAAAAATACTTTGATTTTAGCTGAAGAGGAACCCCACAAAGCAAAAAGTTTTGATGAAATATGAAAATCAGATAACTAAGGGCTCATTTGAGTTTATGCCACCACAACGTTTCATCTGAATGAGACTGTTTTTGCAAAATTATCTTATTTTTTAAGGCACAATATTGACATTTTATTTTCTTTCCCATAAATGCATAGTGACCTTTCAAGAACTGGACATTAGTTTCAATATTACCAGAAACTCAGAAAGAAAACAGATATTATTCTAAGTAGCAGTATGCTAGAAGGCTCTCAGACTGGCTCCAGTTATTTAAAGTCACAACTGATGCGCTGATATAGGAGAAGAAAAGTTGTAGAAAAACAAAACCTTCCTGGAGGCACAACATTGTGCAAGACCTTTAGCTCTTGTTCCCAGCAAAATGAGAGAGAATGCCAGGTGGGAATCTGCCGTTCCTATCCAGACTGTGCCCTTATGTTACTGGGATTATTTCAGCTACGAGTGCTCACGTACATAATATGACTTAAGCTCCAGTAAGACAAATGTACCTTCAGTTTCTGGCTGTCTTTGGTTGCTTTCTAAAAGAGAAATGCAAGGAAAAATATGCCTGGTAAGAAGTACGGAGAATTCATAAGAAACAGATGAACATGTTTCCCTCCTTAAAAAAATAGAAAAAAAAAAAGGGAAGCTAATGTTGTTGCTATTACCTTGGTTACTTGCACATAACAGATGGCCAGTTATATTTGCTACTTACCTACAGCCAAAACAGGTATTTCAAATAGCTTTGTTTACTAATCCTAAATATAGGAGTAGCTGTTTTTATACAGTAATAATTTTTAATTAATTAGATTCTGATTGCTGAAATTATTTTTCACTTTAGTGCTATAACTGATGCAAATGTTTCACTTTAAAAAAGCTCATGCATTTATATTATCTGAAAAGTGTAGTATTTATTCGTGTTTTATACAAAATAAAGTCAAAAGCTTATGGATTGAGGTAAACAACTAGATCAAGAGGATATTTTATAAATACTGTAATAGAGCTTTCAGCAGGCTTGTAAGACCTCTGCAAGCACTGCTTGCAGCATCTAAAATTCACTCTGAATATATGATGTTTAAGTTGTATAAACCCCTCAACAAACAGTTTATGCAAGTTCTGCTACACAGAAACATGTAGGAAAACACGATTATATAGAATACTGTCAAATCTAATTAAAAACAGAGGGAGAAGGCCAGTAAAATCAGGCTGGTGAAATATTAATGTACTTAATGCTGGAATGAAGCATATATATCAATGTGAGATTTAATTCCAAAGTGTAGAATTTAAATGCCTGAAAAACGGACTCAGTCTATAGAAATAGAATTAGCAATTCCAATAAAAAATAGATGTTCTGAAGGAAACGTTTTCTGTCCTTGGCTTGAATCCATCTAAGCTGGCCTACACCGCTCTCCAAAACCATTTAAACCGGCTAAATGCTCTGCTAAATTCCCATTACAGTGACGGTCTCATTAGATGCAAGGCAGTCCTCTCCAAGTGATACAGACATCACTCTCTCCTATGACCAGAAGTTGAAATAAGGTTTCCTCTGTAGCAACTGCCTCGGTGAGTGACTGCATTTGCCCCAGTGATGTTTTCCCTCTTTAAAGAAAGGGAGAACAAATGCAATGGAATCATACCCTGAATTTTCTAACTCCTTGGCAGAGTGGCAAGAAAGCGCCCCACAGTCCACAGCACTTCCCAAGAATGATGTTTGGGCAGAAGGACCCAGAGTACCTCCTTAAAAATGGGAGAAATTCTTCAGAAAAGTGAGGAAATGAACACGTGTGAGCCCACTCCCCGAGCAAGGAAGCCACCTAAAAATGCACGAATACTCAGTGAGAGGGAAGAGTGATGAGCGACGTACTGGCAGCTCATGCCTAAGCACCCGTCTAAGTAGTCCAATCACTCTGAGGACTTACCAAAGTTTCATGGATAATCATGCTCTGTGTGACAGGAGGAAACACATTTGGGGAATAAAAGTTTTGAATGCACCTCTCGCAATTTTCCAGTCCATTTCTTGCCTCCCTGCCCCTGCTCCCCCCAGGCTCTCTGGGTGTGATTAGCAGTTCTTTACTAACTCTCTCCTCCTGATTTCCTAGCAATTGCTGATGCTGCCATCTAAAAAATATTCATTTCAAATGCAAAATGAAATAAGAGTGCATGAACTGCACTACCGCCTTGTGCGTCAGCTGTTGTGGCAGAAATCCTGGCAAATCTAATGTGTCTGAGACAGAACTGACACTGTCAAGTCTCCCTGCTGAAGGTGCAGCATCTGATTTTGTACTCGGTGATTATTTCCTTACAAATAGCCTCTTTCTGCCTAATCCCCAGCATTACAAGCATCTGTCCTCATGCTGGAGTCATCATCCCACACATTTGTATTCTCGTGCTCCCTTGCAGATGACTGCAGTCATCTGTACAACGCTGACCGTTCATTTAGCAACGTCCATACCCGAGGCTGCGGTGGTGTTTAACCCTGCCTCGCTGGTCGGGCAAGGGAAATGAGGTCGTTCAGGCTAAAGGGTCTCAAACTTTGCTCAGGTGCCCCTGTGCCGACATAAGAAGTATCTTGTATCATCAAAGCGATGGGGAAAGTGGCAGCTCCGTGTCCCTGTTTGATGCCCTGGGCCCTGCCCTGCACGCCAGAGGCTCACGCTGTCTCCGTGTGTCGGGGCATCCTGCTGGAGCTGACTTCCAGCTGGGGGATCACTTCCATCTCTCAGGCATTTTCAGAGTTGCAGCTTCCCAGGGTAGAGACCCCACTTAAAAACGGAGTCAGGAGGACATTCCCTGTTCTGGGATATACAACTTCGTGTTGGCTTTTTTCAAGCCTCCTTTGTTTAAGTGAGGCTGAATTATTAAATTATTCAGACTATTTGATAATCTGCTCCATCCTCACTGTTTCTTTCTGTGTCACCCTCTACAAAGTTTTACCATGGCTGAATATAATTTCCTACCACGTCCTAGTTGCCAGCTCCTCACAGAATGAAATCAGCTTTGGTTGATAAGAACTTACATTTCTTTCCTCGAAAGTAAAACAGTGAACGCAAATAATTATGCTCTTATCCTTCAGTTCCTCAGTGGTGTTAAAGGAACCCTGTTTGGGCTCCCCCCAAACTTTGTGTGCAGTAGGAGGTGCCAGACGACCCGTCCTTAAACTTCCTTCCTTGGCCTTTTGGCATATTACACAGCATTAGCTGTCTCCTGGGGTTTACCCCACATTTCAAGGTACATCACAAATGACCCTCAGATTTTGCTAGCCAGTGGCCTTCATGGCTATATGGTAGCATGGAAGATCTGAGGCTTACGGATACTTGTATCTAGGGTTACTGATTTTAAATAATTTATTGTCTCTAGACACTGTTCAGCTTCCTGCCTGTCTACTAGGCACCCTGCTTTTTCTCATATAAAAAAATATTTATTGACTCTAATATTATTAACAGCTTTAATATTTCCAGCTAATAAGAGGCTATTGCTAGAATTTCTTTATTGTTGTTTTCTTTATATACCTTAAGAAAACCCTTATTCTCATTGTCCTTGAACTTTCCTTTGGTATCCTCCACTCCTTTTATCCATCTTCAGTATTTCATAATTTCTCTTTCAGATTGATTGTTATCTTCCCCTTTCATGTTACATGTATTTTATATTTCATCTCTATTGCACAGACTGCTTTTTCATTTCTAATTGCTACTTCTACTTCACCACTGAAGCTGAGCTAGCTTTCAGCAAAGTTGGGTTTTTCCTTGATTGTGGAAATGCAGCCTTTTGCTAACCTAACAAGCTCTGCTTAAAAAAAATCCAATCTTCCTTGTTTCTAGGTTTTTCTACCCCATCAATTTCTGGTCAACATTTCTTCCACTTTGGGACACCAGCCTTTCCTTGTTGGGACTGTCCTTTATTTGTCTAGCTTGGACATAATTAAATCATAATCTAGTTCCCAGGCAACCATGTGCTTCCCATCCAGTGACTGATTTATCTTTATTCAAAGCAGGGGTGAGCACGTCTGGTGAAATGTCCTCAGTGCTAGAAAAGTGCCACAAAGACCATCCACAGCCTTCACTTTAATTTCACGGCCGGCTGCGCTGGACCTCTGGTGAAACCTTCAAAACTAAGACCTCTGGTATCCACCTGATGAATCTGCCTTTGCTTTACAGATCGATGCCGACGGAGCAGCTCCGTCCCCTCCAGTAACTGGAGTTGATATTCAATGATATTCTGGCTCTGGGATAAAGAAAAAGATTATTTGATATCCCCAGCTGGAGCTTTTCATGTCAATAAAGGCTAGAGGAGGGGAGGAACAGGCTAATTCGGTCCATCCCAATGGCACGTGGCTGACAGGCAGATACAGAGAGGCTATTGGAGAATATATATATGGCACTGAGTGGCAGGACAGGAACATATGGGAACTATACCTCCTTCATAACCTCCTGAGCTCCAGCCAGTAGAAGCACAGCTGTGAAAGACACACCAGGACCCCCAAAGTTTTCAGCATTTCCTTTTAAATACTTCTCCTAGCCATTTCCTGGAAAGCCACTATATGTATTTTACTCAGTCCCGTCTGCAATACTTATAGCTTCATTTAGTTTTAATATAGTTATAAATGGGCTGTAGCGGCCTGCTTCTTTTAATAACTAAGTAAATGAAACCCTGTCTGTAATAATAAATGAACCATCCATCTGGGAGGCCTCCAGTAAAAATTTCAACAGGTATTTATTGCTCCTTTATGTAAACAGTACTCTGGACAATACAAGTGATTATACTCTCTGTCAGCCCTGTCAGGAAGGAGACAGTATAGTTTTGGATGAGGTTCCATAGCGTACACACTGAATTTACAGGTTTATTTGACTAGATGGAGAAAAAATGATTAAAACAAGCAAATAAACAGACAAGAACCCAGTTGGCTACTGTGAAAGGGAGCATACCATTTCATTTAAAGATTTGGGCTGCGAGGATAAAATATAGAAAATTGACAGGTCCGTGGTGCAACAGACTCCTCAGAACTCCAGCTACTTCACAGACACCCCCCCTAAACAAAACCAACACCCCCCCTGCAGAAGTGGAAGGAGTTTCACTGTAAAATCAACACTTTACAGAGACTTTAAAATATATTGTGCCCTTGTAGGTTCTCATGGTACAGAAGAGCAGTGCCTCGGGAGAATCCCCGACCAGGGCACACAGGGTGGCAAACCACGCTATCCATTCCCGGGGTCATCCCTTTAACTCACGGACACTGTTGCTCACATACTGGAAAGGGCAATAGCACGACACATTTGCAGTAATGAAATTTTAATTAAAAAAAATCTCATTGCCAAAATCATCTTCATACCACTATTATATTCTGGCTCCTAATTACATACCATTACATTCGGCTATTGTTGAAATAATACAATGTCAGAATATATTGTCAAATAATTAATTCAGTGTGTGGCAAGAGGGAAAAAAAAAAAAAGAAACACGGGGTAGAAAGACCTGAAAGCTCATGTATGGCCAGGTTGACATGCCATCAGTTGATGCTGAGGAGTGAGCTGTAGAGAGTTCTGTGCATTAAATATGTAGGGGCTGCTGTGATTTTTGTCAAAATTTCCAGCCCTCAAATTTCTGCAGGAACAGGCTTAAACCTCTCCCATGAGCAGGTTTCTGAGTGCCTTTCATCTGCAGCCAAGCTAGGCATAGGGAAAACCACATTTTTTTCCTTATGAGGCAGACTACAAAAGGAAACCAAAGCTCTCGGTCAAAACACCAGGCAGCATTCTGCTCCATGGGGTGAATGGATTGCTGATCATTCATTATGCAGACCTGCACCCTGTGTGCTCGGCTCAGAGAAAGGGGTAGCGCTGCTCCCAAAGGGGCTACCTCCATGGCCCAGCCACTTCCAACATTTTTACTAAGCTCAGCACGCTAACAAACTTACTAGGAGATGGTGCATTAGTGATAGTATTCTCTTTTCTCCTCTCTGCTTTTGTTGTAATCACAAGATGCTGAAAGGGGAGAATATAATCCCAACGGGGCAGACACCTCTGAATTGATAGCAGTCCTACCAAAATACAGGAGGAGTTGTCAGGTTTTCCTGCGGATGGGCTGAGGGATGGATGGGGCTGCTGAGGCAGCGCCAGGGCTCAGGGCACAGGCGCTGCAGGGACAGGGGAGCTGGAGGCCGGCGCTGGCACCTGGGGCGAGCACGTGGCTGTGAACTTCACTGCTGGGGGGAGAAAAACATGTGCGATCTGCAGTGGTCAGATAATTCCTTTGCTTCACATGGAGCTGCACTGAAGGGATGGTTGCTCATGTGGGATCCCGTTACTTCAAATTGCATTTTGCAGCTCCGGTCAAGGTGTGTGCTCAGGTTGTCCGTGGGCTCCCTGGCACAGACCCTCAGCTGCTCTGGGGTCTGATGGCACCAAGCACTTCTGGCTTGCTTGTTTCACTTCGCGATAACCCCTTCTAGGAGTCAAAATGGGAAATTCCTCTTCCTTAAAAATAATCTCCTTTGGACATTGCAACAGCAGAAATAATCAACTGAGGGCTCCTTCAGAGAGGGGAAGGGCTTTACTCCCAGCATTCAGATCCTGCACATGCTGTGCAGAAATACACCACCTGGACTGCAATATATATATATTAAAAAAAAAAAAAAAAAAAGCCTGTATTTTTTTCTTTAAAAACACTTTTTGGACAAAATTATGAAGTTAGCTCTCAAACAGTAAACCACACTATATCTCCTTTCTAATGTCTCTTTTTAAATATACACCAGGGAACAACTCTCATAACTCACTCGACACACACTATCTTATGAGTTATAGGTCAGTCTTCTACGCAGAGAATGTGTGTTGCACTTCTACACACCATTATGAATCTTCCATCCCTCATCATTCATATCGTGTCAGAATATCTATTACAAACCCCTTTTTGCAAGAAGGGCTTCTATTTTCCCCTTTCGTTTTATCACTGCTCTTAAATTTTCTTCTGGACACCAGCTTGGCATGCTGGCAGTACCATGCTGGCAGTTTCCGAGAAAAAGTCATATTCAAAAATCATGTGTCAGGGCCGTAATGTCACTTCCAAAGAAATATCCTTTTTTGACTAATAGGAGTAGTGTATAAAAATGAATTAGACACAATTGTATTCTGATTGCCAAATTCTACCACCCAGCTGCTAACTACCACAACCATCTTGTAAAAAATAATCATCTGGAAGTCTAAATGATGTCTGATAATGCTTTCTGTGGTCCGAAATCTTTGGAAATGTTGAGTCATCTTGAGAAAAACGTCGACAATCATTTTTCACAAAGGCTCGAGCGTGGATGAGGCTCTAACTAGAGTCTTGTGTGAGGGATTTAGAGCTGAGGGGAAATTTCTGACAAATAGTTCAGGCATCAAGAACAGTGTGAGGACTCGTCAAAATGCTTGGCAATTGCTAGATTTGAGAAATTCTTTTCCCTAAATAACTAAAAAAGTTTAATTTCTAGGTAAAATGATTACTTTCAACATTTCTGAAATGCTATGTTTTCATTTTCTTCTTTCAAAAACATTATTTCAAAATATGCTGTATCTAGTGCCGTAACAAGGCTGCCCAAGCGCTTTCTGGAGTGAGGTAACCTAAACTAAATGATTAGCCCTGAATGTATTTTTTTCATTTTGCTGAGAAAATGAACACAACTATTTTTTTTTTCAGTTGATCCATATGATTTTTTATTCTATCAAAATATCAATTACCCACACAGATTCAGAAGTTAGTTTAATTCAGCTTGCAAAGTACTGAAACTAGCCTTGGTTTGAGTTTCATGTGCATCCACAAAACATACTGGCTTCTTTCATTTTTTCCCACTCATTGGCTGTTAATTGAAGCTTTCTGTGAAATATTTTTTTCTGTCATCAGCTGTCAGACTGCCATCCATAGGAGCAAACTTCTATACCATAGCAGCATTGTAAGTAAGTGTTGGTATGAACCAAGCATGCAGGAAGTGCATTCTCAGATTGTTACATGACTGAAATTCAAGGATTTAGTTTTTGGTTTGTTGGGTTTTTTTTTTACAAAATCAGATTGAAATTGAGACCATTTGCTCAAATCTGCTCCCTTATACAACTGGTTGGTTGGTTTGTATGTTCGAAATTTATGATTAGCTGATACTGAGTTCCCAGGAACTGAATTCTACATAGTCTCCTACAGGATCTATCTACAGCCTCCACCTTTGAAAAAATGGCATTAAGTATCATTTAACTTGTTATTATTTGATGTCAGATTGAGTCCAATCAAAACAATCATTATTATTTCAGAAGTACTTTTGAGCATGGAAATAAAATATGCGGGACTTAATATTGACAGAGCTGTGGGTAATTATCTGTTTGATATTTAAGTACGAATAAACCCTACAGATAATAATGTGTTAATTTAGTACAACTGCAAATAATTTGTAAGCAAATATTGTGTCTATATTATGCAATATATATTTTAAAAGTTAAATATATGAGGGATGACACTTGACTTCTAAAGAATTCAATTTAGTAGTAACAATGTTAATGGTCAAAAGTGGATCTCCTAAACTAAATATATTGGGTTAGTTTCATCATCAGTGTCACTCTAGTAAAACCAGTTTCACCAGCAATTAATTTAGCCCACTATATTACCTTCAAGGCAAATGATTTTTTACTGATAAGAGAAAATACTTCAGATGTACATGGTTTATCAGGCACTTAAATATTTTTAATGCACTGAAGACAGCAGAGATGGCTGATGAAAATACTGAATAAAATAGGCAAAATGTAGGAGACTGACAGTAAAGACCTTTGAAATATGTAAATAACTTCCCAGAAGTTCTATAAACCTTTAGACTGTCTCCAGCAGAGCCTTTATTAGTCTAAAGAAATCATTCTGTATTTTTCAGTGTACTACTATCCTCACACTAACAGCAGAAAAATTTTTACTGTTGCAAAGATGCAGCAAACAGCCTTCACTACATATTTTTATAAATGTCTCGTGTTTGAAGTTTATATGCAATTTAAAGCAGTGCCAGGGAAGAACTGGGAGTGAACAAAAGGTCAGGTCTGCCAGAATTTTCTTATTGATACTTTCTCCAACTCTTCCTTCTAGTTGAACACCAAAGCACGAGGACTTACTCTCCTTATTACCAGGATCATTAACTAGTATGAAATAGGACCCATCCTATCAAGACGGGTACCAATTTATTATCGGGCTGTATTCTATCACACTATTTTCTAGTGAGAGATCTCTGCATAGGTACATTTCCCAACACTCTATGAGGTCAAAAGTAAACAAACCGGTGATTATTCTCATTTAATTGGAAAGAGGAAACTGAGGCAAAAAGATTCACTGTTTTTTTTCCAAAGTCACACTGTTCAATCAGATCGAGAACTGGGGAAGGAAACTCCAGGTCCCGGCTGGGAACACATCAGCATTGCCTCACACGTACCCGTGACCCAACATCTTACGCTGTTCAGCCTCTACTTCACCTTTGGAGCCTGCGCTAGGAGGAAATTTAAGTGAAAGAAGGCTGAAGACAAGGTGGGAAGGTGAAGAGGTGCCGAAACAGTATCTTTCTATGTATAACAATATCTCTTCTATCACAGCACAGCAGAGCTACTGGAGCAGAATATGTCAATATTTAAGAGTCTGTAGTTCTCTGGCAAATACGCATTCCTGCCTGAAATGGGGCAAGTGGGTTTTACATAAAGAATGCATTTATTAATCTGTAAAATGTTACAAATAAAAAATAAAATTGGACCGGACGATTTGAATTTCTTCCAGAAGAACCCGTAACATTTGACCTATTTTGGTATTTTAAATCAAAATCTGATTATTTTAAGCTACATGTGAGAGATCATTCATTCCTAACAAGGATTTGTTATATTGCTTGTTTAGAGTAGGATTAAATAAACTTTTGTCACGCTGGGACCGCTAACTCTTGACGTTCTTTACTGCTACGCTCATGTAGTTATTAACTCCTGACAGTCTTTGGTTTGGGCTGTAATTGCTCCTTCCATTTGTTCTCGTGAGATCTGAAACTGCACTCAGAAGTGCCCTTTAAATACCTTTTTTTTGGTGGAGTTTTTCCCCCCATCCTTGTAAAAGTCATGACAATTCACTGCTATTTATTGTCACGAGTGGGGTGCCAGCTGCAGCCAGGGTGACGGTGCCCAACCGCCTGTCAGCCGGGGAGGGGGTCCGCTGCCGGCAAGGCACTCTGTGTGGGGACTGGGTCTGCCCCCGGCTCAGCACCGGTACGGCTCTGTGACCGGGCAGGCAGGCAGGCACACTCAAAATCAGCCAAAGCCAAGTGCCGTGCTGAGGGGTGTCCTTCGTCACAGCGAGAAGAGGTGGGTGAAAATTGGCTTGGAGGGGTGCCCGTGCCCTCTGGGCTGCTCTGGGGTCTGGTGGCTTCGGGATGAGGGGGAGTGGTGCCCACAGCTTGCAGCAGCCACTCTGCGCGGGTCTTGGGGCTACTTCACCTTCTGAAGCAGCTGAAATACCAAGTACGGAGACTTTTCCCCACAGCCACAGCTCTGAGGCTGACGAAGGGTTAAACGGAGACGAGTGGCAGGTGCCCTTCTCCAGCCACTTCCAGCTCAGGGTCCATCCCCGACGAGTGCCCGCCGGGTGGTGCTTGGGGCTGGAGCAAGGGACACAGTCACACATGGCCTGAAGAGCAAGCAGTAACCACACCAGGGGCTTGAAAAGGTTGAACACCTGAGTGAAAGCACACTGAAATGAGTGCCTAGCTATTTAACAACAAACATGGATATTTAGGACTGAAACCCAGGCCACGGCCCCGTTCTGGGGGTTCAGGCACAACACGAGCCTCTCGGGAGCGGGGCTCTCCTGCAGCTTTGCTCCGACACCGCTCCTGAGGCACGAAAGCCCTCCGAAACCCAACAAGAAGAAGAGGTGGGCGAGCAGTCGCTGGCACACCCCGCGGGGCATCACTCCTTCACACTGACAGAGTGACAGCAGCCACGCTGGCGCCAAGCTGCTCTCCGTCCTCCGAGGACTGTGCCTCATCTGCTGTGCGAAGATCGAAACCCGGGAAGGAATAAGGAGGAAAGTACTATCGAGAGCGCGCTTTGTGTTTTTAATTATTAGCATCTTCGGTGCTCTTCAAAGACGGTGATGCTGCTGTATCGCATTAGCTCCCTGTATAGGTAATGAATGGGAGCTGCATACTGTGAGCATTAGAGCATCAACCTCAAAGAGATTTAGGGGAAAAAAAAAGCATTATACTCACTGAAAAATATATGCAGCCTGGCACATTCAAATATGTCTTTTCTTCAGAATGCTGATTAATGTTGCATCAAATCACAATAAAAATAGCCCCTAAGGCTCATTTTCCTATTTGTAAAAGGGTAATAATGATTAGCTTTACCAATGTTCGTAGCAGGCTTTGAGGGGGGTTGTGTGTTCAAAAGAAATACTAATGACCTGAGGAGGTCGTTAGTTGGGGGATATTCGGCTGGACCGGCACCAAATCTCCTATGACACTTTCTGCCTAACAAATCATACAGCAAAGAGTGGACTTTCATCTGCGCAAGCTTCAGGCACATTTGAAACTACTTAAATGAATGTAATTGCAAAGTAATTTTATTCCACTGTTTTATAGCAGTTTCCATGCTCTGCCAAAGGCAAGACCGGGGAGCCCTTGAAGGACAAGAGGCTGCCGAGAGGGTTATATTTTGTCAGGTCTTCTTCACTTTTCTGCACCAGAGGACTCGCATCATCTCAGCAAACACCCCATCACACAGGACCACCACCATGAGCCCCACCACCATGAGCCCCACCACCAAGCAGCGAATCCCTAATTTACATCACCAGCACTTGGTCTCAGCACCTGATGAGGTGCTAACTATAGCAGATCTGTGTGACATGACTATAGTCCTAGAGGTAATTTCCTACACCTTATTACCACATAATAATGGCCTCTTAACAACCAGGCTAATCAAGAATTAATGAGGCACTAAAACATTTTAAGGAACAATGAAGGATTTAAAAATTTCTCTTATGTGTTTTATTTAAAAAGCAATTCATTTAACAGTCACTGCCCTTACTTTGGAGTCATATAAAAAGTCTTGGTACTTATCAAATGTATCAGCTGAAAGGTTTTATTCATTTATCAGTTATTTACTTATGTGGGGCTGCACATAACCGCAGAACTGAAGGAAACCTAAAGGGAGCAGAACCAGATTTGGGCCCCGTCTGCCTCCCTCGTGTCCATCCGTCCGTCTGTCCTCTCAGGCGCTCCCCTGCTCACACACAGGAAGCCTGTTTGTCCGACGGTGAAGTGCAACACCAGAAATAGGATGAAGTCAGCCCAAATTAACGTGACTGCCAAAGGGGATTTTGCACTATCTCTGGAAAGCTAGGACTGTCTTTTTTTTTCAGGAAGGGAGGGTGCACTTTAACGGGGGAGCCATCCTTGATGGAAGTGTTTGAGAAACTCAGAGTGAAATAAGTGGGAAAAAAAAAGTAGGGATAATTTATGCTAGTAAAGGATTTCATATCAGTGACTCAACGCTGAATTAAAGCCTGAAAATATGTGCCTTTACCATCAGCCTGGAAGGGATAATCAAAACAAAAACACGTTCAAATTTGACTTATTTTTTAAAACTTCCTTCTCTGCTGAAAGGGTGGGGGATATATCCTGGTTTGCGGAGAAAATCCCCAAATAGATCATTCTGTGACAGATAACTGTTATGATTATTAATTCCACTGCTGACATTGAAATTAAACTGATTCCCAACATAATGGATGAGTAAATAGCACATCAGAAATTCTCAAATGCTTCCACGTTTCCTATGCAATCAAAAAAAGAACTCCCTCATTAAATAATGCACTGACAGAAAAGGCAATTTGATTAAATAAACCTATCTGCCAATCATGCTGAAAGTTATAAAAGGAAAGCATTTTGTAGCTAAGTAAAACTTTTCTCCATATTAATCTCTCTCTCTCTTTCTTTTTTTGTGATTCTTAAAAGAGAAGTAATGGAAAACTATGCGCCCCAAAAGAAGATCAGAGCAATACCTGGGCACCTGACAAAGGAGTTAAAAGTTAGTCTTCAGCCCAGTGATTTACCATGAAGCAAAGAGGACATGATGGAGGAATCAAGGGACAAAGGAGAAAGCAGCAGGTGATGAGGCATATGCACCAATCCAGGAACCTGAGCCGCTGTGGGTATATTTGTGTATCCCTTGTTACATATATCTATTTCTTTTCTGTTTTTCAGGAGACATGGGGACATGTTTTGTGGGGCAAAAGTGGAGAAGGGGAGGGCCAGCAGAGGTGAAAAACAAGGAGAAATGAGGCTGCAGGTGATGAACCTGACAAAACCAGGAATGGGACGGTAAGAGAGCAGCAGAAAGGGTGCAGCAAGAAAGAAAAAGGAAGGAAAGAAAAGCAGAAAGCATGGTGGATGGCATGGGATGGACAGCAGGTAACAAGACAGGGGAAGAGAAATCAGAAATCACCCTGTGCATAGGGTCTGAGGTGCCCGAGCATACCCGGAGAGCGGGCAGGGACGTGGGGCTGCAGAGGTGCTCCCCAGGGTTGTGCTACCAGGCTCCCCTCTGCCCCATCCACAGAGCCCCCACTACCAAAGCAGCAAACACGTATACTCCTGTAGCTGTAAATGAGGCCACACATTACCCAGCTGCATTCCAACAACGGTGGGGTTAATTTTTCATGCTATTTAATTTCACCAACTCTGTGGGCTGGGGAGAGGGGAAGAGTTGTGTAACATGTTGTGATGGGTGGAAAGTCTCTGAACGTCACTGTGTCTGGTGGCCAAAGATGGGAACGGGGCCTAGCGGCTCCCTCTCCTTGGCTTTGGGAGGCAGCAACTTCTTAGGACATCAAACAATTAACTAAGCTGCAGAACTGCAGGATAAGATTCATGCAGTTGCTTCTCTGTTGGAAACCAAGGGTGTCAGCCTGGACCTCTCTGTTCTTGGTGAGTCTTTAAAGCTAATGCAACTCATACGGAAGATGTTCTTTGAAAAGAACCAGAGATTTATTTGGATAAAACTCTGAGTGCATGACAAGTGCATGCAAAGAAATAAAATGAGATTTTAATTTTTCTCAAGTAGAAAAACATAAGTGGCTTGAGCAAGAGGTATTTGCTTTCCAGCTAGACACCAAGGCTTTTATGTTCTTCAGGGCACAGAAGGAGTGGTTCTTCTCATAGTGAATTCATAGCTCTGCAATGTCATTGAGCCAAATGGGATCATGCTAAAGATGTATTTGGCCATGTCTGCTAGATAAAAATAAATGAAAATAATTTCAAAAGGAGGACTGTTGCTCATTATAATCTTTCCATAATGCCTGGAGATGATGGTTATTAAGTCATCCACCTACTGTGGTCTTAAGGAAATATATGAAAGTTGGGAATAATATAGATATTTTAGGTCCTTCTGCCAATCTAATCTTCACCATCCAGCTTTGTGCCCACCTCTCATCGTTTATGCATTATATATGTCTTCGTATTTGTTTAGTCTTATGTGTTACATGTAATAATGAAACTCCTAAAATCTTATCATCTGGTTGACAAGTCTTCTGTTACTATACCTGTAATCTCCCCTTTTCTCTCTTTATTCCACTGTCTCCCAGGCTTCAGAGCTGGAAATTTGGTTCCTGACTCCTGGCTGCTCAGCATCAATCACAGCAGGCTGGTGTGGGTGCTGCAGGGCTCCTTACGTTAGCATGCTTGCTGCAGAGTGGTATCAGCCAACCGCTCTTAGACAACAATGAAACCTATGGGAAAGGCTCAGGGAGAGGTTTCTTTCTCTTGAATACAAAGCCTGAAAAAGTAAAGCTTTTCAGAGGAGGAAAGGACGCTCTTCCCGAGTGACCGTCTGTCTTCTGGCCTCGGTGCTGGACTGCTCGCTCACCGGAGCTGTGCTGGCATTACTGTGCCACGGGATGCAATGGTCAGCATGCTAGTGGCAGCTGTGAGGGATGGGGAGAAGAAGAAGACCTCCACCCTGACAAACACAGGTTCCTCTTTTTTTTTCCCTTGGTCTTTCTACGTGCAGTCACTCTGTAGCAGGCCACTTTTTCGACACATATAAGTCATCCTGCTTTACTGAGACTGCTCACAGTAAAGCATGCAGCTCACGGGGAAATGTTTTCTAACTGAACTGGAGATGGGCAGCACAGCATAAACACGAGTCTAGGTACCCACAGGAACTCTCCGTCTTTCAAAAAATAATGCTGAAAGAAGTCTCGCTGGAAAGCATCATGCTTGTCTATAATTATTTGCGAGATCAAAACCCTACTCTGTGACAGAGGAAGAGCCCAGGGTTTTTTAACAGTTTGTGGCAAAAGGCTTCATCCTTTCTTCCACAGAAGTCTACAGAAACTGCTGTTGCTTACAGTGGTTGCAAGTATTAAAGTTTGTGTCTCATATTACATTTATTGTATAAGCTATGGGGAAAACATGTGCATTTTACATGAGCAGACACATGAATTTTTTCTTAAGTTCAACAGTTAAAAACAGTACAGACCAAAGTGATGACAAATTATTTTTGAGGTTATGTTCTGTGATGTTCTGGGGTTCCCAGCTAGACCTTTTGCTCCCTCTTTGCTGTACTGGGCCTCCGTCGGAACTACGTCAAGGCAGGTCGCATGTCTGGGTTGCCTGCCTCATCTGCCTAGGGGACTTCAGGACAGAAGGCCCCCTCCACCCCCCCAAAATTCAGCCATTATAAATGGCATAAAAATTGGTCATCAAACAAGGTACAAAAGGGTAATTTGCTCATCCTTTGTCTGTATCACACTATCAAATACTTTTAAGAGATTATTTGTGCTGATTTGTCTGCTTTGCTTTGATAGTAGGAAAGCTGATGGTGAATGTACAGGATTTTCGCCCATAATTGCACTAAATTCTAACACAATTAAATACAGAATACGTCCACATGCTTATCAGGTAACAGATCAGTTCTGTTTTAATTTAGTATACCTGATCTATCGCACCTCCTGGAGTGTATCTCTGAAGAAATATGTCAAGAGATTCCTTCTCTCTACCTACAATTGCTTACAGTTTATGCCATGAAAGGGGGAATCAGCACAAATGAATCCTGACAAAATATCTTACAAAAGTAATAAAAATCAGCATGCAGAAATGCCAGCTGTAATTGCTCTATTTTGCCATAAAAAGTCTGTGGGCCAATCAAACCATGTTTTTTTTTCTTGGAAAAAAACTTAGCTTTTATCTTTGTAAGTCAGTGGTATAGTTGCCTTGATTTTGGAATGATCTGTAAGTATAACCCTTTTGAATCTCAGGAACAATATACCTCATCCAAACCTTTGTCCTGATTCATCTCCAGCTTTGATAGCTTCGGTGTGTCACCCTGCTTGCTTGTCAAATCTATCATCAATTCTAAATTGCCAATAAATATATTCCACATCTCTTTTGGGAGATGAAGCTTGTCTGCATGCTAAACAAAGAACAGAATGCACAAAGCCGAGATACACACTGAGATATAATATTCTCCCTCTTAAAATACCGCAGGTGAAATGATAATGTGGAAATATTCTTACCCTGAGGAAGGCAGACTCCAGTTGTAGCTTAGCAAATCAAAGACCAGAAAACTTGCTTGCAATAACATCCTAACAAATCCAAAGAGTTATTTTTTTCCCCCAGTTAAAAAATATCCACACTCTGACATTTAATCCAAATCCAGAGATTAAGGCAGAAGAACTTCAATAATTTGTTTAGTTAGGTATGAAAAGTAATTTGTCATGAAACTGTCAGCTTGCTACTATAAAGGTTTAAAAAAATCACAGCTATTCATGGCTAAACAGTAGGACTTTTCCACACAGGAAAATTCATCATCATTTCAGGTTTCAGTATCTTTTTGTATTTTGCATGGCAAATAAAAAGTTGTCCACCAAGCTTGAAAAGTTTCTTTTTTTTTAGTTGGTCACTCTGTGGGAGAAACAGGCATTTCTTTAGATTCCCTTAATTTGGTCTTCATAGTTGTAAAATAAGTTAAAAGCAAAACGAGGGAGCTTCTCATTCAAAACCTCACTTTCTTGTAATTAAAAAAATATATCTGTGTACCAACAAAGTAGAAAACTAAGGCACTTCAAATTCCAAAATCTTTCCATTCCTGGACGAGCTTTAGTGTTCAAATGTTAATAGGATGCCTGCATTTAAAAAAAAAAAAAAACCACACCATAAAAAAACTTGGCCTGTATTCAGGCTCAAGAGTCTGTGAAACAGACTTTTTCCATACTATGACCTCAGTCTTAGGATTTCTCTTTTGCAAAATGTTAGTTATTTTTCTTGGCAGATGGCCAGAACCCTGTATCTCTCTTTCTCCCCCTCTCGCCCTCCTCCTCTCCCCACCCTCCAGGCGCACACACACCTCTCCTCTTTCCATCACTGAGCGATTCAGCCCCGGGACGAGGTAACCCCCTGCCCTTTGGCTGACGGGACACGGTGATGGTGTGGGAAAAAAAATGAGGTTATGCGAGCCTGAAAGTATTGAACGCTCCCGATTGCCTTTCTCTTCTTTTGGACTCATTTTATGTTGTTTCCCTGCCTCAAATCCCTTGGCGAAGCCAGCAGCTCCCCGCACCCAGCACCGGTGCTGCCCCTGCTGAGCATCAGCCCCGGCGGGTTTCAAGTTGCAGCAGCTTTCGCCCAGGGTAGAGGATTTCCAAAACGTGTTACCCGGGCAACCAGGAATTTTAGCCCAGCAAAAACACCACCACGCACAACGTGCAAGACGCTGAGCTTCCATTTATCATCTTCCTCAGAGAAAAAACACAGAGCGGGGTCGATGGTGCCTGCCTTCCTGGCGGCATTTCCGATGAAATAGACTTCTTCCCAGGTATTTGCATCTCCTGATTTTCCTGGCAGCCCCTCTTTAACCACCGTATTCAGAGCTAACATATAATCCATTCCAAATTCCCAATTAGTCCCTTACAAATGACAAAGTCCAAGGAAAACAGTGCCTAAGAGAAAAATAATACGCTTTCGATGCAATACAGGAAAACATTTCCTCAAGCATGATGATATTTTAGCCAGTTAAACTGGTCAGCTTTATTCTAAGTGACGTTAAATGAACACCAGTGTTACAGAAGCATTTTTGACTTGGTATAATATTAGAAATAATGCCCAGCATTATAGTAAGTTTTCCAACAGGACAAAAGCTGCTGTTTTGAAGTGAGGGTTTCTCTTGCATTAAACCACGTTCCCCTTCAGCTTTGAGCCAAGGGTGCCACCAAAACGAGGGTAGCTTCCCATGGCTAATTATTTTTCTCTCCGGTGTGCAGAGTACAGGTAGATAGTAAAGGTGAATGTGCTAAACAAGAGGGCCTGGATCAAGGGGACTTTATAAACAAAACTGTGCTGAGCCCTGCAGCGATAAGGGTGGTTATCGCAAGCTATTGGCTATATCTGGTAAAAGAGAGGGCTAGCATTTAAAAATAGGACAGCGAAGGCCCTATCTCACCCTGTGTAAGTCAATCACAAAACTTCCCCAGACCTCAGTAGGGCTTTTATTTAGCACTCATCTATCCCTGTTCCTACTGACATCTCAGATAAAGCTTTTGTCTGTCTGACTCGAACTCAACAGAAGCTAAATTTTGTCCCACAGCTGCAACTAAGGTCAGATTTGGCTTCCAAGTGTTTTCTTTCTAAACCAAACAAATAAGCCCCATCTAATCTGCTTTTGTGGACATCGTGTTTTTAAGATCTTTTTATATGACTTTATGTGTTATTTAAAGATTTTTTACTTGTATCATCTTCGACTGCTATGTGTCTATAATTTTTACATAGCAAAAAAAATCACCAATAACACCAATTCATTCTTCCTTCTTAACTTTGCTAAACCTCAAAGACAGATTCAGTCAAGACCTGTGTGAGCAAATATCTTCCAAGAAAATGTCTTTATAGCATTTGAAGAAAATAGATTTGTTGGTATCAACTTACAGTAGTTTTTTGTGAACTATCAGCAGCATTGTACACCACAAATCCAAAAAATCTGTGCTCAGAAAAGGTTAGGAATTGGCAGGCAAGGTTCACGTCAGCATTGTGACAATACCGCAGTGGCTCTGATGCATCCCACAGGCAAAATCACTTTGTTTCTTGGGGTGGGAAGTTATGGTGGAATTGTATTTTTTAACGGTCTACATATTTAATACACAGAGAAACACTCTGTACATGGACTGAGGGTAATTCTTCAGGGGAGAGGGTAGAAAAAAGAACTTTTTCATGGGAATTTGAGAGCTGAGGAGTGTGTTTTAAAATTTTAGCTGTTCTTGCTGGACTGGCTGAGCAGAGTGACAGTCTGGTAGTGTTAGGGGTTAGCTCTGCAAGCCGAGGCTCAAGTAAACAGGTGGAATAGTGCAATGAAGCCAGCCTTCTTCTTCTGCCAGCAACTTGGTTCATGGATAAACACCAGACTTTCACTTCTACAGTTTTCAAGACCTCCATCGCTCTGAAAAACACTGCCTTCATTCATCATAGTAAGGGTTTTTTTTTCCTCTTTTTTTTTTTTTTTTTTAGTGTGGACTGCAAGACTTTTCTCAGAAACATCACAGACGTACATTAAAAGCCATCGATGCACTGGTGTTTTCAGAAACAATATATCTCAAAAATTAACTTAAAGGATGTAATTTCATATTGTCTACCATCCCTTGGAAGTTGTGTTCGTCGGCAGAGGAGGGTCATCTGTGGCTCATGAGCAGGTTGATATGCTCATGACGGCCCTCAATAGAGCCCGTGGAGTTACTAAAAGAGGTGTCACCAAATCATTGGCCAATGTGTCTGCTGCACATGTCCTTGCTGTCCAAAATGCCCACAACTTGAGCTGTGGAAGACTGTTTGGGAAGTTGCCCTGGTATCTTAATCTGAAAGCTAAAAGTGGATTATATCCCATAAAAGTTTGGGCAGCCCTTTTCTTGGAACTGACTTCCACAGTTACATGGATTTCACCCTTTCCAGTATCCTCCAGACTCATCTGTTAACTATTTTCTGGTTCAATTGACTTGACCCATCATGGGTTTTTTGGCAAACAAACAGAAGGATATCGAAGATGTACTGCCAGAGGGTTTTCTTCCTCTGCAGCTTGCATGCTTTGCCGCTTCCCTATTTGCCATCCTTCCCTCCAGTTCAGCGAGACAAAAGCCAAATCCTTCTAATATAAATTGGGTGACTGCTGTCCCAAGATTGAAACTCTGGGGGGAGGATGGGGGAGTGGTGATGGGGCAGAGGCTGCCTGTGCTCACCAGGTCTGCGGGTGCCTGGGAGACGCAGTGGCTCCCGCTCTCCCCTTCTCCCTATATCTGGCACTCCTCAGACATTTACCACTTACTACCCAAGTCTGTCTTTAAAAACTTACTTAAACTACCGCTCATTTCCTTTACTGTTCTGGGCGAGTAATCCTTAGCCATTTTTACAGAACATTACATTTTTCAACACTTTGTACAAATATTAATAAGATAGTCTTCATGGCGGTCTAATTACTATTTTAGATGGGGGAAAGCCAAGGCTAACTTTAAATAACTTGTACCAGGCCTTTCGGTGAAGTGAGGTGGGATTAAGGCTCCTCTTCCAACTCTGGTACTCAATCAGGTTGCAGTTGTTGCCTGAGAGACTTAAGGTCAAGACCACACATCAGCCACGTGTGAGAGGCCAAGCTCCGTGTGGGCTAAGAGCTGGACGGTGCGTTGGCAGCACTCGCTCAAGCTGATCTCCTGTATTTGAGATTGGTTCTCTCTGTTCTCTGGAGGCACCCTGCAACCCCTCTGCCTCAGCCTTCCCATCCGTGGAAGGGGAAACCAGCAGGAGTTTTTGGCTGTTGAATAACTATCTGTGAGTCACCCTGAAGATACAAGGGGCAAGACAGAAGAGAGGAAGAAAAGGCAAGAAACCAACAGGTGACACTCGTGCCAATACAGAGGTAGGTCACATCAAGCAAGAACAACAGTGATGTTGCTCCGAGCACCTGTTTCCTATTTCCTTCCTCAAGGAGAATCAGGGTGATGAAAATGATGAGCAGCTGCTGGATGGGCAAGAGACTGTAGCGCTAATGTCTGCAAATGGGCAGCTTGGAAGCTGCTGAATTTAGTACTGTTACTGAAGATCCCCCTGAGCAAACTATTCTCCAAGAGATGCTGGGGACCGGTGCAGGGAAGGAACATCTATTTCTGCCTGGCAAAAGCAAACAAGCAAACACACACCCCGAGACTGCTGCGATTCTCAGAGATTACTAGCAAAGGGCAAAACTTGCATAACTGCCATAAATTATAAAAGCCTCCCTCAATCTTGGTTAATTTTCTTGTAAAAAGGGAGGGAAAAATCTGGAGCAGCTCAGCATGAAAACAATTGTGGGAGGGATAATAAAGAGACAGCACTGAGGTATCTAGTTGCTAGCCCTGATATCATTAAGTAAGTGCACTAGAAATGTCGAGGTAAATGCATAGCAGTGAATCACAGTCAGGCATGATTAACCTTGGGTAGTCTGAACTGGAAATCATTTACAAACACAAAGGTACTGAAGAACATCACAACAGACAGTACATCGAAAGTCATCCCAAGAGCGGGAGTCTTGCTGAGCACTTTGTGTATTTGTGTCATTTTTTAATTATTGTCATATTTTGCACGCGGGAGGATGGAAGATCACAGACCCTCGGCTCGGGGAGGAGTTTCTATGGCACCGCAAGGTCCTCTGAAACATGTGCACTGGTTGGAATCACTTTTCCTTGCACAGAAGTTTTATTGAACTAAAAATTTTAATTGCAACGTTCCAAGGTTTCCTGAAAAGATTCAGTTTTTGCCAAAGAAAGACCAAGGTCCTGTATCTGAAAATATTAAAGAACAAAAGAGCACTCTTTCTTCATCCCTCCCCCACTCCTTAATGCAGCCCTTCAGACTATAACTGGTAAAACCAGGGGGAGAAAGAATTTTAATAAAAATTAGGTGTTTTTAACAAAATCTGCGAAAGTTTTCTGACCATTGAAAATTGAACCTTTTATCACAAAACCAAAAGAACAAAACATTGCTGGATATTTCTGAACAGTCCTATAAGTTTAGAAATGCTCAGCGAAGCTGTAACCAGATGACCCATAGAGAGCTATATATATTAAGAGTACAACAACAAAAACCCCCTTCAAATCCAGAATTCTCGTGCCTTTAAAAGCATTCAATTACAAGGAACATGAATCAACTGGGGAAGACTCCAGACAGCTTAACACCTTTGTATTGTTTGCACCTTTTATTGCAATTCATCGGTGCCAGCTCAGGCGATTATTGTGCATGCCGAGGCAGTGAAGGCCATAGGAATATTGTGCAAAAGGATACAGCTCTGCTCAGACTTCCTCCCCGCTTTCGCATCATTCTCATTCTCCTACATCCATCTCAGTTATCTCTAGCATTGTAATAACTGCCCTTATTTATCTGCCTCATTAGGATGTTGCATCAATTAATGTGTATCATCTAATGCATACCAGTTTCTTAATGTTTAATATTATTATCAGTGGAGAGCTATGTCATACTGAGTCTATCTAGGGAGTTAATGCATACAGGAAAAAAACCCTATGCATAATGCTATTCAGAATGATGTATTTACTGTACCCCAACCCCCCCGAACAGACCACTACGCATCCTGCACTCTGGCTTTCTATACTCTCGGAGGTTATGGGTGGCACCTTTGGCCCCGGGGCTCCAGGTCACAGGGTTATATCTGGTTTTGAGGACCTGGAGCCCAGTGGACAAGGCAGGATGAATGTCTTGAGGGGAGACTTCATGTAAACGCTCAGTTCACAAGCGCCTCACTGCCTGATTCAGGAGGGTAATCAACCTGTCCTTTGAAGCTGCATAAATAATGTTTGGATGGAGGTAGTAAATCTGCACCAGGGATGAATTAACTGCCATTGAGTCATATAAGCTTGGCTTGAGTGTGTGGCTTGTAACATGCCTGAGGAAAATAAAAAAGACATTTGCAAGAAAGAAACATCAATTTGCTCCTCCCCGTCTTTTCTGTTATTTTTGTCTAGGCCAACATGACTTGCTTTGGGGGTTTTTTTGTTGATGTTTGTTCCATTTTCACAAGGAAACACTGATTCACAGTGAAACGAATCCACGGTTTCTTCTGGTCAGGCCCGAACATTCCACCTCTCCTACAACAGTGTCGCTCCTTTTTAGCACCCCGGCTAGGAGATGCCAACTGGAGTCCTTCGACACTCTCAGGGCAGCGACACCTCGCAAGAGGGTGCAGGCTTTTTTACCCACAGGGACCCCCGGCAGCGTTCGTGCCCTCTCGCACACATCTCCCCTTGAACACCTCCACCGGCTCCCAGCTGCAGGCCTGGGCACTGCTGGGGCATGCGGAATGCCATGGTCTTCTCCATGTACGCGGGGGAAGAGTATGTCCATTACTGTAGACGGACCCAAGCACATGCGCTCACGCATCCATATGTACGCATGCACTGCAGGTCCTTCTGGTTATGCATCGAGCACAGGTGCAAGCTGCTACATTCCCAAAAGAACAGAGAAAGTCTGTATTCACGACTGGCTGAGAACCAGGGATAAAAGTCTATCCTGGAAGAAGATGGAAAAGAGAAGAAACCCAGGGGAGGCCAACAGAAGGTAGCAGAAAGGGAACTGGGATGTCAGTGTGCACCTACACATCAACGTGAGTTAATTTACTTCACTGTAACACTCAAGTATCCAGCCCTCTATTCAATACCACATACGTTTTAGCTTACTAATAGCTTTTGCTCATATCACTCTCCCTTCTTTCTCATTTCCAGTGTTTGACCTCAGCTTTTCTCTTCCACTGCTCTCAGTTTTGTACCTCTTTCTGAAAATTTGGTGTTTGCAGTTCCTTTTCCTCCTTCTTAGCTGTATCCCTCTCATTTTCTTCCTCCTCTTTTGGTACAGCACTTGCTGGTTCCCTTCCTCTCATCTCCTCCTTTCTCTCCTGCCTCCTTTTCCACAAAATTTCTCTAACTAGAGGGGCCTCTGCTTCTTGAACACAGTCGTTTATCAGTGGTAACCAGTTGTTTCTACTTCTAAAAATTGCTCTGGGAACCAATATCTGCTGTGGGGTAGCCTTAGCATATAGTAACAATTTAAAGATAAGCATTATAAATATACTATATCTATTAGACCGCACAGTTTCAGAAGGTTGTAATAAGATCTCTTATTAGGCAAGGAACTTTTCACACCTAACCATATTCTGAAGTCTGCTGTATCTAATACAGCACACTATATGACACAGTACGTAGTCTCAAACCAAAACCATAAACATATTGGGGTGTATCTCTGAACCCATATTCTGGGTTCAGAGATACCCCTATTGTGGGTTCAGAGATCTTACGGGATTTTAATCTGATGAAGGAGAAGAAAGGAATGTAAAGAACATTCCTCATCAATAAAATGCCATCTAACTAGAAAAACCACTTTGGAGGATGGCTTATGTTTTACATATTGCTAAATATCAGCAAAAATAAATGTGTTCATTTCTCCAAAATACCTCCAGATGGCATTAAAACCCTTCTTCTTTCAGTCTTTATTGCGATATTATTTTTAAAAATGATAATTATTGGAATCATTATATTAACCATTCCCAGCAATCATACTATCAGAAGGCATAAGGCTGCTAATGCTTAATTAATTTAATAAGTTTGGCTAAATATGCTGACAAACTGTAATTACATTCCACAACACAATCTGCAGGACAAGCCATTTCTTACACCATATCAAATCTTTTTCTGGATTCATTTGCAGAAGATTTTTAATGTGTAGTTGCAGCAGAAATCAAAACATCCCACAATAAATCACCGTTATTGTACCTCCTTCTGTGACTACTTTTGGCCATGTAACAAATGGTGACACCTTTGAGAGATTTACATGATATAATGCTCTGAATTTAAATAACAGGAATCAGAAAACATAAATTATGGGCAAGATGCACTCTAAAATTCACATGACTGACTGTTACAAGAACTTCTTTCCCTCAAATGGGATTAAAAAGGTGAATGGTTTTGCAGAAATTCATAATGCTCCTGCCTGGTAGTTATTAAAGGAATTCACTTATCTAGCTCAGTTTGGGAGACTGATGCCATGTTGTTTTTTTTTTTAACTTTCAGCCCATCTGTTTCATAGACTGGTTTATGTTGGCAAAACAATTCAGTCCTTTGTATACTAGAGTTAAAAATGGTAAAAGCTCCTATTGTTGCACTAGAGTGAAGGTGAACACTGATATATTACAAGAGCCTGTTCCTATCTATTTCTCGACTTCTTTTGTTAATTCAAAAACATCAACAAAATCGTGAGAGACCAGAGATAGCTGTAATTGGATTTCAAGTAATTCAGAGGTGAAGCTGCAGACTGCAGTCTTTTAAAATTACATCAGTACATCAAAGGCATATGTGACATGATGTTTTTTAGCAACTGTGACAAACTCCGGCAGCATTAAGGTAATGTTGAAGTCAGGTTGTAAAGGCCAGCCTCGCACACCCACAAAAATAATCTCATATCTATTCAGCGTGATATGGAGCCATTTCACTTGCAAAGATCTCTGACTTACTAGCATGCAAAAGTTCTAGGAGTAATTAATGTTTAGTCATTATCTAAAAAGCTGTTTTAAGAAAAGCATCAGTGAAAGAGCTTGATCTTAATGAAAACAAACAAATTCTATTTTGCCCAACAAATCTGATAAAAACACAGCTGCCTTCTCCGATCTTAAACGCAAAAGTGACTTACGATGTATGGGTTGCGCTTTTCTCGGGACTCTTTGGCTCTACATCACTTTTCCCTTTAAAAGAGAAGAAGAAAATGACATCAGAAATGGGTCAATATGGAAACTGCTCAGACGTGACACATCAATGCTTTATTCATTGCTAACACTGACCACTCTTGCCACACATGCAGACCACTGCTGAGGCAATCACAGGGCTGCAGGGGCACTGCTGGAGCATTTGCGAGTGGGGAGTCAACCCTGACTTGACTTTTCTTGTCACTGCCACATGTACTCTGGAAATGTCAGGCAAGGAAACTCCACAAGAGAGGCTGCTTAGAGGACACAAACTTTATCAGGGATAGCAGACCTTGGAGCAATGGAAAAGATTTCCCTAGGGCCCTACAGCTCTGCTATTGAGAGTGTACCCCATCCAACATGCACATGCTCCGAAATCCTGCTCCAGGAACAGTAATTATTTCATACAAAGCAAAACAGCATCAGCAGGAGCTAGTAAGGCAGTGATTAGGACACAACTCTGCCAATGGATGTTTTGGTTCACATTCTGTATTGGGTTTGTGTGGCAAGGTTTTGGTAGTGGGGGGGCTACAGGAGTGGCTTCTGTGAGAAGCTGCTAGAAGCTTCCCCCATGTCCGATAGAGCCAATGCCAGCCGGCTCCAAGACGGACCCGCTGCTGGCCAAGGCTAAGTCCATCAGCAACAGTGGTAGCGCCTCTGGGATAACAGATTTAAGACGGGGAAAAAGTTATTGCACAGCAGCAACTGCAGCTGGAAGAGAGGAGTGAGAATATGTGAGAGAAACAACTCTGCAGACACCAAGGTCAGTGAAGAAGGAGGGGGAGCAGGTGCTCCAGGCACCGGAGCAGAGATTCCCCTGCAGCCCGTGGTGAAGACCATGGTGAGGCAGGCTGTCCCCCTGCAGCCCATGCAGGTCCACAGTAGAGCAGATATCCACCTGCAGCCAGTGGAGGACCCCATGCCGGAGCAGGTGGATGCCTGAAGGAGGCTGTGGCCCCGTGGGAAGCCCTCACTGGAGCAGGCTCCTGGCAGGACCTGTGGCCCTGTGGAAAGAGGAGCCCACACTGGAGCAGGTTTGCTGGCAGGGCTTGTGACCCCGCAGGGGACCCACGCTGGAGCAGTCTGTTCCTGAAGGACTGCACCCCATGGAAGGGACCCACACTGGAGCAGTTCATGAAGAACTGCTGCCCGTGGGAAGGACTCATGTTGGAGAAGTTCGTGGAGGACTGTCTCCTGTGAGAGGGACCCCACGCTGGAGCAGGGTAAGAGTGTGAGGAGTCCTCCCCCTGAGGAGGAAGGAGCAGCAGAGACAACGTGTGATGAACTGACCGCAACCCCCATTCCCCGTCCCCCCTGCGCTGCTGGGGTGGGGGAGGTAGAAAGTTCGGGAGTGAAGTTAAGCCTGGGAAGAAAGGAGGGGTGGGGGGAAGGTGTTTTTAAGATGTAGTTTTATTTCTCATTACCCTATGCTGATTTGAGTAGTAATAAATAAAATTAATTTTTTTCCCCAACTTGAGTCTGTTTTGCCCATGACGGTAATTGCTGAGTGATCTCCCTGTCCTTATCTCGACCCATGAGCCTGTCACTATATTTTCTCTCCTCTTTCCAGCTGAGGAGGGGAGTGACAGAGCGGCTTTGGTGGGCACCTGGCACCCAGCCAGGGTCAACCCACCACACATTCATTTTGACAGATTAAGGATCCAATCTTCAGCTCCTGTAAGTGGGGGCTGGGGAAGCCCTCTTTGCTATGTTGTATATTTTGGCTTAGGCACTCAACCCCAGGAGAAGTCAGGTACCCAAATGCTTGAGCAGTGTCAGAGGCCCAAGGGATGCCTCTTCACATTTCCTTACAATTCACACGGGTCCTTGCATAGCATGTTGGCTTGTGATGATCCCCTTCTTGTGTCCAAAATCCTATATCTGCCCAACACAACTTAGTTACATAGCACAGACACCGGGGAAGCAGACTGCTAGCTGATGGGTTGGTACTGCCTCTGCTAAGTCAGGCCAAGTCCTTCTCCCTCCTTTCTCCCCTCCAGAAAAAGTAAGGCTGATGTTGTTTGCTGTAATTATTGCTCTCTGAGTAACCTGAGAGAGCTGCACTTGAGTGTAAGATTTTTGTTTAGCTCTACCATGGATGTACAGTGTATGCCACTCCACTTGAGTCACCTTGAACTTGAATTCTGGACCTAGTGACTGTGCAGCTGCTGCTCCTCTTGTGTGTTGCTGGATGCTAATAGCTGTCTACACATGAGTTTATGTTGCCTAGCAGACAAGGAGGCGCAGAGGTTGAGTGTGACTGGTTTACTGATGGATGTGTTTTTCTTCATTACCTTTTAATGAGCTTCGTTAAACCAAAATCCACCTGTGCTTTCTGAAAAAAATGTGAGAAGTGCTTATTTTGGTCAGGCTGTTTCGATGTTGCCTGATTTTCTGCTCATTGACTTGAGTTGAGTGGGTTTTGGATCAGCCCCCAACCTATTCCATGCACATAAGCATTACGTATCATCCATTTGCTGCTGACAAAGTCCTCACCTTCAGTTTCCATACAATGCTGGGGTGCCAGCAACGGCTGTAAGGGGCACCTCTGGAAAACTTGCTCTTGCCTTCAGAAGAGGCAGGGTTTTGCTACCAATGTCCTTCCACTGCTGTACAGAAGCAAGCTGAAGGACTTACTCTAGACAGTGACCTTCTGGAAGTGGGTGTCTTGTAGAGGAGGTTCTGGGTATTGCAAACACCTTGCCGTGGTGCTTTTAGATCTCATCCTCCCTTCTGGAAGGGCTTGTGTCTACCCATCTTAGGTGCCTAAACTTTAGCGAACAGGATGGGGGAAGCTCTGGATGACTTCAAAAGCACTGATGCCTCTCTGTGGACCTCTAGGGAAGCTAAGCACATACTGTAGGGGGACAGCTAAAGGCACCTAAAATTTAGGCACGAGCGGGGCATCCACACGAGATGGAATACATCCACTCCATAATCTCTAGGTCACTTTTCACTTTTAGCAGAGACCTCAGAAAGTATATCCAGATGACGAACTTGCTGGGTAGAAAGCTGTTGCTATAGTATACGCTTGTCAGCCTTAGGGTGCCTGGAGCCCTGGAGCTCATCTGCATTATGGTAATTTGGAACAAGAAACCAACAGTAACAGTTGGCATATTTTCAAAGATTTTCTATTCGTAACTTAGGCTTTTTATAAGTGATGAATTATTACCATGAACATTGGTTTGTTTGAGTGTGAGAGGGAATATGGATTCCTGAGTGCTTTGCCAGCAGAGTTCACATCAGTTCTACTTTCAGCAGTGTATGTTAATGCAGCAACAAGGGAAACAGCATAAGAACTGTGAGGAGAGAGAAAAGGGAATCTCTGTGATTTAGCCAAACTGGATATTAATGAATTATCCTACAGTAAGCATTTGCAGCTGCTTTTATGCTAATCGTCACTTAACATACTTCTGTGCGGAGGGGGAGGACGAAGCCTGTACAGATGGTAGAAACACATCAGTCTGGCCTATCAGAGTAGAAAATCTGGCCATTAATGCTTTATCAGTTCCTTCCAACTTTGTTCTCACTTGACTGAATCATAGAAATTTTAAAAATATGTATAGACTAAGCATAGTTGAATGTCACAGATACAATACAGATAAGATTTTTGGATAAGCATATGTAAAAGGGAATTACCTGTCAGCACAACTTCTTTTTTCCACACTCACTCTTGACCAGACTAAGATTTGCTTTCCATTTTCCATGTAACCTGCCAAATACATGCAGGTGCAATTGTGGGAGGCTGACATTTGCCGAATTGCTAAATCCTCTCTAGCTCTGGCTTCTTCTTATGGGCAGATTTGTGTTGTCCTTTGTTTTTCTTAGTCTTTTTGGAATGGACAGCTACCCACCTCGCTATGGGACTGCTGTTAGCACACTTCAGTTCAGGTGCTAAGCACTGTGTATGTCTCCTGAAACAAGTGTGGATGTGTGTGTGTGTGTCTGTGTGTTGGTGTGTGTATTGCATACACATGCCTCCAGACACTCACACTGGAAACCATCAGTCCTCAGATCCTTAGCCACAGAGCTGCGAGTTCTTTGCTAGTTTCTACCTCATCTCACACAACTCCCTTTCTAATCTTTTTAGATACAACCAGAGGAGACGTGTCCAGATTTCTCCCATTTCAAAATAAATTTCAAATGAACTTTTGTAGAATTTCCCTGATGAATAGTGGGTGGCCAGAGAAGGAGTTCTCTCCTCTGAGCTGGAATTTGGGTGAATCACTCAACTTAACCAGGCCACGTTTCCCTTTCTGGGTAACACGGATAAATAATATTTATTGTGACAGAGCGGTATAACTTCAGCTATTATGGATTTTTAAATGCTTTGATTTCCTTGTGGGGGAAGGATGAGAGAAAAGCAAATGTTATCCATGAGAAAGACAATGTTTGGAGCTGGAGTAAAACCATTGCAAACGACAGGCTCAAGAACCACTCCAAAGAAGACATGGTGCAATGGGAAATAACAGCTAATTGGAACTCTGAAGATGTGCATTTGGATAACACAGTACATATAGACCATTAGATTTCTTTCCCACATAGAGTCATTTGCTAGCATTTCCTCACATCCTGTATTGGGTTTGCGTGGCAAGGTTTTGGTAGTGGGGGGGCTACAGGAGTGGCTTCTGTGAGAAGCTGCTAGAAGCTTCCCCCATGTCCAATAGAGCCAATGCCAGCCGGCTCCAAGACGGACCAGCTGCTGGCCAAGGCTAAGTCCATCAGCAACAGTGGTAGCGCCTCTGGGATAACAGATTTAAGACGGGGAAAAAGTTATTGCACAGCAGCAACTGCAGCTGGGAGAAAGGAGTGAGAATATGTGAGAGGAACAACTCTGCAGACACCAAGGTCAGTGAAGAAGGAGGGGGAGGAGGTGCTCCAGGCGCTGGAGAAGAGATTCCCCTGCAGCCCGTGGTGAAGACCATGGTGAGGCAGGCTGTCCCCCTGCAGCCCATGGAGGTCCACAATAGAGCAGATATCCACCTGCAGCCCATGGAGGACCCCATGCTGGAGCAGGTGGATGCCTGAAGGAGGCTGTGGCCCCGTGGGAAGCCCTCACTGGAGCAGGCTCCTGGCAGGACCTGTGGCCCCGTGGAGAGAGGAGCCCACGCTGGAGCAGGTTTGCTGGCAGGGCTTGTGACCCCGCGGGGGACCCACGCTGGAGCAGTCTGTTCCTGAAGGACTGCACCCCGTGGAAGGGACCCACACTGGAGCAGTTCATGAAGAACTGCAGCCCGTGGGAAGGACTCACGTTGGAGAAGTTCGTGGAGGACTGTCTCCTGTGAGAGGGACCCCATGCTGGAGCAGGGTAAGAGTGTGAGGAGTCCTCCCCCTGAGGAGGAAGGAGCAGCAGAGACAACGTGTGATGAACTGACCGCAACCCCCATTCCCCGTCCCCCTGAGCCACTGCAGAGGGAGGAGGTAGAGAACTCGGGAGTGAAGTTAGGCCTGGGAAGAAAGGAGGGGTGGGGGGAAGGTGTTTTTAAGATGTAGTTTTATTTCTCATTATCCTACTCTGATTTGATTGATAATAAATTAAACTAATTTCCCCAAGTCGAGTCTGTTTTGCCCGTGATGGTAATTGCTGAGTGATCTCTCCCTGTCCTTGTCTCAACCCATGAGCCTTTAGTTATATTTTCTGTCTCCTGTTCATTTGAGGAGGAGGAGTGATAGAGGAGCTTTGGTGGGCACCTGGTGTCCAGCCAGGGTCAACCCACCACACATCCAAATCCTTTTTTTCCCTGATTTCCTTTGAGTTTGATGTACAGGACTGGCAAGGTCTGTGTCTCATTCTAACTGTGTCTTGTTCGATGTCTTATTCCAGCACCTCAACAAGAATCCTCACGGACACGGGTCTCAGAGGTAGTACCAAGTGCAGCACCAGCTCAGCTGCAAATATATGCTGATTTTGCTGAGCAGGATGAATGAAGAGATAAGAAGAAGCTGGAGGTACTGCGGTGTGGGAGGGCAGATGGGGGAATTGGAAGTAAAGTGAGGTCAGAGACCACTGGAGCAAGGAGCAGAGGAAAGTTGTAAGGAAGTAGGACCAATTTCCTAATCCACAAGAAAGCAGGTTTCATTAGATCTGCAGAACAACCTATTTTATTCAAGTGTTGAAAGAAGGAAATACTCAAAATGAAACTATGACCAAAGCTGGCCACACACTGTGGCCTCTGATGTCATCGCGAAGCCCTCAGCTCAGCTGGTGTGTTTGTCATGCTCGTGACTCTGAGTGTGTTTGCATAGCCCTCTCTATTATGGCCCTTTCGTGCTTCCTTCTCTCATTACTGTATTCATTATTTTCTGACAAAACCTTATCCCCTTTGCCTTTTATTATTTCCTTAGTGCTGGTACTCAGAGCAATATCAAACCAATGCCAGCAATTAAGTGACACCACTGCATGTTTCTTCACAACATTGTCTTCCGCATGCCAACCTTTCCCCAGCAAAGAGCCACACCGTTTTAATAGCCTACATCTCCCAGCCTTGTCTCTCTGGATGTCTTCTCCCTCACGCAGTGGGTGACCAGCCACTTTCAAAGCCCTACATACCAGCTCAGGGCATTTTTCATCTTCTGTCACAGCCCTGTAATTTGCAAACAAGGCTCTGTGCTGGCTGACAGGTCAGGAAGCTAGCAAAATAGTTCTTTTGGTTGAGATTATTTTGTGTTGAGAGCATTTTGTGTTGAGAGCAGGATAGGATCATGTATTTTTAATACGCAAAACAACATTAACAACAGTCAGAGGTGTCAGGGGAGAGTATTAATATTTTGGTTTGCAGAACAATTCAATCTTTCCTTTCAATACAGCTGCTAAGTTTTTTACTGTAACTAAATGTAATTAAAGTGCTGCTGATCTGCACCATGATTTGTAAGTTGGAGTCCACTGAAAAGCCCCGACCAGGAGCCACACAAGCACACATCACTCCCCTGCCCACACTGCTAGCCAGAAAGACCCACGGCCATATGGTCTTTGAGACATTATCTGGTGTTAGTTTGGCAGGATTTATGTAGCTTATTACTGTGCAATAGCCACAAAATATACCATTGCCTATGAAAGACAAATGATAACAAGTCTTCCTGCAGAATTTTCTGGCAGCCTGGATCTGGCCGTGCAACTAGGTCAGCTCTTTCCTAGCTTTCTAAAAAATCCACTTTTGCCCTTTCAGTCTTTCTCATCTACACAATGAAATGGCCATAACAAAATTAATCCTTTTTGTTCTTCCCAGTCAAAAAGAGCTGACATTTTGATGGTCACTCTTCAATTCAGTTCTCCACATTTGGCCATAGCTGAGTACTGCCTGCTGAGGCTCTGCGCTGTCCTTGTCTGCCACCGGTTCCTTACTCTATCAGTCACTTGTTTTTCATAGTCATTGTCATCCCCTCCACCCAATGCAGCCAGAAAATGTGTTGGTACTTACTTGTATTGTTGTGTCCTGTAGATCCCTGTTGTGACTCCTACAGTAATAACAGAAAAAAGGTACGGTGTGTTATTTTTATGGCACTTTTTAGTTGCAATACTTGCTTGAACGTTACCTTAACAATACAAACAGCATTGTTAATTGTTCATTCAGTTTCAAAGTAATTTTCAATTACAAGAATAAATCCAATATTTCTTTGAAAATCCATTAATTCTAAGGCTTGTAAACTTATTCCACAACAACCTTTTAATGGTGCAATTCCTTGTATAGCTATTACAACTCTCCTGCTCACTATTCATTTATTGATCAGCCAAAACTCGTCTATTATCTTCTACAAGTTTAGATAAGAAGACAGAGGGAAGACCAATATTGTTTCATGGACCATTGGATTCCTGAGGTAGTAGCACAGGTGGTCTTTCCTTTTCACATGTTGATATTGACAGCACCGGAGAATGGAAATACAGACTTTAGTTCTAGGTCCCCAAGATTACAAGGTCAATCTCGTACTACAACTGCAATATCTATGAATATGGTGCAATAAATCAGACCATTTTTTCCTCACATGCAAATATTCACCTATTTTACTCACAGAGTTTGTTTGCATTCATAAAAAATATAAAAGAAGCCTATAAATAGAAGGGAAATACAAATATAAACTATAACAAAAAGATATTTAAATTAAGGGAAAAAAGAACACTTTGCTATGGATGACAGCAGGGAAGGTATCCTGTATGTAACTCTGCTTCTGAATAACTCAGACATGCACAGGAATACCACCTTGTATACTTGCTGCAGTTACAACTGCAGTAAAGACTGCTCAGAGAGGCCAGGCACCCACAGCAACACACGTGGTCATTTTTGGTGAGGAATCGGGCACTGGACCAGATCCCTGGTCCACAGAGGCTGAGCCAAATGCACAGCTCATCAAGAAAGGAACTGCAAGTCCCCAGAGAGCTCAAGGATGCTCCAACTCGGCCGAGCTGAGATTTTGCTGCTGAGTCACTCAGAAGCATGCCTCAGGGATTTGGGGCCCCAAGAGTTTCTTGGCATCTCTAAATGGAGGTTGGCTGGACCGCAGGCACTGGGGTCTCGAGGGCTCAGCTAGTCAAATCCCCTCGATCTGCACCATTTGCTCTGGAGTCAAGGCTCTCCAGGCTGCATGGCTTTGATCTGTAATTTTTATGCTATAATACACATCTGCAATTCACTCCCATCGTACGCACCTGAAATGCGAGACATTAAATTTTTGGGCAAGCCCTAAGAGTTTCTACCTTCAAACTGCAGTATGAAAAGATCTGTACCATGTTTCACATGCTGACAATAATTTCTCAATAATTTGAAATTGTCTACTTTTGACAAATTGTCTCAGCTTTTTGTGAATGCTTCTGATGAAGGGATATTAAAGCCTGTTTTTTATGGTGACTGAATATAATCTTAAGAAGTCTGGATCAGCTTGCAGTAGTAATGTAGTGACATGTACTCTTGAATTTAAATGCTACTCTAGTAGCCAACCAGGCTACCAATAAAAGTAGGCTATTAGAGCATGTTCAGTTTCCAGAATAGTGAATTTATGTACCTAGAGAAGTTTGGGGGAATACAATCACTTTGATGGAAATACCCTCGGGTTTATAAAAGTGTTTGAAAGTGCTAAACAAGGATCTTGCTCACTCTTTTACATTTTCATTAACCTCAGGAAGAATGTACCCTCCCCTTTAACTGCCTAGCACAGTATCTTACCTCTGCAGTTGGCTCTGCATAGTCTCAAATTTGACATCAGCAAAACATATGAGCAACATATGAGCTATAACATTTTCACTTTTCCTTTTAACTAATTCTTTAAAATAAGTGTCTTGACTCTCAACAAATTATTCTTAATAATAAAAGCTAATACAAAAATCTCATCGCGAAATAGAGAATGCTCCCACTGAGGTAGGAAAAAAGTACGACTTTATGTAACTTAAAAACCAAAGGTGAAGTCTTCACTTCTGGAGATTATTTTCTAGTGCATTTGCTCCAGCTTGTTAAAACAAGAAAGGAAAAAGTAAATGAATTGAGCATGTAAAGAATAACATCACTATGATAACTTAGCTTCTGCTGAAAATAACCACCCAATAGCTTTGTGACAAGACACCAGTTCTCCTGGAGTGGATAAATTAATTCTCAAATAACAAAATGATGGCTGATCCCGTAATATCACATACACATAACTAGAAATCAAAGACCTGATCAAACTTTCAAGACATGAAATCACAGTAAAAATGAAGAAAGAGAGCAAAGCAGGCAGCAGAATTAACAGCATTTCTTTCCCACACAAGAGTAGAGAATTAATGCCTGAACATGAAAGCTCATTCGCACAAGCATCAAGTGAGCTCTTATTTACCAAATTTAATTATTCATTTAAAGTTTATTTATTAAGATGTTTTTAATAAAATTACAATCAAATAATGCCTGATCATTTGTACATAACAAAGTGTGACAGAGATAGGAGAAAGGAAAGCACACACAGTCTGTCACATCACACACTGATTCAATTATCCTTAAGCTTTGAAAAACAAGAAAAAAAGACACTGTCATTGCCCCTTCCTAGTAAAATTCAAGAGTACAAATTAATTCCACCAAGAAAGAAAATGCAAAGTTAAGGATGAAATGTAACTTTATGCCCTCTATTACATAAAGGACAGTTCCCTAAATGTGCTGTCCCAGCAGCGCTGTGCTGGGAAACCTACTGGGCACTGCTGCACGTGTCAAACCTGACCTGGACTTTCCTTCCATTCTTGTGCATTAATGCAGAACTCCCATGTTAATGAGGTCTGATTTCATATACAGGTACAGCATATGCACATACATCCCCCCCATCCACCGAGCATACAGTTATACAGATGGACACATCCACATGCGGTTTCAAATATGCAGTTCTGTTATATTTGTGATGTATAAACCTCAGTTATTTAGTTTTTATTACTAGACTGATTTCAAAACTAGTCTAGCTATAGTTGCTGTAGCCTTTGCAACTTTAATAGCCTAATTAATAAATTTCAAGTTTCAAGCTGTCAGACCACTAATGACTTGAGCTGCAGGTTAAAAGCAGTGTGGCATGTATGGGAACTAATGATGCTGACACTCAGTTTTTATAGACAGAAAAGTAAGGATGATTTGCATCCTTGCAACAGGGCAGGAGTCCTACAAGCTTCTCTTTTTCTCATTCCCAAAATGATGAGTATCTTTACACTTGGGAACTGTCTTCTGTTAAAAAGGATTGCAGCCTACTTGCTTCTCTGGCTGGAAGAGTCATTGCAAATGAACTGAACTGATCTCTCAACACTGCCATAAAGACCGAAAATGAATTCATGGTACCATGCATCGCTTGGAACTAAGAGATGAAGCCGATGCTCTGAATTTAGCCTTTTAGCCTCTTTGCTGGCCTTGGCCACTATTTAACTGACAGGCCCATTTGTCTGAATAATGTGCGATCCACAACAGTTTGGTGTAGTCCTTAGGTTTTAACAAGTTGGGACAGCCACATAGCTTACCTGTGGGAAAGCTTCCTAAGAGTTATGGAGACATCCCCTACGAGATCCAATAAAGATTTTACACCACACTTTGTGAAAAGCAATAGCTAGCTTATGAATGTTTCAAAAACACGTTTGAAAAATTAGGAAACCATTCTTTGCATTTTGGAGCCTAAAAAGCGGATGCCCTCTAAAGTCTGCGACTACAGATTCAGAGTAAGCCACAGAAGTAGTTTTTAATTCTTTTAAAATATTTTAAAATAGAGGTGGTGTCTAATATTAACATGATCTATGGCCAGTAATGCAGGATTTTTCCAGGACTCTGGTGAGTTTTGTTAGGTACTTCTTCCCCATCTCACACAAAGCACTCTAATTTCTGACCATGCAGACCACCCAGGCCACAATACAGTTGTGATGTTATTATATGTACAAAAGTATGCTCATATATTATTAGATTAAATCTTGTCTATCCTAAGCTTAAATAAAATGGAAATTCTACTTTGGTAAGACGAAAGGAAACCACCTAGAAAAGGCTCTTTAAAAATGAATGGTAGATCTCTGAAACGGCTCTGCAGTTCAAACTATTAGAATATTTCCCAGAGAGATGGCTGAACAGGCAGAGAGAAGATGAGAAAGTCAATATCAACCATTATTCACATATCTTTGCCCTATGGTCTGTGGTTCTCCTATTCCTATATTTATCACAATACATTTAGTTGTGAGGAATTGCATTCATGATGGCCACCCAGATACGCTGATAGGTGCATACCTTGCCCATGCATGTCTGCACACGTGCCAGACAAACGTATTGCGTGGTGATAATTATGGCAGAAACTGCGGAGCTGCAAGCATGGCTTCGTTTCTGTCATCCATATCTGGGCACTTCACCTGCTTGTAAGCTGCTGATCCATCTATCTCCTACCGGACTTACTCTAACGTAACAAGCTTGTAGCCCGCCTACCATCTTCAATCAGCTGTCTCCCTTCAACGAGCAAACAGACAGTGAGTTATTTCCTTCTTTTTCTTTCATAACATGCCAGAGATGTTTTGGTTTACACCCCTGGTACTTCAAAATCATGACACTCTCATCCACGGAAAAGCTGTTTTACTGTAGGCAAATCTTGAAGGTTTCTTGGCTCTGTGGTTATAATTATTCCCTGCACTAGATTTTGCAGAATGGACTTAAAAGTTACCGAAGGAGCTTGCTTTAACAGGAGAAAGGCTATAAACAGCATCAATACCATCTTTCAAGCTTGAACACTTCATGAAATATGCTTGTGGCATATAAACAGTATATGGTGATACAATGTGAAATTTTTATTGGCTCTTGCATAGGATAGCTGATTTCATTCCCTCCTGACTTACCAAGTATAAATAATGTGGTTTCCCCAAGGTCGTGCCGATGAGCTTTACCACGCTGCACTGCATCCTCCCTGGGATACACATACAATAGTGGAGCTGGTTTCAAGGGAACATCAGTAGGATCAGTGGCCTTGGTCCCTTGAGGGACCAAATACTTCCCTGGCAAATACTTCTGTGGCCCCTCTGGGCATCATGGCACTGGGCTGCCTGCCTCTCTAGCAAAGCTGCCCCTGAAGCCAGGTTGGTGGCTGGGGATGTATGCCCACTCCTCAGCCCCTGACTGCAGAGGCCAGTGTATTAGTAAAGCCCACCTCAGACCTCAATGGTTTCAACAAAATTCTCAGCCAAATGAAGCTGGAGCAATGGACACGAGCAGAGGCTTCTTGACTCACAGCAGCTTGTGCCCTGAGGTTTCAGTCAGGAGCATCAGCAGGTGCCCGCAGAAGGCACCACATCTGGACACCCCATCAGGGACACCTGCGGTTTTGCCTTGTGGTGAGGAACTTGTGACCCACACAGCAGCATCAGTGCTGCTGCCAGGAGGTGTGCAAACAAGACCGTGTGGCCCTGCAGAGGCTGTAAGCAGCAAAAAGGCAGGGGATACTGGCACACACATGGAGAAGGTCATCAGCATGGCATCAGCCTCAGCCCAGAGACCTCACACACTTAGTCAGGGCTCATGTAGGACATATTTTGAGGTGCAGGAGGCATGTTTCTACATGATGCTGTGTGTCTTACCTTGTTTGGGAAGGGAAACTTGCTTTGTTCTGCCTTTCCTGGTGTGTGAATAGCTGACAGTGGCGGAGGCCATGAATGGGTCATCTCCTGAAAAACAATATTTTACAGGAAACTCTGTTTAGAAAGTCAATGGAATAGGAGACAATGACAGTATATCAGTAGCAAGAGTGCCTGGGTAGTGGAATATTTAAGTTACTGCAGCTTCTAGGAAATGCCCAGTTTACATGTAATCTAGACAACACATGAGCTACATTGACTTTTATCACAGACTCTTGAGAGCAGTTCTTAAGCACCGTTTCATTTCCCTGAATAGTTAATGCATCTTAAGTGCAAGAAGTTTGATTTTTCTGACAATCTGCAGCCACATTTTAATCATGCAATGTATTCTGGCTGGTGAGACTAACAGAAGAACTTTTTTTTGTAGTATGGGAACAGAAATTTCAGTTCATGACCAAGTAATGGGGTACACACTATGGAGTAATGATGAAATAGATTTCATAGACAAGGTCAGAATGATAAATGCTTAACACTTGCTCAACAGTTAATTCCTAAAATTGCCTTTATCATTGTAAAGAAGTTGAATAAGTTCCTAACTGCAACGTGTTTGTGCCTTGCAGGACACAGACATGTGGCAAGCCCTAAACAAGGTGTGCTGCACTCCACCTTTGTCTCCTCCCTGTGTTGTTTCGAAGGACATTTTTTAATAGCTAAGAGACATATGTAGCTTGACCTGACTTGTATGCGGTCATCCTTGACACAGCTTCAGGTAGCAGGTAGACACACGTTCAATACCATTATCATTCAAGCCTGAATGACTTGGTCTCCAAAGCAAGGCTGCTTTTGGGAAGGTGTATATTAAACACTTCAGACAAGAACTTTGTTAAGAGAGAGGCTTCATATTCCTCTCTAGTGCAGGCTGTTAAAGGATGGACATGTTTTTTGACATGTTCAGCACCAACAGCCATAATATTTGGTACACAGTAACTTAACAGAATTAATATGAGAAGTAGCGTGGAGCGTGACAACCCTGAAGAGCTGGCCCATAAGTTTCAAGAGCTGACGAGCAAATAACATCCTGCCTAAGCAGGGGGCTCGCTGACACTATCAAGAGTTTGCCTGGCAGATGCTTTGCTGGGTTTTGATACCATTAGCTGGCTGTGGAATTGTTTCTCAGTGATATTCCAAGGAGTTGTGCTGAGATCCACAATCAGTCCCAAAATAATACTGGAGTTATATTTCCATGACTCATTCCTTTTTAAAGAGAAAAGAAAATGTTCTTGTTTGAAAAAACGTGTGGGTGAGTCTTTTGCCCATCCTTCGTCAGTGCTGATGGAAGTGCTTCCTGACCTGGCGCGGATTGAGCTGGGGCATTTTTTACATAGAGGAAGGTCTCCGGCTGTTCTGCCAGTGAGAGGATCAGCCCTTTCAACATAGTTTATTAGTAATAAATGTCACCTTTAAAGCATTCTTGATAAACAGTTTATTTCCTAATAAAAACTGCATTCTTTTATTTTATTTGAGGCTAAAAAGTTACATGATTTATTATACTTCTGTAATCTACATGCGTGCCTCTAATCAGAGCATCATCTGGTTTGCAGTTTCAGTATCAGAATTGCTTTGCTTTTCAGTTCTTTGAGGCAGATTGTTCATCTTATGACTTCCTTATCTGATAAGTGCCAGCAATAGCAGTATATAGTAATTTTTAATATACAGTAAGTTCTTTAAACTCAGGCAACAAAAAACACAGGCAACCAGACTGCTGTTTGCTACAAGTACCTGGCACACATGCTATTCTTTTCAAAAGATTAAGGAATTACATACTGAGAAATATTCCAACAGTAAGGGTTTATGACAATAAATTGATGAAAAGGAGATTTGCAATGTGGACATTTAATCCTAAGGCTGTGATCTAAAAAAGTATAGCTTTCTCACCTGCTTTTCTCTGCTTTTCTGTTACAGGACCATTTGTTTACTTTCTAGAAAATGGGATGTTGTGCATATAGACTAAAGGTATTTCCACCGGTAAAACCCCATTCCCAAACAAACAAAGTGTTTTTCCCTACCAGTTGAGGTGCTGAGCCCAAAAGTACACATAGGAATGAAATATGTTTCTCTTTCTTCTGAAGGGCAATGCTTTACGTTATCTCTGTCAATTGAAGAATCGGGGCAGCCAGACTGGGAACGTCTGGTGGCTCTGACCTAAAGTTATCCTACTTGTGAAATATGCTATTCAGTACTTATGATTTCCATTTGCCCAAGAAGCAGTTCCTCCAGGTTATATGGTGGCTGACCCCCACTGTCACCTTCAGGGAAACGTTGTCTGAGAAGCCTGCTATATGCCGTGCAGAAACCAATCTGTTACAGCAGCAGACCTCTTCCCTCCCACCTTGCCTGCCCGAGTCTGACAATGATGCCTTCATCCAGGGAAAGGACCAGAGGGCTGATTAAAAATAAGGGTGACCTTTTTTTTTTGACATGTCAGAATCTTTCATTTCTTCTTTTTCCCAAGATTATTTCTCATCCACAATTCAATGAAAAATGGCCTTAATGGTCTTTTTTTTTTCAGCTAGCTTCTCTTCTCCCTTTTTACTTTCAGTTGTGGTATATAATAAGGCTTTCTACATAATTTAAATTTGACGTAACCCTTTCTGACACAAAGATTTAGTAAGACCACTGATATTTGCCAGGGTTAATAATTGCCCTTATCATGAATATCTGAATGTGAATTTACTAGAATAATATTTTGAGTTGTGATCATATGGTGTATTTATCATTACCCTTTGGAATTCAGACAACTATAAAATGAAATCAAATTAGAAAAAAAAAATCAGAAAACTAACATGAAAAATACCCCAAACTATAGGCTGTCACCACTGAGGAGTGGTAAGATTTAAACATAGTAAAATATTTTTTGAAAAGAGAAACATTAAACTATGTGCACATTCTCCTTCTGGCTGCCAAGAACAGAATCTCAAAAATCAGGAGAAAGGATTTAGGTGTCCAGCAAGTGTCAACACTTTGCAAGGTCAAGCAGAAACAAATCCAGAATATGTTCCTGTGTGCCAAATCTCATGATTTTAGACTCTATCTGAAGATATTTGAGACAGATTAAAAGCACTAGTGGTGACATATGATGATATCAAGATCTTTTTTTAATACATGGTGTGAAATGTTTGAAAATGTAAGCCCAAATGGCAACTATCTAACTAACCAAATAGAAAGGACTCAACTTTTATTGTTAAAATAAACTTTCATGCACAGCTTCTCTTTTCTGCTCAGCTAACTTGCCTGTCTTTGGAGTTTGGGATTGGCAGTATTGGCATAAGGCACCCACTGGACTGAAAGCAATGTTTCAAATGGACTGATGAAAATTTAAATGTACTTAAGATCCTTGACACCTTCAAATTGGTGTTAGAACATTGATTGACACAAAAGATTTTTGAAATTAGAAAGAGAAAAAAGCAGGGATTTTTTTTAGCATAAATCAAACAAAAAATAAGTCCGAAACACCTGGCACCAGAAAATGTTCCAGCCACTACAAGATAATGGTCTAATTTAAAACCAATTTAGATCTTTCTCCAAACTTGATTAAGTTAACCTTAAAGTCCTGAACAACGTTAATTAAAGGAAGCACTGAGAAGCCATTTGGGGTCCAGAAGTGGGGAAAACAAAGATTTCTGGATCAAAGAAGGAAGCCCTGACTAGACTGCTTAAAAATACATGTGGATAAGCACGTGTGCCCAACTGCAGCACAGCTTGTTTGAGATGACAACGACTGCCCTCCTCCTTCTGTGGCCAGATGCACAAGACCTGAGGGGCGGCTCTGAGACCCCCTCTTTTTTTTTAACATATCTTTCTCCTTGTGAGGGTTGCAGCGATGTTGTTTCACACTGACATCTTTGTGGTGGTGGTGATGGCACGTCTCACTCACATGCATATTGTAACTCCACAACTCTACAACTCTACTCGTCTCCACCTGTAGTAAATCAGTTTTCAGCAGTTACACATAAATGTCCAGTTTTACAAGCTATAAAGGTCCAAGGCTAGTTAATCTTAGTCAATGTGCCAACTTGGCTTTTCTTCTTACTGAAGGGAAAACCTTCAAATAAAGAAATCTATAGTATTGTGTTTCCTTGCTCCAAATTCTGTTTCTGCAGCAACAATTAAGTAACGAGACATTTCTTGTGGATTAATGACTGCTTGGCAGTGTTTTGTTTGGGGCTTTTAACCCTAGCTTGTAGGTAATTTTTCAGGAAAAGTACCATGCAGAGGTAAATAATAGTATTCACTCTAGACTTAAGGCTATGCTATTTATCTAGTGCTATCAATCTTGCTGTGTGGCACATGATACCAGGAATAGCTAAACTGATTCAGAAAAATTGTAATTAATAAAAAGTAGGGAGACCAGTATCATCTAGATTTAAAGTCTAGCCACATGTATTATCTTGCTGTTCATTCGCTGCCAAAACCAGAACTTATCATCGGGCCACTAAGAAAATTGACTGTTTAATCCTCCTCTTTGCTTGTGCTCACCTAGCCAATTTTTGATTCATAATATTTTGTCTCTCCACAGATGATGATTTAAGAAATGTTTGTAGTGTCTCATAAAGGACCCTGTCAAACACCTTTTGAAAATTATTTTAACTGGCTCAACTTCATCCACTGCTCTACTGACATGTCGCAGAAATTATAGGAGACTGGTGAGACACAATTTTCCTTTGCAAATACTCTGCTGTTTAGCTCACAGGGACCGCAGAGGCTCTCTCTTTGTAGTTACCTACACTAAAATGCAGATTTTAGGGAAGCATTAGATATATTTATTCAGCTGGAAGTCAAGGCAACACAAAGCTAACGCAGAGCTTTCCAAGACCCTTTAGCATGTGATCACAGGACACAGTTTGAGAACCTCTAATCCAGTTACTCTCCTGTCTTCATAAAATAGATTATTTTTTTTTTAAACACAGGAGACTCTCTCTTTAACTGCTGTCAGTTGGCAAAGATCCCTTTTAGTTCAGTGAAGCTACAGTGCCACTAGCTGACAACATGGCTATGACTTTAGTGTCAAACACCCAAAGCAAAGAGTCTGACACTGAAACTTTTGGAGGCTATGTTGAAGCTGACAGCATTTCACTACGATAAGGTTCCCATGATGTGAAAAACAAATTTTCTTTTTTTAAAATTGATTCCTCTAGTATCTGTTATTGCTGCAACTTTTCTAACCCAAACCTCAAATATACACCTGTAAAATAAAAAGATAAAGCTGTTTCCTCTTGTTTCTTTACGATGTCATTTATCCAAACTACATCTACTTAACTCTTTTTCTTCTTCCTCATAAGCCCTGTAGTTTCTGTTGAGCACTTGATAATTTTCCTCTTTCCATTTGAGCATCTTTTATTTTGTCATTACCCTTTTGGTAACATGTTATTCAGAACCACCACCCCCAACAAACTATCTTGTCATATTCCAGCTTCTGTTGTTTCCTGTTTTACTTCCTTTCCATCTACTTCTTTGGGCAGGTTTTAAAATTAGTTAATATTTATGTCACGTATGATGCAAAATGCTTTCTACACTTGAGAAGTGACAAGTGTGGTTTCATCCACCCACTAACTGAAGGATGAAATAAGGGAACTACTACGCACTCCCTGTCAAGGAGCTGAAATAGCCATAAGGACACCATTTACACTGAGCTGGGTGCCAGTTCAGCACTGAAACTCAGTCAGCAGTTCTTCTGTCTCCCCTACTCCTGTTAAAACAATTCCAAGGAGTCACTTTTTTCACAGCAATCTGCTGCAAAACACATTCTACTACATTTCCCCTTTGGCACCAGTTCCAAGACCCTTCAAATGCCCTGTTGCTTTCTGTAATATGAATTCCTTTCAATAGGCTTCATCAGTATAACATCCAAAGATATATGACAATCCAGGGAAGAGTGCTTGTCAAGGAATTTTTTTGTTCTAAGCAAAGAAATAAAGGTAATTGTGTAGTTTGTGACTGTGTCATTTGTGCTGTGCTTGGTTCTTCAGACCTGCATGGATGGGCATTAGCTGAAATTGCTTTATAGAAACAGGACTCTGTGTACGTGTGTGTGTGCGTGCCTGTGGGCTGGGGAGAAGGAAAGAAAAAAAAGAGAAATTAGGCCCTTGGAAAGGGAGAAGGTCAGAGATTTTGCAGACTGCAGCATTAAAGAATGTGTTTAGCATTAAATCTCCAGATATTTGGTATCTACAGAACTAAACCATTCCAAATCATGAACATTTGCAACGTGATCTGTGGATCAATTCACTCTACAGCAAATCACAAATGCTGGTGCAATAAGTTTCTGTTTGGAATACGTTATCTCTGCTTTAGTGGAACCATCCTGCAAATAACCTGCAACATTTAGTCAAGGTTCAGCAATCTAGGACAGATAAATGTAAAAGAAGGCTACAGCTACTTACTTATCAAACTGACTTATTTAGGTCCTTCATTGTATGATTATAATTCTTTAACAAAGAGTCTTGCAAATTTTTATTCATTTTGGGGGTACTAAATGAGCCTATAAGTACAGAACAAGCTATGGATACCCAAGAGAAATGTGGTTTGATTCTAAGAGCAAGTGTTAATTAGGGTATAACCCATGCCATGCCCTCTCATATCAGATTTTAAGACAAAAAGATTTATGTCTAATTATCAGGAAAGGAAGAACGTGTCCCTTTACAGGTAAATCACAGAACAGAATTTAGAGGGTTTCCATAAAAACTTTTAAATATTCTTCACCGAAATGAAAAAAAAAAGGACAAAATTTCTCCTTTAGTCACAATGATGAATATCTGTTCTTAGCTAAGAAGCTATGTTTTTAGATGAATGCATTGGGCCATATGATATGATAAACTGTCTGAAAACCAGCCTTGCCTGGGCAAGCTGAGATGATGTGGTTAATCAAGGTACAATCTTTATTAGTGCATTAACCTCCTGCACCCAAGGACTGTGGATTCTAATTCCTGAATTGCCATGCAAGACTGATGCAGCTAGTTTTCTAGTCTCAGTTGGCAGCAAGCTAACAGAAGTGGCTAATGAAGATGAATAGCTGCCTCTTGGGAGTGGAGGGAGGAGAAAGAGGAAAGGAAAAGACCTAGGATACTTCAAGGTCCAGATCTCTGCATGATTTCAGATAATAATGAAAAAATGCACATAGTCGACATTTTCAGAGATCGTAACAAGCGTGTTAATTCTGCAGTCTGCTAACAAAGCAATGGTAGTGGCCTCAGGATTGCTCTGGAAACATTTCAAGAAGTTAAAACAAAGGCTATTGAAAATAAAGACCAGGACACTGGTCAGGGTCTTACCCTGTTTTTGATGGATGATTGTATTAATATGGACAAACGAGCAGCCAAAAAAATGCCCAAAGCTAAAAAACAGACACATTTACTAAGGAAAACATCTGTGGTTTGAGAAGAGAAAAATACATCACGGTAAATATTTAGCAATACTGAAATATTTTTGCCACAAAGGCATGTAATGTTCTAATATAAACATTCCTTTATTCCAGACAAAAATACACTGCTAAACATAACGAGGTCATCAAAGCAAGATTTGTGGAGAAAAAAATTTGAAACTAGACAAATTTTTCAAGTTTCTTATTTTGTGGGAGGCTGGAAGCTTTCTGATAGGTACATTAGTGGTCCTGGTTCACACCGTGGACAGAAGGTGAACTAGCAGGTCATCGGTTTGGCTGAATTTGTTTAATTCCAGTCTTTCATACTCCTGAAGTGAGTTTAAGAGGACTGGGGTACCATAAAGACTTACTTGGTTCCTGGGAACCCAAGGGCTTGTACAAAGAGCTCTTTTGTGCATCTATGGTGGAGATTCACCAGTGGGTATGAATTGATAATTTTAGCTCAGCTTGTTCAGCCAACTGATTGAGTATTTCAAGCTTCACGAACTTATGGGTAACACAGTAGTGCCTGTGTGCTCTGTGCACAAGTTATGGGCAGACATTACATGAAGTAAATACCTTGTGCTCTGGGTTAAAGGTTTAAGGTGCTACGAGAACGCCTTTCAGCTAACATACCTGCGAAGGCTGCCAACCACAACAAGAAGGAAGAAAGCTTCTGTTCTGTGCTACTACAACAAACTTCTTGGTCAGTGTGAAAAGATGATAGAGAGGGTAAGAAAAGACCATAGAAAGAAAAAAGTCAGAATTAAAGTATTAGAAGTTAAATTGCTGTCAAATGCGGCTCTATAAAGTGTAGCTCCAAGAGGTTTTGCACTTGTGGTTTCTTAATCGTATTAGATGAAATGCGCTCAATTTACAGGTGAAAATTACACCACTCTGGGACCTCAGACTGTGCAGCTGAGCATCAAGGCAGGGACTCTCCTTCCCTTTTCCCTGCCGTAGCACAGAGAGGTTCTGCAAGGCAGAGCAGCCTGTAAATCCTTCCCAGACAACCTTGCATGGATGTGGCTGACTGCAATTAGCAAACAATTTTGTTTACGATGCTCTGACAACTTGGGGAATCTGTTCATATACAAGTCATTTATTCTGAATGAGATTAAGAAATCAGTGTAGCACTGCTTGCTTCAGTGTATGCGAATTCAACCGTCTGTTCTCAAGGTTGCGTTGTGTGCCTCCTAGATCTGAACTGACAGAAAGATGTTAAATCTTGACGGTTCGTATTCTAGAAGTAGCACAGTGGCACAATGTGATGGCTGAAGCCGACAGAGACCAGTTCAGCTAAGAGTACAGAGATGTACAGAGTTGAACACAAACTCATGTCCACAAATGAAAAATATCATATATACCTGGTAGACTGGGACACTGGACCCAGAAAGGAGTTAGGGATCACCAGAGGACAAGCAACTGAAAATAATCTCTCAACATCTCATGCTCTTGCCTAAAGAGCTCGTTCCATCATTGTGCATTTGAAAATGGAGAAGTAAGTAGCACAGTAAAACTGGTGAGGTCAGTGCTGGAATAGCCTGTTTCTTTGATCACATTTCTTCAAATATGCTGGAAATTCTGAGAAGGTGAAAAAAGGAACAAAAAAAGATCACAGATATATACAGAGATCAGCCCTGTTAGACTAAGAGCTACTATGCTTTATTTGCATAAGCATCTTCATAGGGGAAAAAAAAAACCCTCTAACATGACTTTTAGAAAACTTATTTGTAGCCAACTGTCAAGTGTCCCAAGGTAAAAGGCAGAACCTCTACTCAACACCTTCAACAGGATTCACAAGAGATGACTGAAAAAATCAAGGTTGTTTATGCTTAATAGGAGTCCATGTATACAAAATTTCCAAATAGGTATCAGTGGAAAATGTTGTCAGTTCACAGTAATAGAAAAAGATGAAAACCACTAACTTCTTGTATCATGAGCCAATGGATAGAAGGACAAAAAGCCAAACTGAAGTTAGGAAAAAAAGAACAACTTCTTGTGAGCTGGTGGTTCACTGCTGGGATGCAGTGCTACAGAAATGCCTGTCTTCATCTCTTGAAGTCTTAAGATCAAGAAAGAATGCTTTTCTGAATGATATGCTTCAGCCAAATACAAGATAATGGGCTCAAAACAGGGGAGAGTGGCTGCAGTTATCTGGCTTGTTACATGGGTCAGAACGCTAGTCAGACTGGGTGATAAAATACACCATTCAGACTCACACCTAAAATGTACCTAAGTGGGATTCTTGTTCTTTATTTTGGAGCTTCTTTTTCAGTCCATCAAAATCCTTAGCCTTTATGGCTCTCAATACAGGCTTTGTAAGTCAAGAAAACATGTGAACCACTTGTATTCACATGTGAGTGCTAGGTACTAACCACAAAAGCAGTGATTAAGAGAAAGGAATGTTCCATTGTGTTTTAGAAAAGATAGAAACAAAAGTTTGCTCTTTCATTATGTATCAGTAATCTATTGCCCATAGTTGTCCCCTGCTGCTTTTGATTGTATAAGGTCCAGATGCATCACAATTAATCTTGGGGATCTAACTGAGGGGTCAACATGATGAAGGCATCTGCCCAACACTCTTGCTATAGTCAGCAGAAAGATAGACTCCAGCATGGGGCACATCAGCAGACCTAAGATCTGAAGCATCCTCTGGAAGTGACTTTCTGTATTGTCTAGAGATGAAGTCCAGGTTGCTGTACTCAGTCCTAAAGTGTCTCCAACTGAGGGGGTTGAGTCTGGCCTTGTGCTCCTTGGAGCAAAGCTTTATTTCTTACATGTTTGTATGGCACCTAGCACAGAGATTTTGATTAGTGCTGGGCCTCTCTAGATGCTAAAATCACACATATAAGTTGAGGGAGAATTCAGACATGACTTCCTGGCAGTGCCATTATTTCAGCTTGGCTGCCCTGATACTTTTTCTTAGACCATCTCTTAGGTTATGTCTCTATCTCCAAATCTGAGAGCATTACCACATCTGTATCTTGGCCATCTGCATATCAGGATGAGAGTCAAGCACTCTTTTATACTCCATATGACCTTTTAATACCTTCACATTAAGAAGACATTGCTGTTCCAGAAAGGTCATCTGTGATCATCTGAAATGTGTATACATGTAGGTTATAATCTTTCTGGGATGAGCACTATCTTGTAGCATGTACATGGCACTGTGCATACATAGGCTATGATCTGTTCAGAAGTGACCTGGAGCAACAGGTTTTGTTGACTTTTACAGTGGTAAAAATACCAGCACAAGTGGGCAGAGATTAAGAGGATAGTCCCTCTTAGATAAATTACTGGATAACTTTGGGACTTAATTGGCAGTAAAAAATTAATTCACAAACAAAGCTTGCACAGTGCAATGGTAGAGGTTCTCTACCAAGGATATTTTATCCTCTATCAAGGATAAAACATGTAGTTGAACCTCCTGAAAACTACTACTGCACCTTGAATTTAGTGATCTGTGAATTGACAGAAACTTTTGTGGACAAGATCATCTGACAGTATTTTAGATGGGTGAAGTGATTTCCTTTTCTTTTTGACATCTTCCAGTGTTGATGTTTGAATGATTTTGTCCAAAATGTGTGTCAAAAGCACATGGGATAGGAAAAGAGGAAGAAAATATATACTGGAAGACTCCTCAAAATAGCTGAAGAATTTAGTAGAGAAGTCCCAGTGGATGCACTCTCCATCCAAAGTCCCTCAAGCACTTCTGATACCCCCATCCATGCACGCCATGAACCCTGGCCAATGCAAACTGGACGCAACAAGGCTGGAGGTTTCATTGTTGAGAGCAGAGGCAAAAATAAAGCCTGGAAAGTGATAAGACCCAAGTCCTGCTGCTATGTTCCAGTCTTTGCGTGGCTTATTGAGGCAAAAGCAGATAATCAGGGCCTTTTGCATCACAGTAAAGGGTTTGGTAAGCAGAGCACACTGGGCTCCTGTTATAATCATTTTTATCTGTTTTGCAGAATCAAAGCAACAAATCAGCAGGTACAAACAGACTATTTTTTTACATTAATCTGCAGGTTGTTTTTGATGTTTAGGAGAGAAGTCCTGTGACAGGGTCAATCAGAGTGTGAGCGCACGGGGCACTGCCCCTGCTTGCAGAGCTGGCACACTCACAGTCCCTGCACTTCAGAGGCTGCAGGTTCCTACTGCGGCAGCCTCGGAAAAAAGATCCAGACCTGCACCCTGAAAAGACTGGCAAAGGTGGGGAGAGGGCTTGAGGCCAGTCGCTTGTTGTGGTGTAGAAAAATGTGAGGCTTGCCAGCAGCACGGTGCTTCTGGGAGCCCTTGCGAGGGTGTTGTGCACAGGCAGGGAGCCCACCCGGGCTGCCGCTACTCGCCATCACGTTCTTGGGAGCCAGTGCCAGGAGCATGAAACAGCACTTGCCACTTCTCCCCACTACACATGGGGTGGCCTTTGGGAAGCTGTCAGAGGCAGGGAAAACTGCTTTGTTTGCCCTAGTTGTCCCTAGGCAATCTGGCATTTCTTGTTAAAACTGATTTTAAATTGTGCTTCTCTCTAGCTGCAAATATGCCCATGGAACAGTGAAGGAGACCGTTCTTTAGCAGTGCAATTCACACTTATCTAGTGTTTATATTAAGTGGGTTCTTCAAAGCTATCATTGTCTCAAGCTCTGTCTGCTTTAAGCTCTGAAAAAATATTTAGTGCTTATTGTACACACTGGCTTTCATTTGCAAGGTATTCAGCAAACCTGAATTAAGCATCCCAGCACCCTTGTAATCTCTGTCAGTACTGTACTATTATTATGAGGTAAACCACATAAAACTGGAATTAAGGTTGAAAGAATCTGGAGTCAGAAAATCCCTTAAGAAAATCCCTGTCCCCGCACAAATGGTACCAAGGGTGACAATGCCATTCTGCAACTCCACTTGGAAAAAATAGTTGAAGGTATGAAAATATACACTGAAGCCTTAACTGTGCTCCTAAAGCACGTCTTCTGGCTTCATCCATTATACTGTTTATTTCATTAAGAAGCAGAGTAACACTAGTATCTTATTCATTACTGTAGGCGTTGTCCGCATAAGAAATTTGCATGTATTAAAAAAAAGCAATGGTTTTAAACCACTTTAAAACCAAATACATTTAGATTTATCTAAATTGGTTAAAACCAAATTAAATGAATGGAAAGAAAAATAAATAGATCTTTGACACAGTTTGTAAGTAGACTGATTATGAAACAATTAAACTTGAACTGATGAAACACCCATATGCCCAGAAAGCCTACACAGACTAGCGTATCACGCTGCCTTACCATTTCTAGGCATTCTCTGCTGATGTTGTACCAGACTCTCAGTACAAAGACAGCTTGGTTTTACAGCTAGAATGTTATGAAAAATGATGCTAACAAAAGTTTTTACAACTCTCTAAAACATTCCTCAAGATGTTTGCCAGCAAACAGTAGGTGATTATGAAATTATAGGCTGCATTGTGACAGAGGCATGCAAGGAAGTAAGATGGTTACAAATGCTTGTTTATTTTTGAGCTCTTAACTACACATGATTTACTTATCCACTTTACAGCAAAATTAACATTCTTTTGCTGTCATTTAAAAAAATGAGGATGTATATATTTTCTTTTTTTTTAACCTCATAGAAATCATGTGGAAAAATTAAAGTAATACATAAAGAAAAAGGAAACAGGACATACCATTACCACTTTTCAATTATGTTATCTATTTTTTAGAGAGCAGGGAATCAGGAACAGCTGCCTTAGCATTGGAAATTTAAAATATTAAAAGATGTGAAAGGTTGTTTTGTGGCAGCGAATGTTAATTTCTTTTGATTTCTCATCATGAGAACCATCAAACTGCAATTCACTGCAATAAGAAGGTCCACATAATGTCTACATATCAATTAATTCCCACTTAAGCCTTCAATGACTTTCCTACCCAGGGAAGGATTGCACCCCTGTTGATTAAAGGTAGTCCTTTAGGTCAGTTCTTTTTTTACTTTGAAAAAGTTTCTTAGTAAAACAAAGCAGTGGATGTATCTTCCAAAGCTTTAGTATATGTAGAACCCCATCAGAAGAAAGATCACAACATAGAGCTTTTTTCCCTACCAGCAATAAAAGCATAAATAAGGAACACCCTCAAAATGAAACAGAGACAGTTGGAGATTACTGCAACGGTAAAAGACTACTGTAATCATGAACGTTTCATGCTTTTTGTGTCAGAAAAACAGGATCCTGGAATTATGCCAGGCAGCTTAAAATAATTTGCATGGGCAAGGCAACTGCATCCAACTGGTGTATGTTGAGAGGAGAAACGATGATCTAGAGGTGACTCAACTAATGCAACTCTGTGTTCAGAATATCAGACATAAAAAATACCAGTGGTACAAACCCGGTCCATCCCCAGTGCTGAATTACATCAACCAAAGGGAACTCTGGTTACAGCAAGGCAAAGCAGAGTGGCCTGCCAAGGGTTTTGCTGATTGTTCAGCAAATAGAAACACTCGCAATACCTGTGCACAAGACAGACTAAAGTTTTAAGACAGAGCATGTTATAAAGTGAGATAAGAAAAGATAAAGACTGTACTTCCAAATTAATCCTTTAATGCCAACTAGCAGTAAAGCTTTTAGAAAAGTCTGTTTGGTTTTATTGATAGGTTCAATGTGTTGAATCCCTATCCATATTTTAGCCCCAGTGCCTAGATTCACATCGCCATTGGTTTCTGATGCTTAATCTCATTAGTACAGCTATTTGTATTGATACACCCAATAACGTTGCTAATACTACCTTAGCTAAGTGTTATTTATTGTATCTGTATATACAACAATATTAACACAGTCAAGCATCAGCATTGGCACTTGAGGGCACCATTAAATTCACCCAGTGTTCAGTGAGAGATTTAATGATGGATTTAATAGTATTAAATAGGAAAAAATGCCCTTGGCCTTTACATTCTCATTTAAAAACATATAAAAGAGTAGTAATTCAGGCAGTTATACTTCTTTCAAAGATTTTCCTTTAAATCACGCTCAGCAATATGAGATCAGCTGTACTTTGGCTGTTATTGTATCTTGACCAAAGACAGCAGCCCCTGGCCTATCAGAATTACCAAACTATTGGCAAATTCAGCTCAAGTTCCTACGTCAAATATGGGTGAGTTTACTGCTAAAACAATGAAGACAAAGATTGGTGGAAAATTAGCACAATGGTGTTGCCTGTGAGCTACATTACAGAGACTTCTGTTAGCAACAAATGTAAGCAGAGACATGAAATAACTGGATGTTACGTTTTTATGCTGATTTTTTTCATGGAATGTAAATAGGTTGAGGGTTTTTTGTGCAGTATTGCCCCTGCTGAATTTTCCCATAGCTTTTAGTTGCATTTACCTTGCTTTCTTTCAGTCTCCAGATGTCTGTTACTGAATGGACCTACCGATGTCCTCTAGCCCATCAACGAGAGAATTTCACCCAAGAAAGGCATGTGAATGGCTTTTTTGCTGTCTCTGAAGCAATTGCACCCTTTAGGTCAAAGGAACTAGGGCTCAGTCTGACACCAGAAACTTTCTTCATACGCTGCCCAGCCGCGTCTGTCCCTTACATTCAGTTTGAAACTACCAAGTGGGTGGAAGAAAAATGTTGGAAGACAGAGATGGTCTCTATGTGACCCTTACCAGTGATCAGAGGGTCACCTAAGCACCTGCGAGTTCTTCTTAAGCTTGGAAACTGTGGGCCATATGTGCAGGCTCTCAGTGACTCCCATATGTAGAACTGAATTTATATCACCATGAATGAGCAACTGTTCAGTTGTAGGCTTTTTTTTACATATTTTCAGTGTCTATCATGAAAAAGATTATACAAACACTTACACTAGCAATATGAATACTGACAATTAAAAGATAACAGTAAAACCATCATATTTGAATTTGAAACCAAATTAAAAAAGTTTTTTTCAGCAATTTTGGCATTAAAGAGAATATGGATCAAATCAAAATTATGCTTCCACACACATGGGTAATAACACTTAAAACTAGATCCTTAGCAGCAAATCATGCAAAAAAACAACAACAAAAAAAGCCCAAGTGACTGCTTATCAGGGAACATTCACATTTTCCTCTGAAATTTCCCTGCTTGTGAATAGTTCTACCAACACAGCTACTGGGGCATTTTGAACAAACTTGCTATATATCATCTTGGAAGATAATGCACCTAATTTAAAGCATGAGTTATGCAACAGAGACAAAGAAAGGGACAGGCCATTCCCATTTCCTCACACATCCAGACATGCTGGATTAATTACAGAGCGTTATATAAATGTGGATGTGTTTGATTCCACAGCGCTTTCCAAAACAAGGGTAAAATATCGCTGATGTCAGCCACATCACTGGTGGGAAAAAGCCATACAGGGTACACAGTTCACTGCATAACAGTAAGGGGATGGGGAGAAGGTTAAAGGAAATATTATCCAAGGATGAGAAGAAATCCCATTTCTTATCAGACAAGCCCCCAGGTCTCTGATGTCATTTCAGAACATGGGTCTTTGGCTGTTACAGATACAGCTAACATCCTCATACGATGAAACATACGCTTCTCAGTTTATCTATTTCAGAAAAATGAGCCAGTACCGAAAACTAGATTCCTGTTCGTGCCATTAGAGCCAGGACTCCTGCAACCATCTGCACATTCTCATGATTTTGGTGCATGAGACCTTGGGTGGATCCACAGCTAAGGCTTAGTTTATACATCTGTAAGTGTAGTGCATATGTAATATGCATATTTTGCACAGTTATTTTGAATAATGAGGAAGTAATTTTTCATTAATTTTTAAAAAAAGGATCTTAAGTGGTAAGGTTTGCTGAGAAAGTACCAGTACAGGTATCACAGTGCTGTCTTCTCTTGCAATCAACAATGAGATTTATTTTTTTTATCATCTCTAACAGCAAGCAATACAGTATTAGGCATTCCTGAAATGGTTTTGTAGCATTTTGCCATCTTTGCATGAGATACTTGTGGTGAGTCTTTCAGAGGCTCTAAACTTTACTTCCATCTGTGGGTGCTCAGAGACAGCTCCTGTTGAAGTCAATGGAAGCTGAATGCCCATAAATAGGAAAAAAAAGTAACTTTACTAGTGGCAGTAAGGATTTAAAAATGCTTGAGTAGGCAAAATCCCTTCCTCAAGCTGGCTGCTAAAATGATATACTTTTAAGAGACTGAAAAGGTTCATCTAGAATTTGCTCTGTTGGTTAAATAATACTTACATAGGTTTTTGCATGCCGATTATGTATCAATTATTGTATAATTGCATCATTACTTTAATTAGATTAAACTACATAATTGGGACGTCTAATTACAGAATGAGGGGGAAAAAAAGGTAACTTGCCCGACATTAACTCTGGTGCTTGAAGAGGGGCTGTCCACACAGATTGTGCTCCAGGGGCAAGTTTCTGGCACAGGAGACACTGGTTTCCTCTACAGTGGCAACACCTGAGGTGGCCCCAGGTGCACCATCCCCAACCAGACCCTTTCAGGAGCACCAGCAGTAAGGTTGTCCTGGGGAGGCCATTTGCCACTTGGTACCTCACCAGTGAGGTATGCCAGAGCACTCGGCTCCAAGCCAGCAGGGAGGAGAGGCGGGTCGTGGAGTCTGTGTGGAAAACTCCTTGTGAAAAACCACAGCTAGTGCCGAGGAAGCTGCTCCTCTCCTCCAAGTGCCAGTCCACAGAGACCCCATTCTTGCTAACGAACAAGCTGCATTTTAAATTCAGATGTGGGAGGAGAAATTTTACACAAAGAACAACGAGGGACAACTTTATCAGCACTGTCCTCTGATTTACCAACTGGAATTGAGGACTTGGAGAAGTAAATGAGTAAACAAAGCATTAGGAAGCAGGTCTGAGTACCTCGGCAAACGGAGGAGAACAGGCTCTGTCTGGAGGATACTCTTTAGTAACCCATGGGAAATAGGAATACAGCACAAAATTTACCTGGACAAGTCTGCATTGGAATAAATTGGCTTCTAACCATTTCAGACTGGACACCTGAGCAATTCTGGGGGATCACCTGAACGTACCAATCCTATACACATTAAATGACATCTCACTGTCTTACTTTGTTGTGAGTGAACTGAGATTTTGGGGAAGAAAACAAGTAGAAGGCTAAACTGATGGAGTTGGACATCGATGTGAGATCTGCAGAAGTCTCTAAAACTATCTGCAGGTTGTGACATAATCTAAACACAACATTTCCAGTGCTGAACTTACATTGTGTCTGGTCTTTATTGAAAGCTCTCAGAAGAATGAATGCTATAGGGTGGTGAAATGATTGTAATTTTTTTCCCCAGATACACAGGTCTTAAAGATTCACTTATGTACCTTCAGAAGACAGAGAACCTGCGAGGAACTCCATCCTGAAGCTGGAATGGCCTGGTAAGGTGGGGAGACCAGTGTGGGGAGAAATGCCTCATGAGAAGTGAAGCTACAGCTATATAATTTTTGGCAAAGGGACCTAAGATTTGGGACCCCTCAGAATCTTTTGAACTTAGGAAAACATTTCAGATGAGGCCAAACTTTGTCCTTCAAAGGATGAGGCAGGGGGTGGGCAAGCCAACAGGTCCTGGATCTCTCCACCATTCTCTAGGAAAGGCTCCTTTCAGGCTGTTGCAAGCTATGTTGAAATGCCAAGAGGAACGCAGCTCAGCTAGGAACGCAAGGTCTCTGCAAATAATCTCACTTAGGGATGTAAAACTACATGATAATTGTGAACGGGAGGTGTAAATGCGTAGTTATGGTCTAGACTCCTGGTCTGGACCCACTCAACAAAGTGCCCCACACAGACACTGAAAGAGCAGTTCCTGCCCCAAAGCACTGGCAGTCCAAATACATGAGATGAAACTCAAGACGGATGCAGACAGAGAAAGCAATACAAGGAAACAATGACTTAATTTTGACTAGCAAAACAGTCTTAATCTCACTAAGATTATGTAACAGTATTTTGGCAGCCCAGCTACTACTAGGTGTATTTGCTATTTTCATTTTTTTTCCTAGAAGTATCACAGCACATTTAACAAGTGGGCTGATCAAAGGCATCATCCACCTCTGTATCCTAACCAAGAGATGGTAAGTAAGCTGGGGGCAAGACCAGCAAGGGCCAAGAAATGCCATGTTTGACAATATAGGAAAATGGATGCCAGCAAAAGCGTCCCATGGTTGAAGCTGCAGATCGGCTCAGCGTTCCTTCTTTTGTTTTTTCCCCTGGCAACTCGGACTGAAATGAAAGTGGCAAGACGAAAAACATCGTGACATGAGCTGGTGAGACCCTGATGTTGGGCTCCAACAACAAAGCTGATCGATGTACTCTGACTGAGCTGATCAGAGAGCTGCTGGGAAGCAATCCAGTCCATACACTTCTTACATTCAGCTTTGTAGAGGGTTCTGCACTTGGCACTAAGATGTTTTGAAGAGTGTTGGCCAAAAAACCTTGGACTATCAGGTGTTGGCTGGCACCAGGTGTCAAATTTGGCTCTGGTTCTGGAAGACTAAGATTCACAGAAAGGCAACAGACAGGGCTGGCGGATTCATCATGTTGGAGAAACAAAATTATCCTGATCCTGCCTACTTGAGTTTTCTAAGAATTATGGGCATACAAACAGTCAGTGGGGAAGCAGAGAATTTATTGGAGTAAAACATCCTGTTTTTTTTAATGAAGTGCATAGCAAATAGAAGTTGGTAACATGGCTCTTCCTGGTCACGGAGATTTTTTCATCCACAAATCCCTGTAGAGCCCTGAAAAGCTCAGTTGATGGAGTAGGGCATTTTACAGACCATGCCAGTGGGTGGCAGCCAGAAATATGCATCGTCTTGAAAGACATGTGCCTCCTTGACAATATGGAAAAACCCCCTTGTTCCCCAGGACCCAGGTAAAGTGTTTCATGGCTGTAATGCCACAGGGCTAAGGTTGCCTGTCAGCACCTGAACAGTCCTGGAGTGGGGACTGGGCGGTTTGCAGTTTCATGCCTGCCAGTGAGTTTCAGAGGGAGGCTGTCACTTCACCTCCTGAGCTGACCACCTGCAGATGAGCATGAGGAGAGATACTGTGGTAGCTGGGAGAGGAGGCCGATGGGGCATCCTGCTGCACATGTGGCCTGCTGACCAGCAAGGATAGCCTCTCCGAAGCAATGAGAGCCAATGGATCTGTAGTCCGTTTGGAAACCAGCGCTGAATTTTTTGTAAACCAATGAAATAATATACGATGCAGGCATGGGACATGATGTGGCATGTGAGTTGGAGGCTCATCTTCTGTTTTGTTCTGGGGTATCCTCCATTTTGTTCTGGAGTTGTCAGGTGAGAAATTACAGCTTTTTTGGTGCTCACAGGTGTGCTTTTGTTGTCCTGTAGCACCGCCGCGGTTAATTCTTTAATCTGAATGTGGATTAAGAGAGAATTCTCTGTCTTTTGCACGGAGAAACAACAGGTGATTAACTGAGCCAGCTCACCTACCTATGGCAGAAATTTCCCGTGAATGAAACAATCATCCAGTTAAGCTGATTCTGACTGATTACTGAGTTCATTGGCCATGAGGGAATGCAATCACCTTTGCAGGGCTTTCTATATAGACCAAAGGAGCTAACAAGAGATCAGCTGGCAAAACAGCTCAAACAAAATATGACTTTATGGATAAACAGATACTAAAAGAGAGGCTGATTCCCCAAACTCCTTTCTTCTCTGAAATGGAAGGAAGGTTCCTCTGGACACTGGCAACACTTCTTGAACTACAATGAGTTGCATCCATTTTAACAGTGCCTTCTCAGAGAGATCAGAGATGGGAGGGAAAGGAATTAGACCAGGTTGGTCAGGTTGGGTATTCATCACTTGCTATTATCAGGGTCAGCCAGTGGTGTGGAGCAGAGGAATTGTTAGTGGGAAAACAACGCTAACGTTTTCACTGATTACGTTGGAGGAACAGAGCCAAAGCTGTTGTATGATCCAGGGGCCCAAATGTTAAAGGCAAATTGTGTGGTTAGAAGCAATGGAAGAGTAGTGTGAGGCCACCCTATTCCTTCCCTTGCAAGTTACAGGGAAGCAGGTAGGGTGCAAATGGAGCCACACCGTTGTTCAGAAATAGCCCAGTGTGTTCCAGGGCTGAAATCTGCATGTAGGTAGTTGTTCAAGCGTGAACAGGTAACTATCAGTTTTAAAATGTTGTCCAAATTATTTGCAGACATTTTTTTAGGAAAGTACATTGATTGATTGTGAAGTTAAACATTTTGGCCTTTGCAATTTCTTTTCTTTCATTTAGAGCTTCATCTATTAAAATTTCGCAGAACTAATTGGTCCCATTATAAATTAATTATTTGCACATTTTTCCTTAAAAAAATAGGCTTTAGAGCATAACAAAGTCTTATGTCTATTTTAAACTCTTCTACAGCTTAAAAAATAAGAGAATGAACTTCTTTCATGTTTCTTTCACTCCTCCCCTCCTCTGGAGCGCATGCCTTTAGAAATAACTGCCCTGATACCACATGCCAAATGATACCTTCCAAGGGAGAGGTTAGACGAAATCCCATTGATTTACTGGTTGTTATTGTGTGGGTGTGTACTGAGGAACAGCATTTTTAAAGGCTTTTAGCATGCCAGCTTTTATCCAAAACAGCTTAATTAAAACCTGATATTATAATAGTACCGTTTGCCCCAAAATGAACAGTAGCTATACCAACCGCCACTGCATTAGGTCTGGTTAATGAAAGTAATTACAATATGCTAGTAACAAAGGTATGAGGGATGAGGATAATAAAGAGCCATTTGCTGCACGCCGAGGTCTGCGGAAGCCCCCGGTTTCCCCCTTGCCTGGTGCTGGCAGCCCCTCCACGTGCCCTGGCTCCACGTGAGCCTGCGGAGGCATCTGGGGGGACACGTGCCAGAGCCACCTCTGCCTCTGGGGAGCACATATGGCCTCGGCAGACAGATCTCCAACTCAAGGAAGCTCGGGAGGAGTGGTAATGAAGGGAATAAACGCTGGCACTCGGAAAAAAAAAATGTTATTTTGTTGTGTGGAAGATACTTGTGAACGATTCTGCCTGTTATTACCAACTGCATTTTTCTGAAATAGATTTGCCTTCTCCAGGCGAGAATGAAGTGAGGCGATGAAGTCAGCTTGGTCCTGTAAAGCCCCAAATCTTGCACAGCCTGACCCAAGCTGAGGCAAAACTGCCCTCAGATTTGGAAATGCTAATATAGCAGGAGTTTGCAACAGCACTATGCTGAAGCAGGAACTGCGGATTATTTTGAAGAGAGGAAGAAATGAGTTTTAAAGGGAATTTTTAGATCTTTCCCAGAACACCCTAGGTAGCCTTTGCTTTTTGTTGTTGCTGGTTTTTTAAGCCTAGCTGTCATAGGCCATATCTTAAATACACCACCACTCAAATTACTTCTCTGATTTTGAATCCCAAGTGAATGGAAAAGCACGGCTCCCTGCATGAAAACAAATTGCGATGAAGGGGGAAACTAAAGATTAGCACTAATGCACATGCTTTAGGTTTCAACCCCAAATTCAGTTAATAAAAAAACTGTTATATTTCTCCAAAACCTAACAACGGATGAAGCCTCAATCAATAGATATCTGAGGAAGCAGGATAAGATCAATAACAGAGCTAATTTTGCAGAATTAAGGAGCAACATGAAGATTTTTAACGAGGAAGCAGACACCTTTGCAATAACTGCACTATGATATGTTGCCTAGCAACAAGATATAAAAATGATGTATAACGCCAGTAACTTCTTTCACATATGAAAACAGCACCCTACCAAGACAGCTTCATAATGTACTCTTACAAACTAAAAATCCATAGAGACCATTAAAGCCTCCATCTTCTGTAATATACTCTGTTAAACAATCATGTGTTTTTGTTAATGCAGTAAAACACTGAATTTATTTAATGATTACCCAATGATACATCAGCAGCAGCAAGCAGGAATGTTTCTATTTTAAGCCTGCAGAATCCATCCCAAGATATCGCACTTTGATGGAGAACAAATGCAATGAGCCAGACCCGTGCAACGCCCAGGATGGCTGGGGAGGGAGACGCACCATGGATGCTTATGGGGCACGAACTAAAATCACCCTCTGTCTGATAAAAAACAGCATTATGGGAATGCACGGGAATGCATTTACTGCTTTTAACCACTTTTTTCTGTGGCTTGTAGCTTAACACAATATTGCTTGTGGAGTACCTCCTGCTTCCCAGCTCCGGAATGGGAAGGGCGAGGAGGGTGGCAGGGTGTGCCAAAGAGCAGGTGGTTACTGAATAACGTCTGCTAGAAGTAATACTGTAAAGATGGTTCAGCAGGACAGGGGGAAGGAGAGGACCGTCGGAGGGCGAGCTGCCGGGTGCTGGTGGGGCCATCTGCAGCCTGGGTGGCGAGGGGAGCAGCTGGCACTGGCAGCCCTGGCCCTGAGCAGGAGCAGAGGCAGCGCTCGCCAGCCCAATTACGAAAGATGGTCCGCAGCCAAAACACAAGCCCTGCAGCCAGAGGGACGTGCCAAGACACAAGGTCCTTGTCTCTAGGAGGGCTTGAGGGGCGACAGAGTGAGTGGGGAAGAGTGCCCCATGCCCTGGGGAGGCTCTGGCACTTTCCCTCTGAGGCATCGCACCCAGCAAAGCGGTAAGAAGAATGGCCTTAGCAGAAGAACACGGCAAGTAAAACCAGGCCAGAATAACCCGAAGTTTAGGATTGGTAACGTGTTACAAGGCTTGTTGGGAAGTCATCTCAGACATAGCTGGGAGTAACTGGGGTCTGGCTTATGGGGCAGTTTTGCCCAGGTCAGCATTACACAGAGAAGAAAAAAGAGACTTTGCTTATCCGCTGGGAGTGGGCACTTGGCTCAGGTTATCACCTCGTGTTGTTCCTGAGTACTCATGGTGGCAGGTTAGCTGTGAAACAGCCCTGCAACCCAGTAGCAGCATGGCTTCTGTGGGAGAAGTCTGCCTCCCACCCACTGGTCCACCCCTCCCTGAGGTCCCTGGAGGTCCCTTCCCTGTCCCTGGAGAGTGTCCCTGCCTCTCCTTTTTGAGAGTTATGATGTGCTGAATATTTCCAAACTGTGATACCTGCAGATTATCTGAGGTACCTGTTATATATGTCTGGAAATGAAGCAGATGAACACAGCACTTAATCCTTCGCTGATCTCATGCCTTGAATTTTAATCTTTGCTCTGCCACTGACTTGCTTTTTTACCTTGAGCAAACCACAACGGCTCTCTGTACCTCAGCCCACCCATCTGTTCAAACGTATCTGGCGATGTGACCCTCTCTGGCTGACCCACATTTTATGGGATGGCTGAGAGTTTGCATTAACACGTGATTAGATACTAGGACACTTTCGGATGAAAACAATAACCAAGTTGTTGCACAAAATAAGCACAAAGCATTCTTGCATTGAACTGTTGAAATTATTAAATATATATAAAAGATCATATATTCCACAAACACAGCAACGCCAACCAGAACCAAAATCCAGATCATTGGGATTTCAGTGCTGGGAGTGTAGTGAATTATAGGATCCCAGATTTTGTTAGGAGCAGACTACAGAGACTAAGCAATTGAACCTGGGTCCTGGGTAAGCAGGGAGAGGGTAACATAGACAGGGGAGCAGAAGCGGGCACAATCCCGTCCAACTGCCATGATAATTTCTGCTGCAAACCTTTGAAGGTGGAGTGCTGAGAGAAATTAAAAAGTCCCATTCTTCATGTAGTACCGGGGACCTGCAAAAGTCCAATGTCAGGAGACAAATATGATCAAAGAGAAGCTTGTGCGGTTTTCTTTAATCTAAGTGAAGGCCAACTTTTTAACTCCAACAGAGAATTTCACTGTAAAAGGTATTATTCTAGGCAGTTATGTGGATTAAAGGTAACTGGAAAGATGGAGACATTGGCAAGATATAGAAAAATATATAAATATGTAAATGCATAAAGGGAAGTCAAGTGTGACTCCCTTTCCTAATTGCCTAACATGATTCCCACTAGATGCATAAATTACAGCTCCTATTAACAGCACTATGAATAATAATCAGTTTACTTTCTGGCTTGTATCTAAATATACTTTCTATATGATTTCATCTTTTATTCAGCTGTTTAAAAGCAGAACATCTAATTACAGTTCCTATTAGTCTACATTAGTATTTTTTTTTGCCACAGAGCATGTGTGATGACTGATTTTCTAAAAACAGACAGAATTTTTTAGCATATGGAAAAATCATGTTATTATTAATACATTCCCACATGACTCTACATTTCAATTCCCTTAATTATTTAGTCATTGCTGATTATGTCTTTTCACAATTCATTATCCCATTTCCTGCAACATGGGCATTTTATTCATTAAGTGTCAAAATGAAGGGCCTGACCTCCGGGAAGATAATCAGGAAATAAGTGGCAGATATAAAAGGTCTGGGTTTCCCTTAAGTGCTCACTTATTTCAGTAGCTATGCCATGTTTTTAGTAAGTGGTGACAGAAACGAACTGTTGTTGGTAATTGCAGAAAGGCGCGGGGCTGCCAGTCTGCATGAGCTCTGTTTTTCCCAACACGTGCCGCTCGCATCAGCTGATGGTTTCTGCTGTGCGGTGACAAGAATGGGGCGGCGTGACGGCAAAGCAGTATCGCTTATTGTGTAACGGCACAGAGTAACGCTGCCTTTCAAATATTTAGCGGCGGAGAGCGCGGACGGCAGAGAGGCTGGTCGGCGCTCCGCTGCTCAGGTCGACCTCAGGAGCGGGGACTTTGCAGGCTCTCATCAGCCTCAGGTGACTCCTGCTCCCCAGGAGACCTTCAGGCCACACTAAGTTTCAGGAGGGAACACTGCCTGCTCCCTCCTGTCGAAGCCAGACCTCTGGCGAGGCAGAAAAGCCCAAGCCAGCAGCCCAGGAGGCACGACGAAAGGTCACGTTTCCAGCCTAAGGGTTAGATCATGGGGCTGGAGAGGGACAGCCCTGGGGTTTCAGGCCAGGCATTGTGCTTCAGGCTTTCACTGGATTAAAAACAGGTCCACGCTGCACCCAGACGCAGAAGCACATGCCTCCGGACTTGTGCACAAGACTAGCCTCAGCCACCGATGGGCATATCAGTGTCTTAAAAACTGAATGCTGATGGAAAAGCACCTCCATGTGTAAGCATCGCTCCCTGGCTTCCCACGGCTGCTGCTGAGCCGACCCATTCAAAGCTGAAGGAGCTCAGCAGACAGGTGTGTCCCTTCTAGATTTTAAAAGTCAACAATGTAACCTGTGAGGAACAGGGATGTGACATCAGTGCACCTCTCTTCTCTTCCCTCTGCCATAGATTTTTGTCAAATTCTGTCACAGCAAAAATAGTACCATAACACAACCAAGTAACAATTATTCAGCACACACACAGAGTAACAATTAAAATAAGAATGTGAAGATGATTTAATTAGCCTGAATAGCTGCTAATAACGCCTGGTAATTTTGCAAAGTTACAACTAAATGTTTGCTGTATTTATATTATATAATGCATACATATGGATATCCCCATATGTGTGAGTGCATATATACAAAATGCATATACCATGTTTTATTTATGGGGTTTCTATGAGCAAAAATTAATTTGAAAAGCTTTAATAGACATTACATTAATAGACAGCAGTTTCCTAAATAGCCTCATAGCTAGACAAATACTTTGCCTAATGCCATTTCATTTTCTGCCAGCTGCATGTGATTTGCTTTTGATCTGGCACGCGCTTCGTTATACATTATTAAAGAGCCAATCAGCGTGCCCCTGGAGTTAGCATCCTGCCTCCTGCTTATTTTTTAACAAATTTCCTCTTTTCTTTCGTACCACAGTGATTAATCATTTCAGCTAACGGCGGCACTGTTTATGATCTGAGTCAGTGGCTTCAGACCATCTTAATCTCCTGTTAGGCAGGTTTTAATGTCCTGGGAATTTACTTACAAGCTTTTATTTATAGCACAGTATGCTCTCAATTTCATACAACAACAAAAACAAAACCTGCAAATAGTACTCGATTTCTGCTTTTAATGTTTCTGATGAATTTTCATGGGAGAGAAAAGCCCAACCAAACCATGAAACAGAAACTAAAAAGGCAGCGTGATAAATGCGTATTTTTCAAAACTGTCTCGGTTTTTATCTAGTTGTCTAGAGAGAACCTGTTGCCTTCCAATGTCTCTCTGCAGTCAGATCGTTTCTGGTCTGGGTTATTTTGTACCCTCTGGTTGTCTGCAACAGTGCTTTTAGATGACTCGCTTATTAAAGCAGAGTCCTCTGGGGCTTCTAAAGTCCTTACTTGCAGCATCCTTATTTGCAGCATGGTTGGCAGAGAAGCAGCTTTGATTCTTCTGCTAATATTACAAATATTTCCAGCTAACTTTAAGATCTATGCTGAAATGGCTGACCTCTTTTCTATGTTATAATAGCAGTTCAAAAGACTCTTTTATTAAGCCAAGTGCCTGACCATTATTGTTTTTTATTGTGCTGTAGTTTTCTCTGACATTAAGGGAAATGATTTGAGGGGAGAGATAAAGCACCAAATGGATTTAGTTATCAAAAACTTTATGGTATCTTAGCTTGCTGCAGAAGTAGTCTGAACAGATTTTTTGGGAGGATTTTTATTCTTTTCTAAGCCAAAATTATATACCCATTACAATGCTCTCCACCACATGGGCAGTGCCAAGGACTACGGGCTGGAGATCTAAGTCTGCTTAAACAAATACTGAGCAAGGCAGAGACAAAGTGTCTACAGAGCCCAGCCAGGATGACACAGAAATGAGGTTACAGGGTCAGGATCTGCCATGTCACTTTCCCAGAGCACCCCCTTTAGGGTCACCCTATGGAATTCTGCATTTCTAATGCCGTCAGATTTTCTCTTTTGTTTCCCTTTTGCATCATAATGAACCAAAACCCAGACTTTTCTACACGGGAGAAGTAATAGGCAACATCTAAACTTTGGCATAGGGGAGGGCACAGCAGCAAAGGCCGCACACACGGTTTAGGAAATTTGTGGTCCATGATACAGGGAGACAACTCTGCGCTGCTCTGGGGAGCGAGGAGACTGAGCTCCTTGTCCTCTGGGATGCAGAAGAGATAGGTAGGAGCCAGGATCCACCTGCTCCCTCCCACTGGTCACTTCTCCAGTATTGTGTTTGCTTTTGTCTTTCTTGCATATATTTTTAACCTCATAATTTTTCATCCTCACTCATCTCTGTCCACATTTGTTCCTTTTCCTAAAGCCACACTGAGCATCCCATTATGGCTGCAGTTTGGATATCAATGGCTCACTTTGACAGACACTTTCTCATGTTCTTGAGCTGTTCCCAAAGGCAGATGATCAGTATGGACTCCATGCTTGTGTTCTCCAACTATCTTCTTCTAAGCATTGCCAATCAAACAGCTGGTGGGCCAATCATAACCTCACAGTACTATTACTTGTTTCTGGCTTTTTTCTTGTTGAAAAGTTTCCTATTTACCATTTCCCAACAACAAACTTTAATCCCCCTTAGCTTTAGTCATAAAAAAAATTCATTGCCCATTTCAGCAAATTGACTGGGATCCCTCTGTAGTCAGTGAGGAGAGAGGCATCTTCAGAGGACCATTTGTCCCATCATCTCTCCTGTGACTACCTAGGGAGATTAAATTCATAACTTAGATTAGATACCTATCTTCAAATAACTACAAGGTGAGATAAATTCCATCTCAACGCACATTCACGCAGTAGAAAACATCTTATTTTAAATGCTCTCATTTACTTTAGACTTTGGTAAACCTGTATAATTTAACATGTTATGCTTAGAACAAGGAACATGTTAGCAACTTCCCTTTTACAAATTTAATAGAAAACTATCAACTTGTGTAGAACCAGTGAGATGAGTAATAAATGTTACAAGAACAGCTTTAGGCATTGCATATTAATAGCTGCGGTAGGATTGACTTGCAGCGCCTTGGTTCTATGATCAGCAACAAGATAATTAGTAAAATTATCCTGCAAATTCGTTATCTTGATTCCCTCCACTTGTGTATTTTATTCATTACATATCACAATGAGGAGCTTTGCCTCCAGACAGATAATCAGAATGTAAGTGTCAGACACAAAAGGTCTGAACTTTCTTTAAATATACTTTGGTAGATGTGACCTTAAATAGTCTCCGTGATACCAAGGAATTTACAGTCATTATTCCAAACAGAAGAAACCCTGTAATTTTGCAGAGAAATGCAGTTGTGCATTTTATAGGCTTTCTCACACCTTAATTCTATTTTGAGATAAATGACTTAAACATTGGATAGTTCTGGAACATAATGGTTTCTTTCTGGCTTAGTCTAAATTCACCTGTAGTGCTGTGCATTGCTCTCCATCCTCCTTGTCCTCCCACCACCCAGATCCAAGAACGAGCTGATCTATATTGGGACTCCCTTCAATGTATGCATCCAGGGGATTTGGGGCTGAAACTAGGGTGCAGGAAAGATGCATGGACTGATTTATGGAGGTCTGTTGCCCTGCTGTACAGTTAGGACACAGCCAGACATGTGAGACCAGAAGTACCTCTTGGCTACCACCAGTTTAGATGGAGTCAGACAGACCAACAGTGTTCTCTTAAACAAAGTATTTCATTTTGCAGATCCTTATAAAATGTTTCACATTTTAGATCTGCCAGGAGGTTCATGCATCCCTCCTGCTCGGAACTAATGCAAAGAGTTTAGCTGTCAATGCTGTGTCTGTTTGGCAAGCGGTGCTCAAACTGGCTGCCTGCAACACTGAACTCGGGGCTAGGTGCCTGCTCCTTCTAGGCTCTCACAGGAGTCAGCGAACGAGAGCAGGCGGTAGCATGAAGGTGATTCACAGCAGGGGCCTGACTTGTTGCACACCAGAAAAATAGTGCAGTGCTTGGCTGGACCGACCCTGCAGCCATCTGGACTCAGCAACAGCAACAGAGCAGTGGAGAGATGAGTGGACGTGAGCTGGAGAGGAATAGCTAGGGCGCATGGGTGTATGATCAGCTACTTTTTCCCTTTTACCTCTGCTGGCTTCAGCATTTAATTCCCTTTATCTTTGTCTCACAGAATGCTCCATTTTCATATATGTTAACATAACTTTAAGTTGTAGGAATCTTAAAGTGCTTTTATTTTGAGATATGAGCTTCGTAACAATGCATCTGCCAAGCCAACAATGCTTTAAAATCGTTGCTTTGTATTTTAAAGACACCCAAGTTCTTACTTGTAAGACTTGATTCTATCATTGCTGCAGGAAGACTCATGCGTAGGGTGAGACATGGCCTTAAAAATTTAGTAAGAGCAGTACCTTTTGTGGAAAAGTTGAGGACACATTGCAATGGACCATATAATTATGGTTCCACCATAATTACGTACTTCTTGCCGGCCCCAAATCCTGCATGGTTCCTAGGATGTAATGATTACCAATCTGATGGCTCTTGGCCAAAATACAGGCACTTGAACAGACAGAACAAGATGCATCACGGATCAGCCCATTTCTGCATGTGTTGAGCTTGCTAGTACTCACATACACTATCTGGCTGGCATGGCTTTTTCAGTGCCACATGACTTCTGAATTATCTTTTGCCAAGTGAAGCATGTGAGAAGGGACATCCTCAAGCTGGATTTGCAGCCTTGCACATCTGCAAAGCCGCTGCAGCCAGAAATGCTGCCAGGGGCTATGTGAGAGTACCCAAAACACAGGCATCCCTGGGCAGGCTGGCTCCTTCCCTGCCATCACGGGTTCAAGCGATGGGACACCGAAACGAAAGACTCCAGGTCTGTGTCTGTCTCAGTTGAGAACTCCCTCCACCTGGTCTGTCCAATCTGTGTGGTTTCTGCCGGCAAACAGGGACAGAGAGAGGGGTAAAAAAGCAGACTCCTGTTGGTTTGTTTTACATCAGAACTCACTGAAATTACAAAAAAGAGAAGAAGAAAAAAAAATCCATTGAAAGCTTAGATGACAAGATATCGAAAGGTACATACACCACAGAAGCAATAACTGATACGGAACATCCTTTACAGAAGGGAATGTTTGATGGTTTGGGGAATCTGCCTATGTATAATTTATGAATTCCTTATGGCTGTTTTTTACCGTGTAATGCTTTATACTCCATGTGCTAAGAAGACAGGGAAAAGAAGTTAATGTCTGTCCACGAAAAGCTCGATAGCTAAAGATTATCAGCACCTGAATAGATCTTACCCAAGGAAAACAAAAGGTTAAGGGCCAGTTTTTTTCCCCTGCCTCTCCACAGGGGTCTAGACTTGGACAGCGGAAAATCCCAGACAAGAGAAAAAAGATATCAGATACTAATTCTGGGTCTTAAAAAAAATCACAGAGCCTAAGTGACTCCTGTGAGACTCCAAGGGCCCAGAGATAAAGGCAGCTTGTTTAGGAGAAGAGAGCCCGGGGGCAGCTCTCTGAGCAGGGAGACACCAGGGAGGCTGAAAGACGCTGCTGCCAGGGAGGGGAGGGAGAGGGAAAGCCAAGCTGAGCCTGGAAGACAGGGTGGAAATGTCATCTTCAGATGCAAGGGAGCTGAGGAGAGACAGCAAAAAATGATGGGGAAATTTAGACGAGGCAAAGCATGCAGATCTTTTATTGCTTTGTCTAGAGATGTACGCTGCGTCTCCAGCTAATGGCGAGAAGCCCCAACCATCTATTTTTTTGGAACGACTGCAGAACCTGCAGTGGTCACATAGCCTGGAAAACACGATGCATACGGCAAATTTGGGTAGCCTGCTCAGGCTAAGGGAAGCCTGCACACCCGTCGGCCCTGTGTGGTGGGCCCAAACACAGCAGGATGAAGACTGTCCATCCGCTTGGGAAAAGTCTGAAGTGCCTGGAAGTTTGAAATTGAGCTCATACCCCTGTTCCCAGGAAAAAAATTTCTTCAGGCATCATCTTTCTTACACCGTGAGGCTGCTGCAGCTTCCAACTTCCCCATCTGATGAACAAGAGAGGGAACCAGCTGCCGCGGCAGCAACTATATTTAGCAGTCTATTCTGCTATTGATGCATATATACCTGGTTCCTATTGACTATAATGAGAATTATTCTGACAAACCACAAGGAGAATAGGCCTTTTAGGATTCAGTTTGTACTAACGAAATGTCTAAGGAAAATTACCCTCTTTTTGTCCATGCTAAATTATTCCAGCTTTTCATTAATACTCATTAAGTTTCTAAGGGTTGGCATTTTTAGCAAAAAAATGGTTTTCACTGACAGAAAAAAGCCACCCAGATAAATGAAGAAAATGTTTACTCAATTAATAGGCATAATTTTCTCTTTTGGTGCTCAATTCAACATCAGGATCTGAAGTCAACAAAGGTTGGATCAGGGTCTACAATTTTTTTAATTGGGCTCTTCTCATTTACACTGGAATATGTTGAAAACTCAGGGCTGTAATGAACCATTACATATGCGTACATGCAACGCTAGGAAAACTAATAATGTCTTGAATTTGCTCGGTATTTATTCAGCATTCATGAGTAAATAACAAATAGCTTGATAACATTAATGAAAAAAAGCCTGTGGAAAATCCTCGCAGCTGGAGCGAAACTTTTTTACTGCGTGAAGCCCACTTTCTCTCCCACCAAGCTATTGTCATTACTCTGAATAACTTTTTTTCCCCCAAGGGTAAAGTGACAGGCTTGCAATTTCTATATAAAATTGCATGGTTTTTAACTGAAGTTTGTATGTAAGCCCTTTTATGTCTGGGTGACTTTAAGTGTAGTCAATATTGTTGGAAAGAATATATATTTTTCATTAAATTAATTCTGTTGGCAAAAATTAAGTTTTCAGAAACTGTCAGAAATGTGATGGTTTATCACCATCTTCATTATAACCTGTACAGTGGTACTATTTGGACGACTGAGTGAGAATCCCATCATTTAAGGCAACATCAATAATTTGTACATGAAATAATTGGGTCTTTTCCAAGTACCTCACTTTTGAAGCACACCTGATAGCATTTTACCTCCTAAGCTACTGAATCCAAAATAACTCTAAGAATGACACAATGCAGCATACACAGTAAATGGCATTTAATGCTAATCATAAAGGACAGATACTATGGCATTTTGGTTGGTGAAAACTTGATCAGTATTCAGTCAGTCTCTCTTAAAATATTTTATTAACAGCACTTTGTGTCCTGCAGACAAATGACTGTGTATGTTCTTGTCTTTCCTTCAAAAACAGTTTTTACCTTTCACATTTTCAGAGAAAAACACCAACCCAAGGGCAACGAACTACAATGGCAAAAAGATGCCAAAATATATAGAATAAAAAATGCTAGAAATTTTCAATCACAATTTTTGCAGCGTGGCTAGTACCGTATTCTCCAAGGTCTTTGAGTTTTTGCACAAGGCAAGAGGAAGCCCAGCGTGTTGTATAGAAAAGTTAGACCACACCTCTCCTAACACACCGACAGGACCACATACCTGAGTGCTGGCCCGCAACTGTGCGTATCATTAAATCACTGACACCAGCACGTTTTTGACCGGGGCCAACTCTTGCAGAGAAAATCCCTGCATGCCCAGGGGCCTCTCCCAACAGGCAGCGTGGGTGAAGCCTCTCTGTTTTGTGGCTGTAAGAGAGTTCAGCTCTCTGGACGCGAGCCATGCTACGCTGATTGGCCTCAGGGTAAGAGAACAGTTATTAGTCCATTTTACTTATTAGTATAGACATTGCAATGGAATAATTTTGAAGGCAATTTAATTTCCTTTTAGCAGACTCCTCTTTTCTTCCACAATTTCCTTAAAGTCTTTCTGCCAAGTGAAGCTAACTGCTAACTCATGTGTTGCTCCTAAATATGATTAAATAAGATTCACAAAAGAATATTTGTCTCAGCTCCCAGATGAGGAAAGCTGCCTCTCTCAGACATAAACAGAGAGCTCACACTTCCTGGGTCAGACCAAAACATGACAGTGGTGGGAGAGTTCCCGCTGATCATCTCCAGTTGTGGAAAATCAGGCCCCACATGAGGAATTTCCTAGATGTAGGAGCATGTCTACCGAAAATATTAGTGTAGGAGACAGGAAAAGGTGCACGGCCGAAGTACATGTGTAACGTCAGCCACTGAAACCCACAACTTGATCTAATGCAGGTTTTCACAGACGCATCTTCAGGTGGGGATGGCAGTAGGTCTGTCACCCTGTGGGCTCACAGGGCAAACCAGGGCTGTGTCCTTAGGCGTCGGGGACTGTGGGGCAATGACTGCCCGGCTCTGCAGCCACAGCTGCAGTCTGCAGCCCAGAACACACGCACACTATGGGAAGCCCTCCGTCTCTCCCTCCCCTACTCTACAGCCATCCCTGGAAACACGGCGAAGAAAATGGGAACATTAACTTGGGTGGAAAATACATCACATAACAGCATCTAGTTGCATTGTCTGATGAGACTGCTTCCTTAACACCCATTTAATCAAGGAAGAAACCACTGTCACTATAGGGTTTACTGGAGGATGCTTTATCTCAAGTCATACTTCCTTTGTGGTCTCACTTCGTTTTGAGTGAATCTTACCAAGGGGGTAGAAAGTAGGTTGTTCTCTAAAGGTGGCAGCTGAAGGCATGAAACCCCAGGCTCCCAGCAGATACCTGCTATTATCCAAATTTTATTCTTCTTTCATTAATACTGATAGCACAGATCCTTTCTGGTGTTAATATGCATAATTCTGTTGGCCTCAGAGGAGCTGTGGCAGGGATATACAAAATGAGGATCTATCTGGCCCTTTGCCATTAATAACAAGGAATCATTTCTCTGTATTGGAACAAGATGGTGATTGTGCCTCTTTTCCAGCTTTGTGAAACACTCTAAACAGAGGGAAAAATTAGTAAGTATTTTACTGTATTATTTTTGTATAGCAGAGAGGCTGGATAATTCATTCTGGATTCTCTCTTGCTTTGTCAAATAACAGGGTGTATACACTCACTACAAAACAGCAATTTTGAAAATTAATTCCACCACATTAGCATGATAGTTTCACCAGCTCTTTTTACTGGCCTGCCTTTTCCTAACACAAAGACTTCGCACATTGGCTACGTGTGTTCTAAAAAGAATATGGGTGTCTTTCCTCTGTACCACCCTATTCAATTCAAAACAGATAAGATTTTGCTGTATTTGAAAATGTCAGTGCCCCAGCACATGGGTGGCTAATGCCACAGAAAGTGCCTCTATGTCCTGCATCGGGACCTGGAAGACTGAAAGGCAGATTACCTTTGAGTGGCATTTGTTGTAAGTCTTATTCCCACCATAAGAGTTTCTAGCTTGATCTCCTTTTCCAATAAACTATTTATAGTTTTTGCCTTTTTAAGGTGACACTTTTTCATTGACACCAAGATTTATTAAGTTAATAGTTTAAATATATGGCATACTTCAAACCTCAAACTCCTTTGAGACACTATTTTCAACAACAACAGTGACAGCAGCAAAAATCCAAGCGTGATAATTCAGGGGGGCTGTTGATGTACAAGTAATTAATGGTTGGTTGACATTATCACTGCTAGTATAGTATTTTAGTGCCATTTTACATGGTGCTCTGTACCTCAGACTCTATATGTTAAGGGCCAGGGAAGCAATATTTACATGTCTGGGTTTAACGCGTTGGCTGTGAAGGTTTATTGACAGTTGAAAACCACAATGCGGGCAATAAAAAAGGATGTGCCATGCACAGTACCCAAACCAGGAGCAGTTTCTGTTCAGATGAGCTGACAACAAGTAACAGATCACCTGGAGAGAGACTCTGATGATCTGAGAAGGCCCAAAAAGGGACAAAGGCCGTGAAAAGTGAGGAATCTCCCCCCAGCCTTTTGGATGGAGAAAGAGGTAATAAAGAGACCATGGCTGCAGCAGACACACAGAGGAAGTCCAAGGCACCACATACAGATGGTCTACCCTGAAAGCTGCCAAGGTGTGAGGAGTCAAGGGGATAATGGTGTACACAGGTATGCTTCCTCTCTAGTCACTGCAGCTTACATGGACAAAGCCAAAATATTTTTAGCTAGCTCTGGTACTGCTGCTAATTTTGCTCTAGCAGCACAAGGTACCGTATGGACCGCTAATTCTCACTGAGAAGCTGGAGAAGCTCCAGGCAGAGCTTGCTGAAGCTCCGTGGTGCTGCCATCCACACCACTAGTGGTACCCAGGCTGGCTGGAGGAAAGCTGACCTAGGTAAATCGCTGCAGACAGCGACTGCTGTAGAAAAGATGCTCTACAAACGAGCTGGATGTCACGGTGTGGTAAGAAGGGCAGTGTTAATAGGTGAGTATTGGAGGTTGGATTAGATGGCTCGAACTATGCCTTAATGTTTCTGGGATTTAGTGCCTTGGGTGAAATGACATGTTTTCCAAACACTCTTGGGTATGCTTTTTCATTTATTTGAGTACGAAAGACAAAAAGAATAGTCCTGAAGAAATGCAATGAACAGTATACATCAGCCAAAATAATGCTTTAATTGCTCTGAAATTTAGGATACTAAAAGCAAAGCCATCCTGTGAAAGTTCTCCTGAAAGACTGCAATGAAAACAAATGATATTTTATGGATCTGATACATGTTTAATATGATTCTGACACTTTGGAGTACTTTTGTATTCAATGAGACTGAGCAAGAAAGGTAGTGTCAGCAAACTGGGGCTGCTTCTAAGTCTCCGTACCTTCTCTCTCCCCCACCGCCTCTCTTTCGCCTGAAGTTGCTGTGTTCCTCCTGAAACTTTTCCAGGAGTTTCCCACGGGGCTCAGTCACAAAAGCCAACCCGAATTTCCCCATGAAGGTGCTGTGCTGATGGTGGCCTTCTCACCTCCCTCCCAAAGTTACCCAGCAATTTCTTTCCAGCAGTGAGACTGCAGTAAAAGGCTCTGCTAGTGCAGAGGTAGCTATTGCACTAGCGCTGTGCAGCAAAGTGGGTCTCATTCCACCTGTAGGCTTTTCCCTCTGCTTTAGAAAACAGGAGGAGTGTTTAGAAATATACTGCTGATTACCATATTTGTGTTCTGTAATTCTTCACATGTCCGACTCCACCAGGAGCTTAACTGCAGCCAGTGGGATCTTACAGTCATTAACATTTACAAGGCAGCAGTTCACAGTTGTTGAACTAACAACCTACCTCTAAGAAACTGATTTTTCTCCCCTCTAAGTATTGACACGTGCTCCACTGACTGTGATGCTTATTCACAGTGACAGTGTGTTTGGTAGGATTTCATGTTTTCACAGGATTTGTCTTGTGCAGACAGTTTCTAATTTACCTCTGCTCTTGTTTTAATTCAATCAGCTGATGGAGTGCAGCTGATCTCACGGCACATATGGTTGTTCAGGTTTGGAAAAAACCCTGAATATTTGATGGGTTGATCCTTAATGCTTTCTGCTAAAGAATTAGCAAGCCTGCTAATGAGCCAAGGGGATCCCAAGTGGGGAAGGGGAAAAATACAGAATTATTACAGATTCTGTTTTCATTTCATTCAAGCAGCGTTTTTTTAAGCTGCTCAAATAAGAAGTACTGTGCTTTACATACTCTGATTAGTTTCACAGGGTGGAGAGATTCAAGTAAATTACTCATCAAAGCCATCACACTTAAAATGTCATGTTTTCGTAAGTGGATGTCTTGTGGCCATGGGGCGTCACAACCTATTTGCAAGGGCACCTGTGGGTGCTCACCCCTGGGCAGGAGGCTCATGGCACCAAACAGAGATGTCCTTCACTGGGAGGGATGTTCGCAGCTAGAGTCTCAGTCCTTTCGCTGTCTCCCCAACTGCTTTTTCTATCTTCCCTGAAAGAAACTTATCTGTCCTCCACCCCCCACCCCATCCCAAAGGAGGTGGCTTCTTCTGTGTTAACTGGCTGTGCTTGGTCTTCCTCCAGCCCTTTCTCTGCATTCCTGTTGCTCCATCAGCTTCCTGCTGTCTCCGCATCCTGCAGCCAAACACTGTTTGCAGGCCAAACACTCAAACTACGTCTGTCTCTCCCCAGTTCAATGACACCTCTCATGTCAACACAAAAAAACCCAGGGAATTCACAAGGAACATCTTCAATAATTAAAAGCTCAGCTTGCCTGTGGGTTTCCTTTCAACAAAGCTACTGAAACTCTAGGAAATCGCAGCTAAGACTGTAAGAATAGCCAGATCAATCTCCAACCACTTATCTTACAAACCAAGAACTGCCTGCACTCGACACACTCCCTTTCTCCTTAAATCCATAGCAAATATACTCAGAGTGCATCTGATATTGCTTGCAACAGTTAACTTAGTGCAGAGGCAGAACTCTCGCTGCTCCCATTTTTTGCAGGTACTACAGCAAAATAAATGTTTACTCCAAACCTCACCACTCATAACAAAATGCACAGTTCCACACAGTAATAAAATCAAATAGAAATCAGCCAAAATCACTAATCTTGCTTAGCAAGCCTGTGTTTTAGTGAGGAATTGAATAGGTTGGCTTTGGTAGCGTCTCAGGAACTCAGGTAGCAACTGCTCTGGGCACGGTGGAATAAAGGATATTTGTGTAGTCTTAACTCTTATTTTCCGCTTCAAAGTTTTCTACCATGTCTTCCACCAACAATGCAAAAGCTTACAAGGAATTGCCTTTTACAGCTACCATCAAGTAATGAGGCTTTTCTCTCTTGATTTGACATTACGTCTGTAACTTGCTCTTACTGAAGTTGTTTACATCGAAGGCTCTCTTAGAAGTTTCTCTATCCTTGACGTGCGTGCCTGCAGCTGGACAGAGAAGTCACTACACTTTGAAGAAGTTGCTATAAATTAGTGCATGGGGTTAGATGAGGTTCAGGATTCCTGCAGTGATTATAAACTCAGCAGGAGTGCTTACAACAGCTCCGATCTCGACAGGGTTACTGTCTTGTTAATCAACCTCCTTCAGGACTGGAAGCGGTTCTGCGTCTCAGTTCTTGGGGGCTTTCTCTGGAAGCTGCAGTTTCGTGCAGAAGGATCTGTCCATTTACAAAGTCTACAGAGCTCTGATACATTTGGTAAAACAACATCAAAAAAGGCTAGACTTACGCTGTGGCACCCTGCGTTGCACCAGACAGCACAAAGACTATAAATTCTTGTCACAGTTAGTGCAAAATAAGATTTGGTGATTTTAAAGCTACGCCTAAACTGATTTTGCAGCCCAGGTCCAGATGTTAGCTCTGGCCATGTCCTGAAACCAGAGGGTGACGAGATCTGTGCACAAACCAGCATTTGCCTTCTCTCACCTGCTGGGGGAAGGAAACACAGGGAAGCAGACAGAGCAGACTTGGGGCACACTTTCTACTGCCCTTGGTCTTGACTGGGGAAACACATGACCCATGACCCATGTACCAAGGGATAGGTACATGGAAGTACCTATCCCTTGGAAAAGCCACAGCCTGACTTGTTGTCCTGGTTTCGGCTGGGATAGAGTTAACTCTCTTCTTAGTAGCTGATACAGTGCTGTGTTTTGGATTTAGTGTGAGAATGATGTTGATAACACGCTGATGTTTTAGTTGTTGCTAAGTAGCGCTTATCTTAAGCCAAGGACTTTTCAGTTTCCCATGCTCTGCCAGCAAGCAGGTGTGCAAGAAGCTGGGAGGGAGCACAGCCGGGGCAGCTGACCTGAACTAGCCAAAGGGGTATTCCATACCATGGAACGTCATGCCCAGTATATAAACTGGGGGGAGTTGGCCGGGAGGCGCGGATCGCGGCTCGGGAACTAACTGGGCATCGGTCAGCTGGTGGTGAGCAATTGCATTGTGCGTCACTGGTTTTTTTCTCCCCCCCCTTCCTTTTTTGTTATATTCCTTTTCATTACTATTATTATTATTATATTTTATTATTACTATTGTTAGTATTATATTTTACTTTAGTTATTAAACTGTTCTTATCTCAACCCACGAGTTTTACTTTTTTTTCTTTCCTCCTCCTCACCCCACTGGGAGGGGGAAGGGGGAAGCGGCTGAGTGGTGCTTAGTTGCTGACTGGGGTTAAACCACGACACTTGTGCAGGGAACACACTATCTAGAAAAAGAGGATGTTTTCTGCTTTGTGTTGTGCAAGACACAGCTAAAATAGATAAATTTTAAGCATCTTCTTCCTTTTGTTCCATGCAGTAGAGTGGCCCTTCCTATAATAAACATATTTCAATGTGCCAGCCATCTTTTCTGAGGGGAACACAAGGATTGCAGCTCCTGTGGCTTTTCATTGTCTGCCTTTGGGCACCCGTTCGGGAATTGCATATATTCTGTCTGAAAAGAAGCTAAACTTTGGCTTTATTATGTGAATAGCACCTCCAAAAAACCCATGGAAATGGCATTCCTTATAAACAGTCTGTTTCAGAAAACCAGAAAATCTGTGTTAAAAATGAACGGAACTGTTCAGGACAAAGAGGGCACGGAGAGGACTAGAAAAGTCTGGATGTCAGTAATTTACAAAGTGAGTAGCGATGGCACATTATTACTGTTGTTGTTTTCACTAATTATCAGCAACAACAACCACTGCTGATCCGGATTTGTATTGCGAGAGTACTTAAGCACTGCTTTTGTACTACACAGCAGTTCTCTGACACAGAAAGTTCACTTTTCAGGACAAAAGAGAGCAGATGGATACATCCGACCTGACCGGACACTACAAGGGACAAGTGGGACAACAATGTTCAAGCATGAGAAACAGTGGTATAGCTCTGACCTCACCACTGTTTTTCCACAGTCCTTGTGAAAAAGGAGGCTCTTAAGAGGGGATCTGAAGGTAGGTATGGAGCTAATTGGGAAAGTGTTCAAGGCTCTTCACAGGTCTGATGGGAAGCATGGGAGAAATTAATTGATGTAAAACTTACTTAGCAACATTGTGATGGAGGCTGGCGTCACCAGGTAAGCTAAAGTGGGAGCTAGTATGTTAGCACGGACTGGTAGACTTGAGGCCTTAAAATCAGAGACAAATAGCTGTACTTGATGTGATAGAGAAGGAGTGGTGAGATGTAAAGACAAATGTCTTTGGGCAGGATGTCAAGCTAGGAAAATGATCTGCACAGCAGCATGAATGGAGGTGGGTAACATTGCATTTGTCAAAACCAAGGAAAGGATGTTGCAGCAATCAAGGTGTGTAATGAGAATCTGGACCTGAGACTTACACCTTTGTGAATAAAGAGCTTCAGCTAGAAATGCTATAGAGTAACAGTCTGCCAGATTTACGTGTAGTCTTAGACACAGAGACACAAGGGAAGTTCAGAATAGAAAGTGATTGCAGACCTGGAGGATGGGCAGATTGGAGAGGTTACCTGTGATGACTGAGTATTCATGTGAGGACAAGAGCTAGGGGATGAAAACAGTACGCTCTCTATTTTAGCCATGCTAAGCCTCAGCAGATAGCGAGACACTGATGTGAAGTGTGGCTTTTGAGCTGTGGGTTGCTTTATTCAGTTTTTAAGCAAAGTGAAAGAATTTGTGAATAAATCCTCACGGACAAAAGGGTCCTATCCATCCAAGGATGTCCTCAATGCTTCATCATGAAGCTTCGCAAAAATACTTCTTGAGGAAAGTTCCCAAGGGAAAAAAAAGAGAGAGCAGCAGCTGTGTGTACTGGTTTGGAGATACACCTTACCATCCCTAGTCATACAGTGCATTTTTCTTCGCAGCTGGGGTCTCTTACATATCCATGTTCCTCTGCGTGGAAGGAACCATGTCTCTTCTACATTTTTTGCCTAATTGCACAAGCCAAATCGCACAACCTAAGGAGGAAGACCAGCTTATTTGACTGTTCATTTTCAAAGCCTTGCATAAAAAAGGGGTGAATGAGCCTCACATCACATAATGAATTCATGATATCTGCTACTAATTTGTAACAAAACAGCAGAGACTGAGGCTAAGGCTTGTTGAGTACGTGGTTCAGTCCTACAAAAGCCTACTTTGTAAACGTTAGCTAAGTAAAAACTCTGGCAGTGAAGTCATAAGTAATACATCATCATCACCCTTTGATAAACTCTTTGTCCAGTTTAAGAATTAAAAGCTGTATTTAACATATTCAGGGAGAATGGAGAAATGCCTTTAGAAACAACAGGCTTAATGCACTACTAATCTCTAAACCAAATATTTATAGCCCTGTAGTTTATAAAAAATCTGAAATATTTGGGTAGTGGATATCCAAGAGGTGGAAGCGCACACAGTAATAGGGAGGTTTTACCATTCTACCTACCTTGTTTGGTGTTTCAATCACTATTATATCAGATTTATAAGCATTGCAAATTATTGAATTATCAGTTTAGAAAAAGAACTGAAAAAACCACGAGTTAAAATATATGGAAATGTTTCATTGTTTATAAATTTGTCTGCCTCAGAAAATAATCAATATCAAATTTGATTCAAGCCAAGATCTGTTTGGAAGTGTACTAATTTGCTCCATGAAAATAAACTAGAAATTACTAAGATAAAAGAAATAATAATGAAATATGGAAATAACTAAGGATTTTGCACATTGTCATTATATAATGCACATAATGGACATAATGACATTACATAATGGATTCTAATTAAATCCAGGTGGAAAATGACCTTCCTAGACCTCCCTTCAAAATTAAGATTTTTGACAGTCATGATTAATGGAAACATGCACTTTGCATGGTTTGTAAACCTGAAACATCATTGTACATTTCAGTTTATAATTTATCCCATTATCTGCTTCTGCATGCATGAAGGTCAGCCGTACTGGCACAAAGTAGCACTGCAATCCAGAGGCTCTGAAAGGTTGTTTTCACAGATTTTTCAATTATTTTTCATAAGGAAATAATTTTGCCTACTTTTTCCTTAGAAAGATGACAATCTAAAAGAGTAATATTTTTAACAGCAGTAATTGCAATATTCTTGTTATTCTCTTGTCTTTTTAGAGTAAACAAAATGGCACTGGAAAAAAATGTTTCTTTAAGGATTCCTACCCGCAATATTTCTTCAATGCAGCTGTTATCTCCTGTTCCACTGTCCTGTAAACAAAATGAGAAAATAGTTTGTTTGTGTTTTAAAAAGAAGTAACAAATAGCAGGTTTGAGGGCATGGTTGTCACATGAAATATATTCCAACCTCTATTACAGCTTCGAAATGAGGCCAAGTCTTTCCAGTATCTGAAAAGTTGCACTGCTTAAAATTCTAAATTATTCCCCATCAGCACCACAGGAAGATGTAATATTTGCAGTGTTTACACATGATTGCAACATATTTGTACAAATTCATAGGATTTTGTTTACACCACTTTTGGGTGCGGTTCCTGCCGTTTTGGCTATACTGCATATGAGTAAGCATAAGCAAAACAGTTATTGCAGGTACATAGATCCAATATGTGCATTTATTTTTATTAAATAATAACATCTCTCTGCATCCTTTGTGCAGGAAAGACTCTGCAGAGACACTGCCTATGTGAAGCCTGACGACGTATAGGGTAGAGGCACCTGTGATGCTGACGGGAGAGCTGCAGAGACTGCAACGCAGGCGGCAACACTGAGCACGGGCTAGGCAGCACAGCGGTCTTTGAGAAGGCTACGATTTCCTAAAACGCTGAACCCTAAACCCACCCGCACGTTGTGAGACTGAGGGCGCAGAGGAATTCAGCTCTCCTGAACGGTGTGGCATACTCCAGAGCCATTCTGGAGAGGGGAAATCAGAGATTTGGCAGAGCTGCTGTCCCCCTATAGGAGCCATCCAGCTGGTGCCTCACCTACGTGCTCAGCTTGGTTGTTCGTTACGACGCAAACTTCTGCCAGCAAAGACCAGGCAGCGCAAGACACCAGACTGCCATACTTATGCCCCCACCCCCTTCCTGCCTGCCCTCTGCCCACAGTTCCCTTGCGCTGCCCAGCACAACTGGGAAGAGAGGGCACACCACGGATGGAGGTACTGATGCTGAGGGGCTGCCCATCTCCTGCAGCTCTCCACAAGATACAGGTAGCTGCTGCATCAAGCAAGTTTTCTGGAGATTTACTTCACCACATCAAATTCCCTGACAATTCCCCAGAGAAAGGTTTTCTGCCTTTTGCAGAACAGTACTAACTCAAGAAGCAGGTGACTGGGGCTTGAGGTCTTCCCATGTGGGAACAGGGGATGGAAACAAAACCAATATGATTAATTACTGTCCCCAAAGAGCTAGCAGGGAGGTGAGCTTGGTCTTTGCCTCTCGTTTTCAAAAAACACCTGGAGGTTCTGAGTTTTCAGGTGCCCACCTGGAGAGATATCAAAGCAATTTGATTTTCCAAAGTGCTGAGCTCTTCTCACTTGATAATCAGACTTCTCTACCACGTCTGTATTTGGGCACCCAAAAAATCACGAGGCACTTTCAAAAATGGATACCTCTGTGCCTACCAGACCCAAATGATCCCACTAGCCAGTTTGTTCAAGTCCTGCTCCTGGACACTGTCACCGCTGCTCCCCAGCCTGAGCTGAGTGACTGAGGAGGTCTGGATCCGCAGCCACTCGTAGCCTACCAGCTGTAACAAAGGTCAGAAGTACAACAGTCATGCATATGCACGGGAACAATTTATGTTTCATAATTTTTTTTTGTGGCTGTTATTTCATGCCAATTCATAGAAAGTCATAAGTGCTTTATTGTCAGCACTCCTGCTAAATCTTAGCTGAATATGGCCCTTGATTGTTCAACAAATGAATCGCATTCACTCTTTTTGGTGCAACACAGTCCGTCAGCTTTGCAGTTCACCAGGAGTTACACCACTGATTTCAAAGGGAAAGGAACTAAGCATGCTATAAAGTCAGCCTTTGGAGAATTACTCATACCTAATGTACAGATGCTGAAGAGAAGCTGCAGCCCTCGAGCAGATAGCCCTGTTCTGACCTCAGCCCTCTCCCCAAGCAGCCACACAACGCTGTGTGTGACCTTCCTGCTGCTGGAGCAGGGGGGCAAGTGCAAGAGTTCATGTTGCCAATGAAGCTAACAAGACAGATAGAAACACCACAACAATCTCTGGATATTTAAGAATTTTAAAGTTCATATTAGCTAATTTTTACTTCTCTCTTCTCTGTGGGTTTCCCTCCATTTTCTCCCTTTCCTTCCCCAAACCCCAGCCTATGGCTTGTTATCCCATTAACAACAGCGGAGAGTGTAAAGCCCTCATCATGAACGCCTTCTTTACAGAGCAACGAATTTACTGCCTGACCTCAAGTTCGCTATTCTAGTTCATTGCCATCTTACAGAAGGAGGGATGAGATGACCTACCACCTTATGCTGTATACAATACATGGAACATACGGTAAAATGATCCTCTCTGTTTTTGTGTGAAGACAAAACTACTGAGGGTAAATTTGGCAATAAACTATTTCAGACTAGGTTTAGAAACAAGCTTCTCTTACAAAATTAAATATCCCTCCTAGAAGTGTAATGAAATAAGTCTGCAAATACTCGTCAGCAAGAAATTACACTTTCCATTACCACAGAACTAAAACTTTAGCTATTCTCCGTAGCACATCATATCTCTGGGCAGGGAGTAAATAAACTTTTCACATCTCTTTCTCAGTATCATCACACTGCCTTTCAAAAGGCAAAAAAAAGCGGGAAACACAAGACCAAAGACAAGATATACAAAACTGAAAACAATATTTGGAAAAAACCTCAATTCCTATATTCTCTCTTTGTTCTTCATCTTTTGAGTACCAAATATAAATTTCTTAATTTATTTTTGCTTTGAATACTTGTAAGGATCTTACATTACTGCTGATATCAAACTTTCTAGAATAAGGGCAGGGAAATTAAGAGACCATGCTCTGCACACAGCAAGCAACTTCAATTTCATATGGCCTGGGGCCATATTTTTTTTCGTCATGATATCATATAACACAATGCAGAGTGCTATTGTGGGACCTAAAGTATGTCTGAAAAGTGTCTGTAGATGTTGGTATGGAAAAGACTCCCTAGTCTCACTTTAAAAGCTCTTCTCTGCTACATCTCAACTCACATTATAGAGGAACCCGCACTGCCCAGGAATCTGGCAACCTGAATTTAACTTCATAGCCATATTTTAATTATAAAAAAAAAAGCTGGTAAATGTTTCTTGAAATCTGAATTAAAAGGAGAGATTGCATTACCTGCAGGCAACAAATAGCACAGAGCACTTGACGTGCTATTTGCATCAGTGGACTTGCCTGATCCAAACACCATTGCGTCGGTGCTGGCTGTGTGACGCAGCACCTGCGTAAGGCTGATGTCAGCAGTGCTGGCCATCTGTGCAAAGCAGTCCCTCCACCCTCTCAATAGCCTGCACGCCACAGTACAGTTGTGCAATAAACGTTTTAATTGCTTAAAAAAAAAAACCAAGAAAAACAACAAAATAAAGGTTTTGAGGCTCCTCTTCCCAACTAAGCCAAGGAGCTGCTACCCTGTACTTATTCTGACATTGATGAACCCAGCTCATTTGCCTCCCTTTGCATTTTGCGATCTGTCATAACAAACTCGCCTCACTGAACCTCCAATGAACCATCAGCGAAATACTGGCAAGTCTCGGGGAGCTGTCGGGGGAAGTGGGCTATGGCCTCGTCCCTCTCCGATGCTCTGCTCATTACCTTCGTTCCTCAGTCAGCGCAGCCTGAAGAACGCCAAACATCTGCACACACGTGCGGCTGGCGTACAGTCTGGCAGGAGGATGCGAGGAGCTGCCACCGAGGATAATGGCAGTGGCTGCTGAAGAAATAGCCGGGAGCATCGCGCTGCTGATAACATGAGCAGCTAATTACCATGCAAAGCACAGAGAACTGCAAGAAACAAGGCTGACTAAAGGCTACATCAAATTCTTGAGAAACGGGATGTCATTTCAAAAAAAGCTACATCTGTACAAATTTTATTTCAGAGCATTACTTTATTTTTTTTTCCCTTACCAAGAGCTTTCACATGGAGATATATAAAGAAACCTCTCTGAAAAGAATTGCCTATCTGTGATACTTCTCCCTCCTTTCAAATCTTTGTGTAAGGAAAGAAAGACAAATCTTCTGCAAGTATCTGTTTCCATTTTAGCCTAAGAGATTTTTATGGTGCGAGCTTTTGGTGCTGTTATTATTTGGACTGCGCTAAGTGTTTTTACAAAGTCTCCAGAAGTTACTGGATTTTGTCTCCAGTAGAAATTAAGATCTCCAGAAGGCCGAGGTACGTACTCAGCCTCTTCCACTCAGCGGGAGCCAGGCTGGCTCTGTCGGCGCTTGAATGCCGGGCATCTGCAACCAGCGGCACGGCAGCGGCTGCCACGCGTCCACCCTTTGGGTGCCACCTCTGCCTCCAGGGCAGCTCTCGCCCCCGCGCTGCACAGGCACTGCACGGCATTGCTTAACAGGGGGCTGCGGGATCTCCCCTGGGGCCTAAAGTGAAGCTTCAGGCAGTAAATGTTGGCAGACAATAACCTAAATCCATGATTAAAAAAAATAGGAAAAAAAGGGAAAAAGCCCACATCGATGGACCTTGATCTGAAAGCATATTAGAAACGCTTCTTTGCCAGGCAAGATCATGAAAGTATGGAGACACACACACACACGCATGCACATATTTATATATAACATTTTCTATACAATCCATTTGCTAGAAAGGAACTTCCAGTATGAAGAAGATAAGTAAAGTCCTTATGTTTTTACTTATTCATACGTGCAGCCTCCGCCTGTTGGGTTGTGGAGAACCATTGCCCTCAACAAAGCTTCCCTTTGATCATTTCTCTGAAGAGATCTTAACACCTTCAAGTCGTGGAATAAAATGTTGAAATTTAACACGGAGATGTGCCTGAGACCAGAGAGGTGACTTCTGGGATTTCTGTGGAAAATCAGGGTAAATATCAGGAAAAAAGTGTATTTTTTGGGAGAGGTCATTTGCAGATGCCCAGGAAGGGTTTTTAGACATTCGGGGCTTAACTTGCTGTTGATTCCCTTACATGTGCTACATCCTCCAAAAGGCTCTTTGTGGGATGGCTGTGCTGAACCCACACTGCTCTGGAGAGAAAAGGCAGGACTTTGGACCTCAGGAAAGGTGGGCTGGTTAAAAGATTAGACCTCAGCCTGGTTAAAAACTCACTTTTTTGTCCCTCAGGAAATGCCCACTTTTTGGAACGTATTTTCATTCTGAATTGGAGGGGGAGGGGCAGGCACCTACATGTAGATTTTATCCTGTTGGCTATGCTCCCATTAAAAATGTAATTGTGTGACATCATTACCTTCAAAATGAAATTTTAAGAAGTGTTCTTCAGTTCAGTTGAAAATGAAAGTTTGATCAGATCAAAACACTTTAATGACAAATTTTAAGAAATATAAATAAAATTTGTAGTTACAGAATAAGATGTGGCCTAAATCAAGAAGTCATTAAAACAAAATATTGAAATGTTTCACTCTGACTCCAAATTTGGTAATTTTTTACTTTAAGAAAATATTTTCTTCAAACAAGAATGAAAATAGGTTTGGTCAAAATCAACATAGATGCAGACGTTTTCAGTTTCAATAAACTGGAACGTCCCAGAGGAAAAGGACTGAGTAGGAAAAACCTCTGACCAGAATAGAATTAAAAATAGTACTTCTCTTTTTTTTTTCTCTAACGAGAATGGCATTTCCATCTTGATGGGTGATGTGAGACCTACCAGCAATGTTTCCATCTACTTTAACAGGGCTGGACTTCAGGAAGCCACGGCATACTGTAGTCCCCCTCATTTCACCGATGGACGTTAGTAATGCTGGGCACTTCACAGCCCTTAAACAGAGAAGACTCCTCATCTCTCTCTGAGGATGCAGGCAAGCAGGGCTGAACTGGGTAGGGTTACGCCAAGGAAAGAGAAATTAAGAGACTGCTGAGGAAGCTTGATTTGCTGTTGTTCCTGATATTTGAAAGCTTTACTTTGCACTCTTGCTGTTTCTTACTACTAATTTGGAGTGCCAGTGGCCATGATCTGTTGATACAGTAGTTTTCTCCTGCGCTCTGCACTGCTGTGAGTAGGAGCTGTTTCTCTTTTACTACAAGGAATTGCTGCTGCTTCTTTAGACACGGAGACGTACAGGAGGGAGATGGGGATGAACAGCTGAATTCTCCTCAAGCTTTCTGTCAGAAAGTGCTGCACTAATTAAAGTTATTAAATCCATCTAATTTACAGTGACTGTTAATAAACTGTTACCCTTAATAAGCCCATTCTCTTTTGAATGGAGCCTTCATATTTATTATGGGGATTATTTTTCCTACCATGGGATCTTGCAACATGGTTCTTGGTTCAAAAGGGAAGAGAAGAAAGGTTAACAAAGATTTTATTTCAAGAAAAAAAATGAATAAAGAGCAAGTGATGAAAGTCATCTAGCTTTGCTTTAATGAAAGTATCTGGCTATACTAATTGGGGGTCTCATTGCAACTGGAATATCATGATGCCCCAGTCTTGTACCAGGAACAGGAAGATATTCTGGCTAATCAAAGAAGATGAATCAAAAATATCTGTAGATAGAGAGAAACATCAAATGATCCAATAGACTTGCCGTGCACACTACAAAGGAGACGCTAACTGGACAAGAGTACATTTTGCTCTTGATGAGTGATACTCGCTCAGAACAGCCTGCTCAGCAGCTCACCCACAACCGAGGTAGGGCAGCAGCTTTTGGAGAGCAGAGCCTCCAAGAAGGAAGACTGCAGAGGAGTTTATATCCAGTGTACACCAGCCTTAGGCTGTGCTGGCCCTATATGCAGACCTGAGGGGTCAGAGTGCGAGAAAGGATCCTACCTCTGAGGTTCAGGCTGACATCTAGTTGAAGATGGATTTACTGTGGATGTATAAGTAAAGGCATTCACCGTATTGTATTATTTTTTTTTAAATAGCAGGGAGACGAGGTTAGAGTGTAACTCCTCCAGTACATGCCCATGGCCTGCCCCATAGCTTGAAGCACCTCCTGCCCATGTAGCGCCTGACCTGAACTAAGTATGGAAAGCCCAGGGTCAGAAAGTGGGGTGATGCTGAAGGGCCGCCGTCTGGACAGCTGCCAGCAGCTTCACTAGAGCTTAGGAACCCACAGCCCAGTTTGGAAGGAATTTAGAAGCGCTGGGTCCAGCCACGTGTTGACAGGACATCTTCAAACTGATGAGATGGTCTGAGTCCAAGTCTCAGTGTCCACACCACAAAAAAATCAAGAGAATTAAAGGTCAAGAACCCTTCTGAAACCTCCCCACCCTCTCCACCCCTAAAGGCCATCGAACAATCAATGACTGGAGCTGCACCGGTAACATTTCATCTAATAAAAGATGCTTGGGAGCCTCAAATGAAACCTACTGGCAGATCAGTGGAGCAATTTTACAGGCTTTTACATTATATTCATAAAAATAAAAATCCAAACATGCCAGAATTACACTGTGACCCAGAACAATAAAAGGGAGCTGTAATGGAGAACTGCATTGTTCTATTAATAAAATATAAAGGTTTTATTGTTATTGGGAAAGATTGATTGTATCAAATCAATATCATGTCACAGTAAATTAATGTTTTTCTTCACTAATGAAAAAATTGGGTCTGATGTGACGACACTCTCTTGCTATCCATTTGAAAAATATAATAGGATGGTAATAATGAAGATTGCAACTTGCAATTTTACTCCTTGCATCATGCTCGATCCTGGGAGGTGCTGAGTAAGTGACCTTGGCTTTCAGTGAAGTCAACAGAAGCTGAAGGGAACTGGCGTTCATGAAAATGCTGTCAAAACCCCCCTGAATGGACTCGGCAGCCCCTCTTCCCACCCCAAAATTGGAAAAAGCCAGTGGGGACCTCTGGAAATGCCTTCAGCATACTACATTTCCTGCAGCACTGTATGCATGCTCTGAACGTATTAAGTGACTGCTTGCTTGACACAGTGGTCTATTTGTTGGAAAGTTTCCATTATGGACACCAGAGTCTTTGGTTTTGCAGCAGGAAAGGCTCTTTAGCTAAGATAGGGGCTTCTCCCCTCAGCCCACGCAGTCCTTCCAACAGCCGCCCCAAGGACCCTGCCCTGGGAGCGATAGAGATCAGCTTTTCTGCCCATTAGAAGCCTGTCCTCCCTGCTACACAGATGGCCAATTAGTGTCAACTGGAATGTGGTATTTTTAGTGATGTGGACACTCGTCCGCAAGGACTTGGACTGAGACCAATCGATTGCATTTAATATATTGTCTGTGTTTGTTTGGGGAGAATATATAACATCTGTATAGCAGCAACAGTTGGAAAAACAAGTATTACGGAACTGTTAATCTTTTTGTGACATTTTAGTATGAATTTACCATCAGCTAGTATAATATTCAATAAATTAAATGGATTATTTTGCCAAGAGATCCTTTAAAAATGTTAATTAACAATAAATCAATAAAAACTATTCAACATGAAAATCAATTACATCCCTGTTTACATTATTTAACTCCAAACATTTCTGTTTTGTGTGCTTGTAATTAGCAAGCTATAAAAGATGCCATAAATAGGCGCATAATGAGAGGAACTGTTTATAAATGATAATTGGTATTCATTCCCACTGAGCTAAAGGTTATGCGATTACAAACTATTGTGCAGAAAGGGTTAAACCTCTTACAGATACAAGGTTTTACAGTACACAACTCTGCAGAAATCTCTCCGACAAAAGGCCCCTGATGGAAGAAAGCCCCTCTATATGAGTGTTTGATGGAAAGAGTAACAACTATCAGGCATTCCTTAAAGCCTATTTACATCCATTTAGAAATGGCTCATGGGGAAAAATCTACCCTTTGGGCAGTGGTGGAGGGAATAAGAAATGGAGCCTGGCATGAGGAATTCAATATTGATAAAACATCATCATCTGAACAATATCTCTACTAAGTCAAAAGGAAAGATATTAGCATTGAAATGCCATTAAAAATCTGGGTGACCATCCTGTTAACAAAGCTGAGGACAGGACAAAGGAAACAAGAGTGGTTTCTACACCCTTGAGCCTACAGAGGGTGGAAGCAACGACAGGTAGCCTGGGAGGAATACAGAGAAATTGTCTGAGCAGCCAGGGATCAGGTTAGGAAAGCCAAAGCTCTGACAGAATTAAATCTGGCCAGGGACGTCAAGGGCAATAAGAAAAGCTTCTATAGGTATGTGCTGCTTTTGGCTGGGGTAGAGTTAATTTTCTTCATAGTAGCTTCTATGGGGCTGTGTTTTGGATTTGTGGTGAAATAAGTGTTGTAACACAGGGATGTTTTCGTTACTGCTGAGCAGTTCTTACACAGAGTCAAGGCCTTTTCTGCCTCTCACATCGCCTCACCAGCGAGTAGGCTGGGGGTGCACGAGAAGTTGGGAGGGGACACAGCCGGGACAGCTGACCCCAACTGACCAAAGTGATATTCCATACCTTATGATGACATGCTCAGCATGTAAAGCTGGGGGAAGAAGAAGGTGGGGGGGACATTTGGAGTGATGGCGTTTGTCTTCCCAAGTAACCATTACACATGATGGAGCCCTGCTTTCCTGGAGATGGCTGAACACCTGCCTGCTGATGGGAAGTAGTGAATGAATTTCTTGTTTTGCTTTGCTTGTGTGTGTGGCTTTCGCTTTACCTATTAAACTGTCTTTATCTCAACCCATGAGTTTTCTCATTTTTACTCTTCTGATTCTCTCTCCCATCCCACCGGGGGGGAGTGAGCAAGTGGCTGTGTGGTGCTTAGCTGCTGGCTGGGGTCAAACCACGACAAGGTACGTCGGTGATAAAAGGAAGACTAGGGAAAATGTGGGCCCTCTCCAGAAGGAAATGGGAGACCTGGTTACACGGGATATGGAGAAGGCTGAGGTAGTCAACGACTGTTTTGCCTCAGTCTTCACCGGCAAGTGCTCCAGCCACACCACCCGAGTCACAGAAGGCAAAGGCAGGGACTGGGAGAATGAAGAACTGCCAACCATAAAAGATCAGGTTCAAGACCATCTAAGGAAGCTGAAGCTGCACAAGTCCATGGAACCTGATGAGATGCATCCACGGTTCCTGAGGGAACTGGCAGATGAAGTGGCTAAGCCACTATCCATCATATCTGAGAAGTCGTGGCAGTCCACGGAAGTTCCCACTGACTGGAAAAGGGGAAATATAATCCCCATTTTTAAAAAGGGAAAAAAGGAAGACCTGGGGAACTACAGGCCAGTCAGTCTCACCTCTGTGCCCGGCAAGATCATGGAGTGGATCCTCCTGGAAACTATGCTAGGGCACATGGAAAATAAGGAGGTGATTGGTGACAGCCAACATGGCTTCACTAAGGGCAAATCATTCCTGACAAATTTGGTGGCCTTCTACGATGGGTTTGCAGCGTTGGTAGATAAGGGAAGAGCAATGGACATCATATACCTGGACTTGTGCAAAGCATTTGACATTGTCCCACATGACATCCTGGTCTCTAAATTGGAGAGACATGGATTTGATGGATGGACTACTCGGTGGATAAGGAATTGGCTGGATGGTCGCACTCAAAGAGTTGTGGTCAACTGCCCCATGTCCGAATGGAGAGCAGTGACAAGTGGAGTTCCTCAGGGGTCAGTATTGGGACTGGCACTGTTTAACATCTTTGTCGGCGACATGGACAGTGGGATTGAGTGCACTCTCAGCAAGTTTGCTGACGACATCAAGCTGTGTGGTGTGGTCGACATGCTGGGGGGAAGGGATGCCATCCAGAGGGACCTTGACAGGCTTGAGAGGTGGGCCTGTGTGAACCTCACAAGGCCAAACACAAGGTCCTGCACATGGGTTGGTGCAGTTCCAAGCACAAATACAGGCTGGGCAGAGAATGGATTGAGAGCAGCCCTGAGGAGAAGGACTTGGGGGTATTAGTGGATGAAAAACTGAATATGAGCTAGCAATGTGCGCTCGCAGCCCAGAAAGCCAACTGCATCCTGGGCTGCATCAGAAGTGTGGCTAGCAGGTCGAGGGAGGTGATTCTCCCCCTCTACTCCGCTCTCATGAGACCCCACCTGGAGTACTGCGTTCAGCTCTGGGGCCTCCAGTGTAAGAAAGACATGGACCTGCTCGAGCGGGTCCAGAGGAGGGCCACGAAGATGATTAGGGGGCTGGAGCACCTCTGCTATGAGGATAGGCTGAGAGAGTTGAGGCTGTTTAGCCTGGAGAAGAGCAGGCTCCGGGGAGACCTTATAGCGGCCTTCCAGTACTTAAAGGGGGCCTACAGGAAAGATGGGAAGGGACTCTTCATCAGGGAGTGTAGTGATAGGATGAGGGGTAATGGTTTTAAACTGAAAGAGGGTAGATTTCGATTAGATATTATGAACAGGTTGCCCAGAAAGGTCGTGGATGCCCCATCCCTGGAAGTGTTCAAGGCGAGGCTGGATGGGGCTTTGAGCAATCTGATCTAGTGGAAGGTGTCCCTGCCCATGGCAGGGAGGTTGGAACTAGATGATCTTTAAGGTCCCTTTCAACCCAAACCATTCTATGATTCTATGATTTTGTCATGATGGGTAACAGATGTTGCTCTACCCAATACCTCACTCAAAAATTAGGGCCAAAGAGGGTCTGGTTTTCACAGAGAGCTAAAAGAGGATTACAGGATCTTCATGTGGCAGCCGAGAGCCCAAACCACTAAGCAGCAGACTGTATCTCCAGAAGACAACACTGGACTATTTCTCATGATAGGCTGCTACACAGAGCTGAAAAAACTGTTTCCTAGGGAGAAACAGCCTCTCATTAATCCCTATTGCTGAAAACCGCCTTCTCAATTTTAGAGACTGAGACCTGTTCTAGACTTAACAGGTAAAAAACCCCACGATCTGGAGACCAGAGTAACATTTGGCTTTCTACTAAAGCCTTTTGCTAGTCCAAGGATGTCATCAACATCTGACAGTTTTGGCTTTGACTGTGTCTCCTCCCCAGCAAAATAAATCTCATCCTTTCACTATAACTGCCTTTGTGAGGGCAACAATCGTCAAGAACCCTTGATGGAGCAGGTCTGAAGTATAGACAGACCAGTGAGCATCTGGCAATAAAGCCAGCAGAGTTAAACAACCTATTTGCAAATCCAGAGAGAAACCACTTTTTCTACCTTGTCTGGGCACAGCTGATGCATATTTCCTTTCTTTTCTGGATCATGACTTAAAAGTGAATTAATTTTGGCCTGAGACACTTACATTGCACTACTTTTCTTGATTTGCACAAAATACAATTGTTTCATGGAAAATATGGATCGGGATTGGGAGTTTAAAAAAAAAAGTCTATTATGTGTAAGGAACAGAGCATCATATGCATTGGTTTGAGAATGACTGCTCAGTCTCATTGCTAAGACTGCAAAAACATATTCTGGTCATGGCAATTATGACCTGCACACCTATTTGCCCAAGAGGGATATAATTTGCTACTGGATACTCAAAGCTTTATCAATGAAGACGAACAATTGTATGCACCTGCATCTTTAAATCAATCCCTTGAGGGCTCTGGTCAGCTTAGGTGGATTCTCTTAAAATCCACACAGAAGCTGATAAATAGCACAATTCTCCAAGCTACAGTGAAAATCTCGGCAGGGCTTTATTGTGCTCTCAGCATTCCTGAAAGTCAGAAGAAAAAACCAGCCATACCGTGGTAACTGACAGACTGATGGAAACACACTCACTACAAAGCTACTGAAAATAGTACTCTCTAAAGGTTTTGCAGAGTTAATAGGACACGTAAAATTTCAAATAAAATGTCAGTGCTGCAGTGTCTTAGGGCTCAGACAGGTAAGTTCCTTCCAGTTAAGAATGTACATGACACCATGTGTATATCAAGGTATACATATATATATATGTATACACCGTACAAAAATCCTCTGCAAAAGTTTCCTGAAAATACCCAAACCAACCAAGCAAGTGTTAAATCTTATCAACTGTAGCCTTAATATGGGAATCAATAAATTCAGCAAATCTAGAAAGTTGCAGAGTAGACAAATACCTTCCTTATTTTTCCTGTCCTCTCTTTCCCAAATCCCACTGCAAGATTTACTTTCCCATCAATTCACTGCAGGCCCGTATTGGTCCTCTTTGGTGGTGGACAGAAAGCCCTTTGGCCAGCTAGGCAGGAACCAGGCACTGTTGTGCTGCCTTGCAGAGGACTTACCTCCAGAAGTCAGGATACTTCCACATCTGTAAATCCATCTGCCCCAAGGAGTGGCAGCTGCCCAGCACTTGTCCCCATTTTCCTGTGGGGTCCATGCCAGCACCCTACTGTTCAGGCAATCACAAGACCAGAAGTAGGAGAATAAATAATGTCCCAGGTTTGGGGAAGGTTGCAGGTAGCTCCCAAGTAGTCGTACGCTACTAGTTAACATTTTTTGATGGAAGCCACACTGGTCTCTCAGGCTTGGAGAGCAAAAGGTTGGCTTAAAATTATCTTAGTCCTTTCTCTTTTGGCTTTCACTTTTCTTTCCACATATTCTCAGGTTATCCCCTTTTAAGTAGAATATTGCATCTGGAAGTCACAACGCTTTCTGATTTTCTTTTTGCCTGTCACTGTTACAAGTAACAGTGAAATACAGAAAGAAAGTAGAAAGAAAAGTTGGCCTCAGCTTTTCCAGATTTTGTGTCTTTGAAAGAGTTTGCTTGTCCTTCCAGTAAATAGACGTTTGCCAGTTCCCAGCTGTTTGCATTGAGCTCTCGCACACAGCTAAAGGCTAATGCAGCACCACTTATAAAACCCAGAAATACAAAATTGTACAGGCCACGACTATTGGCCATGTTACTCAGGGGCAGTAACTGCTTTTTACTGTCACATTAACAGTTTTCTTTTTAATACAGAAAATGAGCAACAAGTCATTTTATAACAGTGCAGTGCCATAGGGGCATAACTGGTGTATGGACTGCAAAGCTCTGGCTGGTGCCTACAGAGAACTGCTCTCTCAACAACCTTACTGCCAAAAAATTATTTTAAATCACGTATGCACCAGCATTTGTGCACATGCAACACATAATACAGTGGGGGGAAATAAAAGGAAGAAATGGACAGTGATAGTAGAGTTTAATTTTTACTGGGTTGCAGACCAAAACCAGCATGAGAGGGGTTTGTGAATTTTCTCAGAAAGGTTAGGTTGCCCTTAGGTTTGGTTTGGGTTTGATTTCCAAAACTTTTATTGGAAAGCTTCAAAAAGCTGAGCTGCGTCTTGGATTTCTATTTTTATTTTTTTGAACAGATGAGGTGATCCTCCACTTAAAAACAGGTTATTTTGTCTCTAGAGGAAGAAATGTTCAATGTAGCCCCATTTCATTTTAAATGGCAGCTAAATGGAGAGAAAATCTCTAATACTGCTACAGCTCACAGACATTTCCATCTAGGTCAAGTACAACAAATCTGCATTTTTTAAGTGGCAGAGCCAGCTCTCTGTCCCTGTAAAAACTAGAAGGTCTTGTGGCACCCCAAATTATAACAACACATACAGAAACCAGGAGTACAGTTGGAAAGCCTTTGAGCTGAGAAGCCACATGCTTGCCTTTTGTTATGTGATCTTGATGAATTTATTTTTGTGGCTTTTATTCATGTTTCAGGATGTTGAATCCTTTAAACTTGTTAGTATTTTCCTTTTTTATTGTTCTCTGCTGCCTTTCACTGTTTTATTTTGTTCTTTTGTTCCCCGGTGTAACTGAAGGTAATGCAGTCCTGGGCCTATTACCCTCCATCTCTTTGATCTGGCAGTGGATATCAACAAAGAAGTTATTTGTTCTCAACACATTAAACCCTTCTGCGTAGCTTTTTACAAATTCTGTTATGCAACTTTGATAGGGCCTGGAACGAGTTGTCAGGTACCGAAAGGCAGGGGAGCACAAAGACCTCTCCAAAAGTCAGGCTATGAATGGTGTCATCTTGCTGTTTCACTTTCAAAGGTGGCTCATACGGGTTTGCTGAATAGGAGTCGTTTGACAGCAGACATCTGAATTTGTATCGCAGCCTCTAAGACACCTTTATAAGAACTTTGAATATCTTAGTTGAGTCCTGAGGATCAAAGCTTCCTATGTAATAAACCTATCACAGGTTACTCAGGGAGATTTTCAGCATCGGTAACAATGGCAGCTGATTAGCCTCGCATAACAAGCTACCGATAGAATATAAGGGTTGTGATCAATACTTTAACTAGCAAGATAAAAATCTATCTAAAACTCAGGAATTATATTAAGGTCTCATAATTTACTTTATAAACCATCTCCTATAATTTTAAGACACACATGCATCAAGCATTGCTTGAAATACATTAAATCTTGATTTTGCAAATCAGAATACTAGAATAGTAAGTAGAATTGGCAGCATAAATGAATATAATGCATAAAACACAAAAAGCTCTTGGCTGGCTTTTGTATACAGCATTAGAAACAGAGAAACACACATTGTTGCACAGTGATCTGCATTAAATATATTTGTTATGGGTTTGAAATACTCCAAACTATTTGTTTTGGATGAGAGAGGATGCTCTGCATTTATGATATATGATACCACATTGTCATCAATTGTCATGCTTTGTTTATAGGACTGAATAATTTGTAATCATCAGATTACTATGTTTAGTCTGCACTCTGGTTTTCAGAGAATGCGTATTAAACAGATCAAATCCTTGTATCTTTTATTTATTTGTTTGTTTATGAAAGGAATGATGAGTGGCTCATTCCCCTGAGAATTAACTATTTGGTGAAGGGTTCAGAGTTTCAGGTGCTGGTTGTTCTTGGAGAGGAAAGAAGGCAAAGCTGCTCTTGGGCTCTGATTTTTAATTGTGTGCCCATATTGCCATGTAGGGACATTAGGTAATAATGCCAGAGGAAAATGAAGAAGATGCAAAAGGCTATGCATATTCTAAGGGCTTCCTTCAGCTTTCTGCCTCCCTTTCCCCAGCTGTACTTCCAGCAGCATTTCCTGCATGTTCTATCTGCAGATGTTGCTCTAAGTCACCCACAGCCCAGCTAAATATTGGGGCAGGTAGAGGACGAGGAAGCCCCATCAAGACATGGATTCTCCTGTACCATTTGCAGCAACAGGTACTTTGTGAGGAATAGAATGAAATGTTCTTGGCAAAACTGTCTCTTTTTCATGATCCTTTTTCTGCTGGAGAAATACAGCTATGAAACAAGATACTCTAGCAAGGGCTGCAGGCAAAGACTTTTAGCTGTTTCTGTGCAGGGGAAGGCACAGCCCTGGCAGTCAGGAACTGGCCAGTCGCTGTTGACTCTGCTGTAGGGCTGGTGGAAAAATCCACACTAAAGAGCAGTCCCTGCCTAATTTAAATTTTATGTACATTTATACTATAAACACAACAGGATTTTAAATACCTGCAGATGGGAAATCAGTCAACAGCTATGGGCTGAATGCCTGAAACACTTAATCCCTGGGGACTGTATAGGCACAGCAGCCCATCTGCACGAATGGTCACCTACACAGGTCTGTGCTTAGGGTCTCAGGCACAGGAGAGTAACAGTTACTGCTCACTCACTGCCCAAGCTACTTTGTTGATGGCCCTATATATAAACTCAAGATACAAGGAAACAATGGGATTACTCATGCCTAGAAAATAATTACAAAATCAAGCCATCGCCTTTGCAAAAGTGTGATATTGGTTCATTTGCCACCCAGAATATCTGTACCTCTAGGCTAAAGAAGACAAAAACAGCAAGAATGAGACAGAAGCCAAGCTTACATTTCCATCCTTATCTCTCCGTACCGATACTCTCTCGGAGGTCTCTGCTTGCATAGCAGCTGCTGAATTGCTACAGTTTACAGTCTGGCATATTAAAATAAACTAGCACTGATTTTGGCAATTTGCAGTCATGCAGTTGCTGCTGCTGCATAAACAGTTGATGGATCCCTACAGCAGAGGCAGGAGCTCTTCATCTGTGCCCACTTGGGCGTCAGACCTCTCAGTCTGTACAAGCACTAACCACAGCAGAGACTGCCATGTGAACATACCTGAAGTCACCTGTTATTTGTGTCTCGTTACGGTCCAGAGCTGGAGCAACACTATCAACACAAAAGATGTGACTTTTGAAAGTGGCATATCCTGCCATTTGATCAGATGGAAAGGATTAAATGGGGATGTCTTGATTGAAAACAGTCTGCAATAATCTGCATTTTCCACGCATGCACGTAACCATGAAGGCTTGTATAGCACTATACAAGCACACAGTCAGAAACACGTATGTAAACAGATGCATACGTAATATAATACATCTAGATATGTGGTGGCATTTATAACTTTAGATATGGAATATGGCTACAATTCTATATGGGCAAAACTATATATTTTTAGGAAGGAAAACAAAGAGTACATTTTGTAGTCTAAAGGGTTGGAAGCATTTTAGGTAGGCAGAATGTAATTCCCCCAGAAAATCAGGGTATCAACTGAAAAAAGAAGAGTCCTAACAAACCCTAAAAAAACCCCTTAAAAACCTAAAATGGGTATTCTGAAAACAAACAAGCCTGTCCACAAGACCCCTGCTTTTCCAAATCAAGCCTGCAGACTTTAAGCTGATTTCTCAGGCTCAGTCCTTCACGAGATGGGAGACAGGGCATGGTGCATGCTGGAGCAGTATCCCTGGGGCTTTCACTCACAGCAACTGGGTCCGGCCATGGGGTGCCACCAAGAGGAGGTCTACAAGGACTCAGCAGCAGCTCTCCAAACAGCAGTCTGCCATTGGTGCCCAGAAATACCTCTAGCACACTTTGGGAGGAAAAGTAGCCAAACGTTTCTGTCTGCCCATCGATTACCTGGACACAGCCAGGTCACAGTGTTACAAAATATTCCCATAGTTTGTTTGCCCACAAAATATGAAACAGCAAAAATCTACGGAATATATTGGTAGCTGACTAGCAATTTCTTCAGAAATCAAAAAGATAACTAAAATTGAGATCTCCTGTTCCAGATGATCAGCACCACCTTGTGCATGGAAAAATCAATATGAGAATCTGTAGAATTAGATGTAAGGAAATACTTTTTCCTGCATACTGCTACCTGCTCTACTGTCAGCTGGACTTGCAAGGCATGGAGGATGGCTTTGGAAAGGGGAAGGAAAACAATATCAAAGATTCCCACCTCATATCACAATGAACAAAGCAAAGCTGTACGTCATCTTGTTTTACACACTCTCCTGAAAAGCTAACTGAGCAACTGGTGCTCTGCCCCAGCAAGGCAAATGAAATCTTTGACTTGTTTCACCCTTAAGGTCGCATATCACTGCTGCTGAGCAGATCTACTGCAGGAAGAGTAGAAGAGGGAATGCAGGTGAAATTATGGTTTGCGCTCAATAAGGGTCTAAACTCTAATGTTTGATACAAAAGCAGTGTGTCTTCTAAGACAAACCATAAAAATATAATTATTGTAATAGTGTATAATTTACCAAAATATTTTGACATTTTTCCAGAGATAGTCTGTTTTCTGGTATTTGCATACCTTTGACTCTAGAGTATAGGCATGTATAAGCACTGAAGAAGGCGAGACAGCAAGTAATTATTTACTGATTAAGGAGTGGATGGGCTTGAAGTTTGAAACATTAGCATTCCTATTTCACCCTCATCCTTCCAGAGGAGGAAGGAGAAGACATGAAATAGAAAGTTTTCAACTCACAGAGATTCCTAATTCATGGCATTAATGCCATAAATTCCTCCTCTTTGCTCTTTTGACTTACTGCTGTCTCCTGGTATGCCCAGGTCAGCCACGCTCAACTCACATTTACTTTGCTGAGGTGGTAAAGGTTACACAACTCAATTTTTTTTCCATTTCTAAGAGAAATGAATCCAAACTCAGCTAATTTGTATACAGCTGCAGGCAATATAAACATGGCTGGTTAGAATTCTTTATATAGTATAAGCCTTTGTACTCCATACTTCATGGAAGTTAATAAGTAGGTGTCAAACTCTGAATTAAAATTCCCAGAAGAGGACACAGCACAAAGGACAATAAAAATGATTTTTAAATAATCATAGGGATAAATAGCATCCACTTCTGACAAATGTAAGTGCTGGCATAAAATGTTATTAGGCTACAGAGATTTTCTTTTGTTCAGGAAGTATGTTTTATTCTCCAGCAGTGTCATTCATCATCCTAATGAGCCCTCAAAATGTAAATTAAATAGCAAAGACTGATTCATTCAAAAACATCTTTGTGCTGTGTGTTAAACCATTTTTCTACTTTTATCCTTATATATTAGTTCATTCTTTCATTGCAAAATAACCCCTCAGCCCTTGTATACTTTAATGGCCAAGTTCAAGCAAAGCATATTTTCAGTAAACACTGTTTATTCATTGGTGCTTTTGGTACAAAAAAAAACCCCCTAAACCTCATTTAAAAATGTTGTGCCCCTTAAATTATATTTGATCCGGAAAATCTCAGAAACCTGTGCATGCATGTGGTTTTTGTTTTATTCAGCGTCACTTAGTCCAGGGAAACCCTCAATGGAAAAGGATTAGTAGAAATTTCAAGCAGCTCTAATTTACTGAACTGAATACATTAACAACTAAGCAAACACCATATTTTTGGTAATGGCAGAAAAAAAAAAGAACCCAGGGTCATGAGCTAAATTAGTTCCGATTTCTTGGTATCTGTTGATAAGGACATTACACATTCTTACCAGGAATGCAGAAAAGAGGTTTCATACTTGACCTGAATTTATGCATGAGCACACACACAACAACAAGAGCGACAAGGAACAGGGCTTCTTTGGAGCCAATCCAAACAAAAATATAACAGGAATGGAAAAAAACAGCAAAAGCATGTCTGGTTTTGGTATGATTAGTCTTCAGTTATCTTGTTCTCTGCCTCTTCCCTTCTCTTTCCCTTTCTCTAATGCTTCTGTAAATCACCTTCAGCTTATTTTGTGTGTATATATGTTTGTGTGTATGCAAAATGAAGATGAAAATATTAATAGAGAGAGCAAAGTTTGCCTGATGACAAGAATGCTGTTATTAAACTGCATACGGAAGATTTAAAAGCCACAATCTTCAGAATAAATTACATAAAATCTCAGCATTCAGTGACATTATGCTTTTATGAGGTCAGAATGTTGGAGAGAGACACCAGGGGTTACAATGAAACCATCCAGCTGTGAAAGAGGTAACTACATGTACAGTGTCTTGCTGCCAGGGATCCAAAAAACGGCCCTGGACCAATACTTCTTTTATTGCAAACCCAGAGAGAGATGAGTGATGCATTGGTGTAATTGAGTTAAGAGAACCTAAAGACGGGGTTAAGTGTTACAACTTCTAGCTAGAATATCTTTGATGACAGGTGACCTTTCGAAGGGTTTCTCCTAAAAAAGTTAAAATGGTGATTTATGGAAGTTCAGTGATGGCTCCACACTGCAACTGTTAAAAAGACCATACATGTAATTAGGTTAAACTCCGCTAAGCAGAAAGAAGAAAAAAAAGATCAGGATTATGGTATGAAATATTATCACTTAAGAAAATTAAGCATCATGAACCCTAGCTGAGAGAACTTAATAAACCATCTATCATTTATCTTTGAGTGCTGATTCAGAAATCAGACCGGCATTCACAACTGCAGTGATTGATTAAAATAAATGCATACAGTATAGTAGTTTATAAATACAGTAATTTACAAATTAAGGACAGACTTTATGCCTGCAGAATAAGTTGCTGAAGCTGAAAAAATATTTGAAGATACTTCAAATACACTCAACTTGTAGGAAAGAGTCACATGATACAAAAGCTATCTGAGTTTATGCTTTGCTCGCCTAGTCTTCAAACACAGAGGAGCTACTAGGTGAAAGGCCTGCCTTTCACATGCTTGTGCGTATATAACACACCTAGGTACACTACCTGTATGCTGACTAACTATCCTTTTCATGAATACTGATGTATTTAAGTACCTATCATTACCTCATTTTTTTACACTACAGTCGAAACACAGATCCATGGATCCTATACACTGCTGCAAATGAGAGTCTCTCAAGTCAGTTGTCCAAAACCAAAGCACAAAGAAGGAACAGAGGCTCCAGAAAATCTTCCTGTTAGACCTTAGGCCACCCGAGAAGTCAGAAAAGAGAAAGTAAGCAACGGAAACTCTTTATTCTGACTCGCTAACAATGAGAAAACAGTGAGATTATGCATTTCATCATGGTATTAAAAGAATACTATAGATTCACTATTTAAAAGCTCATCCACAATACCACAATTTTAATTGCATACTTAGAAATGAACAGGGCCAGGCGTTGCAGCTTTTTTTTTGTTTTTTATCAGTTTGCATTTAATTTTTAAAATGTAACAGAAATAGCAACAAAGGAAAAGTTAATGGGACTGATCTGCCCTTGAGTCTTCCTGGCTTTCCTCAGCATCACTGAAGCCTCAGTGCTTCCTGCAGCAGATGGAGAGGCTACCTGAAGGTTAGCCATCAGTGCCGCACAGAATTTGAAACCTCTGCTCTTCCTTGGCACCTGCAGCCATTTAAAACATACCCCAAAATAAATGCTGTCATCTGGGACCCAAGTATGGTCCTGACAAACAGTGGATTGTTTTGCTTCTTACCTTGCACTTCCAGAAGTGAGGTACAATGCAAGAAGCTGGTTGCTAAATTTGAAATGATGTTTGCTGTTGCTAATTCAGGCACCAAGAAAATCACAGTCCACAGCTATGAAACAGCCTCCAGCTCCTGGCTGCATGCCACTCGCGCCAGCTACAGTAAGGAAGGGCTGATGATGGCTTCGATTACCCTCGGGTGGCAGTTGCCACCACCATGTCTTGGATGGCTCAGTGGCAAGGTGAAACCCGGAGGCGTCACGTTTTCCATGATGAGCCAGAGACCATCAGTGGCAATGAAACACCGGGGCTGAGGAGCCGTCCTCTGGACAGCAGGAGGATGGCATGCTGTAGTTCAATGCTTTCATCAATTGCTCCAAATTAAGGAGGAGGACAAAATCAGGAAAGATTTTGTCAAATTAGCCAATGTTTGTTAATGATCCCCCCCCCCCCCAACTTCTGTCAACACTGGTTCAGCTCCAGCTGACTCCCTGGTATTTGGGGGGTGAACAATCAATGTCTAACAGAGGACTTCTACACAGGGACCCTGTGGAGGGGTTGGTAATCATCAAATCACTCCAGGCTTCAGCAGTGCTCCAAGATCAGCAGTGACAGGCGCAGACAGACATTTTTAAGGAAATGACAGGACAGGAGGCTGGTGGCATTGGGTCGGCAAGGGGGCCATATCCTTGCAGGATTCATCTCGCTGACAATGATGACAATGTTGACAACAATGATGGAAGTGAAAAAGATCAAAACACGAAGGAAGTAGAAGAATTAAGCTCATCTGTGTAAAATGTTCTCGTCTCCCCTGAGCACATGCATCCCGTTCCTCGGCTGAGTTTCATTTGCTGCTGCTTGCTGCATGGGAGCTATTTGTGAGTCTGACTCCGGCAGCATTAGCTACGGCTCCTCCATTCACTCGAGGGTCTTCTAGATTGTACAGGCTCAAAAAATGACTAGTACAGAGAGAACTGGGAAGAAAAGAGAGGGAGTGAGAAGAAAAAAATTCTTTATATAGTGCAGTTGTATTGGGTCTGGCTGAGATGGAGTTAATTTTCCCCATAGCAGCCCTCATAGTGCTGTGCTCTGTATTGGTAGCTAGAAAGGTGTTGATGACAACCAGTGTTCTGGCTACTGCTGAGCAGTGCTCGCACGGCACCAAGGCTGTCTCTCCAACATCCCCCCTCTCACCAGTAGGCTGGGGGTGGGCAAGATCTTGGGAGGGGACATAGCCAGGACAGCTGACCCAAACTGACCAAAGGGATGTTCCATACCATATGATGTCTGCTCAGCAATAAAAGCTAAGAGAAAGGAGGAGGAAGGGGAGGCATTCGTTATTGCGACGTTTGTCTTCCAGAGCAACCGCTACACATACTGAAGCCCCGCTTCCCAGGAAGTGGCTGGACATCACCTGCTGATGGGAAGTAGCGAATAAAATCTTCTGTTTTCCTTTGCTTTTGCGCACAGCTTTTGCTTTTGCTTTTATTAAACTGTCCTTATCTCGACCCATGAGGTTTTTTTCCATCTTATTTTCTCCCCCCTCATCCTGCTGAGGAGGGGAGTGATAGAGCGGCTTTGGTGGGCACCTGGCATCCAGCCAGGGTCAACCCACCACAGCAGTTTAGCAGTTTTTGCTATACTGGAAGTTACAAACCTCCAAATATTCTTGTAGAACACAAAGGAGTTGTTAGAAGCAAAACCCAGCAAGAATGGGTAAAATGTGAATGCTGAAGAAGAAAAAGATTTTGAGAGTGCTGCAGGATGCATATGGACGTTGGATACATCCGACTCCTTTTTCCTCGCTCCTTTTCATCCTGTACTTGAAGTTTTAGACACAAAATGAGTGCTCACAGGATTAAAAACAGAAGTTCTACTTCAAATAATGTGCCTGTAGTTAATTCAGTGATAAATGATGTCTGATAATATATTCCCTGAAATAATTTTAACATGTTTTCTGTCTATACATGCCATTTTCACTGTATCTACTCTGCATCTATCAAAGATTTTTAGATAAGTTGAGTCACATATATGCATGGCCATGCTTGTAAGATATTGCAAATATGTATCTAATGGTTCTTAGTTCAGCCAAAAATATATGCTGCATTATTTGAGAAATAGTTCACGACCATATAATGAAACATCAAATTACAATGCATAAATCTAATGAGAAAGAAATTAAGATTGTCATTAAGATTGCCACTGACAAACCTGAGCTACTACTTTACTTCCGAGAGCTTAATTTTCAACTAGTTTTGTTCTAACTGGAGAAGTACGCACACAGAAGGCAAGAAGCAGATTCTGTCCCCAAAACACTTTGCCATTAAGAAAGACACAGGGGACACCATGCGTGGAGAGGAACAAAACATACCAGAGAACTGAGTGGACTGGTGACTGATGCAGATTTGTCAGCCTTTTTGGAGTTTACTTTTAATGAGTAAACATCTCCAGTGGATGCTCTAGGCTAGATGAATTCCTTGGAGATCCTGAATAAGGAAAGAGGGGTGATCTTGTGGGTCATTTCAGCAGAGACGTCCCATTGTCCACGGTGGAAGGGAGAAGGGCAGGAGACACGGTGTCCCTGCCAGAGCAGGGCATTCAGCCCATCGGGGACAAGGCTGGAGAAGAAGGCAGGAACAGACTTCTCAGTGGCTTTGAAGGGGAAAAGAAGAAATGTAAATTTGACCTGGTAGACAAGAAATGGGATGACGTAGCCAGACAGAAGGTCATCTTTGGGAGGGGATTTTGCAAGAGCAGAATGAGAAGACCTTGTCATGAGCCTGGAGATGAGACACATCAGGCCAAGAAACCGGCAGGGCTAGATGTGCTCTGTGAAGGCAGGACCATTACAAAGCATGGATGAAAGAGAAGCAGTACCTGGGCTCGCTCTCAGGTGCACAGGATGAGAGGAAGGGAAGAGTCAGGTTGGTGCTGCAATACCTCCAGCTGAAGTACATTGGAAACCTCATTTTTTTCCTGGCTGGCTTCCACTTACTGCCTGACAGATTGCCCAGGTTTTTGCAAACTATTTACAGGATTTAATAAAAAGCATAGTTTTGTCACTGAGTCATTAGCAGACCGAGTCACTAATATCTCCACCCCTGTTGAGCTACAGGTCATTCATTGAACAAATCCATTTTCTCCCAGACATGACAGTACATGTGGCAGAATCTGGCCCTTTTTAACATAACACTGATAAAAGCAGAAGCATTTCTGATGTTGGCTGCAACCCAGTCCTACAGTCATGCTCATATGTTCGTGCATTTCATTAAAGGTGATGCATGAAATCACTTAGTGTACTTGACTCCTTTAAATACCTTGACAGAGAGTTAGGTAAATTATGACTTGTTTTCTGTAGAAGTAAAAGCCATATTTGAATATACACACTCATGTGTATTAAATCCATATGTATGCAATTAAAAGTAATTGTTTTTACAAATTTAATTATATGACTCTTGTACCAAATATTTCACATGAAAAACAGGCAAGAGAATAAACAAAATGGTATCAAATAGCCTATTGCCTGATGACTGTGAAAAACAATCTATATAGGGGCTTTTAAAAATACAGGCAGTATTTTTGATAAAATTATGTGTTAGTTCAAGGGCCACTTTCTTCTTCAGTGCACACAGTCAAGTCTTCTGGAATTCGTGACCACTCAAAGCCTTTAATGAAAGCTGAGCACATTAGTCAGAATAACCTAATCGCTCTGTCTTTGAAGATAAACTCAGCTTTTCTTGCTCATTCCCACATACACTGAAATGCAGAGACACTAGGAGTGTCATCATCATGTAAGACACTTGCTATTAAATCTACTCTCGATACAAGGCTGACCTGAGGTATGTTTCAGAACTCTTCCTCTTTGTCTGCTCTAATCCATCAGAATCCTTTCAGCTAAAACTACCGCATTTATATATCAAAACTGTATTTTTTAAGTAAAGCTGTCACTTTTAAGGCATGCATCTTTTCAGGAAAATGTCAGGGATGTTATACTTGGGTGTCCTTCTGCCCAAGAGGCCAACGGAGCCTGAACAATGAAGCAAACGAGACAGCTAATCAATAGCAGTCACAGCACTATTTTTTATCCTCCCAACATCTTCATTTTCAACTCGGTACACATCATTACAATAGGAAAACAGGACAGTCAATCTCCATTAAGTTCAAGCACTGCATGAAAGAATTAATTTGGCTGCCTTAAAATGATGATACAACTGCATGCCCTTAAACCTTTTAAATTTATTCTAAATTTACAGAAAATACTTGGATAGGCAGATTGCCTAGATATGAAGGCAGGGGCATATTGACTTGTTTTTTCCTGTTGGCACAACGTATTTCTTACCGTGATGATTTCTCTGACCATTGGAATACATCCTGTAAATTTTTTTAAGGCTTTGGTATAAAGCAATTTCACAAGTACCTGTGTAACTAATCAGATAGAAGGGTCACGATGCCAATTTCTCAGACGTATGTCAGTGGCACTGAGTCTCATTGCTAGCTCTAAAAATTATCCTTTAAATTTAGGATTTTCAAAGGAGCTAAGGGATTTAGTTGTCCATAAGCCATTCAAATACAAGTGATGAGGACCAAACTCCCTTTGGCTATTTTGACAAATCCATTTCAAGCAACTACTCATTTTCACGTTTAATTTGAGTTCAAAGGAGTCAAAGTTATGGTTCTCCCCCTCCTCCATGCTGACTGCTTTCAGCATCTGGCACTGAACACTGACCTTATGTCACTCGCACGTGTATGCATATATGCATATGAATACACATGCAAACACATACAGGCAAAATCACTGAAATGGGCCAGCATATGGCACGAAGCCTTGCTGGCGCTTCAAATACATACGCTGGCACTTGCCACAGAGGGAACGGGGTAGAAATGAAAAGCATGCAGGGACTTCTAAGTCTCCCTCCCTGTACGTCTGTTAACATCCTTATATTTTCTATATTTAACAGAGGATGCATACACAACTTGGTCCAGTACAACCTTTCAGCACCTGACACGCTAAGCTGCAGGGGGAACACTCTTCATGCAGCCAGCATCAAAATTTTGTGTCCAGGGCTATTTCGAAGTAAAACTGGGTAGTCTTACAGTTACTAATTATGATGTGGTTCTGCTTGGTCAGACATGCTGATTTTAACTGAAAGTGGAGAAACTCGTTCATTTATAAACAGCCCCATGTTTCAAAACTTCAGCCAATTTTGAACCTATCAGTAAACAGATTTTTTTTTTTTTGTCTTGGGGTAGTAAGCAATCAATACTCAGTCTATAGGCATGAACTCTGAGAAACAGGACTTAAATAGAAGAGAAAATGTGAGGAATGTTCCTGTCAGAAAATTTATTCCAGATCTGCAATGTATGTGGTACCTTCTGGTGGTACTTTATTTAAAAATTTCAAAATATACTTGATTTTCAGCACATTTATAGCTATACGTATGACATTAGAGATATAGGACAGGCAAATAAGACAGAACTTTTCAGTGCTTTGGAGGAGCAGCACACCAGGAAAGGCCTCTGGAAAAAAGAGTATTGCAACATTTGGAGAGTAAAGCTCCATCATCTAGCAGCCACTCTGAATGTTTTTTAGTCTATTTTCTCTCTTTTGTCCTCTGGCAAAATTTTTCTCAATATTAGATTCAGCGTGAACATACTTGTAGGTTAGCCTCATGTACACTGCCCCGTTTATAGCTCTAGGACATGACAATGACTGTCCCGATGTTTTTGAAACTTCTGGAAAATTATCTGCTCCCAGATCTTTCTTCTGTAAGGCAGTTCTCTTCAAGCTAAACAGCTTGAAATAAGTTCATGGTTTTGTTTTGTTTTGTTTTTAATATCACATATCCCTGATTATGCAAAAAAGTGAAGCTCTACATGAAGTTTATGCAATGACTAACTTCAAAACCATGCATGCATTTTAGTTTTCATCTGGATCAGAACTTCTACTTAAAACTTTTCTGTTTTTCATACAAATTCTCAAAATGTATTTTAATTATACTATCTTTTGAAGGAAAGTGATTTTCTGGTTTACATAGATGTAATGAAGCTATGGAATTCCTTTTCTCTGGCGAAAATTAATCTTTTAGCAGGTCTTAAGGAGGAAATGTACAGTGAGATAATTCTCTCTGGATGATTGAATGATTATCAAGGGATGCAGCTAGAAATGAATGGAAAAAAACATAGAAAATGTATTTTTTTTTAATATTAGATGGGATTGTTGAACACTTCAGCACCAGGAAACAGGAAAGAGTGAAAAGCCCTTGGAGAGAATTCTATTCACAGAAGATCTGTGCTTTACTGAAGACTCATTGCGGTCCCTACCAACCGATGGCTAGAGCTTGTGCTGGCTTTTCACACCTTTTGGTCTACATCCTAAATATATACAGGTCCACTGAGCCTTTTTTTTTTGCTCTTAATAGGATTGTTGGAGAGAAGTACACTTCCATCAAGGAACCATAAACATATATCATTAGTTCTTGCTGATGGCAGATTGTGTTTCTGTATGAGCTATGCCAACGGAAGCCAGAACAAACCTGTTTGAGATAAGGATTGAACAAAGTGACAGCTGAAGACATGCCAATCAAGTTAGAGCACTCACTATCAGTTATTTTTTTGGTGAAGTTTGGTGAAGAGTGTTCAAGATTTAAATCTAGCTGTGGCTTAAATAACATTAAGGTAGTTCAGAAATGAGCACATTTATCCCAGGTAGAAAAGGAACTAGCAAGAAATGGTAACTTTTCAAACTTCTAACTGTGGCTTGTTTTTCACCAGTTTCTACACATTTTTTTCAGGTCTCAAATATTCTGTTACTGGAAAGGTCATTCTTCTTCCAAGATAACTTCCCTAAGGAGCTTCACTGTTTTATATAAACATGCAGAAGCAGGCACCACCTGTATATGCATTTCAAATTTACATTCCATTTTTTATGAACAGGTGAGTAACATGGGTGGTGTTCAGTAATTGGCCAGGATACAAAACAGTAGGAAAGCTGATTTATACCTTGAGTTTTCCACTTATCCCTTTCATTCCACCTGTCCTCTTCATCCTTGTCCACCTGCTCAGAAGGGATAGCAAAGTCACATGAAATCTTCCAAGCCATGTAGTGTCTGTTAGTCCATCTTTGCCAAGTCCTAGGACAACTACCCTACAACTCAGAGCACATGAGCATGGTATGGCCAGGCTGGAATAGACCCCTGATGGCCCCCTCTTGTCCCCCTGTGTCCACCTGGGATGAAGCTGCACTTCTTGGTCCTTGCTGAACTTAGGCTTTCCAGACCATCTCTGTCCCAAACACTAGACTGGTTTAGGACTACCTGTCTTCCAAATTCTGATACAGTGGGCTCCTCTCAGTTTACCACAACTGAGAAAATAAGTTGTTCTCTGCTATACTCTGTCCAAACACTGTTTCGGTGAGATCCTCCAAACCGGAAACTCCATGTTGCTCTCAGGACCTCCCTTGAATCTTGCCTTTCTCATCCAGTTTTTATATGTTCAAAGCTTCCAGGGATAAGAGAGAGAAAATTTTCTTCCGTATGTGTGCATAATTCCTGTTAATGCCTGCAGGAGTTAGATCTGTTTATCGGATGAAGTATGTAACCTCTTGCGTACTTTTTCATTTTCTTTCAGGTCACTCATCTCTTCCATCCTTGTATCAAAATAATTGGTAGCAATGCAAGACTCCTCAGAAACATCTCTGCTGTTCCACAAAGTGGATGTCAACAGTATCAGTATAAAAAAAATTACATGTTATGCTGTTTCAAATGCAGAGATAGTATGAAAAAGAACAAACAGTGGTGTGCTATGCATCATTTAAAACCAGACACACTCTTCTGCCAAGATCCTTGTCACTGACAGTGTTAGATGTGTGGTTTTTCCCCTTTTACTTTCTACAGGGTTTAAACTTAAGGCTTTTTGGTTTTGTTTGGGGTTGGTTTTTTTTGAAACAAAGGTCACTTACTTAGCTACAGATAAATAAAAATTCAAGCATCCCCAGAAAAATCAATAAAGGTACTAAAAGTCTAAGTTGATAATAAATTTTTGTTCCCCCTTCACATAGCTCAGGAATGTCAGTATTTACTGGAACCACTGTAATATCAGATATTTCAGAAGAGTATTGATTTTGCCACTGAAGTGTGACTAAAGGGATAAATAAACTGCTCTTGGGGTCAATCGATCCATTTATCTTTGCTGTTATTTTATAAAAAGTCAAAGCAGCATAAACTTTGATAAATAAATGTTATCATGAAAGAAATACTATCAATATGAAGATTTTGAGAACAATGTGAAAATATCTAGTCTGCCAGTATTGAGCTGCAAAATCAGGATTATATTTATGCTGCTTTGAGTACTAACAATGAGAACAAAATATGTCTTTTCACCATTGATGCACAATGCAGAGTTTACAATTCTGAATGTGGCTCAGCGAATTAGGATGAGTGTTACCGTATATAAAGTAGAATATTCCACAAGATAGGAAATACACACATGATGGGAAAAGAAGAGGGAGAAGAGCCTTTATTTTTGTATTTGCAATGAATCTGAATCACAGTTGTACTGACGCATTCTGCTATTTAAAAAATAAAACATTTGGTAACAGCTGATGTATTCAAGTTGATGAGATAAGTAATGAGAATGCTCTGAAGTGACTATACGTAGCTTTAATTGTGAGCAGGATAATAGCTACTTCAAGAAGTCACAATGATATTATAAAGATTACAGTGCAAAAGTCATGCAGAACCTGCCACAATGTGATTATGATGTGAATTTAAGGTGGTAAGAGAATATTAAGACAAATATGAGGTTTGTGTAAGGCATAAGAAAGTGCTGTCATTGTGAGAAACTATGAGTCTACTTTGTAAAGCTATGTATGTAAATCAACAGAAAAAATGCAATGACATCAAGATAAAATGACAGAGAAGGTGTATAACCCTTTTTTATACGATACCTAGGTAATAGGTAGGTGTTATCCATCTGAATTAAAGTATTTAGAAACTAGACACCTCAGCTCATGGCTAGTCACTCTCTACTCTGCTCACAGTCAATGGAAAGAAGCAGACTCTCTCTGAGAGCGGTTCATCTTCCAAGGTCTGTGCCTAAGAAAGACCAAATGAATCGCCCTTTGGAGGTACATGTTTTCATCTTTTGACTATAAAAGGAGTCTAGGCTAGACTTGGACATGCAAATTTTAAACACTGCAAGTGAAGGGAAATGAATCCTACGCAACATATCAGTGATAAGAAAGACATCCGAAATTCACCAAGTGAGAGATCAGTAGGTAGTTGTTCAAAAAGCAAAGTTGTCTTTCCTGTAGTCATCAAATTAAAAAAAACCCCAGGAACAAAAACCAGGGACATACAGATGGTTTTAAACTTTAAGCAGTTTGAAACGGCTGCATGAGTTTGAATGAAGACATCATTGACGAGACTGGAACGAATCTTTTCTTGTCTTTTTTTCTTAAAATCTGGGTTAATGACTTCTCAGCAGGCTCCTAAGAAACCCAGGGGAGAGCTGCTGAAGAGATTACCACCCTTTTGCCAGTGGAAAAGCACAGGGTTGCTCAGAACAATCAAGGTCTTGATTTCACCTCAAGCAGCATACTAAAACTTGCAAGGCAGTGCCCCGCTCTCCCTGAAGAGTGAGCATTCCGAGAAGAGCTCCTTATCTAAGGTACTGCAGCTACAGGGGAGAGACTGGGAGACAGGGAGAGAGAGAAACAAGGAGAGGCAACTTTATGAAAACTTCACCATGAACAGCCACAGAAGTCTACAGCGAGAGGCAGAGGTGCTTTCTTATGAAAGAAAGAGGTGAGATGCAGAGGCTTTTCAAAGTCTGCAGGACTACAAAAGCACAGCTAGCTAAATAAAAGCTGCTGATGGGAAAAAAGGATTGTGTTAGGTGGTTAATGGAAAGAAACTGAAGGGCATGAAGAAAAGGAGAGCTAACAAAAGCTGACAGAACTTAATAAACAAGCAGGTTTCCTTTTGGTTTAGCATGTAAACTTCTATTGAAAGAAATACACTGACACAGTTCAGGACTGTGCTTTTTAATCTCCATGAAACAAACTCTGATTTGACATCTCAATCGATATCTGAAAAGTACCACTGTACCCTGGTCTTGCGAGATAGTCCCTATGGCCTCCCTGGGTCCTTCCAGCCCTGCTGTCTAAGGTCAAAGTAAGGTAGCCCTTATGTATCCTACAGTCTTACGTAGTCATGCCACAGACAGGTCAGGGCAATGAGAGCTGACATCCAATTTTCTTCTGATGACATCAGGGCTCCACGCACCCACCCAGCTCTTTAGATGACCATCTAGAGCCACGGGACATATACAGTTTGCCTCAGAGACCTAGGAGGAGAAGATCCTGGGAGTTGTTAACCACGGAACTCTATTTTAATTCTGGCTTTGAAAAGTGAGGCTAGAAACCCTAACTTACTGTGTAGGCTTTAACAGTGACAGAGCCTTAATGAAAGCCAATGAAAGCAGCTACTGCTTTTGGCTACCAAGTGACGAACCTCACCCACGTGCAGGCAACCTCCCCTCGCAGAGCAGAGATGACTACCAGACGACTGTCACGTGCAGTTCTCCTGCAGTGACACAGCTACACACCGGCTCCGGCACACGAACTCAGCTGGAGAACTCAGGAGGGGAAAATGACACTCTACTTTTCAATAATGAGGATCAGTCAGCTTTAGGGTCCATCTCAGGCACTCATCGTGACCTTCCTTGGTGAAAGATGCTTCAAGAAAACTATTCACGTGTCTGAATCTGGCCACGTGTATAACTTCAGCTTGCTGAATCAACCAGGGCTGGGTGCTAAAGAAAACCAGCTACAGCCAATCCTTACATATTCGTCTTGTTTAGAGACTAACAAAGAGCAACTTAACATCGGTCGGAAACACCTACCAGTACTTTATTTCATTTACAGTCAGAAGAAAGAAAAGGAGACAGAAATATTGTGCACAGCATATGTGTGTTTTACTGTCTGTCCTGCCAGTAACAGCTGCCAAGTGGTGATCTATTTGCTTCAGCAAACCATTAATTTTCCAACAGTACCTGGAAACAAACAGTAGAGCTATAACATTTCCCATGTTCCAGCAACAATATTCATGTATGATATACAAACATTTTTCAGGTATCAGGGTATATATTCAGTATAAACATATTTCTGGCATAAATTTATTTCTTTCCCCAAATTTTGTGCTGCCCACTGGTTCATATATGACACAGTGCATGCTACCTATGGCCTGGGATGCTGTTTTGGCTCATGAACTGGACAACAATACAACTCTTCCCTTTCTGTAATGCTGTTCTGTGAGGATCATACATATGTTTGGGAAAGACAGCAAATCAGCCACACCTCTGAAAGAAAAAATCAGTCCCACAGCCGCTATGTGAGATACGACTTCACTGCTGTGCTTTGATATAAACCTGGCTTAACACCAACAGATTGTCAAACGCTTGTTGTTGCAAAGCTTTGAAGAAGCAGCATGTTTCTGAGCAAAAACATAAAGGACAGGGAAGGCAACTGACTCAAAAGAGGATAGAAATTCTGTTTCAGGGGAGAAACGAGCCACTGCTGGGCAGAGCTCTGCAGATGTGCCCTGGGACAGTGGCAGAGGGACGGCGGGGCAGGGTAAGGGCACAGGTAGGCTCCAGGGAGATCGCCCACTCCCAGCGATGAGAGGTAAAAACCTCCCTCCCCAGCAAGGCAGATAGCAAGCCTCTGCTGACTCCCACGGAAGAAGGAGCAGGGGCAGTGAAGCTGCCTCGCTTGGGTTGTTTTGACATATGCTATACCCATCAGTTATTTTTAAATCATGTCGTTTGACAAATCTGCTGAATTCATTCACAATTTCTGATTTGCAAGCTGAGTTTCTCTGTTACTTCTAGGAATCTATGCAAATGGTAACATGATGCTTTCTGTTTTGCTCTGTATTTTAAAATCTCTACAGGTTGTGACTCTTCTTACTTATCCGTTCTATTTGCTGGCAACTGTGTTAAAGACTGCAGTAAACAAACTAAATAATTAACTCATCCACTTTCTTACACTTTAAATGATGTATTATTTAAGAGTCCAGGCATTAAAGTCTCAGTCCTGAAAACATGCCCTTGGGATCAGTTGCTTTGAAGTCATCTGCAAAGTTAGGCAGGTGTACAAATACTTGAAGGATCAGATCCTAAAAAATGTTATCTTTATTGTAATGGTGAGCAATAATCATAATGAATCTGTTTGGTATTCTATCATATGTTAAAATATAGCACCTAATCAACTGCCATCAGAAAAGTAATCGTATTTCAGTGTTTGTATTCTTTTCATTTGATAAATGAGTTTGCTTTATACATTTGTTTTATGCAATGAAAGAATATTAAAGCAGGCCTGGTTAACATCATGTTTGGAAGCGTAAGGGAATTGTTCTTTGGGAGGTTTCACTCCTGCCAGTATTAAAGTATTATGAAAAGCAAAATGAACATATGGTTAAGCCAATATAAATGCATTTCTAATGAACAAATGAACCCACTTAGTTGCATCAGTTAAAAACCAAAAACCCCCAAATCTTCCCTTTTAGCATTGTTTGGCTGTGTTACCATCATGAACACCATCTATGTTATTGGCTTCATTTCTTATATCCCAAAGAGTAGAAAATCAATTAATTGGGAAGCCTGCTGAATAATACATATTGTTTGACCACATAATAAAAAGTAGGTCATCAAGGATCTGGCCCTGGTTACCAGTAGAACAGCACAAGGCAGAATCTTGCTCCTGCATACGCAGACTGCAAAACCTATGACAAGTGTCCGAGCTATTTAGCAAGGATGAAACCTGTCCTTAGATCCACTCAACTGGCCACCCAGAGGTAGGGTTTATTTTGGCTCTTTCTGTCTTTGATATAGCTGGTGCTGGTTTTGTTTTAGTTTGTAGCAACGTAAAGGCTGCTTAACTTTTTCATAGTACCTCCAGAAACTGAAGAGCTCTTCATTGCTCCTGGCCATTCAGATAAACTCTCCCCTTCCTCTCTAAAGAATCAAGATATCAGGACAAATTCCAGATAAAACTTAACTGTTACTTATTCAGTTTCCTGGAAAAAAACAGCATATTAAGGAAGCAGCAGATGTTACTCCACTGAATGACAACTTGTGTTAAAACGTAAATATTCAGAGCACTATTTCCTCTTGGTCCCAAGCTGATTCTAGGAATCTGCTAAAGGGTCTTTAAACAGCAATGAAATTCAGTGCCATGACTTCAAGGATTACTGTGCTTTGCACATGAACATTTGGGCAACAGACGCACAACAAACTCCGGCTGAACAAACCACAGTTAAATATTTCAAGGGAAGAATAAGAAAAAAAGCAAAACAGCTCCCTCCTCAAACCCAAAACAGTCCAACAGAAGCCCAGCATGCAAAAATTATTCTGAAATGAATGCTTCTTCTGGAGCCAAGGTGTATATAAGAAATATAGCAGGAAATTAATCATCAAAAGCCTGTTTTGTTCCGTAAGGGCCGCAGTCCCTTATACCTGCAATTCATCCCTCCCTCCTTGCTAAAGGGGAATTATCTTCCTCCTGCAGAATGTCACTCGCAGGTGGTAAAGACTCACTTACATTGAAGCATCCACATTCACATCATCTTGATTCACGTGAGAGTCACCAGAGAGAAATGTGCACTGAGAACATGTCACTCATCTGGCCTGTTTTAGCTGTCTGCCTTAAGTGAACTGAGACCGATGAGTCCCCATTTCTCTCCTGTGACAGCGAGCAGAGTCTAGACAATTAGCTCAGATGTCAACATTGAAAATATACCTCTGATCAGATGAAACCCATCTTTACAAACCACTGTGGAAAAGGGGGAATGAGTTGGTTCTTTGTATGGAAAGATTTGGGCAGTAACTTCAAAAAGTTAAGAAAATCAATGCCCAGCACCATGTAGGACAAGCTGGCTTACTGACTTACTGGCCACCATTATTCCAAACCCCACCAAATCTGTATGACATTGCAAGGCACTCACATATTAAATAAATATTGTGAATAACTGTAGTTAAAAAAAATTGGCTGTAAGCACACAAAACAGTATTAAAATACCTGTTTTCAGTATATGTGTTAAGACTTTGATGGAAAAGGGAAATTTACTGGGATCATTAGTGACTTAGCTTTGCACACAGAGGGAAGAGGCTACAGAAGCCTAAGCAGAAGTTTGCTTTGGCCAACAAATGAAAAGCATCTCTATGTAAAACAAGGCTCAAAAGGTCTTCTGAGTCTATTTGTCTGTCTTTGCTGGAGTGTGCCCAAACTGTTTGCAAGCTGCAAGCTGTCCCCCCCACCAGCCACGCAGGTTCCTGACCTGGCATTGGGTCTTTAGGTCCCACTTGTAAACCTGCAGCCTTCTAGCTGCATCTGTCTGCAGGTGCCAATGTGCAACCTAATAACCTGTATTGCTGTGGAGCTGAGAAACTGCCTCTCCTCTAGCTGAGGCTCCTCTATGTGTTCTGTCCTGTTCAGAAGATGGGCAGAGAAGATAGGAAATGAACGTTCTGATGAATCTAAGTATCCTAAATCATTACATCAGTTGAGCAGATGCCACTGAAATGATAGTATTTTGCTCAGGCGTTTAAGCTGTTCAGAGCACACCCAGTTCTCCTCTCCATGAACAGGAAGAGTGACAGTTCATGAACTACTCATTAACCAGGTCAGCTGAACACACTTTCCAACTGTGTGCAAGTCAATTTGAGTTAACTGGATAATAATCATACCTTAACCATGTTTGCCGGCCTCAGATTTTATTCGGCCTGGTATTCACTTACAAACATCACAAAGAACAAATGACAGCTTAGAAATACTGAAGTCTTAAGTAATACCTAGTATCCTAACATAATACTGTAAGTCTGAGATGTTTTGGCTTAATGTGTATTGCAAAAAATATCTAGGAACTTTCAAAATGAATGGCAATTGAGCAGCATCACTAAAATAGTGATTTTATTAATAGAAGTCATACACAAAGACAGTGGATAAGAAAAGGCAAAGATTATTTCATTCCACCATCATCAATCTTATGTGCAATTAATTTTTTGCTGTCTTAAGTTGGTCTTTTCCCTACCTTTTTAACAATTTCACAGATTGACCTAATTAACCTGGATTGATTTGTACATTTGAAAATCAGGTTTCCTTCTTATTCTGTCTGACATGTTCTTTCTCCTTCACCTCTCTAAGGTCTCTGGTCTCTTTCACTGCTTTCTCCTCTTCTTTTCTCTTCCCTGCTCTCTTTTGGCTTTCTTATTTCATCTTTCAAATTCCCCCCAAACAGGCTTTCAGGTAGGTCTAACCTTTACTTATTGTAAAAATTGCTGAATCAGAAGTTGTCAGGAAATTTTGATTTAGCTTTTCCACATTCTATGGAACAAGCAGAACTAGGTACTGACACTGTAGCTGAAATGCCAAAACGATGGTATTTATGCCTCTAGAAGCCATGATTCCCTAATTCGGATAATATTATACTGTATTTTTATAATACAGTTTGTCTTCAGCAATGACAGTTATACAGTTTTGAATAATAATAGACATTTTTTAAAGACTATACTAATCTCTTATCTTCCCATTTGTTATTTCCTTGTCCTGCCTGTTACTATAATATAATAGTCATGCATTATGGACATAAAAGGCTCTATTCCATCATGAGATGTGCACTTCAGATAGATTGTCCCCACCAACTACTGTCAAACAAATTAAACAGCACAAACATGTCCACGGCCATAAATCTGCTATGCCCCCCCTTCAAATACTTCTAAAAATATGACTTTCCTTTTGAACCACATGGGACCAGTGGACCCGTGTGGTACATTGCCCATTGGTGCTTGCAGAAGCAGACCCCACCCAGACTGAGGAGGGCTGAGAGCCTGGGGGCAACGCTCTGGGACTTCAACATGGGCCAGATTCGACATAGATGCTATTTGCCATCTTTCCTTCATATATCACCTATGCCTGAGTAAATATGGTCTGGCGCTCTGAGGCACATTTTATTTCCAAGGGGCCTCGAACAGGGCACCTGTATGGGGGACACTTGGGCTTAGACGGCCAACAGTGATCCAAGCAAATGGGACAGATGTGGATTTTAATGGCATTTGTGATTTGGCAACTGGAATTCAGGGACTTGGTGTAGGCCTCCTATGTCACAGGCATTTGCCCATTCCCTGTCAATGCAATTTTCAATTTGGACATCTGGGTCTTCCTGGAGTCCCTCATATAATGTACAATGAGACCCAGAGGTGAATTAGCAGCTGGTGAGAAGGACAGTGAGCTCTTCACCAAGAGCAGCAGGTCCTCACCTGCCAGCTGCATGACCCATCCTGCCATCAGCCCCAGGCAGGGCCATGATATCTCTGGTGCAAGCACCTTCTCCCCTGCCTACCCTGCTCTCTGTAACCTCTGCCCTGCCTACATCTCCCTGAATATGCTCCTTCCTACCTGACTGAAATGCCTGAATAATTACATAGTGGGCTGCATGGCATAATCCTAACTCTTTGTAGCTGTTTCCAGTCCTTCTTGTTTCTCCCCTGTATCACGGCTAATTAATTTTATATTACAAACCAGCCACTTCTGAAAGATCTGTTGAGGTTCAGATTAAATGCAAAATTTCAGCCTCCTTCATGTGCCCCTGATAAACATGATTTTATAGCCCTTATGTCAGATGTTTTGGGCACTAATTGTGCCTTTATTTTACTCAGGTAAATGAATCTGCAACAGTTTGGGTTGGTTTTTTTTCCCCCTGTAAAGTAACAAGTACCAAGTGCCTGGATTTTATTTTCTTTCTTACCTTTATTGGACTATATCAGATACAAACAGACTCGTTACTGTGAAGTGCACAAACCAGAAAAAATATTTCTCAGTTTAAATCCAATTATATGACGATTTTCTGAGCATACCATTAAGCCGTATGGTACAGCAGTAGGACGAAAAAACATATAAATGCATAACTTAACAAAGTGTAATAGACCAAAACAAAGCACAATAACTGGACAAATCAGAATATACAAATACAGCTGATACAACTAAATGATCCAAGAAGGTGCCCATATCAAAAACAGAGAGAACCCAAACTGTCAACAACCCAGTAAGGGCAGTCTGTCACTTAGACCCAATCTGTGCAGCCACAGGCACCTTGGTCTCTCCACTACATGGGAGCCTAGAGTCTTCAGAGGGATCTTTTTGCACCTAAAAGTTCCCAGTCCCTGCACACACTGCATCCTTTTCATCCCTGGATGTGCCAAGATGATCAAAATCGGGCTGCTGTGCTCCCCCCTTCCTTCCACCACCATCACAAGCATTTCCATGCCCCTTGCCTTGGGGAAAAGGGATGTCACCTAGTTGGGAAAATGCTGGCTTGGTCTATAATGGGATTTAGGTATCACCCAGTGTGGGCACCACAATTGCATTAAGTGGCTCAGGCACCCTCCCATTCAGGCTCTGGAGACGTGGCATACCCCGTAGCCCAAGACAAAGCCCTGTAACGGGCTTCCCAGCCCGCTAGTCCTCGCCTGCCAGTCTCACCATGAGGAGCCTTCTTGTAACAAACCTGCAGGGCCGGTACCACAAAACACATGACCTTCAGGAGTATGGGTGCTTCCTTTTAGCCAGTACCTCCATGGCGAGGATGCTCTGCTAAGGTTAGGGAACATGGTGCCAGCAGCCTTAAGAGCCACTCTTTAAGAGAAAAAAACCACAGTGGGGACAGATTCAGAGCCATCTGCCCTCAGGGAAGGAGCAGTAGCTGGCAGATGCTGCTAGCATCTAGCAGACAGATAACACGGACTTGAAAACCTGCCAGACCAAGGAGACACTGGAAAATGGGCTTTCCCTTTTCCAGGTGAGCGCTCTCACCGTTGAGCTGCTGCTGGAGAGGGAGTGAGTGAAGGGGAAAGGTCGTAACAGGGAGCACCTCAGGCAGCTTTGCCCTGGAGAAGGAGCTTGCCAGGGTCTGTAGTGGCTCAAGCAAGCAAACCTGGAGTAGCTAGGTGCACCTATCTGCAGCCCAGAGTTAGAGGCGCAAGCCTTGGGGAGGAGAACAGCCCCAAAATACAGCCCTGTTTGTAGGATTTCCAGCTGGCTAGCTTTGGTAGGGCTTCAGGATCCTACTCCCAGACACATGGGCCTCTCCATGCATTGTGCTATCTAGATGTAATATATTGCTACTAACTTGAAAAGCCATGCTATAAAGTAACAGTTATTAGAAATGTAAAGCGCAATGTACAAAAAATGCTGTGTTCTCCTTATTATAGAGGAGTAAACTTTGATTAGTGGAAGTGATTACTCTATAAACTTTAACTTGCCATTTATTAACTTAACCTGGCATTATTAAATACTCTGGGTGGGAACCACTGTGACCTGTGGAAAAGTATTTGCCTGCAAAAGTGCAGATCAATAGTTCTACATTTAGATAAAGTTTTATGTATTACGCCAAATACAGTTCATAAATGTCACTTCATAATTTGGATTAGCACAAATTATTAGCAAAGAGTCACACCCCTGGCTTGCCACACCAAAATACACTATTAGTTGTTTCAGCAGGTCTTCTGATTTATAGTTATGCTTAATGACCCTGTTAAAAATACAGTAAATAACTTTTTTGTTCTATATAACTTAGAGTCTTTATTTTTTTCAGGTACCGTCCAATAAGGCAAAAGTTTATAATAGGCTGAAGTTTTGAACTGTTAGAAACTAAGCTGAATACAGGAATATACAACAATCAAAATCCATCAAGAAACTGACTTTCTAGATATGTAAGATTGTAGAATGAATCTGAAAATGTGATAAACTGAAAATACAAATTTGATTGATCTCTAAAAAAGGAAAGGTCATTTTCTATAAATGCTTTTTAAAATTTATTGCTTGAAACAGTACTTTCTGAAAAAATGCTCATAGTGATATTTTACTATGCATTCAAGTGTCCTATTCTAACTACTTTCCTTAATTATACCGAGGTTACAGACATTTTCAGTCTCTTGTCCAGATACAGCATTCGGGGCAGTAGCATTTGCAAGTTATGTATTGGAGATAGATATGAACTTCAGACTCCACGTAGCATAGTGAGTACACCTTCACAATTTTAATTGGCCACGATATCACTGAGAGGCCAGCAGTGAAATCTGTATCCCAAAGTTTATGGCTGTCATTTTATAGATTTTGATTTAGGGTTGGCGCTTGCACAGCAATTAATGATCAAGCTGTGATATTTAAACTACTGGTCTCAAATGCAGGTGCTCTTCCTGAGCAATCGGAGACCGTGACAAAACCAAGCAGAAGGTCACAGCTTGCTCCTCCGTGCAGACGTTGTCCTCTCCCTACAGCCAGAGGCTGTAATCTTCCCGGTGTTTGCACTGGATATGTGCAAACAGAGATCTCTCCTGTCCTCCATCCGCCTGCGGTGGTAAGGACCAGATGCATCGCGGCCCAAGCCAGGTGTTAGCAAGGGGGAGAGAGAGAGGAGCTAACTAGGGAAACCTTCAAAAGGTTATGTTCATGATGACAAATGTTGTGCAAAGGGTCATAAATGCACTTTCACGGAAACCCGCAGATAGAAGGGATGTTAGCCAGAGCTTCTTGGGATGGCGCATTCCCCATCATTTAACACCCCTAATGGAACAGCGTCCTCGTATTTCTCATGACACTGTTATTCTTCTTAATGGGGATTAACAGCCTTTCGTGTTATTTCCTGCCTGGATTTCTCATGAACTAACATTCCCACATCAGATACTATATTAGTCAATAATAAGAATAAATGACAGACTGCACAGTTTCTTGCCTGACAAGGGTGCTGCATTATCCCACCACACAAAGAGTACAAAGAAATTTCTGGTTTTTATTTATTGTTTTGGCTATTACATAAAAATATTACAGAAATAAAAACTCTGAAGAACTAGTATGGTGTGGTATTGCTCCAGTCATAATGTGCTAGTACACAATCAATTCTTATAAAAGCTTTTCTCTTTCAGAGTAGTTTAGTTGTCCAAAGGGAATAAATAATTTACTGCTGGTTCAATCCAGTACTTCTCTCCTATTATTTTAAAAAATTTATTCTACTTTGCATTTACCACATAAAGCATTCTTTGTTTACATTTTGACCATTTTAAATCTCTTTCCTCTTTAGGCACATAGAGGATACCCTTGGTCAACTGAGCTCACCAACATGATGCTGACAGCTTGAGAAGAGTTCAAGTGTACATTTTATTTTCCTTATTTCTGAAGCCAGTATGGACTACCTGGATTTATTTCGATGTAAATTTTCATGATTTCCACATTTTCAAATGAAAACCTTACATAGCTAATAGACACAGACATGTATTCTTAATATACCTAAATACAAGTCGGTGATGTCAAACTGGTTCACAGCTGGCTAGAAACTACCCCGCAGTTGACACGGTTGTTAGGAAACTGCAGAGAAAGGTTGGAGCAGCTTGACACCAGAGGTGACCATATCTAAAAGAGGACCGTACAGTGTCGGCCAGCAGAGACCCCCGTGCGGCGCTGCATCGATACTGCCCACGCTCTACCCAGTCGCAGCTGCACAGAGGAGCTTCCCCATCCCCTGAACAGAGCATCCCTAGCACCTTGCACACCCTAAGATTTCTTGGAGAGGAACAACCTTAAATACTCAAGTACCTCCGTTTTTAGAGGATGAGATTATGCTCTAGGCATTTAGTTAATGCTTCCATCTAGCAGATTTTTTCACATTTTCACAGATGAAGTACTCAGTAGTTCTCCTAAGAAAAAATACAGTGTTTCAGTTGGAGACAGGCCTTAATTTATCATGAAGAAAGAAAAACATCTCAACTTGTACATGTTTTCTATACTGTCTTCCCAAATGTTTGCATCTTTAAAGTATTTGAGGAATAATCTTAAAAAGATGAGAATGAAAATGAACGCATGAAATAGCGTTCACTAACACATGCCTGTATTAGTGGTATCTTCAGCTGAGAAACCCACAATTTAATTTTTACTTTTAAATTGCCTTTTTCAAACCAGTTTACTGGTGGGGGAGAAGTCAATATTTACTAGCAAAATGAAGAGTGTTTAGAGGATCAGATTTCCAATTCAACTTTTCAGTTTCACCGCCTCCCCAAACAGACATGTAATAGTGCATCTAAAAACTCCTGAGACAAATTGCATGACCCGTATAGCCTTCCCCTAAAATCTTTTTAATGACAATGTCAAAGTCACTCATTTACTGTCTTTGGTATCACACAGAGATTCTGAACTGCATTCAAATCTCAGATGTCATAGTCTTTTAAAAATAGCATGGTTACTTGATTATAAAAGGGATCTATGCTAGTGCATCACTTTGAAACGGGCAAAAGATGTACCAAACTCTCTTCTAAATGTGTTATCTATGTTGGCCTTGCTGGTGGTGTGATTCCTTCCTAATTTCTGCTCCAGTGATCACTGGTGACTCTCACGGTCACGGTAAGTGGTCTCTAGGTACATTTGCAGTATTATCACTGATGTGTTTTTCAACTAAAAGTGTGATGAACACACAGTGACCTGTGAATGATTTTGAGGGCTGACACTCATCTGTTGACCCTTAAAACTTTGAAATAACTACAGTAAAATATTTAAAGACAGGAATGAAACATAATGTCTCTCTAAAATACAATTTAATGACTAGCAAGTATTAAAAAGCAACATGTGTGACCATCCTAAAATGCAGTGTCATCACTCCAACTCTGGACTGAATGTAGCAAAACTCTACTGCTAGTACTGGAATGAATACAATACTAGATTTAGTTAATGATTTCCCCATTACATTGCAAAATCCTGGCATGATTTGGCTGAAATTCCTGATCAGTTTTATGGCCTGCCTATGAGACCACAGGTCCAGGTCACTCTGCTAGACAGAACCTTTGAACTATTGCTTGGTTTGGATCTGGAGGTTAGTGAAAGCAATAGAAATGGACGTGTAATATATTTCATCACCGTAAGAAGCACACTTTTGCTCTCTAAGAATAAAAACCTGGGCTTGCTTTCTGCAGCTTACTGACAGGAACATCATGCTTGGATCATACTGCACAAGGACTTACGGCTATTCATGCTGCTTCCGCATGGAAATTCAGCAATTGATCTGTGAAGTCCTAGACAGTCTGGGTCACATTCTCGAGACAAGAGATTGAAAAATTTAGGGTAGAAATATTTGACTGCACTGAAAAATTCAATGTTGGCCTTCACAGAATTATTTATAAATTCACTAAATGGTTTCAGGTGAAAAAAAAAATGAGGTCTACATTTACAAGACCGTTGACAGCAATCTGTTTACCATTAGCCCCACTTTTAGCACAGTATATATGAGAACCAGGTTCAAATCCACTCTCTAACTTGATTGATTGCAAGCAGGGATTTGAGCCTGGGTCATCACACTTTCTCTCCCTGGTTCACTGCATGTTTAAGTAGGGTGCAAAAATCGAATATCTCCCTCAGAACTAACTGAGTGTGCCTGGCCCTGCTGTGCATGTCGCGTGCTGAGTAGATGCTCATCGGGAAGACAGGAGAGCTACATTTAGATCCATCCTGGTCCAAGTAACAGCAAGGCTGAACTCCCACTCAGCAATGTGGAGATGGGACATATGGAATTTCTCCTGTTAAAGCTGTTCCACTTTTTTCACTGAATACTTAATATTCAACAAGAGAGGGAGCAAGTAAATAACTCCCTTGCTTGATGGGGAATTCATTCAGGACACGGGATGCCTGGGCTCTGTTCTCTGTGCCAGGGACCAGTTTGCAATGAGAAAGTAGAGCAGCATCAAAAGAAAGGGTGGAAAACCCTTCTTAGTCCTCTCTGGAGTATCCTACAGGTCTGCAGTCAGAACAGTCTTTCAAAGGCTTTTAGGTAAAAGTACCTGTGCCATCTCTTCCTCATCCTGTTTTATCAGTCTAATTTGACATTGCCTTTGCTTTTAGCACAAGCGTGTTCTACAGCAGCATTTTACCTTTGGGTTGGAGCAGGATGCTTTGTTCCATTAGAAACAATTCCCCTAATTTTTCATTCTGATGAAAAAAAAATCTTTTCAATTTCAGCCAATTCTTAAACAATTTTTAATATATTTTTATTTCGCTAGAGAACTGAAGCAAAGAACATACAACTTACTCAAGGCCCTACCCTTGAAATTTTCCTACTACTGCTGACTGTGATGATAGCAGAACTGAACCTTCTGAGTTTTAAGCAAAACAGATCAGTTAATGGTTATTTCCTAAATTGATTTCCTTTAATTCACTACAACAATTGGCTAAAAGTAGCCCGGGAGCATTACAACTTGTATAGGGGTGGGAGGAGGGAAGGGATTGAGACACTCCAGAGAGGTCTGCTCACCACCAGCAGGAGTTAACACTGGCTCCTCTGACAATCAAAAAATAATTGTAAGTTGTTATGCATATTCAAAAATGCCTGAGATCACGCTTGTAGGCACCCACATGCGCAGGATCCTCTTGTCTCCAGGAAAAGTGTGCCTTCCTGGAGGTTGATACCATCCCACTATAAACCTCCCTGGATTTGATATTTATGAGCCCAGCTCTGGGCAGATCCCAGCACTGTCAGTGACGCTTGACCTCCCCCAGAGAAAGTGGCTGGCAGTGAGACACTTCCAATGCAGCGCCCTGGATGCTGGACTTTGTTTGCTTCTGCTTTTTTTCTTTGTTTTAGGAACTTCAGAAAAATCATCTACCTGACTGTTATCAAATCCCAAATTCAGCTCTGTGAATTGATGCTATGAGTATGGCAGAAGGGGAACGTTATTGTTTGAGACTGAACAGAACTTCAAAAGATAGACTGACACAGAGATGCTAATATTAACTATATCCTCATAAATATTAAATGCCTTTTCTTAGGTGATGGAAATTTCTTGTTATCACACGATGTCCAAGTGTAAGGGTAGGTGCTTACTCAGCAAATTTCTTATGACAAGACATCCAGTAAGACAAAGCCAGTATTTAATGACAAGAAAATAATTGTGTGGCTTGGTGGTCATGGCATTCATCCAGGTGTGAAGACTTCTGGTTTCTGAGTTCCCTTCCAACGAACAGTTAATAAATGGAATGTGGGAAAGGATCAAAAGAAGAGATTGCAACACCTTTTCTTGATTTTCCTGAGGTATCCTCTGTATATACAAACACATATGGATTGAGAATGGATTGAGAGCAGCCCTGCAGAGAAAGACTTGGGGATATTGGAAGGTGAAAAATTAGATATGAGCTGGCAATGTGTGCTCACAGCCCAGAAAGCCAGCCATATCCTAGGCTGCATAAGAAGCAGAGTGGCCAGCAGGTCAAGGGAGGTGATTCCGCCCCTCTACTCCGCTCTGGTGAGACCCCACCTGGGGTACTGTGTCCAGCTCTGGGGTCCTCAGCACAGGAAAGACATGGTCCTGTTGGAACGGGTCCAGAGGAGGGCCACAAAAATGATCAGAGGGCTGGAACACCTCTCCTCTGAAGAAAGCCTGAGAGAGTTGGGGTTGTTCAGCCTGGAGAAGAGAAGGCTCTGGGGAGACCTTATTGCAGCCTTTCAATACATAAAGGGGGCTTTAAGAAAGATGGAGAAAGACTTTTTACGAGGTCCTGTAGTGACAGGACAAGGATAATGGTTTTAAACTGAAAGAGGGTAGGTTTAGATTGGATATAAGGAAGCAATTTTTTTAGACACTGGAACAAGTTGCCCAGAGAGGCTGTGGATGCCCCATCCCTGGAAGTGTTCAAGGCCAGGCTGGATGGGACTTTGAGCAATCTGATCTAGTGGAAGGTGTCTCTGCCCATGGCAGGGCGGGTTGGACTAGATGATCTTTAAAGGTCCCTTCCAACCCAAACCATTCTATTCATACACATATACAGACATGTATTTACATACATACATGCATCCACCTATATGGTTTTTCAGAGTGACATACAATGCATCTATTTTTATTGGACCTGGATATAGAACCCTCTGACAACATTTGCTACCTTGTAGTAGAAATCAAATAGCTTTAATCAACTCCGCTCTTTCTGAAGCATCTAAGGAATATCCCAGCACTTCTCCCACAGATTTCTGTCCTACTGGTGGTCATAGATGTAGTTCCCAAGGATCACACATAGGCATGTGACAATCTCAAAGTCAGTGCTTGATTTCTTTTTAACAGCACCCATATGGAAAGATTCACCTGGACCATCCCAAGAGGATGATGGCTCACTAGGGCTTCCCATATAACACCATATGGATGCTACTCTATGACCATAATGCTACACTCTTCGGAGAGGTCCTGGCCATCTTTTTTGTCATCAGATGCTGGCTGTAGCCTTACTGGATGTCCTTTCTGGTGCCCAATGAGCATTTCTGTGCTTCCATTACTGGCTTGCTGTTGCAGCTCTTTAATTCATCCTGTCACTTTCTCCACTATTATGGCTTTGAGAGTTTATTTGCTGCAGGCAACGGAGAGCTTGCACAACAGTGTGACATGAAATGTAGCGCTAGGCTGCTAGTACCTACTGTTTGTGCGCTGCTCCAGTCCAGCAGCACGGTCTGAGTGTGTTTATCTCTTCAGTTTGCCTTTTCAATGTATTTTCTTGGCAATCTTGACAGCTGCTTCTGCTTTGCCATTAGACTGGGGGAGATGCTGAGAAGGCATGATGTAGTCGAAGCGTGCTGACGCTGTACACTTCTGACATGCAAACTAAGGTCCATTATCCATAATAACTATTTCTGCAGCCCTCTTCCAGGCAAACTCAGCCTTATGGTCATTAGTGATAGAAACTGCTGCTTTTTTGTGTAAGGGATCCATTTCCCAGCCGTCAACAAAAGCACTCTGCATTCATTAAGGCAGGAGGGGAAAAACGAAGACGAGACGAGCTGTGGGGTTTTGTTTAACCTTGTTCCTCAGGGACACCGGCCTCCTCACAGCCGCCGTCCAGTAGACCAAGAGCTAAGTAGCTCAAAGCAAGATGGCTCCCTTAGGGAACTAATGTAGTATTTACACAATGAGGCTGCTGACAGCTTGTCTGTATTAATACTGGTTAAAACAAAACTTGAGACACTCATAGAGCACAGGTTGGCAATTTAGAGGAGTGAGCTGACAGTATTGGAAAATAAAGAGAAAACAGAGAAAAGAAGAGATACAGTCTCGAAAACATTGTTTTTGCTGAAATGCTGCTAAATATCAATAGATTTCAAGGCCCATGACAGAGTGAGAAAATGAACTCCTGAAAAATTACACTTGTTCAAAAACCAGCTTGGGACCATTTCTTGTGTGAGGAGACCTACATCTCTAACGGAGACCTAATGATTCAGCCATCACCACTGCTAATGGAAGACTTCTTTGTACCTGTCAACTGACATTAGCCATAACCCTCATAAATGCCTTCACCAGAGACAGCTTTGCTGCTGGTACGGGTGTGAATGCCCTCCTCTCCAGGCTGCTGGAGGCCAGGGAACTGCTGGGGAGGCGGTGGGGCACCTGTTCGCCTGTGCACCTCCCTGGCCATGGGGCCAGCCTCTCCCTGCCTTGCCAAAGCCCTTCTGCAGCAGGGGAGGAAATCTTCCTCCCTCCCGGCCACAGGCTGAATTAAATTGAGGTGCTCACCCTAACTGGCACTCAAGAATACTCTCTTTTTCGACACTGTGGTCAGCGTCAGCTTCAGGGGAAGAGGGCTACATTTTAGAGAGGGCAGGGGACACGCTTAGACAAGGTGCCTAAGTGAATCATAATTTTAAACAGCTCTGCTGGGAATATAGCAAAATCTCTGCTGTGCAACCACTCTGTCCCCTGCAAAAGAAGGAGGCCTTTCCACCAAGACACACCAATAGACGCCATTAGTTTGAGCAAACAGATTTTCTTTGGGCTTCAGTTTAGTTACCAAGACTAGAAGAGGGATCAGCTTCAACTGGGTATTTTTATCTGTTGAGCTCCAAAAATGTTAAACTTATATTGAATGTAGAAAAGACAGAGCTTTAAGAAGCTTTTGTTTCAAATAAATGAACAGTGCTATCAGAAATATGAAGTATGGCATTCTGAAGTATGATATTGCATTTCAATTCCCCTGTCAGTTGGAGATCCTTCATGATGAAAAGTTGTTTATAAATTTAAGGCAATACTAAGACATTAGTTTTCTTTTTTATCAAAAGGAAGGAAATATTTACATTTATTCTCTTTCACATGGTTACAAGTAAAAACAACATACATAAATACTGTATGGGCTAAAGGGCTATAATTCTGCCATGCACTTATCTTTTATTTTGCATGGTGATTTCAGGGTTTTTTTCCCAACTGCTGCAAGTCATTTTATGGATTTTATGCTGCCTAGGTAATCTTAAAGGTTTTAAACTTTTCATTTTCTGTTCTGCTTTAACACTGATCTCATTGTAATGGCAATTTTTTTTGTTTTACATCTGGGTCATATGTGTCATATGGAATGTGTCATATCATTAGCTTATTCACTCCAATCTCTGTATGCTTGCTAAATATACCTAAGAGAAAGTCACCAAGCTGTGAAGATGACAAGATGACAGCACAAATCTACATTCAGTTTTGCTCAATTTCAGGTACGAGGACACATCTCACAAGGTACAGGTAAAAGGTCACATCTAGTGAGATCCTTCATCTCGCATCCCTTCCATCCTCCCAGCCGGAGGAGATCAGGCTGGTGCACTTGAAACTAACGACATGAAGACTTTACGCTATTCCTGCTCCTCTCCCTGACACATGCTCATATGAAGAATAAACCAACAACAATTTAGTTGAGATTGGAAGTGTGTTTCCTTACAGCCTTGCTCATAATTCAGAACAAAATGCTACTTAAAAAAAAAAAATCAGGGTTCCTAAAAAATCTAAATGTCAGTGTGTCTAGGAAAAGTGTAATTAAGGACTTTGCCTTTGTAATGCTGTACTGGCAGGCAAGCAAAACACGTCCTGCGAAGTGTCAGCAGAACAACTTTGACATATGTCAGTGACATGCCCTTCCTTGAAATACAGTGTTTAGTTCTTGCTGTCTTACTCTGGGTTGTGTGAGAACTTGTCAGCTCTGAGGTCCCAATGGTTGTGTCTTGACTGGAGAAGACCTGTTAATGCCCAGTTGTGCAACATCCTTTACTTAGATTTTTAAGCACCATCCAGTGCTTAGATTTCTAGTGGAAAAGTAGGTATGTAGGCAGAAAGGAAGCCACAATATGCTCCAGAAATCCTTCTGATAACTGGGACATCAGGACTGTGAAGTGCCTTGAGGAACACAACTGCCCTACAGTTAGGACAGAGAACAAACAAGGACAGAGGGAAAATAGGAGTTGAAATAACTGGCAAAAATGATAAGAGGCATGGGTGGACTTCCAGATGAAGACAGATGGAAAAGACTTGAATGGCTTAGCTGAGGGAAGAATGGGTCACAGATTATTGCAGCAAAAGTCAATTGGATGCTGCCATTTGCCTTTTCTTGCAATACCAACATAAGGGAACAGTTGATGACACTGAAGACAGATTTAACTTTTTTTAGGTGAAACATAATTACACTGTGGCATTCACTGTCACAAAGTAATGAGAAAAGCCTGGAGCTTAGCAGGATTAAACAGGGACTGGACCTTTATATAGGTAATGAGAACACGTTCCGTTACCTTAGTTGGCAAACACAGTTTTCTTAATGAGAAGCGTAAAGCCTCACATTTCAGTGTATAAAGCAACCAGGAACCTTGAGACTGGGGAGGCAATGCTCCCCCAGGCAGGTTATTTTGTACCTCAGTGCCTTGCCTTGAGGCCAGAGGCAGGATGCTGGAGCAGAGGGACAGCTGGTCTTGTCCGGAATGGCAATTCCTATATTTCAGTGTTTATATGTAAAAAGTAACAGCTCAGTTATAACCAAAACAAATTTGAGTGAGATCAGTTGATAAAGCAAATCCAATCATAAAGAAGAGAGAAAATATTATGTGTATGCAGTAAATTCTTGTATGGAAAGAAAATAAATAAAACCAGTTAAAGTAAATACAGCCCAGTAAAACTGAATAATGTCCGAAGTGCTCAGATATAATTCTCACAAATGAAGGTGTCTCTCTGTTCCGGCAGCCTGTGCCGAGGCACACAGAGTATAATATTTTCTCCGACAGTAACAAGCAATTGTCACAAGACCATGAGGCATTTTTCTGTTCTTTCTAAAATTCTTAAAGCAGCAGCTCCGGATTGGGAAAAACACTCTTAGCCACAGAAGACTGCTTCCCCAGCCAGTGCAGATTGCTGCAGAGCCTTTGACGTCAACGGAGCCATACCGATTTATACCAGCTGAGGATATTCCTGCTCCGTGAAAACCTTCAGTAAGATGGTGTGTCCCCCAACTAATTTTATTAATTCTCATAATTATGTTTATTCTCAAGCCTGATGCTAATGCTTGAATGTGAGATGGAATCACTGAAATTTAATTTTACAGCTATGAAAACCCATTTGTTCACATTCTCTGAGTTGTGAAATAGGTTTTACTGGGCTGCCTAATCAGTTCAAACAATTCTGGAAAAGAGCAGAACCATGTATTGTTATATATATATTTGCTGGTTTACCTTGCTTCTTCTTATTAATTTATAATTAAAAAAACAGCCTTATTCCGCCCCCCGGTTTAAAGGCAAATTTGCAAGTCACTCATACAGGATATAAGCTCAGTCCTTTGGGGATTCTACTTATATTTTCTTTATCATTATGAATATTTGCTCTTTTTAACTAATGAATAGATTTAAATTAACTTAAATTTGTGGATCATTTTTACTGTCCAATTTTTCATCTTGAGACTACAGAGGTCATGGTCATGGGAATCTTCAACATGCTGTTGCTATACATGTCTGAATAAAATGACATATTCTAAACGATTAAATCTTGGAAAAGAACCTGGAACAAGGTGGTGAAATGATATAACTCTGCCTTTCCTCAACTAGTGAAAGGCAACCTTTCCAAGTTGAATTTCCACCATATTCCCTCATAGTTCCCTTCCGATCACTTTCCCATGTTAACACTGGATGAGTAAAGTAAACTGGCTTTGTACAAAGAATATTGAAAATACTGGTCTGTGTCTTCTGACAGCAATCTGTGACTCCTGTTTCTCAGCTCCCACTTTGAGTAAGTGTAGCCTTAGCTGTGAACAAATTACACTGCAGATTTGTAAATCCTGAGATAAATGGCTGTATACAGATGAAGGCAAGCAGTGCCAAAATTAAAAAGAAATGCATTACAGTGGTTTGAATGCACAGTGCAACACCATTAGTCCCATAAACCAGATTTAAATAGAGCAATCGACGACAAAACCAAAACCAGGCAGTGAAAGACCCAAGCCAAGCTTAACAGCTCCCACACTCAGAACAAGAAGCCTGGGGTTTGCAAGAACCCTACACCCGCTGCCTGCCCAAATAGATCAAGGTGGGAGAGCAACTCTTTGGCTTGTCTTTCAAAATTGATAAAGGTCAGATTGACTGACATCCTTCCTGGAGTTTGAAAAGTGAACAGAATACTTTTTCTCCCTCCTTCCTCAAAGAAGAGATTGTGAAAAGCAAGTGCTTGAGCAATTACTTTCCCAAGGAGCGTACTGCAGCCTTCAATCAGCTGCCAGCCACTCCGAAGTGAGTCACTTCACGTCACTAGAGCTATTTCTTTTCACAGTGACGCAACTCAAGTTCTCCATGTTACTGTAGTTTTAATTCACGAGAGTCTTGCAGCCACTCATTACACACAAGGTGGCAACTGTACTCCCCATGAGGAAGCTCTGGAAGTGAGGAACTGCCTCATCCCTAAACACTCCTGCTTGTTAGGATTTCAATGCAGTTATGCCATGCAAAAAAGTACAGAAACATGGATAAAACTTGGGAAACCCCCCCTATACCAGGTTATGCATGCTGGTCCTCTGAATGCTGCGTAATATATGTGCCAGCTAGCTGGAGGACTGAAACATTTGGTCCCTCAATCCCAGATCTGAGCCAGGAGCACTGATGGATGCTCTTGGCTCTACTGAGCCAGTCAAGAGGCCGTATGGTATCCACTGGCACTGTGTGCTTCATATGGACCATCAAGGCAGAAGGCAAAGCTCTTCTTGTGTCTCTGTGTCCATTGGTCTCAGCAAAAAAAGAGAGGTCAGGAGAGGATTTTGTCTTCTCTCCCTGCCTGGGGCTGCTGGGGAGAGTCAATACCTCCTGAGTTATTAGCCCTGTGCTCTGTTATCAGGGGAGGGACAAGGAGGAGAAGGAGGAGAAGGACATTCTTGTGCTCTCCGTAGCTGCAAATACTCTTCTCTAGCCTCAGTGGGCAGTGAGAGATCTTGCTCCCTGTCACAAGGAGCCTTGGATGAAGACTGCATAGGAAGGGTGGGAGGAAGGCAAGGGAAGGAGAGAGGGAAGAAAGTCAGAAAGAGAGGTCCAGTGCTGAGGCTCTTCACTCACTGCAAAGGTGGGGCTTCTTGAAGTCACCTCAATGGAGCAGATGAGCATGGACATCTGTGTTTGCAAAATCAGGGCCCCAGCATCCAGTCTCTAACACTGCTGCTCGTCCTGTTGAGGATGTCTTTTTTATGTGGCCAGTTAAGTGGAGAATAAAGCTGTTTTAGAAAAGATACCAGACATTTTCAGGCAGGAGCAATTATCCAAACCGTGTCAAAAGTTGGTCTAGACTCAGTTACAGATGATCAAGGACAATGCGCTACTTCACAAGTTCAAAAGCTTTGATTAATATTTGCAGCTACTATGCAGCTACAATGCAATACAAGTCTAGCCTTAGGGCTTTTGTGTTTCTTTAAAGCATTAGCCATTAATAGGGTAAGTTTACCACTGGGATACAGAACACTGGCCCAGCAATGCAGCTCGAATGTATTTATTTTCCAATCTACAGTTTTCAAGTACAGTGTATCATTTCTACAAGGCTTTAATGAGAGCCAAGAGGTGTACATTATAAGCAACAAATTTCTACTTCTAATGGAGCTCGGTTCAGATCAGAGAGTGATTTATTAGCTTTCCTCAGCTTTTACTTGTATTTTGCTAGAGAGATCAGAAATTTAGATTTAGATCTAAAATTCACAGGATAGCATCAAGAGCCTTGTTTTCAAAGTCAAGATTATTTTAATCTTAAATTTACGAATGTTCCATCCTGCTTAAGGTCAATCATTCTGAGGAACAGTGAGTATCTGCCAGCCACTCTGGACTGCCTCATTAAAATGAAAGCATTTAACTTCTAAAAGCAAAAAAAAACCCAACCATTTTTGAGAGCATACATTTTTAGTGAAAAAGCAGAAGAAAAGACATTTGTCTAAATAAGTAACCCTTAGCAAGATGTTTATTGCTACAGTCATTGTCAGTAATGACAGAAATAGCAAGAACAATACTATTTGTCGCCAGCCAGTGGAACGGGGACTGCCCTCTCCAGCAGCAGACAAAGACAGTGTCCACCTATCTGTAACCTGTAAGTTGGATGTAAAGTATGACCAATTCTAAGATCCATGAAGCTTCATGAGTAAGTCCAGCATGCTGGGTCCCAACACAGTCAGCTGGCAAACATCCAGAAAAGGCTATTAGGGTTATGATAAATGGCCTAACATGATCACTTGATCTTTCAGAGATTAGCTCTTGTGCTGAATGGTACAGGACCAAAAGGCAGGAGGAAAACCAACATAAAGATGACAGAACCTAGAAAGAACTGTTTACTATTTGAACAATTTACAAAGCAGATGTTTCCTGGAGATGGAATTGAAGAAAGCTTGCCACAGATAACAAAAATTGTTATTTCTGACATATTGAAGCACTATAAAAGACGTTCCCACTGGAATCAATTTTTTAATAAAACACTTAGAATAACATCAAAATTTGGATATTAGAAATATAATGCTACAATGTGCTCTGAATATTAATTAAAGCTATGTTAAAAACCCCACACAACCTCCTTTCTTACTATCTAACTGAACTGAATAAGAAAGAAAAATATTGAAACAAACAGAATACTAACAAATAGCCTCTGTTGGTTGTGATAGAATATTAATGTACTATTTACCAGTGCCATTTATTTCACCCTTGCCCAATCCATTTATTTGTGGTTGTTACATTAGTAAGCCTAGACTTTAATATGGAAAAAATAATTGAAAAGTAAAGAGGAGAGGAGCATTTTGAGCTTATGCCTCTTTCTACAACATCTCCTTGAGACAAGAGTCCATTTCTGCTTATTCATGGCTCTCTTCGGTCACATAGACCTGTTTCTTCTCACTGGAAAATCTGAGGACAGTAAGAGCAGAGTGAATCAAGTTTACATGATCAGATGAATTTTTTCTACCTCTAATGGAAAAGAAAGACATTAACTCATCCCTCTCTTTACATAGATTTATTATGTTCAATAATTGTCTGTTATTATTACTGTACATTGTAATCTATTTCTAATGAATCCCTCTTGGTTATGGTGAATCAAGTCTTGCATAATAAATTCTAATCTGTTAGTCATTATCTTTGTTAATATTTTACAGTCTACATTTATTACTAAGATTAAGAAATAGTTTGTACAGTGCTTGGTATTTTCACTATTTTTAAGTGCTATCTCTTCTAATTAGTGATCTCTTTGAATTTGCCTTTGCCTTCTTAGATTAGTACCAACCACACTGGAAACATCTATGTTTTCAGTCTTTTTTTAAAGTCTTCTGCTGGGAAACACAAGTTACAAAATTCCCATGTATTTTTTAGAATGGGTGTTTCTTTGTGTGCTATATCAGCTCATCTGATTGATGCTGCTTGGGTTCAAGCCTGCAATCAGATGCATGGGACTGGAGCTGACAGGAGCAAAAGTGGCTGCACACAATCACATCTGGGCATTCTCCAGCGATTTCTCTTTCTCAGTTCTGGAAGACAGAGATTTCTTTGGGGGAAGTAGTAAATCTGCTTAAGCTGTAAAGCTACTTCCCATCTACTAGTTAGAAGGTTTTGGAGTGCACTCTGCACTCTCCTATTTGTAATACCTTTTACAGTTACAAATGTCTTGGCATAGAGATAATAACTGGGGAGCTATTATCAGGTCTTGTAATCTCATTACAAAACAGCCATCACTGGCTTGATGCGAGTTAGCCACGGAAGAATCCACACTCTGCGTTAAAACACTGAGGGATACAGTGCTCAGCCCCCATTTAATTAGATGCATGGTAAGAGTTTGTTTAATGTCACGCCCGTGAGCATTACTGCAGTGAAGTGAGGGAAGGGGCCATTTCAGTCGGCTGAATAATTCCTGAACAGTATTATGTGCCTGAAGAACCCCCTCGAGTACTTCATTGCGCATCCGTATGTGGTGGTGAACATCTCTGAGCAGGCTGCCATCAGGGTTGCTTTTGGTAGAATGGACCAGCAGTGCCTTTGCCAAAGCTGTTTGTGTCTTCTGCAGTCCTTGTTCAGGCAAAGGGTTAAGGGTGGATGAGCCATGCTCGCTTTTAGTCCCCCTACAAACGCTTATTGGCATTTGGCAATTAGATTTGGCAATTAGAGCCGGTTGGTAAACTTTTGATGATAAGCAATGGAAAATGCTCATTTGTTCAAGCTTTTAATGGGAACATATTGGGTTCGATTAAGTGTTTTTGGAAGGGTTCCTTAGGGCACAATGGACTTGTGGCAGAAAATTGTAAGCCTGTGCAGTAGATGAATAATTAGGTACTCACCCAAGGCCCCACTCTGCTTTACTGGGGCAGAAACCGAACTTTTATATATTGGGCAAATATCTTGTCTTATCTGATAACGTGTACTAGTGAAAGCATGCTGCCCGGAGGGAGGCAAGGATCTCTCCATCACAGAAATCTTCAAAAAGTCTCAAAGTGAACCTGTACCATCATCCTGCTGCAGTATCTGTAGAACAGCAGGACTGCTCTCTGTCTGCCTCTAGGAGCACTTCAATGAGTCCTGTAGTCCATCCGTAATTTCTCCTGGATGTCTTTCTGAGATGTGACCTGTTTATCAGAGCCCTACCTTTTTGTGGCATTTGTCCATGCTTTTTATAATGCTGGAAATAATTTTTGATTTATCTTTTCCTAATCTCTCAGAAGAGATCATTTTCTTCAGTTTCCATTGCTCTATCTAATACACTGTGTAGAGCAGCTTTCCTTTCAGCAGTTCTAAAATGTCCTTTAATATGTGGTCAGTATATAACCATTTCTATTATGCCCAGTGTGTTCCTCATAACTGATGCCCAATGAGCATTATTAAACCAGTGTGAGAAGGATTATATTGAATAGCTAACTCCTCGGCAGCATCTCCCCTGCTGGAGTGTGGAGTCTCTGTCAAAGTTTACACACTGCATTGCAAACGTTCACAGCAAAGTGGAAGGAAGCAGGAAAGGGCAGCAGGCAGAGACAGCTAGGAAACACCGGCTGTCCTTCAACATGCAAAATATCCATCCCCAAAATCTGACATGTCAACACTGGTTTACCATGGTTATATCAATGAAAAGGAATTAATGAGTGAGACGACTCAGGCCCCTTCCCCCACTTCACTGGTGACTCTGATCCCTGATTTATGTGCAAAATTCACTGTGGTGAACTTAATCATCACCGAAGGGAACAGAAAACACCTGGCTGTGGAATGACAGCCTCAAAAAGTCGTGCGCAGCTGCCTTTTGCTGCACTGTGGTATGGGCAAACACGCTAGAAAGGTTAGCTTTGAAAGCAGCACACAGCAAAACTCGCATTGCAGCTATTTAAGCAGTAGTTCCTTCAGCTGAAGGAGTTTTCTTTTCTACGAATGCGCGACACCCAGGTTATGAAGTTCCAAGGCTGATTAAGGCCTTTGGATACTTCCATAAGATAAATGTTTACTCAGAACAAAACTAGTCACAGCTGCTGCACTGATGGAAAAAGATCAACCATGGAAACCAGGAAAAACCAAACAAGAAGAGAGCAGATAGTAATGTGTGCGTAGCCAACAGATTTTCCCTAACTGTGGAGCCTTCTCTGGGACTTGAGAATGATCCATAAGGTCACAAGTCTCCTGAACTTGCTGGGAAATCATGCCTGATCACCGCAATTCAAATGGTGGTATCTTCTTTTAAGAACAAAAAAATTCCAATAAATGATTACACAGTTATTATCAGTTCTGTGGTGTCATCCTCATTTCACAGGAAAATTGACAAACATATGAAGGGCACGAAGATTCAATGAAAATTCAGAAATTAAAAAGTATGCATTTTTGAAAGAACAAATTAAATACAATTTTCCTATTCAGGATGGAGGGGAGAGGTGATACAGAGACAAAACTCTACGGAGAAACAGAGAGAGGACAGAAGCACCACCCCAGACAGAAAAAGTGAAACAAAATATATAATGCTAGAGCTGTATAGCTTCTTAGACAGCGTATACACCTGGTGGAGTGTGAGAGTTAGCGGAGAGACTTCAGAGGAAGACAGAGGTTTCCTACTCCCTTTGAAGCGGGGAAGAAAGACAGAAAAGGAAAGGGAGAGACCAATGAAAGATTAGAGAAAAAGAAAAATGAAGGAAGAGGGATCAGAAATAAAGAGTAGCAAAATTCATTCCCAGGGAAAAGAGAAATAAAAGGGGAAGGAGGCAGAAAGCCAACAAAGAGGAAAAAGTGAAAACAAAGGAATAAGAGGGAAAAAATCACTCATACATGTGCCTACTGAAAGCCATTGAAAATACAGTTCTAAAGTCATCAGAAATATCTACCGGCAGACATCAGATACGTGTCTGTGTAGGAGAAAACTGGGAGATCTGCTTGCAGTTGTGAGATGAGCATGAGGGATATCATTGATAGCCATGGGAAAGAGGACAGCACATATGTTTCTGTAGTCTTCTGAGATGAGTCTCATATTTCCCCCTCTGTGAGAATAATGCACTCACTGGTTGCATATATGGACATACGAAGAGTATGCAGATGTGTGCACACATGCACACACAAAGTATAGCATTTAGAAATGCTTGGATTGGTTCCAAGGTAGTTGAACAAAATGAGGCTAATAAAATATAATTAAACATTAATTACTGTAACTATCAAAAATAATTGACTTGTACAAAGCACAGCACTCCTATTAAAAAGGGACCTAAGGGTAATAAAAACCATATACTATTCTGTAATGCAGACATAATAATTGCTATGAAGCAATTAAATTTATAGGCAACTGTTAAAATTCTTTTGTGACTATTTAGAAGTGTGAGCACTGGACAGATTTGGTCCAAAATTGTCTACTATAAGGCAGTCTTGGTATTAATAAGGAGTAAACATTACTATTTAAAAATCAAACCAAAGGTGCACTGCTGCTTGAAGTAAATTTTAAGTAAAACTGGCTGGAGCTGTCATAAAAACGCTGCTGCATGTGTCCAAACAAGTCATCCTTCTTCCATCAGCTTTTCCTTCTAAAAATCTTTTGAGCTTAAGAGAGCCAGAGCTGGCAGATGAAAGCAGGAGAGTTGAGATCTTCAGCTGGTGTGAAGCTACATCACTTCCTCATGCTTTGTTGATTCTTAACAGTGAAGGAAAGAACTAGCCTCAGTGCAGGCAGAACTGAGAGAGAGACGCAGACTGGTTGAAACAAGGTGACAGTAAGTGAAAGAGAGCTCGAGTCAAGAAGAGTATTTCATCGGCAAGTGGGGCCAAAGTGGAGCTGTAGACCAAAACAGTTCGTGCCGAGGACCCCCCTACTTGCATTTCAGGGTGTTTGACTTCAGACTAGCGCTTAGTCTGCTCCTTAGAGTGTCCATTAGTGTCTGGAGTGTATTATTAGGTGTGTTTCTGGAATGAATTTTTGGTTTACTTTCATCTGAAAGGAATCTAGTTTGCACACTCTAACACTGCTCTGCGAGGTGAACCAAAGTCTGGTAAGTGGGGATGACCAGGAGAGTGAATTCAGATGCAACTCCTGATCCAAAATAGGGCACTAACGTAGATGCACCTGAAAAACAGCTTTATGCATTTTTATTTTAACTTTTTCGGTGCAGGATAGGTATTTCATTCCCTTGTGAAGAGCTTGTTCTCTTAGCTTGCCTTCAAGAAAAATAAAAGTTGAGCATTTACACAGAATGCAGTCTTCTTGAGTTAGGGGCAGTGCTAATGGCAGGGCACAGTCAGAAGGGGCAACGACAACGATGAAGATTGCATGAGTCTGTTTTGCAAAGACAAGTGACAACAACACACTGCAGACAGCACTTCTGTGTGTTCTCACTCTGGGAGTCCTTATCCACTCCCTTTGCATCGCCTTTTCTCCTCCTTTGCCTTGGCTGCAACCAAAATTTACTAGTTATTTGGCTGTTCATCTCTCATCTTTCTCTTTTAATCTCATATATTCTATTTACATGGAAAAGTTTTGTTCTACTCCACATAGAATAAAAGAGTTGGAACGGAAACAGAAAAAATGCAGAGCACAAAAGTTCATCTTCCTGAGCCTACCCTTAATCACGGAAACGAGAAGCATTGAAAATTTTAGAAAGAGGAAAAAGAATACATTTCACATATTTCTTAGGCTCTACTCCTTCTCTACGGCTAGTGTGTTGGCAATAGCTTGGTAAGTTAGTGACTTCACTCATTTCCAGAAAAAGTTGGCATTCTTACATAAAACGACTACTAAAAAGGAGTGAAATTTTTAAGGCAGATGTAATATATCGTTGTACGTTGGTGGAGGTGCCATAACATGAAACATACTTGGCACATGGCACCTTCACTTGTCCTACAAGAAAAATATTAAATGTAGCAAGGTAAAGGCAGTTGAAATAAATTGTGAAGGAATGACACTGCCATCTGAGAAATTGTCATTACTATGAGACATTATCATTGCTATGTTCAATTTACTACAATCCACCACTCAAACTTACATCTACCAACCAGCTCTGCTTTTAGGACATTCATTCATTCATTCATTCAAAGAAAAACGTGCCATCCCAAGAACCAGCTGAAGGGGCTAAAAGGATCCTGGTTTTGGTTGCGTCTCTTGGCCTCAGTGCTAAATCATATCATATCATATCATATCATATCATATCATATCATTAGAATGACAAGAAAGTAAAGAAAAGCCTTTTTTATTACCAGCTATTCTCCCCAAATTTTCCATGTCATGCTATGTTTTCTGGGCATGCAGCAGGTTGGGTTGCTCCTAAGCTATAAATATTTCCCTTACATAACCAATTAATCAGCTAAAAAGTCAAAGAAAGCAACTATTTTTAGTATAATATTGCGAGTCATGCTTCTGGAGTGTTATTTTTTGCTTTTAAATAAAAGGACTTCTTCATTCTGCAGTTCTTTCCCATCAATGTGTGGGACTGTGCCAATTCAAGCAACATTTCTGTATAAAGAACACTGATTAATGATCCAAAATACCAGGCAGGCTTTATTGTCTCAGTGTTGCTACTCGAACTGCTTGCAAAGTTTCTGGAAAAAGATTTAAGCTATTCATATATAATACCTAAAGTATATTTCAGGCTTTGGCTTTCTCAGCCCCAAAAGAATGAATCAAAGAATTTTGAAGAAAGATGATATTGTTAGGCAAAAAACCTGATTTTTCATCAAAAAATGTTTTAAAAACAAATTTTTACTAGCTTTCATTTCTACTGGATATGGCCTTGGCTCTTTAAATGTCTTCTGCCAACCAACCAGAGACAAGAACAATTACAAACTGGCCTATGGAGCCAATCCTCAATTACTTCAATCTGGAATGACACAGTTTTAATTCAAATTGAGGCTTTCATTCTTAATTTTGAAAATCATTTTTTAACGTTACAAATACAAACTGTATCCCCAAATCCTGTATTAAAAGCAAATCAAGGTTGTGAATTTTGAACTCAAAAGCTGCAGGAATTAAAGTGCTTTCTTTGTTGATGGAGGGAAGACAGAGTGGTAAAGCAAAATGAGTCTGAAAAATCTGAAACCCAAAATGAAAAATTTAATGTTGGATGGCTTAAGTTCATGTAGTTCACCTAGTTTCAAAGCAGAACACTCCTCTTGAATATATTACACTTCTACCTTAAAAAAGATCTGGTGGCAGCTGCAATCCCTGGGCCAGTTAGCACTGGATCTGGTTGACCACTAGCGGGGTCTGGTGCCATCTGAGGACCCTGAGGTCCCCTCAGCTTCTGACTCTCATTCCATAGATCCTGTGTCATATCTGCTCATCCCTTGAGGACACCTCACTGTCTTACATTTAAAATTACTTCAGGGACACCTACATGGGAGCACATTTCACCCTAACTGGACGTGAACTGGTGGATGTTCATAGCATGAAGCTGTGGATGGAAAGAAGAGCTAAGCTCTGGATGACGCAACAGGCCCACTCTGGTCCCCAGAGTATGGGGCTCTGACTCCAGGATCTTTTGGTTTGACACCAAAAATATAAGGGTGCTTCATGCCTCTGAGGGATGGAAACTAACAGGAGGGGTGAGAGCGCTCTCTCTACCCTACAAAGGTGCACCAGGGTTAGAGGACAGAACCCAACAAAACCAGCCGCACCTACGGGCAACATCTCCTCATTAATAATATCCATATGTATTAAAACACCACAAAATGAAGCTTTTTTTTTTCAAAACCGGTTAGGTTTCTCCTCTAGGATACAGATAATTTTTGAGCAAAGGTCTGTTTCTACAGAAGGTTGTGGTCAGGAAGCCTTTCTTCATTCAATAAATGAGTCTCAGATTAAATGTGCACCTGTAGCATTCCCAAATGTTTATCTACCACATGACTTTCGTTTTTCATTAAACATTATCATACACAACCAAATGAAGAGAATTTTCCTGTATTTATTTACATGTAAGACTGGATTTAGATACGGGAGATTAAGTACACTGGGGAAAAAAGAACAATGGATGCTGATGGTGACCACAAGGGTAAAATAATTGTTTGCAGCCGCAGCGCAGTATTCGAAAAGCAGGACCTCACCAAAGATAGCTTGCAGTTTTAAAAGGATCAAATGGCTCCCGTTAGGTTAAGGGTAACTTTCATACAAAGCAACATGTGAGTGGCAACGGATTGTGCTGTCTGGCTGCCAAGATTTATTGAAGATAAAGGCAGCAAGCTAGATCATTTTCAGGGGAAATTCACCTCAGGATCTGGGAAGTTCTTGCTGTGTCTGATGTGTTTTCTACATCAGAAGCACAAGAGATGAGCCAATCTTTGAAGAAGAGAGCAGTCTGTACAATACCAAGGAAGGCGAGCAGTGGGACACCACGACAGCCCTGTCAAACCCAGAATTTTCCTGCTAATACAAATCCCATCTGGCAGGCCAGGCATGTATGCCTTCTCATCCTGCTTCAACCAACCAAGGCCACAGCTCAAAGACTATCATGCCAGGCAATATGCAATTTTGTAATTAGTTTTATGGAAAAACCCAACAATCACAAATTCTCTGTCTTCTCAGTAGCAGTTGTTATTCTTTTCCCAGAGAAACTGGAGACAAATATCACTTTCAGCTATGTTAAATTCTTAAAAGAAGAGTGAGGAAACTCCACAGAGTGCAATGAAAATGTTTTAAAAATGCAAATAAGGAGTGACATACAACAGAGAAGAAGGGAAAGCTTTTTTCCCAGGGAACATCAACTCCATTATTGAACATAATCCCAATACATTTATAATAAACCCATTTCCTCGAACAATTCCTCTTCTTTTTGAATGACCCTTTAAAATAGCTATAGATCACAGTAGTACTATATTAACAGTTGACCTCTCTATGTGATTAACCTAATTTTAATATTGAAATAAGTTTAAAATGTATATACTTCCCACAAAAACAGAGTAATAATAAAAATCTGGTAATGTGAGAAAAGCTTTGCATATCTGTCTTAATCTCACCAAATTTAAACCTGCTGAACCCAAGTCCTTCTCTTCAAAACACACACAATTATACTGCTTATACTGAGCCAAGATGACTGCATGTTAAATTTCACCAGTGTGCTAAAAGTGATGTCAAGAAATAAGAAAAAATACCGTCATCATGTTCATTTAATGGATAAAACATGAAGTGAGCAGCAGCGGAGATAAGCACCCTGGAGGCTGTTTGGTTTGTCACAACATGCACATGCAGTAATCCCTGACATTCCTTCTTGGTAAAGAGGGTTGGGTTTTTTTCCCTTGCTTTTTGCTAATGCAGAGCAAAGCTGTGGTGATTGCTGCTTACTAATGCATTAGACTTTTAACAGTGTAAACATGAAGGCAGTAATTCAGAGAACACTAAACTTGAAAGACGTAGCAGATGTGTAAAGTTAATTTGATTTACAGCATAATCAGGAGCAGAGTTCTCTTGCTTTTCCTTCCAATCTAAATCTGAGCCCAGAAAAATCAAATTTCTGCCTCCCTACAAATCCAAGCAGCTTCCACTCCCTGTGTTATGTGGATGTAAAAAGAGCCAAATTTGACCCAGACCTCAATGTTCTTTGGGGGAATCCGTAATTTTTCTCCCCAACTTGTCTACATTACACTGCCATTATCATTGTCTTCATTTGTTTACTTCAAGAGCATTTGCAATACACCAGGCGCTTCCCAAACAAAAAGCAGATGCTACCTGGATTTGAGACTCTTAAAGACTGAAGGCAGGAAGACAAACACAGGGTGAGGTAGCAGGTAACACAATATAAGCACGCACTTGAAAAAAACCAAGTAATTTCACTCATGCTATGGCCACAATCAGTCAGCTCCTTTCCTCATGTCAGATGATGCCGTTACAATAAACAGCTATGATTCTGCTTCTCTTACGACTGTTGGCCAGTTTCAAGCTGGATAGCTCAGGCCTCCTCCTCCTCCTTTGTTACAAGAGGTGGTCTCCGTTCCCCACCTTGAGCATTTCTCGGTGCGGTCGGGAGGGCACAGTTGCTGCAGGTGATTTCTACACTTCAGAGGGTTGCATTTGGCCTCCACAGAGGTGCAGGGCCTGGTGGGGTGGGATGGGATGCAGAGGCTGGACAGAGAGAGAAATGCTTGGGGTGGGGAATGGAGACAACCTCTTGTAGCAAAGGAGGAGGGGGCCTGACCTATCCAGCTTGAATCTAGCTGACTGTCATGAGGCCAAGCACACACAGAGCTGCAAGCTAGGGCCAAGTCTGAAGCATTTCCGAGGAGAAAATTTCAAAACCACTCAGCCCTTTGCCATGGGCCTAAACTTTTCCCAGTAGTCTGGAGAGAAGGCAGAGGTGGCATATATGGTGCTACTGTGCATCCACCAAGTGCTGCCTCAAGCTCACTGCCCAGGAGGGGCCTTGTCGCATTGGATGCGGATTGATCAAAAGAAGAGCTGGTGCCACTGATCCTGGACAACATGAAGCCAATGTTGCAACTGAAGCTCCTGAAATACAAAAATCACCACCTTTCTGATCTTCTGTAGAGCATGTACGCTATAGAAAGAAATCGCCTAACATTTCCGCTTTCCCCCTTCACTGACCCAACATGCCTTTGCCCCAAGTAAATAATTCACCTACATGAATTTAAGCTTCTGTGAGGCAGATAGCACAGGCATAGTGAGTACACTCAAACACGTCCTCTCAGATACTGCTGAGATGGTTTACAGGGTCAGTTTCCAAAACTTCTATAGGCAACACTTTGTGATCATTCCCGGGACAAAAGCTCACCCATCTCCTACTGCACCTGATGCAAGAGGTACACATAAATAGAAGTAAAGAAAAGAAAAATGTACATCTGCACATGTGCCTGCTAATGATTAGACAGGTATCAAAAGAAAACAGGGCTAAGCCTGGAGGATTTTACCACAGTCAGATGCATACAATACGGCATAGACCTCTACAAGAGAGAAACACCAGACAGTGAAGACACTAAAATAGAAGCTTGCAAAATGGAAAACGCAGATAGCTTTGTCTAATTCAGAAGCGTCATCATGGAGGACAATGACTGCTCCAAGGGGACTGTGAGGAGGACAGCACTGGCACCACCACCCCAGAGAAACACAAAGCCTATGTGGAGAGACAAGGGACTCTCCTGACATGCAAAAATGAAACTGTTCTCTCCTGCTCTATGCAACAGAGATGTGGACCTTTGAGAAAGCTTCCAGGCAAGGACTCCCAGCCTCTGAAATGAATTGTTTATGGGCAGTCGAGGAGATGGCATGAGAAATGAGATAATCACAGAGAGGATCTGTGCGAAAGAGAGTCCCTGGCATGGTAATCAGGAGGAATCATGAGCTGTTGGGCATGCTTGCCAGACGAAGGACAAGCACTTGCAAAAAAGACCACGTCCTTTGGCCAGAAAGGTTTGATCTGTTAAGTGGTGAGACAACATAGCAGAATATTTAGGCAGTGCTTTTAAGACACCATGTGCCAAAGCTGGAGCCAGAGCCTTGCTAAATGAAATGCAGGAGCTCAGTGCAATGCTCATTAAGCTGTGACAGTGCTATCAACCTCCCTGACTCTCTGGGCCATCTACAAAACACTTCACTGACCCGCCAGGCACATACCACCCACTTCAGGAAGCTGTCAGGAGAGCCTGGCCCCCAGGCAGATAGGACTGGTGTGACTGAGCCCTCTGCCCTCTACCCGGCTGTGGTGGGGTAACTCCTTTTGGGTTACCCCGCCACCCCCCTTGCCTGCACTGCCTTGGGGGGCCACGGGATGTACCCCAGCCTGGGAGCCACGTGCAAACTGCTCTGGAGCTGCATGAAGCTCAGGGGCCACAATAAACCAACCGTGGGGTGACACAAAGAAGGAACGGGAGTCCAAAACCCGAAAGCAGGTATATCCTTTCACCTATATCAAGACAGCTATGGAGAAACTGTACCCAGCCCCTTATGCTGTCCAGCCCAGACGGCGGCTGGTGAGGCTGGCAGGGTTTGCTCTGGCAGGCAACGGTGCCGCCGGGGGTGGGCAGTGGCGAAGCGAGACCATCCCTCCTGCAGAAGGGGGATGGCAAGGCCGGGTATGAGCCGTCCCCCCTGCTTCATTGCAAGAGATGTTAGCAGGCAACTGTGGCAAAGGCCCGAGCTGCACTTTCTCAGCACAGCTCCCAGGTGTGCACAGCCAGCCCAAGCAGCAGCCGGCTGTTTGCACACACACACACACAATATTACGTGATTTCAGCGCAATAAGCATTTTCCAGCCTGAAGAGAAATGAGATCTCCTGCATTGCCATACATGTGGCATTTCATTCATCAGTTTTTCCAAACGGAAGACTTGTCATATAAACAAAATGAGTGTGTGTGTGTCATTTTACTGCTTCTGGATGCCCTGTGAGAGAAACAGAGCAGAACGCATGCTATTTATCAAAGTCCTGATGTGGAGGAAGGTATTTTTGTTGCATCCCCTAAATATCCTCCGTTTCTGCTACTTTCTCTGCTCTCAGTGACAGCAAACATCGTTTGACAGAGACCAGAACATGCTCGCTGTTTTCCCACCTCCAATCTAGCCTTTTTCTAAAAAAAACACTAAACATGGGTGAGATTTTCAAGAGCACTCTTGCTGAATTCAACCTCCCTCTGCTCACATTTGAGTCAGTGGGAATTGAGGCTGGTGCTGAACCTTTTAAAATTCTTACCATGTATTTACATTATTCTTTTACAGGTTTACTTTAAATAATAACCATGTATAATATATGCTGTATATATGCAAAGCACACTTCTGCCTTTCCTGGCACTGAACTTTACAGATAATGACCCTCCAAAATGCTTGCCTTTGTAAGTCAAGCAAATGTCTGATACACAGGGTTTGTCTCCATTTCATGAAGAAAGGAAGTGAAGGAAAGGAACCGGACAGAAACCACATCGTACTGTGGAAAAGGTGATCAGGAAAGGAAAGAGACGGTCTGAAGGGTATTGATGAATCTTTGGCTCATCTATAAAATGCAACAATTTTGGAAAACACTACTGGAAATAATATGCATTAGGACTTTCAGTGAAATTATCTCTTTCAACCACACGTATCTGACACAGACATAAGTATGTTTCAGATGACATTAGTTCACTTAAGAGGAAGCTGTTAGAAGTACATCCCTATTTGATAATAGCTATGGAGCCAGTTTTATACATAGCAGCTGGAACAAGGCAACTTGAATTAATAATGTACATTTTGAGCTACAGCTACAGCTCAGGGGCTATCTCAAGAGGGACGACGTTTTTGGAGTGCTGCAGTCTATCTCACAATAGTACCTTACTTTTGAAAAACACCGTGAACCTTAGATACATGTCTCCCAAGTGGGGGTCCCCAGGCTTGCTTGAAGCTGTACTGGTTTCTCACTAGACTATGTGATTCCCCAAAAGCTCACTAGGATGGGCAACAGTGCTGCTGGGCAGATGAGCTGGGAGCAATCACTACTGGGCCTCCAGATGAGCCAGGGACTTTGGAAGCTGCCTGTATCCCAGTTGGAGGAGCCAGGATATGCCAATAGAATATCTACGTTATTGGGGGTTTAAAAAATCTGTTCTGAATAGGAGCACAACAAATTTTTGAAACGTCAAATCTTACTGCAAACTGGAAACTTGTGGTTTCACCCAGTCCTGTCTTCAACCAGACACACAAGTTTGGTACTTCAGCCAAGTACACAGAGTCTGACTTGAGATGGGGATTTCTGTTGCGCTCTTAAGGAATGATTTGAGATTTCCAGACCTTCTTCTACCAGTGGAATTAAGATATCACTCCTTAAAAGGCCAAGCTAATCACATCAATTGCAATGAACAGAACAAGTGCTGCCACATAAGAAGTCAACAAGCCACCTGCATTTGCTTTGTCACAACGTATCAGTACACTTGCACCATTATTCAGAAGTGGTAATGACTGTCATACCTGGCCTTAATATCATTACCAAAATACACTCTTACACATGCTGTGAAAAAATCACATCAACTCTATGTCTGCCCAGAAAATGACCCAAAGAAAGATGTACAGTTTGCAATCCCCTCAAGTTCCTTGACATACCTTATATATTTTTCAAACGCTCTGAAGTTCCTTTGACCTTCAGATGCCGTATATTGATTGCTCAGTGAAGTTAAACCTGCTCCTCTCAGCATCCTCCACCCGCGCTCATCCCTGGCAGAACTTCTATCATCTCTTGTCATCAGCTACACGAGCAACTCTCAAAAGTAAGCCCTCTCTTCTGTTTTGCAGCTTATCTCTACACTAGTATTAACTGAATGCAAACACAGATAAAGGAGGGATTTTTATAGACGCCCTATTAACAGAAGCTACTTATTCACTGAGTGCCAGCTTTCTTAAAACAAGCTCTGAAAGGATCATTTCCCCCATCTCTCTGCTGAAGTGCTGCTAATACTGCTAATTCAGACTAGATGATTTTACCCTTGCTTGAATCCAGCACAAGTCTCATGTACTTTTGCAGGGGGATTAAACAGGTTTAAAATGATGTTTAAAAGGCCTTCTCACAACTCTGCTCAGGGAAGGGCAAATTTCATCCACTACTTTTTTTTTGGTCCTTGTTTATATTCACAGGTTTGGATCTTGTCAAGGTTGCTAGATAGCCTTTGACAATTTTGTAGCATTCAACGTTTTTGGAAAACATTACCTGGAGTAATATATATTGCAAAAACAAGACACTCTCTCAACCTTCTTCTCTCTGTCTTAATTTAAATGCAGTTTTGATTGAGGCTGGCTTTAAGTTTTATTAATTACAAATAAACATTTTGTTCCCTCCTTTGGAATTTTTTTTTTTTGCTTTTCTTTGAAACTAGATGCTTCTTTTGTTTTCTATTTATGAAACCTTTTACAGAAAATGATTACTTCATGTATGGGTCTTCGGTGGCACAATAGAGCTTCTGCAGATATTATTTTAATTAGGTTGCTTGGTTCCACTTCATTTTTAAATGGCTGTGGCAGGGACCTTGTGTTGTGATCTGCTGAATGGGAGGGGATGTCTGCTGAGGATTCTTCCCTTCTAGAAGTAGTGTATTAATGAGACATTTTCTTAATAAGAGCCTTGCGTCAAGTCCTGTAATCAGAACACGAGAGACACCCAAACCAGCAGAAACATTCATTAATTCCAGAAGCCACCATTTCTGCATTGCATTTAAACAATATTCCAAAAGGAATTTAACCTTAGCAGTGATTTGGGGTGAAAGGATGTTTATGTATTACAGTGAGAGATACAGTTAGTCAAATTTATGGTGTCATATACCGATTGGGTTTCCTATCTATGAGGCTAGTCCTTCTTTAGAAACAAAAAACCAAAACCTGTTAGATATAGGGCTGCAGTGCCTTGGAGTAAAGAAGCATTGTAAAGTAAAGTACAGGACTTTAAAATTGTTACCTGATTATTCTTCAGTTTTCCCTAACCAACACTGAGAAATTAATTCGTGCTTGTCTTTATACAATAGATTGAAATCATTCTAATTTAACACCTGTGAACTCATTATTAAGTCTTTCCAAGCAGAGAAATAAGTGTGTTATTCAACACTTCTGACACAGTGGTGCAATATGATCACACCGTCTCCATCCAAATGCACTGGGATGAGAAGCCTAAAACATTAATTAAAACAAAACCCAGTCATATACCTCATCACACTACTGTAGCTAGAAGGTAAAATCCTCCAGGGAGATCTAGAGACTGATCTACAAACTATTAACACAAGTTCTCCTTTCTATGTTCACCAACCAATTGTATTAACAGCCCTTATGGAATTAAAAGCAAACAAAGGATAGACAACTCAGGCGTACCTGTTTTTTTGGATCTACGTGCCATTATTTGCAAAGCAAGAAGAGTGTGATAACAGAAATACGTTATACTAGTGTTATAATCAGCATTGGATTAGGTTATTGTATACAAATATTATTTTTAATAAGTGCTAGTGTACATACAATATGTAAAGTAAAAATTCCATTAATTTTCCCCAATATGTCATGAATGGGAGAAGAAAATTAAATTTTTATCACCAGATTTCATAAGGGTCATCTACTTGCATCTAATCCAAAACAGTCACTATAATAATTTCTTGCTTTTGTGAGCTCCCAGCTTTTCAAAATATTTACCATTTGGACTAATACGGTTCACATTTGGCCTTATCTGACAAGTTGCTTCAGTTAAATCCCTTAAGCCATCTTTAAGCCATGAATAAAAGTGAGTAAATATAGTTTACTACTGTTTTCTGAACCGGGCGAAAGCCCTTGAAACACTGGTAAACATGGGGAGCATTTTTATCCGTGACAGTAAGTGCTTCTGACTTGAGGAAACTACATTCAAAGTGGTTTAGAAGAGCACGCTGAGGAACAAAGTACAGTGTTTCCCAAAGTGTATGGATATCCACATACAAATATTGTCTGTCTAATGCACCCAGTAAAAAAAGCTTACTTAAGTATAGGGGTAGGTATGTGCAAACCCACCAGTAAAATACATTTCTCAGATCTACAGGAGAGGTCAGCAAGTCAATCAGCTGCAGAGCAAAGACTTATTTTCTGCAAACCAAGTACTCCCTGTCAGTCTCTCTTACGCTTCTCTGCAGCCATTAAGGTTCATTTGAACAATCTGATTTGTGCATGAGGCATTATAGATCAAATTTGCCAGTGGTACAGAGTCTCCTTTATTTATTCTTTACAGAATAAAATAACTACTGAAATGACCTAGAAGTTCCCCTTCTCTCACTCAAACAAAATGAATTTCTTGGGAATAATGGGCCTGATTCTCATTATCACTAAACCATGCCTCTCCTCCTTCATCCTGACAGTGAATCTCTTTACAGTGAATGTAATGGAATTTAAATTGTAATTTCTACACTAATTTTAGGGCTCCTTTATAATGGAGATAAAAAGCAAGATGAAGCAGCCTTACCATAAATAAAAAAAAATAAGGCCATATGTAGTTCATATTGATCCACCTACTTCCCACCTTTTGTTTTTTCAGCGCATCATGCTTAGGAAAATGATTTCATGGATTATTATTTTTAAAGTCTGAGCCAGGACTTTCAAAATTAGACCCTCAAAGTATGCGGGTTCTGGTGGTTTTTGGTTTTGAGCCTGGGCAATCATCAGCCCCCTGAGCACCTCCCCACTCCAGCTCTGATACTCCTCGGGCCATGCTTCTTCAGTGCAGAAAAGAAAGTCTCAGGTTGTGCTAGACCCACAGAAACTGTCTCCAGCTTACAAGTAACTAAAGCAACAGCAAGAGCTGCCAAATTAACACAAAAAGCAGCAATCCCCCAAACATGAACCCTCTCAACATTTCCTGCTCTTTGCAAAAACCTCAGAAAGTTTCATTTCACATCAGCAGTGGTCACGGGTGCGATGACGAATCGACAGAAGAATATCAGGTCGATGCCTATAGATGAGTATTTAGTTTCCCAATTTTGGAAAAACTGGGTCTGGCCTTCAAATGTTAATATTGTGCAGCAGCAAGTGCTGCCAGTATCAATGTCAGTCCACCACTCTGTGCACCCTTTCCTCCAGCCTCATGGAAACTGAAGTACAAACCCCATGAATGAAGCCACCTTTCTCCAGCTTTTCCAGTGCTGCTACAGGAGCTGGTACTGAACTAGCGCCAGAGCACTGACACAGTCAGCAATGCTTTCCCTGCATCTGCAGCTCGACCGCCAGCGAGGACAGAAATAACCATCTGAGTGGGAATGTGGCCAGTCAGCAATGTAGTAGTTGGCTTGTTTGTTTGTTTGTTTGTTTCATTTGCCCCTGCTACTTTGTCCTGTTCTCCTTCTTCCCTTCCACCACCCCCTTAACAATACATAAAGTGCACCAATGGATGCTAGGACTTGATTTACTAAGTTTATTCCAGAGGACACTGCTGACTGAAATAGAAGTTGTTTTTTTAAATTATCATTAAACATTGTTTTTTCCCCTAAAGCTTAACATAGGACTTACTGAAGTGTGACCAAAGGCATACACTTCCCTCGTGCAGCTTGCATCCCTCTTGTCTTCAACAGCTACAGCTTTAGGTGTCCTCTGCCTGAGGCAGTGTTTAGGACTACCGGCCCCAAGAAGCAACACTCTACGTTGGTAGGAGAAGGCAGCCACCCTGATTCAGATGGAGGACTCCAAACATGACCACTTCTGCAGCTCTTATCTCCGTATTAAAGAAAATGGCAATTACTGTCCGCTCCATGTAATGCAAATACTATCCTGATGCTCCTGGAAAGGTGCCAGCTGGTTCCCTTGGGGCAAAGTTGGGGCCTTTTGTATTAGCTTGTTCAGTATACAAAACAGCTATATTCTGGGTTTACTGCAACGCTTTCTCAGCAAATGCTCAAGAAATTAATCACTTACCAACTTCTCTGTTAATTATTTATTTTCATTGTCACTTTTTCTTTAGGAAAAAATGGATGCATTAAAGAAGGGAATGTCTCATCAAATACACACAATGCAAAATTCAAACACAGAGACTTAGGACTATGGGAGAACATAGATGGGAAACAGTCAAGTAAGAGTTTAACAATGATACAGAGTTTAATTCTGCAAGATATCCTAGATTTCTGATGGGAATACTTCACAAATGAAAAACACTTTTCAATTTAAATTAAATTAAATTTCCAATTAAGTCACAGAGAGCTATACTCCAGCAGGAAAACCTACTAAAAATCACATATTTCTTGGCCATGAATTAAACATTTAGTATAGTTCAGTCTATAGTGACCCAAGATAGGAAGGACAAAAAATACCTTCTGGGTCCCCCCCCCTTCTATTTTAAACCATATGCTTTATAATGAAATGTTTCTGACATCATTTTAAGCAAGACTTTCTTCATTATATAGAGTTATATCTGTAAAGTTTACTTCAGAAAACAAATCTGATAGTCAAGCTACTTGTGTCATATAGTTTGATACTTTCATAAATATTTAAGATATTTTATGCAATATGCCCATCAAGTGACAGGCCAAAATAGCTCCTAAGACTTTACCATGAATTAAAAATGTGAAAATAATGGATTTTCTGGGTTGGTAGCTGAAGTGAAAATTGTTAGAAAAACTGTTCTTTTTTGAGCTGAATATTTTTGGTTTGTTGTGTCTTCAAAAAGGAAAGAAGGAATAGTAAATTAATTATACCACATCAATCAAAACAATTTATTTGATTTGAAACCAAATGTTCTGATTTTATGATAATTTTATCCCTTGAAAAAGTAAGAAACGAAGGAAAATTTTGAAATGAGGGAATTTTTTCACATTAAAAATTTGAAATGTTTGACTTTTTGAAATTTTGGAATTAACTATTTCAACATTTCTCTTTTCTTATTTTCTCCAGTTAAAGCAGTTAGTTCTGTTCTTTTCTACACCAACTGCTTTGGAGAATCTGCTATTCACAAAAAGAAAATTAACCTAGCTCTATCAAAAACACACCAAACTTTTAAAAAAAACCTTGAAGCTCATGAGAAATTTGCCTTTGCCTTCAGTGGAGCCAGGACCTCTCCTCTTGTCTTTATCTACAGAATAAAGATAATGCGCTTTTTCTAGAAAGGACTGAGAGTAAACCTGGTATTCTGAATTTTTAAGCTACATCGATGTAGATTTTATGCATTATGCACTTTTCTACGATCTGTTATTTTTTGAACTGTAGCTCCAGGAGTCATGTAGTTGTGCGAATCATCTGGGAGGAAAAACTCATGTTATCCAGGGGAAGAACATCCCTACAAACATCTTGCAGCGGCAATGGAGCTTACAAGATAACCAATGTCATAAGAACAAGCACGTGCCACATGGACTGGGATGCTGGAGGTGAGTCCCGGGGTATTTCTGTGTGCACCTCCCTCAGGGACACAGAGCTGTCTCCTTTATCCTTAAATGTGTTGTATTTGCAGGAACATGGGGCGGTGGGGTGGAGAAGCAGGAGTGCAGCAAATGTCCCACTTTTTCCTCCTAGCCCCAGGGGACTGTTGCCAAGCTGCTACTTGGATCAGCAGGGACCGGGCATGGTTTCCTCTCCAAATTCCTGACAGAACACATTTCTTAACCATTCAGGTTTTGGGATGTTGAATATAGGGCATCTTTTTCCCTTATCTTGGCTGACAGCCTGTAAGTTACTGGACAGCAGGGGGTGACATCTATAATATGTCTTTAAATCTTTTCTCTGCCTAAATGGGAAGACCATATCTCCCCTATTTTCAAACCAAGTCATCTAGAGGGATCAAAGATTTCACTGCCTCAAGTGCTTTACAACCCCATGCATTGATGCAAATGCAGTATCAGACCTTTGTTTTTATACAGAATATATTTGAAAACATTTGCCAACACAAAAGTAAATGCTTTTTTATGTAATAAGGAAAAGGCATAAAAAGTTGGAACAGACGGCATCCCTATGAAGATGCTTTTTAAGAAAATTTTGTCACTTTGAAGTGTGATTACTTGAAGTATTATTATAGTGTGATTTCACAGTGTAATTAGTATCATATGCACCTCTTCTATTAAAGTACCCTCTGTAACATATGCTGAAGTCATAAGTCATAATTCACTGTATCTCATTTTCAATTTACTGTGTCAGCAAATTTCAGTGACATAATGCTACAGAGCAACATTTCTGTATATTTATTACTGTAATCACGATACTAAAGTGTGAAGACACCTTGCTAAAACCTATAACCTCTTGTAAATGGTGCTTTTTTGAGGGGGAAAAAAAATCCACTAAGAAGTGAATAATATGCAATTCACAGCTACAAGCTCAGTGACTACTGTTCAAAACTACAGCAATTATTTAGGTATGCAACATGCTTGGCCCAGCAGCAATAGAAAACAGACACAGAAAGCAAGGGATTTATTTGACTAACTGTAGACATCTGCATGTAATCTAACTGCTCTACATTCCCTTGCTGGTTGATGGAGAGGGTTACATGCTTTTAAGGATTTATCTTATTCTAAATGGACATTTGGGAAGGTCAGATTAATTGCACCTAAAAATAGCCTATTTATTTCAACTGAGTGCAACGGAAGACTTGAGTCACTAGTTCACATGACCACGTCTGTATTAGAAACATCTAATGGTAGGTCCACTCAGAAGACAAGAAATGGTCACAACAAACAGTCAGAGAAGACAGATTTTAAATGTAACTTCAGTGGAAAATCCAGACGTTCCTCACTTCTCCAGTAACTTCATTATGACTCTTGCTGCCCTCCCAACTCTCCTTCTCATGAAAACAAGCACATGACATGGAAACATGCATGTGACATAGACAGGAAGTCCAAAAAATCCTTTTGATATTCCAGTAGCAATAGCACTTGGGCTTCCTGACAGGAGATGAAGTACCTTTCTGAAGGAAGTCACGCTTAAAGGAAAATAAGGGGAACCGGAGACGTTCATGGCTGTGTTCTAACACTTGGGCTAATGGGAACAATATATGCAGCTCAAAAGGGTAAAACCAGTTTTACCATGCACAGGCATCTTGGAAAGCTCAGAAAAATAAACTAGGAATTTGTAAATTGTAAGACATGCCGTTTAGTCCAGTGACGATGCCATGCAGTCACCCACCATGAAGGTGGCTGCACTGGCAGCAGACAGGCAGTGGTACCCCAAGGTCAGCCCTACTGCGGTACGCTTTACCCATCACTGGATAAAGCACTATGTCTTCTTGCCTGTCTACTACATGTTTATACTATTCCAGTTCCTCACCAGAATCCACTGTATAATGCTCTTTGGGTTGTTTTTTTTTCTTTTTAAGTAAACAACTACTTGTGGACAGGATTTCCTGACAACTGTCCCATCCTACCCATGCCCATACATCAATTCCCAGTATGACCATCCCTATGATATTTAAGCATATTATTCTACTGAGAAACAATCCATCAGTCAACTCATTTTATATTTACAGATTTACTACTTCAGACAGCTTAACTTTGAGATATCCTTCATTTATAAGTAAGGTAAAGTTTACCTGCACCCTCTCGTTTTCTCATGATCTTGCATTTCTTTTAGTTAAATGCAAGATTTAAAGGTCAAAAAAGAAAAAGGAAAAGTCGGATTGCAGAAAATAAAGGGAGAATCCTTCTCTTAAGTGAAGAGTTATACAATCCACTGAACTCTTTCTGTTTGTGGAAACAAAAGCAAATTGCTTCTCTCAGAATGCTAAATTTTGCATATTCTTTCAAGGCCTGTATCTGCTCTCACTATGTTCTGGGGCCAAGTTTCCATTGGTTTCAGTGATGCAGGATAAGCCATCAAAAAGTTAACCGAAAAAGGAGCAGGGCTGAAATCTGTTTAAATTTAGTGTTGCCTAGATCAAAAAAAAACAAGGCATAAAATATTGGTGTGGAAACAATCCAGTGTGAAACAGACTATTAGTCTGTGATTGTAGGGAGACCATAAATGTTTCATTCAGTAGGCTCTTAGCACATAAGTTTTAGTATCAATAACTTATGTCTTCTTTTTATTCTGTTTTCATTTGCACTGCAATTTTTGGCCAATTTTTCGTTATGCTATGAAGCGTTATTGGTCGTTTTCTGTGTTGATTTGCAACAGCATTGCCTCATTAACAAATTACTGTAAGAGATCGTGTATTCAGAAAGGAGGTTTTTTATCATCCTTTTATAATCTTTCCACTTTTTCTCTTTCTTCCTATTATCAAAATGTTGAGGAAATAGAGTATTAAACTCTCTGGCATTTACAAACTTCAATAATCTACTAGGCTTATATATGGAAACGAAATAATTGAGGAAGGAAAAATAAGCTTCCAAAGTGTTTATCAATACATTATATTAATGCCATCTGTCCCACAGCTATGATGTCGGACGTTTTTTTCCTTCTTCATTAAGGCATCGTTCATTTACACGAACTGCTGCTTAAGATACTTGCTGGAACACTTAACAGCTCCCTCATTTGTTTGGTAGTTTTATAGGCCTCTTGTGCTGGAGCAGAGGTACAACAGCTTGCAATACAGGAAAGGAAAAGATAAAACTACCCCGCTGTGCAGATTTAGTCAATTTTCACTGGCTCTCGCACAGAAAACAAATTGCAATCCCTCACAAAGAGTTCTCTCTCTGCACTGGCAGCCCTGACAAATGCAGACAAAAATGAGTAAATCAGGCAACTTCACATCAGGAGGAAAAAAATGGCTACTGCTCCAACAGCTGCTATCATAATTAAGAACAGATTTCATCACTAAACTCTTGCTGGTTGTGTCTGCAGCAAAACAAATACACAGATGTGGCACATTTGCATACTGAAAAATGTGTGCCATGTAACTGAAACAAATTTGCATTTTCAGCTCTTAAATATTCACTTTTTAATATGAAACAATGGGGGTAGTTTGCATGCTAATCCTCTGTCTTTGCTCATCAAACTCATTCAGTCAGTGTATGAAATATAATGCAACACTAATACCTAATAAGTCCACATTTCAGTTGTGCAATCCAATACCAAAATTTGTTATCATGTCCAATAAAATACAATTTCGAATCGCTTTCTGAACTGTCCTCTAGCACTTCTATTTGTAAATGACATGTTTTAAAAAGAAGATAAAAAAGGGGAAAATGTGAGAGCGACTTCTTTTAATCATGACATGCACTAAATTTATTGTTCCTTCATTTATCCACACATTTTAAAAGGTCACCTAGCATCATCTAGTAGAGAAGAAATGCAACCCTTTTAAAGTAAAAAGGGTATAGCATCATGCCCTGTGAAAGTAGGGTGGGATTATTAATGCAACAGTGACTGAACCCTCACAACTGCAACATGTCCATCAGAAGTTGCATGCAATATCCTGAGAGCCTCGCTTACAACACAGAAAAATGCTCTAGCTTCTCTTCTCCTCACTCCAAAGATACATCTTTCTGAGCTATGGCTATTTCATAGCTAAATAACCTAGCTGGTTTTATGCAAACTCTTATAACAGTATTCTGGAATTGTTTCCTGTCTGTAAATCTGTCATAATTAAAGAAAGAATGTGATTACCAAGGTCCATAGACTGTTTAAAGAGCAAATCTGCAGATCTGCTGATAATCTGAAGAATAGTTTCACCTTAGATGTATTTTAAGCCATTCAGTCATGCCACTATGCTTTCCCTAGTGAATACATTTGTTCAATTTAAATCCCTCTGTAGAATTAATTTGTTTATTTTAAGTATTGTGCAGAACTAGATGATTAAGTCGGAGCACAGTTATTTTTCAGACAGATGCATGTCTGATCAAAGAAGCCTGAATACAGCTCGTACTGTAGGTACTCAGACCTCCATGTCCTCAGTCCTCCTCTTCTGGTACTCATTTCAGAAGTTGATACGCTGTGTATTACAGGCGGTGGGATTTAAAATCTGTACATTTTAGTGATATGCACCTTTACATGAAGGGATTAAGACTTGTAAAGTGTTCCCATAGATATTTGCATGCACGTCTTTGCATGCTTACAAAAGAAGATTATTGCTTGAGAACCAGTTTCTAGACAGTGGACACCTTTATAAGGCAAATAATTAATGCCACTGCATCATCAGTGCTATTTCACAGAAGTATATAACTATCTGCAAATGGTAAATGTCAAGATTTTAATGGCAAACCAGTGTGCAAAGAATTCAAATGAAATCTTCGCTAATAACGAGGGGGCTACACAGCCAGGAAAGCAGAGTGGTGCTGATATGTACGCTTTTTTCCCATGTATGGTTTGTTCGTGTTTTGCAGTAAGGGCCTCCAGATAACACAAGATACTGCCTTTAACCTTCCAGCTGCCTCTACCACTCTCACCCAGCGTGGCAACACTGATGAGGTGATTTGTGCAGCCCCAAGGACAGCAGCTGACCACTTTCTATTGCTGTTCTCTGGAAATACGGAGAGATGGCCATGCCCTCCACAGGCAGTGGGAGATACCCACCAGAAGGTAACAGTACCAGAAACAGAGCCCAGGTCTCCTGAACCTAACCAGCACTGCAACTCAGTGTCCTCTTGCACAGGACTACACTGATCCTGCACCAGCCAATCCTCTTCTTTCTTGTTTTACTTGTCTGTTCAGCAAGGGACATGAGAGGTGCCACGCTCTCTGGGTAATGTTACGTTTGAAGACGTCTCTGATGACAATGCTGGTGTGCATGCTACTAGACCTTATGTGCCGATAATCTGTCACTTAAAGTAAGTGGGCATCAGACTTGACGCGCAGGTGCACAAGCACCTGATTCTGTATCTGTAACTTTGCATGCATAGAAAAAGGAGGCCAAATTAGGACTTCTGCAATCAAGGCTGATCTGTTCCACAAGCAAAATTCTTCAGCATTTTAGAATGAGCCCTGTGTTTGAACCATGAAATACCTTTGCAATGAAACTTGTTGGCCTGATATCTTGAAAAACACAGTTTTCCAGATCTGTGCATAACTTTATTATTTGTTCTTTCATAACAATATTTTCGTCTTGAAGAATGGCTTTTAAAAGCTGGTTCTTAAAAGGAAAAGGGTACAGAAAACTTTAGAGATGGGGAAGGGCCTTTCCCATCTTAATGGCAATCAACACATAACAATAAACAAGTAACTCCAGGATTTTGGGGAGTAAACAATATCAAAAGGACATGCTATATGAATCAACTACGTTTTTGCCTATCTCTTAGCTGTAGATGTGCAGTGCAAGTGACATACGAGAAACAGTAAGAAGCCCATTTTTGTGCACATCTGGATTCTGTTTTGGTTATCAAGTCCTCATTCCTGTTTGTCTGGCAGATGTTGTGTGTACATTTTTAAGATGAGTTTGCAGAGGTTTCCAAGGGAACTCAGGGTCATGGTTTCTTTTTTTTTTTCCCCCTAGTCTGTGGGCCACTTTATCATAAAGGTAGTATCAGTCAACTGTTCAAGCCTTTTGCAGTTGTTCCTTTTCTTTATTGTTTTCTTTTTTTAGGCAGTAAAAAAAAGATAAAGAAGTGGCAAACAATCAGAAAGTGTAGCAAAGGCTATATAATCAATGAATTTGCTTTCCTTCATGTATTTAAAATTATTAATTTCTTAGCAACCAGTACAGTAATCTCTGCAAAGCTATCTCCCCACAGCACTTAAGTACAGTATTTTCAGTTATATTAGAGCAAACAGGACTCAGGAAAAACTGGTGGGTTGGTTTTAATATCAGAAATCAGATAACTGAGCTCAGCCCCAGGACACTTGTATGAGTATTCCCTGGTGCATGCTGCATCAACAGCAGTCAGGGAATCGTTTTGCTTTTGAAGGACACAAGCTTTGGGAGTTGGGATATGTACAGCCTCAATATATCATTCCAACGCTGTTTGCATGAAAGTCAATGAAAGCTTAGTTCAAACGTAGTTTTACTCAACTTACTTATAAACTAAAATCCTCATGTTCTTAAAAATATTAATATCTCTAAACTGTTCATCAGTGCCAAGTTTGTTTTGTCTGTATGCAAAGAATTAAAGACCAGGGTGGAGGTATGGGCTAGTCAAATCTGGACATTTTTGTCAAGCCTCATAATTTTTATGCATTTTGAAATCTGAAACAAATATTTAATTGCAAGTTATTGGGTCGGAGGTAGCCTTCAGTCGCCAGGTATTGTTGTTATAATGGAAAAATGGTAGCATTAGTTTAATGTATTGTAATAGCACAGGGTAATGATCCTTAGCTCAGTAGTACTGAAATACCTTGACAACAGCAGTTGAAGTCAATAGGAGCATTGCAAGTGCGTATAAAAGTGCAGTCTGCAGACCATTAGGCATAATTTCATCACATCTTTATTGGAATAAAAATTGCACTTAAGCTTCTGCTGTTGTGTTGGCAATTTAGAAACACTGTATCTGTGTACATGAATTTTACAAAGACCCTCTGTTAAACCAGAGATTAAACTGCCGTTAGGGTGCATGAACACTGGGAACTTATTTGGGTGACCTCTTTGCATCTAATAAGAGATCAGCAAGTAAAGAGGTAAAACTCCAGCGTTGGTGGCATGAGGCCAATTTATACCTGTAGAGGCCGTGGTCCATGGTATGTATAAATGCAACACACATACATTTTGAGCTAGTCTAGATACTGCCTTTTCAATCTCAGCACTGCTGAGAGGAATGCTGACAGACCAGAGACATTTATAGAAATTTGCCTCCCCTTGAACAATTCCAGAGGCCTACTTTATTAGGGGAGAAATGAGGTCTACACGCAAACAGCCCCCTTGCAAACCGTGCCTCTAAGGGTACGCTACGTGCTTACCCATGTACTCTATGTTTTTGCACAAGGTTTAAAACCAGATACAGCTCTGCTAAGAAAAGTCCCAGAGTCTCCAAGCTGGTCACATAATAGTTTACCACTGCCTCGACTGCATAGGGAGTGCTGCCACTGGCTTGCTAACAGCAGAGGTTGCAGACATCCCTGGGAATTCCCAGCTGGGCACTGGGATGCACCCCGGCTCATCTCTGAGGGCAGGCTGTGCCTGCTGCCAGACTTCCCTGCTCAGCCTTCCTCGCCACAGAAACCAGTGTAGGTGGTTGTGGGCTGTTGTAGCCCTGACCCAGCTCTTGGCCTCCAAAACCAACACAAGCTCTGAAGCTTGTCATCCCTTTCCTGGTGTTTTATTGGAAATGCTTGTTTTACTGGAAATAAAACAAGTCAGAGAAAAAATTTAAGTGATTTACCATTTTTCTGAAGCCTAGGGGGAAATAACGGCTGCTAATTTACTAGATGACTTCTGTGAGAGGCAGCAAAGAGAACACCATCCTAAAAAGTCTTAACAAAAAAATACAGCTTCAAAGAAAAAATTCTTAACAAAATGCTTACATTACCAAAAGCCAAGAAGGCAAAAGAAATTACTCTAGAAAATAGCCTCATGCCAATGTCAAAAGTCATGACAAGCCAGGAATAAAAGAAAATGAGGAGAAAGTAAAAGGAAAAGGCTTAGCTTTGTGTGGTCTCTGGAGGATGGAGAAGATAATTGTCAACATCTTTATCATCTGGACACAGCTATTTCAACTATGCAAAAAAGAGAGGGCCCAGTGACCCCAGACTGAAATTAGCACAAGGCCATTATGCATATTCCCATTACTCGGTGGAACTACTTTCCATTTTTATCTTTCAGTAACACACTTGGGATTTTTAACACCTTGTGCCTTGAATCTCAGCCAAACGATGCCAGCAGCCGGGAGTCACCGCAGCCTGCGTGGCAATGGCACCTGTAGCACTGCCAGCCTCTGCCGACTCGCTGTAGGAAATGAGGTGCCTTTAGTGAGCAATTACAATTTCCAAGTCTGACATTAGCTCTGAAACAATTACATGCTCTGTGCAATGGGTAAATTTTATTTAGCGGAAAAAAAAACCCCACACTGCACCTCTTCCTGGTTGATCTTGCCAAATTCAAAATAAATCCACCAGGAAAGGGTTGTCCAAGCTCCTGAGCCGGCTGCAGAGTGCTACTGCAATTCTCTTGTCCCATATATGAGGAGAAAAACAACAAAATGCTATCAGAGGGCTGCCAGCTCCATCCGCAGAAAGTCAAAAGTAGGCTTGATTACGTAGGAAGGCATCAGTTTGTTCTCACATTCACAATATGTCATACCAGTGGGGAAAAAATGGCAATTAGTGTGAGCTCCACATCATTTGGTTTAGCACAGCTTACTCAACACAAATGTCTTCATTTATTTCTCCCCCCCTGTAAGGCCTCCGGCTCACACTGGTGGTTCCCCTCCTGTCTTATTCTGCACAGCTGCTGTATTTCTTTCCACCGATCTCACACACGCGCCCAAGCCATCCAGCCGGATTCCTTCAACGTCCTGCCCTTCTCTGGGACAGAAGTGCCCTTTCAGCTCCAAAGAGTGACCTTCATTATCACTAAAGGAAATGCAGCGAGTCCTAACTATCTTCTGCCCCTTTGGAGCCCTTTTGTTGGTCTACCTTCTCCAGCAAGTGGAGTACCAGACGAACGTCTCCCGTACCAGCCAGGCTGCGCTTTCAGCTTCACCTTCTCTATCCTCTCCTCCTTGTCTCACTCTTCTTCCCAAGTGTGGTCTTTGCTTACCTTATTAAGACTTCCTCCTCCCAAACACCATCTATGTTTTTCCATTTGGGTACTTCTCTCAGCATTGTCCCTATCTTCTTTCTTCAGGTGCAATAGGTTAATTTACTTTCCAGGCTTCTGTTAACCTTTCCTCTGCCTTTCCAGGGCTGATAGGCTCTATCACAGGATACATCTCACTGTGTGCTTGTACAGCACCTTGCATAATGAATCCTGACCTCAAGCTGTTCAAAAACATTATCAGGAATTTAAGCCTCTTGTCAAACCCAACAGAAAACCATCCCGCTGTACGTTTGCTGAAGAATACATGGGAAAGGAAGAATACGCAGAGCTGACCTGTCCTTACGGCTCTTGGCACCATCCTGCAGTTTCCCTCTATCCTGTGCATTTAACCCTCAGTTGCAGTCACACACCTCAAAAGCCTACCTGAATCAAGACAGCCTAATATTTAATCTGAGCATATCACAGTTTAATCAATAATTTTTTGTGTGTGCCTACTACTTGTTACTTAATCTGTGAAATACAGTTTGGGGGGAAAAAAAAATCCAGCCTATAAAACCTGTTGGTGTAAAGATAAGCACTTTATTTAATATCCAATTAAATGTGGTCACCGGAGAAATCACAGCTTATGCAACTTTATCAGAAAAAGATTAATCTATTTCAGGCTTAACCCAAAATGTCATAAAAGAACTCATGAATTTAGATAGGAATCCACTTATTATCCAAAGACATTTTCCTATTGAGTAAGAACAGCCTAAATTGCTGCCTATATTTATACTTGGTTCAATCAAATTTCTGTACTCAGTAGCTGTCATTGATTTTTAGGACAATTATCAAACAAAAAATGATGAACAAACTGAAGGAACATTTTAGAGTCTTTTTCAACTCCACCATAATCATTAGAAAATGCACAGCCTGCTCATTGATAACAGTTTAACGGCTCACAGGGTGACATCATCACATTTAAAAGATAGTCACACCCGGAAGGCAGAAGATTTTTTTTTTTAATAGCATTACAATTTGCCATTTTAAAGTTAATTGTATTTTGCTTGGTGTTTCAAACCACACAGGCTGCACTGAAGTTACTTTGTTCATATTATGTGATCATGCCCAAACCCATGATTTTAAAATAAGGAGGCAAATAGTTGAATTTATTTATTTAAATTAAGCAGACTTTCTTGCCTGTCTAGAAACTGATACTCTTCACTTCATTAGCTGAATTTCCCACAGGGCCTGCAATGGTGCATTTCATTTCTATACTGTTTGATTTGCCTAGTTGATTTATTTTAAAAAAGTATTCTATATTAAAATTATTGAATAATAACTATTTGGTTTCATCCTTCCACATTAATTATTATCTTTAGTAGGATGCGCATTTCACAGATAGTACAGAAAACCTGTTTAAAAAAAAAAGCACATAGGTGTATCAGTAGAAGTAGCAGAGCAGCTGTTAGCTGCTGGGGCGCAGCACGTTTGATTTCTGTCTGCCGGGTCAACCTAAGGCAAAGGCCTCAAGTGCAACGGTTAAAAATCAGTATTAAGCAGTGATGTTTAATGGCCTACTTAAAATGAGTTCACTGATGCAGCCCCATTCCACTGAGTGCAAAAATACCTATCTGTATTTAGTGCATAAAAGGTATCATTTAAAAAAGCTACAAGAGTATAACTTGTGCCTGGTTACAGCACATTTACTGAACTGTATCTCCCCCTCTATGCTGTAAATTCTTTTGCGGTGCTCTGCAAATACGGAGCTCATTTGCAAAGTTTGGCATGCATGTGAATTTAGTACAAATTTTGCAAAAAATTTGGAGGATCATTTACGTGGACAGCATCTTCCTGTCACTGAACAGTAAACCTAAGCTTCACAGAAGAGGTAGTAGATGTCCATTAGTTAGACCAGCTCATGCTCTGAATACACAAAAAATTCAGTCTAAGGAAAGCAGCAGCTTTATTTTGAGAGCCAAGCTCATAGACGAGAAGATGGGAGCGGGAAATGCGATCCAGTCCATTTCAAGAGAAATGAACTAGGCCTACATTTGGGTCTATTTTAGGACAGACGAGAACCCAGCCTGGGCACCGCACCCAGGCAGCGAAGAGCGGAGAAGGTGGGAATTGCACCCATGCCGGTACACTGCCGACCCCGCTGGCCCCCTGATGCCAGCAGCGGCTCCCGGAGGCAGCAGACCCCTGTCCCAGCCCCTGCCTGGCCATGGCGCTGGCCTGCAGGGAGCTGCCAGCCCTCCGTGCCGGAGCTCGCTAAGCTACAAAGGCTTTGCTCAGCGGAGCTCTGCCGTGAAGTGGCAGCAGCAGGATTCACTCCTCCGTGAACCTTCGAAGATTTGTGGCAGGTACTTTTTAGTTGAACTTCCTCTGTGTCAGCTCTTCATCCCATGCTCTTTATATAGCAGCAATTAGCATATCTGAGAAATTCCCATTCGGCATGTTTTATGGTCTCTTCTCTGTGTATTGAGATAGTTCTGTAAGTTATGTGCAGGGATATGCCATAATTCCTAATGTACAACTGTCAGGAAATCACTCACATAGATTTATTCACTGAAGAGTTGGTGAGGAAACTGATTCTGAACAGGGAGCTAGAAACTTTAATTACAAGAGAGAAAAAATGACTCAAGCACCTCAGACTGGTCAAGAAGCGCCTTTGATGCTCTAAAGATATGTCCTGAAGTTAACAGATTAACACAGCATAGCATTTCTGAATTCAAATGCCACCTTCTGCCAGTGGTTGTTACTCTGTATTACTATTGCTGACTTTCTTCAAACTAATAACGATGTCAAAAAACAACCACAAGTATTAAATCTCCATTTCTGGAACAAAACAAAGAAAAACTGAAGAAAAAAGGCCGTCTTCCCTCAGGCAATATCTTCTTGACCAAAGGAAGTTCATACAATGTAGAAAAGAAATATTCATCCCTGTCAAACCCTGATCCTGCTACCACTGAATGCAATGGCAAAGCTCCTATTAATTTCTAGTGGAGCATGTGCAGTGAATAACTCAGATGGAAGTGGTAAACCATAAGTGACATAATCACTCAGGAACTGTCTCTGCCTCAAGTGACCTAAATGATAGGAAGAAATACAGTGAGAAACATTAATTCAGAGTTTAGCAAGAAGCCTTTACTTATGTTTCTGTGTTAACTTCCTTTTCCAGCACAAAGTTATGGAAGAGTTTCATGCGCTGCTCTGCTACATGGCAAGCTGTAGCACAAACGTCAGAACACAGAATTGGGGGTTCAGTCTCTTCAGTTTTGCTCTCTGCTCTGACACCGATTCACCCTGGCTGTGCTTGCTCTGGGGCTATGGCCAGCCGCGAGCATGGCCAGCCTTGGTCTGGGGATGGGATAAGGTGCACGATCCGGGCGCGCCATCCTGTCCTCTTCCCCAGCCTCCTGCATCATTTTCCAGCTGGTCCCTCAGCCCGGACCACCGGCAAACAGGGCCAAGGGGAGCACGCCTGGTCTGCGGTGTAGCTGCTGGCGGTGCCATCGAGAACGGTGTCCCCATCCGCCTGCACCTCGGCTAACTCCTCTGTAACCAGATTGAATACATTCTTTCCAGAGTTGTCATTAATGTTTATGAAGAGCTTTGAAACTCCTGAATGGAAGAGATTACAGTAGTAAAAGACACAGCGTTTTTGGTTTATTGATGAGAGTGCAACTGGGTATTATCAGAAGTTACAAACCCTCTTGGGGGTGGGGAAGACCTGCTGGGTTTCAGAAGATGTCAGCTCTGTCTAGAGGCTGTTCGCAGACATTTGACACATCCTATGTGAGCGTGAGGTTTCACCTCTTCCACCTCCCACAGAAGCTACGTCTACACCCAAGCCCAGCTTTGTGCATACTGCCATACTGCTTATGGGAGGAGATGGGTAATGCATTTTCCTCCCGAGACAGTGATATCACATCTGTGAAGAAGGTGATGGCCACCGTCTAATTTTTTGACCTCATGGGAGAGGACAAGCTTCTTTACAAATAACCTCAATCGTGCAGTTCGATTCTTTGTCAGGGGTGTCCTCTGGACATAGGTCCATTCCTATCTGGGAGCAGGAACTGCACAGGAATGAAGGGTGCTCCCAAAGGCTTCCTCGTGGGAACAAACACACTGCAGCAAAAAACTGAAGTTTTGGGGCCTGCTCAGCCATCTCTAAGCTACTGAAAGATCTTGCATGCAGACTTTATCATAAATTACGATTGCTGCTTATGGTATTTTTCAAACTGTCCATCTCACATTGCACTCGGTCCTCCCATGAGGACAAAAATTTAGACCATGACTAACCCCTCCTTTTTGGTGGGTTTCTGAAAGCATAATTTCATTCTTTTCCCTTCAGACTCCCACGTAATTCTTTTCTCAGACTCCTCCATTCTTATGGGGCCCAGCTCATTTTTATGTCCTCTCTATCTATTTATATTTAACTTTTCCTGCATGCTAAATATTTATGATTTGGTGCAAGAAAGAAAGACATTCATTATCTGCTTACAATATTTTTCAAGCTGTCCCTCTCACATTGCACGTGGTCCTCCATCCCATGCCTTTTTTCTAGACAGCATACTTCTGCTCTGGACTGCTACTTCCATGAAATCAGAAATTAACCAGCTAATATGTTTTCTTGTATCAGATGTCTCTGATAATATGTTTTCTTGTATCAGATGTCCCTGAGATTGTACTTAAAATCAGAGTAGGCCTCTTAGAAAATAATGCATAACTGCCAAATCATGGCCATTCTATATACTTTGTATTAATATCGGTTTTGACCGCATTTGTAATCAATAATCTCACAGCTGTCTTCCCCTTTTCTACTTCAGATCTAGAAGTTGTAGCAGTCACATAAAGCTGTACCTGCCTGTGCATCTGAATGCAGTTGTACAACTAGCTTTAAATAAATACAAAATTTGATTAACAATTGATTATGCTGCTGGTATTTGAATACTAATAATCTCTAGCATGTGCAAGAAAAAAACCCATCATCTTCAACATCTCATTTCAAAATAGTTACAAAGCAGACAGAGCGTTTTAAATCCCATCTCTCCTTAAACATGTGTTAGTGATAAGAGTTAACAAGAAATACTCTTGGTTTTCTTCTCTTTCTAGCTACACAAGCTTCCCTTACAGTGATTTGCAGTAAATGCAGAGGAATATGAATAGCAATTTTTGGTTCTGAGAGAAAATGCTGGATCTCAATATTCCTGACCCTGTGGCACACTGGCCTGAATGCTTTTTGTGTATTTATCTTCTGAATAAAACGTGGTGTAAAGCCACCTCACACTGAGCCTCCGTCGCTCAGAGAAACATGCTGGTGGGGAGGGAAGAGAGTGGGGCGTGTATGAGGGAATTTGGGAAAGGAAATGCTTATCCTAAACCGTGTAAGAAGCAACCTCAGCCTTTCTGGCATGCTGGTTTTAACTCATGAAGTAAAAAAGGTACCATATTTCAGAACATGCGATTGTTACATATAAAATACAATTAAGAGATTTGGAACTACATGAATATGTAATGTACACATTTCTTTACAGATGCATTTTTCTCCAGACAGGCCGGTGCCTGCTTTAATTTGGAAGCTATCCATTTTCATACAAAGTTAACCAAGAGTGACAGGAAATCAGACGCCTACGTTATTTATCTTTTCTGAACTTAAAAAAAAAAAAAGCCTTCTGTTAATTACTTTTCTAGGAAGCTATTTTGTGATACCACAGGGATAGATCTTCCATATTCAGAAGTGCTACGGAAATGACAACTTTACGATGTGCAGGGTGAATAAAGTATGTTACATGCAGATATTTAAGGGTATATTTGTCTTCATTTACTGTAAGTGAATATGTGACCAACAATAAAGAATTTAACTGCTTCTGGCCTGTCTGGATGCATTTACAACAATTACTGGAGGTCTGACCTCTTTAACCTTATACATCAAGTGGCACATATACATTATTTATTTAGCTGGAATTAACAGTGATCTGTGAAGCTCGCTGTATTTTCCTTTGGTTCTCTTGCTCATCAGTCATAACTGACCCCCGTGAGTATGTTCAGTGGTGACAGTTTCATGTCACTCTGATTCATGAAAGACTGGGGAAACTACAGAACAAAGCAGTAAAATATTTTTCATGGATATTTAAAAAAAAAAAAAAATCCTAAACCACCTTTACATCCTACATGATCCCTTGCAGATTGCTGTGAAGACAAAGAGTAGACAGAAATGCTGTACCCTGCTACAATTATTGGAAAGGAGAATGTGAGTTGGCATTAATAACGGCTCTGCAGGAGCAACAAGGGCTGGGACTCCACACCTGACTGCACACTGATACAACGCTCTAGTGTTGTGCAATGTAAGGTCTGAGAAGCAGAGTGCGTCTAAGTATTTCTCTGGTAATCTGAAATCCGCAGCAAGCCTACCCTCGCTCTCTGTCCGTACCCTAACCCTTTCTAAGCACTCCTTTGTTTAAGGAGCCACGAAGCAGACGGGGAGCAGATGCTCAGCCGAAACCTAGCGCTGAGGACAGCTTCTTGTGCTTGCAGGAGCACCGTGCCGCAGCACACAGCTCCTGCAGCCACATCCAGAAAAGGACCGGTTTCTCCAACTGCTGAGTACCCTTAGAGGCCTGGGAGCAACCCATGTTAATGGGACCAAAGGTGGAAAAGTGATAGCAATGCCATGTACTGAGATGCATTTCACAAAGGAGGTCTATTAGACTACTTTGTTTCTGGTAGGGAGGATTTTTATTACATCCAGTTATCATCATCATAAGCATGACAATGGATTCCAAAAAATCAGACAAAATGTGCAATTAAAAACTGTTTTTGTAGTTCTAAAATGTTATTTCCTCCATCAATAACTTTAGTGCTTACCAAAAGGAACTAAAGAAGCAATTACACAGGGTTGTGGATATTTTTATGCATGCACTTTTGTATCAACTCCAGAGCTGATTCATAAACCAAACCATCCACTCGATTGGGGGTAAAAAAAAAAAAGTGCGAGGAATGTACTTCTCTCACAATGAACCATACTCTTACATTCATTGAGCTCTCCTTATCCCAAAAGTGGTTACTTTTCCAACTTTTGAAAAGATGGAAAGACTAGTTTTATCAAAGGGAGGATCTGATTTATGAGAGACCCCAATGAACTGCTCAAAATATTTTTTCAATAATTGGAAAAAAACAACCTTGGGGAAAACTTGCAAAAAGGCAGGTGCATACATTAAGGAATTCCCTTAACAATCACAAGTTTACGTCCAGTTTCAAGAGATTTTTCTCTGATGATAGTCATCCTACCAGTGAAAAACAATGAGGAACAACAAGTGATTCACCATAGCAACAAACGCATAGCACATACCATATGGTAATCAACCCATATAGAAAACTTTAGGCTCTATGTAAATAAATTCTTTATTTTCAAAAACCTATAGATAAGTTCAGCTAGTGCTTGCACAGAAAAAGATTTTGATATTTAATTCAAAAGGGAAAAGAAACTTGTTTCACTGAGGGTAGAAACAGTAAAACTAGGGAGCTCTAAAAGTCAAGTAAAGGTGTCTAAACAGTATTTTCCTTCTACAAGAGCTGCCACGCAAGAATAACCGGAGGGATTAGGCCCACTCTGTTCAGTGAAAGTGCCCGCACACACAGTCGCTGTGTGCCTCAGCGACTGCAGAACGCGAGAAAAGCAGAGGCTTGTGTCACAATTTGAAAACTATACCGAAAATCCATCTTTGCGCATTGTGGTCTCCGCTGTGTTTGTTCAGAGCGTTTCAAACACCACTCTGTCTATTTAATACACTCTTTCTTTGCAGTCCTAGTCTGTTGAACTCTCCTACATAAAAACAGGCAGTTATGCACAGCCCTCCCACGGACACACTCGAAGGTCCTGAATAACCTACGATTAGCGGGGATCTTAGCACCACACTGCTCTTGTTGTCCAGTTCTTCCTGTTTAACGTGGGAAAACATGCTTTATTTGTGGGGAAGGTCAGCAGTACCATTACAGGGATGAATTGAGCTGTGTCTTCATGTAAATGCAGCTTGCTAACTCGTTCCCATGAACATCTGGGAAAGAAAACATCTACAACTGCCTCATACTTACAGTACTTACAGTACTCGAGTGCTGTGATTGCTAACTGGCTTCTCAAGCACTGCAATTCTTCAATAAAGTTGATAAATGGTAAAGGAGTATCAACACACTTAATTCTCTGCTTCTGTCTCCAGCCTCTTTGGGCACATCCTAGAACGGTGCTGGAAGAACTCTGGACCTTTTTGCTAATGCATTCATCCTCTCCCTCCCTTTTTATCTACAAGCATCTTCAACTGCTCTTCTGTTTTCATTTCTGCCTTTCTGGGACAGAACTGAACACCCTGGGAAGCAGAGAAGAAAAACCTGGATTCAACTCCCAGTCCTGCAACAGTTCAATAGGCTCTGTTGGAGCAAGGGGAAGGTGGCATTGTGCCTCTAAGGAAAAGCACTTCCTCAGATCTCCTCTAAAACCTTTTCCTTTCTTGTGAGACACTGTCTCCCCTCTACTTTTCTGTAGATCCACATATGCGGTATTTCCAGGGGAAGCATGCACTGATCATGACAATCTTCCCAATTTAGTCTACACTGGAGCTTCTGTTGTCAAATGAGATGCAGCTGCACTTGTTCTTTCACACATGAACTTCCACCTTCAACTTTAAACTGGAATGGAACTACTTATTACATGTGCTATGCACCAAAGCTCTCCTTAAAAGAGTCTGGTTTTGAACAAATTACTGACATTAAGTCCATATTTGGGAGGGTTTTTTCAGAGGGAGGGAAGAAGGGGAGGAAAGAGTTGTGGAGTTTTTTTGCTTTCCATTAATATATGGGGATAGAACTGATAGGCGAGAAAAAGATTGCAGATTTAAAGAACACTTGCTAGCGCATGTGCCAGATGCTGATAGCTATATATAGCCACTCGAATGAGAATGACTGCAGAGAGTATCTTAGCCAGGCAAATAGGAATTTGCCTGAGTAAGGCCAGGGCAAAAATGAAAAAAAAAGATTCAACATTTAATCTACTGTGCATTACTTCTGCTGCAGAAGTTGTGTAAGTAAGCACTCCGTGAAGTGGAATAAGAACATGTCCTCATGATGACCTTATCTACATTTCACATAAACGTGTTCCCAAATTTAACAGAACCAAATCTATCCTTTTTACCATTAGACTGCTAGTCATTCTTGAATACAACCTCGATTTCCTTGCTCCATAACCCTTAGAGAAGTAAGCAAAGGACAACAGATAAGGCTTCTTCAATGTAATAAAAAAAGCAGCATGCAGCCTATAACATAAAATTAAAAAACAGAACTCAGATAGAAAGAATATGATTTGCCATCTTAGGTTTTTCTTATTGTCTCACTTATAACAAAATTTTAGAAGAGAGAGGCACTTGATATTCCTGCCTCTTTTCCTCTATACCCTGGTATCACATTTCTCTTCCCTTCTATCCAGTACAGTAGGTTTTTACCTACAGCAATACAATTTCTAAGTAGTTCAAAATGTGAAATAGCAGTACTTGAGATGACAAGCTATCATTTCTACAGAGCAGTATGATAATTTTGGAAGGACCAGGAGGTTGGGTATGGATTCTAATTAACACTGATGAATCTGGCTCCTAAAGATTAAATTCCCAAATGAGTAACTGCTACCTTTCTACACACAGGTCTATCCAAGTTATTCTCATTAAAACAATTAAAAAAAATTATAAGCTTCAGTCTGTGTCAAGATATTGAAGGCTTTCCAAAACTGATTAAAAATATTAAATGAGGTATTGAACTACATTAAAAATCAACCTTTTTCATGTATTGAAAAGTAATGGTCTATAATTTGTATTCAAGTGATTTTATTTCCAGTGAATAATAATTGTACTGCAGCCAACTTTGTGCCCTGTTTCTCTGAAAACCTCAAGGGATGTACAGAAGAGGATTTTGTATCCTACTGAAGACACACACACTTTGCATGACATTGCTTCTTATTCTTCAGTTCTTACAGGGAGGCTTAACTTTGTTTCATTATGTGTTTATCTTTCCACTGATGGTTCCTTCAAACTGGTAAACATGAATGAAAGTGCATAGATATTAGATATACTGATAGACTCTGGAAAGTACTATAAGCTAAATGTAAGTGCGTGGAAGCAGAGGACTCGAATGCACTAGTAAGTGGACTTGCAAATCAGGAGATTTATAACAATATATTCTCGTTTCCTGGTTTTCTCTGTGGAACTTGAAGTTGCCTATAGTCACATGATGTTCAAAATAAAACTGAAACATCACAAAGAAGTGCTCATCACTTCATGTGCCCCAACTTCATGTGGAGGAGTTGGGGAAATGGTCATTTCTCACCATTCGCTTCTCTACTTGGTTAGGCTAGGCAGCTGCCTCTGCCCCCTGCCCCCCCACTTTTTCCTCCTCACACCTACACCCTGCACTCACATCTTGCTTCCTTTATTTGCATCTTTTTCCCTTACAGCCTCCTGCAGTTCAGTTTTCAGTTCAGTTAAGCGGCCGTAGAACTTGTCTAGGCCAAGTTGAAAAGTATAGGCTTCGGACCATGGTATCACTATGAACACATTTTAAGAGCTGAAAGTAGAAAAAAAATGTGTAATGACAAAATTAGTCCTGCAGACAGAAAGCCAAGGCTATAAAAGCGATCCAGAGGGTGGTGATCAGTGGCACAAAGCCATGCTGGAGGCCAGTCACTAGTGGCGTACCCCCACAGCCAATACTGGGGCCAATGCTGTTTAACATCTTCATTAATGACCTGGATGATGGGGCAGAGTGCACCCTCAGCAAGTTTGGAGATTATACAAAAGTGGGAGGAGTGGCTGATATACCAGAAGGTCGTGCTGCCATCCAGAGGGACCTCAATAGGCTGAAGAAATGGGCCAACAGGAACCTCAAGAAGTTCAACAAGGGAAAATGTAAACTCCTGAATAGGGGGAGGAATAACCCCAGCACCAGTACAGGCTGGGGGCTGACTGGCTGGACATGAGCTCTTCAGGGAACGACCTGGGGGTTCTGGTGGACAACAAGCTGACCATGAGCCAGCAACACCTCATGGTGCTGCATACACTAACCCCCAGAGCACACTAACTGCCCTACCTAGCCCATCTCAGCCACATACCTTTTATTTTAGCAGACATAAAGCTTCATTCCACCACCTGCACTCCAGATACCCTATGTCCAAGCTCTCTGCCCTTCTGCTTCCCATATTCTCCTGGCTGCTCTTAGGCACCTTTCTGCCGCTCTCATTTCTGTTTCCATATAGCTTCCCAGACACTGTTGGAGCCCACTTGTCAGCCTGCTTTCCCTCACGATCATCCTATATGGCATCTCTACTCTTCCCACGGCCATTAATGATACAAGGTCTTTCCTGGACATCACCTTTAGCCCCATGCTGAACAAGAGAGGCCTCATTTTGCCTGCAAATGTTCACAGGACTATGACAGCTTTTGTGCTGAGAGCAGCTTAAAACTTCTGTCCCTAATAGGGGACAGTGAACATTTGATGCAAAGGAGAAGTTTTATGAGTTTGAAAGCAGAAATTTAAAAAACGCATGGAAATTCTTACAAAACTGTACTAGGAGACGTATGATACAAATAACAAGAATGGAAAAACATTTTGAAATAAAAAGAAGTATGATTGAAAATTAAAGGGAGGGTGGATTAGGCAACACTGACTGAAAAAACTTTCAGTCTTGGCCAATATTTCTCCCTGTAGCAATACCAGTGGGTTACCAATTTCATCTTGTGCCACTTGGGATGGAAAATGTTAGAACAAAGGAAATGTCAGGATAAAGGAAAAAAATCTGGGCACTTTTATCACCAGGACTCTCAGCCCTCCAATATGAGATCTAAACATTGTCTTTCATTAGCTCCAGTTTCAAACCGCAACACCTATAGTACCTACTATTTTTCTGCTGAGTAATTTGTCCATTATTTTTTATAATCGCTTAGCTCTTTTTTAACCTACCAATGTTATTTGTCCACCTCCTTCAACTTCAGTTAAATGTTTATATTATCAAATACTGTTTCATTAATACTGCATCCCATAATATCTGTGAGAAGTTTTTGAACATTTTAGTAGCTACCCTGCAGTCCGCTCTCTCCTACCATAGCCTACGTTGCCATCAGTACCTAAGCAAGTTAGTTTAAAGCAATCTCAAACACATCTACATGTCTAGACACTGCAGTATAAATTTACCCTTATGCATCGGCATGGATTACATACAACAAATGAAAGCTTTCTTTCCTGAGGTAGGCGAATTTGGAATGCAAATGGTGAATCCTGAATTTCAGACAAACAAATGATTGCCTATCAAAACTCCTTTCCAAACTAGTCCTTAGAGCATTGCATACATGTAAAGGGGGAAAATTTGAAAGCTCCAGACAATTGCCACAGGCATCTTTAATTCTAACAATACTTCCCACTTGCAGATAGAAGCACAAGTCTGAAAGAGGTAATAATAGCTAAATGGATATTAGTATCTGCCATTACCTGATCTATCTGCACAATTACAGCAGTTTATGAATGCTAAATTTGCTTATCAAATCTGGCTTAAGAGCCTAAAACAACCCCTTTTCAGGAACAACATATCACCTACATGTTGTTTGGAACTGATGGAACTTTAACTTAGAGAAAAACCACATGGGTATAATCCCTAAAAGAGCTGAGAGAAGTAATTGCTTCCAGAGAGATTTCTTTCCCAAACCGAACCGAAGGGAGAATACAACAGTCACCTCCATTTCTGAAAAACAGGCATTAAGAGGCCAGAGAACTCCACCAAAAATTAGATTTTTCCTCTCCTTTAACAATGCCAGAAACAAAAATGTTAAGAATAAAAACATCTCAAGACACACCACAGCTGTCAAATAAGAGTAAACAGTCACTATCTCTGCTCTGAGAAAGTCCCAGTGATTCAGCCAAATAAAGTCGTTTAATCCTATAAATACTATAAATTGTTTAAGTCATGGGAGCTCTACCAATTTGCACAAGAGGATGATGTGACCATCTTTGTATTGGCGTACAGGCCTCTGAATACACCCAAGAAAAAAAAAAAAAACACCCTTCATTCTGCCAAAACCAGCCATTTCTTCCCCATCCAAAAAGCTCAAACAGAAATCAGACTGTATAAGTGATAAAGCAAGGGGTCCTACTGGCATAAACGGAATGTGAAATAAATGAACAGAAAATAAGTCCAAGCAGAAATCTTTCATATCTACTGCTGATAACAGAAATGTTGTCTAGAAGCTTCTTCAGACATGTTCTTATACTTGTAGTGTGGCTGGGTTTCTACAGGTGGTTATTCTTTAGGAAGAAAACCTCAATCTTCTTAGAAATCAGTTTGAAACAGAAACAGATACTATGAACTAAAAGGACAGTCTCATTGCTATATTCTCATCTATTCCACAGATCTCATATTGTTTAAGTAATTTATTCAGATTGTGAAACTACTTTGACATCATTGAGGATGGCAGAACTACTTCTGATCACAAGCACTTCATTTAATCATTGCCAAAGAGAAAAAAGTCAATGAAATATGAACAGTTAGAAGTAATACCCAAGCCTAGCAAAAAAATCCGAATTAAAAATACCCAGACTTTATATGTGCACAGTAAGGAAAAAATGTCAGTGAAAAGATATACACTATTAGTGCCATTGTAGGAGACACTGTAGTCCTGAAGATAGTGAGCATTTCACTGTTGAGATATCTTTACATTACTGTGAGGCTGATATTTGCAACATAGTATATCAATGTTATTAAAAAAAATTAAACGTGCAAACTAATGTATTAAAAATGTGTAAAGAGACAGATGCAATTTGCAGTTCTAAGCCACCATCACCCATCCAAGGGGGGATGTCATAAAAAGCATAAAAACCCTTACCTCTTCTTGCTTAGGAATGCTGAACTTGGCTATCTTTGACTTGGTCCTGGCCGAATCAGGCTTGTTAGAAGGCACTCCCCTATACGACTTGGTCGTTTCTGCTGGTAACTTCAGCTTTGGAGACTCATCAGGAGCCTGGTCTTGACCGTCCATTGGCCTTACATAAGCTGTCGGTTTCTGCTGAACCAGACTGGGCTTCGAAGCAAGAGAGGGTGGGAAGTTTTGGACGCAGTGCCCGCCACCATGCTTTGCTGGCCTCTCTTGCGCTTGACCTCCTCCTTCCGAGCTACCATTGAGCTTTGCTGGCTGCTGCACTCTGTTGACGTTGTCTCCTAGTGTGGCCCTCAGCGAGCTTTGCTGGACAGTGTTGGAGGAGGAGGAGGAGGAGGTGGGACTTGATGCATAGCGTTTTAGTTTCTCCAGACCGGATTTTTGGTTCGCCAGTTTGAAGTCACCCTTGTGTGACTCCAGCGACCGGTGCCCGTGCTTGCTCGCTCTCTGCTGGCCATCCGAAGCGGCACTGTGCCCGGCCTTCTGCCAACCCATCGTGGCGCTTTTGCTCTGCTGGGCAGGTAGGGCTGCTGGTGTGGAAGAAGTAGCGCTAGAAATGGGAGGAGGAGGCGGCGGTCTCGAGTCTGCAATAAGATGTTCATCGGGCTTGGGGAGAGACGTCTGAGGAACCCCAGGTTTTGGAACCCCAACAAGGTGGCTCTGGTTTGATCGGTCAGTTAACAAGTCTTTCATTTCATCGTAGTTGCCCAGCGTATTCTGGATGCGATTCGAGAGCTCATCCCCCTTGTTAGTCTGCAAAACAAAAATCGAGTGTTCTGCAACAGTCAATGTAAGAAAAACAAAATTCCCTGCATGCTTCTGCTGAAATCCTTACTGAAGTAGCACTGCCTTATTCAGCAGCAGTGTTGAGGGATGAAATCGAAAATCCTTATTGTCTCTGAAGACGCTTGTCAACATCTTAAATCTACCCTGAACTGGAAAAGCTATAAAGGGCCTTAGAGTATATAAAAAAAGAAATCTATCACTGGTATCATGCTGTAGTTAAAGTATATTACCTGGAAACTAGAAAATTTATTATTGCAACTACATAGAATGGTTTGGATTAAATCTGACCATGATAAAACTTTTCCTATAGCCCAGTGCAAGCTCTCCTTCAGCCATGAATGAAAACACTGCATTCCCAATTTCCTCCTCTGCCTGCCTAAGTTTTCACATGCCATCTGGGAAGCCACACAACATCCAGTGCAAGCACTGACTGAACTCACCAGTCTAAGCCAACCAAATACTCTGAGGTGACTTGAAGACAGCTCAGGGGACAATGGGAAAACTACAGATGATTATGTCCCTTCTTTGAAAATACTCTGACAGGATGCTCACTCCAGGGCACTCTCCTCTTTAAAAAAAAGTGAACAGAACCCCCCAAATTCTTCACCTTGCTCAGTGCTTGCTGTGTGCAGCAGGAGGAACACAGCCACCCTCCCCCCCCTTTAAAATTAATCATTGTCTTTAAAATCATCCATTTACTTCCTGACTGAAAAGGCAGAAGCTCCACAAAGAAATAAAACAAGCAAATAAAACATACTGGAAAAGATTGAAATCTCTTGCTTTAAAAAGCCACTGTAAGCAAAAGGGTGTATCATTAGCATTTATGCAGCAGAGATTTTTCTGAACCCTGCCAAGATTCAGGCGTGTGATGTTCTTTGCTCTACGTTTTCAGAGGAAGACAGTAATGAGCCAGTGGTGTTCTCCTTTCTCTCTTCCAGACATGGGGTCTGGATAGGAAAAATCCCATTGGCTTCAGAAGGCCAAGCTTTTGTCTCAAGACTCTCTGTTTTAGAAGAAAACTGAAAGAAGGAGAAAAAAGGAAGTAAAGGGAGTGGAGAAGACCCCCTTAAAGTTATATAAAAAATATGAAAGATGTAGCAGCAACATCAGTTACTCTGGAAAATTGGGGCTATTTTTGTTTTTAAGCCTTCAAATAAAATTGAGTCACTCAAACAAAAATGTAAGGGAAAATCCCCTAGTTCAGAATCTTTTTTTTAGGGTTTCCTATTAAAAAACCTGAATCCAAGCAAAAATGCCCTGTAAATGACTGCAGTGATTGCCACATGCTAACTTTCAGAGGACTACAGTGGAAGCATTCCTAAGTCAGACAGTAGAAGCAGTCCTGTCTTGCTTGAAACTTGTCCCCTCAAATTTCGAGGACATTACGTTGTAACTACAGAAAATATATTACAGCTAGCTTTCTGATATGCATTTGTTACAATGCTAACAGAATTGAATATATATCAGTAATATATATTGAAGGGAAGTGGGAAGGGAAAAACTCAAAAGTGTTGCATCCGAAACATTGCTTTGCAAACTTGGAATAAGATGGCTCAACCACTACAGCCTGGTCTTCTCTCTGCATATGCAGCTGCTGTTGTCACAAGGACAATAAGGTGCTACAAAAAGAAATATGAAGCATTAATTCACAGACAGCAAGTGGCTTAAAAAAAGGGTGTTCCTTCGCTTCACATCGATGTCCTAAAGAAGAAGAAACTATTAATGACGCTTCAAAAGTGGGAAGCATCACATACATCTGAAAAGAAAGAAGGTTGGAGATACACTCATGTGTCTCCTGGGGTCTCCTGGGCTTCTACACTTGGGCATTGCCTTGACCAGCAGAATTACTTTCCAGAAGGCACAGAAAATTTTCCTTTAACCCAGTGGATCTCTTCTATGCTTCCAGTGGATCCTCCACCTCGTGTAGATACCTTGTAGAGACATGTGTTTCCAGCTTCCCTCTAGGGAGGGAGATCTGCCCTTGGGCCTACACCCAGCTTGATTCAGCCAGCCTGTGCGTGTGAGGTTTCCTTCCCTGCCAGGAGCACGGCGACAAGGACCACCAAATGGACCGGGGCTCCTGACACCCACATGTCTCCTACAGCACAGACAGCTTGTGGGGCAGCTCTCCACCTGGCTGCCTCTAGGTCCATGAACGTAAGAGAATTTATGTGCAAGTTTTGCCCCTGGAAAGTCCAACTTCCCTAACAGAAGGTCCATTCTTTCTGATGGCTGCTGTTGGATGGGAAGTAAATAAAAGCCTAATTTCAGATTATCTGTAGACTATCACTAGCCCAGAGAATTCAGCAGATTGTCTTCTATATGCATGTGATGTGAAGGTCACACAGAGATACCTCATATTGAGAGATGCCAGATAACCACAAGAATAATTGCAGCAAACCAATCTAATGCCTGTACCACGGCACATGCTGGCAACTGGTCGGTGTTGTTCATCCCTTCTGGATACACTGGGGACAACCTCAGGTGAGAAGATTTTGTGTTGAGCTGATCTCATCCAGAAGAGTTCTCCTACATCCTTTTGGGAACAAGATGGGATCTGAGGTAACTTGTTATGAGCTTTAGATGTAGCAGTTTGTCCTATTATTTGCTCTGAAATATTGCTGGCCTTATTTAATCATTCACATAGGGAAAACATAATCACAAAATGAGTAAGTAGGAAAAGCATTCTGTGCAAACATTTCTGACTTACAGTGCTCTGATATTCTTCTGCAATGTAAGATGTATCCATGCATTTGAAGACTACAAGATTCAACACTTCTAAAAACAAACCTGATGGTTGCATGGAAGGTCATCAGAATTTTCTTCTTCGTTAAAAATACTGATACGGTTAATGAGGCAAGGTATTATGTCCAGTAAATATCTGGAATGAAACTCCTACTTTTTACCCCCTGTAAAAGACATTTTAAGTAAAAGATACTGGATTTCCCGTAATCTTTCATAAAGGGTTGCTATGGATACTTTGAACAGGATAAGGGGCAACGCAAAGAGTCAGGATTTTTCAGAAAATCTGATGTTACAGTAGTGATACATGTCAAGGTGAGAGAGGACATAAGATTTAAGAGATTTCCAGTCTGCCTTTGATTTTCAGATATGGCCTTCTGAATGGCAAATCCTTTGGCTTTAGCTCCTGTTTCTCAAGCTGTGCAGAGGAATACTGAAATTAATAAGAGCTTGCAGTGAATGTCTGCTGTAACTTCATTCCCCTCTGGAAACACCTAAAACTTGAACATGATCTTTAAAGACAGTAAGAGTGGGTTTCAGTTTTGCTTTTGCAGAAAGGTTTCCTCTTTTGCAGTCAGCCTCTCTCCACGATAAGATCAAAAAGCCCAAGCCACAGCTCTGCACCCCCACACTGAAGGTTGGATGAGTTCAGACAGGGCAATGGTCCATTGCCAGTGTACATATGACATTCAGAGTATGCCACTGCTGCAGTTTTGATGTCCAATACTGTCAGAATGACTGGTCATCCCAAGCAGCTGTGACTGTCACACCAACAGAGCTGTGGGTGAGTTATACTGCTGTCCTGGGCTTTGCCTTTCTCCATGTTTCCTTGACAAAGCCAGCTGTAGGATGTATTTCTGCAGCACCTTCTTTACACGCTTGTCCAAAATAGGGACATAGTGTTCAAAGATAAGAAGCATGCATGGAGCCATTCTTCTGATCTCCCCATAGGATACCCGCTCAGTGTCCTCTCTGCTTCTAGAGACGGCAATGATTTTTCATCCACTCCTATTACAGTTGATGGAATTATACTGTGGTTGCACAGAGGCGCCTTCAGACATTATAACTCAGAAACTACTGGTGTGTCCATGATACATGAAGTCTGTGCCATGACAGTCAGTACATTGGCACACAGGTAATAATCAAAGTGCATAAAATATTCCAACTATACCACTTTTATAAGTGATTTGAGCTTCAGTATTACCAACTTTAGGTACCACAGACAAAACGGTATCACGGACCCAGCAAAAGGACAGGCCCTTTTTGTGAGGGGTCTATTTGATTGGACCTACCAAATGGAAAATAATTAAGTCCCCATTGCAGCAGATCCCTAACGAAATGCCAAGACACAGCTGACTTCAGCTTTTCAGGCTTTTTCCATGGCTTAGCCCTTGATTGGTCTCACAGTAGACTTTTTCAAGTAGAGCCTTGAGGAGTTCAAGACATTTCCCATGGTTTCTAAATGCCTTTGTAATGAATCTGAAATTTGGGCAGCTGGAGGTCAGCTTCAAGGCAGACAGAGCTGTCTTCTATCAAGGGACATGGTTTGAAAGTGGTAGATCTTTCTTTTTTATTAGGGACTAGAAAAAAACAACAATCTGGAAGAACAGCAAGCTAAAAGCTGACCCTGGGGCACAGGCAGAAACACGGAAGCACGGAAGTCAGGTGCAGAAGCCAAGTGCCAGGTCCCAAATAGGACTCCTGGAAAGAGGCACTACAGCACCCGAAGTGTCAAGGACAAGTGATGCTGCGTGCAGGGAAAGGGTTCACAACATGGTGGTTGAAACAGTAACTTGGACATTACTGGAAGGGCACAGTAAACGGTACATGATGATGCTTTGATGCACACAGGCAAAGCCACTGGGTTAGCTGGGGGAGAGGAGCAGCCCCCGTGGGATACCGCTCTCTGGTCCTGTCCACAAGGGCTTGGTTTGCAGGCTTTTGCAAAGTGCAGAAGATCCTGCTTGACCCTTCTAACAGCGAGTGGGGAGAGACAGTTGTGCCTCATCACACTACTGTTACCATGAGGAAGAGAACAGGAAGTTGAGACTCATAAGTTATTCCTGCCTGTGGTGAGGACAGAACATGTCTAGCAGACAAATTTTGTTGGTAATGCCTATAGGGGGGGAAAAAAAAAGCGAACACCAAGATATTTCATTGCATTAACCTTGGCCAGAGCATAATGTTTACTGTGTTGCTTGACCTTCACACACAATTCTAACACAATTGTTTTCTTCTAAGTAAGTGTTGCAAAAACAGGGCACCGTCACCTTCACCTCCTAGTTTTAATTCCATCTCAAATATTGTTAGGATATTTCTAGTTTATTTCATTCTTGTGTGCTGCTGAACATTATAAGAAGCTTTTATATGTATATATATTTTTTATATATATATATATATATATATATATATAAAATCCGGTTCTCAGTGAACCATAAATGTTCTCTGTGAGTTTTGTGAGGCTAGCACTTGTGGGAGGGTGCTGAAACCTGGACAATGCCTTCTGCAGGCTGCATTTTTGTACTGTGGAATAAATAAATAAACAAAGAGCCACCCAGCGGGGAAGCATCTACCTTGTACGGTTCACTGAAGAGGGAGTAACTCGTGTTAAACGCACCATCCTCCTGCTGGGCCTCCTGATTTCTCCTTTCCCATTCTTTCCTTCGCAGCACGTTTCTATCCGGCTCGTAGACACTGCAGCAAAAAAGAGGAACAGCTTTTTAAGAGTTAAAAATTAGCAGGCAACATATAAACCAGCGTGAATTTAAAAGTGAAGAACTCTGGTTTGCAGACAGATGGCAAAAATAAGCAAGAACATGAATCAGATGAATGCCAGTCCAAGCAGGCTGGGGAGGCTCAGGTCTCTGGGAATGCTGGTGCTTTCTTCACACAGAGAATAGATAATTAAATTCTTACAGAAGAATAAAAAAGAAATCACAGGGCAGGATCTAGTCTGTGCAGAACTTCTCTGCTTGAAATGTGACAAAGGAAATATCTAAGCAACTTTGACAAAGACTGAAAGTACTCTTAAGGCAGATGGTAATTACAGCTATGAGTAAATAGAAATTATGAACATATTTCCACTTATGACATATCCTCTGAGTGTTGTATGAGAATGCTCCTTTTTTCACATGGATGTGTTTCTGTAGTGATTCTTTCATTAACTAGCTCCCTAAAGAGCTGTTAAAACTACATGCTATAGTGGTTTCCACAGTTAGGCTGCTTCTTCTGATCTCTGTTAATCAGCCAAGTCGTGAAACTACTACTGAAACAATTCCTCTTTCTGATGGATTTGACACTATCACAACTTCAGAGCATGAATAAATGAATACTGGCACGACAGTGTATGTATGGCTGGTAGAGTGTAGCTGGAGAGAGAATAAAATCACTGCATTACACAACAGTATTAATTTTTAGAAATGAACTAGTCTGGCTTCAATATAGACATCCAGAATAAAAATTAACTTTTTTTTTCAGAATTCTAGTGTAATGCATGACAACATAAACCAGAGAATCCTTTCCCTGAATTTCCACAGAACAACACAGGTTTGCACGTTTCAGTCTGTTATGTTTTATTCTCCTCACAAAGGAAACCAATGTGTCTAATAAGGTTTACGTGTTATTTCAGGACAATGTGACGAGTATGCTGATTGCCTGTTTTGCTTAGCTCAGCTAATGCCTTTCTTCTGGCACTGTAAATCTGTAAAGTAGAAATATATATTAATGTCATGTAAGTGCACCATGTGTTAATAAAAAAACAGGTTGTCTTGCTAACCAGCTTCCCAGTTAGCAAAACATATGTTGCATCGGCTACCCACGTGACGCTACCTAGTACGCCTCAGGCAAGGCAGTAAAAAGGCCAACAGCTATGTGATTCTAATTCAAGACTTGAGAGAGCTGAAAATACATAGGATATGTTAGATGCCATTAGTATTTAAAACCAATGCCTTAGCAGTCACCAAACGAACACAAAATCTTATGTTTACTTGTTAATGCTGCTAACTCAAACTGGACTGCAGAGTACCCTTCCGATGGGTCGGAGGGCATCTGAGGGCAGATGCCAAACGCTGAGCAGGGCTCTCAAACACGGGGTTTATTGTGAACACAAGGTTTCAGTACAGCAGGTTGGAGACAGCTTCCAACCACCCGTTTGTTTATTCTACTTACAGGTGGTTGAGTTTTTTTGGTTTTTATCTCGTGTTTTTCATGAGCAACGCATGTTATTCACACCAACACCCTCTCTTTGAAAAGCAGTGTAATGAGGACTGCAACCGTAGGGGTGGAGTTTTGGGCATGGAAAATGCCTTTCTCCAGGAAGAAGGGGATAGCGAAGGCCTCCCCATGGGGTCCCTGTGAGTGCAGATCATCTGCTGCACACACTGCCGAGGCCAGAGGCAGAGCAGTTGTCATTTACTGCTACATGAGCAATGGTCCTCAAGTACTACATCATGCTATCTGAGTGTACTCCCATCAGTTAAGTCAGGGTAAAAGACTTTCTAACAACAACTTGTGTGTCTAAAGTAGACTTTCTGCCACCCTGAATAGCCGTTGCTGGATTGGGTTTTCCTGGAGCTGCAGGATCTGCAACTTCATCCTCAGCCACGTTTCCCCATCCGGAACCTCTTGACTCTTTGAGACGCTTTGCATTTGGACTCTAGCCTGCAGTGAAATAGAGATGGACGGCTCCTGTGAGATTAGTTATAATACTGATCTCTGCCCAGTTTCTAGGAAGTAAACAAGTGCAACATTCTTCACTAGGCCTCATCATAGAAATTTAAAAATGCACTGGTGGATACTCCTAAAGTGGAAGGACATTTTTATCCCTTTATTTGATGGAGACATATTTGATGAAGACATACAAGTCGTCAGATCTCTGAACCCCCTTCCCAAATGAGAAGTTCACTGTTGGCAATGCAGTGCACAACCTGCAATAATTCAGAATGATTATGCAAATGGCAAAACTGTGTGACAATGCCTAATATGCCATCTATAAGCAGTGAAGTTAGGAAGAGCTACAAGTTGAGAGTTGTATTCCTTTGGTAATACCAGATGGCAAAATCTCTAGCATTTGTGAGGCTGCTCCTTATTTCCATGCACATTGCAACAATCACATTTCCTTGAGCGCATGTCACCAAATGTATTTATTTATTTTGGTTCAAAGAGAATACTGCCAACTGCTGTAATTGTCTTTATTGCAAACACTTTCAGTTAATGGAAAATGATTCTTTTTAATAGTTTTCTTCCTTCTTTCTTTTTTTTAAATTTTTAATTTAAAACAATCCCAAAAGTACATATACCTTTTTAATCATTTACAGTGCATGTCTTTTCCATAGCTAAGCCATGAAGAACAAGTTCATGAAAATCTCAAGATTTTTTCCTCATTGGGGCATGTGTGCGTATGTGGGCGATGTATGCATATATATGTGTTATATGCACGCTCGCACATCAGTTTATTGATGAAGAGTTTTGCTAGTATGGGCCAAAATGTTGAAGTAGTTTTGCAAGACTTGGAAACCAAAGAACATGCAACCATTGATCTCAAAAGTCAATGTCTTTCATATTTGTTTCATACAGGTCAAACTCCAAAAGGATGAATTTAAACAGTTTTTAAATGGTATATTGTTATTTTTAAAATGCTGCATCTGTTTCAAATTCATGCTTAAAGGACATGAACTGAAGCATGAGTAACAAGTCAAACACTTGCAAAAGTTATATATGAATAAATGTTGTATTGTAAAAATTACACTATCTCGAATTTAGCACACTGCTTTAAAACCACACTTTGATTTATCTCAGCCCTAAGATCTACCAAGAGACATACGGGACTTAACAATGAATTATGTCTAAATACCAGTGTCTCAGGCTCAAAGCACTTTCAGCACACCATCACCACCACACGGTCACAGCAGCCCTACCTTCTCTGCTTCTTCTAGGATACTTCGAATAATTTCACTCTCAAGTATTTTACAGATCAGAATACCAACGGATTGCCAAACTTCTCAGAGTAGGTACGTTTAATAAATTTCGATCTGTTGTGATGCCTTTTGGAAGATTACCTTGATGGCCATCCACTCTTTGGCCGTGCGCTAGGTGAGCGTGGCTCCCCATGAGACCAGCGTGAAGAGGAGAGCCCAGGCATGCTGGTGCCTGATGGGAGGGTGGCTGTGGTACCAGCCTCCCCACGGTACTGACAGAAATGCTCATAGCTTTCTTCACGCTACTTCTGACATCAGAAGGAACTGCTTCCTTTAGTCCTTAATTAGAAATAGACAGAGACGTCTCAGGGGACAGCCTAGGAACAGAGCAATAACCTTACCTGAAAAACCTGGGACTGGATTTAATCTCCTACAAAGTCCAAAGAGTTATGTAGTCTCAGGCTAGGCTGAAAGCAATCATATAAAAAGCCTAAAGTTTTAAGTATTGAAGAGTCTCATTTTCTTTCTTTCTTTTTTTTTTTTTTAAAGCACACTATTTCTGACTCAATTTACCTCCCTCAGACATCACTACTTGGAACAACTCAAATAAAAAGGTCTAATCTCCATGATGAACTGGGTGGACACAATGCACCCACATATTCTCCTGTCCTTCAGTTTTAGGGAATGCCCAAGTTTTGCATTCAGAGGAAGATGTCCTTTTCCACAAACTAAAGCACTGCACCTTCACTGAGGAATTACACACCTTCGCAGATGTATGGTGTGCATTAACGATGCTGCTTGACCTTTTCAGAAACCACAAAATTGCCACATCACTAAGGGGAGATTCAGGAAGGATACTGTTATTTTGCTACGAGATCATCATCCTCGTAACAGCTGGCATCTTTGAGGCTGTAAAAGACACAGGTAGGTAAATTGAGGGTGAGATCAAGGGTGCTCCCCTTGCCTCGCTTCCGTTTATTTCCTGGCAAAGGAAGGGGGCAGTTACTCAGGCTGTCCTACCGGCACGACAGAGGAAGGCTTTACCACGTGTATACACACACCTGGCGACAATTACTGAACCCATTATAGTTTACAGTAACCTGCAGTCGCGCCTTTGCCTTTCCAGACCTTCCAATATCATTTTCCAGTCCAAAGATTTAGTTCATTATTCTCTGAATTGGGAGGGCTTTGCAACACCCTCCCCCCCCCCCCGACCTTTCTTCTACCTCCCCACACACATAAATATTGTGATATAGATTTAGCAGGAGTAGGTTGTTTATTTGCAGTTAATGTTTTTGAGCCAGGAGGCTGATCTCCTTCACCCCAGCAGCTACGTGTGGCACTTCGCACAAAACTTTCAGAACTTGAAGTCTAGACATATTAATAACAAAAGCAGAGCTGATGCTTCACACTAACATGCAACAATTTCTTAAATTGGTAAAAACACAGTTCCCGCAGGCTCCTGGCAGGCCTTTGCTAGGGAAGACCTAGAACCCATTTGCAATGGCTGAGTTTCTTTCCCAGATTTTGTCGACTTCCCCATTTGTGCCCAAACTGACCCTTCTTCTTCCATAATCAGATTAAGAGGCTCCATATGAAACGCTGTCAGACTGCAACACCCACTCCCAGCATCATGGAAATGATACCATCCCCAAGCTGCCAGGCGCGGTCCCTGAATATCCCCTGGGAGTGTACAGAGCTCATCATGTTCCAAACAAACAAACAAAAAAACCCCCAAAAACACAACCCACACCATAAGTGACTAAAAGACACGTGCATTTCAAGAATAAAACTAGACCCGTGAACAAGTTTTCTGTGAGGACACATATATCTTTGAAATTAAATTTTAGCACATGGTCACTTCTGAATTATGAACAAAGTTGGAACTGCTTCAAAACCATGAAAAACAGGCAATATTTCAAGAAAATAAATTTTAAAATGGTTTACTGATTATTCTCAACATTTCCCCGCAAATTGTAATCTGGCACACAAGTCAATATACTAAATCTCAGGCTGAAGTGAGGACATTTCCTTAAATATTTAATAGTCTAATTCTCCCCTGAATTACCACATTTATGCCAAAGTAGCTAAATAGAGTAACTCAAGGGAAAAACTTACACAACACAATAAAAAACCAGTCCAACCCTGATGCAGGACAGTGATTATGAAACTGAATTCAGAATGGAAATTGGATTCTGAATTTAAATGTGCCGTCATTCCTGTATCTCTGCAATATTTTAAAACACAAAAGGACTAACCAGCCTGAGACCTTGTAAAGGCAATAGCCCCAAACATTTTTAGAAAACAGGCTTAATTCTGACAATTTAGTTACAACAATTCAGGTTATTTTGCTTGCTGAATTGCTGTGCTTAACATGGAAGTGCTATGATTTAATGCCTGTTTTCTATTTCACTGTTTGTGTCCATGGTTTTCACTAGCCAATTTCTTGGTACCAGTTCCATTTCCAGCCAAGTATAAACGATGCCTGTTTGGGAACTCATTGCTAATGGATTATGAGGAGCTCTTAGACATGGCAACCTTACATTTTTGAGCATTAAATGTTTTCCCTAATGACATTTGAACTATCAGTTCGATTATAACAAAGGGGCTGCCTTTGATGAACAAGTGGCATAATCAATAAAATACCTTCCTAGGTTGCAACTGACTTTTTTAGACTTTTTATCTAGCTTAAACAGCAGAAGTTAATTTGAGGATTTTTACAGTATTTTTTCCCATTTACAAACAGGAATGCCGTGGGGTAAAGCAATTACTCTGATTTACTGTTTTCACTTTGATTGAACATAAAGATGTAGCAGGGTCTCAAAAAAGCAGTAACTTAACAAACTGTGCTCCTATCCACAGACAGATAAAGTACCTACTTTGCTATTTCAAAGAGTTTACCTCCAGGCAGCAGCACAGAGCAAACATCAATCAATGACATGTGTCTAAGATGAGATTGATGTTTACTCTCACAGCTTTTCATCTTACATCCAATAAATTATTTTTCCTTCACCAAAATGCCTGGTTAAATTTCATTTTTCACTTTGCAGTATCAGTTTTAAAACTTTAGCTTCCAGCAATTTTAAAGCTAGGATTCATTGACGCTTCAGCTTTTATAGCCTGTTTATGATTTGTATTAACCATGAAACACCACCGTCCAAACATGAATATGAGGAGGGGGAGCTGAGCTGGGCCGGCTGCTCGGGCGGCGGCAGGTGCGGGCTGGAAGGTGCGAGATTGCTTTAATTATCTGCCTGGAAATTCCAAGTCCGAAACAGGGAGCTATATTTTCAGGGGCAGATATATCGCATCTACCAAATGAATGCATATATACGTATCATATCTGCAAAATCAGCACCTGAGCGTTCAAGGCAGGTCTTCTGCGGGCTCACACTGGGCAACTGGAAGGAACCAAGGAAAGACTAATTGTGGGTGCAGTTGTTATCTTATAGGCACTCACACCTGACATTCACAAAATGCGAGTGCTTTGCATGGAACCTGACTGAATTTTAAGTATGTCTTGAAATACTGAGAAAACCTAGGGCTGCAATTGAGACTGGGATCTAGGTTGTTGAGTCAGAGCAGTAAACATCACAACAGAGGAACGTTAAAAAAAAAATCCAATTTAGTTCAACATCTGCTTGTACAAGAGCACCTCTTCCAGCTCCGCTACAGAAAAAACATGCACACTTTCTTCCCTCAGTGAAGTTTTGCCCAATGAGAGAAATTGAGACCTAATTCCAATTTTCTTTTTTGTTTCAGGAAAAATAAATTCATCACATTATAAAAATCTATCAGTCCATAGCTACAGTATACATAGATATCCAAAAATTCACCATTCAGTATTAATGGGTAATTCTATATTCAATGCCTTACTATTTTCTTTTTGCTATTAAGTGCTGCTGCTCTCTTTTTATAACCCTGTACTGCTACCTAAGATGGATGAAGACCTAATAACAACACTGAGCCAAGCTAGAAACAGAAAATTACTATTACTTTTAATTTTGCACTGCTCTAACAATATACTGTTTGAAAGTATATTCACAAGTTACAGATTCACCACTATTAATAATCTTACACCTGGAATAGGTGTTTCTTTTTCTCCACAATCCAAAATTATATTTAAAACCTCCAGAAATTAAATTGAGATCTTAGCTGTCAATAAACAGATACTGTAGATGAGATAGAGAGGCGAAAGTATTCCTTTTGTATCCTCATCCATATTTTCCATGTGGAGAGAAAAAAAATACCAAGACTGAAGAGCACAAACCAGACAAAGCACAGTGAAGCCCTTTCATTTGATTTTCTTAATGTTACTTTTATGTTGTAATTTAAAAATACAACAGCTGATGGGATCAATAAGGAATCTTGTTTTCTGCCTAACCTAACGCTACTGAATTCCCTGGGCTGCTACACACGGCCTTACCTAACTTGGTGATGCCTGTATCTGATCCAGTTTCTTCTTGCATTGCTTCCCTGCCAGATATGTCAGACACAACGCACCGCTTGTCTGTTTTTCTCCACAATGATTTCTGCTTTCCATGGCATCCTTATGCATAGGAAACTGTTCCAGCTATCATCTGCCAAGCCTGTGTGGTTTTTTTCTCCTTGAAACTTCTTCTTTAGGCTCCTTACAGTCATAATTAGTCAAAAATGATAGGGTTTTTTTTGATCAGCCATTCGGCTCATCTCTGTAGAGGATGTGCACACATAGGCAAATTATTCATATAGTCTTGGTGCATATCCTGAAGAGTTTACAGACTGAATGTTGTAATAAACTGAATTTACTCCTACCATTGCGTGATTTCTAGGGATGTTCTGAACATTTTAAATGTAATGAAAAAAATCTGTTCTTTTAAAAATCTATTTGACATTTTGCAGCAAGTGTTTAATACTTTATTCAAAATGTTTGTTGAGCTTCTTATTGATGTGTTTGCTGAAAACTGGATTTCATTCAATAAAGATCTTGAGTGCTAGTTTCAGTAGCAAAAAAAATGAAAACAAGTATCCTGAAAACTGTGAAAAATTATGTTTTGCCTCTATGATCTTTTTCTTGAAAAAAGGTCTTCTTCAGGAAAAAAGCACCTCCTTGCTCCCATTTTTCTCTAGCAATTTAAATAGCCTATTCTTTCCATGGGGTTCTGAACAGTGATCCATCTACCCACAGCTAATTACAGGACTGAGAAGTACACCAAGGTATACTTCCCGTAGCACACAAAAACTGAAAGCTCTGTAACTGGTAGAAAAATGTTATCACGCAATTCACCCTGGTGCAACTTGACTTAAAGTAGCAACAGCAAAGATTGTAATGAATCATTAAGGCCAGATCTAAGAGCACTTTGCCACTACAGAGATAACAGCGGTGTCTATTAGAAAACGTTCCTGGCACAGTAGCAAAAGGAGCAAAACTTTACAGACTTTAATGGATGACAAAGACGAGTAGTTTTAATTTAAGTTGTTAAATGCTCTTGGTGCTGCTAAGAAACCCTATGAAACATGAGTGAAAGACACACAGAGATTCAGTACCTAAATGTAAAGGTTGTGAAAACTCTTGCCTATATTTATATTCTGTGCACTTGATTTCAGCTTAACACTCAAAATTACCTGATGTCCAAAGGGCACCAAAATACAGCACTGAAGTACAGGACACAGGATTGCAGCCTTATGTGGTATTGTACTTTCACAGAAAGCCGAAGTACAGTATTTCATTATGAATGTGTCAGCTGTTAGTAACCATCAAATCTATGACTCATGAAAACATCTAGACATGTTTTATTAACAAAGCAACATTTCCAATTTGCTCTTACTATAATGGATAATGACTGAAGGTTCATCAGGGTTAATCAAGAAAATGATGTAAATTTTATATTGTATTATGTTTCACTTGGCCTAAAATGGAACTTGGGTGACAATCTTTTTTATGTGTTTAATCATGATTTACAGCATTATGAAAACCACACAACAGCCTCAGTGTGAAAAAAAATTATGAAGAAGCCAGTGCATAAGTCATCAGATTTTATGTATTTGCAGAAAATCACTTCTCGGGATCTTCAGCGGACAGTCACTGAGTTTGGTTTCTGTAGAAACAGAATTGATATGTTTTGAGATGCCTTGCTTTAATTTATCTTTCTTTCATATTTTATAGATAGATGGAGACCTTATTATAGCATTTTATATATTACAGAGGAACCATCACACGTAAGGCTGAACTGAGTTTTAAACAGGTGTATGTTAGCATGTCTACATGATAAAAATAAATTTGGATGATGTTAATAACTGCACATGCAGATAAAGCAACAACCAAAGTAGTTAAACCCTTTGCCAACTGTACAGATACAAAAAAAAAATCAGCCACTGTAAACGTCTAAATAATAAATCCACTAAAATCTGTGCTTTTGCTTATATGAACACCTGAAATGTAGCTCACTATACGAAGAAACTGCCATTGTTTTTAGCAATAGTTTGTCTGTATCAGAGTCTGTAAGCATAAAATCTTATTATGGGGAATTATGAAGTTCCATCTTCATTCTGCTCAGCTGAGGTAGAACAATAGAAAATGGAATGAGATATATATATATTTACATATAAATATATATATATATAAACCTAAACCTAAATCTATCTACCTAGTGCTTACATAGACAGCTTGCTTTCACAGAAAAAAAAGGACCACTGTAAGAAGTCTGGGTTCAAGAACCTAAGAAAGTTGTGGTTCATATATAACTTTAAGCTACAAACAGTGAAAAAAATGCTTATATAGAGGATGTTTCACTCTCCTTTCACAAGAAACTAGTACTAGCCAAACATATTGCATTGCACCATACAGCTAGCTAGCTTCTCTAAAATACATTTTATACACTTAAACTCCAGCAAAATGCAAATTTCTTCCCAGCTCTTTCTTCTGAAAATGGAGAATATAAACTGGACCTGAGGTTTCTGCTTGACCAAATAACAATATCACCACATATCCCTGGAACCTGCACAAGAAAAGTGCACAGCACACAAACCATATGACTTTTAGTTTCTTATTCATTATATCCTGCTTGCTCTGTGCGGCTCTATCATATTTTGACGTGTAGCCCCAAGGGATACGCAATCAAAATTAGGAAGAGAAGTTAGCCAAAACCAGCATACCCATGCATAAAAGAATAATTTATGTTCATACTTGAATAAAAATTCATACATGTTAAAATGATGAAAAAGTTAAAACTTTTATGCCCTCTGACTGGTGTAATTCATGTAAGCTTCTTACACATGCTAGTCCCAATTCATTCTGCCTACGAAGACGACTATATCATAACTCATGCTGCCCACCTTCAGAGCTGCACAGAGAAGCACCCACACGCTCCCTTCCTTAAGTGACATGCAATGGGAAGTGAGGTATTTTATCTCTCATTATAGGAAAAAAAAAATTTGAAACAAACTTATCTGTTTTTTTTTGGTTTGTGCCTCTCTTGACACTCTGCTTCTGCTTAAGAAGAGTGGTGGTGACATGGCCATGCCACAAATCCAAAACAAAATGTAACATGTCAGGAATACAAAACCCTAAACATAATAAAGTGCAAAATAAGCTCCTGTATTTTAACTCGCAGAAACAGCATGACTGTTTGAGTGCCTCACTTTCAAGTAGGTTAAAATTTCTTTAAATATTTCTGAATCTGAAGGAAATGAGATAAAAATGACAAAAGATTACCCAGAAGCTTTAATGGTTGTGATAGATGCAGAAGCCATTCCAGAGATGCCCATGCAGGGACGGTGCCAGAGACAGATGCTGTCTGTTGGAGGGGATCAGCCTGGTTCCAGTCCAAAGTGGGGAAGCGAGTGACATGATGAAATCAGATGCATCGTCCCCTCACTCTCTAACAGCTCCCTCGCCCTGACTACTTTTTCTCGGCAAATTTTAGCTTTAGCAACAACAACAAAAACTTATGAGAGAAATGTTTTATTTTTACTGTATACTGTATTTGAAGTCTGAGTTCATAAATGCATATTCGTGTCACAGTAAATTATAAGGATATCATTTACCTGTATAGCATAAGGTGTAAAATTATTCAGTGTTTCATTTTGAAAATGGTAGGAGGTATCTAAATTCTATATATTGTTGTAAAAGCATGAGGAGGGATCTAAATTGTATGTATTATTCTAAAAGCAAAGGTTTGGGAGACGTCTACAACATTTCTATTTGAATCTTCCATAGCAAAGATCCCCTTTTGCTATGGTAGGAAGCTTAGAAATCTCTGGGTCATTTTTCCTGCAATTTTTTTAAATGTTTCAAAACATTGGACTTCAGTTTGACCTTCTCTCATTCCAGTGTTCAAGAACATAAAATTTGTGTGTCCTCCCAGAAAGCCCACTGAAGCTGGTTTCATGGGAACAACTCAGGAGGACTAAAATCCTTCTCTGACAGGTCATGCATAAAAAATGCCAGAATTTCATTTTCTTCTGTTTCACTAGGATAGAGAATATAACCAAAAGGAGTTAAAACACACATTTAAAAAACAAAGGGGGAGAGGGGGGAGGAGGGGGAACAAGGCTGAAGGAAATTCTCCTGATTTTCCAGTTCAGAAAAGCCAACAAAATGGTGATGCTTAAGATAGGAGATCTTCTGCAATGGAAAAAAAAATCCATACAGGAGGAACCTATCCTGCATCTTCATATTGGCAGATTATCAACCTGTGATCCCACAGTCCTCTGGGGATGGGACAGGATTGGAATGGATAGGATTTTGAAGCTCTGCCCTGACCACTATCCATGAAGTTCACTGAAACTCATGTTAGCATTGCTAAAAATCCAGCACTTATAAGAATGCTAATCATGTAGTTTGGATTTAGCTGCTCACACGCTCTCAGGCTCTCTAGTCTTAAAAGTGATGACAATCAAAACCCCCGCAGTAGATACCCAAATTCTTCTTAAGAAGTAACATTTGAACCTCGTGGAAGGTGTTTAACATTTTAAAGACACAGGATGACTCTGGCAGATCTAATAGCACATTTTTTTCCCACTGCAAGCCAACACATCTCTGCATGTTGGAGAGGTGGCGTTCCTGGAGTGGGCTGTAACACAAGTGAACGGTGGCATTACTCCATCAGCGTTACTTGCTGGCAGAAACCTGAAACAGCACTGAACAGAAAGGCGAAAGAGCTGCTTGCTGTCCCCTCCCAACGCTGCTGGATGGGCCCACTGTGGGGAAAAAATGACATGGATGAGGGTGGGAGAGAGCACGAAACTAGACCACTGCGGGTGAACTTGATTTTTATTTGAATCCAAACAAAGCACGGTATAATTCACACTTGGTAACTGGAATATCCCAGTGCAAAAAATAAACAGAAGCTGTTATTAGCAAGAGGATATTTTGTTGCTAGCATGCCGTGTTAAGCAGAAAACTGTTACTACATTTAGCTTTCCTTAAAACTTTCCTAAGTAGCAATACTGATATAGCTTCTCAGTAACAAAGGAAATGGCAGAGAATTATTTCCTTCTAGGTAATGGAAAGCAAAAGACTTATGTAAAGATATTCCATTTGGGTTTTTTACTACAAGTAAAAGAAAATAAGCTCAGTGATTTTGTTCAATTTTAAATTTGGGACTGTTTCTTGGGAAACTGTGAAATAACTGTAATACCCATGTTCAATTTTGCTGTAAACCAAAATAATATCTTAGTGACTCAATGACAAAGGTTTGTCAAAGATTTCTGAGTTTTTAAGTAATCCTAAAGAACATTTTGCTGTTCCTGACGTGGGAATACCTAGCCTACCTAATTTGATACTAATGACATACCATGAGAAAGAAAACTTTATTAGAATCTCGGGAAAGAAAATATGAAAAGGATAATGCACTAAATCAAAAGGAATTGACTACTTAGGTAGACATAAGTATCAAGCTGAAGACAATATTATTTAAACTTATTCATCTCAAATTAATCTGTTCTCTAACCATTTAAAAGCCTAGGTTTACCATCTTACGATATATCTTATTCTAATACACAAAACAGAAAAACTATACTGCTCTGTGTATCTCCCCCGGGCCAAATTAAACAAAACGGAATTCCAGAACTTCACCTCCCTTAATGAATCTACTTGCTCAAATGCTTGTGAAAATGTATAACCCTAAAACGTTAGTTGATTCTCTGAAACCAAAGAGGAAAGCACTTCATAGAGTTAACAGCCTCCCACTTCCAATGTGGGAACCGTCATATCGTGCAGCTTATTTGATGTCCATTGTCAGGAAAGCTTGCAAGGAGGAGCAATCTCTCTGGTATGCAGCTTCAAAGCCACACAGAACTTACAGCTAAAATGCAACAGGCATGTAAAGCTACATCGTCTGAGGGAGGAGGTATAAGGCAGTAGGTTCCCTGAATCTAATGTGAACCAGAAAGTATCCTGCAGCAGAAGAACCAGCTGAATGATTCATGGTCCCATTTAGGTCCCATTTTAGCAACCCCAGCACACAAAACATCTCCTATCCTCCAGGTCTTCCTTTCACTCCATTCCTGTTGCCCGTGTCTTTTTGATAACAAACTTCATCCCAAACTGACCCGCAGCTGGGCACTGAGAAAATGCACACAGTGAGTGGAGTGTCTGGCCTGGGGACCTCTGCTGTAGGAAAGAGGTGGTGTAGCCCAGAAGAGAAGAGATAGATGGATAAAGGAGTGAGATATGAAAAAGGACAAATTGGGTTTGTCTGGTTTAGAAAAGAGAAGACTGGGAGACACATGATAATGATCATCTCACCTATAAAAACTTGTTGCAGAGCAGACAATGATGAATTGTGTTCTCTGTCTGCTAGGTCACACAACTTAATTTGCAGCAGAGGAGATTTAGATATGATTTTAGAAATGCTATCTAACTTAAAATGAAGGGCTGGAAGAGGCTGGCTATCTACTCCACAGCCTCCTTCACAGCTTCTTTATTTCAGAACAGGTTGGTCAGTCCTCACCCCGACCCTGTCCTCACGAGCAGACAGTTATTGTTAAGATTGTTCCCTCTCAGCCAGGTTTAATACACAAAATAAACAAGAATAGGAAATCTTCATCCATTGAACAACACAACTCCCTTCCCTCCTTCCGGGTGAGCAACAGTGCCTTACAGTATTGTATGGGATGCCTTTCCTCCATAAGTACCTGCCTGTTAGCACTTACCAAAGTAAGACTAGTTCTCCCCAACAATGAAGACACTTTTCTGTGAGGAACATGCATCAGATTATTTCTTGGCCAGGGACCTATGGAAGTCCCTATGCAGCTGCTCCGCAATCTTGAGGGACTCATATGTGCTATAAAGCTTAGACTCTTATCTGTCAGGCTGGCCTAGGTGTGCTTGTCCCGCCTTAGAGCCGAGGGATGGAATAACATGCAGCTCAGCATTTGGAATAATTTTTTTTTGTTTTGATTTTTTTTAATACATGGGCTAAAGGACAGAGAAATTTTCCTTTTTTCAGTCACTGGATTCAGAAACTGATCTGTAAGATGTGAGAGCAGGAACATCTTTTCCATCATCTCCAAATGAACCATGTTTAGCTGCTACAGAGACACGCAGGGCATGCAAAGGGAGACATGCAAAAAAAAAAAAAGAGCTTTTCTAAAATATCTTGCATTGGTGATCAAGAACTCTAGGCAATCTCTGACACTAAAAATTCCAGAAGGGGTGCTACTCATGGCAGCTTATATTTGCTATTAGAAATTTACTTTTGATCCCTCAAACCCTGTGGTGCACAAAAGGTCCAAATCCTCTTTTAGAACAACAGGAAAGGCAAGGGGCGAGCAAGACGATTTTGTGACCAAACGTCACAACTGCTCCCTCAGTCACCAAACTCAAACTCCTATCATCTTCAGGTGATGTGAATGGCATAGCTCTACTCATGTCAAGGGTGCTATTTTAATTTATTCCGCATAAGAATGGAATAAGATCTTAATTATGCCCAACTGTACCTATATATAAAGTCAAACACTAAGCAACAGCCATTCAGAGCAAACTCAGGAAGATTCTCATCAGTGTAGACTTTGGGGACACCCAGGATATGTGGTTGAAAACCACGGCTGGCAAGAAGCTAACCGCCTCAAAAGCTGAGTCCTGGAGCTTAAGTCCACTGTAGACTGTACACTAAAAGGACTACTTCTTCACTTTCTCTCAGGATTTGCAACTATGAGGTGAATACAGTCCAACAAATTCACTTTTGGAGTAGGAAGTCATGACATTTGAATTCTCCTACCATGTGTTGCAATTTATGACACATCAGAAGCCATTGTACAAAAAATAAATTAAACAGTGCTGATTTCCTTTTGAGAGGCAAGCTGAAAAAAATTACAACTCCTCCTGCCCCCCACCAGAAAACTTTTTTTACTCTTACAAGTTTAGAAAAAAATCAAGAAAGAGGAAAACAAGTTGCCTGTATGGTGCAGATATACTATACTCTATTCTGGGATCTGATAAGACATTTTCTATAATGAGAAAATCATGGCATCTTTTATCACAAATTAAGGTATACCTTTTTTTTTTTTTTTTTTTACTGGTTTGGATATTATTACTTACCTGTTCATGGCAATCTATTAGGTCCATCATAAAAAGAAAATACTGTTGGCAATATTTATTTGTAGAGACAAACATCAATGCTAAGCACTTAGCAGTACATTATGGTTTTTTGAGCATGCACTTGGGGGAATCAAAGTATTTTATTGCACAATAGATATTATTCTGTTTGTACTTGCATTCCTCCAAACTTAAACCATTCACAATGTTTTATTTCTGAGCATACATAACCAAGAACACTGACTGGGGTGATATTGTTAAGTATTCAAACAATTCTTGCACATCACTTACAAAAAGAATGCCTTTGGGTAAATATCTTTGCTTTCTCTTTTTCTTTGCCTTTCCTTTGTCGATGCCCTTATATGACATGTTCTTGGAAAAATGAACCACATCTGCTCCATTTACTGTTTAAGAAAAATAAAGCATGAAAAATGTTATAAGCTATAAATAAAATCATCTAGTATTTGTATTGCACTAATTTGTCAGGGGTTGAATAAATGTTAATTATACAGCTTTTTAAAAATCAGACTTGTTAATGTCATTTTTAATTTAGAATGTTACACTGTAAATGTTTTCCATTGTGTTAATTTACACCTGTTATTACAGCCTCCATTATTAGCTCTACACTGGAACAGCTACTTTGTGCCACTGAAATTTGCTTAAAACAGCAGAAACAATTACTAATTAGAAGGGCATGTTTACTTTAATTATATTTATTTCCTAGTCTAGTTTTATATGTAGCACACTATGAAAGTGTATGATTCAATTAGCCAAACCCATTTATCTTAGGCAATTCCTCAAATGAGCATCGCTTAGAAAGACAGCAAATTCTTTCAGCACTACTTTGCCTCATAAATTTCATAGGTGACACTAATAAATACATATGGTGACTTGGTATCACTTTCTATGTGACCTCACTGCTTTCTCCCATTTTTGCTAATGCTTATTCAGTAATTGCAGATTACCAGAATGACATTTTATTTAAACAACAAGCCCAACTGTTTTAATCAAAGATTTTAAACCAGTGACATGGTCTCTGGACATAAACTCAGAATCAACACAAGATAAGCATTCAGCTTATTCAGTTATTCGCACAATGTGAAACTACTACCGATATTCATCCACTGATATCTAGAGCAAGTCTTATGTATTACACAGTGCTTTATAAATTTGCAAACCAAGTGCAATTTAAACTTCTTGGGAACAAAAAGTTAATGTCTTTATCCTTTATGAATATGACTCTTTGAGTAGTTTTTCCAGTGAAAGTTGTATTATCTATCCACTCTCACAGATTAAAAAGGAGAGCCATAAAAATTCTTTACAAATTACTTCCCTGAAGCTCATTCCTAGTATTATGTTTTAAACCTGAAGTGAGGATTAAAAAAAATACCAAAAGAGTTATGCTTCTAACTGATAGTTGCTGCTCCTAATCTATGTAAATGATATTGGCAGGTAGTACGACATACTGTTGCTTTCGAATAACATTATTTCAGTACTTATAACAAAATTCAGTACTCTGAAAAATAAAACTGAAGAGAAAATTGTACAAGCCAGGGGGAAACCCCAATGAGTTCTACATCGCAAGGCACTCTGCCTCGTTCAGCCATCAAGGCTAATGCATTTATACTATCTCACTGTCACTGCATGGGCATAGCAGTTCTATGACACTCAAAGAGTGCAGCTGATGCTGTCAAAGTGGCTACGATGGGGCTATAGCTTCCCAAACAGGGGTAACCATTGCCTGTGGAACGATGTGCGACAGCTCTGCGTATCAGCAATGCTACCTCTGATGATCAAATACATGAATTTAGACCATCACACTTTGGACCGCTTGGGTCACACTTTATTCCTTCAATCACAACGGGAATGCATTCCTAGTTAAATTTCTCTTTAACCCATAGAGCGTAACAAGAATGACAAAAATCTAAACTTCTAATAAGAATTAAGCCAGTATCTTGTGGCGCCAAAGATCACAGACCTACCTTCTCCTAATCCACTGCAACGCGGAAAAGAAAACAGTGTATAAATGGAAAGCCTGATGTAATTCAGAAAAAGCTGCTATTAAAAAGTCAGCATTTTAAAAAAGCTAACAGAGACATATCTCAGCTGAAGCAATTATTTTGTAGGTTAAGAGGAGAGAAATACTGCTGCAAGAGAAGATTTGTCTTCACAGGGGTTCTCAGCAAAGTCAAGGCAAATCAACTGAGGGAATGAAGTCAGTTCTCAGTCAGATGAACATGTATTATGGCAGCTTATCCTTCTTCCAAGAGGAAAAGGGATCAACTATACTGATGTAAGATCACTTTGAGGATGGACCAAGCATGTTCATGTAGGGGTTTAACACGCTTTAAGGTATGGAGACTGACTTCAGGCATTTAGTGCCTCCCCTGCTCTGGCGTTGCCTTTATGCACCCCACGTGGTCGCTGATAACAAAGGCTGACTTAATGGACCCCACCTCTGACCTTTCACTAATAGCACCTTCTCTTTTATTTACATGTGGGGCACGGGGAACGGGAGGTTATACGAAGTGCGCTGGCAATTTCTAATAGCTAACTATCTTTAATAATGAAGTGTAAGATAACAAATCAAGTCTGAGTCATAACTAATTAAAAGAAATGGGAATTGAAAATGAATGTAATTAGTCAAAATTTCTGAGCAGTGCCTTTATTATAAAGTCAATAATTAAAATGGAGAAATCAATGTTTTGTAACGTAACCAAGCCGATACACAAGCAACTTCTGGCCTTTCTTCAAGTGTCTTGGTTTTGAATATCTCTGCTTTTGGAAAACTTGGACTACTATAAATGTTGGGTTTTTTTTTTTCCAAAGAAGGAACTGATGAGATGGACTTAGTTATCTTTGCTGGGATATTGTCAGGAAAGGTTGACCACAGTATGTTGTTACTGCCTCTGTAATTAGGTTACTCTGTTTGCAACAGCAGGGAAGAGGCATCATCAATTAAAACTGAAATAACGCTAGTTGCGTTATTTTGCTTCAGTCAGTAATACGCTTACATGTACCTGTATGGTACATACAGCTGTAATGAATCTGAGTTCTTAAGTGCTAAAAGCAGGTATGTGCCTTTTAAAAAGGGGCCTGTAGGTGTTAAATTAAGCAGACTTCAAAAGAATCTTAATTTATAAGAGAAATATATTGATTCACTCTAATATTTTCCCTCTGCCATACACCTTCTTTTAACCGTGGGCTGGCTCTTTTTAGGCTTGTTCAATATGGATCCCCCAAAAGGGGTTTTCTTCTGTGCAACAATTCACTAAGAGCAACGATATTGCTTTTCCGACCAAATATTCACCCTGGTCTAATTCTTTTTGCTCCAGCACAACATATTTTGACACAAAAAACCCATAGAAAAGCCTGGTATTTTCCTCAGTGGTTGCAATGCTGGCCCAGATGAGAGCTTTTTGATTACTTTTAGCCAACATCCACCAGGTAATTTTACTCAGGCTCACTTAGTGGGAAGCAGCGCATCAGACCCAGCTCTGCCCAGCCAGCCAGGCATTCTGCCTTGCTGGTGCAGCTGGGAACCAGCCGGCTATGGAGCACTGCATTTACACTCTTCCTCTCCTCCTCCTTTTGCCCCTCGAAAAAGAAAGATTGAGATGTGACTGCCTTTTCCAAAAGAAGAAGGGGATGATCCAAAGGTATTGCATCCAGTGGAAACCCACCACCACAAAGAGCCAGATAATACACGACACAGTCATATGTTCTTTATTACTCCTAGTAGAAAGTAATAATATTTTAAGCCAGCATCCCAGACACCGAGCGTGAAGGGGAAATGCACTCATCCTCAATTCGGGGCTGCCGGATAAGCGACGACTCCATTAAGCCGTGCCTGTGATCTGACACTATCTGAAAGGCAAGGCTGCTGCCCGGGGAGCCTGCCTGGTGCTCGCTCCTGCTGCTGTTGTGCAAAAGGCTTCAATTAGTACTGACCTCAGCATGGGAATATTTTCCTTGGGCGGGAAAGGAAATATCACAGACTTAAAGCCCTTCTCTCTCCAAGACTGGGGTGAAACTGCGCCATGCCGGATTCACCTCCCACAGACCCACCTGGGTAAAGGGTGCGCACCAAGGAGCAGCACGGTAGCACAAACTAAAACAAAGACACTGATTTCTTGAATATTTGCAATGCACAGGGACTACACCAACCTGGTGCTATCGGTAGCAGTCCACAGCGCGTGTGTGTGCACAAACATGCTCCCCTCCACAGGCTCACTATCTACCCTGAGGCAATGCTGCTCCATACACACACACCCAGACACAAACTCGCACATACGCAGCTGCGCATTAGGCACAACAGGGAAAAAAAAATACAGAAAACTGGGAGTTACAAGAGACTGAAAGATATACTCAGGGTCCACAGGGATCCTGAAAGCCAAAAGAAATGGCAAGAAAAGAAAAAAGGGGGGGAAATATCTGAAATGTGGCTGTATTCAAATATTCCCTACACAAACATTTTTTTTACTAAAACTATTACATTACCTTCCAAAGAGCTAACACTTCAAAAACATAGACCTGAGTGCTACTGTAGTGATAAAGAAGCTACTGAAACACAACATTGAGGCTACCCTAGTCCAGTGTAGTTAAAATTACCTTTATTCCTGATTCACTCAGAAAAAAAAAACAAAACAGATTCTTGCACACAGTTGGAGGCCACTTTAAAATAGATATATGTGCCCATCTTAAAACCATTAACAAATGTCTTTTTACCATAGGATTCTGGCTAGCACAGAAAACTGGGCAAGCACCGTGGACTCAAACGATTAATAATGCATGAATTCCTCCGAATCAAAGGTAAAGCAAGCAAAAATGACAAGCAGAAGGAGAAAGCATCTTAAAAAAATTACCAGAGAGCTAGTTTTGGATCTAAAGGCAACACCAAGCCTGCCAACTTCTCAAAGAGGCTGCCAAGAAGCCAGATGCCATAACCGGAAGGATATTATCCAGAGTTTTACATCTGAGTCTCATGAGTGCCTTTGAAAAAGGACAAAAAAATGGATGCTGGCAAGAGCTCAACTGTTTAATTTCTATCCCCACCCTAAATATTTATTTAAAACTTAAATTGAAACCATTGCAAAAATTAAAGACAGGACGCGTAAATACAATGTTAAGTATTTACAATGACCCACAAGGGCGAGCTAGCCCTACCAAAGTACTGGAAAACTCTCTGGGAACATGAATTAAAGACCCGAGGTCATCCCAAACTCCCTGTTCGAGCTGGGCTTCAGAGAGCACACAGAGTCCCCGAGGAAGGACTTGTGATGACTGAGTTTATAGAAGTGGTGCCTGCCCCTGCAGCCGGGCTGGGCACAGGAGGGCTCTATGCAGCTCCTCTCCCACCAAGTACAGCAGGCACGTGGCTCATCCCCGTCACACGATGGGTGACACCTGCCACATTGTGGTCCCTACACGTGCTCCAGTGCAAGAAAGCTCAGCCCATTATAGGAGCTGGCACATGGCTGTCATGCAAGAATGATGCCTTTGTTTTGGCTATGCTGGAGGCATGTTTGATCATACGGAGGAGATGCTGACCACCCTTGAGACAGAAGCCAGCTGTAGACCGTCAGAAAAGTTTAGATGGTCTACAGCTTTCTCCATTCTCATACCTGAAGAAGTCAATGCAATGAGGTAAGTAAACAGCCTGCAAGTAACAAGCTGGAAAAAAAAGCAGCTGAAGAGTCTCTAATCAGCAGATAGACCAGTTGACTACCTCTGCTCTGCAGCAACGTCCCACAAAGTGTAAGGCAGCACTGACAAATTGGATCCAGCCCCTCTAATAAGAAAGAAAGTGACCATAATATTTGGATTTTTAGGGTGAGTGAAAGAACATCTACAGAGGTCTCTCTTGAACCTGCAAGCCCAAACTCTGACTTTACTTCATGTAGCCCCCATTTCATGAACACATAAGCACACACATTTAAAATACTTGAATAATTCCATTTAAATCACTGGAACTCCTCCTGTGCATCAAGTTAAACACTTGCACAGGGTCCTCTTAGGTCACAGTCTTGCACTGTTTATGCAGAAAAAATTTTGTAACCAGATTGATTTGTATATCCTGCCATCGCTTGGCACTGAGCATTTGTATCCCTTGACGTTAACTGGCATCTGTCAAGACTCTCCTATAAAAAAGTTATTCAGTTGCACACATTTGTAATATGCAACTGCATATATTACTTGGGTAAAGGAAACACAGTTATTTTGATTTCTGCCATAAAACACAGCATAAGTGTAAACTATGAACTGCAGAATACAAAAAAATGTAATGACTTTTTCAAATACTCGCCAAGTAAGCAGTATTTTACAAGACAAGAAACAAATGTTAAGGTCAAAACTGCAAATGGACGTGACCAAGCCTGCACTGGACTTGAAGGAGCACAAGATCCATGCCCAGGACTGTGACAGGTTAACATCTCATCTTATTAAACACACCTGCTCTGTCTCTCCTTCTACACTTTCTACAGGCTCATTAGGATTTGTTAGGGCTTTTGGGGTTTATTTTTTAAGAAAACACCAGGTAGCATGCAAAAAAATAAATAAAATACTGAATTAACCTAAATCCCCCTTTTAGCTAGTTCAAATTTTGTTTATAATGTGCATGCACCACTTTGCATTTACCATGAGGCTCCTCAATTAGTTCATAGACAAGTTAACCTTCTATCTCCCAGCAAATATAATTCATGCTCATTTTATACAACACAGCATTCTGCTGGCTATTATCCATCATTTACAAGTGTTATTTGTCTATAAAAATGACACTAAAAAGTTGAAAAATGATTCTGCTCTGCCTGCTTCTGGATGTGTTTTAACAAATGGTACCAATGCAAAAGGCTCTAAGTCATGTAAGAAGCAATTAGTCAAAGAAGCCATAAATATTTTTTAAAAAGGATATAAATGATTGCTTGCCAGATAGTAAAAGCTCTAAAGGTTGCTACATAATAAAAGACTGAACCTATATCTGAGTAACTTTACCCCTGTGTGCAATCCCATTAGGATGAAGAAGGTTACTCAAGCAAGTAACATTAGCCAGGTGAGTAAGTGTTTGTCCTAAAATAGTTAAAATAGTATTCTTCATTATTTATCATTAATGAAGTTAATCAAATTCAGCACTACTTACTCATGCATGCATTAAATAGAAACCTGAACATGACATGCATATTTATGGAACAGAGATTGAAAGATCATTATCTGTAGGGAAGAAAATTCAGCAAAGAAAAGGATGCGTAAAATGTGTCTGTTATCTTATTAGAACATAAACTGTTTTGCTTAAAACATAAATATTTATTTTAATTAATTCAATTAACCTAAATAATAGCTTCCACACATGACAACTATAGCTAATGTATGAATTTCATGATTTCTGATGAAGATGTAGGCCACAGCCATAGCTACCATCAACCAATTGGTCTAATTCCATGGAAGTCAGTGGAGCTCTACCAATTTATACCAGCGTGTATCTGGCCTGTAGCTCCCCACTAACTGCATCTCTTACATTGAACTGAAATATAATATACTGTACGCCACCAGAAACCCAAAAGAACAAAAAATAAATTGTTCTATTTACTTTTCAGTTAACAAATAAGGTGAGCATTCCTCACGTCCATCTTAAAATTCTGAAATTGCAACTAAGGGAGTTTTTTATTTTTAAATGTAGATGCCCATATACAGGTTTAGAGGCCAGACAGATGGGTTTGGCAATCCCAGAGAGAGAGAGAGAAGAGTGAAAAAACTTTAAAAGTGCAACTATTAAATATTCATGCCACTGGCATTCTGTACCTTCAGTGAAGTTCTTGCTCTATATATGGAATGAAACCTATAGTTAAGCGCATGACTCCACTAGCTATCAGTTTTGAAAGAGTTCATTGTAATGTGAGGGGGAAAAGACCCTCTAGGTTGCTAAATCTACAGCAAAATATATTGAGAAAATAGGGAAAGAAGACATATTTCTGCATGTTCCTTGGCCTTTAAAAAATTACAGATCAATTTTGTTTTAAAAACTATCTTATCATTCAAACACCTGAAGAAAAAACAGTGCATTACCTTCAATCATAGTTTCAAGTTCTAAGGTGATTTTATTAACTCCTTTTTATTGCCCAGTTTAAATATTCTAATTGGCACACAGCATACTTGCAGTCACTACATATCCATTAGACTTTAATGGGTTTGAAATGGTCTACAGTATTATGGGGCTGGCAGACCTACCACAGTCCCATTTACAATGACACAAGGTAAGTGGGGCATAAAAACACAATGGTTAATGCCACCGCAAGAATAAAAAAAAAAAACCTTCCTCCAGTTCATCCAGTGTGTATCCTTACGGATGGTTTTGCACAGGCAAGGGCCAGTCTCCACAAGCGCAGATGACCAAAAAGAGGTCTACAAGAGCGTGTAGGTAGCAGGATAGGAGAGGAGCAGGTCTGTAGAGCAACACAGCTCCTGCCCAGTGTGTGTGCCGGGGCTTGCTTCCACTCCACGAGCTGTATGCCCACCATGACTGCTTCCTATACGGAGCACTTACCGAACACATACTGCAACTGTCCTCTCTGCGGTAAGTGTGAGCCTTTGCGCACACCCACCACTGAGGTAACCTGCTTTCCCTGTGCTCTCAGTCACGGCACCCCATGCAGGGAAAAAAGGGAAAGCGATGCGCTCTCCACAAGACGGGTTTGTCTCCTCCTTCCACATCCCCCCAAAATCACAGATACAGAGCGTTTACGTGCCTGATACAAGAAACAATTATATATTTGTGCCCACTATGTTGCAAACCTTGTTCAGGAAGGTGGTTCCTTTCCATAAAAACTGTCCCTGCAATGCCACCAAGGCCATTTGGATCCTGTTTGGGGATCCAAATTCTGGCCATTTCAGGAGAACAAGAAGTTCATGACTCTGGGAAGCGTGAAAGGAAGACTGAGATAGTCTGGTATGCCTATTCAAGGAAAAAGTGAGGGCTGGGCAGCCGTGTTTCTGTGAATGAGAAAGCCCTTCCCACTGACACACTGTAGCTGTGTAAATGCCAGCCTGAAAAGGAAAAAAAAAAAAAAAAAATCCGAGTTCCACATGATAGTTTTTAATTTAATTCATTTCCATGTGAGAGGTTTAAAACATCCCATGTTTTATGATACTTAGGAAATATTAATAAAAGCCTACAGAAATCTGGAGATCTTTCTGCTACTACATAAATAATTCCCCTGCCTCCGCTCCCAGGGAAGTGCAAAGGCCATGTGAAGATTCATTCCCTCTTTCCCCCTCCCCAGCTTTTCAGGGCACTTCAACGTGCAGGAATAATCATGTTCTTCAACAGACTCCTTTATTGAGTCAAAATAACTGATTCCACACATTTAATCTCAGAATCCTCCTTTTATCCTCTAATTATGAAGCGGTGCCTGTTGAAATTAAAGCGGCATGCTTGTAAATATTTTCAGGCACAAAGGAAGAAGCAAAGCCAGCTGAGCAATGTGGTAAGAAGGGAGGGAAAAATATCGCGGACCTTCTGTATTCTTCAGTTACAAGTGATGAGACCGTTTTTATTTGGGTGGTTTTACACAATAAATTTTAAAGAGTAGTTGCTTAAGTACATCTAAAGGTTAAACCTTCAAGCAGCTAATCTGTATGTAAGAACAAGTAACTGTCAAATACTTAACCTTTTACAGATTAAAACTGTCTGCCTAACAGATGTGAAATCATCATTGTTGTAATTGTTATAAGTAGATATCCGAGCATTTTCTGGAGATAGATAATTTTTTTTTTGAGCAGTAATTTTATGCCCCAGGTCACTTGCGTGTTCATGGCTGTGATAAAACCACTGCTTTCCATGAGAAGTTATATGCCAGGACTTTATAACTGCTGTACTGGTTTCCAGCACCAAAGTTATTGGTTGTAACAGGCAGTTTTAAATTATTATAAAATGAACTTGTAGGGTGACTGGAAATGTTTTATTGTTTAGTTGCTGTAAGTGATCATATAAGTGAATTTTCACAATAGTATGGCCAGGGCATAGGAGGAGAAAGTGCTTCAATTTCTGATAAACTGTAAATGTTACTATAAAATATTGCTCTCTGACAACATTTGATAGAAATACACTCAGTTATTAGAATATGTCTAAAATGCCATTACATTATGTTTATCAGTTAGAATTATTAAAGATATAAGAGAAAAATGTTTCTACTATGGTAAGTGAGCATGGAAATGGTATTTTTTCCCATATGCTACTTATATATAGCAGGGCAAACTAGCTTGAAACCCTTCAGATACCACTAAGCAGATACATGTTCCTACATGGGTCTACGTTTAGGCCAGCGTCCTGCAACTAGACCAGGCATTTTCCTCTTCAATCACAGCGAAACATAATCATTAAACTATCCGGCAGCCAAGTCAGCTTATAAATCCAGTATGTTACATTCAGACATGCGAGGTTTGTGGGTATAGATTTTGGCTTGGCCCTTGGGAAAGTGGACCTGTCTCAGACTGAGATCCAGGCTTCACCCTCCTTTCTCCTTCAGCTTTTTGTAGTTTTATATCATTTTAGCTGTAAATACGAGAGGTCAGGATTCTTCTGGTGCAAGATGCTGCACAGGGTCCAGCGCAGGCTCAGTGACTGCCCCTCACAGACTGCAGCTACCTCCCCCACCACCTTTCCTGAAAGACCTCATTTAATCCAGCAGGAAATTTCCTGAAAGTATGTGTTTTGGGCTCTGCGCCAGATACTCAACCTGCACTTTTTTTTCCATCTACCAAATAAACATGGTTTTGAAACAAGAAAGATTTTTTTTTTATTTCTTTTTAACCCAGGTCTGTTGCACAGATGGATATGTATTGCATGGTCAGCAGGGCTTCCTTGGGAAGCAAAGCGTCAGACCATGGTGTCTCCCCATCATCTACTCCCTCTTTCCCGGCTGTTACTTTGAACCTGCTACTCAATTTCAACCAAACCTGACAGAGGTTTCAAAAAAGTCCTACTGAAAATCAGCAGCTGTTTATGCAGTGCTAGTAACTCGGTACTTTATCCGTGCCAGCTGATGGCAGCCAGTCGTCCATCAGCATGCAAGCACCGTTCAGTTCAGGCACAGCTCTGAAACCGCCCCAGCTGCTGGTGTTTTCTCCCCAGGTCAACGAAGAGGAGCACGAAGGAGACACAATCACTGGCAAAGAGGGGCTGCTAGGTTACAAGACACAAAACTCTGGTCTGGTTTTGGTAATTCCACTGCTCAGGGAAGCTTTTTTCCCCTACCTAGATGACTGATATTAAAAATAACAATAATAATAAAAATAATAATAATAGTAATAAAACTGAGTTCTAACAATTGTTAGTTAGACCCTATAAGTATTTAAAGCCCAATCACTAAAGACAGAAAAATGAGGTTTTGAAGAGCAACAAAAATGCCAACAACAAGCGCAGACTCTCTTGCAAAGTACTCTGCAAATGACCCCTCGCACCTCGACTCGTCTGAAAGGGAGATGCAAAAGTTGGTGCATCAGCACCACCCGTATGAGAGGTCATTTCCAGGACACAATGAAGCAATATGCACTGACCTGCACTCTGCATCGATGCAGTTTCCGTACAAGTTTATTTGTGAGCTGAACTTGAGCAGAGAATGCCAGCTGTGCCATATTGTAAAGTGGATTTGTCATGTGGATTTATCCATACTTTGTCCATTAAGTCACCCTTGGGAACGAGCACTAGTTAGAACTCTCTGATAGATGTGAAGGGTTTTTATACAGACGGGGGGAAAAAAAAAGGAATGCAGCAATTCCAAGAGACTGGAGGAAAAAAAGAGAGGTATTATTAGCACATCGAAAGGCATCTGAAATATAAATTATTTGAAAGCACATCACTTTATATATCCTGTTAATTACATGGTTAATATTATGGAATCTGACAACTCCCCATAGACACCAGGACTATTGATGAGTTCCATTTTATGTTAGAAATTTCTCTCTTCTTGTGCAGAATTACCTCTTTAACCTCTTTCAGTCCAATAAATTCACATTAAAATGTGACCAGGAGTGACAACCTTGGGAGAGGACTAACCTTTCCCTCTATCATGTCATTTTAGCCTCAGTCTCAAATTGGTACAGCACTCCCATAGCTATTAGCTCAGCTCTTCTCCTGCCTCCTGAGTAGATGAAGCAGCATGTCTAATTAATTTACAATCCTTAAGTACAAAGGTAGCTATCAGCAAAACTACATTAAAATCAAACTACCAATAAGGTAATTGTAAAATCATAATTTTCTGGGATGTTTTCACTAAATACCATCTTAGCTTTGTAGCTGAATGTTTTCCAAAGTCTAGCCTTACAGCTACGTGAAAGTCAAATATTTCATACATTACAGTATATCTCGCTCCACAGAAAAAAATATGACAGATACTCTTTAATACAATGAAATGCAATTTAAAGCCAAGTCAATAAGATACTAACCTCTTATCCTCAAATGAGGGCTACGTTATACATCATGGGTTAGAAGTTAAAAATGAAGAGAATGGTTCTTGCCACTCATAATTCAAAGACTGTTGTCAAAAGCTTTCTGTTCATAGAAATGCTATTGGTTTTATTCAGTTGGCAAAAACTGTGCGGTATTCTAAGTAGCTCAGACAGATAGCTTTTTTAGCTATACAGTTCAGAGCCAAATTTTCCTGAACAGCATAAGGACTTGATTTTGCTAATGTATACATGTTGCACTGTACCCGGTTCCAGAAATAACCGGTGTCCATGAACACAGGCTGGGATCTAGGGAGGAGACACGCTAACAGCCAGATTCCCTATTTTGCTTTGTACTCAGAGAGACCAGACACAACCAGCAAAAAAATGTTGCTGCACTAAGAAGCCCTCTGACAGCACAAAGCTCCAGGAAGAAGCTCTGCTGCTGCCCAGTTCCCTACCTGCTTCTCACTGATGAGAAAATAATGAATATTGGGGGTGGGAGGTGATGGGCACGCTGCAGCACAGCAGCAATGGGTGAGATTCTCCACTGAGCTCCAGCCACCCTCGTGAAACTCTCATTTTTGCTCGGGCCAAATAGCTGAGGGACATGAGAGGCGACTAACCTCCTGCAGGCAGCCATCCTCTGCTCCTGCTCTTGAGCCTGAGGAGAATAGAGATGAGGTGTAAAATCTGAAGCTCCCTTCAACCCCTGTTTTCTCTGGTTGTCAGACGAGTGATACTTGCCAGCATCCTGAAGGGCGTGGGGAGCCTTTTTTCTTTCTCCTTTCCCTGAATAAACCCCTTTCTGTAACCATGCCATTCCTGCATGGTCAGGGGAGGAGCTGAGCTCGTTTGCTGTGAGGAGCTGTCAGCATCTCCCTTAAGGAGGGCAGGTTGCCAGCCTCTCCGAGGCAGTTATGTGGTGGCCTGGCCTTAAGCAACCCTCATTTCCCACTGTCACATTCCCACTCTGTCACGCACAGGGAATCCTGTACACCACATCCTCCTTTTCCCCTATGGCCACACCTGATCGCCACAACATAGTCCTAGACTTGGTCCTAGCCCTTCACAGTCGATGGAGCTTATGTAAAAGACTGATAGAGGGAGCAGAAAGCTGGACCAGCTAGAGACTTCGCTGCGACAGCCCAGAGGTGGGTGCAGAGGAACAGATGAAGCCTTAGGTGTGAAATCTCATACTGTTTGCTCGGTGTTGTTTGGTGTGAGTGGCCCTAAGGAACGAGCGACTGCAGCAGGAACAGCTAGAGATGTTCTTGCCGACAGGAACAGAACAGGATGCTTATTTGTCCCCATCTTCTTTCTGGAAGGAAATCATCTGCTACTGCTAATGCCGAAATCTGTGCATTATGCTCATGTCTGCACCAGGTTGAGGAGTATGACAGAAATTGCCAATTACAGAGAAAGGCTATCTTCAAAATTTGGATAGAAGCCGCTAATTTTGACTCCTGTACCATATAGTGGCACTTCTCATTCTTACAAGAAATGCTTAGAATTTGGTACGGGCATTACATTAGCTATATTTTAAATCTATACAAGCAAATTCAGTTAAATAACTGCACATATGTGTGTAATTTTCCACATACCAATGCCAGCACCCTGCAGACTGTACAGCAGGCTACTCGGTTTACATCCTCATGCATTTTGCTTGCTCACATATAGGCAAGCCCATACTTACTGATATTCTTTTAGAAATCTGACCTGCTGTCTACTGGGAATTATTATACATCTCACCAGAAAACGCTGAATAGAGGATAGTTCCTGCATGAGAGCATGAGGACACGCATGCCTTTACCCTTATGCACTGCACATGCCTTTTCCCCAGGCACATACCTGGCAGGTGCAATCCAGACCTTCATTTGTCACTCAGACACCAGTAATGGGGTCTCCAGAAATACTCTAAATAGATTAGATTAGGTAAGAATTATCTTCTGTCTTTTTAGACCATCTTGGCATTAACAACAAAACTGGGTATATTTTCCACGCAAACATGCTTTCTCTGAAAAACTAAAAAGATAGGACAAATGTTCCTGTCCCCTCTGAAATAACGTTTACCAGTCCTCGCTAGCGAGAAGCAGCTGGCTTCAGATAATCTGGTGGGATAACATTAAACTTAATAAATGTAATGACATTAAGATCTAAACCTTCTTCTAAAAGACTTGGGTACAGGGATGAGCTGCACAGCTGGGTGCAGAGTTAAGCACCCAGCTCCTGACATGGATCTCAGTGCTGCGTTGGGTGTCGAAGCTCCATGTACTGAGGACAGGGAGAAGCCGGCACCCAACAACCAGCTTCTCCATACCCAGAGGCTATGCTGAGAGCCAAACCCGATGCCTGCCAAAGGAAAATGTCAAAGAGAACTTATGTTTTTGCTGTGATTAGACTCCACCATGAAAGCAGGACTCACAGCCTGAGTCCCATCCCTGTGTCCTCTTCGGCATTTAGGTCAGACAAGGGGGGCACACCTTTGAAAAGAAAACCAAAGGACACAGCCAAGCATACTGTTCTGATAACATCCTAATGGTTCAAACACCAGCATAAGAAAATGGGAAGCCCAGATCCAAGTATATCCCCAGCATGGGGTTAACATCCATAGATTCAGTCTCAAGGAACATGCACTACTTATTAGGCCAAAGGCTTTTCTGAGTGACAAGCCCTTCACCACTCTTCCTGGAGCTTGACCCCAATATGGATCTGGGAATGGATGGATCATGGGACCAGGAGGAAAATGGCTGAAACATTCAGCTGGAAAAGGCGGAGTCCTGAGTTTCAGCCCTCACCTCCCTGGGTGCTGTCATCCCAAAGCTGTATAATGTGTGACGTGCAAGGAGTACAGACAGCATGTGGCCACAGCATATCTTGGACTTCTCCAGGACCTTATGTACTGGGCTAAAGAGTCTGCTAATCTCCAAATTGACTCTAGGCATGTGCACTAGCAAAGCTGGAGATAATGTCTAAGTGTGCTTCTGCCAGAAAACAAGGGCATCTTGGGTGCCTAGTTGGGTTGTGTGGGGTTTCTGGATTGTGGGTTTTGCTATGTTAATTCTGCCTAAACTGTGCACATAAACCACTATGTTGCACCTTGCTTAAGAGCTGTGAAGACTGAAGTAAATATCTTTTTTGGTGGCGCACAACCAGCTAAATTAATCTCCTGGCAGAAACTTGCACTGCTTGGTTCAACGAACAAAATCAAAATCCAGTCTCCAAATAACTCAAGAGGAATTTCTGGCTGATGTGGCAATCATTAGGCATATTAAACAACAGATATAATGAAGGTGATTTTTAGTGGTTCAGATAGATAGGCAGCTAGTACGTTAGTACCGCATTCAGCTTCCAACCTAGGTATGTCTCCGGCCTGCTAACAAGCATCCTTTGTGGATTATTTCCTGTACTTTGACCTTCCAGAGCTGCTTACTTTTTCTTTACACTGGAGACCTAAGATTCTTCTGTGCTCCCTTAGTCTGTACTCCCCATAAGCAATAAAACTATGTCTCTTGCCTTAACTGACTGACTTTCTCAGTAATCACACACCTTAGATTACAGACTTCAGGTTTAGACGCATCACTGTATGAAGTACTGTACAATGAGCAATCTACTGACTTTCTGTCGTGCTTAGAAAATACAGTCTCACAGATAAGTCTGGTTCTACCCCTCTCCCTTTAAGCCTGTCATGTGCCCGTGCCCCCAAAAAAAGGTTCATCTGGCCCACATCCTCCGGGAAGCTTTGAGCATGTGTACACAGCACAGCGGGGCAGAGATCCCCAAGCTAACAAAGACCGAAGCAGGGCTTCACGTATAGCACCATGCAGCCCTATAGGCTTTGGTTGAGGAGAAGCATAGCTGTTACTCACATGATGCTGAGCCCAAAATAGTTAGTTTTGCCTCCTGAAAAATACATGGGACAAAGTTGATGAACACAGATGTTGTTCCCTATGAACATAGCTGAACTGCTTACAGACCTACTGACGAGATGTTCAGTGCAACTGGTGCCAAATATCACAGAGCGTCACTTAAGGTAAATACAACCCCAGTGTTAATAATAATAATATCATTTGTTTTTACCATCACCTAGTGTATTTTTGTAATGTCTTTCAATGCATCTGGCCCATATCAACTGTATAGTAATTGAGTGTTTTCAGTAAAATTATGTAAAATTAATTTCGACACCCTTTCTCTGAAGTGTCTGTTCTGTTCTGTGTCCTTGGAATGAAATGTTTTGATATCAGTGATTTTCTTCAGAGAAAATAGCTCCCAAGCTCCTGTTGCTACCCCTCTAGCTGCAATACTGCCAAATGTGTCATATCCAGGCTCTACCTCATCCTCTATTTCTGCTTAACAAGTCCACAGTTATTTTCAAAGATCTTTTTCTATGTCTTGCCATTATTAAGAGAAGGTCAGTTTCTGTTCACTTGAGTAAAAATATGACTGACGCTAATTTTCTGGTGTTAAAACTGTGTATCACACGCTAAGAAAAGCATCAGGTGTACTCTTTACCTATCAGGAAAAGACTGATATCACATGTGCTAAAGATTTGACCCGAACATGTCCCATATTTGGTTGCATTACTTTTGCTTGATTGCTGAGAGCTGAATCTTTGCAAGTAGATCATCAGTCGTGAATGTGTCACACATCACTATGTCATTGTGCCAGAGACTCATTAAAGATCTACTCAAAGCTTCCTTCCTAATTTATATTTCTTCTATGAGTTGCTTTGATTTGAGAAATCTCTTTTGCAAAAGGAAAGCCGTCCATTGTTTGGACTCTAAAAGGAAATGTAGGTGTTTAATTGGTGGATGTGGTTTTCATTATACTTTCCATCTCCACCACAAACTCTCTTCATAAATTGTGACAAGTCTGTTGGCAGCCTGCTGTATCAGACTGGAGGTAGCTGACTTGATAAGCATGTCGCCCAGCCGACGAAAAACATGAATTCCCTCCAACTTTGCTCAGAATTGCTAATCAGCTTAAAGGCAGTGTCCTGAATTGGCACAGAAAACCACTGTGAGAAAGTCCTAGGGAGATGCGCAGCTCTAACTTAATAGGGTCTAGTAATATCTCAAACACTTTCTGGTTTATTGAAATCATGCTAGCATCTTTGCTCTGAATATACTCCTTATTTAAACACAAGTGCAGTGATTTACAATCCAGTAAACTCCCCAGCTTCATTTCTATGCAGCCTATATCATGATGGTAAAGAAGGCTCATTTGCCCGAGAAAGTAAAGAGGGAAATGTTTTCATTTTTATAAAATCAGTCTTACAGGGCTGAGGTCCTTTTCCTCTCGCACAAATGCAGAGGTGGGGGTAAAGAAAGCACTGATCTGGTCAGTGTTGCAATTCTCAGCTGCTGTTTCTCAATGGGGCTTATTCCTGCTCCCACTCAGACCAAAAAAAACCCCAAACCCTTGTGCCTACCTCTATCGTTTCCAAGAGCCAAATGGCAAGGAAGCATTTCCAATATGCAACTTGCATGTGGCCACCCTGTTTTCCACCACACGGAGATACTTTGTGCCAAGCCAGTTGGCCTACAGGGCAGAGAGCAACCCTTGGCCCGTTTAAATATCTCCACTGTGGCCTGAAGTTCACCACTTTTGAACATCCTCAGACAGAGGAGAATACACAATCACAGCGGGGGACTATCAGGCTCCAATCTCTCCCCAGCTGAGACACCCTGACCTCCAGCACCCTCAGGAAGGTCCTCCTGCATTCACAGCTCTTAAACTAAATCTCTCCTACAAAAGTAACTGTTTTGGTGCAAACTGAGAGGGTACTCAGGATGCTGATGCCCTGAAGTGATAAGAGCATTCACCTGACACACACAAACCCCTCGTACAAAGAAACTGGAGAACAGATTCAAACTTGGAAGGATTTGAGGTATAATTTGCAAAAAATGCCTAAATTGACAGAAAGAGCATCTTTATGGGTGCGGTGTTGTTTATCTTTTCAGGATGGTATCCTGGCTTGAATGAGTATGGGCACGCTGAAAAATAATGTTCAAGCTTTAGTCTCCCATACATCCCACTCCCCCTGGACATGCTCTGGAAATGCTGACATGAAAAGAGGAAGTCAGCAGTTTTGCCAGGACTCCCAGGCAAGCCAGTCACGGTGGAAGCCTGACATCCAGAAGACCTGGAAAACGGCCAGTTTGTGCACAGCATGTCCATCCTGTATGCCTGCATTCAGGTGCATCAGCTTTATTATGCATGTGCAGATCACCTGATTTATTGCCATGGTTTATTACCATGTGCAGCAAGGCCAGCAGCATGTTCAGAATATGTTGGATTTACTGCACGTACACGGGACATCTGCAAGCGCACACAATCACCTTTTCTCCTGAGACTTCCTAGGAGGAAATACGGGAACCATACTCAAACTTCTGGATTCACTTTGGTTCTGTACTTGTCTGCAGGCAGAGACAGACTTCTGGGATAAAGTAAACGCAGCTACTTTAGCATACTCTTAGAGTGCATTGTGAGAAAACTTGTTTGTACTTTTCAATCCTCCAGAGGGAACTGTGAGCGGATAAGGGTGAACTAGCAGCATTTCAATAGAGCTAGCCTGTTCCTCTACCACACAGCAGATACATTAGCACCTAATGAGTTATGATGACTTCAGCTTTAACAGATGACTCTTCTTCCGCCAACCAAATTGCAATATAAGCACCACTGAAATTTTGTTAGCTGGTTTTGCATGTGAATATGAGTTGAGGAAAGGAAAACACTTGAGTTACGTATTTGTTCAAAAAATCAGAATTCCATTTTCTTTAAGGCTTTCAATGAGAGGCACGTTTCCAAGTCATTTCTGAAAGTGGGAATTCGGGTATATTTAACTGGCATCCAGGTGTGGGCTCCAAGACCCGCTTTGATCTGAAGCAGCAGTACTGGAGTAGTACTCCATAGTAGTACTGTAATAGGTATATTTAATTAGTTCCCATTGGTGCCACACGTATTCTGATGAGGTGCTGGAGTGCCTTGAAGAATACCCAATAGTTATCAGCATTTCGATATGCTGAGCCCTGAGGAGTCTCTCTCCTCACTCATTGTGGAAGGGCTCCCAGGCAAGAGAGAGGTTACCTGCATCTCCGGGTACAGCCCCAGGGAGCGATCCCACACCCCCGAGACACTTCTGCAGGTACCACCCCTCCTGATCCTACCCAGAGCAGGGGGCTTGCTTCATTCACCCAGCCCGCGGCTTTCTGCCCCCAGAACAACGTCTTGTGCCTCCACCGCACAAGCGCCTGGCTTCCCTGCCGTTCCTGCAGCTGAACCCGTTACCTTCAACCTGACTCTGTAGCAGTTGTTTTATGTAATTCTGCAGGTTCCAGTATCCTGTGCATGGAGGTGGCATTTCTTTAGGTCAGGTCGTGGAGATTGCTCAAGTGCACTCATGGCCTTTGATCTCGTATGACCTCAGGCTCCAGCCCTCCCACGAGTAACTCCCTGGCACTGAGATACACCGTCCTACACCAGGGAACCTACAGAACTTAAACACATTGGGATTATGGTAGCTCTAAACTACAATGCATTACTGACTGAGACTTAGCTTACCCATCTACTGAGATCTTTGGGCAAGGGCATTTTTCTGCTGTTACACATACCTCAGTTTGCACAATTGGACTTCATAGATGAGAGCCAGCTCCAGCTGAGATGCCGCAGCAAACAGCATTTCCCAGGCAGGATGCTTTGACTATGAGCCCCTTTTCTTTACAGCTCTTCACTGGTTCCCACTTTCCTCACCATGAAGGCCCTTTGTGGCCTATCCTCATCATTATGAAAAGTCATTACCAAAAGTTATTACAAAAAGGCTGACTCCAGTCTTCTCTTGACCCATTAGGGCAATTCACTGTCCAAGTTTCCAACTATCACCTTCAGGGTATCCCTGTGCTGTCACTCATGCTTGGGAGGAGTCCTCTTAAACATGCACAAAATTGCTTCATTGTTCTTTTTGAGGTTCTTAAAAAGGAAGTTCTGGTTTTTCCCATCATGCTCACACTCATGCATTTGGCAGTGCTGTCAGGCTGGCCGTTTGCTGCGACCACTGTTTATCTGGATGATTAAAATACTCTGTCTTTTCTTTCTGACCAGTTTTGCCTATATCCATCATTTTCTTTTGTCTTTCACTTTGCCTGCAAAGTTTTTAGTCCCACGACTAGCTCTTTGTCCCACGTCTGAACAGCACCTAGTGCAGCAAATCTGGGTCCCTACCTACAGATGCAAAGTCCAATGGTAATGCACCTGAATAACAACAGCAACAGGCAGAAGGGTAAAATAACATAGCTGCCACCCTCTCCTGGAGTCAGTGCAGAGCACTAGCCATTCTGGTCCATCAATGAAATATGGTTATGATGGGAACATGAGGAGTTTCACTATTGTTTCTATTGGGGTAAAGAGTTAGGACGTTTCCTCTTCTAGGAAACCTTCATTGTAGTTTAATTACAAATCATCCATGCTTCAGGATTAACTGCAACTTTCATGATTTGACTATTTTCCTTCCTCCTTTTAACCCATATGATAATGTATTCCTTTTTTTTTTTTAGCTATAGGTTACTTTGCTGTGTGCGAGTGTGTCACAGAACTCATTTTTCTAGTTACTTTGACAAACCTGACATCTTGCAGCTGTTACACATCTTGTTTCAATTACATCTCTAGATAAAAAGAATTCTTAAAGCCTGAAGGCTGCAGATGGCTTCCTGGTGAGGGGTTAACTCCAGCTTTGTATTAAAGCCTTTTGGGGGTCCCTTTTCTTGGGCTGTTCTCTTCAGTCTCCTTCTCTTATGCCCTTCTAATTTTGCTATATCTCACTTACTATAACCCCCATTCCTTTCTGGTCACAGGAGAGGAACTGGAGCACCAGTGTCCATCCCTGCTTCCTTCCCACCTAAAGGTGCCTGGGGGGAAGTGAAGTATCTGTCGCTTGAACCTTATCTCCACATATCATGCAGGCTGCTTATGGCAGGGCACAGCTGAACGAGCACAAATCAGTGGAGTGACAACTCAGACCACCACTAATCCCTAATAAATTCTGGACTGTCCCACAGACTTGGGAAGCTCTTGACAACTGGTGATGCTCTCAGCATCTGGCAAACCACTTGTGTCTAATTGGGTACCCTGAGATATTTACACTGTGCTTAATGGTTACAGAAGAGATTGATCACCCTATTCTTGGTTTCTATCCAAAAAGGGCATATAAAATCCTTTGATCTTGCTAAGGCAGCAAAACATGTCTAACCATCAGTTATGTAAAGGTGGTTGTTATTAATTTGAATACTGCACAGAGAGGAAAGAACAGAAGTACCATATAATGAGATATATTAAGACTACAAAAGAATTAAGTGAAGCCGTTATGTTATGAATCATGATTTTATTGTTTAGCAGTCAGCTCTTGATGTAATTCAGATAATAATGAATGGGCTAATTCCTTCCACCTTTATTCAGGCAAAACTTCCATTGACTTCAAAGAGAAAGTTGTCCAAGTCAGGACTAGAGACTGCTGCATCTATCCCATTATTTGCAAATGCTTCTCTGAATATAAAGTGTTCCTTTATAATGGGCTATCGCCAATAACAGTAACATTTACATAATATAAACCTCTTACATAAGTGTCTTTCGTGTTCAAAAAAGACTTTTTATTCTTATTGCAAACTGCCGCGTTAAAAGTTCTTCTGCAAACCCTAATATTTATTAAAGTATAGGAACATACAGACTTTCTCATTGTACCATTTTGATCATCTTTCCTTCTGCTCAATATTTTTCATTTCATTTTACCATAATTTTCTTCTCAGGAGAATGTGTTATTTATTGATTATTAGCAAAGAGATGATTTATCATCGCAAATATTTCTCTTTATCATAGAAAACAGAGTGCCAAAAATGGGAAAATGTGCTAAGCCTTGTTACATTTTAACAGATGCCAGGAGTATTTGAGGAAACAAATGAATAAATAGTCCTACATCACTGTTTCTCTCACTCTATAGTTCTATTTATAAGTTAATGCCCTATATAACATTTCAAATTGGTACTTTTAAGTATTTCTTAAAGCAATGGCTCCAAACTTGAAAAATGTGCTTAAGCGTAATACTTTCTGGTTTGATCAGGGCAGGACTCTTCAGGTTTTTCACAAAACCAGATTTTTTTTCTCTGATTATAAAGTATGCACTTCCATCTGGAACTTATTTTGATATTGTGAATTTTAATGCCTCAGAAAAGCACACAGAACAATGGACGGGCACTACTTGATTGTTTTAAATTGAAATTAATTAATTATGAAACAGCTGCAATAGTCTAAATTACTTTTTTCCCCTTTTGGTGAAAATGAATTTACAGGCATTTGCAAAGCATATAAAAATAAAGAGAGAGACAAGAAAGTCTGTAAGAAGGGAAGTCATGTAGAATTGTCTATGATCTGTATTTCAAGAAAGTAAATAATTAATAGCTCCAAGGAAGCATATTAGAGATTGCTCTTTCTATTATACAGTCACATTGAGCAGTAAAATAATGCTTTAAATCTCAACAACAAATACAGTACAGAACTCAGTAGAGTTTACCTTTCCAGATAATCATTTTTTCAGCTGAAAACAGCGATTTTTTCACATTACAACCAGACTGTGACTTGAAAGAAGCTTCTCAGTCATTTAGTCAAGACAGATGAGCAATGAGTGTTAGAAAAGCTACCAAGGCATCAAAAGATCTACAGTCAAGGCCATTAAAGAATAGCTAATCTGCTCTAGTTCTAATTCTCCGCTAATGGGTTTCCTTAAATGTGCTTTACATCAGCTGTAATTAGTTCAAGATATTGCTACTTATATACGTCTAAGAACAACAACAAAAAAAAGGTTGCATTTCTACCACATAGTATGTAATCATGTTCGCGCAGCCATGCACCCAAGCTAGTAAGTTCTTGTGCAGTGTGAAGCCTTGAAGAGCGTCATAGAGATGCTTTGCTTGGATCTACAAAAGCCAGTGCAGGTCCAGCAGCTACAGCATTTATCTATACTTTCCTTTGTTGGGGTTATCTCAATGCCATTTTACCTCAGATGTTGCAGAATCGACTGTACTAAATGGCCAGGGATACATTAAGCCACATACATTGGAAGTATGTACATTTTTGCTACCAATGCTATGGGTTTGGAACAGATTTACATAGCCAGTGGCAGCGACAAAAAAAACCCAAACCCAAAACCCTTGCCACTTTTATGATAGAGCATGACTGGGTTTTGAAGGGATTCACTCCTTCTGAGAAAAAGGTTTTTTTAACTGAGAGCGCAGCAGACCGACTCAATGACCTAGGAGAAGCGTACGAACCTATAGCCCTTTTGGACCCATCTATACAGCGAAACTGGTAGAGCTCCACAAGCCAGCTGCAAGCACACTGGTATTCCCAAACACGCAAGGCAACGTGGTGATACTAATTCAGATCAGTTGGGATCATGGTGGTTTTCTTGCAGGGAGCCTGAGTAAATACACTAGCACACAATCACCTTTTGTACTAAGAAATTCCCGACAGTCTTCAGGCCTAACCACAAACAAAGCACATTGTAACATTAATTTACTCTTTAAACTGGCGACGTTTAGTTAACTCAAGGTCATCATCCTGCAGAAAATGCTACACTCTCCTTGCCAAACACAAATGAGGAAATGCACACTTAGCTTTTATTGTTACTTTGTCCTTTAAAAACAGTTGATGACATGACAGGTTCCCTCCCTGACTACTTCAGAAACAAAAAATGTAAAAAAGTGTCTTCTATTGGACGGGTATCAATATAATTATGTTCTCCAGAGCATCTCTGTCAACAAACTCTGTTCATTTTTTCTGGACTGAGGTTCAGTCATCTACTGCACTTGCTGTTCTAAGACAAAGGAGCACAAAAACATTAAAATTACGTCATTCCCTCCTAAAATCGACAGACCTGAGAGATGAATCCTCCTGGTCAATCAGAAGCGGTCAATGACAGAAAGAATCAACTTTCTCTTGGTGCATCGCTAAGAGGTAGACACCACTTAGCAATGTCAAAACAAAAGCAAAACTCCCACAGAGGAGGTTTAGGATATCTGCCAACACCCATACATCAGAACAGGCTCCCCAAAACCTTCACAGTGACCAAAGCAAAGAAGGCAAGGATAGAAACAGGGAGATGGATGGTAGGAGACACCACTGCTGGGTGGCTTCTGAATCTGAACCCTGCAAATGCATACTTCACCAATGCTTTTTCCTCCTGATTCATCTGTCTGTCGTATTTGCATTTTTCATACCACCATAGGTCATCATAATACCCTGGCACCTGGGCTGCACCCTCATGGCAATGCATGGACTAGGAAGGCCACTATTTTCTCCCCAATGGATTTCAAAAGTGATAGGGGCAATAAGAAGTGATCACAGCTCAAAGCAATCAAAACGTACTCAGTGTAAGAAGACACCACCTTCATCCTCTATTTGTCCACTCCTGCCATTCAGTCAAACTAGGCTGAGCCACAAAGGACTCTTTCTTTGGTCCAAAACATGTGAAAACAACCACACGGAAAGACTGGGTTACATTAAGAAGTTGTGCGGCTTTGTCAGATACAACCCTCTTGTTTTTAGTTTTAAGTACTTACAGTTGTGGATCATCTTTATTGAGAAACAAAACATAGCAACAAAAAGCTTCTTAGCAAAGATTTCTGGTCCCTTCTGCATAATTTTAAGTGTTTCCTGACTGCTGAGACCACCACTGCTGCATTGGAACTAATTTATTTTTTAAAAAATACACAAAGGATCTCTGAGGATAAGTTTAAATTGCATTCCTACTGTCATATTTCCCAAGATACATCCGTATCCAGGTCCTTGGTACATGCATGCAGGTTAAAATCTTCCTAAGAGGATAAAAAGCAGTCAACTTAAGTCACTAACACTACTTGTTGTTTGCTTAAGGTATTAGGAAAGCTGAGATACCAAGCTGTAAGAGAGGAACACAAGTTATGCATTTTTACCTTTGAAAAGACATAGAAAACGTTTAGCACAGAATATTAATAATTGCCATCATGTTCATTTAACTGTCACTACAGTTCATTCACTCTTTCTCCTAAATATAAATCTGTAGTTACCCACAAATTATTCAGAAATTATATAGATTATTACCTGAGTATTAAACTACAAGTGTCCATTTTTGCTCTCCTGGGGCCTTAGGCAGCACCAGCAACCATAACCGGTGTCTTAACATTGATTTTAAGAGACAGAAGACCAGTGAGTAGCCCCGTTGGTAATGATGCGAACACGGTGGGTTCGGCCAAAGCGGGGACCGGTGGGCTCCCCGGGAGCAGCCAGCCAGCAAATCCAGCCCCCAGCAGCAGCACTGAAATGGTAATTCCCGTTCCCCAGCAGGGCAGGGTTTACGAAGAGATAGTTTTGTTCAAAACCAAGGAAGGCTGGTTATAGCTTTCCCTTTTCCTGCTTTCAGTTTTTCACAAAGAACTTGTGGTTTTCCGCTGGAATTAGCCTTACAGCTAACCAGCCCGTATACAAAGAAACTTTACATGGGTTTCCTAGAAAATACCATCTTTTTGAAATCTCATTTTGTGAGGATGTCACTTCAAAGTTACAACTTGATCCGTCTGTTAGATGAGACACCATCTCACACAGAATTTAACCTCCCTGTTTTCTAGCTGCATGTAATATCAGGTTTTCTTCATTTCTATTGATTTTACTTTATTACTCCTATTGTTAATAAAGTTATAACCAGACTTTAAGGTATCTCTGAACATAGGCTGCGAATAATTGCTGGAACTCTTTTATCCATGCTTTGTTGTTTCCTAGTCATAAATATGATGCAAATGGATTAATTTGTTATATGAGGTTAAAAACCTTGCAGTTAAACAGTTGGTTTCTCTAATGAGAGTGTTGTGGAGTTGAATATGATGTTTTTGCTAATATATGGATGACAAGATGTTCCCCCAGCCAGTATTTTTTCTGTGTCTTTTTTTTTTGCTTAATGGCCCATATTTCTCTTCCACTAGTTTTAAGAAACCTGGTATTTTCCTCGAAATATTCACATAGAATGGGAAATGCCGCATGCACCTCATGCCCTCTTCCCAATCCTTCTCCAATAACCTGGTGAGATTTCTGCCTCAACGAAAACATCTGCCTCTGGGAAAACATCCCCAGAGGAGACAAATCTACAAGTCCAAGTGTTAGGAGGAAAGCCCAAAGGGCTGTTCTCCTCCTGCATCACACAATTGGGCATGGCTGCTCAAACAGTCCTCGGGGAGAGAGATGAAAGCACATTCACTGTCCTACCGCTGTATAAAAATTTCATTTATCAGACAAAAACAAAGCAGAAGTTTAAAAAAATAATTAGTCTTAAAAAAAAGTGACTGAGTACTGCAAATCAGAGATGATGGGCCAGATCCTCATCTGATATGAACTGGCAAAGCCTCTGGACTCGGTGGAGACTTAAACCAAATGAGGAGGATGTGGTATATTACATCCAGCAAATGAGCACTTACATGGCACGACAGATGTATTTTTAAAATATTATTATTCAGCTGATGTTTATAAAGTATTATGACCATGAAAAGCTTGCTTTTCTTATTATTTATAATGTTTAGCACATACAATTTGTTCAGTGCTGTAAGAAAAAAACCTCAAACAATAAAAGTAATTCCTGACCCAAAGGGCTTCCAGACTAAAAAACAGGCATCAGGAAGAGAGAACATGCTGTGAAAGCGGGAGAAGGGAACAGTCTATAGTTATTACTCATGATATTGTCTGCTCACAACTTATAATCATCACAGAAAGAGCAAATTTTTAGATGGGATCTCAATGAGGGAAAGGTGGTAACTGTGAGTTGACACTGGGAGGAAGGCAGAATGGGAAACACCACAAAGATAGAAATAAGAAGGAGACAAATATGATTTCAAGCATTACTGGTAGAAACAGGCCAAGAGCTAAAAGGAAAGAACACAGGCTGGAGTAGAGTTGTAAAGGAGACGGCAGATAAAAGAAGACACTAACTTAATTTTTTGTGAGAGGGAGGTATTATTGCTGAGTATTGTCTGTAAAAAGGGTAAGCTGGTCCAGCCTCTTCCCCTACTGAGAGAATGGTTGGAGTGACCCCGCTCCCCCCAAAGTAGCTGCTTACTGTTATCTGAAAATAAACATCTTGATACTCTACTTTGACTGAAGAAGCATTTGTAGAATTAGCTTTCTAAAATTGTCTCCAGTAAACACTACGCAACATGAGAAAAAAATCTTGACTTACACAAATATAAAATGTAGTGACTAAAAGCTAGACAACCTGGGATCAAGAAGTTACAAAAGGTTCATTTATAAGACTGCTGGATGTCTGGCCACTTTTTGTTAATAGCAACTTCCAAACAAAACTCTCATTGACTTCAAATGGAGCAGGAACAGACCCAAAGATAGCAAATGAACTAATAATTCAATACATGGTCTGTAAAACACACTGGGCCACCTTACACTGTGGCATTTGATATTGATCTCAACTTGGAAGCTATACAGCTATACATTTTTTACATGACTATCCAACCCCTACGAAACTGATGCTAACTCAAAATATCCAGAAGTATTAGATAAGTACCAAATAAACTGATTACATACTTGGCTTCTTTTACCTAAACAAACACTGTTTTGTTTGTGGCTAACAAACATCTTACACTCGAAATTGTTTTCTTCTTTGGTACAACACAGTAAGCGCTTTAATAAATCTGCTAATTGTTTTTAATGAATGGGGAAAAACTCAGCCTACGCATGTATCTCACATAAGCATGTGAGGAGAGCCTTTACTAAGTGGTCTTCATCAGGGCTACCGCTCTGCCTAAACCTAAGCACAGAGCTAAGGACCTGGCTGAATTTTGATGTAGATTTGTTAAATAAGGCAAATAACAACATGAATGCCTGTAATGCAGAACTAGTCCTGGCACTCCAATTAAGTCCTTCGGTCTGCTCATTTGCTGCTTTCTGTCATGTATAGTATGTTTTCTGCTGTACAAGAGGCATATAAAACACCTCTAACTGAGATTTTCCACATCTTTTTGTCTGGTGTAAACAAGTACAAAGCTATAAGCACTGGAGAATCCACATCCTTGAATCTGGACAAGTAAAACTACACATGTAGCATACAAATAAATGCATGGAGAAAGAAAAACAGGAGATGGGGCTGTGGTTCAAAGTCGTTAGTGCCGTGTGTTTGGGATAACTGTGTTAGTCAGCAGTAACAACACCTTGAGTTAAGTTGGGCTGATCATCCCAAAATGTTCCAGAAAAAGCTTACCAAATGGGCGTGAGTTTTGTTTATGCCACAGATTGGTATGTTTTCTTAAAATTTCTATTTGAGTTTGTACTCAGCTTTCACTATTTAAATTATAGTAGTTTTCTGGGAAGCAGAAGTGTTACTGGCATCAATACAACCTGGAAAAACTACTGTTTAGTAGAAAACAGCTTACAATATTCTCCCATTGCAGTTTACTAGTTAAATACTGTCTTATAGCCACGACACAATATATTATTACATTTTCTACGTTACAGCAAAGTAGAAGACATAGGACATATTAATTGGAGAGCAAATTCATTAACAGTATAAAAGTAACAATCAATGAGAATTGATTAGCATGCTGCTGTTCATCTGGAAACCCCTTTTGATTTTCCAAGAACATACCAAATAAAAAAAAAGCACTTTAGAACAGCATGTTAGTATTTAATTACTGCACTTTTAAGCAAAATGTTCACCAAATACTGCAAAAAGTGGATTTTCAGTCATAAATTAAGTGCGCAAATTGCCATTATGACTACATTCAAAAGAATAAAGGACAACATTCATTCTCGCTGCAGAGAAAACGAAGTCTCTTTAAGTGTTGCTCTTTGCCATGAAGTACTTCCTATCTATGTGGTATATTTTATTTCCCTTTTTGGCAACAACTGCACTCCTTTGAAGGCATCCTGACAAGCCTTCGGAGCTTAAAATTAACATACCAGCTTTGTTTTGGTCAGTTTAGCACAGTATCCAAATCAGGTTTCTCGAGAATGTCCATAACCCACCCGTCATCGAGCAGCGAGTGGGCAGGACGGCAGGCAGGACTGCCTGCGATGGGAGACCAACCCAGGGCCCTTTGCCACAGCCGCTGCAGCACCGAGGCACCGCTGGCCTTCACGATGGACTTCAGAAGCTTTCACAGAGTGAAAGTAAGTTTTTATTTAATACTGCTCATACAACTTTTCAAAATTACTATTCCGAACCATTTGCCAAAACAGCTGCTTGATGATAAACTTCCAGCCCGTGATCTCAGATACTCCAAGCCAAAGCCGGTCAGCAAAACGTAGTGCCCCAAAAGGACGCAAACACGCAACAGCAAACGCCTGCAAACCCCCTGCTCCCCCAATGAGCTCCGCTTAAAATAGGGGTGATCCCCTCGCTAGGCACTGCTCTGGACATTTGTGGGTTCAACCCCTACACAGGGGTGAGAGTTTAGCAACGAATGCAGGCCTGCCACTGCGGAATGGCTTTTAATGTGCCATTTGAAGCCCTTCTGTTGAACCTACCTTCTAAACTGCAACAACCATAGAGGAAAACAAACAACAAGATCTATGAAACCACAAGATCGCTTGTAACGCAAATACAGACATTTTTAAGCTGGTAATTTGGCTGGAAAATGTTTGATGTCTTCTTGGACCCGTACAGGAGCTTTACGGCGACCACGGTCATTTGAAAGTGGCCCCACAATAGACGAAAAGCATGCTAAAAAGGTTATGAAAAGGAGCAATTGCCAGACACAGCCTAAAGCCCTAGCTTTCCAGAGTTACGTTGTTAGCTTTTCAAATTCAATATTAACTCCAATAGCCAGCTTGCAGAACAGACTAATGAACAGCACGCTTTTGCTGGAAAAAGAAAATTCCCCCAAAGTTTGTCTTCATTCAAGGAGAAAGGGAAAAGCATTCAAATGTGTGAAAGTATTATTTCTCCCGCTCTTGTTTAATAGAAAAAACATGTAATTTAATTGTAAAACCGTGCATATGGACTGAAAACTTAACATCAGACCAGAGATAAATGTTATGGTTTGGCTATAAACTGAATATTGGTATTTATAATTGAAATGAGGACATAACCTTAACTTGTGTCACAGGCAGAAACACTGTAATTAAAAACTTTTACGGGGTAGTAACTAATTTTGTATTATATGTGCTCTTTAAAGTTCCCATAGCAATATAAAAGTTTTATTAGGCTGGATGTTATCAATGTATGCATTTATAAGCACCCGCATTATGCAGCGCAAGCTTTTCTCATCATCCTGAGGTCTTCTGTAAGAAGCGGCTCAACTAATGGGACTCACTGGTCCAGCTTATTTTGTTACACCTGCCACCGAAGAGATAAGCCGGTGCTGTCGAACGCGCACCCTACTGACAGAAGCTATAGATCACCTAACATGTTAAAAAAAAAAATAAAAATGCATACCGTTAACCGATTTCAGGCAAAAGTCATCCCAGCTCCCCAAACTACCGATCTAGCCGGCCGGACACAAACTGCCACCGCTGCCCCGGCTGATCGCAGCACCGCACCCACGGCCGAGCGCACCCAGCCCCGACGGGGAGAGCACCCCGCTGGGGAAGGCAGACGCCGCCTGCCCGCGGGTGGGGGCGGCGGGGCCCCGCGGCATCCCACCCGCCTCTCACCGGCGGGGGTCCGCCGGGATCGCGTCCCACCGCGGCGTCGCACCGGGGGTCCCGGCGCTGCCCGGCGGCGCCTCCCCGCACACCGCATGGCCCCGGCGGTGACCGCCACGGAGCGCGTCCCCCCGCGGACCCCAACCGGCCCCGACGGGGGCTCGCCGCCCCTGGGCCGAGCCGTACCGGGCCGGGCCGGGCCGGGCCGGCGGCGGGGAGCGGCGGCCGCCCGGGGGCGGCGTGCCTCCCGCAGCAAACTCCGGGACTTGGCAGAGGCAGCGGCTTGGGGAGGGTGGTGCGGGGGGGAGGGCAGCGCTTCCCACCTCCAGCCGCTAATGACATTTCTAGAAATTGTTTCCCCTCCTCCCTGGCAGCCCCGCACCCGCCGCCGGGGCGGGCAGGGACGGGGGTGCGCAGGGGAGGTCAAGGGCATGCAATGGGGTGGGTGAGAGGAAGGGGCAGGAGAGAGCAGCGGAGAGGGGCGTCGGGGGGCGGGGGGGGGCAATAAAGGCGGCCCGGGGGGGAGTTGCGGGGCGAGGCGGGTGTGTGTGAAAGGGGCGTGCAGGAGGGATGGGGGATAAGCTAGGGGAGTGCAGCCCGGGGTGCCAGTGGCGGGTGAGCACAGGGGATTATGGCGGGGGGGGGCGGGGGGGGGGGGGGGGGGGAGTGCAGGAGACCCCCCAGCCAAACACCACATTCACCTCCCGGACCCACCCTGGCAGCCAGGAGAGGGGGTACCCTTCTCTCTGCCCCTCCCGGGCCAGCAATGCTGGGAGAGCAAGTGGCAGGGGAGACACCTCCCGGGGTACTGCACCCTCTCTTGCTAATGCACCCGCCGCCCCAGTTATTGCACCCCGGGGCCACTGCACCCCTCTTAGTGCACACCCACTATTACTGCACCCCCAATTTATTGCACCCCTCCAGGTAAGTGCACACCCACCCTAAATTATTGCACCCCCCCCCCAGTTACTGCACATGCCCCAGTTATTGCCCCCCTTCAGTTATTGCACCCCCTTCAGTTATTGCACACCCCCCGTTATAGCACTCCCCCGTTACAGCACCTCCCGCAGATCCTGCCCCCGGCCCCCCCCCCGGTTGCTGCTCCCCGCGCCCGGGGGGAGGCAGAGGCACCACTCACCACAGAGAGTCCAGGTCCCACTCCTGAAGGAGAGCTAAGTCGAAGCTGTCCATGGTGAGCGATGTCAGCGCCGCCGCGCCGCAACCACACGGCGTCCGGGGCGCATCTTAACTGCACCGCGGGCAGGGCGAGGGCGCGGAGCACCCCCGGCGCCGCCGCCGGCCCCTCTCCGCACAGGCGCGGGCGGGGACGGACACCCCCCCCCGCCACCACCTTCCTCTCGCTTCCCCCTAAAAAAAGGCAACCCCCAAAAAAACCCCGTGCCACCACCGCTCGTTTGCAAGCGGCTCGGCTCGGCTCGGCGCGGCTCGGCTCGGCTCGGTCGCCGCCGCCGCGCTCCGCTCCCGCCCCGCTCCCCCGCGCCTCCTCCCTCCCCCTTGCGCGCCGGGAGCGCGGCCGAGGCGGCGCCCGCCCCGCGCACGCTGCGCCCGCGCCCGCGCAGCGCCCGCGCAGCGCCCGCCCGGCGCGGAGGGGCGGGCCCAGCCCGCCGCACGGGGGGAGTTGGTGGGAACTTGCACCCCGAGAGGTTTGCCCGGCCGAAGTTGGGTTTGGGTTCCCCCCCTCCCTCCTCCTCTTCCTCCTCCTCCTCCTCCACGCGTGCTCTCTGCCCCTCGGCCCCGTGGGGCGCGGGCCGGCCGGGTGCCCTCGGGTGGGCCTCGGCACACCGGCTGGCCAGCAGCTCACGCGTTGCGAACACCGGGATGGAGACAACACTGGGGAGAAACTGGGACAGGTTTGTTGTGGGACAGGCCGTGGCCCCAGTCCCACAGCGCTGGAAGCCGGCAGCCCGGGGTGCGGCGGGGCCGGCAGCCTTTCAGCAGTTCGGGGTCTGGGGTTGGGCCGATTGCGTTTTTGCACCGATTCCTCCTTGGATGTGTAATAAGCTGCACCTGCACACGGCTCCTACAGGCTCCAGCTACATACAGGTCTACCTAGATCTGCACAGCAGATTAAAGATCCCTGGTATGCATGAAGCCTTTGAAAATGAGTGATCTCTGGTTAAAAATAAAAGTACCGATCATCGGTGCTTGCCACCCAAAGAGAGTAAGACCCCTCGCGCTGTCCAGCCTGTGGGAAGCACTGGCTGTGATATCTGGCTGGCCAGGGGAGGCAGGCTCTCCTGATTTGTAGTTGCTGAATCACATTAAGAGAGGTTAACAGACATTAAATACTTTCCAGAATATTGGGCTTTTCAGCTAAGCAGTGAGTAGCTGCCAGAGAAGTGCCATGTCATCGCAGACAGGAGAAGAAATGTGCAAAATCCGTGATGAAAAGAGGGAGCTATTCACGTGACAGTGCCAATAAGAATATCCACAGGGCGATCCCATACTGGGAGATCCCTGCTCTTGGAGACCAACCCAACCCAGCTTGCAGCTGGCTAGTGGCACCCCGACGTGCATGTAGCCCTGGCAGCCCAGAGCTGTGCACAGGCTCAAGTATTTATGTAAGCTTCTGGACCGGTTTTGTGGCTGTATGTTATTCGTTCCTGAGTGAGTTAGATTTAATTTAGGGTTGGTAACCCTGCACAAGCTGCGGCCACACCTTTGGCTGCCGTGTAGGCACACTCCAAGGAAAAGGTTTGAAAATCTATACGTTAGCTCTCAGCAAGTCATCTGAAAATCCCGAGCCACTCCAGAGCTGCTTCTGTTCCCTTGCACAGCCAAGGTGGTGCTGCCTCCTACTGCCAGAAGTCCCCCGACCCTGTGGATGTGGCGCATCTTCAGCCTGGAGGGACCCACGGGAGCCGGTTCCTGCCAGGTCTGTCTCCTCACCTTCAGCAGCGGGATGGAGAAGGACGTGCCCCGGCTCGGGAAGGCTTGCTGCACCCCCTGTCTAACCAGAGCAAATGAAGATGAAAATGAAAAAAATCAGGCCACTTCAGATGCCAGGCTTGGTCCAGTATTGATGGACACATAAAACCACATGAAAACAGCCTTTTCTGTCAGCTGGGATAAAGCTTAGCATGGCTGAAGGTTGAGCCTGCGAAGCAGGTAACATTCTCAACAAATACATTACTTACGTGTGAAGGAGTGAAGGGCAGCATATTTACACTGACCTTTTTAAGCCATGGCCTGTGCTGCCTCACTCTTCTTATTTTAAGGGAGATTTTGCAACCCATGTTGCAGTATGCCCCTGATTCTTTCCCTGAGTCCCAGCTTACACAGTGATTTGCAGAAGTGCTTAAATCACCCTTGAAATGGTATGTACGGCAGGGGAGGCTTAGGCTGTCTTTATGGACTACATCACTACAGGTAGACCCCCTTTACATCAGCGCTGGAGCTGACTGTAGGTCATTCTGTAAAGCACGAAGTGGACTGCGATGCTCGCAAGCGTCAGCTCACAAACATGTGGAAACTTGGAAGTGAAATTCTGTAGGCTAAATTCATCATCCAAACTGAGATCAATAGAAAAAGTAAACAAGCATGAACAGCATTGAGTGAATTAAATTTCAAACAGTAATGCGTAATGATAGCAACATAGGCAGTATGTTTTATGTTTTTAATATGTATTAACACACAAGATTTTTTTTTTTTTTTTTACATTTCTTGCATGTATATTATTATTGTGGTGTTCTTTTCTTTCCCATCATGGCCCTGATTCTCTTCTCATGAGGAGCAGAGAACATCAAGACTAATTGCATTGAAATTAATGTCAATTGAAAATCTCAACTGCTTTGGTTAGCTGCCAAGTGCTGGAAGTTTCCCCTTTTTTCCTCTGGCCTTGATGGCATTTTTTGAAACTCCTTGTATGTGAGACCTCACCTACAGGTTAACGTTCCACCTCTGATTTTGCTTCCTCTGTGATGTGCCCAGCCAGGCAGGCTTGTGGTTTTGCTGTGCTCCTCTGCTAAATCCTCGGCATAACACCATGGTCGATCCCTGTGGCCGGAGCATCCTCTGTGCTCCGCAGACTCAGTCACTCAAATCCTTTCCGCTTGCCAGCCATCGAACAGTAACCTCACCTGCTGCTTTCTTACTTAAAAACGTCCCATCTATCACCAAGCGTGGTATGATCGTAACCATAACGTACAGTAAATTAACGCAGAGTGTTTAAAAGGAGTTCAGGCCCGTGCCTGAAGGAACTCCTTCCATGCTGCCTGTTGCAACCCACGGCTTCCCCGCAGCCACCAGTTCTCCCCTGTCATCCCTTGCTGTGTGACTTGTCAACATATTTTCAGCTCCTGTAGGGAGTGAAGCCTGCCTCTTTAGGAAAGCATGGCGTTATATAAATAAAAATATGCCATGTGCTATCTAATCCTGCTCATTGTACATATATTTTTAATGATTCATGTAGACATTACTTGCCCCCTCATTGTGCTCTTTCCTCTGTTAACAACTCTTCATTAAGAATAAGCAAGCAACTGTGCCCAGTCAAGCAGACTTTCTAAGAGCTGAAGGCCTAGGAACAATATCTAAGTCAAATCCACTACATAAAGAATGCATGTAACAAGAAAGCTGAACATCATCTTAAAAGTTGACATTTCCCACTTCTCAGACTATCTTGAGTGTGGCATAGCAACTGCCTGAGAAAGAGTAAAGATAATTTTAATGCAACATAAAATAAGGGGGAGGTGAGAAATACTACATTCTTAGTCAACATCCTCTATGAAAAATATCGCCATAGTATCTCTTTGGTGTAACCTACCTTTAAAACATGTACCCAGCGAGAAATTAATTCCCAGCAAATTCATAAGACCTTAGCTGAATGCTTTTAAAGAACAAGAAAGGAGTTCTGGAGGAGACCAGTGTAGGAAATTCCTTAGCATCAGTACAGCGTGTCTCAAGAATGTGATTTTCTACATCTTACCCCACTTTTGACACACCAATGCAGAGGTGGTGGGACACGGTCAGACCCTGTTTTTTTGCCTGTGGATTTCAGCAGTTGCTGGGGGCAGCCGCACAGCTGTGTATACGCAGCGTGGTCCAGGATTAGACCGTGCGTGTCACACCTTGCGGTTTCAGGGGCAAAATGGAGGCTGTTACATCTCACCGCTTCTCCAGTAGATCCACACCTGCTCTTGTCCAAAGAGCCTAATCCATCAGCAACTCTTCTGGAGGGCAGATTGCCACATTGTTGGGGGGGACACACACACTACCAAGCACAGTCACATGTTTTTCAGCATGCGATGCACTTCCAGCACCCATTGCAAGGCAGTCCTCCCAGGGAGCTCCAGCAACTGCTCTGAGCTCTTGTATAGGCTGGGACAGGACATAGATGGTTCCTCAGTGAGTGTTTACATAAAGCCCAGACACAATCTCTTCCAAAGGAAGAAAAAGCCAAGAAGCATTATTTAGTCTTGCTTCAGCAACTCATCACCATACTGAGTAGTACCTGCTTCAGCTGGGCACTGTCTCCACAGGGGCAAGGGATCCTAAATTAGAGTTGGTGTTGCAGAAACAGTCCCTCAGTGCTTTAGGATGTGTTTTGTTTGTCCAGGGGTCTCTAAAGTAGTCTATTGAATATACTTTATAATAGGTTTGCTATTTAAATTTAAATAGTGTTCCACTATAATTCGATACTTATAGGCTTAAGTGTAAAGAGTTTTAAATGTAGGGTTTTTTCATAACCTCATAGTTTACAGCAAGGCAAACCCACTGGATTATCTAGTCTAGCCACCTGTATATCACAGCCTATCCCGTTTCACTGTTTTTCCCATATTGAGCTCAGTAACTTGCAGTTTGAGCAGTTGCGCAGCCCATAGTTTAGTACTCTTAACATAATAAAATGTACATTTGTAAATAATTTTACTCTCTAAATAGCTTTACTTTCCCCCTTGTATCTATATGTCTTCAACTTGATAATGTTTCATTAAGTCAGTGCTAAGTTCCAGCACAATGGCCGGTGTTGCTTCAGCAGAGAGCGAAATGAGCTCTGAATTGGGTTTCCCTATTCATTTAAACTTGCAGTCTGCTTTGAAACTCCTTAGGATGAAAGTTGTGTTTATGTCTGATCGCTAACGTATGCCTAACCTTAACTCTGACTCAGCATGTGTAAGTGCTCCTCGATTCTATGCTCTTATATACCCCTTTATTGCATTATTATATGCTATATTCGTTAGGTGGTTCTTCTCTAGTCACTATAGAAGATGCCAAAAATATTGTGAATGATTTCTCTCCTGCAAATATCATCACAGTCTATTTATACACTGTAGCTTCTGAGATTCGATAAGACCAGAGTGTAATATGGCATGGATACAGATGCTGTCAAAGTTAAGTTAACACAACATATTTCATCGCCCTCCCACTTAACATGCGTAATACACAAATGGTTGCAAACTATCGCTCTTTTAAAGAAGCAAAATATATGGATTTAATTTTTAATGATTTAACTTGGTAATTAATCCAAATTATTAGTTAACAATAGCTAAAACAGAGAACTATAATGGATTCTCTAGATAATGAAAATATTTATTATTTTAATAAGTTGCATGGCTGGAAGTCTAAGTCAAGTCTTAGTCAACTGGCCACATATTGCTCTTGATTCACACATAGGACCCCCACGGAGGTAGGTGGATGGCTGTGTCCCCGAACGAAGAAATATAAATCGCTGCTTCCGAGTATTGATGACAACATCTATCATGTCAGCTGCAGAATTGATCCATCTTAAATTATGAGCCAGGGCTGAAGGAATTATGCCAATTAGAGAGACACAGATTTTTTTTCCTCTGTTTTTCTCTTTCCTATAATTTTTTCCCCACACAAAAGGCTTTGAGACCTATTTATATTATGAAAGTCCTTTTGTTGCCTGAGACCCAAAGAAAGAATTAAAAAGAAAATGTAATTGCTGAACAGAAGTGCTACGAGGGCCGTTTCAGGCTCAGGGGAGGGGAAGGTCAGGTTTTTAACCTGGAAACAAAAGGACTGAACCCAACCCTATGAGTGGGCTTTCCCTAGGGTCCGGGTCGAACAAAGCCCTTTTGCTGGACGGTGGCTTTCTCGGTGATGGGGAGGGCACGACCCGCTGGCAATGAGCACGGCAGGTACACACTGTCCTCCAAAGCAGAGCCCAGCAAGGGGTCTGCAGGTTGGGGTCAGGCACGGGGAGTGTGGGGGGCAGTGAAGAGGGTGTCCCCAGTGACAGCTCCCAATTGCCCATGCCTGCCAGTCACCCCCCAACAGATGTCAGGGGCCATCTCACGAAGTGGCCAAGCGGATGGAGGCCTGAGCTGGCCACCACTGCCAGCGGCACACAATGCCCCTCGGACCCAAAAGAGAAAGGTTTTTAACCTCTCCTTCATCTTTCCTCCAAAGATTTCTGAATTTGCGAGCGGTGTCAGATTCGGTTAAGCGATTATTACATATTTCCTTTTATCTTACGTTCCTGCCTTTTAAACGGCTTTAATAAATGCTGTAATTATAATTCTCGGTGACTGCGCCAGTTTTAAGGTTGCATCCTTTCAGAGCATCTCTCGGAGCAGCGGCTCCCTGAAGAAAACCTCCGCGTGACCGAGGTTGCTGCCTGGCTGCCTTCGTCGAGCAGGCAGAGGCAAGCCAGAGACAAAGGCAGTGGTGCACAGCGCAATCCCTGCCTGCCTCCACGCCGCGCCGGAGGCGCGGCGTGGAGGCAGGCAGGGATTGCGCTGTGCATGTTCCCCATCTCGAACCACTGCCTGCACCGCACGGGCAAGCCCTCAGCAAAGCCAGCGCCGAGACATCTGGAGAAGACTATGATGAGAGAGAGAGATATATATATATGTTTTGGGATAATTACATTTACAAACCAAAACAAGGAGGAGAGGCAGGTGGTCCTTGCTGAACAACCATGGGGGGGGTTCATGTGTGCTTTCTGGGGGTCTCTGGTGCTGCTGTGAGCTGAGGTTAGGTAACAGCAGCCAGGACCTGCCATGGGGCATGGGGTGGGGATGAGGGTATGGCCAACATGACATTCCCGTGCCGGCCCCTTGTCGCCCGTTGTGGTCCCCAGATCACTTCCTCTGGCATCTGAAACGGGCTGTTCCCTGCTTGCTGTCCCAGACAGGTCACCCAAACTGGGCATGGAGGTTGCAACCACCACCTGGCTTGAATACAAGTCCCCAGCAGCTACTCTTCTCCAAACCCGAGCAAGGGCACTCGAGTTGGGAGGCAGTTGCCTTGCCTTGCGGAGCAAGGGTTTGTTAGAGTCAAGATAACAGTCCAGGATCATCATCTGGCAGGTGTGGATCCGGACTTCCCAGGGGGTTACTCTTAGAAAGGGGCATCTAATGGTGAGGAACAAGAGATGACGGTGATAATGATCTGCCTGGGTGACAAGGTCACTATTCAGAAATAGCAGGCACTTCAAAAAAAAAAAAAACAGTTTAGGATGGGATCCTTTCATCAATTGGTAACGCCTCAGGACTTGCCATGAGTGCAAGTCAGCCTATCACTGCCGTGTCAAAATGTTTCTTCTGCCTTCCTCTAGCAGCTGCGGGCGCTGGTCAGTCCCTGGGCTTGAAGGATCGCTGTTTGGGTCCAGGGCGGCCCATCCGACCTTCCCTCACTATTTTGATACTTGAAGAACTACATGCTCAGCTAAGCCCCAGCAAATGTCTCTCAGCTGAAGCCCTTGTTTCTGGGCTACCGGGAGTGTCATTCAGGTGAATGTTTTGTTTCATGAGGGAAAAAGAGGGCCTTTTGGAAAGGCAGTAATGTGTTTAAAGCAATATTTCTGGACGTCTTAGTGGGTTTTTTATGTACAAAAGATTGTGTATCCAAGTTAAAGGGCACGGACCTTAGAGAAATTCAAAGGATCTTTTGAAAAGAGGTTAGATATTTTTAAAATTTATGACTGTGCACCCATGCAAATTGGAAAAGGAAATTAAACTATATCTGCAGAAAAGGAAAAATAAATCTACTTACACATGATGTAATTTAGAAAGTCAACTGTACCTTTGAATGATGTCTGGATGAAAGGATAAGGTAATGCTGAGGAAGGCTTAATATCTGGGCTTAAAAAGCCACATGGGGCCATAGGGGAAAAGGGATGGCAATATACATGTATACTCATTATGAAGAGTTTCCAGCAGAATGAAAACTATATCTACCTGGCTTTCGGCTAAGAGAGAAAGATACACAAACAGAGAGAGCAAGTACAGTTTTTTCAACCTCATCCGTGTTTTCTGTACAACTAGAGCTGTGCTCCACATAACTAATTTGAAAACCTACACACTGATATTTTTTCCTAAGTCTGGTTAGTATTTGTGGATCTCTATTTCCTATACTGTGCAAAATAAACTTCTAGTCAAAATAACTGCACTGAGAACAAGGGGAAAAAATGATGGGAGAGAGATGTAAAGCAGAAGGAAACAATTTGTGGGGGTATTTCAGGGAGACGTAAAGCACCATCCGACTTAAAGAAGCGACAAGAGTAATTCACAATATTTTCCTTTAAACTAAACGTGGAAGTTGTCTGTGTTTCAAGCCCGGCGTGGCACAGGGTGCTACCATCCGTGTACCACGTTAAAAGAGCCAGTGATCTCAGCTCAATTCCTCGTGAAGAGGTACTCGCCGCGCAGTGCCAAACAATTGGGTCCCTGGATAATAATTTTATTGGAGAGGCCAAGAAGGGAACGGCCATGGAATTAATATCGCTGCACTGTGCTGTTCCGATTCTGAGGGTGAGAGAGGACTTCGCTTTATAATGCTGACACTGCAAATCCCTTAATGAGCACTAAATTCGCTTAACAAAATTCTAACTCCCTCAGATTTCTGATGTAGCTTAGCACGTCGGCTTTACCTTGGAGTTTTCTGTGTTTCGCTGGTCTGTGCCATCAACCTGAGCATCCATAAAGCCCATATTCCTTTTTATTCACTCTACCTGTTTATTCCTTAATATATTTACCCTTTTCTTAAGAGCTTCCACTTGGTTAAGACTTGTTCAAGTATAAGCTCAACAGGAAGCATTTTCCTTTATACTGTAATAACTCTATATTGTTGCCTAGAGGGTGACAGAAAGTAACATAAGATTCATAAAAATATAACTGTCTGAGCCAAGTAGATAGAATTATGGTAAGCATTAACCAAAGCGTATTTCTCTGTCCTATAGGGTGAAATCAGAACATCTTAATGTTTTCTTTCTTGGGTCACATAATTCTGCAAAAGAACACCAAGAGAAATGCCAGACTGCTTCTGCTTGATGGTTACGTTCTGTACCAGCCTTTCGAACAGGTTTGCAAATAAAATTACTTTATTTCATTACGTGTCATTTTACATTTTGCCCATGCATCACCCCACTGAGACCATTTGGTTTAAGACATTTTTTTTTAAGCTATAACCAACTGGAATTTTAAACTCATTTAAACTGTAATTCAGGATGCTTCTAGTAGCCCCTTTTCAAGTTTAACCATTAAATGAGTACATCCTTAGAAAAAGAAAAATGTGTGTCTTATCCTCATTTATTTTTTATCCAAGTGATATTAAAAAACTTCAAACTTCCAAAAGACACACTGCTGGGGAAATTTTAACCCTATTGGAACAGGCATGGTAGTTTCTGAACACAACTTTTCTTCTTTTGTTTTCTTTAAGTTGGATGAGGCAAATGTAGGCATGCTAACTTTCCTTTCTGAGCCAAGGGGAGTGAAATAGCCCATACATCTCTCACTCTCCTACAGCGAGGAGGTGGCTGAGCCCCGTCCTCCACAACACCGCACTCCTTGCTCCCGAAAGAGGGGGTCAGCATTTTGGATCTGAAATCCAGTAAAGCCATATGTTCTGTGTCAGCAGCTAGACCAGCTCCATTAGCATCAGTAATAAGCTTTTTGATAATGTCCTACCATGCTGCAGAAGAGCTACCCATGTAGAGCAGCTGCCTTCAGCAAAGAGGAAGCAAAATTATAATAGTAGCAGGAGAAATGCCACAGGCAAAGTCATGAAGGTGATATTTGTTAGCAGTTGTGGCTTGAGAAAGAAACCTCGCACCTGAGAGATTGAAAGAATAAAGGATGAGATGGTCTATTATATTATTTTCATTATCTCATTTCAATATTTAGTTAAATTAGGAAGCCTTAAATAAGATGGAACTAGGTATAGTTGTGTCGAGTAGACAGGATGGAGTTGAAAAGTCTAGGCCACCTTTTGCATCTCTAGACTTGAGGATTCTGATGTTTTCTTTGTTCTGGTTGCCTGGTAATAATTTAATATTTTTATTTCTATATTTACTTTAATTCTTAAAAAGCCAAGAGGTGGAGATATGTTGACAGACTGGAAAACGAAGCTATTATTAATTAAAATTATTTTAAGTCTAAGATTAAAATAGTGCTCCTGCATATAAATTTGCTTCAATGAGCTGGACCCACTGTAATGTTAAATCACTGCATAAATTAGGAAATGTAGCAGACATACTGACTGGGGACTAGATGGTGCCACCATTTTAGATGGTGCAGATTCTGTTTTCCCTATATCCTTCTTATGTGCACGTGCAGCTTAGATGCCACTAGGTAATTGTCCATCTCCAGTACAAATTAATTTTTTTCTCTTAAAAGGGGCTAGTCCAAAGTCCATGAAAATGAGTGGAAATTTCCCAGCTAGCTTGAGTGCAAGTTGGACCAGGCCCAGAAAGAAACAGAGTAGAGAAATTTGGGAGGCAGTGGTTGTCTCTGTTGTTTGCTGGTAGAGCTGGAAGGGAAATCTTGCAAAATACCATGCAGCCTGCTGTTCGTTATGTCTAACTAATACATGCATTCACTATCAGTGAGCCTCTGAACAAATCTAGCTTCATCTGAAAAATCAAGCAAGGAGGGAAAAAAGCTGCTATATAAGATAGTAAGACATTCATGAAGTTTTGGAGGTTTTATGTCACTTCTCTGTAATCACAGTGAGTGGTGGCAATCTTGTATTCCCAAGTATTCAAATTAAATTAAATTGTAATACTGACCACCATCAATCCAGCTTATGAAAAACCATGCTCTTCCATCTGCTCGGTGACCTGGAGTGGGGAAAACCATGGCAATCTCTGCAACAACAGAGCCCCTGCGTGAGGTACGACAGCCAAGAAGGGAGGTTCCCATTGGAGTCTTTATATGTCCCACTGCAGCAGCAGCAGCCCAAAACACACGTACCCCTCCAGAGCCAGAGTGGAGGGCTATGCCTGGCCCATGCTGTGCTGAGATGGGGGTCAGCAGAGGGACCATTATGGCTAATCCTGGGGCCAGGTTGTGCTGATTTACAACAAAGTACCGTCAGCTGCACGTGATCCCCAAGTGACCACCCAGCTCTTCAGAAGTGGTCTATAACTTCTCCATCCTGTCCTCTTCTTGCCTGTAATAAAACACTGTCTGCACTGAGGTGAGGTGACTGTTCCTCTCCCCTCTCCCCCATAAACGAACATTACACTCTGAGGCTGAGCTTGTCCATGGGAGGGCAAATTGGGGGCCAGGAGGGAACATGAGGAGTAGGATCCTGGATCTTACTCCTGCACACCCAGCAGTTCAGATAGGTACAGAAATCCAGAGGCAATGTGCAGTCTGCCAGACCCTGTAGAGTCAGGCTGCAGAGACCTGAGGCTCACAGGACTACTGCAGTGTCAGCTTCTTAAAGAGCAAATGGAGAAGAGTAAAGCTATCCTTGTTCCTGGTGTGACATCCCTCATGACTCTTCTTCAGCAGAAGTGATCTGCATTCCCACATGGTCTGCAGGGCAAGCTATAAAATAAACTGGAAAAAATCCAAACAAGACAGCAGAGCAGCAGAAAGCACTGACAAATGCACTGTAGCAGAGCTGTCAGCAGGGGCTTCACCTGCTGTTGCAGGATTGCCTTTCTCTCCAGCACCACATGCGGATACCCAGGCGAGATTAAAAAAACAGGCAAAAACATTACATCCCGACAATGCTGATGCATGAAGGAGTTAATATTGAGTAGTGCTGGAACTGACTCTTAGTTCATGCAGGAGCACTTGTGAAGTAGTTCAGCTGAGTTCAGCTGAGTTACACCAGAATATTCCTGCACTTCTTGTACAGACAAGAGCTGATGAAGACCTCACAGAAATGCGTATAGGCATTACAGATACATAGATCTACTTTTATAGGTAACCATTATATCAGTTTTCTGACCGGAAGGGCAGCCTGTTCTGCCCTGGGTCTTTCTGTCCCAGCCACCCGTAGAGCAAGCACAGCATCCTGTCCCATGACGGAGAGGTGTAAGATGGCAGTGCAATTTCACATCTGTGACCAAAAAGTCACGATGCAAGGTGAGGACCGAAGACTTTGCTGCTCCCCTCCTTCCTTTCTGTGGAGGAGAGCTGGGACAAGGGACTTGATGGGATCTCTAACAACCTCTCTGGGACTGGCTATCATGTTGTAAGCAGGGACATATATATCCCCCAAACTGTTTATTTGCGTGACTGCAGAGGAAGAAGAGGATTTGCCCCAAGTGCCTTCTTATTTATGTTCTCTCCTAACTGTTTTATTATGCCTAATTTGTCATCCTTAGAGGATGCCTCTTATCATGTGCAAATTCTTTTTAAATTATTATACTGACACAGAAATAATAGATGCCTGATTTACATTGTAATCTTCGGTAAGAGGGATGTTTGTATTTTTGAAAGTGTTATGATTTTAGTTGCTTCTCAGTGGGTTTTTTTTGGCTTGTGATGTTGTATTGCAATGTACAGAAAGGAAAGGGAGTTCATTAGAGACACCTCACGACGAGATCCCAAATCCTAGTCCCTGCCTAGGACATGGCAGTCATCACTACAAACAGCAAAACATTAAAAAGCTCTTAAGTAAATAATGACTGAGATGATGATATAGTGGGAAAAGGAGTAAATTTTCAATTCACTAGGGTTAATAGTGATAGGCTCTATTTTCTAAACAAAGATTACTACCCATTCTCTGGAGCACACATACACTAAATACACAACCACAACATTAAAGCTGAGATAAGGAGGCAGATAAAACTCACAGCGGGAAGCTCCATACAATGCAGCATTTACAGACGAGCTCCCACCGTACTGTTTAAACCCGGTGCTTTGGCACTACTGCGTTTAAGGCAAGAAAGCGAATCAGCCCACCTCCACCACGTAAGCCGACCTCAGCCCACTTCACGCCACAGAGCTCCAGCTCTGAGGAAGTTCTCACCTCTCCTGGAACAAACCCAGCTAATGGCTGCGCAGAAAAAGCACGTATTTTTTTTTAGCTCTCACAGTCCTTGACACATAGCAGTTTTTATCTCATGGCAACATTTAAAATGCGTCTTTTCCGGGTGAGATTGCCTATGTGAATTTGGAAAGGAAGGCATCATGCCCTGTCCAATGCCGTGTGCTGCCGAGGTCAGTATTTGGAGTGAGGACCTGTATTCTTCTTTATGACTTTCAATGTCACTCTGTGTGCTGGGCCCTTTTGTCACCTTAGCGAAGAAGAAAATTACTTGGGGAAGTGAAACTCATTTAGAAACACCTTCTTTTTTCCATGGGATCAACTCTTTTGCCTGGCAGTAGATGTGTCCTCTCCCTACAAATGAAAACAACAATACTGAAGAGCAAGGGCCAAAATCAAGCCAAAGAGTAATTTAAGATCAAATGAAAGGGCAAATGGTAAAGTTTCATTAGTACTCTTCCCACTAACCACTGACCCTGCTGTGCTGCTCCTCCTGCACGTGAGAACAGCCTGGGATACCAAGGACAGGAGTCCCATCTCTATTTCTCCAACAGGAGATGCATTAAATGCAAAACCAGCAGCAGTTTCATTTTCACTACAAAAAAAAAAAGCTCTTTTTATCTTTCATGTAGTTATTTAATGTCCCTCCTTTATAGGCCAGCCTTCAGAGTCATGGCACAAATGATTTTACTGGCTATCTGACTGTCATTCTCTTTAACACAGTCTGTGGTTCGCTAGTTGATGATAGCTTAAGCGGAATTTAATTGGTAACATATTGTCAGTTGAATTAGAGGCCATATGATACAGATTTAAACCTTGGTAATTTTTGCATGAAGAACAATCTGTCAACAAATCACAGCAAGAAAAACAGCCATAAATCAGTTTGTCAGGTTTATTAGTAATTGCAGAAGTTTTGTCGTCTTGTTTGACTAGAGCCTCTCTTTCCCAGCTGCCAGAAAATGTTTCTCTAGATGCAGGTAACTTTGTAGGTGTGCAGATTTTATGCTTCCCGTGCATAGGGATGTACATAAACATATACAGGGATATATGCAATTGCAAAGCACTAGAGATAATGACCTAGACAGCTCCTCCAGCCCTGTCTTCCTAAATAGATGAAACCGCAGCACCACACATAGATGCACTATAGAGTCACATCCACATACATTTAACGATATAAGCTGAGGCTACATTCAGAGGAGGACATTGCACTTTTTCTATGCCTCTGTATTTCTGCTGACTGATTTTGCATCATTATGCTTCTCCTGATAGACTCACTTTTTTTTCTCCGAAGATTCATGATAAAACTTTCCTGGCTCGAAGCTGGGACATTGACACAGTCCTTTTCTTTTTTTCTGAAATTGTGCAGTTCTGAAGCCATTTTTCCAACTCTGACAATATTCATCCCTGTAGAGCGTTCCCCTAGCATGGATTGTATCACAAGTGATCGAGCTGGCTTCATGACACGAAGCAGAGTTAGCTTTATCTTGCAAGCCGGATGAAGCACAGAGAAGGATGGGTTCGTCTATAGGGCCTCAAGGAGAGGGACTGCCTCTCCCATCCTGGAGTCTGCGGAAACATGGTGAAGGACCACATCTCCTGCAAAGCCCTTCTCAGGGGTGTCAGAAAGGGGCCCTGTAAGTCACCTAGCAGAGTCCCCTTATTTTGGGGTAGACACCCACTATCGGGTATACATATACACCCCCTTCCTCTCCCCCACTGCACACCTATGGACACCAGTCGTCCTCTCATGCTAGCCTGTGTCTACTAAGCAGAAGCTGTCCTCTACCATAGAGGTGCACAGGGGTGTCCCCTTTGGTTTATGTCTAACAGGATTAATTTTTCTTAATAGTCAGGAATATGCAAAGAGAAGGTAAGGCGCCGATTGAACAGATATCCAGTGGGCATCATTATGAAAAAGATGGGAAATCACAAAAAAGTGCCCCATAAATATTTTATTTAAAAGGATGCCTTATGTATTGCGATTACCCTTGGGTGACAGCGACTGACAGAGCATGTCTATCACTCACGATAAAAATTGCAGGATGATCTGCACCACTGTTCATAAGCATGATATAAGGCACAGTAGTTGTTACAGCAGCATAATGTTCCTATGCAGTAACAAATATACTACGCAGAGACATGCACATAATTAAAACGACACTCGCTGGCTTGCTAGCACCGTTTGCCAAAGAATAAGTTGCATGCAAGTGGATTTGCATACAAATGAGATACTGTCAGAACAATAATGGGACTTTGATAAGACCACATACTCATGTCATTAAGTCACTTCAATAGCTAAGGAATATTTAGTTAGCATTAAATGAGAATAAAAGTTGATCGTTTCCCCTTCCCCCAAATTAAAACAAAAGCCAACAAGGTACATCCAGTTAAAAATAATAGGACATTTTTAAATTGAAAAGATACCACTGTTAATGACATCTTTTAAAAGTTTTATGATGTACTGTGGAATTAACATTGTACTTTTGAACACAGAAGCGAAACCTATTTATTGATAAGAGCTATTTTCACTGACACTCCATGTCACCTCCCTGCTTGGGAAGCGCAGCTGTAGTATGGTATGTGATTTTTTAAAAAATAAATAGAACTTTTAAACTAAGACATTTAAATTCATGCTTATATTTAATTTTATGCTTAAGTGTAATTAAATCAGCATGGATTAAATACCTACTGAAATCTTCTAGTGAATCAAGAGCCTTCAAATCGTCCTATTTTTTTACTGTGCTTGGAGACCTCTTGGAAGTGTCTGAACTTTGGGCTTGATCCAGTCATGCTGAAATAAATGGGAATTTTTACATTGACTTCAGTGAAAACAGGTCCTTTGGGAACGATCTGAACTGAGATGTATTGCTCTACTTAGCTGGTAAAAAAAATTCCAAAACCTTTTGGAAGACCATCTTATGGCAATCTCAAGGTCTGTACATCCTATGTGTTTTAGAAGTAAACAGGCTTACAGTAATTTTGATGGTTTTGCCTGTAAATAATCAGAGGAAAAGTTAAACACTGAAGTAAGAAGTTTTCAAAGGAGAAGTCAACACTTAAAATAGTCTTTTGCTAGTGGTGGGAGACCTGCTAACCCTATATTGCAGGAAACGGTCTTGCAAATTCGTTAACTTCTTTTCTAACTTGAAAAATGGTGCAGGAGTCACTCAGAGGAGGGTAAAAATTAATATTAATGATTTCATTTTGACAGGAATGAAGTCATTACCATGCACATTTCCAACGTTTTTCAACAGTTAATTTTAGCTGCTGAAAAAGACCTCTCTTGCTAACTGAAAATATGGTAATTTCACATTAAAAACTGTGTATTAAGAAGTCTTTCTTTGCCAAAGTTACAAGCGCTTGACAGGGTTTTATAAACCACACTGAGCACCTCGCAAACTTTCAATCACACGTTATGAGAGGACTAAAAAATCCAAAATTAAAATCAGTTGCCTGATTCAGTTTTTGTAATGTGTAATTTTTTTTTAGTTACTGCTATTATGCCAGGGCAGTTGGAAGTGATGGAGCGACACACCAAATGGTGGGGTTCGCTCCTCCATCCCCGGTCGCTCCCCCTCCCCAGCCCTGCTGCCGATCCTCCTGCCATTTCGCCTTCCCAAAAGCTGTGCTGTGTAACTATCCGCTTGCACCCACCGCCTGGGGCAAGCGGTGCAGGAGCCCTCTCAGTGCTGCGTGTGAGCTATGTACTGATAAAATAAGGCAAATAGCTCCCTCCCAATGCTGTCAAACCTACAAAATACACAGCCCGCTAAACAAAGGAGATGGCCTTTATTTCCTTTCCATTCTAATCATCTTCAGGGCTATTTGTAACAATAGTAGGCATAACACTGCCAAGCGCAAATGTGATTTCCAAGTTGGAGTTCCTTTCAGAAAATGGATTAGTTCAATTTTCCAGATGTCAGACAGGTGTGCAGTTAAGTATACACTGGAATTCAGTTTTGGTTATTAACACGCATAATGACTATTTGGCTATGACAATCAGATCCTTATTTTCAAAATCTACCATTTATTTTTCTAGTACATTTACTTCACTTATAGCCACCAGCCAAACCCAAGATCAGCTAGAAGGAAATTAAGAACGGATTTATTATGCTTGCGCTGTTTGTATCACATTCATCATCACTAGAAGAAAGTGACTGCGAAAAGGAAGGGTAAAGAGGTTTTATGCCAATAGAGAAAGAAATGAGGATGTGTCATTCAATTCCATGTGGTGGTGTTGGGAAAAAGATGAAAGAAAATGCATTCGAAATTTCCCCGTATCACTTGCATCCCTTGGCCCTTTGCTTGGCAGAAGTCATTCACTTCCAGAGCAATCTTACCCCTAACTCCAAAAAAATTCCCCACCCCCCAAAAACCCATCGTCTGCAAGTGGCTTGGACTTGGAGTTATACAGGTCAGTATCTTTGAAAGGTTACTTTTGCAAGGAAAAGCAAAAATAGTAAGAGATGTTTCTGTATTAGCTTCTCTGACAAGGCAACCCTTGCTCATGCTGGCTTCTCACATTACATTTTGAATGGGCTGAAACTGGGCAGAGGAATCCTGGGTCAGCACCAAACGTAAGGAGAACTGATCACGGCACTAAAAGGTTTGCTTCTGTATCTGGATTCAACCCAAGGGTTTCAATTCTAGGCATCTCTGTATACCTTCATAATACTGGATGGAGTTACTACAAAGTCATAACAGTTCAAGATATTAATTAATCTATATGAGCTAAAAGCAGATAATTTAGAAAAGCAGTTCTGTGAGGCCTTGATATAGCAATAGATTTGGTTTCAAAGAAGCTGCCGGTGTGCTTGAAGCCATGTAAATGCTATGTCATATGTGCTGTGGTTTATCTGTTGTACTGCTGGTATGGATCCCGAAAGTATTGTTCACTGATTGCTGGTTAATTAGGCGCTGTTAATAAATCAATAAACTGCTTTGATCCCGATGATTGTTTTTTCCTGCAGCAGACATAATCTATCTTTAGCCATTTTGGATAGGCCACAAGGTTGTGACCACTCTATGCAGCCAGAGAAAAGAAGTGTGCAATAGTCGCTGATGAGAATTTTCAGTATAATAAAGCATGTCTCCATCTTAATAGTGAAGTGAGGGTGTAAAACTTAGATCTTATAAGTGGACACAAGAAGGAACCAGGACATAACAGAGGTCAATTTGGCTTGGTAAGCATGGCAAGTATTTTTCCAGGCTTATTAAGACTACTGAGATCCTGCTGAGTCTGTCAGCCCCACACGGTTTTAAATCTGCTTCCAGTTCCAGGCAAGCGAGACTTCCTTGGGCACTTTCTTGCATGCTTCTCTCTTTCACAAACACACCTACACAACATCTTGCTGGTTGTTAAGCTTCAACAGCCTTTTCTGAGCTTTCAGAGCACTGTTCTATTTCGCAGATGCCAAAATACCTTAACTTGACCCAGTCCCTGGGTTGGTTCTTTTAAAATTGCCTTACTGACATTTTAACAAGGAACTTTGTATCAAGACCAAGTAAAGACTGCTGGATCTGGTTGTTCCACTTTGCAATTTTTGTGCCCAGATATTACAGTATTATACTTTTTTCAATGAGCAGAATTAAGACTTATACCTGGCAAAATACCAGATGGAGTTAAAAGAAAAAAAATGAAATTTCCTTTTCCAATTGAAGGTAGACATTAGAAAATAACCTCTTCAGCTATTTTTCACTCATTTTTATTAATTTTGAGGATAGTGTCAGATGAAACATGGACTAGTTCTTTTCTGGGTCAGGCTCCATGAGAGTGAATTAGTGTAGGTGGAACCAATAATAACTCCAAGGAACACTGAAAGCAACATCATATAAAGGTCTCTCAGCACCTTTGAAGTTGCATTATGGGTCAGAGCTCCTTCATTATCGTTGCTTGTTCAAGTAACACGAGCAGAACTGGGCCTAGAGAGGCCTCTCCTGTCACAGCATAGGCCCTTCTTAACCTCAGCTCAAAGTATTGCCTTGTTGTACTAGCACAGTACTGGAGATGCTTGCTGGCCCAGATCTCAGTGGCTGGCCCAAACTGGCAGAATTGTCTCAGAGGTACCAGAACAACCCCAAACCTAACAAACACAAGGCTCTCAGGGAAAAGGGATTCCCTCTATTGAACATGGGCTATCACTGGAAAAGGTGGGCAAAGGTCTCAAGGATCTTGAGAGAACCTGAAAACTTGCGCACTTTTCCCAGCCACGTCGAGTGGTGCAGTAAAAGGCAGCAGCTCTCCCTAGGACCTTTCCTTGTGTGGTATCCCATGAGCACTACACCTACAGCATCACCAGTAAGATTACCATACGAATTCAGCTGGTTTCCAAACAAAACGCTGTACTGGATTGAGTTTGCCCCCAGTACAGCACAGGAAGACCTAGTATGTGCGAGGGGAAGGAGAAGGTGAGCAGGAAAGATGGAAAGGGAAAGCAAAGCTATGAAATAAATTTGTTTAGCATTTAAATATCACAGTGATGAATATAACCTAGATGGGAGAAGCCCATGGGGCTTTTCACGCATTTTAAGGTGTGAACCCACTTAAATGATTCGCTGGAACATGTCCCCAAAATTTACTTATCTCTTTAGCAAAGGAAAACAATGCTAAATACTGACTTTTTTAATGAAGTCAAGCAATTAAGAGAGGAGTACATTCTTAAGCTCACTGTGCAAGTTGAGCCAATTATAATCCTAAAGCAGAATGGTGAAGCCAGTGTTAATTAGCCAGAGAAGGGAGTCATCAGGTCAAATTTACATCTCAAAGAACTACAGTAGAATTCCATGAACAAAAAAGAAAAATAATGTTACAAGTTTTGCTAAGTTCTGAAACAATCAGGATTTGGCAGTTTGGGTTGTTTTTTTTTTAAAAAGAAGCTAAACATTGGGCTAACTTTCTCCCATTGAAATCAACTTTTTCACTGACTTTCCTAGAAGTATAATCTTGGCAGTTATAAATTCTTATGAAAGTGAAGTGTTGGAAAATAATTATTCTGTGAGGTAGCAGTACACAGAACAAGACTATGAAAATGTAACTGTTCTGTGCTACACTTTCCTACTGTTTGGTAAATAACTTCCAAAGATATAGGAAATGTTTTAGCGTTTCCAGTTGAAAGTGAAAAACTAAGCCATTAACTGAAGAAGTTAATACATATTTTTATTTAAAAGTGGTGTTTATATATATATGTATTTAAAAATTAGTTGAATGGTAATATAGAGGACAGACTGAAATATATATATACATATGATTCCCCTTCTAAAGAAAGTGACCAATAGCACGCTTCTATTTTGTAGGCCAATTATTCAAAATCAGGCACTGTTTTTTCCAATGCTACATATGTTTTGGAATGGTCTTCTTTAAGTACAAATCTGATTTTCAAAACATTTATTTATACTCTTTTGCATCAATTATTTTTAAAAAATAAAAAAACCCATTGAACTGTGATCAAATGAGTATGCCAATATTGGTGTTGCCATTCAAAGTTGTTTTGCATTAGAAAGTGCAACCACTTTTCCCCCCGTTTTTCCATCAGGGAAGTTGTTTTTGTAAGATCACATATTCATTCAAAAACATAGTTCAGACACACTGGCTGGCTGACCCAACACCCCATTCACTTTTAAAAAAAGTGTTTTCATGTTTGTTTCTGTAGCTTGGATCTAGGTCTCTATCACGTTGCTCCCTTCATCCTAGTGGTTTATTCAACCTGACAAAGCTTCGGGGTTTTTTTTTCTTTTATTCAGTGCAGCTGAGAAAACCCTCTTACAATGTGTCAATTTTAATATTTGCTTACTCCACCAATGCACAAACGAGTATATCAAAGTCTCCCTTTGGGGAAGCGGCAAATGCAGTTGTTGATGCTGTACCACACAGTGCTTGTAACAGCGTCTGGGTAGCTGATCTCGGGGCTGATAAACCTACCTGCTCCCTCAGACTACTTGCTTCTTTCTCTCCTCCACCCTCCTTATAGTCTTCATCTTTCTGGCAAGACTTGATGCTGTTGCCTCAGTGAGCCGGGACTCGTTCTGGTCTCACAGGAAGGTTTATGGACCAGTAAATGTTTGCAATGTTTGGGACGCTTTCTGAAATCCTGTTCCACCAGTCTCCAAAGTGAATGAAGATTGCACTGGAAAGGCCTCAAAAATTAATTAAAAAAAAATAAAATTAAGGGTTCAGTGCATTTGTTTTCACTACTTGTTGTTTCTACTAATTTGACTGGAGTTGAAATTGGCCTTAATTTTCTCTTAGTTCATAAAGACTGATTTTTAGAAGTGCTGAACGCGCCATTTCCCATGTGTGGAATGGGGGGAGTCGCAGGACCTTCGCACCTCGGAACATAGGGGCTAGTCCAGCTTAAGCCAGGTTCCCAAAAACCAAAGGAGTTTAAACTTTCCAATAAGCGCTCAAAAATTTCCTCAAACACAGACAGGGACAAGACTTAGCACCCAAGGGGAGGATACATTAAGCAGCACTTTTATTTCCCCTTGAAATTGTGATGTGAAAAGCACTGTAGAAATGCAAAGTGCTACTGTCACAGCTGTTCTCAGAGTTGGTAGGGTCACCTGCCTTTTTCCTTTGAGGCAAAACACACAGCTATGATTTTTTTTTTCTCTGTGGCTCCTACAAAGACTGTTGTCATATCTTATTTTACACATAGAACAGACATGAAGATTTTATTATTAAAAATTGTCTTTATAAATTGGCCATGTAATCAGATGACAATTTAGTACCTAGTCATAACTTTACCTGGTCCATATTACTGATTATTGCCATAAAGATGAAAATTAAGGATGTTACTAAATGTTTTATTTTTGAGGAATATTTTTGATACTCCACTCATGACTTTCTGCTCTATTAATGTGTAAGCTTTCATCAGTCACTTGAGTTATCATAGAATCATAAAATGGTTTGGGTTGGAAGGGACCTTTAAAGATCATCTAGTCCAACCCCGCTGCCATGGGCAGGGACCCCTTCCACTAGACCAGGTTGCTCGAAGCCCCATCCAGCCTGGCCTTGAACACTTCCAGGGATGGGGCATCCACAGCCTCTCTGGGCAATCTGTGCCTCACCACCCCCACAGTGAAGAACTTCTTCTTTACATCTAATTTAAATCTACCCTTTTTCAGTTTAAAGCCACTACCCCTTGTCCTATCACTACATGTCCTTGTAAAAAGTCCCTCTCCAGCTTTGAGTTATCTGGTAATTTGTGTAATACTTGTGAAAGTGTTTCTGTAACAGAAACGTACGTGAGCTATAGTTTTAAGAGATTCTTTAGTGGAGAGAATTTCAGGTTTTTTACTGTTTTATTGTTTGCCCCTTTATCTCATCATATCAAAATTTAAAAATTGATCAACATCACCTCAGAGGACAGGATCTGATGTTTTTTAAGAACACCAATTTTTAGTAAAAACTGCCTCTGTTCTATCAACAAAAATATTTACAAAAATAAAGGCACATGCAAGTCAAGTATGAGTTCTTGCAAGCGACTACTAGCTAGTATAATGCCATCACCATCTGCAGAGAGACTCACAATTCTTAGAAAACATTTGAACTGACATCATGGGGCAAATGGGTTATAAGGGACACTGCAGTCAATGGGAGAGTGATCGCACACACACACGTAGTTGTGTGTTGTGTTTGTGCATCTATACATACTTATGTACTTACGGGATATGGAAATACATTTATATAAATACTTGTATATTATCCTTGCTTGTAAGCCTGTCTTTTTTAAGAATTCAGTATGAAACTATTATAAGATAAAGGTTTCATTTTGTCATCAGAAATTCTATGATGTGCATAAAATTAGCATTTACGAGATTATAGGTTGGTTGTAAAATTTTCTGTTGTTGAAACCTGGCTTATGTAGAAGTAATTAATTTTGCTCAATTGGATTTTCTAAAAATGCTTTTTTTGATTGCAACAGTATGAGATATTTGATGTAATTTAACTGTGGATTTCTGAGGAGGGGTTTACTGTCTGAGATAGAGTTGCCTATTCTTGAGCAAGCGAACTATTATACAACGTTATGTTTTGTGCTACTGTGTAATGAAATGCTATAATTGATATAGGTCTTTACCACACTGACTATCATACAGTACAATATAAAATAAATTACCAGAAAAGAACAGCATTTTTCTAATCCTAGATGCTTATATAAAGCATTTTGGATTGTTGCATTTTAAGGAAGTGACAATTATTCTCTCCATATTCACTTGATTCATGAATAGTGCAATTTTCAAGCATTTGTATTTGGTTAACAGTGCTCAGAGAAAAAGCCCCATAACAAATAGTCAAGTGGCTATAAACCAGATCCTTCCATGCTGACAGACTAATTAATCTGATCAGTCTTGAACACCAGTGTTTGTCATGTGAGCAGTCAGCATTCAGCGGCAGCCAGCTACAGCAGTCACCTATAAACGCTCCCCAGTTGCCTTAGGGCTTCATGCTGCTCCCACCAAAGCTAAAGGCAAAATCTTTACTGATCCTGGCTTTTAGAAAATCAAGTAACATTGGCTCAGTAACTGCTGCTTTCCCACAAAAACAAATACAAAATGGTAAACTGGAAATTTGCTCCTCAAAAGCTGAATCACCAAGTTCCTAAGGACGACTGCATGTGATTTTGTCTGGCAGGAGCCTGCCCACCCAAGAGTGGTTCCGGAGCTGGAGGAGGAACCTGACCTCCTCTCGACTTCCTTGGCGCACACCAAATGAGCTGTGCAGAGCCTTGCAGCCTCCTGTGGCCATACCCAGCTCTGTTACGAGTGCAAATAGGTAGCTGCGACTATTATGTGCATAGATGTAAAGTGATCGCGATTAAATGGTCATGCTGTAGTGTGTTAGCAGCTCAGATTTTTAAGAAAATCTACAAGAAAAGTACATTCAAAACAATTAAAAAAAAAAAAGCTGCAGCCAAAAACGCTGCTCATGAAAGAACAAATACTGTAAATACAGAGGATCTGGGATTTTTAGGAATTTTTAAATTTCTCCAGTTCATGAGCAATCTTTCTCAAAACTCATGCTACAGGTCACAGCAACAGGCTGGTAATTTTTTGCCATTTGAATAAAGCATCATGTACTAAAGCAAAGGAAGCTTGTATTAAATTCCTATCATCCTGAGAACACAGCAAATTTCTAGCAATATGCTACCAGGAATAATATGAAAAACATAAAATCAAGTTATAATTTTTGCATTTATTTATTTATTTTCACAAAATTCTCATTAAATTTCATATCACATTATGAGCAGCAATTGTTGCTATAGAAAAGCAACAACCTAGAGCATCAGATATTCTCTGGTGGATCTTTCAGACCCAAACCTGCTTAGCTTTTAAGATTAGACAAGATCAAGCCTACTTAGACAAGGAAGGCCATCTGTTTTCAAGGATCCAGCTGCTATCCCTTCAAACACAACTCACTGTGGACTCCTGTAATTTATTAATCCCAGGATAAACCTGCAAGTCTGCAATATCATTATTTGACTTCTTTATACCATTAGCTTGAACATTTTATCAACCACTGTGCAGGTAACAGTCAAAAAGCTAAGGAGATTTGTCAACCCTCATAATTAATATGTCCCTTCTTTTAAGTTATCAAGACTCCAGTTCAGCACAGACTTAAGCACTTTCTGTGTGTGGGCAGTTCGGAGGAGAAGATTAAAGACTGGCACGTGTTTAGGATCCTTTCAATATCTGGGACCTGTGTTCAAGGTTTTGTTTGTGCAAATTTGTTTTTGAAATTGGTCCTTACATGCACACACACAGATGTGTGAGCATGGACACATACGATGCTATTTTGTTATTTTTAAATTTGTCATTTCTTCTTCAGAACGGGGGAAGCTGAAGACTCCATTCAGCCCAGGTGAAACTGGTATTTTTTTTTAAACCGAACAAGTCTGGAGTTACCTCAGCCCCCAGAATTTATGTGCTGGATTTAAAAGTGAAAAAGGCTTTTTCTCAGTCAGACAACTCCGAATTGGCTAAGTGACTGGATGGATGTTAATAAAACTTCCCTTTCGTCTGCAAAATGATCGTGTCTGGTCCCAGGTGGAGCATGATAAATCAATGCAAAAGCTACTTTTCTCAGAAAGTTATAAGTGACAGAAAATAAGGGTTTAGAACATAAGTGCCATGTTAGTTGCGGTTTCAGAGTGTTACTGCTATGATGGTGCAATCCACCTGCTAAAAGCACATTTAACAAGATAAAATAAATACACTTTTTTATGTATGCACGAGTATATAGTTGAGAAAACCAGAACTGTTAGCCCTTACAGTGTACTTTCCCGGGAAGCTCTGAAGGAGTCTCTCATTCAGGTTTCTCACATAATTATGTGTCTCCTAAGACCACCACGAAGATGTGCAGAGTTATCAAACCTTTTTGCCTGAGCAGAGCCAGTGGTCATGCTCTGCCGTGCTCTCTGCCTGGAAAACAGCAGGAGGAAAGGGTGGGTCGGGGGTTTCCATTTTCAGGCTTTTCATTTCCGGGTCATCCCAGATGTCTTTTTGAAGAAACAGAAAGTGAGCATTTAATAGTGCATTGTCTTAGATAACTTCTGTCTAATCCCTTCAGCCTCCCTGGCCTGTATGTGGGTGAAGCACTCAATCTCATGTAGCTGCTCTTACTTTCACACTCTTGGCTATCCCCTCCCTGCCAGCCCATCCTCCTCCCCAACTCCGTTCTAACATCATCAGGAACTCATGACATATTGAGCATCTTCAGGCTGAGAAAGCCAGGGCGCTCTCGGCATCTACAAACGTGGTGACGTGGCTGGATCTTTAATTAGCAGCGGGAGGTAGCTCCACCTTTGCAGGGGGCTGAATAAAGTGCTTTTAGATCATCTAAGCTGCTGCCAGCAAGTGCTCGGTTCTCTGAAGTAATGGTATATCATGCAGCATTGCAAACTGTAAAGGTTAAAAATCTTATATTTTTATTAGAATCCATTAAGGACTCTATCCACTTGTTTGTGAACTTATTGAATTATATATTCAACTTACTCTCTCCCATTCTTTCTCTCTCTCTCTTTGACTGGCACGTGGGATTTTACAAGAGTACATGATTCTGGGAGCCAATATTTTGGATGAACTCAAAATACTGAAGAACTGACTGTAAAAAGAAGTCAAAATCTATATTGATAGTTAAGAATCCTTCCAAACCAATATCAAAATCATTTAATTTGTGGTTAGGTCACATTGCTTCATATCCAGTGTAATACAAGGCAACATACAGGAATTGCCATAGCTTATGTTGTAAATCCCTGTAAGCAGCAGGGAAGCAGCCTCCACACTTTTATACATAATTTCCTGACATGAAATGTTCTAAACGGTTTTCAGGCAAACTCAGTGAGGCTCAAGAGATGTACTTCTGTTGTGAAAGAGCAGCTTACAAACCATACTGTATACAGCCACAGAGCACCTATCGGTGGGCTGCCAACTCTTGGGAGGGTTGGGTAATACCCAGACAGGACTAAAGAACGTGTCCAGCTTAGGGAGAAAATAGCTGCGGTGGAAGGACGCCTGAAGAAGACGACTGCACCACTATAAGCTAACTGACTTGGTGGACGAAAGGTGCTGCTTGCAGAATGACGGTGCAGTAAGGCTGTAACATACACTAGGAGGAGCACCAACAATGGCCATGCCTTTCGTTTGGGAGGTCAGTATGAGATTCTGCGTCCAGCTGGCAGGCTGGTGTGGAGACGAGAGAGGCTGCAAGCTCCGTCTTGTTTCAGCAGCGCTGGCCTGAGCAGAGTGTGGATAGATGTGGTTCAGGATTTTCCTCCAGCACTGCGACTGAAAGACCCCAAAGAACCATTTTTGGTCAAGAAGGCCTGAGCCTGCTCGCCCTGCAAACAGGCAGTGTCGCACACTGGGGCAGCATCACAGCAACGTTCTATCTCAAAACATGTACATTGCCTCTAACTCTTTTAACACAAAACTCATAGCTTGAAAAATAAAGCTGCAGATTTTAATTGAGTAGATCAGGGTTGCAACGCTTTGCTCACAGGCCATGAGAAGTTACTCCCATGGTTACTGATGGTTACTCAGTGGCTGCGTACATAGCCCCAGTGCCGACATTTCCTGGCTTTCCACTGCTTGATTTCACCACCCCCCTGTTCATTTAGTACCACAACTTCCCGTTAAAACCATCTGAAAAGCAAATGATGCCAGAGCGGGGAGGGAAGCTAGTCTCTGTAAGAGACATCTTATCGAGATGATGTCCAGATCCTCAGCACAGAGGATAGGTTTTGAGGATTACAAGAGAGCCTTGTGGCTGTATGGGGACTAACCATACTTTTCCAGGTCCTTTTCCAAAAACTGCTGGATGATGTCACTGTGAGAAGATAGATTGCAATCTATCAATAACTGTATCTAAACTTTCTCTCCAAAATGACTCCAATGGGTGCAGTCTTACAGAGGTGATCTTCAATGGGTGCAAAAGCAAGAATTTTCCCGGTGCCCAGGGCACCTTAATAGTACCTTTATATTTACCAATCTAGTATCCTATACATATAGCTTAGAAGGTGTAGGTCAATGTAGCTCCACTAGCTTGTCAAAGCAGTGTTGATTTACTCCACATAAGCATCTGACTCAGGAGCTGAAAGAGCAGATGTACAATCAGGTAATCTTGTTCCCAGGTAGGTGATTCCTGCTACCGCTTAATAAAAGTGCTAAAAAAGCACTAGGAAAGCTTATTTGTTTTATCATTCGGTGATTATTTTGCCTGGTAATTGCAAACATCTGTGTTAAGTCTGACAAGAATTAACTTATGCTTTGGCAAATACTGGTGCTTTCCTTCATGTTCCCCCCTGATAAAGGTAGTCTGACTTTGATATTGCTTAAAGCAGTCATAGTCTTTGTTCTTCAGAAATGATAAAGCATTTCTAATTCTGAGTTTTATAATACTACAATATGGAGAGACAGATTTTATCTTAATAACATCTATATTATGATAAAGAACCAGCTACATGACAGGAAAGTGAACATTTCAGTTCATCTACAATTCTCCGTCACATCAAAAGACACTACATGTGAGAATGATATGCTAAAACTTCCCATTATGCAGTTTGGAAACACATATATTTATTCCAAAGGAATCGGTATTGTTAAGAGTAACCTCAATGGCTGATCTAGATAATGTTTCACAGCCCAAACTGATACTTTAATTACAGTGTAATAAGATACTGATCTTATTTCTGTACATCTTCTAAGATATTTCTGTGAGCAAGATGCTGAATGTAAAGAACTGTTCCTGATACAATAATTGCAAATAATAACACAAACGCTATCCCTCCCAGCTATGTTGTGACACCTAAACTGTTGTTAGTATTTAATGCAACCAGCAATGAAATAGGATAAACTCAACAAGAATTCTATTTCCAGAAAAAGGTAATAATTTCTGTGAAGGAACAGAGAATTAGGCTGAACCATTCCTCACCCCAAAGAGAGAATTAGTCATTTATTCTTTATAGAACAACATAATAACCAAAGTCCTCCGCACCTTCCAGTAATAGAAGATGTGAAAATACAGAGAATAAACCATATGCATGTGCGCTTTTGTATAATATGCACATTGGTAACTACATAGTCATATTTTAAAAAGCCCTCTCTCTCACATATGTGCTTTCATTCATATAGGTGAAATACATACTGATACGTATTTATGACGGGCCCGATTCTGCCTACCTTGCTCATATTGAAAGGCACCTTACCCTGCAGTAGTCCTACTGAAATCAAGCAGAGATAATGCTCTTCAATCTGAGTATGGGTGGCAGATTCCACCTATATATAGCACGTCTATATTTATCTCCATTTTAAGTGGTTAATTTAGCTCTGTATCACTGAATTAAATATAAATTATCTGCTAGCACAAAAGCAGCTTGGGAGCAATTACAGTCCCCTATCTCCCCCCACCCCAAATACACTAAATATCAATGTGTAATATGCAAATCCTAGTGGGTTTTTTACACTAACCAAGTTGAATTCTTAATATCAGACAAGAAGAAAATCATAGCTTAACATACACCAGTAGATGTAATAAATAATGAACAGCACTAACAGCTTAACATCATAAGGAAACAGATGGAAAACTTCCCTCCAGAGATCATTGCATCTAGTATTAGAGAATGAGTTTCTGGACGTGCACAGGGTGAACAGTTCAAGTCTGAATTACAATGAGGTTGGTAACACTTTTTTATTATAAATGTAGGAATTTCATGTCTTCCTTTTAGAAAGTACTGCTATTATAGCATTCATCTGTTTCACTGAAGACATGAAAAGCAAAAGGCAAAATCTTTAGCTGCTAAAGCGTGCATAGCACAATCAAATCAAGATCTCGCTCTGGGAGTACCTTGGCTGGGTTTGCAGAATACAGCAGGGCTACAATGCCATCATCTGTCCAGGAAACGCAACAGAACCCAACCTGGAAGCCAACTCTTTACTACCAGTGTTTATCTATGCTACTGAAAAATGCTATTAAGGCAGTGGCTATTGTATTTGTAGGTCAATGACTATTATACGTTTAGAGAATTATAACGAAACAATGTCCAATCTGTTTGTCTGATAACATTTCCTTTTCCACATCAAGTGGCTTGGTTTTATGTTCAAAGTGCCTTTCACACTGCAAATACAAGAAATGGAGATTTCTCTGGGAAGTGAAGCACATCTGTTTAGTTTGAATAAACCACACTGGAGAAGTGAACCAATTGTCACATTTTGCATGCATTTGTTTGCAGGTTTTTTTGGTATGTGGTGTCCAAATAACATATATGCACTATATCACTGGAAGCAGCCCAGCTAAAGCAAGATGTCATACTTGAATCCTTCAGCTATACTTCCCTCGATGGGCTTTTGAGCCCATGGCATGGCTTCTCTGACTTTCTAATAAGAATTTGTGCACATGTCTGTACTGCATGGATTACAACAGATCCTGCCTCTCCTCTGCCATCAGGAAGGTCTCCAAGTATGGTGCAAAACTCCACCTCTAGACAGACTCTCTTTCAAGTGTCTGTTACAGCAGCATCAATTTGCCATGTATGAAACCACACTTTATATAGAGTTTTGTGCAAGTAATAATAAATGAAGCTTCTCAAGAAGAAGGAATTTTTCTCCCTGCTTCCTTCCTCCGTGCTCTTCACATCCACCTCACCCATTTTATGGACCACAAAAGAAGCACAAAAATAAATGCTCTGTTCAGGGTTTCAAAATCCATTTCAGCAGAGAATGTCCAAGCCAGATGAGCTCCTGTCTGCTCTGTCAGCTGTTAGATAACATTGCCTCCAACATCAGATGGATGCAGAGACCACTGCTTTCTATTATGGCTGAAGATATATAAACATAATTGAAACTTGTATTGATTTTGAAGCCAAAACTTCTAGATGACTAAAACTCTGGGGCAACTGTAGGGTCAGCCAGAACACCTTTGGTAATAGGGTGAGGAGCGGAAGCTGATATTCTCCTGACAAACCTGCTAAGCTTATAAACGTCTAGCACTCATTACGATATACACAATGCTGGCCAATAATTTCAGGTTGCTGTTCCAAGACACAAATTACTTCCAAATGCAGGACGATACAGAAATAAATGGAAGAGGTCCAACATCAGAATGTAAGAGACACCAAAGAGTTATTTCAGTAATAAGACTACTCAATAATTTTGTATTGCACAGTTCGATACTGAATCAAATAACTCTCCTCTACAGCACCTACAGTCCATTGCAAACTGAGAGTTAGTGATGTGCTCACAGAGACTGACTATAAAAAAATGAACTAAGAAGTGGAACAACAACTTTCCAAAATAATAATAAAAAAAACCCACAAGCCAAACATCTTCTGGGACGCTGAGACAACTAAAACTCTCCCGTGTGCACCCCTGAACAGCATCTGAAGAGATGCAAGGTTGCAGGGCTGTGGAACAAGTAAGCCACTGCAGGCAGAGTTTAGCATTCCCCTCCTGCCCCATCACGGGAGGCAGTGTTGGCAGCGATGAGCTGCAGGCATGGGCACAGGGCAGGAGGCTGCCAAGGACAGCAAACTTGCTGTGATCCCCCACAGCCCACCACTTCTCCTGCTCCAAGTGCTGGACAAGTGGACACATTGTGGCTAGGAGGGAGAAGGGGTTGAAAGTGGAATTTTGCAAGCAGAGTTGAAAACAGGTGCCCAACAAAAGTAGTTGCCCAATTTCTCCATCCCCTCTCACTGACAAAAGCGGGACTAGCGAGCCCTCCTCATTCAGGCTTTCGTCCTTGCCCTCCGTCTTGTGTTCCCCCATCTCCTCCTACTAAGGGAGTGGCCTGGCCAAGTGTACCTCCACCTCGGGGTAACACTCAGTCCACCTCGGTGGCTGAGAAGCTTGGAGCCACATCTGCTGTTTCTCTCTAAGGGAATGAGAGGTTTATACCACAAGTTTCACCTAAAAATCAATGGAATCAGTGAGCTTTGTATTGAACCCTGGCATGAACTTCAGGATTGGGTTCAAGATCTTGCATAATGAGGTAATTGATTAGGATCTTCTTAAGGTCCTGTCTTGCCTTTGACATTCACCAGGTTAAACTAACATCTTTTCTGTGCTCATCACCTAAGGCCCTAGGGTGACTCCAGGTCACCATCTTCACAGCATGCCAGAGTTTCTGGTGCATCAGCTAAATTTGGATCACGCAAAATTTCCTTCCAGTTTTCCCTGGTATAACCAGCTTTGTCTGCCAAGCAAATCCTGTGTGGCGTTGCTGCTGACAACTAGGATGATAACCAAATAAGCTAACATGAGGAAAAAAAAAGTGGAATATGGTGAGAAGTAGCATGTCAGTTTGATGCTGGAAGCACAGATTCCCTTCTTCTTCACTCTTCCCCTGCATTTGCCACCATTTGGCACTCTCTCTGTCCCCCCTCATTGCTTTTACACAGCATTTCCTCACACCCTTGGTAGCTTTGAATGAGAATAAAAAAAGAGAGACATTTTCTCAGAGGCTTTTTCTTTCCCCTTCTCCTTACAGTTACTTTACTTTTGTTTCTCCTGTGAATTCAGAGGCCAGCTAAATTTTTAAAGTGCAGATTTGGGGACTTTGCAAGAGATCCACAAGAAAGTGATGCTTGGGAACTTGTCCAGAAACCTTGCTTGGCACAAGAAGAAAAATTTCTCCTGGTGCATTTGAGGCTTTTCAAGGAAACCACATATTTTGCGTCTGAGGTTTGCTCATGACATTTCTCTTTTCCTTAGGCTATGACACATTACGTGACAGTGGCTGGATTTATCATTTATTAACTTAAACCCCTTTAAAAGTGAGGTACTTTCTATACAGCTTTGGGAAACCCTGGAAGATGAGGAACAGGAACGACCAGAGAGAATGCTAGGGAAAGCTTTGAAGGCTGAAACAAAAAACTGCATCTGTTAGGGGAGGGACTTGATCCTAAGCAGAGCCTTGTATCACCTGACTTACTAAGAAAGTGAGGTTTAAACCACTAACCAGGTGGATTTACACCCTCCAGCATACATTACAGCAGTCAAACACGTGCATGCTGTTAGGCTGTGGCTACAGGGACTGAGAAACCAGGGCAAGGGCAGAAGTCAGAGGCTGTGCTCACGTGAGCAGTTTCTCTGTGCGCGAGCACCAGGACCGGTTCCTTCATTATTTTGCAAAAAGATGCCAAGAAATGTGAAAGGTTGAAAAAAGAAAAAGAGAAGCCAGCAGCACTAACACATATTTTTCTTTAAAGAAGACTAAATTCAAAGAAATTAAGTGAGACAATAAGCTGCTAGACTTCAGTGCAAAGGTAGGGAGTGGAAGAGTTCAGGTTGTGTGGCATCACCATCTCATTGCTCTTTCAGAGACAGTTTTGGGCATACCTGGTATCTGTAGGAGTTTAATGTTAGCAGAAGGAATTCTCACCCTTCCTGCTTTTTCCCATTAAAACTAATAAGGTTGTGTTTCCATTGCTTTTGTATTGCACTTATTTGAATACTGACAAATTAAGCACAGTTGAAAACAGTTTTGCACTACTTCAGATCCAAGACACAGTGAGTATTTGGACAAGGGTGACCTACTTCATTTGGAGCGATGGGTGTTTATCCAGGAGGGGGATTCTGACCCGCTTTCCTGCTGGAGCAACACAGGCGTGATTTGTTGTGTATGTGCTCAGGCTGGCTTGGTAGACTCAAATCAGTTGAAAGTATTTAGCAGCCATTAAGTCACAAATATTCCATACTCCTATTAATAAAAATAACTGCCTACAGAGTTCTCCATTTTCAAAGCTCTTTACTGTTATTATTGTTCTTATTAAATATTTATGTTACCATAGGGCCCAGAGGGAATAGTCAGGATCAACTCCCTATAGCGCTAGGCTCTCCACAAGTGCACGAGATGTAAATATTAGTTCATATACGTATTTACCAGTCGCGTTACTTCCCAGCTCACCTTCCCGACCACCCTTGCTCCTTCCACCCAGCCGATGAACACTGTAAGAAACGCCCAACCAGAGAGGGTTAAGCACTGCAACCCTCCAGCCACGATGGCTGCTGTCGCGCCGCCCATCTCCTCTCATTATCTCCAGCACCCCCTCGGCAGCACCCCGAATGTCACTGCTTTCCAGTCACGCCTCTGCCATTACAGTCTGCCGCGCTCCTGCAACACCCCACCCTCCACGTCTTGCTGGGGGCTCTGCAACCATATGCCGCGACTGATTTATTAGTCCAAATTTCCCGAGGGAGCACAGCGTACCCATCTGATGCCCCTGGATTTGAGCCTCTGAGTCACAGGTAGTGGAGCAACGTGTGAAAAAAAATCATCACGTATTCTGTCAGCAAAGCACTTCCCGTGGTGCATGCAGCGTAAGTTGCTCGCGTGCACCACTTATCCCACTATGTCTATAGAATAAATTATGCTCCAGAAATTTGCTCTCAATGGCCTCTTTCAGATAGTAGCAATGAGTAAGATAAAACCTGCCACTTTATGTCAAGTCACACTCGTCGAGTACAGATTTAGTAATAGTAATACTTATCTTTTATGTAGCACTTTACATTTTCCAGTTGCTGCACAGAGATTAATTAATCAGTTAGACATATATAAGCCAGGCCTGAAGCACATATTGGAGGATTGACAGATGCCTGCACTGCTGCAAAAGCACAAAGGAGACCGCCTGACCCACACAGGCATAGGTATGTTTAGTTGGAGTGAGAAACGGGCACGAGCCCTGCGATCTGCTCGGATTTAAGCGGGACCATGGGGGCTCCGAGGCTTTGCTCGTCTCCTCTCCACCTGCTGAAAAAAATAAATGCAAGCAAACACCAACCATTCTGCCACAATTGCTCTCTTGCAATTAGAGCAGTTACTGTCTCCGAGGCTGGGAAATGCAAAACAAAGACGGATGGGTTTGCATCCCGCTTTTCATTAATGCTCGCTGCCTATGGCACCCCATTGAGAGTTCCCTTTGCCATGGCTTAAACGTCCTCCCGCCCGCGCCCTCCCAACCCTTGCTTGCCTTGTTCTGAAATCTCTCCATGTGGTGCAGAGGAAGGTGATGTTTCTGATGGCAATGTGGGAGAAGGCCCCCGCTGCACAGCCAGGCTATCAACTGACAGCGCTCATCCAACCTGGCTGCCCGGCTGCTGTTACTGCTGCTGGTGGAGCGCTTCAGACATACTTTCTGAATTAAGCCAAGCCTGGATAATTGGGAGTTGGAACCAACTCAAACATGAGCCAGCAGACAAGGAATCATGTTGTTCGCCGAATTGCTCGTTGACAGTGAAGAAAAGCATTTGCGGTGGAGGGCTGCTGCCCTCCAGACGGGAGCGTTGGCCAGTGGAGCAGCTCACAGTTTTGTGAAAGCATCAATTTTCATCTCAAACTGGTTTTGTGCAGCTCTTCTTGCCCCAGACTATGCCCGAGGCGGCACAAAGGCAGCCTGGTGACTTGTGCTGAGGATATGCCCAGCACTACATCCTAGCTTGTCATAAACGAAAAAAAAACCAAAACAACCAAGCCGTACAAGAAACTGCTGACATTTTTATACTTAGGGACTTTCTTTTTTGACATCCACCTTCCTGATATCTTCAGAAAATGTAGGAAGGCATTAATATGCGCATGTGGGATTACTACCCTTACGCCTGTCATATACTTGCTATGTGAAGAAAAATCTTACACTGAGCATGTGTAAGATGCTCAGATGAGCTAAAACTGAAGCATTCACGAAACTGCAACACAGGCCTTGAAAGCATCAGTTGAATTAAGAGTCAAAAGAGTTTTAAAATTAATAAACACAGGGCTTCTTGTATTTGTCTTTTAGTTTCTGAGTCCGTAAGTCATAACTTGAGGATATTTATACTCAGCCAAAAGGACTAGCAGTCCAACTGTTATTTGAAGTGAAAGATGAGGTTCTCCCATAAACAAAAGACTCCAGCAATTGAGATTTTTTTTTTAAAGTCTCAATTAGGCAGAAACTTGTAAAAAGAACTAGCAACACTACTATAAGACATTAAGTTTTCCATTTTTTGACACTGTGCATGTTTATGTTTGTATTCACTTAAGTTTTCTTGCATTTAATTACAGCGGCACTTCTGTCATCCACAGGTGCTTTTCCATCTTGCATTTACTGTCACCAAAAACTCTCCTGCGATAGAGGCCATGGAGCTGCCCCAGGTTCTTAGTGGTGCCCAGCGATACTGCTGGTGGAAACTGGTGATTTTGCACTGAAACCAACATTTAGGCACTTTAAACAGCTCTAAGGAGACTCTCTGGTCCTCCAAGCATGTTGAGGTGCCTTGTCATCTCCATCTCCTTGGGCTGCCACTGCAGAGACGTATCTCCTCCTCTTTGCTGGGGCTCAGACAGACCTGCTGTGCAAGTCAGAGATGTGAGCCACTGAGCTGGCAAATGACTTCTGTCTCAGTGTTTCTGAATTCTCCCTCGTCTTTGGAGCAAGGAGATAAGTGTATGCTGCTGCAACATTAAAAATGAGAAGATTAGTGCCCAAAAGCCACCAAAAAAAACCCCTAGATTGTAAACATAATGCAAAGTCAGCCTCGCTGTGCCTGGAGTCTACCCTTGTGTTTGCTTAACCCTTGTAAGGTGTGATTTAATGCTGAGACCCGGAGCCTGTCTGTGACCTGACCCGTGGGCAGCTGCCTGTGCTTCCCAGGGAGGGAAACACTGGGGACCACGTCCCAGCGCAGCCCCTGCGGCTCTCAGGAGGGTGCCAGGGGCATTGCTTTGCTCTGTGAAGGTGAGCAGCTCTTGAAGCCCCAAGAGGTTACGCACCAGTGCAAGTCCCTGGTGCTTCACCTGCGTATGCTGGCTGATGTTTAGCTCCTGATGTCTTGGAGAAGGCACAAAGGACCTGACCCGGGACACGCTGCATTCGCAGGAGTTGGTCTATAATACTGTCAAAACTATGAGATAGCCAGTTTTAGTTTTTCACCATGTAACTGATTCCTTGTTGTATCTGGGAGTTCAGAGGAAAAGTAATCATTTTTTCCGAGCTTGCTTTAATCACAACTGTTGTTGTGGATGCAGGATTAAAGTGTGCATGCAGGCCTGTGACGTGACATTTTTCCAGAGTCAGAGCTCCAAATCAAAACCCCTTAGGTTATATTCAGAAAGGACTATGTTGTGACTGTTGTTTCATGTACCAAAAAAACCCCAAAACCAAACACCAAAAACCAGAGGGTCACTTTTAAAAATATCTCTGTGTTTCAACTATGTCTAGCAGAAACAAATGTTTCTTCCCTCTTTTTCCCCCCATGACGAATACTCCCCCCCAGACTGTCAGATTTTGTAAAGTCCTTATTATCACACTTCACTACATATCAGGATGTATGAAGAGAGCTGTGCAAACACTGCAGATATCTTTTCTTTATTACAGCTGCAGCCACTCCCCAGAGACGTTATTAATGTCCACGGCTCTCGTAGAGAGGTGGCGTACGCTGGCATCTGATTGCTATTCAGATCAGCAGCCTCCCTCCGTCTGTCTGTGAACCAATACATTAGTAGGTACATAAAGGGCTCTCGCTGTGGGCTGAACAAGTTCCTAGGGCCTCCGTCATGAAAAGATAATGGCAGCGTGATTGCCAAAATTTTGTGGAAATTGTGCTAAGCCAAAGCAAAACAAAACCCAAGGTAGGGGATGTATTTTTCCTGGGCAATTTATTATTTATCACTGCTCAGCAAACCCCTTTGTTCTTGTGTATGGCAGTTACTCTCCATTTATAGCTCACTTGGGTGTATAATTCAAAAAGAAGATATATGATGTTTTTTAAGAATGTAGGGGTAAATCTCGTTCCCTGGACTAGGCCCAGGCTTGACAAGGGGTAGCTACATGAGAAATGAAGGTTAAAAAAACACAGCCCACAAAGTCTATGATGGCCACTGCTGCCTTGGGGTTTCTGCAGGGAGAAACCTGATGCGTGGAGTCAACAGCTACAAGTATTTCACGGATCAGGGAAGGCTCCTGCCCTGCCAAAAATGGAGCTGCCCACCAGCGGTTTTGAGTTACACATTGGATTGTGGCAGGAGCAATTAAGCGGCCACAAAAGGCAGCACTCATGAACAGGACCTGGGTGAGAGCTGTGGGCCTGCCTTGCCTGCGGCCACGGAGCCCTGTGTGCTGGAGGACAAGCACCCGCCGCTCCAGCCTCAAGCCACCTGCTTGAATCCATGATAAACCAGACCCCATAATATCCTACTCCCAAGCTTATACTTTTTGGCGTGAAGCAAGCAGCATGCCCATTAAGTGTCCATTCAGCCTGGAAAACTAGTAAATACCTATCTTCTTGTGATACACCTATATCCTTGGCACAGATAAGTATAAGAGAAGAAAGCAAAAAGATGTTTAGCAATGAAGACCTGAGCAAGGAGATTTGATTAAGGCAGGAAAACTAGTGTTCACACAAGAGGATCAGGAAGAGACATCTGCTTGAGGAAACACAAGGAGAACATAAATGCCCTGCTATCTTGTTCCCAACCACATCACAGGTAGCCACGGGTCCCTCACAAGAGCAAACCTCCAAAATAAGCTACTTCATATAGATGTTGCAAGACAAAAGCAGTGCATGGCTATGTACATGCATCCCACGGGCACTCAGGAGGTGCTCTTAGAAACACAAAAGTGACCAAAATTGTCAGCTAGTGACAGAGCTCACAGGGAGTGACCCAGAAAATTGATTTTTCAGGGAAATCTGTCTATATACAAGACATGCAGAACTGTGATGCATGTGAGTGCGCAGCTGTGGTCCTCACAGGATGTGGGAGAAGCCCATATCCATACCTTTGCAAGAATGCATTTCAAAGTTAAACCAGGCACTGAAACTGGAGCAGACAGGAGGAAATATTCCATCCTCTCTATTGACTGATGCCATGCATTCATTGTTGAATATTTCATTATAACAGGCCCTCAGTCTGCACATAGATCAAGAACGAGAAAAACTGTAGTATCTTCTCTTTTCTAGAGCTCCCATGATAAGTACTAACCATGAATATCTGCCTGGACCTGCTTTGTCTCATTAATGTACATAGGAGGAAGCCAACCTCTGGAATGTGTTGGTGTAATAGTATCTTTGCCCAGCTTTGTGCATCCTGACACCAGGGCTTCGCACAGAGTAAAAAGGTCCCTAGCTTAACACAAGCACTGCCTTTCCCCTCGCTGCCTACTTCCATGGCCTGGAAAGCATTGCCAGCTGCAGTGCTGGTGGAGGTTACCTGATATGCTGCCAAGGCACGCGCTTTATGAACTTGTCACCGCCTGGGGCTGCCACCTCCTGCCCGTGGCCTCTGGGCACCATGCAGCCATAGACTTCCCCCCTCGCTTGCTTTCCTCCCGAAGGAGGATGGGGAGGCACACTGCTGCGCAGATTTCCTTCTAGCCATTCTAGATGTTACGCAGCAAGAGGCACCATTTCCTCCCATTAAAGTGAAGCTGAAGGTTGCAATGAGCTGTGGCAATGACCTGATTCTCCATAACGTCGCAGGCTGTCAGGGCAGAGATGTAGACAGCAGCTGCTTCAGAGGAGGGACTCTTGACTCGCATAGAAGATCCAAGATAGATAGCTGCTTTTCAGTGAAGGCAGATTTTTTTCCATGAATCAAAGTCCTGCCCCATTCTGCACCAGTATTAAACTGCCTCTTCTCCCCCTCAGTGCATGGAAATACAGTCCTCATGGGAATCCTGTGAAGACTTTCAGGAAATCTGAAAAATCTGTTTTGTCTGCCTCATGACAAAGATACACTGCCTCCAGATGCTACCAAAAAGTGGCTAGAAGTATTGGACAGAGAATATTTTCATTTGCATATCCACATCATGAAATCACATTACATTTGCTTTTAAAGGCGTTGTGAATCTTCTTCCCTTCTGGCAAGCAGCACAGATGTACAAAAGTGACCTCATACCTGAGGATGACAGGTTTTGACAGAATTCTTCTTGTTGTAAGTAAAGAGCTACCCACGTTTCCAAACAGCAATAAGAAACACACAGATTGACATGTTATTTGTTCATAATATAAATTGCAAAAAATTGCTGAGCCCTCTTGGAAAATGATTTTGCTCAGAGAACAATGTATTTTCATGGAAAAGTTTTATTTGTTAGGCACTTCGGTACAATTACTTGACCATGCACAGTGTGGCTGAGTTGCACTGAAAATTGATACTTTCCATAATGGTGTCTCATTACTGGTGATTCATTGGAGAGGTGCTGCTGTGATAATTAGTGTTTTATGGGCAAATGGGCCACACATTCTTTAAGTAGTCCACTTCCCTAACAATGATTTATTTAAGTGGTTGGTTTCTGATAGTCATGTAAATAAATACATGCTAATGGAACATAGCGACAGTGCTTCTGTTGACAGGTTTCTGTGTCTTACCATAAAGCAGCTGAAGAACTAAATCTGCATATACAAATCCATAATGGTTAGGGGCTTTTATGTGTTTTTGCAGGAGCAGTTTTGACTGAATGCACAAAAAGATGCAAATTTCTCATCTCCTTCAATTTTTACCTCCCAGGCTGGCTTCAAAGCTTACTTTTTAACTTAGATATTTGGAGAGGCTGATGTTGGATGAATGAGCACTACGATGCATCTGTTGACAGCCTACTGCTGTTTCGGAGGCTGGCTTCCCCCTCCCATTCCATTAACACACTTTGTCTGTGACGTGTGCTAGGCGCTTTGAGCAATGCCCTACCAAACCAATTCTGCGTGGTCAATAAAAGCAGGGATTTTAACACTGGCTGTAGTGGGTGATGGGGCAAAGGATGCAACACATCCTGTCCGGGCTGCTTCTGCTCCAGTGGCTAAGGTCACCAGCCCCAAGTACTTGTCACCACTGCTTTGCTGGAAGTTACTGCCCCCCAAATTCACCAGCTGAGCTATCCATGTGAAAATGAGCCAGAAATGGTAGGTCTCTGTTAAGTCAGCTTTTGAGGCTGACAGGGGTTAGGGAGCGCGCACAGGAGCAGAGAGCTGGCAGGTCCAAGTGTGGCAGAAGCCGGGCATCTTCTTCAGGCAGAACTGCTGCAGGCAGGAAAAAAATAAAAATAAAAAAAATTTAAAAATCAGCTGAACCAGCAGCTTGGCAGGTTTTACTTCCCAGTCCTGGGAACCCCCCCTCAGATCTGTGCAAGCCCTGCCTGAGGGCTCGTGGGACAGGGTGCAGTGAGTGAAGCTGGCACAGCTCTTCCACTCTGTCATCCTCTGATCACCGTGAGACAGCCAAAATAAGGGCTCACAAGCAGTCCTCATTCAATCAGCTCCAGAAAAAATGCAAATAAGCTCAACAACAACAAAAAACCCAGAATTTTTCTGGTGCAATTGTGGTGCCTATAAACACAACTCCAGCTTCAGTCTCACAGTTTATATTGCTTCTGGAAACTCCTGAGACATGCATAATCTTATTGAGCAAAATCCTAGCCCCACATAAGTAATTAGCGAAAGTCCTACCCGTTTCTATGAGCAGAATTTTCACACCATGAGCAGTTTTTGTTTAAATCCAGAATTCAAGTGTGAATATATAAAATTAAGATAGATTATTATAGCTGTAATAAAAGTATACACAAGTATATTCATATACTTAGAAAAAGGAAATAAAGGAAGGATATTTGCTAATAGAATACATAACAGTTTACATCTGCTAGTATAGTTGGAGGGAATTAGACCAGATGTTGAAAGTCTGTCATCTTTTATTTTGAAAGAGATTCTTTCAGTGTACATAATCTGGTGTGTCAATTAAAATATGTTCAAGAGTAAATTTCTTCCTCAGCATTATAAACTTACTGTGACAGGGTGGCTGAGTCATGCTTGTCTGAATCGCTTCAGATTTTCTACGTTCCTTCAGCCAGACTTAATTCCCTGCGGACATGAAGAGGACCAGTTCCTTGGTCGTGCTAGCCGGGAGGGCACGATACGGCTTTCAAAGGCTGGCAGGCAGAGTGGGATGTCCTTCCCCTTAGTTTGTCACAAACCTGTGTTCTCCCCAGGGACAGAAAGCTGTTCCTTCTTGAGGTGAGGACGGTAGCAGGCTCTTTTCATTGCTGTCTTTTAAAGCCTAAGATGTTTGGTGAATGTGCACTCTGACTAGACGAAGGAACAGGGGGCAAGGCAAGAGACTGCCTATTTTAAGATAGGTTAGATGTTAAGGCCCTGCACCTCAGCTCACCGCAAGATACCTAAATATCTTTGAGGCTTTCAAACTGCGGGACTCCATCCAGCCCATGACTCATTGGCTTCTCCCTCCCAGAGTTAATTCTTTGAACACTCAATACTTTAACCGGCTCTTTCTTGTAAAAAACACCTTGTTGTAATTGTGCTGTTTGAGTAACATACAGATAAGTCATGTAGAAATTTGGAGAGAGTTGCTGACCCAAACACATTATTGTCACACAGACCTCGAGGTAGAAGCACTCGTGCGCAGACACACGTGCAAGGCAGGCAGCACAGCAAGGTCCCTACTTGCAGCCAGTCCCTACTTGCAGCTGGTCCCTTGGCCTCGGCCACCTCCCAGGTGCCAGGTACAACTTTATGCCTTTCAGTAGAGTTTTCCATTATTTTTCTCATCACTTAGCAGGGGGAGCAAGCGGCATGTAAGAGCTCAGCCTGGAAGAAGGGTGACCGCTCTGACCACCAGTTTCAGCAAAACTGTGGATGTCTTTAAACCCATGCATGGGTGCTGGCAGCTGCTGGGTCACTCCAGCAGAGCTGTCTGCCCTCCTTGCAGGGTCACCTACCACCTCCCTGACCCGCTTTGGGCTGTGCTGTGTGCGAGCTGCTCCCCAGAGATGCCTGCCTCAGCTCTTCTTCAGCTGCCGGTAACGAGGCCTGACAACCTCTCCCGACAGCCCCTGCCATGGCAAGGGAGGGCTTGTGTTGTGTCTAACCTACACCATCTTTGCTGAAACATTGGTCCTGTCCTAGTTGTCTCCTCGGCAAACGGCATGAAGGGTAGATCAGCTGTCTCTCCTAAGGCTAAACTGCACCCATTTCTTTCAGACTTGGCTAACGGGACGTGTTCTCTTGGCTCTGCCTTTTCCAGCGGTCTCTTCTGAGTTGTCTCCAGCTGGGTCTGACCTTTCTTCAAGCGCAGTACCCCAAACCTGACATAGTCTTTCAGCTGAGACCATGCCAGTGCTGAATAGAGCTAAAATGTTACTTTACATATTCTTACTTACATGTAGGAGTATGAGGTTTATCTTTTTCATTACAGCACGACACAGTAGATTCACATTCAGCCTCTGATCCACTACAGTTTCTAGATTTTTTTTATTTATAGATTTATGTATTTATTTGCAGAGCTGGTCCCTCTCTGGCATTTGCCATTTGTACTTTGGACATTTCCCTGTTAAATTGCATATTTTTTCTTTTTCTTTTTTTGGGGTGCCATATCTCAAATATATCAAGCCATTTGAAGCCTGCCCCCAGCACTGCAGAGGGTGCTCGCCCCTTGCTGCTGTCTGTAAATGCAACAGGCCCATTCTCGAGTCCATCACCAGCACCGTTGGCTTCGCTGCCAAAGACACTGAGCGATCACAGGGCCACAGCAGCCTCCCGCCGAGCCTTCTTGATCAAAACTTCCATTTTGATAATGAGCTAATCACTGGTACTCTCTGAGTAACGTTTTCCAGCCTGTTTTGTGCCCACCATGCAGTAGATCTGTCTAGACCACACACTTGCTGCGCTTGCCTGTGAGCGCTCTGCGGGAGACGCCGTGACCAGACATGCATTTGCTTCTGTCAGCAAGATCTGTCACCCTGTCACATAAGGAAATAAGACCGGTTTGACAAATCCATGTTGGCAGCTACTCCTTCCCTGCTCCCTTCCAGGTGTCTGATTATTTGCTTCAGTATTTTTTGCAGGAATTGGTGTTGCGCTGATGGGTGTACACTTCCCCAGAGGCTCCTGCCCCCTGCCCTCAACGATAGGCACCCTGTCTCTCCTTTTCCAGTCCTTCAGAAGATGGGGCAAGAGCTCAGCATTTGCAAATTCTTACAGAAAATCCCCAATGGCATTTCAGCTGCCCCCTCCCCCCACCCAGTTCTTTGAGCATCTTAAGATTTAGATCAGGAGGTCTAGACAAATTTGAAAGCACCATATTTATTTAGAAAGTATGTGTTAACCTGGTACTTTGAACTTGGTTGGAGGGCTTGTTTGTTTTCAGTGTTATATTAGTTACATAAATCTCTTTTTTATATTCCTGCATGAAAACTTTGCTGTTGACTAAGACTGTATACAAAGACTGAGTCACTTCCTTTGAGGCACGCTATGTTAAAACATGGGATGAGTGTCTGAGATCTCCATTTTGTTGTGAAGAGCTAAAATAAAGAAATCTTCCAAGAGCAGCTGGCAGAAAATATTTGTAATGAGAGCTGCCAACTACTAGAGGAAAGTGGCTTATTTATACAGGGGCACCACTGAGACAGACTGAAGAGACAGACTGCGTTGGATTTAGAAAATGAAAATCACCAGAGTGGACAAGGCTGTGAAAACTATATAATATAAAAAATGAATCTTGTAACCCAGCAGCACCTGCATCTGGCAGTCTCATTCATGCCTTCTGCAGGAGATAAACCTTCTTGCTCTATCAAATAAACCCCATAATTACATTGCTTAAGTAGGATATTAAGTGGCATCATATTAAGCCATTACATGACCCTTGTCATCATCAGCCCTGCCAGGCAGTGAGGAGAGCTGTTGCTCCCTGCTGATTTCTCTGGGTATCTATTTAAACATACTGTGGTAATTAGAAACATCTAAATAAAGCCCTGCCCAGGATTACAAGGGCTGAATGGAAGAAGCCTTTCTGTCTGGTGGCTACAATGCCCCTACCTGCTGTTGTTGTGTGTGTGCACACACCCTTGCCAACGTCCCTCGTTTGATATGATCTGAAGCTCTATGGGGTAAGAAAGTAAAGAGGTTCAAAGGCGGCATCCTTCTCCTCCTCCGATTGATAGAGCCTCTGCCACTGGCAAAGAGGATCTTTCTGCAGGGCTTGAAAGACAAATCTGCTAATTCCGCCTGCTTTACTCCTTTATGCCTTTCTCTGAAGGGAAACCTGCAGGTTTCAGATGCCAGCTTCATTCTAGGCGTCCTTCCTAATTACCTGAACCGCCGTCATTAACTGCAGCACATATATTGATCACTATCATGAACGTTGTCTTTCTAATATTCAGTGACTGTGAATCAAACTGTGTCAAAGATGTGGATTTCAATGACAAGATATGTCTGAGTGCACCCCACAGATTTCCCTTCCTTATAGTTGAACTAGAAAAAAAAAATCACTCAAGTTTCTGTCCTTTAGCTCTATCTAAGGTAATATGATTTGCTCAGGAGCACTACTGGGCACCTAGTCCTGGGAAAGATTTCAGATTCAGATGGGAGAAACCCCTTGCTGACCATGGAAGGTGTTTGGGAACACGCTTCCAGACTGGATTGCCTCCCAGATTTAGGAAACAGATGGCCTAGAAAGGTTTACGTTCATTTTTCAAAGCACCAGTTTTAGCATTTGTCTTTCACTGAATTGTGTTTCGACAGAAAATATCTTCACTTTCCACAGGAAAACCACTACAAAAGGGTTTCCAGCTCTGTGCTGTGCTGCTGTCCCTGCTCCTCTCTCACTCGCAGGATTTACCCCTGCAATGCCTGGGCTCAGATGCTGCTGTGCTTTCCAGCGACTGTAAAAATTGTTCATGAACAAGCTCACAAACAAGCAGTAGTTCATGTCACTGTCAAGTAATTATAGTGGTGGACACAGTTTGTAATAATGCTTTTTTCACAGGAAAAAGTCACAGATATCAAAGATCTTTGTCAAAAGGGAGGTTTAAAGATTTTAAGATACATAAGGAGAAATAGAAGTTGTCCACTTCAATAACAAAAGCAGCCTATATTTTACAGCCAAGGGCCAAAGCACAATGGGATGAGACATGCCAGTAATACAAATTATTTTGCCTGAACTATTTGAGACAGTCAGGCTCATCTGAGACACATTTTGGTATTAATACATTGCCTGTTAACAACCTCTTCCCTTGTTCCCCTCCTTCATGACCGGGTTGTATTCCAGGTTGGGAGGACCCAGTTTTATCCATGAGATGGTCCAAACTACATATGAGGCACTACAAAATTTGGCCAATATTTTACCCTGGATACGGAGCACATCTTTTGCTAGCAAGAAAAGTCACGCATGTAACCACTAAAACTTTGCAGTGCCTGGCCATGTAATTTATCCACATAATTGCCTAAATAGGTGCACAATTGCACACTCCCAGCCAGCCGGGGGGGGGTGGGGGTGGGGTGGGGTGGGGGTGGATGTGAACGTTAGGTTAACTGGTAATCCTCTGGCCTTTCTAGACCAGAGTAGCTATTCCAAAACAAACATGCTGCAATAGCTGCTCTGGAATAGCTCACCAGGTGGCTTTGCTTTCCTGAAAAAGATTATTTCTCCTGAATAATCACAGCCCCCTGGAAATACAGTGGCTTTTCTTCAAATAGCATGCCCTGGTGGGAACTACTCCCAAACAGCTATTGGGAGATGATGTATTCTGCAGCAGTTATTACAGACAATTTGCTCAGGTAGAGAAGGTCAGTAGAGGTGTTGACTAGAAATGCTCTTGGACCAACTTACCTGGAGGTTAAGGAGCAATTTTCTTTGGTATGGAGTGGAAGGTTTTACCTAAGCACTTTCCGTATGTGCACAATTGATGCTGAAAAGAGAGTGAAGTCTATTTTTGTCTCTTGTCATCTGCGCCTCAATCACAGTATAGAATTACTCTGGTCCAGCGATTGCCTGCCCGGAGAAGGGCCCATATTCATTCCACCTCCAGGGTTTCCATTAACACAGCAGTTACACTGTCATTTGGGCAGAAAGCCCAAGTCAAAGCACTGCTTCATTTGATCTGCATCTGTCCTAAAGTAATATCCCTCTGCTCTTTCCATCCTGTTTCCCTCTGAGGCAGCGGACTGCTGTTTTTGTGAGGAATGACTGCCTCCATTTGACAGCAGAATACTTTGAAGCGATCGCGCTAAGCAGGCAGTGCCGCTGCTGTGAATTACCATCTACAGCACATTATGGTGACCTCCCTACTTTTCTTTTCCATTTCATATGAGGACCTAGAAAGGAAAGGCAACCTTGTGTGCATGGTAATCATTCAAATATGCTGCTTTTTGGCAATTCTTTCAAGGTAATGGAAAGCAATTTTGTTGAAAGAGGAGAATGCTCAAATAACAAGGATCCCACGGATTCCAGTGTTTGGCACACTGGAATTTACAGGCAGTCCCTATATTTCTGGGTGATTGAAAATTTAGCATTCCTGAGGTCCCAGTTCAAAACCAGCCCTTTTTTACCACCAAATTTTACTGTCAGAATATCAGGTTACTATTTCTTATAACCTCTCCCTAAGGGAATTTATGGATCTGATGTTCTAATGGATGCTTTTACTTCTAGTAGCAATTTCACACATTTTCCCCAGTCCATGTGTCTTTTAAGTTAAGAAAAGGCCCCAGATAGGACAAGGAACCTGTAACACAGTGAGGTTGCCATCCTCTGCCAACCTAAGAAAGACAAAATTTTGATGCTTTTTTATTTATATTTTTTTCTGTAGTACCCTGAGAAACCAAGACAGAACCGTGGGCATGTCCTTGTAAATCCTTCTAACTAAAATGTCTTGATTTGCGAAGGTCATTCTTTGACAAGGAAAAACATAGGATAGTCTCAGCATCTTTAAAATCTAGGATTCCTATGATGAATTTAGGAATGAAAAACTGTTATCTCAGTAGATTCATTTTGTAAGACAGATGAGGGAGATATTATGTGGGGAATATTTATTCTGAACGACCTTAGGTTTTCTCTAAGGGAGAAACGATGCCCAGCTCTCAAGTCCTAAAACGAGGTATATTTATCTATTGCTAATGATAACAGTGACCTCTTGTGGAAATTTCTAAAATCTTTTCTAACTCAAGTTATTTTAACCTGGTTGTAGTTTTGGATCTGCTTTGGGCAGTTCTAATACATTTGTTACTGTTCATAAAAGAATAACCAATTTAAGGTTGCCCCTTCTCCCTTGGCCAAGTTTATGACTAGGTCCCTAATTTCAGTGTACCAGATCTTTAAGTTAGAAAGGAAAATACTACATATACGTTGTTATTTTACAAGAAGAGAGTTGTTTTAAAAAAGAAACGGATGGGCCTTAGGTTTACTAATTAAGCATGCTACCGTATCCAGAAGTCACAAACAGGTTTTGGTATTTCCAATTAAAGCCATTACATCTATTTGAGCAAAAGCAGCTTGTTTGTGGTTCTTTAATTAAAAATGCCACTAACCATGAAGTTGGTTTCTAATGAGTCAGTAATAACCACACCTAGGCTAGCAAATCTGTCTTTTGACTTCAAAGCCTTTTCAGACCAGTCATTACTTCAGACACAAAAGGTATCTTCGGACTAGTGTCACAGGGCGTTTTGTACCATACCTCTCTTTTTGGTTTCCAGCTGGATGTCGTGCCATTTTAGACTTGGGTTTAGACCTCATGCCATGGCTTCTCAAAGTCATAGACAGACGTCTGGTCTCCAATTAGCTAAGAGCCTGAGGTTTGTACCAGAGCAGCTGAGTCTCATCTACACTCTGCTAAAGGGGCTGGTCGCTTTTGCAGAAAGACAGGATGAATAAACACAGGGCACCCACATCTGATTGTCACTGGAAGGTTTGCCAGATCTCTGTTCTCAAAACCTGTGTACCTTGCAAAAGGTATGCCAATGGCTAGGAAAAGATTTTTTTAACTCATAAATAAAATTAATAGCAGAAAAACGAGCTAGTGGCTAAGGATGGTGGAGAGAGAGTCCAGGTAAGGTCATAATTTTCAATAAGGATGTTGATGTTCACCAGAGGTTAAATGTGGTATGGATAAGGAGACTTAAAACACAGAAAAAAAGGTCGTGGATCTTTACTCACTTAACTGCAGAGATATCAAATTACCTTACTCCTGAAGGAGTGAATATACACTATTTTTTTTATGGTGGACGTGGTTTTTTTAATGTACCTACCCAGTTGGGAATGTTACCTTCTGAAAACATTGTAATGCCAATATTTAAGGAGAGAGAGAACTATTTAGGTACCTACAAGCCTATCAAGCTGACCTTAACAGTGTGTAAGACTTTAGAGCAGTCCTGAAATGAAAGGATAACTAAAGACCGGGCGTTAAATGAAAAATGGGATAAAATCAACAGAGACTAACCAGACTGCTGCATCTCCTTGGCCTAAGAAATTAATCAGTCTCATTTGGTTTTGACGTAGTTCAACATGGGATCCTAGCAATAAAGCTCAAGGAGATAGTGATGAATGGACAAATCATAAGGCTTATGGGATGCACTGACGGCAAGTTGAAAAGGAATTATGTGGCTGGAGATGGGACAAAATACCTAGTGTTTTTTCTCAAGGATCAGTCTTGGGAGAAGTCCTTCCTGTTTAATAACTCCTGAGGTTTACATAAGCATGGGAGTGTTTTACAAAGCTGAAAGGCATCCATACAGAAGACGACAAGGATATTGTGCCTGAAGACCCACAGGACTGAACTGAATGGAAATGAAACTCAATCATGCAAAATGTATTTGGGAACTAGCAATGAAAAGTTATCTGGGAGATAGGAACTGAAATCTGGAAATGATGAAAGGAGAGAAAGAAAGAGCTTATCATGACCCACTAATGGCACTGGGATCCATTAATGGGAAGATTCAGTCTTGAGGGAGATATGTCCCATACAGGTGGTGAAATACTGGAATATAAACAGTGTGCATTTCTATGGACGTACATTAAAGACACAGGAACTCAAAAGAGGATCAAATGCAGAGATAGGCTACTTTGACCGTCAGGGAAGAGGAGGAAGCTGTCCTGCTCCTGCCAGCAAAAGGAGGGCTGAAGAAGGTTATGGTTACTCTGCACAATTGCAGTTGGGCTGGAGGACATGGAAGGGAAAATCTGCAAAGCATACACCAACCACTGAGCCTAGAAGCTTTTTGCAGTCTTTGCTTTGACCAGTCCATGTCTGCGGTAGGTGAAGATTCAAAGTCCCACAATAATGTGAGTAGCCTGAAGGGATTGCAAGCAGAATGTCATGAAGCAAAGAAAGAATACCCCTTCCATATACATCATGGGGTAGACATAAGCAACAATTTACATTTATGTAAAAAAGCAATCTATTTCATGAACAGCAAATAAAAAGGAGCACACACTTGGCTGAAATGAGCAGTCATTTGAAACGTGAACCAATACTTGTTAATGGAGTTTTGGCACATGCTGACAATTTCACTTATTAGCACTGGCTGAATGATGCCAACACTATACAATAATCCCATAATCGGAGGGCTTATAGCAGAGGATAGGAGACACAGCAAACTTTGCAAATGACGCTGTAGTTGCTTTCTTTATCCAGGGGCTATTTATTAACATGAATAACATCACCAAAAAAAAAAAAAGAATTATGTCATCCTTTAAAAAGAAAAGAAAAACAACGTAATAGTTTAGCTTCCTGACGTTGACGATCCTCTGTAGCTTTTTGCAGGACCCTGTGAAATTTAATTGACTGGTAATGGATTTTTCCTTTCCTTTACTTATACAGTTACTTCACAATGAAAATAGCACATATATAGAAATACATATTCAGTAAAGCAGATGATAGCTGATAAACAGCCTAACCACAACATACTCGTATTTGGTTTTGTACACATTGTACTGAGCGTTGTGAAACTGGGACACGCAGTACTTAAAACATTATACTACACCAGGAGACCATATACCATTACCATTTCACATGGGGCAGGAAGGGAAAAAAACCCACTGTTCATTTTGCTTGTTTTTCTTTTTCTGTAATTACTTCTTAACATTCATCACTTAATATAATTTCAAAATTTCCAGAGGTCTCAAAACCTCTCTCTCTCAAGTTTCAGAAACAGCAGCGTGGCAGCAGCACGGCCAGGGGATCAGCATTTCACCTAGGCAGCATCACTGTCCCTACAGCTTTTGATTGAGCCCTCTTGTCATTAATCCAAGTCTCTGGCCTTCAGATGTTTAATTATCTTTCTTTAAAGTGATGCACGGTCGTTTACAGCAATATAATTGTCCTCCTGGACAATGTCTGAGACATGAAGTTCTCTTTGAGAAAAGAGGCTGAGGCACAGCGTCCCGGTGATTCCTGGGCTAAATTGCTCCACCAGCCTGCAGCCAGCATCAGGGTGCTGCACCCCCAGGCAACACTCATTTGTCAGAGGAGCATTGCCATGTCCCGCTGCCTGGCAAAAGGGTAAAGGAAAAACTGTCGTAGCCTGGGTGAGGGGGCAGGAGGGATGAAATGGCAGGATCGCCAGGCTCCTGCCTGGGAGCCTACAAGATAAAAGCAGTGCTGAGTCACTCCCAAGTCCAGAGGCCAAATACTGCTCTGGTCACACTGACCGCCCCCTTCCCCAAAGCCAACATGTTTGCAGAGAGAAAACAGCGGTACAACACGTAATTGCTGCTCTCATGTCTGGAATGCCCGCTGGTGCTCAGGGAGTTGGTCCAGGCTTATAAGAGGTTGCCGTGGGAGCTAAAGAGGGAAAAAACCCAGCAGAATTAGGGCAGAAGAAGACAAGAAGGGTCTGTCCGACTGTTAGAGACAAGAAGGGAAGGCTTGTACATAGGTACCGAGGCAAAAAAAAGTGATGCTGCCAGCAGTTACAAGGTCCATGCTGCTCTTCACTGCCCTCCTATTTAGCTTTAAAATTACGGTGCAATCTTTGCTAAGAGGAAAGAGAGCAGGTGGAGGCAACGCAGGGTCGGAGAGGAGCTCTGAGCACCTCGCTGAGTGGTCTGAGCACAAGACGGAAATGCCAAAAGCCCAGACTCACTGCCGGACCGCCTGCTACAACCAGCGCTGGGTTGGAGCGACAGCCAGGCCCTTGCTATGTACCGTAGGGATTAGTCATGCTCTGAGGCAACAAGATGACACGGCAAATTTACTACTAAAACAAGTAGTTCCCAGGGCTCTCAGAACCATCCCAGCCTAGTTTTCTCAATATTTGTTTCTTCTGCTTGATCAATAGTATCTAAAAATGCAGATTTTTCCTTAGCAGAAACTGGAATTGGAATTAAGGTCATCTCTCTCCTCTGCTGGGCCACCAATTTTCATCAAAGTTACAAGAACCAAGACTTCTGTATCGCTAGGAAATCTTGCTGAAATCACCAAGTGGCTTAAATTTTTGTGGTGGGAAGGATTGTTCCTCCGGCCGTGAGACCTTACGAGTCCCACTGTTGCTGTCATTGCTGGCAGCGACACTCGGAGCCCTCTAGAAAGATAGGAGGGGTTATTTCATGTTTTACATGCTCTGGGTATATTTTAACCACAATAATAAGTAGCGATTGCAACATAACACCGTCTCTGTCAGCGGCTGGTCGCTGTTCAGTCCCAGCAGTCTGCAACACAGGGCAGGATAATGTATTTACCTCCCAGTAGCTGTAGGAAGAGGAAGCTGGTTTCAGCCATCTGGCACTGGGTGCTTACTGGTGTGGCAGAAAGCAGAGGCACAGCCTTGCACCCAGGCATGGTTTCCTATCTAAAAATCTAGCAAGAGAAATGAAGCATTAAAAGGAGCCTCAGTTTCTTTTTCCAGAAGCAATCAGGGACCAAGTTTCTCCATTGGCTGCTGAGCGGGATGCATGGATGCAGGCAGGTTTGCAGGGCTGTTCCCAAGCTGCTTCTGGAAACTCACGGGGGACTCCCGGCTCCGAGGAGAAAAGAGCCACATTTTCCCAAACTACAAATATTATACTAAAACTCCCAGAGGGACACAGAACATACGGGCAATAACTGCCTGTAAAAATGTGCCTAGGAAAAATACTTGCATCTGTACAGCCCTCAAAGGCACAAAGTTATTGGCAGGAACAGAGTCGGTGGGACGCAGCGCAGTGAGAAGAATTGCTGTAGGGCTCTTTCCCCTGGTGCCTGGGAGCGGTTAAGGGGTAGGGTAAGGGTGAGGCCCTTGGGCTGGCTCCGTACAGCGCAGGAGGCTTTTTGCCCATGCAAGAGCCGAGAGCCTGGTGTTCCTGTTAGACGATATGCAATGAGGTCAGCTGGGTAAACAGTGGTAACCAAAATAAAGGTTTACTGTGCTGGCTGTAATGACAGCTACACGCAGCTCTGCTACACACAGCTCCGCGACCTCCTGTGGTGTTCAGGAGGGGCTGGAGCGAACGGAGGAGTGTGGTAAGTCAGGTTGGGATGGCAGTGAGGTGGCTCAGCAAAACCATCCAAGTTCTGGCTTCTTTTCAGACTCCCCCCGCTCCCCTCCTTACACTCCAACTCTTTTGCCTGCCAGTACAGGAAAAAGAAAGAGAGACAGAAAAGGTGTAGGGAAAGAAGAGCAGGGAAACTCGGCAAAGGACTGCTAGATTTAGAAGACTTCAGAAGGAAAGCAATTCGATGAACCATAGAATCACAGAATCATTTAGGTTGGAAAAGACCTTTAAGATCATCGAGTCCAACCGTTAACCTAACACTGCCAAGTCCACCACTAAACCATGTCCCTCAGCACCACATCTACACGTCTTTTAAATACCTCCAAGGATGGTGACTCAACCACTTCCTTGGGCAGCCTCTTCCAGTGCTTGACAACCCTTTCGGTGAAGAGATTTTTTCCTAATACCCAATCTAAACCTCCCCTGGTGCAACTGAGGCCATTTCCTCTTGTCCTGTCGCTTGTTACTTGGGAGAAGACACCGACACCCACCTCGCTACAACCTCCTTTCAGGTAGTGGTAGAGAGCGATAAGGTCTCCCCTGAGCCTCCTTTTCTCCAAAGTAGACAAATGCAGAGACCTCAGCTGCTCCTCATAGGATTTGTTCTCTAGACCCTTCACCACCTTTGTTGCTCTCCTTTGGACACGCTCCAGCACCTCAGTGTCTTTCTTGTAGTGAGGGGCCCAAAACTGAACACAGTATTCGAGGTGCAGCTTCACCAGTGCCGAGTACAGGGGGACGATCACTTCCCTAGTCCTGCTGGCCACACTATTTCTGATACAAGCCAGGATGCTGTTGGTCACCTTCTTGGCCACCTGGGCGCTCTGCTGGCTCATATTCAGCTGGCTGTCGACCAATACCCCCAGGTCCTTTTCCACTGGGCAGCTTTCCAGCCACTTTTCCCCAAGCCTGTAGCGTTGCATGGAGTTGTTATGACCCAAGTGCAGGACCCGGCACTTAGCCTTGTTGAATCTCATACAATTGGCCTCGGCCCATCGATCCAGCCTGACCAGATCCCTCTGTAGAGCCTTTCTACCTTCAAGCAGATCAACACTCCTGCCCAGCTTGGTGTCGTCTGCAAACTTACTGAGGGTGCACTCGATCCCCTCATCCAGATCGTTGATACAGATATTAAACAAACAGAACTGGCCCCAACACTGAGCCCTGGGGAGCACCACTTGTGACCGGCCGCCAACTGGATTTAACTCCATTCACCACAACTCTTTGGGCCTGGCCATCCAGCCAGTTTTTTTACCCAGCGAAGAGTAGCCTGTGCAAGCCATGAGCACCCAGTTTCTCCATGAGAATACTGTGGGAAAGGGTGTCAAAGGCTTTACTAAAGTCCAGGTAAACAACATCCACAGCCTTTCCCTCATCCACTAAGTGGGTCATCTTGTCATAGAAGGAGATCAGGTTAGTCAAGCTAATGAAGAATACTTTGACTAGACCTTGTTCTGTTGAGCTTTCCCCCTCATCCCCAAAGGCATGGCTGTACCCAAGGAAGAACCAGGGGAGCAGCCCCAGCTGCAAGACACATGCTCCCTCTGGCACGGTGTGGTCAGCCAGGTCTCTCCTGCCAGCCCTCTCACCCAGCTGGGATCGCATCCAGCTCACAGCAGAATCAGCACTACTTATAGCAATCCAACCACACTGGGAAGTCTCCAGCATTAATTCTCTTTTCCTTGTCTTGTGAATAGCTCGCTCTCACTGGCTTGCTTTGGGTAGGCTGGGAGAGAGGGGGAGAAAGGTGTCAGCCTACAATGGGTGATGGAAACACAGGATCCAGAGGAAGGAGCAGAAGAAGCAGCCAGCAGAAAAGATGGGCCCAGCTCTTGGCCAGAACAAAGCCAGGCTGAACAGAGTGAGACCTGGGAGCACCTCTGACTCTCCCAAATACTAAGTAACAGTCAAGTATTCGTACAGTGCCTAACTGGTAACACTAGCATGGTCTGCTGTCAGCTGACGCTCCTGAAGCTCAGAGGTGACCTTCAGCTGCCACCTTCCTATGGTGAATTGAAGGGGATTGAAACGCGTGGTTTTAGTCTGATTAGCATCTGTATTTTGTGGCCACTTCCCTCACATATAGCAGAAAAATCTTCTACTTCATTCAGGTGCTGCAGGCAGATTTCTTTTTACTGTCTGTTCTGCATTGCTAGCTGTTTGGCTTTCTAAAGCTGTGGGCAGAGGAAATGGCAAAATTGCCTGTTGAATAGAAAAAAAAATGGCTAAAAATATGCTTTTATCACATCATGCAAACTCCGCTGCCAGCAGAAACATCTCTGACTTCTTCTGGCAAAGACCTGGATGTAAGGCAAACAATGGCATCAATCCAGCTGCCTTTGGGGTTGCCTGGATGCTTGGCTCACTTGGGCTTCCGTGAACCCACCACAGACCTTGTGCATAGAGATGCCTCTTTTCTCTTGATAATGCTGAGTCATTCAGGGTTATATGGGTGAAGGCTGATTATGAGGAATCAGAGGAGGGATCTAAGAGAGAGAGTGACTGAGCCTGGACTCTCTGGTCTGATAAAGGTCTATGCCAGCACTAGCAGTGCATTAAAAGTGGAAAAAAAAAAATAGATTGTGGGCCTGGAGAAAGAATCCCTTCCCTTGTTCAGCTCCTGGTGCCTCCTGTTGGTGCCTCTTAGTTCCCGTATCAGAAGAGAGAAACGGTGAGCTGTTAAGGCTACCTGCGCATGACTTCTTCCAAAAAATCTACCTTCACTAGCCCATCCTTCCCCACCCAAGTCCTAAACAGACCAAGCCCCTACAGTTTACCTTTAATCTTCAAATACAAGGGCTAGGGAGCACAAAGGGAAGCTAGTAAGATCATAGTCCAGAACAAGAAGTACTCCTTCACACACTGTTCAGCCAGCCTGTGGACATCCTCGCCAAACAAGGCTGTGGATGCTGAAAGTTCCCATGGGTTCGAAAAGGTGCCATAAAAAATATGGAAAAGAGATCTACTAAAGGCTCCGAAACACACAGACGTCACATCTGGCTCAGGAAGTCTCTTTGGTGCTGGAAGCTGGGAGATGAAGTATTAGTATTGCCCTGTTCTCCCCTGGGTTTTTTAGCTACTGCTGGAAACAGGGCACTGGGCCAGACAGGCCTTTATTCCAGTCCAGACTGGTGGCCTTATGCTCCTTTTTGGTGCAGTGTACTCCAGGCTCTTTGGTCATCATCAGCCCTGTATGCACAAGCCTGGGCTTGTATCCTGTCCTCATTCAATGGGAAACATGACAGACAAACCCCTTAGGACACTTCCCTCTGATTTTGTCCAAAATTTATCACCACTTCTCCAATCTTCCACTCCTTGCCCTTCCCACACACTTGGCAGACCAAGACTTTATACTCCATTTAGGGAGATCAAGCCAGAGCACTGTAAAGCCTTGTGTATGTGCTTGTCTAGGAGATGCCTGCTAGGATTCGCTATGCCAGTCACCAGCGTCATATCCGAAGCCAGCCAGAGCCAAACTGCTTCCCTTACAGCCCCACTCCCAGCTGTGCTCACCCCCTCCCACACCCAGAGTCCCTCGTCATGAAACTTGTCACTACCTAAAACAACACGCAATATAAGAAGAGCTGAGGAGGGCTTTAGGCTCCTGCCAGATAATGTTACCACCCCCACCCGCCCCCTCAAATTTGCAGCCACAGCTCAGGAGTTAGCACAACGCAGGGGCCCTTCCCGATAGGTACTTTGTGTGAAGCTGCAGATTTTGGGTGGGAAAGAGGGGTTAACACTGTGGACACACACAGCTGCTCTGTGCCAGGCAGTGCTTGTGCCAGAGAACACTCTCACACGCAGTTTATGAATGGAGGCACAGCCAAAAACGTCCCTGCTTTCCCTGTATTCCTTCTTCCACCTCAAATGAATGGAGGCGAAGCGATGAAGCGTCCTTAGCTAATCCTCCCCAAGTTCTGCACGTCCCTTCCCCTCTCGGTGCGTTTTTATTTGCAGTGGCTGTTCCTTGGTTTCTGCTTGAGCGGGTGCATGTCAGATGTGAGCCGTGAGCCGCGCGATCCTGTTCCAGGACCGGTTCCAATCCCATACGTGCTTGCAAGCAAACCCACTCCCAACACAGGGACAGATGACTCAAGCGAGAACTCAGAAATGTTTAACTCCTCTGTGCCAGGAGATTTTCCAGCAGTAAGCGCAGAAGGAACAGAGTGCTGAGCGAAAGGCAAACTGCAATCAGCAGCTGGCTCTCTAAAGGGGACTAGATTTCTCCGCTAAAAAAAGATGTACACCCAGGCTGTCTTACAACTGGAAGAATATCAACTCTTACCAATGTCTTGGTATGCATCCTCCAAGAGGAATTACCTGTTGTTACCCACAAAGATAAAATCAAGAAGCCTCTGCACTGTAGAATTAGCATGTAATGGCAATATTTGAAAAGGTCCAGCCAAAGCTGACACTTACGCAGAGTCAACTGCTGCAAAGTAAACAAGAAAATTACTTGCTTGAAAGCACCATCTGGTGAGGAGGCACCTCTGCAAAACAAGGAGCCTGCGATTCAGACACATAGCTTCTGAACGTAATCCCGCAACTGTCTGCACAGCAAACAAAACACTCTAAGTGTGCGAAGAGTGGGAGGCACATTTTTTTACAGTTCCTTTGTTTAGGAAAGTGTGATCGATTTGGGCTTCTCTAGCAAAAGAAAACATACCAGAAATAATAGAAATTCTGAGACTGGACAAAACAAAACAAAAACAAAAATGAGGAGAAATAAAAAGATCTCTGTGCACAATTAATTTGAGGAATTTGTTGATACACCGTGGCACTGAGGTCACAATATTGCAGGGTTAAGGAAGGAATGGATTGTTTTTTATGAATGTCATGACTATACCGCATTACTTGCTAAAGGTCAGAGCCTCCCTCAAATTCTATATACCGCAAGTTTGGAAGAGGAAAAGAAAAAGCTTTCCAGGACATATGGAAGCCTCAAATTGAGGGATTTGGGAGAAATATCTTGCCAGATTATTTTTTTTTTCCCATTCAAGCATTTCTTGTACTTTTCAATGGTCTGGTACTAGTCAGTGTTGAGAAAGAACCTTAGGCCACTTGGAACATCATCCAGTTCTTATGGAGGATTTACTCTGCCACTGTGCTTAATCCTGAGCTTCGTAGTTACACCTGGTGTGGGGGCAGAGGGGGCAGAGAGCTGATTCGTAACAACAGTGAGCAAAAGAGAATAAAAACTTACTCTAAAGTAACTTCATATCTTCCAGACAGTTTTTCCACACATACACTTAAGCTTTGGGGATGGTGCACCTTAAGCAAACCAGGCTGGATACTTCAGTATTAGCCATTCCTCTGGAATTACTCTCAACCCAACACAGAGCACGGTGCTTGAGGTTCGGGTGCTCCCTCACGTCCTCTCCTGCACTCCACTTCGAGCAGACACCAAGGAAACAAAGAACCAAGAGGAGGGGGAAGAGGCTGGGATGGAAATGCACATGGCACACATACTCAGTGATTTCTGGTTCTGGGTAAGTAACTTTTGTTTTCTTTGAATACCTCTATTTGAACTTCAGTCTCCATTAGCTGGCAATTAAGCTTTGGGTCTACATCCTTTGGGTCCTACTTCCACATAAGACCTCACAGATTTACTTAAACAGAAGTTGATCTCAGAGTGCTCCACATGAAGAAGCACCTGTTGATGCGCCTGTAGAGAACAGTATCATTTCCAGATGCTCCAGCACAGTGTTTGCTGAAAGTACAGGCAGGGCTCCAGGCAGCTGCCTGAAGGTGTCAGGAACGGAGTCACCCTTTAGCGAAGGCCCTGATGCAGCTTAGGCTCTGGTGGCATGTACTTGAGTTGCAGAAATGAGTTTTACCTTGACAGCCTTGTTACACCTCTTGATATAGGACCTGTTCTCTGTAACACAGAACATCACTATCGGTTTAACTGGAACTGCTAAAAGACATGTTGGTGGCAGGTTCAGACCTCCATGCAGCCTCATGGGGAAAGATCTTACCTGAACACCACAAAACATTCAGAGAGAGGGAACGGGGAAATCACATTGGTGCTGGGCAATGGCCCTTGCTACGTGGACTTCCATTCACGCAATGGATGATCTTGCCTCCTTCTGTCCAAGCTAAATAATTTCAGATAGAAGAAAATACAGCTGGCACGGAGCACTTTTAGGCATTTTCTGATTACATGACTACTTAGCCATGGCAAGTCCATCTTCTGTTAGCCAACAAGGGCAGCCAGCCAGCACTGTGACATGCCTCAGCCACCAGCAGAAAACATGAGGTATTTGCTCCAGGGCAGGGCTGAGTCTAGGCTCAAAGTTAGATGTCTTTCCTCTTATGATGGACACCACATTACATATTCCTCCCTCCTTCTGCTTTAAAAGTGTCTGTCTTTCCCTGTCAGATCTGCTCTGACAGCACGAGGGGTCTTGCTGCCTGAACCTGCTCTCTAGCAGCAGCTTCGGCCAAAAAACTGGCAACTGGAGCCACCAGCCAGCAAAACCTTCCTGGGCGTTTGGTTTCTTTCTTACCTTTTATCCCTTTTTTCCCTTGAAAAGAAAAATAGTGGATCGGCAAGGGAAGAACAAGGTCTCGTGATGAGAAGGGGCTGGGAATCATAGGAAAGACCCCAGCCACGATGAGCAGTGGATCTCCCACGGGCTTCATGAGCTGAACTGAGAGTGGGAGGACTTAATGCCACGGTGAACATGAATGGATTGATGGGCTGAAGGGGCTACACGGAGGTGCCTCCCTTCGGCTTTTGTTATGGTTAAAGAAAATTATGCTCTTGGGCACTTGCAGTATATCATCCTCAAGATACCATCTTCAGCTCTGCCTCTGGAATACACTGGGCAGGGGAAAGGGGACCAGAGCTGTTTCTCTAACTTGGTCTATGGTGAGGTTAACTGGCCTGGCCCCGAGGACCAGCTTCTGTGTTCTAAATCCAGGTCCTCCCATGAGCAGGGCTCCAATGTGGCTGTTGCACAAAAAGAGCAGCAGATGTTTATGAGAATAAAGCATAAGTGACATTTAAAAGTGAAGACATTGCTTCCATGGATGCACGAAGTCCCAAATTTAGCAGATAAGGCTGAACCCCACATATGGCAGAACAGAGCTATAAAAGTTGTCAGCAAGTGATACTCATCTCTAGTTAGAAACAACTTGTTCCTACTATGCAACATAAATGCAATTGAAAACATGCCTTTTAGCTGCAAATGTAGTATACACATTCATTAGAGAAACTAAGGAAAGTGCTGGCGTGGATTCACATTTTTTTTTTGCCCATAAATACAGAGTCTCAGATTTTTTGATCCAGATTACTCATTTTTCTTATTCTATGGCTCAATAGCCAACAGCTTCCAGCAAGTGCTCAGCCTTCCAAATGTAAGCGCTGCTGGACAGAATTAAGCAGTATTACTTCGGGTTCCTGGTTTGATGAAGCAGACAGCAATGCAAGAGAACAACAGACCACTAAGGTTTCCATGCTCTAGGAATGGCATCACTCTGCGACTCAGGGAAACGGGCACAATTTGACATGCTGCCTTTCCAGGGCTTGACATCTCCTAGTGAAGAATATGCAGGGTGAGAAAAAAAATCCTATTAATATTTACTAACTTCATGCAGTTATTTTGCTTCTATTGCTCTCAAGGTCTTGAGGTGCACAAGGATCTGGATAATAAAAAGGAAAGCTAGATCAGTCATTTTTCTCCACCTCCTTCCTTTGGTGAAAAGAGTGATGTTTCAAGAACTCCGTTATCTAGCGTATCAAAGCAGCTCAAGCAGCATTTACACGCGTACTCCAACACACACTCACAACTTCTTTTAAAAGAGCAGTCCTATAACTGATGTTTGTTTGCTCAAACATTCAGTGAATACAGGCACAAAGGCCAAAGTCAATCCAAGACCAAAAGAAAAAAAAAAAAAGGCTAATATTTACAAAAAATGCCTTCAGAGTGGTTTTGCTCAGCTGGCAGCGAGACACAGCTGAGGGATGGGATATGCTCTCTGCAATCCAGCTCAGCTTTGCCCTCCCACAACTGTGTTTTGCTCCTGCAGCCTGGCCAGTGTCCCACCGCCCCCCCCACCAGTGCCAGCCATGCCCAGTGCGGAACATCATGTTCACCTCGCAGCACCCTGAAGGTACTTTATTTCACTGGGCTTAGTCAATGAAGCATTTTGTGTTCTTCATTGCAACCCTGTTTTTTCAGAGTTTATTCCATGGGGCCAGCCAGGTCACACTTTGGTCTAAAAAAATACTCAGTCCACGAAGCTACGAAAGGAGGAGCCCACTGCCTGACCCTCTCCCATCTTCGTCGCATCCCACTCCTGGGGGAGTTAAGGGTTCATCTCCCCCACCCCACCTCTGCTGAGGGCTCCTTACCAGACCTCCAGCTCCCCTTCGAATCTACCCCTTGCATTCACACCGTACCACAGGCTGCCCAGGGTCCCCAGCAAACCCGACCGTGCCACATCCTCTACAGCCTCCCCCGCTTCTCTTGCACCAGGGCTAAAACCTTTGCCATGCAACTTACGAACCCCAACACCTAACCACTGCTTCTGGGATGCCAGTTGCTTCTTAAAACCTCGTGAGGCCAATTCCCATCCCTTGGGCTCCTGTCGAGGAAACCAAACTATCATCCCCCTTCTGACAGCAGCACATCAGCAGCTTGTTTCTGTTCAGACCGTATTTACCACAGCCCTAGCTCTTAGCCCTCACAGAGTGATAAAGCTTTCCTATAAACTCACGCTCTTATAAATTCAATCTGTTTTATTCCAAATATCACATAAATTAAATACATTTCCCATGAATATTGCAAATATACATGAAATGAACATTGCAATTTTTAAAAAAAGTTTTGGCTTTGCTTATGTAACAAGAACTGCCAAATGTGGTTAGAACATGAACTTCTCCTGTATTTACTAGATACAAAAAGGTGCAGATTAATAATTTATATTTATACATATGTACACACTCCATTTCATAACTAGCTTTAAAACAGTAAAAAATGGTTTCAAGTTTATCTACATTAAACATACTCGTTTAAATCTGGTCAGAAGCCCCAGATAAGAGTTGATACAATCATTTCACAACTGCAAAATTAAGGCGCTACCAAAATACCAGTTCCACTAGTGTAAAATGTAATAGGAATAGAGAGTGTACAGCTTTCTATTTATCAATTTAAAAGTGGACTGGAGAACAAGGAAAAAGGAGCAGTAAGAAACATGACAAGATCTACAGGTTAGAAGTACAAAGAGATCTCGATGACTATCAAATGAACATATTAAAATACAGTAGATAAAAGGCCTCAGTGGCAAACAATTAGTATGCTTCTGAAAGACAAAAAAAAGGTTAAAATATATATATCATTTTGTAGCTTGAAGCTTTACAGGTGAACAACAGGTGTAGAGGTAGAGGGATTTTTTTTTTTTTTTTTTTTTTTGGCCTCTTTACGATGTATAAAGAAGGGCCACATTCACCACAGTGAAAAGACTCATCATATATCCCAGCATCCTTGCTTGGACAGCAAGCAAGAAAAGTGTAATGAGCTAGAAAGGCAACGAATCCTGTCTATCTCTTCCAGGAGCTCAGCTCCAACGCTTCCACATGTACCTTGGCGACAAGTTACACCTAAGCGTAGATCGGCCATAACGTGGACATTTCCTCTAGAGAGAAATGAGATAGCTAGCTTTTCCCATGAGGTACTACTGGATGCTGTAGAGATTATATGGCAGAGATAATTTGGTAACCATGAAACTGGTACTTTCCCTTAGAAAGCAAGTACCACAGGGCAGTGGTGATTTTTATTTTTTTTTATTATTTATTAAAGCTTTGCTATTTGATCAGCATTCAATGTTTTGGAAGAAATGTCAGCTTTGGGCTGCTAATATGATTATATGCATCCATACACAGACAATTCCTATGTTGTCATCATTTATCCAAAACATCAGTCACTGAAATATTCACAAACCGCTTTAAACCTTGACTAAAAAAAAATCCCTCTACAGTTCAGCTTTCTCTTCAATAACTATCTTTCCATTAATTATGCAGGCCTTCATGAACACAGTAATGTCACCTTCCATGTAAAATGTGTCTTTACACATTACAAAACAGCAGTAAACAACCTCTCTTGTTCCATAGGGTTTCCTCTCAGAAGTACCTCAAAAGTAGATATCTTGAAAAATCACTTTTGCAAAGAAGAATATTCACATTAGTTACTGAGGCAAAGCCAAGAAGACACTAACTAGCACCTTGATTTTTTTTTTTTTTTTCCTTAAATGCACTCCTATATGTAAAATTAAGCACATGTAAGATCAGGGACCAGCAATATACAAACACCATCGGCATCCCCTTGCAGCTAAACTAGTAATACTCAAAACTAGGCCAGACACACGAAGGAGCAAGATGAGTGAGTCTAGAAGAAATACACAGTATGGAAAGGGATGGGAAGAACAGGAAGCTGAACAGAAAGGATTGCAAGATCAAATACAGTCCATCTTCTGGTCCGAGAATTAGTTTGCGAAACCACCCTTCGGTAGCTCAGCTGACAGTGGGCTGAAGACCTACTGACTTCTGACATTTCCTCCCCCATATACAGAACAATTCCTTTATATTTCAGTGACTTCCTCTTCATCATCTTCAAATCCTGGAGGAAATGCATTCAACTTGAATTTTGAGTATTTTGGTGATGGTAGCAGAACTTGCAGAAGGCTACTGTAGAGGTTATGACATCATTGGTTGTAAGTTATGCACTTCACAATTCAGAGAATATACTTACAAACTATTTAAATAGAAAAAGGCGTGTTCAAGGTAGAGGCAGTTACAGTACATTCAGGGTACGTTACAGAAACCATTTGTGGTAGCCATTTGCTGAAAGGAAAAAAACTCTGTATTTTTGTTTCCCAGACCACACAGGTTATAACTACAATACCCAAAGAGAGCAGGTAATACATCTCAATCACTGCATTTTAATGCAGTCTTCTTCCAGAATTCATGTGCAAAGTGAAAAAAAAAGTTTAAATACATCTTCATTGACAAATAAGGACAAAAGAACTAAAAAAGAAATCAGGCACTTTGACCATTTAGGTAAACAGCCATTTCTTCTTACCAGACTTCTGCACATGAACAAGTCTTTACATTGGTCTTGCTATGCTTGCAGCACATGGAGATTCAAGTCAACTTATTTTCCTGTTGGTAGTATCAGTTCTACTTATAGGAAACTATGCCAATTGAATTGGTAACACTGTTAGTTATTTCATTGGCAGTTGAGCAAATGTTGATCATTTGACTGACAAGCAATCAATTTAATAGCTATCAAAGTTAGATATTAACAAAACAATACATAAAAAAAATAATCAAAGAGACAAATGAAAGTTAACACCTGACTTAAGCTTGCATTGAGACTTGCCTTTATAGGTTCGGTTTGTGCCTCTTTCACGGTGTTATTGTGGACTGATTTCCATCACATACAGCAACTGGTACTAAACTACAATACTTTCGGTTTGAAACACGTTCAGTAGAGATCACCCCAACGTAACGGGAAGTTGGCATGACACTGCAGGCAGGAGGGAGATGGAAGCCTCCACGCATTTCATCCTCGCCAGTCCCACTCGTAGAGCAGGCATTCAGAGTAAACTGCAGCATGCCTACCTCGTAGTTGGGGTGAAATCATTATTTCACAGCAGCGTTTATCACACCTTAGGGAGCCAGCTTGATTTGAATTTAGCAAAAAGACCAGCTAGGATTACTTTGATTTGTCTTTTCAAATAAACCAAAGTACACCTTTCCAAACATTTTGTACATACTCAATCCGCTACAACACATAAATCACAACATGAGGGATTACCTAAGGCTACTAAATAGTGCACTTATTCAGTAGCTATTATTCTTTCAGATAAACATCCTCAGATGCCTTGACCACAAACGGCTTAATTTTTTTTTTCCTCACAGACTGCTATTTGCTGAAGAGAGAGAGATGTGGGTGTATGACAGACTGCCTACCAATTCACTACAAGAGCGTACTGTTGGTTATAGTCTTCATGCATACTTCTGCCGGGCAGCGTAACTCCTCTTCTGTTCACTACCTCCAAGAAAGTCTAGGAAACACCTCTTCAATCCACTGTCCAGTTTCCTTGTCCTACCAAGTGGAAATCCAAATCACATGCAGGCCAATGGTGCTACTCTAGTACTTAACTCTCTTGCAGGCTAGAAACATCAGCTCTATCATAGTACTTTGAAGCAATTATCCACATCTATCAGCTACGCTCTAACTGGAGCACAGCTTTGTAGAGGCTCAGATTTCACCAGGACAACAGGAGAGAGTGCAAGGTTTGGTGAATACCCAGGATAACAAACCGATGCAATCAATGGACGCTGGACGCAGTCAGAAAGGGCTGTTCCTTTTTGAAGGAATCTTTAAAAAAAAAAAAACAAACAAAAGAAAAAAACCAAAACAACCCTCCCCCTTTGCCCTCCCCCAGAACAACCTGTCGTGAGATGTTTTCAGTGCCCACTCACAACTGAAGTCCATGTTATCTGGGTCTTTTGCGAGTCACGAATATCAATACACGTCTGATGGCGATAAGACGATCTTTAAGGGAGGTCATAGCCAATATAGCCAGCTGAGCTCTGTTTTCCAGAGGCAACACTGCCAAGAGCCACCAGTACCAGGCAGGACCACTGGGGTTGCTCTGCAAAAGGACGGAAAGACATGCAATCATGCATTCACCGGCACTGCCCCATGAACATCACCACCTTCCTTCCCACCTTCTATTTGCTAAGAAAGTCACCACGAAACAGTTCAAGCAACAACTAAACACTTAGTTTCAGGTGCTCTCCTCGTCTATATACACGATTAAGACTGATCTCTTCAGATATCAACTTACATTGATATGTTTTCCACTGATTAATTGTTTTCCATGCTTCATGCTAGTAGACCAAAATAGGGTAAATAGAGTTTAGAATGTACAAAACCACAGCAAAAACCTGTCAGAAAATAGTCTTGCGTAAAAATTCTGTATAGAATAAGGCTGCATAAGTAGGAAGGTTTTATTACCTGTGGCTCTGGTTCTTTTCCTGGCATGGACCCAAAATGATTGAGAATTTGCACTTTCATATTGTCTTTAAGAGAAGTAAACCAGGCAACGGCTTGATCATAAACTGAATCATGAAGGCGGACAAGTTCTTCATATTCCGGTCCTTCAACCTTATTGTTAAAAGAAGGGAGACAAAACAAAACAGGTTTGATACTGTGGAGTCCACATGCTTCCCCAGAAGCAAGCGAAGCAAAATAATGCAGTGACTACAGCTGTTCAAACGTCCTTATCTAAGCAAACTGTACCCAAGTCTCAGATTTCAAACCTGTGATGCTGAAGTCTTTTTACCCTCCCCTAGGTGTTCTGAAGTGACATTTCTTGGAGCAGTTACTGCCTCGTTAATATCCATTCCTAAATGCTGGCACAAGAGAACAATCTGCTCTCTAATCCTGGGACATCACATTAATCATCTCAAACCCACAACCTCGAGTCCCTGTCACAGAATGACCTCTGAACATTGGTAAATTGTCTGGCAAAACAAAAGAAACACTACCGCCACCGAGCACAGAGACAGGGGGTCTATGGCACTTAGAGACCAGCAGTATTTTATAGAAGTGTTAAGGCCATGGTCGACAGCCAAGAAGGAGGAGGAGGAGGAGGGCAGACACCTGAGCAGACAGGAAGCAGGGAAAGTGGATGCTTTCCCAATACCAGAAATGGCCATAAAAAAATACCCTCCTGAGGCAAGGAGTGTTTTAGTTGCACAGGCCTAACTACTAGCTATTAGGGAAAAGAAAAAAGCATAAGCAAAAACCACGACAAATTGGTGATTTGGGTTTTTGGTTTGGGGTTGTTGGTTTTTTTTTTCCCCCGTAATCTGTACACACCAATGGTGTGATTCACCTGTGCTACTCAGATGCACATCTGAGCTAGCTGCTCTGGATGCCCTTCACAGTTGAGGAGAAACAGCTCTAGAGGGCAATTAATCTCATCTTAAGGTAGGTATCTAAGACAGAGCAGATAAAATAGGCAGCTTTGGACTGAGCTTTCTCACTATCAGATATAACACGAACGTAGGGTGCTGAACACAGACGTCAGCCTCTCAAGTGAGACAAGGTAAATCTCACTCCGATTATGAAGAGGTGGGTCTCTGGCACCATCTACAAACAATGCCTGGATACCTGTGTTCCATCACCCTTCACTGGGGATTTAAACACGGCAGAGCCCTCACTCTGAGCAGACTACCTACTCTGACCTTTCGCAGGGGGAGGCACCGCCACACAATCTGCCTTTCCTGCCCTGGCGAGCAACTGCATCATCCTGCAGAGGTGAGAAAAGCCCTACTAAGACTTTACAGACTTGCACTTCAACTATGACAGCGTGCTGAAGAGCTGTACGACCAGACTGGACTACATCAATTGGCATGAGATTACTACTAAACTCAACGTTAAGAGGGATCAGGGTTTTGCAGACATGCTCTGAAAATGATCCACTAAGTCATCATTAAGCATGGCCAAAAATCTTCCCTTTCGCCAACACCTATCACAAGCACCTCACTTGATGCAGGTTTTGTAAGAGGACTTGTTTTTAAAAAACTACTCCCCTCCCTGCAATTCTCTGCTCTCAGCCAGCTCTTACGGATGCTTCTACAGGCACGGTTAACTACATGTCACTAAGATCTCATTTTAAGAGCAGACTCCCACATTTGTTTGAGGACCTGTTCTGTAAATGAGAGCTTGGAGGTCATATGAAGTCTGCCAACTGCCTGTTCAGTGCAAGAAGAGAATAGCCAGTTCTCTAACAACACGGCATGTGCTCTTAGAAGGGTTTCAAGTCCGTACCAGTTTTAAAACGTTACTCTGACCTCATCTACACACCATGACAGACCTCAGCACCTGAGTCTCAGAAGCTACTTTGAGATCCATGAAGGGAGTGCAACACTTGAAGCAGAGATAATTATAAGGGCAGAAAGGAAGAAAGGGAAGGAAGAGACAAAGTTTGTTCCATGGTTTTCAAAATAGAGATTTAGTATTTATAATGATATTGGTTTAAAAATAATGCACAGCTAGCTTGAAATGCAACAAGGAAAGGCTATTTAAGTGAATCCAGCAATACATGAGTATGAATAACTTTGCACCATAGATCACCTTTTTATCTTCAAGATACTCGATGTTTGCTGTGTTATATCCATCTCGCTGGCCATGGCTTAAGACCCTAAAACGACGGACACCAACTGTATCAACAACTGAGCGCCCATCAGGAAAAAACTTTACGTCCCTGATCTCTAATATACAGCCATGATCTGCAAATCTGAAATGACAGAAGGGCATAAAAGTGGAAGTCATCAACAAGTGTTTATACACATCAGGACAAATACTGGGCCTAATTCACCACTTCTTATTTGAAAGAGGATCCTGCTTTGGTGACAATACATTTCTGCTTATTCACATAAGCCACACAACCCCCACCCTTTCTGCCTTCCCTCAGAGGTCCAGGGCAGCAGCATTTTCGGAGGGTATCTGCGGAGTGGGAGGGCTGGGAAGGGACAGGAAACTAAATGGAGCATGTTTCATGCTGGGAGTTGCCAGCTGCTGGTGGCAAATTCACCTGCTTTGCAAAGAAAACAAGATGGGTAAAGATACCATAAGGAAGTCCAGAAAGTGAGGAACAAATGCAGGGCTGGGAGGGCCATCCCCCTACTCTGAGGTGTAAGCAGAGGATTACAGGCTTTAGAAGGAAAAGGCTTCTATATAGCAAGACTCTTCTTGCACTTGTTTCCTTTAAGTTAAAAAAACAAAACAAAACAAAAACCCCAAAACCACACCACCAAACCAACCCCCCCCCCCAAAAACCCAAAACAAACCCAAAACACCCTCTTCACAAAAGCATATTTGTATCTGTTATATTTAAAGTAGGCACAGGTTTTAATCACGCCCTGGCAACAAGCACGCAACAAATTTTTACTGTACATTATCAGGCTTACCTACTCTACATTTCTGCTGTAGCGAGTTCACCACAGAGGCTGATTGCACAATGACTCTTCACCATGATACACTGATCTGCCAGCATTTGCAGCTCTGCACCTCAGCCTACTGCTAAGCAGGAGAATGCACTGTATCTAGTCTCATCTCAAGATACCAAATCCCTGCAGGGTCTGATAAATGTTCCATCAGGGAAATGCTTATTTTACCAGGGCTTGGCCATTTCTTACATCAGAGTGATGAAGAAACAGCGTCACTGCGAGGAAATGACTCCTGTTTCCACTCTACTAGAAATCATGGATTTGGGAGGGGGGAAAAAAAGCTCACCACTGTGAACAACCATTCTTTCCCAGCCATTGCACAGAACAAACTGAGGAAGAGCAAGAAGAGTACAGCTGCACACAGCTAAGCCCTGGTGCTCTACCAGTGGGATTACAAAAAGCGAGTTTATTATAACAATACTAGACTAAACACGATTTAAACAGCTACACAGCAATTGCTTTAAATTAATGATTTTAGCGACATTCATACAGAATTTAAAAATTAATCTAGAAGTAAAAGTGATGATTTTTTCCTTTTTTGTCATTCTTTGAGAAGTTGCTTTTGGATAGATAGCGACTGATCAAAGAGACAAGAAAGCACCTGGAGATGGGTATAAAAATGTACTGACACATTAAAAGTTTATATTCTTCTCCCAGTTTTAACTTAAAATGGAGAAATAAAATAGAGGAAGGTAATGACTTGAACATGTCTTGTCACTGTGTTTTTCAAGGGAGGTATGTATCCATGTCTTAGCAGATGAGGCAAAACAAGTTTCCCCAGTTTTTGTATTCCCAGTTGATTTTGCAATTTTGAATAAACAGAAGAACTTCTTTACTTGTGTAAGAAGCTACAACAGTCTGCCAGGTGACTACAGATGAAGGCTTCCTGCACTTCAGTGTTTGATTTAAGTTACGATGCTTAAAAAGTTTAATTATTTTAGTAACTCAAAACAGACAGGACAAAAATCTAACCATACTGGTTGCACTTTAAAATACCCTTTATGACACTATCTAATAAACCAACTCTTGTGGTTTTGGGATTGTAACACCTTGGCCCTCTGTATTAGACCTGACTCCAAATAAGTTTGGCTCTTCCACAAGCCTTCACAGATGTAAGGGGAGTTATCGCTGATGTCCTAGGGTCATTTTGTCCTCACTCTTACGAGTATTTGCTTCCAGAAAATTGATAACAGGCCTGGAAGGGACCATGGAGCACCAGCTGCTGTTGGAGCCTGAACTCCACTGAGTGCAGCACTGACAGCAGGCCAACTGGCATGAAGCACAGCCAGAGCCGACTGGAAGCCATAGCATCTCCTGTGTTCTTACTGCCACCTTACCGTCCGGTCTGGGAGGAAAAAAAAAAAAAAAAAAAAACCAAAAACCTGAACTGGACAAGGAAAGGCTGCCAAGCCCCGGTATGACTGCCCTCCTCTCAGCTCCAGAGATGATCACCTACAAAATGCTGCTCCTGAGGATGCCCGTCTAATGTGTCCTTAAAAATTCCCATGCTCGTCATCCATTCTACAGTCTGCATCACACCAACATATCTTCTGAAGTCAGCAACTATCTATTCCATCTCGTAAGGCAGACCTCTCAAGACCACCTCATTTTTCTCCCACAAGCATCTTCTCATCCCCTTCACCCAAAAACCTATTATCTATAAAGGACTTAAAAACTTGAAAGTTTTCATAGAATCATAGAATAGTTTGGGTTGGAAGGGACCTTAAAAGGTCATCTAGTCAGTCTCTGCATAGGGAGCTGGCAACACACCAGTGTCAGAATTCACAAAAATGAATTAAAGGCAAGATCATATAGAAAGACAATGTAACCCACTCACTGTAGATAGTTTTGACATTGCAACACAGTAGTAAAGACAAACATCAAAATTCAACATTCAGCAGCAAAACAGACTTCTCAGCCAAGGGTATACTTTGTCTCACTCAAATGATACCACCTATGCAGGAAAGCTATGGAAGCTTTGGATTTCTTTTAATTTATTTACTATTTTTGTTTTCTAAAACTGAGCAGACAGAGGAGCAACCTCATCCAGACAGTCAGCTTTCACTAGAACAAACAGGCTAGAAAGCTTTCCAACCACACAGACAATTAAGTGCTATTTTTGGAGCCTGTAGTAGCAGCATGAGTTGTGTTCTTGCTATCCATCCAACAGGGGAGCAATAAAAATTATGTCTTTGTGTCAAAAGGAATGTTTAAGATACAAAACTAAAAAGCCAGCAACTTTAGTATTGGTTCATAAAGGACTGGAGCAGTGGTTTGGGGAGACAAGTATACTGCGCCGCAGTACTCCATTAGCGTCACAACAGCCTCTGCAACAAGAGGACTTTCTCAGCTCATCTCCTTACCCTTTTAATTCGTCAGCTAAGCACATGCCAAACTGCTTGGTACCAGTTTCCATGCATCTTCTTATCATTAGACGATAACGAGGTTCAAAGACATGGAGTGGGCAAGGGATAGTAGGGAAGGCCATGGTACATACGAAGATGGGAACATCTTTATTCAAACTGTAAGATAATTGTTAAAAAAAAAAAAGTGTTCAGCTTTTTTCTGGGTACTGCTATATTCAGCATAAACCCTTAATATGACACTGATTCCAGTGGTCTCAGAGTCATTCTTTGTAAACGCGTATCTGGTCGAGGTTTGTCATTTTTACAAGATAAACATATTTCAGGACTCTTTCTGTTAATACATTAAGGAAACAATCCCTCTAATCTACTTTCATAGAGGAAAAGTCAGGAAATAATAGCCAATTTTCCAAATGTATGCATACTGATACATCTAGCTTAAATACACATGGCAAGATGTTGGTGATAACTTTTCACAGTAATATAGTACCCTAAGAACTAGCCATGTTCAAAGCAAGACGGTAGAGAATTCCCAAGCTCAGCAAAGCCCTTTAATTTTGAAGAATCCCACTAAGCCACTTAATTTTTTCAGGCTTAATTGCATGTTTTATACTTCTTTTTAGTTGAGTTGTAGCACAAGATCCACAAGTCACTGACAAAACTGGGTCCTTGAACTTCTCCTGACCTGAAGTATAGCCCATTTATAATTTGAATTCTACTCCCAGACAACCCCCATTATAACTTTTAAGGCTATTATATTGTTTCAGACAAAAAAGCAATTATCTTTATTTTAAGAATATTGTTGTGACTCTCTACCATCCAAGCATATTGTTACTTGTTTATCTGCAAAAAACATGTCAAAAATACAAAACATCTGGCAGGTTCATTTACAAATTCATTCATTTTGTGCATTTTCACAAGCAAATGAAGCTTCTTCAGAAATTTAGATTGAAAAATACATTTTATAACAGCTGTCAGTAGTAAAAAGAGAGCCTACTTTGACAATTCCTTCATTTCTTCCTCATAAACTTTCTTCCTTTCAGATAATTCCTCTGGCAAGTAACGGACTATCAGTTCTTCTGTAAGGACGGTCTTCTTGTAAGTTCTGCTTGCCAGAAACTGCAAGGAAGAGTCAACTCTTAAGTCTGATAACGAGAAGACAGTTAACATCTCTTCCTCCCAACCCATCCCTTCCCTAAGGCCAAACAGCACATTAGTTCGGATTGTACTGATTCCTCCTCTTTTCCAGCCTTCAAGCACCAAAACTTCCACTTCAGGATATGTGGTTCACTCCAGTGCCCATTTAACTATAACCCCATGCTCTTTTTTTGGCAGAAGTTGTACTACCAGCAAGAAAAGGTAGTCCCTCCTCACTTTTGCAGAAGACACATATATTCTTTTCACCTAGAGCTGCCAAGTTACTGGCAAGAAGTACTCCAAGTACAAGACACATTATGTCTGCTGGAGCAGAAGTGCTGACCAAGGAGTGACCATTGATCGTTCACCGCAGGTAGATACACAAACTGGAGACGTGGTATGAACAGGGCTATGGCTGGGACTCCCCAGGCATGAGCCTGAGGTGATACTGGAAGCCTCTATTCCTTTAAGCACCAGCAAACCCCACTTGTCTTCCAAGGAATGACAAAATATATTCTGAAGCAAATGAGGTCTATGCACAGCTTGATGCTGTGGGTACTACTGTGTTGTTCTGGTTTCATAGAATCATAGAATAGTTTGGGTTGGAAGGGACCTTTAAAGGTCATCTAGTCCAACCCCCCTGCCATGGGCAGGGACATCTTCAACTAGATCAGGTTGCTCAGAGCCCCATCCAGCCTGACCTTGAATGTTTGCAGGGATGGGGCATCTACAACCTTTCTGGGCAACCTGTTCCAGTGTTTCACCACCCTCATTGTAAAAAATGTCTTCCTTATATCTAGTCTAAATCTACCCTCCTTTAGTTTAAAACCATTACCTCTTGTCCTATTGCAACAGGCGCTACTAAAAAGTTTGTGCCCATCTTTCTTGTAAGCCTTCTTTAAGTACTGAAAGGCCGCAATCAGGTCTCCCTGGACCCTTCTCTTCTCCAGGCTGAACAACCCCAACTCTCTCAGGCTTTCTTCAGAGGAGAGGTGTTCCAGCCCTCTGATCATTTGTGGCCCTCCTCTGGACCTGTTCCAACAGGTCCATGTCCTTCCTGTGCTGAGAACCCCAGAGCTGGATGCAGTACTCCAGGTGGGGTCTCACCAGAGCGGAGTAGAGGGGCAGAATCACCTCCTTGACCTGCTGGCCACGCTTCTTTTGATGCGGCTTGAAAGTAGAGCACAGAAAATCCCCACATACATGCTTTCAGAAGAACAAAAACACACAAAGCTGTGTTAACTGAGGCAAGGATGTACTTACTTCTGACAGCTTTTCTTTGCAGAGTGGGCAATGCGGATTATGGTCAAGGCAACGCTCAAGGCATTTGAGGCAAAAGGTATGTCCACAGGGAGTGGTAACAGGTTCGTAGAACAACCTGAACATGAAAACATGTAACAGACAAGCTAAGCTGCCAACACGAACGATGCAAATTCCCAAACTGTGGAAAGGAGTGACTAGACCTAGCCATCTCTTCCTTTCCTGCTTTTGTAGAAAGCACAGGTGTCAGTTTTATCTAAGGATATAAAAAAGGTTTTCATTTTTAGAAGCAGCAAACAATGGAGAAAACCATGCATAATGGAGAAAACCACATCTGTAAAGATTCACCAGATGCAAGGTTCAGCAAAAAGGAACAGAGTAATGATTTAAGACATTCTCTGGCAGGTTTCCCTTCTGACACCACGAAAACTTTTTTCAGAAGCTAGAAAGGCTTTCTGATCTTAATCCCAGGTCAATGCAGTCATACCTCATGCACAGGGAACACTCAAAGTCCGATGCATCCACCAGAGTTGTTGGTATTTCACTTGAAGTGACAGCGGTGTTTTCAGGTGAAACATCTGCATCTAAGTAGTTAAGAAGATGATTATAGTAAATATTTAAGTATTACTGCAATTTCAGATGCTGTTTACGTTGTTTTTCCATAAAGAAACTAATTTATCTCTTTTCTTTTTTGAAGTTTTGTTCCAAACAAAGATATTTTCCATCTAAGTTTTAGACTTTCTAGCAGGAAATCTTTTGCAGAGGATGTCATCTATGGCCAGCGAAAGCACTTTAGAGCTGAATACCCATGATTTGCTTCTCCAAAAATGGTTGGTTTTGTTTTGGTTTTTTTTTTTTTTAAAGTCTAGTTTTTAAAATACTCTGCTATTGCTTTCCCACCACCGTCACCACTCCCACATCAGCCAGGCCAGATGTTTTAAAGTACATTAAGTCCAGAATTTAATTTGTTTACACACAGTCAAACTATTTCATCAGTGTTTATTATAGATTTCTCAGCAGGGGTAATTTTTCTTACAAGTATAAAAAAAGCTTACATTCTTCTAGACTAGGCTGCTGTGCAAATCCCAAGCTTCAGACAGCTCAAAGTTTAAGGACTACTGGAGCTACATTAGCTAATACTGATTTCACGAGCTCAGCACTCTGCAAACACAGACGCAAAAACACTTCACTTAAAATTCTGCCCACCCTGGTTTAGGGGGTAGTATATATCCCTGTGGTTAACACACTTAAAGGGTATGGGCTTCAAACTTGACAGCAGCAGCATTTAAGCTCAAGAGCTATCAGCTTGAGCTTCTGATGACATTTGTACAAGCAGATTCTGCAACTTCCTTTACAATCCGCATCTTTGTTGCTCAGTGATGAGTTGCAACAGTCATGGATGCTGCCTCCACGTCCTTTTTATTAACCAAATTCTTGACCATTTGAGGAAAAAAAAAAAAAAAAAAAAAGAAGTTCAGCTTTTTATGTTAAGTTAAAACACTAGGATGTTTTGTTAAAGGATAACTTATGCTCAGCATCTGGTTTATCTCAAGCACAGACAGGACAGGGGAGGGCACTGGTGTAGTGTGGCCTACAAAGAAAAACAGCGTTATCTTTAACCTACATCTCACATGTTAGCATTTAGTAATAGCAAGAACCTAACTGTGTTAATTCTGCAAATAGTAACATGGCATCGGGATCTAGCACAGACCAGAAATTAATGGTTATGGGTAAAACACGATCTCTGGCCTTCGCTGTGAAGATACAAGCGGGTCAGATTTCACAATCTATTTACTGAGTCTGCAGTTCACAGGCAAGTACGGGGTTTTTCCCTTCACAGCAACGTGATCAGAAACTGGCCATACATTGATCATTTGCAGAGGTGGCAGACAGACAGCAGCACTTGAAGACTTTTAATATTTCAAGGCAGAAGTCAGATTTGTCAAGGAGGTGTGGGCTGTTTTTTTTTCCTTTAAGGGAAAAAACGCACACTAGTATAGCAGCATTTTCTAAGTCCCTTTTAACCAATTATTTCACTACTCAGCGCAATATATTGCCTCCAGCATTTTTATCCTGGAGTATTAAAACTACTTTGGAGGTCTTTGTTAGAAGCTTGAGATGCATACCAATTGTAAGCACAGCTATCAAGTGACAGAAAACTGGGGGGGCTTATTACCCTTCAAAAGGCTTCTTTGTTTGCTTGGAAAATTTCATGTAAAGTTGCATGTGACTGTTTCTGATGCCAGTTAAAGACTAGTTTCCAGGCTTACTGCATCTTTCCTTCATATAGAAAGACAATGAAGTTCAGCTATACCTCTGAGACCTAGAAAATGGAAACAGCACCAGCAACACAAAGACTAAACTGTTAGTGGATTATGCATTGGAAATGGCCCATTTGAGAAAGAAAAATACAGTGTTCATTGAATAAATTGAAACTGCTCTGGAATAAGGTAAATAGGCTGTTACAGCAGAAACAGACAAACCAGACAACAAAATATTATTCCAATCCCTGTAGGGAACGTTTCATTGACACCTACAAAAAGGGAGGAAGAAAGAAGTAGTTTATCATTTTTCAGTATGTGCAAAAGAAACCCCCTTTCTAAGCCACAACACAAACCTTTTTTAGGAATCTTATTGGGGACATCCAAGCTTTGTAAATCCCTCATATCACTGGACAGCTTTCTTTTTAAGCCAACCCCAGGCAAACTGGAGAGAATAGCTCCCAAAGACTTCTTGTTGTCTTCAAAATAGAGATCCAGAATGTGATGGGAAACAGGAGAATCAGTGCTTCTAAATACATCAGATTCCTGGGACGGAGTTTTTGTTAACCTGAACACAGTATCCTAAAAAATGAAGAACAGTTATATACAGCATGAGACAGTTTTGCTCTGTTTTTTCTATTAGTTGTATACATCAGCAATAGATCAATGTCCCTACAATGAGCTTAATGAGGGAGAAAGGTTCATATCAAAGAAGGCCACTCTCCAGTTGCTTGAAATAGGGCCACTCTCTCCCTACAGCTCCTGTCCCGAGATATTATGTTCCTGTCATACTAAAATCTTGAGTGGAAAAAAAAACACCCACAAATATAATCGACCCCCATATGAAGGCATCACATTGTTTTCTGAAGAAAGTTCCATTCTCTTATTCTTCTGAGGAAGTACATCCCAATGAGATCCAACAGCAACGGAGAAAACAGGCTTACCATGAAAGTAAGTGCCTACATGAGCGCAGACAAAGACAGACAGATCAGACAGATCCTTGTGTTACTTTTGGTATTTTTATGTTGAATGCTTTTTACTTTACCTTTGAGGACCCAGCAACAGAGCTATCTTCCACAGCTGACTGTGTGTTTATGCTACTCAGAAATGCAGGTTTCAATCTTGTATGGGATGTTCGACTAGAGAAAGGTGCTGTTAGACTATCATGCACATTTTCAAAGGCTGGGAAAAACATCTCACACATTATCTAGTCAATTAGAGAGAGAAAAAAAATAATAATAATTACGATATAGATATTTATGTTTGTACGAACACAGACACACAAACTTCACAGCTTCTGGATGCCAAGAAGCTTGCAACAACCAGGACATCCTGCATTCCCCAATGCCCACAGGAAACCTGAATGGCAGTCCCCACCACAACCACAGACAGATCCCAAGGTGCTCTTCTGGTGTCCACCTCCCTCCCCAAAGGCTTCTACTCCCCAGGAGCACTGGGGACGGCAGTCTTGCATCCTTCTCCTGCCCCTACCATCTCCACTCTGACCCTCAGACCCCTACACCTCCAGAAGTCTTCAGATCATGCTCTCCTTTCAAAACCAGTTAACAGAGATGTGTTCAAGCTCTCCTCATGCTCTGCATCCATCTCCCCTATCCTCAAGCAGATTTCATCCCTAGCTAAAAGCTGTGCAGAGCCTGTTCCCCCTCTCACCAGTCCCTACCAAGCACCTTGCCAAATCCCTGTTTCTTTTTATAAAAAGCTGCCTGTATGGATGGTCACAGAGAACCTGATGATGGTTGGTTAGCACTAAGTGTGTCTAACTTCCCATAAGGGACAAATTGCTACAGAGGCTGCAGGATTTTTCCAGGACAGGGCAGCACACAGCTCCCCCTTCTCAACCCTCTGCCACTTCCCACTTAAAAGTGGTTTTCTGATGGGCACTAAAATTAGCAGCCTCGAGCCTATGAAATCCAGGTGCACTCAAATCTGGCCGACATACTGCAAGTGTAATGTACAAACAACAGCAGCAAAACCTACAGATTTGCAGTGGAATCCACAAATATACAATCCCTCTGGTTAAGGCATTAACCAAACCCAAGAGGCACCTCACACAGCATAATGCTAATAATGTTTATTGGAGAATCTACTGAATCAGATTATCTTTGGGCTGTTTACTATCACCTGAAATAACATGAATTCTACTTGGCTGCAGGAGTAAGAGCAGCATGATGGCCAAGAAGTGGCCAGGAAATACATTTTATACCTTTTGGGCTTCTTTCTTCATTGAGCTCCATTCAGGATTTAAGGCAACACAATAGAGAAACTCCTTCAATGCGTCCTCAGTCCTTTCCAATCCAGAAAGAGCTTTTGCTTTCACATAATGGCCCTGTTCACACAAAGGAAACGTACAAATACAGAGATCATTTCTAAAGTGGCAGCAAGACACCAGCAAACAAACTTGGAAGTTCATGCCTTTCTGCAGGTGAAGAATAAGACACTTTTTGGGTAACAACCTCTTTGACACACATGACTAAAGGAAAGTGAGTCCCTTTTGCTGAAAAAAGATCCCCCAGGAACCCACTGCTGCATTACGCCCTGCCAAAGACACCGCTCTCTTCCTCAGGGGGGACCTGATGCAGAATGAGGAGGCGTATTTGTCTCCCCAGGGGCCGAGACTACTACATATGCCACCAGGCTCGATACCCCAGAGAACGGTTTCACGTACCAGGGCAAACTTAACAGTAATAAATCTGCAGGGGAAAGGCAGCGGCATGGGGCAGGCTGGAGGTGGCAGCTGAGGGAGCAAAAGATTTTAGGTTCAGGACACTCTCACTTCTCCTGGGTGTCTTAACCAGGACAGAGATGATTTTTCACCTATTTTATTTGGCTAGAGAAGACCAACAAGGTTATGAATTTAGGGCAACTTATCAATGCTTAACCTGAAACCTTTTAGCCCACCATACCTCTCCCACGTCCTAGAGTAACACATCCATGGCCAACAGGTATGGCAGCCAGCTTGGGGACAAGTCCTACTTTACTTGTTACTAGCAGCAACAGAAGAATGCCTCACCTCTGAATTGCCCTGCGGATATCAATTTGCAGTTCAAATCTGGCTATGGAAATTACTTCCTTAATGATGAAAAGAAACTAAGTGTGCGTTTAAACATTTGCCTCTTGCTTATTAGACAGAAATGTGCTCTGCAAGTCCACCTCTGATCCACATGAATATCTCTAGGCTGTGCTGAAAGTACAATTTCACTAGTCTAAGAGACTGGTTAGATAAGCAGATATACTTTTCTATTCTTCATACTAATGCCAAAAGATCCAGTATCACATAATATTCCTGAGCAGGTACATCCCTCACTCTTTCAATATAGCCCTTCAAGCTGAGGCCCGTTAAGTTCTTTACCTTTCTACTGTCAGGAAGAAGGAGGCTTGTACCAAAAGCAAGTAACAGGCACTGTGTAAGACAGGTTACTTAACGTATGTCATTTGGTGACCTGACCAAGAAGTCTCAGTACACACCAATTTCTCAAGGTGAGATACATTTTTCTTTTCCTGAATGCAGTAAGAAGAGAGGTACTGTGAGGCCTGACCCTGACCTCCTCATCTTGAAGCTTGCACAGCCTCTGTAAAACCTTTTTAGAGAGGTCCTACCATGCCTGACATCGCTGTAAAGATTACTCCACTGCACTGGGGAGGCTACAAGGTTATTTGACCTCATCCTTCGGGGCCGCAAGAACAATTTCTCTATCTGAGCTGCACAGGAGGACTGAGGTGGGCTGTCTACGGACAAAATACCTAAAGATCCAACACCAGAAGTTAGGCCTAGGGACTAGAGACCCCTACACTTCAGAGACTACCGCTGCCACCTTCCCTTTCCTATTTTCACATGGCCCTAACAAGCATCAGATTGAAGGGTAAGGTCTAGGCAGGACCTCGTGCAGCAGGCAGGATCCAGGCAGGAGGGCATCTGTTTCTATCTGCCACATAAAAGTACAACTGGAAACTTCTCCCTGCCTTAGAGAGCCCAAGGACCTAGGTTTCAGAGCAACTGAAAAGAAACCAACTTGTCTATTGCTCCAATGACTACAGTGGGCCCAAGATCTTCACCAGTAACTCAGCGAGCCATTACGTTTCAGTTATCAATAAGCCCAAAGGTACTGGTAGGTGAATGCTTGCCTCCCAGGAGCTACTCCTAGAATGAGTTTAATTTTATGGTCTTTTTTTTTAACTACACAGTGCATGTTTGAGCTAATCTCTGCCACTGGATGCCGCAAGATACAAAACAAAGCAGATGCCCAGAATTCCTGGAGAACGTGGATTCTGGATCAGCACAGCTCACGTGGAAGTTCTCACACACACGCAAGCACAAGTGAAATGCGTCTGTGACACTGCTAGTTATGCCATGACAACAAATTTCTTGGTTTTAATGGGTGACAAGACAGATGGCCTTCAGAGACAAGTATCTAACTCATCAGAAACTAGACGCTTCAGACAGCACCTCTCTGCTCGCCCCACGTCTTCCCCAGCTAGAAACGGAGAGCTAGCTGTAGCCCCCCGTGCTGAGGCAGGCGGCCAAGGGGTTCATGCAACACCTCCTCAGTCTTTGCAGGGAAGCCAAGGTCTGCCTAAAATCCTTCCCCAGTTCCCTGTGCTACCCTCTCTCCAGGTAGCACCCAGGGGCTTTATCTGGTCAAACTTGTGCTGGAGTTTTGCTGCTGATGGGTGAGGGACCAACTGGAGGTGTAATCCTAGGCGGGGCAAGCTGTTGGACACCCAGTCTAGCCTCAGGCAACCAACAGTAATGACAGGCACCACGTGCTTCTTCCATTTCTCTCATAACATCACTTCTGATGCTTGCTTCAGACTGCCCACAAACCAGTGCTCCTTGTAGCACTTCCTTTTGTTACGAAAAAAAGAATCCCAACCCCCTCTATGAATCACCATGACACAGGTAGGAATCACAGATATGAACTCTTAGTATTAAAAAGGGAAAAAAAAAAAAAATCCTGAAATACAGTCTGGGGTGCTCCTGAGAAAGACACACTGGCCAGGAGGCCGTCAAAGCCACCCACTGCCTGGGACACACCATCCCAGAGGGACAATGCAGGGCCATTCCGGGCTGCCAGAGCCTTACGGACCCAATTCTGCTGCCAAGCTGCAGCACTAGCCTTAACAGACTGATGGGCACCAGCACAAACAAAACCACATCACTGCCCGCCCACCACTGAAACCCCAACCAGTGGGAGACATGCTAAGGACCTTCCAGACTTGTCTTATGAAGAACTTAGCTTTCAGTAGACATTTCCAGCTCTGTTAATGCCACGATGTTCTTCCACAACACCCTCAGCAGCAGCGTCCCCACCACAGAGAGAAGCCCCGAGAACAAGCAGTTTTCATTTTGGTCTTTACGACATGCAAGCACCGTACCGCAGGCCAGTGGGGTTTGTTTCGGCAGAGGACATCCGCGTCGTGAAGAGCTTGCTGGTAGTTTTTCATCAACGTACAGAGTTCTGCTCGCTGTGCTATTAGTGAACACTTGCAAGGAGCTGGAAAACAAAGATGGTTGCAAGGAACTCCATTAAAAGAAGCACTAGGACGCGTTAAATACAGTAACCTAATTTCCAGCCAGAGTAACCTAAAAAGCACTACTGCGTAACAGTTACATTTATACTCTCCTGTAATGGAAAAAGAGGCAATTCCTTCCTTCTTTCCTTCTTAAAATATATGCCTCTCAGCCTGGAAGCAACCTCTGCGTTTTATCTCAGAGGACAGATTTCGTATTCACATACAGGATGCCACCTGCTCTATCCCTCACCTTGCTTACAGGACACTTAAAGCAAAAAGAAAAAAAGCCCCAAGTGTTTCTCCCCACAGTGTGGCTTTGCTTGAAAGAAATCACCAACATAGGACTTCAGCTGTAAGCCACTCATTAAGAAAAATGCATGCAGCCTTCACATTTCATGCCCACTTGCCACCACTGTACCTTTGCCCTCCTCAGGGCAGGCAAACCTCTCATGAACACACACATTGCCTCAGTACCCACATATTCATGAACCCTTCAGTTTGCGTAGATTATGAACATCTCAAGGATTATTATTCTGTCCTTTCCTAAGGTCTCTATAACACATTTTAAGATGGAAATCTTCCTCCAGCATAAAATTTCATAGAACCACAGAAAGACTTTGGCTGATCCATGTTCAGCTTGTCCACCAGGACCTCCAGGTCTTTCCTGCAGTGCTGCTGTCTAGCCCAGCCTGTCCTGTTGCACGGGATTATTCCGTCCCAGGCGCACTTGCCTTTGCTAAAGTAGGCAAGACTGGTCAGCCCATGCCCCAGGCTGTTGGTCCGAATGGCAGCCCTGCCCTCCAGCACATCAACCACTTCTTCCTCCCCCCGTTTGGCGTCATGGACAAACTTGCTGACAGCGCGCTCTGCCCACTCATGGAGGTTAATGAGGCATTGAACTGCATCAGCCCCATTACCAACACCTGAGCAATGCCACTGGTAGCCACCTGCCCAGCAGCCCTCAAGCCACTAACCACCACCCCGATGGTCCAGCCAGTTCTCCACCCCTCCCACCGCTACCTCCCCACCTTGGCCAGGAGGATACTGTGGGAGGCTGCGTCAGCAGCCTTGCAAAAACACGCTAAGCCCCAAACAACGCTCTGCCTTTGTCCACGAAAGCAGTTATCTCATCTTAGGAGATGAGATTTAGGCGCAATTTGCTCTTGGTCACTCTTGACCTTCATGTGCTGGGAAAGGCCTCCAGAGGGCTGGAAGCTGGCTGCTGGATGGTGGCAGCTAAGTGCAGTAACCCTTACCCAAATGTGAGTTGGTTAAAACTGTCATAACTGGGATTAAACTTTAAAAAGGCTCCAAGGTGTGCTGAGAGACAGTACTGCCTCATTTCTACAAATTTTAAACTTCACCTCCAAGCTAACTCTCTCAAGACTTTTCCTGCAAGTGTCACCTCCTGAGTGTCCCTACGCAGGGCTCTTGTCTCCATACCTCTCCTGCTCTCTCCAGCCTGCTTTGGCTTCATTGTTTGCATCTCACTTCAGCGCAAACATCCTAAACACGTCCTCAGTAAGAGCGTATTGCCCATACGAAGCCTGGGCACACACGCCCGCGTGCATGCATACACAGAACAAGCACGTAACTGCTGCAGGTGCCACCACTCATTAAGTTCAAGCACCTACCAGGAGGGATGGCCCAAGATCATGTCCCCCTCCCGCCTCCTCCCCTCCCTTGAGCTGACGCTGGCGCTCGTGCGGCAAGCCAGGCTCGCGTGGTTGCACAGAGAACCAGAGCAAGGAATCAATTGACTGAAAGCTAATCCAATAAAAACAAATAAATAAAAAGGTTTAAGAGGATCAGTTTCCCCTCAACTGGTTCACTGTACAGCCACGCAAATGCGAGTGCCAGGACAAGGGATGCGAAAGAAAGAAGCAGCAAGGGCTGCTGCCTTTTTTGGCTGTAGTGTGGACTGATGCCAGATATACTAATTGCAGAACGATGTACCAGGGGTGATGCTGCCCCACTGGTCCCAGACAGTGATGGCTGGAGACTACACCTAAAATAAGGAGCTCTGCAAAAGCTTGTTCACATTGTGGAATTCTGCGCAGGGTGGGTTTTTTTTGTTCATTTTTGTCTTGGTTTGGTTTTTTAACTATGACACATGCAGACTGCTGCAGTGATCCACATTTCTAGCTGATAATTCTTAAAAAGACTGCAAGTTAAATGACATTGAAAACAATTAACCTAAGATCTTCAGAAGCAAGCTTTTTTTTCTTCTAGTAGATGCTTAAATATGAAATTATTTAATTTAGCTACCATTTAAGCAGCCTGTGTCTTCTGCTTGTATTAAATATGAACGCATACTCTGTATTTCCATCATCGTATCTGCTGCAGGGTATTTGTGCAGAGTATGGGGAGGGGGGCAGACGCAGTAAGCAGAGGTAGGTGCCTCAGCAGCCAGGCAGAGCGCTGGGTGGGGTATTTTTTGGCACCATGTGGGAAAGGAAGCAGTGGGAGATTAGGAGGCAGGCAAGCCAGCTTCCTGCTTCTGTTCACCACTGCACATTTCAGCCACGCTGACGCTTCCTAGCGCTTTTCAGCACACAATTCAGCACGGTTCATACATTCAGCAGACTCAGAGAGAAAACAGCTTCATCGGCTCTTTTTCGTGATCTTTTCTCCACTGCAAAAGTTTTAAGCAAAAAAAGCCACCACAGAGCACAACGGTGCGGCAAAGGCTGCAAGTCCTCCCAAAGCAAAGTCCAAAGGCTCTCACAACATGAAGGGGAAAATAACAAGCTACTGAAAAAAACCAACCCCAAGGCAAACCCGAAAAAGCTACATGTATTCAGGGCTTGTACCTCTTGTTCGCTAAGTCTCAATCAGAAAGCGTAAGGTGTGGCCCATCTTAATGAGTAACTGGCAAGGAATGTTTAGTTAACAGAGAGAGAAAGGGGGTAAAAAACCCAAACACAACAGCTTTGCTAAAGAGCGCGGTATTTATGATACTATAGTATAACAGGTTTTTGTATAGGAAGATGAAGCAGCTAGACAAGACGCCGTAGCTGGAGCGGTGCCCAGCCGCCTCCATTCAAGCTCACCCCACTCCAAGACACGGCAGCACAGCCCGAAAGCTCGCCGGCTCGCGCCCAACCCACGGTCCCCTTGCCCCCAGCCTCCTGCTGCCAGCAGGACCGTCCCGGGAGGGTCCACAGCTGGTCCCAGGGCAAGGCTAGATGGACTGAAACCTCATATTCTCTGTCAGTGGAACTGTGGCATCAGCTGGCTGACTCCAACTTAGGGCACGTGTGGAAGTGGGAAGAAAAAGTGAATGTCCAGCTACAGCCTAAATAACTACAGGGTTTCTATAAGCACCATGATATCGAGTTGTTCCACACTACTGCATGTGCCGTGGCGAAAAAAATTAGTCACAGAAGGTGGATGGAAAGGGCTTGAGGACATACAGAGTTTGTGAATGCTGCTAGATGCCTGTATACTATAAGAACTGTCAAATTTATTTGGAAAAAAATAAAAAGTCACACAATAGCCGATAGTTTGTTTGAAAATAATGCACCCATTCTTTCTTCTGGAGGTTAAAGAAGAAAAGATTTCTTTTATGAAATGACTTACTATTTCAGGCCAAATTAAAAAAGAAAAGCATAGAAAATTTTACTGTTTCCACAATACCAGCAGATGGCATTTCCTGAATCAAACTCTTCTGGGAGCCTGCAGCTGCACAGTAAAATTTATGTCCTTGTCAGCATCAGGGATCCACTGCTCAGGCTCCCAGGATCTGCGGCTCCAGGCAGCTGGGACACAGAGACTTCCTTGGAGCCACAGGTCCTGGGAGCCTTCCTATGCGGCTCGCTCCCTCCCTCCCAGCCGTAATCCCACGGCACCAGACAAACCCCAGCCCAAGCAGCGCCCAGAGCCAAGGGGCTTGGTGGCTCTCTGTCTCCTGGACCCTCCTTGGGACTGACAAGTATTGCCTACCCTGAGTGTGGTTGTCAGCTTGGATTTTCCAAAATCGTTAACTTTCTGCTCACATCACCTTTGCACTCATCTGCAGATGTTCGTTAGATTGCGCTTTTACTTACGCAGAAACTAACACCCAAAATTACTTTTCCAGATATGCCCAAGCATTCAAGTTTTTAAAAAATTATGCTGCTTAAGTTCGGGAGGCTGACAGGAGAACAGGACTCCCCAAAATCTCCTTGTGCCAGGAAGGCAATTTGAGCAATTAAGAGAATTTGCCAAACTGACCGTAGATGACGATAAAAGTTTTACTGTAATAAACTACTGCTGAGATTTCTTCCAGGAACTCAGCACAGAAAGAACAAGTTTAAAGTTGCTAGAACTCCTTAATCCTCCTTATCTGATGTTTCTTCCTAGAAAAGCATGTTTTAGTCAACTCTATTTCAATCCTAAGCATATTTCCTGAATGCACGAGTAGAACTGAAACAGTGTCATCACAAAAACACCTTTCACTCTTGCTAGTAAGAGTCAGCCTGTGCAGGACTTCAGGGGAAATTTTTCCCACATTTTAAAGAAACTTCTGTCCCTGGAGAGAGGAAGAAAATTTACTTGCTTTGTTACGTTATGCATTCAATTCTGAACAATTCAGTATTGAAAGCCTTTTCATAAGCTTGAAAAATAATATGCAACATTTATTTTCATTTCAGTGAGAAATTAGCAAGGTTTAGTAATTAACTGAATAGCAAGCTAGTTTTTCTCCTCCAGACTTCATGCAAGCATGACAAGTCCATGCAAAAAAGTGGATGCACAGGGGTTGGGGGAAGTGGTGGTGCAGAGGAAGGAGCACACTTGATAAAATAACTAATAGAAGCAGTAAAGACATTCAGGACATTCAAATAAAACTTCATTCCACAGCAAAGATGAAAACCAGAGTCAGCTTCCCAAAACTTATTAAGAGGGACAATGAACATGATGGCTGTCTTGGTTTAACCCCAGCTGGCAACTAAGCACCACACAGCTGCTCGCTCGCTCCCCCCAGTGGGATGGGAGAGAGAATCAGAAGGGTAAAAGTGAGAAAACTCGTGGGTTGAGATAAAGACAGTTTAACAGGTAAAGCAAAAGCCACGCACACAAGCAAAGCAAGACAAGGAATTCATTCACCACTTCCCATCGGCAGGCAGGTGTTCAGCCATCTCCAGGAAAGCAGGGCTCCATCACGCCTAACGGTTACTTGGGAAGACAAACGCCATCACTCCGAATATCTCCCCCTTCCTCCTTCTTCCCCAGCTTTATATGCTGAGCATGATGTCATATGGTATGGAATATCCCTTTGGTCAGTTGGGGTGAGCTGTCCCGGCTGCGTCCCCTCCCAGCTTCTTGTGTACCCCCAGCCTACTCACTGGTGGGGTGGTGTGAGAAGCAGAAAAGGCCTTGACTCTGTGCAAGCACTGCTCAGCAGTAACTAAAACATCGCTGTATTATCAACACTGTTTCCAGCACAAATCCAAAACACAGCCCCATACCAGCTACTATGAAGAAAATTAACTATACCCCAGGCAAAACCAGTACAATGGCATACTTGCAATCACCAAGACCATGTTTTCTCACTTATCAGTCTGCTTTAATTGGATTAATAACTGGATTTTTAAAAAAAATTACTATTTTCTGAGTATCATGGCTTTTCCTCCCTGCATTTACATCACTGGCAGTCTTCAGGAGGTGAAGTAACCGAAGACCCCAGAGGAAGCGCGCAAGAGGTTTTAGCGCACAGAAGACGCAAGCGAAGAAGCCTCTTCCTCCGTAAGCCCACTCTTGCAACCATGCACCCTTCCACTGCCATTATGAAGCAGGGACTTGCAAATAGTGCTCTGCAGGCAAACATAACACCTATTTCCACCAGGTGACCAACGCTGGCAGACACAGCAGCATACCAGTTTTGGAGCTCTTGAAATAGGCTGGGGCGAGGAGGAGTGCGGGGCACCACCATCCTCCACTTGGAGCCTGCACCACCAGGCGGCAGCTGGTTTGCACGTGCAAAGGCCTCCTTCCTCATCCACACTCACACTGCCCACAGCCAGTGTAATAAAACACATCACCTCCTCTGATGGAGTCTATCTCCCATGAAGCTCTATTTATTTTATTTTCTTTTATCTTCATGCAGACTTGAAGTATTTTTCCTCATGTTTTTCTTCCTTCAGAAGTGCTCATTACAAATTTCAAAAAGCCACCCCAAGCCAAAGTTTTCTCTCCTGTCACCTCCACGGAGAAGCTGGTTCAGACACCACCAGAGAGCCCCAGTATGGCTCATTTGCACCAAGCAGCTACAGAGCTGGTCCACGCCTGATTGGGACTTCACCTCTACAAGCAACATAAGCGCACAGCACACCGAGATGAAAAAGCAGGAGACCTATTTAAACTGGGGTGGACAAATTGCAGCCACCACTTCACTAGCAGAATTGAAGCAGCAATGCTCTCCCCTTGCCTTCCCACCCAAAGATACAGGACATCCACCTGCTTGCTTCTTTGCCCTGCAGCATGCTTACCTAGGTGCTCTCTGGTCTGGGGGACAGGGAGACATCAAGAAACTCCCTTGTATTATCACTTTGACTGAAAGAAAAGACACTAGCAACAGATGAGCTGGATTATTCTTAAGATCATACAATTTTAAGACTGAACTAACTTCTCTCCAGGCCTCTGTATTTTGCTGTTCAAAAGCCCAGACTTAAGAACACAGAGTTTTCTGTGCTGGACAAAATGCTTTAGATTCCCAGCAGTTTTATTTCAGGCTCACTAAGTCCTCAGCAAGGAAGCTCCATACGTTATTTAAACCTGGACTGTCATCACCACTAAGCACAGCTAATCACTACTCCCATCATTACTCAGGAGAAACACTGTAAGGGAAGTTATATGCTACCTGGCAGAAGAGCTGCTACAAAGAAGGTGCTGCTAACTTTGCGTCCTTGCTTTCACGTTGTACCTCTAGCCTCATGAGGCAGAAGCATGCCAGACCGATTACATTAACCTATGGTTTAGTTTGCATTTCCACAACTGCAAAACCAATGATAACCTTCTTTACAAACCCATTAAGCGATGAATTGCATGGTACAGCAAAAGTCTTCAATTCAGGAATGTCCCAGCATAGAGCTAAGTGTAATATACTAGATCATTGCTCCCTCCTATCCAAATCCTAATCTTTCAACACTTTGTTAGATGCATGCTACTCTTTCCAGATAAAATAGCATGCATCAACACCTCCCCTCTGTATTTTCAGTTCCCACTCTTCCCTTTGGACATTTGGGCACTGCTTCAGGTGATGTACCCCAAGTCTATCAGTGGCTGCTTGGCACTAGTATAATAAAACCATTAAGTACACAAATGTGACTCATTTTCAATGCTTACTAGTTCCCCAGTATTTAGTTTGGGATTTGGGTAAGGTTTCCTACCAAAGCCTCAGTCAGAACTGAAGTACCCTGTCAAACAGCAGGTACAGAGACTGTCCCAAAGCAAGATGCCTACAGATTGAAGTATGAAGACATAACAAGCAAGCTTCAAAACCAAAACAAAACACCCCAAGACGTCAACTCCCTGCCCGATGTCCAAAGCACCCAAGGAAAAGTCCTGACCCCCCACAGAAACATGGAGCTGTGCTAGGTGCACATGAACCTGTGATTGCAAGGAGACTCCAAAGACACGTTGTGCTTCACAGCCAGGCAGGACCAGCGAAGTAGGTCTGCCATGATCATAGTTAACAAGATCAATTTACAGCCAGATATTCTATCATAATATGACTTTACCAGTAATAACCTAGTTGCCCTCTGTACTGTCATGATCAGTCCATAAGCTACATTTCTACCAGTTACTCTCCAGGTCTCTATAACCTTCTCTTTTTCCAGTTAAAGCTTATTTCAGAGCAGAATTTCTGACTCTGCAAGTCGCAAAAAGGACCTTCTTGTTTCTCAGTTATTACCTCACTGCTTCTCTCCTCAAATAGAGCCAATCACTTAATACATTTGTAAAAAAGGAGTGGTGCAGTATCCTACTAATTTTAAGATTAGAAAGCGCAAGTCAGTTCTATGAATGTCTTCTTCCAAAAGCAGAAGACATCCTGTTATACTTTATCACAGCAAAAGAACAAGAGAATATGCTGTTTGAAGAGACTTCAAAAATTCTTCAGACTTTCTGATACACAGGTATAGTTCGTTCTCTAGGATTGCTGAAGTAGTTCAATTATTTATAGCAAATTACATCTGGGTTACATACATGGAGGGGGGGAAATACCCTTAGTGGTACATAACTATAAGTTACATGAGCAACATTAACTACTTAAAAAAAACACACCCAAAGACTGTCTACTGTACAGCATGATGCCTCCTCCCCTTTGTGCCCGTGATGGATAAGCCTCCTGTCCACCACGGCCCTAGTCTCGCAGCCCTGCAAAGCCCCTGCCTTCAGCAGACCCCTGCAAGTGGGCAAAACTTCCAGAGATCCAACTACAGGATCTGAGCTTTCAACCACAAGCTCTTTACAAATCAGGAGTAATAGGAGCTCAGGCTCCAAAGTACTGACACGTTTCCAGTGGTGTTATATATGATGTATTTACTACTATTTTTCAAGTACTACCTGAGTAAAAAAGGGGGGGCTGAGGGACAGAAGTCTGCAAAATATTTTATGTTTAAAAATAACACTCAGACTACTGCAACAGTCTCTAGGTAACCTTGACTCCTACTTTTACACGTTCTTCTGCCCCTGTAAAACAGAACAAACAGGTTTTGGAGACATGCTTTAAGCAGATTCCAAGAGGCGTTTTTACAGACGGATGGGAAAGTTCCTTTTTTAGCACAAATCCTCTAAGCAGTAAGCATCTACTATTTTTTTGTAGCATGTAATTTCAGAAAGACTACTTCTCATTCTTCACTTAGAAGTCACACTTTCCTTTAGAAGCTACAAAATTAAATATTCTTCTGATAAATTATTAGAATGAATGAACCATTTGCTATTCCACGAGTCATGACAGCTGTCTACCATGGCACTTTTTTTTTTTTTTTTAAATGGCTGGCACAACATCAAAGACTTACTTCTTTACTACTGGAAACCAGAAAGCATTCCCAAGACCCTGTGAGAAAGGAAGATTCGGTCAATCTCTTTTTTACCACATCAGAAAAAGACAACCTACCTTATCTTCTACAGCAATCTTCCAGAAACAGTGTACAAAAGAAAAGACCATTAAAGTGTACTTAATACACATAATTCGCATACAGGTGCATGTGGACGCTCTCTAGCATTTTCTTTGAACTACACAACTTCAGTGCAAGTGCATCACTAAGGAGCACAAGTCCTTAGAAAACAGCGGCAGAATTCATAAAACACATACTATGGCATCAGACACCTTTATAAAAATTTAAGAACAGCTTTCTAAAGAGAGTTCAGCAGCTTCCCTTTGCAGACAGGGACTCTTTTTTGCTGCTTCTGACCTTGACGCATGACTAACACAGAAACCCTTCAACCATCAGGTCTGCAGTAGGATAGCACCAAGAGGATGTCCCACCACCCCACCAAGAAGTTCTGATCATTGTTTTCCCCCTTATCTGAAGCAACTCAGAAGCAGGCTTGGAAGGAAAACGGCCCAGCAAATAATTTTTGGGGCATGGCAAAACACCTGCCCATAGCTATCTTACCCGTGGCTGTAAGCACTCAGTTCAACTCCCAAGAATGCTTGGTTGGAAGTTTACCCATGCCATGCTCTCCAAGAAGCAGTGCAATCCCACAACCTGGCATTTAACTAGCAGGAAAATCCATGGCAGTTGCTCTTGAATGAACTTGCACTGAAGGTCTGTAGCTTTAACAGCTTGACAGCCAGTATGGAAGGTTAAGAGATGCAGCAAGACACGCTTATTTTCTCTGTGCAACACTGCTAGTTTTTTTTACCTATTTGAGAATTACCAAAGCAAAGGAGATGCGGAAGGGAAGGAAAAGCCAAAGATACACATCAACTACCCACCTACCTAGCCAGTACGCCAAGAGCAGTGTAACTGAATTTGTTTCCAAACCCACCAACGTGAACAACTGTCTATATAGACCAGAGGAGATAGGATAAGACAAGAAGGCTACTACGGTTTGCAGATACTCTATACTGAGGTCAAACCACCCCACTTGCTACCCGAGCAAAGCAGTGGCCACAAGCTCAGGAGCATGCAGGCAACACCAAGCCCCTCACTACACAAACTCAATAATTGGCATGGGAGGGTGACGGGGGTACCGTGACCCTGAGCAGGCGAACCCCCAGCACGCTACCTAAAACAGCCCAGTGAGCAAGGCTGGGGAGCAGGAGCCAGCACTGACACCGTCCCAAGAGGCTCCATCTGCTTGAGAACAGGCACATTTTGGCCTGAGACCTCATCCTCGCACGCCCAATGCTCCCTTTATGGCTCTTTTCTACTGCCTCCTGGCCTGCCCTACCCCCTCAATTCAATTCTTATGAAGGGAGAACTTGGAAAGCGCCAGATAAATTTCCATGAATTGCTTGACCACAAAATAAATTAGTGCTGAGTGGCCACATTAAGCTTTCTTTTGGATCAGGCCAATTTATGGTGAACTTCCACTGGGACGAGAGGGCAGAAACCTCTCTCCCCCGAGGTCTGGCCAAGAGAGGCAGATCCTCCTCTTTCCACCAAACCTCAGGAAAGCTCCTACATTTTATTTCTAGCAACGCCCCAAACACCACCCCACAGGCTGGGAGTCAGCTTGCGGCTCTCCACCCCAGGAGATGAGAGAGCATCTCCAGCACCCAGGCAGCAGCCAGCAGCATCTCCCTCGCTTGCCCTGCAGCACGCTACCTCTGACACTACGTTGGGCTTGATACAAACTCACCTCCTCTCCTTGGCCTTTCCTGCACCGTCCTTTATCCACTGGAAACGGAGATCCATGTAGAAGACTTAGGAAGAAAAGGCCCCCTTTGCACATATATCTATCCTTAACTCCACTGTGTTTTTAAAGCTCTGATACAGCTGAGCTTTATCTCCTACATGCTTATTCTGAACCCTGGGGGGGGGGGAGCGGGAATTAAAATGCTGGGCAATTTGAGCAGCTACATGCATCAGCTATCCCCCCTACCAGGAGAAACCTATTTCTGCTCAGAAAGAGCCCATCACACCAGAAGTAAACAACCACTCCGAGGGACTGCTGCGGCTTTTACTGCTCTCCAGAGGCAGCGACACTTCTCAGGCTTGGCAGACTTTGCAGCGGTGGGTAATTACATGCCAGAGCCAACATGCCTCACACAGAAACGTGGTGTCCTGGCACGCTGGTGTCCAGATACGATGTGTGCCACTCTGCTGGGAGCCAGGCACACTTACACAGCCGCAGCAGGCAAGCGAGCACCTGCTTCATTGCGCTGCAGGAGCCAGGGCATGGCCATCCCTCCCCACCCAAAGCAGCTCATTCGGGATTAGGGTCAGGCGGGCGCAGCCCTTCCCAGCAGAGCCACAGCCCTGCGTGCAGGCTTGAGAGACCACCCAAGACCTGTAACTGCCAACACAGCTCAGGAACCAGCGCCGTTACAAAAACGGCAGCAGCAACAGGAGCCAGAGGACTGCCCCGCCGGGCTTTTTATCTCCAAGCAGGCATCTTCAGGCTTATTTACAGGAAAGGCGCAGGATGCTGACAGCCTGTCTCAGTACAAAGACGGGCACAGAGAAATGCCAGCTGAAGGCAGGAGCCACTGCCACCCAAACCGTCTCACGCTCTGTGCGTGTGTTTGCTTATGAGCGCGCCCTCACCACGAGGAGAGCTCAGTCTCCTTCATAGCTGTATAGCATCTAATTTTAAAACCAGCAGACTAGCACAAAGTGTGCAACATGCTCCTACTTGGCCTGCATAAGATAGTATTTTTTTGATAAATACTGTTCCCTAAGAGTGAACTTTGTTGTCATGCTCCAACCCTGCCATGATACAGTCTTTGGCCATATAAAGTTACACTTGGTACTTGGGAAAAGCCCTATTCATTATTTTCCCTATGAAGCAACAGCCACCTGCTACCTCTGTAACTGGGAATTGCTTTCTAGAAAGAAAAAAAACCAAAACAAACTCCCAAAAGTACATCCTCAAAATACCCACATTAATTTGTCACTGAAATCTAGCTTCCTTTAGTTTCAGGCACACAGCTTAAAGGGTCTGTAAGCCTGGATACACAAGAACAACTGTATTCTTCCCAGGCACAGTCCCTCCAGAGAGCATCTCCATCAGAGAGCAGCAGGTGAGAGGAAAAAGGGTGCAGAAAGCACCTACTGCACAAAAAAAGCCCCAAACCCAAACAAACAAACAAAAAAACCACCCCAAACCAACTCTGCACGCATATATCATAATATATTTTCAGTTTAATTGACCTAAGAGTTCATATAATCAGAAGACCAGGTAAAAGAGAAAGGGTGGCAGAGAGGAAGCCCACCTCTGATACCCCAGCTCTCTGAATTTCATCTGTGTGGGGAACAGCCCTGAGAGCGAGATTTGGACAATACTTGATATTATGATGGCTGAACAACATAAAGCTTGGCACAAAGAGCAATCCAGCTGGAAACAAATGCTTCCTTTCAAGCAGCCTGACATGTGCTTGCTTTGAAGCTGTGGTAATTAGATACCTTGCAATAATGACGGATCTATTCCAATGTCTATGGCAGCAAAAAAGCCACCGACTTGGTGATTTCTGCTGTTTTAAACAACGCTGTGGGCACCTCAAGAGGACTAGAAGGATCAAACAGTAAAGCTGATTTTCTTAAAAAGAACAAAAAACCCCACACAACCACACCTGAATCCATAGCAGACTCTATCAGAGCGAACATGGGAGCAGCAGTGCCATTGTAGATCCAATAGTTAAGGACAAAAGATGAACATACTTGCTAAGAGTAAGCTTTTGCAAGACTAACTAGTTCAACTGGAAAAAGTTGACAACTTGAAGGCATGCAGACCTCTTCTTAGACCTGAAATTAGGAGCAGATATTCCAGACTGTACTGGCAATAAGTGTACTGGCTACGTGACAGGAGCCTCTTATAGTTTAGACTTGAAGCACCTCAAGAACTAAAATGCAAATCAGAAGACAGAAGGTCACAACCAGAATGAGAGAAGTGACCGGTAACTGGAAAACTTGCTTTAGTATTACATCACACAAAGCCAGTTGTTGCAGATGGAGCAGGAAAGTACTCCACAAGAAACATCAGTAAAAAAATCCCACTGAACCATGTGTCCTGCCAAGAAGGCTGGAGTTTTACCTAACTTTATGCAGCAATTGTATAATCAATGCATTCATGTGCCTTCAGTCTCTAAAAAGAAATTACAAGGATACCCACGCCCTTGACTCTCAATAGTAATACATAAGCATTTGGAAGTTAAAAAAAGCAGTTACTTTTTCACACATTAGAAGTCTTAAATACCTGACAGTGGCTCATAAGCATTTCAAGTCGCCCATATGCTAACACTTAAGAAGTACTGAACAGTTAGGAAACAGCCATGGTTTTTTTTTTCTCCTATTTACTGCAATAGTTGGCTGGAAAGCAAGAAGGCAACTCCAGCAAGCCAAAAGGCAGTACCTGATGAGCATGTGGTAAGAATTTCAGAATGTGAGGCTCAGACAGCAGTTCGACCTGGGAGAAATGGCATCAGCACACACAAAACAGGAAAAAAGGTGAAGGGTTGGGGGGTGGGCTGCCCTTCAGCAACAGGAATTTGGATCCGCTACGGGGAAGTTACAACATGTCAGCCTATGGTTTTAGGATTTCAAAACCTAGCAAGATACCTGCTATTATTTTTTAATTAGAATTTAAAAAAAAAAAATCTTATTAAGCAATTTTAGCATCACTGACAGAGCGAGGAGTTTCTGAACAGATTCCCAGCATGCTTGGGAAATCACAGAAGACACAAATAAGGACACTGCAAGGGAGTTATCTCGAGACCCTGACACACAGCAGCCACTGCTGGAGATAAGTGCTCCAGGGACAGGAGGGGGAAGGACAGGCTGTGCGAGAGTGCTAGCAGCACACTACAGTCTTCCCTCTACTTTCACCCCTATGCAGACAGAGCAAGCAGCACACGCGACAGTGAGAAACAGTTCTCTAAAAATCACGTCAAGCACTTACTTCATTGACCAGGTGCTGTTTTCCCCAGCAGTGGGACCCTGAACCCAAAACATTAAGAGGCTCCACTACTGAAAACTCACTGTATCCACCAGTGACCTACATCAAGCCTCTCCCCTCCCTCTGCTTCACCTTCCTTCTTAGGCTCTCCGTCCTGCCCTACTTTAATAGGGATTACTTCAGCTACACTGCGTAATAGTTTTACAGGGAGACTCGGCTAGGACCGAAAACTTGTCACATCTAGCTGGAAAAGTGGAATAAATAGCAGAAGCAATGGTTTCCACAACCAGCATTAGCTGTGAGGTGACAGTATGTTATGCTATCCCAAACTCTTGTATCTCAGATGCCTATCATGCAACCGCGGCAAAAAATGAAAGCGAGTCAGGGGCTAGCATAACAGTGTGTTTCTCTCCACAGTGTTGCGAATTAATCTGATAAAATAATGATAAAATAATCAAAGTTTGATTCTACATATATAGAAGAGTTATAGAGCATAGGTTTGTTAAGTTTGATACAATTAACTATAGAAACTTCACTAGAAATTAATGGCATTTTTGTTTTGTTTTAAGAAACTAAGGAGATTGTCATGGATACCAGTTATGCTGCTTGGAAATCCCCTTACCCTTCCCATTTTGATTTGAATATCAAGGATTCCAATCAGTAAAGTGAAATTGACCAATGATTGGTTTAGGCTAAAAATATTGATAAGGTTATATAACTAATAAAACCAATCATAGTAAAGGTTAAATTTAATAGCGAGCATATTATGCGTTTTATGTAAAAGAACTTATGTAACAATGATTTGACAGAAAAAGTGTATAAAAAGTGGTGGATTTTGATGTGAAGGTGAACACGGTTTGGCGGAGCTATCCCCGCGTTCCCAGCACTGAATTAAAGGAGTGCCTGCTTATCCGCATGTCATTGGTGTTGATAAGCTCTTTCCATCTCATTTGGTGACAACAGTAGCCAGCAAAATAAAAAAAAAAAAAAAAAAAAAAAAGACAGCCATTTATCCCTAGATGTGAAAACGAGGAACAAGAAAAAGAAATTTTACTCAAAGTAGTGAAGGAGCTCTTCCACAGAGGAGAGGCACAGCTTTCTCTACATTCATCTTCTGAAGAGATTTACCCGCAGGATTTCATCTCTGTTAACACGACCAAGGCTTTCTCCCCCTTTCCTCCTCAATTAAATCGGACATCTATCATGCTCAGACTGGAGGAGTGGCAGATCCCGGGGATTTGCTGAGATCCCGGCTCTTCCCAGCTCCCTGCCTCTCTCCAGGCGTTTTAGATATTCACGGCGTTGTACCACCCCCACTGCTTGCAGAGCAAACAAGCCGGGAGCACGCACGCACACAAGCATTACTATAAGGCTACAACCAAGCGAGCAGGATCCACCTACTACTCGGCGCAGAGACTGAAAACAACCTAGTTTTGATAAACTAAGGCTGCCATCGGTTTGGCAGAGGAGGAAGGCAGACGGTGCCATTTTTATTTAAACCCAGGCTCTTCAGAGAGTACTTTGCACACAGAAATACTGCATGCCTATAAAGCGGGTACACTCAAAACACGGGCAGACGATCCCCACAAGTCAAAATGCAGATTTATCTTGAATATTTTGCACAGTGTAAGACAAAGGAAATTTTCTGAGCCTACTGGTATTTCATTAAGTGTTTTCAAAGGCTACGTTTTGCTGAAGATGCAGCTGCATGTAGCTGAATGAATCCGATCCACACACTAATTTCTTCCACGAAGCCGCGGCAGCGCTTAACACGACCACTACGGCGTATCCTTTACTAAAAGATGGTTTCCCCACAAATAGGAAAGCGGGTTTTCTAGAAATACTGCATAATGAGTCATCGACTGCAGGCAGCTAAATGCCAGGCACCTTCTGAGCAAGGACAAAAATAACAGCGGAACAAAAATAGCCATTCACTTGGTGGGGGGGGAGGAGACCCGCTGGCAGGATTCATTCTCAAAACTTCCCCCAGGTGCCCTCTCCCACCCTTCACTACAAATCCCCTCCCTGCCCGGCTGCTGCGGGAGGGCAGCCTGGGGGCCGGCAGGCAGCGCTGCCCCCGCCTCGCACCTTCCTCCTCCTCCTCCTCCACCGCCCCCTCCCGCTCCCCCCGCCGCCGCCGCCGCCGCTCACCCATCTCCAGGGCTTGGTTGTACTTCTCCAGGGCGGCCGGCAGCTCCTGGCGCTCCCGCAGCGCGTCGCCCTCGGCGCGGAGCCGCCGCGCCCGGCTCTCGGCGCCGAACCACTTGTGCAGCAGGTTGCCCAGCACCACGTTGACCCGCGGGCGGGCGGCGGGCGATGGCGGCGCGGCGGCGGCGGCGGGGGTCGTCTCGGCGGGGCGGCGCGGGCGGTGGCAGCGGCCGCAGTCGCCGGGCTCGGCGCAGCGGCGGCAGTGGGTGTGCCCGCAGTGCAGGGTCACCGGCTCGCACAGCAGCCGCCGGCACAGCGGGCAGGCGAAGAGCTCGGGCGGGCGGCAGCACGCCGGGTCGCCCAGCCCCTCGCCCTCCGCCCCGCCGCCGCCGGGTCCGCCGCTCCCCCAGGGCGGGAGGCGCAGCTCCTTGTCACGGATGCTGAGGGCGAAGCTCTCGGCCAGCTCCCGCAGCTCCTCGGGCCGCAGCCGCGCCAGCCGCGCCGCCGCGCCGTAGGCGTCCAGCGCCTCGGCCATGCGGCCGGCCCGCGCCAGCGCGTCGGCGCGGCGGAGGCACAGGCCCCGCTCGGGCTGCGGCAGCCCCGCCAGCTCCGAGCCGTAGATCTCGGCCGCCAGCTCGAAGTTGCCGCCGCGGAAGGCCTCCTCCGCCACCTGCAGCATCTCGGCGCAGGGTCCCCCCGCCGCCGGGGCCGGGGCTGGTGCCGCGGCGGCGGCGGGGGGCAGCGCGCAGGGCCCCGGGCCCAGCTCCATGCCCGCGCGGCGCCGCCGGCCCTGGGCCGCCCTACTCCATGCCGGGCCCGCGGCGCTGCCGACTCCGGCTCCTTCCTGGGAGGGGACGGCGACGGGAGGGAGGGAGGGGGCGGGTCACATCGCTGCAGCAGGGGGGCGGCTCCCGGGGGGGGACGACGGAGGGGAGGGAGGGGATGGGGATGGGGGGGGGCGGCTCGCACCGCCCCCGCGGGCCCGGCTCCCGGCTTATGTAAGGGGCGGCCGGTTGTGTAAGCCGCCTCCGACCGCCCTCCCCCGGGGCGGCGGCGGCGGCGGCAGAGCAGAGGGAGCGCTACTTCCCTCCCTCCGGGCCCGCCCGGCGGCCGCCGCCAGGTGCCGGTGCCGCACGTGCCCGCGCGCCGCCCCGCCCGCACGTGCGCCCGGCCCACCGGCGGCGGCGGCAGCTCCCTGCTGCCGCGGGAGTGGGGCGGGGGGGTTTCCGCTGTGCGGCTCCTGCTGGGCTCAGCCTCTTCCTTCCCGTTTCCTGGTGCCCGGCCTTAACCGCTTCCTCGCCGGCGCTGCCCGCCCCTCCCCTCTCTTCCCTTCCCGTCGGGGGCGGCCGCGGCGCTGCTGCAGCCGCCGCCGCCGGGTCCCCCTCGGCGCCGGGACCCCCTCGGCGCCGCCGGGCTGCCGGGCGCTGCCCCTCCGCGTGGGGCGAGCAGCGCCGCGTGGGGTGGGTCGGGGTATGTTATCGGTTATTGTTCGGTTGTATTTCCCTGGTCCCCGAGAAGCGAGCACGTGTTGTCTCTTAAATATAAAAATAATAATAATAATAATAATAATAAAATTTCCCAAACCCCACAACTCTCAGAAAAAATCCTTTTCTGTAAGTGGCAGCTTTGCCAGCTCAGCTTGGGATCCGCGAGTCGTGCTGAGCGCTGGCTTGTGCATCGGCAGCAACAATAAAGATAATGCAGCTGGAAGTTAGTTAATCATGCGTGAGTCAGAAAGGAATCCAACTTGCTCCGCAGGAATAACAGGAGTGAAAAAAAAAAAAATAGGCAACGTTTATTTTAGACACAGTTGTAAACAAACCGTTCAGAGGAGCGGAGAGCCTGTCAGTCGAACAAGGAGGTACGCGTGTCCTGCTGCTTTTTGGATTGCAGCTGGACAGCAGAGGGTATTCTGGTCTTTGCCCCTCTCCTGCTAGGCCTTAAGCCCCCAAATGACATCCTCTTAGCCCGCGTTAGGAAAATCTCATTCCTTAACTATTGTACCAATTAGTCTTTATAGTATGAAATTGTATCAATTTTCTTAATAGTATGAAATCCTATTAACTTTTCTAAGATATGTATAGTTTACATCATATACTGCATAGTCATGCTTAAGTAAGCATGAATAGTCATGACCAAAGGACCCCAGCTGATGGCAAGGAGGAGAAGGACAAGCCCCCACCCTGGAGGTAAAGATCTTTGTTTCTCAGAATCTCAAAGCCGTCCACGAAGGATAAAGGAGACCCCTGGACTACCGAGGTAACGCCAGCATCCCAGCCCCTCCAACACCTCTGTGAAACCCTCCCCTTACCTGGCATCATAGATAGGTAACTGTAGCAAGACCACCCCCAGGGACTTCTACATCAATCAAGAAGCAGGGGGATGATGGCCGTAGAAGTATCGTTGCTTTGCAAAACAGTAATTTGTGTGCCTTAAGTTGTTCCATGACTGACTTACCCATTTTGCACTATTAATGGTTCTAAGAATGGTTCTTTGAGCGATGCTCACTGGTCTGACACTTGCACCACCCTCCTTGGCTCAAGGTTTGTATCCAGAAGTTGGCCTCGGCATCCCATCACTATTTCATCATTCCCTTTCTTGACATTTTTACTTGGAATTACAATGGGATTGAATCCCATTGCTATTTTATTGAAGTCAGCTGGGGACACGATTCATAGCATAGAGGACAGAAGCGGTGCGACTAGTTCCGCTCTGCCATATAAAGGACAAGCCACAGGATCTTGGACGGACGATGAAAATGTGGACTCGCCGCTTGAGGCACCCCCCAGAGTTATCCTCTGGTTCCTGGGGCCCTGACAAGGAGCAGCAGCATTTTTGCCGGTTGCTCCTGTCCCGCTCCCCCGGCCATTAGGCTCTTTGGCTGGGAAGTCCCCAGCAGCCTTCCTTGCTCTCCTGTGGAAGGAGGGAGCAGGCGAGTCCGTCCTGCCACGCCGCTTTTCCCCACGTGTCTTGGGATTGCTTCGGGATGGCCCTTCGCTTCCGGTCATCCCTTCTGACAAGCAGCTCGGTGGGCGCCGGCTCAGGTGGTGGTATTGACCACGGCCAGTCAGCCCCTCCATTTGGTGCTGCGCTTGTGTCGTGCCGTGCCGGCATGCTGGGATGGCTGCGGTCCTTTCCTCATCAACGCTCAGCAGGTGCTTCTAGAAGAACCTACCGCAAAGTGAGGCTATGACTTTATTTAGCAATGTGATCAATAGCCTCTTGGCATGCAGCTTCTGTTTTTTTCAAGGCATCTGTTTGCGAGGGAACAAAATTACCTCGCTGCTGTTCAAACTGACTCAGCGTGCCATCTTTTTCCTTCCTCCCATGTACAGAATTGCTTGCCACTGGTGTCTGAGCACACCTGCATCGCTCTTCTCCTCCATGCCTATTTTGGGGGCCGTGTTCTTTTGCAGGTCTTCTTGCTCCAGAACACGCTTCGTTTGTACGTCTGGCCAAGGCACTACCCTGCACTTGTATCTGCTGTTTCCCTATCTGAGCAACAAAGCCACTTTGATACAGCTCCCTTTTGCAACATCGATAAGAATTCACTGAGCCACAGATCTTGGATGGATGATGAAAATGTGGATTGCCACATTGAGCCACCCCAAAGTATTAATACTTTGCAGGAAAGAATGACAGCCTAAGAAACAGCAGGAAACAGAGGGAAAGAAACTAAAATAAAATTATTAATGATCTATACTTAAGAAGCTCATGCTTCTCACTGAAATTATCGGTAGTATGCCTACCTCAGCGAACGTGACATAGGAGACTCCGGCCAGGAAGTTCCAGTGGAACAGGTGCCCCATGACGTGGTCGTGTGGTTTATGGCTTCTTGTTGGACAAACTACGAGCCACTGATTGCAACAGCCACAAAACAGAATGGATTTTTCATAAAGGATCTGAAAGCTGACTGAAACACCCAAGTTGATTTATAATTTTTATTAGAAGAAAAGCTATAGCTACTGCATAGGATTGAAATGTTGCCTACTGCAGGAGATGAAGGACCTCCTCCTGTACGCACTAAAACCATCGCAAAACTTCTGCTGGCTTCATCATCTTAAAAAAAAAGCCCCGTCACTCAAAATTAGCCACTATGCGGCAGGTTGTTAGAGGTGCTCCCCGTTAGCAGTATTATTTTCCTGTTAATAGCATGCTTCCACTTAGGAGTGCCCTCATCACGCTCTCTCAAGCAACATGCAGAAGTCCACCTGCTTTCCAAGGGGAGAATTACAGGTGTTTACTCCACTGAGTCACTGTTACACACTTCAAAGTTGACACGAGGTTTCCTTTAAGTTTGTAGCCTAATTTTCAACTTCTTCCCCAGGCTCAGCTTTCCCAGGGTTTTCCCCAGGGTAGAATTTTCTTGAAGGGGAAAGGAGGAGATGAAGCGACTTTGAAATGACAGTATTTACGTATTTGGAGGGCATTTTTAATTCCTCTAACAGTTTTCTATTCCAAGGTAGTTTGAAGTGTTAAACTCCAGTTTGTTTTGATGATCTTGTGGAGGAAATCTGTCTTTTATTGTTTCAGAATAAGTTAATTAGGATATAATCAGCGCACAGGCACACACACACGTACCATGCTAAAATGTTACAGAAGTTGTAAAGTCAAAGACACAAAAATTAGGATACAGCATAATTAACGCTGTGTATGCTTATTTAATGTCTTCTTCATGCATTAACCTGATACGATTTTAATTAATCACATACTATTTTGTCTACAGGATGCATGCCACAGGAAAGAAGATACTCAGTTAATGGGCATCCAAACAGTAATGTTCTCCCTGGTCACTGTGCAGTCCCCTGCACCTTTTAATTTGTATTAGTCATACCTTGCTGCAGTAGCAGAATTATAAATTTCCCCATGTGCTTTTCTATAAAATTCAGGGTACAGCATTGGAATATTTCACAAATATGCACATATTTACATTTTCAACAAGAGCATGAGTCAAAAGGAGTAACAGTACACCCTTTAACAGCTGGGAAGTTGAGGTACGGGTGAATTAAGTCCAGAGTGGCCACTAACTTGGGGCACTCGATTTCGTGGATGACATTTCAGAACACGATTTTTCAGATACGCAGATTATTTCAGAAGTACAGCTTCCTTTGGCTGAGCTGCAACTGGACGGAGGTGCTGAGACTTCGGTCTGAGTTTGGGCCTCAGCTTGAGCACTCTGCAAATGAGAGCTATACAATTAGTGATCCCCCTCCCAAGGCATGATGTAAATGCCTTACACTTTGGCACAAAGAAAACCCATGGCAGAGCACAGAATGCAGTCCTTCCAGCCAGCACTCAACTGCTTTTCTACCTCCCTAATCACTGCCTCATTTATTACAAGCTTTCCAGCTTTCAAAAGAAAAGGTCACTGTATGATTATTAACTACTAAAGTCTTTGTCAGCTTAAAGAATTTGCCCCAGCCGAAACAGCAGAAATACAAATTTTTAATTTTTTTTTTTTAAAGAAAGCCTTTTTTCAGAAGTATCATTTTTATAAGAAAGTTGCAGGGTAGTGCCAGTGATGAAAAAGGTGCTAGCTAAAATCTATTGATGTTAAACATAACGAAGATTATTTTTTCCCCCAGAAGACGTGTAATACGTTCATCCAGCTGCTGCGAATCACAGGAGCTAGGACTGTTTCTGGAGGTTCTCATGCTTCCTTGCAACATCCCAGACAGGGAGACGGATCTTGTCTTTTCAGCGTGACACACGTGTATCGTGTACAAAAGATATTATTCTTAACTGCATCCTGCATGGGCTGACTGGAAGATTAAACAGCTTAATAATTGTCCAACAAATCATTAACACATCCTATGATGCAAACGGAGCCAATTAAAGTGTACTACTGGATTCCCTTCCAATAGCTGCCACGTGGAGCAAGCGGCTCCTCATTACAAGATAAGCACTGTTAAGAAAACCCCCTTCCCTAACTATTATATCAATCAGTCTTTATAATATGAAAGCGCATTAACTTTGTTAATATATGTATTAGTTCACATTATACACGGTAATGTAACGAAGTAGTGAAATTTTACTGGAGGCTGGTATTGTTCACACTTAAGTAAAACAAACTAAAGGACAGCCTAGCCCTGGAAATAAGGACTTTGCTTCTTGGAAACTTAGAGCTGTCCATGAAGGATAAAGGATACCCCGGGACAACCAAGATACCGCCAGCATCCTACCCCCCCTAACACGTCTTTGAAACCCTCCCAGTGTCGTCTGGCTTCCTAGATAAGTAACTCTGGCAAGACTGACTCCAGGGACATCTGGATCAATAGACAAGCAGCAAGAAAGTGGCAAAAATATAGTTACTTTACAAAGTTTTACTATGATTAGTAATTGGTAGTGTGGGTGTTAGTGATTAGTCAAATCGTGTTGTACCTGAACATTTGAAGGGTGTAAGAATCCTGTGTAAAACCACATTCGGGGTGCCCCAATTTGGCTGGGACACCTCATGCACATGAATAAATATTTACTCTTGTAATTCTCTACGTTGTGCCTGAGCCTCTCTCCTCAGTCGGCACGGGCCAGTTGCAAATTTTCCTGACAGCACCTATTTCCTAATCGGAGGGTTACAGGGAGGGTAGCGCCCAGTGGGCTGGGGAGTGGCTGCCATCCCAGCACACACAGCTGTGGACGTGGTTAGCTCATCCAAAGGAGTTCTCTTTCCACATCAGTTGCTTTGCTAGTTCCTAGCATCGAGTCGAGGAATTTTTCAGTCTTGTTCAATAAGCATCAGCTTGGATTTTCAGAATATCACGAATGTTTTCCATTGTGCTGGTTTGCATGCCTGAAGAACTAGCAAGACCTCTGTTTCTCTCTGTTGCTGGCGCTGTCAGGGCTTTTGGCAGGCACAGGGTTGGAGCGGGATGTCCTCTTGTTGGGCGCTGATCTCCATCCACCTCTGGATACCCAGGCTCAGTTTGCCCACCCAGCGGGAGGGGGTTCTGCAAGCAAATCCGTGGTGAAAATGGGTCAAGTTACACCTCTGTTGCAATCCGTTTGAACTGTGGCTTAGCAAAGCCCCACTCGCACTCCTTCAGGCTGTTGCACATGCTTAAGTGCAGCAGCACCTGGGACCAGGCTGAAAGCTAACAGCCCAAGCACTTACCCCACGTGGGTGGAAAGTGCTGTCATCCAGACTCATGTCACGTCAGGGTGTCCAGAAGTTCAGTGAGATGACACACACCACGGCAAGGGACCCTTCTCGCATCTGGCGTTGAGCTCGTTTTAAAAGGCAGGATAGCACACTGCAGTTGGTGGCATCCCAAATCCATTCTGGTGCCAGGCACCCATGTAGGTGGTCGGCCAGCCAGATGGTGGGGACAGCAGGTGGCATCTCCATGGGTACAGGAGACATCTATTGGCATTCGGGGGCCTCTCCCATTTCTGCAACACTGCACAAACATTTTTCAGGGAGATGGGCTGCCTTGGAAATACGGATGGGGATCAGCATTTCTCAAGGTACGCTCTCTCCCGGTCCTGCTAGGACATCATTATCTTCTCAGATGTTTTATCTCACTCTTGTCATGCTTGACTTTTGCGTACGTATAATCTTACATCTCTCTTTTCACATGGCATTTTTTCACTGAGAGACATCTTGTTTTCCAACTACTACTATTAGCAGAAAAAGGACCCATTGAAACATAGCACTTTGCTCCATTTCAGAAGGGATTCCCCTATAGTTTTACAATGTCGGTGTAACACACCAGCAAGCCTTCTCTGAGACTGTGCTCTGGAACAGATTTTCTAGGAGCTTGGAGAAGGACATCCTGGTGTTGTGCTCGAGCATCCTATCTGTCACAGCTTCCCACAGTTCATGTGCTGAGGCCCAGGTACTACCCTCATTAATAGCGGTGTGGGGGCTTTCGTTTTGGGAGTGCTGCCTGGGATTCACCAAAGGCAAAGCTGGACCTCAAGTATGAATTTCTTTCCCCACTTTAAAATTCTTGGTCAGTTGCAATCCAACATGAGAAAGGCGAATAACATCAGACGCACGCATGAGATACTGTTTTGCCTGCAAGAAACTTTCTTGTCCTTTTTGATCGCTTCTTCACTGTGAGTCAGCCGATGACACATTTTCATGAAAATCCCAGACATTATGCTTACAAAATTAAATGTGGGTCAGATGGAAAAAACATTGCAAAGAGCTGGCAGTGTTAAGGCAAAAAAGAGATCACGTTCCTACAGGTGTAGAGCAGTGCAATGTCTTGTTCACCCTGGAAATTACTGATTGCTGTCTTCATGACCCCACTCAAGGAATACTCTGGGAGTCCATGCTGCAGCAATCCAATTTAAATTATAAAGTGATTCCTGGTAAGGTGTTCAGCGTGGGCGCCTCACAGAGCACCCGTCACCTTGAATCTCATTGCTATCATCAGCTCAAGCATTAGAAACCTCCTGATGACATTCCTGGCCCTAACAGTCTAGCAGCCTACAAAACGCATAAGCAGGTTGGAAGATAAAATTTGGAGAGAACATAGCAAAATAATAACACGTCTGTTGTTCTTTGCCAGTCAAGAGCAGACAGGACAAGGCAAGTTTGCACCTCCTAAACAAAGACTGTTTGTCCTTTTTTTTTTTTTTTTTTGGCAAAGGTGAGTATTGGAAGAAGAGTGTAGTGGTTTTTCATATTTTGATTAAACGCTGATTTTGGGTCACCATAGCAGAGCAGGCTGCTTCAGCAGAAAGGTCAGCCATCCTGTTCTGCAGGGTGTGGCCAAGGGGATGAATTTCATCAGACTGTCCAAATCAGGGCATCGCTATTTCTGAGTCAGAGCCTTCAGCTCTTCTGCTCAGCGGGCCGTGCCGTGGAAACATGTGCTCCGGGAAGATCACTGGATGGTCACTGGGGGACTTGGAGAGGGAGCTGGCTCCAAGCATCTCAGCCAAGAAGGCAAACTGGATATTTGCTGCCCCAGGAATGAAAACCCAGGTGCTGCGAATCTCCTGCAGCATGAGGAGGATGCCAAGCCAAGATGAGGAGTGAGGTTACATGGCATGACCGTCCCTGAGGATCAGCAGGGATGACAGAGTTGGTGTCGCCCAGCCAGGAGGTGTGGTTGCGCACATCTCCCCACGCTCAGCCACCAGGACACAGGCAGGACCACCTACCTCCATCACCGGGGATCGGGGAGGGCGGCAGCACCACGGCCACCTTCCCCACCGGAGAAATGGCCTTCACCAGGGGAGCATCCTTTACCTCAGAAGCCAAAAAGCCAGGAAGCAGGGCTGAACAAAGCTATGGAGGAGCCTGAGGGAGGTTTCTGCTTACAGAAAAGAGCTGAGGCAGTAAGAGGACCTGAAGGAGGAATAAGAGGGCAATGGACAGGAAGGGAAGGAGGCTTGAACAACTGATTAGTGAATGGGCACCATCAGAAAAGAGACCAGAGATGCAGAGCAGCTGTTTCAGTCATATGGGAACAGCATGGCTGAGGCCAGAAAAACAACACAGGAGCGTGAAGAGACATGAGACCTCGTCTGGAAAACACAGTGCAGGCAGGAATAGAAACATTTAGACAAAGCCATAACATTAGGGCCAAACCATAGGGAACCAAGATTACAGGTCTGACTAACAAGAAGTACAGTGATACGGATGGTTGTGAGCAAGTGTGAAAAGATCTAGCCTTTTGGGCATGGCTAGGTACCCACCAAGGGCTGTTAGGAGGATGCATCATGACTTATTTTAGCTGCAGAGAGAAAGAAGATAATAGCTGAAGCTGTGTTTGGGGCTGACATCACTCAGAGGGGCACTGGAGAGGAAAGCTCTGAGGGACAGCATCCTTCTGCCCCAGGATGGAAGGGATTAGGACCTGAAAGAAACAGGAATCAGGAGGCAACGGTCACAAAGCTTCCATGGATGACAGGACGTAACTGCAAAACACATTGGGTAGGGGACAAAAACAGACTGGGGGGGACCTAAAGTAGAATTAGAGGAAAATAAAAGTCAATGGCTCTGGGTAGCACGTTGACAGCATTTGGAGGTGAAGGGGCAGGCAGGCAGGAAGGGCAGCACTCTGTTGTGTGACGGCTGCAAGAAGTGACATTTTCCATGCAGGCTGGTGAGAAGCTGAGGGGAAGAACGAGGTAAAGGGTAGGAGAAAGCAGGAGGTGAGAGGCTACAGTCTCTGGGGAAGGAGAGGCTGAAGACAGCAAGCAGTTTTAAGCTTCCATGGCAGCAGTGTCATGGGGGATGAAACACAACAGGTCTTTCAAATGGCTCGGATGTCTTCTTGAACGTCTTTTAGCTTCGAAGAAATGAGCAAGATTCTGAGTGGAGAGGATTTTGAGCAGAAAATACTAAATTCAGCCACAGGACCAGAAAGATGGAAGAATAGAAGAAGAGGAGGAAAAGATAAAATGCTTGCTTTGTTTGATTATTTTTTTTTTTTAACCTACATCCACTGGATTCATGCATTAATTACTGAAGAAAAACAAAATCACTTCAGGGAGTTGGCAGCTGAAGATAAGGTTATGTGCACGTACATGGCTCAGACACAACTAAGATAATCCTTTACGCTGCTTTATTCAACGTCTTAATCCAGATTCACTGGGTGTTATCCAGCCAAGAACTGATCAGTTTTAACACTGATCCAGATTTTAAGGAAGCCAATAGTAAAACTTCAAAGGATTAGATCAGCCCTTTTAATGAAATATCTGAAAGCAACTCTGTCTATCAAAAGGACCGCACAAGCAAAATGTAGGTATTGGCTCTGTCATAAACAAATGGATGGATATTTTGTGAATCACTCTGTCCTGGGAGCAAAAGAAGAGCACTGGAAAGTGAATGCCTGTGTAATAATCATCATCTCCCCAATTAAAACTAATTATTTGGAGAGAAGTAAGACGAGAAGGGAAAAACACTTCTGTGATCAATTGCAATTGCAGCATGTTAGCTTGCATACAAGCAAACTTTTCCGAAATGGAAAGAGTACAAAAATAGGTGTAGGGAGTTTGTAGCCATTTTGATTCAAAATATTTTTTAATGAATGCAGCAGTGATTAGAATGAGTAAAACCACATTAATAATGTCTTCCATCAAGACATTTAGAACGAGACCTCTTAAAGCCATTAAGGTTTCCAGTGAAATTTACTCTGAACAGCTAGCAGGGTCATACAGAACCAGATACGGCTTTCAAATGTGTGTGAAGCTCATACATAAAACTCATTCTTCTACTCATGCAACCACATGAGTAAAAATTTTGTAGTTTCTCAGTCACAGAAACACACAGTACTTACTTTTAAGAGCTATAAGGAGATGTATTTTAAATGGTTGTCCCTATAAAGTCCTGATATGGAATAGCCACAGCTGACTGCTAAAGCTGACCATTAATTTACATGTTATCACATGAATAAGCCTTTTTCCAGCCTACTCTCAAGCAACCTGTGCATGATACATAGCTTACATAGTCTACCTTTATTCTCCCTGCATACACACACACACATCTATTTTCTGGTTTTATTAAACTAGTAATCAGCAGACTCCACACCACTCTCCTCTCTTCTAGCAGTCTCTTCTCTCCAGACTGCTTGGCTCAGATCCTCTATAAACATTATTTAGACGGTGTCTTTCAACTTCCTTATTTTTCTAGGTGGGGCAGCAAGCCCAACCCTTCAATAGAGTCAGCAGATTTCATGTACCATGGAGTCAATGCCAGCTAACCAGGTAGAGTAATGCAGGCAAGTGTCACTGATTACTTACAACTACAGTCAAGACTAATTAGTTCCAAGGTGTGCCATATCTCACTAGGCGGTCAACTGGCTCACTTCAGACTGAAATTCAAACTGGTGGCTAAGAAAAAGACTCCCAGTGTCTGGAAACCTAATCCTTGCATCTCTGGTTTGTCAGGTCAAAGAGAACAAACAACAGTGCCATTAAGTGTGAATAGATGCAGGTGATTTACAGAAAGATACAGACTGCTGCTACACAGCTGCAAAATGAAATGTCTTCTGGATACTGTGCCAGGGGTTTAGATTTACACCACGAGGGAATAAAAGAGCTCCTAATGCCTCTCTCTTTTATTCCAGGCTCGGTCAGCCTGATTTGATTCTTAAAGCACATTTCTGGAAACAGGGATTGAGAAACAAAACAATGCAATTTTTTTTACATTTATCCCTTTCCATTTCTCTTCAGCTGACATATCATGGGACTGACATACAAGGTCAAAGAAGTTGAAAAGCTGACAGTGCTTTTGCAGTGCATGCCAGGAACAGAGCCTTATTCCATGGAGGGTTACAGAAGCAGTGACGTACATGAGAATATACGGCAGAAACCCCACTGCTACAAGTCAGTCTCAGTTCTTCCCACCTCTAATGATTGTTATGGCAAGGTGCAGGATCCTCCACCAGCATCTATGCCAGAACAGACATCACATCTAATCTGGCTGTAGCAAACTAAAGCATCCCAAGTTTGAACAGACGAAGTTTGAAGAAAGTTTAGAGTAGATATAAATAATAAATATTTAACTGTGATGATAATGGAAGGTAATTACCTGTGAAGGTAATTAAAACTAAGACATTTTACTAAGGGCTGTGATGACTTCTCCATTAATGGACCTTTGTAAATTCAGGTCAGATTCCTTCCTCCTCCCCTTTTCCAAACATGTACGCGTGGTCAAAACAGAGTCAATTCAGGAGTATTGTTTAATGGCTGTGTGATGTAGAAAGTCAGAAGAGATGATTACGGAGTCTCTGTACAACCTATGAACCAGTCCAGGACACGGATCCCTAACACAACTTTTTTCTAGCCTCTGCACTCATTCTGGTTGAGTCTCTCTTGGAGTTGTTTGCCCATGTTTGGGTGAAGTTTCACTCGGGGCTTGCACAGCAACATTAATATTGCCCTGTCTTCACCAGAAATCCCTGAGTACATGCCTAAATAACAAATACTAGGCACAGGAGTGGTGACAACGCTTGACTCGCTGCCAGAAGATCTGCGTAAAAGCATTCACAGCAGGGCAGCTTAAGGGTATTCTGATTTAATTTAGAACTCGAACATAATTTTTCTTAATTAATTAACAAAAAATACTCTGTTTCCAGAGTCTGACCCTAGTCCCCCTCCCAACCCATAAAATGACCAACCCCCCCCACGATAAGCCAAATAAGCAATAATGATGGAAGCTAACCATTACCCGTTTACAAGGAGTCTCTCCATGCACATTTCATTATCTTCACACAAATACCTTATGGCTTCTGCAGCTGTAAAAGGATTATTAACAGAGTGGTTTGCGTTCCTACCACACACTGAACACCCCAGTTGCTACACGGGTGTCAGCTTCAATCAAGGCAATGCGTAGCAGCATCGAACACTTACTGTGTGTCTCTGAAAGGCACAGCACACACATAGTGCTGTTCAGGTGTGCCAGAGGTGCTGTCCTCCAGTAAAACTGGGTCCATAGCAGTGGTGCTCCAGGTTAAAAACCTGCCAGTGAGTCAACAGCATGAGCTGTCAAGCCAGAGGAACTTCCTGACAAGTGAAATTGCTGTTTGCGTTTTGCTCAGCACGTCACACCCAGTATATGTTACTTGGAAAACAGCGTGTGAGCAGGAGATCACATTGCCTGGGTACGAAGGTGCTGGTGGAAAACAAGGTAAGGAGGTCAAGAGTACAGCCAAGCAAGAGTTGCTTCATTTGTGTCTCAAAGAGGGGATTCTGAGTGCAAGGAATTCTACAAGGGGCCTTGCTTGCATGCCAAGGGGGTCGGAGAGAGTAATGTTAATCAGGTGGAGAAAAAAGGCTAGCAGCCGATAGGATCACGTAAGTGTCCCTTTCTAGCCCACTTGCAGTGAATGGCATTTGGCCAGCATTTCACCTTCTGCACAGGTCACTTCATGGAACTACAACAGGCATGTTCCATGGGCTCCTCTTACTCCATAAAACTTGTGTTTTCAAGAGAAAAAGGAGAGAAAGATAAAGGTAAGAAGTAAGTTGAGGAGAACTACGCTTACTGCCTACCCAGACCATAATAACAGAAAAATGTGGGTTGGAAAGGATCTCTGGAGATCATCTATTCCAAACCCTGCTCAACACAGGGCCAAACTCAAAGTTAGATGAAGGCACTCACTCAAGAAGATCGCTGTGTACAACGGAGTTTCACACACCTCCAAGGATGGTGATTCCTCGGCCGCCCTGGGCACCTGCTCCAGCACTGACCCACCCTTGCTGTAAAGAGCCTCTTTTCTTATATCCAGACAGTTTGCCAAAACTTGTGACCACTGTCTGTCATCCTTGCAGCTCCAAGAATATTCCGTCTTTTCTATAGCCAGCCACCCATTAGGCAGTTGAAGAACATAGTCTATACAGCTGAGGAACATACAGTATATAAAAGGGATAGGAGGAGGTAAATTTATATACTATGTGCTCCCCAGCAAGCTGGTCCCTAGCCTGTGCTGATGCCTGGGATTGTTCTGCCCCAGGTGCTGAACCCTGCACTTCTTGTTGAGCTTCATGAGGTTTCTGCTGGCCCAACCTTCAGGTTTTTCAATGCTGCTCTACCATCCAGCATAGCCTTCTCTTGCCCAACACACCATTTATTGCCATCCACAAAATGGCTGAAGGTGCACTCTGGCTCATCATCCGAGATCAGTGATGAACATATCGAACAATACTGACCCCTTGTATTGACCTTGGGACGCTCTGTTTGCTATGCTGTGCCACCTGGATATTGAGCCATTGATTATTACCTTTGAGTCCAGCAGTTCGGCCAACTTCTAATCCATCTTCCCGTTCCTTCACCCAGCCAGCATTTCCTCAGCTTTCATATGAGAGCTCCTGTGGGAGACCACATCAAAAGACATTTTAGAGACAAGATAAACAATATCCACTGCTGTCCCCTTGTCTCCGGAGCCAGCTGCTCCTGCACAGAAGGTGGCCAGGCTGACCAGGTGTGATGTGCCCGTGGTGAAGCCATGCTGACTGATCCCGACAGCCACCTGGTACTTCATGTGGTACTTTTCAGCCTGAAAACGGATTCTCAGGGCACGTGCTGTGCAATTCTTGCTGCCCAAGGGATGGAGGCTGCCTGCCCTGCCGCTCCCTAGATCCTCATTCATTAGCATTAGCCTTTTTTGCCATCATCAGGGAGGTCTCCATGATTTTCTACTGATGATCGGCAGCAGTCTTATACTCACATCACCCTCCAGCCCCGAGCATTTGTGAGGAAAACTTCTGTAGCATATGAAGACTTGTGCAGTGCATTAATACATGTACCATAACAGAACAGAATCACACAGACAAATTCTTCCTGGAATTAAGACTGAGATGAATGGATTTCTGTACTGTGGCTTTAGCACATGCTCTTCACATATTCACCACCACAGTGAACTAGTGTGGCTGTCCCTTAAGAAACGCACCGAGCCCGTTTGTGTACATCCTTATCCATACAAACCCCCTTCCCTCCAAAACCAACCTTGAGTGTCAAGGCTGCAAAGTCACGGTCAAAAGTTCAGTAATACTAAAGTTAGAGTGGTCTAAAGAGGTGTGAATTTACAAAGAGAGATCCTAGGGCTTTATTCATACTGGCAAGTGATGGGGCCCAACAGGAGCCAATCGGCAGAGCCAAGGGTACTGAGGAAGCTACATCCTCGAGGATGTTTCCCTTCAGGAGGACACGTCAGGTACTCATGTTCAGCTGAGGAGCCCAGTTCTTGCACCCCAGGAGCAAGGCATTTGAGCCAGAGAATGAAAGAAGTGGCCAGTCCTGAGCTTCATTTCACAGGCATGCTCCTGACCTGCACTAAAACTTGTATCAAGACACGCACTGGACAGTCCGTGATTTCATAGCCTCACAGCCAGCATTAATACCAGCTGCCCTGGCCTCTAGGGAAATGTGCCTGCTAGTTCTGGCTCCCTAACGTGTCCCCTCACATCTATGCATTATGCCTGGTTCTCCTCCTCCACGGCTGGGCAGCTTTTCCATGCTTTGTTTTGTCCTTCAGGTCATGTTTATATGACACTGCCCAGAGCAGGACTGAGAAAACTCCCATCTTTTCTATTCCTGTAGAGTTTTCCAGCCAGTAATTATTTTCCCAAAATGCCTGTGAGGTGAAGGAACATGTATTAACCCCAGAGAGATCTGGTGTACAGAAAGCATAAGGAAAAAATACCCACCCATTTTGGAGTGTCAGCTGAGGCACCTAAAACCTGATTTAATATTATATTCAGACTACAGCCTTGACTGACTTCAGTTGCAGCTGTGAACAAACAGGGCTCGTGCAAGTCATATCCCAAGGCTTGCGGTTAGAGAATGAGGAACCTGTAACCAGTGACATCACTTGTGAGAAGTCAGGGTTAGATGATGTAATTAGCATCATGCAAAACTTCTGCGGCAACTGCTGGCAGATTGTAAGATTATCTTTTTTCTTCATGCAGTTCTCCCCACTCTCCATACCCACCTTCTATCTTCTGCAAGAGATAATGAAGCAGAACCACAGGCATCTTACTCTTCTTCAAGACCCTGCTCAAGCCAGGAGCCCCCATCTCTCCAGGACGATGAATGAGACATGAATTCTGTGAAAAAACATGTGACAACATAACGAGAATAACTCCTACGCTAAGAAGTGTGGGCGAGAACGGCAGGGGGAAGCCCCTAATTTTGGCATTTCCCAGCCTTTTGTACCAGCTGTTGCAAACTCAGCACTTCCTGAATGTAAATTTCTAGACATAGGCCAAAAAAAAAGGCAAAAAGCAAAGCAAGTCCCGTCAGGCCTGTCATCCTTCACAGGTTCTTAGTGCACGTCTTCTTGCACAGTCAATCCCTTGATTCTCCTCTGTCTCCCACCCTGTTGGATTTCAGTCCTATTACTCTTCCCTCCCAAGCTTCCCTGAAGTGTTCAGTCTCCTTATCCATGCCTATATCCCAGATTCCCCCCAAATTATCCTTGCCCCTCTAGTCCCCAGTGGCTGACCACTCGGGTCTAGCCCCTGAGGCTGCAGCAGGCTGTTGCAGCAAGGAGCAGTGAGGAGCCCTCTTCACCATTTGCAGGCTGGGACAGGTCATCCCTCTGTGAAGAATTTAGCCACCAAGCTCTAGGGCTTTTTCCAGTTTGTGCCGCCTGAATTCTTCAAAGATTTGTCATTTCCCCAGTGGTTTTATCACACAAACAGCAAAAGGCAAATTTCAAACAACAGAGTGACTTCACCTTCTCACTGAGCAAGAGATCAGTGTAGCACACCAAGACTTTTTTCCCATCAAGGGCACAACACAGCCTAAATAATTTTCCTAAAGGATATTCCCAGAAATGGCATAATCATTTTAGCTCTTAGAAACAGTCAGCAAAATTAGAAGTAATCAAAGCCAGAGGTTTATAAAGAAAGCACTTAGGAAACCTAATTGCAGCTGGCACTATCAGCTCTACATCCTGTAAAAGAAACTACCTCAGCCAAATGCCCTAAACTGCACGTAAGCTCCTCCAAGTTGAAGATTAGGTGCTCTAGGATCCAGTCACACTTACAGAACTCACCTGAGATAACACAGGCATTAAAAAAAGCAAAACTCAAGTAACCCCACGAAACCCCAGGTTCCCTGACTCTCACCCATGCCTGCCCTCTCAGGTAGAGCACTAAATCTTTCTCTGCCTTTAGCTCAAGTAAAGTGCCTAGCAGACTCGGTACGTTTCAGAATATCACATTACAAAGAAAGCCCTCAACTACATGTTAAAGTTTCAGGTGGCTAATGAAAATATCGCTTGCAGTCTGGAGTGTCAGGTTGCCGCACCAATTGCGAACATATACACCTCTGATCGTTTGTGTGTCAGGGCAAAATTAAAATAATGCATCAAATTAAGCTCCTGACAGTATTCAGCGTAACCTGCATTAGCTGTAAGCACTGGCAGCCTACATGCTAAGTTCACTCTGCATGATTGAGCCCAGAGGTTACAATTGTCTTTTAAAGGTATCTGCTGATAATAGAGCCATTAATATTTTATTGCTGCTCTATCTCCTACAGGAACTTTTCACCTTCTCTAAACACATTACAAATATCTTCAGTACTCCCAGCCTTGTAGGAAAAGTTTTGTTTACAGGGTGCAGTCATCAATAAAGCTTATTTGGTATGTTGTCCCCCCAGCAACAGCTTCTTCATGTCTGATAATGGCAGTTCCCCTCTGCAGAAAGTTCTCGTTATTCTCCCCTTCAGGGACGGGGAAGAAGAGGTGGACTGAAGCTTCGTGATTCATTTTCAGGAGGCGATACCTGTTTGAGCAGGATCGGCAGAGCCTGCAGTGGCGATGCCTTGTAGAGGTCCTCCCAAGCAATGACACCACACAGACGTCTGCGTGCACTGTGCCACGCTGACAGTTGAGTCAGTCTGGCCAGTTAGGGATGGGGTAGCTGGACGTGGAGCAGAAATCTAGTTTCAGTGTGCTGCCCAACCTCTCCCTTGGATTACAAAGGGAGAGGGGCTGGGGATCCTCAAAACTGTAAATGAAGAAGTTACTCCATGATACTCTTTTACCTTGCCTCGTTTCCTACCAAGTCTCTTCTATTGGTGTCAGACATCCAACTCAAACATGGACAGGGTGAAGCACTGTAAGCTTTCTGCTAAAGAAACAAAGTCAGGGAATTAACTCCGCACTCCTGGCTCCTTACAAAATTTAACATTTCTTCCATCATCTCCAAATATGATTAACGCGTGCTAAAGAATATAAGGAGGCAGGAGATGGCAACAGCTCCCCAGCTATAGCGCATCTCTTAGCATACAAGACTGGGATGGATGTATGTGGCTGTGTGACATTGGCCCCACCTGCCTCTGCTGATCCTTCTCCTCCCAGTCGGATCACCCAGCGCTCACACACCAGCCCTGCTCCGCCGTCCTCGCAGCCACAGCTCACTGGTCTGAGAGAAGAGATGGGACCTGAAGGATCAGCTGGGACATGAAGTCAAGGCTTCTACTGCTTTAACAGACAGGGGCATAGCAGCCTAGTGTTATTTTGCTTCCTTTATATACACCCAAATGATGACAGAGCCTCAAGGTAGGAAACCTCCTCCCAGTTTCCAGCCTCAGCTGACTCCTGGCCAACTCAGACTGGTTTGTGTTTCTGACTGCATCGTCTTCTGGCTCCCCTCCTTCTCTGGATGTGAACTTCTCCCACTCCTTCATTTCCCCCAATACAGGTTTAGACAGCAGTTATACCCCTTCTCCTTTCTTAGGCTAAACAAGTTCTGCTTACTGCCTGGGAGGTGGGCTCTTCGTTCCACTCAAACACCAGCAGCCCCTCTCTGCATCTCTGCTAAATCCCCCCAGTCACAGCTGATGAGAACCTGAAACGGGGTCAAGGCGAGGCCTCTCCCCAGCCTTAGTCACCATATTTATTGGCTATTATTGGAAATAACTATAAAGCCAATATTTAGCTGGATGCATGCAGAATCAGGTGGTAGCTTTCTCACAGCCATGTTATGCCGCTGGCTTATAGTTCTTCATTAAAGCCTTCACATTGTCCTTCTGGTCTACCTACAGTCCCATTACATACTTTCCAATGCAAAGTGTTTAAACCTGAAACAGTTCCAACTAGAAGCTGCAGAAAGGAGGCACCAAAATAATGGAAGTAGGAAAACTCTGCCAATATTGCTTCAGAACAGGAGAGGAGTGCACAAAGCAAATCTACCATACTGTATTTTAAGCCCCAGTCCATCAATAAGCGGATTACAATAAAAAAGTATCACTATCTAATGAAGTGATTTTTCTCTGACTGGCAAGCAATCATATGACAGACCCTTACATGGAGATAGCAGTAATGCACCTAAGTTGTTTTCCACCAGCATGGCATTTCCAATAACCTATTAAGTCAACCCTAAACCCACAAAACCCAATCACAATTTACTGTAGTACCCTGCTCTCACACAGAGATGTATGTGAACGGTGTGCTGAGATTAAAACCTGATTAAAACACTGTTATCATCACTGGTCAGCTTCCAAAAAGTGAAATTATGTTTATACTGTCTAGTAGTCAAGAGGAGTAAAGCAACACACTGCCACTGCTTAGAAAGCAAGGAAGTAACACCTTTGCTCCATCTTTGCTATGCAGTCCTGTAATGCTTCATGGGACAAAGGTCTAGCCTCTGAGAATCTATCCCGATTACACCAGAGAACAGCAAGTGCATGCATGCATGCAACTGAGACACTAACGGGAAACCCACCTACACTACATACTACACTTGACCTGAGCCAAAAGGCCGAGAACCTAGGTCCTAAAAGCAGCCCGAGTATACAAAATGGAGCGAATGGCGTGGAACTGTGAAAGGGGGTGTGGAAGCCCCTTCCTTGTGCTGCTTCCTTGTTTCTTTCTTGCTGCAACTCTGTCCCTAACCCCTTTCCTCTCACACGTTTCTAAATCCATAATCTTAATCATAAATACATACCCCAATGGGTTTTACAGCAAAGAGCTAGAGTGAGAAGATAATGAAAGGAAAACAGATGCTGGCAGATAGAAGCAGCTTGTGAAGTGGACAGAGGCATACAAATAAAGGTCTACTTTAGAGTCCTGTTCTCTCCAGAGTGTTTGCTGAGTCTTCTTGCTCGCTGCCTTTTCACAAGAACAAACGGTACAGCATTGCAAAGATCAGTCAGAAACCGAGGAAACTGCGTAAGTGCAAAGAGTCAACTCTTACTCTACAAAATGCTTAAAGCAGAATGAGAATAAAATAGGTAGATCCAAAGTGAAGCTTTGCGGTAAGGCAGATTTCAAATTTTACTTGCTGTAAAACCTTACTGGAAGCCATTCAAAACATAAGAACAAAGATGCCAAATACAGAACAGCGATAATTTTTCCATAAGTGAACTCCTGACCAACACATGAAACATTTAAGAAGTAGCTCATGCAATCTTGATGTTTCACAGTCTCAAGTCATTTGCGATTGCTAACAACTCCCTGAATTTTCTCTTTGTGTTCCTCAAAACTATGGAGAACATTTTGTATTTCCCACAGCCTCTTCCGCCCTTCTGACAAAGAGAATAATAACAGGTCATACTGTGGTATATCATCCAAAGACCTCTCAGGACATAGGAAAGAAAACTGAATAAAAGAGAAAGGCTGTAGACAGGAGGAAAAAAAGATCTACAAGACTAAATGTTCCTACTTCTTAGATCACAGTAGGTGCGTAACACGCAGTTGTTGAAAGAGCTAGTTATTCCACAAGAGCTTTTTCTTCTCCTTGTATGCTTCCAGCATAGCTATACATTTTTCCTAGATGAGATCCATTTACTTAGGCACGACTGAGAGCCTTGGCTAGCTTCTCAGTATTAAATTGCTTTCCAGAATGTGTACAGATGCCCTATGGTCCACGTTTACCCTCCTATTTGCAGATTTGCTTCTGTCCCACAAACTGCTCAGAAACGACTTGTACACATCCAGGGTGGACAACGCATTTCTGGCAGTTAGGGTGGGTACTGCACATCCAGGTGTGCAACCTTCAGGATTATTTTTTCATTACTTCCTTTCCACTTCTTTTTTTTTCCTTTCTGTGATTTCAAACAGACACCCGCAGCAGATGCTTCATGCTTTCAGCCTGCCATGTGCATGCTGTCCCATCGGCAGCTGCTCCTCTGGCATGCACATACACCATACGGAGGAGCACGCTTGCTCCTCTAACACCTCCCATAAAGCTTCAGCAACTTTCCTTCAACATGGAGTCAAGCATCTCCGGGGGGCTTTAAAGCAACTGCCTACGGCTTTTTTCAGCGTTGCTCTCCCAGACATTGCCTTGCCTGGGTTTACCAGTCTGGAATTTCTATCAGCGCAGTTCCTTTTTATGACTCAAAGCAAACACACATCTTTTTTCCCTTTCAGTCCTGCCTGGATTAAAAGAGAAAAATGAGGATTTTACAGTAGCTAGCCCCGAACAGCACCATTTCTGTGCTTACACCAGCCTGTTGCCACCAGCTGCATGGCTGCAGGCCTAATGCTCCTCGCTTCATAAGGGAAACGTCTCCAACTGCACAGGAAAACAGGCTGCAGGCCTTTCAAAGCTGCTCTGGTGGCGACGAGATGAGGCACCTCAGGCTACTGCCACGCGCAGGAAAGCAAGACGACAGCTCAGCTGCACACAATTGCATTAAAAGCAGAAAACCAGAGATTTATACAAGGCAGCACCGAAGTCAGCTGCACACATCAGTGCAAGCTGATCTCACTCCTCCTCCAGGAGGGAGGCACTCTGCGCTCGCTAGCCCGAGCACTGCAGGCTTTGCTGCTAATAGGATCATTTCCTTCTAAAACCTTCCCCACAGCAGCGGCCCAGGAACACGCACAGCTAACTTGGGCTGAAAGGGAATTTTCCACCACCCACAAGCCTCTTTCTACCTTGCACAAATCTTCTCAAGCGCAGGCCACAAAGAAACCACACCAGCCTCTGCAGATGACATGTAACAAGCAATTAGCCATGATAAATCTTCAGGGCCCAACTCCTGTGTCAAGTTTCTTTTACACCCTCACATTTAAAATAAGCACACGTTGAATTTACACCTCCTTCCAGGTCCCTTCACATTGCCATAATAATAGGATGGGGGCTTAGTGTAAATCACGGTAAGGCCATTAGGCAGAAAGATCATTCACCCTCTCTCTGTCAATTAAGGAATATCAGATACAGGCAGATACACCCACGAGACATCCTTTTTCATCTGAGAACATAAGCTTAAGCAATCCCTATATAATCACTCTTTTCTCAGCAAACTTTCTGGAGCACAGATAAGATCAAAGGTGGCATTCCCAGCCAACAAAGTTATTAACACCTCAAGGAAAAAGTAATGTTACACAAAAGCCGGAGCTGTCTGATGGCTTCCTTGATCTGAGGACAGAGACAAGTGGTAGCAGCAGGGGTGTGCTACCCTCAATACAAACAGGGCAGCATCTAAGCACGAATAGGAAAACAACATGCTTATCTGTGAAAAATATGTATTTTCAGGCCACTTTTGAACTGCTACTTCTTTTAAGGAACAGTTCCCAAAATAAAAAATTGCACATATATTTTAACTACAGAAAAACATCTTCATGGCACGTGATCAGAAAGCACACTGGTGATAATGCATTGTGTGCCGAAGTTAAAAGAAAAGGGGACAGGCATTGCCCTTAAAGTTGGTTCACAAGCAAGTGAATTCTGGATCCATTTTCACCACAAGGAAGAAAAAAAACCAACCCCAAGACCTCAAAAAAACCCCAGTCAGCTGTTCTCTAGAAGTGTCCTTAATTTTATAAGGAACGTGAAGATAACAGACCCATGGAATACATTTTAATTCATTTTTGTCTTTGTTAGCGGAGATCAGAGGCCAGACTCTGAGCACTAGGGAAGTGAGTCCATGGGAAACAAGGAGCTCCACGATGAGCAGAAGCAGTAAAACTCAGTTTCCTGTCTGTACTTTCCCTAAAGCTAACATACAGCACGGACTCTCCAATGTACAAAGAACATTTCCTCTCCTATTTTCAAGATTACTGCAACTCACTATCCCTAAGAGCTCGACTTTCCTCTGTAAAATGGGGTTAAAATGGGCCAGAGGATTCAAAAGCTGCTGAGGAGAGACAACAAAAAGAAACAGATATGCACAAAGTAAGGATGCGAGTTTGTTTTCTGAAGCTATAACAACAATAAAAGAAGTAACATCTGGGCCAGCAGTTCCCAAAATATGACATAAGTATCACTTGCACTTTGAAAGCGGTATGCAAATGACATCCGAACAGCCAAATGACGTTCATGCATGCCACTGGAACTAAATTTGTAAAAGCCTTGTATAGAGTACAATTAAGCTCAAACAAAACCCAAGCATTTCATTCATCATAACTAGCAGGGCAAGAGCTTCCTCCCCTGACACAGTATGCTCTGGCCACCCTACCTGCACCGGACCGACATAAGGAGAACCCGACCATACCTCACCAAGGGCTTTCATGTTATCAGAGTTTCTGCAAGATTCATGAAAACCGCACCATCGTTACTTCAGCCATGTGAGGGGAAAAAACACACTTCTAGAAAGAAAATATAACTCAGGAGGGTATCATTGAAAGGAGGAACTTTGTGCTTGAATTGAAGAAATGGTAATGAGTGTTCCAGTCCCAGCCTGAAAAGCACAGGAGCACAGAGCTGGGAGAGCAGTACACACCTCTGCCTATGTCAGTCCATAGCTCTGTTCACATTTGCTGTCAGATGCCTGAAAGAACTCAGCACAGAGAAAGTTATTAGAAAAAAATATTATTACTTAATATTTACGTAGCACTTTCCACCTGGCAATTTTTAAGCAATCGATACATTAAGTAATTTACCAAGAAAAATAAAAACATACATTGGCATTCTGTGTGATCAGTAGCTTATGCTTTCAGAGGAAAACAATTCTACTTTATCTTTATTAGAATTAAACTTTAAGGCCTGAATTTACTATACATTATTCACTGTTACATTTTAAATCAGCAGAGAGGTAATCAATCAGGTCATTAGCTCCAAAATGCATTTAACAGTACATTTTGCTAAGTTCCCATATTAAGAAAATCACAGAAAAACCTGGAGCTGTTAACATCTTTTTATCATTGGTTAAGAACTAACAAGTTAGGGCACTGTAATTGTTGTTTTAAAAAAAAATTTTTTTCAAAAAAATCCCACCTTTCAGCTTTGTCACCCTGGACTATTCTCTTGCTAACGATGCCCAGTTAATGATTCTCCCTTATTTCAATTAGTCTGTTGAGATCTTTCTGAAATAATTTCCAGCTACAACAGGGCTTCCTTTTTGTGGGTAGCAGCACATGTCAGCTTGGCACAGCTTTCCTTTTTCCAAGTGCAAGATGCTTCCTTGTGTTGATACAGGAAGCTACCAAAAACATACTGTGGCTGGATTTAAAAGCAGATTCCATAGCACTGGCCATCATTAGCATTTCTAGCCAGCAACATTATGCTGATCTGAAAACTAATCTTTGGGACTAAGATTTAAAAAACACAGTTCACATGCTTACTATGACAGACCAATTCCTGTATTTCAGATACGTGGTCTCTCTCTCCCATAGCCTGCGGGATGAGGTGGCGGCGCACTGATTTTTATTGCTGGTGAACTCAAACAAGAGACTGCTCTTTATGAGACACAATGCAAGCACAGGCAAATATGATGGCTGCATCCATTTAGTTCTGGTTTTCCTTTTTTTAAATGCATAAAATGGGTACATAAATTTAAGTGACATTCAAACTCCTGGCAAGTAGCCAACTCACCCCATTGGTAACACAAATGTTGGGCATTTTTGAGTCGGGACACCACAGCAGTGAATCACTGGAAAAATCAGGGATTCATCCTGTCTCCTTTAGCAGTAGGGAGATGAATTTTCAGAGGGGGGTAAATTTTCTGTTCTCTGAGGTACTGAACATTGAGCAAGGCTGGACATAAGAAAAAGGTAGATCGTTAATCCAAGTAACTCTAGCAGCTCTTTTATACGACATCCCGCTTTTGTGGCTTCTTTATTAATCTTAACTGTTAGAAGACAAAACAAGTTAAATTGTGTGAGAGCATCTCGTGATTTCTATAAGTGCTCCCGCAAATACAATACTTTATTTTAAATTAATTTTCCTTAAAGTTTCCCTAGCAGTTTCATATTTCTTCTATGCTCCATTTGCATCTGGTGTTCTCAGATAACTTACATAGCCAGGAGTTAAGTAGTATCTTGAAAATCAAAAGTAGAATTATGAGGCTCAACAGATCAGTAGTAAGTACAGTAAACACTTGACAAAAATACAAAGACAACTGGGCTCTGGAACCAGTCCCTTTTTTAACACCTCTAAAGCTTCTGTCTAATTAGGTTCATTTTGTGACAAACAAGAATGGGATTAGATCAGCATTACTGTTATTATAGCAGCCACATGACCGAACTTAGATGATTTTATTTGTCAAGCATTTAATCAATTTTTAGTCCTGTACTGGCCTCTCATTTTCAAAGCTCATGGGAGAGTACATGCCTTTCTCATGAGCATGAATCATCAAGTTCACGCACATGTCAGAGTTAACCTACAGTGAAATTGCCATCTTTATAAATACTTCACAACATTTTAAAAATGGCATTCTGTCTGGGAGAAGGAGGGGAAGATTCGGTCTCCCTCTTTTTTCCTGGAGGGAAGAGGGGAGAAGTGGAACTCTGCATTTCAGATAACAGAGACTTCATTCCTAACAGATTGCAGTGTCACATATTGAAAACATGGTCAGTAAACAACAACTATAAGCCCCTACTTGTTCATATGACAAATATTTCACTGAAAAATGGAGCAACATCAAAAAGCTAGAAAACAAATGGTCATTCTCAGCTCTGTCAGTGTTGCAGCTGGTATTCACGCAGGTTTAGATTAATCCATGAGACACTTCTTCAGAGCTTATCCTAGGCGTCAGTTAAGCAAGAAATCTGGCTCCCGATAACCAAAGAGTTTAAAATCGCCTTCAAACCGCGCGTAGAGGCGTCTTATGTCTCTCTTGCTAACTCCCGAAAAATACCGCTCTACTTTTGTTTTGTTGTACACTGTTATGCCTGGTGGAATCGTGGGGTATGATACCAGATGGTCTATGCCAGCTGCTTTCAAGATATACGGAGCATCGTCCTCCAGGGTTTCATGGTGTCCGATCACACTATACGTGATTTCACAGGGGGCGCAAAGTTCCACATACGTTACCCAATGAATGATGTGGTCACCAAACTGAACGTCCAGCCATCGGTGATTAGGGTCACCCAGATAGCGCACAAAATCCTCAAACTGCAGCCCTTTGGTCTCTGTGCGATTCTTTCTATATTTACGAATGATGCCAGGAGCAATTTCATGCCGGTACCAAGGTTCAAACCGAGGATTGTGCACAAACTTGTCTTTAAATGCAGAAATAAGTCTTTCAAATGGATCTCTAACAATAAAAAACTTGAAGTATAAATTCAGTCTAAACAGAGGAAGGAAAAAAATAAGAAATTAAATAATTAAGGAAAGTGTTTAGGAAAGTGTTTAGAGTGTGTTTAGCAAAGACTTACAAAATGTACAGAAACTGACCACAGACACAGCAATATGAATCTTACACCACTTGCATACTCTATCAATATTATCATCAATAGGACTAGAAATACAATTTCTGTCTTTTTACTAACAGATTTTGTATACAGTGCAAAGTGGAAACAGTTCATCCTAGTTTTCACATTTTATTCAAACTGGAGGAGCTTAGTTTATCTCAATCCATATAAACAGGAGATGAAAGATGCTGAAAAGATGCTGAAAGCTCCAAGTCAAAGATATTTTTAATGCCATGTGATTAAGCTCAAGAAGCAAAATACACAAAGACATGGAAAAAGTGGTTTGGTATGCATAGAGGGATGCATTTTTCACTGGCATGTAGTTAGACAAATCACTGCTTAAGTAAAAAAAAAAAAATATTCTGGTATTTTATTTGATGTTTTGTCATGCTTTCAATAATGGTTGAGAACATTATTTTCATGAGACCACAGTTTTCAACAGAATTTCACATTTTGTTGTGATACCACTGAGCTGTAATATTCTGTAGTCAGAGATTATCTGTAGGAGGAGTAAATTAAAACCAAAGTTTATTTCAGTAAATAGCTGAGAAAGGAGATTTAGAGCCCAATCCTCACGGAAATAAACAGATGGACTCTTTCCAGCCTCAACACCCACTTGGATCAGTCTTCAGGTTCTCCTGACTTACTCCTAACCAGGCAGGGCTAGAGGTCAGCAAACTAGATCAACAGATCCACACCATCCCTCTCTCTATACCTAAACTCTCTGACATTTTATTTCAGAATTCCCAACCAAACCCATGTTATGCATCTCCAGCACAACTTCTGTGGTGGGCTGACTGCAACAACCCAAATCATAATGGCATTCAACTTCAAATAACCTAGCTATGGCTCATCCCCAAGTTAAACACTTACTTTCTATGCAGGGCTGTTCACAGGGAGGGAGAACGGATCCACATTCTCAAGAACACGGTGACAGTATTTTATCTTGCACACTATCAGCACAATCAAGTGACCCCATTTCCACAGGCACAACTGTGATAAATGTATTTGTACCGCTGAATGCAACAAACCTCGGACTGAGCTCTACTCATAGCTGACACCACAAGTATAAGGGGCTAACTCTTCGGAATGGCTTAATACACACAAAAACCACGCAAGCACAAGCTTACAAGTGTCCACTGTCATCTTAAGTCCTGTTCTCTCCATGCTGCCACCCCTTACAGGGATTATATATGGCATAGGCCGCAGTAGAGATGAGAGCAGTCACAGTCAAAAATCTAGCCAAAGTAATTTAGAAGGCTCTACTGCAGAGAAGTATTTTTTCTGCTCCGAGAAGAACCAGAAGCACCCAAACAGGAAGACAAAGTGGTTCAGCAGAATGGACAATACTCTCAGGCTAAGGAGCATTAACGTTTTAAACCTATCCAGTTCAATCCCAGTAAGTAAATCTGCCTGCAATGACAATCTTAAATGTAGGCAGTAAGATTTACTGTACAAGGCATCAGGGTGGATCTTCCAACTAAACCTTCCCTTCTGAAGGTGAACTATGTAACAACTAGGTATGCATTGAACTACAGAAACCCTATATCCAGAGGGAGTTGGTTGGCTCACCTAACTATATCACCAATTACAATGATGCTCTCCTTCAAATCCAGTAGGGAGGTACTCACAGCAACATCTGTGAGGATAACAGAATAGTGCCATAATACAAGCGGTGGAGCAGAAACCCCGTAGTCCTCAATTCCAGATGTAGACTTCAACTGTACTCTTGACTGTCCATAACACCACTGACTCCAAACCCGTCCCACACCCCTGGGAAGCCACCTCTTACCGTTTTTTAATTTCAGAGTCACTGAAGGAGGACAAGCGTGGAAGGCCATTCTTCTCATGATCATGTACAACATTTTCTGGGATCTCTTCTATGGAAGAAAATGCTCCTAGATGAATCAAAAAGAGAGAGCAAGTGAATCTTTCACGGGGAAAAAAAAGTGAGCACAAGCAAGCATGTGTGCCTTTGGCTGACAGCTTTGTGTTTTATCTTTCTCTTTTCTGTATTTTTAGCATTTATGGTTACTATGTTTAAAACTGTTAAATGATGAGAGATTCTGACTGCGAAGCTGAAAACTGTTAAAGTTCTTTAGGGTATGTGATATCAAGGTCCAAGACCAAATGGCCTCCAAACTCTCAGAAAAGCACATTATGCAAATTTCATCAGCAATTATGTCTAAGCCTAAAACTCCCCACCTCAGTGTCCCCATTCTCTTTCCCTCTGCCCACACATACAAATCGAGGAAGACTTTGAGGATTAACTCCAAAGGAGGAACCAGCTTTTTGGCTGAGTTTCTACCACCAACAAAAAATAAATGCCGTGGGCTGCTTTTGGAACTCCTTCAACAGAAAAGCACTTTGCTGTCAGGATCCATGAAGTTCTTTTACTGACTATGCTGTGCTGAAATAAAAATTCCAATCATACAATACTACACAGATTAAAAAGCACTAAAATTAACAACAGAAAGCCTCCAGATATTCATTTCTGCAAGCACATAAGCTGACAAGAAAAATAATGTCACTAAATTCTGATGCATTTATTTTAAGATCCCGATCCTGGAAGTTTTTATGATCTTGAGAAATATCTCATGTGGGCCCCTTGCGCTTTAGGAGTAAGCCTTCACACAACAGCATCATTTCAGAGTACCAACCTGCAACAAGAACAGGGGGATACAAAACAAGCTCTTTAGGTGAAAGCCTCCACAGCCTTCTCTGTTCCAGAACTGCAGTGAATAATCCACATCACTCAGCTTCTCGGTTTTACAATTTTTTTTTTTGGTGGTGTATTTTATTAATTTCAGTTTTCTAATTATATATTTTGGTACTCTGGGTGAATTACACGTGGACAACAGATGTCAGATTAGACAGCCTCAGAAACCAAAACCTTGCATTCATCCAGAGCAGAGATTCAGTACAAGCAGTGGCAGAGTTAGCTCCCCCACAGTGCCACAGCTGCATTTCTCCATCCTGAACCTCCAAATACCACTTAGGTATTTGGATGTAAAGTATTCCCCCTCAAGTATCAGTCCTGCCTGCTGAAACTACCCAAAGAGGAGAAAGTTAGATCAACTGCAGCGGTAGTCCTCAGCAGCAGATATTAGTACGCTGGCAGCTCAAGGCAGAAGAGACCAGTGTTTATGTGGAAACAATTTTCTATCATTATCCAACATGCCAGTACTAGGAAGCTCAAGGCGAAAGGTTCCCTGCTGGTAAGACATGAGTTATCCTCCACTCAGGACAACCAACATATCCCTGCCTGTCCTGAGCTATTCTTTGCATGTTATCTATGTTAAATTCTGATAAGAGCAGGTACTTCTAATGCACTCTTATAGTTTCATATTTAGCACTTTCTTGGAGTGTGGCTTTCATAGGCATTTAAGACACATGCCCATACCTATGTGCATGAGTATCTTTGCTGGATTTTCAGCTCCCATCCATATATCAAAGTTGAAACTAATATTAAAGTTTTTAAAGACATACTCCTTCCTACAAAAGTTTTGCTGAGGGACACAGTTCCTTTGCCAGTTTGTGACCATTTCCTTCTGGGTGTGCAAACTAGTTCACACGAGGTAAAGAAAACATAAAAACGCAAGTGCAGAGCTGGCTGTTCGCAGGCTGCTTCTAACAAGAAAGCTGGGTTTACAGTGCTCAGGTTTTGCCCACATCTTGGTGAGCTATGCCACCTGCAAAACCACAGAAGGACCTCAACTGACCTGACTATATGTAGCAAATTCACAGCCCTGGTGCACAGACAGGCAAGAGAGTCTCATGTCAAACAAGGGTGTGTTATGTTAAATACGATCATGTTAGGTTTATGTGTGCAGGTAGTGGTACAGTAGAAAATCTTGAGGAAATGAGTTATTTTTATTGGCATACCAGGCTACTAGAAGAGGATGGTAGGCTACATATAGACAGGCAGCGTTCACCTTGTAGATCTTTTTTCAAACACACTAGTCCCTTTACTCCTTCTTTTTCAGTCTTTTATAACATACCTTTGTTGACCAAACTACTGCCTTAAGCACCTCAGAATCTTCATAAGTCCTAGGATGGCTCACTGATAGCACATACGCAAGATTTCAGCAGTACAGACCACCAGCAGCTGCCAAGTTTTAACTAGCTTTCTTCACGGCTAAAAAACCCTAGTTAAAAGTCAGTGGCCACAAGTCAGAAATTTTATATTATTGTTTCTTAGGGAATTGTGATACTTTGTAATTTACTTGTTTCAAATTTTATAAATTAGTGCCACCCCTTCAAAGATAACCAATCTACCTCCCACATGCATATGGGTACTCTTTCATGACTCAATAACTTTTGAGCCAAGTAATAACAATATTTATTTTCACAGAAAGAACAGGTGTATTTTCTTTAAAAGAGATGTTTTGAAAGGACTAGAAGCAACTGTGAATAATGAAAGGCTGAAATTGAGTATCAGTGTACAGAAAAGCAGAAAGAATCCATTTTTGTGTTGTCCCAGTTGGACCAATTCTGTTCTTTCCTCCTCCTCAAAGAAACCCACACACCCACAGCAGAGTAGATACCATTTAAAACGATCAAGACTTTTTTCCACTGAGTGTTGCCCACTTTTGGCGTCTGACAAAACAGGATCTTGTGCTTGTCACACACAAATATTCGGTCCAAGACGAATTTGGAAACTGCAGTGTGAGAGAGATTTCTCAATGCAGTGTCTCTGCAGACATTCCTGAGAAGCTCAAGTCTTTCCATATGAACCAGGGGCTGGCGGATCAGATTTCCAGAAAAAGCTTTTCCAGTTGGCTTTATGAAATGGAGAGGGGAAAGAAAAAACAAAAGTGCAAGAATTTAGTTTTCAGATCAAATTCTAAAGTATAAAAATCCCCAAACTGTAGATCCTAATGACTCCCAGATTCACAATTAAAACATTGTTATGTATTAACTAAAAGGAGTAGCACACAGTTTCCTTCCTGTGCTGCTGCTGTACACATTGGTTCGACTCTTAAGTCATTACGTAGTAGTAGACAGTAGTAAGAGCTTTTCCATACAACAATTAAGTCGCTGCAGAGCAGCAGGGTCTTATCTGTGTGGATAAAACATGACTTGACCAAATATTGGAACTCCCACAAAGCTTCAACAGCCAGTAAGAAAGCTTCTGAGGGGCTGGACAGGAATTTCAACAGAGATTAAGCTTTAATCTCTGAGAAGATGGGGCTTAGGGATGCTGACCCATCTGGCTGGGAAATAAGAATTTAGGATAAAAGTTCTGTGTTGTTAGCACCTGTAGGCATTCAGTGTTTCCATTTATCCAAGCTGCAACAAAATTAAGTGGACACAAATTCACACAATGAGCATCAGCGCTTACTGTGACAAATAAGAGAAGTAGGCAGGACTCCTCTCCCCAAAAATGGATGAACTGTTTGATATGTCTCATTTTTCTGAGACTGAGACAGGAACCATGACCACCTCTGCCTCACGATTAGTGGGGAGAGAGGAAAAAGGAGCTTGTCTGATTAACAGGTGATGGGAAATTTTAAATTTCTACTGACAAATCTTCCCCCTTCCACTAACTGATTTACACAGTTGGCAATCCCCAATATCCATACAGACTAAGGAACGTACTGATTCAGAGCAGCTCTGCAGAGAAGGACTTGAGGATACTGATGACTGAAAAATTGGGTATGTGCCGGCAATATGCGCTTGCAGCCCAGAAAGCCAATTGTATCCTGGGCTGCATCAAAAGAAGCATGGCCAGCAGGTCAAGGGAGGTGATTCTGCCCCTCTACTCCGCTCTTGTGAGACCCCACCTGGAGTACTGCATCCAGCTCTGGGGTCCTCAGTACAGGAAAGACATGGACCTGTTGGAGCAGGTGCAGAGAAGGACCACGAAAATGGTCAGAGGGCTGGAACACCTCTCCTATGAAGAAAGCCTGAGAGAGTTGGGGTTGTTCAGCCTGGAGAAGAGAAGGCTCCTGAGAGACCTTATTGTGGCCTTTCAATGCTTACAGGGGGTTTATAAGAAAGACAGAGAGACTACAGGGCCTGTAGGGACAGGACAAGGGGTAATGGTTTTAAACTAAAAGAGGGTAGATTTAGACTAGATATAAGGAAGACATTTTTTACAATGAGGGTGGTGAGGCACTGGAACAGGTTGCCCAGAGAAGCTGTGGATGCCCCATCCCTGGACGTGTTCAAGGCCAGGTTGGATGGGGCTTTAAGCAACCTGGTCTAGTGGAAGGTGTCCCTGCCCATGGCAGGGGGGTTGAGCTAGATGATCTTCAAAGGTCCCTTCCAGCCCAAACCATTCTGCGATTCTATGATTTTAGGTACAGTGTCCAAGCTACACATTAAAAAGGAATGATGTTACTTTTTGTCCCAATCCTCAATAAGGAAAAAAAAAAATCTCATTCTACTTTTTCCTGTTTGTTACTCTTCTCCAATATCCCCTGGTCAGAATGTAATCTGAACAGCCTGACAGATTGTTTATCTGTCAAAACAATTCCTTTTGCATGCAACCAGGATTAATATTATTGTTCTGTGTTTCATGCTGTCGGGAAGTCAAGAGGGAATAGTTTTAGATCCAGAAATCTTATTATCCTCTTCCATACAAGTAAAGGAAGATATTAAAACTCACTACACAGATCTGCCAGCCTTCCACTGAACAAAGTGTTTCTCCTAAGTATTTTGAGGATAACTTAAATTTCAGGTTTTTTACATACAAAACCAAAAAGTGTCATGTTTATACAGAAACCTATCTTCCATGCTGCATCACAAAAATACTCTAAACATAAGATGACTTATGTAACCAATGGAAAAAAAATTGGCCTTAGCCCACTATGCAACTAGTTTCAAATTTACATTTGCATATGGGACTTTCAGAGTTTCCTTGTAAATTAGCAAGTACCACATTTGTTCTGCTTTATTGCTGAGAGCACAGAACCATGCATCTAAAGGATCAACTGGTATTGAATACTATTGTGTTCATGTTCTACTTTGGAAAAACGTTGAGATGTGAAACACAAAGAGCACAAAACATGAAAAAGAAATGGAGACTGATAAAAAGAATTAGAGAGATTGGGCAGAGAACTAAGAGAATAGACAAGACACAGGCTTGCCCTCAAGAACCACGAACCTGATGGCTATGGCAAGGCAGAATACAAGTAATCCAAAATTGGGCCATTATATTAAAAAGGCTAGCAAAAATGACTGTCCTGACTTGATAAAGGAGTACTGTAATGATTTTCTCCTAGAAATGGAAACACATTTAAGTTGAATCATTCAGATGAAACAAGACAGCAGGTTACTGTAACAAACTAGCTTTGTGAAGCTAAAATGAATTCTGTTGGCTCTATCTAAATAGAACAGCCTGAATAAATAACTCCTGTCTAGCAATTCCTTTTAACAACAGGAAGCCCTTACTTAATCTCTTATTTTCTCCCACTCCTTAATACATGTAACCCTTATCTCAACAGTATGCACCTGGAATTCTTCAGGCCAATGTTTCTCCTCTGGCACAGGTACCTCCTCCACTTTTGTCACAGCTGTCAGTATCAATGGCTCTTGCTTGGCACCGTAGCCTAAAGAAGGAAGAGAGATAAGAGCATTACAGAAGGTGGGGAGAAGGCAACTATTTCTGCTTTACCACTAACACAACTGAACATCACTTTCTGTATTAAGCTTACAAAACATTAGGATTTGTTTCCAAATGGGAAGGTACTAGACAAGACATGAGACAGACTATGAGTATTTTAAACAAATATTCCCACATTAAAAAAATCCCACATTCTCTGTGGGAATTTTGGACACAACTTCAGTTGAGTTTTATCAAAGAAACAAGTCCATTATCTTTTATTTTGGTCTTTTTTAAACAAACTGTGCAAAGAGACATAGAAGTCATAATCCAAATATCACGATTGGTAGACAATTGAGTATAACTATATGGACTTGACAGTAGGAGAGTTTTATTTTTCAATAAAATTCCCAAAGCATGTTCAAATAAAAAACTTCATCTAGCAGGATTCTCCCTCCCCTCATATTAGTAGACAGGTTTCTTCTGTTGTAAACTCTTAGACATTACCAGAAGAAAAGTGTCATTAAGGACCACCTTTTATTTCTTTGATGTTCTAAGTGAAGACCTCTAACTAGCAATAAATACAAAATCCCCTCTTTCTTTATTACTGGACTGATGGCCTTCCTTAGAGACTCCCACAACGAAAGAACAAACTTAGCTGATACTCTTGTTCTTCTTTAATGATTTTAGGGCAGCTAACAGTTTGAGACCAGATTAAAGTATGTAAGGGAGGAACCCTTTGCATCTTTTGCAATTGGTATGCTACAGGAAAACTGAAAAATAACACAAGGCTGTAGCTTTACTTTACATGGTGCGGAAAGATCAAAAATAATTTAAAGCAGCTTTCCCTAACCACAAAGCAAAAAGAATATGATTTCTCCCCAAAAATTTATTTCCATCCACATTGGACTACTTTTCCCTTCATATAGTTTCTTCTATAGTTCTGTTCTTCTAGTTCCTTTGTCTGCCTCCACAGTGGCTTACTGTTTTATGGTCAAGAAAATGTGTGTATTGCCTATGTCCTTTTCTTAACGGAGTACTCTGCCTAGACTGAATTTTAACAAAGGGCACACATGGAAAAGCAAGTTAAAACTGAAAACAATGTAAGCATCCAAGCAATCAGATACAGTAAATACTGTTGTGCACAAACTTACTTCACAGTATCCTTTTGTAAAATCAAAGTAATCTGATTCAGTGAAAGAGCAGTTAAAGTATCTTTCATTATCACTGGGTAAAAGCATGCCTGCAGATGCTACTAGAGATGACGGACAGAAACTTGCTCTTTCTCATTAAGAAGTTCCTATTGCTCATGCACCTGAGACATGAGTAAAAAGCTTAAACAAAAGAACATCGATTCATTGAGCATCTGCTGGTTTTGTTCTAGCTGCTAAGTAGACACATCCAAATAAGGAAAATTTCTGACAAGCCATATTTTATTAAGTCTAGAAGAGTTCCTCCAGGACTGGCCATCCTGTTCGGACTTTCTCCAAAATTCTGTTGGTATATTCAAATTACTTCCCTTCGTTAGTCCCAGTACAAACACTGGTATCTCCAACATATACATACACTTAACCACAGTCATGCCTTTGCAGGACTGGAGCTTAAGAAATTATACAATCTTCTGCTCAGAGAATTATTCAAAGGGGAAGGAAGATTCAGCATAGACAAAAAAAAAAAAAAAAGAGGAAAAATTGGCAAGCCAAGATAATAAAAAGCAAGTAAATGCAAAGGGTTTACTCTAGTAAATTTTTTTTAAAACTACATTTTAATCCTCCTGACAAACTCTGATGGAAAGAACCACTCAAAGAATACCTGAGCTGGGAAAAAAGAATTGACATAGAATGAAGTACTGGAAGATTTAACTACCTAACATAAGACCAACTTATTTGCAGATGTACTACGGCTCAAAAACAGCTGGGACCAGGGAAAGCTAAGTTAGCCTACAGTTCTCATCTGTAAGACTTGCTGAATAAATCTCCACACAGAGGTATGCTATTTAAAAAGATACACCTAATATATTAACCCACTATCAAGCCACTGAAACAAATGGCACTAGCGATGTCAGCACTTCAAAAGTTACATATGTTTGCATATCTTAGGAAGATGCAGAAATACAGATCTCTTCGGACTGCAAGTCGTGTCATCACCTTCACCCTAAACTCTCTGTAGGATGGCTTTGTAACAGTAGCTCCTCAGCAGACAGAAAACTGTAACATGCGGTGTGGTGTCATCAAATGGCTTAAATTCCTCACCAGCTTAATACCATCTGGGCTACTTAAGCTAAGCAAAAGCCTATAAGCTGTTTGTCAGTCAAACAGCAGAGCATAAAACTGAATGCAAGAAGCAGGGCAGAGGTGGCTAGGCTAAGTGCATTGCAAATGAAATAAAACTTTCCACAAGTTTTACATAATACTGCAGACACAGGACAAGCAGTCACAACAGGACAGAAACCAGTATCGTGTGAAATGAACACTTTAACTCCTTGTGAATCTCCTTTGTCTTTAAACGGGTAATTGTGCTCTGTTGTTTTGCACGTGACTTCTAGTAGATGAAGATACTGAAACTGAGTGTATTTGAGAAATTGGACCTCACAAGACAGTACTGCCAAACATGGTCCCCTCTGTTCTTAACCACCAAAAAAAAAGACATGATGTTAGTTTTGCAGACTTCTACCAAGAAAAGCAGAAACTGAATATCAGCACTGTCACATCTAGAAATTTAGTTATTCTGTTCTCAATCCTACTGAAGAAGTGGTAACATGCCGAGAACTACGTTACACAGATAGAGTATTTGTGTGAAGCACTATTCAATTTTCTGTTTCACATCAAACATTAAAGTTGAACTTACCATCTGAGTCTTTAAAAGTCAATGTGATAAACTTGCTAGCAACCATGAACATGAATATCACCCAAAAGCATGCAGCTAGCAGCAGCCACTGGTGGTGCATGTTGTCAGACATGAGCCATATAAAGTTGTTGCTTCCTGTTTGAAAGAGGAAAGATTGACACATTAATTATTTTTGTTCCAGTTTAGAAAGATACTTTCCATAAGTCTAATATGTATGTGTGTCATAAAACATAGCAGTAGATTTCACTTCTTACTTTTTGTCCTTTTGGCTGGGTTTTTAACCAATGTTAAGGCTGAGGCAATGTAACTGCTGGCTGCTATCAAAGGGAGGCTTCAGTCCTCTTTCACCCCCATGTACACATTCCCAGTCCCCTCCTTGTGCTGGCAATAGCACTGTCTGTCTCACTGATCAGGGAGACAGACCAGCAAATCCCCCGATTTTTTTAAAGTGTAGTTTATTTTTCAATTTGACTTTGCGAGATGGCTCATTGTAGGAAAGGAAGGGAGAACAAAGAAAGCTCCCCTCTCGGCGGTAGCTAGTCAGCAGATCAACCAAGCTGTAACATTAACAGTATTCTTAGTTATCCCAAGTCAGCTCATGACATGTAACATGGACTCCTCCCCTGCCCAGCCTACATGAATTACAGGCTGGAAGCTACTAAGCCAGAACACTAACCTTAACCTGACAAAATATTTAAATATATTAATGTATCTTTTTATCTTGTCACTTTTATTGCCAGCAAAGTATCAACTGTAGGTTCTCAAAGATTTTTTTACTTCCATCGTGCTAAGCACTATCCACGTAAACAGTAAAAAGAGTTTCCTTGCAGCAGTGCCTACTACCTGCAGCTGCATCCCTGCAGGTAAGCCTTAAAGACAGGACTTCCCCAGGAGTGCAGGAAGGGTTACCCAAACCATTGAGACCGCAGATTCAACACGCAAAGAAACCACAGGTACTGGCTGAATCCAAGCAGAGTGAGGATGAGGATACTGCACAGTATTACAAACACAAGGTGTCTGCCCTACCTCGCAGTTTTTAAGTTGGCTGGAGTGCTCTGAGCACTTCTCAGCTTGATTTTAGAAACTGTAACCCTAATAAATTATGTTTTATGGTTAAAAGTTAAGATGCAATATAAGGAAACCAATTACAAAAAAGATTTAAGTCCCCAGCCATTAAGAGAAATGTAAAATTTTAAGCTACCTCTTTCGCTGAATTTCCAACTTCTGATGGACAATGCATCCAGGGAAGCACTGGGGCTAACACCAAGTATCTGTGAAAGCTCCACTGCAAAATTTAAGCTTCCATAACTTTAAGAAAAAACAACAAAAACCTAACAGCAAACATCACTGCCTACCTACCAAAACCTGAGACTCCTCAGGCTTGAATATTTATCCTGCAAAAATAAAGCGCCATTGTCTCAGTTGTTGCTGGAGAGAGAAAGATACTTGAGGGCCTGAACTCAGGTGCTGGAAAGTTCAAATGTAAGCAAATGCTTCCTTTTGAGGACACATACAACACAGCTTCAGAACACTTAACCAAAGAGGATCTAACACAAAAATCTCATACAATGAGATCCTCTGAACGATCCTGTGAGGTTTGTGCTTGTAGCCTCGGGAAGAACAAAAAAACAAAAACATCCACGTAACTAGCAATAGGATCAAACTCAGTCCTGAAGTAGCCAGATGCAACTTCAATGAGTCACACCTGCGTGGTTTGTGATCACACTTTCTATACAGCCACTTGAGTGAATTGTCAGGGAATAAGAGATGTCCTCATTCCCAGCTAAGATGCTAAAAACACGTTAATACTTCTAAGCAAACTTTGTATTTTTTCAGTAATCCACCTTTTTCGTTCCCACAAAGCTTCAATAACAGAAGTGAGCCTGGTTTTGACATTGTTTCAGCATGTCCACCTGTGACATCAGTACTACTGCTACAGGTGCTGATTGCTTTTCCAACTAGCTCTTGCCTTCCAGCAATGCAAATGTTTCCAGGAAGGGTTCTCACTGTAGCTGACAGAAGTGAAGCGTCTTCAGGGTACGTCAAAAGCCTGTGCAGGCAGACAAGCAGTTCAAAACACATTTGGGACCCTATGTGAAATGGGTGAGAGGAGGAAAAGAACAAAATATCTCCAATTAAAAAAAAGAATTCATAATTTTTAGCTAGGATGACAGCGTTCAGGCCTATTTTTATTTTCTCAGTGCAATATTTTTCAGTTTGGCTTCTCAGAAGTCCTTTGTTTCCTTCTTTTATGATTTCATTTTTAAGTACTTCTCCTAAAAATACTGCATTTAGGTAAAAAGATGCATCAACCGTCTTTTGGACAATTACAGGTGCTGTGACCTCCATGAAGACGATGTTTGTCATCTCCCATTTTCTGCTGCAATCCCCTAGCTGCCAACTGAGCATGCAATGTCTGCGACACATTATTCTTCAACATCGAAAACTGTTGGCCAGGAAGGGCAAATAATACGGTGTGAATTCCAGAGCACTGGCCTCTTTCCAGCTTAGTTCAAAAGTTATTCTCATCCGACCGCTGCACTAGTGCAAAACTTGCTCTAAGATTCATGCTGAAAACCACCAGGTCTCAAAGGTCCTCATTTTTCAGTCTGACACAACATCCACCATCTCCCATTTACAGCACTGAAATTTATCACCTTTGCTTTCAGACATCACAATCATTTGGAAAATTTTCCAACTCTCACAGATGAGAGAAATGCAAAATAGATGTCATGACACAAAACGTAGCAACGACATTTTTACTTTTTGGGTAGCTCTGCTAAAACCATGGGAACCATTCGACTTTCAAAATACAATTGAACCTGCCTTCAAGGCAGTAGACTGACAGAAGCTTGCAGAGAACATTCTGCAGGAGGAGAACCTCTTTCTAACCATCAGCTGAAGGCTTTTCAGAGATATAATGAATGGTCTGGGCCAGACCCTTTTGTCTAACCCAGCACATTTGTTCTACATAAAGAATGATAGAAATGGCCTCCAACATTGGTAGCATCCTTGCTAGTCTGCCCGCTTTTATAATGGTGATGGATGCGCACCATTCAGTAAGGATTATTGATCTATATCCCCTTATGTAATTTATGTATTGGATTTCTAAGAAGTTGTGTTAAATGACACAGGAAAAGCAGTTTCCACGTGCTCTGACCGGAAAAGCAGTTAGTGCACACAGGACCCTGCTGCCAGATCCTGTGCTCTAGGGATAGGAGAACAACATTTCAGCCAAAGACACCTACAAGCAGTACGCTACTTACCTCAAGGACTGGGCTCAGAGACCAGAAAGGGGACAGAATTGCAGTCACATCCATAACAACCACCGCTATTACCCTTCAATACGTCGAAAGCCGAGAGGAAAATATTAAGCAGTTTTGTCTACTCATTTTTTTATGTGCACAGCAAATCTGTAACCATACTCATCGATGTAAGAGTCTTGTCAGAGGATCTGTCATAATGTAATTACAATGGCTGGCACTGTTACTCATTTCTAGCATCCTAAACAAAACTACATCTATATCAGCAGCTCATTACCCATCTCAAGAAGCAGGACTGTTCAAAATTATATACAGGAGTAACTCAACTATTATGCTCACGTAAATGCAATGATTAGCAACATTTTTAAAATAACATGTTTATGTTGTTTCCCTTTCTCTAGCTTCTTCTTTAGTATTTTTATCATTTTCACATAGGGTAATCGCACTTCCTGTTATATCTCTGATCTTACTGCATTTCTGTTGCCTCTCCTGCTACTTATTTTCTAGTGAATACATGTACTAGCTTCTATTTTTTCTCTTTAATAGTTTCCTTCAGCTTCCAAATGCATGTTTTACTTCTTCTTGCCTGAAACATTTTTTCTTTACAAGTAGAAAAACCAAGAAAGCTGTTGGAAGGTTTAGTCCGTTTTCTCACAATGAAATATGTAGGGATTTTTCAGGTTACTCTTTCTCCCTCTTATTGCAGTTCCACACTTTTTAGGAGCACAAGATCCCCCAAACCCCTCTCTCCATCCACTCCTCTGTCCTTCCCTCTCTGGGCTAACTTACCCCAAAGACAAACGGTCACATAACCCTCAGATCAGCCAGATGCCAGTTTTGCATGAGAAAAAATGGGATCGCAAACACACACACAAACACAAACCAAAGATCAAGACACAAAGCATGGCAGGCTTGACCCATGGCCTGTGATTAACCTATTACCTGGAAAAAACACTCGTACTTTGCGGAAGACTGCTGTCTTCATGTGAATGATGGGACAAAGCGCAGAAGATTTAAACAACATTAAAACCCAGTGCACGGCCTCTGCTCTGCAGCTTATGCTGCTTGGATAGGGACTCCTTGGCAGGACAGTCCCTGCACGCATCGTGAATGACAGCGGCACGCCGGTAGTCTCAAACTACCAACAGCACGTGACTAATGATGTAATTTGAAATGGAACTGGTAACGAAGGCCAAACAACAGCTAGCTGGGATACCTAATCCATTTTCATCAAGGCCTCCTTTGTGTTATCTTGAAGTTAAGAGGTCTGGACAATTTATTGCACTTTTAAAAAAAAATCTGGACTAAAATCTATCACACGCTCCTTTGGTAAGTTGTGTGGTGCTACTAAATGTTATAACATACATTATAACAGGCATTTCTGAAAGCTGGTTCTTTCCTAAGGCTTTCCTCCACCCCGACAGCATGAACAGGCCTATCGCCTCCGCTCTTCCAGCTCCTGCTGGAGAGCGGAGCCCTCCCTGAGCGTGCACAATTCACCTGTCAGCGGGAAGAAAACCAACTACCGGAGCAGCAGCCCCTGCAACAGCTGTGTACCCCACCTCAGCCCGGGGCCAGGCTCAGCGTGCGCCAGCTCCACGGCCCCCAGGCTGGGAACGGGACCCTGCCCCCCCCGACCCAGCACGCCCGCGCCCTCTTCGACAGACGCCAGGTCCAACTCCACAGGGCACCCCATGCTCTTCACCAGCTGGGAACGGCAGCGGCTCCTCTTTCCCCAGCATCGGGGCTTCCTGGGGGCTCCGTTCACCGCCCAGGGTGGGGGGATAAAAGCAGAAGGGGCCCCGCCAAGAAGACGGGACACGGCCGTGGTCTGAGCCAGCGAGAGGCAAAGCCCGCCCTCAGCCCACAAGCCGGGCTCCGGGCGCACGGACTTGGGCTGAACAGGGGTAAACTTTTCCCGTTCCGGAGGAGGGAGCAGGGCGGGCTTCCCTTCACCCCCGGCAGGTAGAGACAACAGACGCCCGCAGCGCCCGCTGGCTTCCTCGCCCGACCGGCCGGAGGAGCCTCTCCCCCGGAGCAGGCAACCATGAACATGAAAATCGCCCCTCGCGGCCCTCCCCGGCCACAGCCCCAGCCCGCCCCCGCCCCGGGGTACCGGGCCTCCCCCCTCGCAGCGCCCCCTCCCCGGCTTACCGGCCCTCCAGCGCCGCGCCCCGCAGCCTCGGCCCTCAGCGGCGGGGCTCCGCTGCCGCCGGGGGCCCGCCTCACTCGGCGGCGCGGCCGGCCCGCTCAGGCGGCCCTGGCTGCTGCTGCTGCTGCTGCTGCATCCCCTCCCGCCCGGCTGCGGGCGGCGGCGGTGGCAACGGCGGCTCCTCCCCGCCCCCGCTCAGCCCCGGCTGCCGCCGCCCGGCCTTGCTGCTGCCGCCGCCGCCTCCATTTCCTCCCGCCGCGGGCAGGCTTCGGCCTCGGCCGCGCCCCCAGCCCCGCCGCCGGGAAGGAGAGGAAGGTGAAGGCCGCCGCGGAGACAGCTCGGCTCGGCTCCGAGGAGACGCAGGGCCGCGCCCGGCCGCCCGGAGGCGGGAGGGAGGGAGGGATGGAGGGCGGGCTGCTCTCCCCGCCCCGCCTCGCCTCGCCTCGCCCCGGCGGGAGTGGGGCCTCTCAGCCGGCGGGCCGGCCGCGACCCCCGGCGAGGAGGGTGGTGCTGCCTCTGGCCGGCCTCAGCCCCCACCTCGTCGCCCAGCCCCGGCCCCCGCCTCCTCACCGCGGCCGCCGGCCCGTGACTACCAGTTTTCGCAAGGTGGCTGGTGCTTCTCGGCGGGGCCCAACAGTCAGCGCTCAGCTGGACTCACGTGTATACACGTGTATTTGCGGTTTTTTAACTGTTCAAAATATCTTTAATAGGTCCCTAACGCTCGCGTTTCAAAAAAAAGAAGGCTGAAAATGCGACTTTTGTGCACCTGCAGGACACCAATACCCACAAATCCCATCAAAACCAGGTGCTGGTGATGGGTCTGTTTTTAACAGCTATTTAAACAACTCCTTTTGGGGACGTATTGCAGTGCGTGGCTGTAGGGATGTGTTACGGTGCTGAGGTGGTGTTTCCTAAACTCTGCAGAAATGAAGCTCAAATGGTGGAGCAGGGCCCTCTGGATGGTGCCTGGAGGAGGGGGTGACACTAGAGCAACGCCACCCCATTTTAAAGCTCATTGAACACTGAGGTGCTGCGGGCACAATTTCCAGTATGAAATTAGGTGATGCAATGCAAGGGACCCACCTGACCCCAAAAGAGGTGCTCCTGTTACCTGACCCAGCACAAAAGCTGTCCTGTAGTATGTCCTCTTGTGTCTGGTCACCGGAATTGATTTGCCCACTGGGAACTGGTAAATTGAGTGGGGGGCACAGGGAAATCCCATCTTTCAGGCAAAGGCTCAGAATAAACAGCATCCTACGGACAGTCTTGTTGATCAGCCCAAACTAGTCATCCAGGCATGCTGCATGAGAAGCCCTTGCTCCAGCCTTCATCTCTTCTTCCATCTCTGCATCTTCTTCCCAAGTATATTCCGTCCATGGAAAGACCCACACAAACAGCATAATTTTGAGCTCAGTGATGGGAGAGGTGGGAGTCCCAAAATCCACACAAGGAAGAAAACATGACTGAGAAATCTAAGTGGATTTTTAGGCTTTGGGGAATGATCCCTGAATCCCAGACCAGGTGGTCTGATGTCCGCGCTACGCTGGGTTGGCCCCCTCTGCAGTAGACTGTTGCTGTTCATGCTACACAGCACTTCACCCTGGTTTTCCTATGAGATCTTGTGTGGAGAACATAAGACAAAATTGGCAATTATGGGATTCTGTGAATAAGTAAATACCTAAACAACGTCCAGTCCCTTGAAGCTGATTTACCACGGAAGACTTGAACCCTAATAAAGTCATGCCCTAAACCCTAATAAAGTCTATGAGGAGCACAGGGAAGCTTGCTGCAGGATCAGAGCCAACGGCTCAAGACAAATTCAGAAGAGACAGAATTGTAGTAGCAGTTTCTATTTGTCTCTGTGTGTCCGGTTACCAATTAATGAAAATAATCCAATGGAATTAGAGTTTAAAATGCTTTCACTTTCAATGCTAAAAAACATATTGTAGATTTATTAGAGTCCAAATCAAAACTGATACAAGCAAGTTTAAACTGGTGCCTCTTCTAGAACAAGGGAGAAGAAACATAGGTTAGAACAGGCAACCTTAACTTAAATACTCACCTCACGTACTTCCCAACCTCTCATTTTATAGTCTGCGTCACTATATGGAGCCTGAGTCTGAGACTCACTGACACACATGCACATGTAACTTGCATGGTTTCCAATCCTGAGTCGCAGGTAGTAGGAGTCTGTGTGCTACATTAGATGCCTCATTGAATGACCAAGAAGCAGGATTCCTCCCTGTTAGAGGAGGATTTAGTCCCTCTGATCCATGCCATTCCAGACTTGATTGATTACCATGGTGCGCTATGCTGGAGCCTGACCAAGGAAGCCCAAGAATGCTGTTGCTGGTACAGACACTGTGGCCAGCCTACGGAGCAGAACAGGCTAATGCAAAAGCATTAACAACCGTGCATTCAGTGCTATGCTGACGGCTGCTAGCCACCAGTGAAGCAGCAGAAACGTAGATCTCACTGGGAGCCAGTGGCCAAAAACCAGTAATCAGAAACCCGAGTTCTCTGCCTGACTCTGTGTTTGTTTGTACCAGCACCCTGGGACACCGCATCCTTGTGCCTCCCTTCCTCTACCTGTGAAGTAGAAATGGTGATAGTGATAGTTACCTTGCTGGCAAAGCACATTGGAAATCTGTGGCTGTCACCAGCTTGAGTCTTGCACAGGCTAGAAAGTTGCTTCTTTCTTCAGGCTTCAGAGTGTTGACTACAATTGCAGCCACGGACAGATTTATTAATAAGTGGTCTCCAGCTGTGGAACCAATTCCTGCCAGATTATCAGGCTCAGCCCAAGTATTTTAACCTTTCAAATATGTTGTTACTGACATGTATAATAATTAATCCAGTATAAAAGGAACCAATTTTCCCAACTAAGCACAGTTAATAAGCTTTGTTGTCAGTAATTGGGCCTGAAAGTGTCTGATGAAGTTGAAGAATGTGTTGCATAGGCAACTGTACAGTCGGATTATACAGTTGCTAGTTCAGGCCAACAGGATTCTTGCTACTAATAACCCTGAACTGTAGTACGGTTTAGTGCTTTAGATAGGCAGCAAAATCAACGTTTGAGTCTGGGTTCTTTTTAATACTAGAGAATTTTTACACTGCCAGAGCAATATAAAGAAGAATTGTGCTGGTGAAAAGTCACCCTCCTCTCTCTGGGACGTTCTAGAGTGACTGCGGCTTCCTCAGAGATACACCACTGAAACCAATGGAAGTGATGTGTCTCTAAGGACGTGAGCCTAAACTGGAAAATTTTATCTTAATAACACATTCAATGTTTATGCCATTAAAAAAGGTTTTTATGTCCGAATAACTCTCGTATATCTTTATTCCAGGTTTGACATTTCTCCCGGAAGAGTCTTGCAAAAGACCAACGTTTGCAGCTTGGCCAGTCAGGAGGACCAGGTGTGACACTGGACACCTGAGCTGCAAGAGCACATTCAAGCATTTTAAGAAATTATTATCTGTCAGTGGCAGGCTGTCTTGACTTCCCCTAGTATGAGTTAATTCTAAATAGTGTTTAAACATTCCAAAATGTTTAAATGAGTCCCTGTCTTGGACAAGATAAATAATCATCCATACTGCAGTTTGCATTTGAACACATCCAGCCTAATCACACTGAAGGCACACTCATTTTCCTTGACCTTCCAAGCTCATCCTATTCAGCAGAAGCATAGGCTTGCCCATATTGTTCAACTTATGCTATGTTTATATTTTATTCTTTGCTGTTATTTCAGGTTTTAATCGAGTGCCAATTACTAGCATTACTTTTGGTAGCCCTTTTAGTTGTGCTTTGCCTCCGTAAGAGCTGACCTTAAGACAAGTCACCTGTTCAGCATCAAGTACTCAGGAAGAATAAACCTTATTTAAATCAGCAGGAACACATGCTTTTCCTAGTGCAGTGCCATTATTAGTGTAATCACCTATATCTGCTTCATGGCTGCATTTCTGAGGCATGACTGATCACCAAAGGAGATCTCTTGTGTACAAGTACGTTGCTTTTCAGCTGGTCAGACATGGAACATCTGGCATGTAATACATTTATTAGGGTGTGATCTTCATCACCAGATTCTGCCTCTTTCTGGAACTTGAGCGAGCTGGTTTAAATGTGGATCTGGTTGATACAAGATAGAACATATAGAATACCTTGTGGCCTCTACAGTCATTAAGAGACACTGCAGCAATCAAAAAAATCAGGCTGAGGAATACAGGGGTGTACAGCCTCGTACAGATGCAGGATTTACTAGTATGCTCTAAATATAATACATAAAGTATTATGTATTTCCTGGATTATTTTTTGTATCAACTTTAGCAAGGAGTGATCTATGAAGTGCATGTCTAAAATAGCTGGTGTATAGGAAAGACTGAGATGTGTGGAGGGATTGGGGGGGCTTAGGGCTGATATCTGCAGCAAAATCAGACTGGCTGTAGTAGGGACAAGATCAGATCCATAAGCAGCAAATGAGACTTGTTTTCATTTGAAGATTAAGTCCACTTTTTATTTCAGGGTAGAAGCAAGTTTTATCTCATCATAAGCGCCCTGGAAATTGTTAAATCTTTGTATATCATTACACCATTTGATTACCTTCTGAGTAGAAGACAAAAAGTTTAGACTGAGGTAAGCAAGTCATTAGCTGAACCACCTAGTTTACCTTATATTCTTAAGACACTTAGTCTGAGCTGGTAGTTTGAAAGGGAAAACAGCTTTGTGGGGTTCATTAACAGCAATGAGCCAAACATGTTGCCAGGACTGGGCTAGAGTAGCTAAGAACTACATTTAATTATCAAATCAATGTCAATTAAAATTGAACCCAATAATTCAAAATTAATTATATAGGTCATAAAATGAGTGCAGCCAACAAGCAAATTATCATGTCAATGTAGCAAGATAAGTCAATTCTTTAAACAAAAATCAGAAATAACAATTGAGTTTTAAGTCCCAGTTATGGGTGTTTTCCAAAGTACAGAAATTAAGACAATTGACTGAATCAATTAGTATTCAAAACAAGTTACTTTACTTCAAAGGAACCTGCTACCCTCTTTTCACCCTCCGTTTTCCCCATGACCTGAATCAGACAGCTGGATTTACCAACTTGCATTTCTCTCTGTGGCTGGCAGAGTCAAACTGGCAAGCAGCTGAGTCTTCAATTCACCTGCTGCATCCACCAAGGGACAAATTAGTTCCAGGTGACAAAGTTGCTGTGACACTGCAGGTACGGCGCTCACCGTTGCATCTGTGACTTAGGCTCCAGCAAGGGCAACCTGCACGTGCCCCTGCCCTGCCGTGCCTCGCCAGGAGTTGCAAGATTGGCGATGTGCAGACGCAGAGCACCAGAGCTGCTCTGGGCACAGATCAAGAAGCGAGGCAGGTCTCTAAGGTTTTTTTGTCGTCGTTTCTCAAAAGGGAGTATGGGGTGGAGGCAGCTGTGCTACTCTCAGCCAATACTTTACTGTGCCAGTGTTTGAGGTCACACTCTCAAATGTTAAAGAAACTCATAAGGACAGCGTGCTAAGCAAAAGACACAATTCCTGACCGATCTGATACCAGTAGTGCTGCTGTAGCAAGGGTCAGGAGAGCTGTTGTCTTCTGCGTGATTATCACCCCATTAAAAAACTGACCAGTTTTGGGGCAAGCAGAAACACTGGAAGGTCTGAGGGGTGACTTGGGTCATGGGAGTGTGAGAAAAGAAAAAGAGAGGTGGAGGGAGGCACAGAACCCAGGTCCCATTTGCTAATGCGTGTAGGATCAGAGTGTTTTACTTTAAGTGGAAGAGCTTTCACAGGGACATTGAGTGCTTGAAATAGTTTATAACTTGCCGTTGGGGCTGGCTCTTGGGAGGTGGCAGATGTGGTATCTATCAGGAAGAATTTGAACATTTGTTTCCCATATCCCAGTAGCCCAATAATTAACTAAGAACCGCACCACTCTTGTGAAGGCAAGAAAAAAATGTTCATGCCAGAAATTCTAGCAGATGTAAGTCTAGAAGTGTTGTCCTAAAACGACAGGCATCGCTCTCCAATCCAAATTCAGGAAGGCAAGTCTGTGAGAGTTAGGACTTTACTTCACAGCTCTTGGCACGTCCTCCCGGCCAAGGCAGTGCAAAGGCAGTCTGTGCTCCGGCCACAGGGAGTCACTCCCCAGGGCCCGTGTCCTCCTGCACGGTGCAGCCCCTGTGCCTTACCTCGGTGCATGGTCCTCCGGCTGCATGGTCCTCAACCAAGAGTAATTTTGGAGCTATTTATGTCTGACTGTTTCCAATGGAAATTAAGAGCCAATTTTTTTTACAGAATCTGGAGCCTAGTCCATAGTTTCTTTGATTCTTTATTTAAAAAGAAAAAGAGAAACACAAGGTGGAAATTCCTTGTGGTTTTAGGGCATTATTCTGCTGCCTTCCTGAATGTGAGCTGTTAATGTTACCGTATGCCCTTGAACTCACCATGCATGTTCACATGCTAAAATATTAAAAAGAAAAAAAGGGACAGGGAATTTCCCCAGTCAACATGTAGACAGAAATAGAGATAAGAGGAAGAGTTAAGTTGAAGAAGTTGAATTGTTTCGAAGAATGTGGCCTTTGGAGTTGCAACGCAGCGGTCAACAGAATTCTTCAGCCACTGAAACTTATATTGAAGTCTCTTGCCCTTGAAAAACAGAGACATCAGGCCCACAAGAGCTTCTAGCTTTACCTTGATTTTCTGTGGCAAATTTTTATTTCCTTCAGCTTAATGTTTCCCAAAATATTAATGCACAGCCAGTCTTGGGCTGCAACAATAAAATGTTGTTCTCGCTAAGGCAAGAACATGTGGGAGATTGTCTATTTGAAAGGTCTCATTTTTAAAATTAGTGTATTTTAGCCAGTTATGGCAACCACCACCAAGGAGAGCCCTGAAAATATGAGGGGTTGGGTAAACATAGAAAGTTTTATGACACAGCTTTCAGCCTCACTACCAGGAAAAGGCTTGAGAGTATAAGATGATTTCAACATTTAATAAAAAGCTTTGACATCTCCTCAGATATAACTGATGGTCATCAACCAACTACTCCATTTATTCAGCTCACCCTAAGAGTAGTTGATGTTTTGGAATTGCGTGACCACCAACCATTCATCAAACCTGGTGTCAGGACCAGCTGTGATAGATCAAGCATGAGAAGCATCATGGCTTATCCCCAGGAATGTCTTCATCTAAAAACAGGGAGAATGATTTTACATCTTCTTGCTATGTATTCAACTTAAATGAAAGAGAGTTAATGAGATGAAATCTGTGTTCACAGACAATCTCTCACGATACCCAGTTACAAAGCACACAGTTAAATGAAGAAGTTACTGTTGCTATTGCAATTGGTATTTGATAAACAGCAATATTGAAGGTGCCAGTTTTGCACTTCAAACAAAGAAAAAAGTCATTATTGTTTAATGTATTAGATTATGCTTTATATCCATCACTGTAGTGTTCAAAAAAGTATCAGGATATGCTTTTTCAGCTGATGTTGCTCTAAATTGCCAAATCTACAACTGAGCTCAAAGTGATGAATTAAAAAATGACCAAGCCAAGCAAAGACATGGTTTTCAAATGTGAACTAAATATTATCACAAAAAGTGGATTCTTTAGTGGTCCAGGATACCAGCTCAGAGCACAGATCCTGCTGACACGACTCTATTCTCTGTTCCTTTATAAATATTGTGGATAGCCCGGATCAGCTGTATTAAGCATTCCTCCTCTTGCAATCTAACATCATAAATTCTTATTGATACAATCTTTTTTGACCATTCGGAGGCAAACCTTGCCCTTTCTTAGGCTGTCAGCTCTTGCTGCAGGGCACTAGGTCCTCTGTTCATCTTCAGGCCCTGCTCACAAGAATCTTACAGAATCACAACTATTTCTTTTTTTAGCGTAAGGGACACCCCAGCCCTGCATTTGGAAGCATCGCACCATTTAGGCACGTTTCCCCAGCAACACTGTCTTTATTTTAAGTTGTAGCCCCAGAAAGAAGGAGGCTGCCATCCATCCACCCACCCACCCACTTACGATTGCCTCTAGACATTCTGTCCTTTTATTTTTGACATCATTTAACTAGTAGGCTTTCCCCGGTTTGAAAAAAGCACCAGAGCGGTTAGCATGTGCTTCGTTGAAACATCCTTATTTCCTAATTTACATGCAGCTTCCTTGAGCATGCACTTCATTAAGGAAACCGTGTCACTCGCTGATCCAGCCAACGCAAAGAGGGCAGGTTATTTTGTTCTCCAGGAACGATAACAACAGTGACACACTGGGCCTCATTCTCTTGCGTAACTCATGGTACTAGATTGTGCCTAGCACTGTTGTTGTCTAAATGCGCTCCTGTTACAGAAGTTATTGGGTCATATAAATTTCTGCTGTTCTCTCAACGATGTCGCTGGAGTTAGAATAGGGAAAATTCATTTTGGCTATGTTTTCTCCGAAAGAAGGCGGGAGCTCTGCTTGATTGCTTCTTTCTTTGTTTTATTGTCACACTGTAGCCCGTATGAGGTTAACCTTAAGCCACCGCATGCAGGTTTCATCTTATCCAACTCCTTCTTCCCCCAGGAAAAATTGCTTTTCTTCACTACGATTTTACAACTGGATAAGTGAAGCGCATTATTGATTCCATGGTGAAAATAAAGCTGCTTTAAAAAATGCTTGTTAATGGTGGTTTAATACTGAAGTTACTTCAGCACTGCCTTTCAGAGTTGCAGGGAAGATCATGGACCGTAGCAGCATCGTTATGTGCCAAAAACTCAGCAAATGACTAGAACCTGTCAGGCTACACTGTAAAATGAATGTGTAATTTTTTTTATGTAAAACCAGCAGAAATTGTATACACAAATATGTTTCTCGGGTAGAATAGAGGACATTTAAAAATATTTTTCAATTGATAGCTTGGATTTTGGAAATATGTCCAATATCCTCTCTAGAATTTGTTTTTGAAATTTTATTATGCATCGTGAAGCTTTAATATAGTCTTTATTGTCTTCTTTAATGTTGTACTCATATATCTTACTGCATTTCATCATAGATGAATTGGTTTTTAATTTTACATCCCTCCTCACTCTTCCATTAAACACTATATTCTTTAGACACTGTATTGCTGGCCAGGAATATGAAAGAAACAGAACAGAAAGAAAAAGAAAATTTAAATTGCATGCAACTAATTCCCCTGTCTCAGGACTATTCATCCAACTAAATAAGCACAGCATGGTCTCCAGTTTCATATGACCTCATGAGAGTCACATACCTCCAGCCATCTCAAATCTCTGAGGTTAGCAGTGACAAACCAAACAGGATTCACCAGTTATTGCACCGTATCCTTTTATATTAACAAGTGATGAGATGCAGTCCCAATGTGTCATCTCTGCTAAAACCTCCCCCCACTGAGATGTACTTAGGAGAAGGTGGCTGACATAACCATTGATGTGGCTGCCTGTTTTCTTTCTGAGTTTTGGCTTTTCCTCCTTCTTTAGCAATTAAGTCTTTCCAGGTAAAAACCCTAAATACTCTGCTTGTTTTTAAGTGTGGTGTCTTACAGCAAATTATACTGTGGAGGAAAGTCTGTCTTCTCCACTTACATGCAGACACGAATGCTAGAGAGGCTCCAGCCTCTGCTTGTTTCTGGTAGTAGGGCTGAGACAGGCAGGCACTGCGTTTGACAGAATATGAGGGACAGAGTGCTCCTCTGCTGAGTCAGAACTTAGTTTTCTCTGTGGATAGTCACTCTGAGAGACCTAGCTCTCTGCTCCATTCTTTGTCATTATTTGCCTCAAGTCATGCTTATTCTCTCTCAAATTTTTCCCCTTCTTTTTTGGCTTTGGAATAATTCCTTCTTTATTTCAGAGCCTTCAGAGCCAGCAGAAAGTGCAGCAGTTGCTATTTAAGACAGACAAGATGCATTCTCAAGATGTGTTACTATAAAAGGGAAAAGAAAGCTCACTATTGCATTTCATGCACAGTGTTGCTAGCATTGAGGGACATTCAGGTACATAACTATCACAGGGAAAAACTGCTCATAGTTTAAACTAAATCAAGATTGAAGAGCTTTATTGATTTATTAACAGCACATAATTAATCAGCAATTGGTGAATAATATATTCAAGATCAATACCAACAGATAAACCAAACACTAGGCACTCACAAACTGTTACTGAACTCCTACAAATTTTTGAACACCCTTCTATAACTAATCCCCAAAGTTCAAATCCCACACAGGGAGTGACAGGTGCCCACCTCCCTCCCCTGGGTGCGGGGCTCCCCTCCTTGCCCACTTCTCCTTTGGGGGATGTGTCTGCTCTGGCTGTGTGTGACCCCCCCACTGCTCCCGACACCCCCTGAACCCCCATGCCACCGAGGAAGCCCCGTTGGGCCACAGGCGCAGGGTCCCTCTGCACTGTGCCCACCGGGTCACCCCGCTGGGTGCCGGCCGTGTCCCCTGTTCCACGTGGATGCTGCGCCCTCGGTGCTGGGCAGAGGCCGTGGTGTTGCGGGGCCAGCCCTGGCACTGCCAAACCCTGCTCTGTTCCCATTGCCAGGGCGCTACCCTCTGTTACAAATTTTGGTGCATCTTTTGTGCTTCTTTTCAAGCTCATTCCTTCTTTGTTTCAAAAGACTCCAGTTCCCTGGTTACTGTTAAATCCTGCTGATGGTCGTCTTCCTCTTTAGCAGCACCACTTTGGGCAAACGTCCTCTCAGACAGTTTCTGACGCTCTGCTCATGCATGTTGTTAACACTCAAGTTCCTGTCTTACCAGGCCATTTTGCCAAGGGTGGGCCATGAAAGCAATCCCACGCACAACATTTTGCTGGCAAGAAATACTTATAACGAAGAGAAAGTAAATGTAGATGGGGGATAGGAGCTACAAAATATCTGTATTTCTGCCACTACACTATCGTTCTCCCTCATTTGTCTTGTCTGGCTGCTGTGTCATACTAGGGGAACTCTTTTTCTAGACATTTATGTCTAACACTGAGTCTGGATCTTTGACTGGAAACTTTGGTCCCTGTTGGGCTCAGCAGGGGCTCAGCAACACGCAGTCCCCAGAACAGAGACCAAGTGAGCAGAAGGGCTCATTCATGGAGTCCTTCCCGAGCAGGGAGAGCTCTCTTGATTCAAGGTTTGGCCTACATGGAACAACTAAACTCAAGAAGATAATGTGTAAATGGGGTGTTAACGGAGCCAAATTCTGTGAGACAGAGTCCTTAATTCCGTGCCTATAACAAAGGCCACTGTGCTTCTGCAAACAGACCTTTGGGAAAGGACAATTAAAAAAACTGCATTCAAATTTATTTGAGGAGGAGATTAAAAACTTTAAAAAGACATTCAACTGCAAAATAAAGAGTCCCCTCCAAAGGAAAGCCTGCCTTTTGTTTGCCAGTGACTCTTCTGGCCAGCTGCTTACAGGCAGACCAGGCAGATCTTTTGCAATCCGCGTTAGGGAAGAGACGTATATGCTCTGTGCACGAAGGGCTCTGGGACTCAGGTGCGGAGAGAAACAGCTACTGAGGGTGAGATGCACTTCTCAGTAGATGCTATGGGGGAGGCATCACTACTGACAGGCAGTTTTGGACCCTAATTCAAATAGTATAAACAGACTTAGTATTAATGGCTCTTAGTTTATTGTTGTTTGCCAGTCTGGTCTGATCACTAGACTCAGGAGTGGCCATTTCCATGAAACTTACAGTTCCAATATTTTCAGGCCAATAAAATGCTTTAAAAGCTGAAAAGCTTTTGCTTTTTGCTACAGTAAAGCTTTTGCAGAGTGATATAATCTAATGAGATAAGAAAATACTCAGGCCAATGAGTGTCCAGGCATAACCACTTCGGCCAAAGGGCAGCGTAAAAGTTAGCTCAAGTCTTACAGTTGTCAGGAGTCAGAAGACATACAAGAGTTCATACAAGTGAAATTTAATGTGTCAGGGAAGCAATCAGTTCATTTTCAATGCCAGTAAAATTCTGTATAAATACATTCGACCTGAAACAGAGTGAGAAAATTAATTGCTTTCATATTAAATGAGCCAAATTACTTAATAAGAAAAATACAGATATCTTCAGCAATAATTGTAAGTGACAGTGTTTGAGTACTTACTCATTTTGAATGGCACTGAACTCAGATCTCTGACAGGAGTAAGTGCTGCTAAATATGGCTAAGGGAAGCCAAGCTTTGGGTTAAACTCCTTGCTCCTCACTCAGTGATAGATGCATAACTTGGAGTGTCCGGAGCCCTGAGCTCCCAGTTATTTACACATTCAGCTTCCTACATGGGTTGTTTTTTGTGTATGGTCTTAAAGTCAGGCAGATAATGAGCAATATCACCAATGCAGAGTTGGCGGGTCATATAATAACGAAATGGATTAACATCGTCTGGTGGTTTCTTCTCTCTGGCTGGTGGGTTTAGAGTGAGTGGTGTTTGAGGAAACTTGGTCGGGTAGTAAAAATGGTCTGGGATTGGTTCTCCCTGTAGCCAGCTCTTGGTGAGACAAACATTTATTTTAACATTTTCTCTTCACATATACTAATGGAGATTTAGGATTTGGGTATTTGCCAGAAACCTGAGACCTAAGGTATACATGTTAGCCTATATCCTTTACTCTAGTAATTGGTGTAAGGTATCCATTACCACAGACTGTGGTAATCCCGCTATAACACAAAATTATGATTTACATATAACTATACTCGAAGAAAATTAAAGCTACAAATTAAATCATTCAGATTTAGGAGGCATGGATGAATGAGTGTCAGCATTATAATTCACCTATTAAAATCAGACCTGTTCAGCTGGTGATGCTAAGTATGTGTCAGCCACTCCAGTATTTGACTGGGACACCACCTGGAAATTTCTGGTAGGGCACAAGCTAAGAAGCCAGGAACAAATCATTCTGGACAAATCCTTGATGAAAGCTCAACCGCAGATATTGACTGAGTTATCCCACCAGTTGCCTAAGCAGAACAGCATACTGCTTCCCTGTTCAACTGGGGAAGCATCGAATAAAATTAAGCCAAGTGAAAGTTCCAGATTGAAGATCTTTTCAAATGCCTCGAAGTGTACTAATTATAATGAACTTTTAGCCTGCTGTAGCCCAATATAGCCCCTTGCCACAGTACTGTTTCCATACAGCACAACCTGATAGGTGCAAATTGCTTCTTTTCAGAGGAATTTTCACTTCTCTGGCTGAACGTAGCAGACATAAAATCACGCTTATCCAAGACAATAGCCAAGAAACTATTCAAAAGAATGCAGATATTCAGATTCCTGGTCTAGTTCCCTAACTTCCCCATTAGCACCCGTCCTCCATTTTGACGCTTTTGGTTGGCTTCTTGTCTTTGAACTCCTACCCTATGGGGCATGTTTTTACTGATCCCCTTGAAATACTTACTTGCTGGCCTACTCAACTTTAAGACCATGGCTTTATAGCTGTAAAGTATAGCAATCCAACTACAAACAAAAGCATAAAATTAACTATTCTGTACTTACTTGACATTCTGACAACCAAGTTGATACCTATACTAGATGTCAATTTTACAAAAGTGTGATGTGTGCTGATAAAGCGAAGTTTGGGCCCACAGTCCTGAGTGCGGAATGGAGCCTTGCCCATGTAAAAACAAAAATGAGATGATCTCTCACTATTTGGACCACTTGTCTGTGCTGGAAAGGTAAATTAATGTTAACTAAAACCGCATTAAACACAGCCTTGTATTCAGCATAAATAGGCACTCTCATATTTAATAGAAGACGAGTGCTGGGAGATGTCTGCAGGCTTTATGGCAGGTTTGCCTAATAAGTAGCCTCCAATTTCTGCAGCTTTTCTCATCTTTCCGAACGGGTCATGGGTAAGGTATAGAAAGTCCTCAGAGCAGGATAAGGCTTTATACCAAGCACTGCCAAGCTGCAGAGAGTGAGAGGCGTGCGCAGGCAGAAGCAGCCAGTTGGGATGCACTTGGGAACTGCACGATGGCGACATTTTGCTGACTGTCCTTGCTGCCTGCAATAACCTGCTGATTTCATTGCAGAGATCATTACAAAAAGGAAGCCAGCCCTTCACCCTGATGCCTGTTTAAGCCAAATTTTCTTCTTATTCTTCATCGATCACAGCATATTTTATTCTAAAATTATGGGTGCCATAATATTGCTATTGCTAAATATATGCCAAGCCTCTTGACTCACCATAAAAAATCCTCTTGTTTCTCATTGACCCCCCACCAAAGCTTCATTTTTAACTCGTTTGTGAATCACTGTGGGCACTGAAACTCCTAACCTATTTCTCTCTCTGCATGCAGGAAGCCCAGGACCTTAAAGCAAGAATTTCATTTGTGCAGTAAAAGTATGGCTCATTACTGTGGTTTGGTGCTGATATATCCATTGACGGAGCTGCAGCTTAGCTAACACCTACGAAATTAAATATACAGCAGCAAAAAAAGTTCTGATTTAAGGAAGGCAAATGTGTTCATAATATGACACACTCATCTAGTTTAAATTTTAGTTTTAAAAAATTTTCCCCATTCTTCCCTGATACTGTACAGTCACTGATAAAATACTATTTTCAGTTTGGTAATAAGTTGTACTGATTTTTTTAATGGAACTTGTATGACTTAATTTTTACCTCATCTTTAAGCATAAGCCTCACTTGAAGCAAATTAATAACTCCAGAGGCTTCACGGGACCAACATGTAGGCAAAATTTGCTGAAGGAAAGCACAAAGTACATTTTGGGTATTCACTGGGAAAGGGTGAAATAAAGCAGCAGATCCTTTATTGTGCATGAGAAGGAGGAAGGAAAGGTTCAGGTAGCATCCATTATTTTACATTGGGGGTGGTGGTGTAGATTTTACACACCCAACATGATCACACAGCCCTTTTCCTATGCTATTGCAAAAAATTCCCACTCCTAAACTCAGACATATTTAAATACTTTGAAAGGGGCTATTATTTAGCAGGCTGTGTGGGACAGAAGTGGGAATTTAGGCAGATAATGAGTAGCCTAAGAAAGCAAGCAGCAGACTGTGCCTTTCTTACCAGACAGGGAAAGCCAGAGAACCACATCCCATTACAGTGAATAATCACTAGCAACTTGGTAACCATTTAATAGTATTCTACTCAAAAATGTAGCAACTAATTAGGATTTAAAAGTATTAGTATCTAATATGCTAGTATTCAAAAAGATAGTAACAAGCACTGAATCTAGAATGGCTCTCTAAGATCCCATGTTTCTGCAGCATGGGAGTGATTTGGGTGCAAAATCTACGATAAGCATGGCAACAGAAACACTGTTGGTGAATGATAATTTTCAGTTTGGTTAAAGTAAAGTGTCAAAAGACAGAAAGAAGATAGTTAATAGGAAAATGTGCAATCCTTCAGAGTATCTTTACCTTCTGTCATTTTACTGTCTACCTCTGATGGGCCCAGCTCACACTAGTGGGGCTCTGCTTTCACATTTCTGTGACCACATTGGCTTAAATGAAATTACACCAAACAGGAACCTGCTTCTTGCTGCCATCAAAAATAAAATGCCATCCTTCTTTTCTGAGAAAATTTAACAAACACAGAGCGTCCTTTCACTCCAGGATTGCATGGGCTTGGACAGAAAGCAGGGTCACTGCGGAACAGGGGTATGGTCTTCCTGGAATCCTGCATCTCCTCATTACTGAAAGCCTGGGAAGATTTGCTATGAGAAACCAGCATTACAAAACTCGCTGCAATCTGCTTTAGCTCCCACAAAGGGTAAAAATTATACAGTCAGAGGGAATAATCTCTTTGAATACTAGCCTGTCTTGAAACTCCCATTTCCAGTCAAGGCAGGTGAGAAGCTGACAGCTGAGTGCCCACTATAGCAACGTCTGACGTCTCCTGACAGCTCCCCACGCAGATGATTGCACCCAATGGGCTGTGATGAGGCAAAGATGGCTGCCTCTCCCAGGGGAAGGAGCAAAGGGTGAACTAATGGTGCTGGGGTCACTCAGCTGCTCCTGCGCCTCTTTACATATTCTGGACACACAGCTGTGGAGCTGACAAAGTCACATGAAGTCTGGCTCCCTTTTTCTTCTGTGCGAGAAAGCAGGTGCCTCTCCTCTCTGACTGCTCTGAGATGCTCCCACCAGGAACAGTCCTGCCATCATCCTTTTAGTGCGCAGCGCAGCCATTGAGGGACATTATGAGATGAGGTGGGCTGCTGTGCCAATAATACCTTCTGCAGCTTTTTATGTCTTATATCCCACATGGAGCCATTGCCTCCCAAACATCTCTACTACATATGTTAGAAGTTGGACAGCTGGATATGTATTTGCTTTAGTGGGCCCAAAGCCTGTAAAGAAGAAGTTGGGAGGGCTCTGCCTTTCTCAGTCTCAGATCTGATTAGAAAGCATTGCCCTTAGAACTAGCACAGAGCAAACTGGGAAGCATTTTCCAAAGTCAAACCCAATGATTAAATCAGGAAGAATATAGAATCACCTTTCTGTTACAAGCAGATCTATGTCTTATCTACAACCATACCTACTATGAAATGAAATAAGTGGTGGATAGGTTTCCTTATTTCACATGAAGGTAAATATAATAAGATGGGCCGGGACTTGTTCGATACAAAAGTTCACATCCCTTCTAATTAGAAGGCAAACTTTATTTCCCAAGCTGCCACGAGGAGAAATATTTTCCAAAGACTCAGTAAGCCCTACTACAAAACCGAATTTTCTGTTCAAAATGAAAATCCCGGCAGCTCCGCCGCTTCTCCTTGCACAGCCTCTTCTTTCCGTCCCTCCCTCCTTCCTTTCTGTCACCTCTTCTCGAAAACCAGCTTTGACGGAGGTTTCCAAAGGGCGGGGACAGGGTGCCTCATGCGGGACCCCGGGAGTCATCCGCGGGCGGGGGTTTCTCGGTCACGCCGGGCCGGGCCGGGCCGGGGGGGCGGGGGGCGGCGTGCGCGGCAGCGCCGTACCCGGCAGCGGCAGCGGGAGCGGCAGCGGGAGCGGGGCCGCCCCGGCGCCCATTGGCTCGGCGGCGGCCCGGGCTCGGCGGCGGCCCCATAAAGGCGGCCCGTTCGCCCGCCCGGCTGCTTCGCCGCCGCCCCGCCATGCCCCCGCCGCCCGCCCTGCCCTGGCTGCTCGCCGCCTGCTGCCTCTGCGCCCTCCCGCGGGGCTCAGGTACGTCCCGCCCGGGAGGGAGGGGGAAACACAAGAGAACCCCCAAACCTTGGAAAGGGTCGTCTCCCCTCGAGGGGTGCCGTCGGGGCTGGGCTCCGCGGCATCCCCGCACAGCCGTGTCCCCCCCCGTGTCCCCGCAGGGTTCCCCCAGCCTTTCTCGCGCTACAGGGACGGCGTGGACCTGCCCGAAAGCCAGGTATGTCCCTCTTTGCCTCCCCCGCCAGCCCCTCTGAAAGCGATGCGCCGTGGAGGTGTCGGACAGAGCCGGTCCAGCCCGGGCTGGCCGAGGGAGGTGGGGAGCCAGACTCGCCCATGGCAGGGAAATGAGGTAGGAAATTGGCAACGGACTGGAAATACGTTATGAAATCCCTGGGGGTGGGTGGTAAAGAGAGTAGGGAGGCTGAAGCCCTTTGCTGCCCGGGGAGGTAGATGGGACAGGTGTGGGCAGTGGTGTGATGCGCAGCTGGGTGCAGAATAGGTTACCTGGGTCAGCAAAAGCTGGGCAGGCTAATAACTAGCCAGTCCTGACTCCCTGAGCTAAAATGCAGGTCCCAAGGTATGATAGACCCACTGTTAATGTCTAATCTTTACTTTTTTAAAGCAACTGGCACTGTGTTTCAGTCAGTGGATGGAACTGTCTAATCAACCCCAGGTAAATTGACTTTGGTAATGTGTTTGATCTACTGGGACTCTCTCTTCCAGGATGTACTAATTGCCCTGTGTAGCCCTGAACATCAATGTCTGCAGGTGGCAGAGCCTCCTCCAGAGAGCTGGTGGCTCTGGAGAGCAGAGTGAGTTTGCTGGTGGATGTGCTCTCCTCCCTGCAGAGCTCACTCAGACCTGGAGAAAGAAAAAAAAAAAAGTACTTTTCTTCCCATCATAGTGGTAGCTAGCATTGAAGCAAGAAGTGTCGGTCAGTGCTGTAGGAGTTACAGGCAGGGTCCTGCCTGGTCCCAGCTCTGTGGTGGTGGGTGGACAGGTTTTCTCTGGGATGCTCAGAGGAGGGGGGAGTGAGGGGAAGTTTTCACAGCTCATTTCTGCTGTGGTGTCTCTGGCCCAGAGCTTGCAAACAGTTTAAAAAAAACCCTCAGTAGCTTTGAAAGATCAGCCCCACTGCATTTGATATGGAGCCCAGGGGTCATTTTCATTTTCAAAGGGGAAAGAAAAATCTTTGCAGGATCAGGAATTATCTGGAAATTTTGAACATTTTGTGCTGATTTCTTTTTCTTTCTGAAATCTTTCAGTTTTGTAAACCAAGACTTGTAGAAAATAGTTCCCAGAGCCAGTTGTTCAGGTGTCTTACATTTTACTTTCTTTGGAGCTGTAGTTATTTCTCATCTAATGTGATTGCATGCATCAGGAAATCCCTGTCACAGCAGTGAGTATGGGACAGTATATTTCAGTATATGGTTAAAGATTATAGTACTGATTGACTGAAATACTTGTAGATGAAAATGAGTGTAGATTAAATATGCCAAAACCCAAAGCCATTTCTAGAACACTTAGCATAGGAAAACATATTTTAAATAGAAGAGGCTGATTTAGATCTCTTTATAGCACAAGACTATGTTGACAACATTAGTAGTATCGTGTCTATTCTCCTCATATAAAATACTAGTTTTTCAGCTCCTAATAGTGTCAGTAAGTCTTGCCCTGCTCTGAGTGGTTTTAGTGGAACTGGGTTCAATCTAAGTTGTTCTGGGATTAGAATCAAGCCCATTCTCTATCAAACCATGTACGCTGCATCCTCTCAGTAAATGTATTAAAGTACTGTTTGGTTTTGCAGATCTCCAGCACCGTTTTGGATCTCTGTTATTCCATATTCAACAGCATGCATACAAATGAGGTAAGGTGTAATTGCTTCTTTTATTTCAAAGTACTCCCTCCTTAAACTTAAAAAGCAACCCCTCCAAAACCAACTTTTTGACATTTCTCTCCAAACAATAATGTATAATCTAATATCATCATGGTTTAGGACATCTAGGAGATTATATAAAAGATTATTTCTTCTCATTAGTACTTTACATGTAATTCTTAACTCCATTAAATTATATATGAAATTGCTGGTTTTCACCAGTTCAGAGCTCAAGAACCGAAATATCCACTTACAGCTGGAGTCAGTATTTTAACCTGACCCTCACTTTTGAATAATACAGGGTTAAATATGCTAAAAATATATGTAACATTGGATCAACAGCATCCTTAAGATAATGCTGAACATGAAGGAGTATGAGTTGCTTTACTGATTTAATACTCTATTTGAGCTTGGTTTTTTGTGTTTCTGACTCAGACCCAAAAGATCAAGCTGAGGAGTTATTGCGTATAGCTCTTCCTCATTGGTGCAGTCATATTAAGACCTAGCTCAATGTCAGTTCTGCTTTATATCACTTTTTTATTATCACCAGTTTATTAAGAGCCTTTCCCATAAAATTCACTCAGCCCCTGGGTATGTTAAAAAGGCCAATTTACTTGTGGAGTTTGAGTCCTCTGTTTCAAATCATGAGTAGAGCCTTCAAGACAATAATAGAAAGTATTTTGACATGTATTTCAATATCTCTTCTTGCCAGTGTCTTTAGCTTATTATAATTCCAAGCATGCTTTCCTAAAGCAGCCATAAAACTCTGATACTGAAATTGATTGTATAAAAAATTCTAGCATTTCAGTCTTAAATGTCTAATAAATGTTTTTGAGTTCAGTATTGACTCCTATGCTTCTGCAGCTTAGCTAATGAGGGGACATCCAGAATCATCTGGTAACTTGAATGGAGCCTTATTCCTGGTTACTGTTTTAGTTACTAACTTTGCAAAAAATTCACCCTCTGTTATGCATCCTCAAGATTGGGAGCTGAGTCTCATACAGTATTCTTTCAAGAGATATGACTAATACCAGATACATATCTGCAATATGATTTCTAGGTGTGGTCTGATTAAGTGGTAGATCAAATGTAAATGTGAAATATGGAAAAAGACCTATGCAAAAATTGCAAAGTTTTACCCAGCTGGTCAAATCTCTTATTACACGAAGTTGTACTTTCTCAACCCACGAGGAATCTTGAGAAGACACTGCCAACATGAGTCTATATGTAGTGCACCCAATGAAACAGTTATGAAATCCTACTCATTTCAACTGGACTTCAACTTTCTACATGATCCTATATTTGTGTGGATTTTTAAAAAAATGTGATTCAGTCAGAGTTATAGATTATGTGGAGAAGGTAGATGGTGTTTTGAGAGAAGGAATGAGGCCTCAGCACTATGAAAGGCAAAGTCAGTGGCAATTTGGGCATGAATGGGACTTGAACTCCATCTGGGGAACTTAAAATCTTTTGGGAGAACTAATAGACTATTTAAATTCAGTGCCTAATCTTTAGATAAATCTTGCAGATGGCACTTTCAAAGGAATCAGAAAGAGCTATCTAAACCCAGCTACATCGCAATCACCTCCATGAGAATTTGAAATTTCCATCCTAAAAATCAAGCCAACACACTGTTTAGAAGCTCAGTTTTTACCATGTTTCTTCCACATAGTAAACTCTCACGTGTTGTAAATTAGCTAGGATATTTGAAACGGCAGGCTGAGTCATGAGTCAGTCTCTATCTTTGCTTGGTATGTAACAACCATCTCAGAACAAAACTAGCATTCACACTCTGTTGTAGTCTCCTCCTTTGTATTCTTTAAAGCACATTGGTCGAACAAGCACTTTTTTCTTCCATAGTATTTCATAGCCCTGTAAGTTGATGGCAGTTGCTCTATAAATCATTGTCTTGATGCTTGAACCAAGAAAATCCTCATCTCATACCCTGAATCGTGATTCCTTCCTTCTTGCTTGTATGTTTTGTCTTTTTAAATTCCTCCTCTCCAGTTTCCCATCCATATGCTTTTCCTGTGTTCTCATCCCCTGTCTTCATGTCCTTGCTCATTATATATGCTTGTTTTTCAAGCCCACCCCAGGTAACTAAACCCGTTCACTGATATAACTGTGGCTGCAGCACACAGAGCTGTCCCATTCCTGGCCAGCTGGGAGGATGCAGCCTGGCAGCCGTGTACCATGGGCAGGAGGGCTCCCAAACCTGGCCAGTGTACCAGACTGCAGGTTCAGGGCTTTGTTAGACACCGACCTTAGTCTGCTCCCATGAAGTCATGGGGAAAGTTTCTATTCCCTGATGTAAGGCTGAGTAGAAAAACGAGCAATTTCCTGAAGAATCGAGGGTGCAGGGGAAGGCTTAAAACCAGCAATCATGCCTGGGTTAAAACCAAGGGCAGTCTGAAAGGTGAAGAGCAGCCACATTTTAACAAGGTAAGAGCTATCGGTACAATTCAAGCCTGAGGAATGGAGTGGTTGCGTTTGCTCCAGGTTGAGCTCTGCTTCGCCCCCCAGAGCACGGCTGTGCTTTCCTGTACAGTGAAGGAAGCACGTTGAATGATGGTAACAAATGGGGTAATGTTGGTTAAGGCAAGGTTTAAAATCAGTCTTCAAAAAGATCGGTTTGCTGCTGTTCTTATATCTGTCTGTGGTGAGTGTACAATTATCTCTCTTCTCACATGGAGTGCAGCAACCTCATCAGTGATGGAGGATTTCTGTAACAAACCAAAGAAATGACAGCATCTTGATTAACTTACACTGTCCACTTGCAGGAATCGCAGATTGCTGCTGCGAAGTTTACAAAGAAGGTATGTAAACGTGAAGACAAGCAAGTAGCAACGGGCAGGGAAGTATGGCCCTTTCCCTGTTTCTTTTGCTGCTTTCTTAAAGTCAGCTTGTTTTTTCAGTGGTTGGGAAGAAAGCTGTGCTGACCCTGCTTCTGCAAAGCAATCCACCATGTGTAAAGCTTTCTTTTATACACTTTCTAAAGCCTTTGAATCTCTAATTATGGTAATTTAGTATATTTACACTAGGCAGAATGGATAGTTCTTGACAATGCCCTTTGGGTATTAATTTTTAATCAGCATTCCAGATGAATGGGCATTGGGGACTATCAACATCTCGTTGTTTGTATGCTGCTGAAAAAAGCCTTGAATTATTGATATGCTGATGGAATGACACCAAAACTTGTCAACAGATCTATGGAACTGAGTTTAAAGTATTTTGTTAATGGTTTGTGTTTTATTTTACAGGATAGTCATGGGACTCTGGGACGGCCTTTTTTCCTTTTCAGGGTATCTGAATCTCTTACTCTTTAAAGATTCTGAATCACAGACAATGTTATATATCCATAGATGAGCAACTGCTTGCCTTCACAAATTCTTGCTGCACTTGTTTTAAGTAAAGGCCAAATATCCCTTGCTTGAAAGCTTAGGGAGCTATTTGCTTAAAAAGCTCTGGTTCAAATAAAAGACCACAAGATAATGAGATCTGGGTAGTAATGGATTAAACATTTTTTTTAATTTGAAGGGGTGACTCTGCAAATGTTTTATCTTGAGCCAAATCATCCAAAGACAGAAGTAGTATGTGGCTTGTATCTCTGAGACTGCCAAGGTGCACTGATGCTAAATTTGTTGATAAAACATGTGCGTGAGCTGAATGTTCACTTTGTCTGAAATGTATGGCCAGTAAGCAATGGCACACTGCATAACAGGCTGAAAAGCCGAAGCAAAATTATGGACATCATCATTTCTCTCATGTTTTTCATGCATTGGCTTGCTGAACTATGGCTCAGTCTAATGCAGAATATGCTGGTTTAGACACACTCTGATTAACATCAAACTATTTTTTAAAGAATATCTTCAACACATTAAAAAAAAATAAAAAATATTATAAAGTAGGTCATAGCAGGTAACCAGAGTCCCAGTTCAGCTGTCATTTAAATTTTAGCTCACTTCAAGTGTGTCCAGCCAGGTACTTTCAGTGCTGGTATTTATATGCTCTTTCTTAGGCATCTACATATAGTACCCCAATGAATTGGGACCAAGACCCTTAATGAGAATAATTAAAGCCAGACTGTTAGCTGTTTGGACAGAGGCTGAATGAATATTTCTTGGATTCAAAGGCAAAACCCACCCTGCATGTATCCCCTGGTGTTTGACATGTTGTCCCTTTAAAGGAAATTGTACTGCAGCCTTCTTATGTACTCTGTCTGCATGATGGGAGATGTATTTTGGTGTGCTTATAAATCTGGCATCTAATACTTCTGCACAACCATCTAATTATTATATTTTTCAGCCTCGAAACGGAAGAACTATCGAAGGCAGTGGTAAGTAGGCATCCAAAAGTGACAAGAATTTGTTCTGGTTTTTATCAATAATGATGATCCTCATGACAGAAGGAGTTACTCAGAAGTATTACAAACCTAGTACAAACCTAGATACTCACGTGGATGTTTCATATGGTCACTAGGAAGTGTCTGGGCAGAAATGCATTTTTTTCATGCTCAGAGACTTACAGTGTATGCTCTTGACAAAAGGATGGTTTTCTTCTCTTTTTAAGGTTCAGTAAGGAGGAGCTTTCATCCTCTGCAAAATGATAGAAATGGTACAGAAATCGTACAGTTTAAAAACAGGGTGTAAATTGTACTTAGGACACAAAAGCTAGACTCCTCTCTGTTCCAAGAGACCTTCAGTCACCTAATCCTACATGAGAGCCCACTAATACAGATCTCTGCATGCAGGTGGGAGTCAACCTCACATCAGAATTAGGACCTGTTTGGGGGTAAACATTGACTAGAAAGAACAGGGATGGGGTTGTAAGGAAGGAAGACAGTGAGATCTAATAATATCATCTAGCACTTGCATATCCGTCTTTGAAAGTGTATTAAAGGTCTTAGTGAGCTTTAATGGGAAATGTACAAGGCAGTCAATGTACATGTCCCCTCCTTCAGTCTCTCTTCTTCCAACCTTTTACTGCACGATAAAAGATCACCATTTTCTGTTTGCAACATAAGAATTCCTTCCAGCTGTTGACTGAACAGGTTAGGGTTTTTTGGGACAGGACAGAAGGATAGGAAAGAAACTGCAAAGAAAACACAAGTAAAGAATACCTTTGCTGTATATTCAGGATTAAACCATTTCAGAAAGAAAGGAACCAAAGGCTTGGGAGGGTGTTGTAGAGCAGCATCGCTACTTGCTTGCTCTGGTCTTAGGCACTGCCCTGGTCATCCATTGCTTCTTATGGATGAAAGGAAGATAAGGAGCTAGATGGATCTCTGGTTTGAGCCAGTGCAACTGTTCTTGTTTTAGGTCCACATGTGTGTGGGAAATGTTTCATAGCTATGAAGCCTGTAGGGGCAGGTAGTGCTGCCCAGATCTGTTTAGAGTAACTGGAAGCATGAGCTGACAACCAGTAAGATAAGCCAAACAGGCGGAGAGTCCCTATAGATTTTGGGCAAAACAGTTCAAAAACAATTAGAGTAAACTGCATGAAAGTACTCTATGCAGAATACTCCAGTGTTAGCAGAATTGCTAGACTATCAAACACATCTCATTAAAGTGCTGGTGTAGAAGCCACTACTCTATAATCATGCCCTAGCCTTACATACAGCAGTAAATTTTATCCACAGCTCAGCCCCCTGAGCCAGCCTGGCTGCAAGATGCACACCATGCCTCCATACTCTAAAAGGACAGTGGAGTTGAGACATGGTGGAGAGAGGAGAACTGTGTGAGGAGGGTGGATTCATGTTTGAGTACAAATAACAGATCTGGGCACTTATCCGAACTTTCAAACTTCCATCCATCTTAATCTTCTGGTGCTAGAATTTGAAGCTATTTAATTTCTAAATTTGAGAAGGACCAGACATACAGAACTGAATACTAAGTCATATTCAGATCAACATCTCAACATAAAATATGGTACTATGTTTATTTGTTTCAGAATACCATGGAATATGAAGTTCATGGGTCGATTTACCGGCGTGGTGACTTGGTTTACATAAAGAAAAGAGACTTCCCATTGCACTAGTTGTCTATTATGTGGCTCGGTTGTCTGGAATTTGCTGTTCCATGTAATAAATTTGCAATCACTAATTCTTCTTGTTGTCCTTTTTTATTGAAGCACGTACTAGATTTCATTGGGCTATAGTATAGCATTGCCTGGTTCCAACTATATTCAAAGGAAACCAATCATCTGAATATTGACATTTTAAGTCCAACAGTGCATTTTATATTTATAACATGTTCTTTAATAGGGTCATGAACTATAAGCTTGCTGTTTTGACTAGACAGTATATTTCCCCAGCATTTCAGAATATGCATCCCAAACACCATGATAAGATATTAAAAACATCATGGACATTTTAATGATTTAATTCTTGTTTTGAATAACTAAGGGCTTGAGTGTGATAATTGATGAATCCAAAGCAATTTTTGAAAGAAGGGGAACAAGTACTGCTGTTGTTACACAGAGGCACTATTTAATCAGATGATGTATTTTTTTTTTTCAGCCTTGCCTTACTGGCTATTGTAAAGCATAAATGAGTTACTTATGAAAGATATTCTGAACATCTGTGCTTTTTACTGAAATCATGCATTTAAACCTGTGGGGCAGCCAATTGTGTTTGCACTGTATGGAGCGGGGTGATATGTTTCAGTAGGTGGAGACATTTATGGGCAGAAAACTTAAAATACTAAGCAGTTACTTCCTGAGGAAGAAAAGAGCATAGTAAAAGCCAGGGTCTGGGGATACACACCAGGCTGGGATTCCTCAACACAGTGTCCCACAGCATTGGCTTCCTCAAGCCCTTTATCCCCCCGTTCCCTTCCTTGGCTACTGAGTCCTAGTACCATGGCATGGTACCATCTCAGTTACGCTGGCACAGCCACATGTGAACTGGATTTGGGAGCTCCTCTAGCTTTAAAAACAAGCCCTGAGAAACCTGTGGGTTTTGTGTTTGGCTTTTTTTTTTAGGGGTTTTTAACTGGTTAAGTTCCTGATTTGGGCTGTATTAACAGAAGTTTGGCTGGTAGATAGAGGGAAGTGGTGAGTTATTTGGCAATTGGTAGACCATGTGTAGGGTAGAGTATCTGGTTTTGGGCCCCACAATACAGGAAGGGCATGGACAAACTGGAGGGAGCTCATGGAGGGCCTCCAAGGTGGTGGGGATTGGAGCACTTGCCCTGTGAGGAGATGCAGGGGCAACTGGGCTGGTTCAGCCTGGAGGAGGGATGTCTTCAGGGGCACCTAATGGCCCTTCGAGTGCCTATGAGGGGTCATCAAGGAGACAGTGAGGCTCCTCACAGTGTGAGGTGGGAGGACAAGTAGCAACAGGCATAAGTTGAAGCAAGAGAGGTTGAGACATCCAGGCAGTGCAACAGGTTGTCCAGAGAGGTTATGCCGTCCAGTCCTTGGAGGTTTTCCAGACCAGAGTAGACAAAACCTGGTCTGAATTCCTGCTTGGGATCAGACTAGAGACCTCCTGAGGTCCCTGCCAGCCTCAGTTATTCTGTGACGAGTACAATTTCATGCTACATATTTCAGCCTCTAACAGGGTCAAGCCCTGGCTGAACTGTTGCTCCTGTGCCTCCACCTGGGCAGAGAGTGCTGGTGGGGTGGGGTGTCCCCAGGGAGGCTGCTCAGGGCAATTAAGGCCTATTTTTGTGCCCTCATGGCACACTGTTGCTGTTGTTCACTGTGTTGTCAAATCCTGTTGGAAATGATCAGCCCATGGAAAGACTACCAAAGGGATGCTGGCTCCTCCAGCTCCTCAAGTATTTGGAGCCAGCTGGGGTGCTCCTCTGGAAGAAACAGCTAAGCCAAATGCAAGTTCTGGGGGTGCGCCGTGGTAATGCAAATAAATACGAGATAATGATATAAAAGCACAGCAACGGCACTTCTGGCCTGTTTCATCTCAGAGGCCAAAGCTAAACAGTATCAAGTTTTGCTCAGTTCTGCATAAATATTTGTACTGGTTTTAGCTAGGATAATTTTCTTCATAGCAGCTTGTGTGGTGCTGTGTTTTGGATCTGTGACCAAAACAGCATTGATAACACAGGGATGTTTTAGCTGTTGCTGAGCAGTGCTTGCACAGAGTCAAGGCCTTTTCTGCTTCTCACACCGCCCCACCAGCGAGTAGGCTGGGGGTGCACAAGAAGTTGGGAGGGGACACAGCCGGGACAGCTGACCCCAAATCACCAAAGGGATATTCCATACCTTATGACGTTGTGCTCAGCAATAAAAGCTGGGGGAAGAAGGAGAAAGAGGGGACGTTTGGAGTGATGGCATTTGTCTTCCCAAGTCACTGTTAAGCATGATGGAGCCCTGCTTTCCTGGAGATGGGTGAACACCTGCCTGCCCATGGGAAGCAGTGAATGAATTCCTTGTTCTGCTTTGCTTTAGCTATTAAACTGTCTTTACCTCAGCCCACGAGATTTCTCACTTTTACCCTTCTGATTTTCTCCCCCGTCCTGCTGGGGGGAGTGAGCGAGCGGCTGAGTGGGGCTGAGCTGCCTACCGGGTTCACCCATGGCAGTACTGTACCATAGACAACTCATGCTGTGCTCTTATGATCAGCAGTGGCTTCCTCAACCCACAACAGGTTTCAAGAATAACATCTATTTGGGCCTTAAAACTGGTTAAATAAGACTGATAAATAGGTGGTAATTTGCAGGTGAGGACCTAGCTTGGGTTCCTCAGCCATATTTCTGTAGTAACTGTGGCTTCTCTGTAAAATGCACAGGAGAGCTCTTGTTCACTGCTCAGTGGAAACCTTTGCTCCCTGGAGCAACACAAATGTCACCTGTGGAATAGGCAAGATTAATAATATTGAAATGTAAAGGTCATCCCTGGCCTGAAACTCTATCTGAACATCCCACTGAGACACAGGTGACAACAACAATTAGAAGCACAGAAAAATTTCTGCAATAAAAAGAAGTGAAAGCTCAGTTCCCATTGTCAGCAAGATAAGAGACAAATAGAGAGTGACATGACAAGGTACACAAAGTAATGAGTGTGTTTAGAAGAGTAAATCCAATGCTTATCCATCCTCTTGTAATAAAAAGGAGCAAGGAGGGAGACTCAATTACACTGAGAGGCAATATATTTAAGCTGCAAAGGGGAATTTTTTTTCTAACACTTAATCAACTGAAACCAGTTGCCACAGCTTAGAGCATGTGGTTAGAGACAGCTCTGCCAGCTCTTGGGAAGGCAGGCACATTCAGGAGTGCACACCTTCATGCCACCTAACTTGCCTCGAAAATCACTTTGGGCTGGCCCAGGACCTCCTGCGGTAAAAGCCTGGCCTGCTCAAGCTGGGCTCAGCAAGGCATTGCTCAGCAGAGCACACAGCAAGGGACCTGGAAACGTGGTCGCTGGTGGGGGAGCAAGTGCCGCCCGGCCTCACGACGTGCCACTCACCAAAGAGCCAGAGCACGAAGCATGAGAGGAAAACCATCTTGGTGCTTTACTTCACTCTCTTTGGTCCCTTCGTGCTCCGGTGCCTCAGACAGCCTCACTCCTGTCTTGGCTCCCGCAGGGAAGAGCACACTTACTAAATCTCCAGGCGATGGCAAGCTGGGAGGGACGGCAAGCACTGGAGGACAGAGTCAGCATTCAGAATGGTCTTGGCAAAGATACATCTGGAAAAAATATGTACGGCTTGCTGAGGATGAAAGGAAGGTATTACATGTACTGAAGAATAATCAGTTGCAGCTTTGCAGCAAAGGGGATGGGTAACTGTAGACAGTCAAATATCACAGTGTTGGGGAGAACACAAAAATACCACGTGGAATGAATTAGAAGCTGTAGAGACTATGACATGGGAGGTGTTGCACTGCTGATTATAGGGAAGACTTCATGTACAGAGTAGCACTGGAGACGAAAGAGGGGGACCAACAGGGGAGAGCCCAGCAGAGAGGAAAGGCAGAGATCAAGGGAAGTTGGTACCCTGAATGAAGTGGGATTGGTTTGCAAGAAGGAAAGTTTGAAGAGTGGAATGACAAAATGCTTCATTTTAAGCTCACCGTTCCCGGTACTATCCATCATGCCCATGGATGGATACTGCTGGGAGAGGTAAGCTTAAAATGAAGAAAGATTCACATTAAATCTGACAATCAGGAGAATGAAGCACTGACTGATAGGCAGTTACCTTTTCTTGGTCATAAAAATTCTCCAGGGGTACCGACACCTCACTTGGACTCTAAGTTACAAAAGTCCCAGCTCTGAAATAACTTCAAGCAGCATTTTCTCTCTTCAGTGTTACATCATGGTACAATGTTTATTCCTAATTATGTTTCATTTAATGAAAGATTAGTACCATTGTTTTGTTGAATATCTAGCATACTTCAGATGATAGAAATTGCTCTGGCTGCTTCTGGAGAAGTGGAAGATTCAATCTCAGAGAGCTCAGCACTTCTACACTCTACATACTTTTGTCTCATGATAACACTTGTCACACTAACAGCTGTGACAAGTGGCACCTGACTCCCAGAGCTGCAGGGCAACCCTGGGAAGGACATCGTCTTTGCTTCTGGCACGCTTGTGTAAAATGAGAGAAAACATCCCAGCATGGAAAAGGAAGCATATAGCTTACAGCAAAAATGGAAAAGCCCATTTGTGACCTGCAAACTCAGAGTGCACACAAACTGGAGTCCTCTGAAAACGCAATGAGAGGATTCAGATGACTGGCAATGAGGGCTGACCGACAGCCAGTGAGATAACTGCCATGTATGCATGACATGAAATACCATCTAGGAACTAAAAACACATCACCTGACTGCTTGTCTCATCTTCATAATTCTCAGCAGGCAGCTGCTGAAGTAGCTGCAGAAATTGCAAATCTACCTGCAGGAGATTAAAACCATTTGCTTAACGTAGCCAGTTGGGCGGAAGATATGCAACTGCTTGACAGGCTGGCCAAAAGCTGCCAGCATCCCATTCCAGCTTTCCTAGTGCGCGTGAGGCTGCCAAATGAGCTCCAGCTACAAGATGGATATGCTTATTATTCTAAACACAGCAACAAAATGTTTATTTCTTTACTGGAATCTTAGAGTCGAGCAGCAATTGCAGGATCTCTACTGGCAGCCAGACAGATACTTATGTGGATTACTTATGTGGAGATTGCTCTGAAGACTTGTCTTACACACCTGTTCCAGACAACTCACACATTGCAATTGCCACCCCTCTACCTTATTAAACAGGGTAAAAACATGTTTGACCGGGCTGGACTGCATAAACTGTTTTAATCTATACATCTATCACCCTGATAGATTTCTGCACTGAAGAACTAGAAGTAGCTGTCAAGTCTCCTTCTCCAGTCATTTCTGGATCTACTTTTTCCACACTGCAGAAACAAAAATGTGACTGATCTTATAGCCGGTTTTGATTCACCATCTAAAATTTTGACATTTCTCTGGGGCAGAGAACCTCATACACCAAACACCATCTATCTATTAGCCTTAAACCTACTGAAAGATCAACAGAGAAAGTCTGAAGGAGAACATATGGCAAACTTGAAAGAAAAAAGTTTTTAATATCTTTACCACAAAGCTTCTGCGCCCAGGGGTTTCTACACAGCAATTTAGATAGTGCCTGCTGAATTACTGCGTGGGGGAGACGTATGCACATAAATACGTGCTTCTGCAGTATAGCTATCTAAGCATCAACCAGCAAAAGACCTAAATATGGACTAGAACTTCCAACAGAAAAGGCAAAAACGCAGAACACGCATGAACCAACCTCAGACCACAAAGAACCGGCAATCATGTGTGACCCATCAGAAAAGCAGCAAAATCCAGGAGTCTCGATTCAGCATAGGACCGAGCTCACGTTTCCTCTCACAACCCGGAGTGAAAGGACATGCCGCAGCCACCCACCCTGCTGGGCAGTGTGGCCTCTCTGGGGACTACACCAGAGACTCTGCTACATAAATAAACACCAAAAATAGCCTTTGATTATGACTTGGTAGTCTTATACCATGTGTTTGCCTTCATTTCCACAGCTGTGTATAGTCTGTATAGTTCCACAGACCACGTATGACCGAAGATAACCCAAAGTCCCTGTTTTGTAACTTGCAATAGGGCACGCGCTTGTTTTCCAAGAGGACAAGGATGTTTAGCATTGCAATATTGGGACTGGTCAGCAGAGGGCAACGCCAATATCAAATTTGTGAAGCTCAAAGCAGAGGCACGCCGGGCCCTACCCGGCTCCGCCGTGCAGCGGCCGCCGGTGCGCTGTGCTTCATCCGCTCCTAACTCGGGTTACGAATGAGTTCAGACCTTATGCACCCTTTGCCCTCACCTGGACATGGCTCTCCGAGGCCATAACTTGGGATGTTTCCTCTCCTTACAAAGAAAGCAAAGGTGACAGAAGATGGCAAGCTTACTAATGCACAAATCTCAGCGCAGAGTGAACTGCAAGCACTCTGCACAACTGAGACATCCATCAGCAACATCAGTCCTCCAGACAGGTAAAAGAAGAAGAGCTTTTCCAGGCATCATTTCATCTCCATGCTTCCATCTGCCCACAGCTTCATTGAATTGTGGAGCACCATGTACACGCATTTTCTAATGGGTGTTATTGAAAACATCCATTTTCCTTGACAGACAATTGCAGCATGCCACAATTGAGTTAGGAAAGTAATGCTACATCAAGATAAACGTGTTTTGCAGCATCGGTAACAAGAGAGGTGCCAGAGGAGCTGTGTTTTGAAATTTTTCATTGCTTTGCTTTAAACTAAGTCACGTACCAGCCACAGCTACAGGTGACTAGACCTAAGCTGAAATCTGTAGCATGGGATATGAGAGAACTAGTCATGTGCAAAACTACTGTGCAATTAATGTCTTGTTTTACCAAAGAAAATGAGCACTTCTGTGATCAACAGAACCAGCAAAGTTATTTCTATTAGATTTATACTTCGAGGAGCATCTCCTATATTGTATTTAATGAAAGATAGTTTTTATTACTATTTCTTTAGAATAATTTCATGCTGTGGCCCTTATTTCAGTCAGGGCATACATCAGAGCTCTTACTTTTACAGAGCTACCTATTTCCATGTAACTGGTAGGAATCAGCTTGTGGTTTCAGCTCTCCATCATATTTGCCTAGAACTGCTCAGCAGATTCAGAAGTTAATAGATGAGGACAGATGGATAAGCAAGCAAATGGTGTGCTGCCATAAATGCTGTTTTCTTAGGAGGAAGGCCAAAAACTGAAGGGAGTAAGGCAGCTGAGTAGGGAGTGCATAAAATGGGAAATTGGATTTCTGATCTCTGGTTCTGGCTCTCTTGATGTACAACGATACCCCTGCATTTCAGTGAACCACCTAAGGGCATGATTTCCATACTTACCAAGGGCTTTGTTGAATAGCGGCTTACCTGTGGGTATGAAGTTAAGCATGCACACTACCAAGATGGCACCTTTCCACCTGACTCAGCTTCCCTCTTTGTGAAACAAGGGTATTGTTACTTAGCCTCAAAGTTTTGCTATGATACCCCGTTCATTTCCATTCAGAAATAGCTCCAAAATCCTCAAGAGTGTCTATTAATCAACCTGAATAAAACCCCAACCTTCCAAGGAAGCCAAATGTTGATGATCTGGATATTTGTCTGAATTTGTTCCCAATCCCTATGTCTAGAATAAATAATGACATTAATTACTGTAATAGACTAGTAATATTTGTTCACAGAGTTTACCTTATAACCAAATGAGAGAATTTGTCCTTACATTTAAATTTATCCTCAAATAAAAGCTGTTATCTTGTTACCTTAATGCATCATTATTTATCAGTGTAATTAGCCCTACTCCAGTAAATGTTTAAGTACTCCTCAGTGTACGTTTTTGCAAAACCAGGTGCCAAAACCCAGTTCTGCATTCGTCCCGTTCAGACTGGTAACACCTCTAATGAAAAAAAACTTTTCTCATTGTTCTATCCCCAGGTTTCTGAGTAGCTCTCATTTCTCTGCTGATGTGTTGTAAGGCAGCAGTGAAGTGTCGTAACTGTGTTTGTTTCCTCTTCAGCAGCAGACAGTTGATCTGTTGGTGGCCCCTGCCAGGACTGGTACGAAGCTTAATGAGCTTCATTCACTTTTAACAGGCGCTGTGGAAGGAAGAATATGTCTGGAAAATATCAGTGGTCCTGTTGAGTAGGTAATACGACAGCAGGTATAAACGCACAGCCAGAATGGCCGGAAAGTACCCTGACATTCATCTTGCTTGACAACCTTTATAGCATAAACGAAAGAACATCACCCAGTAATTCCTGCCACGAAGGGAATTATTCTTTGTTTTGCTTTATTCTATCATGAAATGGTACTTCACACAATAAATTTTACATTCACTTCCTGCTGATACTTATGCTCCTCTTTCCTTTTCTGTCTATGTCTCTCTTTTATTTTTACAGCATTTTCATCTCCGTTCTCCCATTTCATAGTTTCTCACCACTTCAGCACCGTTTCTCCCAACAACAACTTCTACTTTAGCCCTTCCTCCTCCGGTTGCCCTGCCATGGAGTATCCTGGTACAGACAAAGGAGGCAATGGATATGCTCTGAGGAGGAACATGTTTTGAAGCAGGTACCAGAGCAAGTTTCCTTTGAGAGGAACTGTAGATTGTTAATGTAGTGAAAGGAAGTTAAAACCCTTTGAATGTGGAAGAGTCATTTTACTTTATTAAAAATTACAAAAATAACTATTAAAAAAATTTTATGGATCCATGGACGAAAAGAGATGGATTACAAGGGGCAGAAGGGGGAGTAGACCCCTTCTTAAGTTCTTAATAACTTGCATACTCATTTCTACCATGGACCAGTACTGAATTCGTAATCTGTGTTAAAAGAGAAGACATGGCTTCACCAGTTTCTGGATCTTTTGCCATGATTTCAGAGGAAGGAAGACTAGGTCTAGCTGAAGAGAGAGTGATCTTCAAAGAGAATCAGCTTAAAGACATAAGGAGTCCCAATGCATATATCTTTGAATTTCTCAGAAAAATGCTTTGATTGGCAGTATTAAGTGATGATGAAGCACTCCGTTGTTTACAAGGATATTATTTTAGCAGGATTTAGTATTGCTGCCATTGTCTTGTTGTGGAAGACAGCCCATTACGCCCATCAGGACGGCACAATGGAAGTGCTCAGCCAGAAGTAGGCCATGATCCACATCTCAAAATAGTTTCACACCAGTGTATCTCCACCAATCCAAACAGATTTAAACCTACGTCATAGTGAGAATTGGGCCTGTGTGATAGCATGTAGAATGAAGCTCCCAGACTGGTAAATAGGAAGCACATTGAGGCAAGCTTCCCAGGTCTACAACTGAATGGTGTCCCAGTGAGCAGGGTGCACGTATAGGGTACCCTGGACAAGCTGGGTCCCAGGTACGTTATCTGATGTGTTAGAATGACCCTGATAGGAGAGATCAATAAGGGAAAAGTAAATCTGAAATAAGTAAGGATGTTAAAACTTGGGAAGGGAGAGGGACCAGGATATGTGACAGATGCTTAATGTTTCCTCGACAGATGCATGGGCTATGTTTGAGTTCCCTTACAGCAGCGAGCACCTTCCTTGGTGAATTCAGCTAGCGAAGTATGATTTAAGCCTCATCAAGCAACTACATGATGTTTGAATGAATAGAGAAGGTCATAAAAAAATCTGTTTCCTAGTTCAAGCAGTGATCTTCACTGTCTTCTGGGAATGTTTGAGACTCAGCAATATCTGAGTTTCAAAAGAAAAAGTCAGCCAAGTGCTGTGACAGCTTGACACAGCCCCTCACCATTTTGCCACTAATTCCAGCTTAACCAGTGCCCTGGATTCAGTGCATGCTACAAGGAGAAAGAGCCAAGTTTCTTCTCTGACTTAGATGAAGGACAGCTATTTTCAGGTTACTAACTTGCACTTCTCTTGCATTCTGCATTACACAAGGTAGGCCCGTTGACTCTGCCTTTTATCGCTATGTGGCATGATACCTAGAAGTGTACTCATGGGCTGAGATCACATCTGGACTAGACATTGAAAAAAAAAGAAAAAAAGAAATGTCAGTATCCCTGCTGATTTACCTAACCACTGAGTAACAGTCAGGCTCCCTCTTTCTCTTTCTGTGCTGGCTCTGCGTGGTACCTTCACTTACCATGAGTCCTTGGTGGCAGTTCAGAGCTCTAGATTCAACATGCAGTGCAAAGCAAGGTGCTGGGATAACGCAGCTCCAGGGCAAGCTGTTAGCAACAGAGCTTGCTAATGCCTTGGGCTGACAGCAGCAAGTCCAAAAGTATAGTGGCCAAATCGAGCCTTAGGCAGCTTCATGAAAACCTCCTGGACCAGGGGCATGTGCAGAAAGATGTCTAAATTTTGGTGCTTAGGAAGAAGAGAGGTATACCCAGACTAGGCGACACCTGAGAACATGTGTGTGCCTTCCTTGGCTTGGCAGGTAGAGAGCTTGCACTCTGACAAAGGATGCAGCTAGCAAGTTGATGCAGTGAATGCTTTTTCTGGGCCTGCCACTTTGACAAATGCATTTAAAATCTAACTCAGCCTAGTGACCATGTCCCCCATTCTCTGCTTTTGAGGGAGATCAGAGCACAGAGATAACACAGGGTCAGCTTGCACATTTTGCTCATTCATTGGTTACACATTTCTAAGAGCATGACTGACTCCCCAGCTGCCAAGTTGTTGCAGGCATAATAAATGTTAAATTGGTTACTAGCTGAGTTGTCTTTTTTGGGGTAGAATTAAGAAACCCCACCGTGACACCTCTGGCAAAAATATTCTCACAGATGCTACGCACAACACTGTAAAGAAAGCCACACGGATAGTTGGAGCAAGCTGGAAAGAATACACTTTTCATCACAATGCTGGAAATAGTTGTGCCATTCTCTCCCACGCATTCTCTTCATAAAACCCCTTGCTTGGGAGTCTAATGAGCTGCTTGTATAAACAAAACAATAATTTCTAGTAGTTCTAACACTGAACAGCTTCAAAATAGTCAGTGAACATTAGCTAGTCAATAAGCAATTTGCCCCCTGAAGTCAAGGAAGTATGTAAGTTGTGACACAAAGGAGAGCTAAGGAAGAGACACCGAGAAAGAAGTGAAGCTGGCAACAGTGGTGGAGACAGGAACAGAGTCTGACCCAGCTGCTAGGATAGCCTTCACAAACCATATGCTTCACATATTACCAAGGTATTTATTTGGGGTAGAGTAGTGCACAACCTGCTAATGAACAGGGCTGAGGATACGCCAGAAGACTGAATGCGTGTTTTATTGTGTATTTAAACTGAGACTGGATTTTTTTAATCAAAGATTAAAAGTACCCCATTGAAGCATGCATAATGTATCTTCAAAAGAAAGACAAAATAGGCTTCACAGCTGCAAGAGAGAAACAGAATTGGGAGAATTAATGAGTTCCCCCAAATTAATATCTTAACATTGGGCATTATCTTTTCAATTGTCTTGAGACTTCACAAAAAAAGCAGGAATGAATGCACTGGTCGTTCTACATTTAGAAGTGCAACAGAAAAGCTGTAGTCATGAGCACAGAGAACAGGAGAGCCACAGCAAGGCATATTTCAGGAACCAGTATGTCTACAGGTCACCTCTAATGACTAAAGACAGAGCAGAGCTGTATGATAGCTGCTGGGACTCCTGCATGCTCCAGGGATGCTCTTTCCCTGTGGCTCTCCCTGGACCTGTCAGTGCCCTCTCCTTTTTCCAGTATTCCTCCAGTTTGTTCTCATCTGTTGACTTTTGCCAAGAAAGCGAGGGTGAGCTACTGCTGAAGGTGATGCCTCTCCCCCCTTTGCAGTTTAGCAGACGGGAGCTGCAGAGCCCGGAGCACCTATTGGGCACTCAGCTGTGACAGACCGCATCTTCCCAAGCTTGCTGCTTCCTGAGCAACAGGATGCCTGGAGCTTGCCAGCCACCCTGCAGTCACACTTAAGCCTACGTAAACTTTCTGGTAAAGCTAGATGAGTTTAATATAAGATGTACTGAATTGGTTGTTTGGCAACAGACAGAGAGACCAACCAGCACCACCCTGATGGCTGCTCTCCCTCTGACTGGGTCTCAGGCTGAGTACTGTACCCTGGGCAGCAGCAGTGCCTCTTGGCTAGCTTGTCCCAGCACAGGCCATACAGCTCCTCGAGATGGGGGCATTCCCTTACACAAGCCAGGGTCAAGCTTTACTTCCTCTGCAGAAGAGCTGAGACTTGGAGAAAGGTCTCCATTAATTTTCCTTTTTTTTTTTGGTAGGATTTCTATAGGCACAGGGGTTTGCTGAAACCTCCTGTTCCATGGGTCATGTCTCAACCCATGTACCTGGTGTGATACAGCTTCACTCCAGACAGACACCTTTGAAATTCCCATGGGGCTTCAGTCACAGCCCACATCACGGAGCCATCAAAAACAGCCTCTCCCTCAGCCGCTCCAGCCATCATCCCACCCTCTGTCTCTTCTTCCTGCCCCCATAGAAACAACTTGTGCCAACACCACTGTGAAGGGTGGGGTTTTGTTTAAGAAGCAAAAGAAAAGAAGAAAAAGAAAAAGTTTAACACATGAGCCCAGCAACGTGGTTCACAGTAGATGCTGTGAGCAGTTGTGTTGGTGCAGCAGAAGGAGTGGTGCAGCATGGCGGGAGCTGCACAAGCCCATGCTGCTGCAGGGGCACCCATGCTGTGGGCAGCTGGCTTGGACAGGCCAGGAGCAAGTCTCTGAGCCAACACAGGATGAAACATAACCGTCAGCCTGATGGAGGAACAGGGGACTGTTTTTCTTCAAGCACATTCATATGGTCAATGTTGATTGAAACTGCTGTAGAAAAACATCCAGCAGCCCCCTAAGGAGCCACTGTTGCTTTCCAAGACAGAGAGTTTGGTTTGTGGTGCAGGTCAGCAGCATTTCACCCTCTAGATCTCCAGCCAAAGGTTGCCATGTTTACACAGATAGCAATGGCTGATCTTACGGCTGCCATCAAAACAACATTTGTCTACTATCCACACTACAAACCACTTATCTCCAGTGCTCGTAGCAGCCAGTTATATGGGGACTGACCCGATACCAACAGACTCTCCTCCCTTTGTCTTCTCATAGACGAGCCTCTAGTAGGTGTTTGCAGCTTACACACATGCTAGAGGTTTCACATACAGAAAGTCCTCTGGCCGCAGTCCTGCAATACCTCATTCCTGGCTTCTTGCCATTCATTTAAATTCCCTAGCCTGCCTATACAAAGAGATGACCTCTTTGCAGCCCATTCTTGAAAAAGGTCTCAATTCTCACAAGACCAGAAAACCAGGGAGGTGTTTGAGTTACACTAGAGAAAGCAGCAGCATAATATGGATTATTATAGGGCAGATATGGGAAACAGAGGCTCCCAAAACCTTGGGCTGGTAGTGTCAGTCTTGAGGCAGTTCTCTAAACAGCCTTTTTACCTGGCTGGATTAATGTATCTGAAGCTGGTGGACACTAGGGCCTTCCTGTTCTGTGTCGTAAATAGAATAATTGAAATACCTAATAATGCAGTTGTAAGGCTCTTAAATATGAGTGGCATCCTGCTGGTGAAGCTGTTAAACAAAATCTTCTGCAGCACAGCAAACATTAATACTAGTGTGTGTCCACCATAACGTTGCAATCCAGAGTGCAAATCTAATAGTGCTTAGGTAGACTTTCAAGCTGCATAGATGGTAGACGAGTTTTGGAAGGTCCTGGAAAAGGCCTGAATTGCCTTTTAATGCACAGGTTTCCTTGATCTGGATCCTAATGGAACAAGCCTCAAAGCAGCTAAGGAGATTGTCAGTACCAGAGAGGTAGAAATTATATTTGGATCCATTCTTAAGTAGAGTTTCTAGAAGATCTTTAAGGCTCAAACACTGACAAGGTTTGTATACTGTCTGTAGAAGACTCCTTGGATTGCACTCCATCAATACAGAAACTCAGAGGACAATTCCAACGCCATCTTTGGACCAAGGTTTGTACAGTGACAATCTGAAGTTACAGCACAGCCCTACCTCCATATCCAAATGTTAGAGAAGATAATTTGTCAGCTTTACCATCATTATAAGGCAGTCCAGTTTAAGTTCCTCAGGTGCACCTACTTACACTGAATAGTTAACTGTGCCCATGATGAGGTCTGAAGTGGTCAGATGAAGCAGACCTCTACACGTACCGAGTAAGGAGATTCCAGCCATGCACATGGAGACACAAGCTTTAAAGACCATAAAGCAGGTTTCCTTAGATAACTGCACTGCCAAAGAAAATCTTCTGCTTGGTGCAACAAATATTTTATAGAAAGGAATAAGATGGACATGAGCCTTTTGCACACTTATTTATTCACAGAAGTAGTCCGTTGACTTTTTTCTTTTGAAGGACATAGCTAGGGAAACCTAACTAGCAACCCTGTCTTTAGCAGCTTTTCAGACATGCACACAGGTAGACACACACGCAAATTTAGACTAAAAATGCCAACCAGCACGAAACACCCTGAGCCGTGGAGGAAGCCAGCATTAACACCACCACAAGGTCAGGAGCCTGGTAGCAGCTAGAACTCCTGGGACTGGACGTATTTGTGGGGTGGTTTAAGCGAGATGGTCTTCTTAGGAACAAGCTCGGGAAGGACATTAGGTAACACCCCCCCTTGAGCAATGGTCACAGAGGAGAAGAGCTTGTTCAGCTCATCATCATTTCTCACGGCCAGCTGGATGTGCCTGGGCAGGATCCTGGCTTTCTTGTTTTCCCGTGCAGCATTCCCCGCCAGCTCCAGGATCTCCGCGCTCAGGTACTCCAGCACCGCAGCCAGGTAGATGGCAGCGCCAGGACTGATCCTGTCAGCATAGTTCCCTCTTTTAAGGAGCCTGTAGACACGACCCACAGGGAACTGCAGATCAGCCTTGGCTGATTTGGTTTTCTTTGGCACAAGGAGGAGCTTTGTGGTTTTCTTCCCACGTTCAGACATTCTAACATCAATCTAGTATAAAAAGAGAAAGAATTAAAAAAGCCAGAACAAACAGACAGAGAAACTAAGCATTTAAGTTCTTTCTTCCACCTCATTTCACTGCCTTTCTAATTCCCTTACAAGTCAGTTTTCCCCTCTCAGAAAGCTCGCGAGTTGTTCATACTTTTGTCTGAAGGAGCAGATGGGTCGGGCCGCTGCTCTAGGAGAGTCTGACAAGGTTCCAGCCAAGAGGCATCTACAAGCTCAGTCAGAGCAGCAGGTCAGCCATCTGCTAGATTTCCAAAACTTTTCAAGAGAGTAAGGTAGAACTTAGGAGCAAGGTCTTCTGACTCAGTATCAAAGGAGGACTGCTGTTAAGGAGAAAGTTTAAGCAAACTAGGCTTCAAGATACTTACAAGTGTTCAGATACCCTGCAGGGAAGCTTCATTGAACTTACCCCTGGTAAGAACCTAAGCAGTTTCTGCAATGATGACCTTGTGAGAGCCAGAGCTAGAAATTCATATCTTTGTCTGAAGTAAGAACAACAGAGAAGAACTTCATCTACTGGAAACTACTTCAAATGGATCTTGTCTTCCAGAGATTAGGGGACCTATTGCTGCAAGATAACAGGCCACAATCAAGAACAAGACTCATGGAAAGAAGAGAAGCTTTGTTTTACATCAGACACTGAAATTGCTCTGCTCAGCACACTGTGCATCAGGCTACTACAAATGCACAAGTACCATCTTCTTGTATGGTATTGCATCCATTCTAACAAACCCCATCACTTATTACTGACAGAAAGTCTCTGGTACTGAAGAGTACCAATTACTCTTCAATGCATAACACAAAGCAACTGGAAAACAAACACAGGAAAATTCTGCTCTTGTATATAGAACTGTTCTCAAGTTTTAATCATTAGTTGTTTTTAACTAATGAGAAGCTCTACCCAGATGTGAGGAGGAACTAAATCAGATATCAAATTGAAGCACTTAAAGATACAATAAAAAGTTCTTTCAGGAGATTTTTGTGGGCCTTAGAAAGACAAGCTTTTAAAAATAGCCTACACAAGTAAATAAATTAAAAAAATTAAAAGCCTCCTTAAGCAGCCTTATACAAAACACAGAACTTACTTACAAAACCATTATTTCATTCAGGAGTTTATCTAACACAAAGAAAGCATGCTATCATTTCTTAAGAACAAACCCTCACCTGAAGAACTTATTGACTTAGCCTCTTTTCCAACAATACCACTACCAAAATCCCCCAAACCACAACTTGTAGCAAGAGCTGCCCCCTTTTAAACTCCACAGTGGCAGCCATATCATTACCAGCTCTTGCATCATTTAATGCCACCTGGGCGAGCAGTGATTCAGCCACTCAAAATAAAAAACAATCAAGGTCCCAACACAAGAGCAACTCAGTACAGTCCCCGAGAGCATGAGAATCTGTCACTACTCCTTGTAGAGCTGCTTAGCACCTTGTTAGCTGATCTCCTCTGGAAACAAGCCTAATATTTACTGCCTCAGAGAACTGCAGTATCTCTGACTGGCAGTTAATTTATTACAGCTGGAAGGGGGTACACCTCACCTTGCTGCAGTTACCAAGAATTAAACCCAGCAACCTGTACCACTGTTCTTTGTGCCGCCAGCAGTGGCCAAGCTGCTTTGTGACCACGCTGCAAAGCCTGGGAAAGCTCAGGATCTCTGACATGGGGTTCTTTCTCTTCTAGGACTTGTCCCCATCTGTCACACAGTCCTGTTTTTTCCAAAGTCATGCATAGCTGTGTTGCAAGGCATAATATGTCCTTTCTAGAGTCAAGGGTGTGGTGACAGCTGAATAATTTTTTTCTTCAGTACACAAGTGCTAGAAAGTTGAGCCCTGGCCCAACAGAAACTTTTGCTGAGCAGCTGGGGTAGGAGACATCTACCCTCTGTTACTGTGAAGCCAGAGGGGTGAGTTTTCAGATCACTATGTTATCTGGTTAATTTACAAATGGGTTGAACTATTGGCTAGAAGAAAGCAAACAAGATTGTTCTTGATCAAAGAAATACTTAAAAAATTGACTTTTGAATTGGACCAGTACTTCACCACAAACTCTGTCTTTGGGTGTAAGTAGAGGTAGGGCCACACAGCTCACTTAGTGTCTTTTATCATGCAGAAAACAGCAGGTGAAGGCATTTCTAGAAGTTACTTGAGTGTTGGCTGTGCCTTGCAGGGTCTCTTTAGTGTGGTGCAGAGCAGGCTCACAGGAGCAGCTTGCATCCAGGAGTGGCATGATGACTGACACACAGTTCTCCAAATTAGCAAAGGGTGCTTTAAGTGCCATGCTTAAAACCACACAAAATTAGTACCTTGCTTGAGTCTTCAACCATTACTGCAAACCATTAGATTTTTGCTTGGTCCAAAAAAATAATCACTCCCAAGCCTGCTTTCCCTTGCCATGGTCAAATGGAGGAAATAATTTGAGTTTCATGTGTTCATTTCTCATGCACCTCCTTTAAAGCTTTTTTTTTCCATCTACAGGTGTAAACACTCAGCACAAGGCTAGTTACGTACAGCACATCTTTACTATATGCACAAAGCTTAAGATTTACTCTCAGACATTTTTACTTCTCATTGCTACAGCATCCTCCACTTTTTCTCACTTCACTGGGTTAATTGCAGGCCAGCCAAGTTCTCATCAAATTGCTCTTGAAAACCAGGCAGCATACAATGACTGTTCCAGCTGCCCACCACCCTGAAATCACAGTGTTTGCTCAGTCAGGTATCCTCTCTTCCCATTTCTGTGTAAGCATAGCTTGGAGTGAGTCATTAATTCAGCTGCATACAGCTCTGACGTCTGTCAGCATCGTAAAACCTGGCCAGTAGGCTCCAACACCCCCGTGCCTCGAGGGGGCAAAGGAGCTAGGTCAAACTCAACAGGACAGGCAGATCTTTTTCAAATAAAAAGTTCATGCTACAGTTTAGGAAGTTGGTCCTAACCAACTCTTCTCTATGATGTGAGATGCTACGAAATCTATGAGATACTGCCTCGTAGACAGACTGATCCTAATGCTGCTGCGGCAGATCCCTGGTTTGCAGTTCAACAGCAAGCCTCAGCACCCGCTATGAACAGAGAAACCCTGGGCACTTTTCTGGGGGAAGACTTTCAAGGACTTGGTCAGCAAAGGCCTGGGGGCTTGTTTGGATATGGAGACTTTTGGTTTTCTGCACTGATAGACAGAAACAAGACCGTCACCTCTACCAACAGCACAAATATGGTACCAGATTTTAAATAAACTACCTATGGTTGTTATGACAAGATGGAGGGGAGAGAGGTTTAGTGTCATGTTGGAGCAGTCTAAAGAGACGTAGTTGTTCACTACAGCTTTATGAGCAACAAGACTTTAAAGCACAGGGTTACTAACTTCTAAAGCAGAGTTAAACAACCTCTGAGGCACTGAACTAATTGCACTATGAATCTGTGATGGAGGAAAAGTTCACATGAACATGAGCAGTGTGTGTCTTGGCTCCTCTGCCTGCTCCACAACAGTTACCTGTAACATGTTTTCAAAAGTAAACATGTACTTGACTTTTAAAAAGTTATTTGAGTGGTATGCTAGACTTCTTTTGAAGTTTTCTATGTTCCTCTATCCCTGGAAGGGGAGCTGAGAAAAGAAAGAACAACAGTGTTGCATTCTAGGAACTTTATTACAAGCTTTAAAAATGCATTAAAATTAGCAGGAAAAAATACTTGACAAAGAAGCAAACACATACAAGTTAGTGCTACCGAGTCCCATCATCCATAAGTGCACAGACCAGACCAGGAAAAGCAAGTTTCACTGGCTACCACCTTGTTCCTGAGAAGGAGCAGCATCTCTGACAGTTTTCTTGGGAAGGAGCTGGGAAAGGATATTTGGCATAACCCCTCCTTGAGCAATGGTCACAGAGGAGAAGAGCTTGTTCAGCTCATCATCGTTTCTCACAGCCAGCTGGATGTGCCTGGGCAGGATCCTGGCTTTCTTGTTTTCCCGTGCAGCGTTCCCCGCCAGCTCCAGGATCTCCGCGCTCAGGTACTCCAGCACCGCAGCCAGGTAGATGGCAGCGCCAGGACTGATCCTGTCAGCATAGTTCCCTCTTTTAAGGAGCCTGTAGACACGACCCACGGGGAACTGCAGACCAGCCTTGGCTGATTTGGTTTTCTTCGGTGCAGCTCCAGGTTTGCCAGCCACCACATGTTTCTTTCCGCGTCCAGACATTCTGACAGGTGGGGAGACACAAAGGGCTGGAGATCTTCAAATTACCAGGGTGCTTGGGCTACAGCTAACTGATAGCAAGAGGAGACAACACCAAGGTGAGTTACACTTTCTGCTGTTCCACATCAAGAAGAAAGCTTGTTCTTTTCTTGAAGAAAGAGCGAGCCACATGCCACAGTTCACTAATAGCAGAGCTAAGATTTTAACTACTACTACCCTTTTACAGCCTACCTTTTAGGAGAGGGGCCTCGTCGTAAACCAGAGTGGTCTGACAACCTGTCAGGAAAAGCTTATTGAAGTAAATATGAAGAACTCAAAAGAAAGAGGCCTTTTCCTGCTACTGGGAGTGTATTTGGGATTCAGGTACAGTGGGTTTTCTTCAATAAGATTTTCTTAAACACCATAACTGTTACCTCAAAGCTAACTTGAGGCCAAGCCTGCCTCTTTTTCCAAGAGGAATCTATATTCTAACTTCTTCCATTATCAAGTTAGATCTTTCTTTCATTTTAAATCTAACAGTTGAAAAATTCCTGCAGCCCACAGCATCTTATACCCAAAATACTCCAAGAGTTTTCATACAAAGTTCTAAATTAATTCCCCAAGGGATATTCTCTGGCTGCTATGAGAGTACTGGAGGTGTTTTGCACCAGGAAAAGGAAGAATTGACTTGGACAGCATGATGCAGACTGAAGAATAGAAATTACTGTCTATTTACTCAAGATTAAGGAAGTTCAGTCCAGTTAGAGTACTCTTACAATTAGAGTAGCAAAAATACTCATTTAAATAACATTTCTAATCTGGCAAATAGGACAGTTAGCTTCCAGCACAGCTGTTTGCAATATACAACAACATCATCACTAGATTAACATGTAGGGTTTCATGTAGTTTTTATAGAGAGATTTAAATATTTAAGAAAAAAACAGAGTAAGTTTTGGGATGAACAAAAAATCCCAGCTCATAATAAAATCCAAGCAAACCAAGCCATAACTCCTTATCCCTATTATCAGACAATAATTTTCATAATCTGATTACTCACATTACAGATGTAGAGTGCTACAAATGCAGCTAACATACAAAATAACATAAAGCCCACAATAACCCCAAATCTTTCACTATGTATTATAAGTGAAAAATATATCCCATTACCTTCAAAAATTCTTATTTTGGTCTAGTCTATGCTTTGCTACAGCCTACACTCAAAGGCAAACAAGCCACATAACATGATTCCCCCTACCCCTGGGGCAGAACCTTTTTATTAGCAACATTTCCTCCTCATCAGTGGGTCACCTGGACAATTAATGAGTCATTCTCACATGTGGTTCGTCTTCCTTCCAACCCCTGATTTGGGGGAAAAGGAAGAAATATGTTACAGATGCCCAGAAGCAAATTCTCTGGGGGGAGAAGCCAGGCTGTGTCCAAGGGCTGAGCCACAGCTATATTTCAGTCTCACTCTGACACTGTCAGCTCTCGCCCACTCTAGCTGGAGTATTTCTGTCTGTACACTGTGTGTAAAAACAGTCTTCTCCTTCCTGCTGAAGCTTGATAAAAAACGTACATAGGGGAAATGTGCTTTATAAATACGATGTGGGTTTTTTTTTGGGGGGGGAATGTGTATTGCTTTATGTGTGTCCTGACCAGAGAGAGTTATGCTTCGTTCACATCGTGTCCAAACCCCACCAAGTGATGTGATGGGGCTGCTCCTAAGATTTGGGCTTCTGCCCCCTCTTCTGATAACTCTCTGCCCCAGACGGGGCTCAGGGTTTACTGTGGGAACAGAGGGGTTCTGGTGCCAAGGGTCCTCGGCTAGTTCCTGGGTTCACCTGGGCAAAAATCTCATCTAATGCAAATGAATATTTTTGCGCGCCTTTTAAAAAATGAGTGCACACTCTCTGCTTGTGCTCTTTCTGTGTTTGTTTTCTGGTGTTCAAAATAGGTTCCAACCAGTAACATACAACAGCCATGGGTGTGAATGGTATTTCAGCCACAGAAGATGACTATTAAACCAGCAGGTCCTCCTGAAAGCCCAGGCTCTGACAAAGCATTTGTACAGCAAAACTGGCACTGACAGCTAAGCCTTCGGTTCTGCATACCGAGTGCTAACTGTGGGTCAGAGCCAAAAGACTTTGTAGTGCCTGCAGAAGACTCCAAAATTGTGATCCCAAAAACTTTAGCTCACATGCTGCACTGCTGGAAGGCTCCATAGCCCTTTACTTTCTGATTTAAAGTTCTCACATCATCTATACTTGTGGCTCCATCTATCACTCAGACAGCCACTTTTTCCACAAGGATGAGCATTTAGTCCAAGCTGGGTGAGGCTGAGTCTTCCTCTACCTCAGGGCCCTGGGAGACAGGTATGGGGCACCCTCTGTGCATCCAAATACTCACCATAAGGACTGATGTCCTCTCAAAGTGCAGCTATCCATTTCTTTTAATTAAAAGGCAGAAAAGTTGGCTGTGCCTTCCCTTCAGTAAACCAGACTTAGCACAGGGTAAGTGCCCCAGCACGCTTCAGGATACCTGGGTGTTAATGGGATGTCCATGATGTTATAACATGTTATAACGGGGCTTCTGAATTTCCATTTCAGGCCCTTGGCGGAGCGGAGACACAGTCGTTTGTCTGCAAGCCCAGAACAAACACACTCTTAAGGCCTGCTGGCAGGTTGTGTGGGGGTGTTTTTCTGGGGACTCAGAGCTGGGCTCCCCCTTCCTGGGCGAGCGTGCTGACCATCAGGCTAGAGCATAAAAGGAGGAGGAGGTGGGACTGGGCCTCTTCCCCCTTCTCCTCTGCTGTGTGTCTTTGAGAAGAAAGCGCAAGGTCTGCTCAATGCTTTGAAAGGGCAGAGGTGCCCACTTTTAGGGAATGGGGTGTTGATCCCAAATGGATTGGGATCACCACACTCGACCCACTCCTCAGGGTTTGCTGAGTGATGCTTAATACAGACTCAAAAATAAAATACAAGTAACTATCTAGACACAAATTTCCTGTAATTCTAATTGGCTGTGACCCAATCCTAACAATATTTGAAGTACCGATAATTATGTCTGATAACAATAGATAATATAGGTTTGATTATTTTTTATTTTATATTTTATAACAGAACAGGGAAAGAAAAATTAAGGGAGAAGCCAGTGGAGAAATAAAGCAGGATATGAAATGCAAGTAGATAAAAAGAGGCTCAATGAAGTGGAAAGGGAAGAGTTACAGAGAAAAACTAAAGCCAAGGAGAGCCCCAAAACTCACCAACAGTATTGGATGCTCCTAGGGAAGCATTCCCTATGGCTGACAATTTATTTGGGGTGTTCTACGATGGTGCCCAGTTTGGTTTATGCATTCAGGTTTACAGTAGCTCCAGGATGCTGGCTGGCGAGCGTGAGGAGCTGAGGCCATGCCCAGCTCAGCATGCTGCCTGGTTGGGATCCCAAGTCTCATGCCCACGCTGCTTCCCCTGCGTGCCCTACAGAGCCACGCCATCCAACAAGGACAAGCCAGCTGGGGCTGGGCAGGAGGAGGGGGGCTCACAGCTCTGCCGTCACACTGCAAGGGTGCCCCTGAACTCATTTTAGCAGGGCTGACCCACAGAAAATGCACTTTCTCTTCCTGCCTGATTGCTTCACAGGTGAGAAAGGAGTGCTGGAAGGTGCTAGGAAGTAGCTCACAGTTTCTTTTTAACTTCTGAAACAAGAGTTTCAGAATATGTTAAACGTTTTTCAGTCTGATATCAAATTCCTTTTTTTGCTCTCCACTGTGTAACACTTTTCCAGGGTGTGTTTACCAGGCTACTTTCAGAGGACGTGATTTTGTATCCCTCGCTGTGCTGCTGAAACAATGATAAAAGGGGCAAGGCAAGAGCACAGCTGCACTGCAAACCTGGCTGAGCTCCAATGGTGAGGGTATAGCGTGAGGATGAGGAAAGGTTTCTTAGGTTGTGCTGGCTGTGAGGATGTGCCACCTGGAAGCCGGGCAGGAATTCCTCTGCCCTCCATGACTTACACCCTGCATCGTTTCTGAGCTGATGTTGGTTTGAGGGTATGAGGAGAGGGTAGGGGCATCTCTCCAGATGAATGGTACTTGGGTTAAAGCTCTGCTGAGATGGGCTTTGGGCAGGGCCGCAGCTCACACAGAGCCCCACTGGGGTCGTGCAGACTCATGACTTACATGAACAACCTTTGTACGAAACCCCTCCAGAAGCACTTGCGGGGTGGCATGCGGGGATGGCTGCTTGCAGGCCTGGGGACGAGTGGGTGCCCACCACGGCTGCTGGAGGGACTGGTGCCCGTCAACCCCGGGCTGCTCCCTCCATGAGGCACCCACAGCTTTCTGCCTGCAGAAGAGGGACAGGGAGCAGCGAGGCCCCTGGCAGGGGGAGGCCGGACAGGCAGGGAACGAGAGTTTCTAAATCACGCTGCTCTTCACGGTGCGCATGCCGGGGCTCCCTGCCCGGGAAATGAAGTGGGACCCCCGTTAGGAGCAGGGGCCGGACCCGTGCAGATGCAGCTGGGGGGACCCGGACCTTTTAAAAACCGGCACTGTGGCGGCTATGGGAAATGCTGACGGTAAGGGAGAAGAGGCGAGAAGAAAAAAACCCACAGCGAGAGTTGAAACCCGTGAACTCACCCAGCCGGAGCGCCCCGGCCCCGCTGCTTTCAAACAGGACGCTCCTCGTGTTGTCCCAGAAAATCAGGATTCTTTCACCCGGTGTGCAAAAAAGCCGATTAACACACAGAGTCGAGATATTTGTTTATTTCGTGTCCGCGCGGAGATGGGTGCTAGGTGCTAACTCCACAAAGCTAGCACGCCCGGCTAACACCCGGTAAAGCATTCTATACATTTCGAGCAACAGCTATCAGCACTTTTACAGTTTCGCTGAGTTACCCTCGTTCCTATCGGTTCCCGCAAGCCGATCTTAAGACTCGCAGCGCCCTCCTTTTTTACTGCGCATGTTCTGCGCGGAAGGGGTTTCTGTTGGTAGGGGGCTCTTCCCTACCCGAGGGCGGGTTTTCTATACGTTAATTAGGAGAGTTCGCTCACAGTTCAGGTAGCTCTTTGGCTGCCCTTGCGCTTATCTCGGTATTTCTTTACCCGGCTGACTTAACGCTGTCACCTTGCTTCCCTTCTCAAGGTCGCGCCGCGTTAACTAAGTAGCATCCTTGGTTTTGTTTCTCGCACATCTCCGACACTCGGGCCCCGCCGCCCCACGCCGCGCCCGGCCTTATTAGGCGGTACGGGAAGAGGCAGCGCCGCTCTGCCCGCCCCGCCGGGGAGCGCCGCCTCCTCCGGCCGCGCCGCGCACGCCGGGACCGGCCCTGCCCAGCCCAGCCGCTGCTGACCGGGCTCCGGACCCGGACCCGGACCCGGACCCGCCGGTCAGGATGCAGGTGAGCAGCCGGGGGGGCCGCGCACCCGGCCCGTGTGCGGCCGGGGCTGCGGAGGGAGCCCGCCCGGGCGAAGAGCTGGGGCCGGGCACCGTGCCTGGTCACAGCCGCCGCGGAGGGCGGGCGGGCGGGCAGCTTCGGGCCCCGCCGGCAGCCATGGGCCGCCCTCAGCGGCGGAGCGCCCCGGCGCAGGCGTGCCCGGGGCGGGGAGGAAGCCCGGTTTCACCCCCCTTTCTGGGGATGGAGGTGTCTGGCATGTGGCGGTCTTGTTATGAAGCTGCACGGCTTGGTTTTGTGGTGGTTTGCTGGTTTTTGTTTTTGTTTTAACTACGATATTTATTTCGCTGCTGTAGTAAGCAGATGGGCGGGTGGGTGTTCTAGGCAATTCATCAGTATGTTGATAAACGGCAGTAGCTGCTGTGTCGAGGGAAAAATGACCACAGTCAGAGACAAAAAAAAAAAAAATCTGGTGTGCTATTTGCTGTGCTTTGTTTTCTTTCCTTACCCCCCCCCCCCCCCCCCCCCGAAATACTGTGTTTTGGTCTAGAGAAGAGAGATGGTCTTGAACAGATCTAGTGTAAGCTATATTGATACAAGGCATAGCAAAGCAGTAGGTGTTGTATTCAGTTTTCAAAGTGAACTTAGGTCAAGACAGTAAGGAACCAAAATTAGCCTGTGAGTGCTTATCACTGAGTTTTCATGTACTTAAAAAAATATAATTGCCATGTAACTTGGAAAAAACCTCTACTGAGCTTCTCAACAATACATGGGTGCCTATTGGCCTTCTTTTGCTGGATTATTGCGACTATTTCACAGTAAAGTCTCTTTCTAACTTTCAGGAACAGTCTAGGCATAGATTTAGATGTGATTCCCTAGCAATGGGCTTGTCTGGCAGAGACTGTGCTTGCTTCTCTCTAAGCACTTGTGTAGTCACACTGACTTGAATCTACCAAGGAGACTTCCCATATATCCAGAGTTAGGTCTGCAAGGCTGGCGCCTGTGTGTATTGTCACCAGCGCTTCCCGACACAATGACCGCTGATTTGGTGGCCTGTTCTGCTGAGGCTCTGTCCGTGAGCGCTGTGGCCAGCGTGCTTCCCTGTCACCCAGCTCATTTCCTCCCCTTTCCTTTCACCTTGTGAGAGCTGCAACGATGGTTACAATGCTTCGAACTTTTGTACCTTACCAAGACCTCCTGTATGTGGTGTGAGTGGGATGGAATAAAATAAAATCACTCTTCAGGGTACTGGCCTGGGGCTGCAAAGAAGCCTCAGCATCAGGAGGATGCACACTGTGACTTTCTGGTGCCATCCAGGCAGTTGCCAGTTTAGCAGTGTGCTGTGTCTCTTGAAAAACTTGCCTGTGTTAAGTTCTGGAAGTGGCAAAGTTCACCTTGAATGTGCATCATCCATTTCTTGTTCTGTTCTAGGACCCAAATGAAGACACGGAGTGGAATGACATCCTGCGCAAGAAAGGTATCCTTCCTCCCAAGGAAAACCTGGAGGAACAGGAGCGTGCAAAGGAGGAGGAGCAGCTTGCCATCCTTCAGAAGTCTCTTGGTGAGTGACCAGCCAACTTGTGCAGCAGCAGCAGGACAAGTCTTGGAATCGCTCCTGGGGGAAGCTTATACAAAGAAATGGCTAGCAATAATGTTTATATGCCTGTAAAGCAACGTGTCCTTTTCCAAGTCTGTAAGGGATGCCAAAGCTTCTTCTCGTATAAGGTGATCATCTGTTAACGGTATCAGACAAATATGTTCCTGAACGCGTGGATTCTTCCAGCACAGGAAAGCTTTGTTCTTAATGTCAGCTCCATATTTTTATAGAAGTAAATGTTTGAAAATTGAAATAAGAACAGTGTGAAGGGAGTCTGCCACGTGAATGTGCAAATAAATGTCTCTCATGACATTACCTGTCGTATGCTTCCTCCTTCCTCTGTTGTTCAGGCGTCCCTCCCGTGTTGTGTGTGTGTGTGTTAGGTACATCTTTGCTGCAGCCACCAAACTTGAGAGCTAGTGGAGGTACTCGTGTGCGAGTCTAGGCAGCCTTCAGCTCAGAGTCGTTTACATCATTGTCTTTCCATCTATATGTCTAAAGTGCAGAATATTTTCTAAAAATCCAGTAACAATAACACTTCAAAAAAGCTGTATTTCCCATAGTTAATCTGTCCTTGAAGTAAAAAAATTCTGTTGGACTGATAAATGCTGATGAGTTTTAATCATGGAACGATGTTTTTGCTGATTTAATGTTTCTTCTATTCTAGTGAAGACTTATGAGGACATGACTCTGGAAGAGCTAGAAGAGAATGAAGATGAATTTAATGAGGAAGATGAGAAAGCTATTGAGATGTACAGGTCAGAGCAGCATGCAGAATTTACCTGTAATGAAAATTGGAGGGTTTTTTCTCTTATATGCTGTTAGATATTGTTGAAGAGAGAAAGGATGTTATTAGGCCCGATGATAGAAAAGTGGGTTGTGTTTCTGGTCTCTTGTAGAGCTTCTAAGTGTCTTTAATAGGATAACTGGGTTTAAATTCAGTGTCCTTTATCTACGACATAGTTTTGCAGAGATAATGTGCACCTGCTGAGTGCATGGCTGGGGATTCTGAGAGCTTTGAAAATCACCTTCAAGATTTCTCAATGTTTGCATGAATGAGATTAAAGTGCTGCAGATTTACAAAATTACAGTGTTGGTTTTCCATTATCCCTAGCATCTCGTGGTTTTTGCCACTTAGTTTGGTAGTGTAGTATCTGCAGAAGAAATGTCTGCTGCGGGCAGCAACAAGAGGAAAAAAAAATTCATGAAACATAGTTGTACTTCTTGCGTGTTGGCGATTTTAACTTGTGATGCAAATATAAGAGCATCTATTGACTATGTCAGCTTGCTTTTGTTGCTTGGGGGTTTGAAGAAGTTTGTAATGTGCCTCTGAAGTCTAGGTTTCAACCAGCTCACTTAAGTGTTATTCTGTCAAATGCATCTATTCTCAAGATCTCTTACCCATTCCTTGCTGATCAGGCAGCAACGGTTAGCAGAAATGAAAGCAGCTCAAATGAAGAATAAATTTGGGGAAGTTTTGGAGATTTCAGGAAAAGATTACGTTCAAGAGGTTACAAAAGCTGGAAAAGGTATATGGGTAGTCCTGCACCTCTACAAACAAGGGTAAGAATTTTTTTTAACCTTTAAACCTTTCACTGTCAACAGCTGAAAATACTCTAGACAAATGTGTAGTTATTGTGGAAATTAAGGAACTGATTCTGGAGTTCTAAGAAATAAAAAATTGAATTAGTAATTTCATTACTGTTGACTCAAGACTGCTGAACTTAGCTCTAAAATGATGTTACCATGAAATGGTAACTTTTTTATACACCTATACAGCACAGTGTGACTTGTACTGTACAGCTACCATAGAGGTAGCTGCTGCCACTGAAATATCCAAGCTTTGGAAATTATTCTGGATAAAGTGCGAGGGGCTGTGCATTAGAAGGATCACTGTGTGTCTTTAGCCTGGTTTCTAGAGGCATAAAAACGGAGTGAACAAGGTTTCCAGTCCTGTCAGCATGATGGAGAAACTTGTCAAAAAGGTCTGATAAGTTGCTAGAATTTTCTAGAAAGGGTTAGAAATACTTGATTGTGTTCATTGTCTCTAATTGCCTCTCAGGTGTTCATCGTCACTTGCTTACTTTCTTCTAGGAGCTGCTTTTCTTTCTATTTTGCTCTTGCTCATGCAATTTCTAAATATCATGTCTCCATAGACCAATTTCTCTGTATGATAGAGGGGAAGGTTGTATTGCTAATATCTTAAAACAAAAAACCCACCACCCACCAAAACCTCCAGTGATACTGATTTCCTTTGAATGCTGGAATACTGGACAACAAAAGTATTCAGAAGTTGCTTCTGGTACACTTGTCTTTCCGTAAATGCTACTCATTGAGCTGATATTTCTGACGTTTCTGGAGCAGATTACTGTCTAACTTGTCTTTTATTTTTTCCTTTGTGTGTGTGTGTGGTGCTGTTCTTCACAGAATTCCACTCTGTGCCTTAATAAATCAACATATAAGTGGGCTTGCAAGAAAGTTCAGAGACGTGAAATTCATCAAAGCAATCTCTACCACCTGCATTCCCAACTACCCTGATAAGAACCTGCCTACGATATTCGTCTACCTGGAGGGAGACATCAGATCTCAGTTCATTGGGCCTTTGGTGTTCGGTGGCATGAACCTGACAAGGGATGGTGAGTGTCTGCATCTCCAGTCTTCCAAAGGAAAAGCAAAACTGCTTTGCTGGGAATGAGAGAAGTGAGGCTTAGGAGGAGAAGGGAGGTACTAAAAATCATATTAGGTTTTTTTTTGCACCCTTATGGCTCAACAACATGCAATTAAGGCTATCTTGTAAAAGCAGTGAGTGGCTGAGTAGGCCAACGTACAGATAGTTATCTAATGTGTGTGCAAGTATTCACACCCTGTGTCAGGTGAAACAAATTTTCCTGAATATATTAAAGGGTAAATAGTACCCACGCACATTCTTTGGGGCTCTTGTACCTGAATGACTGACCTTGCCCCCAGTTACTGGGGGTAATCTGTGCACTGGACAACTGGTGCTTGCCGATTGCATTGTAGGGCTGCTTGTTTCATTTTCAAGCCGATGGCATGTATTTGTCTGCTGTACCTTCCTGACACACAGGCTCCACTCCTCATGAACCTTTAAAGAGAGCCTGTCTGTTGGTGCAAATGGGGCTGCTAGCCTGAAATTGGGCTGCTTGCTTTTCCTCCTGCCATCTCCCAGAGATGCAGCACGTTAAGCTCCTGCCTCAGTGGTTCAGGGGGCACAGGGCTCCACGGGGAGAGGCTGTTACCTTCCCTGGAGGTCGTGGTTTTCCCTAGACCTATTTCTCCTTGCCCATCTTAGCAGCCTGGAGGCAGGTGGGGTCGTGCAGCCTTGTCAGCATGACCTGCTTCAGGAGATGAGGGCGGTGATGCAGGTCTTGCAGAGCACTGTGGCTTTTCAGTAAAAGCTGCTGTTTGGAGGTGGTTGGGGACGGTATGCTACAGCAGTGCTTGAAGACAGAGGTCAGCAGTGAAAAAGGCTGTTCTTGGAAAGCAAATGCAACTCAGGTGTAACCTAGTGGATTTTACTTCAGTTAAAAGGATACTCATCAGCTTTCTGAGTAGGCATATTGGTCCAGATGCCTTCAAGCTTTTCCAAGGTCAGACTTTAAGGGCATCTTTATCTGAAGTGAACCACGGTTAAGCAGCGTTTCAAGGTCCCTGCTGAATGATGTCACTGCCTATACTGGGAAAGGACATAAAGAGTTGTTTGGTTTTTTTTACTAAAACTCTGAAGTTTACAGGATATCTTGAGCATGTGCTGTAGAAAATGCTCCCCTGCCTTGAACTGTCAGAGGGGGAAAAGCTCACCAATGAGATCACTGATTTGAGAACAGCTAACTAACTACAGTGGTTGCCTAATTATGCGCTGAAGTGAGCAGTGGTAGCAGAACCTACAGTTAGCTTTCTCCCATTTTTAGCACATAAATAACTGATTTTGGGGGGGTCCAAAGGTGATTGAGCCACCTTAATTCAGTCACCACAGAAAGCTGGGCACTGAAATTCTGCACTTCCTTTTATTTCTTCCTTCCTTCTCCCCTAAGCCCAGGTGACTTCCACTGGAGATTAAAGAAAGTGTGAGGTTGTATTCATTACTTTGTAATGTCTGAAGGAAGTTAGATTTAATGATAGGCTTGCCAGCAGGACTAGGAGAGAGATTTCAGCTGAATGTGTTGCATTGACTTTCTGCCACTTCTGGGAAGAATCCAGTTTGGGTCTATGTAGTAATAGGCCTACTACTGATGGTGGAGTCTCTCTTACTGTCTTGCTAAGGAGCTAATAATCAGTGCATGGCATAGTGGGAAAGGGGTGAATTGTGTTTACAGAGTACATCCCTGAAAAATACCTATAATTCAGATGTGTAAATGGAATTGCTACAATTTTTTTGCTCCTCAGCAAATCTTTTTCCTGCCTCTTCTGATTGTGATGAACTCAGTATACGATGGAAACAGCTGTAATATATGAGCAGTATTCCTTCACTGGTGATAGACGTGCAAACCTGTCTCTTGCCCTTACGTGGTTAGAAGGAGGTGGAATTCACTTTCACTGGGAGAGTTGCCTCTAAAGCTGCTGTTGTGTATCAATCACCTCTTGTACTCCTGGTTGTAAAGGGAGCAGGGAGGCACTGGGGGGGGGGGATGCCACCGGTGGGCTGTAGAGCAGTGCCCTGGGCTGAAACCTGTGCCAGTACTAGTGACTGTGAAGGGAGGGCTCGGCTGGAGTGGGTGTGGGAGACTAGGGGTGGAAGAGGAGGGGGAGAAATAGAGCAGGGCCCTGGTTTTGGTGGTGGTGATGGCAGGGTGATAAGAGAAGTCAGCTGGGGAAGAAAGAGTGGGCTTTTTCCAGTTTGTTGCTCTGCATTTGTGGCTCTCTTGTTTTGCTCTGCACAGAATTGGAGTGGAAGATTTCAGAGTCGGGTGCCATCAAGACAGACCTCGAGGAGAACCCCAGGAAGCAGATCCAGGACCAGCTCCTGTCCTCAATCAGGGCGTGTGTCCCAGCCAGGGGGGAGAGTGACTCAGAGGATGACTAACTCCTGTGACTGCATCAAGATTGATACAGTACATTTGCAGCCAGTGTTCCTACCTAGAGCACTGGAGATGCTCATCAAGATCTCGCTGAGCCCTAGAAGGGTAGTATTTCAAGACAGCCATTTATCTAGAAAATTCTAGAAACTAAAAAAGTTTCTTTCTAAAAAAAACCTTATTGCAGCTTCACTTAAGATCCTGAAAGACATTTTATATTATGAAGCCTGAGTAAATCTTACTCAAAGTTTTAAAATATAGACATCAGTAGAAACAGAGGTCTCTTGTTACTATTTTCTTAGTAAATAGCTGGCTTCTTTAAAATATCTGAAATATGCAGTGGCCTTAAGTGCACTGTTTTTGACAAGCTTAACTTGTGTAAGTCAAATCTAAATAGCTGGTCTTAAACAATTGGTTACAGCACTTAATTGGGCCTTCTCTTAGCCCATCGTGCATAGACGTCTGACAGCCTGGACTGTGTGGAGAGCTAGGGGAGGTGACGCATGATGTGGGCGCCACTGAAGGTGGCGGGTGGTCCTTAACAGAGGTCTGCTGGCAGGGGGGCCAGCATGAGGCCGTGAGCTGGGACCCCAGACATCTTGAGAGGCCTTGGTGACGGCCAGCATCTCCTGGGACCTGCTGAGTCCAGAACCCCCTTTCATTTAGCAGCAGTATTTTGCCTTTCACAGGGGCTGAGCTTCCTGCACCATCTTGTGTGCTAATTGGGAAAGAAAATTCAAGATGGTGATGCTCGAGTGTGAAACTGCTGACTTCCACAAAATCAGAAGTCTGATGCGTTACTACAGTTGTGCCATTGCCAAATGGGAGGGAAAATGATGTTTGAAGACCTGATGTCTTTCTATATTAAAGCCTTCCATCTTCTAGGTATAGTAGTAATAATTGAGGCCTTAGAAGGGAATGAACTGAAATACCACCTTAATTATAGATCTGCTGACACTCAGAGCTGCTTGCTTGTTTTGGGTTGGATTTGATGTCCACCTACACTTTCAATTCGTCTACACTTGGGCTAACAAGCTCCAAGAGCTTTTGCTAACAAGGCTGCCCCAAGGACATTTTGTTATATTGCTGATGGATTCTGTGGGTGGATAGTACAGAATGCAACACTCGATAAGCAGCAATTTTTTTTTAGTTTTGTATTAGTTCATAGCGCCTTTTAAGCATGTTTCCTGCACTCTGTCTCTATGTCAAATGCAGCAGAATACAAGCTGATAAATCCTGAATATTATTATTGTACATAGCACCACACTTCTCTTGACACTGGACTATCCAAAATGCTATCAGACCTGATGCTTTTCTGTACTTACAACATCTTACAATCTAGGAAGAGGACAATTCTTTCTCCCCATAGAAGTCTGCACTGCATGTTTTGCTTCTCTTTTGCATGCCCTCATTTAACTGTGCTTTGGAGTGACCTCTGAGCACATGGACTGGGTTCCTTTTGGAGGAAACTATCTAGAGGAGCAGCCCCCAAAGGGAAAGTCAGTCCAAAGAGCTAGGCTAAAGCTAACCTGAAGTAAGGCCCTCTGAAATGTGTGCAGAGTGGATGTCACATCCTCAGCCTTTCCCTCCAGATCTGCTGCAGTTGAGCTGTCTGGATTGCTGATACAGACATAGCTGCCATACTCTTCTCAACTTGTTTTTAATTTAAAGTTTATCAAACCTTCTAGGAAGGAGAGGTGGAATCTGCAGTCCGTCTTCTATCGTTGCTGTGACAACTTCAATTTGAAGTCTAATTTAAAAAGTAGGCAATGCTTCGAATACTTTTTTACTTCTATTATTCCCTCTCTTATTGTCTCCCACTTCAGCGCCTCTATGGAGGCAGAGTAGCAATAATGTTGCAGCTGCCCTTTCACTGTCTTCTAGACCATTGATGATTCGTGGACCACACAGCAGGAGAGGAGCTCAGAGCAGGATGACCACTGCATTGGGATGGGGTTGCTGAGGGCTCTGTCCTGCGGGATCTTGGAAATATCTAGGGATGAAGACTCCTGAAATTGTCCCAGTGCTTGACTGGCTCCAGGGCAGCCCTGTGTTCTTTGCATTCTGCACAGGACAGCACAGGCAGGAAGACCTTGAGCCAGAATAACTACAGCCAGAGGAGTCTATTGTCCAGAGCTTGATCCAAAGTTTGTTGTTCAATCAGGAGAACTGGTGTTTCAAAGACAGACAGACATCCCTAGGATACTAACCATAGACCTGGTAGAGCTAATCAACAGAGAAAGCTGAAGGACAGAGTGCATCTTGTGACCAGCCCATACCAGCTTGCAAGGACCTTAGCCAGTGGCTCCCAGGTTAGGGTATGTGGCTTGAACCCCCTTCTGGAAGGGGGATGCTCAAGCCCTCTACTTCAGAAACTCTGCAAGTCTTCCTCAAAAGCTTCCTGCTTGCTCCTATCTACACTGGCACAGTGATTCTTGTTCTCTGATCTGCAAAGTAAGCCATCTTAGATGGGATGGTGTCCCCTTACCAGAAGGCCTCATGCCTGGTGAATGAGGCACTGCCTTGGTGCAGGTTTGAGCCCCTCGGGCAAAAGAGAGAATTGAACTGAATTGCTGATGCCCTTGGCATGTGGTGTGATAAACCCTTGGATAAATAAGAGGAGGTGGGACTTCGGGCTGTTTCTATCCCAGTCTTCTCTTCCAGAATGGTCTTAAAAGAAAACCACAGCTGCCTTCCCCTTTTGTATGGAGTCTAATGGCTTTTGTGGGCTCTGGGACCACCAAGAGGACTGAGCTCCTGAAGAAGACTAGGGCTGTGTATGGGCATCTGGTTGCCCCAAGCTGCTCAGCTGTGGTGAGCCAGATACCCTGTGCCCATGAGTGACACTTATGGTACCCCCAGGTAGTAGTTATGCCTTTCCTCTACAAGAAGCGAATCAGGCCTGCCTGGGAGATTTACCCAGGAGACTGCCTGTTCTTCTCACCTGCTCCCTGCTGTCAGGACTACAGCAGGGACTGTCTTGCTGTTTAATAGCTGGCATTGAGCAACATATAACAATTCAGGAGACATGGAGACAGTTTGACTTATACCATCTTTTATCCTGAGCTGCTTAATGTGTTGACATGTTGGGGGATGCCATTTGAGGATGCCGTGCTGAAAGGGGCAGATGCGAGAATAATCACAAACCAGAAGAGGCTGAATGTTCTGCCCAGCTGCTGAGACCCACGTGGAGCATCATTTCAAATGGTCTCTGTGCTTTCTCTGTATTTGGCTAAGTGTGAAAACAACTTCTTGTAATCTTATTCTCTTTCTTGCCAATCATATCACCCTGCTCAAGGCCTTTTGTAGAAATTAGGTCTCTGCAGGAAATGGATAATGAGATCTGTTTAACCTTTCAGCAGAGCAGAAGCTATGGAAGCACACAGTTAAGGGGAATGAGCTTTAGCTTAAAAGGAAAGCCAGCTGCTAAATAGCAAACCAAAACAGCCAATTAATATACGTAGCAGAATGAGGCAATATAATGGGAGAAAATAATTGGAGAGCGTGAACTCTCATTTGCCAAGATTTGGGGCACTGTTGCTAAATGCAGTATCAATATTTTTGCAGCCTGTCAACAGTTAGTGTCAGATCAATGCTCGCTTCTCACTGGTGTGAGAAGGGTCTTTCTGTCAGCTATGATGGGAGAAGTCAGAGGCAGCAATCCTTTAAACAGTGCTGAGGCTTGTATGAGTTACTGTCCTGTGTACTGCTGTGAAAGCATCCCTGACTCATCCCACATGGCAGTGGTGCCAGCAGGTGGGAGGGGAGAACAGTAACTCTGGGCCATAGACAGGGACAGATGATTTGCCATTAGTGGACAGTCACTCTGGCGTTTTTTGTGTGAAATGTAAGTGATTACCACTAGTAATAAAAAGGGTTTTCTTCATGGTACAGGTCTGAAGTCTACTGCTTACCCGGGTTATGTGAGCAGCCACATTAGGTTCATGGCAGGCTGCCTTGATCCGGATAAGTCACCCTTCTGACTTTCCTTTACCCAGACCTGCTTGCATTCACAATCTACACTCACCAAACCCTGCCAAACCTGGAGGGTAACATTTTAGATCCACTTCGCATGCAAGGGCAGAGGCAGGTGTTGTGCAATGAGGGCAAGGCCACAGAAGGGCAAGTTAAGCTGCCAGTTCTCCAGGTGCTTAATTCAACCGTGGTCAGGGACCTGCACGTAGGCAGAAGTGTCCACAGGAGTGCGATCGCAGGAGGTGAAATGAAGGAATGTCCTTTGAATACCCGTGCTGTGCTGTACCTGTTTTGGTCAGGTCCTCCTTTCCCAGGGCTCAGCTCAGCCTCGCCTGCTGCCTCTTTGGGTCTGGCCCATCACCTCCCTTCCCAAATTCGCTCAGGTGGATATTTGGTTGGCCTTACTGCTGGGAGTAGTTTAACTTAGGTGAGGTGATTCATTATGAGAAAGCTGGGTACGTGCTTCTGGCTCTCCTGGATTGGGGTACAGAATAAGCACACAGTGTTAAGCCATAAGTTAGCATGACATCTGAACACGAATATTTGTCTTTACAGAGTTCATGCAGAAAAGTAGCTCTGATCTACAGCACTTCCCATGAAAGTTAAGGTGTACTTTTTATTCCTGTGTTACAAACTCAAGTTCACAATAATTTGTGATTATTCTCTGGAAATCTAGGGAAGCTTCCTATTTCACAGGCTCTGTAGCAATGGGAAATGAGACTTCTAATAGAAACCTCAGAAACTTAGTTTGGACTAGCTCTTGTTTTGTGAAGGGGGTAAAAAAGCACCATTATATGAACCTTTTGCTGCATATTTGTTGGGATCGGATCATGTCTAAAGAAACTTTGCTGTCACTGAGATCAAAGGGGAATGCTTTCCCTTCTCCATTCTTTTAAATCACTACATTGCTAAAACTAATCTATTCCCTGTCAATTGTTTGGAAGGCAGTTGAACTCATTTCTCATTACAACCCATTATAAGTCACTCCTCATTTCAATCTCATTTAGCTAATTCAGTCATCAAAGGATTGCAGGAGGCATAAAGTATTTTATTGATGCATTTAGCTCTTTACAGAATAATAAAAAGTACTGAACTTCTTAGGTCTATCTGTTTGCAGATGGTTCTTGTGATGCAGCGAAAGGCTTCATTCCCTCCTATGGAAGGCAGAACCATTAAAAAGGAAAATCCAAGCAGCGAGAGACTCTCTAGGCTTGTGTGGGAGATTGATGAACGATCTGACTTGTTTTCATATAATGTGTTAAAACTTTCATCTCTTGACACCATGCTGAATTTTTCAGGACTTCATCAAATTAATTTTAATTTACAGAGCTGACTGAAGGAATTGAGGTCTGATAAAAAATGGCAGGAAAAATATCAAGTAATTCTGAGGTGGTTTCTATTTAACACTTCAAATGGTAAATAAGCAAGGAATTATATGATCAGTCCATGTAACAGATGTTAATGGACAATTAATAGGATGAATGTAATTATGCATATTTGTAAGCCTCTGGTTCCATATATCTACTATAAGAAGTCATATTTCTTCCAGTATATTGAACAGCTTAAATGTTCAACAAAGATGCTTCTTGTGGGGGCAAAGGTTACAGCATTTACTAGTGAGAGCAAGTCTTGATTTTCCACAGCTGTTGCCTGCCCCCAAAGTGACACTGACTCCTGCTATGGCATGTGTCATCCCGCTCCCCTAAATATCCATGGGAATACTTTCATTTACAAGGAGGGCAGCAGAGCCAGCTACTGAACTTTTCTTCTTGCCTGATTGCAGTTTATCCTTCTGTGAAATAGTACAGACTGTCTGGGGGTGTTGGGAAACTTCATTAATTATCTGCCCATATGCAGATGATTTCTGTTATGTAAAGCTGAAAGTAGGGATGTCCTGGGTCCTTCAAGATGACTGTCGCTTTCTGTGGTTTAGTTGTTCCTGGCCTCAGGTGATTAGAGGAGCGATTGTGAGGGACACCTCCGTGGCAGGAGAAGACCAGCAATAGACACTTGCAAAGACTGATCTCTGCCACAACACCAAGGCATCGACTATTTTCTTTAGCAAGAAAGTGCTGGTGGTAAAAGGGTGCAAAGTTTGGTGGGATGAAGCAAAAGCAGGAGAATATGCAAAATGTGAAGTTGGGTTTCCCGTCTGGTAGCATCCCCCGACTGCTTCAGCTGAGGTGCATTGCCTCTGTTTACATCTAGCTAGCAAATTTAATAGCGCTGGGGAATGGGATGTGAACCGGATCCTGCGGGGTGAACCAAGTTCAGATCAAAGGGCTGATCCTGGAAGTGCTTGACGAAGTTTCTTCTTGTCTTCTTCCCCTGAGAAGAGAGGTGGGGGGGAGAGCCCTCAAGACAGCGGAAGAAATGAAGGGCAACAGGCGCAGGCAGGTAAAAAGGGGCTCAGATGGGAGGCTTAAATGAGAAGTCTGTCCATTGCTAGAGAAGAAGGGTAGAGGTGAGGAAGATAAAGAAAAATTTGAGAGCTCACATTATGATGAAGATTCAGGGATATTTGATGTTGGGATACACTAGGAGAAGCACTGTTCTTCTCAAAGGATGGGCTTCATGTGTGTAGCTGGAGACTGTGCACTGAGGATAGCAGAGGGGATGAGAGCATTAAATCACAGACCAAGAGGAGAATTTTGGTGCAGACCCATGAAAGCTTCATCCCTGACTTCCGTGTATAGGAAGAAAAAAGTCAGATAAACATGGATGCTCTGATCCATAGAGAAATGTTAGGGGGTAGACTGCAAGTAAGTGCCACTATTAATGAGAGCAGTAATCAGGCAGGTTTTCAGTAAGTAAAATCGATCAGTAGAAAAAATCATGTGTAATTCAAGCCAGGAAAAGATACTGCTGCATTATTTGCATACTAATAAGCTGTCTTTAGCATAAGCTCAGCGAAAGCTATGAGTCTTTCAGGTGAGAGGAGCTGTTTATATCCAGTTTTACAAGACACATTAAGCACTAGTGGCATCATGTCGTCTGGCATATGTTACAGATCCAGCCCAGCGGATAAGATGGGCTTTCTCTCTACATTAATATGTCAAATGGTACTTTCAATTTAACAGCACTACACTGTCATTTTCAAACTTAGCTACTGCCCTGTGCATTTGTGTTGTATTATAAGAGACATATCAGGGCAATTTTAAAAACAGTTCAGTAACAATGCCATCGCTGGCTTATTGGTAGCAGTCCCACTTTGAATGCAGATACAGAAAAGGGAGGAAGAGAGAAAAAACATCTCTGTCCTTTCGCTGACTAGTAGCTGATACTTCAGGCCTTACAACCTCAGGGTGCTCCTGATGAGAAAATGGTGACGAAGAGCTTTGGTGGCACCTCTACAAAACAAACCCCTGTCTCCTCCTCTCCTGGCGGTAGGATAACCAGCAAGCACATGGACATCCTCCTAGCTAAAACACTGGCATGCTTCCATCGCTCTGGGCTTCAACCAGGGGAAAATCTTTAACATCGAATCCACATCAGCTGTAACTGTCACTCTGAGCCTGCGTGGAGCACATGGGATTTCCTTAGGAAGTCATGCAAGAAACCGGGCCCTGCCATATCCTCTGGGTTGTGCTCCGTGCACCTTGTTCTGAAATGCAGATGATGCCCTGGAGATCTAGGCACTCAGCTGAATACAGACATTACCTTGCTTGGAAAGCAGGCAGAGGGAAATCGAGAGGTTTCTGCAGGCTCAACTTCCCTGCGTAGAGACCCCCTCAAAAGGCCAAGCAATTCCCCCCCCCCCCAGTGCAAAGGACCCCTTGGAGCAGGGCACCTCCGCGCAGTGACACAGAAGTCGCGTGCTTCCTGTCAGCGCTGGTGGATTTTACTCCATTACCCCATCAAAGGGGGAACATGTGCAAACCAGAGCGCATCGTGCCCTGGTGATGGTGTGGCGGTCAGTGCAGATGGGATCCTGGCTGAGGGCGAGCAGCTGGTGGGGCTATGCCAGACGGGTGCTCAGGGCCACCAGGATCCAGGGAGTGCTTGGAGCCACCAGCTCACCCCCCGGCTTTGCTGGCAGCGAGACAAAAACTTACCTGGAGCAGAGCTGCCCACCTGCAGGTGATGATTACAGAAGTATGGAAGGAGGCAGCATAGTGTGGATATCCTGGCAATGGTCTAGGATTTCATGGGGGATGGGGTGCCAGATCTTTCACATACCCCTGCGGGAGGACTCCCAGGCTGCTGTGGTATACATTGCTCTGTGTTTCAGGGAGAACGTGCGCATGGATGAGGCATGGGAATGGGATCAGCTGCTCCCTCTATGGCTGGGGCAGTTTTCCTTACATAAACAACACAGCTTTGCTGGGCCTCATATTCCTCACCAGGAAAATTCATATTTGTCTTTACTGACCATATATTGGTGTTTCAAGGTTTTTGTACTTTATATCTGCAGTGAGCTATGAAACACTATGAGGACAATTGCTACACTAGGGTAGTCGGTTTTTTTGTCTATTTGTCCATCTGTGCTGGATTTTCCTGTACAGGAGTTCTCTGCTGTTGCCATACTTACTGTGCATCTGCATGGCTGCCGGCACTTGCAGATAGTCTGTGAGTAAATGCTGCTGTTCCACTTGTTAAAGAATAACAGACTTTTGTAGAACTTCATTAGCCCTTATTTTCCACTATTTTATTGATTTCATTGTGATACAGCAGGCTTTTTTCATTAAATATACTTAATGAAGCGCTTTGCAAGATAAAAAGGAAAAAATTGCTAGCCCAGAAAGCAGTTCAGATCTTGTTATCATTGCTTGAGGACTGGAACAAGCTGATGCTATTTAGGGAGACTTCTCCATTCAAGGGCTTGAATGCTGCTTCAGGCATCCTGGAGTTTTCAGGAGAGGCAGGAAGGATGAGAAACTTCTGCAGTATCACCTCTGATAAGCTTGCCAGGCACAAAGTAAATGCAGTTGTGCACAAGATGGCAATGTTCTCCAGAAAAAGGACCTTTCCTTCCTTCCTTGCTACGGTCTGCCTGTGTACTTTTAGACATAATGCTGGTTTCAGTGAAATATCAATGGCAGCACTTGAGATGCTCGATTCTGCTGTGTGCGGGATTGAAGTCTCTGTGAATACATGCAGTGAGATATGCACGCCAGCTCTATGTTCAAATATGTCTCGCTGCAGGCATGTGTAAATCTGTCCCACAGGTTTCTAACAGCTTTAGCTAACACACTAGACAGCAACTTGTTTTCCCTGTGTTCTGACCTGACTATTATTGCACATAAACACGGTGTCTATAGCATTAACTTCGCAAGACTATTTTTCAAGAATAAATCTGTCACCATGTTGATCACAACAGCTGGACATACACACTTCTGATTCATCCATCACCATGGCTCCAGGCGCCTTGTCCACAAAAACATCACATCTAAATCAGTTTCCAGAAAGAACTTGGATCCAAATCCAGTAAAGGCTGAGGAATGGGCTCAGCCTGTCCATAGCAAAGCAGTCCCATCCCAGTGTGTGAGATATGTGAAAGTCTTCACAGGACTGAAGTGTGCCAGTTCCTCGTTGTCGTCCCTGTCTGAGGTAAGAACATTTCCATGCCTTTCTCTAGAAAGGTCTACTTCTCTTTTGGAGAAATACCTACATAAATAGATGGCTTTTACTGGGTGAATTACATGGGTTAAGCATTAGGACTCTCCTGATTTAGAGAGTAGAGAGTACCCTGGACCAGGAGCAGACACCTCTAGACTGAGAAAACTGTATTGAGTGAAGAAGCTGAGGGCTAATATCTGTCAGCAGTGTTTAAAAAGACCCAGAAACTTAAAAACCAAAAAAGTTTGTATTGGATACTGTGTTGGTTTGAAAGAAGAATATTGATAAAATATTAATCCAAATTGATTATGCAAATATGCGAGAGTCCCTTCACAGGTCTTCGATTTTCTGATCAGCTTCAGGAAAGTCTCTGGCTTGGCACTGCAGGTACCAGTCTGGATGGGTGGCTGCCACACCAGCAGACAGCCTGAGCAGAGGCATGAGAGCCTCTTCCCAGTCCCTGCGGACATCGGACCCCTCGGTAGCCACTGCTGCAGAGCAGCAGCACTCAGTCAGTCTCCTCGTAGCTGAGCCACAGGCGAGGATGTTGCCACACAGCTGCCACCGCTGCCTCTCCCCACTGCAGCTCTGCTCCCTTGTTTAACCGTGCGGAGGCACCGGAGAGGGCTCTTCAGGACAGCAGCAGAACTTGCCATCTCCACTAGCGAAAACTAATTTCTAGACTTGGTAGGGCACATCTAGGCCCTAGTCCTGTGTGTTGCTCAGCAACTGAGAGTCAAGCATCCCCCACCTGAATGAACAGTGGTGCATAATCGAGGAGCTTTTCAGTGTCTATCACTCGTTGAGAAGACTAGGAGGGATTTTAGCCCTAATGTGATACTTCTTATTACGCTCTTGTCCCAGCTTTCTGGTACAGGTGGTGATCCAGCTCATCTTCATGGGTTCATCTTCCTCTGTTCTTCCTGAAGACATATTTGTGCATGACAGTATTGCTTTGTTTACAGAGGAAGAAACTGTCCAGGTTGACCCTCAGTTTTTTATGGCCAAAACCCCCTCAACCTCACCATCAGGTATGATGATGAGGAAAGCAATATCAATCCGCACAGTTTACAAATCAGAGCTGGACTCTGGATGGACATGCTGAGAAATGGCCAAAACCCATTTCGTTCTAGGACCTGCCTAGAACTACTGGAGCACACAGCATCCAATATACGCGTTAATAATGAGAGTGGCAGGGTGGACATCTCTCCTTACATTCAAGGCTGTGTGGTCTCTCAAGTCTTAGGATCTAATGCTGTGGTTTGCAAAGCTGTAGTGCTGTTCTGTGAGATTTCAGGATTCTGTGTCTTGGTGGTCTGCTTTATTGCTTGGAACATGGATAGTCACTCAGAACAGAATAAAAAAATATTTTACCAAGCAATAAGTGAAGTCCCCTGAGATGGACTGGCCACTGGGCAGTTTGCCCTCTCCTTCAGAGCCCTGCCCAGGTGGGATTCTGCAGTTTAGTTTTCTAAGCTTTGTTTTCTACTCTGCAGTAGGCACGATCCACAATTTATGCTTTTCCCATGGAGCAGAAGGGCTCTCCAAGGGCACGTGCATGGCATGGGTGTGCACGGTGGGCCAGGAAATTTCTAGGTTCGGGCACATGCAGTGCCCATAGGACCTTACCGCCTGTGCCCGCAGGCAGAGCACCCCGTACATCTCTATTCCTGTACGTGACTGACATTCTGTTATTAGAACCTCCATAGAGCTTTTCAAACCTTAAATAACCCAGCCTCATAATCACTCTGGGAGGTAATTAAGCCGCCCGGTTATCAACAGTGGAACTGAAATGTGGAGTTGGGATCTAGATTTTGGATGAGATATCCTTTTCTTTTGCAGGCCAGGTCACGAAACATTAATACAAGTGGTGTGGACCAGGATTTCTGCTTCTGTCATGGCTCAGCATCAATACTTGAGTTAGATGTTTAGGAAGCTCCGATTTCCCAGCACTGTTCTCAGAATATCTTCCCGTAAGACAGAATCCCAATGTATCTTGTTAGAAAAATGAACAGAACAGAATGTTTTAAAAAATCTGAACTGTACCTAGATCATGGTAATTTGGAGAACATCACAGGCATGTTTCTGTGTCTCGATGCAATGCTAGTGTCTCTCTTTGTATCAGGTTTTAGCCTAATCTGTGATGGACTGAACTTTTTTTTTTTTCTTTTTACCATGGCAACCTCACTATGGTGATTTCAGGACTAGGGAGCTTTATATTTATCTTGACCAGCATGAAGAAGTCTGAGCCTCATTAACTGAGCAAGGTGGATGGATAGCATATGGAACACACCGCACACGAGACGGCACTTCCCTTCCCAGGGCAACTGGGTCATTGTATTATCTACACGAGCTGCAAGTTTCCTTTTGGAAATACTGAGTTGCTAACTGTTCTTTCTGTCCCAAGGGAAGAAAATCCAGACAGATGGCTTCAGAGAAACCTTGCATCTTTAAGGGAAGATACCCTCCTGGAACAATAATTAATGCTGGTGGGATTTTTTTTTTTTTTTTTTAAATTTTTTTTTGAGAAACTTGGAAAGAATTCAGTATCACCAGAGGGCATTAACACAGAGCCTTGCAGAGGACAGAGAAAGATAAAGAGGGGAAAAAATAGCTATCACAAAACAGTGATCCTATTAAAATGACACTGAAGAATTCTATTAGTGCTCTTTGCCCCCTCGCCTGCCTGCCTTCGAAGATTCGAGGCGAAACACAAGTGCTTGTCAGTCAGACAAAGCCTACTAATAATCTCTGCTAAAAGGTGACATTCACACATTGCAGAGGGACACATGGAGCTCCGGGCTGACCACGTCAGGAGTCTGCCGGCAGAAAAGCTGCATCTGGCTGTGGGCACCAGCACTCCGCGCTGCCTGGAAGGGGATGGTGGGGCAGACGTGGGCTTGGGCCGCTCACCCCCCCGGAGGCTCAGCAGCTCTGCCTGTACGAGTGGGGCTGAGCTACTGGAAGAGCAGCAGCGATACTGTGGCAGCGTTGCCTCCACGGCAAAGGAGCTGGTGTTAGGCGGGCTTTATGTGAGGACCCTCAAGCACTGGGCAAGTGGGGTGGACTTCATCCTCACCCCACCCCAGCTGAAACACCTTGCTATGCTGCTGTCCCAGGGTGTCCGGTAAAACCTCATCCATATTTAAATACCATTGTTTGAGCTTTGGATGTGTTGATTCTTATTGTTGGTAAGGATTATTAGAAGCACACAAGTATAGGGGAAGAAAAGCTAAATCCTAAGCTAGTCTTTTCCAAAAAAAAGTAACTACTGTCTTGGGTGTGCTGCTTAGTTTGGTACTTTGTGCTATATCCCAGGGTTCCCCAAAACAGTGGTGACCTTGGGAGCCACGAAAACTGAGACTAAAGATTGCTCTCTACCCAAGATCACCAAGAAAATGCAAGACCTCTTTCCCCACTAGCAGCTAAACCTTCTTATTTTCACTTCCTGAACTTGTTCTGCCAGTATGTTTCAGCAAATGTCTGTTTATGCAGGAGCATCTAGTGCACTGTGCACAGGATTAAGAATGTATTCTTTTCTTAGACACATTCAAAATAAGTTTTGAATTCTATTAATTTCTCTCTCTCCTAGTTTTTTTAGTAAGAAAACCTATTTGGATCAGGATCAAAGGGATAGTTCATTGCTCTTTGTAGAAAAGCAGATTCTCTTTTACCTTTGGAAATTACTAAATGTAGCACAGAAAACTCGTACACCATCTTGTCTGCTTTACTCAGCAGAGATAATGTCTCAGCTGGAGTACTTTGTGTAGCATTGGGTGCCGCATTCCCAGAAAGATGCGGACCAGCTGGAGTGAATCCAGAAGGGAGCTGCAGGAAGGATCAGAGGGCTGGAAATCACAACCTACCAGGAAGAATGACTGCATTGGGGTTGCTTTGCATAAAGGAAAGAAGATTAAGGATGGGGGAAGGGAGAATGATAATATTCCTCAAATATGCAAAAGACTGCTGCTGAGAGAAGAGGAAAAATTTCTTCTCCCTGGTGGAAAGCAGAAGAAATAATGGGTTCAAATTGCAGCAAGGATAACTTAAGTTAGGCATTACGAAAAAGCTTTCTAACAGGAAGAAAAATGAAGCACTGGACAGGATTGTCTGAAGAGACACGTTACAGACCCCACTGGGAGTCTTTAAAACCAAATTAAGCAACTGTTCCTCTTGGGCAAAGGAAAGGAACAGATGACCTTGGGAGTTAAAGGGACTATTATGACATTTTAGAGGAAAGTAATTCACCTGGAAATTCAGCTACTGGTAAAGAGACAAGTTGAAAAAAAAAGAATAAAGTTTTTATTAATGCTTTTCTACATCTTATAAACTTTTAAAATCATCCTTTCAAGCCTCCTAAGATTTACTAGGTATGTCAGTATTAAAACATTAGAAGGTGACACAAAAATAACAAAATGTAAAGGGGAGACGTTTGTAGGTTTCAGTACTGGACTGCACTTGGCAGCTCTGAGCCACTGACTTACCCAGGGGCACTTGGAGCAGTATCGCTCTCTGGAAAGCTCATCTCTTTCCAGATCATTCAAGTGAGGAAGGCAGATTTCCTTCCTGCCTTCTTCAGGGGGCCTGGCGCTGCCAAAGGTGGTTCAGAGAGTATTATCGGCGCAATCCAGGAAGGAGAATTACACCTGCTCTAAATGGTGGCTGAGCACCAAGCTGGGTACGTAAGAGGATGGAAATGGGAAGAGACGATAAGAAGATTGCCAAGTTGGCCACTGCAGCTGAAAACACACTGGCAAACTTCCTCCCCTGCCTCTCTGCTGCGACCTCTCAATCACCCTTGGTACAGCCCTTGTAACGCTCTGCCAAATAGGATTACACTCCGGCAGAGGGAGAATTTACACATTCCATAGGACTTGATGAAATAGCAATTGATAAGGACACACCACAGTATTAACTGGAAAAAATCCATATATAGTAGGGGCAGGAGGGGTGGCTGGGTGGGAAAAGGAGAGTTACACCCCCTGTTTGGTTGGTTTTAAGCCCAAGCAACCTTTGCCTGTGTGCAGGGAGTCCTCTCACAAGCCTTGTGCTTGTTGGAATTTAATTGCTTGCTGATCATGCTGCTGGCGAACTGGTGCAAATAGAGATGATCCCTCATTAATGCAGAAGCTTACATGAGACCAGCTCCAAGGAATAATTTCAATAGTGTCTAAATACTCTCTGGTCCAAGTTTCCTTACCCAGAATGCCATTTTATTAACATATCTGACAGAAAAAAGTCAGCAAGTAGTCTGTCTGGGAGCTGTCTCCTCACCCTCTAGGTATTTTTAAAAGTAGGTCTGTGAGTTTGTCTTAGAGGGTATTTGTGGCCTGGAACTGCGTGGAAATACATTTGGAGACACATCACCAGTCGAGAGGTCAGAGGGCCAACAGCCGCTATTAATTGCCTTGCAGCTAGGCAGGAGCCAAAACGCTACCCTTCGGCCTCGCTCAGCCAGAGAGAGCATAGCACATCTGTAAACAGCTGTAAAGAGCTGTCAGGGAAGGAGAAAGCTAAACCTACCTTTTGCTTTTTGCCTTGGGTGGAAAAAAAAAAAAGGAAAGAGATCAACTCGCAGGAAGCTACACGTGGATTACTTCTCTTCCTCTTCTGAAGCCAAAGACATCAGTCGTCTTTTGCACAAGACACGAGCCGCATGTTGAGACACCTTGTGATTATAAACTCACCTCAGCAAAATTACTGAGGGTCAAAGAATTTGGGGAATTGCGGGATGATCTGATTGGCAGGACAATTAGGTACAGGCTGTGTTCTTTCATTTCTGCTGGAAACTTGGTGTAATTACAGCTCCTGTCTCTGGCCTGTGTGATGCCGGAGGTCGGATGAGGTGATCAGAATACTCCCTCTGGCCGTAAAAATCTATTAACCTCGCTTTGCACCACGCGCAGCTCAGGCACACAGAAATTCAATACCTGTCCACCATCTGAAAGCTCTCTTGTCAAGGAGGAAGAAATAGAAGTACCAAGGTGAGCAGGGTTTCTCTCCAATTTTTCCATTGAAATTGCTGGAGAGAAGCTCCCAGGCGAAGGGTTCAGCTTCGAGGCACAGCTGGGTTTTGGAGGCTCTGCGGCAGGCATAGCTGAACTGGGAGCCCTGGGAGGAGCGGGCCCCACAGCTGGGGTGCATTGCAGAGCTGCTCAGCAAGTGATGGACAACCATGGGAGAGGCGTGCCACAGGGATTCCCATGCTTACTGAAGGTGCTGCTTTCCTTATTTAAAGGGGATGGAAAAGGAAAATCTGGTGGAGGCTTGCTACCCTTTCTTATAAAAGGAAAGCTCTTGAGCACAGGAAATTAGGCTGCCCCAGAAACAGGCCAGAAAATCACTGTACTCCAGAGACTGTAATCTTTATTTTTGCACATATAGGGCAGAAGGACTTTTTGAGTGAGGATCCTACTTATTTATCAGCTTTCTTAGGGGGTAGTTTTTGGAAAAAGGGGCTAGTGAGAGCTTCTAGTTAATTTGGTAATCTGCCTTACTGAGTGGGAGATTCATCTGCCTTAAGTTAGGTATCTAAAGGTAAAAATGTCCAAGCCTGAGCCAGCCAGACTTTTACTCCCTTTGTGATTGGTAGGAAAAACAGAAAAGATGGCAAAGGCAGATCAGATTACTCGCCCTCTGGAGATGCCCATTTCCCTGCATCATCTATACAAGGAGTCTCGGGTGACCACTTCAGGCTTCAACACCTGACTTACAAGAATCCATAGTTAGGTGAGATTCCCAGCAGCCATCAGAGTAAAACTGCAACGCTTTTCACAGATGATGTAAATGGCATTAGGGAAAAAAAATGCCACCTAATAATCAATCATTAACTTAATTATCTCCAAGCTATGAAGTCAGACAGTTCCAACTGGAGGCCAAATCCAGCCTGTGGGCTGATTCCATCTGGCTTAGCTCTGCTTCTGCCGTGGCTACGTGATGGGATGGGAGGTGATGGGGAGCAGCTGTTAGCACCCTGGGTGAGGTCCAGCAGTTCCTAATGCCTCCTACCGTGCTTGCGCGCAGCCAAACCCTCAGCCCGGGGAGGTGCTGTGTCCACATGGCTCATGAGGGGAGTCTCCAAACAGGCATCTGGGCTCCAGGAACACAAAACAAAGCTTGGACCACCCCGTAAATTAAGTCATTCTTCTTGGCCAGAAAGAGACTTAGGAAAGTAAACATCTTGAAGCTTGTATCGCACAGCCCTGCTTTCGAAAGCCCAAATTAAGTGCTTGGATCTGCAGCCTGTGCTGAGAGGTAGCGTGTGTGCAGTTGGGGTTCATGCAATTCCCTTTGGAGGAATTTTCACAAAGAAAACAGGACTTTGTGTTTTCTGACATTTGCTTTAACTAAAAGGCATTGTGAGGACTTTTACAGAATACCAATTAGACTCACAGGTTAGCAAGCAAGAGCTATGTACTTCATGTTGGCTGAGGTCACTGCACAGCAGAAAAAAAAATCAGAGCTATTCACAAACAGCCTATGCCAGAGCTGCAAATCTGATTTCTCCACTTTAGCCAGATGAGGGTTGTTAGCAGAAGTAACATCTTTCTTTACACCAGCTGATCCAGTTAGGAAAGAGTTGACTAGCTGTTGGGCTGCGAGCAAGGTCTGAAACAGAACCTGGCAACCAGAAGAAGGGCTTCTGCTCCCAGGGGCTCATCTGGGCTTTTCTTTCAGCTACATCAGCTGGTCTGGGAAGAAATATCACCTCACTATAAATTATGACTTGCTTCTATCTCTGACAATCACAGCTACTGCAATGTTGCTCTTAATTCCTATTACTGTTCAACAATTGCGTAGCTTAGGTCCCTCTTAAAATATCCTCATGAAGTTCAGTGCTTTTTTGTTTGCAAACAGCTTTGTTTAAGTTTTATAGGTGCCGCCTGTTAACATTAGGGCCACTGATGCCATGGGATGGGTTGTGCTCTTGGGTCACCAGGGAAAACACAGCTGCCCAGCTGAGGCTCAGGGAGAGCTGGGCACTCCAACAGGTCCTGGCATAGCCCATAGCTAACGTATAACGGAGACAAAGCAATCCTATATCCCAGAGAAACCTTTCCCTATCATTCCTCTGTCTTGAGAAAGCTGTAGAGCAAAGCGTACCCTGTGTGCTGAAGCTCCTTTCCTCCATGGCTACCACACAGCAAACACACCTGCGTGGTAGGGGACTGACACTCACAGCACAAAGCGGGAGGACAAGAGGGATTCCCTGAGGCAGAGCCAGGACTCACTGAGAGACAGGCACCACCACTTTGAGCTACAGGAGGGACAGACCATGCCCTGATGTTCCTGTTCCTGCCTTCTCCAGTTAGCTTCTCCATCACCTAACTGCTCCAAAGGCCACCCCTTTCTGGCCAAATGCAAGGTTAATCCTCTGAAGCAGGAGGCTTGCTTGGGTCACCTAGTTTCATAGCGTCAGGGTGGGAGGAGAGAGGTGAGTGGTGGACTGCTCTCATTTCCCTTGAAGCACAGCTGGAGTTCTTTCACGAACAGCCCCCTAGGCATGTTCTCCTTGTGTCTTACGACACGACAGAGTGGGCCAGTGAAAACATGCATGAGGAGAAGCACATTGTAATGTTATAGCACATCTTCCCAGTGGTGTGGAACATGAAAAACCTACTTTTCAGATAGCAGTAATGCGCAGTGTTTAACAAAAATATATAAAGTAAAGCCAAGGTAAATTGAAACTATTTACTTTCAATTTTTACTCATGTTATCTCTAATTCAGCAGACAGGTTTACTTGCTGTCTCTCTCTGGTATGAAACACAGGGAATATCTCTAACAGTGATACAGCCATACACAACAGAATTTAGCCACCTACACAGCTTTAATCAGAACATCTTTCACTGTTCACAAGGGAATTTGTCCAAGTAACGGCTTTTAAATTGACCATGCTAGTGTTTCTGGGATAAGATCTCCATCATTTCTCGGCATTTGTCTCCATCTGTCACATTAACATTCCTCTGATTTGTCTCTTCTAAATGCCAGCTAACCAGGGTCAGAGGCAGCCACAACGTGGCCAAGAGGGCCTTGAGGTAGTGCAGCTCTTTCCTCAGTGCTTGGCTTGGCACATGTGCATTAGGCAACGCTTACGTGGCAGCTGAGACTGAAGCCCCTGAGAGTCCCCCAATTAATCTGCCCCTTGAACAGAAGAACAGTGAAAAATGTCATTCTTCTTGATGAATGTAGTCCTCCCACAGCTGATCTAAGTCCCAGTCCTGTAACTCCTCGCCAGTGTGTATCATCACTCTCTTTAACATTTCTATTGCTCTGCACCATAATCATGTAGGCAATGTCTGCACTGCAAACAAAAGAGGATTAGGTACCAATGCCTGGCCCTAAAGCCAAGTGGTTCATTGGGTATAGCTCCTATACAAATATACAGTTCCCATGCTGAAAGTCTACTTACCTTCAGTTCACACAAGCTGAAGGAGAGGGTAGCTGCTATCTTTTCTAAATTTTAGTCCACGTGGTCCTTAGCCTAAGTAAATTGTTTGAAGAAATAGTTGCTCTACTCAGGTTGATATGGGCATAGTGTATAGGTGTAGCATATAGTATCAAACTTCTCATTGAACTCATTATTAAAAGAACAGCTTTCAATGCTAGGAAGAGTTCATCGTCCATTAATGATAGTGTTGTTTCAAAACAATATTTGGAAAGTACATAGAGGCACGCACGTGTGCATGCACCCACTACCTCGTTCATGACCTGCTCTTTCTTAAGTTCTCCAGGCACTACATGTGAAGTGGAATCCTTATTTCTTTAAATAACTCATTTCTTCCTCTTTCAATGAACTTACTCATGCTCTTTGAACTTCAAGGTAGAAAAATCAAAGGCAGTCACTGTGTCTCTTAGGAGTTCTTGACCTACTTTGTACTGATCAGTTCTCATCTCCTACAGAAACGTGGAAACTGTGTCAGAAGGATTTACACAATAAGCTGTCAAGAATGTTTCTTCTTTTAACTTTATGTATTTCAAGAAACCTGAAAGGTATAGGCACAAACTTTAGGTACAATTGTAGGAAAAGTGTCTGTGCCAACAGATAATGTAAAAGATACCTCTGTGGGCTCAAGAGGCTACTTGAATGAGTTGTCAAGTATAATTCAGAAAAGTGTCTCTAAATACTTTCATGTTGGCAGTGAAATCAGAACTATTGCAGAGTGATTTTGTTGGCAGAGAAAGGGGAAATTTGAAAACTTGGGGGAGGGGGGGGAAAGAAAAATATTTTCCCACTTGAAGAAAAAATTCCACTCATCAGTCATTGCTTAATGGCATGAGATAAAGGCTCACAATAAAAAGTAATGACACATTATGAACATAGGACTTCATATTTTAAAAATTTTGGCAAATAATCAGAGGTCTGGTTAAGTACCGGTTAGACCACCGCTCAATCTGGCAAATGCCCATTAAATCAGTAGTCGAGGACACCGCTATGCAGAGATCGGGACAAATTAGGTTTCTTTGTGAGATAGCCTTTGAATTCTCCCCAAAACAATGAAGGAAAGCTAGTTACCTTTACAGCCTTGTTCTGTCCCCCTTGTGCTGGTTTTGGCTGAGATGGAGTTAATTTTCTTCATAGTAGCTAGTATGGGGCTATGTTTTGGATTTGTGCTGAAAACAGTGTTGATAATGCAGAGATGTTTTCGTTATTGCTGAGCAGTGCTTACACAGAGTCAAGGCCTTTTCTGCTTCTCATACTACACCGCCAGTGAGTAGGCTGGGGGTGCACAAGAAGTTGGGAGGGGACACAGCCAGGACAGCTGACCCCAACTGACCAAAGGGATATTCCATACCATATGACATGCTTCAGCATATAAAGCTGGGGGAAGAAGAAGGAAGAGGAGGACATTCGGAGTGATGGCGTTTGTCTTCCCAAGTAACCGTTAGCGTGATGGAGCCCTGCTTTCCTGGAGATGGCTGAACACCTGCCTGCCAATGGGAAGTGGTGAATGAATTCCTTGTTTTGCTTTGCTTGTGTGCGTGGCTTTTGCTTTACCTGTTAAACTGTCTTTATCTCAACCCACGAGTTTTCTCACTTTTACCCTTCCAATTCTCTCCTCCATCCCTACGTGAGGGGAGTGAGTGAGCAGCTGTGTGGTGCTTAGTTGCCAGCTGGGGTTAAACCACAACAGCCCTCCTCGCCCTCCTCATCCTCCTCCCTGGGACTTCCTTACCAATGGGGATTTCTCCCTCCTGGCAGGATCTGAGGACTATATCTAGGAATGCAAGAAGATATGAAATGACAGTCTTACAGCCTGGGCACAGTGAATAAACAACCTTCTGAAGAAGTGGCACCTTGCAAGAATAAGAAAGGGTTTTGCTCAGTGTCATTAGGGGTCAGCCTCATGGTTATCACTGTGCGCCCAGACACAAGTGGGTCACATCAGACAGTGCTGGTCACTCCTGTAAGGCTTGTACGGTTCTGTGCTAAAATGTATCATAAACAACATGCAGTGCATTTGTTGCTTGGAAATGCTGTTGCTTCTGGTAGCAAGCACCTCTCTACATGGGTAGCGGTGTAAGTGTGCTGAATACCGCCATTAAAACACCACCAGCTTTTTTGAATACAAAGAATTTCATTTTTGACATGTCCATTAAGAGGTTCAGTATCTTTTTGTGCCAGTACCTCTGTGGCCGTGTGTGTGTATTCATATATGCACGTGCATGTGTCTGCATTTTCCACGAGCTTTTATTGTGGAGACTGGACACCTGTATCTCTATGTCTCACTTAAGCAGTTTGTGGGGACAAAAGCAAGGCAAACCTGCATCATTACTGTAATCCATCCAGTACTTTTCCATTGAGCACTGCCAGAAAAATGCCTCCAGTTCAAGGGCAGAGCTTTTCACAGACTACATAGGAGAAAGTCTGCCTGAAAAACTGATTTAAAGGATGTTGGATCCTTCAGTGACAATCAACTTAAAGCTACAGCGGCAGCGGCATTGTCAGACGAGTAAGCGGCACCAAATGCAACGCTGATCTCACATTGCTCCTTTAAAAGAAGAGTGACCTGTCCTAAGCACAGAGGAATTCGTGTGGCAATTTGTCAGCGGGTTCTCCGAATAGCTTGGTTGAGCACCACTGTACAGCAGTTGCCCCATGAGATAGCATGGGTTTGCTGTGCCCAGAGCTTGTAGCACCTTTGCTCCGGGCCACCTTCTCATGCTCTCCTCAGCCCCACATTTCCTACCCGCATAGCCACTACTGGGGCTCGGTTTGGATCTTGCTCCTTTCTGCAATGTTTTCCTCCAGTTTGGAGGTGATGGGCAGGGATGAGAAGGACTATACCGTGCCTCCCGAGGCTGTTTGCCGTGAGCTCCTTCAGATTGTTGGAGCTGGACCCCATGCTAGGAAAGGAGGTATGTGACCCAGGTTGACCTTCCTCCCAGCTGGTGCGATGCCCTCTCCTCCCCTGCAGCCAGTCTGCTCTGCCACCTCCCGGAAAGACCACGAGCTGCTTCTCTGGAAGAAAAATGGATATGATAGACAACTTCCATTTAAAGCCTGCTTGTGGGAACACTTCTTGTCAGCATGATGTTGTAGATACAAACGGACATGTTCCAATGCATGCAGATGAATGCATGACACCGCTGTGATGTTCTGAGCACAGCTATTAAAATAAGGGGAGTTTGATGGATATTCACCACCATACATTAAACCTACGGCCCGCTAGAGCCATTTCCTCTCCATTTTGTGTGTGTACCAGCAGTAACCAGGTAACAGTAAACTGATTTACATTCTGGGGTGATTATCCACAGTGATGCACTCCATTAAATGGGTGGACGATGGCTTGCATTTCATAATCCATGGTGACATACTGGAAATGAAAGTGACAAAAATTATAGATAGCTTTTTGGCTGAAGATGCGAAAGAAAAGGCATGGAGGAAAGAGAGAGGCCCAGGGGCTTGCTCTTGCAAAATACCAAGCCAGGCTGCAATGTGCCGAGTGCCCCCATTTCCACTCAAGGGCTGTGAAAGGAAAGTACTGAGCCCCTCACAGGAGTGCAGGATGGAGCTCCCATTTGGGAAATAAACATTCATGACTTTGCAAATATCATTTTCTGCGGTTCAAAGAACATTAAACCAAGTGCAACCTTTGAATTTGCTGCTTTTCAAGTACTTTTCTATTTTTTATGAAGGAACATCTGTGAACATGTGTATGCCAGTGTACATTTGAGGATTTAGCTCAACATCATAGGCTCAGTTTGAAAAACAAGCCATTACTGACCCAAAGATCTTGAAGGCAAGTAATGAAGTCTGAGATGGATGGAACAAATAGAAATTGCTGAAAAGAATCTCGGATGCCTGAAATTTGTATTAGGCTGCAATTTTTTTAAGCCATAGGACACTTGAATAGAGATAAAGACTCAAACTGGGTCAGCTCACAAGCATTCAACAATTCCACATCTTTCCTCGACGGCTGCTTCTTGGGTCACAGAGTCTAATGCTGCACAGTTAAATAAATAAATCAGGCCATCATTTGTGTCTCCATGTTTCTGAGGTCAGTTGTGGGCACTCTGGGGCCCTTGGGGTTTCTGGAAGAGCCATGGTTTAATCCAGGGATACCTGAAAAATTGTTTTACTCAAAATTAGCACCCTAAACCAAGACTTAAATCAGCCACATGTCAAGACAGCCTTTAAAATCAGAAACATAAAAATGAACCCCTACAGACTTGCCTTAAAAGATAGCTCCAAACTCAACAGCTCTGAAGTCTAATCAATGCAATATAAACATCTTTTGAGCAAAACATACTGGTGAAAAGAATGTTTATTGTGTTACAAAAATCAGTGCAATCTGCAGGGACTGAATCAAATAGCTGTACAGTCTACCCTGTGATTCATTTTGCTTTAATGAGTAAGGGATGCTAGGATGAAATGGAATATACATGTAGCTGGAATGGTTGGAATATACAAGGTGAGAAAATATAATCACTTTTTTCCAGCTTGGAATCTGACAGTGACATATGTTTTTCACTGCTTTCATTAATATATCAAAATGTTTCTGTCATGTGGTGAAAACCACTAATTCATGAAAATGCAGATTAGATGCCACAACCCCTAAACTAACAGAGAACCTTTCATTTAGGTATAATTCTGAAATACTACCATCAGCCAGTCTTCTGCTGGCATGCAGGATTTGCTATCATCATTCACACATATATTTTTGTGTGAGTTAGACTTGCAGCTCATATTTTCTACGTATTTGTGTCAGTCTCTGGGCTCCTTTGCTTCAAATTAAATATATAACTGCATGAAAAAGATTGCCAGTGTCACCAGCAGCTTCTCTTTACTCTAAAGTGGAGATGAGTCAAGCAGAAATTAAATTATAATCAAGTAATACCTATCCTACATGCAACTATCAGCCCCTTACTTGCCAGAACTGAGGCAGATAACTACTTTTTTTCAGTGTTTTGAATGTTAATTTTTTGAGCTCATAATATGGGAAATGAGCTCAGTGTGTATTGTAAGGCCAGCCTTTGCCCCACGAGCTATATTCCTGCTAAGGATATGCCTATAATAGGAGAAAGCAAGCAAGTCCTGATAGTGCTCTGAGCATCCTTGAAGCTGCATGAGTTTAGTGCTTAATTCAATATACCCCAAGACACAGCAAGCTGAAGGGTTCATACTTGGTGCCAGGCTGGCTATGGCCACTCCGGTTTTGGTTCACAGCACCACACACTTGGCTGCTCTACAGCACGAGCAAAGCACGACTTCTTCTGCCTACAAAGCGCTATGGACATATCCTAGTCAACATCTGCCAGCTCTTAAGCAAATAAAGTGCACATGCGTGGAGATGAGGGGACGGGAGAGTCGCGGTCATGGCGCTGGACTGAATCTGCTTTTTGCTGTGCAGCCTTGGGCTAGTCAGAAACTAGCCCATCTTAACTCCGCATCTGAAAAACTGGGATAAAGGTACTGGCTTTTATATAGTACAAGGATGACTTTCTAAACGGTCATGACGAGTTTGCGTACTAGGGTGGTGAGGGGCCATACCAGTACCAAGCCAGAGGGAGCAAACCAGAAAGGTGGAAATGTTAAATAATATATTGCAATAACAGTGTTTTTTATTTTTTCTAACTAGGAGAATTTCTAAAAGGACAGTAAAGTGATGGCAATCAGCTCGTCACATCACAGCCCTCCTTCTCTCCTGTGCTGTCACTGTGCACCCACTGAATGAATAGGCAAACCCAACCTCATTTCAGCTTGGGACACGGGCTGTCAGTCACTTCTGACAACAAGCATTTGGTGCCCATTTTTAGCAGGATTTTAACAGATCAATCTTTATCTGGTGGTTCAAAGAAGCAGTTCCATCTGCGTGCAGCTTGGTACTTGCAAACGCTGCGCTTGATCTTTAAACGTATCATTGTTCTGAGTCACAGGCTGCTTCTGTTTTAATGTAGGTGATCTGATTCACCAAAGTGAGTTAATAATATAACTGGGGAAAATTAAGTTCCTATTTCTATGAAAGCATAAATGTTATCTGAGACGGTGACATTTACGATTCAGTGAAAAATATGATTTGTTTTATATGCAGTTGTTGAGCTGCCAAGGAGCTTTTTTTATTTCTAGCAATTTAAGCTTCTCTGTAAAGTAGATGATTTAAGAGAGGCAGAAGATGCCTTTTCCTCACTGATCCATTATGTCTGCCTTTCCCTTTACTCTTGGTCTGCAGCAGGCGAAGAAGCAGCACTGGTTAGAAATCACTGGATAAATGTCCACAGCTCATTTTTCTTTGTAATAGGAGGGAGGGAGGGAGAAGAAAACCTTACAAAACACAGAGCCATTTAAAAAAAAGAAACAGACAATTCTATCATGATGGATAACACTCACACAATTAAATAAAAATACACTTGCAATACCAAAGAACAGAGCACATTTCATTTTTATCTGCAGTGTCACTCTCCTAATAGTTTCTGTCACAAAACCTAAACAAAACAAATCTGTGAAGCAGACAAAGTCTCAGGTTTCAGGGATGCAGAGTTCTGCCAGGTGGATCAGAAAAGTAGGTCAGTGGGTCATTAATGCAAACCTAACGGGAAATAAACCCCAGCCCGCTGAAAAGGAAGAGGTTTAGCACATTCGTCCATTTGACACACTCCGTGCATATCATTTCCTCTGAAGAGGCATTGCAGTTCAAGCACTGCAAGCCAAAACGCAGATCTGAGGACATCTCAGAGACTGAAATACCTTCATCCTCTCATATTGTGTGGACCTCACAAATCGCATTACATAGGTGGTGGGGTTTTCACACTCGAAGAGCAACATATATTACAATTTCTGTGTGCGTAAGTACCCCGCAAATCATTTTCAGAAACCTATATGGCCTTATTTCTATTACTGACTGAGTCACTTAACCCTTAAAATGTTTGTCATCTTTCTATGCCCTCCAAAAAACCCAAAGTATTTTTGACATTTCATTTTCCAAGACGACGTGATAGATGCAACGTTGGGAATTTCCACCTGCAGCCTTGTACCTTTAGCCGCTTTGCAGCTTTCCCCTTATACACGGCTAGGGACATGTGGCGGGGAGGGAAAACGAGTCCCGTTCCCTTGGGCATGGTGGGGAGGACGCCATCCCGAGCTCCCGGGTGCCCTGCAGGCACCTCTTGCAGCGTAGCCCCCTCTGCAGCCCTGCATCGCTGCCCGCTGCTCGGCGGGTCCCCTCCGCTCTCACACCTGCCTCGTCCAGGCCACCCCAACGGAGAGCCACCAGTGGCAACCTTGGCCTTCTGGCTTTCTGAATCTTTTTCTTTTTGCTTAGTTTACCTCTCTTGGTATGGACCTGCTTGGGCTTTTTTGTTGTGGTAAGACTAAGTCAAGCAAATCTGGGTTTTTTTTACACATTTTTCTCTTCTGATCAAGGAATCAAGCACTTGGGTAGGGTTTTTTTTTCCATTGTTAACTTAATCAGAGTTTCTTGTTTTGTGCTGTTTTAGTTTGGCACCAAGTTTTTCCATCTCTCTTATTTTCTTTGTATCAGAGTTTTGGATTTCCCCTCCTGAAAAGCCCCTTTCAGGAAATCCAGAGCCAGTGGTTAAGAAAACTGCTCCAGCTTGGAAAGCCTTCATGATACGTTAGTTCTAGGAAACATCTGACAAACAAAATAGTCCTTTGGTGGGTAGAGGCATTAAAAAACATACAGGTAAGCAAGCACAGAAATTTGGAGTTAAGGTTTCTTATTTCTCTTCCATACAATAATTTTCTTGCACTTGTTCGACTTTTCTTTTGGCTGGCATTGTATCTTTTCTGGGCCACTTGGAAAACCTGAATGCAGACATGGCATCATAAAACACAAGACAGACACACCCCATATACTATCGTGCCTGGTTTAGCTCAAACTTTTCTGAAATGACAAGTAAGATAATCAACCAAATGATGCGTGCAGGAACAGCAGATAACCGCATACATTAAAGCAGCGTAGCACATCTCTACTCAATACCAAGGTGGTTCTGGGTGCCTGCTAACATCACGGACCCAAATGTCTTGTCCTGGCCAGGACAGCTTGTGATCCTTTGAAGGGTGAAATAATTCACCTGGCACAGACAGAGGGTCTACAGCAGGAGGAGGAACGGACACCGAGCCTCCTGGTTCCCATGCATGGTCCTCACCGTTGGATTGCATAGCGGGTAATTGGTTTTGTGTGTCTTGAAAGAGGTCTATAATAAACTAGTGGATACCTACAGGTTGTAGATACTGATTTAAATCAAAGTGATTTAAGCAATTGTTTCTAATTATGATTTCAATCATTAACAGAGAATGGCTAATCCTTGTTGGCTGCTTGTTTTAAATTTGTACTTCTAGAATATTTCCCCACACAAAGGCCTGTGCTCAATAACTGATGTGAATTTATATTTATTTTTGCAAGGCTAGAAGGTAAACAAAATCCACATGAATTTATCTGTGGAGTTATGGTTTACAAACATTTATTCAGAACCTTAATTTGTAAGTTACTTAATTTTGAAATGCCAGACAAAGCATCTCGTATTTATTAGATGCTGCTTCCTTCTTACTTACAATTTGAATGAAAATGGAATTAATTAAAATATGTGAAATCAACACTTGGTTATTGTTTGAATTATCTCAATAATGCTAACTTAGATGTGCTGTATGCATGGGACAAAGTGAATGTGCCATAGCACTTTAAGCAACTAAACAGTTTTATTAAACAGAGGAGGTACCGTTTCTGTTTGTCTAATTAAATTGATTATTTATGGTCACCTGTCTTTTGATTATCTTGGAACCAGTAATTTTCATCCTCTCACATTATTTTTTACTCACTAGTTTTTTTGGTTTTTAAGTGAGTACTTGGCTTTCAATTTAAATGAACTTGAAATTACTTGAAATGAAATCAACTTTCATTACTTGAAAAAAAATGTAAAGCAGAAAATGTTCCATTTGTACTCACAGTAGAAGTTACCTCTGATTAAAAAAAATGATTTGTCACTGTAGCAAGCCTTCCTTCCAAGTGTTTACTGAGGAACTTCCCCTAGTTGTAGGATGACTTTCTTTAAAAATGTGGCTGCAAACATATACTGCTTGTTACTTTTAATGTAATTTATATTATTCTAATATATGATAATAAATTTAGACCTTCCCTTGTGTTGTCATATTTTACATTTTAGTTTTAAACAACTAATGTTTTAAAGAGAAAAATAAGATTTAATTTCAACTGTAATATCCAGATTTCTAACGAAAAGATTAAGACTTTCCTCTAATCAGTAGAGCAAGGTGATGACACCAACAAAACAAATTTAGCAGCATTACTGTTGCCGTATATGTCAACTTATTTTATGCAGTAATAACTTGAAAGCATAATTTTATTAATTACCTCTCTAGCAGTTGAAAGTGCTTCAGACATATTCTGTTGATGAAGGGACATACTATGAGTGCAGTCTAATTTCTGCTCAAATTCTGTGTTTAAGTCCTTGTGGAAATCGAATAAAATGAAGTATTTGCTGAGTGTTTTGTTAAATTGAGAGCCAGAAGAGGGATGCCCACCAATTTAAAGAGATTAAGGATCACTCCAGAAAGTCTAAGTATTTATTTGACGTCTCCAAGTAACATGAAAATAAAAGTTGGAGGAGCAGTCAAACAAAAATTAAATCTTTGTTTTAACTAATGGGTCAGGATGCAAAGTAATAGTGATGGAAGAATGATTTGCACTGAGGTGCTGCCATTGAAGTTGTCATCTTGGCTTTAGAGGTCATCCTGGACTGCAGATGCCAATCGACTCTTTCAGTGCCATGCACAGATAGGCAGGGGCTGTGAGGCATTTTTCCAGTAGCCAAGATCCAGATTGTCATCCTGCCCCCAGGTACCCATCCGAGGACCATCTCCTCTATTGCTCCCCATTCGGGGACTCATGAGGATGGATCCTCACGGGCTGAAAACGGCCCAGTCCTGATGGAGCCAACAGTGATTTACACCAGCTGAGTACCTCTCCCTTAACTCGGCACATACCCTACTGGGGAGCCAGCAAGTGTGGGTTATACAGGGGGAATTATCTTTGAAATGGATTTCTAAAACAATGCATTTAACATATGAAAGCCTGGGAATCCGAAATGAAAGTTTTTACATACTTGGCATTCATTTGTAAGTTGGCAGTGACAGCTTTCATCCTACAGAAAACATTTTTTATCTCATGAAAGTTGAAAATAGCTTTGTGCAATACTGGTGCCTCTCGCTAAGATGAGGCTTTTCATCTGTGACCTACTTTGCTTTCTGCACAATATACCTAATGAGTAATAATGACTTCGGAAAGGGCAGTGCTAGAGGAGAATTCGAAGTAACGCCTTAAGATGCTGGCTGTGAAAACATCAAACAGAATATTTTTCATCAGGCTGAATAAAAGAATCTGGTTAAAGTACACATAAGTTTAAGAATTAAACAACACTTGGCTGATGGGTGAAGGCTCTTTGCACAAAGCGGCTGTCACGGCATGGGGCCGGTGGTCGTGCTGCGACAGCATGGCGGTGGTGCTGTCAGGCACCCCGGGGGGCCGAGCAGCACACAAGCATCCCTGCGAGCACCCGCAGCACCCACTGGCAGAGCGGCGCGGGAACCTGCCGCTGCTGATGTGGCTCGGTGGCAAGCGGGGCACCCGTGAGACTCTGCATCCCACAGCCCTTCGGGTGGGGGAGAGACCTGGAGGGAGTGAAGACCGGGGCTTAGCAGGTGGGAGAAGGAGCTGGGAGCCACAGAAGATAGGGGTACAGAGCTCCATCCCCACTTGCAGAGCTGCTCTGCCTTTTACTTGCCAGTCACTCATCAGCATGCCCCAGTCCCCATCTAAATTTGCCCATCTGCCCCGCTGCAGCCCTCCTTTACCCTCCACCACCCTCCAGCTGAGAGCCAGAGCTGTGTGACACCCACCTCCCTCTTTCCTCAGCAGTGGAGCCGATGCACAGGTCCCACTTCTCCAGTCCTCATCGGGTCCCTGGGTCTCCTTCCTTTCACAAACCCCCTGCCCACAAGCCACCCCCTCCTACTTGCGGAGGGTAAAGCTTTGCCCCTTCTCACCCTCCCTGCCCCGTTTGTTCTCCAGCACCCTAGATAATGTTTCGTTTCATTGCAGAAATCTTGGTTAGACAAAAAAGGTAAAATTTTACTTTTATTATTATTACTATGATCATTCTCCTTGTCTTTTTAGACTGGAGTACTTTGATTTTGCTGGAGTGGAAAAAATATGCTTTTTTCTTCTTGGACGACTGAAACTTTGTTAGATTGCAAAGGTAATTTATTTTATTCTTCTCAGGTGAGCTGAGAATACTCTTGGCAGCAAGAGTATTCCTTGTGAAACTGTGTAGAAGGAAAAGGATTTTATATATCAAAAAATGCATGCAAGTCTCCATTTCAAAAATCCATGCAAGCCACAACATTGCATCATTTTTCTTTCTTTCTGTCAGCAGATGCCTATGAGTTTTCACAGCAGGCCAACTTTGAATTGTATTTTGCTTCTTTGCCCATGGAGTATAATCAGAAACCTGGGGAGATTTCACGAAAAGCACAAAATGCCTCCCTGAACAACGAGGAGTAAATAAAGCAGGCCAAATGCCAGGCAGCTGAGAGGAGAGATGAGCTGCAGAAGGAAGATGAGTTGTGAGTTTGCTGTTGGCAGGCGAGGAGAGGACACAGAGGGGAGTTGTGGCCTCCTCAGCCTCCGACCTTGCCTTCAGGAAGAGCTTCTCACTTCAGGCACAGCTCAAGGCAAAGGTTGATCTGGAGGATTCAACATACAAGTGATCAGCAGGTCCAGACTTGAGAATAAATTCAATTGCATACCAATTAGTATAAACGGGTCCTGAGGAAAACTGAAAGCCATGAAAGCCATGTGAAGCAGAGAACAACAGCTGACTTCCCTCTCAATATGTCTAGTAGTATAAAGGAGTATTAAGATACTGATATTCTCAATGTTCACAGTAGCTGCAAGGCCTCTTTACAATACTGACATGATCTGAAGGGGTGTTTGTTTAAGTGAAAACCATATCCAGTGTTTTAAGCAGGTCAAGTTCAAAGCCTAGTCAATATTTGAAAAAACTGTGCAAGTTGAAGAGGCAATGAGAAAAATTAGCATGTGAGCCCACTAGAGCTTCTCTTCCCAACTGCACTTTGCATGGGGAAAATGAGGACAGTACACAATGAATTGGTATTTGTGTCCCAAATACCCAACTCCTCTGATTTTCCACAGGAAAAAAAAGAAAGAATTCAGAAACTCTTTTTCTGAGCTCTTACTTGATCGTCCTTTTTTCTAAATTGGGAAATGGAAACTTTGATTTCCCATTGTAACTTTGCCAGAAAAATCAAGAGCTAAAAGTGAGTTTTATTTAACCTAATTCCCAAACTTTTACTGTACATCCTAATTACAGTATATTACTGTGACTTGGAAAAGCTGGATACCTGATATATGTACCACAAAATATAGACTATGGGTGACAGGAGAAGCCTTTCAAACCAGTAACTAAAACTTTTTCTTCATTATTTCATTTGTTTCTTCAGTTACAAAATCTGAAATGGAAGAATGGTCTAAGTAAGTGATGTGGGGGATGGCAGGGCAGGGAAGGAAGGGAAGAGAGGAAGGACAGCTCATGCCAGCTCGGGCTGGTGACATTTAGGCATTGTTTCCCTTACGTTCCTCTTTAGCCAGCGGACTTCCAGAGAGCAGCTCAGAGCAGATGCTGTGAGTCATTTTTTGGCAGAGCCTCTGGATGAGCTACATTGGTATTTCAGTTCAGATCAGGAGTGCACTTTAGAAGGGACTATCCTGATTGTCCCCACTTACAACACTGGTTTGCATGGCAGAGCAGCTCTTGGCTTCCTTCCAGCTGAAAACAAGCGGGACGAGGCACTCCAGGGGGGCCCCCAAAGTGCTACAGCCATGAGAGCATGCGTGCTTGGCATGCAGGACTGACCAGGCCTAGTCTGAGATAAAACGTGTGTAATGTGGAGATGTGGGCCTCAACACTGACTTGTTTTGCTCTGTAGATCCATGTCTGTGGGTCCACACTACTTTTTACCGTAGGCCCAGCTTCTGTCTCTGGACATGCGGAGAGCCTAAGGAGCACCGGGCTCAAGCAGTTGAGTGCAATACCCAAAGGTAGCTGGTGTAAACATCCCTCCATGCAGCTGCAGCTGCTCTAAAAGCCAACACCATCCCTGCGATGCCCGCCAGGACACTCTCAGAAGGACATGCTGCTGCAGGGACATGTCCCAGCGTGCAAGCTGAGACTGCGCATGAGCTCTGCCATGTTCAAGAGGTGCATCAGGAGCCACAAACACTTTCACACCTTGGTCACCATTTAAACTTTCATTTGATATAGTCACAACTGTGGGCTGTCTTTAAGACAATCTGCTGGAAATTAATTTATGAAGTCAGTGCAAGAACTTGTGGATTAGTCTCCTGATCATAGCCAAGCATGCTTCCATGATTCATCCAGGTGCAAAACTCTTGCTAAGAGGGAGTAACCAAGGGCCTCGGTCAGGAAGGGTTTCTGAAGCAGGCTCATGATTTTCAGACCAGCTGATGGAGAGGAAGATGGAAAGGAAGCAAGATACCAGGTGGAAAGACAGTAAAGCTACACGAAATCTGGGTTCTGTGAGGCTAAATGACAAAATTCCCACTGATGTTAGTGGGGCCCGAATCTGATCCTTGTGAGTCTGGGATTGTTAGCCTGGAGCTTTTCATCCGTATTTGATGCAAGTAAACCAGTGGACTGAAAACTGAAACCAGACTGCAGTAGAATTCTACAGTTCTGCAAGCAGACAGGCAATAAAATGAACGTAAAAGTCAAACAATATTTATTTATTTCAGATTTTCTTTATTCTTACAAGAACATAATAGGACTTGGCTATACATTTCTGTGTTCATTTGTAATTCTAGCTGTGATACCAACTTGATACCTGAGTTTAGCCAAGAAAATGAACCAACCCCAAATTAGAACAGCAGTTTTAATCTAATGCTATTGGTTATATTTCTAAAAATATTTCAGTTATGAGACATGTTAAATAGTATTTTGTTAAAAGTTAAACACTTGCAACTCTAGACAGTAATAGAGACATACATTATTTTTCTTATTTTTATATTAACTTCAGAGACACAAGGATTTTGTCAATGCCACAGCACAAACAATGAGTTATAGTAAAAGCAGGGACAAGGGTGACAGTCTTTATATAAGTTTGAGACACATTTCCTTCTTTCAAAAGAAAAACATGGTGTCAGTACAGTTAAATAATTGCACTGTTTTGAAAAGTTCACTGTAGTTTTCCATACACAAATACATGCAAGTTCTGTAAGAGAACAAGTGAATACTAACAAATGGTCTTAGCTGCCTCATACTAATTCCTAGGCAACACCGATGTGCTTCAGTTTTACACTTCACTAAGGATAAACAATGTGGCAAAACATTAAAAGCTATGCAAACATGGTTTCAGGATCTCATCTATGAGATCCTTTTGAAAACAATATTTTTTTCTTACCTAATGCCCTCACAAGAGTAAATTTCCCATTGCATTTCTGCCAACTGGAGAATTCCAGTCAAGTGAGAAGAAATAATGAGCAACATTACAGCGACCAGAGAAGAGAATATATGAGAAATGCAAAATATTTGCCGCTACCCCTGCTGCATAAATATACGCCTTCCAGGGAGAAGAGAGAAAAGGTAGCAAGGATATTACTCTGCACACACCTACGCTGACCCCCCAGTCAAGATGTAAAGACTTGTTAATATATACAGCTGCCTGTTTCTTGCAAGCCACTCTGGGATCGCGATGGTAACATCGTGTCTCTTCACTGCTTGTTAAATGAAAAAAACAGACTGAAGGCAATGAGAATCCTTTGGCCTCATGAGAACATGAGTGTTTGAGTGGTCTGCCTCCTTCTCTGGAGGCGGTTGTGTCCTGCGACCTATCCTCACCTTTGGAGGACCTATAAACCAGCCCCAAACACCTCAGAGCTGCAGAGCACAAGCAGGCTATCACCTCTTATGCTATTTTCCCTAGCAGGTAAAACTTCTGCATTTATTTTTTGTGCTTGAAATAAGTCTACAGGTTACTTGGTCTTTCCCACCCCATAGGAAAGGAGTATCCTACTTGCCTTCAGAGATACACTCCCAGTGCCCCAGTCTGAAATGCTTCTACGACTGATCCATTTAGGCTCCAAAGCTTTGGGTAAATGCTGAATCAGATGTGAATTTGACACTGTTGAAGCTGTTTAAGTTATCCATACAGTATGAGCAGTGTGTACCTTTCATTGCAAAATTCCTTGATTCTTAGTGTCATTACTATATATGAATATTTGGCCTAGGTTTACTAAAACAGCCCTTGGTTCTGGAGAAACTTTCACATTTGTCTGAGTTTTATCCTCAGGCTGAAATGTATTATCTCAGGTAGTTTTGACTAAAGAATGACCCAAGAAAACAGTCAGATCACGACTTTGCTGAGATTTGAGCAGTTCAGAGAGGGACTTACAAGATGGGGAGTCTGAAAGGCACGTTAAGCAGTACCAATTGGACTCAGATGATTGGCAAAGTCAGGTCAAATTCAACTGCTGCTGTAAGATTTTGGTTTCAAAACTCAGATGTGGGAAAAGAGGACATTAAAATGGAGTTGAATAGTCACATAAAGACCCAAGTCAGGATTTTTTTTTTCACTTAGCAGATGTTTTTTTCCACAATACTTCTTACAGCCAGTTTGACAGTGTACCAGTGCAGAACTAATGCTGTCAGAGCCAACTACGTGTACTGCAGCATACAACAAAGTAAGGCACTACTGCGAGAAAGTTTGCCTCAAGGCTGTATTTCTAATAGACATTAAGGCCATAAGATGGAAACAAAAATCTATGAAACAAGCATTAAAGAGATGCATTCACACAAGGAAAAAAATAAACTGAGGGCAACGTTTTCAGTGCAAGCAAGGGAGAATGCCAAATATACTGCACTGAATCTAGTTGCTGGTGATCATTAGCTTTAGCTACTAGTCCAAGTTAGCTCTGAAATCTTTCTGTGAGTTCTTTTTTCTAAAGCCACCCTTCTCTCCCCTCTCCATTGCAGGGCAGAGCTAAGAGCTTCTTGATTTGCTCTTGCCCTCCCTTCCCTTCTCACCCTTCCCCTGACATCCATAGAAGAGCAGGCTTCATCACTTTGGCTGCTTGCAGAATGGCTAGTTTGTGGTGGTGACATTATGCTTTTTGCGATATAGGATGAAGTCCCTGCCCCATGGAGCTGCCAGAGTGTGGAAACACGATGTGGGTAATCACTGGATAGAGAAGGAAAGCTGTGTGAATGTGCGCAAAGGGGAAGGGAGAAGAGGAAAGCTCCCCAGGGCCCAGCTAATAGGTCTGTATATCTGTAGGACAGATGTTTATTTCTTTCCTCTTCTCTTCTTTCTCTCACATGCACACAAACACTCTCATTTAATGATTGCAGGCAAACACAAGCATAGTCTTTCTTGTAGGACCAAATAGAAAGAAGAGGCTGATTATGAGGATGCTATTGCTGTACCTTCGGCTATAGCAAAGGGAATACTGAAAGCTGCTGGAAAAATAAATTGCTTTTTTGCATCAAAGTTCCCGTATATTAAAAATGTCCCACTGTGTGAATTCCTCTGTGAAAAGAAAGCAAGAAGGACTGAGGTTGGAATTAGCTCTGGTAAACTGTTAAGAACTGAGGCTTTCCAGAATTCAAATGCTGAGGCGGATGGCAGAGTGAGAAGGATTACACTAAAAAAAAAAAACAAACCAAACCTAAGCAAAGAAACCCACATTCAATCTAACACATTTCAATTACTGAAATTATTTAATTTATTAAATAATACCTTAATTTATTTAAGCTTCTTACCTTGACAAGAAGTTACCGCACACTGAAAGATTTACAGTGTATAGTGTTCCTCCTGCAATGATTTTGTGTTCATTGGTATGTAATACAAGGAGCTTTCCATGCTCCCTTATCACTGGGAAATCCACTGGAAAAGAATAATTTTTCAGCTGTAACCCTCCACAGCAGAAGTGAGATCAGACTCTATGTACATCTTTTGAGGCTGTAGTTAACTAGCAGAATTAATTGCATTAGTCTTGTAAAGGCCTCATCTTTCCCAACCTTGAATTCACACTTTAATGATGTTTTATGATGTGAAGTCTTCTGATCTTGAATAGCACTGTAGTTAAAAAAAAAAATACTCCTATTATCACTCTAGCTGTCAGAGAATAACTAGATGCTCAAGACAGTTTTGCTGGGGAGAAAAAATTGGGGAAGTGAGGATAGAAATAAATTGTCTGTATGGGTGTCACTTTGCCTTCCCAATTAGGTCCCTGTAATAAAAGAGATGTTGGGGTTCTGTGCTCATACAAACACAGGCAACTTAATGCTTCCTTAGGAAGCAGAGCTGAATATCAAGGGTCAGGATAAACAGTTTGGGTTCAAGACACGAGCCAGATAAGGAGACTGCTCATCCGTGGCTGGGCCCCCAGATGTGAGGATTTTCCCTGTGGCAGCGGGCTGGGTCCAAGCAGCAGGCTGGCATCCGACTGGTGGGATCCCCCCTTCGCATGATCCTCTGCTTGGCCATTTCCCTCATCCTGCTTACAAGCAAACAGCAAAACCACTGTGCTCTGCGGAAACAACTGGCAAGGCAGATCCATACTGATTGCTCCCAGATTTCTGCCTAAGAGGAAGATGTTTTCTATTATCATACAATAATTCAGTCTTTTGAAATTCCAGTTCTTGGAGGGTAAAGTGCTTCCAGCTCAGACCCTTCCTCTTTGGTCATTTTTGGAGGTTACCCATCTAAGGAGCCCTTTCAGGCTGGATGGATATTAGACCACAGTTCAGTGCAATATTTTTAAAATTCAGCATGTGTATGGCTCTATGTGCGTAAGTGCTTTGATAAATCAGGGTACCTTTGCACAGCTCTCACATTCAAGGCAAGCTGAGCCCCAGAGCTCCAGGTGAAGCCCCAGAAGCAAAAGGCATTGGTGACAGAGCAGGGCTCCCAGCTTTCCCTGGTGACCTTGCAGGACTGCTAAACACCTTTTTTTCCAAGGAAATGGTGTGCAGCCTTTTCAGCCAGCTGGCAATTCATTAGAGGATGGCTGCATGGGGCAGCCCTCCGCCTCACACCATGAAGAGGGGGAAGAAGGTGCAGGGCAGTCATTCTGCCCTTACCCAGCCGAAGGACAGAAGAAGATGGCTGCAGAGACCAGACTGCTGCTGCCCCAGTATGATGCCAGGTCACCTGCAAGCCACCTGGGAAGGAGATACATGCAGATGGGTGTCCCAGCAGGCTCCTGTCCTCACAGCTACCTAGTGCTCTGCACTGCTTGGCAGGTCTCATCAGCCATCTGTAGGCTGAAGATGGGGCGATCCCCTTATCCTTTTGCTTATTAGCTGCTGATTTGCTTCTGTAAAGGGATATTTCAGGCTTGGGCTACAGTCAAGACAAAACCCAATTTGCTGGACATTATGGTTTAAGATCAAGAATACCCAGAGCATAGAAGAACAGATGATGGTCAGGGATGCAGTGAAAGAGGAATGCTGGCAGGGAGCGAGGAGGAGAGTCCAACTGCAGCTTGGGCAAAAGCAAAAAGAAAAAGCATGGCAGGCTGCTGCCGTCCAGGCCTGCAGAGCTCCCACTTCTTGCAGAGCGAGTAAGGAGAAGAGTGTGTTTCACAACTGTGAAAAACCACAAGTCTCTTCTGTCTGGAAATATCAGTGCATATCCTGCCTGCAGCACAGAGATGGCTTTCAGAGAGATATCCCAACATCTCACAGTATCAAGGTTCACTTTGTTGGGTATTTTTGCTTTTTATGGATTACTGGAGCACTTAAGAGCTTCACCTGAGCTCAAAACTACCTGGAAACAGAGGAAAAAAACCAAGCAAGGCTCCAGCTGCATTTTATTCTGTATCTGCAAGCAAAGTGTTCCAGGGAAAATGAAGACATGCGGCAAGCTCATCTCACTATTGACAGTGGAAGCCTCTGAGGCATTTCAGGTGCTTTATAGCTTTCAGGTAACTCAAGCAGGGAAAGTTAACAATAAAAATGTAGCATGGAAATGTTACAAGTGCCAAACTCCACACAAAAATGAACAGGAGAGAAATCAACACAGCAGGGCATACGGGAAGCTCACACAAGCTTGCTGCTTCTGCTGCAATGCTTGTTCTAACCAGATGAAGACGACAGACAAACATTCCTTGAAACTGTGAACTGGAGAGGTGAAATTTATTCATAATTTAATCGCTTAAATCAGTAATCTTCGTAAAGATGTCCAATGAGCACAGAGCACATAATTGTTAAAAACAATTCAAGATACCAAAGATGTCAATGACAGCGTTGGCTGCTCTGAGGTAGCAATGAGAGCAAAGCCGGGACTCCTCAGGGCCGGCTGTGGCCGCACTCCTGCGCGGCAGCATGGTGCAGGCTGGAGTGTGACTTCGCAGAGAGCGGGAGGCAAGATGCCAGCAGACACTGCTGTACCCCCCGGCTCCTTCGGTCACAGGGACAGTGATGAAGTGGTAATGTGTCTTTCAGCTTGATCTGTGACATTTCTCAGGAAAAGCAGTGAAGGTGGTGATTTGGTGAACATGCAGCTTACAGTCCACTGGGGCACCAAGGAAAGGGAGATCTTTGGTCTCCATAGGCACTTACCTCTCTCTCTTGACTTGATAGGGCACTTGCATAGTTCAGGAGTGCTTCACGAGGCATGTAAAATAAAGCGGTGAATGAGGTGCCTCTGACAGGTGGATCGAACTCTTTCCCAGAAGACAATACATTCAGTTTAGGAAGGAGGAATAGGGGTACAAAACAATTCCTGCCTGTATTTATGGGACAAGTTAGCTGAAAATGGGTACAGGCCTTTAATGGATACCATGCAAAACCAGGTCCAGAAAGTAGAGAATATTTTTTCCAGCACAAACGCCGGATTTGGAAATTGAATGCAAAACTGGAAGAAACAGGGTAGCTGCTCATATGCTCTCTAGAACGGTGTTCTCCATACTTTTGGATATGCTGTGTACAAATTTGTACATTGTCTTTCCTGCCCACCTAGAAACAACCCTGGAGAACCTCGAAGGAACACCTTGCCCCAGTCCAGGGACAACAGCTATAGAACGTTTGATGAAGTTGCCGGAGAACAGAGTCTAGAATTAAAACTTGCAAATGTGAAAAATAACCTGAGAAGTCTCAGAAAAGCCACAAGCCAACACTATTGTAAGGAAGCAGAAAGTGATAAAGTACTTGCCCATCCTGCCAGGAAAACAGGTGTCTATGGGATTCCTCTGCCATCCAATGGAGAGCTCTCAGCATTAGACAGAGCTTTGCTTAGAGACACCAGGATGCTAACCCCCTAGGTAACACAGGGAATTTATTTTTAAAAATGTTAGGAGCTAATATAGAGACTTAAAAATCTAAGATAAGTGTCCTGTGGATATTAACACTTATGAAATCCACTGCTCCCTTGGAAAAAAGTAAGCATGGATTATTATTTTTTTAATTGTCTGGGAAAAGCACATAGTTATTCTAAGCTATTTTATTCATTCCCTTGAGATGATTTTACCAGTGGATATTAGAGTCCAAAAGACTTCTGTTCATGTCAAGTTCATCGCCAGTCAATGCGTCTGATGTATTGTTTAACAATTTAATGGCATGTGTTCAAGTGGTTTGCAGCAAAGCAGAGGGTTGGACGTGAAACCTGTGGTCTGTATCACATCAACCCAGGGGACTGGTGGAAATGGAGCAAAAATAAAGCACCAAGTAAAACAAGGTGGACTCAAACATGGATCCATATTTTATGTAGTAGAATTAGAGGATGTTGCCAGCAAAACACACATGACCACAAGCTGATGGTTTATTTAACAGAAAACTGAGGACCAGAATGCCTACAGTGTCAGAAATTCGTGTCAGAAATTCATATCAGAGGAAGTAGGATATGCAAACATATAAAAAAACAGATAAGGCCAGTCAAAGGAAATCATGATTTGAGGTCAAAGGAAGGGGGACAAAGCCCAGGTGCAACTGGGGATGGAAACTAATGCTTGCAAAGAGAGATGTGGCTGTTTGGAGAAGTTGTCCAGCCTCCTGGGACATACAGCAATGGACAAGACGTCTCCTGGAGAGGATCTCTTCAGAGGGCATTGGGTCTGCTCCTCTACCTGAAGGCTTACATGAGCTCTTTTGGGCAGGCTTAAGGACAGGGCACTGGATTGACTGACTTCAGCCCCTTGTGTCTGAAGGGAGACCCAAAGGTTCACGTGGCTATGACAACCACCTCAAAGGTTAATTGAATGCTGTCAGTGAGCTTGGCGAGTAGCCTGTCTCTGAGAGCTTGGCAGGAGGTGGGATACGGCAGATACAGTGTTGGGAACAGTAACTCCAGGGGACACAAATTTGGAGATAAGAAGGGAAGAGCACGAGATGCCCGGTATGTGCATCCACCACGGCACCCTCCAGCAGAGCCACGGTGCAGTGGGGCTGAGGGGTCCCCGTGAGGCTCAGGGCAGGGCCTGGCAGCCAGGGCCTGTCCCACCCCGAGCCAGGAGCAGGGCAGCTGGGGTGCACTGGGGCAGCCCCAGCCCCAGGCATTGAGCACTCCCCTGGGGACGGGGATGGGCTGAGGCCAGGCCGGGATGTGGTCCTATGGGTGGGCTCGGCTCAACAGGGCCCATGGCTGGCAGGGCAGGGCTGTGGGGAGCTGTGGCGTTACTGCATGGGCTGATGGCCCTGGGGGGCTGACATGGGGGCCTGGGCCGTGGGCAGGGTAGGGGGAGCTCCGGGGAGGTGGGCAGGACCAGGAAGGGCTGGTGGTGCCCACAGGGCCTGGCACAGTGTGGTCCAAGAAACCTCTTCAGTGGAGCACCTAAGTGACTCCTTTTCTTCTTCCCATGTAACATTGTGCCGGAGAAGGCACAGTCTAGTCAAATTTTTATTTACTCTTTATTTGGCATGGGACAGATGGGTTGAACAAAATCTGGAGGTGAACCCAAGGTTCCTGGTCCCTCTTCTCCCCAGGACTGGTGTCACCAGCGCTGCTGTTCCAGGTGTATTAGCACAAGTCAAAAGCCTATTTGTGTTTCCAGAGCCTTAAAATCTTTACAACAGTGTTCATTTCTTGTGGATTTCCCAATAAGACAAAATACCAAGGACAAGTCAAACAGCAAAGCATGAACTATTTTATTTCTCCCCACTTTCTATTACTAAAAGAGCATAAGAAGCACTTGAGGGCAGTTTGCGGAGTGCATCTACCATCCAATATGACAAGTAGGTTAATTGGAATGAAGGAAAATGTGACCCTCGACTACAACTGCCCCTTAAGGGTATTGAGTTTAATGTTGTTGTTATTGTGTTCTGCAACATCGTGAGGCAAAACACAGTGACGGGCTCTTCTCAGCACAGGAGCTGTTCTTAACAAATGGAGCTGCACCGAGTGACTTGGATTAAATTTGACTAAATCTCGCCCCAAGAAATCTTTCCCTAGAAAATCCTGTAGCACTCACAAATATTTTAGGAGTGACAATGCTGGGTGTCCAGCTCAGCGGAAAAACACGTGGGCTATAAGGGAGCAATACGATATGCATCTTGCAGGCAGGAGAATGTGCAGATCACCTGCCATTTCTGTTGCTGGCTGTGCGTGCAAAGGAACCAGCTCGGTGACTTTGTGTGAATGTTGAGGGGGAAAATAGTCGTCTTTTTTCTTTGTTTTAAAAGAGGGAGAAGGCATTGCAAGAAAACATGTGCAAATTAATGTTAAAGAATGGTGATTTTTAGTCTAATTCACTTCAATGTTCTGCTCTGTTGAATGCAAGACAGTCTCTATGGAAATTCAGACGGTAAGAGTTGGGGTTACACACATTCAAATTTGAGTTGACCTCATTACAGCTCAGTGTTAAAAGCTGTTGGTAACATGGCTAGAGCTTATTCTCATAAATTGGCCCTTCAGTTTCTATGGGACTGCTCCATGGAATCAGGTTTTGAAGAAGGAAACGAGTTGTACTCACAGCACTGGGATTGCCTGCATGCCTAACTGGGAAGCACGTGGAGATGCCAGCAAGCACGGGGCAGATTTTGCTCCCTGGCTGATGTCCCTGCAGGCTGGTGCCTCCTTTCCTCCCCTCTTGCCCCCATGCAGCACCAATGAGAGGAGGGCTGCGCTGGCAGAGGAGGATGGTGGGTGGTGGGATCTCACTGCTGTTGCCCCAAGACCTGAGCGAGACCCACTTGGTCTTGTCACTGAGGCCTGTTCTTGACTGTGCGTTGAAGATCACTGGGAACCATGTCCCAGCTCTGGCAGGAGCTCCTGCCTGGAGATGCCTTCCTGAGGGAAAGGTTCTGGGCAAGGGCACAGCTGTGGACAGAAAGGGCCACGTGCAAGGTCATAATACTCCCAGGAAAAGTCCAAACTGTGCGAAATGGTAAGAAAGGCAGTGTTAGCAAGAGGAAGAGAGAAAAACGTGGTCTGAGGAGATCCTGAAATCAGCTGGGATGCATATACCAGCTAGATCTGGAAGTGCTAGTGGGATTTTTTTGTGCGCAAAGGATATTTTTAGTTGGGGGATGTGAAAAGTAGTAGGATATAAAAGCAAAGAAATAAGGTCTCAAGAGTAAGCTGTGGGCAAAGCTGAAAAATATGTTTGTAAATAGAAATAAATCTACCTTACCTATCATTTTCTGTATTGTACCTGCTATAGTAATCCTTAACTAAAACTGGAAAAAAGGATTGCTCACCTCTGCATAGGAGGTACCAGGAAAAAAGGCAGAAAGGAATTCTCTCTGAAATAAGCATACCCATGAAGACCTGAGAGCTGAACTTAAAAAGGGAAACATTGTCCTTGTTCCCTCTCCCTGTCACAAAACAGGACTGACCCAAAACACAAGTTTTTATACATCCATTTCCATATTAGCTGCATTGTTTCACCTTATATAGAACCTGTTCCATAGGTTCAGTCGTACATGTGTCACTGGCTTCACTGGGAGCAGGACTGGCACCCTGCCTTGGACTATCTGAACAATAAGCAGTAAAACCATAAGTGTTCCTTAGATCCAAATCTGTTTCCTGGCAGCACAGAAAGGTTTCAAAAGTCTTCAGAAGGTGAATTATTAAATAAGATGAAAGTATTTTTCCAGCTGTGGCAGAGGTTGACCTGTGACCTGGTGAACAGTGATTTGAATATTTTGAATTATCTAAACATTTTTTACATCCTTTTGGGGTTTCTTTTGGATTCATAAACCACTTTGCTGAAGGGTGCAATTGCAGGGGAATATTAGCAAAAGCACCAAGGGCACCGAGGCACTTACCGCCTCTTGAAATCTTGTGGGAGATGCCTGCCTTACATCAATGTAGGCCTTAGGGAAACAGACCAGTGGTGGTTATTTTTGACACCTCCATAGAGGACAGTGAGTTTAACAGCACAGTCTGATAAGCTGTTCCTGTCGCCGGTGTGGGTTACCTCTTCTGCCCTGCTGTAGCTGTTTGTTACTCCTTTACTCTCCTGGCCGCTGGTCACCCCTGAGGCACAGCACCTCAGCTCTGCTGGTGTGGCTTTGCCTGGTCTTTCTCTATGATGTGAGCGATCTGTTGAATGGTCTCTTTTGCCTTTATCAAAAAAAAAAAATACCACCAAAACCCCAAACCCTTTATAGTAGGAGTGGGCTTTTAAATCTGAGGGTTAATGACATCAGAGGAATGATTAAACCAGAAGAACTAATTCAGCAGCAATATTGAATGGTGACTAGAGTAAAATAATGACTGAACTCAGATCGCCAGTACTCCACTCAGTTTGTCTGTCTGGGATCCTACATATTGTGGATACTACTAGTGAACTAGTTCTTGAAGCAGTTTCTGCATGTACCTTAGCATCGGTTTGCGAATACATCTCTGGGAGCTTTCCTACCTCGCTGTTCCAAGCAGCACTTTTTTTGGTTTGATATTTGCAGCATACAGAGTGACTGGAAAAAACAGAGCAAAATGAACTGACTTTTTGCTGGTACATGAAGAAAGCAGAAAGGAAAGAAGTGTTATTGTTCTTAGATAGACCTGAAAGTAATAGCATTGTACAGATAAAGAAATACTTGGAAACACATTAGCACTGTGATATTCCAGCTGGGACATGGAAATAACTTGTCTTGTTGGTGCTCGTTTTCAGACAACAGAAATGAAATCATGTCTCCAGTATGGAAAGGTCAGCCAACAAGATTTTGCTAAATTCATCAAACTGTGCTCCCCACCGAGTAGCTATCACTGGTGTGCACTAAAGTAACATAGGGGCTGATGGTGTTTTCACCCAAACAGCACAACGTGGCCAGAATAGAAGCTGAAAAAAAATGCATTGATCTTTTCATTTCCTGTGTACTGAGAAGTAGGATTCCCTAGATGAAACTTAGCACATATCTTTCTTTCCTCCCCCATCTTTTATCTGGCAGAAAACACTTAATGGCTTTAGAGAGAAACCACTGTTCCAGCCAGCATCACCTGGCAGTAACAAGATGCAAGAAAGTTCTCCAAGATTTCAGTTCAATATTTTTATTGAGCAATAAAATATAGGTCCAACCTGACTCTTCTCCTGAAACCAAGAAGAAAAAAATCATTCAGTACAAAATTGTGTAAGGAGATCCTCACACATTTTGAAACTGGTTCAAAGCTACAACCATAATTGTCACAGCATCCACAGATTAGATGACATTTACAACAGTTTTTAATTAAATTTACTTAATTTAGATATTTATCAGCCAGAATCCATTGGCACACTTTCTTCCAGCTTTTTTAAAGGTTAAATGAGCAATATGTGTAATGAGGTCTTTAAGGGAATACAAATTGTGTCAGCCTCGAATTATCCCGAAACGCAGCACTGTGCTGGAGGATTTGTAGAGCGCTGGCGGAGGGGAAGGTGCCTCCTGCTCACTCTGCTGACACCAGAGTGCAGTGTCCGACCTTCACACTGGCTGCTCCTGCCCAGGTCGGAGCCTGTGGTGTGATCACAGCACAGAGATATCTGGCTCCAGGATAATAATATGTTCACAGCTCCAGCCTCTCACGAATGCTGCTTGTACCACTGCTTCCAGGGGTCTTGAAGAAGCCGTGAGGTAGTGGCTGAGGAAGATTTTGTTAAAGACTGCTCAGGAGGCACCGAGCTGGGACAAGACCTTCTGAAGTGTGGCGGAGTGGCAGTAACGAAAGAGTAGTGCAAGCCCAGCTGGCTGAGGAGATCCTTTGCATCTCTGGAATAGCTGAAATGCTTTGCTAAAGTCGGGTTCAGGGGGAGGAGAGCAAGGGAACTAACATGCTCTTTTCATCCTTAAGCTGAACACCAATCCTCTTCTTCCTTTACATCACGGGTGCGCTCTGCGTACTCATCTACTGTGCCATTCAGCATGGCACTGCTGCACCTTTTAAAAAGTATACGGTGAAGCGTGTCTTGGAAAGAATATTATCACAAGCCAGCACAAAGCAGAATGAAATGCACTACTCTGAAAAGGGCAATTACAGTGAAACTACATATGAGAGTTGCAGATGGACGCAATATGTAGTTGAATGACTAACAAGGAAACACAGTAGATGGCCTCCTAACAGCACATGGACCATATGGTATAGCAAAACTTGGGGAGTCGTTCTCATCAACGTGGCAGTTTTATAAACGCCAAGGTAAAAAAAACACATAAGTTCTTTTGAAAATCCCACTGAGTATCTCGTCTCAAGCTGACAGATTTGTTCAAAGCTAGCCTTATGGGTTCAGATATTACAGCACTGAATATGGTGAGAATAAGATAGGACAGAACAGAAGACTCCAGTGAAAGTCCACACAAGATGGTAGAACTCTGCTAAATTCAGCATCACTGAATTCACTAAATCCAGCATCAGCACTGATTAGATGTTGGTCAAGTTATTTTCACATTAGTTTTTACTTCTTCACACAATTTAGTGATAATAAGTTGCATCTAATAACACAGAATACTTAATTACCCTACATGCTAAAAATAATCAGCCCTGATTCTTTCTGTTCAAATATGTATTGCAATTGTGCAGGAAGGCCTTCACCATAGATAACTCACATGTGTTTAAATGTACCAGTTGTTGAAAACAAATACTCAGATAATCTGTGCTGTCAGAAACTGGGGAAGGTGGAACTGACCATGGGGGAATTAGTGGCAAATAACGACTGGGGAAAAGGCGCTCAGTGGTGAACTTCTTTTTGCATTACCCATCCACAGGTAAAATCAGCATTATTATTATTATTATTTCACTGATTCTCAGAACTGGTGGTTGATCTGGGTCCTCCAGCTCAAAACATGTAAAGCGATGCTTGGTTGCCAGTCTGATTTACATGCCTCTACTTGGGCATGCAAGCTAATTACTTCTGGTCCTGACCATATGTCTGCCACAGTCTTTAAATGTTGCTGTCTGACGGCGGAGTTCTCAGGTTGTATTGGTAGCTTCTTGTCAAAAGCTGTGGCTAAAAGATAAAAACCATATCCTTGTGATGGGTTCAGCAATGGTACCAGGCATTCAGTCTTTGCTCAATTTGTCACTTGTCTTTGAGAGTGTCAAAACCACTGCTCTGAAGTCTGAGCTCTTGAGCTCATTGTGCTTGTCTTATTTGATCCTGATTATCTTAAACAATCTAACAAGACACTGGGAAATGGAAACATGACATTTATTATTCTGCGGAATGAAGGATTTTATGTTCTAGCATATTTTTGGCAAAATGCAGTAAGGGAGTCACATTTAAGGATATAGCAGACAGCTCTTAAGCAATATGCTAACTTATTTCTTTCTGTCCAAACCGTAAGCTATATGACAGCTGCCTTTCTAATGAGAAAAATGCAGTAATCATTACTTGTATGTAGTGGTTGGCAACAGTTGTTTGACTTTCTGGTGAACATAACTGTCTGATCTGTTTTTCTTGTGGTAGTTTACATACAGTTTCTAAAGTTTGCATTGTTAGTCATACCTATATTTAGAACTTTCATTAGTGATGACTCAAGACAAGCAGAAAAGAATAGAGAGAAAAGATATGACTGTAAAACTCGGTAGTGGTGAGAAAAAATCGGTATCCTGAATTTCACTCTGTGGCAGTGTGCGTCTTGAATTCAAATTGGAATTAATTTAAGCAGTCAAAAATGTTTTTAAAATAATTGACAGCGCAGAGAAACTAATTTATAAGCTGATTTTTATACACTGATTTTTGCTTTAATTGCTGTAAGTGCTTTCTTTCCCTGATTAAAAAGGAGCTAGGGTAGCTTAAGGCAAATGTATTCAATTATTTACTTTAAGTAAAGAGCTCTGATTTCATTTGCCAGGTAGAAGGGGCAGATGGGATGTTGGTTCAACTTTTCCTCAGAGAAGGGACAGTAAGTCAAGTCAGGTTTTGCTGAATTGGTTTTTTTGTAAGAATATACAGCATGCATATAGAAAAACATGTATATTCTTCTCCCCTGTTCCACTGAATGCTCCTGACAGTTGCCTTTTCATGTTGGCACAGGAAGACCAGGAAGCTTCATGTTGACTGGAGCCTTTGCCATGGCAGTCCCAAATAGCACAGCAATGTTCAATTTGAACGAGCCGATGCATATGGATTTCTATGGTGATGGTAAAGAAACTGCAGGCAGCGTGGCACGGCCAGGTTTGGTTGGCCTGAGCCATAGTTTATTCGGTGAAACCGAGTGCCCCTTCCAAAAAACTGCCTATGCTCATTTTTGCCTTCCCTTGCCTGGCTAGAGCAGCACCCTGGTCCTCTGGCGTGATGGTCTCCCTGCGGTCGTGCTGGCTCTCCTGTCAAGAGCTGTGACCCTGCACAAATAAACAAAGCACGGGTGGCTTAAGAAAAGGCTGCACAGATCTCTCTTACAGCCTCACAGTCTTTATGTAGCCACCTGGATCTTTCATCTTCTGTGGTATTTCATATTAATAAAGTATACAGAGTAGGGGTTTGTACAGAAACAAACCAACTTTGAAGAGAATAAAAAAATTACCGTGAAAAGAAGGGAACAGGCAAGTAGAGGAAAGAAAGATACTGTGAAAAATACTATGTTTTTTTCATCTGTATCTTAGGAGCATCATAGATAAATTGTGGTTAGTATGTGGATTATGTAAGACATTGGCCTAATTCTGCCCTTGTCTTTATTCCAGTACTGCCCTTTGACTTACTCTGTGAAGGTGAAAATGCAAAGTTTCAGCCAATTTCCTAAAAAGGGAGTTCCCCAATTTCTGCATTCTTTTGAGGGTGAGATGCTGCCCAGAATTAATTCAGTCAGTTGGCTACCACAAGGTCACTCCTAGACATATTTCACAAGAAAAGATTAATTTATAGTTGGTGTAAATTAGTGCAGCTTCAGTGAAGTCACTTGAATTACTCTTGCTCAGTTCAGGTCTTGTAGTCAGATTGCCTCTGGAATATGAAGTATATCTAGTCTACTATCAGTGGAGAAGCTAATTTAATCTTTCTAGGTGATAAAGCAGAGGGGCCAAGCCTTCCTTTCAAAAGGTAAGAAAAATGAATATGCATCTTAGAGGAACACTGAGGAAAGTTTAAATGAAAAAAATCCTGCAGAAAATGTCATGTCACTGATATAAGGAAAAAATGCATCTACTCAGAGAGTTGGTACCCCAAGAGCAGATAAGAGGGGCTGGAGGTGGCGGCCAGCTGTAGGGCAGCAATATCTGGCACTGGGCTGCACTCACAGAGAAGAGGTGCAACGGGGGCCATCAACTCCTTCTCTCTGGACAGAGAACTTCCAAGAGTGGGAAGGGGGAGCTCAGCTGATTGCTGACATGATCACTAACGTGCTGGTGCACAACGGTGCAAGACCCAGTTGTCTTTTTTTGACCCAGGAGAGTATTTTTAGAAGGACTTGCTCTCAGCCTCATTGGTGATGTGTTCAGGCAGCTAGTTCAGTTTTCCACCACTCCTCTCATCGCTGAGGACACTGAGTAGACTTGCAAAAACTCACAGTTTGTGTGAGGTGTTTGAAAAGTAGCCTCTGCGGATAAGTTCCTTTACTGAAATATCTCTGTAGCATATGTATCAAAGCACCTGGAGATAGGAGCAGTCATTATCCATCTACCCATCAGCAAATTCAACATTAAAGAGGGACCAAAAGGCTACATATGTATGTGCACACAAATCCAGACACATGTGGATGGTGCATAGCTGGAAAATCCCAACTTTGGGTGTATTTTGCTATTCTACTAGAAAAATGATCATTCTGGGGCACATGAGTATACTTTCCAGAATATTTTCCTGATCAGCTCAGTTTTCCTGAGTGTTAGGCTTTAGTATAATATCGGAGTTACTCACCAAGTGCTCTTTGGGAGGGCTGCATGGCAGTAACATAGAAGGAAAATATGTTCCCTCACATTAAAAATAACAATGTTGTCTGGAGATTATGAATTACTTCTGATTTTTTAATGGTTATTTCCCTGAGACAGATGAGTGGAAAATGAAATAGCCCCTCATTATAATTTAGTATGTAACTTCAGGAAAAAAAAGGAGAATTTGCCTGTATTTTGAAAAGGCTTTAAGACTACGACAGTATGCTGCCTTTGTCGGGAAAAGGTACACAAAATAAAAAAGCAAAGAGAAGAAGACGCTAGAAATTATTTCCTAACATCTAACCCATCTGCAGGAAACACAGAGTGGGCCAAGGTGGTGCTCTGTTTTTTTCATGAAGAAAAATCTTGCTATTGTGAATTAGATCCAAATGCCTGTGTTTTGATATGATACATTGCCATTTAACAAAAGAAGGAGTTTTGTGAAATCTGCTCCCAAAGAAATAATTCTGAACAGGATTTTAATGCAAATATCAAAGCTGCTTCAGAATGCTTATGGTCAGAACTATTTATTTCTTGTGAAGCCACTGTAGGGTGTTGCCAGTGTTGATGAATTTCAGATTTTGATTTTGAGATCCAAGCACTGACTAATAAAATAGATAACAGCTGTCCATGTAAGTATGCAGACTACAATTACCATTCATTTGTTTCTTCAAGGTGGAAGTATTTTCCCAGTAAGTTTCAAAAATCTCTTTAAAATACAGTTCTACAGAGAAAAAAAAATGACTTTTATGCTGATATTCTGGGGTTTCTGCCATCACAATGACAACTAGCTCAAATCTGCTCTGTTTACTGGCAGAAGAACAAGGTTTCTAACTGCCAGCCTGGACAGGGAGGAAGCTGGTGGCGGTGGGAGATTGCCTGGGTCACCCCTGGGGTCAGCGGCACATGTGACAGCCGTAAAATGTACTTTTGCCCCAGCATAAAGCAAGAAGATAAATTTCTCCGTTCTTTTTTTTAGCAACTTCTCTAATTCCTGCCCTTGTATTTCTGGTTTATGCTGTTTCCATGCAACATAGGATTCAACAACCTAGAAAGATGTTGCTATTGAAATGCCAGCCCCTTTTTCTGCAAAGCCACTGGGTCAAGGTCTTTTGCTCAGCTAGCGATGACTGGCTATGTTTTTTCACAGACATTAAGAAGGAGATCCTTCTTTTTGAAGGATCTCCTTCTTCTGCTGAGCTGCTTCTCATTTAGTGATTTTTTAAAAAAAGTTTCTTCATGTTTACCTCTATTTCCAAGTCACATCATCTGATTTAACCACACTCCATGTGCCAAAATGTCAGTGCCGATTGCACTGCTCTGCTAAAAAACAAGAGGGTGAAAAACCAAACCTACCCTCTGCTGAGAGTGTCTGAGCCTATCATCTTTCTCAATAACAGGGAGAAGACCCCCATCAAAGTAAATCATGCAAAATACCAGCAGTGCTACCCCTCCTAGACTTACAGAGTCCATTTAGTCTCCTATTGACCAGATGACCTCAGAGTACATACCAATATGTGCCAGGATACCAAAAATGGACTTAAAAGCCAGAAGACTAAAGTGTCCCTCAGAAAAAAAAATGGCACAAAAATAGTCTCCCAAGAGACAGAACAACACATCACACCTCAAGAGATATCAAATGTTTAAAGAGGCTGTGTCAATCTGTGCGGGCTCCTGAGTGCACCCAGTGTGGCACGCTCCTCCTGAGGGTGCCTCTAGGACTGGAGCTTCTTTTCTCTTTTTTTTTGAAAAAAGAAGAAATTAAAATCTGACTTGGCTACAAAGTCAAAGCATGGGAAGCCTTGGCGTGCTTCCTGCCCCTCATGTGTTCCCCATGGCCCTGGTGTGCAGCCCCCACTTGTAGCACTGTGCTGGGTGCCGGGTGCCAGGCGGGGCGGTGGGGTGGGCTGGAGGCCCAGGAGGGGTGGCAGCAGCCAGGGCCACCACACAGAGCTACACAATGGGCATGCTGGCTCGCAGGGCACTGCATGCCAGACACCTCCGCAGACAGATGCTCCCCAGTGGTGCCTTTGCCCTGTGAACCACCCCGTGACATGATCCAATGTAGAAACGCGAGCCCCCTCTCCTGCCATCAAGAGTGTGATTTAGTAGCGCAGTGCGGGAGGGAAGTGTGAGGGTTAGGCACTGTGGTCATGAAGGCGTGCACAAACCTCATCCTCCTTTTCCCAGCCTGATTCTAGCACATCCCCTCAACTGGGAAGTTGTGGGGCGGGAGACCCAGAAACAGTGCCGCTGGGCACCATTACAGTAGCTCTACAGCTGCTTTCCATTAACCATGTCGGATATAAGTTGGCAAGCAGGGGGATGAGAAATTGGGACTTATATGTTAGCCAGCTCCGGCATGCAGCTACCCTGTGTTGCAATTAGCCTTTCTTTTTAAAATCCTTCCAGGCTCTGCTGGGGCAGAAAGCAAGCCACTGTGCTGCAGCACGCAGCTGCTGGGGTGGTTTTGGCATGTATCATGTCCCAGAGATGAGGTTTGTGGGAAACTCCCTTAAAAATCCTGTGTTTTTTAACACAACAGAGCTGAGATTTCAAACCACAAAAGAAAGGCTGTGCTGTCATTGCTCACGCACTGCCGTGACCCTGCTCAGTGCAGTTAGGACAGCATTCTTCACTTGTGCTCTGAGACAGGGTGCTCGTCTGTGGGTGTGTAATCTTTACTCAGTGCCTGGTACAGCTGAATCAAACTGCAATCATGTCTTCCCACTGTGTCTCCACAGGTTGGTAGCCACAGACCTTGATTTCTAATGCAACGAGGCATTGCTAATTAGGATGACTTTCTTCTCTTTATCTTAATAAAAATATGCTCCATCCACAAATGGGACTGAAAGAAGCCCAATTCAAGGGAGGAGGAGGGAATCCCCAAACTGGATTTTAGTATCTTCAGTGGGGAAAAAAAAAAAACCAAAAAGATAATATAAACCCCAGATAATTAAAAATTGCAAACTAAAATATTTTGAAGAGTGTTCATTACTGATGGAGTTGAATGTCCTTTAGTAAACGAACAGGATAATATCTCCCATTCTTCCAAACTTCTCTCCGTTTGGCATGTGTCACTGCAGATCCAGGAATGGGCTAATTAAAATTGTTTTGTTGCTAATGACAGTGCATCTTCTTTCACTAAAGAGTTCAAACTACAGCCTTCCTCTTGATCTGCTGTGAGATTTTTTAATCTCTAAATTAGAAGAAAAGCATATGCCCTTTTAATGCCTATAAGAATTTGAGCTCGTTAATGCAAAAAAAAAAAAAGTAGGATTTCTATTATAGCTGTTCTTTAATTATGGAACAGCATGTGCGAGAAGACTCTACTCATAACTGTGTCCTCGATTCTATTACACATTTTAGCAGAGAATGCATGTAATAGAAAAACAGCAATAGACTGTGGAAATTGTCCAGAGCCCTGCTCTCCTAGGGAAAAGATGCCAATGGTATTTTTGTACTGCTACTCCTCAGCAGCCTCTTTGCACTTTCCTCCGGGTTACTTGCACAGCATGACTCACTGCCTGATGGTTTCATTGAAACAGAAAAACACAGACACAGTAATGATTGCATTCAATCATAAACTACAATCAATACAGCAGAGTTTAAATGTTCTGTGCCCTAGCAAGCCGCTACAGGGTTCCCCTCCACCCCACCCTATGTTATTCCCTGAAGAAATGATTTTTCATTTCTAAAGGATAACAGTTGTTCCAAGTGTTCTAGCAGATGTAGTTGAGTCTCTCAGAATGAAATATGTAGGTCAGAGCAGGAGGCATTCATTGTTTTCTTTGATGTACCTTCTTGTCAGCCCTTCTTTGGATGGAAAAGCCACTTCACAATACTTACTGACTGCCTCGCGGGAGTCTCACTGGAGGAACCTTACAGCAGCCCCCCTCTCAAGTTCATCTGGGGGCATCGGGTGGGCAGGGATATTTGTGTTCAAACCACAGACTCTGTGGCCTTTTATTTATGGACACGAGGATATAAATCTCAACCTAGTCCTCAAGTGAAGACAATTATCTCGACGAAATCTTTGTGTACATCATAACACCATTGCAGAGTTTGGCAAACTCAGAGGCTCTGATGAGAAACGGCTCCCAGGAGACCCAGGCGAGACTGAAGGTAGAATGGGGTGGGGGAAGGACAAGGGGAACATAGCCAGGTCAGGATGCGGGGAGCCTCTCCAGGAAAAATAATAAACATGACTTTTGGCCTTTAGAGGCACCATGTGTCCCTGTGCCAATCGCAATTCCCTGAGGGAAATGTCCTCTTTTCAATGCCAGTAAAAATCCTGGTTTGGTTGTTAAGTATTACTCGCTCTTTTGCAGTATCTTCAAAGGAGAGGTGTCCAAAGGAATCAGTTCTGCCCCACAGTTCTGATGCTCTAACAAAAACCACCACTGTGGTATCTCCTTCCCATCACAGGTTGGGAGACATCCCAGCACACACCCCAGCAAACTCAAATTCCCGCTTTCTTAATAACCACCCTGCACTAGGAGCTAACAAAAAAAAAAAAAAGGTTTTCTCTTTTCCTCTTAGCAGTGGTAACTGCCTAAAGATGAAAAATAACTCCCAGAAGGACAGTATAAAATGAAATCATGCCAACAAACCCTAAATAAAGGTTGCAATTCCAACATGTCCTCTGTTACACTTGGGATGTGCAGTAAGTGACAGCTGAATAAATCAAACCCCTGGAGTTCCATCATAACCATCAGGTTAAAAGTGTTATTATCTCATTTTAGCTAAAAGTTCTGATTCATACTTTTTTTTTCCCCCCTTAAATCTGGGAGATTTTGGATTGTATGCCGCTCACATTAGAGCTGGAAAAGGACTAGTGTAACTTTGTAAAAAACAGCTTCCTTTTTTTTTTTGGTCATAAATCAGTGTTCCTAGTTTTATTCGGCTGCCTGTCTCCCTTTCTTCCTCTCCCCCCATTTCCTCCTCCCACTCGTTAGTCTGTTCAGCACCTTCGGTGAGTCACACAGAGCAGGCTGACAAGTGAAGTCAAGTTCGACTTCATATAAAGTTCCCGCAGAGCCCTTCTGCTCTGCGGTTTGCTGGGTGCCGCTCCGGCTCCTTCTCCCTCCTCCAAACCCGGGCTAGGACGGACATTCCCTTCTGAGGATGTGCATTTGGGACCACGAGTCCTCGGCTGCACCTGGAAATCTGAGTTGTAGGCATTTCTGTCAGTCAGACAGCTCACACAGGAGACTAGGTGAAAATCTGGAATTTACACCCCTTGCAAAAAGGCTGCAAGCCTGAACCTTGAATTATGTCATGCTAATTTAAGCCTGAGGGAAGGAAGGAATAGTCCCAATATTGGCTAACTCTGTCTTCTGTCTCTCCCCACCACTGAATAAGTCACCCTTAAAATTTCTGAAATGGGTCTTGCCTCATCACATGAAATGTCAGCAGAGGCCACAATATTTAGGTCATGATAGCTTACTGTACGACAACTACTGAAGCAAGGACTAAGAGCTGTATTCTCTGATCCCATTTCAGCAAGGTCTATAAGCATGTATCTAACCTTAAACACACAGAGATCCCTGAAAAACCCCAAAAGGCTATTCTGATCGATGCGCTAACAGGGACAAGGTTTATGGCAGTTTTACTAGTTAAATAGCACTTTCCTGAACCAGATTTTAGGGCATGATGCAGACTCTGTACTTAAATTGTCTGGCTGAGATTTTGTGATGTCTCAGCAATAGTTACCTGGCCCCAGGAGAGGCACTCAGACTGCCCAGTTTGGTAACGAGGCACTCGATTCTGTCAGCGAGGAGGCTAACCGGGGCAGAAAGGCATTCCGGAAATCTTCTCTGTTGAGGACAGAGTTTCTGAGACACCAGTGATGGTCTAGAGACCCCTCCTTTATAGCTTGGGGGCCTGATTCTTGACCAATAACCAGCCCCCTTGGCCTTGCAGGACCTGAGCCACACAGTCCCCTCTTACCTGAAAGGCACTGGTGAGCATTGGTGTTGTCATGTGCCTCTGAGCAGTGCAGTGGTGAGCTTGTGCTCATGAGAAACCTGGGGTTTTATGCCTTTTCCAGCCTGAGGAGCTGGTGGGGTGAGCTGAACAGGTATGCAGAGGCTGGGCTTTGCAGGCACAGCCGCTCTCCCTCATTGTGCATCCTCTAGGAGCTGGGGAGGTGCAATTGGTTATGGCTTTCAGCTGGGAGGTTCTTGCTCTTTGCACTCTTCATGCTTTTGTCATGCAACAGTTACCAGGGAAAATCAGAAACAGTCTTGGGAGTGAGTCTGGGACCTCCTTTCTGACCCCTTTTAATGTAGCAGCCCTTACACAAGAGTCACCCAGCACTGCATTTGCCTACTGTGTTTGCTCTGTTTCCTCTTTAGCCTGGTGATAGGCCCGTGTAGCTGGAGTTGGTGGATTCAAACCTTTACCCTAGGGAGGATTTGTTACCTGGGATTTTCTCTGGATGCTCATGCAGATGGTGTCCCTCACTGCTGCAGCTCTTCATGCTGAACTTTGTGCATGTGCCATGGGCTCGGGTGCCAGTTGGACACCCTTGGGTACCAGGTGCTACCCTATCTACAGCAACAGAGCTGGGTCACAGCAGCAGGCACGAGGTGCCCAGAGAGGTCCTAGGCCAGCTAGGAGGTGCCTGCTGGGATTTCAGGGCTTTCTGAACAGGTGCCTGCATGGTGCCTCAGTCCCAACACAGATGGTAAGGAAGTGGTCTGGATCTTGCCATTAGGGCTCAAGTCTTAAACAAGTCTAACTCTGTTCCTGCTGTTGCAGAAACAACAGTAAATCCTCATTGCACTTCTAGCACTTCTACAAGTCCTATAAATGCAGCTATTAGCAAGGCTTAGAGAACTCTTAAATATACTCCTTTTTCCAAAGCCTGGGAAAAGCCTGGTTTGTTACGAGGAAAAGAATTTTTTAAGTCTGGGATTGATTACTGCTTGCTCTTTTATGTACATTTAAGTATTAGGTCAGTTCTGAAAGATGCATAAATTACTGAAACCAAACTGTTGAGTTAATAAGAATGATATTTTCAAACTCTTATGGTTCCATTTTAAGTTCCCATGGTATTAATGCCAGCAGAATAACTTACTGCAACTGAAATGCACCGCATTCAGGGCTAAATTATGCTAAAATAGGTCAAGCAGCAGTGAAGGCAGTTATTTTGACTGAACTAGGGTTAACAAGATGCATGTAACAAATGCCTCAGGAGAACAATCACATGCGCTCGCTGCACATGATACCACAGCAGGATACCCATAGCTTCAGGTTCCAGCTAAATGGCATCATGGTGTGCTCTTTCGGGCAAGAAAATAGTTTTACAATTGTTTGAATATGATCCCCTCAGTTTATGTGATGTAACCTGACAGTTTAAAGGGTCCCATAAGTACGTTTTCACTGAAGCCTATGCAACTTCTACATACTCAACTAGGCTGTTTTTAACATAAAGCAGAGGGAGAGCAAAGAAGTAATTAATGAAAGAGCTGATACCTTCTGAGACTCCTGGCATGACAGCATGCCCAGCTGCCTTTCCACTTGTTTCTGAATAAAGAAAGAAGAAATCAGGAGGCAGAAATTGGCCTGAGGTATTAAAATTGGACTCAAGCTGAAGTAGAGCATCTGAACATCCTTAGACTTTATGGTAAAAGAGATGAAATACACTTGTAGTGTTAGTCTTCTTTGTAACAACAACAAAAAAAAAAACATAAGGAGTTTTTCCCTCAATTTCTTTGATTTTTCTGCATTTCCATACGTCACATATGGAACAGTACGTAATGTTTATTTCCCTTGCCTTGCCTTGCCTTGCCTTGCCTTGCCTTGCCTTGCCTTGCCTTCCTTCCCTTCCCTTCCCTTCCCTTCCCTTCCCTTTTTTTCCTTTTTCCTTTCTTTTCAAAAAGCCTCTATTATGAATTGCTGCACTTGCCTTTTGAATGCTTTCATCACATCTGTATGTTAGGGAACAAATACCTTACAGTAGAAAAATGAAGCAGAGGAAAACACATAGACATATTGATTGAGCCTGCTCTCACCAAGCACCTGGGCCCAAATACTTAAACGTATACACTTTGTGCATAAACAAATACTGCATCTAATATGCCAGATCCACATCATTTTTCAGAAAGTTGATATATACACAGAATATTAAATTTAGGAACATTTATGAAAGTGTGTTGGATTTTGCTTATCCAAGAGCACAGGATATTTTTCTGTAAAGCTACTTGATGATACTGAGTGCTAAAATGTTGTAAAATTTCCAGTCATTACAGCTGTGTACATTTTTATGAGGGGTTTTGAATTTATTATTTACCCGAGCAGAGAGAAAAAGGAGACAGAGAGGGAACAAACATGTACTCTAGGAAAGCCACTTAAAGAAACTGATTATATAAAGAAATAAGCTTTCTACTGTAAACAAAACACTGTTTTAGTCAATTTTCTTCACTGAAAGTTTCTATAGCATTTTCACATCTGGCTGGGCTGCTTTTAATACGATGTAGAGAGAGTGCAAAGAAGTCATTGATGAACAGTCATCCCACTTCCAACTTCAGGTGATATAAACAACTTCTAAAACACAGCACAACTGTTTGCCAAATAGAAATGCTGATTTAACAAAACGAATAATGCTCTCTAGGGTTGTATTAGTCTATCAAACCTGTTTTGGGATGATAGCTAGTTTATTTTTTTCCCCAATGATACCAGAAGTTTAATTTCAGTACTACTATTTTGACTTTTATTTCAGAACAGAACACGCTGAAATGCTTTGATTGTTTGTAATATACCAGATTATGTGTCGAAATGACTCATTGTCAATGTTTTAATCTTGTCCTAACTGAAGGTTAAATCTAAGTGGAGTAGATGGTTAAATTTGTAAGAGAACATCCTGTATTATTGTCCTGCACAAAAAATTAGGAGATTCCCATTTTCCCTTGAGTTCTGAGGCATGTGGACTTTTCAGCATTTCAGACAAGAGGGGAACTCCAGGTTTTGGACACTGGAAATTCAGGGGGCTTTACTGTCTGTCACAGCTTTGTTTAATTTTATTGTTGAAATTGGTTTGGAATGAACGTTTTAATATTGTCTTCTCATTTCAGTGACCGGGTCTAACAAAAGACCTTTTTCTTTCTGTTTAGAAGCTGTTTTAGTCTGCCTTTGACAAACCAAACTGAATTCACTTACCTTGAGACACATTTCCCTTTACCATAAATGAAATGTGCAAATTATCTATGATAATTAGATTTGACCCAGTTACTGGATTTGGGAACATCCTTCTATCTTGCCTGGAGCTGAATATCCCTACAGAAAGCAAATCTCACAGTTAAGACAGGGTATCATCAGGGTTAAAAACCTTTCATCAGAGACACAAAAAAAGATGTAACTGAACTAGCACTATTCCATTGCCTGACATTGTCTGTTATTTTTTCTGCACAGTGAATTATTCATTACTAATGATTTAGAGTTCTCTGGCTTATGTACGTGATGACAGCTCCTCTCCCCTCCTGCCATGTACACACCCTACCACAACAAGAACACTTGTGACAAATAGTGATGTCACATCCTTAAACTTATTAAATAAGTATCGGCTATGAATCAAATGGCTCAACTAATCCTTCCTCATCCATCTTACAACTTCACTAAGTTGCGGGGTATCAATGGCTGAGCATTACCACCTTTGCCTGGAGATAAGCCCTATGTACACAGCAGTGTAATAACGCCTGATGGGAAACACATGCCCGAGAAAACCCCCACAGCAAGATTGCATTGTGCTAAGAAATTCCGTTTGTTGGCTGCCTGGCTCCAGAGGTGTTATTTATCCCTTTTGAGCTCCCAAGTTAAAATGCAGGGGCTTATCTGCTCGGAGCATAATCTTCTACCAAACCAGCAAGACATATAGATTCTGTTGAACTCTCTGTGAGTTGCCATCATGTTCTTAGCGCAGACTTTGGGATTAGCTGACATCTGCTCCCTGAACTTGCATTTTTGGTGGGTTTCTGGTCAATAGAGGAAAGAAGTAAAATATTTCCGTGCAACAAGAGAAGTGTGGGGGTTTTTTTCCTAAGAAAACACTGAATAAGGAATAAAATGCATTTTCTTTCGGTGATGTAGTCTCTGGGAGTTGCAGCAAAATAAGGGGATTCTGTCCAAAGCTTGCAACAGTAATGGCCATTGGTATAAAGTCCTGGTTGGGGGCATCCTTGTGATAAAATATAAATATCAGTAACACTCCTACTCAGTCTAGAGCTCCCAGGGGTAAAAATGTGTTTTTGTGAACAGAGTTTGTACCAAATACCAGTACACTGACATACCCATCCTGGCAAACCCTCTCCGGTGTGGACTAGACCTGACCCCAGAACAGACTAAAGCAAGTAGGTGTTTACCCACTTACACAACTTTACAATCAGAATGGGAAAGTGAAATAACTCATCCGAATTGGAAATGTAGTGGTTAGCCTGAAGGAGGGAAAAAGAAGCATGTGGTGAAGCAGCTCCTCCACACTGGGGAGGAGGGGGCGGGTGCTGGGAAGCTGAGACCATCCCGTTTGTTCAGCCACCTTTTACACTAGATGCTTTGCATTTGTATACCCTCAAAAGCACCTTTTCAGGCTAAAACTCCATTCTGAGGCTGTTGAAGTAAATAAGCCTGTCAAGACTTTTGCGTTTATCATTTATGAGGGCAGTTAAGCCCTTGTACAAAATTAAAGGCTGAATGAGAGAATCTGGAACGAGGCAGGACCAATGAACTAAGTTTATGATTGAGTGCCAGAAACCTCCTGAAGCCTAATTCCACTTCTGAATTAATGTGCCACTTGACTTTGGGCAAGCTTTTTACCTTATTAAAGTTTCTTTCATCTGCTGATAAAATTTGTAACACTAAATATGCCAGGGAGTGAGGACACATTCACATCTGTTTTTTAAATATTTTGAAAATCAAGACCACTTTTTATATATACCATGTAAATACTTCAGTTCTTTATATAGTATTTGAAGAATCATAGATTCGATGTGACTAAACCAGTCATGGTACCACACCATAATAAATTAGACCAAGACAGCAGCTTGGAACTCCTTTTTGGTTACCTGACATCTTCACAATCAAATGAAAATACCACAAACTGATTCATTTACCAGCTGGAAGGATTAATGTAGGAACAGTGATGTCTTTATGCATTAAATCAGACTGGAGTTTGTAGGGTCTGAAAACTCTGTGGTCACTGCTTCCATTCCTGGTTTTAGGAAGCTGGAAAAATCGAGATTAATTAACCACACTTTTCCCTTTAAAACTTCCTTTGAGGAGACATTCTTGGAAATTAACTAAAAGGAGAAAGATTGCTGGAGATGTGTGTTTTTTCCATGAGCAATTAGACTGTAAGCCACACATGAGGCTGACTCTCCAGCTAGCCAGGGCTTGTCTTTGGGACTCCTGCTTTTTCCCTAGTCTCCCAGAGCAGAAACCAGCCTGTACGGGTGACAAGCCGTGCCACCCAGGTGCTGATTAATAGCGTTACATTCAGCACTAGCTCACTTCTAGCCAGCTGCCTGAAATGCCTGTTCTGCTGAACTGCCAGCTGGTGCAAGAGAGAACCCAGGCCCCAGGATTAAGCAATGGCCCAAGCCCCTCTCTCACTGCATACCTTTATGTTATGAACGCGATCACTTGGACTTTTCAGCTTCTGGGTTTTCCCTTCACTGAAGTAAGCAGAGCACCTCAACACTCTTAATACCAGTGGGGTTTTGTATTTATTCCCCCAACTGTTTTGAACACCTCGAAGAAGGTATTTCCCTGGGACGGAAAGGGCACGTGGCTCCCAGGAAAGAATAGTCAGCAGAAATATTACTCTGCACCTTGCAGGGTCAGACCCTTACTCTGTCCCTCCTGCAAGGCTCAGCTCCTGCCGTGACCCTCCCTGCAATCCCTCTTCCCCCCTCTCCCCCTGGCAAGGGGCGTTTAGCAGGGTACTCCTCCATCTTTGAGACCTTTTTGGTGAAGTCTCACTCCACTGACTGTCCAGGAATGATAAAAAATGGGACGTGCTTAAAACCAAGCGAAGAAAAATATTAAACAAAGATCATTTATGTTTTTCATTCAATGTGATTTTTTAAAAAAACTCATAGAAAACACCCAGCAGTCAATTGCATCAAAGCAGTTGTCCTTGAATCTTTTTTAAAACCCACGACCAACAAAACCCTCTTTGGTCTTAAACTCCTATTACTGGCAGGAGGAAAATGATTGGTTATATAATCTATATTCTACTATTTAACAGATACTAAATATAGTGCAGTTACTCAGAACAATACAAAACATCACAATATGAGACACAGTGCCGAAGAGGAGAATGCTGCCGTTCCAGATAGACGCATTTTTAGTATTATGTTCCTCAGGAAGAGCATCAAATATTTTTCTGAGTGACCTAATTTTCTTTGTCTGATCAAATGTGCCAGATGCTTCCTTATTCAGAGTTGCCACTCCAAGTGAAAAACTGTTTTCTGGCAGCCACTTGAAATCTCGTCTTCAGTTTTCTGTTAGGGATTATTATACAATCATTGCCTGGGCAGACTGAAAGCATATGGTAACTAGGCTGACACTATCTCTGCTATTTCAAAGTTCCCCAAGGATGTGTGGGCACAGTTACAGTCTCAGGTATAAGCCAACCTCCCGGTGCATTCAAAATGCCACCCAAACTCGGCAGTGACCAAGCAAACTGGGGATGGAGAGCTTGGCATCCTGGTTTCCATCTTCCTCTCAGGGGTGGGAGGTTTTTTTCCTTTTGTAGGTATTTCCATCACTTGACCAGGAGAAAATGATAACGATGGCTCAGTGCCTTTTAATGTGCAGTTTCCAGCTAAAATTGTATCCTTTGCAACCTGGCTGAAGCTTGAAAGGCTATATTTTGGTTATATACATCCAGATTCTTACATACTTTATTTAATTCCTGCTGTACTGACTAACTTTTCTTGTCTACTTTCTTGGGGACTGGGCAGATGATAAAGATTGATTTAGCCTTTCCCAGTATTCCTCTTGCTGGTGACAGGGAATCAATATTTGTAGGAATAAACAGCGAAAATGCTGTGAGTGAACCCCACGCATCACAGCCCATGCTCGCGCATTTTCCTGGCACCCGAGGTGTGGTACCTGGAGTGTGGTGACTTCCAGGGTGCTGCGGACCTTCTGAGCCCTTCTGGCACTCAGAGGGGGTGTCAGTACAGCTAAATAAGAGGGACATGGACTGAGTGCAGGCACTGAACCCCTTCCTGACTGTGCAGGCTGCATTGGTGCTAGCTCGTTCGCTCGATCTGTTTGTACCTTGCTAACCCTGCAAGGCAATGTGCGGCCAAGGGGCTACCTCTGAGTCCGGGGCGAGAGCCAGGCTCTACCACTTGGCTTGGAGGCCAGGGGTGACTCTCTGCACCTGCTGTTTTCTAGTATAAAGACAAGAGTGATTTTTTTTTTTTTTCCCATTTGTTAAATGTATGGAAGTTCCTATTATAAGAAATGCTTTTGCTACTAGGTGGTAGGCAACAGGCATCAACTAAACAGGGCAATTAAGCACTCAGTGTAGATGCTCAGCAAATATCATCAGATTGTTGCTGACCAACAGGAAGACAACATTAATGCATGTGCCTGAATGAACTTGCACATGCCTATCCATCAAAAGTCAGGAGGGAATTTTGATTTTATTGTTATTGTCATTATTTATTTTGTGTTACTTTTCCCCTGGAGGTCCCAGTCCCCCAGTGCTCAAGAGACAGCCATGAAGGCTATGTCTCTACTTCTCACCAAGAGAGGGCCAAGGGCAATGGGCAGTAGGATGGGGCATGCAGGAGCCCCAGGGAGATCTAGGTAGGGTAGAGGAGTCAAAACCTGGTGCTTTCTTATTCATCCTGATTTTGGGGAGCAGTCCTAGGCTAACCTGTCCCCCAGTTGCAACAGCTCAGCACCAGGCCAGGGAGCAAGCTAGCAATCAAGCAGTGTTCGTGACTGGGGGTCCAGTGCCCCGCTAAGTCCCTGGCTCTCTTTTAGTTATCAGCACACACCGCCCCAGACCCGCTTCCCTGCACTCGCCACCAAAAGGCACTTACCTCCACACATCTTTGGGGTAGTTTAACTAAAGGTGTCAATTTAAACCAGTATAGCCAAATGAGTAGAAATGTGGATGTTCAATAAACACTTAAACACTTAAGCCTAGTTTATTTCTGCTTGACTAAGTTGATTAGAAATTGATTTAAGATAAAAGAAAATGAGTTGCTTTTAAATAGTAGTACCTACATAGCCAATACATTCCTGTAAGAAAATCAGTAACAGGTTGTACATTGACAAAGCTGTCATGGAAATGGAAATCGGGTTTCCAAGCCATTTAGATTTTAGTTTCTTTAACTTTTTCTGAAGTATCAACTATTAGTAGTATCTACTGTCTCAACAAAACTAAGTGGATCACAATCCTATCTCATTTTGCAAATTCTATGCCCAAATATAATTCAACATACGTATTTTTTTCCTTTCTGATTTAAATTAGCGCCTTTATACAGCTCAGGGAGTCCTGCAGAATTTTAAACAGGCAGTATTAAAATAAATAAATCTGTGAGATAATGCATTCTGCAATATTCACAGCTGAGATTGCTCATTTTCTTCTAGACAGTCTGTAATTTTACTGTAACTTAATCATGACCTAGACTGTAGTATGATTTCTTAACACATTGCTATAGGCAAGTTGTCCTATTCATGCCCCAAATGAAGAGAAAAACCTTACTAAAATACCAACAACCTGGAGCAGAAACACCAGCTCAGTCAGAATTGGCCAGGACCTAGGAGATGGACAGAGAAGGTACAGGAAGAAATTGCAAAGCTAAGAAGCAGTGGTAGTGCTGGCTTCAACAAACTCTGTCCCGGGGCAGGAACACTGTAAGTGCATTGATTTTAATTGCCTAGAAGCATACTAAAGGAGTTTTATTAATAACTCCTCCCAGCCTGTCAGGTATAATAGGAAAACCCTAGTAAATGCTTCCCAACTGTGAGTTTGCCATTCTGCTATCCCAAATTCCTTGCCAGTGGAGGCAATTCGTTTCCACTTCTCCCCTCAAAGCTGTCACCTACTCCTGATACCTTGGAGCCCTGCTCAGTACCTGAAGCACCCTTCTTCAGAAACAAGCAAGCAAACAAAAAGCAGCAAGCTACTCCCAAATGTCCCTGTTAAACATTGCTTCAGAACTTTACAAAGTCATTTTCTTTCAAATTGTCAGTCATTAAAAAATGGCTGTCAAGGGTTATCCTGATTAGCCAGCTGTGCTGCAGAAGGCCTTCGCTACCCCAGCCTGCTCCCAGCTGCCTGTTACCCAAGATAACATTATCTACATGGAAGTCTTAGCCAGACTTTCTGTAATTATTAGTGATTTGCAATGTTATTCTCCATCCAGTGTTTATCTGTGCAGCGGATGACAAGGAGGTCATGGAAGCCTTTTTGTCAGCAAGTCTTCTCAGATCATTTATTTGTCCAAGTTCAAATCCCGAGGCAGTAGCTTGGTGTGATTTTTTTTCCTTGGTGTGTAAGATACAATTTTAGAGAGGAAGCTAGGATATATATGGATTCTTCTCTCCTTGATCACCCTAATTCTGTACTCTTGGAAAGCTCGTATCTTTGTTGTCCTCCCCACTAAGTTTTCTTTCACATTTGTTAGACCTTCCCTGTAAAATCTAGTATCTTCTACCTCCTTTTTGCTATGTGCTCTGCCCTGCATTTCATCCCTACTATCTGCTCTGTCCAGCTCCCCTATCAGCTGTGAGTCCTCTGTCATCAATAATCCACTACTTTAACTGGCTTAGAGTTTCCTTCTCTCTCTCTGTCCGGTCAGATGCCAGATTAGACCCGAAGGAAGCCTGATACTATCCCTGTTGTATGTATTAATCTTCTTACAAGTATGGTCAGTTCTGTATTTAACCTCTCCTCCCTGCATAGCCAGGTGATACCGAGAGCTCCAGCAACATTATTTGCCTTTGCACGTTAATGAATGAAGCATCCATCAGTAACACACAACTGGAATTTTATATAATAGGTTTAGCTGAAATTGCTCAAGCCACTAATCCCAGGCACATAGTTTGAACTACCACTCAGTCTCTTCTTCTCCCGACGGGCATTGATGTTGTAGGGATTTGAGTTATTCGGTATTGTGAAGCCAAAATTCATCAGGTGAGCAATTCCTTTGGAATCAGTGGGTTACACTGCTTAACCAGGGCAGTAAGATTTGCCTCTGTGTCTGTGCTGCAGAGCTGTCTACAGCTGTGTTAGGAAGTGAGATAAATCTTTGATTTTGGATTTTCATCCCCATCCGGATTACACTGTACATCTAGGGATGTGCATAGTTGGTAAGAGAACAAGAACAGAAGCTGGGAGTCCTGTCTTCTATTCCTGGCTCAGCCCCAATTCACTGCGTGACTGTGGGCAAATCACTTAAGCTGTCTCTGGGATAATAATCTACACAGCAATTCCAGGAGGCTTAATTTTTTAAGTGTCAACTCATATATTTTCTCCGATGTGCCTCGGGAGATGTCCCCTTCCCTTCACTGGGAGCAGGAGCAGGGCCTTAGTACTGACAGCAAGATTTGCAACCCCTGACCCCCTCTCCCCCAATCTGCCATAACTATTTAATACAAAATGTTTAATAATAATGCCAGAAATGCTGTCCTGGAGCTCTGAAAGCCTCTTATCAACTCCAATTCCTAAAGTACAGTGTACAGAATCCTGTGTAATGGTTTTCTTTTCGCTACTTTCAGCATTAATTCTTCTTTCTTGTTATGCCAGCAGATGCATAAATCTGCTGCTGGTGCTTTTTGGCTTTGGTCTCACTGATTGCATGACTTTATTGTGGACCAAAGAAGTTGGATTTTTTTTTCCAGTGTGCTTTTGTATGCTTGAAATCCTAAACTTTCGGAAGTGCCTAGTGATGGGCCGTAGCTTTGTTGGGATAGGGGTTGAAGTTTACATTTTCTTTGTTTGGGAAGAGCTATATACTGCATGTCCATCTTCTGAAAATCCACTGTCTCGAAGTGGAAGTACAGGAAAGACTAATCAGTTACGAATATCCAGCACATGGGAGACTCCTCCCAAATATTTTCACAGGGTGAGTCAAATTCAAAGCAAGATACATAACAGACCATCTCCTCTCATAAGGACCCTGTCTGCTTCTACTCACAATGACATCTAATCCCTGTGGCAACTACTACGATAAAGCCACTACTTTCAAGGGTAAATAGTATTAGGAAAGTATATTTGGTGTGTTTCTCTTACTACAATTTAGCAGCTGGAGGCAAGTGAGGGAGCGAGAGCGTGGGCCAGCACCGCTCTCTGCAGTTCACAGCAGTGACCTGGTGGAGCACTATTCCGAAGTTGCTCTTCCAAGCACCTGGAGCAGGACAGACATCAACAATGTCAACAGAAAAGCAGTCGTTCAGACCTCATCAAGGTTTGAGTCAGATCCCTAGCTTCAACGATGAAGACTTGTATTTATGTAGTTTGCTATATCACAGTATGGTGTCTCAAAATGTCTGCTACCACTCACTTTTAACGCATATGTATAGTACATATAGTCCTGTCACAGCTGACACCTTTTTTTGATTTTGCTACGTGAGAGTACTCTGTTGTTGATGAATCAAGCTGTTTTCAGGACTGGTTTACTTCTGAATATTTTGGAGGAGGAAAGCAAAGTAAAAAGTCAACTATTTTTCAATGAACTATCCCCATCCCTATCTTTTGAGCAATTCTTCTATCAGAGACTTTTTCTAAAATAGTCATTATAAATGTGATGTAACTAGCCATTCTTCTAAAGTCTTGTGGAGTAAAAAAAAAACTTTACAGCTAAAACCCTTGGCTCAGGAAAGCATCCGTCATTAGGATAATATTTAGTACATGCCAAGTCCATCAGGTCCCAGCTCAAGGGCAGAAAAGATGCAATGATTTATCACACACTGAGTTGCAATGAATGACAAGAGGTCATCGAGCCCATCTCCCTGCCCCAAGGCAGTCCCAGTGACACCTCTGTCAATCCTGCCAGACTCAGGTCAAGCCTGTTGGTATAGACTCCAACATGCTCGTCTGCCAGAGACATGCCTTGTAGGCAATTCACTCCCCTTCTGCTAACAAACAGAGGTGTGCAGGACTCATCTGCAAAGACATCAGCTTTAGCTACAGGAAGAATTACAGTTTCAATCGTTATGAAAAGGGAAGGAAAAATACCACGGGTTATCAGGGTGCTAAATAATTTAGGCACGCGCTCCTCCCTTGTTGCACAGAAGTACTGTTAGCAGCAGTGAGAGTAACATGTGCATTGCAGAAAGAGGCGGGCTAGGCCAAATTCTGCCCTCAGAGGCATATGCACACAATTTCCAATGACATCCGTGGGAATTGTGCGTGTGGATTGAGGGCACAATCTGGCCCTTTATTTTCAGCTGCTCTATTATGATCATGACATGCTAATTTCTAATTCCTTTAGCAAAAATAACACAGGAAGGCTTAAATATTAATGTTGCCAAATGTCAGAAACACCTCTGCAATATACTCTTGAGGAAATTCATGAAAACAGATTTCAGGAACCACGGCCATGCTCGTTATTGGAACCTGACATCCCCAATCAGTTAAAATTCTCCTTATCTTCATTGGGGTTTTGCCAAGCTAAGAACTGAATAAGGGCTGCTGGATTTAGCTCCATGGTAGCTGATTTGGACATAGGTCTCCTGACAGCCATGGTCACAGCTTCTCACTTAGAGGGATGGATGCAAAAGCACAGATGTCATCTTGGGTTTGCCGGATGATAAACATCCAAGTAGGTCCACTATCTCCTCAAAAGAATGCGAACAGAAGGCAACCAAATGCAAACCAATAGGTAAGAAGAAAACTGCAGGTGGAGGTTTACTAGAGGAAGGAGAAAAGCAGGAGATTAGCCCCTCACCAATCCCCAGCACCATGCTCCTTGCCGCTGCTCACATTTGCAGGGAAATAAAGGAGGTACCGGTGTCATCTAAGAGGAAAGGTGAAAACCTCCACAGCTGCAAGTCCGCCATGTGGGCCTGCCTTTGGCAAGTAACCAGCCGTGGGTCAGGGCCCTGACACCTGCATCCTACCCTTGCCAGCGTCGGGGGGGGTCAAATCCTTCCTAAGGAGACATTCAGCAGTGCGCATCTGCCTGGGCCTCCAGCAGCAGGGTTCGTCGTGCTAAACGAGCTGCCTTTCCACGCCAGCTGCAGGTGGACACTCAGGTCCGTGGGAGGGGAGAGCGGGAAAAGGGTGTGCCCAAACCTGACACATTTCTGCAAGGAATTACTCAACCGGCACAAGCTCCCCATCACGGTACAGGACTGGAGGAAAGATGGCAAAAAAGAAGCAACATCTTCTTCCTACCGGAGCCGAGGCAGGTTGCACAGGCTGCCCCACCGCGTGGCAGCCGAGTGGGAAATTATCGTCTGCTTAACCTTCCGTTGACGGGAAGGATCTCCGTGGTCCTTGGCCCTCTTTACTGCTCCGGTTTGGGTATCACGGCAGGAACGTCCCCTCTCCTCTGCCTTCTGCAGTCTTCGGCAGGCCCTCCAGTCGAGCTCGTGGGATCCGGAGCTGTCAGGGAAGATGGACTAGAATAAAAATGAATAAATAACTTAATTACATTGAAGGTGCTGCTATAGAGGCAGAAAACTCTGTGGAGTACAGCAGACCCGGCTGCTTCATGCACGGTGGAGAGGGGGCAATAAACCAGCGGCATCAGGGGAAGCACGCAGAGGGTGAAAAAGAGGGATACCCGGAAAAAACTGGGGCAGCGGACTCCTGCTTCTGGACAGTGCTCTGAGTCTCGTGAGTTCCACCTGTGAGCTGCCCTTTGCCAGGGGACTCGGTGGGGCAGGGATGGCACAGCCGGGCGGCCGTCGGCTGCGCGCTGCCCGCGTCCCCCCGCACCGGCGCTGGCTCCAGCGTGTCCTCGTTTCGCTCTCAACGTTTCGTTTCGTAACGGCAACGAGCCACTGGCAGCAGAGCATGTCCGGAGGCCGACTGGGGCGGCAGGAGCCCTCCGCCTTCGGCATCGTGCCTGCGCAGGCACCCCGAGCCTGCCGTCGTCCTCCAGAAATGCACAGCCTGTCACAACTCGTTGCTTAATGCTAAACTAGCCGTTATAAATAAACATGGTCCTAATAATAGTTTGCCTGACCTGACTCACTGTAGGAAACAGCCTCAGAAATAAAAGAGGATGACTTTCAAACGCAAGAGTTATAATTTTACATAAATAAAAAATGAAAAGGGCAGTGCAGGACAGGCTAGGGGAAAATTGTATCGCAGGGTTGCAATCCCAGGGTGTTAACAGGCTTGCTTGGCTGCTAAATCTGATGCTGTCTCCCCCTGTAAGTTCGCTGGAGTTTGACGGATGGATGTGGAGAAATATTACTTGAATTGTCAGATAACTGTTAGTCACCCAGATTAAAAACAAATTCCATTGACATTGTGTCATACCTTGGGAGCCCAAAACAGATATTGATGTTTTCATCTTGTTGCAGGGAGCAGGGAGATGGGAGTGGGTAAAGTAAGAAATCAAAATCACCCAGATAGAGCAAGTCTTTTGGCTTTGTTTGTTTGAAAAATGACACTGCAGCACAGTGCACCTAGCTGAGGATGAGAGATAACGCCATCCAGCCTATCTCTCTCACTCTCAAATGAAAGGGAGACAAAGACAGCATTATCATAAAAAACCAAAACTTCTAATGCCTGTACAGAATTGTAAGCAGAAATGTAGGAACCAGATTCACTCAGTGGATGCTGCAAGGTCCACGTGTCAAAAGCTGCTGACGCTAGTGGGATGTGCAGTGGCCTGAGCTCCCCATGTCCAGGGGGGCACAAGGTGTTTTTGCTCACCTTTGGGGGATGAAGCAGAGGGAGATGCAATGCCTGTGCATCGGCATGTGGAGCAGGAGGAGCAGGAGGGAGCTGGAGTTGCTCAGTCTGCAGGAGAGACAGCTTCGAGGGGACCTAACAGCCTGCTAGCATCTAGGAGAGACCATCAAGAAGACAGAGCCAGGCTCTTCACAGCATTGCACAGCAGGAAGGTGAGAAACAATCATAGAATCATAGAATCATTTAGGTTGGAAAAGACCTTTAAGATCATAGAGTCCAACTGTTAACCTAGCACTGCCAAGTCCACCACTAAACCATGTCCCTCAGCACCACATCTACACATCTTTTAAATACCTCCAGGGATGGTGACTCCACCACTTCCCTGGGCAGCCTGTTCCAATGCTTGACAACCCTTTCGGTGAAGAAATTTTTCCTAATATCCAATCTAAACCTCCCCTGGCGCAACTTGAGGCCATTTCCTCTTGTCCTGTCACTTGTTACTTGGGAGAAGACACTGACACCCACCTCAATACAGCCTCCTTTCAGGTAGTGGTAGAGAGCAATAAGGTCCCCCCTGAGCCTCCTTTTCTCCAGGCTAAACAACCCCAGTTCCCTCAGCCGCTCCTCATAAGACTTGTTCTCAGACCCTTCACCAGCTTCGTTGCCCTTCTTTGGACACGCTCCAGCACCTCAGTGTCTTTCTTGTAGTGAGGGGCCCAAAACTGAACACAGTATTCGAGGTGCAGCCTCACCAGTGCTGCACTGCTGAGTACAGGGGGACGATCACTTCCCTAGTCCTGCTGGCCACACCATTTCTGATACAAGCCAGGATGCTGTTGGTCACCTTCTTGGCCGCCTGGGCACTCTGCTGGCTCATATTCAGCCGGCTGTCGACCAATACCCCCAGGTCCTTTTCTGCTGGGCAGCTTTCCAGCCACTCTTCCCCAAGCCTGTAGCATTGCATGGGCTTGTTGTGATCCAAGTGCTGGACCCAGCACAAGTGTGTCAACAATGGGCATAAGTTGAAAAAAGAGAGGTTCAGATTGCATATAAAGAGAAGATTTTGCCCATGAGGACAGCCAGGCAGTGGAGCTCGTTGCTCCAAGAGGCTGTGCTGTCTCCTTGCTTGGAGGTTTTCAAAACAAAGCCCTGAGCAGCCTGGTCTGACCTCAGAGCTGGCCCTGCTTTGAGCAGGAGGTTGGACTGGAGACCTCCTGAGGTCCCTTCCAACCTGAATTGTCCTATTATTCCTGTGATAAATTCACAAGCTGTTTCTGCTCTGTTGACCTCCATGGCGACTATGCTGATTTACATCCACTGAGGATGTGGTCTTAAGTTTGTAGGTAACTGTCCAAGAATCAACAATAAAATGGGGTTGTGTTTTGCATGAATTATTAGGCGGTATGAAGAGGTCCTGAAAGGCCTCTTCATGGTATATTTCTACCAGCGACAAACCAATAAAATATGCTGTATACATCTTGAGGCAACAGAGAGATTTGAAAGGATCTTATCTTTGGTCAGTGTTATGTGTATGTACAGAGCTGACTATATCTTTGGTACTAACTTTTGGTTGCTTGACACAGAACCTTACTAATATTCTTTCTGTACAGTGTGTGTAGGTGTGTGCTTTTAATTTCCTAAGTTTATAAAAAAGTCAAAAGAGGAAGACTGAAATTCCATCCCAGAACATCATATTGATTACAACATGGTTCGTTACCGCAGTTTGAACCGATACCCCACACGGACACTCTTCATTTGAGATGGTAGAGAAAAAGATAGCAGGAGTGACCTGTCATCCAAACCAAGCCCTCGTTCACAGATTCACTATATCCTTGGGGAAAGAATGACTTGTTGTTATCCTGTTACCTGAAATTGCACTGAACTCAAACCAGGTTAAGCTAAAAGGCAAATACAGTCATTTATTCATAGCATCCAAAACAGGCAACACAGTTACAGATGTATATAGAAAAGGCAATGGATGAAATGAAATAGGAAGGTATGTGGCTGTATTGGGTAGATGTCCCTCAGCCACCAGACCCGGCAAGTTCAGCTGGGGCTCCAGGCATTGTGCCTGGCACCATCAGGTGCATCTGCTGGGAGGCCCTCGAGGGATCTCGCTCGGGGTGCACAGCTTCTCTGGGGGAACCCCACCAGAGAGCAGCTCCAAGCGCCTGCCTTCCCCGTCTTCACCTCAGATCACCTCTCCTTCATGATCAGCCCACCTCTTTTTCACAATCACATTAGCTTTTGTGTTCAGGCTTCACTTTGAGCTCTTCCAGGGTTTCAGCTGTCATCCTGAAGCTCACACTATTCCTTCCTTTACCAGGAGGCATTCTGGCCACTCTCTTAAGTAAAATAACAGTTTTCTTCCCTTCTTAGAGATGGAAATGCCTCTCTGTTGCCTGAGAATCACCTCCTGCATTTAACTGGCTAGTGAACAACTCTGCTTCAGCAGAGTCCCCCTCCCTGGCTGGCCACTTGGCATTTCTCTGGCCCTTATTATCCTATAGCACTGTACCAGGAGCACACGACACAAACCTCCAGACAAGATAACTGCATGCAGCTCACTCCAGGCTCTTGCCTAAGATCAGACACAAACAGTAGTTAATCTTATTGGGATACTGACAGGTTTCTCCGTGTTAGGCTGGGATGACTATGGCGCGATGCAGGGTTTGATTCTCTCGCTAGGCTCTGCCAGTGCTGGGGAAGGGTGACAAGAATACACAAAGTCTCTCAGTTGAGAAGAGAACAGCAAAGGCTTTTCTTGAGGTGGAATTCAGGTGGCTGTCTCATGCTATCAAGCAGCCAAGAGACAGCCAAAAACACAAAGGCTGGCAGGCGAGTCCAAAACAGAAAAATACAGTAGGATTGAAATAGAATAACTTGTTAAATAATTGAATAGTTCTATTAAATTAGGTGAAAAAAAATATTGTAGACATTTATCTTTCATGTTACCAAAGACAATAGTTCTCATTTTCTGTTAGGGCACAAGGCAAATGTCAGTGGAAGCACTGTGACATGCCACATACAACTTCAGCTACGATGCGAAGCCCAACAAATTCAAAACTGTTATGTGACTCAAATGTGTGTACTTGAAATGCCTGCCTACACCATGACAACTGCTTTTTCAGGCTAACTCTCTGCTTCCTTTTTGTCTTGGCTTCTTGTTGGAACTGGGCTGAAAATAAAAAGGCAGGCAGCCTACCTTGCCAGATAGCCTTAACTAATTAACACAGTGACCAGAGTAATTTTGCCTTGCGTTCTTCTCAGAGCGAATCTGCAGCATCTCCATAAAGGCTCTGCATTGCTGAAATTAATCAGACCTCGAGAAGTTTGGCATCCATTAGTCCCTTTGAAGTCTCACAGAGACCCAGACAAATATCATACAATAAATTTGGCAAGAGAAGTCACTCATATATATCTGGTGCATGTCACATACATATCTCATGTTTTTTATAGGAACGAGCCTGAAACCTTCAACTCTGTAAATGGGCGTGAGTATTCTGCCATCAACAGTATTAGGGAGAAGTTTCTGTTTAAGCACGGCGTCAGCACACTTCACTTGGGATGTCTGAAAGATCTAAGACGGAGCTAGTCACTTGGGGCTTATTTTATAATCGTTGATGAGACACTGGCACTCCCCCAGGGCAGTTGGTCTGACCTTGCGTTAGACCCCACCGTGAGGATGAGATGAAGTGCCCTCTGCAGGTGCCTGCCTCTGTCCTTTGACTATAAAGGGACTTTGGGTGACTAAGTCACACTTAGATGTTTGACTTTCAGATGCCTGAGTTACAACAGATGTGTCCTGCCTAGACAGGGTACGATTGGAGTGAAACATATAAAATATGTTGGAAGCTTAATAAAGTTTAATGCATTTCCAAATTTGGAGCTTAAAAAGCTGCAATGGTGTGTGTCTCCCTCCCCCGGTAGCAATTTATCTTGAGGTAACGCAACTCTTTCTTTTCCATGTTTACGTACCTTGTCATTCTACATTCAGGGAAAAACATGTTCGGTTTCTTCCATAGTTAGAAGAATTTATAGAAAATAAGCAGATTTTTCCTTGTAGCTGAAATAAAACAGGATTTGGGGGAACAAAATGCCTGACTGCTGGCAAATTCACCTTCTCTCCAGGAATTTTGAGGATCGTGTTCTATTGTAGATAGAGATTGCTTGGTCACTCAGGGAACAATGCAGTATATTCTTTACTGTACCATTGATATAAATATTAACTGTCACATCATACATTCTAAATACTGACTGTAATGATAAGTAAATATTGCCTGAGGGGCATAGGGGAGGCCTTGGGATATGGTGAAATGTTCTAAGTAAAAAATTGAGGACAAATATTAATAATCTCTAAATTACTATTATTTTTGTACCTCTGGCAATATGTTATCCAGCTGTAGCCGAAGAAAATAGTCATTTCTTTTTATTAAACTGCATGATTTTTAAATATGAGTGTTGTAAATCTTATTTGAAGAGTTCTCCAGAAGAAAAATTTTGAGCTGCTCTGGGGCATTTTTAAACTATGTCATTTTTAAGCCAGACAATAACATGGTTTTATAACAGGTCACATGAGCCTAGTTCAGCCCCGGGAGAAATGCAGGCGTGCTGTAGATGTGCAGGCGTGCTGTAGATGTGCAGGCGTGCTGTAGATGTGCAGGCGCTGACCACGTAGCTTTAGGCAGGAGCGAGGCTCAGCGTGTGGCAATATGTGACAGGGAAAGGAGCAAGGCAGCACAGGGATGGAGAGAGGTGAAATCGTGCTGCTCGCATCCCACCACCAGTACCCTCCCCACCACCGAAAGCTGCCCCCTCCATGTCTGGCTGCACCTCCTGGCCTGCAAGATCCTCTTCCCTCTTCAGGGATGACTGGCGCTTGCACCTCCTCCGTGCATCCTTGGATTAGCTACATTAATATACACCCCTCTAGCATTAGCAAAGTGTGCACTTGGTGGTCCCTAGAAGTAACAGTGGAGCCGCAGGAAAGAAGACTTACAAGCACTTCCAGGGCTTTAAATCCAGGCTTACAATCAGAGTTTGATGGAACAGAAGTTCTGTAACAACCAGCCAGAAAGGTAAGCATTCCCCACAACTCAGAAATCATTAATTCAACCAAGAGTCAAGATAGCACCATCTTCCTTCATTATCCCCTAATTTCATTGTCATAGATTAAAGCCTGGCAAATCTGGGCACAGATTCCTGTTGTCAGACTTCAAAGAGAGCTCCTGAGGTCTTCTGCCAGAATCAATGATCATCGCTATATCCTTTTCTCACACAGCATCTGTATCTTCCCTAACGTTAATGAACATTATTTTTGCATGCTTCTGAGCAGACTAAAAAATACACTCTTGAATCACATTTCCCATGCGAGGGGAAAAATGAACTCTTCTACATTTGTTATTCTCCTCTAACAAGGATTAAACCACGGTGTGGATACTAATGAGTGACTTGCAGTTGCCCGCCTCTCACTTTAGTTCAGTCCTCAGGAATATTGGAGATGAAATTTCTCAGCTGAAATCATAACACGCTCTATGGATTAAACGTTTCAGGCCTGTTCTTATAACAAATAATCAAGCTGTCGAGATTGCTTGCTATGCAGACTTGCAGACCTCTTGGGTCACTGTTGCCAAGGAGTAATTTTCTTTAAAGTAGACTCGCTTGTCCATTTTATGAAAAAGGAAAACAGAAATAGTAGGTTTCAAGGAATTTGGTGTGAATGATACACATTCATTTCACATCAGTTTGCCTCCTTTATGTGCTTTTTTCAACATGCACTGTAATTGCTAATTATGAAGAGAATTAGGCTCCAGAGCTGAGTTAAGGTAGAAAATACCTGGAAGAATTTCTGATGGAGCTATAACTGATGATAACCTTGCTTCTTGAAGTACGTCGATTTTTGTTCTCATAACTACACAATAGTGAAAAGTTAATTACTACCATATTATCATTGTCAAGCAGAGGTCACAGAGACGATTTTCCTGTGTGCATATGCGTGTGTGAATCAGTGTCAGGGAAGTACAAGATAAATTAATATCTTGACTCTTTAGTGCCCTGTTGATATTCCCCTCAGTACTACAGAAAAGCTCATGCATCTTTATTCCTTTTCTATCCACTACAACTTTATTTATGGGGTGGCACATTTACTACAGTGCAAAATGCTCAAGGCTGGCTGTAGGCAGATGCGACAAAATAAGAGATGTGGTGCATTAGACAAGATGTTATATACCCCTTTCCCAATAACCAATTTCCAAACTAGCATTTGGCTAGTTGAAAGACCCAGTCATTCAAAATGGACTAACCAAAAAGATCCACTGGATGCAGGTGACTCGTTTCTCACCATTCTGCCCACTAAGTGGGGAGAACAGAATTATAACAACTAATACGGAGAAATATAACAAGTGGTGCCAGTTGTTCTCATTAGATCACTGTCCTTTTGGGCTCCAAACACCAAGACAACCAAATCTCACTTCTTCAGCAATTAGCCAACAGAAGCTAGGAAAACTGTCCAGAAACTTTTTAAATTTTCCAGGAGGACATCTATAGCAGCAACAGTCAAACTGGAAGAAATCAGCCACCATGCTCCCATCAGAACAGAGATCACTGGGCTTCTTTAAAGTCATGCTTTCTGGGAAAAAAATGTTCCTTGGGAGGAAATTAGATCACGAGATCAGACAATCTGCTCTCTGGAGTCTGCCAGAGTAGGTTTGCCTTCGGAGCATGGTCAAAGGACAACTGAGGTCAGATATGGTGGGGGGAGGCATCCCTGGCAACTCTCTGGGAGGGACAGTTCTGGTATAAGGGCATGCCATTCCCCCTCAGAGCTTGCTGAAAGCTGGAGAGACCTCTGATATAAACAGTTTCAGGAGTTGCTTTTTTTCTTGTTTCAAACCCTTTGGTCCATTTTGGAAGAAAGGACTTGGGACCAACTAATTCAGGTTTCATTTTCTCTCCCCAGAAGGGTTATCTACCTGCTCGTTTACGACTTCTTAACAACTCATTTGCAAGGCACAGGATGCTGTTAAAGTTCAGTCCACCCATGACTGTCATAAACTTACAGAGGTGCTGCCAGGGACACAGGGCTGTTGGGGCAGAAGAATTTGGGTAGAGCCCGCCTGTAAAAGGGGATACACCCTGGTTAATTAATCATTAACTCGAGGAGCCCAGTACCACAGACTGATGCAGGCACTGGGAGCCTAGCATGATGCAAAAAGAGCAGCAAATATAAACATGCATATTTCAAAAGGGATTTAAAGCACATATAGACAATGCGAATGACTGCAATGAAATGAGAAGTGTTCTGATACAGGGAACAGAGACCCTCAAAGTTTACCATATAAGATAAACACCCATGCCCTGGCGTTAAAGAGAGTTTCCCTATGGTAGGTCTTTCCATAGTGGTCTATTATGTGGCTGCTTATAATTCTGAGGTTCAGTTTGCCATCAGCATGATCCTCCATCATTTTTACATAGGAACAAGCAATAATGTACAGATTTCATACGCTCCCAACAGGAGCAGTCATTAAGCTCAGGATGGAGAGGAAGGAAGGTTCCTTCCTCTAAAGGAAGCTTTAGTTTTCATTCTTCTTCTGGTGTTCATGGTTCTGCGAGAAATAGGTGAAAATAAATAACAAACTCATAATGATATTCCAAATGTAAATTTAAAATGCTTACAGCCAGATAGAATATTTGGAAGTGTTAAAAAAGCTGGATAATGGTAAGAAAAGAAACCAACAGGTCCTCCTTGTGTCTCAGCTTCTAAAGTCCACCTGACAATTTTTACCCTGACCTACATTTTCTACAAGTAAATATAGTCACTTGTATTTTATCACCAAAATAGACATATTCAGAGATGACAGGAAGTCTGAGTATGATTCAGTTAGATAAGGCAGTCAGTCAAAGCCATGGGAAACCAGATATTCACTAGAATTACTCATAAAACTCCTTGATGAGGTGGGAAGCACAAATAACCTACCCCTGGTAACCCATAGCAGCTGAACAGGATCTCTGCCCTCAGCTCAAAATTATCACAATTAAAATACTTGTTTGTAAGAAAAAAACGTGTTTTTAAAATGAGGAGACTCCAGAGAGAGGATTCTTTCAGCAAATTCTGAGGGGGAAAAAATGCAAGAAAAATTACAGATCCTTTTTTTCAAAAGCTTTCATGCTTTCCTACTGCACTCTGTTGAGATTGTGTGAGACCAAGCAGCTGGATACCTCAAACTCATTATTCAGCCCTACAGAAGAGTACGTTATAAGAGCTGTCTCATTCCTTGCCTGAGCGCAGTTTATTAGCTAAGACTACTTTCAAAGACAGGTATGAGCATTGCCCTTAGGGCTGAGTTGTGCTACAAGGTTCTTGGGGAAAAAAAAAGGCTGGCACAGGACAGAGCCATTGCATGGGGTGTCTCAGGAAAGGAACTGTGGGTGCTCCAGGAGCTGTTTTCTCTCCATGGCTCCCTGGCTTTCCTCCCCAGCTATCTACTCCGTAGTTAACTGGCCCCTTTACAGCTCAGACCAGTGGATGTATTTGTGGGGATCATTCCCCACCCACTGATACTGGGATGTGCCTGACAACACTTGATACCCGTTAGTTTATGCAAGTATAACAGGGGGGAAATGACCTAACCTAGTGCCATCACAGGGAATGATTAAGCCTTAAATATCAGTGGAAACAGTAAGAAAATCGTATGCTCCAGCATTGCTTAGTTATGGACTTATTGGAAAGAGCAGAGAGCTCAGACCTTCATGATGCTGAAGGTCTCCTCTGAGAAGCTGAGAGCCCTTGGCTTCCCCTGCTTGACCGCTCCCAGCTCATCAGCAGAGTGATCAGTGTAGCACTTGGCTGAGCTCTGAGCCATGTTATGGGAACAGTTGCCAGGAAAAGTTTTCTGCTCCTGTGGCTATCATAAGGCTGAGTATTTTTGCCAAGCAACAGAGAGGATTTATCTCCGGGCAATCAGAAATACTCATGTTGGACTATAGACTTCACCCACTGGGATTTATACATGCAGTGAGTGCTGCTCGGGGACCAGAGGCTGTGCCAATACACAGAGTAAAGGCTCCCCCGGGCCGGCGTGGGACTGCCATATCTGCTCTTGCAAACGCTCACGAGGAAGAGGCTGGCACGGAGCAAAAGACAGTCTCGGCAAAGACTCGGTGAGGATGGGGTGGAGGAGAAGAGGTGCATTTTGCTTGCCGTGCTGCATGTTCATGTGAGCTGACAGCGGGTAACATTGCTGCTCATCCTGTGACGCAGGCTGGGGCAGAACATGTATAGTGCAGCACTTCGCTGAAGTACTTGATGGCCTCAGCGCTCCTTCTTGTCGATGAGGGCATTTGCAATTAGGATTCTAGTGACATGATTTCAGTTTTGGGATCTGACCCGGCTCCTCCTTCAGTTAATAATGCAATATCCATTGACTTCAGTGGCTGCAATGTCACACTCCCGATGATACAGTTATTACACAAAAAATCTTTGACCAGAAAGTAGGCAGGTAACAACTTTCCTTTCTGGATAATCACTGCAGTTAGTAAGGAGTTGAAAACCATTTTAGTAAACTTTTGTCTCTGTATTAGTTTTTTTTCTTTTCCCTTTTTTGCAAGCACAAGTGGCATCTCCAGGTCATGGTGATCACTGAGGAAACAACCAACTTCCTTGAAATGAGAAGGTGTAGATTTACAGAACAAGTGTGGTTTGGCTTGTGGGCTAGCGCAGTGCCTGCCAGACCTACATTGTTGGTTGGAAGTTGAAACTCACAAGTTGAAAACCCACCTTCAATGTCTTTTCCAGAATCCTTTAGGCAATCTCTGTAAGCAGTTTTAGTTGTTATCTAGATCTGAGGCTCAATGAAGTCATGCATCGCAGCCCCAGGTACTGGAGGGGGTGAGTCCTGCTCTCTGAGGACCGATTACCTCCTCTCTCCTACCTAGCACTGCCTACCGATTCAGGGGAGGAAGCAACTAGAAGGCTATGACACGAAGGTGATGTTCAATGCTGGCTGCTAAAAGATGGTGGAGGAGGAGGGAATTCATGTCATCGAAAACTTTTGCTCTCCATTTCCCATGGCACATCTTTGGAGAGGCTTGCATTTGGAAGTTGAGTCAACTCAGTTGACTCAGAGCAGGCCATTGTGCAGAGCAAAAGCAGTGACGAGCACCAGAGAGCTAGAGTGGCCTTCTTTATTGAAAGAGTTCTTTCCGACCCAGAAAGAGAAGCAATTTCTGCTGCAGCATATCCCGATGAGCTCACCATGCTTCCTTAAATTTGTTTTTCTGGGTAGAGTCCTGTGGGAAGAATATGCAAGTTCCACAGCCTCAGCTCTGCAGTTTTATTACAGCTAAGTCAAAATGCTGTGATGCCAATTCTCTTCCATTTTTGCTAATTGTTAAAGGAAATTTCTTAATTGTGTAGAAGAACGTGCAAGTGTAACATATGACTTATTATCGAGAACCCAATTTTTTTATGCACTCTAAAACTCCATCTGTCCCGTCATCTGGAGTTGGCTACTACTCCTCTAACACACAAACGCAGATCAAGAATAGTAAGTTTTAAATATCCAGTGTATTAACCCAAGCAGGGACTGATTTTATTTAACAGAAAGTATTGGAATAGCAGAGTCATTGCTGTGCTGTGGGTATTAACGAGGGTATTATGTAGGAGTTTCTGTTCCTGACATCAGGTAACTTAATTCCCAAATTTGTGAAACTGTGGCCCATTCTTAAGGGTTGTGTAAGGAGCCAGGTCCACAGGACTTTTTTCTACCTTTGGAGAGAAAATGGCTTGTTTTTTCCTATCTGCTGCTGATAACGAAAGGGCATTGGCACGTAGGACTGCTCTAGCGTACATTGGCAGAAATTGTTTTCACCAGCTCAAGGTTTCTGACCTACTAAGCACTGTGACTTTATGGCACTTGGAAAGCGTGCTTTGCAAAGAGGCAGCCTGTCCTCTGCTTGCTGGCAGAGCTTTCCAGGTCTGCACAGCTCCTACCGCAGCGCTTCTTGCTTCACGCAGCTGGAGCATGGACCTGGCCCATATTCCGGTGCATTAAAGACCATGTTGACTATCATTCTCAGTGACTTCTAATGTTACATTTTTAGCAACGTAAACTCATCTATTACACACAGATTTTGATCAGTCATTAAGGGTTAGAATGACTTAGATAAGCGAAGGAGCAAAGTGTACGTTGGATAATTTAGGCTCTGACTCAGCAAAACGGTGTAACTTTGCTCATCTCTGTTCACAGTTAAGGCCTAAGACAAGCATGTGCTTAAACGCCGCACTGAACAGCTGTATTCTTAATCACACACGTTGTATGGATTAAGCCTTTCTTAAGGAAAGGAAAGCAAAACTCATCATTGAAAACTTGGCCTCTCCTGTTCTTTCCAGCAAACCTGTGGTGTGGTGACGTGTGTGAGATAGAGTCAGTAGCATCTGCAGAAGACAAGCAGGATGATAACAGTGGCCCTTGAAGAAATACGAAACATTTCACTTGTTGATTTTTTACATAAGATGTAATTCTCTAGAATAAAGCAATGGTGTTAAACAACAACGTTCATTCCTAGATCTGATCATCTCTCATACAATTCAGAGAATTTTTTTTAAAGAATATGATCAATAACTTTAGAAAATAATTTAATTCAGAATTGATTTAATGGATATTTTCTGCTCATTTTATATGGAGCAGATTCAGCTCTATGGTAATGAAACCGGCAATACAGATCTCTGAGACCTACAGGATAATAACAGGACTAAGTACAACTATGTATTATATAAATCTTAGATTTTTAGAAGGACTCTACATGGGCAGAGTAAAATGTACTTTGATGCTCCAATAGCAAAAAATAAAATTAAAAAAACCCACCTTATTTTTATTAGGACTACCACAAAAATAGCCAAAATAGTGCCTCCTCAAGGGGCTTCTGCTGGAGGAAGAGGCCAGGCCCAGATTTTCTACCAAATCCTGGTGGTTATGAGGGCTCCGCTCCCTTCCCCAGTTCCCCCCTGCCTGAGGAGTTTGAGCGTGAGTCTCCCACCAGAGGCAGCCCAAGACTTTCTGTCGAGGCAGGAAAACCCCCGTAGGTTATGAATTCTGCTGCCTTGAGCATTGAACACCCTTATGCTGCAAAGAAAAAAAGCGTGAGTGTCGGATCCAGTCCCTGAACTGTTCCCAGTGCATGGAAGACATGACTGGCGCTACTTTAGGAGAGGCATAGGGGAGGGGGCAGAGGGGATCTCTTGTCTCTGGATCCTCCCAATGCCACCCTGCTCTCACAGGGCAGCTCTGGGCATGCATGGCAGCAGTGCTGGGGGGACTGCGAGAGGTAAAAATTACAGATGTAGGTGATCCAGTCAGCTATGTGTGTCCTTATATAATAAAACTATACACAGAACAACAAGCTATTGGGACAGAAGTGATGTAGGTGCTATAAATATTTTTCCCTTGATGACCAAATGTAAAAGATAAAGATTCCAAAGGTGGCAAGGAGAAATGCACCCATTTTCCCCCAAATGAAGTGAGGATGCATTGTGCACAAGGGGTGTGGATTTCCAGGCAGATGCAAAAAGAAAAAAGTATGACGTCCCAGCTACTATCAGATAATTCACTTCAGTGCAGTTGTGCTGCTGTTTGAGAAAGTTTCTCTACCACTGGGAACTACCCTGGTGACCAGACATGCTGATGGCGGTAGGGGTACCCCATCTCTCATTTTGTGCCAGTTTGTACCAAAAGGTGTAGGAAGGACGTTCTAAGGAAGGAGAAGAGGAAAGAACCATCAACTTCCATTAGGATCCAAACACAGCAGCATCTGGCCCATCCACCAACTCCTTGCCCTGCTGAGCTGTAGGGCTTCCCGGGACAATCCTAGCCACCCGCTTGAATTTAAAAACGTGAGAATTGAACCGTTGCAAGTTTAATGGCAGTGATATTATTGCCACACAACGATAGAGTCAGGATTTGCAGGGATAAAAGAAAGGCAAAGGGAACTCAGGAAGACTGTATAAATAACCGCCTGGGTGCAATGAAACCATGAATGCAGGTGGTTCCTGCTGCACCATTGGCCAAGCCAGTGGCGGCTGCCCCCCCGGGTTAAGAGCAGCTGGGATCTGCAATCCAGTGGAACTCTCACAGTCTCTCCCTGCCGGGGTCAGCTGAGGACTGCAGCTGCTGGGGAATCACAAGAGGGATCAACAGGGTAATTCCTCCTTCCTCCTCTCCTTGTTTGCTCTGGCTGGCGGTGCGCAGAGCAGGGGCAGGTCTGCATTCCTGCACGCCTCCAGCTCCGCTCGGCGGTGCGTGTTTGGGGAAATTAACCCAGGAATCGGAAGCGCGGAGGGAACGCAACTAAGATCTGAACTGCTCCAGAAGTCGTTGCCTAAGTGTGAAAACGGTGACCTGCCACAATCCCTTCCTTCTCCTGCTGTGAGCTTAGCAAGAGCAGGCTGTTCCCTCAGCTGAACTGACACCGTTCTGTCAGGTTTGAAGCTGTTTGATCATGTCCTTAGGATGTGCCTAAAGACTGCTCTTTACTTGTGACTCAGAGGAAAAAGTATGCATTTGAGGGACTATAATGTTCTTGGTATTAAATCTGGGTTATTTTTGATGGAGTGAAAAGCTTGCTATAAATTTGAGCAGAAACTGGATTGGACAAGTTGGTCCACACCACAAACACATGCAACAGCATCCCTACAGAGGGAAATATAAGCAGCAAAGAAGCATTCACAGTGGATAGAAAAAACCAAAATGCAGCTTTGTAATTTTAAGGTAAGCCCAGTGCTAGCCCTAATATAAGAGTTGACCACAGCAGGTTGGGGTTTTTTCTCTTATTGAGAATAACTGGAGCACTGTAGTGCCAAATCCCATCTTTCCCCCTAGAGGAACCAAGCAGTCCTTATAGGACTACCCTAATGGAGAGGGCAAGTTTGCAGTTCAAAATCTGCCTCGACTCGTGTGATATGCTTTTACGTTTTCTTCTTCTTGCCAATACCGCTGTGCTGCACTGCGCAGAATGAAAGAGGTAATTTAATATGGTGTTAAGCCGTGCGCTGCCTGCGGAGCCTGTAGGGATGGTTCCATAGGGGTGCTTCTGTGGCGGTGAGCCAAATTTAAGGCTAAATGTTATGCTGCAGCACGGATCCTGCCTAGTACCCTGCCTCCAGCTGCCTCTCGCAGGGTGAATCTGCTGGAATTGCGCAGGTGAGGGGGATGGAGCTTTCTCTGATGTGCCGGAATAAATTGTCAAGTGTTATTTTCCCGGTCTGCCCTTTCTCCCTTCCAAAAGGAATCAGCAAGCACTAGGGCTGCAGCTTGCCGCAACTGTGCTCAGCTGTCAGCAGCGGTTTTCATACTGGCTCAGGATTGCAGGCAGCGCTTTCGTTTTGAGAAAAACAGAGGTGCTTCGATTTTAGAGAGACCTTGGCACTGGCTGCTCAGCTCGACCCTTTGTGGAAAGATGATCCTGCTCTACTTGGAAAGAGGGAAAACACAAATGCTTCATCAATTCTGGGCCTGCTACGTGCATTCCAATTTTGGTTCCCCCCCCGGCGGCTCTCCCAAGTCTCATCTTGGGTAGGTCTTTTTCTGCAAAAGGAAAAAGCATCAGGAATGACTGTCAAAACAAGGCAGAGTTTTGCCTGCAGGAAGATGAGTGATGTTGCTGCAACCCACAGTCTGAATGCTATGTGAAATGCCAGTTAGAATAGAATTGTTTGCATAAAATAAAGCACAAAGTTTTCCTAAAGCCTGATGTTATTTACAAATAAATATTCCCTGAATGATAAACCCTGGGCACATATAATTTGTAAACTGACAAAAAAGTCAAATGATCACACAAGCTTATTTTCTACAGCGGATTTTTGTCTTGCTCACTGTCCCGACTATTAAATAGCACCTCTGTGTTTCTGAATGTTATCAACAACTACTGTTTCCTTGACAAAACCATAAGAGAGAAATAAATCTCATAAAGAGATTGCTAGGCAGCTGTTCGCCAATGGCTAAATGCTTGCAATAGTTACACAGTATTATCTCTGTGTTCGTGCAGCTCAGCACTTGACTAGGAATCAGGGGATCTCAGCTCAGCTTCTCCAGACCACCTGACTGCCTAGCAAATTTTGGTGCATTTACCAGCATTAGATCCCTTTCTAAATGAGTTACAAAACCCAAATCCTTCTGCATCAGTGAACAAAAAGACCCAGGACCCTTAACTCTTAATATACAAGTGCTTTTCTATATAATAAATGAATACATTTTATTTGGTAAAAGACTCTGTATGCCTATCATGGAAAGCTGCTACACGATTTCTGCTGTCATGAAGCAGATCTTCCCTTCTACTATCCAGCAAATGCATGGAAAGAAGTATATAGGGCATCTGGGTGTTATTTTTTGGTAGCACTCAAGAAAAATGCCGGCGGAGCTTTGGCGATGCCAGCGGTCCAGCAGCCAGCTGAACTGGACAGCAGCGCAAGCGTAAATGCGCCTGTGCCGCCCGACTGCAGTGTCACACAAATGCAGGGGCACAGCAGGGCGCTCAGCCCACCTCCGACAGCCACCAGCCAAGGTAGCCCTGCTGACACCAGGGATGCTAACAGCAGATCAGCCTCACTGTGCGGCGTGGAGCAGAACCGTGCCCGAAGGGGACGGCTAATCTTTGGGTACGCTGGGCAGCCCCGCCAGCTGCAGTTGCAGTCCCCCTGTCACCTCGCTCAGCGTCACTGCCGACTCGTGCGAGCTGAATGTGTTTGTCAAACCGCAGCCGGAGATACTACGCGACGGGTGATCGCCTGGGGCTCAGCTTCTCCATCACTCCGCACTGACCCAAGCCTGTGCTGCTGCCGGTGAGGCCGTGCATCCCTGCCCCATCCCTTGCATCAGCACCAGCGCTCAGGCAGCCATCGGGGACCCCATGCAAAAGGACACCCTGCTCACTGTGCAGCCCCTCGTCGCTGGTGAGGGGGCCCAGGGAGAGCACATGGCCAGCAAAAGCAGGACAGTTGCAGCACATTTGTGTGTGGCCGTGAAGTTGCCCCCGCTAAATGAGTGCAGCAGCTCTCATTGTAAATCCAACAACGGCTGTGAGAGGCCTGGATCTACAATGGTAGATGGGGATGGTCTGCCTGGGGATGATGTGAATCCCCATCTCCAGCGAATTTAGAGAGCAGACCATACAGATCTCTATTAAAAAGGATTAGGGTGGAGCTGACCCTGTCTTGGGGCTAGAAGTGAGACTGGATATCTCTCCCAGCCATGCCTTCTATGCTGGGGTCCCCCAAAATGTTCATATAGACAGGCAATGAAATCACTGTACCAATAACTGTGGTGTGTTACTGTTCCCTTAAAAGCAGAGCTGTAAGAGAAGACTTCAACAAAGCAGATTTGGGTTAATCAAGTGAAGCTATGCCAGTCTTATGCTTGACATATGCATGCACTCAGGCATGACTCACCCTTCAAACAATGATTCATCATTAGTTTTTCTTGTGGGTTTGTATGTGTTTTGTCCATCCTTGTTACAGTCTCTTGCCATCATCTCACAAGTGCAGTGATGATTAAAACAACATTAAAATTAGACTTTTAATTGGGGCCTGCTCTGTGGCATGCGTGGTAAAGGGCAGAGAGGTCGCGTGCCTTTTGTTCTGATGAGAAATGGGGAAGCAGGCTGTAGGTGATGATTTTGAATGAGGGAAGGAGGGAAGGAAAGAGGCTGAGGTGGCTGTGAAAGTGTTGATTCTGGAAGGACGATATTGCCAAGCAATGTCATCATACATTGGGTTACTGCATAAGGAGCTGCAGCAGTTTGGTGAGCTTGAGAGGAGTGATTAAAAACCACATGACCTGCATAAAGGCATTCTACTTTTTGCACTATATTTTCTTTGCATTAGCACAAGTTTGAAGAGCTGAGCTGTGCAGCTGACCTCCAGCCCCATGGCCCAGCACAGCGCACAGCAGGGATGACCCAGGCTGTTTTCCCAGGACATTTTCTGCAGATCAGGGCAGGACGCTGCTTATACCATGGCCTTGGCTTCTCCTTTTGGGTTTGGCAACTCTCTCCCCGACAGGAGCAAAGGCTCTGCAGTCTCTGCTCACCAGGACTATCACCGTCACGTGCCCTTGCCCATCTCTTGTAAATGTGTGTGTATGTAAGTCATACCCTTTGCATGCACGGTGCTCAGATGCATGCCAGATAAGACAGCATTGGGTAGCTTGAAGTTCTTGGCTTGTTCCTTCCCCTCTACAGCACAGTGCACAGCTCCTGTGCTGTGCATGCAAGGGAGGAGCGAGGAGCCTTCCAGGAAGCTGGCTAGAGGCTGTGCTGGGAACAAGCAGCTCTTCAAGGCCACCTTATCACTTGAAAAAAAACTACCCTCTGCCAAATTGTTCAGTAATCCTCCACACGCCATTCAGCGGTAGTAAACAGACCAAACTACTACATCTCCGAATAGTGGAGATATTGAATAAAACTATTTTCTTTTTTAGACAGACCCTGCAGCCCAGCATTTTAACCATTTGTCCTTTGGGAAGTGAAATTTGGCTTGAAGAAAAGTGAGGGTCTCCACATGAAAAGAAAGAAAATAAAAGTCTCTTCTTATTTCAAGCACCCAAGTCTGTTTGTGTAAGCAGAGGGTAAGAGTTTACAGTAGATTACAGGTCATCATTCATAATAGCATTTGCTCTTAAATGGTTACCAGCTTTATTATCTGTACCTATTAAAAGCGGATTTGAAGGAAGGGATATTAACAGCAATGCCAGACTATACATATGTTTCATTTCATACTGTACAGTTCTCAAGAGAGAAATGAGCTCACCAATAATTTTTTAATCCAACTTCTACATTTAATAATATTTTAAAACTGTTACATGCCCTGTTTCCTTTTGTTCCACCTGCTTCCTTCTTTCACTTCATTTTCTTTTGCTCTCTATTACAGTTTATGCCTCTGCTTTTGTGTGTCAAGCTTGTAATGTATTTCTTTAACGTATTTCTTCAGATTCCAGTATTTTCCCCCCTTAGAATCAGCCTGCTCTCATCTCCCTTTCTCCGCAAGGAAGTCTCCTCTTTCTGATTGTGGCTTTCTTTAGCTCCTTGTTCCCCATTTCTTTCCTATATTTAATACATTGCTAAGACTTCCTTTTTCTTCCCTTTGTTATATGTCTCTCTTAAGGTACTGCTCCTCTTCTCTTTCCCGTCTCCACTCGCTCCCTCATTTACCTGCTCTTTCAAATGCTCAGGGCTTCTCCCCTTTGTTCTCTGCTTTCCATCCCTTCCACTCTTCACCTCTCCTTGTTCTCTCCTCACTGCAGTCTCTCCTTTCCCTCTTTCCCTCCCCTTGTCTCTTCAGCATTGCACACACTTTTCTGCCCGTTTCTCTACTTTTTTTTTTAATTAATCTTTAGCATATCGTGCTGAAAGTGCCAGAAGGGACTGAAGAGCAGGAGTGGTACAAGATGAAACGAGGCTGTGGAGAAGAGAGACAGCAGAGGACATCAGAGGTGCAGGGCACCAGCAGAAGGGTCTCATCATACCCTGCACTCCCTGTGAACTGCTGCCTAGGAGAGCATTCCTATTTAGCCAATGCATATAAGTAAAGGCTGAGCAATTACCGCAGGACTGAGCCAAGTGTGCCATGAAATTTAATTAAGGTCAACAGGCTCTGGTGTCTGGTGGGGCCTGAAGAGAGCCCTTTCACTGCCTGTGCAAATCGGCCTGTCATTATCAGTGTCCCGGCACAAACAGCCCATTAGAAGTCGCTGGAAACGCTCCTGTCCCCTCGGTGGCTTTCTGTCAGGCCTAGTGTGAATATTACAAATTAAGTAGAAACATGCAACAAGATTCCCTGCAGACTCTTAATTAGCCTTCGCGCGGTGGCATTTCTCATCTGCAGATCTGCTAGTTGTGGCAGAAGTGCCCATGAGGGGGGATGCTGAAAACGGCCTTTCGCAGGGATCCTCCGCTGGTGAGTGGCAAGCGGGGGAACCCAAGCACCATGCTCTCGGTGTGCCGGTGACCACGACACCGCTGCCTGTTTTATGGCAACGCAGCAAGGTGCCGAAAGCACGACGGGCAGTGACAGGGCATCATCCCCACCTCCAAAATAACTTTGGCGCTGCCACCTGGGAGCAGATCCCACGGCAGGGACAGGAGCAGATCCCATGGCAGGGACAGGAGCAGCATGGAGGACTGGGCTGCCCTGCGCCTGCAACACCCTTTCTTCACAGGGAGAGCTGCAGTCGCTGCTCCCCGAGCCATCGGTGCTGCCCGTGGAGGGGCAGGATCCACTCCCTCGGCTCCCCCTTTTCCGTGCCCACCATCCTGCTTCCAGACCAGGTATGGTGGGCAGCCTGGAGCCGGTCCAGCTCAGCACACAGTACCACAGAGGTGAGCAAACAGCAAGACAGGTCAGATAGCTGAAGGAGAAAAGCCAGGTTCTTCAGAGTCTTTTTAACTTATAGGATCAATATTTGTGCAATATTCATGTCATAAGACTAAATGTTTGCTATAGGATTAAATATTTCTGTGCTGCTCTAGTGACTTCACTAGCCTCCAGTGCCTGGGGCTGCTGGTAATGAGCTGGAGTCACATACCAAACTGAATTATTATTACTAACACGTTTAGATGCAGCCTCATACCTGATGAATGACACCTGCTGTGAAAAATGAGTGATGTTATTTTTGGAAGGTATTTATCTGCTGTTTGGAGGGTAGCTTTAGACGTATGCAATTCAAATGCATTTCTTTAGGTAGGATAACGATCCTTACATTATCATATTCAATGAAAGTATGTCTACAAGTACGTGTTCTGTATGTGCTGTATGTGTGTAAAATGTGTATCCTAGATACCTAATGGCAATGGCAGATCCAAGCTGTAAATAAACTGATAAGTCAAATGTGTATTACTGGGCCCAGATCACTAAAATCAGTAGAAGCTTAGTCTGGAAAGGAGTGCAAGATTGGATCAACCGCAGTAAAGACAAACATTATTATTTCCTTTTTGGAGATTAAAGCAATATTACAGATTTAAAATCGGATGACATTTTGCACACCATTTGGAAAATCACGTTACGATTTGCCAAGGCACTTTCAGCTTAAAACTGCCTTATGGAAAAGTTCTTGATATTTCTTTTGAAAACTGCAGGTACATTCCCGCTCTCCCTCCCTCCTTCTTCTACTGCCCTTGCTCCTTCTAATCATGCTCCACAAGTACAAATAAACTGATAAAATATCTATGGACAATATTTACACCAGCAGGGATTTTTTAATTGGTATTTTTTCACTTTTCTTGACTTGCAGGTGAAAGTGGGAATTATTAGGGGGCACAAGTGTGTTTGCACAGTTGTCTTGCTTGATCCCTATTGATACAGACATTACCTGGATAATATTTAGGGCAGGCTTGAAGTGGGATTATAAATGTGGCTTTTGCGATTTCTTTTCTCTTGAGACACCACCTTTCCTTCCTCCCAGGAAAAAACAACCAACATTTCCAAACAGCCAAGTTTGGGCTGTCCCAAGGTTTTGTGACAGGCACATGCATCGCTGTCGCTGGAAGTGCCAACAGCACTGCCGTCAGCAGTGTTCTGCTCAAGGACAGATCCAGGAAACAAATCAGACCTGCAGTATTCAACAGGCATTATCGGGACTGCAGGCTGGCAGGTCTATGAATTAAAGCTAGAGCAAAACGAAAGACTAGCCTGATTTCTAAACCTCCCTTGCATTCACTCTTTTCTGTCTTTGTCCTGGTGTGGCTCAAAAGCAGGGTATTTCCTGGGCAGGTACCTGTGCCCTAGGCTGTATCCTAGGAGCAGCCGGAGCCGTGACAAGCCAGGTCTGCGTAAAGTACTCAGACTCCTCTGTCCCTCTGTCACCAGGCACACCAGAGCCCCTGGCACTGGGGACGAGAGGGAGGGACCCGTGCCTCGGCTCAGGGCTGTACAAGAGTGGCTCCCTGACTTTTCGACTGGAGCTGCTTGTTGGCTGCAGTCCCGAGAGCAGGCAGAGTCCCTTTGCCTGTAACGCGGTGTACAGGTGCATGCTTAGATCATCTGCCTGAGCTCAAAGTGCTCGCATCCTAATCAGAGCCCCTATTTCTATGCCTCGCAAACCATAGGTTTATTCCCAGTATCTTACTTGGTAGCCTACTTCATATGAGTTAGAGTTGTTCACGGGCTGACATTCATCAATGTGCTTTTGAGATGCATATGGTACTCTTGCAAATGTGGTTTCATTTTTTCCCTCCAAAAGACAGCTAGGCTCTTATTCCTAGGTTTTTTTCATCAGCATAGCTCAAGACGATCGCTTTCCTCTTCTTAATTAGCAAATTGCTTATCAGCAAAGCAAAAATGATTTTACCCAATTTTATTTCACAATTTCTTCCTCTTAGCTTCCAAACTAAATACCTTGCTTCACAAAACTCTTTTTCACAATACCATAATGGTGTATTATGGGATCTCAGATTTCTCTAAACAGCCTTAGGTGCTTAACACGTATATTCTTTAAACAGTGTAATTTTACTCCTCACAGTGGGAAGCAGGCATCATTCATAAAGTTCCTGTTTCCTCAGGAGATCAGCACCGACAAATGCTCTGCACAATTAAGCTTTTTAATTATATATATGAGATGTTGAACCAGGAGCTTTTTCCAGACCGGGTCATGCTTTGAAAAACTGTAAGAAAGGCAGGTGCTTCAGTAAGCTAATTTCTTTAAAACGGTTCTTTTCCCCATCCCACTCAAAAATTATCGTACAATATAGCATGTCCCAAAAGAAAGGATTCGGTGAAAAGCTGTGATTCAGCGATAGATTGAACATATGCACAGAGTCAGGAGTCATGTGGGAAAAACAGGGCTTTTACACCGGCACCCAGAATTTGAGATCTCGAGTTTTTCTTCAGAGATGATGGAGAATCTGTGTTCTACAGAAAATTGAATCATCTGTAATTTATGTTGTGTTTATTGGTACTAATTTCTCATGCTCATCTATCAGTTTCCAATCTTCCTCTCAGTAAGCTGCATTCAATTTTTCCATCCATGTTCCTGTTGACTGTTGAAATTATCTCTTGTAAGTAATGCTCAGTAGATCTATTAAATACATTAAAAGTATTTACTGTAAAATTCACCTGAAATTCTTCTAGTTAATTTCCCCAGCCTGTGTTAAGTAACGTGTGAATAATAAAACAACAGAAATAGTGTATCTTCTCCTTATTTTATCACTGAATAGCACATTTACCTACGAAAATGACCTAAAATAAGTAGACCTTCGTCAGCATACAAACCAAGACATGTACACCTTCTATCTAGAATTGCAAGTTAATGATGACTACGGTTGTGCATTTTATTATGGCTGTATTAAAACTTGCTGTTAAACATGATATCCTGTGATGACTGAAACTTGTTAAGGCTTTAAGTTAATGTGAATTATATAGAAGCTTTATCTAAAATAGTGCTTTGCAATACCCATTTACAAATATTTCTCATTTCCTCATTCCTTAGAAATGAAAACTGAAGATACCACTAGTAATGCATTCAGCTTGAGGGAGTTTTGTGAATGGGTAAGGATTTCATACCTTGGATCTCATGTGAGAACTAAAACAAATGGAGAAAGAAGCTCTAGTCATCCTCCGTCTTGTTGTTTCACAGGAACCAGCAACTCATGTACTAAAAATGTCTGACCTAATCAAAGGACTTTGTCAGGGGAAAATCCAGTATTAAATCTCTGAACGTAATTTTTTTTCCCTAGTTATTTCATACTCATTAGGGATGTCTTTCTACAGTGAGCTCTTGCTCAGGTTCCTGGAGCTGATTCTCATACAAACTAATGTCTCTTCAAACATTTGCAACTATTATAAGCAACATTTGTTCTGGCAGAGACAGACTACAATAGACATCTATAAAATCTGAAAAGTGATGGAGAAGGTGAGTGAGGAATGACAGTTCGCTATTTCACCGGATGCTAGAACAAGGGGGCACCTCTGAGAAACACATCTGAAGAAAACCAAGGGAATGCCAATTTCACATAGAGCATATTTAAATTGTGGAGCTTACTGCCACAGCAGTAGGTCCTGAATTTCTCATCTTGAAGGAATGCATGTCGAGGGGCTCCAAGATATGAACAGATTCCAAAAGGGTTTGAATGACTTTGTGGAGGAGAGCCCATAGGGGCATGTCCTCGTTTCAGCTGGGAGAGAGTTAACTCTCTTCTTAGTAGCTAGTACAGTGCTGGGTTTTGGATTTAGTGTGAGAATGATGTTGATAACACTCTGATGTTTGAGTTGTTGCTAAGTAGCGCTTATCTTAAGCCAAGGACTTTTCAGTCTCCCATGCTCTGCCAGCAAGCAGGTGTGCAAGAAGCTGGGAGGGAGCACAGCCAGGGCAGCTGACCTGAACTAGCCAAAGGGGTATTCCATACCATGGAACGTCATGCCCAGTATATAAACAGGGGGGAGTTGGCCAGAAGGGGCGGATCGTGGCTCTGGCATCGATCAGCGGGTGGTGAGCAATTGCATTGTGCATCACTGGCTTCCCCCCCCCTCCCCTTTTTTTTTGTTATATTCCTTTTCATTACTATTATTATTATTATTATATTTCATTATTATTATTGTTAGTATTATATTTTACTTTCGTTATTAAACTGTTCTTATCTCAATCCACGAGTTCTGCCTTCTTTCCCGATTCTCCTCCCCATCCCACCGGGAGCGGGGGGGACGGGACGGGGAGTGAGGGAGCGGCTGCGTGGTGCTTGGCTGCTGACTGGGGTTAAACCATGACAGGGCACTACACAAAATTGCCTGGATGCATTCTCCAGCATACAAAGTGCCCAAACGGTTGTTGATTGCCGAAGTTGCGATGGCACAGAAGGGGAAGGATCACTCCTTTTTGGATTGTCTCCTGACTGTCTGCATTGAAAATCAGGTGTGAGGTTGGATGGACCTTAACTCTGGTCTAATTCAGCCTTTATGGTAAGTGTTGGTGGCAATCAGCCCCACTATTTGAAGACGACTATTTCAGGATCATATTCTTTGGATGGTGCATTCAGGTATTCTTTCAGACATTTAATTTTAGTTCTCAGGAATCTGAAAGTTCAAATACATTTCATCTATATAAAGCATATTCTGAAGCAATTTATTCTGTTTTGAGACCTGTCACTTCAATGTTCAGTCTTGACAATATGAGAAGTTCTGCACTGAAGTAATGCACACAGAACAGAAGGCCACACACCTGCCCAGATGAGTCTGACCTAATAAGGCTTATAGAGGGGGATTTAGCTGCTGATATGGATGCCTAAATTTAGTTGAATGCAATATAGATATCTGTATGTGAGCTAGTTGTCTAAGCTTCCATTAGAGTCAATGGAAATTTAGTCAACACGGAATGGAGTTAAGAGAGATAATTCATAGCGTTATAAGGTAAACTCCATCATTTGCTTAGCTGAACTACCCCTGGCTCCACTGACTGTAGTCTTTAGATCTCCAGCGACTATTGCAGAAGCTTAGACACCCAGCTGACATGTAGACACCTATGTTTGGATGAATTGAATGGGGAGCTGGACTCATTTATAATTTCAGTTAAACCCTATAGAGTTATAGATAATTAATCTATGCTGGATGGATTTGGTATGTTCAGGAGTCTCAGATCTCCGCCACACCAGTGCATGGCTCTTCCTTCCTTGAAAGGAACGATTGCTTCAGGAGAGCTTGGTGCTTTAAGATGTATACAGTTCACGGCATTTCCTTCATAACAGCAGCTAGGAGCTCAGGTTAAACTAGCCCTTCTTGGTACAGAGAGGGACTGTACCTTGGCATCAGGAAGCCTGACTAGTTGTTGACAACCAAGTGAGTTCCTGTGGTTGCATGTAAGTCTTTTTTTTCCGACTTTTTAGAAGATTTTTTAAATAGTGGATACTGCCTCTCTGAAAGGAGATACACTATGGCTATGTCTACATAAACAGCTTGCAATTTCCAGATTTATTGGAGTCATTGTCTGAAAGTCTCAAAAACTGATTAAAACTTGAGTCCTGGCATTGACATCTGGCTCTGAAGGGACATGGGTGCAGCACACAGGAGTGGAGTGCTAGTTTGTGGGGCCATTTGAATGGAGAACCTGGTGAGGACCCAAGGCTCAGACTGCAGTGCTTCCTCACTGTGCTGTGTTCATACGATGCTCAGCCTTTGAAGACAAGCTTGTGTGAAACTAATCCACTAGCACGTGATAAGGCACAACATCACATACATGAGAACTGAAAACAAACTTGAGTACGTCCACGAGGACATAGCCTAGCTGATTTTGATTATTAAAACAAAAAATAAACACAAAGCTGCACCGCATGTGTTGCTCCCTGAGTACTATTAAAGGAGCAGTTTAGCTCATTGTGCTCTGCCTCGTCACACAAGAGGGGTTTCTGAACGCCCCATCCTTCTTTAGCAGCCAAAGACCAAGAGAGATGGGCTTTATGTAATTTGGCTGTCCTACATTTATCTCTACCTGGCAACGACTTTGTCATGCTGGCTGCGTGCTGCACGTTCTGTACCTCATCCCCAGCATCGCTCTCTCCGCATTTAGAGCTGAGAACATAATGATGTCAGATCTTCTGCTCAAGATCTAGCTGAAGGGAGCTAACGTCGTCTCATCCCTTTCCCCTAAACCACACAGAATCATCTCGCCTTTTGACTCAGGCTCTGTGTCCTCATCTTTAAGTCCCAGCACAATTTATCCTTCTTTTCCCATCTCTTGACAATTTCTTGTTGATGTCGATTTAATGAGCAGGAAGAGATGGGGAGAAAATCTGAGACATAGGGAGGTGAAGTGACTTGCCAGAGGCAATAAGGCAGCTCACTGAACTTCAGACTTACGCTAAAGTCTCCAGGGTCTCAGCAAAGTGCTCACATCACTAAGTCACACCAAATCCCTGCAACTCTTAGTCCCCACCTCCCACCAGACCTCTGTGCCTCTCATCCTGGCTTCTTGTCTTCTCCTTCTCTCAATGTCCCACACGTCTGCCGATGGCCTGTTCACCCTCGCTTCATGCCTTGCCAATATATTGTCAATACCCTTCTCTCTACCTGCCTTTCCAAAAGCTTCCTTCTCTACCAGGCAGGAAGGAATGGCTCCATGCCATCTTTCCATATCTGTCTCATACTGTTGCAATTGTACAACACACTCAGATTTCTGTTTGAATAGCAAACTGTTACCCAGCTTCCACTGTGACTAGTGGCTGCCTGGAACAGGCATGCTCACAGAAAAGATCTTTGCTTTCTATCTTTCTAAAAATAAATAATCAAAGAAAGGCAAAAGTCAAAAGCTCATCGTGCCCCAAAGAAATGTCTGCATCTCCACGGAAGAATTCCAAATATCTAACCCAAGATAGAGTGGTAGGGATAGGAAATTTGCAGATCAAAGGTTTTGAAAATATGAAGTTCTGTTTGTGTGATGCAGACCAGAGCTGTTTGCTCTTCCCAGAAGTAGTGAACAGGCCAACACGCTCCTGCCAATACAGCGTTACCATCAGCTTTTGAAAGCTGAATGCCACTGCTGATTGTTGCAAGTAGAGCTAGAGCAGAGATAATTTTAATTGAAATGAAGCTTTCAGACCATTTCACTCACTCTCATAAAGCCGCTGGAGATACTTAGGCACAACTTTGGAGAGACATTTTAAGACACAGGTTCACTAGTTGTACCCCGTGGCACTTGGCTTGAGGTTGTCAGACTAATCCCAGGGTGGCAGCGGGGAGTACAGGCCACCGCTGCAGGAGGAACTGGTGGAAAACCTGAGGGCGGACGTCAGCTGGGGGCTTTGGTGGTTTGCTTGATGGAGCCAACTGGGAAATAGGTATCGGTTACCCTGGAAGGAGGAAGCATCAGACTGAAGCTTAGGTCATCACTGCTGTTTTTCTATAGCGCCGTATCAGTCTTACTTAATAGTACCAGCACAGATTAGATTAAATTTGTAAGACATAAAATAATACACCTAGCAAGGATTGCGAAATGAAAAAGGAACTGGGTAATTACGATATTTACAACAGTTTTCAAGTAATACAAACATCTGACTACATCTTTAAGGGCAAGGAGGATATTTTTAAATAAACATGCTTGCTTCCTGCAAGTAATAGATTGCAATAGCAACTGGCAGAAGGATTCATCTGTTATTTTAGTTGTTTTCATGGTTTCATGGGGTTTAGCTCTAACAAAAATATTTAAAAGAAAGGAGTACATTCTATTGCAGGGAAATTGTCGAAGGGGTTTTTTGTATTATTCCATTCTATCCTATCATACATTTATTTTCACAAGTTTAGAACATTTTGAAACATTTCGAAACATTTCCTTTTGGTGTTCAAGTTTTCTGTGGTTGATCCCCCTTCCCCCTCCAGCACGGCTATTTTTTGTGTACATAACTTAAATATAGCCCCTCCAGAAATCTTGGAAGTTACAATGAATGAGAATACATTTTCTCCTTAGCAATATTCTAGCCATTCTTTTCTTTCAATAGAGCTAAATCTGCAGATAACTTAAGACAAATTTCTATTATTTTGGGTTGGATTCAGCAGGGCTATTAAAAAAAAAAAAGGTAAATGGAAAAAACTGTTCTTGAGCTCATGTAACTGAAATGTCTATGAATCTCAGACAATCTTAAAGACACAAGAGCCATTGCACCGTGTTAGCAGTCATTGGGGAACACAAAGTAAGAACACCATAATGCACCTATACAGATTTAGTGTGTGCCCACTTGGATTGCCTGTTGATTACTATGTGCGGTCCTGGTCCTCATCTTAAAGGAAACATAGTGGAAAACATTCAGAGAAGAGCCACAGGGATGATCAAAACCATGGATCAGTTTCCATACTTCGGCTCTTCAGCTTGGAAAAGTGATGACTGAGAGGGGACGTGGCACATGCCTATAAAACCACGAGTAGCATAAAGAGGGTGGAGAGGGACTGATTGTTCCCCTTCTCTTCCGACACAGAATGAAAGGGTGCCAAATAAAGCCAGCAGGTTCAAAATGAGCGAAACCAGATGGCTCTTCATAAAGTGTATAGTTAAGCTGTGGGGTTCCCTGCAGGAAGATGTTGCCCGTGGTGGTTACATGGGCATACGGGGAGCTCCTGAGCATAAACAATTGACGGCTGAGAGAGCACTCCAGGGAAGTGCATGCTTGTGCTATTCTTATTCACTTCCTCAGACTTCTCTCTCTGGCCACAGTCAGAGGCAGCATACTTTGGTCTGGCCCTGCATTGCTGCTCTTATTTTCATAATTGCTTCCTGATAAAACTATCTGAGTCCCTTTCTTTGCCCCAGCTACATCCTAAAACTCAGGTAGCAATAGGGCTGTTATTGCAGATACGTCTGTAAAGAGGTGCTGATGTCAATGATTTACTGAAATACACACAGCAAATCTAATCAGCAAATGGCTTTGGCATTAAGAACAGGAAAAGATTATAAGAGTGTCAGGAATGAGGGAGTAATTCAGTTATTTTAGGGTCTTGCAACAACTGGCACTGCAACAACACTGCCTGTGAAACTCTTGGTTTTAAAAGAAAAAGTGTTTTTCCATGTGAAGTTACAGCCATCGCAATACAGACAACGGACTGCTGTCGTCTTTAATCCATCCTGGCAGAAATATGTGCTTGACCAATGTTAGCATTAAGAAGTCTGAGACTCACTCCTCGTCCGAATCACAAAGGTGCAGACTTCCCCTCGGAGGCATACTTCCCACACAGAGCCTATAAATAGCCCTTTGGAAAATATTTTGCTGTATTTAGCATTTTATTAAAAGCATTGTGTAAAATGAATTCTCCATTACTCTCTGCTGTTCATCTGCATGTAATACCAATGGTAATTGATTTCTGACGGTGCATGAACTGCTAATGTAAAACCTCTGAAGAAGACTTAAAGGTGAAACCTATTTTCCCTGCAGAAAGCATATATAATCTGGTTTTATACAGGAGAAGTACATCTTAAAGGAACTGGAGGGGACTGCAGTTCCCGCATCCCAGTTACTGCTCCAACCTGTGGCGAGGAGGTAGGTACCAGCCCAGCCTCCCCATGCCCTCTGCAAATGTGGTGGCATCAGCCCGGCACCGTTGACAGTTTAAACACCTTTTATTCGGTATTAAATTGCTAACACAATTTTGCACCAGCAGCTCCATGAAATACATATTCTTCCACTTAGGCCGTGTGTTTGCATCCACACATGCCACTGTGTTTTTGTCTCTGCGCCCACCGCTTCCGCTCCCTGCAAACCTGCCAGCCGGAGGCTGCTCCCGCTTCCAGTGGCGTGGAGAAGGAGGACATCAGCTGCCGCACTGGGCTCACGTCTGTGTGCAATCGGTGCAACCACGTCAGGATCAGGCCCCGCAGGCTGAAACAACTCGCCTTCTCTGCAAACGCAGCTGAGGGCAAATATTGCCTACAGTATCTGCTGATGCTGGAACACTGCAATTACTTCTGAAATCCAACTTAATTACAGTTGCTGAAGAATTTTTCTCCATCCTCTCTGGCTCATTTACAGTTCTCCCACATTCTCCTTTATGTCTCCTTTCTTTGAGTCAATATTTACCTTTTTACCACTTTCTCTTCCTCTGCTACCTTCCCTCCTGCAATGCTCTGTGCAAGCGGAATAGCACAGCCTCTGCTAGCAGCCGCGTCTGCGTGCAGCCTGCCCTAATGACAGAGGCCAAATACCCCTTCCAAGTTTTTACAGCCAAAGCTCTGACTTTGCAAAAGCAACAGAACACCTCACCTGATTTTGCATTAGCGAATTGTTTTCGAGAGTTTTGTTTGTATTTTGACGCTCTCTCGGGGTGCTTACGATGAAATCAGAACCGCATTTGCACGAATATCAGGGAGAGGAGCTGACAGCCACAAAAAAGGAAGAGCAGTCCGTGAAGCAGCCCATTTTCATTTGCAGCACAGAAAGGAAGTAATCTAGCTCAAAGGAAAAATGTTTTCTGAACCTTTTTTTTTTTAACTGTATGACTATGCTCAAACTAAGAGTTTAAAACAGCAGAGTAAATTGTTTTTAAATGCATGACTTAACTCAGTAGGTGTTGTTTTTATTGTTCCCAGGAATTTAGCATCTGTTCGGACAGGGGTGAGCACATTGCAGAACACTCCTAGTGCCTCATTGACATCTAGTGCCTACTGACTGCTGCAGTTCAGGCAACACCAGTCAAAACATTGAAAGAGACAATGAAGAGATCAACCTGATTCGGATTTTTTTTTAAGTCAAGATCAATGTCTTTTTAAAACACAGCAATAAGGTACCTGGCCAGATGCAGTAAGAGGAAATTCTGTGTCCTGGATTTGTTCAGGAGGTCAGAATCAATGGTCCTAGGGGCTGTACATCCTGGAACAAAATCTTCTGAGCTGATTTTTTAAGGTCAAGCAGCTAAATTCAGACTTACACATTGTCTTAATATTGATAGTTGCTTACTACTTTGAAAATCATAGATGGCAGAGCTGTATATGTGAGGGCAGATCCATATACTCCCAAGTTTGAAGATATTTTATATTTCTTCTGTTCTTTACTTAACTTTCACATTTAAATTTTCCATATTTTTGCTAACATGTGTCATTAGTAATAATAATATAATGAGCTTAAGGTACGTGCAAGAGTAGAGTGCTGCACAGAATCAAAGCAAGCTGAGAAGAATTTGAAAGAGCGAGTGTGTGGTGGTAAGCAGTGTAACTCCAAGGCTGTGAGCAAGAACAGTATTCAGCAAAAAAGAGAGGAGGGAGCAATTAGCAAAGAATTTGGAAAACTGTGCGGAATCCTGAAAGTGAGGATGAACTCCAGGCCTAACCCAGCTCCTGCTGAAGTCAGCAGAGAGGGGGATCAGGCTGCCTGTTTTAAGGAGAGAGGCAACAGTTCGTTACACCTTCCTGCTGCTCATCAAGAGCTTCTGGAAGAGGGAGGAGGTCTCTGTGAAACCTGCCAGGAATTAAAATATTTGTACAGATCCATAGGGATTGTGTCCTGCCAAAAAAATACTACTGCAGTCCAACATTAATGCCGTTGTTTTTCTTAGTCAAGGTAAAGCCGAAGATGCTGCGTTTGCATTCAGACTTCTCCCAGCCGTTCTTAATTCAGTTGTGGCACTGCAACCCTTTATTATCTTCTGTTTCACCGGGACTTCCAGAGAAAAAAAGCAGAACTTCTACTCCTGGGTTTCAGTTTGAACTTCATTTCCTTCAGCAGCTCTCAAAGCTGAACAAGCTCCATCAGCCTGATTTCAGACCAAAGCCTTTCTCCCAGGTTACAGCTACGCCATAATTCCTTATTCGTATTAACCAGCGCAGTCCCACTGACACCGGACTTTGCCATGAGATGTATCCCCGTCCTGCTGCGAGTGAACGAAAGGTCTTCTATGGGCCAAGAGGTGGACTGGCACAAAGGCCACTGTCAACCAGAGGATAAGTGGATCATCTCTTTCCCGTATGAGGAGGAATTATTTCCACAGCCTTGAGCTTTGGCTCACCAGGCTGACACAGGCACATACAGTACGCTCCGTGGCAATTGAGTGCATACGTACAGCTCATGCTGCAGAACTGTTTTGCTTCACAGGAAGGCTGTGAATGCTCAGGACAAGATTGCCAGGCAGAAAGCTTTAGGGCTTTCTGGGCACCCAGCAGTGATTTCAGCCCTTCCAGACATTAAGTCTATTCAATGTTTAGTCACTAATTTCAACCCATGCCTTCTTCCTCCCCACTCTGTGCATTAACCACTTACAGAAAACCTGCAAACCCTTTTGTGAATAAGCTGGGAAAGTCAAACCCTCAGGTAGGTTGTATACATGACTAAGTTCTTCCATGAAAACCCTGGCAATGGATAAATTTTTGCTTCAAAATACATCTAAGGTAAGTTCAAATCAGCAAATTGGCTCTTCTCTTGTAATAACCATGCAGAAAAACAGGGAGTTTGGTTTTCTAGCTGAAGAGATCCTGAAGACCCATCAGACATCCTACTCCAGCGCTTGGGGCAGCACCAGTAGGATGCATCTGAAGTCCATTTCACTGTGGCATCTCTCTGCCTTTCCCCGATTCGGAGGCTGTGCTGCTGGTTGATAAGTATGCATTACCTCTCCCTCCCTCAGGAAGCTGTAAGCTGCAGAGTGAAAAATAATGCTGATCCTCAGAAGACCATTCCTCTCTGCAGAAATTTCTGCCAAAACTGGTTACAGAAGTGTGTTACCCAAAGAAGGAGCTCCCCACATCTGTCCTTGTGCTCCCTTGCTCAGGTGCCCCAGCCAGCTTGGCTGGAAAGCAGCGCAGAGCTCCCAGCAGCCACAGCTGGTGCGACTCCTTCGACTAACAGGAGTCACTAGATTTATTTGCAATGTATTTGTCCCTGTTGCTTTCTCTTTCAGCATGGAAGGTAGGGAGACAAGTGGCCCAAGGTCTGTCCTGCCCCTTAATTAATATTAATCAAATTAATCCTTGTCCACCTCCTTCTTACTTACTTGAAAACTTAAGAGAATAGTTTCATATTCAGTGCAATTTGGTTGGCTCTTTGAGGGTCCTTTATTCTTTTCCATCACGCCCCTCTCTCCCACAGTGCCGTCCCTGACTTTTGCACCAGTGTTGCCATTTATGTTGATTAGAGGGGGGACCCCTTTTTATTTCTACACAAACACTAATCCAAATGTAGGCTTCGCATTTAAATTAAGGGCTGCAAATTGCATCTTATTTCCCCACGACATGTACTTGTGTCCGTTAAACGTTAAAAGCATCGATATTGCACAGGTAATGCCTATGCTTCCAGGTTGTGGTGGCCAGGCTGTGGCTCTGGAGCCAAGTGATGTCCCAGGTCGCTCCTTTGCTGAGGGTTACATCACGTGGCAGTGGTGGCACCGCATAATCCAAATCCCTGGCAGTGAGAGAAAGCAAGCCAGCAGAATTAAGCCCCGTATGTCCGGGCTGAACTCGCACCCAACCCCACATCCCTCCCACAGGCTTGCCACAATGGAGCAGTGGGGTCCCGGGGGAGCTGCTGTCCTCTCCCGCTCTTCCCCTTGGCCCTCCACGCTGGGAGGCACCTAGCTTGTGGTTCGCGGCCCATTGAAAACCCTGCTGCATCATTTCTGGGCTGCGAAGGTTGGCCAGCCTATTCTAGCAAAACAAAAGGGATTGCGGCTTTGGATCACAGGCTCCTGGTGTCTGAAAAGTTACTGATATTTCATGATTATGAAATCTTTTTTTTTTTTTTTAAATTGAACGCTGAGCTCCTTCCCTAAAGTTCTTACATGTGGCACCTAGTGTAACCCTCTGGTTAATTTCCAAGCCAAACGCAGTATTGACAGTATTGGGTTATTTTCCATGTGTCACCGGACCGCAAGAAAGGTTGCATGTTTTGAATGGCTGGTATTTCACAACGCGACTCAGGTATGTGCTGGGAAAAGCCTGCCTCACCCTCAGCCAATCTGCTGTTTGTTGCCCTAATGAAAGTTTACACTGGTAACCTAGGGAATGAATTAAGAAACAAACCTTAACCAGTCTCACTTCTTCACTTGTGGAATGGAGTCCTTAGAAATTCACAGGGAAAATGTTGAAAGACGGTAGAGATGTAATTTTGTACATACGCCCCTGTGTCTCTCTGATTGCCTTTCTCAATGTGGTATTTTCCTCAAGGTACTTGGTTTCCTAGCTTTTGAAAGCGTAGGGCTGTTTTTGAGGCTGGGTTTTGGTAGGTTTTCAAAAAGACTGGAATATCAGATCATGTGGTGTATATAATCATGGGAAGTTCCTTTTCTCTAACCTTACAAGGCTTGAAGATTTTATGTTATACTTCATTGTGCAACACAAGAAAAATACCTCAGGAACAGAAATGTCTTTTATTCCACTCCCCATGTATCTGATGCTTTATTCCCTCAGGCACTACTTGTTTGCCAAAGGATTGTTTAACCACTGTTTGACAATTTCCAAATGGGAAAAAATGCTGGGTTTCATCCAAAGGAAGGGAGGAGCTTTTCAAAGTTTTGTATTTAATCTTGGTTAAAAGTAAACAACTTTACCCTGTCAACATTAGTCATGCCTGTTGTATAAAGTACGGTGTAAAAGTGCTCAGCAAAAGAGCGCAACGTTTTTCCATACTTTGTAATTATTAACATTTGCATTCGGGATTGAATCGAACAGAATAACTGGCTGGATGTGACGTACGGGGGGAGCCGGGCATCACGGCGGGGTAACTGGGTGAGCTGGGTGGTGGGGGTAGTGGGAGAAACAGCAGGGCTCCTCGCTGGAGCCAGGTAGCTGCAGCAACCTTCAGCCCACTCGCTGCGCCCACACACGCACACCCCGTGTGGGCAGAGAGGTCTTGCTGGCTGGTATTTTGCAAGGATTAGCGTGTCTTTAAAAAGGAGGCAGAATGGACCGGGGGAGATGGGGAAACAGCCCCCAGCCCACCACACAAACTCTGCTGGCACAGGTATGGCAGTGCAGCCAGGCCCTTCTGGTGGGGACAGAGCTTGCACCAGCTAAAGGGGCTTCTCCCTCCCCAGCAAATCCCTTCTCTGAACAAAAAAATGCAAATCTCCTAAAAAGCCAATACTGTATCCCGGGGGGGAGACCCCTCTGCGGGTGGAAGAGGTGCCTACTGCAGGTGTTTCTTTGGCACAGCAATGGGGAGGGGGGGGGGGTTGGCCGGGTGGACACAGCAGTGCCAGCAAGCCCTGGGCGCAGAGGCGGTGCGAGGGCGACAGCGGGCAGGGGGCAACAGCCGGCGGGGCCCGGGAGAGGCGGGCAGGGCGGCGGGGCCCGGCGCTGCCGCTGGCAGGAGGCGCCGGGGCGCGGGGGGGGGGGGGGGGAGCGGGACTTGGGAGGCGGCAGGGATCCCAAGCCGTGCCCCCGCTCCCCGGCCATTTCTGCCCTCCTTGGGGGAGAAGGGCAACCCCAGACCCCGCTCCCTGCCGCCGTCAGAAGTCGGCAGGAATGCCCGGCGAGGCGAAAGCAAGGCTCCGAATCAACAGCTCCTCCCAGGCTCCAGCACACTTCCTTATCTCTCACTGGCCACTTTGCAGGAGGAGTATTAGGCAAAAAAAAATAATGCAAAGTGGGGACTAAAAAGAATGACCTACTTTGCAAGAAGGAAAAAAAAAAAAAAGAGATCTCTGTCAAGGTTTTGCTCTAATTGCCGGTGCGGCGTTGCATAACCAAACCGGGAGCTCCTGCCTGTGCCCGGGGAGGCCGGGAACCTGCCCCGGGGCAGCGCGGTGCCGTGCCCCGCTCCGGCTCGGCTCCCGCGGTCGCCGCCACCGCCGCCGCCGGGCGAGCGGGCAGGGGCAGGGCGCAGGGTCACCCCGCCGGGCCGGGGGCCGGGCGGGGAGGGCGTCCCCAGCCCGCCGAGCGAAGCCGAGCCGAGCCGAGCCGGGGCCCCGCCGGGGCGCCCCGGGAGCCGGCGGCCGGGCACCCGGGCGCAGCCCTGCCCGGCGGGGACGGCGGCACCGTGGCCGGCTGGCGTGGCGGGGGCTCCCGGGGTCAGGCTATGGGGGCGGCCGCCGGTGCAGCGCGGGGATGTCGCTATAGACATATGTAAACGCGGGCACGCTGAGGTTTGCTCGAGGCGTTGTGAAACCATCCTTGATGCGGGGCTGGCTTTTTGGCTGAGGTTTTTATTATTTTCTCCCCCCCCCCCCCCCGCTTCCCCTTTCGTTCTCTTTCCAGCTTCTCCTTTTCTTGGATCCTCGCCTGTCTCCTCCCACAGAACGAGAGAGAGAGAGAGAAAAAAAAAGGTCACGTATGTTTGGAAAAATATGTAGGTCAGTGGAACATTCCCTGCACTTGTGCACAGGGAGCCGGGGCGGGAGAGCTCCGCCGCAGCCCTCTCGCTACCCACCGCCCCAGCCCGGCCCTCCCGGAGCCCACCGCGGGGAGGGGGGAGGCGAGCGCCGGGTTCCCTTTCCCCCTCCCTGACCCATTTTGCGCACCGGCCTCGGGTTTGGGCTCCCCCCCCCCCCCCGCCCCCCCTCCCCGCTCCCTGCCGGGGAAGGCGAGCGAACGGCGGAGGAAGGCGGAGCGGGAGGAGCAGCCGCCGCCAGCCGCCGGGGCCGCGGCTGCCCATGGGCGCGGGGCGCGGGGCGCGCCCCCCAGCGCCGCCGGCTGAGGGCGCGGGGCGGCGGCCCGGCGGCGGGGGCAGGCGAGGGGAGGCGGCAGCGGCGGCGGCGGCGGCGGCGGGCGGCGATGAAGGGCCGGCGGAGAGGATGCCCCCGCCTCGCCCGCCGGGCTCCAACTTCGCGGAGAACTATCGGCCCCGCAGCCCCCGCGCCCGCCCTGCCTCTCCCGGCCGCGCGTCCAACTTAATGCCCCAGCGGGAGCCCCAGCCAGCAGCCCCCCGGCCCCGGCCTCCTCCCGCCCCCCCCGCAGCAGCCCGGGCTCCCGGCGGCCTCCCGCTGCCGGCGGAGCCCCTGGCCCCGGCGCGCGTGGGTCCCGCGGCGCCCGGGGCGGCGGCAGCGCGGCATGCGGCGGCCCCGCGCACCATGAGACACGGCACCGGCACCGGCACCGGCGGCAGGCAGGAGGCGGGCAGCGTCCCCGGCTCCTCGTCGGCGAGGAAGAGTTTGCCGGCTCCCGAGGCCGGCCTCCTGCGCGGCTGGAGCAGCGGCGGCCGCTGCCGCAGCGGCACCGGCAGGCACCGGAAAAGCGGCGGCATCCAGCCCGGCGGCACAGGCACCGCCGGCACCGGCACCGGCACCACCGGCACCGGCGGCGGCTCCCGCGCCCAGGTGGCCACCGCGGACAGCAGCAGCAGCAGCAGCGGCGGCGGCGGCGGCGGCGGCTGGGGCTTCCCCGCCGCGCTCCCGCAGCACCGGCACCCCAGGTAACGCGCGGCCCTGCGGTCCCGGCCCTCCCTCCGCCCGCGGGGCGCCCACCCGCGACACCCGCGCGCGGGGGGGCGCCCGCCCGCGGCACCCACGCGGGATGCCCGCCCACGCGTGACCCCCCCCCCCCCCCCCGCGGCGGCGATCGGGGTCAGCTCCCCTCCGTCCCACGCACCGCGGGGGTGGCGGATGTGCCCGGCGGTGCGGAGTGGCATCGCCTCTGCCGCGAGAAAGTTTCCGTGGGGAGTGCACTGTGCGCCCCTCCCTTTGGAAAAATCAGTTGCCCCCCGACCTGTCCCCCTCCCCATCTCGTTTTGGCGTGGTTGGCGGTTTCCTGACGCTGGGGGTTCATTTAGGCTAGACTGGAAGAGGGTCTGTGATGCGACCCGGCAGTGTTTGGTCAAGGAAAACTTCCAGTAAGACCAGTGGGATTTTTGAATGGGCGAAAGCTCCCGGTGGGTGCAGAGGTTGTGTTGTGTGCCGGGAGAGCCCCGCTGCCACTGCAGCCCTGTGCCAGGCTCCCACTTGTTTCCCTTCAGTGTGCAGAACGGAGGGAAACGTTAAATCCACTGCTGAGGGGCAACACGGGACTTCTTTCACGAAGACTTGTGCGGTGGTGTTTTCCTCTGTGGTCACTAGCCTGATTTGTCAATTAACAAGCACGCTCATCCAGAAACTTTCCTCCGTACTCCTCAACTGTCTACAGGATGGCAGCTTACTTTCACTCAAGTGACTCAGAAATAATTAGCAGTTATAAGCATTACAGCCAGCAGAGGAACTTGAATCTTTTCACGGTGCTAAATCTCCCGAAGGGCTGTAGGGTTCCCTCGGACGGGCACAGCTAACCTGAGCGTTCAGCTCAACAAGTGGCCGCCTCTTGAAGTGGAAAATTATCTCTCTCTTACCCGGGTGTGAAATGTTAATTTGTATCCCACCGTGGGTTTAGTTTGTTTGGTGATACTAAATAATTAGTGTTCACAGTTTCCAGACCTAGCCAGCTCATCCGTTGATCCGTGTCTGATTCTGAGAGCTGCCGGCTGGTGGAGGACCCAATCCTGCATACATTTCTGCAGATGAATATGGACGCAGAGTTGGCCTGGAAGCAGGAGTATTTGGAGAATGTAATTGCCGAGCTGTGCACTGTCTCACTGCACATGTGAAAATGAAGGTTTTCCAGAACCAGGTATCCGACACCAGGGTGATTCCTCAAGCTGGCAGCACTTCTGTGCCCTGCTCCGAAGCCTGGATACAGTAGGCTTGCCTAAAATTGCTTTCCTCCCGAATAAAGGTGCTGCCCTGCATGTGTGCAGGATTGAACCTACAGACTATGCTTTGCAGAATTACGATTATTGCCCGTTTTCTAGCCTAGAGCATGCGAGAGCACTTGAAGGAGTTGTTGTTTTATCATAGGCAGCAATGTTGTCTACAGTTTATCTAGTGCTTTCCAGTACAATGATCTGCTTTCGGGTGCTTATGCAGTTGCTAAGCTTAAACCTAGGCTGACGTTTTCCAGGTTGAGTGTTTGCTGAAGACAGACTCTCTTTGGGAAGTTTCAGATGAAATGGTTCAGCTATTTCTGAGAACATGGTTAGAGGGAAATGTATTCTTTGGCCACGTATCTGATGAAGATGGTTTAGGTATACATCATCCTGCATTAGGAGACCTTGATCTTTCTTTTTCTGTGAATCTGCATTTTTTGGCTATGTTGAGAAACACTTTCATTGAGACTGTTGAATTCTTGTGGCTTTGTGTTTTGGAGAAGGAAAAAGATACTTGGCTTGGGATCAATCTTGTGATGGGGGTGTGCCTTATGTTGAGCCTATGAAAAGCTTCCAGAATTTGTCTCAGTTATCATTTTGTAACAACGCTTAGGTTGTGCACTCTTGGTGGAGGGATGTTGAGGGCTTGACCATTGCGCTCACTCACTGAAGACGCTCTCAGCGCGGAGCACGCTGAACACCCCAGTGTTGTTAGGAGCTGAGCAACTGCTCGTCTTCCTGGGAAGAATGAGAGCGCTCCAGTCAGTGGCTGAAGGGCTCAGTGGACTTTCCCCTGCAGTTATTCTTCCCAGATGTTACTGCTACGGCGAGCACCACAAGGAGGGAGCATTGAAGACTGTCTCGGCTGTGTCTTCAGTGCCAGGGTGTGCCTGCTGATGCGGAGGCAGGGTGGAGGAGGAGGAGGAAACTGCTTAATTCACATGCATGGTGACAAGAAATGGTGGGACTAGAATAGAGAAGAAGTAGTATTGGTGATGGAGACATGGGGAAAGTGAAGAGCAGGGACCTTGAATTAAGTCAAAGGACTTGATGGGGTCGTAGATAACAAAGCTTGGGAACAAGGTGCAGGGAACTGTAGATAAAGATGGAAAACCCAGACCAAGAGAAGGAATGGTGGGCAGAAAAAGGTGATGAGAGACTTGTGCTGGACCAGGACAGGAGATCTGAGCCTGCAAAAGTAGTGGTTTCCAGTCTTTCAATGATTGGGGTCATGGTACTACTGGTTTTTTTTATCCTTCTCATCTTCCTCTTCACACTGCCTACTGTGTTCTTCAGCCCCTGCCTCTGCTTCTTTGCTCCTCCCCTGGTCCCCTCACAGAAACTGTTGCTGTCTCCCTGCCATGAGGAGCAACTATTGTTGCTCCAGTCATGGACCTTGGACCTGGAGAGGACCTATCTCCATTGTGGAGCCCAGGCTCTGGAGTTGCACTGAGCCCATGTGTTTGTTCTCCTCCTTAACCTGTACCCCACCATGAGGCAGCACCCCAAGGAGCAGGACCTGGCACCAGGGTCAGTCTCAGGCCTCCACCACGGTGTCTGCCCGCCTCCTTCTAACACTAGATCTGCCACGGACAGGATAGTAACTTTGTATGCCCCAGTTAAGTCTCACACTAGATTTTTATGCTGTGGACCTAAAAGACTCAACCCAGTTGGTGACTGCTGCGGTAGGCTAGGATGGGTTTTCCACTTTTTAAACTGGAGGAAGAATTTATAGCTTGGTATATTAACAATACATCAAAATAGCGAAGCCCCGTGGAAAAAAGTAGTATGTAATCATGTAACTGATGTTATATCGCAATGCATTCATTTAAGGTAGGAAAATTAAGATCAACAACCGATGGTTTCGATTTGTAGCTCTGGCATTCTTTAAGGATAGGACGTTTTGCACAGCAAATGTAATGATTTAAATAATCATTGGCTGTGTTCAACTGTAAGTTTTGAGCAATCAGATTACTTGCATCACTGTACAATTGATGATTGGCAAATATATCTTTGAAAATGACAGTTATGTCTTTTATGTGTATTTAGTTGCTTTTCTTTCTTTCTAAGCTGAATTTAAGTAACTTCCATTTGTGTTTATAGTTTTGCTTTCAGACTTTTAGGGCAGATGCACTTGAGTTGCAGGTTTTGTAGAGGGATCATTATCTGTACAACACAGTCATTTTCCCAGATTTGGCTTAGCTTTCTGTTGATCCTTGATCTTATTAAAACTTGTTCTTGAAAAACTAGGCTGAGGCCATGCAAATATTTGCGTTTTAGCTAATTTAATGCAGTCAGAAATCAGCATCGGCTGATAGACTGACTTTTTCTTTATGAGACTGATTACTGAAGTTTGAAAAGGAAACACCATGTATTAGTATTTAAGCAGAATGCATAGACGGTGGTGGATTTGTTTATGTAGTGGTGCTTTTGGTATTTCACAGTTTTTTGGGAAGGACTAAAGCCATTACTCTTTGTTGTGACCTGCTGTGGGCCACACAGGATATATATACCAGTATATTGCCAGCTGAATACAGAAATACAAGAGTTGCAGCGCAGGAAAGGCAAGGGGGTGAGAAGGGATGTGGTCCTGTAGGCTCGTGCTCTGAGTAAGCAGCTGAGAAGCTGCAGACATGGTTCACTCTCCACTCCTTGCATTTATCTTGCGCTGGCTCAGGGATGTCGTCAGATTAAATTGAGGGATTTTGGGGCATGGCTTTCTTGGCCTTGTACACATAAATTCGATGTACATTTTGGGGATAGAAGGGTAAGTACTGTTTTTTATGCTTCTCTTCCTGTGTCTCTTCCCCTTGAAAGCAAACCATGAAGCACAACTTAGTCCAACCAAAATGTTGTGTTTAATTACACTTTGGTAAAGACATTTCTGTTCCTGTATCCAAGGTCCATGGCAGGGATCGGTGTTTCTTGCATGCTGCCTGCCACATTTGGGAGCAATAGTCTTATGCACCCCCAACGCTAGTTTTAATCCTGCTTCAGTCTGAAAATTCACCCGTGGCTTCAGAAAACTAAAACTCTCACAAAAGTTAGGTCACTGGTGAGCTTGGACCTTTGTCACTAGGAAATAGTATTGCCACACGCTTTGCCCGGTACTCTGTCAATACCTGCCTGCTCTTCCTCGTCCTCTCCTTTGCCTGCAAGCTCTCTGAGGCAATGCCATCTCTTTCTCCTGTGCCTGTGCAGCAGGTAGCACATACCATGTGCAGCAGATGCTCCAAAAATGACCATGTAAATGGTGGGAACAGGGAGGTTATCTCACCTTCTCCTGCTTGGGCACAAGTCTACGTAAAACAGCTGGTCTTTTGCTGGCCTGATTATGACAGAAGGTGTTTTTCAGCTGTTTTAGCACTGTTCTTAGGGATCTGTGCATAAAATAGAAGATTTCTAGCCAAGTGAAATGATGATATGGGAAAAAAATCTAAAGGATGTGTATGTGTGTTTGAGATCAGGATGGAAATTTGGAAGTTCAGGTATGAAATCTCTTTGTCACTTCAAAACATAGAAGAAGTGCTAGCATGACAGCATCATCTACTGGGACATTTCAATCACCCTTTCTCTTTGAGTCTCTTCATGTCAGATGAATGTAATATGCATGTCAAGTTGAAAGTTAATAGAAGAAAGTATATGTATAATCATATGTAAGTGTATGTATAATCATAGAAATTCATTGCTACAGGTCACTGAAGATGCAGAAGCTTAGATAAAATCTTCCATGGACAACTCAGAAAAAAATCAATGCAATGCTCAGATGTGAGTTTAAAAAAAAAAAAAGGCAAATAGAACATTAGGGATTATTTAAAAAAGGATGGAAAATAATAAAAAAGAATCCCTTTATTTCACTGTATAAGCTATGGTGTGCCCACATCTTCAGTATCGTGTGTTGTTGATCCCCCCCACCTCAAAGGTGTATAACAGCGAGGGAGGAGATTCAGAGGCAGCAAAGGTGATCAGAGGAATAGAGCAGCTCGTGCCTGAGGAGTGACAATGCTGATGATAAAGTGATACAACAGAAGTCTGTAAAATTATGCAAAGCATGGAGAAGGCATACTGGGAATCACTGTTCACAGCGATAGCAGCGGAGGGCATCGGGTGAAGCAGGCAGTTGTGGGGATGGAAACAAAAGGAGGTGGCTCTTCACGTGGCGTGGTCAGGCTGCCGAGCTCCTCACCACAGGATGTGGATGCTGAGAGGTTACATCAGCTAATGAGGTGACTGGATGAGTTCATGGAAGAGAAATCCATCAAGGGCTATTAAATACAAAACCACTGCCTCTGGCTTAGGAGGTTTTGAGCTGCAAATTCTTGGAAGCTTGGTGAGTATCCTGAGGAAATATCACCGTTGGTTTGCCTTGTTCTTGTACTTGCCCCTTGGCACCCATGTCTGGCCACGGCTGAGAGGGGGTGCCGAGCCAAGTGGTCCCCCAGCGTCTGCTCTGCGAAATGAAGTGGGCCAGCGTCTGGCCTCCCTAGGCTCTCAAGGCCAAGGGGCTCCTGGTGGCTTGCACCTTCACTGCTCAGGGCTGGCCCCATTGTAGCACATCTGCCGAGGAAAGAGCTAGTTGGAAGAAGCTAGTTGAAGTGCTCCAAAGCAGAGCTAGGGCATCAGCTAGAACTTCAGCAGTGCTGCAAAAAGCAGGGTACAGTGCTCAAGCTTGCTCCCTGGTGTCCTGTTATGGAGTTGTGCAGGCATGGCGAGCATAGACAGCCTTATCTTCTTGGGTTCAAGTAGGTTCAGAAAGCAATTATATTCACGGAAGCAATCCCACCAAGAGGCATTGAATACCCAGATACAATGCCTGGCTGAAGAAGTCTCCGCTGGGAGACTGTAATATTGCTACATGCCTGCCCTGCTCACGCAGGCTTCCCGAGCCTTTGCTGCTGCCCGGTGTCGGGGAGGGGATTCGGGGCAAGGGGGTCATCTTCCCTGACCTGGTGTTGCTGTAGTTACAGTTTTATCTGTCAGTACGAGACCAGGCTTTGAAATTCTGAACTGTGAATGTGAGGATGTGTTGGAAATTAATTTTCTTCAGCTATCCACTGCACTTAAGTGCTGGTTAAAACAATAATGTTGTCTTGACTGCTGTTTACTAAACCAGACAATTTGCTTAATCAGCTGAAAGGCAGATTTTAAAGCCCTGGATTGCGCTTACAACGGCTGTGCTAAACCAAAGACTGTGTATTGCTGTTCACTTAAGCAACGGCCAAAGCACAATGTATGTGTGCAAATACAGCTCACGCTGGTGATATTTGCTAGCTTTTAGATGAGGTCTATTGCTATTAAAACAACAGCAACGATCCCAAACTCAGCAACATCTAAGTCCTTCTGATAGTTTCTTAAAATTTCTAGATGCTAACTGATACAGAAACTCCAGTGCAGCACTTAATGGAGCTCACAACTGCCTAGCTGTATATTTTCGGGCTACCTTATGTAATAAAATGGCAGGCCCTTACACTGCCTGTGCAAGCGAGGTTGCATAAGCAGCCTGGGGAAACAACCGGAGCTCCAAGAGCCCTCCTGAATCCTGCACGTCTTGTTTGATCTCATTTAACATTATTTAATAGGCGATATTAACCTCTTCCCCCCACCCCGCCCTGAGTTATCTCAGAGCAGTGATACTGATTTAATTTCATGCACAGACCTCACTTTTTAGAGAAGTCATCAAACTTTTCAGTCAATAGAGCAGTCTGATGTCCGGGTAGCCCTGAATTTTCTGTAATCAGCGCTCAATCCAGTTAAAAATAAAAACACATTAAACACAAAACCTTGAACAGGAAAATACTTGTTTTTCATTCTCAGTTCTAATTTAGAAACCATTCTTAAAGTTCATTATTGTGATTTGTTCTGTCTTGGGATAAACAATGTATTATTCAAGCAGCTTTATCTTTTTTTTCCTTTAAAAATAGACAATACTGTTCAATCATTGGGAAGAAAACCAGCACAAGAAAATTGTAATCAACTTTAACAGGCTTACAGATGGCAATGAATTTCTTTAAGCATAATTTTAGCTCTGCAAACAATAATAATTGAGTTTGATTGTTTATTATCATTTTGTCATTGATGAACAGACCAGACTGTTTTGCTTTCGATTCCCTCTGTTAGGTGTGTTGAATTTTTAAGCTGGAGAGCAATTTTAATAAGGCAGCTCCCACCTCTAATCTCTAAATCAACAGGTGGATGTAACCGTGCAAAACCTGAGAATTACTGGTTATCTGATTGAGTCAGCGGCTGAATAAATCCAACATTGAGCATGTCCTAAACTTATTGGTTTGGGTGGGATGCCTCTCATTAATACATCGTGGAGAACTGACATGATATTTCCCATATTATGGGTAAGAATGGTATGCTTACAAAATCTTGTCAATAATAAATGTTATTACTGCGTGCAACGTGATCAGCTGGAGACAGGATATTTTTCTGCTCTTCCTAGTTCTCATACAAAATACCTGCCTTGGTGTTTTTATTGGTAATTCTACTGATTTTACTTGTGGTATTTTGTCTGTTCCTGGTTTTGACATCTAAAACAGTAAAAGATTTTAAATTGGAGGCTTTGCATTAGACACACCCACATTCCAGTTACACTTCCAGTGACAGTTCCTTTAATTTATGATTTATAAAGGGGGAAACAGCTATATGATTTCTACATGGACCATTAAGGCCACTACTTAGGTAGGCAGAATCTTCATCCTGTTCGTCAGATGAGCATCGAGGTTTTTTAATTATTTGCTTTATCTTTGGTTACCAAGCTGAGAAGAATATTTTATTCTCCAATCTACTTATCTTATGCTTCCTTTTCAATATATTAATACAATATTTGGGAAAGATACTTTCACACAAACAGCCTAATCAAACAATAGTTCTGTGAACCAGATGGGTGCATTTCCAACAATTTCAGCAAGAGCAATACTGATAAAAAGTAAATAGGTCACTCATATTCACTCTTGTATTTATATTTTTTTATAAAAAGGACTGAAGAATCCTGCTTGTTTTCTGGGCTGTCACTGAAGTCAATGGAAACTTTGCTGGAATAATTCTGGACCTTTAATTTGATTGTTTGCAAGGTGGCATGAGTCAGTTTTTTCATCTTTTTTCTTTCTTTCCAGCACAAAGGACCTTATTGTCAGCTGATGCACACTGATGTAACTCAGCTGGTTGTAGCAATTACTTTTATACTGCCTGGCCCCTAATATCCATATTTCTTCAAAAATGCATTGTCTTTTTCAACGACAGAATATCTTGCTATATCTTGCTGTTATTCAAGTATAAGAAATAAAGCTGCATTTGGTGCCTATCCTGCTGTCCTCATTAAGGCAAAACTCCCACTGAAATCAAGGAGAGTTTGGCTGACAAAGAATTACTGACTTGAGCTTCTGAAAGGTATAAACTTTCTCTGTCACTTTGTGGTTTTGAGGGGGTTTTTGTTTGTTTGTTTGGGTTTTTTTAAAAATTTTATTTTATTTTTTATCTCCCCTTGTATTTTAACTGTTCCGCCTCCTTCTTTTATATTTATATTTTTGAATCTTTAGCTTCCTTCACTAGGATCTTTTTTATTTCTACTTCAGTCAGGCCTTAGGACCTTCTATTTCCCACCTTGCCCTGTCCTCCTTTCTTCTCTCCTCTTACTGTCTCGCTCTCTCTGTCAGTTATCCTTCTGTTATCCTCACTTTCACTGACTAGAGCACTGTAAAAAGTTGATATATATCATGCATGTTTCCAGGAATTTCATTTAGCTTGTTTAGACCCCTTCCACGTACAGGTGCCTATATTCAGGTACTTGCCTTAGGGCGAAGCAGCAGTTTGTAAGATTGGTGATATAGACAGAGATTTATTTGCACAATATTCATCTCTGTAATCTTTCCTCCTCTTCTGGGTAGGATCTTAGAAGTCCCTCTGAAGTATTCATGCAGGGTTTCAGCAGTAAATTGAGTTTTGGACTGATAAAATAAATGTTTGGCATAGTATTGCAGTCAGGAAAAAAACCTTAAGGATTTTGAAGTCTGTGTAAAAGGGGTTTTGTTGAGGGTGACAAAACTGGAAATCTCCAAAGAAATGGGTTTTATTCATAATTCTTCTACTGTGCAATGTTACGAGCTTAGACCACATATATAAGGCTTTTTGTGCAACACTTCTCTGATCCATAAACTAGGGCAGCTTTACGGAGTATTGTATGTTATGATCAATTCTGGGTGCCATTCATAAGCCAGGTATCTGAGGGGGGCACGAAGCGGGGGGCTCTGGGGTGCTAAATATACCACTGGCAGAAAGAGGAGCCACCGCGAAGGCTTTTTTGGGCGTTGATCCATCTCGGTGGTTAGGATACATTAGGCAGTACCTTGTCACCGCAGGCACTTTGCTTCCAGCTGTGCAACCCCTGACGGCGTTGGAGCTTTCCCTGGATGTCCTGGCTCCGTTGGTGACCTGCACAATGGCTCGGTTCCCCCCTGCTACCTCTTAATTATTTGCATTTTTCAGATGGAAAGCGTTTTGGAAGTGCCAAGTATTGTTATTTTCTTGCAAGTTTGACTGAAATTCGAGTTCTTTTCCAGAAGGCCTAATTTGTGCTTGTGAAATAAATAGTAGGTGTATGGCTTCTTAATGTATAGCATAGCATTTCAAACTAATGTCATCAGCTTACTGTTTCTTAGCATCTGGATCCCTGTAGACATACTTCTTGAAGTAAAAGGCATAACGCTAAACTTGCTTATTCTCCCTTAAATAAGCAAACACATTTTCTCTTATTGTAATGGTTACAAATAATTTTTCATGGTGTCCAATTGCCTGTTACTCTGGCAAACCTAAAATGTATCAAAAACTACAGGCTATATATAGAGAGTAATTCCAGTTAAAAAGGCATTTCTTCTTCTTTAATGGAATTTCTATTTGATTTTCTCAAAACCCTCCTCTTCCAAAGAACAATTTAAACCACATCTGAACAATAGATTTATTGTTGTCAACTGAATGAGAAATTTGATAAAGATAGCTTTTTGATTTCCATTAAAAATAGATTATTTTTCAGAGGAGTGAAGGATATAAGTTCAATTTTTAACTTTGAATTTCACATTTCGTTTGCCCGGTCTATAATATATGTATATTTTCAAAGTCCTAATTGGCATTAGACTTGGCATATTTCTCTGCCTATTTTTTCTCAGTGTGAAACTATTAGAGGGTCATTGTGCTGGTTAATGAAAGAGGGCTGACATTCTTTGTAAGTCGTGAGTATTTAAATATTCTTCTGTGCAAATTTTGCCTTTTCATGAAAAAAGTTTAAAGAGACATCTTAAAAAAATTTCCTTAGAAGTGTTGAAAAATGCAGGTTACATTCATTCAAAATCTAGATATCCAGTGGTGGGAGGTGATGACACATTTCAAATTTGCTACTGTATAATTAAGAGGGGATTCCATGTAGGAGATGTAAGCATAAAAATTGGGTATGGCTCTTCACAATGCTGCTAGTTTTGCAGCTGAATTCCTCAGTACTTTTCTTAGAGTGTATAATCAGTTACGCTTATGCTGATTTAATCAATTATTCTTGTGCACAAACAAACAAACACAAACAAAACCCAGCTAATTTCAGACTGTCTTTGAAACATCAGAACTAGAGATTTCATTTACAATGAAAGAAATATTATTTTCAAGCCTCTAGAATGATTTTAAAAATGGCAAAGATATATTTGGGAACTATCATACTTTTGGGTACCGGCAGCTGTGTATCCTTATGCAAAAGTGGATTTGGCTGAAAGACCAATTCATAAATATTGTATCTGAAGATTGCAGCAAGCTTTCATATTTGCAAGAGATAATGTAAAATGTGCAACATTTTTTGCTTCACTCTAAGAAGTTTCAGCTTAAACAGCTCAGTCTCCCAAATCTAATGAATAATGGCCAACGAACAGAAGTATCCATGGCTTCTTGAATCGCGGGGGCTGGAGACCATTCTGTCTGCGGAGGAGGAAAGGTCAGCCTGCTGTGGTCAGTCTGAAAACCCTCCCGCGCACTGCCAAGCTGTGAAACGGCTTGGAGGCGGGAGATGTCAATAAATAACTTGACTCCTGCACTCCGTGACTTCCCATCTTGCAGTCTAGGAGCTTCCAAGCAAGCAACAGACTGCTCCTAGCTGCATTGCTTGGAGAAACCAAGCGGGAGATGGAGGAACCTCTCATTTCTCTGTTAGAAAAAAAATGTCTTTTTTTTTTTCCTTTTTTCTAGACCTCCTCCGCCTTGATCTGCTGTTTGGGGAAGTGAGGGGTGTAGTGGGGGAGGTAAGACTAATCTTTGATCTGATGGCTCCTTTCGTTCTGGGCTGCTCTCCAGGAAAAACTTTTCCCCCTTGGGAACGCAGCATTTTTCATGGCAGAGGCTCTGCGAGCGAGAGCTCTGTGGAAGATCCTGAGCTCGCCTGACGTGCGCTTGACATTTTAGCACAGATTCAGCAAAGCAGCTTTATTCAGGTAAACACTTGGGCACATGCTTTTCATTACACATTTGCTCAGAATTTCATCTGAGTTTCTCTCCTGAATATGGAAAGACTTAAGCACATATTTAAGGGCTGAGTAGGTCCCCCATCTGACTCACGTATAGCGCAGAGAGGATGGGTTGGATGGAAAGGGAGCAGTCATCACGGTAGCGTGGCAGCTGAGAAGTGAGACATACCGTCTGAAAATCAGCATGCTACAAAGGGGCCTTGTTCTTCTGGGAGGCAGCTTTTTATCTGTATATGGCCCCAAGAAGAGGAGCGGGCCTGGACTTTTTACTTTCATCTGCCCATTTGTTCTCCTGTTTCTCGTCTTTTTGAACTACTCTGCATTGGGCTTGGATGATCTGAAGTAGGTTTATAATTAAAATTAGTTTGGTTGTTCTGCAACCTCATCTTTGGCAGTTTTAAGATTTACCCATCTGGCACCCCAGAAAGAGGACAGCGTTCTTTTGCAGAATACTTTGGGCAATCTGTATGTAAAGGAGGTGCTGTATGCTAAGTCCTCTGAGGATTACTTAGACCTCATCAGCCACGGAAGGTTTCTGAAAATTATTAAGTATTTGTCAGCAATGAACACATACCCAAACCTTTTGGCTCTTTCTAGCTACTTTATTCATGAAAAATGTTGGTTCACAGTTTTGCCTGCGAAACTTAAATTGATTCAGGCACTGATGTAACCTTTTTTGCTTCTTTTGAGGATCTGAATTATGAATCTAGATGAATGTTTTGCAACACGGAGAAGGAAAGAGAAAGGCACTGCAGAGCAAGCTCAGAAGTGCTTCTGCAGGAAGGCCATTTTGACGAGCCAGGTCTTGTCTGCTGTTAAAGGTCTTTTTGCTGACAATAGTACATGTAAGGGCACAGTGGTAACTTTCTCTAGCAGATGATACATATTGTATGCAGTTACTTTACTGGCAAAACTAAACTGTTTCCTGGAACAGAATGAGCTATCCCAGCAAAAAGATGTTTGGGGGGAGTACGGTAGAGTCGGCACAAAGATGTTTGCAATATAGGGTTCATTGAAGGTTTTTCCACATTCCTCACTGACAATACCACCCAAAATTTTAAATACGGACTACACCTAAATAGAATATGGATAATGGGTTCCAAAACCTCATCTGATGAATAGCCTTAATTGTTGTGTTTCTTCTTGCACTTTAACCAGGAGCGTGGCTACAGTGGAGGTCACATGTTTTTCAGGGATTATAAAGTAGGAGGCGGCTCACTTCAGGCCAGCCTTTTTTTCTGCATTTTAATCTGGAGTTAATAACTTTTTGGATGTTTCTCCCTAGTCTTGTTTCCCAGGTAGTCTACAGGTTTCTTTTGGAGAAGTTTGTTTGACGTGAAACTCCTCTCACTCTGCCAGAGCGCGACACCTCTTGCAAGACAATTGTCTTAAAGAACAAAGCAATAATGGGGGGTCGTGAGGCATTTCTGGCATGAACTCAGGCACACTGCCCCCATAGCATATTCTTCCATTTAAGACTGATTTTCCATTGCTTTATCAAATCTTACCCATTTTTGCTAAAGTCATAGTTGCAAGACTGCTTTAATCCATATAAGTCTCTGCTGCTACTGCAAAGGATGACCCTGCCTTACTGCCAATTCTGGACACTCATTTCTGTTATTTCCCTTGTCCTGGACCAGTGGGCCAGAGCAGGAAGCTGATCTTGCTGAAATTTAACCTTTTCTGTGTGTGGATGGGTTAATTTTCAGCTGTTGTGTTTTCCTAAGCTGGTTCACTGTGCAGCCACACAAAATGGTGGTGCGGGGGTCAAAGGAGGAAAGCAGGATTTCCTTTGGAGCCGGTGTGGGTTTAAGCCACTTTACAGTGTCCGCTGAACATTTTCCGGGACATACGAGTGTCCTGGAGGAGAAGAAAAGGGGGGCTGGGGTTTGTCCTGAGGGGAGTTGGCGAATGAAGAAATGGAGGCAAGGCTGGGACTGACTGAGGGAAGTTGTACAGGTCGGGCAAGGAGAGAGTGAGCTGGGGAGAAAAATGAACCAGCAGGAGAGGGAACACGGAGAGTGGATGGAGTAGAAAACGATGACCGGCAGGAGAGGAACACGGACAGTGGATGAGGAGGAAGGGAGACAAGGAAATTTGAGCTGCAATCCATGGCAGTGGGGAGCAAGAGAAGAGGGATGGAGAAAGAGCCCCTAGTACAAGCTTGGGTAAGGAGGGGGTGGTGTGGACAACTGGAAAAAGAGAGTGTCAGGAAGGGAGCAAGCATGTTGCTGAGCCTGGGAGAGTGAGATCAGGGTGGCAACATGGGTGCAGTGCAGTAGGGAGAAAGAGGTTGGAGGAGAAGCCAAGGAGGTCTTTGGGCTGAGCAAAGTCTGAAAGCGGGGTTGGAAAGCAGGGGGTGACGCTCAGAGTTGCTTGGGAAGTACCTTGGACTTGGAAAGCCAGACATAAAGATGAGCACATGCTCATCCTAAAGTGTGGGGCTGGAGTGAGGAATCTGAGGTACAGAAGGAGCCATCAGGCTGGAGGTTGGGTGGACAGGCAGGGGCTGCTCGCTCACGCGGGCACCTGGGAGGGGAGTCCGGTGCTGGCAAACTCGGTGCTCCTCTGCTGCCTCAGAGCCCAGGGGGAGAGCATCTCATCCCTGCCTCTCACTGCTCCCCCTTGTCCCTACCTAGAGCCGGACCCTGTGACCACTCCAGCTGCCACAGCTTGTTGGCTGAAGTGACTGGAAGGCTGCTGATATTTTGGAAATGTCACAACAATGCCAAATAATGAGGTTTTCCATTTTTTGAAAGACCTAGCAAAGTCACACACTCACAGAAACTGCATTAAATGCTAACTGCTATGGATGCAAATTCAAGCACTCAAAAATTAGGAAATAGTATAATTAAGTCTGCCTGTGTAATTTTAATTTATTCACTTCCTGCATATTCATTATGATTCAGTACTTAATGATTTAATGATCACACTATGATCAAATAATTTTTTTGTTTTGTTGTTGCCGGTCATTTTAAGTCAGGTTAATTCACTGGCAGTTCCCAGTCAGTTCACTGAGTCACTGCACAACTACTGGCATAAGCTAGGCGGGCAGGGGAAGGATGTGACCGCTTTTATGCTAGCTGTGCTAGCTTAGCCTGGCCCAAACCAATTCTGAAATGGCAACATTGATCTCCATGTAGTAGGGTAACGACTTCAGTTTTATTCGAGGCAAATCGAGGCAGATTTTTAAATGGGGTTATCCTTGTTGCAAAGAGCCCACACACCTGCAAAGCAAGGATTAACAAGGACTAACTAGCTGTCCCCAGACTGCTCCCTAGAAAAGGCAAGAGCTGAGGGAGGTCTGATGAGGCTAGCCCTTAATAAAATTCATATTTCCTGCAGCCAAATACATGAGTCTTAATAAAACCCTGAAGACTTCAGACTTTCTCCTTGATCATTCTGCGAAGCTGTAGGTGTGTTTACTGAGCAAAGTTTTTCTTAGAGGAGCTCCTCCATTTTCTCTTAAAATTATTGTTTCTTTAACTTTGTGTCAGAGGAAAAATGGAAAAATGAAGCTCATTTGTAGCTCTACTGGCTACAAGTGGTCATGTACAAAAACAGGGCTAAGAAGTGGTATTTTATGCACGACACAGCCGAATCGTGAAGGGCAGTGCCAGAGTACCTACCACAAGTAGGGAGTGGACACGATCAATGGCTGCCACCGCTAACAGCACTGCCTAGTTCAATTATTTTAGCTGCTAACAGGCCCGAAAGATAATTTGGGAGAACAGGATGAGCACAACACAAAGATATTTCTGGGTCATGGCCAGTTCCCTTAAATCCCCTGTGCCGCAGCAGGCAGGGGAGACGGCGCATGGTGGCTGGCTGAGCTTTCCAAGCCGGGGCATTTCCAATGACTAGCTACTGGGTTCAGATCTGCTTTGCACCAGGCAAGCAGTGACAAGCACATTTAGGATGAGATTCTGACTCCTTTGAACTTCAGTGATGTGACCAGAATTTTGCCTTTATGACCCAGAGGTTTGGGGCTGCGCTGAGGCCATGAGATGCTGTTTTCTGATGCGCCCTGTTCCGTTCACCACTTTCTGCTGCTTTGACTCAACATGCATCATTTTTTGGCCTCTTTATCTGTTTTAAAAAGGGGGGCTTTGTGGTTCAGCAAGCTTGAGGTAGGTCAAAGGGGAAAAAAAATGCATTTTGTTTAATTGCAAAGTATTTCCCTGGAAACTTTGTTTCTAGTAAATTATACAACTAAAAAGCTACTTTAAAAGATTAAATTTGACGTAGAATTTGTAATTTGTATTTTGAAATGTACATAATTGAGAAATAATAAATATTGAGCCCACAATGCTACTTTCTTGTTTGTTTTCAGGTGTTTCTGCTGGCATGATATCTGTTTTGGTATGGTTAAATCAGCCTTTCAAGATTTTAAATTAAAAATTCTAACTGGTTTGAATTAGACTAATAAAGAATTTTTCTTACTAATAGCTAAAATCATTTTTATGTTTACCTTAGTGATATAATTTTCATTGTAAAGAATGCATGCACTGTTTTTATATCTTAGAAAATATCAGTTGTTCATGTTCAGAACTATATAAAGCTTCAACAGTTCTTCTTTCTGATATGAATTATTTCAAGATTGTGAGCATGTAACCAAACTCTTGAGATCAAACAGACTTTCTAATTAGTTTTCTGATCTTCTAATTACCTCTTTTAGAAGCAGATTGACAGGCATTAATGAAACTTTTTATGTATATTTATAATTTCCTCTCTACAAAACCTTGTGCAAAAGGAATTTTGTTGTCTGTTCATATACTCCTTAAGCTAAGGAAATACAAACGTCAAGAATCTTGCTGTAACGACGTTGCTTCTTGCTTGCTGAGCTGGAGTTGCATGTGCTGTTTTGTATTATATCTGTAATTCAACAAAGTATTAAAACTTGTGCTTAAGTTTGAAGTTATTTTTACTCTCATGCATCAATGTCTTCAGGAGAGTAATAGGTCTTGTTTCTATCATATACTTTTTATGCTCCAAGCCTATATGTATGCAAAATATCATCCTTTAGTTGTGAGCTGTTTAAGAACACAGCTTTATGCATTTCTCTTCTGCTGTGCAAGGCTGGAAAGCTCTGAAAAGTAGAATAATGTAAACAGTAAGAACAAAAAGCTTTGCGGTGTCCATACATCACATCCAGTCAGATTGATGCATTACCTTGCTGGATTACGGGCTTCAGTCAGCAAAAAGCAAAGCAAGCTGGTAAATAAAAGTTTGACCTGATTTTCCATATAATTAAAATAGTCAGTAGATTTAAAACTGATGGAAGGCAGTGGACTCTGCTAAAAGAGCAGGCAGAAATTGAAAGGAAATATAAGTTACCTGTTAGATAGCTCTTCAGAAGAGAGAGTCATTCTTTCATTTATCCTGGTATATGGAGACCAAAAGCTCCCCCGTGAACTTTTGAGGGATCCAGTTAACATCTGAAGTCCATCTATTATAGCTACAGTAAATACATTGTTGTCATGGTAATGCAATGATCAAAGTCTGAGGGAAAAACTCCGGCATTTCTATGGTTCATAGTGTGAGATGAAAGGAAGACTTGACAAGAAATAAAATAGAATTGATAAGCATTTAGTTTAAGTTGATTTTGCAACCTTCCAGAAAGACGTTATGAATTTTAATTTAAAATAAAACAATTTCAATTTAATTATATGATTTTGTATGGTTATTCTGATATTGTTAATACTCAGAATAATGCTGTCATTGTTGCCTGGGAAAGGTGGCGGTTTTCTTCCCCAAATCAATTTCTAATTTTTCGGGGCAAAATTGACCCAATTGGGCCCCTTCCGAGGCTGTGCAGGGAAGTCTCTGTGAGCTACTGGTAGGATTCACAGGCAAATCTACTGAGGGATGGTTAGGTTTCACAACAGACTACAGCTTATTTAAGTTCACTCTACCACCGAGTGCACTTAAATGGTGGAGGGCCGATCCCATTTGCACCCATAGTCTGGCAAACACCAGCTTGCCAGCCCCTGTCCCCTTGCTCCTAGCTGTGCACTTCTGCCAGTTACCTTCTGCTGTCTGACCTAGTGAGGCTTCTGCAGAAGTCCCTTCATCTCTCTACATCAGAAAATAAAAGAAAAAAAGGAAAAGATGGCTATTTTTTTGCCAAGTTACGGAGTTGAACCAGCTCACAGAAGGAGCAGGGACCAGCAGTAAGGATGAATAGGGCAGGAAAAGCAGGATGGGAGAAAGACCTCCTCTGTTTGGTGACCATGAGCCATTTGGCTGGCCCACTGTTTGTGGCCTTGAGCATTCAAGATGCAGAGCCTGAACCGCTTGCTCACCAAGCAGGTGAAATGCATGTCGCTGAGGAAGTGCAGGGTAGAAGGGTGGCTTGAAATCCTACCTGCCTCTGCTACTTCAGTGCCTTACTAAGGGCTGCGCTCGGGGCCATCTGTAAGACAGGAATACAAAGCTCCAGTCCCTTCTGCATTTAGGCAACAAATCATTCCCTCTGGATTGTGAATCCTACCCCAAGGTGGCCTGCTTCCCCTGTTATATTGCATGGGACACCTGGTTCAGGCTTCTGATTTCCACTCCAGTATGAGTTGCTTGAACATTAGGCCTGGCTGCACAGAGTATTACCCGGCTCAGATCCCTTTTCAGAGGAATCGTCTCCTTTGCCAACATGCTCACAATGTGTTTCCAGCCCCAGTCTAATATTACCTGCTCACAGTGAATATCTCATTATTCCAAAGCTGTGTCCTTCACTTCAGTGGTGTAGCTTAATGGGCTATACGCATGCATGCCCATAAATCTTGATGGATCAAGCTGTGCAAGCTTTAGTCCCAGTGAAAGGGGATGACTCACCTGATGAAGTGCTCACTAGGCAAAGCAAAAGCTGCACAAAGGAAATCTTAAGTGTTAAAATAATCCTTTGTCAACAGGGACAGATTCTGACCTCCTTAATCACAGTGACTGCATCTTACAAGTAGCCCCAATGAATGAACTGAAACTACTTGCAGAGTAATGAAGTAGCTCTCCTGGGAGAAAGGGTACTGAATTCCAGCTATAGGTCATCAACCTTGTGTTAAAGTCTCAATCCATTTACTTGATGTCTCATGGTTAATGTTCCGTGACAGCCCTTTAATACACAAGAAAACAGCTTAATCTGAGAGAGCCCTCCTGGCATGTTATAAATTTCATCAGTATTGAAGGGACCATTCAAATTACATACATTCACAAAAAAGATGTGAAACCTCGCACGACATGGTGATGATCAAATGCTGAGCACTCTCCTAACTGATGTCCTGGACACTGGAGTAGGCCCACAGCCCATTGCCCAGCAGCCTGAGATAAAGGCATAAATACGGAGGGAAAGGCAAAGACAAGAGAAAGGTCAAAGGAAAAAGTGCAAAACCAAAAAGGAAAGTAATAAAGGAGAATTTCACTTCCAAAGTGCTTGATTGTCTGAACAGAATTGATGAGAGTGTGGAAACCACAAGGGTGGTGTCCATGCAGGATTAAGACTGCTTTCATTGTATTTTTTAAACATAAGCAGTACAAAAATTGAGTGCGTGTGAGCCATCATGCATAAGACCTATATAAATACCATGACTGCTGATCTGGAGCCTCCCCAGATTTTTAAGAAATTCCTTGCCAGAAAAGGACTGGTGACCTTAATATTATTTTATTCAATAGTTACTGTGTCAAAAAATAATTTAACTTCACAGACATAAATGATAAGAAAGTACTTGTCTTGAGGATATTTCTGCCTCGTGCAGTTTTCAACCTAAACAAAGTAAATAGAAAAGTAGTTTTGTCTGCGTAAGGACTTTATGATAGGCCCCAGAGGAATTAAAACTCCAGGCAATAAAATGAAGAAAAATCTAGAAAATGAAGAAAAACAAGTATTACAATTTAATAGGATGTTTAAAGCATATCCTTATTTTAGAGTATGTGCTCAACATCTTCCCTTACTGGTTTTTTAGGATGTTCAAGTAAGTACCAGATGATGTATATTACTAAATCACGATGCAAAAGTCGATAAACATCTCCACAAAACTTGCATTTTTCCTGGACTGCAGCCTGGATATGCAAAAAAAAAAAAAAAAAGAGAACAAGGAAATGAAAGTATTAAATGCACTTTTTTACCTCCAAATAGACTGTAAATCAAGCGTACGTAAGTTTTCATCAGTCTTAAGGCAGCACTTAGCTGTATATAATATCAAGCATCCAAAGGAAAGACCATCACTTCCAAAATGCACTCACTGTTCTCATTTGTAATTTATCCTGTAAAAATACAGCAGCAGAATGTTAATGCTCTTTGTTTAGGTTTTTAAAACTCGAGAAATACTGAAGTCAAAGGGACATGCTCAGTCTGACAGCCTGATAATTTTTTAAGAATGAACTGGAAGTGATTTCAGAGACTCCTCTTACTCCTCCATCTCCATCTTGTGCTTTTGCAATTCTGCTCCTGAGCGTTTAGTAAATTATTTTTCTCTCTGTGTCTGATAGGGCCATCCAAGCAGAGGGCAAGCTAAATGCCAGGCCACATGTCTGAGGGAATAATAAAATAAAGGGTCATCATATAAACAACATAAAGTTTTTTAAAAAAAAGACGATTTCTTTCTTTTCCTTCGGATTATTGTCCTTGTACATTTTTGGAGGGGAAGAGAAGACTTGCTAGCCTAGGTGAAGAGGCTGAGGCCTGAAAGAGGAAAGAAGAGGAGTTTGATTTGTTTAGGAAGGTGAGGAAGGATGCATGTGAAAAGGCAGTAATGGGATTTCTGGAGATCCTGGGGAACTAGAGAGAGGAAGAAGGGGCTTAGCCTAAGCCTGGTCCTTTACTATCAGCTGGCACATCTCAAGCATGAAGTATTTGATTGGTTTTGATAACTCTCTTAAAATCGAGTTACTCGTGCCCTAAGAGTTCCTGTTTCTCTCCACTGACTACAAAGGCAGTTTTGACAGTTACCGCTGCTGCCAGCATCCGTACTGTAAAGACCTGAAGTTAGGTGAGATGAATCACAAGCCAGATGTATAAAAGTTAGACATTGTTACCTCTAACTTACTGGTTTGTTAATCCTTACAGGATCCAGTCCTTGCAACCTGCCTGGTTTGGGTATTGAGATAACAACAGTGATTTTCTTGGGGAAATAAGGATTATTTGGTCATGGGGTGTGTGTGTGGTTGTATGCGTACCTGTCTCTCTGTCTTTTGAACCTGCTGGCCAATTTGTTAAGTTTGAGAGAAAGGTAAAGATCTCAAAACTACTGAATTTCTTCAACTTTTGTGACAATAGATACCTGACCCTGCAGATACCAGAGAACCTACACAAGAGCTTTCTGACACTGGACATCAGCTGGTATTGGTTTCACTGCTCACAGAACTTCATTTATTATCTGTAAATGCTTCCTTTTGGTTCTGAATTCGGTGGAGGATTAAGTGGCTCACATCTGCAGTGAGTTGTTTCACACCTGTAACATTGCTCTTGGCTTAGGATTTAGGAATAAGGTGACATGGAGCTGCTTGCTGCTAGTGCTTGCTTACGGCCATCCGCAGCTGCCAGCCTCTGCCTACAGCCATACTTGACATGGGTCCTGTCATGCCTAGGAACACCATGGTTTTGTGCATTTGGTTTTAAAAGATAAACATTTTAAAAAGAAAAAGTCAGCAACCAGGAAAGAAAAGAAGTAGGAACTGTTCAGAAATTGGGACAGGTGGATGGGCTTAGGGCCAGGTTTCCTGAATTCATGGTGGTAGCGGTTGTGGCAGATGAAGTATTATAGTAGTGGTTGCTCTGGAGAGGTTTTTGTGCGGTGACTGCACACTTCGTCTCCTCTGGCCACAAAAAAAGAAATCACAAGTGGAAGGGATTACTAAATGGGAAATGCTGTATTATTTTCATAGGTTTAATAGATGATGTGAAAAAGTGAGTTGTCAGGGAAAGCCAAAATCACTATGAACACTGCAGCATTTAGACCTGCTCTTGGCTAATTGCTGTTCTAGAGACGTTAAAAAAAAAAAGCTAGAAATGTGGTGCTGCTGATTGTATCAGTAGGATCCACTGATCTGGGCACTCACACGCAGCCAGCTGGCTTCTCTTTGAACTTTCTGAGGGCAGCCTTGTCAGTGGCCCATGAGCTGGGTGCAACGGGAGAGAAAGGCAATCACCGTTGAAAGTGAGGAGATAAAGAAACTGCCCACTGAGCGCCAAGCTTGCTGCTCACAGAGCCACCGATAAATATCACGGGTTTTATCTGGAGGGTCCGAGGTCTTCCCTATCACGGATTTGTAATTTTTCTCCTCCTCCACTGCTTAACATTTCGGTTCCCCTCAGAGCAAGTGGGAGCTGGCTACTCCGCTTGCCCTAGATGAGTCACTCCTCTAGATAAGCCTGACTGACTTCAAAACTCGAGTTACTCTGCATCGAGTGTGAAACGTTGAGACAGAAAAAAGCAGACTGCAAATGAGGAAACGCTCCTGCCAAATTCCAGTCCCCATCATATAAAGCCATGCTATTTCATGTGTGAGGTGACGTGCTGTTTTGAACTGACTTCAGCTGATCATAAAACAAAAATGATGTTGTAATTGTCACATAAAGGCTCCTGACATAGCAGGGGAGAAGACTTCAATCTGTCGCAACCTGTTCTCTTTGAGGAAGAAAAGGTGACTGAGAAAGTGTTATTTGGCACAGAACAGCGAATCAGAAGCAGAAATATAGTCCTCTTTCATTTTTTGGAAGCGTTTACACTTGCTAATATGCCACTCGGTGCTCTTAAAAACTCAACTCTTCGTTCCTACCTGGCAGCAAACTGAGAATCTACTTTCCTAGAAACGTGCCAGAAAAATACAGCTTCTTCAGAACCAAAAATTTCAGTCAAACATGCAATACAGCAGTTAAAACAGCGAATGTTTCACTGACCCACGGGCAGGCTGCTTTCCATGTGGGACGTCCCAACCGGGGAATTCCTGCACAGCCCCAAAGCAGGAAGATTGCCTTTGCACTTTCCCATCTCTACACTTCTAAAAGTACCCAGCCCACTGCTAGAAAGCTAGTTAATGATGTGGCAGACAGGGCTCAAGCAAGATATAAAGGTGGCTATTCAGACCCTCAGACTTTGGTTGTAACACCTACTTTATCATTAGGGAGGCTGGGGAGGAGCGGGGAATGTCGGTGCAGGACTGACACTGAACGTCCATAGGAGCCTCCTGAAGCAGAGCAGTACTGCTTTATAGCAGCGCAGTCAGACAGCACCAGGCAGCCACCTCGCCATGAAGGATATGAGCCGGGGCTTTTTCAAAGGAATTCTCCAATAAGTCAAAAACTGAGTGACATTTATTTGATATTTTTGTAGAGAAGGAAGAGAAAGGGGCTGCATAAAAAAGTTGAAAATCTCTTCTATATTCTAAGCATAGCCATAACCAGGCAACAGTATATCATCCTGGATCAGAAGAACTTGCAGGACATAGTAGTACATTTAGCTCTTCAGTCTCTGCTCTTCCTAATTCTGACCACAGGCCTACCCATAGCTATATGGCCCACACCCAGCTGAGACTGTAATACCCTCACCATGCACGTCTTATAGCGCCCATCAGTGAACATAACCCCCTGGACCCAAATGCTAATGGTAAGATGGGCCCAAGTCAATAAGGCATACCATGCTCTAAGCTACTCTCAGCCCTTTACTCCACATAGACCAACTTCTTCTGCTTGGCCTTGGGGTAGAGAAAATTAAAACTAGGATTAACATTCAGGTTATTGCTAGCAATCACAGGGGCAGGAGAATTCAGTTTATTGCTACAAGAGATCACTGGGATATACTTTAATACTAGATGATGAAAGGAAAACCTAGGTTTATTGCCAATTGAAGCCCAGCTCTTGGAGCTGTAGGTGCAGAGGCTGACAGCCAGCTGTGGAGGAAAGGAGGAGATATTGGGCAACTTTTACACAGTATTTGTGGTAAGAGATATGGTTGAATTTTAAATGTGGAAATATTGAACAAGGATAAATATTCCTGGATTGCACAAGGCCAGAAGGCTGGTATGAAGGGAGAGCTGACAGGACCAAATGCTCTAAGCTGAATTTTGGCCCCATGAGTGTTGCTGCAGGACAAGTGAGGAAGTCTGGGGGTACACATGGAGTGGGGCTGAGTGGTAAGAATTACAGGGATGGGCAGTTCAGTTTGCTGCTGGATCCTACAACATCTGTAGGGGGAGAGGCAGATGAGGCAACAGTCAGTTTAAATTTGCTTTTTTAACTATTAGAGGTCTTCAGGTGATAGTTAAAGATAGGATTAGGCTTAGGATGGTGGTTACGGTTAAAAACAGGCAGGACTGAGGTGCTCAGTCTGCTGGTACAGCCCGCACGGCCTGTTGGGCTGCAGTGAGGGCTAGGGACCTCTGCTGAGAGGTAGCTGTTTTACTGAGTTTTACTGGCTTCATTTTGGGTGGGGTTAGGGGAAAGAGGATCTGAAGAGTTTAATTAATTTTGGGATTGTGTAAGGCCCAGGGTGGTAGGATGGTAGCAGGTTCCCCCAAGGTGCTTAGAGAAGATTAGTTTTCATTTGGGGTTTAGGGAGAACTGCAGAAACTGAAGCATCCCAGATTTACAGCCACAATTAATCCTCAGTCATTGGCTCATTCTTCCCCAGGCCTTGTCCCAGCCCTACAGATCCAGTCAGATATGAGACTCCTATCTCAGTTGTATCTCTAAACCTAACTTGCACATCAAAAGAAGTTCACATGCCCTTCCTCACAGTACACATAACTACCTGCTCTTCAGCCCCAACACCAGCTGCTGTCATCCAGCCCTGCTGAACTTGCAAGGTCTACCAGTTAACACTCCTGAAGCCATTGCTGCCCACTACCCCATCCTTTAACCCTACCTCTAACGCTAACCCTTATCCTTGCTGTACTCTAGCAGCCCATATCTACTCCAGGGTTATTCACAAGCCATTTGCTCTGCTGGCATTTGTGCTCAGTCCAGCTCAGTGGGCCTACAAGGCTTTCTAACATTGCTTATAGTCATTCCCACTGCAACATGGACACTTGTGCAGGACCCAGGACAAGAAACGGTTTGTCCCAGCACCTGTGATGTTCCAGCCAGAGCTGTTGTTTTGTGGGATTGAGATAATGGCAGAAGACAGGCAAGAACCCTAAAAATCTTTGCTGATGAGCATGTGTCACATATACAAACTTAACAAAACATAGAAAGCTGTAAGCTGCTTAACTCCTCACATCAGCGATTGATGCTCCAGCTTGCTCATTCACTCAGAGGGAACAAGTCACTGACCAGACACTGTTCTCTTCAGCAGCAGAGACACAGTCTCAAGAAATGGTTCCTCTTTCTGATTTCTTAATGTGGGCCTACTGCCTTTAATAGTATTATTCCTAAGCTACCTGCATGCAAATCCTCATTAGCTTCTACAGGCACATGGCTACATGCTAGGCCTTGACAGAATGCGTGTATTTGGCAAGACCGTGAAGCCGTACTTGTTTTCAGGTCACTTTGTCCTGGTTTTGTATCAAAGGCTTTCATATCAACAGCAATTTCATTTCAGTAAGCTAATAACAGCCCTTGAAAAATCCTATGTATCAGCAAAAAGACTCCCCGCAGCTGAAAATCGAATTTAAGAGTTTATTCTGCACAAGGGTGAGTGATGAGGAAGCCTATGTGTTGGCCCAGGCTAAGGCATAGCCTTTCATTTTCTTAGGGAAGCCTGCGGCAAGATTTTGCCATTGTCTGTAACTGGAATATCAGTTAAGTCCTGTGAGATCCAGTAATTAACTCAGCTCTTTAGGTCCAAACTCTAGTTCTACCCCAAGCCATTAAACCCCAGACTAACATAACCTAAAGCACATTATTCCCATCCAGCCCTACAGCAGGTCATGCTTTACTGCGCTTACGCTCTTCTGAGCTTTGTAAGCTTTGTTCTTCCCAGCAATAACACTTGCTTTTCATCCCCATCAGTCCTTAGCCCCAACCTCAGCTCCAGCCATACCATTAACAGACGAGCAACTCAAGTCTCCAGAGTTAATAAATATCAACCTAGACCGAATCACAGCCCCGCGGTCTGGAGGAACCAGCCAGAACTCTTCAGCTCCAGCTTTTCCGAAGTCAGACACCAGCTGATGCCATTCCTAAACTTGTATTAGTGGCTATGCTGGACAGCCTGTGCTGTCTTTGAGCTGTGAATTCCTAACACAGAATGATGCTCTGGGAAGCAGCTCAGCAGCAGACATGGGCTTTGCTTATGGTATCAAGCTTGTCCTTTGAAAATGCCAGTAGAGCATGGGCAAGGTGCATTTTAGTTTGCTTTTTAACTATAGCCCAAGAACAGGCCCTGAACATTGTCCTATGTTTTTTTCTAGTTTTCTTTATGCAGAAGTACAGCAGTAACTGCACATATGACTCAAGATATGTTTGTGGATAAAGACTGTTTTTCTCAATGCCTCATTGTAAAATGGACTCCTCAGAAAACAGACATATACGTCATGCTATTGTTGGTATTTTGGCACTGCTTTTGAGAAAGCAGGAGTGCAGTTAGTTTAGTCAAGGTCATTAAAGCAGTTCCATTAGGATGATGCACACTTTCCTGGGCAAATAATTGTAGTACTATTTATCTCCAAGCTATGTTTTCACAATAGAGCTGAATCAATGTATCTGATTCCAGTTCACATACATTCATTTTACTTACCAGTGGAAACTGATATTACCAGTCTTTGATAAGCACTTAAATTAGTTCCTTCCAGACATTTCATTTAATGCCTTTCAGCCTGATGGAGTTAAATAAGCAGGACTAACTACTTAAGAGTACCGAAAAAGAAAGTAAAATATTTTTAGGATTAGATATTTGAGACAGATTTACACATTAGCATATTAAATGCATACAATACAGGTGTTAAAAAGGGCTTCAGTTACTCCCTAATTAGAAGCAAACCTTTGATAAGAGCAGAGTGTGTGTTACTCAAGACACGGGCTCCCCTGTGGATGGCAGAACCGCATCGCTATGCAGCTGCACTCAGTGCTGCCACTATGTATTTTAAATAGCACCATGACATCACTTTTTTTAGAGAAAGGAGTGCATTCTCAATGATGTAAGTAAGTGGAAATGTAAAGGTATTATTTTCCTCAGTTTGTTTAAAAGCAGCGTTCAGAGCTGCCTTGCTGCTCTCATTTGGCAGGACCATTTCCCTGCTTGAAACCTGGGATCGGGCACCCACGGACATGGTACTAGCAGGTCTCCAGTCACGCCAGGGAGGTCAGGTGTGAAGCAGCACCACTATATGGCTTTACCATGGCTCTCTCGCTGGAAATGATGGGTCTAGTTGGCACCTCGGCATCTCCTACCACTTTGGGGGAGAAGGCCCACCAAAGCTTTCTGATTGAAAAGCATGAGCCACCTCTTAGAGTACCATCATCCCTTGCTGGTCTCCCAGAACTGGAAACCTGTGCGGGCAGTTCATGTCATGCCCCCATCACCTCCTGGATCAAAGTCTCAAGGTGATGATTACCCAGTGTGGGGGAAGAAGCAACAGGTCATTTAGGAGTTTTTATTCTGGGAAACACCTACACCAGTGGACACTGCCTGCAAGTAGCTTATGAGTTATGTGCAAATGAGACACTTCTATAGGAAATTCTGGAATTTTTATGTAACTTCCCAGTAGTTACTTTTTACTGAAAAAGTCAGAAAATCTGAATTATTCCAGTAAAGAGAAGATGTATTCCAGTTTTCCATAAAACCAGTGTCCCAAAGATTTCTTTGAAAGATATACAAAGTGTCTCTGGTGTTGGGTTTTTTAAATCAAAATACACCATTTTTCAGGTAGAAAATGCTATCACCTGTTTGGCAGTCCTCTCCTTAATTCATATTTCATAAATAACATTTCACACTAACCTTTGTTTAAATGTGCAAGGCCTAGGTATGTGAGGATCTGGAAACAGGTACTGAAACCTTCAATAAAAAAATTAATCTCTACTTTCCATTCCCTCCTCCTATTTTTTTTTCCAATGCAAAGTACGAAATACAAGATTGGAAAACTTGGGAAAAGCTTGAATTGAATGTATTTGAGAAATACCTCTTGTCAGAATGAGCAGAAAAGTGTGCAATGTTTAAAATAAATGCTGAAATTTCACCCTTCAAAATATTTTCCATACAATAAAGTATTTCCAGTTAGGTTACTATGAAGTGACTACGCTGTGTTAGCTGTATCATGCATATGGATGTTTATTTTCCAAACATTTCTTCTAGGAATATGTGTTTGTGCTGTATGGCTTTGTGCATTATAGCCTTAAGTCTGCTTACATGTATCTCTGAATCTTATGGAAGCCTCTTGTTAATGGGTCAGTAATGGTGGTACTCTCGATTTCCATCTTTCTAGTTATTTACTTAGTTATTTTATTGCTTGAGAGATATGTCAACTAGCAAGAAATGTGAAGAAGTACTTTGTGTGCATTACAGCTCTGTCTTTAATATTGGGCATTTTTGATGGTGTTCAAAAGCCAGGAATTTTTTCGTTTTTCTCAGAGATATATCTGGCAGAAGTCTATATGCACTAACAAAATTAGGCATAATAGGGTTCTTATTCATAAAGAAGTAAATAAAAATTAGTTCTAAAGTGAAAGCTGCAGATATTTCAGTTTTCCCCTAAAGAGGAAAAAGGGAAAATCTGTTATGTTTTATATGTACAGACATTTCCAGAAAATTTAAATCTCTGGTTAGGCTACACTTTTTTAACAGAAGTCAGTGAAATACCCTTGACTGAGGACAGCAGGTGTAAACTAAGTGTGGAATTAGGGAGGAAAGTTTGTGTATATAGTGTTGCTTCTGTCTTTCACTTATTCACTCTTTCTTGTGCCGAGAACCAAAAAAATGAGGGTAGGAAAGGTCAGAGGGAGGAGATGGAGAAAGTGAGTCTCAGGGTTTCTTTAGTTTTCTCTGCTGCTCCAGAAAAAGCTTTTGCAATCCAAAGAGCGCGTACTAAAGCAAAGAGCCAGACGCCAATCACCCAAGCTCATTTCTCAGCCCTAAAAGGTGCTGTCATAGGTGCGTGCTGTCTCTGCCGTGATGTAACTGTTCCCTTGTTACTAATGCTAAAGTGAAAGTTTCCAAATCAGAGCAAAGGCAACCTGCTTGTGTGCGTGCGAAGAGCTGGAAGGGTGCGTGTAAGGCTGGACATGCTGGGGTGGGAGTGCTCTTTTGGACTGGGCAGTGGCGGCAGCCATGGTGGGTAGAGCAGAGGGACATAAAGCACTTCTGGAAGCATTTTGGTTTGGGAACTTTTTGCCCAATTGTTCAAGGTAACATACCTTAAAAAAAAGACATTTGCATTTGTGTGACTTGAGTTAGGTCTTAATGCAATACTGTGTTCTCCTAAGTGTGCATCTCTGCTATCCTACAGAAACAGAATGTATGTATTGGAGCTCTTTGTCGTGTTCCCTCTTTTCTGATTTGTCTATTGAGAGTCATTCTCCCTAATCTTCTAAAACGTGATGAATGCATGTCTGCATTGCATTGCAGGCTAAAGGAAATTTAGGGGTAAAGGGAAAAGAATTGCTTCTGAGGCACCTTTGTCCTGCAGAAACCCTAAATTTTAAAAAAGTGTAAAACTCCGGGGGGAAGTGGTACAATGTCAGAGCACTTAGTTTCCTAGTCCTTCTTGAGCTTTTTGCTCTTCTGCTCTTCCTGTTAAGGAACAAGTCATCTCTCAGAGTTGTTTCTTTCCGAGAAGAGTCACGCCTGTGTTTGTAGCTAAGGAGCATCCAGCTTGGCTTAGTCAGAGGATCTTAGAATAATTCAGATGTTAAATGGTCTCCTGTGCATAGGACAACTATTTCAAACAGGCTTTGATTTACACCAGAGACTGACACCCAGAAGGAGCCCAGGCCATGCTGCTTCTGCTTCTGCCCTGGCTTCGTTCTCTGCCCATGCCCTCGGTGGCTGGCACAAGAGCCGCAGGCTGCTCTGAAATCCAAGGGCTTCCTTGCTCGCTTTGCTGTGGCACAGCCTTGCACTGACAAGTAGGTCCAACAGCTCCATAAGGTCCCCATCCCTGAATCACAAGCCTCAGAAAGCAGGACAGGTGGAGGGGGCTCACTCTCTCCCTGTGCTATCTTACTGTTTTCTTTAAAACTTCGCGTTCCTCCAAAATGTGACAAAATACCTCATAATTTCCCATCTCTCCTAAGGTTGCATGTTCCAGTGATGGCGTTTGCCACCCACCTGACAGGAGAGAAGATATGGGCAAGGGAAGCAGTGCTTGGATTAGCTATTGCAGCGACCAAGGTGCTAAAGTTGCTTGTGCATGCTTAAGTAATGACAATGCTGAGGATAGTGGAGAAGAGTCCCCCAGGAACAGAACATGAACATTAATTATAGGGGGGAAAATATATTATTAACATCAGACCGCACACTACAGGAGATCCCAGTGTGACTATTAAAGGAAATTAATTACCACTTCTCTTTACCTTTCAGATCAACTCTTCTTTATAATGAGAATAATTCCTTCATTGTTACCACTAGTATTATCAGCTGTAAGAGAATAATTTTCCTGGTATTCCATTCACTGCTATTGTGCATCTGTATGTTTTCAAAATAAATGCTTCCAATGGATGCGTTGCATCCCCTTCAAGGGGAAGTCCCACAGACGAAGCTCAGGCTCTGTAAAACAGAGCGATACGCTAAAATACTCGTTCTTCTGCACTGATAAGTGTGAAATAGCATCAAAGTCATTCAATATGGCAAAACCAGGACCAGACTTCAGGAGGTAGCATGTCAGCATGGTGCAGGAGACCTCTCTTTCCCATAACTGCTCCTCTCATCACATCAGCCACACATGGCCATCATATGAGGTTTGTAAATTCTGGAATTGAGGATCTCTAGAAATAACTAACCTTTCAGAAATAGTTAGACTTTGATCCCTTTGAGGCCAAACAAGCAAACAAACAAATTAAAGATTCTCAGTCTAAATTATTTTCCATGTACCCCACTCCCCTAAAACAGAACAGTTAAAAGCAAGGAGATACTCTTACTTTTTTAGACTACTCCTGCTTCACAACCCCTGTTTCCAGATCCCAATGTATTTTCCAAATATGTCTTACGTAAGCTCACATGAGAAATTTTTGCTGGTAAAGTCAGAATTGAGGTCAAAACTGGACTAAAAGAAAGCTCATTACAACTTTAACATCCGTAATCCACCCTGAGGAGAGAGATGAATGCAGCGAGCAGGCTATGGATGCATTGTTTCCATTGTACTCTTGATTGACTTATAATTCACAAGTGAGGGAGTGTGAAGGAAACTACTGACGGATGGAAGGTCACAATTCCAAGAGGAAATAAATGATATATAGGCATCCCATTCATCACTTTATTTGTGTAACAGCATTTTGGATTCTGTCTCTCTAGGGTAAAGCCCATTTAAAATCTTTTAATATTTTTGCAAAGACAAGGCTGGAAAGCTTGTGTAATCTTAGTAACAAAAGAACCATATATAAAATCCACATCATCCCAGGGCAGCCAGTGACTTTTTCCTTGAAGAGGGTGCTAATTCCCAAATTCTTTATGATTGTCCTTGGACAGAGGCCAGTAGTTATCATGATTCTTTCAACCCCCACATGAAGATCTGCCATCACCCTATTATTTCTAGTATAATAACAATCCTAAGCTTTGCTGTAAGGTTCACCTTTGCATTACAAGGAGCATCTGCTTCTCAGAAAATCCTGATTACAGCCATGGCTCTAATTAGTATCAGGTTCCCAAATTCTGGCATCAAGGAATATATAAATGTGTGCATGATCCCCTTTCCTCCATCCACCCTCGGTTTTAATAGGAATAAATTTATTAATGAACAAAAGCTATACAGCAAAGATATTGCATCAATTGCTCCCTTCCTTTGTAGAAAAGCAGATATCCCTCAAGTATGCATCAAGCTCCTGAACCAGTATCTCACTTTATCACATTGAAATGGAAGCAGTGCCACAGTAGCTAGTCTAAGCCTGGAAGAAGTAGCAAGAAATCAATGTACTCCACTTGTAAAAGCTGTACAGAGTTTGACTAAAATAAGAATCAAAACCAGAAAGTGGTTGGTAATACAGACCCCATGGCCAGACAGAGAAAAGCCCTGTGCATATATCCCTATATTTACTTCTCCTGTTAAGTAATACCGTGGCAATAAGGCAGCCAGACATGAATGAAATGCTCTCACATTTTATTTTCTTCTACAGTTTGTTGCAGAAATAATGTAATAAACACTGTGCTGCACAGAGTCAAATTGACGCATATGATCTTCTGCATTTTTGGTGGCTAATACAGTTGCTTTGGAGCAGGTCAGTGCACATTCTCACTTTCAGTTACTTGGGACAAATGCAAACTAAGTGTACCATGAAAAATTTCATCACGTAACATGGCATCCAAAAGATGATGTATGTCTCTACTGTGATATTTTTATTATGCCTCAGAGAAAACCTATTTTAATGCACAGCTGCAAAAAGAACCACAGGTCTTACAGCAAAAGAGACACACAGTATCCAGTGTGGATTAGCATTTTCTGTCACATAAACTGGCAGAACTGCAAAAACGCATGAGATGGGACATCAGCCACGTCTTTCTGAGTGTATTTTTTTTCGCAGTGGTAAATTAGAATTGAATTAAGTCCTAATGCTGGATTTGTAATAATGCCTGTTTGGAAGGACTGAATTGCTAGCTAAAGAAACAAGGGAAAGCTATGGCATGCCTACAGAATCTTGAGGTCTGGAGGAATCAAGACACAATATTAGAATAAATTCTTAAACTCTGCAGAGAGTTTCTTTGTTCAGCCTACTACGCAACAAATATGACACACAGTATGAGAAAAAAAGTCTTCAGCCAAATTCCGACTCTGTCACACCTACAGCATGCAGAGTGGCTGGAGCTATGTGGAGCAGGTAGGCTCCTCATCCAAGCCATGACTCCACATTATCAGGAAACCTCTTTATAAAAAGGGAAGCAGCTGCTGCGCTTGGTCATTCCAGCTCCACTTTAGCGGCTCAGTGTATAGTGCTAGGTTGCAACTCCAGGTCAGTTTTACAGAGCTGTAGCTCCACTCATTTCGAAGGACTTACTGTCGTTCTTCACCGATGTGAGTGAGAACAGAGACTGGCCTCATTTCTCCATCCCAGCTGAGGTGCTGGAGGACGCCGGCAGGCGAATGGTATTTCCCCTGTACCACACCTGGACGGGGCGATGCCGCAGGAGGAGGCGGTTCTCAGCAGAGACGTGAGCGGTCGGGAGGGCAGGTTGAATAGCTTCATGCACTCCAGAGAGGGACAAAATCCAGACTGAGCCCAAAATAATTGGTTTGATAGTTTAAGAATATGGAAACAGCAGATGTCTGAATGCATGGTAAGAGCAACAGGTCAGAGACTTGGCTTGTGGTGATTAGGTTTTGAGAGAGAAGGAGAAGCCTGTCTTCTGAAACTTGGCACAAAGCTTCAGTCTTTTTTTGAACGTCTCTTTGGGATGACAACCTATGATCCTTTTTTTTTTTTTCCGTTGGGTTTTTTTTTTTTTTTTCTTTTCTTCCTATGGTTTCCACATGAGAGTGACTGCTTCAGTCTGCAGTTTAGTTCCTCAGGAGTAGACTAGAGAAGGAAAAGTGCCTGCATCCGTGAAAAGGATAATACAAGGGAAAGGGTCAGAGAGCCTCTGTTTCCCAGGGAGCCTTCTTAATGTACCTCACCACTGACTCAAAGATAGGTTGCAATCCATGGCATAATCAGTGTAATTCCTAGCAGCACCTGGATTTTCTTTCAAGGTTTTTTATCCAAGCTTTGCCCAGCCTATTATTGCTTATCTGTACGATTGAAAATCATCCTAGCAGCCAGGGAATTGGAATGCAACACAAAATAGCTGAAAGCTAGCTATGAATTTAGGAGCTGTGCTAGCCGTTTGGAGATTTATTATCTTTTTTTTCTCTGGGTAATGGGCAAGTTAGAACCTTTCGATATTTCAAAAAGAGAGCAGTAGAAAATACCCCTGAGGACAGGCTGCCTAAGCTCTGATCCTGTATCTGAAGTCCAGTACCAATGTTTTTTCTCATGAAAAAAGTAATTCATTCAGGTAAAAGAGAGTGAGGTTGACTTTGAAAATTAAAATCAATGCTTTAATTCAATACACATACAATTACCAGCTGTCAAATAGCATGTAATGCACTTTTACTGAAAAAACAACAGCACAAAAGACCAGAAAGGAGGCTTTGACAAATGTTAGGATTCTCATAATGATTTTTTGTGTGTGTGTTTTTGAAAGCAAGACTGCAAAGTTAAGCACTGCAGATGATAGGGCATTATGCAGAGGGTGTAAAAGGACCGATGGTGTTTTTCAGAACACATATCACTGCTCCCTGTAATGCTCTGTTGTCACAAATATATGGTGATTAGCTATTTATCAGCGTGAAAGCACATCATAAAACATTCCACATATCATTGAGTTTCTAATAATCTGTGTCACTGTGAAGATTAATACATTAAGTCAGTCCACATAACTTCATGAAATACCTTCCTTTGCCAAGATTTGTGTTGGGTTTGGCAAACAGAGGATGGAGCACTGATGAAATGGGAACATCTACTTTTGTTGACTGATCTGTGAAATAACAGAATTGTTTTTTCACTCTGGGGTAACACTGTTTTGAGGTGGTAATAAGAATGCCCCCGGTCGCGTTGTCAGCATCTGAAATATCTCATCTGCCTGCTCTACTACTACAGTCCTCCTTAGACTGTGTTTTGGGACATGACTTACCTGTATTGCACCCCTGCAGATCTTTTTTGCCATGTGAAGGCATACTAAAGACCAGCACTGCATGTCAAGGTCAATATTTTCAATTTTGGATGTTGAGAGGTCAGCACTTAAATCCATATTTACCCATCTGACTAACTACCCTTCCAAGCATCCACACGTCCTTCAATTCCAGTGATTTATCACTACCTGTGTTTCCACTGATACTTCCCCAGAGCTCCACTGTGTCTAAGGATACACCGGAAATCATATTTTATCCAGAAGATAACCAGTGTAATTACTGTTTCTGAAAGAAAACAAAGAGACAAACCGACCTTAACATTGCAAAAGGGGCATTGTTTCAAATCACAGAAGACCTCTGAAAATCCATCCACATATTCAGGCGGCTAAATATCCTGCCATCACTAGCTTAAAAACCCCATGTTTGAAAATGTTGCCCTGAGCCCACTCAGAAATACACAATTTGAAATGAGATTAGTGATGAATCCAAGGGAAATATAACCATCTCAGGTTAGAGTGTGACTGATGACACCCATCCCCAGTTCAGGGGGGAAGGTGGGAGTTCATTTAGATTGATTTGTTAATGTTTTTCCCAGAGTCAGTAAAATACTTGATAATTAATGGCCCAGAAATATGAGTTCAGCTGAAATCCTCCATAAATTAAAAGTATTTAATATAATAGTAATTTAGAGGATTTTGCAAAATGCCAGAGCAAGATAACTGCATTTGCAGAGGAAGCAAGATTGAGAGAACTGTCTCCTGGACTGATGCAAGTAATGTATCTTTACAGCCACGCAGGTCAGAATTCAGTAGCAGTATTACTATCCTTCACATCAATATTTCCATGAAGAGAGAGACAGAGAGAGAGAAAATATATCAGGAAAAACATTCTCTCGCATTTCACTCCCCACTCTTTAGCCGACTAAAAATTTACTGTGTGCTTCACAGTATAGTTTAAGACTCCTCATTATTTCTCAGAATAATGTCAGTTTTAAAATAGCCTAGAACTAGACAGTGGACCAACTGAAGCACAGCTGCAACTGCGTTGCGATTCATTCCAGTAAAATATTTCCAAGTGATAAAGAGATAAGAGCAAATCTAAGGAATGCCAGCCTTTTAATGGCTTTCTGTTCCAGCTTCCCTTGACCAACATCAGCTTAAACCCTTTTGGCTACCCAAGCAGTGGCAGCCAAATGCCAGTTTCTCATAGCCAACGCATACATCAGGCTTTGGCTGGTGTAGCAGCGCTCACATGCTCCCAGATATCCAGCTCCAACACACCAGACATGTTATTTAAGGCAATGCAGAGCCTCTGACCCGGGCACTGGATCCAGCACAACAAAGGGGAGCGGGGATGGTGTGTGCTTGTGCGGCAGGAAGGCAGTGGGGTGCCAAGGCCCCTGGGGGTGGTTTTTCTTGAGGGGAGAGGGTGCTGGCCCAGGGTGCCACGGATAGGGGGGGGCCACAGGGCAGGGAGAGGCTGTTGCTGCCTGAGGGACAGAAAGCCCATAACTGGGTTCCCAAAATGCACATCTTAGCCCTTTCGGCTTCCGGGGTTGGACCAAGGTACCTGTCTTTCTAGAAAACAGGTCAGTTTTAGACATTAATGGAGCAACATTGAAAAGGGTGGGTGACATAGACAGACCCCAATGTGTGCTGCAAAAGTGCTTATTAAAATTTCTGTGCAATTTTCCCAGGAATTCAGGGAATATGGAGCATTTCGCTTAGCAAAGGTAGGTTTTATTTTTTTCCTGCCCCATGTCCTTGAGAGTGAGGTGATTAGAAACAGCAAGGTGAGAATTTTCAAATGACAGAGTTAAAGGGCTGGGACTGAGATTTGGATTAGGATCTCCCTCTTTTTCTCATGTCCATTTGAAAAAGCCCCACTCTGCTTTGGGGGATTTGAGAGACTCCCTGCCGCAGATTTTAGGAGGACTGGAACATGTTCAATCATGGTCAGAGAGGATAAAGTGTACTTAATTCTCTGCACTTTAGGTGGTTTACATTGGCACAGGCTGAAAGGTTTAGAGTTCTGAAGTTTACACATTCACAAAGTCTTGGTGTTCAGATTTAACATCATGTACTTTTTTCACTTGAAGTAGGAAACAATAGGAACCAGCAAAAAAGTTTTCTCAGGACCTTGCCTTTTGAAGTATCTAAAGGAAGGAGGATGAGGGGGGAAAAAAACACCCGCAGAGAACCAAATATTTTTCTGTTTAAAAGCAAAAATCCCCAGACCTAAATACCCCAAAAATAGTGTGGCAGTAGGATGAAGTATAAGTCATTTAAAGTGAAGTGCTGTGATATCAAATTTTATACTACCTTTGGCACAGTTTCTATAAATTAATGTCTTTTCTGCAGACACTAAAGTTGCTACAGTTTCTATAGCCACCCTTGAGACTGCTTTAAACCCACCGGACAAGGAGCAGCAATAGCATCTCTGCGACCAAACATCCCAATCCATCCTGTGACAACAGCTGTTTTCCTGGGGTCCCCAAAACTGCCTTCAGGATCCCTCTGCTTATGTGGATTTTAGAAACAGGACACGGGAATTTCCCTTTTCTCCCTATCTCAACCCATAGCCCTGCGATTTACCTCTCCCGGCCGCTTCACATGAGGCTACGAGCCAGAGGACCCGACCCGACCCCAACCTCAGCTCCCTGCCAACTGCTTCTCTTTCTTTCCTCCTCTTTCTCTTTTTCCTTTTTTTCCCCTTAAATTGAGCTGCCCTAAACAACGTTTTTTTGGTGACACTGGGTAAATATGTAAACTAGCACACCTACAGTGAGCTGCACTGATGCCTCTACTACTTGTTTAAAGCCAGATCAGATATGCCTACAAGAGCATACAGTCACAGTACTGGCTACAGAATAGATGGGATGTAAAGCACCTTACTTTCTGCAGGATAGTTAGTCCTGATTTTTTTAGATTATCTGCAAAATTCATGGTGCATTGAGGGTTCAAGTCCTATTTTTCCATATGTGGTTCTCCAGTAATGGCCATGGCACTCTGTTTGAAATACAATGTGATTCAGCATGAGTAGAGATCTAAAATTATGTCAGGTTTTTTTCCCCTCCTAGTTTTTACCCTGATAATTATGAAAGATAGGTAACAGTGTGCAATAGCTCAGGCCTTTTGGGACATAGACACAGACTTAGTGTGTCTGTATGAATATTTGACGCAGATGGCAAATAAAATAGCAAGTCAGCTTGACATTCTGACAGCAAATTTTCTTGCAAGTGGAAAGGGAAAATACACGTTCAGAATGGAAAGCAGCACCCATCATAGCCAAAAGATGCTTTCCTACCAATATCATTTGGCACAGAAGAGATATATTATTTTGCCGTTCTAACTCACGCAGTACTTAAGTGCGAGGTGAATCAGCACATCAGTATTTCACTGTGGTTTTCAGAGTGTCTCTATTCTTTCTTTTCAAAGTTAATATCTGGCAGAGGCATAATTCGATATTTCGCTATGGGGCTTTTAATGACTTCTCTGTTTCTGAAATGCTGCAGTTGAGTGAATATGCTAAAATTTAAGTAACTGCACTTTACACTCTGTGGACTATATCCTGCATTGAGCCAGTGTTCAAGAGGACATTAGCCTGAGACTTTTTGAAATCTCTGTTTCATTTTAGTCAATAGGGAGAGTTTAATGTACAATATGAAGTAGGAAGATGCTGGTGTATGAATAAAAAATATAAACAAAAGCAGTTATAGTTCTCTCTCATTCCCACATTTCATCAGTTTAAAGCTGTTTTTATGCTAATCAGCCCCGGGTCACTGGAATGCATGATGGATAAAAAAATTGAGTTTTTCAAGTTACTTCCTTGTGTAGGATCCATAGGAGGATATCTGAATTCTGGAGCCAGATCAGTTTTAATTGATCCTAAATAATCAGATTCAAGACCGACTATATATTGAAATTCATTATTTCAGGCTCTGCATTTAAATTGAACGCACAGCTTAAGCTGTAAAATTTGTTATCTTAAGTGTTCTTCGGGATCCCTCTTTTCAAGTTGCACCCATCTAAAGGGATGCCTGGGACGGGAGCTATTCCTGGAGCACCAAGGGAGAGCAAGGCTGGCTGCCTTGCAAGCTCCCCATGCAGCACTGCCATGCCACGTCACACAAGACAGCGGTGTTGCACCACAAAAATAGAACATCTGTCAATTACGGTTGAGAAGGCAAAAACCTTCCTATAAAATTCAGATGAAATCGCCTGCGAATGTTGAAGCCAATAGCAGAAAACGGGACACAAAGTGTAGTAAGGACTGATGAATTAGAGAATTTCCCATGTTAAAGCTGGACTTCCACTGGAGAATGATTATGCAGAGATTTTTCCTGCTTCTGTACAGGCTTTGGGTTTGTTTTCTCTTCTTCATGTCTTATTTTTTTGTCGTGCTGACCCATAAGAGTTGTCATTACCTGAAATAGATTTTAAAAAAGAACAGGAAATGCAGTACGCTCGCTACAGTAAAGGTTCGAATTTTTCATCTCTTAACATTTTGTTTTTCAAATCACTGTATTCCCAGTAGCACAGCAAAAATCGTTTGCTTTAATGCAATTGCTAATAACGATGATATCAACACAAACCTCTGTTTGTTCATATGTTGAGCTCATTGAATAAAGAAGCTTATCATTTATCTGTGTAGAAGCTTTTAATTAGTTTTCTGAATTTACTCCAGAGATTAATGGGCAGATAATATTCAATATATGCTTTATTTTTTTAATTTCTTTATAGAGAGATCTGAATTTGTATGCTCTTCCCTCTTTGATCTTTTACTCTCTCTCTGTGTTAGTAACTGTAAAATATTTGGCTGCAAACCGACTCATAAAAAAATTCCACTAGTCCATTGCATTTGGGTGGTGGTGGGTGGTTTATAATGTAGGACACAGCAGCAAATTCTACTCTGTCAGGGATTATAAACTGTACTCAGAAAAGACCATCTATACTGGTGTCACTTGCTGGCACTTTTCAAGATTTCCAGTAGCTGGTTGGGGAGGTGCCTTTTCCTGCTCACACACCGGACGAACAGTTTGTGAACTTAGGCATTTCTTTTTTAGTGAGACTTCTTTTGACCTTTTCCCCCAGCTGCCACCTTTTCCCCTGGCCCTGACCATCAGTTACTGTTGGCCACTGCGGCATGACTCCTGCGACCCCTTGGTCTGCCGCTCGCCCATGGGCCCGCTCTGGTATGGCAGAGCAGTCCTGTGCAGCTACCTGATCTCCTCCCTCTGGCAAGTCTCTCTTTCACGCAGTGGGTCGCATCCTCTGCCTATTCGTGTGGGGTGCACGGTCTTGTTGAAGTCCACGTGGGGACCCGGAGTGGGTGAAGCTCAGCCCTTGGGCTGTTCAGGAGAAGGGCTTTAAATTGGCGCTTCCAAGGGAGCAGCGGTGTCACAGGCTTCCCTGAGAGCAGCCAATATCCACAGGCAGCCGCCATCCTCATGCAGGGACTGTGCCCTCTTGTTGCCAGGAAGGGAAATCGAGCCTAAGCTGCTGAATTCATCTTTGCTCTTCTTTGTTTCTTGCGTCTTGGAGAAGGTGCACCTTCAAAGTGCAGATAAAAGGAAATGGAAATCCTAAGTAAACAGTGCATCATTTTTATTAAAAATAGTGCCCTGTGTAAATATAAAGTTCAACATTATGGTTTTGTTGGCCCAGTAGGAGAAGGATTAAAAATGCTCATTAATGCGATTTAAAAGCAGGAGTTCAGTTATATTAGCTACAAAAATATAATTATCATAATTAAGATTGCAAAGCACTAATGAAGCTCTTTAATAATTATCCTTTTTCCTTAGAGATTCATTTCGTAAAACCTGATTTGAATTTTACATCGCGCCGGAGAAACTTTATCATTGTAAAAATGGGAACCACTGGTACCATGAAGAGGCTGAGAACAGTGGCACTTTGCACATCGGTGGGGACATGCCGGCACCACAGCTGGAGCGCGGCTCAGCCTGAGATAGGAGGGACTCAAGGGCATAAACATTCGAGACGACAGTGCAAAATACAGGTGCAACCTTGGTCTGATGCTGTGCCTGAACTCTCAGCAGGTTTATGGACTCAGACACAAAATTGAGGGACCGCAACTGGACAGTATTCGTCCACAAAGTGCCATGCAACCAGGGAGGTTGTGTGTCTCTGGCCTCCCTATGTCTTTAGGCTTAGTGGTGCCCAGCCAAACTCTGAGCTGACTTTACCCTCCTGTCTTGGTCTTGTCAGAAATGACCTTAAAACCCCGTAGATTACATGGTTCACCTGCAAGGGAGACAGCAAGTTGTACAGAGCAATAGTCTGTATGGTCACAGGCTTGCAGGGTCCCTCCTGAGAAGAGAGAGACAGCAAGTTCTCAAAATTAAATGACAACAAATTGTCTGTTTAAAAATATCTCCCCAAACCAGCTTTTCATGATTCATCTCCCCAGATGATTAAATATTTAGTTCTGCTGACAGGAATATGATAGTTACTATAGAGCAGAAAATTTAGTGCAGTGTGTGAGTTATAAGCAGATATGTTATCAAGCAGTTAACACAAAAGTGATGGGATTATTGGTGTTGATATCTGTATTTATTTCTTTATATTGTGTAGGGATTTTTTTCCCCTGTACAGCAGCAGATTTAGGCCACAGCTTTGCCTCTTGCACAGGGCAGGGAAGTTGTTGCTTCTTGCAGACTCTCTGCAGGGGTGGTCGCATTTCCCCCCACACCTCCCACCCCTGGCCCCCATCAATGGCAGAGCAGCTGAGTCCCCATAAGTCACCGTGCTGGGATGCCCATGGGGATGGGGAAGGCCAAGAAGAGCACGCACTGTCTGGCTCAAGTCCCAGTCTACTCCTTGGAGCTGGGCCCACGAGTTCTTGCTGGTTGAAGAAGCAAGCAAGGTCCCAACGGGGTGGGGAGAAGGCAAGGACACTGAGAGGGGACAATCCTTCACCCCAGGTCCTGCTCAGTGGAGAGGGAGCTGCCACATCAGGTTAGGTGCCTAAAACTAGAAGGAAATTTGGCTTCATGTTTAGTTTCTGCTTTCCTGCTGAAATCTCCACAGAAACGTGTGGCCTCTTATTTCAGCATCTTATGTATGGATGGGACGCCATTGCAGCTGGTGTAAATCATGACAATTAATTCGACAGCACTGTGAAAAATTCAGAATTCCTTTCTGCAGTAAATTTTTCTGCTGTTAGCAAAATTATTTCCAGGCCCAGAGCTTTTAAAAGAAGAGTAATTTGGTTCTTTGAGAGCCATCTGTAAATGGTTAACAAACAAACAAGTGGGGGAAATAAGACCAACCTATGTCAGCTCCTGGACATCTTGATTTATACTCTAGTGCCACTGTAGCCTGTTTAATTAGATGGAAAGGATTAAAAGGATCTTGTCAAGACTATTGCTGCCAGAAAAAAAGAGAGACTTTGACAGCAGTCCCATCGAAAAAGACTGATTTTCTGCTTGTGTTGGTGTTTCCCAGGTAGTTTGTGCCAAACAAAACAACAATCCTTGAGTTTTTGACAAATAAATCTTTATAGTGTTATACGCACATATTCTGCCAGTTTACCTGTACTGGCTGAGCATTTGACCATCAGAAGATCATAGGTCAGATGTTATATTATTCTACTTATTTAAATATTTGCAGAAGCAAATAAACTTTAACAGATTCTTACAACTGAGAATACTTTATAACTGAGACCATTTTCAAGGGAAGATTTCAGAGCTAATAATTACAAAATAATCGACCTCCACATTTAGGCCTGGATTTTGCAAAGATACACATACATGAGGGGCTTCTTATAGCAATATAGAGTTAAGCACATGTTAAAGTCTTTGTACGTTCAGGACTTCTGATACTATGAGGATTAAAGTTTTATAAATACCTAAACCAGATTAAGAACATGAGAAGTAGAGAGAGAAGAATAACAGGTTTTGCAGTCAAGGGCCAGTCTCATGAGAGGCATTTTTCTTCTTCTTTTTTTGCTTATTCTATCATAAAGTGAATATTTTTTTAAATTAACATCTAAAAGTGACGTGACAGACACCTGACATACAGACATACAATGTTAAGATGCGTATCTCTCATTCTTTTCTCCTAGATGGCAGGTTTATAAAGCAAGAGGGATGTCAGTGTAGGGGAGACAGTACACAAGCTATCTGTAGCACAGAAGAGTAAAAGCATAATAAAATAGATTCCAGGAACATATATAATATAGGAACTAATTCAGGGGGGCTGATATGCTTAGGATGTTCCCAGTGCTAGCCAGCTCCGTAGATCCAGAATCACAGGACAATTCAGGTTAGAAGGAACCTCAGGAGGTCTCCAGTCCAACCTCCTGCTCAAAGCAAGGCCAGCTCTGAGGTCAGACCAGGCTGCTCAGGGCTTTGCCCAGTCAGGTCTTGAAAGCCTCCAAGGATGGGGATGGCACAGCCTCTCCAGGCAGCCTGCTCCACTGCCTGGCTGTCCTCATGGAGAAAAGTTTCTCCTCTCTTCTTTCAACTTATGCCCATTATTTCTCTCTCCCATCCTGTACCACCATGAGGAGTCCGGCTCTGGCTCCTCATTGACCCCTTGTAGGCAATGGGGGACTGTTAGGTGCCCCCAAAGCCATCTCTTGTCTGGACCGAACCAGCCCAGCTAGCCCAGCCTCTCCTCACGAGTCAAGTGCTCCAGCCCCCAGCACACTGTGAGCTCTCTGCTGAGCTCCCTCCAGTTAATCTATATCTTTTCTGTGCTGGGGGGCCCAAAACTGGACACACTACCCTAGATGTGGTCTAACAAGTGCTGAGTCAAGGGGCATAATCCCTTCCCTTGATCAGGCTGTGCTCCTGTCCATGCAGCCCAGGGTGCTGTGGGCCATCCTTGCCACCAAGGCACACCACTGGCTCCTGCGCAGCGCACTGCCTGCTGCCTGCCAGGATTCCCAGGGCTTTTCCTGCAGAGCTGCTCCCTGGTCAGTCCATCCCCAGCCTGTATGAGAGCCCAAGGCTCTTCATTCCCAGGTGTAGGGCTTGGCAGTTGTCCCCACTGAATTTCATGAGGTTCCTGTCAGCCCTTTCCTCCAGCCTCTCTGTGTCTCTACCATGACGACAGGCCTGCCTTTGAGCATGAAGCTGACAAGAATGACATCCACTGCTCTCTCCCCATCCACAGATCCTGTCATTTCATCATAGCAGGCAGTCAGGTTACTCTTGGTAAATCCATGCTGACTGTTTCTGATCACCTTCTCCTTCATGTGCCCAGAGATGTGCTCCAAGAGGACTCGCTCCATGATTTCCCAGGGACTGAAGTTGAGGCTGACTGGCCTATTGGTCCCTGGATCACCCTTTTGGCCTTTTTTGAAGGCAACACTTGCCTTTCTCCAGCCATCAAGGACCTCCCCCATCTCCACGACCTCTCAAAGATGAGAGATCAGCCTAGCAAGGACACCACCAACTCTCCCAGCACCCATGGAGGCAGGTGGTCAGGCCCCATCGTCTTGTACGGCTCAACTTCCCTCAAGCTCCCTCAAGTTCCCTGAGTTGACCCTCACCCGCTACTGGTCCTTCTCCTCCCTGACCCTGCCTCCAACACAGAGGCCTGGGAGACCTTGCTGGTGAAGACTGCAGCAAAGGCAGCATCAGTACCTCAGCCTTACCTGTGTTTGCTCTCACTAATTCACCTCCCTACCCACCCCCAATACTGCAGCAGTCTCACACTTTCCTTGTTCAACCTTTTACTACTGATGTAGCAGCAGAAGCTCTTCTTGTTGCCCTTGACATGCCCTGCAAGTGTCAACTTTAGGTGAGCTTTGGCTTTCCTGCCACCATCCCTACACACCCCATAAAGTAAATACAGAAAGACAATACCTCCACCAGATGATTTGCCATCCCTTGCCACTTTGCTCATGCATAAGCTTTGACAAATATTTGGCTGTGCACAAACGAGTAATAACTAAGCCTTTAGCTGGCCCGTGCCTCAGTTTCCTTGTTGAAATGCACCCATTGACTCCAATGCACCAGCCAGGCTTTGCAAAACTCCCGCTTCTACAAATGGCAGGTGTCGTCATGCAGGGATGCAGGGGTCTGAGCCCCCTCGTGCACCCCATGACAAGCCCAGGTGCTTCATCGCCGCGGCCCATTCAGAAGGCAAGAGGGCTGCCAGCAGACCATTGCAGTCACATCCTCCATTCATCACACGCAGCAATGTTACCAAACTGACCTACTTTCCCCGTCCGCCCACGGAAGGCTAATCCTGTTTAGCATTGCTGGAAGGGGACGGGCACGCGGAGAAGTGCTCCAAGTTATACAGATGGCAGTCTTTGATGATTAATGTTAGTTTAATTTGTTTGCCTTTCTGTTTCCAGCCGTGCGAGGGGAGATCCGAGCAGTGGTTGAACCCAGGGATTCACTTAGCCTGTTCACTGAAGTCTGAATGGCTTTAGTCATTCAGTAATAATAATAAGGAAGATAACGAGCATGTATGTACTGATCTTCATCAAAGATCCCAAGCACCACACAAACTTTCAATGTTGCTCACAAGCTAGAGATAAAAGACGCCTCTCACCCTGGCCACGGTCCAGCACGGCGCTGCTGACGTCAGCCGTCTCACTCCTGACTTAAACTGGTGCGAATTATACCACATCCATAGAGGGTTCGCAGGCGACTCACCCCAAAATTCAACCGGCACCGGGGTAGAGGGGGGAAGCTGTCAAATAGCACACAGCAACAGGAGCAACGTTTCTGACCTACAGAAAAGAATACCTCTTCCCACTAAATGGGAATAATGTAAAGAATAAACACAGAATATGTTCTGAGCCTTTACGTCTCTTCATCATTATCTCATAATACTCAGCTGCATTACCTGTGAGCACCTCCCTGCCATGCATAGTTCAGAAGAGTGGAGCATTAATTTATGTCAAATTCCATCATTTTCATTGTCTGCATTTGGATTATTTTTTAATGTCTGTTTTGCTTTAAGCCCATTACCATCTAAAGATTCATTGTACACATATGTATGAAACATGGAGAAGCCCATGAGGTTCATGAAGTCCAATATTTTCTCAAAAAGTTTTCTTCTTCTTTTCTTTTTTGGAAACCTCTAAACAACCTCTTCTCTAGTGTAAACAAAATGTAGTAATCTACTGAATGCAGGAAGACTAAGCTGCACACTGTCAGGCAAAAATAGTCATAACTCTAAAGCTGGACACTTACCATGCTACTGGATTTTTCCTTTACTCGTAAAAACAGTAATTCCCATAACAATCACGGCATTACATGACCTGTAGTAACTGCGGACTGCCATTCTCCCACTGAAAAGTCACAGTCCCTTCTCAAATAACAATGTATATCATCAGGAAAGTGACTTTTTACTATCTTTTCTTAAGTTTTCTTAAGGCTACTCTGTTTACATTTTGATAAATCGATTTTGATTGCTACGGGTGGGATTGCGCTGTATTTAGTTATGGACTCCAGCATGTTCTTGCAATAGTTAATAGGTTTGCATCTGAAAAATAAGGATGGAGAGGCATGGTTCAGTTTGATGTGTCTATGAATCTGTTGATTTATTCTGATTTGTGTTTATACAAATCCTTCCTGTGTGTGTTCGTGCCATAGCTCTCATGGTGGGATATCCGAGTGCTTCATCCATGTCAGAGAAACATGGAACAAGACGTTTAAAATGGTCAGATGGTCACTTCTTGCCTGTCACCCTGTGACCTTTCCTGCCGCTTCCCATTTGCTAGTCTTTCTCTTTGCCCCCCAGCAAGGCTTGGAAGGGAAATACTTTACTTGTTAGTGTGGTTTACTTCATTTCAGAGCTCTGCCTTAACTGAGAAGAAGGGGGTACAGCTGCTAGCACCGAGCCACAGCAGTGCTCCCTAGTGTGGGCAAGTACCCATCTAACCCGTGCCATGGAGCACCCATGGGACAACGCCATTGTCCGACCAGAGTGCCCATCAGACCTTGTCCATCATCCCCGGGCAGGGGACGTGGCAGCGGTACCAGTGCGGCAACCCAGCCACACGGTCCCCTATGCTAGTGGGTGGCCAGAAACTGTTCCCTCTGGCTCGTGCCCAGAGCCTGCACTCCCCTTCAGTGCCTTCTTCCTATGTCTTGGATCCTACTCCCTATGCTTGGGATGCCGTGCATGGGTGGATCTGGCCTTTAAATCCTGAACCACCGAACATACCTGCATGCCTCCTTTATAATGCCGAGCTCTTCGCCAACAGCCTCTTTCCTCCCCTTCGAAGAGGGAACCGGAGCGTAACTCCCTGTTGAGGCAGCGCTCAGCGTCTTGCAGAAGTAACGCTCAGCAGAGATGAGCACTGGAGGCTGAGCGATGTGTCTGGAAGGCACGGGAGCATGTCTACCTTCCACCCTGTTGCTCTTTTTCTTCCCTCTTCACAAAGATAACAGTTGTTGGGGAGGGTCTGCCCAGAGGCCAGAAGGTAGTTCAAGATGTTTCTTCCCAGTGTCCCACTTTTCCATACAACCCTTGCCCATCCCCTGTCTGTGAGAGGATTGTTCTCCAAGTGCAATATCATCATCTTTACTTAGGATGGTGGTATTGTACCAGCATCCTAAGTGGTCTGAGGGTGAGGTCTGAGGGAGGGCTTGGGTATATCTGTAGTGGGTGGGAAGCAACACCAGGGTATGGCGGGCAGCACCCCTCTCCCCAGGGCTGAGCATACCCTATACAGGACAAGTGGCTGAATACCCCAGGCAGGCCTGTGGGGTGGTGGAGGCAGACACCCCACCATGCCAGAGAGGGAAGGGGAGGAAAAGCTGTCTTTCCCCCCAGCTGCCCAACACAGGGCCAGAGGAGCACAAGCAGTGTGATTGCTCACCAGGCTTCCACAGGCACACCCCAGGACCTCTAAAAGAAATTCACGTCTCTGATTTAATTCAGCTGAGTTAAACAAATACGATTAAAAATTCTTGTTAAATGTCAGGCTGATTTGTAGGAACTGAGATTAGCTGGCCACGTGGCAACTTAGTGGGAAATCAACAGCTGATTACTTACATTTGAGTGTCAGTCATTTTATAGCATATCCTTATGAGTGGTAGGGCAGGAAGGAGAGAAACCAACCTCACCCACACGGAAGAGTAGTAGTTTAACTCACTAAAAACATGTTTCTAGCGCAGGATAAGGTGATCAGTGCCAGATGAATTTTATAGTGCAAGCTCTGTGTCCACTGGGAATAGACTGTATCGAAATAAACATGTGCAACCTTTCTTCTGGAGAGTCCCTGGAGCGAGCTGGCACTCTGCCTGAATTACTTCTTTCCCGAGCAACTATTCATTGTATGAATGAATGTGCGGGGGATGTTTGTGCTATAATTCTCCATGTGATAACTAAGCCAGGGGTACACAGTTAACAGCTTTAGCCAGTCTTTTGTTTCCAAAATGCCACTCTTCCCCGCTTGTGGGTATGTGTCTTTCTGGGTGTCTGTCTGGATACCACCCTGATGGGAGTACATGAGCTTTCTCCTCCTTATTCCAGGTGGCTCCCATCTTTTTGAGTGATAGCGTCTTCAATCCTTGTTGATAATGATGATATTAATGAAGCTCCAAATGTAACTGTCACTGTTAAATACGCCATCGACAGGAGTTACATCATGTGGTGTTGCTACCCATAGATTTCCAAATTCTCTTTGTTAGCATGAAAGGATTGTTCAAATTTCAATAAATTCTTGTGCCACTTGTTTTTTTATGTCACCTCTTTGCAGGGGAACCGTGGCACAGAGCTATGGCGTTTACTGCCTGCCTCCGTCATTGCAACGAGAGCCAGAATTGCCTCCAGGCACTGACGGGGATGGGAGAGTAGATTTCCAGTTTGCTATTTGGGACACTCCCAGCTGAGGGACTGGGAGGATAAAGTAAAGAAAGCAGGTTGCACTAAGCACATACCTAAGCTCCATGCCATGGGTTTCTCCTCCAGGTGTAAGCCAGCATCTGGTGTGGCTCAGGAGAGGGATGGCAGTACCGGTTCGCAGCAGTTGTATACTCTGACGTATCTATTTTATTGAGAACAGTTTTAATTTCATATGGTACATATGTACTGGCAAACACTGTTAGCAATGCTTACAATGCTCTGGAGATTTTGCCGTGTGAGCAAACAGAAGCAAAATGACAATTAGATATTGTCTAACACTAGCAACAGCACAGTAGGTCCAGAATTTCATGTCAGTCAGTGAGAAACCTTGTTTACTGGAAGCTGGCCATGAATTGCTTTACAGATCTAGCCAAATCCTTGGCAGAACAGACCAGTTAGACCTGTTGCGCTCTCATAAGGGTAGAGGCTTCCTGGCAGTGTAATTCCTTGACAGTTTATAGGGTACAGCTGTAGGAAGCCCCTTTCCATTAGGTACATTGTGTCTCTCCAAAACAGCCGGCGCTGAGCAGCGCTGATGCTGACTGCCCCATCCACCTCCATCCTTCCTCAGAGCCACCCAGAACTCTTGTCCCCGTATTCCTGCTTTCTACTGGGAATCTGTTACAACCAGAGGAGGCCTTGATGCAGCAGAGGAAGACCTTCAGGGATTCAGAGAAAGCGACTTCTACTGCTGACACTGCCCAGTTTTGCTTGTCATACCCCAGATTCAACAAGGGTGCAGGCAACAGAGCATTTTGAGCAAAGGTCTAGCAAAGAAAGACAGAAAAATCCTACATGCTAACCCTTGCCATATTACTGATGCCTTCTTTATTCTTGAATAACATAGGTGAGCGTTTTGGTTGCAATAAGTGAGCAAGTAACAACAAAGAACACTGAATTTTGTCACTATATTTTAGCCTGAATTATTTGAAAACACATTTGTTGGGCTGGCAGTCTGATTCTGGGACTGGGCAAATAACCACCTGAGGTATTTGTAAAACACTGGTAAATAAAATTTAACTGGGTCTATAAATTTTCCCAGTCTAAAATATGGATTGCGATATGGCTGACTTGGCTGTTTTGCAAGGCCAAATAAATATCTGAAAAAACATCTAAAAACTACATGGTATTATTTGTTATTTTGTTCTGTATAATAGAATTCAGCAACTTAAATTTGCTGATTATGACTAAAAAAGCCAGTCTCTCGGCCTTCATATTTCCTATTTATGCTACTCCATCAACAAGCTGAATGCCATAAAGTAGTAGCTTTACCCTCCAATCAGTGACCTGTGGCTTTAATTTCTCATTACTGTTATATTTGATAAAAAATTACAGGGTAGTTTCATGTTCTTGGCTAACTGTTGAGTAATGAGCAGGTGGAATATTGCTGTAAGAGAACTAGTAGCAGAAGGAGGGAATTTATCCACTTTTCTTACTATCAATAAGTTTTCACTCTTGTTTTTTCATAAAATGTTCTTTGAACAGGCACATTTATGTGTGACTCATATGTGGAAAATACCATGGGCTTAAATAATGCCAAGCAATTAACTTCCCTCCTCCCTCCCTCCAATTTTATTCGTCTTACATGTTGAGGACTCATTAAATGAGAAACATTGATTTTTGAAAACGGGTGTTATCATCGCCTGCCATTACACCGCCGCTTTGAAAATGATGCTTTGACAATATCCAGCGTTTGTAGCGGCATTGTGCTGCCGGTTTGGAAAATATTTGTGTGGGATGCAGCAGCACACGGCTTTTGTGCTTGACATGGGCGCGAGGTGCTGTGAGAGGCTGCAGCAGCACAGGGCTTCCTCCTTGGGCTGAAGCGGTTACAGCTCAAGCATCGGCTTCTCATAAGGCCACGGAGCAAAGGAGGGTGGGCAGTGAGCTGGCAACAAGTGTTTCTGAGGATCTCAGCCTTCAGCTGGGCTGCTCTTGTATTTTTCCCTTCGCCTTGCCTACACAAATTTACTTAATTTACCCAATTTACCCTCTTTTACTCTGTGCCTTTATGAACGTATCTTGTGCTCAGAGCACTTTCTCCTTACAGCTCAAACTGCCAGAGAAATTGGACTACAAACCTGATGGCAGGTCACAACATTTTGGTGAAGATTAGCAAAAAAAGTGACGGGCATGGTGCAGTCCCCATGCTCGGTGCTGGCACCACCAGGCAGGCAGTCTGTCTGGGCTATGGGAGGGCTTTTTCACAGTGCGGCTTAGGGAGTGGGATTTACGAGGACACTGAATTTGGGGTGTAATTCAGTAGAGTTACTACCATCTCATTTGGCTTTGGGTCAGGGCCCCACAGAGGAGGATGAAGAGCCTCCCAATAGGAAGCTCCACCTGAGAAGTCAGAGGCATCGGTGATGCCGGCTCTTGCACTGGGGATGGTTTTTGGGGAAACGTGGGGGTGCTGAAAATGCCTTTTCAACTTGGGCAGACCCCAGGGTTCATCCAGCCCGCAAGTTTGCAGAGGGTAACCTCCACACAAAAAAAATCCCCCAAGAAGTAGCTGTTTTTGTACTGTGCTGGTGCACCATGTTGTGCCTGAGAGCCTTGATCCCTGGCTGGAGCCCCTAAGGCTAGCGTGACGCTCGGGAATAACATTATCCACAATGGATGTTTCCTAAAGTCAAGGACTGTGGCATAAAGCACTGCTGACACATTTATCTGACCTGGATATCATCACTCTGTTATTAAAATGAAATAGAGCGACTCTGAGATTAACCTGCAAGTAGAGCTAACAAAATGACAATTCATAATGGTTCTCGCATTCCTTCAACAGAAAAAACTGCTTAGACAATCTAATGGATGAAGATGAGAAAGACAGGGCAAAGAGGTGAGCACTTTTTCTTTTATAACTGTTTAACTTGTGATGAGCTTGGTACTGTTTGTTGCTGCAGAAGCTGTTTTATCCATAATCAATTAATCAAAGAGAGGGAGAGTAAAATACAGCCAAGCACAACTTGAAAAACTGCCGTCTGACAGATTCCTATTCTTGGCTGCCCTGTAAGAAGAAAATAACGTAGCAATGTTTCCTGTGGAAAATGTCAAAAAAGCCAAGGCATTGATCGTTTTCTTCACATTACTGCAGAACACAAGAACTGAAGAACCAACAATGTACTCCTGCCACTATAATACATCATCTGAGCTTCCTGAGTGTATAAAAACGTGGGTTTTTTTAAAAAAAACATTTTGCAAAAGAAAAAGAACTAAAAAAATGTGGGTTTCCCCTATTATGATGGTCATTTATTCAGCAATGCCTATCTCACAGTAATGAAAACACCCAGAAGTTACTTTCAGAGCAGAGAAAGACCACGAAAAGTGCTGTGTCAGCCCTAAACTGGCACAAACCTTTATTCACATACATTCTGCACTCCGTCATCAAGTCCCGATTGGCGGGAAATTGTTGTGAACACTTTGTGGGGAGGGAAAGGGTGTGTTTTAAGGCAGAAGACCCGTGGCACTAAAACTCTAAATAACTGTCAGATCTGACTGGCATCTGCAGAAAAGCTGTTTGGAAGCATTTGAGGTTTTTTTTTCCTGGACGCGTTATCAATACCGCAGCCCGCAGTTTAATTGCTTTAGAGGGAGCCATGGGTTGCCCGCGTTTTTCCCCTTGGTTCCCTCTAATGAGAGTATTTCCAGTCCAGGCACAACTAGTTGATCCAGTTTCATCTCTTTTGATTTCTTCTCCGCTTCCTTCCTCCCCGCAGCTTTTTCTCACCAATATAGGTCAGCATAGGCTGCAACCGAGCTCAGCCGTTCCCCTTTGCTCCCTCCTCTTAACGCATGCATGCTCAGGCTGCAGAAGGCCTGCCTTTGCCACCGGGAGCAAAGCGCTGACCTAACTGCCTCCCCTTAGGCTGCAAGGGGTGATCTGCTGAGGCCAGGGGCCTGCCAGCCCCCGGAGCCGGGCTGCTGCTGCTCTTCATGGGGGGCTTCGTGCCCAGGAGAGAGCCGACACGGGGTACGGCTCTGCGTGCGGCTCTGCCCGACCATCTGTCAACCAGGCAGGCACCTGGGGCCAGGGGAGGAGGTGGATTTGGGGAAGGGATGCCTCCTGCCGCCACGCCGCATCGCAAAGAGATGGCTCTTCGGAGAGGGTGTAGCACAGCAGGAGGTGTCATGCTTCCCCAGAGCCCCGGGATCAGGGAAAGGGGGAGCAGGGGAAGGGAGCCCACCTTGCATCACCGCTTCACATGCTTACAGCCTCATTATCTTCAAGATATTTGTGTGCTAATTGTTTAAAAAAAAAAAAACGCATTAAATGAATGCATATAGGACAAAAATAGGACAACACGTATCCTCGCTATCAGCGATTGTCATCACCATCTGGTAAGGTTTTCATGCCGTTTGTTCCTGGAGGGAATTTTTGTCATACCCTGGGGCAGGCCTTTATCAAGGTGGATAATAAAATGCTAACTTTGAAAACGAAAAAAGGAAATTGCTTCTTTAAATTGTAATTTAAGTACATTTTGCTTTTTAGAAATAAATCTAGATTTGAAATTAAGTTTGAAATCGTGAGAGGCTTCATGAAAGTCTAAAGTTACTACAGTATACTAAAACCATTCAGATTCATTTAAAAGCTACAGGTTTTCTTCCAAAGCTTTAAAGAGAGTCAAACCTGGGAGAAGCCATGGGCTGAACATTTTGCTGTTGTGTCTTGAAAACTGAGGACTCTCATCTGTCCCGTGCTGCAGGGGAAACACTTTCTTTGTTTTTTTCTATTTGGTATAAGGACTGAGTGCTGAGAAATGCGAGGGGATAAAAAAGCCAAGAAAATTGTTCTCTTCTTTCATCTTCTGTGTTAAAAGTAGGTGAGACTGGAAATTTCTGGATCTAACTCTTTGGGACGGACCCAAGCCAGGAGCTGGGTTTCTCAGGTTAGAGACACACACGCACACCATTTACTATCTGCTGCAATTTATTAGGCACATACAGGTTGTATTACACAGACATGAGAAGAGGATCCATCCTCTCCCGAGGAGAGGCACCTGCGCTCCCACCCCTGCGCCAAGTGTTTCGTATTTGGCCAAGATGTATAGCTCTTCCTTCGGGACACTGGTTATTTTGAGCCCCGTTCTGCATCCTCTGACTGCTTAAGGCACTACTTCACTCCAAAGACCTGAGGACTAAAATATGGATATGATGGCACCACATTTGGGAGCATCGAAGAGCTCTTTGAGGTCTTCTGATCTTCTGGAGATCAGAAACCATCATTTCATTTTCAATTCTTTGATGCTAGACGAGGCTTACTTTGTTTTATAGATTTATTAATTTTAAACCAAAAGCATGCTTTGTGCACTTTTTTCTCTATCTGCTTTTCTTTTAGCTTGCTTTAATAGTAAATTATTTTCAAATAATTTTTTTGCAATTCAATTGAATTGCAAATTGCAGACAAAACCAGCTTGAAGTGAACCATAAGTAAGTGCTTAATAAAAAAGGACTATCACCTGCCATTTTCCACTCCAATAAAAGGTAAATTTAAGAATCTGAATGAAGGTATGTGGTATGGCTATTTGCTTTGATGCAATAGTATAGTGTATCCCACGGGGCAGCAAAAAGAAATACGAAATTTAGTGTAAAGCCACATTTAATTGTAAATCAGCAAGATGTAATGGCTACTAGGCAGCAAGTACCAGTCTCTCTTTAAGACAATAAGCAGCAAATATATAAGAGAATGAAAATGGCTATTTAGAACACATTTTAAATGGGTGATTTTGATCATTCTGAATTCAAGCTGTCCTGCATTGCCTTTAGCTGTATTCAGTAAAAATCCAGATTTTATTCATACTGTGTCTCCTTCTTCCCTTTGGATATGCTGTATGTTTTTGGAGTAGTGAGGAGGGAGGAGAACTGGGATGAATAGTATGGAATTAAGACAGAGACTGTTTTGGCTTACTGTAAATGGTATGCCCTAGCAGTGAAGTAAGCAAGGCTAGGGAATAATCTTCCAAGGGAAGTGATGAAAACTGCATTATTTAAGACATTTACAACTGGACTGAACAAAGCATTTACAACTGTGCAGGGATAGTTTAGATGACCTAATTGTGTTTTTTTCTCATTTTTTTCCTTTTTAAGATTTTACTGTGATCATTGATGCAGATCTTGGTAGAGTTATTTCCACTAGAGGAGTTTTTATATTTCCTTTGTGAATAAAATGTCAAGTGTTAAAAATAGATTCTTTATATTTCTGTCAAGGCATCTTTATTTTTTTGGAAAAAGCAACACTTTCCCTATAGACGGTTGGTATTTTATTTTATTTTCAGGGCGATCAAGACCCTTTGAGTTTAAAATGAACCGAGGATTGAATTATGAGGAAGTAAAATGTTGATGCTGTTAACGTCCCCTAGAACTGTACAGAAATAGGATAAGGCTGGAGCTTTTCACATCTTGTTCTGACAGCCTTTTGCACTGTAATAAGAACAGGCTGAAATCAGTCAGGCAGTATCCACCCAATCTCTTGTGTTCAAAGCTGTAAAATAATCAAGTGTTGGCTTCTATCCAGTGTATCTCCAAGTGTGTTCAGGGTTGAGAGCAAGACAAACAAAAATTACCCCTGTCAGTAGTAACATCCAGAAGCCTCTGCAGTGATTTCTCTGCTAAAAATGTTTATTGCCATCCTGGTCCTTGGGGGGGATGTAGATGCTGGGCTAAATTTTGCTCTGATTTTCAGCAGTGTGCATCCAGAACTGCTTATGAGGTACAGCAGAGTTAGCTGGGACTGGGAAACTCAGAGTGAGAACCGGCCTCTTGGCTTTTCTTTCCTGTCTACATGTAACCAGATTTTTAGATCTTTACATAATTAACAAGGCAAATCTTGTCTGCTTGAGGACCTTTCAGAAGAACAAACCAACCTTCTGGGTTATATTTATTTCTATTTTCACATGGCTACAGAAGTCCAGGTGATACCCTCCAAGTAGAATAATTGTCATTTTCATGGGAACAATTCAGAAAACACTTGCTCCTGTATAGGTTGACATATAGTTAAAAAAAAAATGAAGTGCACATGCTGAAAAGATTATCAACAGCCTTAGCGACAGTATTATGATGGTGCCAAAACACCCCAAATGAAATCAGGTCCTTTCTTTCTATGAGCTCTTCAAACACAGCAGCAGAAGCAGGCTCTCTCTGAGGACTTGCGGACTGCAAGCTAAACAGACAAGACTGGCAAAGAAAGCTGCAGAGCCCCCGTTTTGCACCTAAAGAGTCAGGGCACCATGACCTTAAGCGATTTGCTCAGTGGCACACAGAGATTAGGGGCAAGCAGGGGACCCCTGCTAGCACTTCTGAGCCCCCAGGTCTGGGAACACATCCCAGCCTCAGACCCGGTCCATGCTGGGATGAGACATGCTGATGCCCTCCCTCCTGCTTGCCCTTGTCACCTTGGAAAGGAGACTGAACTAGGTGGCATATGAACTAGAGCGGAGCTGCAGCAGTCTCTACTCAGGTCCCTGATCCCAATGACTGGAAGACAACAGCCCAATTCCTCTCTGTAAGCCAGCTTGGAGGTAGCCAGAGGACCTGTGACCAAAGCAGGCAGGTCCCTCTAGGTGGACCCAGCTCCAGTGCAATGGCTGAGCTGCAGGATCAGGGTCCCTCTCTCCTGTTAAGACTGTACGGATGGGTATGACCCATAGTTTTACCAGTCCCCACTCTTCTCCTTTATGGACAATTTTACTGTTGTCACAGTACTCCTATTTCTTCTTGCTCTGAGTGCCTTCTCAGAGGCTGTGTGAAATTTCAAGATCCTGCGCATGCCTACGAGATGGACAGAGCTCCTTCACGTACAGGCTTAATGCCGACTTGATAGGCTCAACTGGAGTGTCTAGAGGCAGCACAGAGGGGCAAGCAGAGCCTCCATCTCCCCGCTGGACTCTAAAGGTGGCCCGGAGACAAGAACAGGAGGTAGGAACAGTCAGCTCCTACTTGTCTCTGCAGCTTTGCTGGAGGCCAGCGTCAATCTTCACATACTGAGGCACACAGCAAGCTAATTTCCATGTGCATACACTGCAAAGAGGAGGTACGTGATGATTTTTCCTCTTGGTCTGCTCATCCATTTTTTTTTTGCTCTGTCTACAGGGCTTCGCGTAACAAGTCTGAGAAGAAGAGGCGTGATCAGTTCAATGTTCTCATCAAAGAGCTCAGCTCCATGCTTCCAGGCAACACCCGCAAAATGGACAAAACTACTGTGCTGGAAAAAGTCATTGGCTTTCTGCAGAAACACAATGGTAAGATTTACTGCAGCTCTTCATGCACTTGCCAGACGGTTACTACAATATCCTGTTTCCTTCAGTGATTATCAGAATAGCTCAAGGGGTCTAAAAGTGCCAACATAAGGTATTTTTTTTTTCTGTCTCATCAGAAAAGATCATTTGCAGGCACTGTGCTGCCCGAATCCATCTCCTTGGCTGCTGTTTAGTTCAGGATGACTCTCAACCTGCTAGAGAAGGGGGCGAATGTCAGGAACCGAGGGAAGGCAGACAGCAGTGCCCTGCAGCACATGTGAAGAAGAGGGATGCTTTGAACAAGAGAGATTTGGGGCCAGAGGGAAGATTCCCTTCCTTGAAATGTGCAATATTCTGAACAGAAGAACAAAGCATTCACCCCGGCTTCTCTGCAGAAAAATGCAGGGAACCAATCTGTTCAGCCCCCTGCTCCTCAGTGGACTGTGTAGGACTCAATTTTCCACAGTGAGCAGAAAACTCAGACCAGAAAAGGCCCCAATTTTTTAAGTCGGTTTCAGCAAATTGCATCCACAGATAGCTGGTGTGCTTCACCCGGTTTGCACAAGCAGAAGCTACATCACATTTGCACAGCGTGCAGTTGCAATAGTAAAGTTCAGCCTCCGAAAGCCAGGAGTTTATTTTTTAAAAATGCACACAGCAGTGACAGTTAAGTCCCTTATAAATGTACCCTCACAGAGGGCAGAGGAGATTTCTGACCCTGCGGATCTGGTCTGCTTGGTCTAGTTTCTAGTCGGTGAGAGGAACGTGCACTGTGGTCACCCTGACGCATGGACATCCACCAGCAGTGGACAACTGAAACACTTCTCCCTTATAGATCAGGGCACTGGTTTAAAATGGGGTGCTCTTGCTCTGCCTTTGTGAGGAAGAGGCTTCAGTGGGTGACCATAGGGAACGTCCCTGGTCCCACAAAGCAGAAAAGGCTTTCGTGAGCTGATGCACCGCATCACCTGGCTCGCCTTTGCTCATCCAGCACCTCCCACCCGCGCTCCCTGGAGAGCTTTGGGCGAGATGGAAAAGACCATAAAAACTCTTATATCATGACTCCCAGCATAATGGAGTCACAAATGTCAGACTTAGTGAGGAAATAATTATAGTGGTTCTGTTGTTAGAGCACAGTTTCTCCTTAAATGAATTTTTGCCACAGACAAGATGATTTCATACAGGAGGGCACGACTAGGACATCTCAAAGTTTAATAATTGTATATACCTATTAAAAAATGACAGTAATAACATATCTTTTTTACTTTTTTAGCTGCCCAAGGCAGAGTAAAGGAGGATGTGAATATGCTCAGTTATAAAGTCAAGCAAAGAACAATCACACGAGATTTGAATAAGTGTAGATAAGTGTAGCTGATAGCCCAAATAGTTTACTCCAAAAGGCACCTCATTTCTGGAAGAACAACTAGGTAAAAGAAAGCTAACAGTCACAAATCCTTCCACAGCAATTGGGTCAAACTGTGACTGGTTTTTGTGCACTTGCTAAAAAAAGCAAACGTTATCTATTTTTAAACTAGATTAGTAGTCACACAATATGATACAAAGCATCAGCATTTAAAAATGTTGATTATCTTCAGCGTACTTTGGATCTGGTTTATTCAATCGTATTTCCCTTTCATTTAGTAGGCTAAACCAAGATTTTAGTCATAACGGAGGAGAAGGTCAATTTTCAGATTTTTTTCTTCATAACCAGCCTCCTTCTTTATAATCCACAGAATCTCCCAAATCTCAAGTAATTCTTCTAACAGTCACTGTTTCATGTATATCAGTTTTTCCAAGCTACAGATCTGCTGAAAGTATCCTATATTCTGAAACTATATAATAAAAATCTGATGGGCTGATCTCTCTTTTTCCTTAGTCTGGTTTTGAAACATCCGTGTAAGACCATGGGGGCTGTGGAGAGCCGCCGTGCTATCAGTGACAGCCCCCAGCAGTGCAGAAAGCGAGTCGAACGAGCTGGTAGAAGCAGACGGCTGCACCTCCACTAATAAAGCCTGAACAGAGGCTTTGATTTCTTTCTAGGCAACAATACGCACAGGCACTGGTATAAGTTTACTGTCTTTAATATAATTTAGCCACTTGCATTTCTCTGGCCAGTTTGCCTATGTGCTCCGAATAGGGAGCGTTGGGTATTACGTGCTCTGGAAGTGTTAAGCAATAGGATTAATTAGCAGGCGGCACCGAAAGGAGAAGACAGGCTGCACTCAGCATCCCCTCACTACTAGAGCTGAATGAGGGAGCACTCTTAGACAAGTGGAGCGAGCAGCAAACAAAACCAGCTCAAGTCTCTCTAAATTATAAGATCTGTCCCCCATAACCCTGTCTGACTCAGGTAGAGCTAACGTGAGTGTCTGTTTTTCGAAGGAAACGGCTCACCACGGTCCATCCAGCTACCCCCAGTATGGTCCCCAGTTTCAGCGCAAAGCTGTGACTTGTTACCCCAGTGTGCCTGCACCCCTCCATGGAAAGCCCTCAGGGACTGAGCGTCCTCAGGCTGCTGCGGGGCCAAGACTGGCAAACAGCAGGGCAAAACACCCTTGGTGTCTCATGGGCAGACAGAACTGGAGACCCTCCCCTCCAGACAGGATTTGGGATGAGACGCTGGTGCTCTGTTCCCTCTCCTAAGCTGCCCTGCACCGTGGGGCTGGTGGCAGGCATGGGAGAGAGCAGGGGCAGCAGCACCAGTGTAAGGCTGCTGCAAACGCTCATGTTTCACTCACGTTTTGGAGAACGGAGCAATAGCTCTGCTGTTTGGGGTCACGGTCCTTTGGGGCTCCTCTGAAGGAGTTTTCTTGCTGCTCCCTATTCGGCACAGAAGCTGTAGGCTGAACCCTAGCTCTCTGGCATCCTAATTTTGAAGCTGTAAATTGTAAATATCAATTTGACACATGCTAATCCTTGCCTTGATTTTAATTTCATGCAAAGTGGTTTTATCTTTTGATCAATACCCAAGTAATGCTGCTTGAGGCCAATGGCTATGTGAATACAGGCTCCCACTGAAGTCAGTTCAAGTTGAGCTGAGTAAAAAATGAGGAAAACATTTCAGGATCAGGCCCAGTTTAGATAGTCGTTACTGTCACCGTATGCAAAACCCATGCTTGAAAAATGCAATTTTTGAATATAAAGGTGATTTCCATCTTTTCATAGCAACTCATATGTAGTCTTGCAAGATACAAGTTTCTTTGAATTTAAAAAATTGAAATGTTTTATTTGTCTAGAAGTCTCAGCACAGACGGAGATTTCTGAAATTCAGCAGGACTGGAAGCCTTCATTTCTCAGCAACGAAGAATTCACCCAGCTGATGTTGGAGGTGAACATGCATATATACCTTTCCTAATTTTGTCTAGCAGTCATGGAAACGCCCATGCGTCTAGAATAAAGTGTCAGCTGCAGTTCCAAAAGAGGAGGTTTCAGGTACTGCTGTATTTGACCGTCAAGCAGAGCTGTCACTGGGACAAGGGATTAGAGTCCCCACATGTTGCTTTTCAGTCTCGACGGTGCCATTGCACTGTGCCGCCGCAGCCTGCAAAGCTGCACAGGAACTCACAAGAAATGCAATCCAGGGGAGAGACTCAAATCGTAGGTTACATTTTAGTTTTACAAACAGAGGTGAGGAAAAGGGCACGCAGCAGTTTTTCTCCTGTTCTTGGAAGGCGTTATTATTACCTAATATTTATGCAAGACTAGCACCTAAAAAGCAACAGTGTCGCGTCCCTCTAGTGCTAGGTGCTGTACAAGCAGATAAAACCTGACAGCTCCTCTTGGTTTGATACAGTTAATACTTCCATTCTAATGATTTTCAAGGCCTTTATCAAACACTTTTTATTCTAACAGGGAGCAGGGTTATTTAGCAATGATAGTTTTTAAATTACCTTTAAATTACACCATAGGTGCTTTTAACGCTAGCTGGGATTTGAAGGGAGGTGACTCAATGGTGTTTACGTAGGTTCAAGATGAAATGCAAATTAGCTGCTAAAATGTATTTTTCTCTCTCAGTAACAGCTAGAACCTTCTTTAGCAAGGATCTTCTCCCGTACTAAACACGTGGAGGTTGCATGGCCCCGCAGTGTCCTTTGAGAACAAGCTTCTCCTCCTCCCACAAATGATGTGAACATGGGTCGTGATCCAGGCTCTGGCGGTGGGCAGGGAGGGATGCTGGGGAGCAGCTTGACCCACCAAGGGGTGGCACGAAGGCAGGGCACGTTGCTGGCCCCCAGGGACTGGCGGTCCCTCAGCCATTGCAGGTTGTTGTGATGAGACTCCCCTGGTCCAGTGTTATGAGACACTTTGCTCCCATTGCACTGACAACCGCCCGTTCCCATCTCAGTGCGCAGGAACTTAACGTACATAACTCCTTCAGTCTGCACTGAAATATTTCCCTCAGATAGCAATAAATTGGCAGTTGTCTTGACTGGCTGGGCCTTTGTTGATTCTACTTGTATGCCACACAATTTTAGATTAAAACAATTGCTTTTAGTTTCCCAGCTTATAAATCACCTTCTTGCTACTGTGATTTTCCATGCCCTTCAAGATAACATTGGATATTGGGATGTCCTGTTGAGCCAGCTGTTCATTATTCTCTGCTTTTTTGCCTTTCTACTAATCTTATTTTATTAACATTTGGACAAGACTGCTTGAAGTTTTTCCCATCCTCTTATTAAAAGATGGGAAGGGTTTTTTCAAGCACTGATTCAAAAGAATCAGAGCATAATTGACTGCCGTAATACATCAGCTTTCCTGAAAACGGCCTTTTCTTACCCCATTGAAAAGGCTGTCATCAAATTATATAAGAGTAGGCATTAGGCTCTGTTTGTCCATCTAGGACTGTTGCAGTAGTGAAATCTTTGAAGAGGGATATGGCCTCTTAATGTTGGAAGGATCAGTTGCAAGTAAATAAAAATAGAATTATGTATGCATATATTAACTTGATTTCACCATAAAATTCTGATGTGAGTCACTTTGTATAATTTGCATTGGGTATGAAATAAAGACTTCATTTAAAAAAAAACCAACAACCTTCACCATAGTAACACACACAATCCAGCTGCCTTGTAAAACCACTGCTCTCTTCTACGGGTTAACAGCTATCATGCTTTTTTAGAAAACAGCTTGAATGTACTACACTAAAGAAGAACATATTCTCTGCGCTTAGATTAACAAAATCAAACTAACTATAGCAGCTGGAGGGTTTTCAGAGATGCTAAACACATGCTCTTCTACTGAGGTATAAGTTATTGACCTGCTTTTCAAAGGATTGTAGCACCAGCAGATTCCCATTGACTTAAATAGTTGTGGGTGCTCAGCATTCTCTGGAAAAAGGAACATATGTTTGTGTCTTTATTCAAGGCTTTGTGTTTTCCTTTTTCTTTGAAAAACAATTAGCATTTTCCAGTGTTCTCAGAATTCTTTCCCTTATTGAAGTCAGCAGGGGGGAAGGATGTGCTGCAGCTCACAGGATCAACTGCTAGCCTGGCTTGGAGGCATGCCTGGGTTTGCAGTAAGGTTTTGTAACGCCATGGCACCCTGATCAGGCTGTTTGCAGTACACCTGTCTCCTGAACAGGTATTGCCTCTGGAGTCCAGTCGAACTCTGCTCTGATTCAGTCGTGCTTGCAGTGCCCGTACTGCTCAAATTCTGCAGGCAACACTGACTCCAGATCACCAGTGAACTGACAGAAAGGACCCAGACCTGCTCCGCTTGAAGGCATTGGGAGCTTCACCAGCGACTCCTTAATTTCAACGGGAAGGTTTTAATATAGTCTCTGAGCACCTACTGTTGAGTCTTAATTTTTGGAGGGGTTCTGCTCAGAGTAGTGATGCTTTAGATCTGGAAATCTACCTAGATTTAACTTTGAACAACATTTAGCTCAAAACTTTGCAGCTCAGACTAAAGAAGAAACTAATTTTGAAGGTGAAATCGCTCCTGTGCAGAGGATGGGGATAAGGCTGACATTCCCCTTCAGTCCTAGCAGTGAAGGGGCTTACCACAAGGTGGGACTGAAGTGAGGAAGAAACTCTGCAGAAGGGTGAATTTCTCTTGGAATGAGTAATCTAATACTATGACCTTTAACATAAATCACTCAATTAAAACTCAGGCTAAGGATTATTTGATCATTTGCATTGCTTTTACTTACATGAAAGCCCAGTAATGTACAACGTTACATTAATACAAACTGAGATTTATGGGGTTTGCAGAGAAATACCATTTTGAGATAGGACCGCATCCTTTCATCGTCCTTTGATATTTACACAGAGCTCAAATGTTCATTTTAATAACTTCCAAGGGATCCAGTATTAGTCATTTTGCATTATTAAAATGTGTGATTAATTTAAAAACTGAGACATGAAATGTTCCTGTGAGTCCTTTGTTGCTTCAATAGTAGGTTTTACTAGACTACAAAAAGTGTTGTAAAGGTTAAATCAGACTGTAAAATCAGAGAATTACTGTTCTGCAACTTGAGATAACGTTCCTACAGCTCGATAACAATATGGTCCTGAAGTCAAACTGTTTTGATCAACACACGATGAGACGTCCTGTTTACACCACTCATTCCTATTAAAGCACTCTCCACTTGTCTGTTTTCCTTAGGCATTAGATGGCTTCATTATAGCAGTAACCACAGGTGGAAGCATCATCTACGTGTCTGACAGCATCACACCTCTTCTAGGGCATTTACCAGTGAGTAATTCTGGCATTGGCTTTTCTACTACAGATTGTAGGATTGGGCCCTGCATGTTTAGAAACAGATGTAAAAGGGTGGTGGGAGGTGGTGTTTTCCTGAAAATGCAGTGAGTTTTGTCCCTGTGTTATGCTGGCCGCTGCTGTTGATCAGCTCTGTTCTCTCTCCGTCTGATTCATACCCTTCAGGTTTTTGTTGCTATGAGGTACTTCAGCTTGAATGGAAAAAGCTCTGCAGGAATACTCTGGCCAGAGGAGGGACAGGGTGACCTGGCTGATCTTCTCCATCTCTGATTTCTAAGCTAGCAGACAATAGCGCCAGTGCTGCTGGCAGCCCGGCGAGGAGTTTGTTAAGGGCTTTATTCTGCTCCCAGGGAGATAAAGGACAAAAGCCCCACTGAATTCAGAGGAGCGGGAGTTAGCCAGTGGCTGCTGCCGAGCTGTCCCCGCAGCTCAGCTGTGCTTTCCCAAGGGGAGCGCACCCCGCTCCCGAGAGGTGCTGGTGGAGCCAATGCTCGGCATTCGGGTCCGGCACATAGGGCTTGTTCTATCTGCGGGCTGCTGGGTCTTGCTGTGGGAGACACTCCTGCGTGCACTGGCTTGGGCTGGAGGAGCAGGGGAGAGGGACTGCTCCGAACCCTGCTCCTGTTGCTAAGGCTGCTCTAGGAGAAATGGCACAGTAATTAAGGATTAATCCTCACATTCATTTTTAGTACCTTGGTCTCAAATAAATACATGCCCAGGAGAAAAAAACAGCTGCCAAATCATTATTGTACCACCCCCCTGCCATGTTCTTAGGAAAATTACAATTCTTTTTCTCTCGTTTACTTTTTCACCAAATACATGTTATGTTTTCCACCCAGACAAATGTATTTCACACACACTACCTTGCTGTAATACGAACAAAAATTATTTTCTTCTGAGACGAAAGGAACTTGATGAAAGACAGCAGCTCCTGGTAAATGCAAGAATATTGCTATGCAACAACAGATTGAACTGCATCTATCTATTTCAGTTTTCTTTAATCCTCAACAGTTGAGAAAACCAGTAGTTGACTATTTTCTGACATTTGCCTTCACTTCAAAGGCACAGAGCCCTGCCCTGCATGCAGGCTGTTGGGTCTTCATACGCTTACTGATTTCCATGGAATTTCCTTGTCTTTCATGGATTGGGGGTTTCATTGCTATCCCTTCCAAATACTGATTCTTAGTGGAGACGGTAGATCTGCTGCAGGAAAGTATTGCTCTTCAGGAAGACGCATTTCAGACCCTGTGCCTAAAACCTTAAGCCCTGGCTGAACATGGATGGATTCAGGTTCATAATTCCCGAGTTGGACCATCAGAGACTAAATCAATTTTCCCTCCTGAAGTCATGCCTTGTGTGATAATCTTGCACGGTATCCAGCCCAAAATGAGGACAAAGATGGGCATTATTTTTTATTCGCACAGAAGCAGCACATAGCAGCCCAAGCCAGGGACCAACCTGCCGGGGCTGGAGGTAGAGCAGGAGTTCCCACAGACCTTCTTGGAGCTGATGGAGTGATGATGGTTAACAACTGCTCCACCAGCCCACGCGTGCAGAGTGACTGGGTGCATCCCAGAGACTGCAACTGAGCAGGCAACGAAGGCTTCTGCCTGCCCAAGGTTGGCAAATCGCTACGGCCATGGGCAGGGGCCCAGCTGAGTGTGCAATTAGGTGCACACTGGGCATTTTAGTCCCATGCTGCCCTTTCCGTATGTCTTTTTAAGTTTTAAAACTGATCAGAGTGCTATCTGGAAAATCTATGTGGCTTATTTTGTTTACCTCCAGGATCTATTTGTAAGCTAAATTCAGTCACTGTTTGAGGGACAAAATACAAATTCTTTCTCCTCTGTGACTGCAGGGAAAAAAAATACTCTGCAAATCTTCTGCTTTGAGCACTGAAAGGAAAACAAAACTGGGCAGAATGCAGAGCAGGGCTCTCTGAGGGCCCCTATCAAGAAATCTGATGTATTTTCTTTCATTAAAATCATGAAAGACTCTGGTGCTGAGAACAAATATATCCAATTCTCTTTAATACAGCGTCCCTAAGTTCCATGGAGCATTTTCAAACACAAACTTCCTCTGTTGTAATTCTAAATAGTTTGTTATTACAAGATCTGGAGGCTACTCCTAGTGTCGGTTCATGTAAAGAGAGGTTTAGCTCACATGGTAAGATTGACTATAGTTGAAGTGAAGTGAACTGCTGGAGATCTGGTCACAACTCATAGCATTTGCCAGTCAGATGGTACGCTATGAGCCCAAGACTATGCAGTCTCTGGAGGAGGGTCCTCCCTGTCCCTTCTTGCCTGCTTTGCTGAGTGAAACCATTAAACACAGGCAGCAGAGTGACTATTTCCAACCTACAGGAGGAGATGTAGCTTTCTCATGGACGTTGCCTGTCCACGGGCTCAGGCAGAAGGTGCTGTACCTGCTCACGGACTGGGAGGGTGGTGTCCATCTCACCCAGCTTTAGTCCCATAGCCAAGCGGTCCACGCTCGGTGCCTGCCTACGTGAGGCTCCTTGAGGGTTGGTGGGGAGGTGGCTGTGCAAAGGCAGGAGGTTCCTGGCAGGGCTGAGCTTCTCCTGGGGGGCTCTTTCTCCCCAGGGGCTCCCCGGTGAAGCTCGGGTAGCTGCTCTGGTGTGTTGGGCACTTAAGTTAAACGTCAGGGTGGAAAAATCCAGGACATAGCACTTTATAGTGTACAAAAGTTTTGCATGCTTTGTTGCTGTTACGGGGTAGCAATGGGCATCAGTGCAGGATATACAGGTTGGTGTAGGGGCCAAATCCCAGCACATGAGAGCAGAGCTATCTTGATTTTTTGGGTTGATGGGAAAGAAGCCTGTCTCATTTGCAGCCTTCCACCCTCCCATTCCTGTAGTGACCATGTTGCTCAGTTCCCCTGCTTTTTTTTCCCTGCACCAGGAATAACTCATCATACTTCCTCCTTGCCCCTCCAAAAAGCAATGAAAAGGTGAAGGAGCTCCATTTTGGAGTACATGTGTTTTGCTGAAGCTGCACAGATATTTAAGCTATACATCAAATAATTGCAGAACTTGGGGCAAATTTGCTGTGTATTGTTTTTAGAACGCACCAGCATCCATGTATGCAAAGCTGTTGTTTCTTTGCCTGCCGTAGCTATCAGAGGTAAATACTCAGAAGTTTCTGTTAGCAGGATCCACAGATTCCAAGGTGCAGAGCAGATTCCAAGCTTAGCAGCATAAATATGCATTAATGTAGTTCATCTAACCACTCTACCCACAGTCACTGTAATTCATCTTTTATCCACTTTGCCTGTCTCATTCAGCAATGCTTTGTGGCTGTGTCTGCCAGCAGGGCAGAACTGCCCGCTGCAGAATAATTAGAATAATTAGACAAAGCTGCAAACTGTTCCCCTCCAACCGATACATTTTTGTCTGTGGTGATCAAATTTTGTCCATCTCTCTGGTCACCTTTTTACCATGGCACCAGATGTCTGCTCTTTAGGTCTGGTGCAGAATTAGCTCTGAATAGCTTGCCTGGCATGTCCTACAGCTCCAGCAAGACCATGGAATATTTGCTTCCTTCTGTCTATTTGACCTGTTGATATATTCTTGATTGACATGTTGATTCAAGAACATTGTTGGAGTCTTGATACGTACAAGATCCAGAAATTCTGTTCCGTGCGCTGCTTCACAGGTGTGCCTAACCTCTGCAGGAGGCAAGAGTTGTGAAACACAGCAAGAAGTAGATAACTTATCATTTTTTTCAAACTCATAAAAAAAGAGTTGGTTTTTCCTAACAGCAAAGATGCAAACCAAACATCAAATTCTGGATATGGTACATGATGGCAGCAAAAAATATAAATGCCAGGACTTGCAAATCAATGAATAGCTGCTACTCAGGGCAAGAGGTTTCTCTGAGAGGGGTGTGGAACAAAAGTCTCTTGCAACCCCAACTGTAGGTGTAGTCACAGGGCTCTACAGCTATCACCTTAAACAGAAATGACACTGCGGAACTGATGACAGGTTTTGAATCGGAGCTTGGTCACAGTGTGGAGACAAAAGGTGGTACAACCTCAGGTCACTGAAGAAGCAATTGTGAGTTTGAGGAGCGGTGACAGCTCACATCTAGTCCTCCTGCAGTTACTGCTGAGTGGATGGGAGATTAATTAACCTCCATGAGACTTATGTGAAACTGATGGATAAGTATCATTATCTACCATTTACAGGTAGAAAAGGAATGAGAAGGAAAAATTACTTTTCTAAGATTGTACCATAAGCCTTGAACAGGACTCACCACCGCAGTTTCCCATCAGGTGCTCTTTCTTCATATGCCCAAATTACATGAACAGTGTACTGTATTTTGTGTAAATATAAATATAATGTGTGTATATAGATATATAAAATAAATAATATAGATGATATAACTATAATGTATGTATATATGTATTTATACATATATATAAAAAAATCACATACTGTATCAGTAGGATGCATATTAATAAGGTATACACTAAAGTCACAAAAATATTCAAGTATTCTTCACAAAAGGAATATTCAAGTAATGAGCCCATGTACTAAATACTTATAGCTGAATAATCTAAAATGATATATTATCGCATCAACATAAGTGTATAAAGCGTAGCACTGATTTTCAAAGTATACTCGATGCATTTCACTACTCTAAACAGGAATTCCACACAGAACAGCAAGCATGGGTAGAAAGCAGAGGGAAACCAAAGCGCAATCTTACATAAATACATAAATAAATGATGATGATTAATATCTTGCCAGTCTCATACAGGGCTAACACATTTTCAACACGACTATACAGTCTGATAGCAGCTGCTGAGATGACACATGAAGCTGTGTCAGTGTGCCAGCTCAGCCCAAGGTAGTCTCAAGTGGGATGGATGTAAGTCAATGCCATTAGAGGGTCACTTTATCTCAGGACTTCCTTTCAGATACGCTCTTCTAGCGTTAGGTTAGTCACCATGCTGAACGCAGTGAGACCTTCCTCTTGGCAACGCTGTGACAGACTCTTTGTCTTCTCCACGCTGGGCCAGTCATGGCCTTTTGCACAAATCCATCTCCTCTTTCCATTACCAAATCTCAGTACCTAGATTTCAGACGGATTTCAGGTTTGTGCCAGCTGACCGTGGGGCTGGAGATGCTCGGGCATTCAGCCCATGGCTGGCCAGAGGGCTTGTGCCAGTGGCACCCCGAAGTCCCCCTCCCTGGGGACTAACTACTGCTGCTGCAAAGCGATGTCCAGACTGGGGAGTCCCCTTCTCCCTGCTCCCACCTGCCAGGATGCAGGAAGGGGGGGAGCAATGGCTGCTGCCCCGAGGGCACTTCCCAGGAGCTGAGGGGGTCCCTCCAGGGAGGGGCTGGATCTGGGACTGACCCAGCTCTCGGGGCCAGTGGCCCAGGGTGACTCCCAGCCCCACTGCTCCCGCTACTCAGGGTTTGCTGGGGAGAGAGTAAGCTCCAGCGATCCACAACAGGCCTGTGCACGGAGCTGGCGAGCAGCATGGGGAGCCAGGCACCCATTTTCCAGCTCACTCCCAGGTCTTGTCATTTAATTGTATGGACATACCCGATGCATCTGGTGGTCTCTGAGAAACGTTAGTGGAGCATTGCTGACTGCTGAGAATTAACCTGAGAACCAGCCCACGGAGAAGCGGCCGCTCGGTTTGTCCAGCAGTTTCCCCCCTGTTTTAGGCTTTGTCAGGAGTCCCTGGAAATCGGTGGGAAAACTCCTGTCAACTGCCACAGGCTTCATAGCCACATTGCTGCGCATCTCTGCAAGCGTTGCTCGTTGTGATATTTCTGTTTTTCTCAAAGGTTCTTTTTCTTTGCAGTGTGATGTCTTGGATCAGAATTTGTTAAATTTCCTCCCAGAACAAGAACATTCAGAAATTTATAAGATGTTATCTTCTTGTATGCTTATGACAGATTCTGCCTCATCGGATTACCTAAAAAGTAAGTTTTATTTTATCTTCCCCAGTAAATGAAAAAGCACGGGCAGGATAAAAATTTTCTCTCAGAAAGAGTTTTTTATGTGATGTGCAATATAAAACTTAGGTTCATAGCCTTTTAAAAAGATCTTGCCACCTGGAATGACCCTTTGGTTCTATTTTTAAATGAAACTCATTGCCTTTATTTTACTAGGCTAAGACTACTTGCAGTTATGTTAAATATTAAATATCATATCTTTTGAGACAGCTAAGGAAAATAGGTTAGCCGATGGAAACAGAGTTCGCCTGAGACAAATCACATCTTAATTGATACTTCAGCCTGTTCAAGTAAGATGCTGTTCAGAGATATGCTAATGTCGCATACCTTTGGTTTGCATTCTAGTTGAAAACTATCTGTAAAATCATTGTAATTCTTTTTCAAATTGAATTTCATTTTTCTTAAAAACACTTTTGCTTGCCTCACCCTTATTCACTCTAGGAGGTAAGAGGTAGGAAACCAGAAAACACACGATAATGTAAGATGTACAGCTGCTTAATCTACTGTATATACAAAACCTGCAGCTGATAGCTAATATGCCAAAGTTAATTTAATAGATATTTTGAGGTAATTAGGCATAGTTTTCCAACACAAGATGTAGAACAGCTGTGAGTCGTGAAAAGCCCAAATAGAAAAAAGAAAAAATGAAAGATCCAATTCTCTCCTTCGCTACACCGATGCTATGGCAGCGTAACTCCTCTGAGGAAGGTTGTGTAAGAGAAGGGTGAGTTAGTCTCGAAGGCTGTCCCTGAGCTGCAGGCAGACCTGTGCACAGCGCTGAACAACCTGCATCCCTGCAAGGCGATTCCTTGCAGAGGCTCTGATCCTGCAATGTATAGCACATCGGTGTATAGGACTGAGTGGTAACAAGCTGCTCTTGTGCTGCCAGTTGCAAGATTGGGGTTGGAAGACACCGTTGGTTGTGTTTAGCTTAAATAGTATATTTATTTCTTCTTCTTCTTCTTTTAACAATCCAGCTGACAATGAACTAGAGTTTTATTGTCATCTTCTGAGAGGAAGTTTGAACCCAAAGGAATTTCCAACATATGAATACATAAAATTTGTAGGAAATTTTCGGTCTTACAGCAATGGTAAGCTTTAATTGTTGTATAAATGTTACTTTAGCTGTGTAAAATAAAATATAAGTATTGCTCCATTGAACAAGACAGGCTTTTAACTGAAAGGACTATTTTTAACATTATGGGGTAAATTTCACTTCACATGGATCTCGCAGCTGATTTGCAATAGCTGGATGAATACCTATGAAGAGTGAAATTGTGTTAGCTGCTTTTGTTACTGCCCTTCAATTGTTAGTGATCCTGGACTCTGGGTAAGTTTGCAAATAATGAGAGGTTCAGAGGAGGGTTTGTTTGTGCTCACTAATACTGTGTGCTAAGACTCTACCTATTAGCTAAATAATAAGCTTGCTACCTTATCTGCTGGCTTACATTAAACACGAATTCTGTGCCAGAACTGATAACCTGCCAAATCTGCCCTCTCACCCTTCTCTGCAAAATTTTGGGGAAAGGCGGCAGCGGCACTTGAGTGCCTGCACCCACCACCCCTCGCTGCTGTGAGGGGTCCCCTGCTGCTGGCATCACAGTGGCTGAGGACACTTCCACCCGCCTCCCTCTCCAGCTGCCATTTTACATTCCTCTCCAGCACTGCAGAACCCAATATTCTCCAAAAAAAAAAGGAAAGAAATACAGTCAGCATAGTCGCTAATGCACCACAGTCAGTCTAGGGAAACCATCTTTCAAGGGATGAAGAGCAGATTTCCACCTCGCCCATTCCCTAACAAACAGATTGCTGCATGGCCATTAGTGTCAGAAATGAAATACTCTTTTATTACTTTCCCTTCTCCTGCCTACCCAAGTTTGCTTTAGTTACTTGCCTGATTGAACTCCAGAGTGGCATTTCCAAAGTTGCTGGTATTGTTCCAAATAGGTCATCCTCAGCAAAAAAATTCCCCACCGTGCTTTCCAAAAACCACACGCCACACTGTGAAAAAAAATGTCCCTGTCCCCGTTTAACTTTCTGCTCTTGTTCCACATGACTAGAATAGAAACCTACGTGCAGGATGGAGATTTGTATTTCTTGTTTGGTGCCATCTGATTTGAGGCTTTATTTGGATAAAAAATGTAACCGCCTGTATGCTTTCTAGTTTGAATGAAGCGAAATGCGGCTGCCTGACAGACGCGCACACCAAGCTGCTCTGTTTTCTAGAGCAGAAACCGGATTTCAGGTGCTGACTCATAAGGATACATTTCTACCAGGGGAATTTCTGATCCATTTTCTTCAAGGATTTTCAGCCTTTTATTTTGGTGTGACCTTAATATTGCCCTCTTACCCATTAGGATTTCATATCCCAGCATTTGTATCAGTGGCTATTTCTCAGAAGAAAGATAAAACTTGCATTACAGATATCTTCCCTAGCTTAATGCATACAAACTAAATGGGAACATATTGATTTCAGAAGACACCAAATCATTTTCCAAAGACCCCAGCTTATAGCTTTCAAATAGGACATGTGCTTTCTGCTTCAATATTTTATTTTTTTTTTCCTTTGTGCCACCTTTTTCTAAATCTTCCACTTTTTATTTTGTCTCTTCCAATTTCTTCCCATCTCTGCTCCAGTCTGACCCTCTGGTGGATAGGGAGGGGATGGCCCTTGCCCCCCACTGTGTGAGATGGTGCCTCCTGGCCCCCTTCCCCTCTCCCCATCACAGGACGGCAGCTTGCCCATCTTGACTAGTTTCCCCAGTTCAGTGCAGAGCCTGGTGGAAATATTTGCTTCACCAGTGCAAGACACAAGTGTCCCCAGCACTGCTCCCCCTTGGCCGGGGGTTTCCCCTCTGCTCCGCCCCCCCCCCCCCCCACCAGCCTGGCTCCTAATCCAGCCACAAAACAACCTCCCAGCATGGTGGAAGCAAATGCACCGGACTCGTGATGTAGCAGCAGCAAACTCTGCTTGGGAGCTGATAACCTTGGGCCAAGGACAGAGCGAGCAGCTGGAGGAGGGTGCAAACCTCCAAAGCAGCTGGTCATTAGCTCCACTGGGCTTCTCGTGTCAGCCAGCTGCACCCTGAGCAAGGCATGGGGGACATCAGCTCAAGCAAGCACCGTATGAATGCAGCCACCCTTTGGGCAGCTTTCCAGCCCCGGGGCTCGGGGCAAGCAGCTGGGCTTTGGCACAGGGACTTGTGGCATGGACACCTTTGAGCGTCTGATGGGCGCAGCGGTGGGCTGGGTTCCCGCCTTTGCTTGGCCCCCCACACACCAGGGCGCCCTGTTATCAGGCACTGTCCCCCCAGCCCACGCACCCCAGGGCTGTCACCTGCTGCACCTGCCAGTAATTGCTCTCTTCTTCCTTTCATTAAATAGATACCGTTCCCCAGCCAGCCCCCCTCCAGGTGTGAGGCCAAGCAGGCGAGAAAGACAGTGGTGGGAAGGGTGGTGGGGGAGAGACGTGTCACTCGCAGGGCAGCACTCGTCCTACGTGCATAGGATCAGCTGGCCCCAAATCCGGCTTTTTGGAGGTGTTTGTGGAGGAAGGAGGCTAAGCTAAAGATAAGAAAAGAGTTAGCTGAGGGAGAAAGACAGAAATTGCAAATTAAGCTTAATTAGCAGGAGACGTTCCTTATGAATGTATTCAAGAATGCTTTTCCCTGTATCTTTTCACAGCAATGGAAGTGTGAGCATGTTTTTACACATGGGAGACTGATACAGGATGTTCTTCTCTAAATACAAATCTCTGCCGTTCCTTTTGAGCCATCCGACGCCAAATCCTACCTTTGTTTCCAACAGTTTGCGGAGCGTACTCTGAGTCTGCCCTGCCTGCCCATTCCTGCCACAGGGATGCCAGAGCCTCTGTGGCCTGGGAAGCTCTTTTATCCCTGGGCAGGCTGTATCCCATCAGGATACTCAACTATTCCATTCTCATTAATGTAGGGTCATGGCAGTGACAGTCCTAAAGAATCTTTCACCTTTCCTTCTCACTTAACCTTCACTAATGTTTTGAAGAACTGGTAGGTCCTTTTTTGCCCTCTTTAACAGAAATGTCACTAGCTTTATTCTACTTCCACATAACCTTTTACGTAACCTCCTTTGAATTACCATCTTCTTAGGCTCATTTTATTATTGTTCATTGCTCATATAATGGTGGTGCTTGGGGGAAGGGGGTCATGCGTACTGGGGTCCCAGTCACCTTGTCCCCCTCCCTCCTCCCTTGTACCTTCTCTGTTAATCGCATTGTGACTTATGGCTGAGAACATCATATAGGGATCGATTTGAATGGATTAATTTGAAGGACTGAGGCTTAGAAGGCCAGTTAGGGGCTTAGCTGCTCTCCCGAACTTTAGTGGGAGCGCTGGGGCAAGGCCATTGTACTGAGATGCCAAAGAGAATTTTTTTTCTGCTAAAGTAGAACAAATACCTGATATCTACCAAAGTGACTTGTCACCAGGATTGCTGTCAGAGCACCAGATCACGCACAACCTACATCGAACCCCTGCTATTCCCTCAGAGGAGCGGTCACTGGCATCTTCCCCCATCCCAGGAGGGGCAGGGAGATGCCTGTGCAGCCCCCAGAAATTGCCCAGGAAAGTTCCCATAGCTCACGGCATGTGTTCAGTCTTTCAGAAGATCACCGTCCCTAGAGCTCCTGGGCTCAGCTATAGCTGGAGGCTAGAGGAGCTGCACAGCCCAGTGCCAGGGTTAGCAGGAGGGTCCGCGCTTGGGCTGGTCCCAGGGATGGTGTGCGGTAAGCCGTACTCTGTAACCCCTGCTGCAAGGACATTTCTGCAGGTGTATCTACACCAGGGATGTGGCACAAGCCGCCCGCACATGAGCGAACCCCCCTCGAATTAGCTGTGCCCAAGCGAGAGCGGCTGACCAGCGAAACAGCAATGCGAGCTGTGCAGAGTGACTGCATGAGTCACTGGCTGTGCTAAATCAAATACAAGAGATTTGATTTTCCATTTGGGAGGATTATATAATCATCATTAATTAAGCTTCAATGAGAAAAGCAGGGCTGTAACCTGACGTGATGACTCAGTAGTCCCTTGAGAGGAGGGGAGGTGGCCGATGGGCCACTCAGAAGAGGAAGGTGGAGTTCCCTCTTTGCTTCTGTGAGAAATGCCTACTTGCTCCCAGAGCAAGGGGTTTTGGAGGGGCGTTTTTTACTTGCAAATAGGAACTCTTTCCAATATTTTTATATATTTCAGGTCCTGATCCTGTAGTCCAGATTTTAACAAGAGAGATGAATATATGCAAACATCTGAGGGAGCCAAGTGCCACCACTGTACCTGTTGACCAGTAGTACCTGATAAGGGGCAGGGTCATGTCAGCATCACCAATGAATAATGCAGTGGCTCCCATCCAGTTTTGCCTGAGGGTTGAGGGGGGAAGCAAGTAATAAAGATAACTCCAAAAAATCCAAGGAAACGCTTAGCTCCCAGTATAAAATGTCAAAGTAAGTGAGAATAAATTATTTTACAAAGCTGCTTAATAGCTCATGCTGATAAGAAAAGATATGGCGGGCTGGATTTATCCCTCCTGTGAAAATTGTTTGTACGTTTGTAAACAGAAAAAGATCTCTCATAATTATATAACCAAATATTGGCTTTGGTATCCTATTTCTGAGGTGACATACTTCCTTAAAAACTCCTGAAAGGGACAAAGCCAGAGTCATGCCTTTCAAAGCGTTCACCAACATAAAAAAGGAGCCCCAGCATCTTTAAAGTGGGAGATCTGTCCTTTCATCCAAAATGCCTGAAGTTTTTCTCTTGAAGGAGGAGATAACTGTTACGTGAAAAGAGTTCCTGATCAAGTAATATTATTAAACATTATAGTGGAATTTAAAAATGTGCATTTTTGTTCCCAGTTACATGGAAACTCAGGAAGTATCTGGTTACTGGATGCTAATAATAGCAGAAACTCTACTGTTAGCTGATATATCTCTCAGAGATAAGAATAACCATCAAGAAAATTATTATGCTGAGGAGAAAAAAAAATCTTTTCACTCCCAGAACAATTAATTCAATCTGAATTCCTTTTTAAAAGAAATAAACCGATTTATATGGAAGATACATTGATCTTGAGCCTTCATAAGCATATGCAGAAACATCTGATAACAAGAATAACTCAAACTGAAATGAATATTTTGATCAGAACCGACAGCCGCGTATTATTATGTGCTATTAACAATATTGTAGAAGCTGCAGCTAGCCATCTGCAGCGCTTATGCTGGGCTCTCTATGGGCACTTAAGAAAAAAGGCACCATTCCTGTCCTAAAGAATTTACTTGGGGTTCATATCAACACAGGATGGCGAGGGGAGAAACAGGAGGAGGAAAGAGAGAGTAGATCAAAGTAGACAAGTGATGTACGGACACCGTCACTGTTACTCATCCGAAGCTACTGAGTGCAGTCTGGCTTGCCACTAGCACTTTAGATTTCTTCATTATATATATAAATTGCTGAATATTCTGTTTATCTGTGGTCTGAATTTATTTATATGAAACAATCTTGATTTTATTCTGGTCTGTTTGGCTTGTATTTTTTGAAATCACTGTTCAGTTTGTTTGACAGTCACTAAGACTGGTTCTTTAAACATCAATATCTACTGACAGGAAGGAGGGATTTCTTCTTTCAAATGGCATAAATGAGAGGTTTGCTGTTATAGGAAGAATATGTTTTAAAAATCCTAAGTTAAAATAAGATGACCGAGCAACTGACTGCTGTACTATTATTAACTGAATAATGTGGCATCTGGGGTTTTTTAAACACGTTTTCATTCATTTCATGTGGCATGATTTTTATCCCTAAGGATAAAAATCTTTTTGTCTATGGTAGTTAAGGGCTTGGTTCCTTATATATATTACTTATTTTTAACATCTTGTCCTTAGTGTCCTGGTCTTTTTTTAAAAAAACAAAACCGAACAACAACAACAACAAACCTGTATATAGGCAAATCAGTTTCTTTCTACCTTCTTATATGATATTTGCAAGTACTTTAATACTTCTACAAAAGAAATTTGTGGTAGCTCTAGGAGCAGCAGGTCTGATAGGTAACTGCAAAAACTATTAAAATTCATGCTAAGGAGCATCAGCCAACTGGTATATATGAGACAACCGTTTCACCTTCCTGATCATATATTTAGCTTTGTCACACCTTTCTGATTATGTATTTAGCTTTGTCACATGACCTTCTAATTACCTACTCAGTATATTTTGTCTAGACCATTTAATTGTGAAACACACATGCCCTCATTTACCTGAGCCCACCTGTTTATAGCCAGCTTAACATTTTCATCAGGCGCCTTCTGACAAAAGCACTTCAAGACCTGCATTTGACTTATAAGTGTTAACATCATCATAGCCTCAGACTTCATCCTATATTTTCCATTCCACTGTTTTTCTGTGGTGCTCTCAGAAAGTTCGCTACTGAATTTTGCTACTTCAAGATGTTGTGTGTTTCTTTTAAAGAGCCTTGGAGAATTATAAAGTATGATTTTTCAGATGGCATGCTTAAAAGATTATACTAGGATTTATTTTTTTTTAATTTGTGTAATGATCTCTTTTTTTAACTACACTTTAAAATTTATCAACAAAAAAAGTTGAAATTTGCTGACCAGCTGCAAGAGCAGAGCAAAAGAGGCTGTGCAGATAGAGCTGTGGAAAGAACAGATACCAGCAAAATAATTCAGGCAGCAAAGTAATTCAGAAAAAAATGTGGGATTTTTTTCTTTCAGTTATTGTAGTTGTTATTTTCAGATCAAGATGTACATTTCAAGGTGGTGGCTACCTGCCTGCATCATCAAGGCTTTTAGTGCTTTGGGCTTTGTGAAGGACAGCTGAGTATGGAGATGGCAGAGTAGCTGTTTGAAGCCTGGATGACTTTCAGCCAGGCCAGCTCTATCTCATCTCCTTGGACTTATTCATTCACTGCCGCTAAGCTCAACATTCCCAAATGTTGTGATGAAATCCCAAATTTACTGCATAGCTGTCGATTACGATAATTATTACCCTTTTAGTATTATATTTACCTCTTGGCAATATAATCCTATTCAGTAAATGCCACATTCAGGGATGTATTCTGCTCTCTTCTGGGAATACGTCTCAGGCTCATGGCTGTTTACATCAAACAGCTGATGTAAAAAAGCCACCCACTCTCTTTGGTGCGACTCAATCTCCACTTGGTCTCCACATTCTTCTGCAACTGGTGTCATTTGCAAGCCCATGGGTTCGCTAACTAGGTTAACTTATCATACCTGTATTCGGAGGCTGAATGTGCTCATCTTATTTTCATATCTTAAAGCCCAGCCTGCAAACATTTGCTACTGAACTTGGCTATTACAGAGAGAAACGGCCCCATTGACTTCAAATGTGACAACATATTACGTAGTAAGCTTGGAAGTAACTTTTTACAGTGCTCTTAATGTGGGTTTCTTGCAATCCCGTTCATTTTTAAACAGGACTGAGTACAGAAATCAACAGACTTGCACAAAATAATCATATCAGAGATGAACCAATAACTCTTTACTCAGGCTTCTCCTGTTTCCTGTAGCTCCTAACTCTTTCTTCTTTTTTTCCACCTCTTGTATTAATAATCCCATAGAAGCCCTCATATATGCACATAACCCCAGGAACAGAACGGGAATATATATTCCTAGGAAGTCCCCAGAGCAAGTGTGCTTTGCTGGTGAAAAGAGGAGAATTTTGCCCATAGTTTTTATCTCAGTATCCAGTCTGCTATGCCCTCCAGACTCACCTGCAAGAGATGTCTGTAATCTCTGTGGATGTTCACATCTGTGCTGCCTTCTCAGATGAGGAATCTTTCTTCCCTTTTTTGGTGCGATATATATTGTGCACACCGTGGCCTAAACCAGTTAATCACAGGTGTGAATTCTCCTCAGAGTACTTATTTTTCTGTCTCATACCCTGTTATCCTTGTTATCAACTATGTATCATTATTCTAAGGCTTTTAATAGGTTGAACTGGGTTCCAAAAGCACATGTGATAAGTTGAGACTTCTTCCATCTCTACAATTTATGCTAGTGAACTAAAGCCCAGTGCAGAAGCACCCCAGAATAAAAATTGCTAGTTATCTCCTCCCCAGATAGATACCAAACTCGTCATTTTCACAGGAATGGACATGCTTATCCTTGCTTTGTCCTGTGCAGAAAAGACAAACTGTAGGAAATGTCATAAAGTTGGATATAGGGGCCTAATAGTAAGGAAAGATAGTTTCACATTAGCATTAATCCCTATTAGCATTAGATTAACTCATATTGGTGAACTCTGGCTGCTATACGGGACCTTCTCTGCCCCCATGGGAGATAGTTGGCTGGGCAGGGCAAGAGCCCATGGGGCCAGCCCAGTTCCCACTGCAGCTTAGCACACAGTTTTCTTTCACTGCTATGGGAGTGGGATTACCGTCTCTAAACAGCTTGAATTTGGATGAAGAATTTGCATTATGTCATTCTAACATGGGACTGTGGGCTAGCTTAAGGCAACACGTTCTTTTGGCAACGCATCTCTGTGGCAGGAGGTGCTAGTGGGCTCTCAAAGCAACACAAGAGCCATGCAATCATGAAAGACACAGATAAAAAACCATACACAAAATCTGTAGCCACATCGCATCCAGTTTTTCCTTCTGCCTAGTGTTTCAGGAGACAGCAGGCCATCTGCAGACTCACCAGAAATGCCCAGCTCTGGAAGCCAGTGCCGTACACGAGGTCCTCTTTGCTCTTCTTTAAAACAAGGAGAACTTGAGCACACTGGGGATGGTTCTCCTTAGCTGCAGAAGGGGAAGGTGCACTTCAGCACCCAAGAATCACAAGCAGTCTCTTGCTAGCTCGATGAAGCCTTGCTGGCTGTGGGCCCCAGTGTTTTGCCACTCATGACTTGATGAACTCTCTTCAGCCACCTCCCTTGCAAACGCTTTTTTTCACTGCCTCATGGAAGTTAGAGCACTAGGCATGCTGCAGCATGTATTTTTTTCTTGTGAGTGGTGAAAAAGAGCAATTGGATGTGTGGGGTTTCTTTCCAGAAAGCTCCTTTATGCTCTGTAATAAGGTTTGGCCTTATTTTTATCAGGATTAACCTATAAGATTCATACTTGAAGTTAAGCTCTGATGTCTTTCTGCCTAACATGACTGACTTGGATTTAAATATATGCATATCAGCTTTAAAAGCTTTTAGAGCACTTCTCTGAATAAAATTAGTATTAGTATGCTTCAAGTGTACAAAATATTCAGGGAGCACAAATCTCGTATGAGGCATGACTCTGGGTCCCATTTTTTTCCCTACCTAGTGCCTAACTCCACTTGCAATGGCTTTGACGAGGCTGTCCCAAGGGCTTACAGAACATCCCCGGGAAAGCAGATCTGCTTCGTTGCGACGGTTCGTTTGGCAACGCCTCAGTTTTTAAAGGTAAGTGCGTACCCTGGGTCCCATTCATTTCAGAACTTCTCAAAACACTTTCAGACGGGGTGACACGCAAAGTTCTTGGTTTTGCTAAGTGAGTGGATTACAGATATCACATTTCATGCATAAAAATCCAGTGAAGAGGATTATCAGTGCGAGCCAGGATCTGCAGAAGTGGTGTCACTTCTGCCACCCTTGCACGGGAAATGGAAACCGTCCTTGCATTAGGAATTGCAAAGTCACTTTGAAATTGGGTTCTTCGTTGCTGCTTTCTGTTCCTGTGATGGGACAGTGTACAGATGGCCACCAACGCTTTCACTTGTGCCTCTCAGTGTCTTCCGGTGACTGCTGCTAGTTTCTCTCCTCCCAGATCCTGGTAGTAAGATAGCTGCTTGTGGAAATAAGGACAGACCACCCAACCTTGTGCCTGGCACTGCAGTTCTCTAATGAACAAATGTGAGCTACTGCATCAGGTGTCCCGTCCTCAGAGGTTAAGAGATTTTTAATCTAATTGAGACCTAGTCGGTATGAAATCACTGCTCCCTTGGCCTGGCTCCATTACTGCTCTGGGACTTGCAGGGCACTCTTGACTGATTCATGGCCCTGGCAGGCAAGTAGAGTCCCTTCTGGGTAAGTGAGGACACTTCCCATAAATCTTAACCACAGTAATCATATTAGCAGTAGGGGCTGAAGTTAAGGTTCTCTGGGAACCCTGAAAGCAAATTCCCTTGTCTTTGGGTAGCTAACATCTCAAAATAAACAGGGAAACGAAATGGGCTGCACGTGGCAATGAGCTGCCCAGTGCTAGGGAGGAGGCAGCTGCTGAACAACGCAGAGAAGGTGTTAGCTGCCATGAAATCCTAGACACAGATCTCTTCACTTCACCTGGGTGACTCACTTAACCCCCACTCTTGACTTCCTCCTCTAAAATGAAGGCAAAAATATTTATCTGACTGGCTAAGGAAGGCAGAATCAGCATTTTGGTTGCACACAGCAATGTTTGCATGTTGCACCTTGAATTTTAGGGTAAGTTCTTGGCATTCGCATGGATTTTGGTGTAAACTGGAGGCGGGCGGGAGAGAGGAATGTAAGGTATGCATGAAGCCTTTTGCCTCTGTACAGCCAGCAACTTTAATCAACTTTGTGAACATTGATATGTATCAAAGAAATGCTTGATGGCAGCGCACCTCAGCTTGTCCTCTGGTCCCAAGAGGGTTTAAAACATTGGTGGTCTAAAAGACTTCTCTCCCCAAGAGGGACAGCAGAGAGAGAACTGGCAGTGGAGACGATGGGAGGGTGTCACTGATCCCACGGCACAGGGGGACATGGCACCAGGGAGCAGGGGGACAGCAGCATTGGGGGCCAGTGGGCAGGCTGTCCTTATCAGTGATGATGGAGACCCTCCTGCAGGAGAGACATGGGGGACACGATAACCCTGGATGCCACCAAATTCTGAGCACTGATGCTGGCAAGTCCCAGGCCAGGGGTCTCCAGGCTGACTCTAGGCAGCTTGTGGAGCTGGAGTTGCCCCTGCAAACCACCAGTGGGAGAGGAGAGGTCGGCAGAGGGGAGCTGCAAGCAGGCTGGGAGCCAGCCGTGGGGCATGCAGGCAGACCCAGCCCATGCACGCGCGTGCATCACGGTGCCATCCTTCCTCCCCTTCCCACCTCCACCCAACAACTCATCACCACCGACTGCCTCCTGATCCTCATCCCTCTGGGGCAAGGATGTCCTGCCTCACAGACAGCCCTGTGCCCTGCCTCCTGTAATTCACATTCATTATCATTCTCACAAGTGCCAAGGGCTGCTGTGAGTCTTAAGGGCCAGCTTCTTCACTGCGGGAGTGAAGTGCAAGGCAAAACCGCCACCTTTCACCCATCTGACGGGCCCCATGCAGGCTGCCTGCCTGAAAAGGCATTTACTCCTCCGCAGCTATTTAGTGGGAAGGAGAGTGTCCCCCTTTCTTGAAGAGGGCTCGGAGGGCAGACGTCCAAAAGGGCTGGAAAAGGATGGTGGCTATCTTTAGTAACACAAAGAGGGCGAGGACAGATGTGGCAAACCCAGGTGGGACCAAGCACAGGCTGCATGCTGGGAAGGGGCATTGCTCCTCGGGGCCGTGGGCAGCACAGCCATCACACCCCAGGCACTACTTCAAAGCCATAAAAACTTTGGCACCCTGAGGAACAGTCTCAGCTCTTAAGTCCATATGCATCACAAGTTCTTCTCCTGAACTCCTGCAAAAATGTTGGCATTGATAAATACAATAGATTGCTCTCTGGAACTGCCAGGAAATGTGTGAATCCTCTGTTTTCTCCTCTTATGCACCATGTATTTATAGCTAACAAAAGCTAGATGAAGCAGAGGGGTGAAGCTGCAACTCTCAGTAAGTCAGTTTTCTTCACCATACAGGAGATGTGCATCGTGGAAGAACCTCTAGAGGAATTCACATCAAGACACAGTCTGGAGTGGAAATTTTTATTCCTGGATCACAGGTTGGTGACAAGAAAAGCACTCCTGGTTGTGTTCGGTGCTTGTCTACTGCTATTTTTGTAAGTGCAATTCTCTCAAATAGTGTTACGTATCACATCTAAATCGCATGAACAGAGGGGCAACCACTGAAATTCCTACAAAAGATAGTATTTACTATTTTACCCTGCATTTATTTTTATCAGTCTTTTAAAACAAAACTACTCTCTTTCTCAGGCTGAATTTGTGATTAGCTTGTTTGTGTTTCCTTTAAAAATATCAATGGACCAAAGCCTGTCACATGGCAAAATCATCTAATTATTATACAGCTGCGGAAATCATTCTTTCCAAATCCAGCCATTGATTGTGTGTGTGGAATTCCCACCAAGTTACGGAGGGAAAGTCTGTGCTGGCCTGAGGCAACCGTGCTGGCAAAGGTACAAAGCAACTGCCTCAGCACACCACGGACAAGCTCGGCGGGCACCCACAGGGAAGCAGCACAGCTGATCTCCCCTCCTACCCGCCTAGTCCCGGCAGACGATGGCTTCCTATCACCTCGCCATGCATTTTCCCCTGTGCAGGGATTGCGGGAGCCGCAGCAGAGCCCCTGACCAAGGAACTGCCAGGGAACGGCTCCCTCACAGCAGGTTCCTGTGTCAAGGTCCCTGAGAAGCTGAGTTGCTTTCCACAACCACATTTTCCCTCGAAAGACGGGGTTGTCGTAGCCTTGTCCTGGGGGGACGGTGCCCGCCGGCACTGCCGTGCCCAGCCGGGCATCCTGGGCACAAGATGGAGGAAAGTCAGGATCCGGTCCCCTGGGGTGGACAACTGTACACCGATGAGCGAGAGCAGATCTGGGCTTTTTGCATTTCCGTGTCAACATGCAGAACTGCTTGTTTTGTGGTTTATGAATTCACTTATATTGTGCCTAACCGCAGAGCACCGCCGATTATAGGATACTTGCCTTTTGAAGTGCTGGGTACTTCTGGCTACGACTATTACCATATAGATGACCTAGAGCTGCTAGCAAGGTGCCATGAACACTGTAAGTATCGCATGGCCCAGGTTCCTGTGGAGCCACTGGGACAACTCTTTTCAGTGAAATGTAGTTTCAGTTAAAATTGGTTTAAACTTGGAAGGTGAGGTTTGACCCTTGCCTCACGCCTGTATATCTTGGTGGAGTTATAGCAGATTGGGGGCACCGCAGCTGATCGGCATCTGGGCCAGACTTATCAAGCTCTGAAAAATACAATTTTACCTTCTGTATCCCCAAAAGTAGTCAACAGGACTCACTGAATGGATAAATACACCAGATTAGACCCCCGCTCTATTCGTAAAGAATATGCAGGAATAGTTCAAGCAGTCTCAGAGGAGATCCTATTTTGTAAAATTCTTGCAGATTATTTACCCTAATGTTGTTCATCGTGTGTTTGGGATTACCTGTGATTATTTAAATATAGTCTATTAAGATTTAATTGAAAAACTCTTTCACTAAGTAAAGAAAATGAGGCAATGCTTTTCAAATATTTGCTTACAGAACTGGCTGGAACATCTCAGTTTACCACCTCTGGGTGGCCTGAAAATATCCCGTCAGCATTAGTTTTTATATGTTGACATTAAAATATAGAAAGGCTAAATATGTGCATGTTTGGGAACCCCTTGAAATCATGGGGGGGAAAAGCAGAGATTAATTTTGTCAGAGAATCTTTAAAACCTTTAATACACCCCAGTTTACTGCACTTTGAATTCTTGTCAGTCTGGGAATTTTCTTTCAGTTTCAAATGATTTTTGTCTTTGCACAATGTTATCTCCTATATTCACTTCATTCTGAATCCATCTGCACACAATACTCATCTTTTCAAGCATTTTTATCTTGTAGTTTTCTGCTATAGAACTTAAGATGATCACTCTTAGAAATTAATCCCAGATGCCTAATTAAGCAGTATGTGATCAGCACATAAACCAGGGTAAGATCTATGTTTAAGTTGTAGCAGACATTAATGCATTAGTGTCCAAAGTTAAGGTTAATTGCACTGTGTAGGAATGTACCATTCGAAGTGTCAGAAAAAGATACCTACTGATCTTTATGATATTTGCTCTATCGTAAGACTGACAGGACCACTCACTCGAAAGGTGCTTAGACTCCTGTCTCCCTTGGGAATCAATGGGGCCATAGATGCTTTTGTCAAACTTTTCACATTTCACGTCATTTTCACATCATAGATTGTGCTACAAGCTGTGTGTATTTTCTGCTGACAGTGATGCAGTTTGGCAAGGGGAAGTCGTGCTGCTATCGGTTTCTGACCAAAGGACAGCAGTGGATCTGGCTCCAGACCCATTACTACATCACCTACCACCAGTGGAACTCTAAGCCAGAGTTCATTGTGTGCACACACATGGTGGTAAGGTATGGAAAATCCTATCAACTGGTGGGCACATAAAGGACAGTAAGAGAAGGGCAGCCTCATGACTGCCAAAATTTTCTTTTAGAAAAATGATGTCTTTTATGTAACAAAAAAGAAGACTGAACTCTCTGAAGGGTATATGTTCATTATAGAAAAGTGATCAGACTAAACCTTACTTTATCCTAAGCTTGACTTGTCAATCAGGAGTTTAGGGGCAGATTAACTGTTGCATTTTTCCATTTTGTGCAAAAATAGGGAAAAGACAGATCCCTTAACTATTGTAATAATTAGTTAAGTTCTAATCCTTACATTGTTTTCTAAAGAGATGTGTAGAACCTTTCCAGTGAAGTTATAAAGTGGTTGTAGGCTGTGAACTTGACCTTTATATATACTTCTTTAATATTCCCCTTGACTTCAAGAAAACAGGAACAGAGCAAAAACTGAAAATTAAAAGTCTCTCAAATGTTATTCAGTAGCATCTGACTTAAGTGATTTTTCAGTTGTTCATTTAACCTGTAAAATGTTACAATAATTTGCTCCTCTATTTGCTTAAAGCACATTTTATGAAATATAACAATACCGTGTTGATACATACAATTATATTTTACATTCAGTTATGCAGATGTTCGGGTGGAGAGGAGACAGGAGATGGGCTTGGAAGAAGTGTCCTCAGAGGTTGTGTCCTCAGCACTAAAGGTACAAAGAGAAAAGTTTTTTTCATGAATATATGTAGTAATCACAACTAGTTCCTATGTTAACATCACTGAAGACTCTGGCATTGTCTTTCTGGGTGGATTCCCTGAACTTCAGAATTAATTGCTCACTTGAATAATTTTAAAGTAAATTGGATAAGCTCATGAAAGGATAAACCTGGAGATCAGTAACAGCCACAATTAAGTGGAACATGGGCAGGGGCAATGTGAGATATCTCCACCTTTCCTTGGCAAGGTACTACAGTTTAAAGATCATTTGGACATGTTCTGGCAATCAGCCTTCTTGGCTACATCTTGGTGATCTGCTGAGGGAAGAAAGAAAAGCTCCTCCTCGGTGCATGGCTGAGTGTCTCACAGAGGTTGCAGTTGCTGTCACATCCAACTGAACACAAAAGAAAGATTCAGAAAAACATCTGAAGGCACAAAATGACTATGGCAGTAGCTTGCTATTTATTTCCAACTCGGTGATAACTCTTTGCAAAATGCTTTAGTGAGATGCTATTTGGAAGGTACATTGACACCCGTGCCCAGGTCTTCTGCTGGCCTACCTGGGATTAGTTCTGCTCAAGTCATTTTAGGCCAGCCAAAGAACTGAGCGCACAACCATTACTAGATGCATTTCAAAATGTTTTCACCCTGACAGATGCAATAGCTATTCCTGTTTGTTTGTTTTAGGACAGTGGCGCCAGCTTGGATCCTGAACAGCACTTTAATGCACTTGATATTGGTGCCTCAATCCTCAGCGCTAGTCGGACACCCTCAGTATCATCCAGGAGCTCACCAAAATCTTCCCACACACCCAAGTCCGACCCAGCATGTGAGTGGCATTCTTGGGTTACTGCATTATTTTTAATTTAGCCAAGTTACAGAATGTGTGTCTATGTACCACAGCTGCTAATTTAACACTTATTTATGAGGTATCGATGATATGTGTTTGTCACTGACAATGAAGTACATAATCTCAAATGGTAACATACAAGAGGGAAGGTTCTAGCGCAACCACCCATACACTGGAAAATGGGCAGCGGGACTAGCCATGAGACCCGCTGTTTGGATCTATCACAAAAATGAGGACTTCTCTCTTTAGATTTGAGGGCATCAGTATAAGCAATACGAGGCCCCTCTAGACTTACATGAGTAATAACAGCCTGTGGGTGATTCTCTTCTGGCCAAGATTCAGGATGCTCCAGCCGAGCCTTGGGCAGACCTTATACACTCCTCCTGCTCCCTGGTCTGGAAGAAAAGCCAACGAGCTAACCTAAATTTATAGTTATTTGGCCCATATGAAGGGAGTTCCAGCTGGTTTAGAACAGCTCTTGTGTCCTTTTGCTCCATTCATTGGAGCACAGAATCATAATCTGTCTCATTTACTTTTATCTTTGCCCAGGCCCTCCTTATCAGTTTAATTTTACTGCCATTGAAGTCAACAAGAACAGCCTTGACTCCCGCTGGAATTTAGCCAGCCCATAATCATTTCTAGCTAGGTCTCGTTGTAATTCCCACTTCAAACGGGGATGATTTCCAGTGTGTGAGAACTCACTGGTACTTTTCTTGCAGCTACACCAACAAAGCTGATTGCAGAGTCTAACACTCCCCTGCCAAGAACACCGAGCACGCAGCAGGATTTATCTGTACATAGACTCAGTCAACCTACTACTCTTCAGGTAACTTTACAAAAAGTCATCAAAATAGGCAGACGGTATAAAGCCTGTGCCACATACGCAGCTTAGCAAATAAAAATGACTTACATAAAAGCCATGGCATTAGAAGAAACCTAAAATTTAAAGGGGCCAAACTTACAAATAAAGTTTTGTTTTGTTCTGTTTTTAACCTAGGTTTCTTTGCCTTCTCAGCCTCCATGTGAGCTTCTCCCACAGCAGTTGCTGCCTCAAGCAACTCTGCAAAATCAGCCTGCACCTCTGGCACAGGTTAGTTGGGGATTTGGAAGTGGAATAGGTCACTTGCCTATCTCCTGACACTTTCTCCTTTCATCTAGTAAATAAATTAATTAATAGGGTCCAGGTCTTTTGGGGCTTTTAGGTTATCTCCTTAGTAGCTAATATCTCCAAACGTACCAGCTCTCAAACGCTTAAAATATTGTGGGAAAGTAATCTGAATTGTACACTTCTGTGTTTAAACATGTAACTGCATACAGGCATTCAGAGAAGAAGCCCAGGTACATGTAGGCTCAGGTGCACACACACATCTATTTCACAGGAGGACAAAAAACAGATGGAAAAAGAGTTTTCAACTTCACTTCTACAGAATCAGGTCCCATCAAAATCAAGGTCACAATGAGAATTAAAAACAAACCAAAAAACTAACAAAGACCCAGTCCTCCTAAAAACACCTGTTTGTCTGTGCTGATGCAGAACTAACCAGCAGTAAGGGACAACCAAGTTCAACAAATCCTGTTTTGTGAGTGTCCCAGTAATGGTGAGGATGCTGCTAGAGATGAATTCCTCCAGTGAAATCTATTAGCCCATATCTCAAAAGTGGGTGATGGCCCAAAAAGACACCTCAGTCTTTCATTTGCAGTGGATTTTGAAGGAACAAATTTGAGTACCATGTTCCCATCAGATTGTTTCTCTCCTGTGGTCATGCTGTGATGATACACCCCATCATCCACTGATTTTAGAAATGACAGAGTAGTCCTGGACCTAAGCTGCTTCTACTATTGGTACCCTGTACTCCCTCACAAGATCCCAGAGTTTCTTCGTGTAGCATATAAAACATAGAAAGTCCTGAGGATCCCTGCTTTAAAATAACAAATTCTCATTTATCTTCTATGTTTAATATTCTTTTCACGACTCCACTCCAGCATGCAGTGAAGAAACAGCATATCAATTATCTGCTCTGAGCATTCATTTTCTTTTACAGATATTTCTCTCCGTTATTCATTAATGCACTTCCAAACATCATTTAGTTTATTTATTATAAACCCGTGTGGGTTTTGTTTGATTTTTTTCTACCTCCTTTTCTTCTCCATCAAAGCTCTTTGTGAAGAGATGCTTTCCAGTCATTTACCGAGAGCCTTGCTGCCTCGTCCCTTCCCAGTAAAATGCTTTTACTGGCACACCAGCTCCATTTCTTCTCCGCCAAATCAGAGCGCCGTCCAGTCGCATGGCCACTAGTTAAGCCTCTTTGGGCTGGCTAAATCTCGGTGAAAGGAAAAGGGCTGACTCGAGTCTGTCTACACAGGCAGCCCTCTTCTCGACTGGCAGCAAAGTCACAACAATGCTCCTACCAAAGCTCAAGATGGAGCTTCCCTTGATGTGGAGCCGGGAAATAGCACCAGGACGTTGCAGCTCAGGTTGCTGAGGCTCACACCCCATAGCGATACTCCTGGGAAAGGCAGCAATTCTCCACAGACTTGGGTGATTTTCATAAACTATTAATTGCTTTCTTCAATTGCTTACCTCCCACCTTAAAATAATAAACAAGTCAGCCTACAGCAAGGTAATCCATTATTTAAAAGACAAGGTGCCTGCAGCGCTAAGCGAATGAGTGACGAAACCCAGGTACGCGTGCTTCCCACCACGAACATTTCCTCAGTTTCCTAGTTGACCATTTTGCAGCAGTTTAGCAGCAGAACACACGCTCATCACTTTTAGAAATAGCGTGGCCGCACGCCCTGCTGCCAGCCCACGAGGAGGAGCTGCGCAGGTTGCTCCCCGCTGCCTTTCTGCTGCTCGCCCTCAGCTGAAGGTGACCGATGGTGGGAGCTGAAAGGCAGTGTGCTGAGCCTGGCCACGCAGGGCCCCGGCACTCTGACGGGCGTCCTCGTGGCTAACATTCGGCTACGGGGCGGCAGCAGGGGGGAAGGACATTTTAAGTGGCCACGACCGCATCTGCAGCGAGCAGCTAGCTCCCGCCTCAGGCGCCATCTGCTTGAACTTTGATTAGTTTTATTTCGAGCAAAGGCTGCGATGGTTTTGTCTCCGCCAAAATGCGGTTTTAGCTTCTGCTTTGCTTGTCTGAATGAACAGACAGCACAGTACTAGATGTTGCCTGAATGTAAATGGTTTACTTTAAACCAAGTGCTCCCTATTAGAATATTTGTTTGTTTGCCTTCCTCATTGTGATAAATTAAAATCCCCTACAACACAGCGGATGTTGATGACTGAATAATAATTAGCACTAATAATCCGTTTGGGATTGCGCAGGTGTTATTCAGAAGACAGAAAGAACGAACAAGTTGTTCGGTGAGCTGCAAAACTAATGAAGCCTGGTTTCCCAGGGGCTGCGCCTTGCAAGGCTGGTGCACGGACCCAGCCTTTCCCACAGGAGGAAGGGACAAGTGGATCCCTCTCTCCTTTGCTCAGCTAAAGCTTTCATGAAATTACAGCAACCTCGTATTTTTGAGACTCTCACAACTGTGTTGCATGCCTCTAGCATTGGCCAAAAGGATGGAAAGTTGGAAGGTAGGCAGAAATGAAAGGTTCAAAGGAAACCAAGCTAAAAAATAAATGGGGTCTCTTTTCTTTACCCAGCTACCTATTGTCATGAAACTTGTAGGAACAGAATGTCTTTGAGGTGTCCATCTTTTTGTTCATCACATCTGAAATGGGGGACCATCCCGACAGACACAGGGGCCATAGGTGCCCTCCCCTGGCTGCAGCCCCCCAGCACCTAGAGAGAGGGAGTAACCCTGGCGCCCTGGGGTGGCACCCGGTGGAGAGAAACGCACCTCCTCGGCCATGGTCCAGCTGGCCTCTTTCAGACGTCCATGCTGGCAGAGAGGAGTCACAGCTGGTCCACACAGACCACACCACCACCACAGAAGTGCTGGTCCCTCTCCCTGCGCTGTACAGCCTGTCTGGGTGGTCAGCACCGGTGCATCGAGCCCGTCCCTACCAGAACATCTGCTGACAGGATCCCAAAAGCATCACTTTTTTTTTTTTTTTTAAGAAACCAGACTAAAATTACTGCTGTGGGTTTTTTTTGTCTGCATTAACAAACCTTGATTAAACTGGTGTAATTATAGATATCTCACAGGTTTAGTCTGCCATGTTTGACTGTATCTGGAAAGCTGGCACTTTTCTGTGTATAACACGCACTTTTCTGAGGATTCTATGGACGTTTGTAAACACCCAAGTGAGATGAAGAGCAACTTCATCTGAGGCCAATGGCAGAGTTAAAGCTGTGCAGTGTTTTCTGTGAAACATTTTGAGTTAAGCTCTTTTAATTTATGATACAATTACAGATTTCTCCCCTAATTAGTAGAGCGGTTAATGATCTTGAGATAAATACTCTCTGATGCAGGTCAATTGCTGTTAGTGTCTCATTGTACAAAAACAATGGAAGCTCTGTAATCACAGGAGTCACAGCTAGAGTTATCAAGAAATTTGGGGATTAGAGTGGGAAAGGGAAAAAAGCAAAAGAGAAAGTTCCTTGTCTTCTTCCATAATGGCTCTCACTCTAGTAGACCAGCTAATTGTTGTTGTTAAGTGTATTAATACAAAAAGCACATGAAAAAGAGAACAAAAAGACACTACTAGATGAATATGCTAAATATAAGAAGGTGCTGAAAAAAAATTAAGGAATAATAATTTAAAATCAACAGCAATATATTTCTGCATGCAACTTTGCAAAGCAAACCCAATTCAAAACTAAGGCCTGCAAGTGGATTTTGTTTCTTATTGAAGTATAAAATTATTATAAAATTATCTGTTATAAAATTCCTTACATTTTTTAATTGAAGAAAATCGGGTTCCTTTCCCAAAGTGTCTTCAAGGAGTTCGCACGTTAATCAAAGTCTGCCATCAGCAAGCCAGGCAGTTAAAATTAAGCTTTTGGCTAAAACTGGTTTTAATTCCTTTCTGATAAGGACCCTTTTAAAGACTTGAGTAGTCCTCACTAACAGAGTTCATATAGAGAGAATTAGGTTGCAAGACTCGGCTTTTTAAGAAATCCTGTACAGACCCAAGTTAAAGCAGGACTTACCTGCATCTCATCTAAGCAAGCCATAGCGTCATTCCACTCCTAAAATCAGCGTACCTGGGACTCTTCAGAAACACGGACTCAGGCTACAACAAGCAGCACCGGACGCTCCTTTGAGTCACTTGTCCTTGTTCCCAAACATCAGAGGTTTCCACTCATCCATTCCTCGCGTTAATACTTTATACATGGACTAGAAAGAGAGAGACCCTGCTCTGACTTCTCCCCTTTAACACCAATTAGAAGTAACACTAACTTCCCTTCAGGAGCTTTGACACCATTTTTCTGCTCTGGGGGAGGAGAGAGTTGCAGACGACAGCGCTGCTGTTTGAAGGCAAAAGCGCCGTGGATCACGGTGCCGGAGGCCAAGTGCTCACATTATCTCCTCGGGCAGACGGTGCAAGCTGCGAGCACTAGCAGATGCCTTTGCCATCAAAGTGGGCTCTGAGGGCCTCTGCCAGCAGGAACTGCACCGGCCACCTTAGCAGCCCTCTTCCCCCTAAGCAGGGCTGGCCACAAAACTCAAGCAAACTCTTTGAGTGGTGACCTCCCAGATTGTGCGGGGAAAGCCGCCCTCCACCTGGTAAATAGAAATAACTCCTCTGAAGTTCTCCTCTTTTCTCACCTAAAGGCCATTTACATAGAGATTTCAGCTTCGCTGGAGGGAATGTGAAGGTATTTCCCATCCTTAGCTTGTGTAAGGCAAAGCAGTTAGCTGATACAAATCTGACCTGTCACATTTAGACTTCTCTAAGTAGCCAAAAATTTCATTTAACTGTACAGTGTTGCTAGCACCAGAGCTCTCCTTAATTCCCTTTTTGTTGCCATTTTTGTTTTCCTATTAAAAAGCCAGAAATGGTGTAAGCAAGTGCACCTCCATGGAGCTGGAAGGCTTCAGCAGCGTGCATCGGTTCACCCACCAGCACAGAGCCACTGGAACAACCACAGGAACAGGGCACCATTTTCAAGTCACAGCAAAGTTATTATTTTTCTTTTGCTTGGACGCTCACAGCACCACATGTTTTCAGAGAGGTCTTGGATGCCTTGATTACAGAAAAGCTTACAGATTTTTTGAAGTGTTTTTTTTCCAAAGACTGTTTTTTACTTTTGGAATATGAGCTCATGCAAAGCAACTATTCCAAAGCCTATTAAAGTAATAATTAACTTTGGTGGACTTTGAATCATACCCAAAAACACCAAATAAAACTAGGAATTTATTGTCGTGTTAGTCCCCTCCGTGCTTATTGAATGATTCCACTTTGTGGCAAGTATTGCTGCTACTGGAGGTTGCACTTTCTTCTTGACCCTGAGTAGTGATCTCCATTTTATATTATTGTTTAGAATAGCCTTTCTCCCACTGAACTGAGCTATTCATTCTATGTCAGGTATAAAAATAACTTAATGAGTATTTCCTGTAGCTTGACTACTACTCAGCTGTAGAAATCTAGAAAATGTTTATTGTGGTCAGCTGTTGCGTGATGCTATAGGAAGTCATCAGCAGAAAAAGCCATTGCAGCACTGCTGTTTCTGTGTGGAAAAAGGAAAGCGTTAGTAAAACACATCCGGAATACACAGTTATGCCACGCTAAGGCTCCAAACTACAGGCTAATAAAAATAATGCACGCATTTGCCACCCAATTAAGATGCTCTTGATATTTTAAAGTAGCATACTCTCGAAAAGAGCCCTTCTGATAATTCCCTAACAGAACAGGGTCAGTTGTAAGCAGATCATTCTAACTGAGGCAATTTAATATATGTGCGTAAAATTGAAAATAGACAAGATTTATCTCTGCCTAGATGTTAGTATATTACAAACACGTCTTTTATTCCTTTGGCTGTGCTTTACAATCAAGAAACCAATAACTTCTTACAGAACAATGTTCTACTGAGGCCTATTTGTATTATAATGACTGATTTTTCCGTCTTCTTTTCAGTTCTCGGCACAGTTCAGTATGTTCCAGACCATCAAGGACCAGCTAGAGCAGCGGACCCGGATCCTGCAGGCCAACATCCGGTGGCAGCAGGAGGAGCTCCAGAAGATACAGGAGCAGCTCTGCCTGGTCCAGGACTCCAGCGTACAGGTGCGTTACTGCTGGGAGGGGCAGAGCGAAGCATCCTCTCTCGTGTGGCTGTTGATAGGGTTGGCAACTTAAAATTAGCTCCAGGGTCCAGGAAATCTGGACATGTGGAAAGCAGCTCATCTGAATGAGGATGTTGCCCTCGGAAAGCCTCTTGAGTAACCTATGTCAAGAAAGATTTAAGAGCTCTCTGGAAGAAGAGAAGGAAGAAATATCTCAGCCTTAGGAGGAGGAGAAGAATTTGGGTCATTTACAGTAGCATTTTAATACTTTATCTACTGAGTCTTCAGACTGAGCAGCTGTAGTAGAAAAATGTTCAAGTTCAGACTTGTCAATGATTATATCTCTGCAGTTCATTAGCTTCCATCCAGTCACTGCTTGTTTCATGTTGGCATCATTCGTGCTCAGTATCTCGTCCGTCCAGCTCTTCCTTAGCCAACAGCCCTCCTTCAGGCAGTGCTCATCTCTTTCATTTGCTCCCTGTTTTCCTGACCCTAGCCCAGTCTGGATACAGAGCACAAGAGATTAATTTCCTTGTCATGTTAAAACCCCCAAACCTCTGCTGATGTTCATTTGTTCACACCTGGGGGTGTCTGAATTTGTTCTTCACTGGACCAGCTTAAGCCTTTAGGGTGAAGCTGACTGAGCCTGCTCTTCTTCTGCCTTTGATACCTCCTACACAGAGCTAGAATTCACTAAGTACAGTATCTGCTTTTAATTCACCAAGTACAGTATCTGCTTTGTACTACCCCTTATGTCTACCAAAGCTCAGAAATAATAGCAAGTGCAGTTCAGTACGTTGCAGGTTTCACTTAATGACAAATGGACAAATCCTCCAGTTGTTTTATGGAAGTTTTCTAAATGTGGGGTGATTGCTGCTATGTTCCTCATAATTTAATAGTAAATGCCAGGTTAAATGACCCTTGCTAGCAATGTTGCATTGGGGACCCACTGTGAGTACTGTACTAACAAGATTTTTTTAGAAGACAAGCTCTGTCACAGAAATGAATGTCTCAAAGAACATTATAAGCACAGGATGAAAACCTGGGACCTGCTGAATTCAGCAGGAATTTCGCTCCCAACTTCAGTTTCACATATTAAAACAAATTGGGATTGTATGTTTAGGCAATTAAGGGATCAGTGAAGCCGAATTAGAAACTTTGCAACCTAAGTTGCTGCATGTGCACTGCTGTAAGACAGCACAGCAATGGTGCGTCCCAAACCCAGGACTCTCTGTTCCTGGTGCCATATAAGCATATAGGTAGACCACGTTTAACTTCAGTCCATTTCTTCTATTGGTTCTGCACTGACTTTGATTAATGGGAAGGGAAAGTCTCTCTGCAATTAACTAACTGGCCTTCAGTTCAGAATCATGTCATATGTCTGAAAGCTATTATTGTTATTATGAATATCAAGAGATGTGATATTCTCACTTCCTCTCTTTTTAATTGGGTGAAAACCATTACTTCCTCCTGGTGAAGTCTTCAATAGTCACATACACTCATCTTTTTTTTTTTTTTTTTTTTTTTTTGCATAATTCAGGCAAAAATAGAAGATCAGAGCACATTCTTACATGCAGGAAACGGATTTTATTTTTACATAGCTGTCTCCCATATGCACTAGGGTGCATTTAATAACCCAAAGACCGTGGGACAGATTCTCAGATACGCTCTTAGGGAGCTGTGGTGGTTTAACCCCAGCCAGCAACTAAGCACCATGCAGCCGCTCACTTACTCTCCCCTGGTGGGATGGGAGAGAGAATCAGAAGGGTAAAAGTGAGAAAACTCGTGGGTTGAGATAAAGACAGTTTAATAGGTAAAGCAGAAGCCACACACGCAAGCAAAGCAAAACAAGGAATTCATTCACCACTTCCCATCGGCAGGCAGGTGTTCAGCCATCTCCAGGAAAGCAGGGCTCCATCACACGTAATGGTGACTTGGGAAGACAAACACCATCACTCCAAATGTCCCTCCTTCCTCCTTCTTCCCCCAGCTTTATATGCTGAGCATGACGTCATATGGTATGGAATATCATTTGGTCAGTTGGGGTCAGCTGTCCCAGCTGTGTCCCCTCCCAGCTTCTTGTGCACCCCCAGCCTACTCGCTGGTGGGGTGGTGTGAGAAGCAGAAAAGGCCTTGACTCTGTGCAAGCACTGCTCAGCAGTAACTAAAACATCCCTGTATTATCAACACTGTTTTCAGCACAAATCCAAAACACAGCTCCATACCAGCTACTATAAAGAATATTAACTATCCCAGCCAAAACCAGCACAGGAGCTCAAGGAGAGAGAAGAGGAGGCCCAGTGGGTAAATGGCGGGTAGTTCTGTACTGCCCACCCCATACCAATTAGTAGCTCTGAGTTTTACACCATTTGGGTGATCCTCTCGCCCATGAAGACTGTACCAGGTTGGACCAAATATTTTCAGACCAGTACAAGTTCTCTGGTGTCAGTACTGACCGCTTCCCAGCTTACTGCAGATGCCGAACTGAGAGGCAGGGGGAATGGAGGGCAGCTCCGAAATGCAGGGGCTGCGTATCTGCCTGAAGGGGCAATGCTGTACGGGCAGGGTCATCCTCTGTAGTTCGGGTGCCTTTCAGGCTCCTCAGAGCAATCAAACAAGGTGATGAGATGCGAGCGATCACACTGACTCATGGCCAGGGCCTTTTCCTTCTCCCACTTTCTCTAGGTTAAAAAAAAAAAAAACACAAAGAAATTACTGTGCTGTTGCAGGGATAGAGTGAGACCAGGAATTCGCTTTGTCTTATTTGGCTGGGGGCAACTTAAAAGAAAGTCTCACGCTTTTGCATGCAGCACTTTTGTGACTCACAGGCAGCTAGGAGTAAACTGTTAAATCAGAAATCCAACCACGTGCTTCGCCGCACAGATTTCATCATTCAGAGCTGGATGTCTGCAGACATTGATCTGTGTCTATTATCAGAGCTACAAAGCATAGTAGCAAACAGGCTAGCATTACTATCAAGCACATTTCTAGTCTCTTTAATATTCCGTGTAGAAGAGCTGTAAGCATGGGGGAGTGCCGTAGGCTGTCTGAAAAGGGAGAAGTGTTCTCCAGTTTTCCCTCGTTAGCTGATTTATTAGCATATCTTCCCCACTGGTTCATTCCCTTCCACACAGAAGTGTACAGGTAGCTCTGCGGAGAATTAAGCCCCATTTCCATTTCCTTCAGAGATCTTCAAAACTGCAGTACAGCAGTCCACCAAGAAACACTTTCCCAATCGGACAGATGTTGAGCACAGTAGTCTGTGTTAGAAACTATTTCCAAGAGCCTTGTGCGATGAAAGATGAAACTAGCAGGAGGGTTGTGGGCCATGAACAAAAGTGTTCAAAACTCCATTTAATCCCTGTTACCGCTTTTCCTGACAAACGAAAGTATGAAGGACAGGAGCAGCAAGAGTAACCTCAGAAGTCTGAAGGATGCTGTGTCTGCTCCAGATTTGAACAGTCTAGCTAATGAATTGCAGATGGGGAGGAAGGCAGAAGGGCTGAGCCTGACCAGCCTGCAAGAACCACAAATGAGACCATCCACAGCCACCCATCATTTGCAAACCAGGCTCCCTTCGAAATCAGTGAATCTCAGCTTCCCAGTGCTGTGTTTCTCATCTTTCCGTATTTTACATAAAGAAAGAGTCTTGATGTCTGTAATGATGAGCCCGAAGGCTATAATCCCCTGATTATCCAAAGGACAGGTAGAGTCAAAGAGCTGTTTTCCTCACGATGTCTTGCCAATGTGCTTCATCCATTAGCTGTAGGGATCATCTATCTCGGAATGAGGGGGCAGCAGTGTCAGAGGGTCCCTCCCCTCCCTCGCTGCTTTGCTGCGTATGTTAACAAGCTGGCCAATTAAAAAATATTTGTAAGTTGCTTCACTGACCCTGCAGTCTGCAAAATCAAACATGAGACGTCATTAGAAGCAGTGCAGTTAGGGGGCTGCTAATTTATCTACTTGGATTTGCTCAGACTGGGAAAGATTTCATTCTTTATTAGGGGGTTTCTGTTGTTACTTAAACCTGCTGTATTTCAGTGTTTCAGGGGAATTCAGGCAGGACTATCACAAAAGAGGCACATTATGAAAAAACACCGTTAAGTTTTGTATAAATGAAGCATGTCCTTGCTTTTAGGCTTAACTAGCAGGTAGAAATTCCACGCTTCGATCCTCTCTCAGGTTAACTCTTGTTTTGATGAGGCATCTTGAGTCTTCTGGTTCTGCAGGGACAGGGGTTAAATGGCACCATCGCTTCCTGCCCTGAGCTCGTTTTTTCCAGGACATTTATGTTCAGACAGTAATAATACTGCTTTGGCCATTATAAAGCAACAGAGGGTCCCTAGGTATGAAACACTCAGAGACCTCTCAGGGTACAAACACATGAACAAACAAAATTGGTTTACTGGGATAAACTTGGTTGCAAGTCTATAGCGTGTTAGCTGCCAACCATTAACTGTGCACGTTCCTACCCAGTGGCACACTCTGGTAATTGCAAAGTAGGTTACTCTGCTTTCTTTCAAGGATAAGCTCCTTGGCCTTCATCTGGAAGTGAGGCATGCACACAGGCAGGTCCCTGCAAAGTAAGTTGTTCGCTGCAAGTTCACACCCTGCCTGACATTTGCATCGATAGATGTTGACTCTGCATTGGATGAACTTAGTATTTCTCCAGTGCTGTGCGGCACATACAGGGAGGACACTTAAGATAATCCTCCTAAAGGTCTCAATTTGCAGTGATCTGGCCAGTACCAGTGGGCTCGCACTCCCCATCGCATTTTTGAAACACATCACTTGCTTTACCTGTTCTGAATTTTATATCAAATGTTTTATATCAAATTTTATATCAATGGCAACCAGTTTCATTGCTAGAGCTAATCAAGTGAGTTCATTTGCTAAACATGTCTAAAGCTTAGCTTCTATATACAGAAAATAAACAAGAAAATGAATTTTCATAATTTCTGTCTTTGATTTATTCATAGTAAGACCTATTTACTTGGCAGAAGTTGCGAGACCATCTGTCTTTCTGCTATGTAATGGCTCCAAACTCAGTGAGCAGTGTTTTTAAAAGAAAACACTCAGAGCTAGTTTCAGACTGTCTGCAAGCAGCCTCAACTCTGTTACTTGACCCATTTATTTCTATCAGACATCTTTGAGATGCGGTTAGCCTACAGCACCTGAAACAAGCCGTTGCTTTAGGTCCATTAACATTTTCCTTAATTGCCCCCCTCTCCCAGCTGATTAATGTAAGCTTTGTCTGTACCTTTTTTCTGAGTAAAATCTTGGCACACAGAAATTCATTAAAAATTTATCATATTTAAATAAAAACTGTGTTTTAAAAGCTAGATAAATAAGTACAAACATGATGGATCAACCCATACTTATGGAAAGAAAAGCAATGCATTGTGCCTGTCCTTTGGAGAAAGGTATGGGTTTTTTCCAAGAAAAATTAGAGGGGACATGATAGTTTAGGGAATTGTTAATATAGCAATAAGCTGCAGAAAGGTGTACTAATTACTGGGCGTACCTCAGACGTACTGCTAGGCATGAGACTGATGGATGAATAATGAAGAGAATAATTGTGATTCTGATTTCGTTTAAACCCAAGTAGCTCCACTTAAATTAATGGAGTTCCACAGGTGTAGCAGTGGTGTGGAATCAGAATCAGATCCAAAAATGCCTTCAACTACATGGGATGCGTACCTCCGTACAGTCCTTAGTGACAAGAGGCTAGGTTTGAAATATTGCAAAGATAGCTTGTAGCATTAATAATTCATAGTTTTAAAAGATGCCTTTTCCCTCTGTACAGCTATAATAAAAGAAATAGCCCCTAGAAAAGCAAAAATTCCCAAGCCCTACAACCTTTAAAGAAGAAAGCCTCATCTTGCAATGCAAGAATGGAGAGTATATCATTTACAGAAACACAAAGAGAGGAGCTGCTAGCTCTTTTGCACAAGTCAAATGCATGGCACAGTTAGGAAGAACACCGGGTGACAGTTACCTGATGGGAAATCAGATAAATGACAGTGACTGTCTGTTTACACATCTTCTCAATGATAAGGACACGGCCATTCAACACGGAGAGCTCTGGCCTGACTGTGGCCTCATTAAAAACATTCGACAACCCAACTGTATGTAAGGTGTTGAATTTCCAGAGACAAATTCGAAAGCAGCCCTGAAAGGCAGGCTGATTTTGTTGAAAGGAGAAATGAAAGGACTGAAAAGACATGGAGTTACTCTCTTCTCTCTGGTCAGGATGCCCCAGAACGCAGTGAATGTCCAGGGAACTGCTCTTACAAGGGCTGTTCCTCCCCCACAGAGAGAGGACGTGTACCTTCAGGACATATTTTGCGAGTAATGAGTGCACTTGCAGAAAAGAAATTAAGAAACTGGAAACAGCAGAACTGTTAATGTAGGAAAGATAGGTGATTTCCAACTAACAGTAAAGGCATAGTGAATCCAGAACGTGATAACTTTTAGAATATATCTTTGGATTTAATTCTGTCACCTTCATTATCCGAGACAGCTGGGCTATGTAAATAAACCCTCCCCCCTTCTTTTCCAGATGTTCCTACAGCAGCCGACGGTGTCCCTGAGCTTTAGCAATACTCAGCAGCCAGAGCCACAACAGCTACAGCAGAGGTCGGGGGCCATTTCTCAGCAGCAGCTTGTCCCCAGTCCTCAACTTCAAGGGCAAATTGCATCTTCGCAAACAGCGAACCAGCAAGCACTGAGAGAAGCAAGCGTGATATCCAGCCAGGTAATCATTTCTTTGAATAGAGAAGCATTTATATGGAAAGAAGACACCGAGCTGTTATTAAGCAAGCAAGTAAAATCATGTCAGTCCTGCAAGTGTGCCTTTGCCTTTCCTTCCCTATTCTCCTACATAAAGGCAGCCTATATAAAGGGTCTCCCTACAGCATTTACTTTAGCTTAAATCCCTTTTTTAAGACGTCAGCCAGGAGAGTTACTTGAGCAGCTGCTTCAGCTTGAAATCTGAGCAGGGGGGCATGCAAAAGGTGTGGATGACTTACTGTTCTTCAGCTGATCCTGAAAGAAACCTGACCAACCACACTGGAAACTAGCAATACTGGTGTCTCAAAATAAGCTTTACCCCTGCTTGCTCCCTGAATCCAGTCGGATGCCACCAACACAACAAGGCCTGTCTCCTGTGGTGGCACACAGTTGGATACATTGAGATTTGTGTCAGACCCCCAGGTTGTGAGTGTAACAGGCTCCTGCACGGGGAAATAAAGCTCAGCCTCAGTTAGTAGTAACCAAGTTCTGCGAAAGCTAGTAGGTTTGGCACAGGATTTTTTTTTTTTCTTATTGCTGGTTTCTCAGCATCTCCAGCTCTTCCACCTACCTGTTGTACCTCCCTTCACAGAAAACTTAGCTCCTATTTCTGCTACCTGAGTGTGCGGCAAACGTAGCTGCATCGTTATCTTCAGACCCTCAGCTGTAGCTTTTAACCTCCTACATACCCGTATTACAATGACACCATTCAAATAAAAAGTGTATCCGTATTAGAAATAGAAAAAACCCACCATTTTTTCTTTAATAAGGTTTATTCCCCTCATTGGGCTTTTACGGCAGTGCTAATCACACCTAACTTTGCTCGTGTCTTCATGGGGTGTCGTTTGTCTCCTCAACGGCACGACCGGGGGCGGCTTTGCTTTCACAGCGCTCTGGTCCCAAGGGTTTTGCAGGCCGGCAGAACAAAGCGTGGGGCAGCAGCGGGTAAGAAAGCCGCGGCAGGCTAGAGGAACGCTGTCGTTTCTCGTACCCTGACGGCAGCCGGGCGGACGCACCGCCAGGTATTAACGGCGACTGCTCCCCCGACGCACCGTCACGGTCCTTGTCTTTAGGCCTTCTCCACGCAGCCGTCACGGCCGTGCTCGAGTTTCGCGCTCTCTCCCCCTCTCTTCCAGGGCCCGAAGGCGGCGAGGAGCGCGGAGCTGGCGACGGGCGGCGGCCGCCCCCCCGCGGCGCGCCCCCGCCCTTCGCCGCAGCCCCCGCCGGCGGCGGCACCGCGGCGCCCCCTGCCGGCCCGCCCGCCCCCGGCTGCAGCCACGACCAGCAGCTCAGGTACGGCCCGACCCTGCCCGGCCGGGGGGGGGCGATGCAGAGCCAGGCCTGCCCGCCCGCCCGGCCTAGGCCTTAGCCCCAGCCGCTGCGCATGAAGACCCCAACCACCTCCTCTGGCCTCCCAGCCCCGGGGTGGTGGGATGTCTCCGCTTTTCCTTCACTGTCTCAGGCTCCCCTGGGTGGGCGGTGGAGGATCCGCCTTGGCATTCAGCTAGGCACGTCAACCAAAAAAATTACATTCGGGTACTCAGAAAGCTCAAATATGAGCCATTCCCACCAGCAGGAGCAAAAGAGATTTCACTCCCGTGAAATCCTAGCGCCCAGCCTCTCAGCAAGGCAGCCATGTTACCAGAGAGGGCACGCGCTGCCCCAATCTCCACCTCACAGCGCCCAGGATGCGCCTGCCACAGCCAGGAGCTGAGGTTAGATCTCCTAACACTCAGCCTTGTGCCGCGGCTACGAAAGCGTCCTGTTTCTGTTTCCAAAATGTGGGATTTGTGTGGTCCTTCTGTTACAGCAATGTCGCTTTTTCTTTTTTCCATGCGCCAGGCTGTTGCTCAGCCAGCCTATTCAGCCCATGATGCCTGGGTCCTGTAATGCAAGACACCCTTCAGACCTCAGCGTGGCGGGATCCCAGGCTAAGTATGTGACTTGTCCAAGATAAAACATCAAAGTTGCTTTTGAGGGGAAACAGCCTTCTTTAGTAAGATGACGAAGTAGTTATAAATAGCGGGAACAGGTTATTGTGCTGAGCCTGCCTTCCAGTGTCAGGGTCAGCCTTACCCTGCCTGGTCACATCAGGAAGGACGACAGAGAGAAACACAACGTGCCAGCGCCGTTTTAACAAGCCAAGGCTGGGGGAATTTTTCTCCCTCACATGATGCTTGCTTCAGCGCTGGAACTTCTGACCCACCAAAGTAAATGTGAGAGAGAAAGTCAGCACTGGCCCAGTTGAAATAACCGGCTCCAAGAAATCCCCTGCTCTCTGGGCACTGAGACGCTGGTGTAACGTCAGTGGAGCTATGCCTCATCTACACCAGCAGAACTGAAAGAACCAACAGGCCCCTGCGCCTGAGCGCTCTCAGAAAAGCTGCTGAACAAACCACCTCAGTTGTCTGTCTCCTCAAAACTCAGATGAAGGAAACAGAAAACATCGGTCAGAATACGCCTTTTTTTTCCCCTTAGCTGTTTTTGGTCACTGTACTTAATTGTGAACTGCTAAAATAACAGGCAACTGTTTGCACATCATTACTTTAAAAGTAATTCTGTATGTTACCTCAGGAATGTAGGTACTCAGTACTTCTTTTTTTAAACATCACTATTGCTGTTTCAGATTATCTTGAGTTAAATTTGTCAACTTTAAATATACAGCATTTTAGATGTGCTTTTAAGCATCTAAATAAGAGAGGCCTGATTTGCAACAATACATCTCCCAGTTCATGCAGACTTCCTGACTCACGGGACCCTTTTTTAGGAGCTCACATCCTAGTACAAGTACCCAAACTGTAGCATTTCTGACTAACCCCTAATGTGGAACAGCTGCTGAGCAAACACACGCCACACCATGATCTCATCACCCATTACAGCATAAACAGAATTAGGCTGGGTTGGCAATAGCTCCATCGTGGTTTTGCCCACAGCCTTCCACAAAACAACACGTATTTAAGTTTTGCTATGCAAAAGCAGACTGGCAAGAGGAGCCGAGTATTTTGTTTCTGTCCCATCCCTTGCTCCAGAGGACTTCTAGAGGCTTCTTCTGTTCCTACAATGTGGCTCACAGCGATGGGAACTGCTGACCATACTTGGCAATATGTATACGAGCAGCTTAAGAAGTAATCAACCCTAGCCATCTTTCTGCAAGAGATTACCACCCCACAGGCAGTCGCAGGGGAGCACAGGCAGCAGAACGGGAGGTGTATTTACTTCTCTCTTGCTGCAGTTCAGAGCTCAGCATATTAATACAGAATCAACGGCCATTTGGTTTAATGAGCCTGGGATGTGAATGCTGCAGCTGAAGAGAAGACATGCATAAACCAGAATCTTTAATGAATCTAAAATGTGGTCTGGATTTTGAGGTGAGATGTATTCTGCCCTCCAAGTCCAGCTCATGCACAGAGTAAGGGAAAACAGTGCTGCCAACAGTGCCGTCATTCATAGTAGCATGTCCCGTGCACTGGAATCCTTTATTAGGAATTATTTATGAAGACTAGGGACTTCCGACCCTATCCTAAGAGAAGACCTTTGCTTCCAACAGTTTGTTCTTGATTGTTTTGCTTCTTTCTTCCACAGGTATTCTCAAACCCAACAAATGTTTCAAAGTTTGGAAGTGCAGACTTCCAGCAGCAGCTCTCCAATCGTACTGATGGGACAAGCAGTGTTAAACCAAGGGTTTGCCACTACACCTCCTTCCCAGCCATCCTCTCTGCCACCTATGCAACTCCAGCACCAACAGCATCAGCAACAACGCTACCTGCAGGTAGGGCCGGACAAAGAGGATGATGTATAAAATGTACACGCAGAGTAATAAGGCCAATGGGCTGTGCAAACAGGGCCCCAGGTTTCAGCAGGAGCCTGATCATGGCAGAGATGGCCATTTTAGAGATACTGAAATGTGCGAGACACTGATACAGTGCCGTGTACCCTTCCAGTATAACAATTGAGCAGTGAGAAGTCAGAATATTTAAAAGGAAATTAGTAATTCTGTACATTGGAAACATAACCAGATTATCCTGCATATATTTAAAGTGTATTTCTACATGGAGAAAATTGCTGCCTTAGGATTTATTCTGTACTCTTTATTCAGTATAAAATTTGCTTAGTTTACAAGTCAAAAGATGATTTTTAATTACCTGCATCGACATAAAATGAGATCTGGAGCAGATATCTGGATCCCTTCAGTAAATTAACATATTTTCTCAACTCCACAAGGCAAAGAAGATAAACTGGAGCACATTGCCTCGAAGAACCAGGTGATCTGAAGATGTAAAAATACTTATTTTTTGACCTAATTCAACACATACTAAAGTAAAGGGGAAGGGGGGAAATGAGGTGTCTCTGTATTAACTCAAAAGGAGCTGAACTGAGTCTATAAAACCTGATCACATATCCACTGGCATCATTGAAAGAGTATCTTCAACCTCAAATGATTAAACTCTTGTTATTGAAATTAAATCCTTATCATAGCTGAGAATTAATGAAAAAACTATGGCAGATATCATTACCAACAAAAGCATCTGCAAAATTCGTATCAACTTCACCACTGCAAGGTCACACCCTACTGTAAACTCACAAAAAGGAAGGGCTAGAAGGGACACCATGAGGTACACTAGGATCCCCTGTTTCATTTCTGTTTCATTTCTATCATCCATCTGTGTCATTTCTGACATGTTCGCCCACCCTGTTCCTAAACAGGCTTTTCAGGATAACCCACAAATCCCAGGCAGTGCGTTCCCATTAGAAAACCTTTCTCAAAGCCTAATTGTAATGTTCTTTGTTGCAATTTATGTCCATTCTTTCTAGCATTAGGTAAGCTAACCCCATGCCAAACAGCCCCAGAAATAAAAGCCAGCAAACTAGTAGTATTTTTAAGCACCCTGTACATTGAGGACGAAGAGCTTTAACATGTGAAAGAATCAAACACCATGATGAATTTTGTTTTATCTGTAGGTGCAAACACCAAGTTCTTTGCACAATGAGCAACCTGATTCTTTGCTCCTGCCATCTTACTCGCCACAGCAAGGAAATATGGGGTATCATCAGACACAGCAGCAGCAGCAGCAGCAACTAACGTCAAGAAGAAGCAATAGCTTATCAGAATCATCAAATTTACCACAGCCACTGCGATAGAGTCCCACCAGCACAATCAATGCACGATTAGCTTTAACCAATGGGCACATGGGGCAGAAGAGAATGACTTTGTACTTACTGTTTTGACTTTTGCACAAGCATTTCTTTCAAAGCTCTATGACGGAAGTGCGCCACAGAGTGCAGACTGCCACAGACAGTGCATTTATGGCATGCTGGATTCAGTTTGCGCTGTCTCGTGAGCACAGTATGTACTGACAGAGCAAAATAAAAAGGAACGCTATCCTGTGCAGCCTCCATCATCAATGGGTGCACGGGAGGAGGCGTTCAATCTTGGTGTGTCACTTTGAAAGCTATCTGGCAATTCCAAAAGACTGTCGACAGACTCATGAGGTACTTGGCCTTCACTGTTTCAGTTCTTCTTTTGTGTATGAAAAGCACTGCGTCAAAGGTCTATTGAGGAGAGAACAAAAGATTATTTTTATTATGATTATTGTTATTATTTTGCACAACTGCACAGAGGACAAAACCTAGGCACTTTCTGTAAAGAGAAGTTTGTTTCCTTATTCTTGGGGCCAAATTAGCACATCCAATGGAGGAGAAAGCCCAGTCATTGGTGAAGATGGTCTACAGCTCATAACCCTTGATTTAGAATCTGAAAAGTATTATGCAGCTTACCCTAACTGTTCTTCATTACTGAAAACCAAACAAACAAAAAAAACCCCACAAACCACACTGGACTGTTTTCTATTATGAATTGTGATTGCAAAGGAGAACTCAAATTGTAAGCACAATCATGCAACTCTCCAATAGTACAACATGGATCCTTCTTCAACCTAAACTCACCCGCTGCAAGTCTCTGAGAAATATGCACTGTGTTTTGGCCCACTGACTCGGGATGCTGCAGACTATTACATATCTCTTTCATTATAACATTTAGGATTGAATTTTCCTTTGGGGGGAAAAAAAAGAAATGCACTTTTCGCTTTTTTTGTATGTTTTCTGTTGATATGTTTCTAAGAAAGATTTTATGTAATTATTAAATAAAAAGTAGTGTATTGTACAGCTGTTGTAATAATGACCTATTTCTATATAAAATAAAATTATATGGAATTATGTGGAAATTATTTTGTATATGAAATATCAACTCATTTCACAAGTATAAAGATTGTGCTTGTGCTTTTTTGTGAGTGGATATTTTGTAATAAACTAATGAATTAGAAATGTTTTTGTGAGGGGAACTACTGTTTCATGCTATATACAACTCAAACTATTATTTTTTTCCATTTAATGATGGACAGTTGTCTTTATTTGTAGAATAAAATAAAATAGCCAAAAGGCTTTATTGCAGGACTTGCACACATTTTCCTGTGGCTGTTCAACTATGTGATTCACTTCAGTTTTTTAATATTAGCTGTAGCCTTGCACGGTGTTTGGCACTCAGTTAGCAAAAACAAGTATTATCCTATGGGATCTTTGTCATGGCATAGAAAACAAGAATGATAGCTCAGGAAGTTATATTAGCTGCTAGCCAAGACAGCTCGTTTTAAGCTCCTTTAAAACTTTAAAGACCTCAGGCAGCTCTGTACTTCCAACCAAAGAGTTTTAGATCAGGACAAAACAGATGGTTTAAAGAATGGTTTGATCCAGCACATACCAGGGCTTTGACCCATGTTCAGCTTCAGTGTTTTAAGACATCGCTGTCCTGAGTTTCGTGATACATCTCTGCTGGAACTGCTACCATGCCCACACTGTGAACAGTCTAGTTTCCACTTTGGCATCCTTGTGCAGACTCTCTTTCACGTTAAATTCAAATTGCCTACAGGATGGAGCAGCCAAGGTACAGGTCTGCTTTCCCTCTGCTGCAGGAGCAGCAACCTGCAACACAGAATGAGGTGGGTAACTGAGCATAGTAATGTTTTCATTCACTGTGGCAAGACTGAAAGGGGATGGCCCTCAGGGCAGCTTGCAGCCGCCTGAGCCAGCGTTAGCTTCAAGAGAGTGCAGACCATGCTGCCCTTCCCACCCCTTCAGTACCAAGGATTACATCACCAGGGCCCACATGTTCAGCTCTGGTTTCTAGCCCATAGAGGAACAATGGAGATGATTGGGCTGGGAGCTGGAAATGGTAAAAGCAAACTTTCTGAGAAATGAAAAAGGTTCATTTGCCCCAAGTTCTGAAAAAGCTAAAAATCTTCTGAAGGAAACTCACTGGCAAAATGACCCTGCTGCTTCCACAGCAAGACTGGCTGGCAGCACTGATTGGTGCACGTGTATTTCAGTCCATACAATCCCTTTGTTTTACTTCTTTGAAGGAAGATGAGGGAATCAAGTATCTGGTCTCTAAAAAGTGTTCAGAGATCAGATCTGGTCTCTAAGACAGTGTTTTTACTGCTAGCGTCAGGTACTGGTCTGAGTTAGCCTGCTCATCTCTTTAAATTCTTGCATTCAGTGAAGCAAGAGTGACCCCACCAGATGAAGATTAAAAAGCTAAACCCTAAGGTGCTTTCACTTAATGTCTGAAGGAACCCCTCTCTTTCCATTAACTATAGACAAACCTAAGCGAAGGCCAGTTGGCTAAGTTAGAGGCTAACTTCATAAATTCTACCCACTCCTGTAAGGGCTTATTCTGGGAAAGAAGAGGAGAAATCTGTACGCCAAAAAGTTCATGCAGGAAAGAGGTAATGAAGGAACATGAGCACCTCAGAGGAAATACCTGTGGAAGCAGCACTTGATGGATGTCAGCTACTACGATGGAAGTCACAGGAAGAGAAAATTCCTTTAAGAATTCATTTTACTCTCAGGGATAGTTATAACACATGCACATCTCCCTTGATTGCCACTGGGCATGTCCAAACCAAGCTCAGCCTCGGAGCAAACACTTATCTTTCTAAAAACAGCAGTACTGTAAGTTGTTAACAGGGAGAAGCTGTAAATAGGGTGGGGTTGCCTTCTAATAAGCTGGCTTACTATATTGTTTGGAAGGATACAGCACACTTGCAAGAACAGATTTACATCAATACCTGGTTTCTCATGCTCCGTCTCATTTCTACCCTGTACACACATTCTGGTTTTGGATTACTGCACTTGTTCCCTGTTGCACACACAAAGCAATGCCAGTCCTCTTCATAGAGCTGGGCTGTTGTTCTAGTTCATTATCGCCGAGATCCGGCTCGTCCCAACATGACCACTCAGCTTGCGTCATTTGTCTAGGCAGGTGGCCAGGCAGGGCGGCTACCGCAGACCACTGCCCCACGCCGGGATACCGGTCTCAGGAACAGGAGCTGCAGATCTGAACGGGGCAGTCTGCCTGCCCGAAGCACAACCACCCCCCAAGCCGAGGTCCCCACACAACGCGCCGCCTAAAAGAGAGATTCCTAAGTAGGGGGCAGGGAGGCGGGCCGCTCCCTCACTCCGTTCGCGAACCCTGCCGCCGGGCTTCGGCTCGAGGCTGCGCCAGAAGCAACTCCCGGGTCGGGAGAGCCGGGGGCCGCTCCCTCCGGGGTCAGCAGCCCCCCCCCCCCCCCGGGGGAAGGAGCCGCAGGGCCCCGCCCGCCCCCTCACCGCTCGCCGGTACCGGCAGGCAAACACCTCACACACGGACCAGGCCGCGCCCCTCGACCCGCAGCTCGCGCGCATGCGCGCCACCGCCGGACTGGGCCCCTCCCTCCCCCGCCGCGCGCCTCCGGTTGGCGCCGGCGCAGTCGGCCCCCATCCGCATCCCGGAAGGGCTCCTCGCTCCCACAGTCCCTTGCGCGCTCCTTTCCGGCCTGTGCCCGGCAGGGTGAGTGGCGGCCTGGGGGGCGGCCGGCCGCATCCGCCTCCATCCGCCCTGCAGACCCCGCGGCGGAGGGGGGTCCTTGGCCTGGCCCGGCGCGGGGGGGCGGCCCGGCGCGGGAGGCACCGGGTGGTACCTCTCAGCGGGTCCGCGTTCGGCGGGGCTGGGGCCCATCTCCCCGCCCCCCCCCCCTTAGGCCTGCGCTGAGCCGGGCAGGGCGCAGGCCGGGGGAGGCCTGCGGGGCACTTGGCGGGGAGGGTTACGGCCTGTGCTGGGTCTTGGCGAGGGAGGAGGAAGCCGTAGGCCGCCGTCTGTCCCTGGAAGGAGCCTCTGTGGCACCGCCATCTCCTTTCCGGGACAGGCTGAGCTGCCCTCCTGGGTCCCCTTGGAGAAGGACGGGGCTGGGACATACAGAAGCAGGACGGGGTGGTCTTAGGGGCGCTTGGGGCTGGCCGGGAGCCCGATCTTCATGGGAAGCGCTCGACGAGTCTCAGATGTGTTTCGTGCTCCCGTCAGGGAGATGAGAGTAAAGCATTTGTGATGCTGAAAAGTTGCTGTGTAAAATCTGCAACTCGTGCGACCCCGGGGATGAATTAAGTTTAAATTTAAGTTTCTGAATGTGGGAATTGTGTGGCTTGTAAGGAGCTGGGGACGATGGGAGGGAAGGTGACAGGAAAAGTCTGAGGGAAGTTGGGTCCGCGTTTGATGCATGCACGGATGCTTTTCAGCGTTGCTCAGATGGCTCCTGCAAAGAAAGGCGGCGAGAAGAAGAAGGGGCGCTCTGCCATCAATGAGGTGGTAACTAGGGAATATACCATCAACATTCACAAGCGGATCCATGGCGTGTAAGTTCTTTTTATCAGTGAAATTGGCCTTATGTAAAGTGGCGTTTGGAAGTGGGTTTAGTAGGTTTTAAACGGCAGAGAACAACAGTCTTTACCGGCACCAGTGCTAATGCATGATGTTCTAGTCCCTTGTGCTACAGTTGCGTCCCGAGGAAACACCTCTGTACCTGTGCAGACCTACATTTAGCATATGGCTTTTGGGAAGAAGCATGTTTCTTTTTTTGTGAGTGTTCCTGGACTTAACTTGAAGTTAGATCTGTTTACCTCTGTGCACAGGTCGTCATTCTTTCCCAAGCGAAGTTTAAAGTTTAGCCCTCTGTAGTAAGCTTTAGAAATTAAATATTGTAATCAAATGATTGGCTCCGTGCTTATCACGAAATTGTGTGAGGTGTAAATTGGGGTATGATTTGAGTTAAACAATATTTGTTGTGTGTAGATGAGAGTAACTTTTTACCTGACAAAATGTTGAACCTCATACAACCGTGTAGTAGTAAAGTGCTTGAGAGGACTTGTTGAGAAACTGCGTCTCCCTTTGATTCTCTTTGTGTGTGCATGGCTGCAGTCATGTGGAAGAAGAATATATCTGAATCAAACCAATTGGTGAAATTGCTGAAGTTAACTTAGGAGAGAAACGAGACAGTGGACTATTGCAAAACCATGGGTGAGGATGGGAGGCAGCGGTACCTTTAAATGGCAATAAGATGTTCCAGCCTTACCTGTTGATTGTTTATGGCAATTCAGTCTATTTTTAATGCTGATGATCCTGCTATCCACTTTTCTTTTTGCGTTATCCTCTTTTTCTTTTGGGGCATGAAGTACTAGGGGTGAAATACTCTTTGTTTAATGCTTGTCTCACTTGTAATCACTCACCCACTCCTGATTTCTAGCACTAAATATCAACAGCAGCGTGCAAATAGTACTAAATATAACACACTGTGGGACCTCAGACACTACTGACACTGGTCGCATGTCACAGTGTTGGTATAATACATATGGCAAAACACTCGCAGTGCAGCTGTAACTTTCAGTGTAAGTGCCCAGTCATGCAGAATCTGTCCGTAATAGGCATGAGACAAGCTATACTTTTAAAAAAACAGTTCTGATGGTGGTATCAGTGCAGTCCTGCTAACATGAAGAAAGTAACCATCAAATACTGTTTAGCAGAAGCTGTTACTCAGAATAGCATCAGTTTTGTTCTTTTGTCGTTTATTTCAATACTGATACAGTTCTGTCAAGTTTGTATTAGTATTGTTGGACTGCTTTTCTCATAGGCCTTTGATTCAGAGTATCTGTGAAAGCTCTGATCTGTTCAGTAATATTGCAATAAGTTTTAATGTCAATATGTTTGAGTAAGACTTAAGATCCAGGAGATCTTGCAGTTGCAAAATTTTACTGAAATTATTCTATGTTAGTATATGTGGTTTCTGTTAGGCATAGGTATTAAGGTTAGCCGCTACCTACCAGAGTAAAGGTCTAGTCATACTATGATGCAGCTATTGAACTGCTGTTGAACACAATTCTTTGGACTGTATGTTTAGAGAAAGCGAGTGGTTGAATGCTGCAACAAGTGTCCAATGCTGACACTTTCCTGAAGTTAAAGAAATGGCTATTGTGTTTGTCCTAGGGGCTTCAAGAAACGAGCACCGCGTGCTCTCAAGGAAATCCGTAAATTTGCGATGAAGGAAATGGGTACTCCTGATGTTCGCATTGACACCAGATTGAACAAAGCAGTCTGGGCTAAAGGAATAAGGTAGGTTTCTGCAACTTTCCTTATTGGGTGAGGAAGAACCTTGCAACTGTGTGTGTGTGGAGGTACAGGACTTGGGTAGAAAAATTCATATACTTCTTGCAGTATTTGCATTTTCTTTGCAAATTCTTCCTTTCTTACAGTGTGCATGCCAAGCTGATTTTTCTGTCACCTCTATGTTCTGGTCAGCTCCCTCAGCGTATTTGTAGCAAAGCTTTGGTAAACTCTGGAACTGAAAGAACTTCTTTCTACCTCTAATAAGAATAAAGCAAAGGAAAGAAGGAACGCGGGTTTGGGGGCAGAGGGCAGGGGGAGAGAGAAAGGATTGGGGTATTGTAATACTGTAGTACCCCAATCCCTATTGCAGCAGACAGTTTTTAGAAACATGGCTTTTTAGTGATACCTGCAGTCCCAGGCTAGGTACCTAGGATTTGTGTAATGTATCTGAACAGGATTAGGTTTTAAAGCATGCCAATTTGATAAATGCTACACAAGGAAATAATGAGGTGTGTTTTAAATAGGGCCATTAATCTTGTCTGGGAAGTACAAATGATAAGTAGTTTGGGGGCCAAAAAATTACAACTTCTGTTAAATCACTGCTACAGAGGCAGCTGATTTGGCATTTGACATGCGTGAAGATGGTCCAAAAGGACTCCTGTAAGGAGTAGGACCTCTTAAAGCATAATAAAAGGTTAACTGGTAGGGGTTACTACTGTGAGTGATACACTGGATACACATGAACCCTTGTTTTAAACCATGTCTTCTAGGAATTAGATTCCTAAGTCTAGCCTCTGACACATTTACAGTCCGTTACCTGGAGTTGTGTGCTTAGGCCAACTTTTCCTTCAAAAACAGAGTGGGAAGATGGGACTAAGTTACTGGGTCTTCTGGGCAGGGGTTCTCTGTCCTTCCTGTTGAGCTGTTCCAGTTCATATGCAATGGAGAAGTAGCAGTTGAGCCAGGTGATAGCGTAATTTCAGAGCTTAGTAGTGAGGCTACTGACCGAGACTTCCTTATATTAACTGGTAGAAGTGCAGTTTGTGGAGGAAGGAGTCATCACATCTGTCTTTCCAGTTTGAGTTTAACTGCAGTTTTCACTAGTTAGCATAGATAATGTATGCAAAGTAAAATATCTTCCTCTGGAAGGATCAGGAGAGGCTAAAATCACCATGTCAGGTAGTATGATAGTCAGTGATCTAAGTAAAGTAGTGAAAAATGCTTTTCACTTGTTTCAAGAAGGGAGTAAATCAAAGCAAGTTCCTGTGTCTTAATTACTGTATCCATCTGATTTAGTAAGTATGCTCTTGAGAACGTACAGCAAGGAGGAAGTTCCTTCACATATTCTGTGGAGCAAAGTACTCTGAGCAGGAGTTTCCCAAAATCCTGAGTTCATTTGAGGTGGGAGGTTACTTGAAAAATGGTGTGGACAAATAATTTTGTGCCTTCCCTCAGCAGCATATTTTGGGCAGTATTAGGGGAGGACGCTAGGCTGTGACTTGCCTATTACAAACAAAATCATCTAAGCAATTTAGTTGTGGTTCCATGGGCTTTGTGTGGAAGAAATGTTGATCAGTTGCATGCCCATGAATAAGATCTTGGCTCAGGTCTAACGCTCACTAGAATTTCCACGACTTCTGGCCTACAGATTGGGCAGTACTCTGCCTCTTGACAGGGGCCTCAGGCTTTCAGAACAGATTGTTGGGGTTTTTTTCCTCACTGTTTTCTATTCTAGTAAGAAATGCTTGTTAGTAACAGCTGCTTGCTGATCATATTCACGCTGTGCTTTATGATCATCTTCATAGTATATTTCCTGGATCAGTAGTGGACTGATGATGCACTTCTGACTTTATGCTCCCACTGGATTATGGATTCATCTTATTCAAGGCTCAGTTAAATCTTACCTGCTCACTTTAACAAAATTAAAAAACAAAACAAAAAGCTCCTCTAAGGCAAACAGTACAATCTCTAAAGTACAGGATTTTGCTCGTTACGATGCTGAGATAGAAACAGAATTGATGACTCATGTCTTTGCACAAATAGGCAAAGCTTAAGAATTTGAGGGGGGTAGTAATCATGGAGCAAAGAACTTTTCTATGAATTAGCAGGTTGCAGTACATATTTTACTGAAAATTAATCTGTCGTCTTCATTTTAGGAATGTTCCTTACCGTATCCGTGTGCGTTTGTCCAGAAAGCGCAATGAGGATGAAGATTCACCAAACAAGCTATACACACTGGTTACCTATGTACCAGTCACGACATTCAAAGGTAAGGTTGCATGCCGTCTCTCTTCGTCCATGCCATGTTTTTCTGAACAAGTAGCAAAGTGGGACAGCTCCTCCTGCAATGCAAAATTCAGATGAAAAGTATGCTGAAGGGGTCAAACTGCTGGCTTAAACTAGCTCTGCTGTAGAGAACAGGGCTGCTAGCTTGCCTCATCAGCATTAGAAAGTAAATACAGGATTTAGTGAAAAGATCATGTAAATTTTGAGAGAATAAAAAACACTGGCCATAGTTGTTAGGGTAGTTTTAAGGTTTGTTTTTCTATATAAAGTACATCCTCTGATGTCAAAAGCTCAAGCAGGTTGAGCCTTTTCTGCTTGTCATCTGAGAAGTATCTTATTTGCAGAATTGATTTAACGTGAAGGTTTTGTTTTAACATTTGGTGAAATACTTGCCTATATAGTTTGCTCTTCCAGAAGTAGATCAGCAAACTAGCTTTGAAACTGTACATGCACTTTCTTGTGAAGACTTGCATATACATAAAGGGAACTGCCCTAGTAATAGCTGGTGATACAATTTCTTGTTTTGCAGGTCTACAGACAGTCAATGTGGATGAAAATTAAACTGATTTTCATTACAATAAAAGGATAAAAAGAAAATTTATTCCTAAGTTGTTTTTTTTATTGTCCAGTCTCTTCAAGCTCTCATCCATGAAGCATTGAGTTGAACAGGTGACAACATCTTAAAGAATCTTGCTTTCTTTGGGCTTGTACATAATGATGTAATTTTCTTAATTAAAGATACTGTAGACTTCTGTTACATGTGAATGGAATAAGGAGGAGATGTGAACGTTCCTACGTGGGTGGCAAAGTCCTAGAGTTTTTGTTTTGTTCCTGTGGGAATAAAGAGCACTACACAGGTATTTTAAGTTAAGGCCAAGTTTGTTCAAAAAGCAACAACAACAAAACCCCCAACCCCCAAAACTGTTAGATCAGTACTTCATATATGTAATCATCTCTCGTGGATAAAGTAAACTCCCTGTATTTGGTCCCCTGCTGGTCTCCTAGGCAGAATCAGTAGGCTTCTCCCAAGCAGGTCTGTGCACTACACTGAAACATGGGGTTCTGACCAGTGAATTAATTGTGAGCGCGCTAGCTCAGGGAATTTGTTTAATGAATTAGGGACTACAGGCACTTACTTACCTTCCATAAATCAATAAATACTGTCAATGCAAGTCTAGTACAAAAAGGGTTTATTGAAAAGTGCATGTTTTCACAGACCAACGTCAGAAGCACAGTCCATATACACTTAACATTTCAGCAAGACATACAAATTGGAATACAATCAAATATATTAAAATAGTTTCAATTACCAGCATTGAAACAGTTTTCAGTATTAGTGCAAAAAAGGCAACCCAAACAAACTGCGGACAGTAGCTGAGAAGTGTTTTCCCCTGTTAAAAAAAAAAAAAAAAGGACAACTGGAGCCAGCCTCTACTCTCCCAGTGCGGAAGAGGGCTTCAGTGTCTTCACACTGTAGACAGATGTTTCCTTTTACATTCAGAACAAGAACATAATTAATAAATCAATGGCACAAAACAAACCTACACACCCTTTAGCTTTTAAAGCTCTTAAACTGAAAACCACAGACCAACAAATTGTTTATCAAAAGTCCACCACTAAGTGAAAGCCTTTTACAGCATGTGCTTTGGCATCATTTTCAGTGCATTTCATTTTTGACGGGTTTGCTACTACTGTGTGTTTAGTTTTGTATGTTCACCCCGTGACTGGCAGCTCATTCCGTTTGTTTTGAGACTGTATTGATTTAGCTTTGCATTCTCAAGTTTTGGCTTCAGTTCTAAGGGTTTTTCAAAGAAGTTAACTAAAGACTGTTCAGTCAAGAGGGATGCTAAAATATGTTCAAAAGAGACAGTCCAGTCCCCTTCAGTCACAGGTGAAGGCTGAGAGTCTTTGTGAGGGGTCTTCACAGTGTCAGTAAAAACAGCATCCTGGTCTGAAGCAGAGGCCTCGGGCTGTAAGTCCTCAGTGAACTCGTCTGATCCGCTCCCCAGGCTGATGCTTCTTTGTCCTACTTCTCCAATCTGAAGTAACAGTGTGGTCACAGTGGCAATGGCTTGATACAAATCATTCTCCTCTGGATCTTCATGAAACATGCTGTACAAGGTTTTGCAGAACTGAATGAACTCCCTCTGTAAAGGATGAAAAACCAAAATCAAACTACTGAACAGCCATGACTATGGGTAACTGTAGGAGTCAGGCGAGGGCACAGTACCGCAAAGGAAGGCAGAATGCTGTGCACATTTATATGCTCATTTATAACTTCTAGCTTTTTTTTTTTAAAAGCAGGCAGCGAAGGGATTTCAACCCCCACTGACGCTAGGAAACCTTGGTGCTGCAAATCAAAAAAGGAAACAGAGCAGAAAAGTATTTTGCTGCCTTGATGAAGGAGATCAGGACTTCCCAGATGACCAGAGGGCAAGTGAGATAGATACAAGGCAAGGGATACAATCCGTTACTGGTGGGAAACCTGGCTGTTAACACAGAATGAGTTACAACCAAAGTAGCCACAGGCCTGCAAGCAACTTCCCTTCTGCTGCTTCTCTCCCAGCTTTCCCCAGCTCTTTTTCTTCTTCTGATATAATTCAGACATCTTCCCTGCCCAACCCCTTTCTCTCCTTCCTTCCCTTGCTCACCCATCACAGATGATTATCAGGCTAGAGAGGATGCTTCCATATCCTATTACAAAATTTGTGAGCCCTCGAGTTTCATACAGTCATAGGATGGTTAATTCAGGGTGGAAGGGACTGCAGGAAGTTCAGTCAAGTGATGCCTTTATGAGAGATTATGTGGCTCTGCTGAGCTGACCAGTTAGGCACATGCCACCCATTTAAAACTTTATTTAGCAACGCCAGCACAGAAGGGATTCTGGGTGTAGTCCCATCTTCCTTTGCACAGCCGCCGTACATTTGTTTTACTAATACGGGACCCTTTTCCCTCCAGTAGATTTCTTTACGCCAACAACATACACAAGGCTCTACTGGCATTAGGGAGGAGATGATAAGATGATGAGAGCCTTCAGCTGTCTTACTTCATGCAGTTCTAGTCAGCATTTGGCTAAGACAGGGCAAGTCCCAGCTGGTGACAGACTAAGAAAGAAGTTACCGGTTTGGTGGAGAGGAGGTCGGGGAAGACAGAACAGCAATATGCATTCTTGGGAATTCTTTGGGGCTTAGGAGGAGGGCTTTTTCCAGCCTGTGTGAGCCTGTTTTCCAGCCTGTTATGCTGCAGGTGAGGGTGAGTCTGAACTTCTATTCACCAGCCAGTCTGAGGAGATGGAGCTGCTAGAAAGGTAGCTGAGAGTTTTTAAACACCTGCTCCCTGCATCAGTGGAGTCCAATCCTCGATACCTAAAGGACTGAATCTAAGCTCAGGCTGAAGTTACACTTTCTCAGAAAGAGCTGAACTGTTGTACTCCATCACTTCATTTTCGAGTGCTCTCCACTTCTTCAAAAACAGACTGCAGCCTCTAATGTACATACCTGGCTCATTTTTGGCAATTCTTTTTCAGTTTTAGTGTCCTTTTCTTTGGCTAGATCCTTCAGCATCTGCTTCAACTGCTTTTGGTAATCTACTGCATCACCTTTTTTGGAGCAGACACAAAAAGGAGAATTAATTTTCAAGTCACTGGAGTAAAATGACATGTCAAAATAAACCTCAGAGAGCAGAGATAATAAGAGTAGGGTTAACAAATGGGAAGTTGGTTATCTCATATGCACACGCATTAGAGAACCATTTTGGACATACCATTTGATTTTCCAATGACTAGTGGTCTTGAAGTTGACAGCAAAGGATTCTTTAATGGTGACGGGCTGTCTCGTTCATTTTCTGTGAGAGCTATCCAAAAAAAAGTGACAAATGTAATGATTAATCCTTCGAATGCTGCGTAATGGTTATTCATGCTTTTAAAATTTACATATTTGAAGAAAGCAAAATAATTGGGCAAAGATGTTTTTAAACTACTTCATTAAATCATACTGTAAAATTATGTTAATGTAAGTAAGACTGGTGCTGCAGTGAGAGAGTCGGAAGTTTGCCAAGAATGGCACATTTAATTAAAAACTTTGCACAGAGAAACTACCACAGAATTTTGTCACCTAATCAAAACTGGATCAAGATGAGATAAGGAGATTTCTACTGTACATGGAGTACGAGCCATCCAAAAATGCTACTTCAGTTCGTATTTTGTCTAGAAGTAACCATATAATTGGCTGCAAAAGATCTCGGAATGCAGCAGATGTGAGCCTTGACACTGTATATCTATAAATTTAATCCAAAAAGGTTTTGACTGGAGTAATTTTTAAAATGCGGTGAGCGTAATTACAAATGCATATCCTATATGCTCCCAGCTGAAGGAAGCAAGATAGGGTTCTTCATTAAGCAGCCTTTTCCCAAAAGCTTTAAGCAGGAGATTTTCGGGGAACCTGAGGTATTCATTCCCTTTCAGATTTCTTACCCGGTGGGATATGCAGCTTATATAGTAACTTTATCTTTTCACTCATTTCTCCATTATACATAACATCTGCAAGGAAAAAAAAAGCACAAGAAGGAAGTGGAACAGAGCATTTACTTCCACAGTTTAAAATAAATCAGGCATCTCTCTGTGCACAAAAGAGAATTGTTTGCATGGACAATACATGAAAACATATGGCCAGTATATTACATCAAAATATTTTAAGTTGTGCCTGTCAACGAGGAACAGCAGGTGAGAGCCATCTGGTTCAGTCTTTGTTAGACGGGGAGTACCTAACCCTGTGGAGCTTCAGCATCATTTAAAAATATCGAGGAGGATGGCAGGGAATCTAGCAAAGGCTGTTTGCTGCCACAGATTAACAGGGATGTGAGAGGGGAGAGACAGAAAACTCCCTTTGGGGTCATCATATTCTTAATATTGCTCCCCTTCAGCCCTTACTGCTGTTATATAGAATAAGCCCAAAGGAGATAGATAACTACTTCAACATGTAATATAATTCATATTTTCAATGACCAGTAGAAACGAGATTCTAAACTTTCAAACGCACTGAAACACTGTGAAGAACTTTTTTTTTTTTTTTAAATTTAAAGTTGTATCCCTCTAAGAATCAAAATCAAATAACAATGTAATACAGGGTGCCTTGGTTCACATAAAAAAATTCTAAAAAGCCTAAGTGGCGAGAATACGGATTTACTGATTTTTACTGAAGCTTTGAATATTGATTCAGTTTTTTTCACGTGGGGTCAGGCAACAGTTGAAATGGAGCACTTTCTTCTTCAGCCAGGTTTTGGGACGGGCAGCCTCATGTCATTAGAACCGCTGATGGCCTCAAGACCAACCCTAGTGCAGCTCTCAGTCCCTGCTGGCCAGATTTTTTTTGTTCTGCTTATTGTCAACACATAAGGCAGGCAGCAGTCGGTTGTGTAAGATTAAGTCTTCAAGAAGCAGTTACAAAGAGGTATACTGAGATTTCAAAGGTATACTGAGAGCAACAGTCCGGTAGAGAGGATTTCCTAGCATTCCACGCAGACCCCAGTATAATTTTAATTCATAAAATATTTTCAACAAAATTACTATTATCCGAGAAAGCAAGTATTTTAATACAATGTTCAATCATGTCCTTAGGCTGTCTTTTAAATCTAATCGACTTCAGGTGATTGGAACACAAAAAATCAGTAAAAGTCACTGGTTAGGCTAATTACAAGCCCAAGAAAACGATCTGCCCGCATCCTCCCCTGCCAGCTGTATGGCATTTTAAGATCTGTCTCTCACCCACGTGCCACCCCCTGGCTCTGCCCACCTTCCACCCCACAGGGGAGCCGATACCTAAGCAGCTGGCGAGCCCCTTGAATTCAATCAGCCGGTCCATGTTCTCATCCAGGAGCCGGAAGGTCCTTTGGGCGAGGACGTCGGTGTGCTCCCCGCAGGTCCAGGGCGAGACCAGCCGGTACAGGTTAGCGAACTGCTGGGCATCGATGCGGTACTGCTCGGCGTACGGTCTGCTGGGGTCGTGTCGCTCGACGACGGGACTCGTCATTTCCCAGTAACACCTTATTAAATGTTCCCTCTAGGAGAAATCAGAGGCGGGAGAGGGGGGATTGCGGTGTGCCGTATCAGAGAGAGCGCAACTAGCAGAAAAAGGCATTCACATCAAAGTAGGCTGGAAATGCTCAAAATCCTCTTTGCGTGAGGTGTTATAACGATACCAAGACCATTCCTGTGAGAAAAAGCAAAGTATGAATCTTTAATTAGAGCAGCCAAGCGCTCTCATGATTTCCAATGATAATTAATAATTTTGAAGGGAGACTGAGCAGATTCTTGGAAGAAATCCACTGCAGGCTACTGAAACTCTAGTAGCCACATCTGGCCCGGGATGTCTCTAACCAGCCAAAGGTACAGAGGGTCGGAGAAAATCCAGGGCAAGTGTTAATACAGGCTTGACCTGCTCATTTATTCTCTCTCAGACCTCTCTGTTTGAATACCGTCCCTATTAGTCTTCCCTTAGGGACAGGCTGATGCAAAACAGAGAGTCCTAACAGAACGAGCTGTTCCAGGGGAGCAAGGGAGCTAAAGAAAAAGGAACCACCACCAAGAAACGAAATGAGGAAAGGGGAGAAGTGCAAGGCAGTCAAAGCTCAAAAACAGAGCAGCAAGGAGCGGGAGGGAAGCACTGCAGAGCAAGCCCCAGCAGCATCATCTTACAGCCACTAAACAGAGGGAGGATACAGCTGGTCTTAGCCACAAAGCTACGTAACACAAAGAAGACACCGCAGTTGTATTCTCAGTACCTAGTATTTATGGCTATGAACAATACACACAAGAAATGGTCCATTAAGGATGATAATTACATGCTTGGACTTCTAAATCAAGTATAGTTGTATAAGCTTAGATGTCCCTATCACCAAATAACTTTTATAATAGTTTTTTCAAACATCAGCTTGACAGAAAGGAACTGAAGTAGAAACTGCTTTTAGTTCTAAAAAAAATTAAAACTATTAGAAAATTGGGAACAAATAGCAAGGACACAAGTTTGTGGGGATTTTTTCCCCCATGGGAAACAGTCTGCCTTTAAAGAGCATTAAGAGAGCAGGACTTAAAAGTACTGCAGAGCTCCCAGTGAGCAGAGCTACATATTATTTAATTTATTCTGCATCTGAAAGCTACCAGAACCTAATTTCTCATGGACCACTTCCAAGCAGCAAGTTAGAAAGGAAACTCTGAAGCAGTTCTCCTTTGAAGGGCCAGTACATTACTATTCCTCTGTAACAACTGGGCAACCACAGAAAGGACAAAATGACAAGGTCCCATCCGAATAGTACTGCCCAGGCAGTGGACACGAGGTCCGAGGTGCCACTGCAAAGCGACAGCTCTAAGTTACGTCCAGAAGCCTCAAATAGGTGCATCCCCTACTTTTCAGGGAGACCAACCTTGAACAAGTCATACAATTCCTCTAAATCTTCAGGAAGAATCGAAACATCTGGGATGACAACTCGGAGCTTAAAAAGAAAGAAAATCATGTTAGTGACAATCTTTTCTCCCATCATCACTGACACAGGCAGGCCCACGAGCCCTGCAGGGACTGTATTTATGTGGTACAGCTGAAAACCGCAGTATTGAAAAATCTTTGCAATTTTCCCCCCTTCTTTAGGTTCACTGGTTGGACAGATCCGTGAAAGAGAAATCCCTCAAGGGCTATTAGAAACAAAGACGGGAAGTCCCTAAGCTACAGGTCACAGGAGGCCGGGGAAGCATCGCATCGCACTCACTCTCTTACAGTCTTCCCCAGGCATCTGCCTAGGGCCACGGTGAAAGACAAGGCGCTGGGCTGGATGGTCCTGCAGTTGTTCTTAACGTTAAAGCCACCCTAGAAAATAATGCATGTGGCTGCAAAAGAAAAACCAAACCCATCAGCATCCCAGGGAAAAGCTTTTTCCAGAGTCAGTAATCATTCTTCCTTTTTTCCAGATCTGGTGGTGCCTTTTAAAAAACAAAAGCCGTCTGCCTCCAGAGAGGAGATGTTAAGCTACCTCAGTTGAAACAATACCCTACTCACCACATTTTGCTTGGTTGTGTCTTCGTGGCTCTGCAGGACACGGATTCGGTGTTTGTAGCGCATGTGCTCTATCTGTGCCACAGAGTGGTCTCCAAATTTCTACAAGGGAGGAACAGGAGTTTATTATTTTTATAGTATTTTATGATATTTGTATTTCTCATTTACTGGAAATACAACTTTTAAAGTATTGTGAGTCCTTGAAGAAAAAGCATACCCAGTCTCTAATTGATCTGTCAGTGTAGGTATTGATACTACACCTAGCCTTGTGCACTTGAGCACTTAGTCAAGGAATCTGTAAAGATGTGAATTAACTTTCAAAACATCCATGTTGACTTTAACCTTTTTCTTTTTTAAAATTCTAACTTAACTGACTAGTAGACACAGAGCAGCATTTTACCTCATAGGAGTCGTGAATCAGGTTAGCTATTTCAGTCACTGGAGAGGCTTCCTGGTCGTCACTGAAGAACGCATGGTGATTACCAATAGGTGGCAGAGGGCTCTCCTCATTTTTGACATGCTCTAAAAACCTGAAGGGAAGAAATACGAGCAACACAGATTACTCTGCACTGTGCTCTTCTCAATATAAATAAGCAAACAAGTCTTATGGCTCAGACTTAGAAATAAATTGGGTTTTGGGCTGCTAGGCTTTTCAGAAATGCCTTCATGATTACTCATCCGAGGAACGGCAAGCCAGCCAAATGACTAAATGCTGCCCAAGGAAGAAAACTTCTGTCTCCTTGAAGTCTGGAGCAGGAAGCCCGTCACTCTAGGGAAGGCACGAAGAGCAGCAGTAAATATTGCGCATTGACACAGTCGATGCATGTCTCGGCGCTACCAGGAAATTTCACAGGACATCTACTCGTCTGATGTACAAAGCCCATTGTTTAAGGCAGACACTGCGAAAGCAGCAGCAGCAGCAAGGTAACACGGAGGGTCCCGCTGGTGCCTACGGAGCGCCATCAACATCACCACGGCACCCAAATGCCTTTGTTTTACGGCAGAACGGTCCGCGATAGAAGGAGCACTCCTATGTGGCCATACCTGCTCAGGATCATCAGGGCCTGCCCATCATCCTTGCTGTTACACAGATCCACGGCATTGGCTTCCAGTATGGCCAAGCCCAGCTGGAAGATGGCTTTGATCCCGTCATAGAAGAAGCAGTCCACAACATTCACAGCACTTTCCAGGGGCATGATACTAAGGAAAAGGGTAAGGAACCACGAAAGAGAGATGGAAGCTAAGGTTGTCAGATCCTTCATATGTTCAGCCAGCTCTGGAAGTTGCTCTTTTATAAGCTCTTCGAACACCGACTGGTCTACCTGAGCACCTGCAAGTCATAAAGAAACAGTATTTAGCCAGGATTGACACAGGAAAAAAATATTCTTTAAAGCTAATGATAGCCGTCAACTACCAACTGCAAGACTTTCTTAAAATTTAAACTGACAAGATACGCGCACATCTACACTGAAAAATCCCATTATCCTCCTGCTGTGATCTCAGCCCCAACTCTCATGTCTGTAATCCTTACTGTACAACTTTCTGCAAAAAGACTGTGTTGATTCTCCTAAGTGCCTTTAGGGTGCAATGAAATAGTAACAGCAGCAGCTGTTGTTTTTGGCTAAAGGAGCACATAATAATTAAGTGCTAGCGAAAGCAATCTTAAGGCATTTTACTGTTCAACTTGGGATCTATGCAATGAAAATAAGACAGTACATATTCCTTTCCAGTGTATGTACTCGAGCAAGCGGGCAGTAGAGCTTTCATTCTAAGTGAGAAAATGTAAGATGGAAATCCAGATATGGCACACACACTAAGCAGGAAGAAAAATATTTACACATAAATATATGCACAGATATAAATATATACTTGCATATATATAAAGAACAAAAGATTTCTGCAATGCCCAGATACAAGATTTCCTAGCTGTCCCACCCAGTCTTTCCAAAAGGAGCAGATGTGGGCTCTGTTTTAGCTATTAGCTCAGTCCTGCTTTGTCATCAGCTATTGTAGAATCAATATAGTTTCGTATCGCTGAAGTGGCCTGTGTCTACAAACCAGATCTGCCACATCAGGGACTTTAACGGAAGACACTAGAAGTTAAGAATGTTCCTGAATACAAAACACAGTTAGCTTTTCAATTATTTTGTCTTTCCTTTCAATTTATTTCATTTCTTTCTCATAGTCCATATTCTGCTAACATTAGGAGACAACTTTAATTGCTATGAAATTCTTGAGACATGGATACCCTTAGCACTCAAAGCCTGTGTTGTCCAAAAGCAGAATATAACCTGGACAATTTGTGGCAGACAGCCAGCATCTTTTGGCTTTGCATCCGAATCACAAAAAAAACAAAACAAAACAGCTATGACATTTCTCTCTTAGAACTTTTCACATCAAGCCACAAAGAGCTTCTGCTGGTGGCTGAACAAACATTACAGCACCACAAATCAAAAATAAGTGCCCAGGGACATGCAAAGAGCTTTTGAGAAACACATCAAGCATGGTGCTTCGCTTTGAAGAGAAAGCCTTCTCACGTCAGATGGTCATAAATAAGAAGGGTAAAGAAAACAGAGGAGAAAACAGACTGGGGTTACTCAACAGAGGGCAGTTTTTGTTTGGTTTTTTAACAAGCTTAATACAAACAATTTGATAGCCATAGTTAACATAGACCCAAAAAATAAAGCTGGTTTTAGGGGAATTTGAAGGAAGCCAGAGACAGATAGGCAGACACATATAAAAAGATCATTCCAGACTCAGAGGCAGCACTGGCAAAAGCAGAGGTTTAAAAGGAATGTGCAATGCTGCCCACATCTTTCGCCGATCTTATTATAATTAAGCATTGACACTGTAGACAAAAGTCAAGCAGGTGTATTCAAAGTGACTTTTATGCCCACCTTTTCATTAGGCTCCCAGAAACCATGAAATCTGAGCAACTGAATCTCTAATGTATTACAGCATGAAACCATGACAAGCTAGGAAATTACCAGGGTATCCATTTAAAAAATGATGACCCAAGATGCAAACTAAATGACATCTCCAAGACTGAGAAGGCAAATAAGAGAAATGAAACTAGGTTTTCAGTGTTTCAAGAATTATAATATCAAGATGATGACAGTCTAACAGATAAAATGGGGTAAGATGGCCTGCTGGATTATGCAGAGGATGGTAAAGTCATGGTAATATGAGAATAGGATATGCATGATCCTTGCCACCACTCTTGACCCAAGTACAACTTGTTTCTATGCTGCAGCTATCTGCTTATAATTTCCTCTATGCACTGCAGAAGGGAGAAGGACAGCGGGAATTCCTGAAGGAGGAGATAACGGGGGGGCAAGCCCTGCCTGCAGGCTTTTCCCATTTGCAAGCAGTGAAATGATGAAAAGGCTTGTGAAAAGACAGAGCGGTCATAGCTGGCAAGGCTGAAGGAGGGAGATGGTCATGTGATGAAAGTGAAAAGGTTGAGTAGGTCTGAATCGCCTAAGTTTTGAAAGCAAAAATAATAAATAAATAAATAAATAAAAGATTTTGAATGTCATAAAGAAAAGGCCCAAGAGAAGATGGAGTTAAGATGGCCTGTTATAACCAAGGCCATTAATTCAGTAGCTGTTTTGACTGTAGAGATTACTGGCTGACACTGAAGAGGAAAAGCACAGTGACGAGTACCAAGATCAGAGATCACCAAAGTTATAGAGAGATCAAAATCTGGACAACAGTGTTGGCAGTGTGGACAAAGAGGAAAAGTTGGGTCTTGGAAGTGTTATGCAGGAAGAAACAATACAAAGTTTAGACAAGAGCTGGTTGCAAATCAAAGAAGAAGGTCAACTGAAATGCGAAGCCAAGAATACTAACTCAAGCAACAGGAACCAGAGGAGGGGCAGGGTGGAGAAGATCAGTAGCACTGATTTGGGCACACTAAGGTCTAGGGTAAATCAAAGCTGCAGAAGTAACTGCTCAGTGAAGCAACCATGCTGCAAAACTACACTGCTGCCGTTCGACTAGGGGGAGCAGGGGAACTTCTAATCTGAAGCCCCTGGTTCTTTGCACTGTGGTGAGTCACGGTACTGTTTCCTTTGGGTACAGAGGACAGGAAAACAGAGAGACAGGACAACCAAGACTGTCAGCACTCAAACAATGTGGGCTGTAGCCATGGTGAGTGACAGGCAAGATACAAACCCAAAATTAACTACAACTCAGGGCAGTGATATGGCTGGCCAAGTGGGACAACTCAAGTTTGTTTGAGTGTGGAGAATGCTACTTAGGGGCAATAACCCAGCAAGCACTAAAGTAATCAGTAACTCAAGGCAGGCTGATGATATCTAGAAATGCACAAGGACAGATAAAGCTGTGTTTCTTTTTTAATCAAGGAAGGAGACAGACAAACATGGAAGTAAGTCATCAAGATAGCAGTCTAAAGTCACATTTGGAGACAAGAACCAAAATTCTGACAAGCAGGACAATTACAGTGCCCAATCCACTAGCTGAAAATACCAATGGCATTCAAAGCACCACAAAACATCCTAAGCATCCAGCTAACTTTGGAATAACTCTGCTTTAACTTACCTTACCTGCCAGTTCAGTGACAAGACATAACTGTGCAGCGGCACAGTGTCAGGAGGGAGGCATGACAATCCCATCCTCCAAGCAAAAGATTGGAAATCCTCTCAAATGTCTCTTCCTGCTCCCCAGGCAGCACAAGAGTGCCCACACCATTTCTAGCTCCCAGAACCACTACTGCAAGGGATTTCCTCCTATCCCCACCTCCTCACAACTGACCCTGATCCCTCCCTTTGCTATGGTGATGGTGTAACGGCAGACACTGTAGCTAAAGAGTAAGGTTAGCACCAAAGAAGGAAAAGCTATCAAACATTTCTGTAAGAGGAGGAAGTAAAGTGACTGCAAGGAACAAATACTCTTTCTTGTACGCATACCTGCAATTACTGCGTCAAGCTGCTCAGCCCCCCTCTTTCTGTGCATTAGGCAGACATTTGCACAACAGTCTTAAAAATAGTTGCATTGCAAAGAACAGGAGACATAGCACAGGCAGTACAAGGCACGCACTGCAGAGGGACAGGGCTTATTTCTTAATGCAGCATCTCACATTCAGAGGGTTTTGTATCAGCCCTCATTACAAAGGGCCAGTTTAGATGCAAGCCTGTGTTACCCCAGCAGCCAGGCAATGCAGACAGGTCAGATCAGAAATAGCTACCCTAGCAGATCTTTCCTAGGTTCATCTTAAACAGCTCGAGTCTCTAATACTGAACACTTCTAACCAAGACATGCAAGCTCTTCTATTTTTACCTCACAGGCAAAAGCCACTGCCTCCTGACCAACAGGAAAAAAAAAGACAAACTGTAAAGTCGAGCACATATTTATAGTTCTTGCAGTTCAAACCCTTCAAACCAAAACCAACCCTAGCTGGAACCTGAGCAGCCACCGCTGCTGTCCCTGCACACTGCACAAGTCGATGGACCACCTCACCCGTGGGGTCTGGACCTCAGAAGACCTTGAGCATTTTACTCACGCCAGTGCCATTCAGCTGCCCCTTCGCAGTTAGCAAGAAGAGAGACACGAGCTCACCTATCACTCGGTGGTTGAAGTAATCCGGCAGCATTCGCTCACACACAGCAACCAGCAGCCAAAAGGCTTCTTCCTCTTTGGCATACAACAGCAACACGGAGGTCAAAATATTCATAGACTTAAAAGGGCGAAGAAGAAAATGGGATTTGTTAGTGACAGCAAATCCTACTGACAAAAGCTAAATTGTGGCTATTTTTAAAGAAAGAAAAGTAGCCTAACATGATGTAAACAACTAAAAAAAAAAAACCAGCAAGAGAAAGGTAATAGGCAGCGAATACATAATTGCAACCCAAAGGCATAACAAGTTTTTCAAGCTTATGTATACTGATTTTCATAAGAGCTATAGGAAACAATGGAGAAAAGCACAGTACTGGATTTGCCCAGATACAAAGTAGGTAACTGATAGTGCAAGATGTTTTGGGGCTGCTTTCCCCCCCTTCTTGTATCTGGACCAGTCTGATGTTAAATCAGAATTCAGGGAGCTGCACAGAAGGTAAAGTTATTATTTTAGCCAGCCAGCTGGGCAAAGTACCTTCATAATTTGTCATCAGTTTTGAAAGAAAGGGGCAGAACTTTAGTTCATTAAACCTCTGCCCCAGTGCTCTACGTGAATCTCATCTGTGCAGGCCAGTTTACTTTGCACTGTCTCCAAGTATTGTGCAAGAAATGTATTTTTGAACAAACAGAAGCATCAGAAACATATTTTTCCCCTCCTTTAACTCTAAATGCAGTTTCCAAAATGCTGAGGGAATACTTTTGTTAAGCCAGAACCTTTTGTTAAGCCTATGCACTTGTTTTCCAGAGTAAATGACATTTAATATCTAAAATTAGGTATTTTTCATAACTAAAAGGACATTATTTATCAAAACTACCATTAAAAATACTCCCAAGAGAACGATAAAACTGAGAGAGTGGAAAGAAGGAAAAAAAGCAGTGAGCGTTATCCCGCCGGGAGTTTTTCACCTGGCAGTATCCTATTTTGGGGTTCCTGTGTGCGTACGCCGTGAGCACCCTTCTCAGGGCAGCTATCCCCGTCTCGCTCTGGAAGGCAGGGTGCTCGGGCAGCGAGCGGTGGAGGTCACGCTCGATCTCCTCCGTCGCCATACAGCACTTGCCCATGGACGCCTCCACCAAATGTACGTAGTAACCAGGATGCGAGGCGAGATCCGTCACGGCGTCTGAAGGCAGCAGGAAGAGAGAAAGAGGAAGACGCAAGTGGATTAGGACAATGCTAAACTTAAGTGTTGTCGGAATTACTGCTCGAAAGGATGTAAGCAAGATGGTTTTCCCCAAGGTCTGTGAATTTAGTGAAATCTCCAGACCTAAAAGAAATAAAGTCCTAGCAGAATATGTGTCTTGAAAACAAAATAAATATTAGCAAAGCTTATATGACACGACATCATTCAAAACACCTTAATATTGACATTGAGCACAAAACTTCCCCAGCAGAAAGTATTACTGGGAGAAACGTACTCTGCACTGTTCACACCCTCCAAGGAGGAAAAACTCCACTTTTTACAAATGTTTGAACATGTCATATACTGGATTAAAGACTAAACCTGAGATCGTATTGTAGGCACATTCTGGCTCTGCCAGATCTGTGGATGAAACGAGTTGTTTTTTCCATCTCTAGTTTCTATTACCCCTGCCAACATTCAACAAGAAGCAGGAGCAGGACTGCTGACTTTAAGATGTCATTATTTTGCAATAATTTGGTTTGTCTAGGGTTAAATCAAATTTATGCTACAATCTAATTGTTGCTTGAAGATGAACATTATTTCATGAAAACATGACGTTAATTTTAAATTACACAGATGAAGAAGATGTTATTTCAATTCTTCTGCACATCATGTCATGTCATCCTGAGATAAAATTTTTACAGATCTACCTAGGTACTTCCTTGCACTTACTAGTTCAGTTCAGATCATCTCTCTTCTGCAAGCAGTATCATAAGCTCCACGTAAACAACATTTAATTGCCCTTGGGAGATTTCTTGCCTAAATGTTTTGCCATGTTCAGAATCAGATGATGCCTACAGCCAACATTTCTAAGCGTGCCCACCTGAGAAGAGCAGCCAGAGTTTGCCTCTTAAGGATTCAGGGATTCCCATAGCAACAAGTTTTCTGATCTTCTCAGTGCGAAACATGCACACGGTTCTGCCATATTCTACAAAATGGTCATCCCACAGGCTCTCTTTGATTTGCTCCCTAGACTGGGAACAAGAAGATGTATTTTAAAAGAACAAATCATGTGCATGTGAGAACTGGTAAACAGAAACATTTCACATATTAGAAATTCCGCCAGGTATTTCCATTACCAATGGAAATAGGAAGTCTGCTCAAAGGACTACAACTTTCCTCATTTTGCATATGCAATTCACCACACAGGGAGAAAAATTATAAATATTCACCAGAAAGAAATGAGAGGGAGGGAGAAGAAAAAACTCCAAGCAAATAGAAAAGCCATTATCCCATATCTAACTTCTCCAGCCAATACAGAGTTCATTTTACTAAAAATGAGTATCTGTTTGAATGTCACCCCAGCTTTTAAAAAAAAAAAAACAAAACCAAATAACTCCTACAACTTCCCCCAAATGTTACATACCTTTCCAAAATCAAGGCCCGCCATTCCTGACTGATGAAAGTCCGACCTTAGTGCTTCTGCGTTGAGCAAGTAACTGCTCTCCTTTCCACATTCGCTTCTCTCCTTGCCTTGTGAAGCCTCTGTTCCCAGACGCGCAGGCTCACCGTCCGTGAGCACGCATGTCAATCCAAAGGCAGGACTGTTCTGCAATGCAGAATCAAAGAGGTAACGACTGAGAAGAGGCTAAGAACTACGTCCTCAACTGTCTTCAAGACACAGAGCTAGGTTAGCCTTTGCCTTTCGCATCAAAACCTTTCACATCTTTCAGGAGGAAAGGCCTTCCTCAAGACTTTACACAAATTATCATTCATTTGTATGTCAGGAAAAGGGTTGTTACTTTAAAACAGAAGTTGTTAGTGAATTCTAAGTGTCCTTGATGACAAGCCACCAATCTTCTACTTCAGTTAGGACTTGAAAAACAGAATCAGAGAACAATTTAGGTTGGAGGGGACCACCTTTTTCAATCTCCTGCTCAAAGCAGGGCCCCTCAGACCAGGTTGCTGGAGGCTGTGTCCAGCCGAGTTGAGTAGCTCCAAGGAAGGGGAGTCCACAGCCCCTCTGGGCAGCCTGGTCCAGCTCTGCCCATCCTTGAGGGGAAATCTTCCTCTTTTTATCTATTTGGATTTTCCCTTGCTGCATCTAGGGACTGTTGTCGCTCATCTTTCAGCTGGCACCTCCAAGAAGAGTCTGGCTCCATCTTCTCTGTAACTCCCCATTAGCTAGTGGAAGACAGGCTGAGCAAGTCCTGCTCCCTCAACCTCTCCTCATAAAGCATGTGCTCCAGCCCCTGACCATCTTGTAGCCCCCCACTAGACTTACTCCAATTTGTCAATGCTTTTCGTGTGTGGTGGGGTAGAGTCAAAACTGGACACAGTACTCCTGATCAGCCTCAGAAGTGCTGAATAAAAGGGAATAGCAACATCCCTTGACTGGCTGGTTACAATCCTGCTAGTACAACCCCATATGCTGTTGGCCCTCTTCGCTATAGGAGCACACTTCTGACTTATAAGCTCAACCTGTTGTCCACCATGACCCCCCCTGCCTTTTCCACATGGCTGCTCACCAGCCAGCCAGCCTGCCCCCAGCCCCTCCTGTTGCATGGGGTTACTCTGCCAGGCTTCGCATTTGCTTTTGTTAAACTCCATGAGGTCTCTGTCAGCCCATTCCTCCAGATCGTCGAGGTCTCCGTGAAGGGCAGCCCTGCCCCCACCATATTGACTGCTCCCCGCAGTGTGTCAATCACAACCACGCTGCGGATGCGCTGCATCCCATCAGGCAGGTCTTTAAAGAAGGCATCAGACAGCACTGGCCCAAGATCAGCCCCCTGAGGAAGGCAGGACAACAGCCCAATGGACAAACACACTGAATTTATAATCCCCAAAAAACCCAGAAGTTCAGTACCTGGTTCTTATTTTGGAAGTTGTTACAGTGCACTGGGTTGCTGGAGTTCACTTCTTTTAGCCTCTGGAGCAGGTTCTCCACCAAAGTATCCCGGTCCTTCAGCTCAATGAACTGAAAGGCTGTCTTGCTCCTTATGCTAACAATGATGGGATTAGGGAGAAGGCTTGTGTCCTCCATCTTCTCTATAGTGATTACCTTTTCCAGAAACATTATAGAAAACACATTATGCACCACATCCACAGAAAGACCTTCAAATATTCTACATGTACCAAAATGTACAAACACAGCATTCATATGCACACATGCTTTAAACATGGTTATTCATATTGGCTTTCCTTGATCAGACACATCCTACCACCTGAAGTTCATGGTCTCTTTAGAAGCTCAAAGCAGGCACCAAAAAGTATCCCAGCTGCCTCTTCTTTTTTTTTTTTTTTAAATGACTTTGCAGCCCACTTCTGGAGAGTGGACTGAGGGGAAAGATAAGAAAGGGAAGTATGATTAAAACAAAATTTAGAAAAGGATCAACTTGATCAAATTCTGGGGGATGGAGGAGGAAATTTACTTCCACACTTTTGAAGACAGGGGAAAACAGTTGTTTCGTTGTTTCTGATTATAACACTGTTCTTTTATTGTTTTCTGTTTCTGTAACAGTGGAAGGTAAGTTGCTACATTCAGGATATCATTTGGATGTTACTCTGTTATTAGTCGAGGATGAAAGGAAAGCTTTAATTAAGAGATCATAACAGCCTTGTATCCACAGCAGATCAGGCAGGTGTTTGCTGACAGCTTCCTTCTCCTCTTCTACTCCCACCACCTTCCCATGCGCTCTCCCTCCATTTAAATAAGTCTCTGATTTCATGGAACTCTGGCAGCTCATCACTGCATCCAGAACATCCCCTTTTTCTCTCTGCCCTACAGCTTTGCAAAGTATCCACAGGTTTGCTAGAGTTTGTCTATGGAGGGAGAGCTTCAACACTTCTAAGTGCTGATACCAGGCAAGGATGCTTTTATATTGCTAAAATGGGTCCAAGCTGAAGTCTCCATCAACATCAAGCTGGACGTATGCATTTGTGGAGCTGGGAGGGGAGCTCTGTCCGAGTCTTGGACCGAGCAAGACTCTGGTTTTGCAGTGCTCTGTCCTGCTGCATTACCTGTCCATACTTCGCTTTGAGGATCGTGTTGAATCACTCATATTTTTAGGAACTCATGCCCTAATGAGTCCCAGAACAAGCTTTACAACAATCCTGTAGGCATGATACACAAGCATCCTACTCTTTTTCATCAAACGATAGTTTGCAGATAAGTCAAGTGACAGTGGATGCTTACGGCAGAAAAAGGCAGATAAGGACCCGAAATGAAACAAACAAACAACTCTACCTCTCTAAGTGGGATGATAACATTGCAGCAGCCATTTTCTTTGCTGGCAAAACAGATATAACTGTCTGAAGTATACATCCTTCCCGCTGTGTGACAGCGACTAAACGGCGTCCAGAGAGAACACTCTACAACTTCATGCAGCTTCTCCTTCCTGGGCAATCTGAAGAAGGCCCGAAAGAATTCATTCTGCGCTCTGGCTTCAAGATCCCTTAAGAGAAAGCAGTAAGAGCGAATCACAAGACCCCGAAAGCCAGGACATCCAGCGCAAGTTTCACTTTTCTTATTAGCCTCACCAAGAGCGAGGAATACAGAATAAAAGCACCGTGCACAGCAATCTTCACTGCCTATGTGAACAGACAGATGACTTTGAAATGCAAAAGAGAATCATTATCAATACTTGCTTGTTTAACAATAAGGTCAAAAGCAACTCTGTAGTGACTAGGAAAGGAAAGGACACTAATTGAAATCAGCTGCTTTGCTGGGGGCGGTTTTAATTATTATTTAACCATGCATTTTCTATGGCTGCTTTCCAGCCTCAGAGTTACAGATTTCAATGCCCAGGAGATAACTAAATCTTTCATCTGATGAACATACATTGAGCAACGGAGATTAGCTTTATGTTCCTTGTTTCCCTTCCCAGTAGCATTACCAACATCACCCCAGGGATTTGCACCTGCACCCAGAAGTAATGTATTTGCTCGATGAGTACTTCCAAAGCGGTCAGTAATAGAAGAGTTAACGATGGTGGCATTTACATCATCGCATCCCTGACTTGCAGAGGTATCAGCCTCTGAGAGCCCTCAGAACAGTTGCAAAATGCAAAACAGTTTCAGGTCACTTACAGACTCAGTTGCGAATAACAGCACCAGCTACATTCAGTTTGGACTTGGCTTCCTTCCAGTCACCCATCCACATTTATGTGGAGAGAAAAAGTTTACATAAATGAAGCTTTCATTACTGAGCTATGGTTATACAGACTTGGCTTTGGGGATTTTTTTTTTCTCCTCCTTTTTTAATGAAGAAGTCTGCAGTAATTTAGAGAGCTATGCAATTACATTATAAACAGGCCATGGCTATTAGCTCACCAACAGCAGCTCCAGAAGCATTAGAGCTTAAATTCTATCATTTTCTTTACTACAAGTAAATTTTTCCAAACATGATTCACCTTAGGGAAAAAAAAAAAAGAAAAAAAAAGCTTGACTTCGTTCCATTGAAAGAATTTAAAGCGTGGGCTGAAGCATAACAGGGAGTGGTACCTTGGTGCTGTAAATCCCCTCTCCACTCCTTCCTTCACCCTCCTCTTCTGCAGACACCTTCCCACTACCCCAGCCCTGCTATTTAAAAATAAGTTGAGACAGATGAAGCCTCTGCTTCAGTAAGTAAATCAATTTTGGGTTTTTTTTTAATTTCAGTTTAATCCATAGAGAAAACCAAAGCCATGTGAAACACGGAGGCAGACAATCCAGAACAAATCGAGACCTGAGACGGAGGATCTGTATCTGCGACCAGCAGAAAAGACAGAATGCACTCGACCAGCGTTGGGCTGCTGTTTCCTTCTCAAGCATTATCTTCCTTAATAATATTATCCAAGGAAAACAGACAAATAGTCTCCTGTTTTTCACAAAGAACAAAGAGAAACCCTCTTTGTGAAGGAAGACAAAAAGGTTGCTCCCAAGTTAAAATTCCACAGCGAGAGCAACTCTGATAAGTGCCCGCAGCGATCTGCTATTGTGACAAAGCTGGATCAGGATATGCCTCCTAGTTAACTCACCACTAAAATATTTTCCATTTCTGCACAGCACAGATGAATGCTGCTGATAGCATCTGCAGTCAGGTCCGGGTAGAGCTGTGCTCTCCTGCTATTGTGCTGAGAAGGTAAGACCCTCCCTGGATCTACTCAGCTGTTAAAATTTCTATACCTTTATGTGGAAAGAGGCATTATATAGAAGAGTGGGACCTCTGTTGAGGCAGAGATTGTCCGTTATTTAAGAGCTGACTGTTTCTAATGCTCCAAAATCTGCAGTTTCTGAGTTCTCAGGATTTTGCTGCCTCTCTTAGGGCTGCAGGCTCCAGGTGTGGGGCCTTTCAGACAAGAAGCCACAGGTTTTTAAGATGAAGAATGACGTTTCCTGTATCTGAAACTAAGTAAATTCGCCAAGCATTGTGTCGAACTCCCTCACCCCGTACTGGGGGAAGGCTGCCAACCCCAACATCCCTGGAACTGCCTGTCCTCCGTGACTCAGGACACAGGGTCACACAGGGCCACCGCAGAGACCACACTGCAGCCAGGGCTGCCCCAGAGACAAGTGCCGAAACAGGGGCCAGCCTGCTGGCGGGAGGGATCCCGGACAGAAAAACGGTAGCATGGGGATGAAATGCCGTCAGCACCTACCGCTGTGGGCTCAAACAAGAGGTTTTATTAGAAAGTGGCACACCATGAAAATATTTCCTGTTAGGCAGGCAAATTCTAGGGCTTAAAGCAATTGCTTCCCTTCATAAATATAGCCAAACAAACAAAACTAGAGCTGGTTAAAAAAACCCAAACCCTGTAACTCCAAAAAACCCACAAACAAAATTAGCTCCTAAAACATGACAGGCAAGTGTTTAAACACGATACAGCAAAGATGCAGCGACTACCCCACGTCACCAGGTCCCACAGCATCCATTTTGAGTTTCACAATACCTCCAATGCTGAAGAGAAATGCAACCTTTCTACCTGCGGCCCAGCCTGTTTGAAATTTTCTCCTCTAACTTAACAATTTCCATGTTGGTTTGGTTTTTAAGCAAATGCAGCGTACTGAGCTGTACCTAAGAAAAAAAAGGAATGCTATCATTATGTAAAAATAATGTTTATCGAGTGTTCATACATGCATCAGAAGAATAAAAGGTGAGAAGATGCAATTGCCTTGTTCCCTACTTTTCAGAAAACTCAGCAATTCTTTCCAAGCGCAGTTCTCGACTTGCATGCTACAGGATCCTGGACTGCCTCCAACTCCAGCACTTCAAAGTGAACGGCAAGTCTGAACTGTGATAACTCCTTGTGTGTGACCCCTATGTTACCTTCCAAGAGTTTTAAATTAAAGGAAATAACACACAAGACTAACAAAATGCCTAAAAGTATCAGAACACTTAAAATTATGTCTTCACTGTCAAATGTTTTTCTCTGCTTTAAATCTAACAGAAGTCAACTTGGCAAGATTTTAGCTCTGCTGAGTCACTTGCTGCCTATCTAAAATCTAAACAGATTGGTTGACCTCTTGCTTTTAGAGACCTATTACTAGCCTCTTCTTGCTATTCAGACTCCAGAAAGTTACAGATTTTGGAAATAACACATCCAATGATATACATCTTGTTTATTCGAAGAACTGCTAAATTCACGTGGCAAGAAAGGCTTCTCATAAGCAAGCCAGGAGAAGTTATCTGAGAAGAGCCAACATGGACTTGTCAGGACACGTGTAAACTGAACATCATTCCCTTACGTAGCAGGAACACTGGACTCGTAGATGGAGCAGATGCAATGGATGTTTTAGCCAAAATTTAAGAAAAGTCTTGATATTTCCTCACATGAAACTAATAAAACTGGATCGAAGTGAAAAACTGTTGTACCAAGCCAGTTGAAAAAGACTGCCCCACAAAGCAGCCCTCAAAGGCTCCCTAGTAAATTGGAAGGCTGTATCAAGAGGACCTCCTTGGGGTTCTGTCCTGGACTAGCTTTTGTTCAACATCTTCATCGGTAATCTGCACAATGGATCAAGAGATTGTTGTTATTAAACTTGCACACAACGTGAGGCTGGTAGAGGCTAATAAGCAGAAGAACAGGATCAGATTCAGATTGATATTCATAAACTTAAGGGATGGTGTGGGAAAAAAGGCATTACAAGTATTTTCAGCTGTGTATCATAAGCTGCACAAATGCAGCATGAAGATCAACTCCACTGGCAGCCATTCAGCAAAAAGAAAAGACCTAGGGGTTACATGGGATCACAAGTTGAACATGAGCCAACAGCCTCGTGCTCACAGGAGGAAGAGGAGGACCGCGCTGGGCTGCAGAAGTCCATGGCCACCAAGATGCAGCACAGCAGTCCTGGAGTTGCTGCAGAGATGGTCATGCTGCTCCTGCCCTGGTCAGCACTGGCAAGGCGTCGGGGGCAATCCTGTATCCCACCACCCCACGCCTGCAGCCGGATGGGATAAGTGATGAACGTCCAGAGAAGAGTGACCAGAAGCACTAAAATCAGGACCAATAAGAAAAACCTGGCTGAACTAGGGCAGTGCGGTTTAAAGAAGAAAAGAGAAAGGAGATGCATACCAACCTCCAAATACACAAATGGGTGCTCTAAAGAAAGAGAGAACATCTGATCTATTCAACAGTGCTGGGTAGGACAAGAAGTAACAGACTCAAAAAGCAGCACGGAAGATTCAAGTTAGACTTCAGAAAGACTTTTCAATGATAGGACAGTAAAGTACTGGTATGGATCCTGTTATTTCCATTACTGGAAATCCTTAAAAACAGGCTAGGCAATCATCTGTCACAAGTGACACACAGAGATAATCTAAACCCTGCCTTTTGCCGGGCAGATGCAATAAAAAGAGGTTCTTTCTAGTCACATCCTCCTTGTTGCTCAAGGTTTACAGCATTCTCAAATTCCCTCTCTGAAGGAATTAATGCGGACTGAAGTGACATTTACGATTCAAGATACTTCAAACAGTTTCCATTCAGTTTAGATCAGTGTTAAAAACCTTCTTTGCCTTCATATGAAGCAAAGCCGTCCTCATTGGCAATTCACAGTTAGACACGAAGAAAAGAAACCGAGGTGGTTAGAGCCTGGAGAAACGTATCATACTTTTGAAACCTTACTGACACCGGCACTAAAGCTTTTAAATCGCATGTTCTGCTCTGGCCAATTTCCTCGCTACATTTGAGGAATGCAATGGATATTCTTGCATCCTGAAAGAGATGGAAATAAGAAGTACAAGAAACCTATACCAGAGATTTTAGTGACCTTCCTATAAAAAAAGAAGTAATAGTTACTGTATGTTCCAGTAAAATTGTATGGCACATAAATATATTTGCAAGAAATGGCATTTGTAGTTATCAAACACCTCAGCTTTACTTTGCTTTTTATGGCAATTAACTTAATTGCCATTAATCCCAATAAGTCCATTGTTCCAAGCCTTATCCTCTCATTAAGCAGCACAGAAACTTGTGTATTAACTTGTTTGACTCTGGCCACGATATAATTTGTGTCACAGACTGTGGGCCTAATCCCACAGCCTCTCTGAGTCCCGTCCCTCCACTGCTCAGCAGGATGACCCCAAGAGCCTCAGGAAAGGCAGCAAAGGTTTCTGCTTTTCAGAATGTAGAATATACAGACCATGACAGCATTAAAAATGCATTTTTTTAAAAATAAGGATATTGAGACGAGCCTCTTGCAAAAGAAAGCCTAACAAACAAAAGCAATCTACAGCAATTTCATTAATTTGACACAGCTGGAATAGTTCTAATGATGTGTGGATTATTGCTTTCATTTTGATAGACTACTATTTGCTTCCAAATCATGCACAAGAATTAACAAAGACAATTATTAGGGAGAAAATGGTGAGAGGAAAATAGTTGTTCTTGTAGTACTACAATGGCTTCAGGAAAAAAAGCAGCAACAAAAACTTCACACACCAAAAAAGTTCAACCCCACCAAAACATGTTAGCATTAACCAGTTTATCCACTATTCAAACTACAGTCTTGCTTAATCACGTTACATCAAAGTGGTTGCTGAAGTGTGACAAAGGGCACCAGAAACAGCAACCTATCCAACCACTACCTAATTCACGCAGAGGAAATGGGATTTTGGCATCTTCCACGTTTCCATGTTTTCCTTTCTGCCATCTCAAGTTACAGCACATCAGCACAGGTTAGAGAACATCTTGCCCAGGAACTCTCCAGTAAATATATTTTTATATCTCTCCTTCTCCTCTGCCCCCCCCAACTTTTTTTTTTTTTTTTAGTTGGAAGGAAGGCGAGGGAAAAAACCATTTGAATAAACGTGTGGGATCGTTTATGTTGCTTGTTTGCTAACAGACATACTACTTTTCAAAAATGCCACAAGGTACTTACAGGTTGATTCCCTGAGAGCCTCCTTATTATAGCACATTACTAAGCTTATACTTTTCTTTGCAACTCTAATTTTAGTTTCTTTGTAGTTTTCCATTCAGTTAGTACCCCTGATTCAAAGACTATTTTGGGAAGTGACAATGATGAGTTAAAAATCAGTAGACGCTGAAAATATCTCCCCCCAGTTTTTTTGTACATCTCTCTGGATTTACTTTCCTTGCTTCATGCATCTAACTTTTCAGTCCAAAAGCAGGAGGAGGGTGGAATGGTAAAGCATGGAAGGGGGATCAGATACAACCAATTACTCACAGCCATATCCTACATCAGTTAAAGGACATATCCTACATTTCTTGGGCCAAAAGCCTACAGTGTTAACAACATCCAGTTACACATACATTGTAAAAACAATGGTAGCTCTTGTGTTTAAAGGAACCCTGACTATGAAAAAAAAGCCTGCAAAGATGTTCATGGCTGCTCACCACTGTATCACCTCAAATGAATTCCTTGACGACATCATGGATGAAATCCTGGTGTCAGTGATTTTCCTTATCGTGTGTATATATGAATTTGCAGAGAAAGTGCATTTTATTGTTTTAAACTCCATTATGAAACTTTGCAGAAGTGTTTAGTCGAGATGTATACCCAACACCACTGCAAAAATGCCCCTCAGAAACAACAAAACGGCTACGGGACATGTCTCTCTTTTTCGGGAAAGGATACCACGCATTCCTTATGCTTTAGTCAGGAAGCAACACCTGGGTCATTCGCTTCATACCTCTGGCAGAGGGAGAGGAAGGAAGAGCAGGAAAGGGTATGAATCAGGAGGGGATAAGCGCTCCACTCACACCCCATTCAGAAAAGAAGTATTTTAAACCAGCACCTTAACCCTGACGCCTCAGGCAAATTCCAGTTTGGGCTATTCCGTCCTGCCCACCTAAAATTCCTCTGGGTAGTTTCCCTTCCCCTTTCCCACAGCAGCAAATAAAACAGAGAGTTGTGTGTTGTGCTACCGGCAGAGAAAGAGTTATCAATCTTCCCCCTGAGAGCCCAATGCATTTCTGTAGTGGGAGAGGAATGTAGAGATGCATTTTGGGGATGCATGGGGTAGAGCTGACAATAGCATATTAATCTGTTGCAACTGCCTGTGGGTTTTTTAAGTCCTATAACTGCTTGCTAAGTCGGCTATGGCAATCACGCTAGTGGGAAATTCCATGTTTCAGATATGATCAAAAGCAATAATTCTACAGAATTGACGGCACTAGGAAAACCTACACATTGCCAAAATCATAAACAAAATAAAGTTGCTCTTCAGGGAAGATGGAATATATCCCTTGCTGCAATCTACCCTTCTACGGGGAATGGTACTTTTAAAACAAATGAACAAAAAACCACAGTGATGTTTAAGGCAAGAATATAAAATGGGAAAAGGTATCTTGCACACAAGTTAAAATGCACCTATTGGATACACCATAATACATTATAAAATCTCTTTTGTGCCCAATCAAGTAAACCTTTGAAATCTTACCCAGCTAACACAGCAAACCATGAAGCCCACCATCGAACCTCTGCTCATACAAAAATTTAGTTTTTTACCTCTTGGTAATCTGAGTAGGATCCTGTAGGCCTGGATCCAGTTCAAAGATCTCATTATCCAGTAGCCTTCGGAGTGTCACATCTGCCAGTTGCTCCATGATCCTGAAAGCCTCGGCGATATTGAGGAACGTGGAGAAGTCACGCTCTTTATTTGGAGTGGTGACGCGGACCGTGTCGGTCATGAAGACGTTGGAGGTTCTTTCCAGCTTCTGGACCTCAACCCAAGGAATGATAAGTTTCACTGCCATCGGAGAAAAAAGTAAAAGTGGGTTGGAAACTCTGCTTACATTTTTCAGATTTGGGAAATAAGCAAATTCAGAATGAAATGCAAACAACTGAAAAGGAGAGAAACCCATTTTACAAAGACCAAGCAAAAGCTGAAATGCCTGTTATTACTCTACATTCATTCTCCCCACTCCAAAAGACTGTCTGTTTCCGAATCTCTCCCTCAAAATTTTACCTATTTTCATAAGAAGTGCTGGACTGGGGAGTTCTGCCTTTGCAGAACACCTGCCATAAGCTGTGCTCCTAACTCCTTTACAAGTCATTTCTGCAGCCTGCTTCATTACTACCAGAAGAAACAGTTCATTTCAAGAGTATGAAGATAATAGGGAAAGGCTTTGTAATCTCCCAGAAATAAAACTGTAGGCAGCTGGAAACCCAATTACATGCACAGTACTTTAACTTTTAAAATAAAGCTAACTCCCATACAAAAGGAAGCTTTTGCACATGGACGTTTTTATAAAGTTTAATTACTGCTATGCTATGAACAGGGCGTTCAAAAAAAAGCTGCCTAGGCATTGGGATCTTCCCATTTGGGTTACTTTTTACTGAAAAGGTGCACAGGCAAATCTTGCCCTAAACATTAACTGTAGTTAGACTTGTTTATAGAAAAGAAAAAGTATAGGACACTGTTCTGTGTACCTAAACACTGCTGAATCATATAAATACAAATGGTAAACAGAATCAGCTTATTTTAGATAACCACTGCAGGATGTTCCTTGCCTCTCTCATACGAATCTCTGGGTAGAAATTAGGCTGGAAAGGACTTTAAAATAGATTAAATTTCTTCTTAACAACTGTTGGAAGCTTCCCAGGATTCTCTGTGCCAATAAAATCAAAACTACACCTCCTAACATCCCTAGCTGGTCTCCTGATGCCAATAAAGCCATAAAAAGGCAGTAATAACAAACATTGTCATATATACATGACACTTATCCATGATCATTAATTACCTAAGGAGCTACCCTCAGCAAGTTTTCTGTACTACACGAACCACAGCTGTCAAGATTATTTGCAGATTACATTTTTTCTTACTTAAATAAAGCACAGCTGCGTCAACACGCACAAACTGTTGCAAATGGTCATAAAATCATCTGTACGGGCACAGCCAAGGAAAGAAAGATTAAACAGCGCCGTAGCAATAGCACTATTGTTCACGCAGGTCAGAATCACATAGGCTCTACAGTGTTGGTTATAGAAAGAGCACAGCAGACTGTAAGGGGCCCAAACTACTGATGAAAGGTACAAAGTCTTCAAAGTTTTAGAAAAACACAAGTTTAATTAAAAAATGTGAAGAAACCTTGGCACGCCCTTTCGAGAAATCTGACGTTCTAAGCCTCTGAAATTCTGCAAATACTTCAAGGCTTAGACAAAAGGGGACTTGTCCTGGAAAAAATGTTCCATGGAGTTTATGCTCACATAAGCCGTAAGTTAATTTTATGAGAAGCTGAAAACAGGTTCCAATATTGCATTCCAGGTCATTTCAACATAAAATAAAACAAGGGGCAGGGGACAGACTTGCCAGAAGCAGAAGACTTAACGCTTTGCCTATAAAGAGATTTCAGTCTACAATTTGGGGGGGATTTTTATAGAGTTAAAACACATTGAAGAACTATTTTTATTGCAACTCATATATTGGGGTTTTTCCCTGTGCTGTATTGAAGAGTGCAATAGATGTGATTTCTTAGCAGTATTTTCAAGACCAGATTTGTGATTGCTACCTGAAAAAAAAGACAATGAATCACTTGTTCTACATATAATCAGCATCAGCTTCTCAAATAGTAGCAACCAGAACTACAGTAAATCTGGATTATTCAATGTAATACAAGTATTTCATAAATGTGACAAAATACTAGCTTTGAAACAGAAGCAATCTGCTTTATCAGAATCAAGGAAGTGGGAAGCATTTCAACATACAATGCTTCCCACTCTGCTAGGGAAGTTTGTTTAACCAAAAGAAAATTCAGGTTTTCATTTCACATTTCCATGCAAATGCATGGGAACACAAAGGCAATGCAAGTGACTGCAACAGTGATTGAACAGTGTATTTTCCATGGTCAAAATGAAAAGTTGCAAACATGTAGTTGTTTGTGGGGTTTTTGCATTTTCATAATGAATTATTATTAAAAGAGATGAGAAGCAATTTCTTCTTAAATAATACAGCATGATGTTGTACTTCCAGTATCATTGAACTATCTGTGGTATTGCATAAACAAAATTTTTGGAACAATATAAAGGGTTTTTCTCTCTCCCTCCTCCTTCCCCCATTATCTATCATTAATAAGTATCATTTTTGCTTTGTGTGCTTTGGCAGACTGGATACCTCAGATTTAATGAGAGAAAGCCTGCAATGACAGCAAGAAGAAATGACTGACAAAGGATATTGTTTAATACTAACCAGAAAACAAGGCAATTAAACAAGAACTCAGATATCTAGTACATATCAAGAGACTCCATTCTAGCCTTCCCAGCAAAACTCAACTTTTGTTTTTATAACAAATAACAAACTTACCAACATTTTAAATCTAATTCTGCCACCTTTTGCAGATATGACAAAATAATTGGCCTGGACCTCTAACTCTAAGCATGTCTTTGTATGTTTTAAGTCTTAGAAATTACCAATTACTATCTTTCTTACCTTTACATTAATGAACTTCACTTTTAAATCTGCAGTTTTATTTGACTAGCCATCCCAATATTAAATCCAGACAGTAAATGGTGAAGTCTTCCTAATTGCTATAACTGACAATTCTTGCTATATTTATAGCAGTATAGGTTTATATTACCATCCTTGCTGAAGTTCCAGCAGGATAAACAGGACTTAAAATGTTATCAGTTCACACACAATCTTACTAAACAGAGAAATGCTATAGAGTTTAAATGGCTACATTCATTTTCACCATCTAATGTCTGTTTCATTCATTTTTCCCTTCTAATATCTATTCTGACAGGCTTTTCATAATCACACAACCCTTCCTCTGTAGAGGAACACCAAGACCAAAGTCTTACAACTTGCTGAACCGTCTGAAGGTCTAAAAACCCTGCTACACACTTCTTGTGACCTTCCTCCACTGCTATTCAGAAACACAAAGAAATCCCTAAATTGCTGTTGTTTTCCCTTAAAAACTCTGAATTTTCACCTGGTTCTCCAGGGCACAGCCCTGTTATCTTTCCTGGGCTATTTTCAGGCAGGCAGCTGGACTCCGGCATCCCTGGCCCCACCAGCCCTTCCCCTGCCGCCTGGCAGCGATGACTCTGCTTCCCCGCCTGTGGGAGGGACCCGTCCTTACTCACCGTTTTCGGCACTAAAAGTCTCTATTTCAGAACCTGCAGGAGGTCTGTTACATTTTAAGGCTGCTTCATCATGGCAAGAAAAGGAACCAGATAGCAGCTGTGTCTGCATGCTCTTATAGTCTCATTTTTATGACTGGATTCATACTAAAATATAAACATAAAGGCTGAAGTGAAAACTAAATTAAACAGGATCTTTCAGCTGAACAACAAAAAACTCAGAAACTAAACTTCAGAGGCGAACTAGGCTTTTCATAAAAATTCTAGCTATTCTTGCTGTTAAATATATTTGTATCTTTCCCCAGCATTAGATTTCTTATGCATTTACACTTACATTCTTTGCCCAGGAAGAAGGAATAAAAACAGAGATGATTGATGCTCAAATAAAGCCAGCCTTGCCGAGGAACTTTTCCTTTCCAACAGCAACAGGAATAATAGGTGATCAACTTCTCTGCTTCAGGAAAATTAAATCTGGATTCAAATTTCACCAGGGCTTCTCGGAACTTCTCGGGGTCTTCCTCCTGCTCGGCAAGCTTGCTGCTCGTTTCCTCTGCAATCAGCGCCTGAGTCCATAACAAGATAATATATCAGGATAAAGCTATGGCATTCACACTTGAGCAAGTTGCTACAAGCTACCCATTCAAATTTTAATAACGCAACCCTTTCTTACAAAGAAATTCAAATTGATTTGCAGTTTTCACAAACGGAGAAATTTCTGTGGTGTTTGCATCTCTCACACATTTTGAATGCTTCCAAATCAACACTTCTGGGGGCTTTTTTTATTATTATTTTTTCAACGAGTCTGGCAAAACCATATATTTATAGTTTCACTACTGCTTATGATTGCTGTTATTTAGTGTACACAGAACAAAGGTAGAGTAACAATTGTGTATGCTGACCAGTACTATTTTCCTATGAAGAGGCAATGCAGTGAGATGTGTCAGTAACTTGTAAACATGCTTGGAACCATTGAAAACATGGTTTCAAAAACATCTATGTAAATATAATTAAGTGTTGAGAATTTTAATAGTGGTATTACAACACAGGAGTTAAGTATGTATTGCACCGTTCATACAAATAATCTGTATGTTACAGCACCTGGTATAATTTGCAATTACCAAGCAGTCCTAATATGCCAAAAATCTACAGCAGAGGCGAGGGTCCAAAACCTGGACTTAACATTAACTAATGAAACCCGAATAATTTCAAATATGTGCTGTGCTAGGTAACAGGCTGCCACAGTGTTATCAAGAGAGATTAATTTTATTCAAGCCTTTCAGTGCACTTAAGACAAAGCTGGTTTTTTAAGAAAGCGGGATAAAAACTAAGATTTACATGGTGATCTTTAGCCTCTCTGTCCCCTTCTTCCCCAACTTCAGAGCCCACCAAGATCACAGCAGCAGGGTTGAAATTCACCAAAAACATTATGTTTCTACAAATTTTCCAGCCCAAAAAAGGGGGTATGGTGGGAAGAGCACCTCACTAAAACTCTTAGCAAGGAAAAGCTTGCAGCAGGACCTGAGGTACAGTAGTCACCAGCAGACCCGCAACCCCGCCAGCCATCACCAAGCTCCTCTTGGAGAGTGTATTTTACTAGAAGCAGAGCTCAGGACACCAGGCTTTCTAAGTTTTACCGCACGTGCCGTTACTATTTTAAATCTGGTCTTCAGTCACCAAATCCCTTTACTTTTAAAATTCTTTAGCCTTCCAAAAGGATGCTCATTTCTGCAACCCTGTGGCCAGCCAGCAGCTTCACTGCAGTGCCCGGCCATGACTCCCACATCCTGCAAAGCCACCAGCAGTTTCCGTGCCAGATCCTCACGATGCAGGTGCTGCAGCACAAGGGCCTTGTCCCCTGTCCCTGTGCTGCGGGGACTGGGTCGTCGTCCGCAGAGGTGTGCTGCCAGCAGATTCGGGCACTGTGGCTATCACCTGCCGACACCTCTGAGCCCCATCAAGAGGGACAGGAGTATGGAAATGGGCAGGAGAAACTCATGGGTTAAGGCTAGGAAAAACACGGGAGATAGGAGGAGAAATGTAGTAAGGAGGAAAGGCTGAGATATAGGAAGGGAAGGTATTTAACATAATCTTTTGGAGAGGCGGAGGAACTGAAAGCAGATGCTGAAGAAAGCTCAGCTGCACATCATGGGGAAGAGAAGAATAGTGAAGCTGGAAAGGGATGGGTGGGATAAAGATTAAATTAGATACTTCGGTTTTGAGATGTTTCCAAGGAAATGTGAGTAAAGATGCACAGATGCCGGCCACATCAGGTGCAAGTGCCACACAGAAAACCAATAAATAATGTTTAGATGGACAAAACCAAATAGGAATGACAACAACTTCATGACATTATTTCTAATAAACCACATGTAATTGGGCAGGGAATGGTGAAAATAAGACAGTTTCCTTACCTTCACTTTCCCTTTGACAAAACTAACTATATCTTCTTTATTGTCAAACACAGACAAAGTATGGAGCAAGTTTTGTTCCAGCCATTCCCAGTGCTGGTTTATCTCCTCTGCAGTGGCACCTAGAAAAGCAAAAAGTAGTGTTTTGAAATTCGTCCTACAAAACAAAATTGAAAGGAAGAAAAAAAGTAATAAAACTCACTATTTCATAAATTCATTATGAGAAAGTGAACTTTCAACCTCAAAAGTCTTGGTAGCAAACAGGTCAAAAAGGTCTTGTTCGTAGCAGTATAGTTAGAGAAAAACAAAAACCTCATTGTTTTAGAGAATTAGTTTTAGTGCTTTTAGTTTTATCTTCTCAAATGCTCTCAGCCAGCAAACGCTGCATTAAAAGTCAAAGCAGAAAAAACAGCAAAACTTCATCCTGAGCTGCTAGACTGCAGCTTATTTTGACATGACATTCCTTAAGCGGCCACTGGAAACCTTTGATTTACGTTCTGTTCCCAAAAGTCCCCGATCTTCCTTTCTCCCTCCCTTGGTACGCACGTGCATACACCCCCCGCCCCCACACACACATGCACACCCTTTGAGAGGAATATACATGGTCATCATCTGGATCCTATTTGAAAAGCTCCCTATAATAATTAAAAAGTACCTAAAAATAAGAGAGTTTGGTTCAGCAATGCCTAAAAGGTCTACAAAGCACATTTCTGCAGTTTGGGGAAGAAATACAGTGAACAGAAAATCTTTGACAAATACGGATTTTCAAATCTTTAAGGCTTCCTTCTCTAAGGATTTATTTGTGGGTTTTGCTGCTGTTGTTTTAAATGTAATGTGTTCACACTAACTCCAGAAATAATATTTCAGTCACCACCTATTTGCTTTGGCTCTTTCTGCTTGAAACTGAACTGTAGCTGCATCACACAATGACAGAAGAGTCAGAGAAAGATGGGCAACATACAGGGCAATCAGGGGAAAATCTGGCCCCTCCAGATCTTACTGGTCAGTGATTAAATATTATAAGTAAAAAAGTAAAGGCAGCAAAAGTTGCTTTTCCTAATGCCTTGCTAGTGGAAGAAAGCAGAGAAGTAGTTGGATGTAAAAGACATACAAATCCCAGACGAATATAATAATAAAATGAATCTCAAATAGAAGACCCATTATCTCAAGATTTGATTTCTGTGTACATTAGAGATGCATCATGTTGCCTCACAACAAAAAAATGATAAATTTAGCTAAGGATTTTCCACTTTCCTCTCCTCTGTTTTCCATGCAGAATGCCAACTGGCAGGGAAACTTTCCAAGCTTTAACTTCCTTGACAGGAAGGTCCTGTGATAGAACTTCATAAATATCATTAATCAAGGTTAAATTAAAAAAAAAAAAAAATCACGAAAGAAGAGACACTTAAATGCCCTTTAGGTAAAGAAAACAAATTATATCAACGGTTAAGAACACCAGAAATACAGTCATTTTATATGGAAATGGCTGCACAAAGCAAATACTGAGTTGAATTTTTACTTCTGAGCAACCTGAAAGATACCAACCATATGGGAGAGCTGGTGGGCTGCCTCTTGTGAAATAAGCCATGAGCAAGACACCTTTCACAGCAGCATCCACACTGCTCGGACTGCTCTGAGCCTGGGCTCTGGCAGTGGCTATCTCCCACGGGGGCTACTGCAACCTTTCCTGCCTGCCTTTTGGTATCGCCAGGGATTCTGCTCAAATACTGAAAGATCTCTTTGCCCCTTTCATTTGGTCAGGCCAACTCCTCAGCTTTTCGGGTCCCTTCTTTATTTCTAATTTCCATTTCGTGGCTTAAAGTTGTCCTGAGATTGGACCCAAGCATTGCCAATCTCTTCCTTATTCCTCTTCCCGTGCCGATGCTCTGCACAGCATTTTATTCCACCTTTTACCCACCTTCTTCATGTGCCTGTGCCAAATGTATATTCAGTCTAACCACAGCCTCACTCCTCATAATCTCTTCTTTAAACCCACTTCTCACCAATCCCTTTGCTCTCCCTCTCCCAAAAGCTACTTCACTTGACTGGGATTTGAGTTTCTGTTTTGCCCACAAACCCTCTGAAAGGAAAATCGTAAGTGGCTCTACACTAGGGCTGAGGTTAGCCTTTTTTTTTTTTTCCTGTACTGGTATAACATGATTAACCATCTGGATTAAAACATCTCTGCCAGAACAGTCATGCTGGGCAGGGATCAGACTTCCTAGCAGCCCTCAGAGATTTGCAGAAGTCTGTAACGCAGATCTTACGCGTATATTATCATTTAAGCCTACAGCTCCTGGAACAGAGGACTGACAACATACAATTAAAAAATGCCATTTTAATTAACTGCCTAATGACATGATGGCTATCCCTAATGAAGTTACACCAGGAGACTGGAAGGAGCTCCTGGAGCTGCTCTTTGTCCTTGCTATACAGCAGAAACCTTAGATTGACTAACTGCTCCTTCCAAATTCAGTAGCAAAACTCTTAACATCATGTTTGCGCGAAGCACCTCGCTCGAGACAGGGCAGAGCTGGGCAAGCAGCGATGGCTGCTTCTGCGTGGGGGGCAGTCCTCCAGCTTTCTAAGAAAAGGGTCGGGTGATGCTGTTCCTCTGACTCCTATTGCCAGTGCCAGCTCCCCCCTGGACACTCACGTCAGGGTTTCACAGCAGTGATATTATTCAAAAACAACTTCTGCTACCATGGTTCTTCATTGCTGTGCAGCTCTGGCAACCGTGTATGTCCTATCCATGCAGCATACAAAACAGAGCCCTCTGCTTTCTGCTCTTTCACTACAAATCTCATTTTGTCAGGGCTGAGCATCCATTCAGAAGAGCCAAAGTGAATTTTAGAAAACATTAATCAAATAAGTTTATCTCAGCAAAATCCTTAACCATTCCAGCCAGGCAAGTTTTTGATTTGTAGTTCCCTTAATGTAAAAAATAAAACTGTGGGCAGTAAGAGTGCAGATAGGGCAAGGATCAGCCCCAGAAAGGAATATTACATACATTCAAATGATCAAGAAGCCCATGACAGCAACACTGAGCTTACTTTTCCAGTGAAAGCTACATGGCTTCACCAGAGGACTGTAACAGCATGAAGCTTTTAAATTTCTCCATGAGATGTCATTATTTAAATACAAAAAGGAGAGGGGTAGGGATATAAAGCATAGAGCAATCGCAAAATAAAGAAAACCTAGCCACCACAAAAACAGCACGAATAGACTTTATGCAAGCTTCTTCACACACATCTGGCACAGGGAAAAATTCCCAGTATTAATGGGGAACATGCAGAGGGATCTCCGCTGAACCAAGGAAGAAATGCTGAATGAGCTTGTACAGAGGAAGGGGATGAATATATAGATTGCCCCTTCCATTTAAAGGACTGCTATGTCAAACACCACCAACAACATGTCAACACTTACATTAGCTAACTATTTCATGGCTTCATCTGTATAAGAAAGGAAAGAATAGAATAGAGCAGAATAGAATAGAACAGGATAGAATATTTTCAGTTGGAAGGGACGTGCAAGGATCATCTAGTCCAACTGCGTGACCACTTCAGGGCTGACCAAAAGTTAAAGCATGTTATTAAGGGCATTGTCCAAACGCCTCTTAAACACTGCCAGGCTTGGGGCATCAACCACCTCTCTAGGAAGCTTGTTACAGTGTTTGACCACCCTCTCAGTAAAGAAATGCTTCCTAATGTCCAGTCTAAACCACCCCTGGCACAGCTTTGAACCATTCCAAAAGGAAAACCTGCTGTAAATGTCAATGCTAGGATTTTATAGACTGGAGCAGAAGGGATGAGAACAGCCCTGCAGACTGGCCAAGCAAGAACAGGATGAATGGAACAAGTGCATTCAGATGGCCTTTACTGTGCCATGGCAAGGTTGCTGCAATTGACATCGATATTGCTTCTCTGAAGATGAGCTCGACCTTCAGATGTTGCAGAAATACTGCAAAAGGGATTAATGCACAACAGACCAGGCAATTAGACATTCCTCCCTGACAACTTTACCTCCTAAATCATGTAGCATCTTCCAAATGTTCCAGTTATATTTCATTATAACCAAATGTGTTAAGACATTTCACAGTAAGCAAGCAGAAGACTAGACTGGTGAAAGCCTAGACTAAGTAGCTTCTTGCTGTAAGGAACTATTACTACTGTAGGAAAAGATATGCTTATGAACAGAACCACACTACTTTGCAAGAGACAGAAAATTAACGCAAAACACCCTCAGCTAAACAAGCTTTCTATAGAAACTTAATGTTCCTAGTTAACACTTTTTCATAACTCCTATCCGGGATTTTAACCAGAGGTTAATTTCGTTGTTAAACAAGCTATAGGCAATAGCCTTCCACGCACACACTACTAGCTGGGGTTACCTTGAGCTTCTTGGACATGCAGACACTGACCATGCTCAGAATCGGTTTGGGGTTTTCCGTCTGTGACTCACCAATAGCTACGGCCCAGTAACCTTCTGATCCATTCAATAACTCACCACATGCAATGGCAGAGTAAACCTGTGAGCCTGGAACTTGGAGTAAAATTCGGAACGGAGCGACGCGTGCATTAGAGTCTAACACGGCGTCCAGGGCACCAACTAAGCGACCTGCAAAGAAAAAGGAGGGAAAAGAGAATTAGCACCAACTTTCACTTCTGTAGCCTGCAAGTCTTTTCACATCTAAAGCCATAAAATTAAAATACAGAACGTAACGATAACGATTCTTCCCCTATTTTATTCTGCAATTTACAGATGCTCATACTGTGAAAGGCAAACCAGATTAGAAGATCAAAAGCGTATCGAGTTCTTTGCGTTTCCGGTTTCACCTCATATATATGTATATAACCACAGAATTGAAGTGGAAAGACCTGAGGGCACCTTAAGAAGTTACTGTTCCAGCCCCGCTCTGAAGCTGGATAAATACACCTATGCCGTAAGTGGTGTTTGTCTAACCTGTTCTTCAAAACCTCCCACAACCAAGATGCAACAACTTCCCCAGCTAGCCTCTTCCACTATTTTCATTAAGTATTCTTTCAGAAAAAAACCCACCCCAAACAAACAAGCCAACCACCACAATCTTAAACTTTCTTGCTGGAAATTAATCCTGCTCCCCGGAACATGGAGAGTAATTGGCCACAGGCATTTTTGATGTTAATGCTTGACATACTGAAAAAGCATCATCATGGTTGCCCACCCTTTAATGATTTCTCTTTTTCTAAAGAAACCCCAATCACCTCATCTCTTCCTTATGGGTCATATTTTTCAAACAGCTCTTTGTTCTTGTGTTTAAACTGGAATCTCTCCAGCTTATCTTTAAGCGTGACACTCCAAACTGGACATGATGCTCACTACTTGTGAGGTCTCAGCCATAAGAAGAGTGGAAAATCGCCTCCTGTATCTTGCATACACACCACCGTATCCAAGAAAGCTTGCAGCAGTATCCCACTGTAAATCGGCACTTGACATAAAGACAGCTAAACTCATTTTGGAGAGCTGAAGCAATTGCTGCCCCCAAAAAAGACTTTCCAGTCTGGAGCCAGCTGGAGTTGCTGGCCTTTCTCGCTACCCACCCCCTCCCCCCCAGCAGGCAGAACCAAGCTATGCATGAAAAAGTTATCCAAATCTCATGATTTGCAAGCTGGCACATTAAAGTAACTCAGAATTAGTTTATGACACCTACAAATAGCAATTCAGGAGCAGCTTTATATTCAGCTCCCCTATACTGTACATCCCGCAGAGACACAACCTCCTACGGAGAGGGATGGCAGACAGCGAGGAATGGCTTTACCATGTTTGCTTATGTCACTAGAGCACCTAGGAAGTTTTCTGCAATACTACATTTTCCCTTTGCACATTTAATTTTTCCAACCTGTTGTATTTTTGTTCCTTCACCATTAATGCAACACAAAAGGAACTATTCTCAGCCTCCGAAAGTTTTGCCAGCCCTTGGCATCATGTGCAGTTTTTATAATTGCATTCTCCAGTCCATCACCTAAGTGATTAATGGAAATAATAAAATGAGACCTACAAAGTCCTCATCTGAAATGCCTTCTCACTTGGACAACAAACCACGGCTAATTAATTTGAGTACAGCACAACCAAGCAGCAGTGTAACCACTTTCTGGTCTAGGAGGTGTAAGAAGCTCACATGGAACAGCATCAAAAACCTTCCGAGAGCGAAGAAAATTACATCAAGTGCTTCCTCCTTGCATTCACATACACCATTGATGATGTTTTCAAAGCCAAGCAGAAGTTGGACACAATATGTTTTAAAGCTGTACGGTGAGATATTATTCAGCACCAGCTTGCTTCTCAGCTAAATACACGTCCAGATATCACACCCATCTATTTAAAATGGAAACCTGAATTTGGAGACCAATAATATGTATAATATCAGAAAATGTTAACTGCTCTCCTGTAACTGCAAGAAAAAGACACAAAAATTCATCCAAGTATAAAAGGTAGCAAATTACCTGTGCTCACAGAAAACAGACCACCTACTTCAGTGTGTGGTCTTCAAAACAGCTGGATTAAAGCCAGTAAGATAGCATCAAATGATGCAGAGAACAATAATAGGGTTTAACTTTCCAATTTCAAAAGACTTGACACATTACAAGAAAGAAAAAGAAGAAGAAACTTATGAAGTGCTGTGTATGTTTTCCCCTGATGATAGATCTAGGAAAAAGATTGCTTTTTCATTTCGCTACTCATGGAAAAAAGTCAACTAAGTGCTACCAAAATCCCAAGAGAACGCTTAATGAACATCTGATTTGTGAAACACTTTTTTTTTCCCCAGAAATCATGAAAAAACACATGAAAGCACAGAAGTAGCTGCTAAATTTTGTTTTTACTTCTTAGCCTGTGCAAAATTAATTCCTTTTTCTGTTCCTGAATAACTGACCAGAAAGACCAATTCCTCTTCTCACTGTTTACTTCTGCTTACAATTTCCATTTTGCTTACCAACCATAAAAAAAAAAAAAGTTTCCTCCTTCAACTGTGCAAAGAAAAAAATCATCTCCCTTGTCTAAACTACCCATAGCTAAAATATTAACTAAGGGTGACAAGGAGGAGCCAGAACTAAGAATCAAAGAGAACACAAAAAGAGCATGGTCATCAGGATACCTGCCAGAATAAAGCCCAAGTGGCCTGGCCCCCCTCCGAGGGCTTCACAAGGGCGCAGCAACCCCACACCTAAATCACTCTAAGCCAACGCTGTGGTTGACGGGGGGCCCGTCCTGTCCCACCGCTGCCAGGAGGGTTTGCAGTGGGGTTGCTCCAGAAGGGACGTAAGGACAGCGGAGAGAAAATAAAAGCGAGTACTGCTAAAGCCGAGCAAGCACCAAGCGTCGGTCCTGTCCCCGACCCCCCGGCAAGGCTATCCACCATCGCTGCAAGCCGTGCAGCAGTCACTCTGTTTGTCTTTTTAGTGTTCTGCTGCCAAAGACGGAGCAGTGACCTTGTCTGGCGGGACCCCATGACTGTGGCTTAGCACCTATACTTCTGCAGTGGTTCAGCCGCGCATGAAGTTGACGCTTAAGTGTTGAAAAATAGAGAGACTGACGGAGGCAGAGAGGCAGGGAAAAGGGAATTACTAAGAGTGCATTTGTAGGAGCACACTAATAAATACACCCAGGCCTAATATAATAATTTAGTTGAAACTGTAGTAGCATGAAAATTACTAAAACTAGAGGCAAAATTTTTCCAGTGTGAGTTGCCTCATACTCGGTTGGGGTAACTTCCGAATCCTAACACTTGTGTTACGCTTCTCACTGAAGCATCGAAAAATAAACAACCTAAAAATCCCTGAAGAAACAAACAAACAAGAAACTTTACACAGTACACTGATTTTGAAACATGCTTTGAAAAATACCTAGCTTGTGAGCAAGCACCTTTCTAATAATATGTCCTAAGAGCTTGTTCCACAGAAGGATCTCTTATAAAACAGGGTCTGTTTATAAAATAAAAGGGTCTCTGGCTCTCAGGTACATATAAATTATATAAAGGGTCTCTGGCTCACATGTTGATGCATTAGCATGCCTTCAATTAGGATGCAGCAGAACTCTTCCATATCACAGGCAACACTTAAACCATTTGTACTACAGGACAGTAAAAAATTAAAAGGAAACAGAAGCAGAGGGGGAAAAAGAGAGAACTGCTACGCTGGTTTCCTTCCCAAAATTCCCATCATTTTTTTCTTTTTACTCTATATGGCACAAGATTTTTGGGAGGAACTGAAAATTCAGAGTATCTCTTTCCCTTTAACAAGCCACTCCACCAACTTCTTGTCCACTTTTTGACCTCCCAAGATGCAGAAGTATTTTAGGAAAGCCATTAACTGTACAGTAACCACACTAAAGAAAGCTGCAGACATAGGTTTGCAAAGCCTTCTGCTAAAGACCGCTGACAGAACATCGCAGGTTCCTCAAAAGGTACAAGTTTCTTCATGCAGAAAGAATATTCCCAGGCTAAAATTCATATGCAAGTTTCAGGTGTAATGTATACTTCTGACAAATATGGGGAAGAGGACAGAAGAAGTGGAAAAAGACACACTTCTACTGAAATTATATGCTTCTCCTCAATAAATCTGATCACTTTAGCTGTAAGCTGGATTTCAGGTACAGGCAACATCTACCTATATTTTTTCAGAAATAAGTCTATAAAACAAATCTGGAAAACTCGCTACAAGTCCCACACTTGGCAGTTTTTACTTCATTGAAACATCTACTTTTGTGCATATTTTATTGCTTCAATACCGGAAATTGGAATACCTTCAAGTAAAACAAGACTGTTGTACTTCTAATTGCAAATCCATTTTTATCAAATGTACATGCATATTATGGATACAATACCACAAATAAACTGAAGTATAAAAATTAGCAAGGAACCATTTCAAATTCTGCAACAGGTACGGAGCGTCTCCCCTTTACAGAGGTCAATCTGTAACCAAACGGGACGCAAATATGACATCGTGCACAATGAACTCATTGAGCATTTCTTCACAGAGAAAAAAAAAAGTCAAGGATATTTTACAACGATCAGGTTCTCAAATGAACTACCGCAAGTGCACCACTCTTAATCTTTAAAGACATGGTTCCTTATACCCCCACAGAAAGATAAAAGATCCCATTACAAGTTATCCTGTGTCATGTTCATAACTAATCTAGACAAAGAAACATGTTTACAGTAAGTTAATCTAACACCAATTTCTACTAAACATACCGTATCTTTCAAACTAAAGAATGCAGGCTCCTTTCCCATATCAGTGTTAATTATCCACGTGGTATTTCAAAAATTCTTTTAAACTTCTGAGACACTGGGCAGAGGGTGATCAAGGCTGAACTCAAACTAAAAACTGGAACTGAAAAACTATCTATTATTTCCATTTTTCAGGACAGTACTCGAGACAGTCCAAGGCACTAACAATTATGCCTGGCTCAACAGCACATGAATTAAGGCACTCTCTACATAGAGCAAGACGATTTCTGCTTACCTCCATCACATTTTAAAGGCCTTAAAGGGAAATTTTTCAGAACTACTCAAATGTCTTCCCATAAATGGGGTGGTCACTTCAGCAGCTAAGCCATGCTGCAAGGCAGAGGGACTTGGACTGATCACTTAGAAGTCTGGGACCAATAAATTAATAAAATCCTCAAAAAATAAAACAAAAAGGCAAAAGGCCAAAGCTGCTATTGCTTTTTTTTTGGGGGGGGGGGGGGGGGGAGGGGAAAGGAAAGTTAAATCTAAGGGTAAGTGACAAGGAAGCCTGCAGTACAGTACCACAATACTGAGTACCACAAACATCACCCTTATAGTTTTACTTTGGTTTTAAGACATCTGGTCACCACAGCCAGGGTCTTTTGTTTAACACAAACTCATAAATTCATTACAAAGCAGGGATTGAGGGTCAATGTAGTTCAAAGAAGCAATAACTTGCGGTATCTGCAATTAGTTGGTAAGAAATTCTGATGGCATTTTTAAAACCTGGGGAGCAGCAGGCCAGATGTGCACAAGGAGGCACCTCTTCCCACCCATGTGCCACAGCCCTGAACCTCCCAAATAAGTGCTTACACCCTCTCTCCCAAAACCAAAGCGGTCACACAGAAGACAGAGTCCAGCTTGTGTCTCCAGCATCCTGGGGAACAGCTTCAGCCACTGTACAAGCAAACCAACTACTGCAGAAGTTTGAAGCAGAGAAAACTGTCCTTCCACTTCTCCTTGGTCTACTCAAAAAAAAAAAAAGACTTGAGGTTTCCATTGCACCTGAGACCAGCACAGCTGGACAGATGTGCAACAAGGCCTGCCTTAAAAATATCTGCCAAATCGAGCCTTTCCAAGAAAACAGGCAGAGGACCACCACAGTACCTGGACCCAAATCAGTTTGCTAAGATGCTCAGCTCCTCCAAAGCTGAGGCTGCTCTCGGCCGCAGGCACCTGGCACTTCCAAAGTCAGGAAAGTGGTGGTGGCACCGCGCCGTCTCTAGGGACTGCGGTGACTGCTCGGTGGTTGCTCTGCAGGGTTGTGCAGAAGAGCAGTTGGTGGCTACGCTCACCGGTATCATGCCAAAGCCCTGTTTTAAATACTCATACCCTTTTTTTCAATCAGACTAGGTTATTTTTGTAAGACAAAACCACCAAAGTGAAGGATTTATGATTACAGCCACAGCCCAGCATCCTGCCAGGCTCTCACTCCAGTACTAAGCCATGAAGCATAAAGCATGCCTCTGAATTCACCCTCGGGAGCTTGCTGCTTTTCACTGCTGCTTGCTACGTCTGCTCCTCCATCAAAAAGCTGGGGGCTGAAAGAAGAACAAGCCCAGGAAGCAAAAGCAGCAGTCTGACAAAACCAATATTTTACCCGAAAGGAGAAAGCTCTTCCCGGGAAGTAGAAGGAGCTAACAGTACAGGTTGCTGAACAGTGGATGCAGTTTCACAAGGAGAGTGAATAGGTGGAAGAGGCACTCTTAGCTGTTCAGGTATGCGAATTGGGAGAGAAGAGCAAATCAAACAATTCAGATGATCATAAAAATAAAGTTGGGGGTTTTTTAGGACAGTGAAATTGAACCAACAGCTTCAATAAAGCAGAATTAATCTTGGCTCTTTGAGGCAGAGAAGCACGTCATACCCTGAATCCTAATTACACTTCTTCACATAGTTTCCTCCATCTCACAATGATTTGCAAACAATTAGAGTCTCACAATAGCCATGGTGGGCAGCAATTAGCCACGCTAGAGGCGGCAAGCAAACCGGCTGAACTAGCAGCCCACCACCAGGCAGCAGAACACAGGGAGGGACACGTGGATGTCCCTGTTCCCCGGCCCCCCACCCTCCCTGTGCTCCAGCTGGAGCAGAAAGGTGGTTTCCACACCAACCAGGATAAGCTCAGCCTGCCGAAAGGGCACTCCCGGGACAGCACCAAATAGCAGGGGTTGCTCGCTGGGCTCTGCAAGGCATCTCTGCAGCAATCCCTAGGAGCAATGTCCTTGCTGAGAGAGGGATGGGGTGGGGGCTATGAAGCTGGCTCCCACCTGGCCTCAACCACCCCACCACGCAGGAGCCCTAACTGGTGACCACAACCCCGTGGCTGGCCCAAGGCGAGACCCGGAGCTGAGATGCACTGAGGACCACCGCTGTCTTCATCCTCACCTCTTACAGCCCAGCCAGAGCGCGCTGCTCATCCCACGAGCACCGGGCATTATAGGCTAGGGTGGAGGCTTTTGAGCCGCACCAAGGTAGGATATGGCCCAGGACAGTGGGCATGAAGCTACTGCCGGCCAGCGGTGGCCCCCAACATAAATGTTTGGGGGCGTCTCTAGGTCTTTCATATCATCTTGATTTGATTCCTCTAAAAGTTCAAAACTCAGATGTTTAACAGGTTGTTACTTTCACTCAGGCATCCCTAAAATCCATGTTTTTGCTGGATAAGAACACCGTCAGTTATGCAAGGCCACTAACGACAGCGGCTCAACATCTTGGCTTTAAACCAGCCACACTGTCTTCGCTTAATTCTGCAAAATTATATAAACAGGTTTTTATACAATACAGCACCCATGAGAGAGTACTTCTTATGAGGCTTCCCCCACCAAAAAAGAAGTTGCAGAACTTATTTGGGCAAGTACATAAGAAAAGGGATGAAGGAGAACTCCTCCAAGGGCTGTAGGAAGGCTGTGTTTCCTTTCTAACGATAAGGGCTCATGACACTTGAAGATAAGCACAGACAACATTAGATTTCAGCGTAAAGATCTAATGCTCCAAGCATTTATTCACTCGGGGAAATATCAACATTCAAGCCCTTACGTTACTTCCAACATGGGCTTTGCCAGATCAAACACTGCCACTAGGTAAATTGGTTTCCGTTGGTTTGGTTTTTTTTTTCAATTTGGCATGTAGAAACAAACTGAAACAAATTGTTTAATTGTTATTCCTCAGTCCCAGCGCTTCAGGGAGGCTGGACATGAGAAACGAGGGCAGTTTGGGCATTTCACTGCGGAGGTCGGTGTCCCGTGGTCCCCATGACTCCCGTATCCCTGAGCGTGATGCTGAGATCCTGCTCTGGGGGCATCAGCCCACCGCGTGGGGAGGGAAAGACCACACCGGGGAAAGAGAAGCGAGCCGAACTGCGCACCGGGTCTCCTGGGATGGTGGAAAAGGCGCTGCAGCCCTGGGGCATTGGTTATTTCTCCTCGCCCCGGCTTCCCTGCGGGCCGTCTCCCCAGGCAGGCACAGTGCCGCAGCAGGGCTCTGACAGCTGCTTATCTCAGTCCTCTGCCATCAGCCCAGGTCAGACCAAGCCTATTTTTATAGCCCCAAAGGCTGCAGAGCCAAATGCTTTGATTCTCACGTTACAAGTGAAAATACCTGAAACTGTTTTCCACCTGAAAACGGACGAGAAGGTGGGACACACAAGCTGCTGCTGCAGTCCTGTAAATTACCCAGACACGAGGCACTACTTGGGGCAATATAAAAAAGTCTCTCATTTTTGGTGGGTGCTGTAAATAACACTGAAGAGACCAACCTAGCGTTACTTAAGCTCTGCCACCACAGACATGCTCAATTATTTTATAAGGAAGATGTTTTTTTCCTATGAGGGTGGTGAGACACTGGAGCAGGTTGCCCAGATATGGATGCCCCCTCCCTGGTAGTGTTCAAGGTCAGGCTGGATGGGGCTTTGAGCAACCTGACCTAGTGAAAGTCGGAATAGATGATCTTTGAAGGTCCCTTCCAACCCAAACCCTTCTGTGATTTTTCCTGCCTTTTTCTGTGCTGTTTGGCCTCCACAACACAAAAATAAAAAGCCATCATAGCTGTTCACTGGATTAGTGTTGCACAGGCTGGTGGTCAGTCTCTAAGCAGACACAACCCAGCCCCCCCCGCCATGCACAGGTACATCCTCACCTTTAATATCAGTATTTAACACAATGTTAGCATTTCAACACAAGCACCTGCGTTTCGCCTTACCCATCTCAGCGTCCCTGTGCTTTAGGAGCAGGAAACCCACCCCAGAAAGGCAAGCAGAGGGAGCCAGAGCAGCACGCACAGCTCAGGAGGCTCAGGGGTCAGGAATCAGGTGGCCGGCTTCGCAGGTAGGAGCCTGGCCCTCCCGCTCCTATCCCTCCTTCCAGCTCATGCCTCCCCGACAAACACTCTAACGGAGAAGCCACCCTCTTCGGAAAGAGCTTATAAGCATGCATTCTCCTTAAAAAATGTTACAGTAAAATAAGGAGGGGAAAAAAAAAAAAGGGGGGGGGGGGAAACCTGCCGATCTGAATTCCAGTTGTGGGCAAGGCTAGATAACATTTTGACAAGAGTCCAAGCTTTCAGTAAAGTATTTGGATTTCTCCCTCTCCTTGTGCAAGGCTTCAGAGAGAGCTCTTCCTTGAGAAAACAAAACTATGAATACAGACAGTGAGCACTACCAATATCCTTTATTAACATCATTATTGTGGCGTCTTCCTCTCCTCCATCTGCTGCATTTAAAATAAAAGCGCCTTTTCTTTTTTTTTTTTTTTAATTAGAGCTCAGATTGAGCCTTTATCTATCAGTTACTTGTTTTGGTACCTTGGATATATTTTAAGACAAAAAGGCAAGCTGTTTTGAAGACTGTATTGGGACAGATCTTTTAATGTGCTACTCATTTTGCCTTTCACCTCTCCAAAAGGTAAAAAAGTTTATGGGGATACCCATTTGCATTCTCTGCTAAAAATCCAAGTCTTCACCATATTTTTGACCCTCTCCTGCTACAATGTAATGAACAGGGGCAATCTAGATGGATTCCGCATCTGGGTCATGGGAACCCTCAACCTCTGTGGTCCCCTCACCGCCCTTCTCTGAAATGGACTCTGTTACGAAATTATTTACCCAGACCTTGGGAAATGCACAGGGCTACTAAAAGCTGACATATTTACGATGATTACAGTACTGTTTGGACTGGAGAGTACAAAAGAGCAGCAAAAGATCTTTTGCTTTTTTAATTTCCAGAAAAAGGACATAGAGCTTATCAATAGCCATTTTTCTGTATGCATTAAAAAATTAAAATCCAGGCAAGGGGAAGAGAGGTCTTATCATGTAACTAGTCATATGTCCACTCACAACCAAGAGGTGCTCTATAGATCAGTTCAAAAGCTATCGCCCCGCAAGAATTTCATTTAAAAGAAAAAATAAAATCCTAAGATGGGAGTTTACTTCAATTGCTGGCATATAGCTCAATGAAGTGTATTTATCATGCCTGCCACATTTATTTTTATTAAAGGAATGATAAGGTTCAGATTCATATACAGAAGATGCTTCTTTTTGCCAGTGTATTATCTTATATTTAAAGTTGTGAACTGTAAAGGTTTATACAAGCTGAAGGAGAAATTAATTTCTTTTCAAAATGTTCATCCTCTGCGAGTTGCAAATGATGCAAGATCACATCCAGCTTGGAAAGTGCCCTGAGCTGAAAATGGAGGCTGGAAGAATAGTAGGGGGAAATATCATAACTAAATTAAAAACATGGATAAAACAGGAACAAAACATAACCTTTTATTGATCTACTTCAAGCAAGAAGTTAAAGAAGCATTGTATCTCAAAAAGTAAAGACAAAAAGCTGCTTGAAACAAGAGTTCATTTTAAATTTTTATTTAACCTTATTTATAAAGGAAAATTCACAAGTATTTAAAAGAATCCTAAGTGGGTTTTTATATACTAAGAGTGTGCAATGTGAAGTACTGTGTAAACAGCAACTGCAAAGCTAGCTGCTTGGGAAGAGTGAAAAACTACTCTCAGTCCAGTGCTCGTGATGAAATCATTCCCAACACCTCCCAGAACAAGCAGTTTTGCTGTCAAAATGCACAAAACTAATCTAATCAAACAGGAAGGTGAATGAAGCTTTCAACATCCCCTAATAAAAATGAAAGTAGTGATTTACTTACAGGCTAAACCATCTTGCACTATTCTACCATAAGGGATTTGACAGTATTTTTTACTACTGATGGCATCTCAAGCTTATCATTAATATGTAACCTCAGAACCAAAGATATCAGCAAGTACCAAATCCAACTAATTTTGGCCTGTTAATCATGGGTACATCACAAGTCATTTTGTAGGGATAGCTAAAGATGTCTCCAATTAGGCAAAAACACCCCAGAACCAACAGAAATTGCTGAGCTAAATAATTTTTAAAAATCTATAACTTAAAATTAGTTTCAAAATCAGTTATTAGTTAAAAAATTATAACTCAGTTTCTGGAAAGTATTTCCAAAACATTATCAATTTTCTTCCCAAGTCTCTGATCCAACAGAGCTCTCAAGTAGAGATCCAGGTAAAGTGGCAAGTTAAACATTTACTTGAAAAGCATATCCCTCAGGAAGACAGAAATTGGAATGACACTGGTCAGGTAATGAAGAGTTAAACACAGCCTCCATCATTTTTTGCTTGCAAGCCCAGTGTGCATTCAGTAACTGCCCTAGGACGCAAATTAAATAACAGTAGTAAATATAGTCTCTCTCTTATAAACATCTGCTCAGAGTCTGACTGAAACATAGCAATCAAAGAAACACAGATACAGAAGAAAAGTGCTTTAGTGTGAGAGATCATCTCTAGTCCATCCTTCAGGAATTAAATCCACATAAAATATACCCTCCAGCTGCGCTAACTTACTCTTACATAATGGATAAAATGCCCTGGTAAGGAGAGAGAAGTGTCCTAGAAGAAAAAAGACATGCAAATACGAGAACAGGGCCATAAAACAGATGTCCTCACGTAGGTTCAGTGCAAGTACCATGTTGTAGTAACATGCACAAGGGCAGCTCAGGCGTCGCACCCTTCCACCCTGTTTAAAGCAAATTATGTCATGGGTGGTCCGCTGCCCCATCTATACACTTTACTTATGAAATCTAGTCTCCTGGAGGTTTTGTTCTGCTGATCCCACACGGGTCTAACACAGCCTGAGGATACACAGCCGCCTCCTCCTCACCGGAGGAGCTATGAGATTCTCTTTTACCATGGCACCTGCTTTCATGCACAGGATCTTCACATCTTTGAAACTTCTACCTTTCCATCAAATTTAACTGCAATTGGCCAGGGCTCAAGTTACTAAAGGGAAAAGAAAACAGATATGGATGTTGTTCTCACTTAAGCTTTGCTTCCCCAGTGAAACAAACAAAATCTTCTAACTTACGGCTCTACAGCTTGGTAGACCACACTCTGAAATACGGTAGTGCTTAACTGCCCTTTGTATCTGTGAGTTTGGAGAAGGCAGGTACTAATAAAGTGTCTCTATAGTCATGCAAAGCAAGAATCAGGAGGTAAGCTTTACACCGAAAGCAAACAGTTACCAGCAAAGCCCAACTGTTTCTCAGTACAGGTCTCCATTTCACTCATCCCAATTAAAAACTGTGAAAAAAAATTAAGCTATCCGTCTAACTCCAGCTATGCTAAATGCTCCCACACACTTGCTTTTTGGTTATAGGACTCTAATTTCTAAGCCCTTTTAAATACAAACATTTCCAAATGGTTTTAAGAGACTGTCAGAATTTACAGTTCCCTTGGAAAACGTTGTCTGAGACAGGAGCGGCTTTCCTTTGCCAGCCAAAAGAGATTTATGCAAGCCTGTGCACTGTAGATTCAGCAAAATGATTCACCTGAAACTTAACCAGAGAGAAAAGCAGTTTGTTTGGTTTAAGCTTGCAAATTTCTGCCGTGGAAAGCTCAGGCGCGAGGAGTTAACATTTGTGGATCTGAACCTCATGATTGTCCTGGACCTAAACCAAGCAGCTGTAAACGGCTATTTTTAACTCTGAAAATTAATCCACATCGTCCTTACAATCACAAAAGAGTGGCCTACTACTTCCACACAAGGGGCAGGGGAAACTGAGGGTAAACGTTTGTTCAACTCACTGGCAAAACTTCCATTAACCCTACCAGGGCTAGCACTTCATCAGTAATACAGCGATAACATGGGATCTACCAAGCCACAATTAAGTTTTGTGCTCTTTATGACTCCACAGCTAGGACAAGCTCTGATTTAAAAGAAAAATAATGCAGAAAGAAGTATTATCGAGTGGCAAGGGTCAACAGTTCAGGAGCAAAAGGTTTTAATAAAATAAATACCAAACATGGTAATGTAGCTTCTTAAACTGTGTAGAAAATACTGATTTTGAAAATACCTGACCATCCTTTCAAATATATAAGCCACCATTAAGAATTCTGATTTTAGAAGGTACAAAACAGCCTCATCTGCTTTTAAGTAAGAATTACACTGTTAAACTGTATTATTTCTCCAAAGTATTGTTTGTTTGAATTCAGTTGCTGATGTCTTTGAACCAAAAGTTTGGTCCAAATTCCTGACTCGGTTACTCTACAACGTCAATGCAGCCTAACGCAATGTTCTCACTGGAGTTATTCACAGATCTATACTGTTGTGAGGGCAGAGCATGATCCTTCTTCTTCACATATATCCTTCACTACACGTACCTAGAGTGCCACATGGATACAACGTGCCTTATCTACAGACACATAAGCCGTAGTATAATTAATGCAAAAATAAATCAGAATCCACTTTTCCACAACGCTGAATTAACAACCCCCTCCCCGTAATGTATGTATTGGCCAAAAGTCAGCAGTCCTATACGTATTTATATAACTCCCATTATATAAAGGGGGGGCGAGCCTCAGCGCAGGTCGCGGCCGGTCTGGGGGGGGCCGGGGGGGTCCGGGGGGGTCACAGGGGACACAACCCAGCCGGGGTGCCACCAGCAGCGCCCCGCCATCCCTCCGCCTCCCACCGCCGAGCCCAGGGACCTCCGCCCGGTCCCCGCTTGGGTTTCCGCGGGCTGCAGCCAGCCCTGCGCGGAGCGGGGCCGCCCCCAACCCCCCCCCCCCCCCCCCCCGCCCCCCCTCGGCGGCTCTCCCCAGCCAACTCCACCGGCCGCGGGCACCGGCGCCGCTCCTCCGCACCGCGGCTTACGGGCTCCGAGCTTGCCCTTGGTCACGTTTCAGAAAGCCACCGGGAGGGGAGAGAGGGGAAATAAGAGTGGCTTTAGCGGCGCTCAAGGCTACAGAAGCACGAAGCTGCTCCCGAGGCAACTCGCGGGGAGCCGGGGCCACCCCTACGGCCCGGCCGGCGGCCGCCTCCGCACCGCCCGCGGCGGGGGAGCCGCGATGCCCCGGGCCGGCGGCGCCCCCCGCCCGCCCCGCGCCCCCGCCATCTCCGCTTCGCGCTGTCCCCGAGCCGTGCCGTGCCGTGCCGTGCCGAGCCGAGCCGAGCCGGCCCGGCGAGGGGCCCCGCCGCGGGCCGAACAAAGAGGCCGCTCCTGCCTCCCGCAGCCCGCCCCGCCGGCGGGTCCCCCCCGGCGCGGCCAAGTTCCCGCGGGGCAGAGCGGAGGCAGGGGGGACCCGCCGCCCGGCCCGGCCCGGCGCCCCGCCGAGCCCCCCCCCCGCGCCATCAGGTACCCGTGAAGCGGCCGCCGCCGTCTCCGTGGCCCCGACGCCGCTGCAGGATGAAGTAGCCGCTGCTCTTCTGCGTGACCCACAGCTTGAGGGCGTTTTTCAGCAGCACCTCCTCGGGCTTCAGCCACATCTTTCCCCGGCTCGGAGTCTCTCTCTCTCTCTCTCTCTCTCTCTCTCTGTCTCCTCTCCCGCCCCCCGAGCCCTCCCGCCTGCCCGCACCGCACCGCACCCCGGCTGCCCGGGTCACATCGCCCCCCGCGGGCTGCGCGGCGCGGCGCCGGCTCCGGCTCCGGCTCCGGCTCCGGCTCCCTCCGCGAGGGCCCGGCCGCCGGGGAGGAGCCGAAGGCGGAGCCCGGGTACAGGCCGCCCTTCCCGCGGAGCCCGGGGGCTTTGTACGGTGGCAGACGCTGCCATCCGAGCTGCTCCGCGCTGCCGGGCAGTTACGGCCCGGGGGGTGGGGGGCTCCGGCCGGAGGGAGGGGGGTCCTGGTTCTCCCTTTCGGGGGTCCCATGGCGCCCTGAGCCCCGCCCACAGCACATTGGGGTTCCCACGGCACCCCGGGGTCCCGGCGTATCCCCTGGCACCGGCACTGCAGCCTGGCGTACAGCAGCCCGGTGCCGGACGGCACCCGCTGTGCACGGGGAAGGCGCCGGCCTTTTGACAGCGGGTAGCGTCTGGATCAGGCCCCCGGGTCTCCCCAGCCTGTGCCAGCACACTCGGCGTGTGCCCCGTGGGTGCGCAGCCCCGTCCGTGGGTCTGCGTCTCACGGCCCCCGCCGCCGGGAGCCGTCAGGGATGGCGGGAAGGAAAGGGTGCCCTGGCTTCGGCGGGGGGGAGCTCTGCTTTCCTGTTTTCTTCTAGATCACAGCCTAAAGCCTGAGCCGGCAGCTACTTACTTTGATGTCTGAATGCCAGCGCTTGAAACTTCGTATCTCAACTGAAAAGTCAGAATCTTAATTTTACAGGGTTTTTTTCTCATTTAAGAAATAGTCAGGCACTGCTTGTGGTTGAGCTGTTGGTAGGATCGTTTGTGAACCTTCACAAATGGTTGCTGCTGCAGCACCTTACACTGGTAATCCTCTGACACTGTATTTGACATTTTCATTAACCCAGATTGCCATTAAAACATGACCAGCGTACTTTCTCTCAGTCACGTTCCGCTTCCAATTAACAGCAAATATTAAATAATTTCTTTATAACCACTGCAGTAGCAGGCTGCTAAACCTCACACACTCTTCATTTGCATTAAAGACCCCAGTCACTGTGGGTTAAATTACGTACTCATAATTTGGGTAAAGATCCCTCTAAGTAGAGAATTTTGATTAGGGCAAAAGACCTGAGCTTCACTTTACCAAGCTCAACCCATTGTTAGGCGAGTTGTGAACTTCCCAACTCTTTGAAAGGGTCTGATGCTGCAGTGCGGTACTTCACATAGCCAGCGGTAATTATTAACTGGGATTTGGAAGGTGCCCATGCACACTGGTTTCCAGCTGCCAGTGCAAACATTTAGCAGGCAAAATTCCGTACTCAGCTGCAATCTAGTAAACACTGTGTGATCCGTGTTCTTTACAATTTCGATGTAAAGCAATTATTTCATTTCCATACATAGAATAGCAAGCAAGCATTGTGAGCATACTACTTGTCTGATATAAAAATAAAAGCTGTTAAAAGGAGATGATGGACATCCACGTAACAATGTATTTAAAAATTAATGAGAGTGTAAGAAGGGAGTTACTTAAAATGCTCTTTCAGGATAAGAATAGCTCAGAGGTTTCTCCTGCCCCCAAAACAATCCTGAAGACATGTAAGTCTTGAAAGTTTAAATGCTTGGTGAAGTGAGATGGTGAATGTTTCTTCCCTTTTCAGATATTTGAATATTAATTTCTGTTACTGTTCTTGGAGCGTTCTTTACATTCAACCTTGGTTTTTAGGCAGGCTGATTTGAGACACAATTGAGAAGAGGACCAAGCAGATTGCTGACCTTTGAGGTGCTTTTGAGCTTGCGAGTTAGCAAAAGAGTAAAGCAGTTGGTTTCAGGATCCGGTGTCATGCACGCCTGCCTCTGTTAATTACGTCTTGAGACACGCTTCTGCTTGAACCCCACCAACAGTACTCCTTCAGAGTCACGGGCTTTGTAACCACGTCCAAGTTGGCCCAACAGTCATTCAATCAAAATGGGATCATTCATGCTTTTTAAATAAGGAGCTTTTCCAACACATGGAACCGGTGGAAGGTAATTAACAAAGAACCTCTGAGAAATGGCTTCAGAGGGGGAAAAGGGGGATGGATGAGATGAGGGAAAGCTGATCCAGGACGACAGAGTAAAACAAAGCACTTGGTAAAATATATTGTAATAAACACATCTACTGAAAGTAGGAGCGTACTTCTTTCTCAACATGGCATTGTGTGTGGCATTCCCTGACATCCCGAGGAGGCTGCAGAGAGACACTCGCTGCCAAAACGCCCGTGAGTTTTAGGATACCGCTACCCTCACTCCCACCCCCCGAGGAGCTCCTTTCCCACAGAAGTCAGCAGGACACGTGAAGCTGCCGGAGCCACTTCGAGCACGAGGCCGTTCGGCGTGCGCCGCGTCCCTCACGCTGCCAGGCCAGGTATTTCGAACGGTCCCTGGCCTTGGCGGCGGCACGGCTCAGGGCCGTTCACACGTGCCCTTCCCCTGGCTCTGCTCCTAACCTCGGACAGATGGGCAGCCGCAGGCATGAGGAAGCAGTGACACAGCCGCTTCGGCACCGAAACTGGTGCCGATAACCTCCAGGTCAAAAAGGCTTGCAGAAAGAAGTGGAACATGCCTATTATAATTATTTAACCAAAAACCAGCAAGGAAGAGACACCCCACACATACATGTCTCATCACCAAATGGCTCAGCCTCTACCTGCTAACTAGATAGTCTTTGGCAACAGCTAACAAAAGGTTTATGTTCATGGAGAAAGTCCTGCAGCGATGTACTGGCTATTTCCACAGCCAGTATTTGAACAGGATTTGGGTGATCTGAAGATCTTGTGAAATCTCCTGTGAGGCAATAGTTTTATAATGCTGGTGTCTAGAGAGGTAAATAAAACCAGGGAGGACAGGAATTTATTAGATTATTAGACAAAAACAGGGTGCTGTGAGAAGTTACACACCTTTTATATGTTCTCTGATATAGTCTAGAAAAGACAGGACTATCTTACTCAATTGCTTGAAGGTACTTAAGGTTAGTAGGCAGGAGAAAAATAGCTTTAGAAAAAAATGAAGATGTATTTGAAAGGAAAGAACTGAAAGCAAAAGAGGTTTCTGGCCTTATGCCACCCTTAACATGCACTCTGAAATGACTGTGTTTGGGTTATTTATGATGCTATGTATCTTTCCTAGATTTCAGTACCAGGTAGCACAAGGCAGGGAGTCTGACATTCAGACTACGTTAGAGCACGCCATCAGTCATACCTGGAATAAACTGCAGAGATCCTGAGCATCCGTGAGACGGAGTACAGACTGCACAGGGTGCAGGGGACAGTCACAGGGAAAACTTTGCTTTCCCTTCTTGCCTTTGTCACTGACTGCCTTCCCAGCCCTAGGCATGCCCTTTAACTTCACACGGCTTCATCTTTTTCATCCATCAAACACATATATAATTGTTGTTCTGGATGTCACCGAGATGATATCCGGGGGGGGCGCGGCTGGCAATGCTTGAACATACTTAGGAGAGTGTGCAATGCTCTAGGATAGGCTCCGAGGTTTGCAGTTGCATAGTTGAAGCTGATACATGTATGGGCTGCCACCAAAACAGGTTGTCCATGCTCCCCCCCCCACCCCCCCACCTCCTGTAGTGAATTGCATTAACTAAACTAGTCGAAAACTAACTTTTATTTATTTAAGTGTTTTGGATAGGTTAGTTCTTTAGTCATGTCGTGACTGTAGGAAAACTAGAGTGAAAATGCATGTCCTGGGCTGGGGGAAAGAAACAGCCTGATCTTTCAGGCAGGAGACCGTAGGGAGATTCATTCGCATTTATCATGAAATGAGAGCCTAAAGATGGAGCTTAATTTATTTATACTTATAGCAACAAATTAGCTGGAATTCTGCAGGTGCACAGTCCAATCATCTCTATGTTTCCAGTTTTGAGTCTTTACCTTGTGTCTTCATTAGTGTCTGAAAAAGCCCTAATCAGTGAGCTAATTCAATTTCCCAAGACACAGTTGATGAAACTCCCAGATGATCCCGAGTTTGGACGTACTAGAGGCAGCAGTGAGTGCAGAGAAATAATGTGTAGGGTGCTAGGGAAATAATACGCATTATCGAATACACCATTGGAAATTCAAACTGCTGGCTAATACATCTAGGGAAAAATAACTAAAATATACTTACTCCAGGGGACAAAAAAAAAGCCTCACAGAGATTAATCAACAGCTGCCGTTTTCAACCCTTTATTTTCTGCAGCCCCCAAAGTTTTCCACTATGGCTTCAGCCTCCTGTAGACCAGTTGTCAGCAGGCATTAATACATTTGCTTTTCTTAGTGGTGTGTCCCCTTGAAGCCACCCACCAATGTGGAGGTCTGCAGCCCTCTGGCTGAAAACCACTGAGCACTCTGACAGCAGGGAAGGGATTTTTCCGAAGAACTGAAGCCACAAGTCTTCAGATTCTCCATGTTGATATGTGGCTGGATTTTGAAAAGACCTTATCTCCCACCTACACCAAACTAAGGAGCAGATGTGGTGACACACTTGGTCAGCACCCAGCAGCAGCCTTAAGCCCTCAGGATGCTGCTCCAGGCACAGGGTCACCCTTGAAAAGACCCTCAAGATCCAAAATCTCTCACTGCTAAGACTGCCAGGCTTTCCATGTAACATAGGATTATATTTCCTGCATTGTGGAGACAAATCCCCATCACAGCCCAGGTAGATAACAGTCCTCCTCTACAGAAGTCTGCAGGGACCATTCTTCATATATTAATTTCAGAGTACTTCAGTGCTTGAACAATGTAGATCTAGCGGAGACAGTTTAAGAAAAGAACAACAGAAATTATTAAGGGATTAAAGCTGACTTGTGAGCTCAGATTGGATGGGTCTGATACATGTGTACCTCAGCTGAAAGTGACAACTGAAGTGGGGCACAAAATAGCTGCCTGCAAGTATCAGTGTGTTAAAAACAAAGAAGATGATGTATTTATTGCATTTAAAAAACAATTCACTAAAAGCAGTAAGAGAGTTTTTTTTTCAAAAAGGAAAGGTTAGATTAAATACTAAGCAAATCCTGCTGACCAGGAAGTTTTTTACTGTGCTGAATAGTGTATCGAGGGAATAGAGGCATTTTAGAAATAGTATAAGATGAATCATTTTCCATAAGATGGAGTTACTTTCTAATGTAACTCTGTGATCAGAAAGATTAGGCAACCAAGTAAGATGCCCTCTGCCTCCTATACCCAGCTAATGACTTTCTTCACTACAAGAAATCCCCTACAAGAGGGGATTTTTTAAGATGCTTTGAAAGGCTCCTCTGCAAGGTATTTCACGTCAGACACCCTCCCAGACATTGTCCTGTTGGAAAAGGGCCATGTTTGCTTCTCACTTGCAGCAAGTCCACTTCAAATTTGGCAGAAATGAGAGGGCCCAAAGGGAAATCACGGTAATTCACACGCAGCTCCCAACTCCTGGCAGCATGCCTCCATTGAAACCACAGTGCAAAGACCCCTCCTTGCCAGACATATCAGATCCTGGGAATCTGCAAAAGCAATTCTTAAGCTTAGATCTTTTAAATAGATTCAAACACAAGATGCGTTTGCATTTGAAAAGATCCAGGAGATGGCAAAGGTAGTCAAGGTCTTCCACACTGAGAACTGCTGTGGAAATGCCTGAGCATTCTCAGCTCCATTTCCAAGTAATTTAATCTTCATCATCTTTCTCCTGTAATGACTGGATTGCAAAAGCCAGTTAATGTTTATGGGTCCACATGTTTTTGTCTTCCTGCCTGCTCTAGTAAAGTAACAAAACTGTTACGACCTGTAATTAATTTCAGAGGTTTCATTTATTATCTCTGATTAAATTAATGCCTGTGTAATAATGAAGATATAAGAAGATATAATACACTATCAGGAACAAGTGCAATTAAGCTACAGGCAACACTGTAAAAACACATTAGAGGTCTTGACTCACAGTTTTATGCAATAATATTTCACAGCTTTTTCCCTGTCAACAACATTATAATGTGCATTTTTATATTTCAACTGGCTGAACTCATTCAAGTACTAGGTCTTTTGATGAACTATTTGGGACAGCAATGTCCAAAATGTTTGTGCTGCTGATTCCACTTCTTGTTTTACTTCCAGCATCACTCCCTGACTTCCAGTTGCAAAACCCACTTCTGCAATTTAGGACTGCCAAACCTCTTCTGGGAACCACACAGTTACTGTGACACTGGAAGGGCTATCACATTTCAAGGTGTTTGACAAACGTTTCCTAAGAAGACAGCCCCTCTCAGGATGTGTAATTAAAATAATACATACATGTGGTTTAAGGCAGTAATTGTCCAACTTTTTTCTTGTCTCTCTCAACTTCCAGGTCTCCAAAACACTGGAGGAAAAAACAGTCCCTTAGCCCTATACTCACATACAGCAAATCCCTGCAGAGCACACAGGTGATAGAGGGGAAACCCAGGCAGGGGCCACTGTTCCTGCAAAGGACAGCAGAGGAGTGTGACCATGACTTGCCCTGCCAATCACTTGACACCTCCCCACCAGTGCTTAATAATGCTTCTGCACTCTGCCAGAGTTGAGTCACGCCTGCTTTCCTTTCCACCTTCAGTAGGTGCAGAAGACCTCTCTTCATCACAGCTTGCCCAACCCCCTTGGTAATGACCCCAGGAAGCCGAGAGGAGATGCTGTTGATGACTTCTGGTACGATGGAAAGAAGAAGGTACTTCTCATATTACCGCCCAGGATACCCTCCCTGTCCATCTCCAGGGACCTGACCCCCCATCTCAGAGGCATTTTCATTCTCAAAGGCATAGCTATGGATAGACCCCATCCTCTCAGGACTTTTATATATTACCCAGTTTGACACTGAAATAAGATACTAAAATTATTCTGGTACCAAAGGAGAGGAATGCCCAGCCCTATGTAACAAACTGCATTCCAAGAATACCATTTATTTTTGGCATGGCATAGTCGCTATAGTGTAGTGGGAACGGAAGAGCTGGCCTCCTAAAATGCATTGGCACTCTTTAAGGAGAATGAAGCAAGCAGCCAGTGGTTTTGATACCTTGTGGAATGTAATGAATTAAACTTGGTGATATGAGATCTTGAACAACAGAGCGAATCAGCAGTGCCAAGAACAAAGGTGCTAAAATCAGAAGTAAGGGTGCAAAGGCTCCATAACCTGTGACAAGGTGAAAAGCCCAGAGCAGCGAGGACAAAACTTCCTGAACGGAGGTTGCGACCTGCCCATTTTCTAATTGCAATTTTCTGTAAGCAGCGGTGTTTCAGCAGCGAAAGCAAATGTCCTTGATAGGAAAAAGGTATTGCTGCACTAACACGCTACTGAAAGCGTAGCTGCTGGCATTCACTCGTGCGAGGCAGTCTCAAAGGAAGCCTGAAGTGGAGCGGCCAGTGTTAGCAGCAGCTTCCTCCAGGGCTGTTTCCTGATCCAAAATCCTCATACTAATTCATCTTCCAAGATCAAAAAGTCTTCAGCAGTTCAGCAATAGTTAGGTGATTTAAAAAAAAAAACAAAACCCAAACCACCTCCAAAAGTATGCCAGCTAGTGCCCCATCTTGTTTCCGTATGAAGATGGGCAGTGGTATTTCTACTATAGCTGTCTTTTGCTGGATCTGGGTATGATCTGCCTTAGCTAAAAGTATGGCCTAGGAAGCTGGCAGAATTTCCATTTTGCTTTGCTGCACTTGGAGCCAGAGGTTCTTGTTGTTTTAAAGATTTCCTTTAGCTGCTTACCCTCTTTTTCCTTTGAACAACCATCCCCTGGAACATTGTCTGTGTAGACAGTAAGACCTTTTTGAAATCGTGAAATAACCATGCCTTTTTCTCAGTTAGAGATGACTCAAGGCACCCAGGAGTTGCAGAACAGAAACACATGAAAGTATATTATCTCCCTTAAAGTCATTATGGTCTCCATCCTGCCTATATGCAACAGGGTCTGACACTGTACTCCTGTTCCATGGGATTTCTCATAGCCCTGCGCACACAGGGACTCTACAACCAGCTTGAAGCCACATAAAACTCTACTACTTTCCATTGTTGCGAATCCTGCCTGCCTGTTTGGCAGCTGTGGAGAGTCGGCATCTCCCACCATCGGGCTTAACGCCACGTTACCACCCGAGCAGCGTCGGGGTGAGCGTGCCGGGGTTGCTGGGGCTGCTGGTGCTGCTGGTGGTGCAGGGGCTGGGCACGGCAGTGCGGCAGAAGGCGCAGGGAAGAACCACCGCTTCTGCTCACCTCCTGAGGATTTCGAACCACCCGTGGGGAGCTGCAGCTGCAAGAGTGGCAAAACTGTGTCACAGCACAAACCTGATTGTCACAGAAGTGTCAGCGCTTTGAGACAAGTTTTAAAATGTGTATGTGAGTGCCTTTGAAGTACCCTTTAAGATAATTTTTTTCTGGCAATTTTTTACTCATTTTTGTGCACTGGGGATCCCCAAAGGAGCATTTCTGTCGTGATTCTTACATCTTCCCACCGATCTGCTATGACGCTCAAGGTTGTGCTGAGACTGTACTCGGCACATCACTGATATTGCCGGGTAGGAACTGTGCTGCACATGCCTAGGACTGGGTTTGAACCTGCTCTCTTTGATCAGTACTGCATTTCTGCTTCTACCTGACTGCTATATTCTGTGTGAAAGCTCTGTGATTTCCTCCTGGTTTGGCTGCTGGCTAATTTAAACGTGACACCCGCCATTTCAACAGAATTTGGAGGCTTTTTCACCACCCATGTTTTTGCAGGTAGGCAAACAAGACGCTAGTCTTTGAAACAAACATGGCTACAGAACAATTAAAATTGGGAATGCATCATTCCAAAGCAGATAACTACAACTCTCTCTTCCCTTTTTTATTATACTGCTATAAACAAAACATTTTTTTTTCTTTTCTGGACTACCAATTCACATGGTTTCTAATGAAGTCCTGCATTGTTTCTCCCTCACTTCAGCAAAGCTGGTGACTACATACACGTACATTTTTTCTGTTCCTTTCAGGAGTAAAATATTCATCACACACTTACAGAAATGCACCCAAACCATCTGCCTAGTCTTTACCGGAGATGCAGAAAGATTTGAAAACATGCTCGGCTTCCCTTCCCATTTGCGCAGATGAATGAGTTTACTTGGAAGTCTTTTCTTTTAAGCTTTGTTTTACTTTGCCCTTTTTGTCAGTGTCTTAAGCCTGCAAAGTCTTTGTTTTCGTTCCTGTCATGGTGCAATAGTAACAAATTAAAATGTTTTTACATATCTATTTCTCTCATAAACCAGTCTCTCCTTATATACTTTGGGAAAACACGACAACCCAACAAAGCCTGAATTTTCAGAAGCTATGGCAGCTTTTGAGTGTGCAGGTTTAGACCTAGCTTTGCAGAAGTAATCAGCATATAGTTGACAATGATGGCAACTGTGCAATCAATCCCTTTGGAGTTCTGGTGCTGAGCATCAAGGAGAGATCTTAAAAGTAGTTTCTGCTTTTGAAAACTCTGGACTTAAGCCAGAGCTTTCATCTCCTTATCTATGAAAATGGAATACAGCTTAAATACCTCTCCAACAGCTCATGAAGGTTCATTAATGTTTATAAAAAGCCTGGAATTGAAAAGCACTGAGTATTACTGATTACTTATTAATTCCTGTTGTCTTGCACCTTCACATTCCTTTCACATGTCAAAGAAGAGGATTTTGCAGGCAGCAGAACCAGCAAAACCTGTAACGGCCTCCGCTCTCCTCTCTGCCTTCCCTTACTGTAATAGTCTCCCTGTACCCCCTCTCCAGATCCCCACGTTGCCTTTACATCTTCAATCCCCGCTTCCCGCAATGCCTCCTGTCTCCCCTCCTTCCAGCGTGATCCCAGACTCCCTCCCAAGGCCTCCGTGCTGAGGCTGGCTGGTCCAACACAGCTGCAGAGTGGCCAAGAAGTGAGAGCGTGACAACTGGTTAGACTTGAGAGACCAAAGAGCAAAAATGAGGGCAGACTCCATGGCAGAGGCCCTCTCTGCCAAGCTTCCAGCTGATGGAGCTTGTGCAGCTCCATCTCTTCCAGGCCTCTGTCCATCTCTCTTCTTTGGTTAAAATTAGCCACACGTTTAAGAGTTACTGCGAACGGGGAGGTTGGTACAAGACTGTGTAAATACAGAGTTGGTTTCTTCCCTTGTTGATCAAGCAGACGTTTGAAATGCTCTGAATGTTTAGATCGTAAATAAATCGCACTGAGCAAACTCACTTTTTCATGTTGAAACCATTTATCTAAGTACAGTATTGACATTTCTCTGTGCTCCTTTTTACAAGGTTGTACTCACAGTGGTAGGTGTATGTGAGTTGATCCATTCATGGTACAGATTAAGTCTTCCGAAGGACACAGTGGCTTGTCTCAGAAGTGCTTATGTTCTCCAGCAACAAGACTCAGGACCTTAACAAAAAACCATCTTCAGAAGCATTTTCATGCTATCAAACTATCCTGTAGTAGCTCTCAGCCCATCTACCTTGTGCCAATGTGACATGAAGTTTACTCTGCCCCGGCATGGCCTGTGGAAGCTGTAGTAACCCCTTCTGGACAGAGGAAGGATGTTGTAAACCAAGGAGCTTGCTGGGGCATGCCATCTTCTAAAGACAAAGAACAGATCTACAAAAATACAGGAACATGTACATCCGTACAGGCACTTTGTATACGTACATGGAGAAAGCAGTGAGCTAATGGAGAAACTGAAATCAAGCTAGTTGCGTTACTGCTTTCCCCTTTTTTGGCTGAGAAGCAGCCCTAGGACTCGGGAAACCTGATGCTTTCAGTTCTGCCGCACATTTGCAGCTCTCGCAAGTTATACCTCTGCCCGCCTCTCGCTATAGGATTTACCCTGGCTTACAGATGTGGGTGTGGATACCTAGACAAACCAAACTTGCCTGAAAGCACACATTTGATTCACAGTTCTGTATGCAAGTCCACGCGAGGAGTTTTGGGAGGGTGGCTAGGACTTCAAAGCATCACCAGTATGAACTACCTAAGGAACTGTTTCACTGTGTGCTGAGGAAAGACGTGTTTGTCTTTCCTCAGCTCCTGCTCACAGACGTTCCTAGTCCATTACTAAACTACCAAAAATAAAATACTTCTGATTCAGCATATTCTTCCTTGTGTCCTCTCCAGCTGCTGCCCAGGCATGGATCCTGCACCAGTGAATGAGCTGTTCCTGTTTTGGACTGTGATGTATTTCAGAAGGATGCACACAGAAGGCTCTGGCCACAAAGGGCATTTCAGCAGTGTTTTTTTTAACCCTTACTTGACAGTGATAGTTCCTGGCAAAGAAATGGTGCTGCTGACGTAGCAGAATGGAGACAGCTGTTGTTTGCCTCAGCCCTCGCCAGCTGAGGTCTCTGGTGCCACAGGGTTGTGAAATTGCATCAACATCTAGAGTAGGGGTGATGAGCAGCAGCTACAGAGTTATTGCGTAGGAAAAGCCGCCTTCGTGGAGCCCTGTGAAGAGCTTACTCTGACCTACAGGTGCTATAATAAACCAGGGAGGGGGGGCAGTGCACGAATGGCTCATCACTACTAACTGGGAGATGGCTGTGCCAGGCCTAGGTAACCATTTTTGTGTTGATTAGACAACTTCTAATGCTATGATAGTAAGAAAGATGTTTGTGCTGTGGTTGCTGATGCCAAACCACAGGCTCCGGTGGCTAATACACATGAAATAGTAGCTAGCTGAGGGAGAGTGCGCTTTTCCAACTACACTGACTTCATGCATCTGTCCTTGGGGTGATCTCTGCAAGAAATGCTGGAATGATTGGCAGTCAGGGACATAGATCTGCAGATGGTGGCTGATCACAGGGAAACATTTATGGACACAAGCACGGGATGCATAGTGCATGAAACAAGGATCCCAAGGAAAGCTAGGGTTTCCCCTTGGAGAAGGGACTCCGTTTATTTCCAATAATAGACTTACAAATAGAATGTTTCTGCCCATTATGACATTATTTGACCCACCTCACCATCTTCTGTCGTGGCATGCAAAGTTACATGCTGAGGTCAGATCACCTGATGAGAAAAGAGGGCTTAATTATATACTAAATACTCGCAGAATGGTTTCAGTTGCTGAAGGCAAAATGGCTCAGCCTTCAAACTTGTTTGGATGCCAGTGTGCTCCGTGCCGTTTGTGTTAACACAGCACTCCGCACCTTCACAGCTTCTGTAAAGGTGTCAGTTAAGGACGCCAGTCTTCTGTGATAGGCAGGGAGAGCAAGAGAAATCAGGGATGTCACAGGGTCTCATATCTCTGTACTGCAAGTGGCACGCTTGTACGCTTGTGTACATCACACTTCGTGTATGTGAAACGAAGACTTTCATGCTGTAGGTACTTCTTGACTCTTCCTCCTTTCCCATGCACTCCAAGGCCAACCAAGTTTAAAAAAAATCGGATCTGTGTCCAAAATCACTAAGCATTTGCAGGAGAACAGGGAACCTTTATTCCCCCCCAACGGATTCCTGCCTTGTCATCTTATCTAAGAAGAAAACTGTATTCTTTTTTTGTTAATGGGGGAGGGGAAAAGAGAATTTTCTTATTTACATCGTTCATCACAACAGGGTCACTGCTTTTGTGGTATCTCTTTTATCTCATCTCTACCCATTAGCCTGTTCCGAATCCCTTGCAAGACAGTAGTTTCCAGACACTCACATACTTCAGATTTAAGCTTGAAAGAATTTGGGAAACAAGTAGCTCGGGTTTAGTGAGGAAGGGTAGGGCAACTGAAGAAAAGGCATGTCACCAAGACTGGTTTAAATACATTTTTAGGGTACTGACTTGTTGGAACTCCCTAACAGAAGCAGCTGCTTCCCAGAGCTCTGACAAGAGACCTTATCTCTTTGCTACAAAGATGTTTAAACATTATCTGCTGACCAGCATATTAGTCAATTGGGAGGAACTAAAGGAACCTTAGTGTCTTAAATAATCTTACCAATTTCTCCATTAAAAAAAAATTCTCAACCATCACAATAAGGATGCTAGGAAGGTATTAGCAGATGTCAGATTAAGTTGGAGAAGCTGTCTGAAAACAAAACTGCATTTCCTTTTACCTGTGTGCCCTTCTCTAATAATGTGGCATCATGCTACATATCTCCAAGGTGTTTATGCACTTCCATTGCCACTTAGACTTAAAATACAGGTCACTGGGGACAATGCTGTGACGCTGAAATATAAGAGAATATATATGTCACAACGGAAATATGAATTTATGTTCACTAGGCTTATAATCTTAGCTTTATCTTCAGTCTATTTCCCAAGCATCTGGACTATTTTCCAGACATCACTGTAAACACAGGTAGAGCAAATAAATAATTATGCTACATACTTCCCTCCAGCACAGAAACACACACACACTGCTCAGGACCATATGTTACAGTGGAACAGGCAGGTAGTCAGGCAGCCAGGGGACAGGCTGGGCTTCTGCCTTGGTCTGAATATACTTGGTACGTTCAGTACGTAAAAGTCTCCCAACAGGGACACTGGAAAAACTCAAAGACTGCCCACAACTTAACATATGGGCAAATCTGCACTCTTCATTTGAGGCAGCACATGCACTTGCAATAGGGTTATCAACTGACTGGTTAGATGTGAACCTGTCCCTATTTCTCCCGTGTACATTATTTTCCATGACAGGAATTACCTGGGAAACACTTGTCAGGTAATGGCAAAGACAGTGATGACCAATTCTCTAGCACTGGCTTTGCATTTCTTTTCCAAGGTGGTTCCTTGAGCCACCACTGAGAAGCTCCCCAGAACATGACCTTAACATTCGGTCCCTTTGGGATATAAAGAAAAACCCCAAGCGTGCTCTGACCCCTGCCTCCTACGTGTCCAACAACCCCACTCCGTCCCTTCCCCTGTGCCACCTCTCTCTCCCCACACCTGAAATACTGCCACGTACCCAGGAGAGCCCCTCCAGAAGTACCTCTGAACTGCCACCCCAGTCCCTCTTGTTCAGGAGGGACCTTCAGGAGACAACAGGCATCATGGCAGTGTTACAGCTATGCACAAGGTGATTTGCCAGCGCGTTGCTGCCTACCCGCTGAATTCAACAAGTACTTACTTCTCCAGTGAGGGAATGGATGAGATCTCTCCTCTGGCTCAGCCACTAATTTTCATAAAACAGGCGTGCATTTAACACTTTTGAAAGAATTTTGCCTTTCTGTCAGATCTGGCTGGAAAAGATTAATGGTGAGAAGTTGATGGGGGGAGGGAAGGGGGGAAGGGGACCGATTTGATAGACAGACAAATAGACAATGTGATTGCATCAGTCTCATTTCCTTAGGAAACTGGGCTAAAAATAAAAGGCTTTCTTTGCCCCTGGGAATAAAGCAGAATGTCTCTCACATCTTTACACAACATTTGTTTCTATGTATACTTATAAATAGTCAGGATGAGAGAGGAAGTTTGCACTGGATTTTGAGCAAAGAATTAAAAGGAAGAGCAGGAGGTGCGTGAATTTCAAAACCTGGGATCCTTTTGGCATACAACAGCACAGCAACGACTGCAGGGTCTTGTACACCAACGCCACATTACCCATGTGTATACATCATTGGCCTGCAAACCAACTGCCCATTGGGCAATTTTTCACACCACCACAGAATGAATGCACTTTTTGTGCACCAATGATGGATGATGTGCTTTAGACCAAACCCTTCATGCACTTTAAAGCCAGCGGACTCTCTTGGGTGTAAATGAGCGACATGGAAATTGCTATATTTGATCAGATTTATGGTCTAGAGATTCCTGTCTGACGGTGACCAAGACTAGCTACTTCAGAGGAAATACTCCCCAAAAAGATCTCGTCCATCATTAATAGATTGTATAAGCTGAAGAAGCACTTACACGTCTTCTAAATTTCTCCTTTCCTGCATTAACTCTAGATATTTTGTTATCTTTGAAAATGTCATATGCCTCCTTACAACCTTGGCCTCAGTGATAGTCTGTGGCAGTAAGTTCTTTTTATGCACGCTGTGTATAAAATGCTTTTTGTTTACAAGATCTGAATTTACAGCCTTTCGGTTTCATTGAACTGGCAGCACTGTGGACTTGGGCTTTTATAGTCATACTTAACAGACAGGGAACAAAGTAGTTGCACATCCTCTAGAAACTTCTGATTGTTGCGAGACACAAGTGCCGACATAACATCAAAAAAAGAGAATGGTTCGTAGAGCAGGAGCGAACGGGGACTTCCCTCGTGGCGGGTTGGCAGAACAGAAGCGGTTGTATTGTCCATCTCCTTTGCTTTTGCACTACCTTTTAGTTTTTGCTCCAATGGCCCAGGCGCAGAAGCCCCTTCTTCCTGAGACATGTTAGAATTTCCATTACAGGGATACTTTGTGGTCCCAGCAAATGCTGTACTGAGGACTGTCACTAGAGGCAGTCCTTGTCCTGAAGAATTTATGTTTAAAATATGAAAGACCAGCACAGCCTGGGAAAAAGAGATGCAACGCACCATTGGAAGATAAGAAAAGGAACATATATCTTGCCTGCAGGAATAACTGGGGCTCTTACCAGGAGTTAGCCTCAACTCAGCTTCAAACTTGATCTTGCTTCCCCAGGGGATGGGACTGATCTGTCCTCACTTAGAGGTCAAAAATGAGACATCTGAGCTCATCATTCTACAATCCCTCCACCATCAGCCAAGAGAATTAGGTACTTCCAGGAGACCGTTCATGTGCCCTATCTTAAATAAAAAGATAACAGCCATTTCTTCTGTCTTCAATTATATGTATTTGAGATTTCTTCTCAAACTGGTTTAAAACCCATGCTCCGCTCTACTGCTTTCAGCAGAGTTACTCATTACTACCACCATCTATTCAAGATAGACTATTTTTCTCATGTCCAAATTTGTCAGCCAAATTAAGATGGTCTTCTTGATCATCTCTGTCACTAGTTAGAAGTCAGTGTCTCTGGTATGGGCAGAAATAGAACTTTACTTACATTTTAATCACAAAACATGCGCCTATGCCTGTCTTAGGTACCTTATTTGTTAAATAGTTTTGAATTTCTTCGGTAACATCTGAGAATCGTGTATCTTAATTTCAGCCTAACTTGCACACTGGGAACTACTACTAATTCAAAACGCATCTTAGACTTCAAAATCATTTACATATTCTCAGAAATTTTGCTCCTGACCTCACTTGCATCATGATCTTGAAAGAAAAGCACAGAGATTGGAAAAACATCTGAACAAAATGGTAATCAAAGCTGCTGATTTTTTTTTTTTAAGCTCAATAGCAAAAACCCTGTCTAGTTATACTCAACTGCAATAAAATCTGAGTCATGACTTGTCAGATGATCCTCTTGGTTGATGTGGTTACAAACCAACAGCTGCACGTTGGGAAAGCAAGAGAACTGAAGACCTTACAAAAGCATAAGTCTTCCTTGTTTCCCTGGTCCTTTGCTTTTCTCTCTCTCTGTATTACCTTATATGGGTTCAATTAACCCATAGGGCAGAAACTGTATTTCCTAGTATCTTGATAGTGTCATGCACATTTATGTTGCTGTACAGAAAATTGATGTGTAAAGAATATGAGTGATGCTGTGAAAAGCCAGAAGGGTAAGGTTAATACTTGATGTAAACTTGACTTGTATTAATTTGTTATAAACACTTCCTGAAAAAAACAAAGAAGATCTTTACTTATAACACAAGGAAAACATATGGCTGGTGCAGCCTGGCAACGCTGCTGTTAGTTTTACGTCCAAGTAGCCACACATGCAGGCTAGTCAGGGCACTGTATGGCTGCTTCACATCTTGCTCATTGACTTCTCAGAAACCTCTCCTGAAAAGAAAACTCTCCATAGGATGTAACTACTGAGTTATTCATCAGAGGGGAACTGCTATCTTGTCTTACATTGATGTGTATGTTTGCTGATTTCATTTTTCTTTTTGTGTTTCTTAGTCCACCCACTTAGCCTGAGTTAGGGTGTCCTGTAACTCAGCTATCTCCTATCTAGAGGGCATCCTTGGGCAGTTGACTTTGCTACGGAGCGAACGCGTTGCATTCTCTCACAGCACTGACTGGATGCGGATCATCAATATCTTCATCGTGACCAAAGCAGATAAGCAAAGCTGTGCCTGGATACAGCAATTTTGTATTTTTCCCTTTTATTTCCTTGTACCAAGGATTATGGCTTGCTTGTTTTAGGACACTGAAAATTATATACTTCTAATGCGGCTGATGGCAACAAACAGATTGCGGGTGGGGGGGGAGACGTTCAGTAGATAGAGATTCTGGATTTTTTTTAGTAGAGAGATATTATGTTGCATTTGCCTTGTCTTTGAATCACATTAAATATACACACTGTTAAAAGGCTATTGAAATGTTCAAATGCCAGTGTTTCAAATGAAAATCAATAGCATGCTATTAGGCTCATTATATTGCTGTTATGCATCATTAAAATGTATTTAAAAGCTTTCAGCTTAAAACAGGAGATGGGATGAATAACAAGACACTTTGAGGACGTGCAACATACTCAGAAGGCAATAAAGAGTCAGGCACAAGAGAAACTTTGTAGGCACTTGGAAAGAAAGCCCTGCAAAGAGCTCACTGGGTGTTTGAAACATATGGGAACATGAGAAAATGAATGACGCAGAACTCAGGATACAGACAAATGAGTGGAGCTGCACCACTGCCAGAGGAAAACAAAATCGTCAAATATTTTTAAAGATACTTCTATAAACGGGTCTTTGCAGTTTGAGGTTCTCTCTTTGCCTGGTCTATATATATCTCTGTACCACAATGCTCAGTGATGCCCCTAAAAATACTACTGACATTTTGCCTTCTTGCACAGAAGGATTGCATTAGGTCCTAAAAGCACATTTATAAATTAGCTTTTCCAAGCATCTTTCTGGTCAAATGTTATGTGGAAAAGTGTCACATCATCAGATACTCTAACCTACTTCTTCCCTATCTGAAACAGAATTCTAAAGAGAAACTTTTGGTTTAATATTTAAATATGAGTGTGTATGTTTATACATGAATAAGTATGTCCATATACAATTACATACAATATGAGAGAGAGAGCTTTCTTACTAAATTCCTGAAATTTTCTTTCTAAAGGGAAAGAATGGGAAGAAGCGACTCTCCCAATGGCTGGGAGTTTAAATGGGCAAGAGGGACAACAGATTTCCAGTCCCTACACACATGTATTTTTATGCTTTTATACCTGATCGCCATAGAGCACGTTTGCCTTATTCCTGGAGCAGGACTAGAACACAGACCACCGTCCTGCAACTCGCCAAGCACGCTCTCACTAAAACCATCAGACCCTGCTTTTGCTCCCTTTCCCTTGCAGTGAATCTTTAATCCCTGTGAACAAAGCAAAGTAACTTCAGCCAGAGGAGACAAACAGTCCCCTCTGCTCCTAATAGCCATAGCCTGGGCTGGAGTTTAAAACCCTACGGGCAGAGGAAGAAAGAGAACCTGAATCTCCCACTTCCTGGACAAGAGCTCTCTAATCAGCTCTGAATTATTGAATAGTCTTTCAGAAGGTGGATTTCAAATTTGTAGCTTAAGCATAAAGTCCTTCCTCCTGCAATTTTATCTGCATAGGTAAAGATTCAACTGAAATTGATTTTGGATGAAAACAGAAACATAAAGCATAAATCAAGTCATCGAGCCAGGGAACGGAAATAGCCCCATTTGAGTCAGATGTGGAATTGCATAGCTCAAATTAAAAATGCTGAGTGCTCTGATTAAAGTTCACAGTGAAGAGTTCCCGAGCAATGCATATACTGAATGTTTTCACACAAAACACATGCTCAGCTATTTTAGAATTACAGATGGATTTAAAAAACTCTCTGTCTGATTAAACAGTAAGAAAAAAGGACAAATGAAAATATCATTTTGCTTCAAATCATTTTTTGAGGAAAAAATGTTTCTGAGTTATCAGGGAAGGGTTTCCTAGTCAGAAGAAGGGTCTACACAAAGATATATATGCAAATAGCCATACTGTGTGCTGCTTTTACGTGCCAATATGACCCTGCTGGAGTTTCACCATTGATTTTAATTGGGGCCAAAGCGCCATCTCTTCTGGAAGTGTCTTAACACTCAAGAAACCAAGTGAGTGGACTAACATTAATTTACATGTGTGAGCATCCGCCATTTGAAAACTGGCTTAAAATGCAGAAGGATCACTAAAATTCACAGTAGTTAAAGAATTCAGCAACAAACATTTATTTCTAAGCCACCCAGTGTTCAGCACTTAGGAAGCCATTCATGCGATGATATTTTTGGTGTTTCTTAAGTGCTCTTCAAGCTGTATCCAAGAACCCTTGGCATCTTTGAGGTCTGACTAACAAGTGAAGATGGGTTCTCATACGGTTACTCAGGAAGGCTTTTAGGCATTGTTACCATGCCAATATTGTTGATTACTCCAGGAACAACAAAATCTGTTTCTGCATCGGTGGTCTTATCTTGTGTTTTGAATTGAAGAGATGAACTAGGAAGAAAAACATGCAGTGGTCGCTAGAAAGATACATGTAAAGAGATGCATACAAAACGCACCTACTCCTTCCTCTTTCTGATATGTTGCTATTTAAAATACACTGCAGATGGGATGGGTCACTTAAATTATTATGGAAAGGAATTTGTGTACAAGAGACAATTCTCATGAGAATAAACAGAACAATCTGGAAGTGCTTTAATTCACCCTTTGACTTGAAGGTGTGATTTAATTCCTTCCCACTGTGTCCTTCCCAAATGACATGTGGGATAAAAGATATGCTGGTGGGAGTTGTTTCCTAAGTATTCAGCCTCTTTGCTAGAAGAAACTCAAATACTTGCTGCAGAGCAAGTCAATTTAATACATCTTCTTTGCCACTTTTTCTTTCTCCTTCCTGTCTTTTTCTATTGATCCTTCATTAGCAGTTTTTTTCCTAGTGCCCACAATGCAGTTCGTGTTCCTTGGCTGTCATCTAAAACACAACAGCAAACAATAACATGATCAATTTTAATAAGGAAAGAAGGAAAAACAACTTCTACAGTTAAATTACATGGCCTTTCCCTTAGCTCAGGAAATCAAATCAAATCAAACTGAATGTGCTCCTTTGGTCGGGGATCTAATTTTCCAGTAACAATTACAATTTATCAAAGGCTGGTGTTCATTTAAATACTAAAACAATTGCATACTAACGGTCAAATCATTTGTAAAGGTTTATTTGTACTTGCAAAGGATCACCTGCCAAACTAGATTGTCTGTGTCACTTCTAGTCTGGAATCTCTGCATCTGTGTTAGCACTTACGAGCCAACAGGACAGAGTTAGACAAGGAGACTGAGAGCCAGTAATTTAAGTATAGCCCAAATCCCTTTATCCCTCTTTAGGAACTCAAAGCACGATTTTTACTGAGGTTCTTACTCAAACCCAAACGTAAAGAACGACGGGTATATTTTACGCTTTCATTGACCATTTAATAGCTATTCTATAAGCCCTCTAAAAGAAATGGAATATGCTCAGCCTGCTCCCAGAGGAGCTGTTCTGCAAAGGCAGAAAACTGAACTCTTCCCTTTACACCGCGAGACTGTGCTGCAATGATGTATATCTCCTGCGGAATCCGACCCCCCCAGACCCACTGAGGTAGCTGGGGCCCCAATCTTCCTCCTCAAGTGTAATGTGATCCATTTCAGAAATCAAATCTGGCTGAGAACTCATTTTACTTGAGCCTGCACTTGTACCACATACTCTCGCTTCTTCATTACATAAGTTTTGAGCCCAAGAATATCTGACACACTCGTGTGCCCACAAAATATAACACCCTGTACAATTACAGAAACACCCTTTTGCAGCACATTTACTACACTTCCTGCCCCAAGAGTGTTTTATCCCCATCTTTTTCTTACGTTAAAATCTTTGCTACCCTGAAACGGCAATCTGTTTTAAAATCATTGTGACTTCAAAATTCCCTTTGTCAACTGATGCTTGTGCCCATCCCACTTCCTATAAAGTATTCCATCTTCTAAACTGTTAGCTTTCCTGCTCTGACCAGAAACCTTTTAATTTGGATAGAATAATTTCAGATGGCTGCATTAGCCATGTATGAGTCACACAATTTTTTTTGCTATCATCTCAGTCATTGGGGAAACTTTTTATTGCTCTGAAGTCCATTTCTGCAATTCTACATCCATTATTCCAGTAAGTACATTATCCAAGAGTGGCTTACATTTCTGAAATTTATAGGAAAAGAAGAGGCAGCTTTCTCTTTCTGAACGTGTTTCTTCTTTTTGCCCTGCTATCTTCAGCAGAGTTTGTTATTAGGAGCAGGCTGTACAAAAAAGACCACCTGGACAGAAGCATCACAGGTCTATTTGACTGTGGATTAGCACCCAGCAAACCATCCCTCAATTTAAGGCACAATTTTAGGCGTGACCATTTCTAACCATAAACTTCATCCCAAAAGTGAACAAATACAACTTTTGCCAGCACACCAGAAACAGAAAATCTGCTGGTCAGTCTGAGGTCAACAGATGAGCGCAACATACAAAATCCTCAAGGAAGGATTAGAAGAAAAGCTAAATTAATTCTTTGCATCTCTACATGGGATCTTGGAGACATTCCCAGACAAGAATCTTGACTGATGGGGTACAAGTGAAAAGAACTGTCTCACAGTGAAGTATTAGTAAGAGATGTGAAAAGAAATGCATAAAATGAGTCACTATTCATCACCAGGATCAGATGGGATTCACCCAAGAGATTGGTATCAGCTGAAGGATGAAGATGCTAAACTATGAACTGCGATGTGCAACCTGCTCATCAAAATGGTCTCAGTACCAGAGAAATAAGGGTGGCAAGTCTGATACCAATCTTTAAAAAGGCCGTGGAGATAATCCAACAAACTATAAACCACCAAGTCCAATTTCTGTACCGAGAAAATTGCATGGAACTACAGCAATGACCACAACTTGGGTGCACAAAGGTGAGACTGAGGAGTAACCCCTCTGTGTGTGCGTAAAGGGATGGATGATGCGCTCTTCTCAGGCACATGCTAAGTTGCCTGGTGAGAAAAAATGATTCAGGACTGTAAAAACTAAAACTGGCAGGAAGGTGCTGCAGAAGAATTTTGTAATATTGCATGACTGAATTAAATGGCAGTGATATCAAATCTTTGATGAATGCAAAGTAAAATACTGCAATGAGGGTGGGGTGGAGAGCGAAGGAATCCTCCCCTTTTGTAGTGGTGGGTGCCACCTATCTACTCCTGCTGAGGAAGTCCTCAAGGACAGTTCTTTTATAGTGTCAGGTTCACAGCTCAAAAGAGCAAACACGAAAAAGGAAAAGAGAAATAAACAGGACTCATACTATAAAGGTGTATAAATCTATGGGACACTCGTGGCTTGAACACTGCATGCAAGTTTGGTCCCCCCTTCTCAAAAAGGATACGGCAGAAGTAGAAAAGACAGAGAAGGGCAACAAGGATGGCAGAACGAGGATGCCAGAGAAGGGGACATGTCCTTAGAGAGGAACAACCGAGGTAAGACATGATAAGAGACGCACAGAATAAACAGAGTGGAGAAGGAAGCACTGGTTTGCATAGCACGGTTCTTAAACTGCAGAATTCAGTGCCACAGGGTATGCATGCCAAAAATAAAAACGGGTTCATAGAGCACTTAAGAAGAGCTCAAGGAAAAAAATTTCCTTGGGGCTGGGAATCATAGCGATGAGCGTTCAACCTTCAACTCAGGAAGTACCTAAACAGCAGACGGCCAGAAGCCAAGTGTACACACGGGAAAGCATCACTCTGTGCTTTCCCCGCCGGATGCTTCTGCTAGCAGTCACGGACAAGGCGCTGAGCTAGATGAACGTCATCCTATGTTTTTGTGTACAGTGATGGACGTTTGTAGCCACAGCTACTCGCTACTCACACAAGTTTCTCTCAGTCACTCCTATCAGGAAAACTTAGTTTCGCTTTAATAAGCTATCACTCCCTCAAGTCTTTTACACCCTTGTATTAAACTGTATCTCCTACTCTCTCTAGCAGGTTTAAGAGAGACCCAGAAACAGCCACTTGGGCCTTTTCTGCTCTGCAGACCACTGACATAGTTTCACCTTCCCAATCTCTTGCAAGGGTTCTTCAACCCCACAGAACCAAACCTCTTCCCCTAACAGGAACACAGAACTATAATTTCTCTACAGGTCAGCAAGACAGAGGGGAAGACAAAGTCGGCCTGTTCTGTATATCCTCGGCTCCACTGTAAACTGAAATGTCTTCTCATAGATCGAGTGTTTGAGTCAGCTGCCAAAGTTCATCTTTCTACCTATTTATACAGAAATCCATACAAGTTATGAGGAACCATCTTCTCCCACGGAGTCTTCCTCTCTAAACTACTGAGCTTTCACATTATTTGACTGAAGACACTCAACTTCTTCTCTGTATGCATCACAAGTAAGGGTGGAAAGCTCTTGTTCATGTCCATGCTTTCCCAAATTCTCCAGCTACCCTACCGCACACCGACACAGATTAGTTCCTCAGCAGTTTGGAATCCTTTGATCTTCTTTCTAAATCTTACAATTAAAGTCCTTGCTGCAGTTGTTAGTAAATTCTAAATGGGCCCAAACCTCCAAGGACTCCTTTGTTTCCTTGAATACGCTGGCCATGGCAGGAAGCTCACTGGCATCTTCTTCCATCTGCTTTACTATTCTAGCTGCTTATCTTGCAAGCAGAAGTCTGTGATCTAGTCAGCTGGTGAGCAGCTGCTCTATCAACAAGGCTTTCAGATCACGCTCACATGGCTGCAGACCCTGTTTTTTTCCCCACGTCATCATTTTTTAACATCTGTATATGTACATGAAGCCTTTACACCTCTTAGAGCTTGGCTTCTTTCCCATCAATAATGTGAATTAAGGAACACATCCATTACTTGGTCTAGATGCACAAGGCTAGCTTTCAATTTGTATTATTTTAGAAACTGAATCCCATCTCTCACACCAGTATGGCCAACTAGGAAGCCAAGGTCTTCTGGGCTGGGTGACTGGGGAGGAGTACTGATACTAGAAGAATCAGGCAGCAGAAGCAGTGTCAGCAGTCAGGACTTTCCAAGCCCTTCTTCTCTCAGCACAGGTCGCAGAAAGCTCTTCCTCCAGGCCATGCCCTCAGCACTTCTTCAGGCTATGCCTGATGCGTCTGTGAGTTGCCGTCCCTCAAGATGCCCTTCCGCAAGATACGCTGGTGAAACAGACCACCGCACTTAACAGGGACGTTCTTCCAGCCCCGACCTCCAGCCACACACTACTGCAGCTCACCATCCTTCTGCTCTGCCGAGAACCCCATCAGCAAAGCGGATCGTTCTCAGCTGAACCGGGTCACGGAAGAAACGGATGAACGCTGCCCTCCAGGACGCTCCTCAGGCAGGGCAGAGGTAGGCAGCAAGAGCAGGTGACCACCACCTTTCCCTTTGAACGCCAGAGGCACCGCGGCCCGGCTGCCACGGCGGCTGCCTGAAGCAGGGCCTTGCCGCCTCTCTCGTTTCTGTCACTCTCCCGGGGACGCAGGACGCCTCACAGCGTGGGGAACGTCACTTCGCTCCCGTTCGGGGTGACGACAGGGGAAGATGTCTGGGGTGGAGGCTAACCTTCCTTCAGAAAGCAACGGGATGATCTCATAACGAGACGTAATCAAACGCGTAACCCTTCTGTTGTTAAGCGAAACGGCGATGAGGCGTTCCTCGGCCAGAAGATCGCTGGACCCACACCCGGGCGGGGAGAGGCAGCGATGGCGGGGCCGGGAGGCCGGGCTCTGCCTCAGCCCGTTCGCTTCCTCCGAGCGGCAATCTCATTTTTCCCGCTCCCCACCCGGGGCCGACCCCCGACCCGACCCCCTCCCTTCTGGCCGCCAGCCACAGCTGTCTCGCCGGAGGCCACCGCGCCCCGCCTCTCGCCAGAGCGGGGGCGTCCCTCACAGCCCGGACCTGGGATGAACTGCCGCCAACCCGGGCGGCGCCGCTGCCGCGGCCCCCGCGGCCGGGCCCGGGCCAGGGGACGGGGAGGCTGGGCCGCCGCAGCCGCCGGCCGCCGGGCTCCCCCTGCCGGCCCCAACGGCCCCCGCGGGAGCGCGCGGCGCAGAGCGGCGCGGCGCGGCGCGGCGCGGCGGCAGCCAATCCCCCGCGCCCGCCCCGCCCCCCGTCGGGCGGCTCGGGCCAATCCCGTTCCGCGAGGCGGGGGCGCGGGCGCGGTCCGCCGCTCCCCGCCGCGCGGCCAATCGCGTGCGCGCCTCCTCGTCGCCCCGGCGCCGAGCCGGAACGCCCCGTCACCTTACGGCCGCGCCGTAAAGCGGGGCCGGCGCGACAGCGCGCGTGCGGCGTTACGGCTTGCGGGGAGCGGCGGGGCCGGGCCGGGCCGGAGCGGGCGGCGGCGGCGGGCGGGGGCGGATGCCCGGGGGCGGGGGGAGCCCGGCGCCCGGCACTCAGGTGGGAGCGGAGGCGGGCGAGTCGGGCGGCGCGGCGGGCGGCGGGCCGGCGGGCGGCAGGATGAGCCTGTCGCCGAAGGAGCTGTCGAGCCTGCTGAGCATCGTGTCGGAGGAGGCGGGCGGCAGCACCTTCGAGGGCCTCTCCAGCGCCTTCCACCACTACTTCGGCAAGGCCGAGCACTTCCGCCTGGGCTCCGTCCTCGTCCTCCTGCTGCAGCAGCCCGACCTGCTGCCCAGCCCCGCGCAGCGCCTCACCGCCCTCTACCTCCTCTGGGAGATGTACCGCACCGAGCCCCTCGCTGCCAACCCCTTCGCCGCCGTCTTCGCCCACCTCCTCAACCCCGCGCCCGAGCGCGGCGGCGACGAGGCGGAGCGCACGCCGCTCTCAGGTGCGTCCCGCCGCCGCCGCCGGGGCGGGGAAGGGGGGGGGGGGGTGTCGGAGTCGGAGAGAGGAGCCCTCCCCGCGGCTGCCGGCGGGGGAGGACCTGGCGGAGGCACCGCTCGGCGGCGCGGCTTCGTTATCGCTGCCCGAGCTGGGCTTCCCGCCGGTCGCTTTCGCGTTCCTCGGTTGGAAAAAGCGGTGGGAGTGTTTCATGGCAGGCGTCTCTAGGCTTGACGCCAGATAGGCCGCTTGGTTGGGCCGGAACGCGGTGTTCTGGGGAGAAAGCCGTTACGAAAACCGGGAGGTAATAGGAGGCTTTTGACAGCCTTAAAGCAGTGAAACAAACCTCTTAAAGAAATACATGAGAGTGAAACGCTTTTTCCCCCTTCAGTAAACACAAGCGTGACAGCGATGGGTAAATCAGTTTCTAAAAAAACCTACTTTTATAACTCGCAGTATGAATTGCAACGTCTGGTCATATTTAATAGCTCAGTAGTTGTCTAAATTGGAAAGTGTGTAAAGAAACCACTGTGACTGAGTTGGCATCAGATGTTGCATGTCGAGATGCATGATACCGATCAGTATAACACTGTATTTTACATCACTTTAGGAGCTGAGTAGGTAACAGTTTTGTATGTACTCACAAAGACTTCTTCGTCCGCTGCACTGATCTTAGCATAAATAAAACATTAGTTTGCGTTTTAGTTTTGCTTGTTCTATGTGAAGCATACGGAAACTATTAATGCTACTGCCTTAAAAATTGGGGATTTTCATTGTGTCTCCACAGGCTTCTTACCTCCCATAACTCCTCCAGAAAAATTCTTTCTTTCTCAGCTGATGTTGGCCCCCCCTAGAGAACTGTTCAAGAAGACTCCTCGGCAGATTGCTTCAATGGATGTGGGGAACATGGCCCAGTCAGTGGATATAAGTGGGCTTCAGCTGGCATTAGCAGGTAAGGAAGATTTGCGGCTGTGGTTCACTAAGGAATGGAAATGCTAATTGTCATGTGGCTATGAGTTACCTGAGAAACACTCTTGTCTATCCTGAATATGAAAAAGGTTGAACTACGCTTTAGGGTCTTCAGGCCCATGTTCAAGCACATAGAGAAACTTCAAGCAGAGATTACATCTTAACTGTTTTATCCTACTTAACAAGCAGCTTTTTAAGCATATGTGTCACTGCCTTAAACACGAGAACATTTTGCAAGTATAGGAAGATTTTCATCTAAAGCTTTGTGGGGGTTTTCTTGGGGTGATTTTTTTTTTTGGTGTATTTTTATCCATCTTCACTCTCTGCAGTATTTCCAGTATGAGAGAACAAGCATAACTGTCATGCTGTCACGTACCGGTACTTCAACTGTACCTGGCAAATTGGCTATTACCATTATATCTTCAGTTTTATAAAATAAAGTCAGATCTTACAGCATTAGCTCAAGAGTGGGAAGGTGGTCTACTTTTACTAGATTGAAAAGAAAAGCAATGTGATGCTTATCCTTTGACAGGAGAAAAGGAGCAGGAACATGATTGTTCTGATCACGTTGACTGATGAGTCACATCTGGAGCTAATCTGAAATAGAAAATATTGTTGGGAACAAGGAGCCGGTTTGAACACCAAAAAATAGTGGTTTTTTCCTAGGTATGTGCAAATGGACCTGCTTGCTTGAAAACTGACCATCCCACTTCTATATCTGTACAGTGTGGTTTATTGCTCTGAGGTCAGGCACTACCTAGGCTTTCTCCGTCCTGCAGTTGTACCTTGGTATCGTCATTTTTTCTGTAGACTCTGACATTGACTTGTTATGCTGTGGTATACTGTCCCTTGTTCACAGTGTACGAATGTCCTCTGATGTCCTCCTTAGCTACTGTTTCCAGACTGTGGGATCTTTTGAAAATGCAAATTGAATACCCTAACATACCATCATGGGCAAGACAAACACTTCTGGTTCTTGTTCTGTTCATCCTGTCTGTGTTTTGTAGAATACTTTAGTGAATTCAGATTTTGTGAAACTTCAGGTAACTTGTGATTTTTAGCATAAGGCATGTGTGATGCCTTAAAGAAGCCTGGAGTTTTTTCATTTGTTTTTATTTGTTTTCCCCGTGGTACTGTGTTTGCCTTCTGAACAGTTTCTTCTCATTAAAAATGAAACACGTAGAGAATCTCAAAACTGTAATTGTATGGATGGGTACTCTAGGCCATGCATTTTAATTTGTCGTTTTTTAAAATAGAAGACACTGATGGCTTAAAGTACAGTACAAAGTCATTAATGGTGCTTTGCAAAATTAAGCCCTGTAAGATGTGCTTGCATCATTATTTACATAATCCAGTAAACATGCATAATTAATTGCTTATGAGCAGTTGCAGGAGTTATGTAACAAAACAAGCTGCATCTGAAAAAGCTTTATGCTGTCTTTCTCAGACTTCTTGCTGTAGCTACCTAGAAGAAATGTCTGCTTTCTACTCACTTTCTTAGAAGATAAATCTTCTGCTTGTTTTAATATCATGATGCTTCTCGACTGTCTGTCATGTTTTGGAAGGTCTGTGAGTTTTTCACAGGTCTTCAGTATATTTCTCCTAATGATTCAATATGGAGGATAAAGCTGGTGCAGGGTGATGGTGCTTAGATACAGTGTTTGCAGTGTTGTGTTTACACCCTTTCCTCCCACATTTCACATAACATAACAGCTGTAAGACTTGGTGGCCCTTCAAAATTGTGGTCCCTGAGACAAATTTAGGGCTATTTAGAGCAGGATGATTTTGACTTGCTTTAGAATATACCTGCAAAACCAACTTAAATAATTTAGAAAGCATTAGATTTTTTCAATCAATGTATCTATCCCAATCCTTTTTTTGTAAAGGGAGGAAAAAATACTTGGCTGGTCTTCTGAACTTGAGCTCATTGTCGCAATTCACTTGCAGCTGTATGGTGGTTTTTCCACTTTTGGTTTTCTTTTTTGTTTTTAGGGTGTCGTCCCCCCCCCCCCCCCAAAAAAAAAAAAAGTAGAATGTTGGAACAGAGCATCTTGGGAATGAGTATTGAAACTTGCTTTGTTCTCTTCTCCCTTTGGTCTACAGAAAGTTCATTCAAGCCTCGGTCTCTCTCTATAACTTGGTTTTGTTGATCTGGTGTGTTACCGTATCAAAAATGTCATTTTCTCCTAGTTGCAGGCATGGGTCTTCTGGCAAAGTGCTCCTAACTGTTTGTCTGCTAACCCTTATTTGATCTAGGAGTAATTGACCTGTATTAAAGTTAAGTTTGTGATACATTCTAGAGCTTTCCTTTAAGAATTAAAGAAAGTTTCTTTTTACCTGTAAAAAGAAAAAAAAAAAAATAGCTCTATAAGGGAACCTAAGTGATTGTTTTCAGATTATTTTTTTTAAATTTAAATGTCTTAGTTCAAGATGCTATATTCTTTCCTGTTAAATCCCCATGTTCTAATTCTTGCTTCTGCTTACCTGAAACTGTTGATCCAGCCCTAATTCATGAAGCAGTGAGGGTGAGCTTTTGAGTTTCAATGCATATAACTAAGGGCTCATGCAGGCTTCTAAAATCAGTGAATTGAAGGACTGTATCTTAAACTTTTGTATTTCTAATTAAGCATCATTAATCATTTGAGATTATGAGGATCCAAACAAATCAGTGACTTACTTTTACCAACTGATGGATTTAAGTTCTAGACTATAAATGAAAAGACTGAAAAAAGATGCCCAATACCTTTTTTTTTTTTCTTCTCCCCATAGAACTTCATTTGTTAAATCAACCCTTCTGTTCAGTGGCTAAATGAAAGTACTCACAAGGTGGAGTTTGAAACAGTTTAAAAAGTAGAAGACGTGTTGTGGTTTAACCCCAGCCAGCGGCTAAGCACGACACAGACACTCCCTCCTCCCCCCCCCCCCCCCTCACAGTGGGATGGGGAGGAGAATCGGGAAAGAAGGTAGAACTCCATGGGTTGAGATAAAAACAGTTTAATAACTAAAGTAAAATATAATACTAACAATAATAATAATGAAATATAATAGTAATGAAAAGGAATATAACAAAAAAAAGAAGAGGGGGGGGGGAAAAAAGGGAAAAAACCCCCCAGTGATGCACAATGCAGCTGCTCACCACCCACTGACCAATGCCAGAGCCGCAATCCGTGCCTCCCGGCCAACTCTCCCCCCCCTCCCCCCCCCGCCCCCGCCCCGTTTATATACTGGGCATGACGTTCCATGGTATGGAATACCCCTTTGGCTAGTTCAGGTCAGCTGCCCCGGCTCTGCTCCCTCCCAGCTTCTTGCACACCTGCTTGCTGGCAGAGCATGGGAAACTGAAAAGTCCTTGGCTTAAGATAAGGGCTACTTAGCAACAACTAAAACATCAGAGTGTTATCAACATCATTCTCACCCTAAATCCAAAACACAGCACTGTACCAGCTACTAAGAACAGAGTTAACTCTGTCCCAGCTGAAACCAGGACAACACGTTTTATAAACCAGCTCATTTGGACTTTAACTTTAAAATTGTTTTTTTGAAAACAACTGAAAAGTGTGCTTGCTAGTTGTTGCCTTTAACAGAAAAACATACCTTGCTGTGCTACTTCAGTGAGCATATATGCAAATGTTTGCATGATCTGAAATAATTGGATAAAGTAGGACAGAAAGCCAAAAAAGAAATGAGCAATGAGTGGTGCTTTGTTTTGATGATCCTTTTGTCACTCACAGTTTCAGCATCTCTCATGGATTTGGTTGGAGTCATATGAAATAGTTCATGTGCATGGGAAGCTGGGAAGGGTCAACGTGGTTGCACAAAAAGGAGCAAGCACACTTTGCTTAGAAGTGATGGAGACAGTACACTAAATCTGACAGCACTACACTTAGTCAGGAAAAGGAGCGGTGTTTAGTTTCACGTGGAACGTTTTCAAGGGATTCCTTGTGTGGTACCAACAATTTTGGACTTCAGATTACTTAAGGCTTAATCTGCTGCTTAATGTTCTCTGTTAAGGGGGTGGGGGGGAAGGAGTGTCAGGTGGTGGTCTGTAGTGGGTTTTTTCTGGTTCTTGTCTGTTGGATTTTTTTTGCCAAAGCAATGGAAAACATGATCTCTCAAAATAGTACAGAGAATGTAAGAAGATCAGCCATTAAGTCTTCAGATACAGAAGAGTGATAGATTGTGACAGAAGAACCTAAAAATCTGACAATGCGCGTATTGACCCCCGTAGTTTCTTTTTGGCCAGTTTCTTCAAGTCTTCAGCTGTATATACTAACCTTAATATTATGTAACTTGTTTATGTTCTGTAATTTGGCCTTTAAAGGGACACTTTCAGCTCCTCTCAGGTTTGCTTTAATGACGATATATGTAGAATCACATAACAATTAAACTCCATCTTTTTCCACACAAGCACTTACTGTAGCTTGACAGCGAATGCAACAGTAACTTACACAGTGCCACTGAAATGTGTTGGATAAGTTTGAATAGCTGACTTCAGGTCTAGTATGACCACTATCGTTGCAGACTCTGTAAATGTATCTGTGTAGATTTTTCACTTCCCTGCTCTGAGAAGTGATTGCAAAACTAGATACAGCATGTGAACTCTTTCAGGAGTACCATGTGAACCTACTAATGTGCTTTTAGACACAGATTACATCAGTTACTTCTATTTTCTAAAGCCAAGACTACGTTTCAGATTTATTTCTGTTTCTTCTTTATCCTTGCTGCATATCTCTGTCCCTTGCCTGTCAGCTGGCACTCTGAGTACTAGCTGCCTGACACAGTACTAAATTTCATGTTGATGTTATCTGGTTTTTTTTTAAGCTAGTTCTTCTCTAAAGCTGCTTGTTTCTCACTAGTTTTAGTATTCCAGGCATCTCTGTTTCAATTTTATGCTTTAATATTATGGACTGGCCTTCTTTCAGAACGTCAGTCCGAGTTGCCAACACAGAGCAAGGCCAGCTTCCCCAGCATTCTCAGCGATCCTGACCCAGATTCTTCCAACTCTGGTTTTGACAGCTCCGTTGCCTCCCAGATCACGGAAGCCTTAGTGAGTGGACCAAAACCTCCTATAGAAAGTATGTGCATTTTCACATCTTTGTTTATGTAACTCATGACGTGCTATGTTATTATACTTCTCCAGATGAAATGTAATGTAATTCAGAAGTATTTTTAAGGTATGAAATGGGAATGAAGATGAATGAAACAGTGCAAAACTGTGTCAGGCTGTCTCCAGATGAGACTCCATAGTGTTCACATTTCCAGACTTTTAAAAATCTGGAGCCTGTCTTCAAGCTGTTACCTGTGTCATCTGTTGGCTAAAACACTGGGTCTGATGCCCCTCAGATCTTAGTCCCCTACACTAAGATCTGCGTTGACTGTTAACACCTTCCAAGGAAGCAGTTACTGTGGAAGGGGAAAAGACCATAGAATCAGTAACTTAGTGATCTGAATCAAGAGGAAAAACAGGCTGATGTAACAGCATCACTAAAAATCAGAAATAAATGTTTTTCTGGGAGGCAAATAAGATTGTAATGCTGTTCTCAGCGTTATAATAGCTTAAAGAAATGGAGGCTTCGGGGGTTGTCTTTTGTACTGATGTAAAACTGAATACCTGAAGCTTAAAAAACGTTTTACGTTGTTGCCATTTTAGGTCACTTTCGACCAGAGTTCATTCGACCACCGCCTCCACTCCATATATGTGAGGATGAATTGGCATGGTTAAATCCAATAGAGCCAGATCACACAATTCAGTGGGATAAGTCAATGTGTGTTAAGAACAGCACTGGAGTTGAAATAAAAAGAATCATGGCAAAAGCTTTTAAAAGTCCCTTGACTTCCCCACAGCAAACACAGGTAAGTATCATGCACTTTCCTGTCTAAAATGATTTTCTAACAAGCTGTCTATTAACTCATGTATTTTAGAAAACTTGGATCACTTTAATGATCTGTGTTTGGATTCATGAAACTCCAAGGACTTTACATTGTAAAAACCCAAGAGTTTTGGCTTGGGTTTGTATAAATAGGGAAGAAATCTTTAAACTTCATAGCATTGACTGAACAGAGTTACAGTTGATCAATAAGTGGCACTAATATTTTTCTGCATGGAAAAATCTTATAACAATGTTGTTCATGCTTCTTTGGAAGCTTTTGATAAGTAATTATTTCAGAAATGCCAATACCAAATTTTTTTTTTCTCCTCAATTTGATAGTATTACCCCTGATTTCAGTGGGCTTTTTTGATAATCATTATGCTAGCACTATAAAATATCCTTTATGTGCAGAACTTTTTCTGACAACAATGAACTCGAAATTGAGGTTTCTTTCTGCTGGACAGGAAACTAAAGAAGGCTGAAACTTTTCATGGCTTTTTTCCTCCCTTCCTTGCCACCCACTGATGAAAGGCTACTAAATGCCTTATTAAAGGTTTTATGGGCACAGTTGCCTTTACGTAGAAATTTTAAAGTATACCTCCAGTGTCTTTCAATAGAGATGCCTAAATCTAAAGGGTTGTCATTCTCCTGTAGCTTAGATGTATTATAGCAGTTTTTTCAAGCAGTAATGTGAATAGTTAAGGAAAAAAAAACCTGAGTCTTTTTTTTTTTTTTTTTCTTTACAGCTCCTTGGAGAACTGGAAAAGGACCCCAAGCTTGTTTACCATATTGGTCTCACTCCTGCCAAATTGCCAGACCTGGTTGAAAACAATCCTTTAGTAGCTATAGAAATGTTGCTGAAACTGATGCAGTCTAGTCAGATAACAGAGTATTTTTCTGTCTTGGTCAACATGGACATGTCCTTACATTCAATGGAAGTTGTAAATCGGTGAGTACTATCTCAAATCTAGGAAGGTTTCCTTAAGTATGTAAAATAAATAACTGAACAGTTATTAAGTGATTGTGAGGCTGGCCGCGGGGCTGCATTTGGATGCAGTCCAAAGACTACCAAAAGTAACAGGAATTGAAGAAATGACTAGTCAGATTACAGTGAAGGAAAAGAATATCAAACTACCATTCCCTTTTCAATTTCTCTATGCTGTTTGTGTTTTGGTTTTTTTAATACTCTTTTAATAATAAGACTTAGTGTGCTCTGATTAATCCTGCAGAGGAAGAGAGTGCTGTGGATTTGTTGCTTTCTACAATTACTGGACTGTCTAAGTCTGTTTCTTTCATAAAGGCTTTACTTGCTTTTTGTGTAGTTCCTTATTGGTGGTGCCTGTAGTTAAAGAAGAAAACTTATTTTAGTCCAGACTGAGGTTGTAAAGTTAGCTGTGGGTTGGTAATAAAGAACTGAACCTCTCAAACGTGTTCAGTGGTAAGTTCAGAGAATGCTGCCAATTTTTAAGTTCCTTTTTACAGCAGTGCCATTTTAAAATATTACTGTAATGTTAACAGCTTCCTATTAGCAGTAGCAAAACTGCAACTTAACAGGAAAAAAACCCACAATTTCCCAGCAGAAGGATGTGATGGTGGAGGCATATATTACATTTGATATTAATTATTTATAATTTTATATAATTATTTTGTTTTAATTAAAATTAACATAATCTTATATGAATTATTTATAACCTACCATATTTTACCATATTGGGTATGGTAAAAAGGACATTTCTTGCACAGGTGCTATGCTAGTTAATCTTTCAGTCCCTGCTCCAGGAATGGAGAGGCTTATTCAAAGAAAACACTGTGTTACTCTTCAATATTAGCAAAGTGTTTCTACTTTGAAAAGAATAGGGAAATACATATTGTGTTGTGGATGACTTCAACTGGAGTTGATAATTACTAGAAAATCATTTCATCAAACTGTTTGATATGTTCAGCTCAAAACAGTATTTAAAATGGTTATCACTTAAGGGAGTCTGTTACTGCAATCTATAATATGTCTAAACTTTTATTCAGACATCAGGTTCCTGGTTAATATATAAATTTCACTAGCAAGTACACGTCCTATGTCCCAGGAAGCTGCAAGTTTAGTTACTGGCTTGCAAAATGACCAGTTACTGAATGTGTATGGTTTTGTCACTGTAGCGACTGTCACTCCCTCTAACGGGTCACAATCCAGTCGTTCCTGATGAAGAATTTACGTTCTCTTCTCATATCTAAAAATTAGCCTCATCTCTAGCTTCTGTCTTCTCTTTCAACTGAGGTAGCAGTTGTGTTTTATTAGGACATCTGGAAATGTTAATTTTGATCCTTCTTGACGTATGCTTGTGTGGAAGATAGAAGGCTACAGTGGGACAAAGGGCGGTTATTGTGACACTCCTCTACAAAAAGTTAATGCCACAAGCTGATCTGCTTAAATGCAACTTGCATTCTTGATGCGGCTTAAGTGAACAAAAGGTGGTATTGTTAAATAGCCATCCTGCTTTACGTTCATGCCCTGTCTTCATTGGGAATAACTTCTGCATACAGGTACAACCCATTTTCTTAACAGAATGCTAGCCCCTTCAATGGGAAAACTTCTCAGACGGCTAATCCTCACAAACTACAAAGTACATCTCTCCCACTTACTTTCTTCCATTTCTTGGCAACTACTGAATGTGAACTACCAAATCAGCCTTGTTCAGCAGTCTCTTTGCAGCAGAGTTGAGTTGCACCTTAAATATCATTTGAGGAAAGAAACACTTCTGAAATAAATCCCTCCCTACTGGTGCAGACTGACAGCACTTACTGCCCTGAAGTTGGGATAATGATCACAACATGGAGAAAGAGTGGTAAGAAAAGAGCTTTTACTCCTGTCCAGGATAGCTACACCACCAGTCAGGCGTGCGGGTTCTCCCACAACGTAACTACCATAGGAACAACTTTTCTCAAACTGCAAAATGACTGTCAGTGCAAACAGGGAGACACTGTGTGAAATAAGGCAAAAACTTGAAACTGAAATGTCTAAAACATGCACCGTTTTCCCTATTGCCCCCCCTTTCACTACTTGAGATAGGACTGATTAGAGTTACTTTGGTCAAATTCTGTTGTAACTTTATGGCAGTTCTACATTTAGTGTATGCTGTTATCTTGAGAGCTGTATTGCTTTTTCAGTTAAGAAACCGTGGCAGCTCAAATACTTTAGTAGTCAGTATTGTTAACCACAAATACGTGTGCTTTGCTGTTAACCCTTAAAAATACACTAATACCATTCTTTGATGCAATCGTTCTCCAATTCTTCTCCAGTAAGAAGCTTCTGAGATTATCGTGCATCATTAATCTCTAGTTAACATTTTCATCTAGTCAGGGTGTCTTATCTGAGCTGTAGATATTCGTGTTGTTTCAGTTCCTAGGACTAAAATTTGGATCTGAAGGAACTAAGGAAACTGATCTTTTGCCATAACAAAGGAGTTATTCTGGTTGTATGCTTAAGGAAGGAGTTCAGCATCTAGATGCAGTACCTGAAATTCAAATATGAATAAGCAAAATTGTATTGCAGTGCTTATTGCAGAAGAATCTTCGTACTCGGACAGCTTGGGGACTTCATCGTAAATTGGAAACCAGTATCATTGACTCATTTGTGTAATATATAGCAAATGTTTGTAGGTGTGTCAAATATACTAGAAACCAATCTAACTCAGCTTCTGTACTGTGTCAGAGTTAAAAAAAAGTTTTGGACTCTTACTGAAGAAATTTAAACGACTAGAAATATGTCTGTGGAAGCTGTCAGAAATCAGCTCTGTATGACGTGACTGGGAATAAACTAATATCACATGTCTACCTCATCTGTTTTGCAATGGAATCACTAGATTTATGGCTTCATAAACCACTGGATATTTTTAATTTGAACAGGCTTACTACTGCAGTCGATCTCCCGCCTGAATTCATTCATCTTTATATCTCCAATTGTATCTCCACCTGTGAACAGATTAAAGACAAATATATGCAGGTGAGTACTTAAGTATATTGTTTAGGAAAAAGGGTCCCATATATCGCTTTGTGTAATATGTGCTGAGATTTTATAAGGCTGATAGCATTAAGTTATTCTGTCTTACTGCTTCTTTATTTCAAAGGCACTTTTTTTTTCCCCAAACACACTATGCAGTTCTATATAGTGTTTAACAGATGTTTCTTCACCTTCTTACAAGACATCACAGGTAGTTACTGTTCCCTGTTTTTCTGTAGACATAATACACTTCTCACTAGCAAAACTGCACTTTTATGTGACTCAGGTCCTTACATGCAAAAGGCTTATCTGTCACTCCGTGTGCCTTTTCGTCACCCCCAGTATTAGTTGTTTGCCTTCTGCTTAGTTTTAAGCTTCAAGTTTCTTTTCTGTACGAGTGTGCCCACCAGTTCCAGACCTTTGAGGTGATGTTACAAAACTCACGTGGAAGTCTTGCCCTTCGATCATGACCTACAACAGTTTGCAGATTTCCTCAAAGACCTAAAAACCTTCTGTTTTCTGTCTTCCTAACACCATACCCTCTGCTTCCCAAGCCTGTCATACTTCCTCAGTACCGGCATGCAAGTTGTAGCCACTTCAAGGATCTTTACCCCCTGGGGAGGTTTCCATGCCTTTGCCAACGCAAGGTTGTCTACATGCCGTGCAAGCTACTTCTATCCTAAACCGATCTGTGGTTTCACCAAGTGCCCAGTAGAACTTGTTTTCTTGGATATGTCATTGGTGAAAAACAGTTCCATGTTCAGTTTACCCAAGGCTTTGTGAATCTTGACCAAGTTCTGCCTCAGCTTTTTCCTCTCAATACTGAAGGATTGCAACCTCTTTAGCCTCTTGCAACAAGGAAGCTGTTTATTTCCCTTAAGCTTTTTTGGTGTCCTTCTCTAGTTCTGCTATATCCTTAAGCTGCAGAGACGAAAATTGCGTGCAGGACACAGGATATGGGTGCAACGTGGTTTTTAAATAGCAGCAAAAACCCATCTGTCTTGTTATCAGTACCCTTCCAGATGATGACTAACCATTTGTTATCTTTTGGTGGCTGCTGATGCTTCTCTGCTTTGGGACTCTGCCTGATACACATGGGTGGCTTGATCTGTGACCTGCTGAATAGCTGCGCCTATTACATTTGGTAGCAGAACAGGAAAATAGCAGCAGACCTGGACTGCAGCTGAGAATATGCCCACAGAGTGGGACACTGTGCTCAGAGGGGCTGCTGAGTGCGCATAGCAGCTGTGCTTCAGGCACACAGGACAAAAAAGTACAGAGGGTCAAGGAACACATACTGATCACCAAGCAGCATGCAAAGCTTGTGAGATCTAACATTTGTTAATACTGTGTATGAGGCCTCACAGCAACTGAGACACAAGATGTTTTGCTTGAAAAGCATGGTACAAAAATACTCCTATTGGAAGTGAAAGAGGCATGATCCTCAGAGATTGGGAGTCAGCCAGTATCTTGCATTTTACTTTCGTTCTGAGTTTCATGTTCCTCAATTATTAAAGTTACTCTTGTAACTAATTTGTGTTGCAAAGAAAACATGTGATGACTTTTGATTGCAGTGAAGGAAATAACTTGTTCAGTTTCTGAATTCTCTTGGTATAGGTAGCAAATTTTGGAGTAGTAAGCTCAGTTCCTGTAAAAATAGTTGGTTGATAGCTTATTTTCAGTGTCAAATAATCTAAAATACTTCAGACACTTAACCTATCAAGTCCCCTCAGTTGTGTCCGATAAACATCGTTCATTTATATAGCTGCTTTTAGAGAAAGGGTTGGGTTCAACTCTTTCTCACAATGTGAAGTATGAGACCACTTTAATGATAAAGCAAGATCTGCTTTTGTCCTTGAGGAAAAATGTACTCTGTATAAAGCAGACAGTTAGTGACTGGATCTGTATATGACAAATTGTAGGTACCAGTTCCTAGGTCTCCACTTCCCAACTCCCAGCGTGCTCTTCAAGGTGTTACCTAAGCAGCCCTTAGGAAGGAGGAGCACCTCTGAGACCCCATCTTTTCACTGCATCAGGCGGGAAATGAGCCACGAGCCGTGAGGCATGTTCTTGGATTAGGTGTCCCTGGTACTGTCTTTCCTTCTAAGACAGAGCAAGAGGGTCATGTGCTAGTTCAGCAACAGAGCACTTCCCATGAAGCAAGTTTGGGATCAGTTCTGTTGCTTTCACTTCCCCTCTAGAGTGCCTTAGTCATGTGGTGACTGGGGAATTTTGAGATGTGAAGCTTGCTCATTTTTCTTTATGGTGTTATTGTAGAAAATAAGGCTAAGCAAGACCCTAGTGATGGCATCATTTCAAGCTATGATCCCTTCTCTCTGACTTTACTCAGAGATTACATAATACAGAAATTAAGTACAATGCATAGGTAGATCTGGTGCTTCATTTGTGCATGGGATTAATCTTGAGAGAGCTCCTGTATCCAGAAGTACAGTATTATAAAGCAGAGGAGTCCATTTTTTTAAAATACAGTAGTAGGGGAGATGATAGAAGAGTTGGGGCAGCACATACAAAGCTTGGGAACAAGATTATTGCTGCAGCTAAATTGCTCCTGAAATGCCTCAGTTGTACTGCTGAGGGTCAACAGTCCTTTAACTGACTTGGTTGCAAACATTTATTTGGATTATGAAACTGTATCTCTTCTGTTTCAGAACCGCCTGGTACGTCTTGTTTGTGTGTTTCTTCAGTCTTTAATCAGAAACAAAATTATTAATGTACAGGACTTGTTTATAGAAGTGCAAGCATTCTGTATTGAGTTCAGTCGGATACGAGAAGCGGCTGGCCTTTTCAGATTGCTGAAGACACTAGACACTGGGGAAAATCCATCAGAGACAAAACCATCAAAATAAAACCACTGTGTCAGTGGCAAAAAACCCAACCCTGCTAGTGTTCTATACCAATTGTATATTTTAAACTTAAATCACTGGATTAATGATGTAATACATTATAAATAGCATTTTATGCATTTAAACAATAAATAATGCTTTTTCTGATACACATGCTTGAGCTTGTGAAATGTGTTAGGCCTTCCTTACACATATGCTATTTTTGACTCTGGGTTAAACTCTGTATGTCATATGCATATCCTGAACTACAGGCTCTAATTCCAGAGAGAATGTAAATGATACTTGCCATTTCACAGCAAATCTAAGTATTGATCTGGCACTCACTGTCTTTTTGTCCAAAACTGTTTGTGAATAACTAAAGTCAACTTGTATCAAGGTAAGTAACTTCAGTTCCTGTTTGTGCTTTCTTTACTGTGTAAGACCACCTAGAAGCTGGATACAGCTTCTAACGATGCATGCTGTTTTCGGTAAGGGAAAGTCTGTCTTGATGCCTAGAAAAACCTAAAGGTTTATCTTTACATGGCAGAAATGAAGTGTTGGGTGCTGTAGGCTCAGAGTGGTACTCTCTCTTTTCAAGATCACTGAATCTTTCCAGAACACTGGCCTCATACCATCAGTAGTTGAAGTACCACACCTATTTCATGCTTCTAAGAATGTTTCACTGAGGAAAGATGGTCCCATTTCTTCCATAAAAATCCAAGTCATGAGCCTCTTCTCACTTCAAAACTTGCATAAGCAGTTGCTCTGTGGCTACCAACATTAAAATAGCCTCTTCCTTCTAAAGCGTATAGTCAGAGTACCATTCAGGTGTTAGATGCCAGGTATTGGGGAAACTAGGGAAGGAGTCTGCTAAAGTATTATTTTAAGCTGATAATAGAATAGCTGCTGTTGTTTAAGCCCTGAGACTGAAAAGGAAAATAACTTGAAAAGCTAGCTAGTTCTAATTTAATGCTGCCTGATAAATGAAAGCTGTTTTAAAGCTGCATCTGCTTCTCAAATTTTTATGAAGTGCAAGATCAATAATGCAAGGTCAAGACTGTCTTTTGGCTTTTTCTTTCCAGGTAATTTAAGTTAAGTTGCTAAATTGCTGGGATTGAAAATCCCAATGATCTCTCAACTCACGCAGCATAATCTTTTGGTAAGAAGTTTTGTGAGAAGTGTTCTGTAGTCATTAGGGGTTAGACTTTTATAGCTTCCCAGAGTTAAGATGTATTAGGCCAACTAAAGTAGCATTTAAGGCCTGGTCTGTTCCAGTTCTAGACATTCCTTCTAAAACCCAAGACATTTGCTGTAAGTCATTGTTAGCAGCAACAGTTAACCTAGCTTGTGCTCTAAACTTGTACCTGAATGCTCTACATCTGTTGAAGTACAATTTGGCTATTGTCTTCTCTGTACTAGTACCCCTCTTCAAAAACATTGTTAAAACCCCACTTTATATAGATTTTAGGCTTTTGTTTGGAACTTGGTACTACAGCTTATGACAAAGTAATAGGCTCCATCAGAAAACTGATTACTACTGCTTCAAGACATTGCAATCTACCTTATGATTTATAGAACTACTTTAAAAAAATTTAAGCCTTGCCAAAAAAAAAAAGAGTAGGTTGCTACTATGATACTATAGCAAAAGCCTAGCTGTTCTGCCTCTACACAGCATTTGCTTGAGTTGTACTGACATACATAAATCCCCAATCCCTGGATTTGTCCTGTAACTAAAAACTATCAAGAAACAGTTTTATGATTTTATCATAGGTACTTCTGTAATATATTATGCATTGATCAAAACATTCAGACTTGGTACTGAATTTGCTATATGCTTCTGTGTTGTTTGTTTGTTAGGAGGGAAGGTGAGCCATGCTTTCCCAAATTTGTACTGGGTTTACATGGCAAGGTTGTGGTAGTGGGGGGCTGCAGGGGGGGGCCTTTGTGAGGAGGGGCTGGGGCTGTCCTCTGCCAGACCCAGGCCATACAAGTTGGCACAGTTGAGCCCCTCAGCCCAGCTGGTAGCACCTCTCTGATTGATAACCCTGGAACAGTCTGTACCCCATGGAGAGGCCCGACATTGGAACAGTTCTGGAAGAACTGCAGCCCCTGGGAGGGAGCTCATGATGGAGCAGGGGAAAAGGGGTGAGGAGGAACAGCAGAGACCAAATGTTATGGACTGACCACAACCTTCCTTCCCCATCCCCCTGCCACCACTCACAGGGAAGAGTCAGGAGTAAAGTTGAGCCTAGGAAGAAGTGTAGTTTTAGTTTTGTCTTTGTTTCTCACTATCCTACTCTTTCTTTTTAAATAGCAATAAGTTAGTTTTAATCTTCATCAAGTCAAACCTGTTTTGCCTGTGATGGTAACTGTTTCTTATCGTGACCCATGACTTTTTCCATCTTATTTTCCCCCTGCTCAGTAGGAGAGGAGAAGAGCGAGAGCAGCTGGGTGGGTATCTAGCAGCCATGTAGTTAGCCTACATGTGGAAAACTCCACAACATGTTGAAGGATCTCACCCTTAGCTACCCAGCCTGAAGTTAAGCTTTTGTGCTGTGCTAGTGCTGAGTGTCTCCAATCCATTTACATAAGTATAGCAAAGAAAACAAAACCCTCAAACTTCTCAGACATTGCTTTTTAAAAGGTCTGTATAATTTATTATGGAATTTGAGCTTTTAGCCATTAAGTTACAACAACAATGCAAAACTTGACATTCTTACAGTTGTACATACACAATGGAAAAGACATAGCCCAGTGCTTAATCCAAACAATGCAACCAAGTTAGTACAAGGTTACTGTAAAAGACAGTCAATTGTGAATAGCTGTTGACAGACTAGAAAGTTCAAATGGTTCTCTGCAGTTGTGTTTATAGTAGAAGTAACTGGCTTCAAAGTTTTGGACTTAAGCTTCAGACTAACAAAATGATGGAAACTCAAATTATTTTGCTCTTCTGAATTAAGAAGGATATGCTCATTTAAAAATGCAGTATCATTACCATGTTTCAGATGGTGAAAAGCAGCTTCAGATCCAATGGAAGTATAATGGACAGTTTCCAGGCAATGCATTCTTCACACAAACACATGCAATTATAGAGACATTCTACTTTTAAAACTTTCTCAAATCAAGTTTTGCAATACAGCAGGATATCTGAGGAGAGAGATCAGGACCCATACTGAACAAAAACAAAAGCCTTCAGCTTGATTTGCGCATGTTTAATCTACAATTCCAATTCCCAAATCTTCACATATCACCTATGAGAGAAAAGAGCACATGTAGTAAAGATCAGTCTCAAGGACAGAAGACAGGTCACAATTTTTATAGCCATTCTGGTTAAAAAAAAAAAATGCTGCTGCCATCTTCCATTTCAGGAATTGTAATTCACCATGGCCCTACTGTAAAACTGCATCTCTTCAGCTTACCCAAGGGGAGAGTCTTGCTCTTTTCTCCTCCATCCCAACTCCTCATCCCCTTAGCCCAGCTCTAAAACTCAGTTAATTGCACAGTAAGGATATCCAGTTTCTTAGCTTGTCAAAATACAGCTTTGACAGATTTAATTTTCTGCCACTTAAGCTGAATTAGTTCATCACATAACTCTTAATCTGAATGTGAGACAGAGCAAACTAAACAGAGCAGCAAAGGAAAACCAGAAAGGACCACTCTCTCTCTTCTTGTAACAGCAAGTATTGAATCAGTCCAAGCCATTGTGCAAAATCTCAGCCAGCCTGCTGGCTGAAGGGAGACATACAGAAGAGAACAGTCTCTTGTCAAGCTGCCAACATAATTTGATTCACCCAGCAGCCCACACCAAGAACTCCATTCCCTCCAGGTTAACCAGATGAGATATTGCCAGCTGACTCTACTAGATTTCAGTTCCACCTCACTTTGTAGAGCTGCAGGGTCAGTATGTTCTTATTGATCTCAGTATCTTCATCTAGCACAGAAACACTGCATTCAATGCCAAGTGCTGAAAATCAAACCAATGAGAACTACACATGCAACCTCTCCACCCAAAAAAAAAAAGTCCACCCAAAAAGCAAGCAAAACCCCCAAACACCCACCTAACCATCACCACAATATCATTACTGGCTTGATTCAGGGTGCTAAAGGCTCTTGCTGAGCAGGAGTTGCCAGTTTTACCAACACTTGGGATGTTGATGTGTAACAAAAACATGTTTTTATTACACATTGAGGCAACAACTGAAAAAATATTCCACAAGTTCAGAATGTCATTCTTAACCTACTGGTATATACTTCAAAGTACAGTTGGTATTGCTAACAGTAGTTGCATGCCTAGACAGGAGAAGTCTGCTTTTATGGGACAGCTAAATCATCAGCCCAACCTGTTGCATCCTATCTGTTGCCATCATAATGTAAACCCAACACCTTTCACTTCTGATCAAGCTCGTCAAAACCTGCAAGTGTAGATACTGCCCCTGCCTCAGACATCCTCTGAACCACAGGCATAGGAAGCAGGGTAACCATCACTACCCCCTTGCTGGGCTCCTCTCTGCACAACTACTACTGGCTAGTCTTAGAGAAACTTAGCAGGCCAGGTGGAAAACCATTCCTGAATCAAGAAGTGATAAAAAAAAAAAGTCTTTGCACATTTGACAAATTTGTTGCAATAGTGTTTCTCCATGCCCGTTACACCCTGGCACAGGACCGGAATTCCCAAAGTGTAACAACAGCCCAGCTTCGGCAGGAATATACCAGTGCCCAATTTATTAAGTCAGCATGGATTAAAAGCATTCTCACTGTAGTTAAATTATCCTACAGCTCCTCTGGCATACCTCCAGAATCTAGCACTAATTACTGGCAACAGGTTACTGGACTACATTCACATACTCAGGGGGCAAGAGGGGTGTGAGGGGCAGGGGGAAGGAGTTACTATCTAATCAAGCTTCTCTAGTACATGCAAAGAATCTCCTCCAAGCATCGCTTAGAGCTAAAGAAGAATCCAGTCTACAGGTCCTTAGCAAAAGAAAATCCAAATTTTCTAGTTAAATTGGTACTGCAGGTAAACTCATTAATATGCATTTAGATCTGAAATGTCTACAGTTCATTTTTGCTTGCTATCAAGTCTGAAAGCTGAAGCTAGTTTAAACAGTTATTTACTATCAAATTTCTTTTCCAATTTGGCATTTGTAGACTATTATTAATAAACTAAAATTTCTGAACAAGAGGGGCCTCTAGTTTTCACTTTAAACACCAGTCCATTTTGACATGTTCATAGCTCCTGTTTAACATCACTTGAACTTCACAAAGTTTTCTCCCTAACAGTAACACCAGAACTAACAAAGCCATGCCCATGAACACAATACTAACAAAACTTATTCCACACCAATAACATCCCCTAGTCCTGCTAGGGATTTTCCCCAACTCATTTATTCAGCATCACCATTGGAGGGCTGTCCACTTCATGTGGGCACCGTGCTTTAGCTTTGTATAATCATACCACATGAATGCCTCTAATAAGAAACCCTCTGCCCGATTACAGCAAAATCTGACAAAGGGACAGAGGTCTCTGAGACAAGTTCCTGCATGTTTATGAAAAATGTGCACCTAGGAAGAGGGGGGAAAAAAAAAAAAAAAAAAAAGAGATCAGGGCAGGGGGGGCAGAAGGAACCCACAACACATACAGCATCAGCTCCCACATTAGGCAGGACATAGCCTAAGCAGAAGAGGAAGAATAAAGATTCTCCAAATGGTAGGGAATGGAGTCACAAGGCACTTATCCTGCAAAAACATTCGGGGGGGGGGGGGAAGACTCATTAGTTCTGACCTTCATATAATCTTTTTGTAGGTAAAGTGCTAGAAACTAGAAATACCAGTTTGATCCAACATGGTAGGTCCAGATCAGCAAAGTCTAGGAACCTGTATTTACCTATAGCTGCCTACACCTGTTTACTCTAAAAGCTATGTATTAGATGAGCTGTAACAGTAGGTCATATACTTCATGTTTCTAATCCTCTCTTGCTACGCTTTTAAGCTCCCTAGATTGTCTTTTTCCTGTCCTGTACTTTTTATCCTACCACTCTTTTTGCTAATGCATGTCAGCTTTTTGACTGAGGTCAGACTAATGATTCGCTTAAGAAGATTTTTGTCATCGTGCTTCCAAGGAGAGCAAACTGCTTGCTGGAGGCACTGCAATTCGGCCTTTTATTGTCATCATTCCTCAGCAGCGCAGCTGGCCTTACGAGACCTAACTATATCAAAAGATGAACTACGCACAAACCAGTTTGACTGAAACAACTGTAACTACTCTTGTGAAAGGTTGAAATGAAACAGGTATAGTGCCAGCATGAGAAACATACCCCAGGAATCTTCATAGTCGGATATTTTTCTAAGTCAGTACACTTCCGATTTTATAAGCACGCTTTTCAGTTTGCAGGTCCTTTAGCTTTTCTTCCTGCTTTCTGCCAGATCTCAGGTTTGATTCTTAAGAAAGCTTTTGGTTTTACAGGTATTACATAAAAGCTGAAGTACTTACCACATTTCTCCTCTCCAGCATGAATATTGCGCTGCAGGTATCAGCAAGACACAATCCACAGACTGACAAGACTTCTCTTGATAATGCCTTTTGGTTCCTCCTTGAGCTAGAGTTTAAACCCTCTCAACATTTACTACATCAATGTTCAGTTTTGTGTTAAGGAAGAGGGAGAAGACTTAGGTTTTAATATTGAAGAGATATTTAAAAAGGCAGTTCTGGAAATGCTGATAAGCTTCTTTTGGAGACATAAATGTCCCTATACATTGTTTGGTTTAGTTGTGGGTTGTTTTTTTTCATTTGTTCAGTTTTGGAGATGGTTGGTCAGTCATATTCCATTCTCATGTGCTTCTTGTAAGATAAAGGCATCACAAAAACTTGCACCTGCTGGTGACATCAGAACTACAACCTGACAATTTTCCAGTAAACCTAAAAGTTACACTCCTACAGGGAAGAGGCAGATTATTTTGTTTTTAAATTAGACATTAATAGGAATTTTTTGAAGGAAATTTAGGGTGAAACATCTGCTCTGCAAAGTAGAAGTTCAGATTATGTTTCCCCAGCTGAAACCTCTGTCATTTCTGGAACATTCATTCTAAAATTAAAAAGTTATTGCTTCTATTGAAGCTCAATTTAAGTTAGAAAAAGAATTGCATATTTTCTTAAAAACATTCCAAATATACATTTTAAAAACAAAATGCACTCTAAAACAAATGTCTAGTAAAAGACACTGTTTTAAGCAACCTGTAGTAACAGCTTTACAAAAGAAAATTGAGGAATGTAGCATATTATTTATAACATGACAACGCTAAAATCCTAAACAATTCACTTAACACTCTTAATAAGTAGTGTTTTAAATATACATATTTCTTTACAAAACAGTTTAGCAATTCCTTATACCACTTACAGTATATAAATATTTGAATAAGAGGTCATAATGGGAGATGCCAGGGTTTATATTTACTCTCAGATGCTTCAGGTTTCTTAAGTGTTTTACTATAAGGCACAATACTGCTAATCTAAAAGAAACGAATAAAAGCTAATGGCAAACCCAGACAAAACTCCTAATGTGGAATATCCAAGAGAATTCCAGCATCTCTATGCAAAGGAAAAGAAAAAAAAAGAAAAACCAAACCAAACCAAAACTTTATAGATCCTAAGAAACAGTTTCAATTTGTACATAACAAAGCAGGACAGGATGGGAACAGGAGTAAGAAGGAATTAAGTAAATTCTTATAAATAGACTAATAAATATATTTTAGCCATAATTAGCCCTTTACCTCTGTTCTACTGAGTTTAAGATTGAAAGAGGTAACCAGTGTGCATATACCTAAATAAGTCTACATGCTCAGCACGTGAAGACCACCTAGCACAACCTATAGCCAAATTCAGTATAAAAAGCTAGCAAGATGGAGAAAGTCTCCTTTTCTCTCAGCATCCACTCTGAGTAGAACACATTACAAGATCAAATTAGTATTTGTTACATGCAAGGAAAGTTGCAACTAGCAATTTTTTCATCACAAAAAAGGATATGCAACATATCCGTGAAGTTATTTGATTCCTTCAAGGTTAGATTATGTCTTTTCTAAGAATATCCATCTCCAATTACAACAGATCAGAACTTTCAGAACATTTTAATAGTTGTAGTCTTGTAAGTGTTCTCCATGTGTACATACTGAATGTAAATAGTGCATCCAAAATATTTATCTGTTAGACATTCTACATTGTTTTCACTGCCTAGTCTTCATCTTTGTTACAGCCCTCTGGAACACAATGACATTGTAACAATGCTTACAGAAAAAGGGTTATTGCATCTTTTTTTAGGATGAGACATCCAGAGGAGATTTTATAAAATCCTCCTGTGTACAAAATTCTTAGTTATTAGCCCTTTTGGAACACCAGCTAGAAAAGCTTGAAAGGTAAAATAATTTACATTGTTATTTTTTCCATTAACTAGACAAAAGTCCATACTAATTAAATAAAAAATAATAGTTCTTCAACAGTCTATTCAAGATATCTTCCATGAAGCAGTTCAGTGGGAATTTCCATTAGATAGATGTTCTCCATGCCGGTTATTACTGACATCCACATCTAGAAGTCAGGAATTAGAAGAAAAATTGTTTGTTGATTTACCATTTTAATATGTGTTATCTGTTACCTTAATCCAAACTCTGGCAACAAATTTCATATTCATATATACCTAAGGTTCTCAAGATTCTCTGGGTAAGTAATCCTCCTAAGACACTGTTTACATCTTTTTTTTTTTTCTGCCCCCCTCTCAAGACCAGTTTTCTCCAGCTCAATAGAATTCTCTCAAAATCTACCTGCTTGTATTTTTTGAACATCAGTAGTAAGTGACACCACTCAGTCTAGTCCACACTGCAATACTAACACTACTAACATCAGTTAGAGACTGGCTTCTTCTAATGCAATGACTGGTGATAAGGATTGTCAAGTGATAAACTAAATTATTACTTACCAAGTAATGCTGTGGTTTCACCTGCGTCCTCTTTTAAACTGGTACACTGCAATACAGATTCATTAGTGGAGGAAGCTGACAATTCGCTTACTTCGTTTCTGTCATCGTCTTGTAAAGCAATACTTAGACTTCCAACTGAAACACTGCCACTTATTGATTCAGGTATTTGAACTTCAAGTACATCTTCAGGGTCCCCCTTCAAAATTAAATATATTTAACTGACACTTTTGTCTACCATTAGGCATCAACATTCCTCCGTGTTACCACTTTGTAACCTCACCTTATTGGAAAAAAGACCTTTTTTTTTTGCGTATTATCTATGCACTCACAGGTACAGTGTTGAGCAGTGTCTGCTTTCAATGTTATTGTCTGACTGCAAAGAAACAAAGCCAAGCAAAAGAAAAGCCACTTTTTCAAAGCCACCCCAAAGCCAAGAGCAGCAACAGGAAGACTCAGCCCAGCCAGCCTTTTGGATGGAATATTTCAACACTGTAGCAAGAGTATTGCTGCAGTCTGGTTAGGAACAGGCTCAGCACATAGGAAGTCTTCACTGAGCAAACCTATTGATCCTTTATGAGTTTGTGGAAGCCTCTGTTTTTCATGATAGTAGTTGGGCAAGCTTAGACTTTTTTTTTTTTACTGGGGTGTGCAAACACTTGATGTCAGAACAAACTTCCCTCCTCCTCTACCTCCAGCCTAACTTTAAGTCTGTTCCAAAAACGCAAATATGCTGGCTTGTCACTTTGCAGGAACAAAACATCTGCAGCACAGGCAAAGGAATTTATTTCACCTATTGTACAGCATGAGCTATTTCTGATCCATTCTGAAAGTCAATATGAAGTCCTACTACATGCACAATTCTGTTCCTCAAATTAAACAGACTACCTTCACTAAGCCATTGCCATTGATATACCGACATTATTTATACATAAGTGTACTGCAGTACAAGTAGCTATTCTGTGGGCTTCATAATCAGTATTATTCCCCTCAAACAATTTGCAAAGGCCCATCTTAAGATTTAAGAAATTCTAGGCTGATTCTTTCTTTAGCACCAAAGCAGCATATTTTAAATGTACTGAATTTTAATAAGCTATAGAACTGCTACAATTGAACGCAAGTTAAGACACGTGATACTAATCTCTATGTGTGTGGGCAGGGGGCATTAATGATTTTGGTTTCCAAAACTTATGCAGTTAAATGAGCACTGAAACTACAAGATTCAACAATGCTCTACTAAATCAGACATGAACTGCAGTTCTTTTTCTCCTAAGAAATAGCATAATGCAGAACTAGACCACTGAAGTCCACTCTTTACAAAACAAAAGCCAGGTAATAGGTCTTAGTGCATTCTTTCTACTTTGAGCCTTTAAAAATTGAAGCATCTGAAGTATTCTCCATAAAACTGAATTGACCCTTCAGCCTCTTTGCAGAAGGTTTAGTAGATTTCTATAATAAAGCTGCACATTCTTGTCTGCAGTTACATCACTCAGCGAGCACACTGCTGAAAGAAGCTGTCTTGCTCTTTGCACTTTTTTTCCCTCACATCAGTACAAAATTCACACACTCCACAAACTAGATTGGGCAACCTGGATCAGGCTGAAAACTAAGCTAGAAAAAATACTCAATGATTTCCCACATTATTAGCTTCAGTGGGACTTGAATGATTGATGCACAAGCAGGACACATTTCCCTCACTCCATTAGAAAAAAGAACTAGGCTTCTGTATTTAATATAATCCCATTCAACCTGCTTTCCAACATTAATTTCGCCTAACAAGCAGAGGAGGTATTACTCCTCCTGGTTAGGCTTGGTATCAGTATCCTCTGCAACAGCATGAATTCAGGGAACAGAAAGTGTTCTGAAGGTTCAGTATTTCAGTTTTCAGCCTGTATACAAAAGGATATATCCTTCTGCATGTAACACAAGTTACATCAACTCCAAGAATTGAAAGTGAGCAAAAATAAGCCGCTAACATAACAATATTAAAGTAATAATAGCTATTTCACATGGCAAAAAGATTGCAACTCTTGGGTAAAGTCTGACTTAATACACAGAAGCACCACAATCTGGTATATATATATTACATAGCAAGAGTATTGTCACCTTTGACAAAACAAAAGTAATTCATAAAAGTCTTCCATAGATCTGCTAAGTCTCTGCAACGAAATAAGAGAAAAGCTAGTCAAAACACAGACCTAGTCTATGAAAGGAAGGTCCCTGAAACCAAGGAACACCTATTTTCTGAAGGTCTCGTAGATCAGTAGAAGAGAAAAGAGGTACATTCATGCCTATGGCATTTTAGTGGAACTCAAGACTATTTATCAACAGTGTCCAAGTAACCTACCGCATGTGTCTTCATCTCTCTTTTCTGGTGCTGTCAGAAAGAAATGAGAGCACATCATTTTCTCTACTTAACCAATTTCTGGTGAATGTCTTTAGGAAGGTTCTAAGTACTGGCTCATTTACAGGGATAAAACACTGGGCATATGTGGAAGTACACAAACACTCAAGACAGAAAAACTATCATTTCTTCCTTTGAATCGCAGTTCTCAACAAGATCAAATATATGCTCTAGATCTATTAAATTAAGTTATATTTTTGCACCTTGGGCAAACTGCCTCACCTCTGCTTCAACTTCGTTACTATCATCAGCTGGAGATAGAAAAAATTGGTTATCACAGAGTACACAGGATTCATAAGCTGCTCAATACACTGTTTAAGCTCTTATTCATAAAATTCCCTTATTTTTCTGGTTCTCACTCAATTACTCTTGCATCTTTGCCCAGCTTCTTCAGTCTCGTCAAGTAACAACTGTTCTCATTCTGAACAGTTCCATGAAGTCTTGCCTCCTGCACTGTACCTCTACCTTGAAGATTAAAGTAAGTGTGCAACATACCCAGTATCCCAAAGCTTTGATAACATCTAGTTTACACATTGGACAAGTTCGGTGGTCCAAAAGCCAAGGGTCAATGCACGTTCTATGGAAGATGTGCCTAAAGAAAAGAAATGCCCTTTAGAACTTACTATGAAAGCCACACGCTATTCCTTCAAACAATGTGCAACTTACTACATTAAAAAATAAACCCATTCCTTTATAACCTTGACAATTAGCTACTGCTTAATTTACTAGGACAGACATAGTTCTGGAAGCATCTTCTTTCATGCTAGCTTTCTGAAATAAGAGATGTTACTAACCACAAGGACACCAGAGTTACCCGTTCAACAGTGTACAGTTCTAACTCAAAGCTCTACTTCACTCCTTCACTTCTCCCAATTGCTCCTTTTTCCTGCATAGATACAAAGTGCTACATGGTCTCCCAGTGCCCTTCAACTTGTACCAGGCCATACAAATGGCACAGCTTCAGCTCTGCCACCAGAGTTTCAGAAGAGTTTCCAGAAAGCTCATCACATATTTCTTAGGGAAAACATGCTAAAGAGGAAAGAATAATTGTATCAACTTACTTGCATGGCAGAATTCGGACAGTGTCTTTCAGTTTATAGTTTTCAATGCACACAGCACAGTTTTCCACATCAACATCTAAACCCTAAACATGACAACACATTTAAATGCATTACATCCATATTTCATTACAGAACAAGCTTTGTGTAATAGCTAGCTTCACAGAATGTAAAATGTATAAAATGGTTTAGCAAATAAAAATATCTCCCTCATTTAATTCAAGATTCCATCAAGAGGTGATTTGATCAAGTGGTACCAAATAGTAAAAGCAGCCAAACCTGGATTTTCTAATTTAAATAGCTATACATGGTACCTTAAGTAATTCGTTAAGTCTCAAACATTGGTTTTGCTCATGGGAGCACAGTAAAGTTTCAGTTTAACTATAAAATGAAGAAATTTTAAAAGAGGTCAGCACAGATGAAAGCGCACAATCTAATTCTTAACTGATGCTCCCAAAGACTTCCAAGTGCTTAAGTAGGAAGAGATGCTTGGGGTTGAATACTGCAAACCCCTTTTCCCCCCACTTTCTTCTACCACATCCTAGCAGATATCCCTTGGTAGCTAGAAGAGGAGAACTGAAGTATGCAATTTGGGGTGGTTTTTAAAATTTCTCCCCAAGCTCACACCAGAGACTGTCAAAATGCAGTATTTCCCCACCTCAATCTGTTTCTTTCTAAGGGTTAAATATCTTTCCTAACAGGTCTTACTGTCTTCTTGAAGCCATGCTTATAGTTGCAGTACAAATATGATGGATATCTCCAGATGCAAGAGAAATAATTCAATGTTAATTGGGTTGTATAAAACATAAGTATTAGAAGGACAGTGGGCCAACTTCCTCCCTTTCATCCCCCACAAAAAGATTTTTTGTTTACTGCTTACTGAAGCACTTCAATTTCACTCAAATGAATTAGTACTGCAAGCAAACTTCAAGTTCAAGGCAAGTTTTTCCCTCCTTTGCATGCTATCAATTTACATAATTAATGCCTTAAATTCCCAAGTCAAATTAAGACTGTTTTTACATAAGCAAAGTTAAGACAAGTACTTATTCTATAACAAATATTTTTTACTCTGTACAAGAGGCAAAATCCAAGCACACCATATGTAGCACATACTCAAATGAGTGTCCATTTTACAATAATCCCATAAGCTTCTCAGGAAGGATCTACATGATAGCAAATACACTTTTAAAATATTGACCTATTTTTAGTTAAATACCTCAACCCCAAGTGAAGTGATCATGTAAGACTGTACTGTGTCACAATAAAAAATATACTCTTTAAATGGCTGAAAGGAAATATTTAAAGAAAAAAAAAATGTAAATTTACGGAGTAGACAGGACTGTATTTCCAGATAAATTTACATCAGTTCATGAAAGTACCTCTGCATCAGTAAGTTACAGAAATTTGCTGACACTAGGCCGATTCAAATCAAATTAGAAGACATGATTTACCAAGCAGAAAAACTATTTTAATAGAGAGATTTTAACCTTATCTCATTCTACTTTGCTTAACTAACATGGCATTCATAGTTACAACCAGCATACTGTATAACAACTTAAATTCCCTCATTTTATTTCTTTTAGTCAAGGGTATATCAATGGGAAGGAACTACCTGGTACACTGCAAAAATCTTACAACAAATTCTTTTTAGAGGTTTGCTGAACATCAACTTAAAAGTGGTTAACATCTTCCTTGTGGTTCTCACCATAGGTTTCATCATGACCCTTTTACATCCATTTCTTCCTATGCTGATGTCATGCTTTGATACTGCTTTACACAAGCTTTGGTTCAATTCCATCTTTCTTCATCTCTGATCTCACCATTTTATGAACAGAAGTATGAATATGCCTCTGTTCACAGCTTGAAATAGATTACTTTTTGATGGAATTTAGAATATAATTAAAAGTAACAAATACTTGTAAAATGCTACTCAAATATGCTGAATGCATAAAAGGAAAAAAGGCAAGTTCAAAGACAGTTTTGGGTTTTTTTAATTTCAAAACCGATTTACTAAATGAAGGACATATTCTCTGTAGCATGTGACCTAAGCTGAACAGCTTCTGTTGAACTACGGCTTTTCAAGTTCTTACATATAGATGTCCTTTCTCACCTCAATTTTGTTCATGGATTAAAAAAAACCCTAATCTTTGTTTTTCATCTCTGAGCAAATCAGTCCCTAAGTAAAAACTAATCGAATAAGACAAAGGTTGGGGGAAAAAAAATGCCTATGTAGTAGCAGGAGTCTAGTCAGAAGCTAATTTAGCATCTAGAAACTCCGACTAAAATAATATTTTCTTTCAAAACCTTGGCTTTTTCTACTGCAGTTATTCTAATACAGCTATGAGTTTAGGCCATATGCTATCAAAGCTAACTTTGAAAGCTGTTTTAATTTTTAGAATAGATTTTAATACACAGAAATGTACTTCCAAAAAATTTATGCTTCAAGTAAGTCTATACAGCTCCTTAATGTATGGTATGTCAAGAGATGAAACAGGTGTTTCATTTTTCAAAGCTTTTTAGATTTCTAAGGCCTTCTGATCAATAAAAAGATGGATGTTCTTTTAAGAAAACAAAACATTACATCAGCTGTAAGAACTGTGCAATCGATAGGTCCTAGGAAGTATTTTGCAATCCACTTGTTGATGTTTTCAAGTGCTGAAAAGATGTCAGTGTTTCCTCATCTTTACAGTACCAGCCCTGTAGTCTCCTGCAACATTCTGTATAACCAGATATTATTTGCAACAAAACAGCCTTACATTTCATAAGTAGTTCAAATTTGACTCTTCAATTTTGAATTCTGCCTTCTAAGCAAAGGCCCTAAATGAGCCTAAAATTGTAAGTCAAACTGCAATTATGTTGTGAGCATTTTAGTTTAAGTTCTATAAAGACATTACAACAGTTTTTAAATCATACAGCAATAACCAGAGCCACTGAATTACCTTTTCTCCACGTTTCACAGTATGCAGCTGAAGCTGGCTGATTGCTTTCTTGGTTTCTTTCCTATGTCCCTTGAATAAAGATTTTAAGTATTAGTACACAAGTTAGTTTTAAGAGTTAGATTTCAAAGCTTTTAAATACTTTCCATGTGAGTTACTAAGTCTTCTGAATGCATCTAAAAAAATTAATCTCTGGCTAAGTAATTTGTTTACAAAATACTTCCAGCCAGCAGATGTTGAAGAACTGCAAGTTTTGCATTCTTGGGGCACAGCAGCGAACATTATCTATCAGCATACTGCTCTTACAATGAACTCAACCAGTGCAGAACTATGCCGAACAAGCTGACATACGTAGCCTTGTATCGTGACTGCCTGCATTAAGGGCCATCCCGCACAGGAAAATTGGAACTAATGTAGGCTTTAGAGGCAATCAGAGCTCAAACAACAGCCGTATAACCAGACCTTCTAGTTAGGCAAGCCCATGAGCAAGCACACCAGCTTGAGAGAATGTGGAATCCTGCTGGGCAGCCTACAGCTGGCCACCAGGTCAAAAGGCTGCTTGTAGCTATTAATACGTCCCCCCTCAGTAAAACAGTCTCACACATTATACAAAGCTTTGCACTGAAAGGACACATTATGCAAAGGAGATGACAAGAAAGGCTTAACAGACATGAGACACCATACTGGACTTCTATACAGTAACAGTCCTAATTATGCTTAGAGGGGAAGCAAGAAAAGAAAGTAGCACTGTATTCCAAGACAAAGTGCTAGCTACTGCTAGAAATTGAGAAACTAAACACTCCCAATTAACAGATGGTGATCTGTCTAGCAGCAACCCTCACTGATGAAATACCATAATGGAATAAAAAAAATGTAATGGCAGCTTCTCTGTAATGATAATTACAATGACATATAATTTTACGAATTTATAGTATTGAAAATTGGGATTGTTTTTATGGTGTTAAAAAGAATTAGTCTGAAAGTTCTCTCAGAAATGGACAGACAACCAGCAGCAGCAGTCTATTCCACCTTCTGTATCAGCTCAGGGTTTTCTGCACAGTCCTGTTTCATCTTCAGTAGCAAGGAGGTCTTCCAAAGTTTTACTGCTAAACTGATGTTAGAATAAATCTTAAGATACCCGTCTTCACCTTCACTTAGCAGCTACACAGTAGCTTGCTTTAAAGCACGGCATACTTAACTCCCAAGTTTTAATTATACTGCAGTCAGCAAGACAAGCAAAGTAAGATTTGGGTTAGAAAAGTGGCTTTGTTTCCAAAATTCTTTTAAGACTCCTAATGATGTATCTTGACTAAGATCTTCAAAACATTTTCAAACTTTGCATAATTTTGTAAGTTTTTGTTTTCAATGGTCATTTTAAAAGAGGGAGAATTGAGAAAGTGGCATAACCTTCTAATGCTAGACAATTTCATTTAATTAAGAAGCATTTAGATGACAAGCCCAATGGCAAAATCTATAAAGAGCCTGTGGTACATATTTCTGGGAAACATCACATTCACCCTAAAAAACACTCTTAAAACTATTCATAAAGCATGTGAACTTCCCTTAGGGTGAACTATCCTAAAGCCAACAGGAAGGAGCAACTTTCTTCACCAAAAAACTGTTACAACACAAAAACACACCCCTTTTTCTATAAATACTTCTCAAAAATGTTGTTTTCTTGAAAGTATTCTCAGAATGTAAGTTCTAAGACTTACAGCTTAGAAAAAAAGACTCTAGGGAACCAACTTTTCAAGGAGACCACAAGTTTTACCAATACAGAAGTCCCATGTGTTATCCTCAGTTACTGAAAATAGAAATTAAGTATTTTCCTAGAAGAGTTCTGTAAGTCCTAATCAGAGCTCAGACTCCTGAAGGCAAACGCAAATTCCCTTCCCTGCTCCCCCAAAGCTAGAATCTACATGTTCAAACAAAAGGCAGGGGAAGTCCACATGATAAGCAGTCATTTGAAACAACTTTTTTTTATTCTGAACTGAGGATAAAAAAAAAGAGAACAGCTTGCAAAGAAAAACAAGTGCAACCTTCTTTTTTACTGTTAGTAGAGAACTACGATAGAGCTGCTGATGACCATGGAAGGAACCTGACCTATTTGCAAGAGTTGAAAAGCACAGGGAAGTGCCATTCTAAAATATTTTCTAAACTCAGCTGGACTAGGTCCTCAACAAATCCATGTAAGTTGCTCTCTTGAGTGCAGGGGTTTGAACCAGATAGCCTCCAGAGGTCTCTTCCAACCTAAATTATTCTATTCTATGATGAAATACTTCCATCAGGGGGAAAAAAGCAAAGCTGACTTTTTTTTTTTAACCTATCAAAGAACAGGAATGTGGAAGGGGCAAATAAGGAGCAAAGCTATTCCTTCCCGATCTTCCCAGTACTCCCACCGCTCTCAGCACTTCAGGTAGTCCAAGAGAGCTGAATCTCACCACATATGCTCCTTCTAGTCTGCTGCAATGCGGTACTCTACAAGTATCAAAAGGAGTTTTCATAAAGCTTTAGAACCAAAAATTCTAGCCCTAACTACTTGTGGGTCTTATTAAGAAAAATATTTACCATGGTCTCTTTCCCTTAAAAAAAGTCTGGTTAGGGAAGCTAGTACTTTCAGGATGAAAATTACTGAAGAATGAAAATAATTTTTAGTGTCAAAAGGAAGGAAGTTAGGTGACAAATCACACAAGAAGCTGCCTTTACTCAGTTGTTGACAAGTGGCTAAATATATTTCCCACGACTTCATACGAGTATCTAATAATTATAACAGCCAAACTTGTGATGTCAATTAGCACACTGCTTATTAGCCTCACTAACCATTACTGAGTAGCATTCACAGATAGCAAAGTAGCAAGAAGACACAGATCTTCAAGAATGCTTCAATAAACAAGCAAAGTTAAGCAACTAATTTGACATGAGAAGACGGTAAATAGTCTAAAGCATTATCTCCAATTACCTGGTTTCCAAACTGTGATCCTGTATACAGGAAACGTTGTATATAGTAAAATATGAGCCAAGCAAGCGATATAATCATCATGGTGATGAAGGCGATGGCTACAAACACAACCGACTGACCACTAATATATTCCTGCACGTGTCGCGTGCCAACAACAATAGTCATTTTTACTGGAATCCCTCTTCGTACTGGCTCCAATATCTCTATTCCTTTTGGATAGCCAACCATTATCACCACTGTATTTCCTGTTCCTGTTGGAGGGGAAAAAGAAAAAAAAGTCATCACAGTAAAAATTTAGGTATTCTGGCTTGATGGTAATTTGGGCCTCTTCAATTAAGATCAGCGAGCAAAGTTAAAGGAAAACTTCTGAGTTTTTTTTCGGGTGTAGCAGACTTCATATAAAGTTTACTAGTAAAGAACCCTTTATGTACTTTATGAAACTCTCAAACACAACATAAACTTCAACAGATGCATCATGACTGTTCAAGGCCCTATACTCCTCATTCCACACAGTGAGGTGGGACATGGATGCCATGCAAAAAAACAGGCAAGTTATACACATCTCATCTTGAAGTTGCTGAAGCTCTAACATGCAACTCAGGAACAGCTGGTCTTTTATTTGTCAGTGGGAATTTTAGCTGCAGATGGAGACAGTATGTGAATACCATGAAGATACACATTCAATTAAGTTTGAATCTGAATCCATAGCACAATTACACTGGATATGTGAGCAAAAATAGAAAAAAGATTCAGATATTTAATATTAAATTACATTAAACATTGAAATATTTAAAGGTTCTTCAATACTAAATATTCAAAATGTAATGAGACTTCACAACAAGGACTCGTCAAGAAATACTTTGGGACTCTTTTGGGAGCATAGAACCAAAGGATTTTTATTATATTAGAACTCTAAAGCACTCAATCCACATGAAAAAGCATCTAATTAAAAAAACGTTTAAGCACCATACTGCCATCAAAAATGATAAGGTACTGTCAAGACCGACTAGCAGAAACCAAAGATCCTCTGTGACTAGAGTTTTACTCCGTTTTGTCTGGAAGCATCTCCAGTATTGTCTCAGAAACATCTAACCTAAGTATTACAAAATAAATGACAAACAGCTGTACCTGTTAAAAGTGTCACCTTTTCACTGGTCTATGCTATTTTTATTTGAATAGTTCTTACTTTGTACGTACCAATGCTGCTATACACCCTTGGTAAGTCATGGCTTTATAGCTTACTTTGTACTCCTGCCTCCGAGAAAAAGTGAAACTAAGCTTGATTCAGAGAGAAAGTAGAGGAAGAAGACAGAAGAGAGGGGTTTTCCTAGCTGGAAAGCTAAAGCTGTAATGTCACAGCTACCTTTAGATTCACAAGATTACCTACCTGCAACAAGACCTCCCACTGAAGATTTAAAGCCTTTTCCCCTCCCAGCTGTGTTAGATTCACTACTGAGAAGCTATGTCAAAAGAAATGGTTGCCTAATTTGTAACATTACATCAAGTGGGGATTTTCAAAACTCAAATCAGCATTCCGGACTCACCCACCTCCCTACCTACTAAGACAAAGAGTTATTTGCCTGAAATATTTAAAACAAACTCCTTTAGTTGAGACTGTTCTGGCTGTGACACCTCGTCAACCTGGCCACTCCGCTACCATGCCAAGGGGAATTTGCAGAAGTTTAACTTCTGTACACAGCAGCTCCTCCCTCCATAAGGTGCAGATGGTCTGCTGTGGATGAAACACTAAAGGTTCCAGTTGTTAGTTGAATAACACTCCTGTCTCAATGCCAGTTACCCTTTTTCAGCTTCACCTTACACAACCATCCCACTCTGGTCACCTACTGTAAGAACCATTATACCCATCTGCCAGATCCAGACCTAGCAAAAGAGCACATTTTCCAAACAGAGCTACATTTCTGGAAGTTTTGAGGATGGTGCGGAGAGACAAAGAAAAAGATGCTACTGGGGAAAGGCCCAACTCGTGCCTCCCCTCAGGCACCCCACTCAGCTTGCCAGCAGCACCCACCCAGCTCCCAGCACATGTTCCCTTGCCTGGTGGGTGCATTAGGAGACACAAAGCAGCGAAGCTGAAGACAAACAGGACAAATCCACAAGCAACTAGGCTCCACTAATTAGTTCTACTCACCAACAACATGCTGATCCACATGATACCACAAGTCCAAGCATATTAAGAATTGGTTAATTAATATTATGCTCCTCTCTGAGCCAGGAAGAAAGCATTACCAGAGAGTCTCATGAATCTCATAGGGAAGAGAGTGTGTGAAACACTCCTTGCTTTCTGACCCTGCACAACCCCACATGGAGTTAACAAGAAACAAACGTATGAAGGTAGAAATTTATCTCACATTGCTGAGAACTGTTATCCACATACTTAAATCAGGAGATTAGGTCCTATGTCCTTAATCAATAGTAAGAGTTACAAATAACAGGAGGGGTGCCTAAGGATGGCTAGTGAACAGTACCGCAGTGCTGGAAAGATTTATGTGGTTTCATTCAGGCTTGGGGAAGAAAAGAAAGTTTCAAGATTAGAGGCAGTCTGGATTTTTCAGTCAATAAAGGTTTCCTCCTCAATCCCAAAATCTTGAGTTAGTTTAGTCCTGCTATCTAGTTCTCTGCATGATTTCTAACAAAGAAGTATTTAAAAACCCCACAACAATCAGTAATGCCTTTCTCTGTTTTGTCACTAGCATGTCCAACTATCAGCCAGTTATTTCCTTGAAATGGAAGTCACGATACTTTTGTGCAATGGCTGCTAGACACTGTGACACCTTCTAGTTTTAGAACACAAGTATGCCATGCATTTTTAAATAAATGCCCATTAAAAGCATTTTAACAGTTTTAAAGACTTGGTGATGAACCTGCCATTAAAAATACATGCAACTAAACATGATGGCCTTGAAGGTCACGAGACAGAAGGAGGGGAAGAAAAAAATAATTGCAATCCACTATTACAAAAGGAACAAGAGCAGTCTTGGAGAAGCAGTTGCCCTGAGCAGCCTGTAAGACTAAGGGCTTTAACTCATTCCTCACTAATTTTAGACTTCTGTTCTGAAACACATTATTCAAAGACTGAAATGCTGTTGAGTCATTCCATCAGCTTCAACTGCAACACAACTCAGAGACCTCTAATCACATTTATAAAAGAACTCCAAGTGTCACATACACGTATCTACTGAGAGCATGTTCTGTTGGCTTTACCTTTCTATAACTTTCTAATTTTGCAATAAATAACCACATTTTTACTCTGCTAGAGTAAAACTGTTTTCTTTCCTAGGCTTGATTGAAGCTTCAGTGGAATCAGGTAGATTTGAAATCTGTTATGTGCTTTTTTTTTTTTAACATTATCATCCAAATAAAGCAGTGAGAGCTGACAGATCCTTAGGATACCTGGAAAGGAGGGCAAATTTGGAACTCTGAAGGTGAAGGTATGTTTCCTACCAGTATGCCAAGGCCAGTTTTACTGCTAGTATTGCTAGTCTTCTCTTGCAAAAGGAAACCAGCACTCTCCTGACGAGGGAAAGTAGTACAGGTACAGATCTTTATTGCAGGCATCCCAAAGTATCACATTTATTCCCATTCATGGCTACAGATAACAAAGATAATTTTCTATCATCTAGAAACCAATTGCAGACATATTCTAGGTTTTGTCCTCATGAAAGCTCTCAGAGTTTCAGCACCTTCATAAAAATGTTTGAGGTCAGTCCTCAGATCTATTTAAGCATAGGCACCCTAACATTGCCACAATCAACACTGAATGTTCTCTTTAGCTCCTGGTCCAAATGAATGTCCCTTATCTTTACCAAATGCATAACAGTACATTAACAATCCGATGACAAGCTTTGTCTCTACCATCTACCCCAAGCTCATCTCACCAAATCCCTGGTGCGTGTTGTGTTTTCACCTGCCTCAAGAAGGAGGATGCGTAACCAGAAGAGCCAAGTAGTCAAGCAATCAACACTGGTACACATTCCTCTTTCCACATGGGCTTCCAACACGTATGCACTCTTACATATAAAATAAGTATAAGCATTTTGAAGTTACTCCTACTTCTTCAGAAAAAAATAGCAGCTCAACCTCATACAGTCACTGTCTGAGTTAAGCAAGCCACTGATTTCAGTTCTGTCCTTTCAGTAGTACGGTACCAGAAGCTTTCAGTAGAAAGCATCAGTAACACAGAAGTTACGCACCACTTGAGAATCCTGAGTAGTGCTGAAAGCAATGTAGCAAAGAGTTGAACTACATGCCAAAACAACCCTAACTCCGCCGCTTTGGAGCTGGCAAGAGCTTATAGAATCATGAGTACAAAGTCATTCACATCTGTTTTGTTCAATATACCTGCATCAAAAAACACGACAATGAAGGAAAGAATTAGTTGGGTGTATTTGGCAAAGCTGCACCAAATCAAAGACCGTTTTCTTTACGTAGCCAAAGTCACACACTCCAGTTAAGTCCCAAGCTTCCCTTAAATCCACAAGCCATGCACCAAAGCTCCACTCCAGACCTATCTCAAACTATTGTAGCCAGTCCTCCTTCCTCCTTTCCCCCTGTGTGTCAAGCACAATCATATTTTATTCTGTAGTCTTCAAGGAAACTTATGTTCTCATCAGGATCACCAAATCCTAGCTTTAGAGGGGATCTGGAGATGGCTGGATGCCCAGCATGAAGTGTAACAGGAAAAATATAGAACCAGAAGACCCTTTTTTCTTTCCACTGCAATGTACCTCTGCCTCCCTCTAATTTCTCGACTAGCACTGAGCCTCTAGCTCTCCTTAGTCTGCTCTCCACAATACTCCACACTTGTCCTCTCCCAGATTCCTCTCCAATCCCCTCCCAGCTAATATTTACATACAATACTTATTTTGGTTTTGGAAAGGAATTTGAAGCTTCTGTTTTATTAAGTTCACCACCACCACCAAAAATGAACAAAGTTGAGACTGCCTGCAAAGTCTATATTCCTGTAAAACTGATGAGTTTATACTATTCAGATTCAATAACTGAAGTACAAGTCCTTGAGTCATTCGGGTAAAATGAGTATCTTCCACTGGAAAAAGTCTCCTCAGCCACACATGAAGTTCTTTCACTATTACTTCTCTCGAAGAGGGAAGTTATCCAGCATTTTGAACAATGTAATTCGGGCAGAGAGCAAAGGCCTGAAAAACATGACACACATCAGTAGAGTCATATTTGAAGAACCTTCTTTTGGAAGGAGGGGCAGGATTGCAAGGCTACATACTCAAACTCTCGACTCTCCTGTTCCAGAACTTTAATTAAAATCCCTACTCACCACACTCATGAAGCTCACAAGGTACCCATGAAAAATAACTAAACTGCAGAGTATTTAGAATATTTGTCCTTTATCAAATGCTTTGACATCAGTTAGAGCAAATCACTTCTTTGCCTCATCAAGAATCTCTTTTTACTCAAGTTGGAATATGTCTAAAAACACCAAAAAACCACCACCAACAATAGCACACACGCATCACACACACACCAGAAAGTTCAAAGGCCAGGTTTTTCAGAAGGAGAATGAAAAGATGCAACTCTGTGATCAGAAAAGTTACCCATTTATCACCCTCGGGTAATTGAGCCTGCGCCTCTATCAGCCATAACCATTGTTCCATCTCACATCATTTTCAGTGCCACTAACTGCAAATTCATTAAGTGGATGTTCCTTATGCATATAACGTCACTCCTTAGTTACTGCAGGTTTCCCAGAGTATTTATTCTCAGCACTCCTCCCAGAAGCACGGTTTGTTGCCTCATGTGTCAGTTCACAAATCGCTTCACAGGAATGGCAAACTTGGATCCTGTAAAATATAGCTTTACCTTCCACATTCTTCCTTTCCTGTCTTCCACAGACTTTTCTTTCCTCCCTTCAAAAAAATCTAATATTTAAAACACTAACAGTAATTCTTCCCTATATTCCCAAAGCGCACTGAAAAATTTAAACATTTACATGTTTGAAGGTTTCGACCGTGAAACAAAGATTTGTGACTCCAGCAGAGCTAATGATTATATTGGGATATATTATTATATTCCTGCCCCATCCAAACCATCCTGAGGCCCAACCTGCATTTGCGAAGTCAGTATAAGTACAAGTGTATTCTTGTATATATACTATACTAAATCACACTCTTTGCATAGATAGAGCTTTTATCAGCAACATTCTGCCAATTTAAGAAGAAAAAAAACAACCAGCAGTCAGGGAGCACTTCTCTTTATACGACTGATAGATCTAACTATACTAGCAAGTCCAAACCTGAGCATAAACCCAAGAAGGTCTTCTGCAGCACAGAGATTATAGCAGAAAAGAGAAAATCATAAAAATTTGATAAAATAAGCAAGATGAGAAAAGGAGGAAGAGATTCTACAAAAAAGCAAATAATATTTATGAGAGGCTATGACAGGGCATGGAGAGGAATGTGGGAAAAATTCCCACAGGGAGGAAAAAAAACTTTGTACTGATTGGCCAATACAGAGTGACAGCACGAAAAAGAAACTGACAGCTGGTAAAGAAGAATGAATTACTACCCAATAAAGTACCTTAATTGCCACATGGGATCAAAATCGAAAGTACATCTTACCTAGCATCCCACCTCCACTTTCACAGTGGATTAAGAACACAAGAGATGGGCCAGGCTGACCTACCCAAGCAAGCAGCAGACTAAGAGGAACAGTAACCACGCTTCCAACCCCCAAGTTGGTGCCACTTGGTATTCCAAGATGAGACTTGTTTTCCACCCGTTATATCATATGTGCTATGAAGCAACAGCTCCCTAACTGAGATTTTCAGCTCACTATATTAAAGAAAGTAAGTTTGTTTTCTTTACAAACGCATTATGGTTCTACTTCAACCAAGTCCCTGGTCTTCCCCTTCCTCAAGACCAAGAATGATGGCCTGGGCATTAACAAACTCATTGTACCAGGACCATGTGAAACACATTTGCAGCATTTTTTAGTTTGCTTTGTCTTTGTATCCTTCTCTGAAGACCTTCCAGTTCCTCAGAAGTCTACAAATGCAAACAGATTTTACAGCAGAGTTTTGAGGTTTTCTCCCCTTTGATTTAAGCATTTAATGTGGTCATGCTCATAAAAATCCAGCAAGACTTCAGTGTCATAGCCCAAGCAGAGACTGCAGCGACAGAACATCTGGGTTCTTATCTCGACAAAAATCACAGATCCCTTCTGTAGGCTACAGACCATCAGCACGCTCAGACACGCCAAGTCAACATCCTTCTCTAGGCTTCAGTTTTCCTACTGCATTCGCAAGCGTTTAAGAATTACCTGATGCTTACACCTCTCTCTCACCCTTTACAGACCTGCGCAGGAGAGGACGATGAAGCTATTACAATAAAGCCTGTACCAAAAGCTATCTTCAAATAGCTACGGCTATGCCTTCAAAGGCACCAGAACGCATCTTCAGGATACCTGGCACGTTTCCGCACAGCCTGCGGAAAGCGGCCCGCCTGTCACCGCTGTAGCCATTCTGCCAGGGGGTACAAAGCAAAAAGGTACCTCTAAACGAAACCGTGCCCCCCCCCCCCCCCCCCCCCCCCCCCCCCATGCCTCCGACGGCGGTCTGTTACACGGCTGCCCGTTTCGATGGCTTCGCCGCATCTTCTCCCCGACACCCGGGCTTGCAACTTGGAAGACAGAAGACGGTCCCGGCATTTCCCCAGCGCGGTTTAAAGGAAGAGGAAACAAAAACCCGGCTCTTTGTACCATTTTTACGTGGTTTTCTGCCTCCCCCCATCCCTCACCGCACAGAGCCGCGCTCCCGCGCCACCGAGGCGGACCGGCGTTAGACAAAGCCACCCCCTCCCCAAACCGCCCCCCCCCCCTCCCGACCCCCCCGCAAGCGCGGGGAGCGCCCAGCCCCGTCCCCGCTCACCCAGGTGGGACATGGAGACGGTGCTGTTGCCGAAGCGGGCCTCGTTGTAGATGACCACGGCGGCCGCCCGCTTCCGCGCCGCGTTGGTGACCTTGTCCTTGAAGGTGCAGCCGCCGCGGGCCACCAGGGCGATCCAGGGCGGCGGGTCGCCCTCGGGGGGCCCGCGGCCGCCGGGCGGCAGCGGCACGTCGTAGTCGGTGTCGGTGGCGCAGCCCTCCATGTGCCGGGGCGAGGCGCCGCGGGGGATGCCCACCAGGCCCTGGGCGCTCTCCTTGGGCGAGCTGTCCCCGTAGCGGCCGCTCTCCGTGTTGCCCCGCACCGTGCGGTTGCTGAGCGGCTCCACGTAGGCCGTGCTCACCCACGCCGTGTACCACTCCAGGGCCCGCGCGCCCTCACCCACCGGCGCCCCCAGCGCCACCAGCGCCGCCGCCACCAGCGCCAGCCGGGCGCGCCGCACCATGGCCCGGCCGCCCGCCCGCCGCGACGCGACGCGACGCGGCCCGCCGCGAACAGGAGGAGCGGGAGGAGGCCTCTCCGCCGGTCCTCCGCGCCTCGCTCTGCCCCGCGGCCGCCCCGCGCCGCGCAGGTAACCCCCCCCCCCCGGCCGCCCGCCCCGGGCGGAGCCCGCCCGCCGCCGCGGCTAATGGCGAGGCGGAGGCCGGGCCGCCCCGCCCCGCCCCGCGCGGCGCACGCGCGGCCACGCCCCGGCGGAGGGGTTCTTCTCCCTTCCCCCTCCTTCTCCCCCCCCCCCGGGGGATGCCGGGAGGGGAAGGGAGAGAGCCGAGGCGGGGTGAGTGGCCGTTGCCGCGCCGCGAGGGGCGCCCCGCCCTCTTCACCGCCGGCCCCGCCCCCGGGGCTACTGGCGCTGGCCCGCCTCGGGGCGCGTGGGGTTCCGGTCAGCCTCGGCCCCGGCGGTGAGGGCCCGGCCCGGGGCGGCTCCGGGCCGCAGCACCCGGCCGGGCCGGGCCTGGCCGGAGGGGGGACACACAAGCTCAGGTGAGGGGAGCAAGCCGGCCCCCTGCGCGCAGCCGGTGCCCGCCGGGGATTAACCTGAAGCGCCTCCCGCGCGGAGAGCGTCCGCTGCAGGCTTCCGCGCACCGGCCGCCCCGGACAAACGAGCCCTTGGGCGTTTGCTTGGCCTTTAGCTCTAGCGATGGGTGGCAGCTGCGAGTCCAGTCCATCAGCTTGGCCAGTGACCCACGCGTGAATCGGGATTAGTCACTGCTCCACCCTGCGGGGCACACCTCGCCCTCATTCCAGGGTGGAAGCGTGCCCTCCCGAGTGGAAGGAGGCTGGAGTGCTGGAAGCAGGGGCGGGCGGCGAGACGGGGTGGTCAGAAGCCGGGCAGCAGAAGTGTGGTGCACGGCAGCGCGGGGGAAAGGGAACAAAGCCACTCAAGTTCCGACACAAAAGGCGCCTGTGCTGTTGTACTGAGGGGAGCTCACGTCAGAAGGATGAAAAATGGTAAGAGAGTCAGTACCATGGAAAAAAGCTGGAGAAAAATGTATTGAAATAAGAGATGAAGGTACTGAATAAACATCATTTTATGGATTCGTTTTCCACTAAATAGAAATACTTGATACATACCTCTTCTTAAATAAACAAAGTAATGTATTTTTTCATACGAGACATCTTTTTCCAGCTTCTGAAATGGATCGCTTGTTTTCACCAGCTACCAGTCTTTTCTGGATAGTCTCATACACCCGTTTTTCCTTCAGAAGTCAACAGTTGTGTGATCATACATTGTTACCTAAAACAACGTTGTCAATCTTAGGTAATGTCCTTCCTAATCATGATTATATGTTGTGGCTGCTGATGCAGACAGGGTCTAGAAGAGCCTGGAATAGTTTGTGCAGAAGGTGTCATCAGACAAAAGCCATGAGCTCGGTGAACTGCCTTACTCTGTCGGCAGCAAGGCCAATATGTTCCCATTTCTGTTCCAGAGTCGGTGTTTCAATAAATAAATGAATAAATATCTTCAAACCCAAAGTATTCTTTAAAGTAACTAACTCTTTAGCATTCTCCCAAAATACTTGGCAGTGTTAGGACTCCCTCCAAAGGCACTGAGCATTGTGAGAACAAGATTAAAGTAGCAAAATCAAGAAGACGGCCAAGACTGAGTAGACAAAGTAATGAGGAAGGGGCTGTGGAGAAGGAACTGGTAGTTGAGGGAAGAACACCGAAAAACTAGAGTTAATGAAGAAGAAATTAGGAAAAAGAGGATAAGGCAACAGAGGAGCAGGAGAATCTTAGAAGGGAGAGGGCGCGTGGAGGTGGTGGCAGAGTAGAGCCAGGTAAAGGGTGAGCTGTGTTGAAGGACGGCAAGTGACAGACAATTCAGAAGGAGCATGAATTCAGTGCTTGGCAAAAAGCAGATAAAGTGACAGTACTTTAGTGAGTCCAAAAATGTTGCTCAAATGAGAACTTTTTGGTAAAAAAGTGAAAGACACTTAGGGTCATCAGAATAGGCATCGCTTCGGAAACGGGATAAAAGCGAAGAGTCAGTACAAAGGAAAAGAACAGCTGCAGGAAATGCTCTTTTAAGAATATGGAGTCACTGGAAGTAGGAAACTGATGCTGACTGATTTGTACAGGTTAGGAAAGTGTTGTTATGGTCCTCACAGTGAATGCACTCCAACCAGTGGCAAGACAAAGACAGTAAGGTGTAAATCGGAAACACAGGCTCTTTCTTATAACCTTTATCAGATATGAAGTGGGAATTTTAGTGGGAGAGCTTGAACTTTGTTGAAAGAAGGTGGTGCGGGAAAGCAAGATCAAAAGGGAAATTGTCAGCCTTGGCTTAAGAAAACGTGCCAGAGGAAAGTGGACAGTGCAGAACAAGCTGTAACAAGAACTTGTAAGAGCAAGGCTAGCAAGGGAAGAAATAGCCCTGAGGAAACTTCCAAAACACCATTAATGCACACTTGAGAGGTGAGTGCTCAGTCCGCACGTGCAGAAAAGAACAGCAAACGTTGTTAAGAGTGACATTTAGCTGCCACGGTGAAAGCAAAGCTGACAGTAATGAGAAGACGAAAGAAAGAGAGAAGGTGCTTGGCTAGACTTTTCTCCCCAGAGAAAAGCGAGGCTGTACGAAGGCAGATCTTAGTCTCAATTCCCAGAAATATTTTGAGAGAAATTAGCTTGGTTCAGGAAAACTGAAAAAAAAAAAAGGAGATGTTCAGATCAGATAGAAATTATAAAGGCTGTCAGCAAAAGGTCAGTTACTCTGGCTAATGCTGTACTGCAGACTCAAGAATATTCTAACTGCAGTTTCCACTTTGAAATGTGTTTTATTTGCATTTCTTCTCGATAGGCATTTTGTTAACAACACTCAGTATCTTTAGAAATCAAAATACATTGCAAATTGCAATACACATCCAGAAACGAGACAGGTTGCATTTCATCCACCGACATGATGAAAATTTCATCAGAAACAGAGCATTCTTTGGTTAAATAAGAACAGCAGTTCAAACTAGCTGTGCTTAAATCCTGTACATGCATTACATTTGCACAAATTAGCAAAAAGTGAGAACCCAAGTTTAGAACTTTGTCTTCCTTTTTTCAGCAAGTATACAGACATGACTAAATGCATCTCTTAAATATTGCAAAACCACAGTTAAAGTTTTAAATAATACACGTTGCACAACAAGCTTTTTTGGGGAAGCTACAGAAATAAATACAGAACACATGGAAATAAATTACACATCAGCTAGTGGAAATGCTTAATAAATTCCTAAGTGCTTACCACGACCTTTTATAAAAATGTTTATTTGATTTAATAATTAAAGCACAACAAATAGGATTTTTGCTATTGACTTGAACTGAAGCAAGATCAGGCCCTTTATAGTCTCAAGGAACTATGGTTTTGTTATGATATCTCAATAACACTCTTTGGGTTAAAAGCTTTAACAAACATCACTTGCCATGTGATGAACAATATCACTTGAGACATTTGTCAGTTTAAAGAAAAATCAGAAGTAGTATGTAATTAATAATGTAAAGCCCAATCAAGCAAACTACTATCTCCTCCCCTTTTTTTGCTCCAGAAAATTCCATTCAAAACCTGCAAGTCGTATTTTTGATTAATTTCTACAGACTTTCAAGGACTTTTATGGCAGCTGTTCCTTGGGAGAAGGAAGCATGAAATGAGAACAGGTGATTTAAGATGGCATTTCTTCATGAAGCCCCTTTTGTCACTTTACATGCCATCGCTGTTTCATGTTTTGAGGTTCTGTCAAGAGCCTCATGGCAGGTCCATATAGAAAAGCTTCTTGATGAATGTGTCAATTTACAATACAGAAGCTACTCCAATTAATCTAGGTGTGCAGGGAGACAGCCCATAGCAAGTAGGGTATTGTAAATTCAAAACCTTTCTTAGTGCACACTAACTTCTTAAACAGTTAAAAAGCTCTGCTGAACATTGTTGATACAATCCCTTACTGCTTTAAGGCAAGAGTGTTAATAAGGTAACGGATAGGACATAGGACCATGTCGCTGTTACCAGGCTGTCTAGTGTGTGTTTAGGGGCGGGGGAGAGAATAGGCAGTTCAGGTTTCTCTGGGAATAGTAGTGAACTGGGATAATGAAATATGTAATTAAAGTTGCACAGAAATGTTAGACCTGTGGAGATTCCCTTACAGGGTCTAGTACTCTGCCTGTTGAACTCAGTTTTATAAGTCCCATTAATGCTAATGGGCAAAGTATCAAATCCATAGTGGACAAAGTTCTCCATGGCAAAATGGTATGAATCGAGGAAGATTTCACTTGATGGTATTCTATAAATCTGTACAGGATGGGCCGTTTTGCTTCAGTACTACACAGGGCAAGATTTGGGGGCAAACTCAAATGGGAAAATGCTGCTCATCTGCCAAGGGAAAAAAAAGGAAATAGATTCAAGCAGGACGCTTCCTCCTTTTGCGTAATTACCTCTGCAAAAAATCTGCACTGCTAACAGAGTCTCTGGCAATGAGACAAGAAAAAAAATGCTTAGTGAGTGTCTAAAAGTTTCTCCCCCGCATTTGTCTTCGATTCTTACAGAATATCAGGAATGGTGGTGATGCCTGGAGCCTTGAACTCGCCCAAGGGCTAAGTAGCCCCTGGTAGTTAAATCGGCATGGTGCCCAGCTCCGCTCCGGGAATGACTGCCTGTCTCCATGCCCGAACCAAAATAAGGTCAGCTACACTTAATTGGCTTCCAGCTGGTCATAGCTCACGCAGCTGCCTCTGAGCTCTGCACGGGGATTAACCTGTACAAGCTCAGGTCACTCACCCAGGGACCCAGGCTCCTCCTCAGCCCGGCCGTGGCGCGGGCTGGTGTCCAGAGCTCGGGTGCCCTCCCAGGGATGCTGGAAGACCTTCCCCACAGGCACAGAAACCCCATCTCAGTGTATCTCTTTCTTAATGTAACAGGGAGAACAGCCGTATAATTTGCAAACTGTGTAATGACTTGGCTGGTTAGCCATGGGACCTTTCTTACCGTGATACCCTTAGGAACTGCAGAGTAAGTTTACCAGAACATCTAGAGAAAGAGCTGAAGGTGAATAAAATACCTTCGAACTCTTTTGGTATTATCACGAGATGCCTGTTCATAATGTGTTTGCAACAAATTTTACACTTTCCACACTAGGAAAATGAGTTTTCCATGGCCTGAAATATCTACCTATCTTTAGGCTTCTTTAAAAAATAAATGCATGAACAAGCCCTTTAAAACTTGGTGAGGAAACAGAGTTAAGGGACTGGGTCCACCCCTAGATGAGTTAGTGACGGTTTACAAAAATCAGTTGCACAAATGAGTTAAAAATAAAGCGGTGGCTGGAAAAGGGATGCAAAAAAATCAGGACTACAGGCTATTAAAAATACTTTTCCTGTCTCATATCAGGAACAGGCTAGCTGAGAACATTTACTTAAATACTTCTTATGAGAATGTTTATACTTGTATTAGGATAATCCTTGTGGGGGGCTTATTTGGTTTTGGCCCTTAACGTGTTTAACGAGCTTTGTGTCAGTGAGAGACAAGTTATATTGGAGCCGTGTTGTTTGAGCTGCTTGCATTTTTTTCTACTAAAAGAGAGAATTTCTACTCAATTTCCAAGTGAAATATCGAATTATCTAATTAGGGAAAAGCACATGTAGAAAATATAAGTCAGCAAATGAGGACAGCTTTAGCAAAATATTTTTTTAAAACTTGAATATCTAAATTTGCAGCTATTAAGTTTCTCTTAGAGTACTTACAAATCAAGGGAGACCAAGCAGCATTAATACCTCCACAGTGCATAGAGGGTTCTGAGTAGGCAATTTGCTTTTTCTGTAAATCACAACATTATATTTAGCACATACGGTAGTTTCCCTGTGGGTGCACAGCAATAGAAGTCAAAACAAACAGATACAAAGCATTTTTAAGCAGCATTTAAGATGATGCATTGCCTGTTTGAGATGACAAGTTTGTACATTGCAGGGTAGGGCTAGTATCCACCTCTCCTTTATAATTTGAAAGTCTATGTTGATTTATTTTCACTCTGCTCCATGTGAGACAGGGCTATTTTGAAGCCTTTGGGGAAAAAAAAAATTCACTGTAAAGTAACCATCCAGCATGAAATTTTAAAAGTGTTTGGAAAGGAAACTCAGAAGATCTCTATCTTGAAGCCCGTTCAATCATCCTTTACTTGGAACTGCTTTTAAATACTCTTCTACTGCAATGGCAGAAACTTCTCCATACCAGCTTTGAAGCCAGATGTGCTCAATGTTCATTTTCATGAAGAACCACTCATAGCTACGAGGCCACTTTCTTACCACTGGGTGCCTGGAAGGACAAAGAAAAGAAAAGAAAAAATTTAAAAGTTGTGCCAAAGCATATGCATAGTCTGCTTTTTTCTTCAGCCTAGTGTGCTCAGCCAGAGTGAAACCTGAGATCTGAGAACCACCACCATTCATCTTTTTTGCCCTCCCTTGCAGTAAGGTTTATGATCTTCCACACCCCCAGGCAATGAAGGCAGCCAGCAAACACCACCTTCCCCCGTTGCAGAACCCCATGTCTAAAGGCAGATGTTGTTTGGTCTGTAAGTAAGTGAAAAACAGCTAGAGGAGATTCTCTGAAGGTGTGTCAGGGTTGTGCTTGTATCTGTTCAAAGGAAACGGTGTTATGAAAATATTACATCTTTGGTAGCAGTTGTTGTGGTTCAGCAGGAGAGCTAACAAAACTGGCTAGCAGGCAGAGCACAGCCTCTTTGAGCTGTTGCCTGCTAGAGCCTTCTCGTCCTGTATTTCTGTCTCATTTCTTGGGCCTGCCTTTACAGCTAGCTCAAAGAGACCCTCCCCGCCAGCAATACTGGGTAGAGCCGTCTGGTCCCCAAGCCCCTGCGGGTGCTGCTGCAGAGGATGCTGTGGGATGCTCGGCAGCGGTGCACGGAGCGGGTACAACAGCCCGAGCCGCAGTGTTCACGGGAGCACGGGGGGAAGCGGTGCAAGTGGGGGCAGGGTTGGCCCAGTGCCCCTCTGCCCCTGCAGAGGAGATGGTTGGTTTGGCAACCTCTGGGTTGAGCTGGGGTTTGCCACCATTTTCTGAGTTGTCCCTTTGAGCACCCATGACTGTGGCATTGGGAACTGGCTCCAGCTGCTGCCGGCAGTGGATGGGGTGAGCCCCGGCAGCCCTCACCATGTCGGTCTGGCTTTTGCTCCCTGACAGCAGAGCAGCCGCTGCCGAGGTGCTGGTGGACTCTGGCTGGCGTAGGAATCTGATTTCTGCAAAGTTTGTAAAAAAGGCTTGTGTGCCAGTATAGCCCCTGTCTATCCCTGGTCCCATTTTTGCTGTTGATGGGACACCCACTGACAGGGTCCCACCCTAACCCCTTCCAGCAGGCTAGAGAGAATATCGCCTCTGGGCTGTTTTGGATCCCAGCTCATCCCAGTTTCCCAGCAGTATTTGATTGACTGGGCAGGGTATGCCTGGAGGACCATCCCTGGCAGTGTGTGTGGGAGGAGCGTGCCCCAGCTAAGGTTCGGGCTTTTCATGCCTGTTATTCTGAAGACCCACTGGAGGGCATGGGGGCACACCCTGAGTGTGTGTGTATGTGTCTGGGTTGTGCTTGCATCTGTTCAAAGGAGACTGTTTGGTAAGTATTATGGCTTTGGTAGCAGTTGTTGTGGTACCTCAGGAGAGGTAATAAAACCTGTAAGCTCCACCCTGCAAATAGGTGTAAGCCCAAAGGCAGCAGAGCTCTGCTCTGTCTCTGAGTAGGGGGCTGTGGCTGAAGAACGTTAGCTGTCCTAAGTGGGGAAGAATCATTAAAGGTAACAAATACACCTTGGATTTATGGAATCTCTTCTCGGAGCCAGGTGAAATATTTTCATAATCCCCTGATTATAAACCATGTGCTTCACAGGAGTCCAATACTGACTAATTGCATTTCCATATTTCGTTACCTCAAGAGTTAAAAGGAGGTCGCACAGCTCTGCCTGTCGTTCCAAGCCACACAGGAGCCAACATGCTTCGTGGCCAGCCCCAAAATAAAGATCAGGCTTGTTACTTCTCAGATTTTCCGTACCAAATGGCCACATCCGTATACTTGCCTCAAACCTGTGGGTTGCACTCTACTACGTGCCTGTTACATACAGACCTGGAAAACATTGCTTGCTTGGCAAATTCCACTTCCTCCGGAGGCACCGTGACCATCTGTCCCATGAGAGTCAGCCTGGCGCACCTTGGATCCTCTGGATCGATTACATTTTTTCTGTGCACAGAGAAAAAAGCTCATGTGTAATAGCTTGGTTTCTTTGTCAAGGGTTTTGGAGAAATATGAATTCCTGCTCACATATAAAAAGCTGCAATATTTTGTCAAGCCTTGCAGGTCTTTTCTACACCCAGCTATAACATTTGGCGGGGGCTCTTGAATGAACACTCACCTGAAACAGATCTCTGCTGTAGATATTTGCTTAATCTTAATTTATGCTCTTAAAAACTGGATTAATATATGTTAGATTGTAAAAAATGTGAAAATGGCAGTTTTCCCAGACATATGTGCAGACCTGAATTCAAGATTCTGAAGAGAACTAGTGAGATGGTTAGTCTGTGCCTATGCCTACAAAGTAAGTGTGCACACGTGTATTTGTGCATAAAACATAAGGTCTTTTCCTTGTGTCTATCCTAGAAACTCAATCCTTGTTCACTTTTATCCATTTTTCAACTGCTTCACACCAAAGAGACAAGTAAGATCTATTAAAAAATTCTCCAACTGCCTTCATCCTTCAGATCGAGACAGGGAAGGTACTTGTTGCTTTGGGGCTTTTTCTATACAGTAATAATAAATAACTCCCATTAGTAGCTGCGGAGCAATTGCTGACTCTGACATATAAAATACAAGGATATAAATCATAAGTAAATTGACCAGTCGCAAAAAAAGTTGTATGAAATGACTGCAAAGGCCTGTTCCTGGCAAGTGCTGAGCAGCGCCAAGTCCCATTGCCAGCAGTTTGAGACTCCTCATCATCTCACGGGACTGTCTCCCCACATAAGAACATAAGCCCAAAAAGCTACATTAGGAAACATAGACTGCATTTCTTCTTCTCTGTGTTTTAATCGGAAGCAGCAAATCACAGTAAATTACATCTCATCTGTGTGCGATTTTACTTAAAGATCTTAGCTTGAGCCCTTTAGCCTTAACTGCATGCAATCTGCAATGGCTTTTCTTCTTTTTTTTTTGTTATAATTCTCAATATGTGTCTATTGCATGCAGGAAACATATGGGCATCCTCCTGCAGCTAATTTAACACCTGCAGATTCCCCACAGATGGTTATGAAAGATTGTGTAGCTCACTGGATAAAGTATCTGCTTTTATAGATAGGGCCATGAACAGAGATACGCAAGGAAGTATAGCAGGCTGATTGATACTCAGCTATGCCCAGTAAGCACTTGGCACCGTCTGTAGCCTGAGCTCCAAAGAGCCATTTGCAGTCACATCATCTCTGGGATGTTTTTTCAGCATCCTGTTCGGTCTGGAGCAGCAGTTGTCTGAAGGGGGTGTTCAGCTTAACGACTTCTGGACAAACTCCACTCATACTCTTTTTCCTCCACCACGCTTTCTGCATGGGAGGAAGGGCAGCTGCCAAAGATCAAGCTCAGACTTTCTGTTCACATCAATAAATAATGGTCTAATTTTCTCTACTACATTTTTTTTTATTATGAAGTAATAAATGAATGGTGTTCTGAGTACCTGAAAATCTGCATTCCCTGCCCTGGCACTGGGTTTATTTCTATCAGTGTATATTCAGAGTACAAACTTGTCTACCTGGTCACCTTGGCACACTGTAGATCCTCAACACTAACTCCTACTGCATGCTGAAGATGCAGTTTCCCAGCTGGCTTGCAGAGAGCATCCCATCCCTAAGCAGCGCAGCTCCATGCCCCGCAGACACCCGTAGTTCCTGGCATTTCTTTTGCGTAGGCTTTGGGTGTTGTGTGGCCGTTCAGCGTCCATGGTCCAACGAGCCGCTCACCCACCAAAACACGAATAAATATCGGCGACTACAGTGTATAATATAGCTGTAGAGAGAGGAGCTGAATCCTACAGACAAAGGGTGTCAGCCGAGGGCCTGCATGTCCAGCAGCCAGGGCAGTGCAGATTCACACTCTTTCAACTCTTGGCCCTGGATAGCAGAGTCCTAAAGTCCATTTGAAGTGATCTCCTGATCTACTGTTATCTTTTTGTGTTTAATCTTAATACTGTATCAACACCCTCTACATATGTTTATATATTTAACTTGATGATTCTTAAAAACGCAGAAGGGAAGGGACTTCTCACTAGCAAAATTTCAGTTCAGAAGATTGCTTTAAACTAATAACCATGTATCTGTGTGTACGAAACCATTTCCTCCACAGCCTAACAGTAGCGTGAAACAAATTAAGAGCTGGGAAAAGCAGGAGTATTTGCAAGTGCCTTTCTTGGATATAGCTCCTAGGTAAGACATCGTTAATTACTTTCAGAGAGGAATTAGAAAGGGATTGTTATTAAAGGATGTCTGCATTGCACAGAGTGGATCAAGGTGATAGATTTGGGCATGATCAGGAGCAGTGAGAGGTTTTGGTCTGCCACCTTCTCAGATTACAATTATTTGATCTTTTTGTGCAAGTACATGTTTATTCTAAAAGTGTACTCATTGATTTTGAGTAGGCAATAGACCTGACGTTGCTGTGGTTAAGCAGTGAATCCTGCCTGCCTTTGCCGAGATGGTTTTGCCTGATAGGACTAGTGTCAGATGTGACTCTTCCCCGATTTACAGGAAAAACTGCTCTCCACATATTTGGCTGACCACAAACCCCACACACTGTACATCCATATCTGGAATGCTTTTATTTCTGTTTTTTCCCCTGGCTCCTTCTTCTGTTTGCAGTTTTCTGTATGTTCTCATGAGTCAGGGTGTTACACTGATCAACACACAGAGTACTATCTTCCCAGTAAAAGTTATTCAAACTGAATTTTGCCCATTGGAATAATATTCTGGAGGGTCAGTTGGTTTTTCTGGGAAACGAGGCAAAGAAATTATTTGTTGAGATTATGTTAGATGAAGTTTTGGAAGAGCTGAACAGGACAATGATACATTTGAGTTCAGTACGCTGTGTTATTACTTTGTTGGCTTTGCTTTTAGTGCTGCCTCTTATCATAGGTTTTCTGTTTCAGAATAGGAACCTTGTATTCTAACCTTACATAAGCATTAGTATTTTCTTTATCAAAGGAGCCCTTCATATTCTGAAGTAAATCTGTTTCTGCATCATTTTTGGCATAGTATTTCCCTAATAAAGTGTGATTACTTTTATACTATTTAAACCATCAAAAATCACTAACTTACAGCTACCACTTCTAACTCCATTGTGAACAGGTCTTGAATTTTCAGTGGTGTTACCAGTGCAACTAATGTAAATGCAGGCTTTGCTTCCTAGGAGTAAAGGGATATAGCCAGGGATATATCTCATATTTTTACTGAAGATAATAAAGGGATACCAGGGATAAATAGGTATATTTACTAAAATATTCCTCCCTCACATCTGTAGAGGTCTATTCATGCATTCACTAGTCACTTCTTGCCTTTTGTATAGACAAACACATACTCAGCTCTCACTCCTTGGGTTCTTTTTATCTTTGTTGGCACAAGAACAAGTAGGTGCGGAGGAGCGGCTTTATATAACATTTGTGCACTGCTGACTGGGTTCGAGGGGGAGGCAGAGCCAGGGGGAGAGACGGCATGCCAGTGACACTGTCTCTCTGTCGAGGAAACCCAAGGTAGCTTCTCAGGCCCCTTCTTTACCAGAATCACATTCTCTGTCTCCCTGGAGAGGATTTCATGAAGGCTATGATAAAATATGAACTGAGGGGAAGAGAGAGCAGGGAACTGTGGGAGGAGACGAAGCAATAGGGAACACATTTTTTTATGCTTATTTAAAATACATACACCTTGCTGCAGAAATTGAGGGAAGCCAGATTAAAATGGATGAAGATTCAGTTTATGCATTTTATAAGAACACAGTGCATTAAGAGAGATCATCTTAATTATTCATCTGATTTGTGAAAAGAAGAATTGGTTGTCTCCGTTCCTCTGCTTATGGTGAACAAGTTTGACCCAGTCCAGGCAGTTGTCTCTTCCAAGCATGTGAGATGAGAGCGTGAGCTACATTCACTTACAAAGGTGCCAGCTTTACTGAGCTTAAGGAGAAGTCTGTGTCCAAGTGAAATACGTTTCCCAACAGAGATGCAATGCCGCGAAGCGTTCTGCTGATGAACACGTCCCGCTTATTTTACTGCGTACCACTTCTGCACTTTCTGGGTCATGGTTCAAGAGTGGTTCAGAGGAAAGGGTGCCACCTACTCATTAAATTGTTTACTACACTAGCCATCTCCTGGATTTTAATTAGAAGGTTCCTAGACAACAACTAGCCAAGTCCAGATCTGATGAACCCATAGTTCAGGCTGATGCGGTTATATTGGCACATGAGGTGATGATGTTGGGACTTTGTTAGGATTCCCTTTCACAGTTGAGATCTCTGCTTTGACTGACGATGCTCTGTCTCCTGGTTTCCGACCAAAAGTATCCCTGAGTATATCTTCATTCTCAGCCTCCACAGTCCGTTAGTGAGGTGAAACAGATCTGGCACAGATCAGCAGTAAAGGCAAAATAGGAGTTTGGGAGGCACTTGGGAAGGAAAGCAAGGTGTCCCCGAGAAGGAATTGGTTGGAGGAAGGCAGGAGGGTTCAGTAATGCTCCAGAGACTGGTGGAAGAAGCAGGAGTCCATGGAGGGGAATCTCTTTTTCTTCTTCCCCAACCTCCTTTTCCCACAATGGAGCTGCCATCCTTCTCCTCCACCCCCCTGAGGAGACAGGGCCTTCCATCCCCCCTGTCAGGATCCATAAATCCTCCCCATCTCCCCTGAACGCAGTTCTCCCTGCCCTGGGAGAAAGCACTGCTTTTACCCCTCTACTTCTTGAGCAGAATGGAAAAGAAGTTGGGAAAGCTTTCTCCTATTGCAGAAAAGGAGAGCCAGAGAGCCAAGAAGAAAGCCCCAGAGAACAGTTTTCCTACATTGTTTTTCTACTTTAGAGCATGCAGCTCGTGTGTGGCATAAGGGCAATGGGGCAATGACTGTCTCCACAGATCCTAACCTTCCTATAGCAGCAGCAGTAGCTGTACAAAGCCATGCAATTAGGAGGTGGGGACTGGCTGCTGGAACAGCTCATCCTTACGGACGCAAGGTAGGCACCCTGTCACCCTGCGCAGGGCTCTTCTTCGCCTAGCCCCAAACTGGGCATGAGGTGAAGACTCAGAGTTATTTTCTAGTATATACAATACATCATAGGATTTTTTGTCCCCTAAAATCTACAGAAAGGAGGGGAGGAAATGCTATGTCCTCAGAGAATTATTGTAAAGTGCTTACAATTTTGATTCATAAATGTGATTAATTTTGAAAAGCAAGTTATCCTCCTCATACATTTCATTTGCTCACCACTAACTACCAGAGTCTCTGAAGCAGAAAGAATGTATTGGTGCTGCTAATCTGCATGGCATGAACGTCAAACAAAATCTCTGCTGAAAGCAATTTCATAATCTGAAAAGCTGTTGCTGGCCTTCAGCTGGATACGGCTGGGCAGTTTTGCCCTGCCCTGCTCTGATTTTGACAAGAGTTTCTTTATCAGCCGTGTTTGAGAGCCAGCAAAGATAGTTAAAAGATATCTTTGCTTTTCCTTTCAGAAAAGCAGTCTTCCGTTCTGAGTCTGAAGTCAGACTTGGGAATTAAAGAGTATTGGTACAATGGCTCTTCTGCATCCAACTGAGCCTGTATCCATAGTATACCTGTTTTCATGTTTTAAATCATTTCACTCTTCCTAGGAGATGATCCTTCCTAGAATGTTTTAATTAGAATTTGTGAAGTGAAGTCAGTCTGTTTGTCTGTCTTCATTGACAATAACAACTCATTTCTTTAGCTGAACTCGGTGTTTCAGACAGGAAACTTTTATATAGTTTAACCATAGACAATTCACAGGGAAAAAAAAAGAATCACAGCATCAACTATTTCTGTAAACAGAGTCAGAGAAACACATACTAGTTCACTAGACAGGGATTTGGGGAAGTTGGTTATTTAAGAATACAGGAAAAAAAATAGTAATTTAGAGCTATATTGTGTGCCTTGGGTCACGATGATAGTAGGTTTCATATTTGACTTTCTAATTTGGTATCTTCCTGATTTTTTAAATACAGATTTTTCAGGAACAGCTACTGACATAATTATTTGCATATGACTAAAAAGAGCCAATATAAATACCAGAATGAGAAATGTGTCTGTGCAACAGAAAAAGGAGGTGGATCTCAAAAATTGAGGGATGTCTGAATTCAGCCTTTGTCTTCTGCATGCGTCATTTCTCTTTGTGTGAAGGTGCAGTGCCAAATTTCTTTGTTATATTCATCCTCGTGTTAACAGACAGTGACTCTACAAACCCGGAGGCAGCTGTATCTTGGATGGCCAACTGACATCTCAAAAGTGGTGTCTGCCACTCATGGCAGGCTTATCGTCTCTCAGGATTGCCCAGGAACGAAGTCGGCAGTTTATGCACGCTGCCAATCCAACACGCAGCAGGGACCCTAACCCACCAAACTCTCCTCTTCCCGTGGCCTGGTGGTATCCAGAAGCGCTGGAGATGCTCAGCGCTTCATGTCAGCCTTTTCAATGCAGAGTTTAGGAAACCTACGGAGCCAACTTATATCCACTGAAGACGTCTGCCCGGTCGTGCCAATCTGCTACCTCAAGCAGTAGGTGAGCATGGTGGGTAAAATGGCTCCGATGGAGCCACCCCTGATGCAGGTCATAAACCAGGAGAGGAATCTGAGTCCCTCAAAATCACTCGCAGTCTGCAGTGTGGATTTGAAACACCATCCTCCAAACTATTAGCAAAGGAAGACCAATGGTGGACTGACCCCAAAGCTCGTTGCTTTTCGTTCTTTTTCCCTTGTGTGAAAACCAGTTCATGGCAGCTGTGCAACTGCTCCTTCTCTAAGAAAGCTGCAGTCGGTCCCTACGAATGTGCTGAACCTGATGTCAAGGAGGCGACACATGTTTAAAATTAATTGCCTGTTTTCCAGACTGCAGCTGTAATGAGGCAGGCCCAGGAGCTTACTTGGAAAGGGAGATCCTCTGAGCAGCCTGTGTGTTGGGAAATGCGTTTAGAACAATAGCTGCTCTATTCTTTAATGTCGGGCTCGGTCTTGCTCCCTCTGGAAGCTATAAGAATGGGACTCAATCTTTTCAGCTTGTCTGTGGCATAGACATGCTAGCGTAGTCTATTTATAGCCCTGAACCATTTAATTTTTCTTGCCTCTATTATCCATTTATCAGCCTTCAGACAGGATGCAGTGTAGTTACTAACGAACGCTTTCTGTAGCCTGGCCATCAGAGAGCCTTCTCAGAGAAGTGCAGCCCGTCTCCCTCGGGAAATGGCAATCTCTAGGTCAGAGATGAGGAATCCAGACCGTAGCTGCAACATCATAATGTTTTGCAATTAGTGCCTATTCAGATGCATCGCAGCTCTCTTTCTTTCATTATTAAATGTTATTTCTCTTATTAGTTTAGGCTTTTCAAATTTTCTCTCCAGCTGATTAAATATTAAGGCTGGAGCACCAAAAAGGCCACTCTCTATTCCTCACATCCCTGAAAGTGAAAATATTTATTGTCAAGGTTTGGAACTTGAGTCTGTTCTGAAACAAAACAAATGAAATTCGCTACTAAATAAATTTAATATCAAACTGATGTACACGCACACAAGTCACTTGATACTCATTAGATACCAGAAGACTATTGAAATGTCAGCTATGTTTTCTTTCTAAAGGCCAGAGATTTCTTTTGCGTGCAATAGGTCAGAAGCATTTTTCAGGAGAGTGCCAAATGCTCCCAGGAGCATTGACTACAGGCATCGACCAGCTTTCACATTTATTTTAATTCTTGCAACTCAGAGTAGGTTAATAATGAAATTCTAATAAAATTCCACATGAAAACAAGCTACAAATACATTGCTGGCATACAAGGACATGAACTTTTTCACGCAGAACATTATTCATTTAGCTATTTTGTATAATTATTTTGAAGCCAAAACAATTAATGATGCTCTTGACCAAGAGAACTTCTGGTATTAAAACCATCTATAAATGACACTTTCCTTTGCAAAGAAAACCTCACAGATACCGTTTTAATAGTAGCAGGACCTGGGGCCTTTTGGAGTAAAAGGTCTTGCCTCTCATATAGTGTGAGTAAAGAAGAGGAAGAAACCTGCTACACAAAACCTGAGCCACCACATAAAGCTCTGCACTAAGGACGCTATGTGCTGTTTGCATGGCACAGCCTGGCTATCTCAGCAGGTGGAGCGCACCCCAAAGGGATGCTTGGCCTGCCCGCGGCAGAGATGGCAAGCTGGCTGCGTTCCCAGCGGCGGATCCAGTGCTGCGGGCAGTGCTGGGGACAGGTCACCCCAAGCACTGGCAGCAGCGCCTGGACACGCTTGTTGTTTTCTTCACTGTCGCGCTGCCCGCAGAAGCCCTTTTCTGCAGGGTAACGGTAGGATGGTGTGCAGGGCTGCAGTTTAAAGATGTTGCTAGTTGAAAATGTAAAAATCACTCACGGGTTGCTCATTTAAAATGTAAATTCGTTTCTGACCCTGGTTACAGGGCGAAGGGAAAGAAGAAAGTTGAAGTCCCAGTGCCCACACGCTTCCTGGCTGTGAGAGAGCCCCAAAGCTTGCTGACATTTTCCTAGCTATCATCAAAAACACAAACTGAAGCTCAACAAACGTCCCAGCTTTTCATTCTCCGTATTGCTTGTTCTTTGCACTAATGCCAGCCAACATCTGTTCCAGATGAGAACTTCAGAAATAATGAAAAACAAACTGAATGTAAGAACAAAATAAATAATGCAAGGAGCACTGATCAGACTCTGAATCTGTGTACTCAGTTCAGTAGTAAGCTCAATATTTAGAGTACGGTTACATGCTAAAATGAGGATGTCCTATTTTCCTCCACCTTCTCCTTTCCTCTCTCCTTTGCACTCCTCTGGCTCTTGGGGAGCTGATTCACGCTACTAACCCAGTAGGAATCTCATCCAGCAGGAAAAAAAAAAAAAAGGAAAGAGGTTTCTGCTGGTTTACTGAGCTAAAATAGACCCACCATATGGTCAGCTGAAGGGAGGGGGTAGGATTGCATGGCCAGGAGCAGCAGTGGCCATGGGAAGAAAAGAAGGACTGGCAGAAAACCTTATTCTCATCATCGGGTTAATTTTCTTTGCATTTATGTTTCAACTCGGGGTCAGGCAAAGCCCAGAGCTGATGTGAGAGAGAAGGACGGGGGGACACCACGTGGCTGGTGGTAGGGAGGGAGAGTAGGCATGTGGCAACTGGTAATTAGTTTGGCCTAAGCTGTCTTGGAAATCCGGGTTTAGCTCCTTGGCGGTGCCCAGAGAGCTCTTCTTGCCAGAGAGCGCGGTCTCAGGCTGCGGAGGGGACTAGAGAGTCGGGTGGCAGAATTCAGGTTGCCCTGGCTGCAAGAGAAACAGCAGCACATTCTGGCACACGGAACAAAGGAGTAGTGGTTTGGTTTGGAAATTAATAGTTACTTAATAGAAAGAGCAAATAAATATTCTCGAAGGGCTGTGATGTATATGAATTCTGTATTTCTATAAATCATGCAGCTTTTCTCTTTTGTTGGTGAATTGGCACTTCCCAAACAGGTAAATCAGGCAGTGACGTTGCTAAAACATAAAAGGCAAAGACTTTCAAGAGTGGCTGTTTAAAGTCAGGGATGAAAGGCCACACTTAAGTGCCTAAATGGGTGTGTAGTTTTCAGAAGTGCTCAACACCAGCAGTTACCATGAATGGAAGCTGCTCTGAGTCTTGAGCCTCTGAAAATAGGGCATTGGGTAGGTGCTAGGACATAGGACTTAACATACATTTTTAAGCAGTTGGTCTAGGTATTCAGCTCACTGTTTGATTGAATGAAAAAGCTTAGAAAGCAGGAATAAGCTCCATTAGCCTGTTACGAAAGAACAGATACATTTATTTATTAAATGATTAATTCAAAATATTTAATGAAATAATTTTAAGGAACAAGCAGAACCATTCCGGTGTTAACTTCACCACTCTGTTGACCTCAAGCATTCAAAGCTGAATTACCTTAACAAATGTTGCGATGGAAGGTTCCTATTAGGTGTTTGACGTTGCAAGAGAAAGCCATGATTTCCATTCCTTGGGAATGGGATGTCAGCCTGAAATCACTTGTACTGCTTAGGACTAAGAAACATTTCATTTTGCCAACATACAACTCTTAAGAAAACAGTATATTCTGGAGACAAATACAGACAAGTGTAATGTGTGCTATATAAATAATGTGCTTTATATTTGCCATTCACTGCTTTTTCCAGTGTTGTTCTCAGCTAGCGTGCTTGAGAGGCGGGATGATACCCAAGGCGATCCCCAGCTGGTGAAATCTGGGATCCAGTTCTTAAGATAAACCTCTCCTCCCCCAAAGAGGACCTTAAGTTGAGGTGAAAACTTTCAATGCTGTTTCTTTCTGAAGCAGCCTATAATTTCCAGTTCTCCTCTCTCTCTCCTTGGAATATCAGCTAAGATCTGCTTGGGTAACGGAGTCCTGTCTGACACAATTTTGGTGTCATGTACCTCGTCATGTAAAGAGGCCTTTGGAAATAACACTTGACACAAGGCTGACCCAGCCAAGTTTGCCACATGTTTGACTGTAAACAAACATATGGCAGAGATATGTCTTTTTCAAGGAGACAAGAATAGAGGGGAAAATTGAATCATCTTTGAGTTTACACACATACATTTTACACACATAAAGCATCAGTCATCTGGAGTTATTCATTTTATGTATGATTAGGAAGAAGTCAACTCACTGCTATTTCTGGAGAGGTGAACCTGGGGCTGGCTGTAGATGAGTAAATCTCAGACCCGGTTTCCTTTATGCCCCACATAAACGATCCCCCAGATCGTTTACCGACTGTTTATGACATACAAGGTGTCAAAAACTTGCGATGATATCATATTCAATCGTACCCTCTGAAGAGGCGGAAATTAGACTGAGTGGCATGGTCCTGAGTGCATAATTTGTGAACTGAGAGCCTGAGATCCCCTTATAGACCCTGGAGGGCTAGAGCCCTGTCAAAGCAATCAGCAGGGCCTCCAGAGCTGTTCAGCAGAGCAAAGGTGTCTGCTTTACCGTGACTTGGATAGCCCTTGAAACTCTATGGACTTTATTGACTAGATCGTCATGGCCTATAATAGGATCTTGAACACCTAGATTTTATGTAGGCACCTCCAAGAAGAGATTAAAATTTAGGTATGTTAATGTGCGAGCTGAAAGCCACTCCAGCTGTTGATGCTACAATATACTTCAGTGACACTTCTGCTTTTCTTTACCATGCTGTACTGGGGCAACTTACTGCAAAACAAACCTAAGGAGGAGCGTGTAGCTGATGGTGAGAGCCAAAAATAAAAGCAGGGCATTGAAGGTGGGGACCCAGCATTTTGTTCTGAGGACTCTGTTCTCACTGAAGGTGGTAGTAGGCAGATAAAACTCTGTTACCTGCAGAAATTTCCATCTGCCTCTGGCAGGGTCAGAGAAGCCACGGGATTCTTCAGGAGATCTGCCACAGTGTTATCCTTCGGCGTCACGTAAAAGAAAGGGATTCCAGTGCTGTTATTGACGGGACCGTCGCTGAGAAGTAAACAGTTCCCATAGGGCATACCTTGGATCTGCAAAATCCAAATAAGCAACTGGTTACATCTTTGCACATGGACGGTTTACAATGTCGGGGATTCCCTCAAGGGCTCTAGCAGAGAGGACAGCAACCCCCAATTTCTCCCACTTTCTGTTGTCATCGTGAGACAGACCTTCTTCTAAATTAGATCTATCACACTTCTATAAAACAGATCTCTCCTCTATTTCTTCTTTCCAGTCCTGTCCATGACACTATAGAGGACATTTTCTCTTCCACTGAACTTAAAGGAACTACCAAATTAAAAATGTTTAAGCACATTAAAATCAATGCCATCAGCGTCAAGAAATGTTTACTCTAAAACAGTGCTGATACCTTTTCTCAAACCCAACAGGATATAGAGCCTCATTTAGCCTTGATTCAGCCCCCTTTTTACGCTAATTTTGCCTCCCCTTTCAGCCTTGATTTGCAATGTGATTGCATCCATTTGCCAAGAGAGAGGGAAAGGCGTTTTAGCTAGAGTTGTGTTTAAAGTCAAGCTGGACGTCAGCTCAGCTGCCTGGGCAGGAACCTCAGCTATGGGGAGGGTCCCAACCACCAAGCCAGACAGAGCAAACCTTCCTCCCGTGTCAGAGGAGGGACACCAGGGAGCCAAGTTTTCAAAAAGTTTTCTCCCATATGCTGACCTGCAAACACACAGTGGATACAACGTATGCAAAAATGTCCTTGCCGAGTGGTGACACACGTTAATATTCTCCATAATGATTTATACTCCTACTATGCTTTTCATCCCATTATAAATCGCAATGACAGATATTTAATGAATTCCTATTTTTTCATGTCCTCAGGTATTTCTTTCCTCGTGGTCAACTAGATGTTAAATAGTAAAATTATCAGTCAATACATTAATTCAATGTAACCGGTAAATCCTTGACAGCAAAATCAAATTAAGCATGAATAGTTAATAAGAAAACCCTGGATGATGTTGTTACCTGGATTGCATGCTTTCTGCTTTTTAATGTTTACATGCCTTTAAAATTTTCATGCTTATAATGCTTATAAATGGTCCTTGTTAGCATTCCTTAGAAGGAATGCTTTAATGAAGCTACATAACTTAGAAAATAAAAATACTTGTATATTGTTAAGAGTTACAATGAAAAAAAAATAGTAGCTGTCAGTAATATTGCAGGACATGTTTCCATTGCCTAAAATGCTCAGTCTGTCATGCATGGTTAATGTTACAGTGGATTCTCAAAAAGAATTGCGATCACAGGCAGCATAATTCAGCATTCAGAGCAGCAACACCTTCCTCATCAATTCCAAATTTTACTATGAATCAGATTTTTCTGTATTACTTCTGTGTTGTAACTACAGACAGCTAACTGCAGACTATATTATGGCTGTAATTCCACCGATGGTTTCTGGCGAGAGCATAAACCAGAAGAGTTAAGATCGTATGATTTAATAGGATTTCCAACAATCTGATGTAGAATTACAGGCCTCTTGTGTGTATGTATTTATTTATTTAACGGTATCTTTTTTTAACCTGTTACTTTGTATTTCACAATAACATAAACTGCCACTAACTCAGCCAAGCTTTCTGAAGATTAATGTGCTTCTAACTTTGTCTATTTTTCAAATTGTAAGTTAATTAATCTGCGAATACTTTCAAGAGAAAGTTAAAGCTGTCTTTTTTTTTTTTTGTACTTTTTTTTTTTTTCTTTTGTCTGAGTGGTATTGGATGCTCTCCTGCTCGCCGGGTGGACAGCCAGAGCCCAGGGGAGGCAGAGGGGGCTCGGGCCCTGGTCACCCCACGGGGACAAGGGCAGGCAGCGTGGCCAGGAGCGGGCCCGAGGGTGCAAACACCCATCCCTGGCTGCAAGGAATGAAAAAGCCTCTCCCCAAACCCAACGTTGTAGCTCTGCTTCTGGCTTAAAGATTTTGCTTTTTCCGTGCCGCTCCGGTGCGGGTTTTTAGCGTGCCTCCCTTACAGCACTCCAAACGTGATTCCTCTCCCAGGAAAAGAGTTTTTACTGTTTTCTCCGCGCATTCGGTGGCTGCCGACATCGCCGCTGCTGCCGGCGGCGGAACAGACGAAAACGCCGCTGCCGGCGACAGCGCCGGCCGGCCGCGTGGGGGCTGGCGCTAGTCAGCAGGTAACGCGTGACCGCGGCAGCCGGCGGGCGTGGGCACCGGGGGGGCACCGTACCTTTCCTTGCGCGGCCCGCGTAGCCACGAAGCCCCAGGTGTTGTAGCGGGCGAGGAAGCGGGCGGTCCCGGCGCGGCCCGGCGCCCCGCCGCCGCCCTCCCGTCGGTAGGAGAACATCCTGGAGGGGACGGCCCCCTGCCCCGGCCGCCGCGCCGCCGGACCGGAGCCCAGGGCCGCGTCCTCCCGGTAAGCCGAGGCCGGGTAGCTCTGCTTCCAGAGGCCGCCCGCCTCCTCCAGCAGCGCGGGGAGCGCCTCCTCGGTGGAAGAGCTGTGCAGCTCGTCCGCCGCCGCCCCCCCCTCGGGCAGGGGCCAGGACACCGAGCTGACCACCACGTAGCCCCCCGCGCCGCCCCACAGCAGCGCCGGCAGCCACCACCACGCCGGCAGCCGCCGCCCCGCCGACATCTTCTGCGGCAGCGACCGCCCCGCGCCGCGCCGCTCCCGCAGCACCCTCCTGCGGCCGCCGCCCGCCCCGCAACGCCCCCCCCATCCCCCCCCCCCCCCCCAGCGCCCCCCCATCTTCCCTCCCCCCGGGTAGTCCCGAATATTTGCAGCAGCCCCCGTTCGGCCGGGCGTCACGCGTTCGTTTCCTGCCCCCTCCCCAGCCCCGTGGGGCTAGGGTAACTGTAGTCCTGGCTCTGCCCACGCCTGCCGCTGACACCCGTGGGACAGCCACCCGCGGCGTGGGCTGGCAGAGGGCGCAGCTGGGGCGCAGCCCGGCCCCTCGCGGTTCGCCGGCCGCGCAGGGCAGAGCCCGGGGTGTGGGGCTCGCTGCGGGTTTACCCTGCGTTTGCGGGTCAGTTGCTGGGGGCTTGTGAGGCTGCTGGACCGTCACGGTCAGGTGTGCAGCCGGGCAGGTATTTCATGGAATAATTCTCTATGTGTACTTCATCTGCAAAACCAGGGACGTGAAACCATCTAGGCAGAGGCAGTGCAATCTCTCCATTTATTAGAAAAGAGAGAATCCACGAGGGAGCGCGCCCACGTGAACGCTCCGGTTGCAGGGAAAGCTTCGTTTGGACACCGGGGTCGAGCAACAGCAAGACCCCAAGTCCTAGGAAGGCAGGCATCATTAGTTGCGGTGCTCGTGGGATTCCTTTTGACACGTGAGTATGTGGAGCTGCTGTTAAATTACATGTTTCCCAGGCAAGGTTTTAATTAGGCAGAGGTTTGAATGTGTATTTGAGTTTATATCAATGGCCCTATTTAGTAAAGGCGCTTTTGCATCCCGCTCCTTTTCTGTTCTTGGCAGTAGACCCCTTCAGTATGGCAATGCAAACTTATAATTCTTTAAAATATATGCTTGTAAACTTTCGTTGCGTTCATGCAAATGATTTAAGGAGTACAGGTTCAATAGGAGACAGGGAGGAATGAATCTCACAGGAGCCTTTGACTTTCACAAGGTTCTTGGATACTTCCAATAGACCTTACCTTTCCATAGCTGTGAAGAACAGACTACAAGGTCGGTCTGCTCTTACAACTTCTGCTTAATTGCTCCACGAGAATATGCTGCATATCTAATCTAGAATATATGCTTTTATAAATAAAAGTGGACTGGAAAATATTGGATATTTTTAGCGTATCTTTTTCCTAGACCCCCTGTTTTGTTTTTTATCTTCACCATAAAAACCTGAAGGGTAGTGAAAATAGGTATAATGGGCCTTAAGGCCCAAATGAATTTTTCCGACTGTGAAGATACTTCCCCAGAGTATGTAATTTTGCCACCAAATTCTTAATCTTATCAGCAAAATTGAATACATGACTACCTTTTCCTTTAGCACATGGCCCTGTCTACATCTGCTGTAATACCATCCGTTTGAATATTGATTCCCACTTCAGTGCTTGAGCTGAGACAGAAGAATGTAGATGCAAGTGGAAAATAAATGTAGATTTCCAAAATCAAAATGAGTGAAAGCTTGCTAAGCTCCTGACAAGTGCTTTTCTCTAGTTTGGAAAGTGTCCCTTCTTAAAATAACGAAGCAGTTGTCCCTTCTTGAAATAACAACCAGGCCCAGTCAACTCCCTACAGACGCGCTCTTCAAAAATATTTAAAAACCCAGTTTCCCTGGTGTTTCAAGGAATTTCCTCTTGCAATCTGATGCATGCAAGATACAAATTTCATACTCTGTATTTACTATTTCATACAAATTTACTCCAGGTTTTCCCTTTATAAGAGTCTTTGCTTGTATTTTGCTTATAGAACAAGTTCAAACAACCTAGTTTCTAACATAAACAAATCAATAACATTATATACAACCTATTTTGTTTCAGTTAATAGAATTAAATGTGAGATATTGACTCTTGTATCCTGCAGAAATGGGAAACAAAGCAGGAATTTCTCAAGACATAGGAATTAGTGCTAAATTCTTTATGCAATAAATATAAATTTTAAATTACGCACGGTAGACACAAAGCAGCATTGACACAGAGTCATGCATCTGTTCTGTAGCTTCCAGGTAAATTTACCACAATGATTTCAGGGAGGCCTTCAGCTTTACTGATGACAAAAAATACAAGAAATAAATAAAGCCAAACCACAAATATTTCACCTTTTTCTTCTGAAGTTTTATTCAAATAAAGTCAAACAACCAAATCATGTGACAACTTCAAATAACTGCGTTGCTAGCACAGTTTTGCATTCAGTATTTTCAGAAAAAGATCTTAAATTTAAGACAATGAAAACAGTATTTCTTAAAGTTGTATCAAAAAGTAAGAATGGTCTAGCATGAAGAATTTTCAAGTCAGGCTGGTTTTCTCTGAAGGTTTGCTGTTCATCAGAGGCAAAAAAGTCTGTCCATCTTTTTGAGTAAGAAGTGCTTCCCTTCCGACTCGAAGATCCAACTTAGTAAAAGTTTTAGTAGTTCTCTCTTCCAAAATGACCTGGATGAGTTGAAAATTAGAAAAGAAACATGGAAATGTTTTGACTGTAGGAACTGTAAATCATTTGTTTCTCCTTTCATTGAATAAAAAGGTCTTCTCTGTTCTTTCCTGCTGAACCCAAGGTATTTTACGTATACCCAACCTTATTTCATATCAATTAACCCGGCAAGAGGACATACATATTGGGTTTCTTCATAGGGTGGCAAAGGTCTGATAGGAGGCCACATCCACTTTTTAATACGTCGTTCACACTTTATATGTATGCTATAAGCCCTTCTATTCTTTTTCAAAACAAATAGTCTCAGCCTGTCTCTCCCCCTGATGGGGACTGCTTTTTCATGCTGAAATTCTGGCTTTCTTAAAATCAGCAGAACTTTTGCCACTGAATTTAAGCAGGGTCAAGATTTTAATCTCATTTTTTGATCATTTTAGTTAATGATTTCACTTGATCTCTGTATCCTGGATTATACAGATCACTCAGATGAACACTTATCGTTCCTTTAAGTGAAGCAGTTAACTATGTCATTATTTCTTCTCCCTTTTTAACAAATCAAAGTGTTTGATTTGCTCTCTGCCAACAGAGCTACGAACAGTGTAACCTCAGTCTCTCCGTGCCCCGATTTGCAGTATATTATCTGTTACGAAGGTGTGGAATTGGATTAAAAGCTACGGCACGGTGCTCTGCAGATAAACCCACTGCAGGTGTGCAGTTTAATAGGATTTTAATTTGGTAACAAGTGAACAAAGAGAGGAAGCCTAGAATGGGATTTTCTGGGTGAAAAAATGCTATTCGTGCTGAGAGAAAGGAACTGCAAGCTCTGTGATAAGGAATAAAGATCGAGCCAATGCTCTCTGAGCTGCACTTTTATAGATTACGGCTCACTCAGAGCATCTTCGTTACTGCCACCGGTTTCAACAATTCTCAGTTCATACTACATGCGTTTGGCTATATAGCATATAGCGTTTCACCTGCCACACTCCCCATTAAGCCAGCGTGTTCAAATCTTGTATTGTCTCACTCCCCGCCCTCTACATTTTTTCATATAAAAATAATATTTTCCTCGGGAGATGTCACCAACTTGGAATGTATTCCATTTTCAAGATTGTTAACAATTATTTTCATGCTTCAAATTATATTAAAAAAAAATGCAGAGATGTGCTGTGCTATTCAAAATAAATGGAAAAACATGGTCTCTTTGCTGAGGAGTGTAATTTATATTCAGCATGAACTAGGAATAGAGGACCAAAAACAGATGGGGAAGGAAGAGGAAGAAAGAAGGTGACAACTAAAAGATCATGAAGGGATCTGCTAAGCCACAGACACATATTGATGCTGCTGATATCAGGGCAAGGTTGGGAGATTCTTTTCTGATTCCTGTTACCAGTCCTCCCTCTCGTTTTTCCAGGATTTCATAGCAAAACTGAGGTTTTAGCACTAATTTCAATGAGATGAGGGTGGAGGTGTGATGAACAGATTTTTTTTCCCAGGCATAACAGGCTGTAGAGAAGGCATAGAAATGCCTTGTGGGACAAGATTAAAAAGATACGGAGGTTGGTGTTGTTGGCAGAGGACGGAGTGGAGGATGGGAGCTGACGAAAGACACTGGGTCGCAGAGAGCTGCAGAGGCTGCATGAGGTAAAGGAGTTAAAAGGAAAAATTATGCAATATACCCGTGATGCACAGAGCACTATGTCAGGCAGCAGAAAGGCGGTCCAGGAAACAGCAGCGTGGCTGGTGGATGCCGCTAAGGCTGCTGAGGGTTTAGATACCCCACAGAACAGGTCGTGGCCAAAGGGGGATTAGTCAGGAGCAGGGACAGATGATGATTTTTGGTGATCAGAAGTCACAGAACACAAATCCTCATGCAATGGGAATCCATTCAGAGGCTCTACAGAGATGGTGATACAAACAAAGTGGTGGGTGATGGAGATGCTTTTGGCAGCTGTGTTTTTCAGCAACCTGTGCAATTAGTATTGACACCCAAAAAGGAGCCTGCAGTGGTTGAGGTGGGAGCTACCACCCGTTTGAAGGACACAAGTAGGCTGAAGTGCTTGCTCTGTCACAGCTCCTGAAACCCTTTTGAGCTGCAGGTTCAAGTTTTTCAGCGCCCTCACCAACTGCAAACACTTGAACCACAACATCAGCAGGCTCTTAGTGGAATCTCTGTTTCATCCCACCATTATCAGCATCTTGCACGTGGACACGTAGAATCCATCAGCTGTTGGAATCTTTAATCTCTAAGCTCTTTCTACACTCTCCCAATCCTTCACTGTCTTCTTCCTTCCTCCATACTTTCTCTCAAATCATCATACTCCCCATTTCACGTTTTATACCCTTCCTCTAACTCTGACACCCCTTCTCCCTTACTCTAATCAGCCTTGCTCTGTTCTTGAGATCATGTACAAAATATGCAACACTGATAGACATAATTATAGGCACATCACGTATGCAGACAAAACCTGGGTCAAACCCTTTTCTGCTGACACCCCTGTAAGAGCATTGTCATAGCGGGCCATATGAAAGCGCATACGGGCAGCACAGTGAAAGAGCATAGGAAGCAGGGCAGATACTAAGCTTTCTACTGGTTTATGTCCTAATTTCTGACCATCAGTGGTTTAGAGATTCCTTGCTCATAGCCTGCACCCAGCTTAGTTTGGTTTTTGAGGTTAAGGTGGTATGGCAGGATGGGTCATTATATTACATTTGAAAAATAACAACTGTCAAACATCCCTATCACATGTATAAATCATTCTTGATTTGTCCCCTTTGTGTCTTCTTTCTCCCCTCCAATTTTCATTGTTGAGCTAGTTTTAGCATATCTTATATTTAAAAACAAGGGTTCTCCAAGGGTCTTTACAACTAATAAAGAAGTTTTTAAAACAGTCTGTTTCCAGTCCTGGTCCTAGTTTATGAAAGCTGAATGCATCTTGGGAGGTGCTGGATAAACAGTAAAATAACTATAGCAGGATGACTCTCAAAATGTAATTTTCTTTGTGAGTCTTGGTGCCATTAACATTTGTCCATCACTGTTTTCTGGAAAACACAATGTTCTCTAAGATTTAAGACAAGTGCTGTTATTGCATGGAAGAGAAATCTGAAAACAGCTGAATGTCTAATTCATCACTTGTATTAAGCACAGAGGCTTCATCCATGTTTCCATATGTCCTTATATTTAGCCTTGCATCCTAGGAAGACTTAGAGTCTATCTTGTTTTCGACCTGTATGTCATCCCTTATGCTAGTAAGGTTGAACCAGTGGACTGACTGGGAGAAAGTCTGGTGGAGCAGAAAGGTCTCAAGGATTTCATACTTCTGCATGTTTTGATAAAACTAACAGGTAGGTGGAGGAGAGAGAGCCTCTCGGTGCTTCCAACAGCGAGAAAAGACCAGGCCATGCGCTCTCTCTTCCTGTCAATAAATACATGCAGTCTCTTTGGTCAGCACGTCCACAAGCCGCTCCCAACTCACCAGAACAGCGCTGCTCTTGCTTAGACAACGCTTGGGGAATCTAAAGGAGCACTGAAGGTCTGCTGGAAACCTAAGGAAAGAATCAGGGAAGTATGGCGATGGGATGGCGGGCGGTGTGGAGATTACGAGCCCTTGGTAGGATCGTGGCGGGGGTGGGGGCTGTGGAAGACGCTTTGTGGCTTGAGGTTTAGGTGACACTGGACACAGCTCCATGCAAACCTAGATTTCATTAGTTCTACTTTACACACATAACCCCCCCCAAAACAACCACACCCCTCCCGATCCCTCCTGATTTACCCAATTTATAACTTTTTTTTTTCCTTGGTAATTTTCTTTAAAGTTAATGTTTATTTCACCTTGCTGCCTGTGGCTGTGTCCGCCGAACAACTCAGAACTCTGGAAAAATGTTGCTTAATCCGAAGTTACTCTGGCTCTGCATCAAAGTTATGAGAGCTGTCTGTGGAGCATTGGCTTGAGGTTGCTCCTCTGCAAAATAGCCCCAGAGATGGCTGGGCTCATAAACCCACAGAATAGGGGACTCATTTTGCTTTGCAACCCAGAAACTTTCATCTCCCTCCTCCTCTATATAGGACAGGAAAATGTGAGCCACAAAATCCATGAGCAGCAAATTAAACAAATGCCAGGATCCTAGGTTTAAAGAAAAACAAAAATAATTTTAACATCCTCTTCACTTGCTTATCTTCGTGATGTGTTCTTTTTTGAAGGGCTTCATTATAGCAATGGGCTAGATAAAGTAGCAGACTAGCACTCATCAAATAGTACTTACAAAATTACGTACTTCCAAATATCACAGCAAAATAGGCACCAACTGCAGATTTTAAACGTAAGCAAAAGCCTTTTCCCCTTTTTTTAGCTAGAGAAGAAAGTGCACTTGTGTTTATTCGCTTTCCTGTTCAAGTTCTTCCCCCACATTCACTGCTACTACAAGGCTTATCAACAACCACCTATCATCCCCATTCTCCCCTTGGACACATAAATCATTCCACCTCTTCCCAAGCAAACCCTCTGTCCTGGTTTCAGCTGGGATAGAGTTAACTCTCTTCTTAGTAGCTGGTACAGTGCTGGGTTTTGGATTTAGTGTGAGAATAATGTTGATAACACGCTGATGGTTTAGTTGTTGCTAAGTAGCGCTTATCTTAAGCCAAGGACTTTTCAGTTTCCCATGCTCTGCCAGCAAGCAGGTGTGCAAGAAGCTGGGAGGGAGCAGAGCCGGGGCAGCTGACCCGAACTAGCCAAAGGGGTACTCCATACCATGGAACGTCATGTTCAGTATATAAACAGGGGGGAGTTGGCTGGGAGGGGCGGATCACTGCTCAGGCATCAGTCAACAAGTGGTGAGCAATTGCATTGTGCATCACTTGTCTTTTCTTGGGTTTTATTTCTTTTTTTTCTTTTTTTTTGTTATATTCCTTTTCATTACTATTATTATATTTTTTTATTATTATTGTTAGTATTTTATTTCACTTTAGTTATTAAACCGTTCTTATCTCAATCCACGAGCTTTACTTTTTTTTTCAATTCTCCTCCCCATCCCACTGGGAGGGGGGAGGGGGGAGTGAGTGGGTGCATGGTGCTTAGCTGCCTGCCGGGGTTAAACCACGACACCCTCTTACAGATGTCTGTATTTCTTGTGTCTGTGACATTAAATGGCCTACCTTGCAGCTTGGGGCATAACTGGTAAAAGCCAAGAGACATTCACTGAGGCCATTGACTTTTGACTCATACCTTGGTTGAAAGCCCTTACAGTAAAGAGTAAGTCTTCTTCTGTGCCATAAATCTGCATAGGAATTCATCAAGCAATTCATAACCTCTGCATCCCACAAACACGTTTACATGGACATCAACAAGGAGATACCACAATTTACATGAACAACCAAGGTTTACAGAGCTTTAAAAATGAAAAATACTGCCTCTTTTGGTGTTATATGTGTCTGAGAAGCTGCTGCTTCTGCTGTTTGTCCTTTTGCACATCTTTAAATTATAGCAAAGTAAGTGGAAGTACTTGTTTATCTATGGGACAAGGAAAGGGACTTTTATACTTGGAGTTCAAACTATACAGAACTGACACTAGCAGTTCACGAGTGTTTCTAACAGTCTTACAAGTGTTTTCAATATATTCAGTAAGAGTAAGCGTGAAACAAAAGCTACCGCTCCAGTTGTCCCTTGGGATAATAGAGAGGGACACTGTTTTGAAGAGGTAGTAGGTTGAAGAAGCTTGCTTTCAAAAGAGGAATGCACAGGTCACTGTCCAGCCAGCGTGGCTCAGCAATACATCCCTGAATGCCTCAGAAGGGAGACCAGTAAAGGAAATGGAGGTGGACCAGCTGACGTGAGGCTCTGTGACGGAGATACATAGAGGTGCATTTGCTGGAGAGGAGGTGGAGCTGAAAGATCTGTAGAGGTCCCATTAGCCCTGACTGCTATAGCACACTTGCTCCTTGCTGCCTTACAGGGGGGTAACTGCATGGTTCCTCCGATCACACTTGGGCATCACCCATGTGGAGGCTGGGCTGGAAAAGGGTAAAAGTCAATCCTGAATTCAGAGGTGTGAGTGTGCTGGTATATTATGTGTGCCAGATGAGCCAAGCTCCAAGGCAGGAGCCCCAGACAGAAGTTAAGTTTGGGTTTGGTTACTGGTATGTGGTTTATTTTGGGGGGAGGCACACTGCATTAACATGACACTCATGCATTTCCCTAAGTAATTGTGTTTCCTCAGTGTGGATGCTGCATATTTCGACTTGCAGGATGCCCTCCATTCCTGCAAGAAATGCTGAGATTTAAGAAATTTCTGAAAAGCAATGACCCTGAGTACAGAACTTTTACACCAGATGGCTTGTTAACATAATGGCTTCAGCCTTGTCCACTAAAACTTGAAATCCTACCAGAATAGAAACATGGGAAAGAAGGGACATTGATAGGTCATATAGCCCAACATCTTAAAGAACCAAGGGTTATTAAGAAAGAAGATAATAATGATCAAATTTATTGGAGCATCACAGAGAAAGATTAAAAGACAATTTTTAACTCTCTTGTGTGAGAATAAATTCAATCTTAGTGTTGCTGAAGTATAGTAGGAGGGCTGTCATAAGTGGGATGAAAATATCATTTGTAACTAGTTTAAGGAAGGCTCAGCAGAGGAAGGGATGCTCTCTATCAGTTGTGTCCCCAACCACCGACAACTGCAGAGCAGGGAGGCAATTCATTAAACTCTTCTTGTGGTGGAAAGAGGGAAGAGGATTTCATCATTGTGGGGAATTTCAATAAACATTATGCTTCCAGTGCTGTTCTTGGAATTCATTCCCAATTTCCTCATTGCCCAAAATATTGCATGTAACATTGGAGAGTTTTGTGCAGAATTCCTCTGGAGAGAGAGAGAAAGGAACGATTATTTTATTATTACTGTAATGCAGCAGCTGATGGACAAGGGACCCTACTGTGCTCTGTTCCCTGCAGACACAGAACAAAACTCTGATCCAGCTCTGGACACTTTGCAATCTAAATATAAGGCAAAAGGGAGCAGCTAGATGCAGAAAAGGGGTGCGCGCATACATGCACAAACACAGGCATTAACGGGGGAAGAATACCAAAGAATACAAAAGGCAACAACGTTAACATACCCTTTTGTTACGTCTTTGTAGGAAACACATGAAAGTACGGTTTTGAAGGGGAATTTCAAAGAAGATAATGAGGTTTTCTTTGGCTATTTGTGTGAAGCCCCATCCAACAGAAGAGGAAAAAATATGAAGGTGCTCCTTTGAAAATCTAAAAAGCGGTTCACACAGTTTGGGATCAGATGCTGCTCACAGGAGATGGTGCATTTCTGCAGAATGAATAATAGAGAGAGAGCCTCTGAAAGGTTTTACAAATAAAGAGAAAGGCAGGTAGGGTTGATGCAATATAGAAATGGAAGAGACTGAACTGATTCAAAACATGGCTGCACCACTTCAAGCCACTTCGAGTGACTGTGACTGCACAGTCCCTTTGCTTCTCTTGCCTTGCACTGGTGTATGATGGATTTGATGCTTGACAGCTCAGAGCCCTACAACAGAGAGAAAACTAACCCAGCTAAAGGAGTGACTAGTTTTCAGTCAGTTTAACACCTTAAACAGGCTTGGTTCTGGCTACGCAAGCACTTATGTCAGTGTAAGGCATAAGGAAAAGGAAGGAGCATATAGCTGTTGTCAGAGGAGCTAACTGCCTTTTTGGCAAGTAGTTATTGCAGTGGCTCTACTCTGGCTGTATTATACGGGAAGAACCTGAAGGACTAGGAGCTATCCCTTGAGAGATCTGGAATTTTTACGGTTTGGGATATTAGTGGCCCCAGCTCTCCATCACACCCTTCTGCTGGGGTGTGCAGCTCTTGCAGAGAGGGAGAGCAGAGGCTCACACCTCAGGCTGCTGTTCCCCGTATTTCCGCAGACAAATGATGGCTTCTGCCAAAAGAGGGAGTCCTGCCCTTCCCACCATCTCCAGCTGCGTGCTCCTACTTTCCTGCCTTCTGCTCATCCTAGAGTTTGGATCAGAAAACAAATCTGGTTGAAAACTAATCGTTTCATTTCCCTGACCTGGCTAGCCACATCACCAGGTGAATGGTGCTGCTTGATGCAAGGAAGGGAGTAGGAAGAAGCGATGCCCTTATTGACTTTAGCGTGAATTTAGGTCAGTTAAAATGACCTGGTGCCTCTGCCGTCTCAGGACAGAGAGGGGTGTATCAGATGAGAGTCACAAAGATCCTACTTACCAAAACTGTCTGCGTAGTTGAGGGTCATAGCCTTGCTTACTGCGCTCAGTAGGAAGTTCCATCTCAGCTGGAAATCTGATGCCACTTTTCTAAACTCTTCTTTACTCCTGCTTGGCTGCAGATACAGAAAAAAATTGCTTTATGATAAAGTTGGTTAAAAGAATTCCTTATTGTGCTGCAGACTATTTCCCTGTACAAACTGCATACAAAGGTGGAACAAGCAGTTTTTTTGTTAGAATCCTAAAATAACTTAGGTTGAAAGGGATCTTTGGACATCATCTAATCCAACCTCTTGTCCAAAGCATGGCCAGCTTAGTTTAGGCCTTGTCCAGCCAACTTCTGAATACCTCCAGGATGGAGATTCTACAGCCTTTGCAGGTAACCTCTTCCTATGCTTAACTACTCTCATGGTAATTTTTTCTTTTTATCTATTGGAAATTTTCTTTGCTGCAACTTGTGTCTATTGCCTTATGTCCTGTAACTGTGAACCCCCAGGAAAAGTCCTGCTCCATCTTCTCTATAGCATCCCATGAGGTAGCTGAGGGTTCTATGAGATGAAGGCACCAGAGACCTGCAAAGTACTACTCTTAATTAAAAAAAAAAAAAAAAAAAAAAAATTAGGAAATAATCAAGCTAAAGAAGTACAGTTTACCCTGCTTCTTCAGAAAGGGAAAAAATCCCACCCCTTTAACCACCGCCCAGACCCAAGTTCATTGGTCTGGCAACCAACCGAATGCAGCGGTACCATCAAGCTACCACTAATTCTGAATCAGTGATGGAACAGGGGTGGTAGAGTTGGTAACCTATGGAAAGGTGCATATGCGAGGATGATCATACTTGAATCTTTCACAAGAGCTAGAGACATTGTACTAGAAATTATCACTCTCCTACCACCTGCTAAAAGTCAACAGTTTCGTGAATCAATGATTTCAGGAATCATGAAGTGTTCTCTTCATTTTTACTAACATTTTTCTTCTGAATTTTGCTTTATTAGGGACTGTTATAATATGTGTCTATGAAATGAGAGCAGATACTGAAACCGCCCGAGTGGATATATGCGCAGAAATCTGCTTGCGGTTGTTTGCACAGATGGAATTTTTGTATGCCAATTATTTCTCCCTTTTTCTGCAGCATGCATAAATTGCATTTAAGCAAATCTGCAGTCTGGTCAGGTTGCTAGTGTACAATGTAGCTCCTGCAGACTAGTGACAGTTAGCATGTAGCAGGATAAATGATGTGATCACTCTTTCTTTTCTGAAATTATTAAATTAATTTTATACCTGAATGACAAAAGCCTGAAGATTTGAAGACACACAGTTCAGCAGAACCCGAATATCTGTGGAAGGTGCCAGCAAAGACATTAAGTCATTCAAACCTATGAAATATAGAAGGGAGATTATTACTTGAAGTGATTGGCTTGCATTTTGGTTTGTTTCTGCAGTTTTTAGCATTTTTTTTTCTTTTATCTTTAGCTTCAAATATATTAAGACATCTGTTTATAGCATTTTGATTAATATAATTATACTATTCCTTTAGTGAGGAATAGTACTTTGAAATCAGTCAGAATTCATGTTTATGTCCATTTCCACCATATCTGCACTAACCTAGTCATCATGGCAAAGGTGGCAAGAATAAACACTTCCAATGTGAAAGCTGGAATTTGGTTATATGCAATACCAACTTATTTATCTGAGATTTTATGTGATTGAGAAAAAAAAGAATCTTGGTTTATCTGTTGAGGAGGAGAAAACAGTTTTAAAACAATAACAGAAAATGCAGAATATTCTGTAGCCCAACAGAAATATAGATAATATTGCCACGTATCAGTGCAGCTGTTTCCCCAAAAGATTAGAACCTACCACCCAGTGCCAAGAGGTACATCATTATGGCACCTCTCTGAATTTATACCCTTCTAACTGAGACATCTTCCTTCAAGAAGGCATATGGATAGGGTCTGTGAAACCTTGCTTATTATAAATAACAGTTTGGAAAAGCAGTGAAAACAGAGAATGCAATAAATCCACCTTGGAAAGAGTAAGATCATCATTAATATAATGAGCAAATGTAATAAGAACGTTCTGCGCAGTGGTTTTGATTTTAAGTTTTATATAAATATTATTTAAATGGTTCTCCTGATGGTTCTGTGAAGAAGGCAAATTATTATTCCCACTGAAAGCAGTCACGGAAAGGCTGTGGTGCATCCCTTGTCAGCGAGGGAGTCGGTGGCGGGCCAGGAACAAAGAGCTGAGGTTTCCCCCTGCCAGTTCTGGGCACAGCCTAGTCCAACTTGCCCGTCTCTTGCTAATAATTTAAATGGCAGCGCATTAATCTAAAAATTAACTTGCCATTATGTTCCCATCCCTTTTCATTAAGCTGGCAAATGCATTATGTCATGGCTGCATACAAACTGTGTATTTTATTGTTTACAGCACAACATTGATCACACGGGCCGCAATACAGCAAAAGGACTTGAAAGCCGAAAGGCCAGTAGTCCTCATCCAGTTCAGCATACAATATTTTAAAATCTGGCCACAAGAAATGATTTTGTGTGCTTCGATTAATAACAGAGGAAAATGCAAAATGCAATGCTTGAAAACTTCTTTTTTGTCAAAGAAAACAATAAAAAATTAATATCCCTCTGTCCACCTTCTTCTAGAAGACATATAATTTAGTAACACAAACCTCACTCCTGCTGCCACAGAAAGATTTAAGAGAGAGTCAGAATGGAAAGCCTTTTATTCTTAACCTTTAAAGTTAGAAGGATAATATTACACGCTCCATTCTCAATTTTATTGGCTCTTTTCCAGCACTTCGGGTTACGGCAAGACTGTAATTCCCATTAGGGCAGATGCCATGAATAAACAAGAGGAAATGCTGGAGCTTTAACAATGGCAGGCAAGGGCTTAAGTGGATGGACAAAATGTAGCAAAAAAATATTACATTTGAGTTCTATGTCATTCTGCAGCTCCTCCGGATTCCTAAACTTCTTTTGAAAGAGGTTTCCAGGCACATCCAGAAATCCCTGATCGATGACAGCATGCAAGTCTGATCGCAGAACAGTGACTTTGCTGTTGCTGTTCAAGACTGTTCTCATTGTCTATAGATAATAAGAAAACAGTTAATGCCTTTCATTTTCTCAAGCCCTTAACTCGGTCAAAAAGCTTCCCTTATTCAATACTAGACTTTATATAACCAGTCTCCAAATTGGGAAAAAAAAAATAAACCAAAGGAGATGAATCTTAAGTTGTCTTCAAGAGTTTTTTTGTTCTGGGAGATATTCTTCTCAATGACACTCTGTGTTGTTGTCTGTGACGGAGCAGAGAAGGCTAACATGCTTGAAGTATCTGGGCAATCGCCTGAGCAATTGGTTTTGCCTAGAGTTATTATAGTTAAGCCAAGTAATGGTATTTTGTCTAAAACATGGAATGGTGTAGCAGGGCCGACTTTCTCTCAGTATTACCTGTCCTTAGTACATGTTTCAACTAAATTCAAAGGCAAGTTTTCTCAAGTTGCCCAGACCTTTGAGAAGGTAAAAATAACATTAGAAATATGGTATTAGTTAAAATAATATTAGTTGGGGTTTTATCCCATGTATCTCTGCTTATGAGTCATTTATGAATGAATCTGGCTTCATATTTGTCCCAAAAAGTATTACTCACACAGATTTTGCAAACAATTTTCAGCCTAACATTTGATCCTCATATCTTCACTTTTTTTTAAATTAATTGCTAATATCACACAGTATTGCTTCAGATTCTTGGTGAAATGATGAAAACAGTGAAGGAAATTAAACCTGAATCTGTTAAAATTTGTTAATCCTTACATTTAATCTCTCACTTCCATACTGAAATCAGTAAGATCCTAAAGCCTTTGTTGAATTTTGGGCTTTTATATGAATAATCCATGTCCAGTTTGGCCTTCTAGAGGAAAAATAATTTTTGTAAAATTCAGAAAAACTTCAGGATTCATAAACACTTTAACAAATCCCATTCACCAGGTGCTTACCATGATCCCACAAACAGCAGTGAATGCAGCTGCCCATTTGTTTGCAAACATAATTCCCAATCTGGCCATTTTTCTCTTTCATTACTCTGCGAGCTTTACTGAAATACCAAAAGCACTCTGATTCTCACTCGGTAATCCCCTTCAGGTAAGTTAAAGACAGTCTTTTTTCTGATTTTACTTGGAGTTTCCAGTGTCAGAAGAAGAGCTGCTGTTTGCAACAAGAACGCGTGACCCAAAGGCCGGGAACTACCAGGGGCAGTATCTTCAGCATGCTGCTAGCGCTCGACTCCATGCCCCAGTACTTTAGACTGGTCCTTTTAGCCATTGCACTTCACTATACTAAATATAATTCTCTAAATAACTGAGAACCAGCTCTGACAACACTTAAATACAGCTTACCAGAGGCAGGAATCAGCCCCAGGAAATGACAAGCATCATATTCACATTCCTTTCTCGCAGGGAATTTGCACCTTTTTATGCTCTAATTACTTCTGCATGTCCAGGTAGTAGCAGCTGTCAGCGTGCTTTATCTACACATGATGGGAAAGTTACTTTTTTTTCTTTTGAATGCTGACCCTGCCAAAATTGTTCCTATTTTCTCACCAGGTGGCTAAATTATTGCAAAGTACTCTACAAGGGACGGTGTGGTTACACTGTTCAGAGGCTGCAGCTGCACAGCTCCTCCGTAGTACTTCTCATTAGGAGCACTCTCACCTGCTTTGACCATCAGTCTCTAGTTGAAATTCCAGGTGCATTTTAGACAGAGAAAACTGAGAAGGATGATTAGAAATATCAAATGACTCCTCTGTGAGAAGATGAGATAAACAAAGACGAGCCAGCTTTGGATAGAAATAACTGAGGAAGGATGTGATGGAGGTTTGCAGGGAGAATTGCATGAAGAAAGGTAGAAGTTTTAAAGTAATAAGAGAAAGTATTTTTTCACACAACAAATAACCAAACCCTGGAACTCACTGCCCCAAGATGTCATGGATGCCAAAATCAAGCTATTAAATACCAAGATGTGGATGAAACCTTCACCTCAGATTGCTGGAAACCAGGAGAGTACAATGGAGGGGGAGTGAGGTATCACTTGCTCTACTCATACCCACTTCACATGAGCATCTGATGAGGGTGACCAGGGGAAACGGGATACGAGTCCACACAAGCCTAGGATTGGGTCTAACTAAAACACTCAGCGGTCCTTTCTGAGGGACGTCCACCTCCCCATGAAGCATCTGCATGTTTCTCATAAGCTGAAAATTTTAACCATCTTCTGGTGTGCATCGGACAGGGGGGATGCATTTGGAGGAGAATGTTTAGCTGGTATTTGTTTCCTATCCCGTTTTGCTGGAGCCCAGTATCCATGGCTTTGGCAAGATCCCTTAACAGAAGTTGTAATAGAGGCTATGTGACTGCTGAAAGACTATGGGGATGCTCATTTACAAGACTTACATAATTTCACTTATTGAAATTATTGTTTTTAAATTGCCGATGGGACTAATCATCAGGTACACTGGAACTCCTTTGCCCTTCCCTTGTATTTTAAAGAGGCTCTAGAGAAGGTGCAAGCATCATTTACTTGTGAGAACAGTGCCAAGTGCTCGTTAGCATGAACAAGAACCAGGCTCAGAATGTGCTCAGCTGTAAGCGTAGATCTGACCCCAATTCTCAGGTCTGCTAGGTTCACTTTGTGCCAGTTAAACAGCATAAAGGGTTGTAAAGCAGCCAGAGGCTGCTGCTGGAGAATTCCCCCCAACTAGGCTGCAAATCTCTTGCGCTAAATCTTGAGGTGTAAATTCAATGGTGACTCTCTGCAGCTTTTCTGCACATTAGGAATAGGCAGGGAAGAATCAAAAAGCTACGACCAGCCTCTTGACATCATGGCTCAAGCACAAGAAGGATGATGTAAAGTCTGAGTATGCAAACCAAATGCAAATGGGTGGGAGTAGTTGACACTTGCGGTCTTGCTGGATCACGTTTTTCAATGCATAGGAAGCACTGTTTAGCAGCACATGAAGCTGAGCTTTTCAAGTATTTAGTATCTCCAAGGGCTGCTGCAGTAAATGGGAACTGTGAGTGCTCAGCACTTCACAGAAGTCAACCTTTTGCCTGTGTTAGCACACCTATGCATGTTTGCGCATTATTATTTTTATTTTTCTAAACTTTTTTAAAGTAAGTGAGGTGTGTGTTTCTTATGCTGCTGGTGATGAAGTTTTCCCATAAAGAAAAGCTACATTCATTAAGGAAGAACGTGACACTGCTGCACAGTCCAAGAAGCCACAGTTCCCTTCCTTCCTCCCCTTTATTGTGGGGACACAGTGTAGTGATTTAAGCCAGGCGGCATGTTGGGAAAATCTTGTACGTGTTGTTTGAAGGAGAGGAGAGAATATACCACCTGTTCGCTTCTGCTTTCTTCCCCATTTGTGACCTATCTCTTCTGTCATGGCCCAGACCACCTCAAAACCCAAGGTGTTGGAAGTATTCAAGGATACCAATGGTAGGAACACTACAGAGAGGGTACAGCCCCTCATAATAATGCAGCACTGAATGAAACAATTTACTTTGCAGTGTTCAAAGGGTTAAAAATGCAGCTCCTCGATGCACCTCTGTAGCTGAGAAGAATGATACTGCAGAGCAAAAAGCAGGCAGAGACAGTAATTGTTTGCTAGAGAGATTTTTGTCTCTTTCTTCCCAAGGAAAAAAGCCAATCTGAGTGATGACCCTGAGGAGGGAAGTTCAGAGGATGCTACCCTGCACCACTCCTTCCAAAACTGTCCAGTCAGAGGATGGAGAAGATTTTGCCAGCTGATCCCTGGTATCCATGAAAAAGGTGAGGGTCTTGTGCCCTTAAAGACTTCATGGCCTGCTCCCCAACCGTGCAGCTTCACTGCAGCCGGCATATTAGTGATTTCCCTTGTGCAGCACTTGTCAGAGAGAGTGGTCAGGATGCTGCGTAAAACCAATTTTAGAATAACTCCAGCATGCGCTATCTGACTGATTTGGGCATGGCTGGGCAAAGATACTGGAAACTGTCATCTGACCCTTCCAGCTACTGTGTTCTCCTCTCCATGGGGGACCATTGACCATATCTCAGAGGCTTTCACAGAACCCAGAGGGAGGAAAAGGCCCCCTCAGCATACTTAAGGTGTGGGAAGAGATGGGTAGGAGGGTGGGCATGATTTGGACCATGGTCAGTATACAGCTAAGAACACCTGTACTGCTGCTGTTTTACTACAATGGAGCATCTCCTAAATAGTCCAAACTGCTTGAGTGAATGAGATGCCCAGCTTTTTTGTTTCACGGATTCTGGAACATACCTTGGCCATGTTAGAAAGGTCTGTCTTTCTCCTGAGTCTTTTTATAAACACTGTAACTTCTGTCAAAGAAAGAGAGGCAGATGTTTCATATCATTAATATTTTACCCTCCAGAAGACGTTAATGAAGACAGATCTTTTAAGTTAGAAAGCAGATCCCTAGGGGAGCTACGGAGGCTAGCGGAGGGGACAGCAGGGGCACTGAGCCAGCATTATGGGCTGGGCTGGGGACCCTCGCAGTTTAAAGCTTGCAAGCAGAAGCTGCCCGGGTCACCACTCTTCCTTCACTGCAAGTCTGTTAACCCATGACACACAGGAAAAATACTTCCAATATTTTTTTACGTTAAATACTACTTAATCAAGACTAATGCTTTTACATGTATGGTTTAAGGTGAATGAAAGCAACATTAATTCTAAACCTCCTGTATTTTGTTTAGAGGGTTTACATTTCCGCCTTTATGCATCTATAATTCTGCAGCACTGTTAATAGGAGTTGGTTTCTTTGGTGCTATTTTCTCCTGTTTATAATGTGTTGTAATTATGACAAGCATGGTCCAAGAATATCCTTTTTAAGAATAAAATATAAAATAAATAATTCTTAGTTACAGGAAAATTGAGTATAAAGCAACTTACAAACTTCTGTAGACAGGCAATGGTTTTCAAGTGAAAATTTCTGTTTCTCTGAAGTTTGTACAAACCAGAAAGACCAGGATGTATATACAAAGGGTCGCAGCTGATTAATTAGGTATACTTCCATGTGCACACATTAAAAACACAATACTAAGTTTGCTCTGTCAAGCATTCAAATGTAAGAAATGTCAGAATTAAGACTGTCTGCAAGTCTTCCTTGAGCGTATGAATGCTAATACAATCTTTTGTCTACACAGGAGCCCTGCTTTGCTACTGAGGAGTTGGTCTTCACTCAATGAGTAACTGAGCAACATTATGTTTTAGTCAGAATCTTCAGCATCATATATAAATATATGTATGTATGTACGTACATATTTACAAACACTCACATATACACACACCTTTGTATAGTACAGATTTTTTCAAATCCTCCTCTAGCGACAGACATAGTTTCCCTATGGGACTATGGCTTTTTTTCCCTTTATATTGAACTGAGCTATAACCATTAATTAATTTATCTGCATAAAACCACTTGCAAGGTGAAGAGACAGAACAATACCTAAATTTCAGAGGGCAGACTGCATATTATTCAGTCATCTACACAGCCAGAGCAATCATGGCAAGAGACAGATCTTTAAAATATTCAAGTACACTTCAATTTACCATGAATTGGGAATAATTTTGGCTTAAATATGTTCTCACACGTTATCTGAGACTATTTAACTGTATCCCAACTAACTCGTCCTCACTACTATCGAAGTTATATCAGCTAAAAAAGTTTTTAAAATAATTTCTGTAAGAGTCTTGTAACACAATCTTCTCTCCAGTTTAAGCAAAGATTATTTTATGAAAATCTCTCTATTACTCAAACATACCTTTAGACTTGGATGTTTGGAGTGGTAACGGAAACTCTTCCAAAGCATTAAGCAGCCAAAGTTCAACATTTTTACTGAACAATCTGATTGACTTCATGTGTTGCACAGGCACCTCCTCCAGGAAATCATGAAATAGGATGTTCTCCATTTCCTAGAATACAAATTCATGGACCTGCACATGATTGGTGTACTACAGATATTTACAGCAGCATGAAACAAAACTGTATTGATAGTTTAAATGTAAATGTAAAGAGGCCCATTTTTTTCTTCCAATTAAGCAATAGCTAAGCTACATTTACTAGCAGAAAGAGAAAGATCCTAACAATAAATGTTGTTTCCTGAATTAATTACTAGACACTACTTAATGACCTGCTGTAAATAAGAAGCCAATTATTTTGATCAGAAAACTGCATATTTCTATGTGGAATGTCACAGAGAAATGCAGTAGTATTCTCAAAGGAAAAATAACTCCCGTAATTTGGAAAACAGTTATCAGTTGAAATTTCGGTCACATAACCTCATGCCAGAACCACAGACCACATTTATAACAGCATACTCCATTGATATTAGGGACTTTCAAAGGAATATATAGCAGCAAAATGGAAGTTATCTCAAATTCCACTGGCTCCTTTCAAAATCCATACTGTGCTGTCTCAGAAGAAGCCAAAGTACAGACTTGAGGTACGAGTGAAAATCCCCTTGTACAGCACACAAGAAACAACTGGCCCTTCTCCCCAGGTAAAACTACCAAAAAGACACAAACATATGATAACATAATTACAACAAACAAGTGTGTCTACAGTACCTTGAATAGCTGCCTATCATAGCTTTTGAACAGCTGGCATACATCTGGCAAGGACATCAGTGCTATTCTTTCAGGCTGCAGAGACCTCCAGAATGACATGATACAGTCTTCCACCTGTCGCACAAAGTCCTTTATGAATTTTCACTAATTTTACACTTGTGAAATACGAAGCATAATTCAGTAAAACAACACACATAAGCACAGAAGCAAACGAATGACCGTGGAGCTGCGATCTTTGCCTGGCCCCATCCTGGCCGGGCTCCAGCGTAAGTGGAAGCAGCCTGGGGCAACAAGCTGAACCTCGCAAGGCAGCGTAAGAAAGAGGAGAGGAACAAAGAATCGTGCCGTGGATATGCAGATATAGTGAAAGATATGTGTCGGTGGCCTTGGGTTTTGTGCTGGGCTCAGACCTGTTGATGTGCCAGGAGTGCTCAGGATATGCCTACAAACTCAGATTCTTGGAGCATGTTGTGTTAATTAAGAATTCCTGAATAATTTGACTGATTGCTCCTTTTGTCTATAAATGATCATATACCTTAGATCAAACCATCAAGTAAATAAGCTACACAGAAACAATTTTATCCTTACAGTTGTTTGCTGTCGTCAGAATGAGTGTTATGAAAGCAAAGGCATACCTTGTCAAGCTCTTTCTTTCTCACCATATGTAAAATATCTTGGCAATGGCTGTAGTACTCATTGGCAAGCAGTACAACCTGGAGAAGGTAACCAAAAAGAGGGTACAAAAAGATGACACAGGCAAAGAGCTAACTCGCTTGCTGACCGAATACTTGAACGTACCATTTCGTAGGAGTATTTCTTCCCTAGTTCTTGCTCCCAAAGATAGAATCTGCTGAATTCAGGCCAAGGGTACTGAAATCTCTCTTGTTCAGTCTTCAGATAAATGACAGATGGAGAACAGTGCAAATTCTTGCTCTCAATGCATCAGAATTTATTTTGAACAATAAAAAAAAAAAAAAGATCACAATTAGCTTGTCAGTTCTGTTAAAGGTATTAAATACTTTCTTGAAATTGTATAAAGTGATTTTTTACTACAGGGTGTTTCTTCAGAGGAATGCTTGTCTTTTTTTTTTTAGAAAATTGGGTTGGATGAAAGAAACAAGCATGGCTGACTAAATATTTAAATCCTAAACAGTACATAAATTTATTTTCAAAACCAGTGAATACTTAATGCTATACATATCTTCCACATATATTTTCTATAGCACTCATGTCACAGTTGTAACCTTCTAAATAAGGCTGCAGATAGTTGGCTCTGCTGTCGGTGTGACAGCACATTTCTCATCAGCTGTCATTATATCCACTTCAGAGCACTCATTACCACACCCAAGTGCTCCGTAAAAATAAGACAGACATCCAGTCTCTCCTTTTTTCCTCACGTTGGTCCACATCATAAGTTTGTTGCTCATGCTCTGCTGGCTGACTTCCAACAACCCCGGTGTCAAGCCATCCCATGACAGCACGCTTATGGGAGAACTGCCACAGGTTAGCCTCGCATCTGCCCTTTTCAATGAGCAGGGGTTGCGCTCTTTTTTCTTAACGATTTCCTAGTATTTAAATACTTACCGTGCCAATAAACTCTGAGCGCATTGAAAAGACACTGGCTCAGCAGGATGAGGATCTGTTACCTTGGGCCTCAGGCAAGGAAGATTGTGCCCCACTAACTCCCCAAATATTCAAAACCTGGGCTGTCAACCACAATTTCCGCTCTCAGCACAGATAAAATTATTTGAGCTGATGTTAAGACAACAAAAATACCAGGTGAAATAGGAGTGGGGGAAGTAAGCATTTAGTGGGATTACGCAGACAAAGATTATTTTGAAGAAAATGATGGGTTAATTGTATTTCATCAGATCATATTATATAGCAGTTCTAATTAAACACACAGATAGACATTTGTTGTAAGTCTAATGTATCTGAAACTCACTGTTCTTTTTTTTTGGCTATTGCTCTTGTAACCAGCTGCATCTCCAGAACTGCAGGCGTTTCCACTGTGGTAAAATATACAACAAAAAAACCCCTTAAAAAGCCCACCAATTTGTTCTGTATTTAGTAAGAAAATGAGCTCAAACTGGATAGAGTGCTCTAGGTTGGAACATTGTGTTTGGCAAACAAACCCCGCTCTCTTTCCTGTCATTCAGCAGCCCCATGATTTTCTAACGAGTCTGAAAACCAATTTCTTAATTTTAAGATAAAACTGAACCATTAATTATAAAGATGGCAAGGTATTAGCCATTTAATAGTGCAATGTCTTCCAACTTCTTGCACCAAAATCGTGGGTTTGTATTTGTAGTTGCAGTTCGTTTGGAATGCTAATAATAATTATCAACACGGAAACAATGAAAGCATAATCATCCTTGTGCTTTCATTTCACAGTAATTACATTTTCTGCACCCTATATCAGTTTAGATGAGATTGTGTTTCTGACTTTCCCCCATTTACTTTGCAAGCCTGCCGTGATGTTCCACACGGTCAGAATTCACCTGGACCTGCAAAGGCTTGACCACTGGCTTTTGGCTGAAAAGCCAGGGATGCTGGCACAACAGGCTGCTTTCTTGCTTTACCATCTCCTGCCTCTCTCCCTGCCTGTTTTGCTGAGGCTAATCCTACAGGAGGGAGAGGTAATGTTGCTGGTAAAAGGGACGTGCTGTGAGAGTTGGATTCCTCCAGTCAAGCCCCCATCTGCTGCGGACACCTGCTCACTGTCTGTGAAGGCATTTCAAACTCCAGGGTCCTTTTGGACTCGGCTGTTTTGAAGGGTGACAGGCAGGGGCTTTGCAGAAAATGTGCTTCCACTGGTGACTGCCAACACTCAGGCTATCTAATCAGAGCCTGGCTGCTGGGTTTCACTGCTGTGATGTATTATAAATGAGGGTACCACCATACATCCTGAAGGGACAGAGGACAAAATGTAACAGCTTATCTGCTTGGAAACTCAAGCCACTGAAAATGCCTCCTCTTGCTTCTCTGCTATCCACAGGACTGACCCTTGCCACCTGAAAAATTACTTTTCCCCCTGCCACCACTCTCTGCCATGAAGGCAGTGCTCCAGTGAAACAACCAAACTGGCAGCCCAAGGCGAGGCACAACATTCATGTTGGGTATGTTTGCTAACGCTATTGACTCTTTCTCCCAGACATTTTAGAGTTGGTGGCTGGACAAAGGGAAGAATGTGTAAGTAGAGATGTTTCATAACGCTTCTTTCAAATGGGTCCTTCCTGCAGATTTCTAAAGCCTGTGAAACACAATTAATTAATATTTTCCAGCTTCTGCTCTCCCCGAGAAGGCGGCCAGCTGTATCTTCTGCTGTTGCTACTATGGCAACACGTATCAGCATCGCTCTCCTCCAGTGGGCTGGCTCCCGGCGGCAGGCTGGCTCCCCGCTCCCCCCCACCACGGGGATGGCGAGGTGCGAGAAGGGGTGCTGCGTGGGTCCTCCTGCGCCCCAGCAGCCAGCCAGGACCTCGGTGACGATTAAGTGCAAATACCTACGGAAAGCTAACATCTATGTGCTCCCACTGTCAGCGAAGAGGGTTTGGACTCACCCAGTGCCCGCAGAGGTGCTCGGCTGCCAGGCAGAGCTGCTCGCTTCCCCTGGAGAGCGATGCCTGGGTAAAGACAGGACACACAAAAGAGGAGGTGGGTGGGAGAAGGGGAAAATGGGTGACAGCAAAATCACAAGGAGTTTCACCGTACCTCTTGCAGAGTTGGGATGATGCTATGGGGTGGGAACTAGAGCTAAAATGGGAAATACAATGGTGGGGAGACAAAAAGACTAACAGAGGCGGCGAACGGGAAGGACAAAGGAAAAATGAAAGGAGGGAGGGCGGTGAACATGCATGCTCTTGACTGTCAGATTATACTGAGATTAGAAAAGCTAATTTGCTAGAATCGTATCAGATATTTTTTATTAAAAGATCATGGTTTTGCTTCATTAGAAAGTCAGAAGACCAAACCTTCCCTACTAGTTGAATCATAAAGTAACTCTTACAAAACCAGAATTCACTGGCATTTTTTTAACACTGCTGTACTCCGAGCCAGACCAAGTACCATTTTAAGGAGAACTTGTCCTCAAAGCTCCCATTCCTAGAGGGCACCCTATTGTAATGCAAATCAATAAATACCATATTCCCTTAGATCTCCGTAACACTTTTGGAGACCTCATTGATTACTGTTGTGTTTATTTACACTACTTTCATAACATCATCATCAGAGCTGTGGTACACATATCTTCAAAAAATCCAAGATTTCTAAATGAACCAACTCACAGGTGCTGTATAGGAGCATCCTCATCACTCCTCGTGTGAACACGTTCCAACCCAACCAACCAATACATCCGAAGCCCTGCTGACTACCAAAAGGCAAATGCCTTCTTTTTAGCCAACGGCAAACCATTATAATCTTACTGCCGTTTCTATGACACCAACAAGCACAGCTCCCAACCTGCCAGATCCTTCACGAGCCTAGTTCCTCACTACCAGCACCATGTCAATTGCCCACAATCTCAATATGGTCACGAAATATTCTGTTCAGTAATTAGAGAGAGTGGATCATAGTTTTGAAACCATCCCTTTCTTCACCAGCCCGCAGGCTGGGTGGATGCCTTGGTCTCTCAACTGGGCTCCCAGCTCCACCTTCCCCTCAGGTGCATATTGGACTCTATTCAGGCATGGGGGGGAGCAGCAGTTATTTAGGACACGTTCACTACTCAAACAGACATCCCCTGTCTCTGCCAGAGGGAAATGGCAACAAGCCAGAGAAGTATATCCCATTAGTGGGGTCTGGTCCACAGACCAGCATTTGGACTGCACTGAAATGATACATGAAATATCTTCTTCACTATAATTTGGAAATTTCTACACCAACACGCTCTCAAAAATTGAGATGTTATGGGTCAAATACCCCTGCTGCAATTATATGATTACCTCTGTGAGAACAAAATTTGTTCTTGCAGGTAGAAAAGTCTTCAAGTTTTCATTACTCTTTTTCTAAATTCCGATTTTCTAATTAAAAAAAAATCTAGACTTTGCCATTGCTGGTTTTATCAACTTCATTGGATCATGAAAAATTAATTCTGATTTCAAAAAGTACTGAACCCTACTGAGAGGACAGTAAAGATAAGGTATTTCCTTGATGTGTTCCTATTTATTTGCAAAGAATGTACAAAAATCAATACAGATGGAAACAAACTCACTTATTTGGTTGAAGCTGCTGCTTATTTTGTATGTGACCTAATTATTTCTTTTGGACTTGTGCTACTCATGCTTCTCTGGCTGTGTTTTGTGCTTTTTTTACTGGTTTCTCTCCATTTTTTCCTGCTGTCCTTTATCAGACACTAAGAAGTAATTGTGACACCCAGCTGCCCAGGTGTTGCGGGCCTGCACGTTGGCTTGGGACAGGGACTTGTGGCTGCATTTAGAGTGGAAGCTGTTCTAATTTCAGCTGTCTGGCTTCACACAACAGCTTAGTGACTTCTTACAACTGTCTTAAATGAAGGAAGCATCAGACAAGATAATTTTATAGTTAAGAGACTTTTCTATTGCAACTAGAAAGATGATCTTTGTCTGAGTACAATCATTGTATTTTGATTTTTTTTTAATCTGAAAAGTTATCCCAAGAAACTATATCAAGATCACTAGATGGCTGGTTGATGTCAGGCCTTTCTCTGGAATATGCCTCCTTTTCCTTGGTTTGACCAAACTAAATATAGTTTTTTAGGAGTAGGTGTCTGGGCAGGCACCTCTGGCAGCCGGTGGAGAAGGAGAGGGAGGCCTGCAGCCTGTGCAGCGGCTCTCCTACGGTTAAGCATGGGCTGTAGTGTGTTCCCCAGCCCATCAGAGAACATGGCTCGTTTCCATGAGGAGGGCCAAGGACAGAAGCTATGCTGGCATACGTGGTGCTTCTGGCTCCCAGCAGTGGCTAAAGTCCTTGTTTCTGCACCTGGCCTGGACTTAGCCAACATCGCTTCTTTGGTTTCTCCTACTTTTTGTAATTTTTCCTCATGTTTCTACACGGGGAGGAAAAAGAGCAACAATTCAAATTGTTCTGTTCTTTCTCTCATCTCTTCTATGACCAGAACTAGCAGCTCTTCTACTATGCCCAGCAAGACTGCTGTTTTCAAGTGACGCTGCAGGGAAACACCTTTCTTTCCCTGAAGAACAAAGACCAGCAGAGACTCAGACAGAGACCTGCAGTGTTCCTTGAACAGTGGCCAAGACCTTTCCTTGTTACGGATGTCAAATCTTATGCCTGTTCTGGTTATACTGGGTGCACAGGTAGCGAGGGATATCACTTCAGTAAGGGTCTCATGGGAAAGGAGCCTTGAGTTGCCTATGAATAATTTGTTTGGTCTCACAACAACTGACTGCCACTTGATCATCTGCAGAACCTGATCCTCTGCCCTGTCTCATTCTTTACCGTCATCACTCTATGGAATTCTGCAACATTACTCTGCTATAAAACCCGTGGAGAAAGGCAACAAACCTATGGGTATATTTCCATGCTCTTGCAGAGCATGCACTCAGTTAAGTAACTATAATATAAAATATCACAGACACTGAAACAATTTCATCATCACCAGAATATCTGGGTGCTTAATAGGCTGACTTGTATCCCTCTAACATTCATGCTATACAAAAATGCTGTATCTCCATATTAAAGAATGGAAAGCAAAGTAAAGAATTTATCCATATACACATTAAAGTAATGTACAAGTCTGTAAGACAGTGAGGATACGAGCCTGGTCTCCAAAGTCCAAGGCGTAGGCTGCACCTATTTTTCTTCTCCTGTGCATTTAAAAGGAGTGTAAAACTGTTATGGAATGGCAGCACTTCCCTTCCTTTTTTCTGGGGAGAAACACAAGCCTGCGGTTTGTTTATCTCAACCGTGAGCTTAACCATGAGAACTCTTCCTTGCCTGCCCACAACTGGACCATGCTCATGTCTACACTTCAGTCTGCCAAAGTATCTTACATTCATCAATTATTTTTAGACTTTTAATTTTTGCAATCAATTTATACTCATCTTATACATTTTCTCATTGTTGTTTCCTTACAAGAGGTGATTTTAAAATCTGAAATTTTAAAACAAAGTGAAGGAGGCATTTTCAAAGTAATATGCCTCATTGTTTCAAGCAGTAAAAAAACCCAGATAACATGATTGCTTGTAGGACTCTTCAAAACAATGCAGTCATTTATACTTTAATACACGTCTCTTCAGCCTACTGTTTAATAAGAAAGGTGCTATATTTGAGCTCCCATTTAGAGTCTCAATATATTAATATATTGAGTTTGGCAAGAGTTCCTGCTCTTAAGATCTACATGGCTAAAATGTCTGATTCAAGGAAGTCCGATTAGGCAGGGCACATTTTGAAAATGGAGCTTCTCTATTAGGGCGCAGCACTTAATGGCACAGCACTTTTATAGTGTGTATAATAATAAGAAAAATATAATACTGTTTATAGTGTGTATAATAATAAGAAAAATATAATACTGTTGTCAATGTTCAACAGATGATTTACAGACTTTTATGTACAGACAATATATAGAGTGTCATGTGACATTTTATGATTAAAACATTTTAGCAAACAAACCTGTGATAATTTTTTTCAGACAGAAGAGAGCAATAACGTGCATAAAAGGAAGAGTTCTTCTTGATAGCTATTCCATCATAATGATACCTAGAAAATAAAAAAAAAAAATGAACTGACAACCATGTGATTTTCAACAAGTCAGCAAATAATTCATATTCCTCCTTTGAAAGCAGATGATCGTTCTATTTAAACAAGAAAAGACCAAGTAAAACAAGGTACATTTGTTTTTTAAATTCTGTTGAAAAATTATTTTCCCCAACAGAAGATAATTGCACAAACTCTTTACAAACTCTTTTTAACAGTTTTTGCCCTGGAATGACACCTTCTTCTAAACAAAAAAACTTAAGCCAGTGCATGTGGTGCGACAGATTTGTACAGGACAGTTAGTGAAGTCAGGGACCAGAGTCTCAGCTGACGGAGGTCCCCGTATCCCCACCGAAGCTGAAGGATTTAGTGCAGTTGTTCCGCAGCCGTTCACAGTAGCTTAGGGACTGGATGGCCCATCAGTGGTCATGGCAAGCTAAAACCCCAGAAACCCACCAGGCCTTCTCTATGGTTTATCCCGACCTCGGTGACCAGCGGAGTTGCCATTCCTGCTTACTGGGGTGCTACCGGCTGGCTTTTCCCAGGCTGCGTCACTGGGAAGCCAGGGGAGCAGTGCAGTGGTTTCGGGCCACCAGCAGCCGGCAGAGGGTAAGCTGCTGATGATGGGAAGAGAAAGCATGGAGGCTGGGGGCTATCACGCACCGTCCCAAATCCTGCCAGCTGTGAGGAGAAGCCTGGGAGTGTCTGCGGTGAGGCACTCCCAAAATAAAGGATCTCGCTGGATCAAGCTGATAGCAAGTCCAGACTAGTGGAGAAAAGTTGCAGATCAAGTAAGGGCATGTCAGTCTCAAGGCCAGGACTTGACAGCTACTCAAAATGCTTGTAAAATTACGGTGTCTCAATGCCCTTAAAAATGTCCCTTTTTCCAGTCTGGATGTTCAGAGTGCGATAATAAGTTTGAACATTGTATCAATGAAAGGGTATCAAACTCTCTGTGCTCTAGAAGAAGAGAGGGAAGGGAAAAGAAAGGAATGTAGGAGGAAGATCTGAGGTGGTCTGATTTAAATGGTTTTAAACTGTTGACAACATTTCCATTGACCACCAGTACATGCTGGGTCACTCCACAGATATGTGCAAGGATGAAAACAACACAGACATTAATCATGGCTGCCACCCCCCTGCATCCCGGAGCCAGGCTTTCCTGACCTGGTGTCTCAAGAGCTCTGAGTAAGGTTGTGATGTCTGGCAGATGCCTCATGCCAGCCATGCTGTAATAGCCAGTACAAATTGGAGCACTAATTTTTTAAAAACCAGTCTGATCTGGAATTCATGCCCTACCAAAGCAGCTCCAATGTGGTTGTTTTCATGGAATTAACTCTATTTCAATGTACTTGGTGACATCATGAATCACTCTGGATCTTGTGACGTATTACAGACTTGCAACCAACAATTCAGCTGCTACATTACAGTGCTGGAGCTGAAAATTCAGCCATTTTAAAATTTTATTAAAACAGTTATAAATAACATTTTTAAACAAAGGATGCAAAACCAGTACCTGGTATTCCCTCTTGTGCCCAGCCTTCTTGTCCCCAGACCTGGGAAAACTAACCGAATAAGCTGAAAAAACAAACAGAAAATTAAAGACACTTGGCAAATTCATTCTAAAACTCAAAAACATATCTATCTATCATCTGCTACATTTTTTTCTCCTTAATCACTTCTTTTGCTTTCCATCATTTGCAGGCTAATACCTGTTCTTACATACCTCTTAAACGGTAACTCTTGAACTGAACTCAATCAGGCTTTTGCGGATCGAAAGCTAAGTAATTTAAGGGATTACCTCCCTCAGGTAGGAATTTTTTTAGACTAATCTGTTTTACCTTGCACTGAAACACAGTCAGTGCACGCACCAGGAGACCACCCACAGTCACGTTCGGTATATCAGCTAGGGAAATTCGAAGGTGCTGTGATTCTCCAGTACTCTGCCAGACCTGCAAGCCTTACTCATTCGAGTAGGACTTACTCACACAAGGGACTTCACCTACCCACTCACTCTTGCGAGGAGTACTTGCAGGATAGGGCCTGACTTATCTGTTTTAAAAGGACCTGAATCATCAAGCTGCAAAGCAACCTTTTGACCACCACGGTGGTAAACGTGAACTGAGGTCACGCAGCATCTGTCAAGGTTAGGCCCTACAGAGTAATAAGATACTGTCAGGGTAATAATCCACTTCACTATGATTATTCTGCATGAGCTGTCCTGTGAAGACAGAGACTAGCCCAGGACAGCTGGAGCTAACATTCCCAATATAGCAGGAACAGAGGACTGAGTACTCAAAGTTAGCAAGGAGTGAGGAGAGTCTCCACTTGGCAGCACGAAGCTTGGACTCTGTGCAAAGCGCACTTTGCTGGTCCAAAGGCCTGCTAAAGGACAAATTTCCCCAACTCGCATTAACATGCCCCTCCAGTTTTAATGGTGTTGGAGTGGTCCTGTTCTTTGCACGTTTCTGTGTGCACCCACCCCAGCTGCTCCCTTTCTCAAGCTGGTATTTTAGCATAATCCCATTTTCTTAAAAGGGCAGCCTATGAAACTAGGGCTTCTGTGGCATGAGACACATACTTCTTCCCACTGCCTCTTCTACAGAGACGGTGGTGTATTTGCGCAGAGGGATAGGGCAGATGAGATTAGTAGTGTCTTAAATCACCACAGTTTGATTCACACAGGGCTTGACTGCAAAAGTCCTTACAGTCCACATGCATGTAATGCAGTCAGGTTACTACAGCTTGATGAATTATTAATAGCTCAGCCCATTAGCTAGGCTGTGGTAACTGATTACATGTGCACCTTTAGTTTAAACCAGGGTTGCTGCAGTTCCTGCCCTCCTCAGCCTCTTGCTGCACAGTCCCACCTTCTGCTGCAGAAGGACAGACCATTTCAGGCCATTGGGGAGCTGCACCCCGGCTTATTCACTTGGGATGTGTTAACTTGCACCGCAATGTACTGGGTCGGTTAAGGCTGTGAGCAAACAGTTGCAAGCATCAACCTATAGCAACTATGGCTCATCAGCTAAGCTCCTCTGCGTGACCAGACTCATGCTTCATCCATGCCTGTCCCAACTTAAAAGTAATATGCATTAACTTAAACCACAAGAAGGCTTAGCTTACAGGTGGTAACTCAATCATGCTGGAGCACTTGAAAGTGTACAGACAGGATGGGATTAATCTTAGCTACGTGGCTACAAGGTAGAGACGTCTAAGCTAGTTGCTGCAGACTCTGTAGTCAATGGAGAAAAACAGGCAGTTCCGAGGCACAATTCCCCTGAGCTGCCTGAGATTACTCATGTAGAGTGAGAGGAATCGTATGTAACTACTTATTTCTCTCCATTGGCTACCGAGAGATTTTAAGGTCACTAGCTTCGTGGCAGACTCTACCCTGAGCCAGGCAAATTCTACCCATGGTCTTGGCTGACGGGTGATGATCCATTAAGCTATGGTAATAAATCACACTGGATCAGTCACTCAAATCTTAGTTTTAAGTAAGAGTGATTTAACTTACCCAGTAAAAAAATTAGATTCAACTGAATTAAGATAAATGATTCCTAAAATGAGGTTATCCGCACAAATGAAATTGATTTCAGGTACAATTTTTACTTAAATTATTTTGGTTTTGTGTTAAAACAATGCTTAGTAGCTCTTACCATGGGCACTAATAGAATAATATTAGCGGTAAAAATAGGAAATTCTGAACAAAAAGTCTTGAACAACAAATAATCACAAGGCATTCTATCTTCCTTAATTTGTTAAATAAAGTTGAATAGCTACAAGAGCTACAAGCTACATTGCAACTGGGATTTCTAAGTGGTAATTGCTCTGCGGGTTGTATCAACCTCCATGTATTGGAAGAGTGGAACAGTTTAAAGGAGATTGGGTTTTACATCTGCATTTGTTTTGCTTGGATGATTCTGTAACAACTTTTTTAGGGTGTGTTTGGAGCAAAATCTCCCCAAGCATACTTAAAAAGGAAAGTATAAAATTATGTAACAACCAAAGGGGTCTTTTAAGGACAGAAGGATCAGCTCCTCAGGACGAGTTTATTAACCTTGCGCTGTTTACCCTGGTAAAGCTTTCTAAAATATATTGGCAAAAGAAATCTTTGCTAGTGTAACATACACTAGTTCCCTGAAGAAAACAAACTCCATGACAGACGATACTCTTTTCTCTAGTATAACTCTGTCTACATGCAGGCTTACCAGAAGTATATTAGACACAAGAGAAAAGACACAAGCATAATACATTACGTATTCATTCTTCTCTGTTATTTAATCTCTTTTGATATGCAGTGTGTATATTTGATCATCAGATTTTCTCTTAAGGTATCTCTGCTTCTTATCTTATATATCCTATCTACTCTGTACCTTTCCAAAGGTGGCTGAATTTACTTGATACTTGGAATTTGGACTGCAGCTTTCCATATACAATTCATATAGTAGCCAACGGGGTACAGTGCATCCTTCACACAAATAGAAATTGTCAGCTATCCTTTAAAACAAAAACATCAATTGGTTTATGTCAGAATTAGAAGAAAGAATTGTTAGCTTGTGATTTTAATAGCTCATCAGGTTTACAGTGAACTCTGTAATAGTTACTCTGATTTTATAGAAGTGTAGAATCAAAGAGAGCGCTACTCCTTTTATGTTAATCTGTATTCTGGGAAAAAAATTATACATTTTCATATATATATATTCTATGTTTGTTTTTAACTTTTAAAGTTCTACTTTCATTGTTTCCAAAGTGTAAGAGAGGTCATGTGAGACTCTGCTAAGAAATTAACCAAATCTCATCATTTTTAATAAAAAACCACAACTTAGTAATATCATTATAACATTAACACCAATACAGAAAGTATTAGCATCTCTCATATGGTAACTGTTGTTATATCAAAGGATGTAACTTTGATCTCCTAATTAGAAAGGTCTCCACTATACTAAAGATAATAATATGAGTATTTTTCCATCTAAAATGTGCAATATGGTGTTTTGGGACAGAGAGTGCACAAACTAAGAAGGACTAAATTCTGTTCTCATACAATCTCACTGATTTTAGCACAAGTTTAATAAAAGAACAGTATTTTAATTTACAGTTACTATGTAACAGAACTGCCAGGACTGAAACTGATTTAGGTGTTTAAATACTCATCCTTTGGCCAAATCCCTTACTCATCCTACTTATCAGAATGGCCATAGTCAGGTAAATGCAACTACTGGTGTGAATAAGGTGAGGAAGATGTAAACTTAGTTACTTATTAGCCTGAGGTGTTACCTTCACCAGAAAAAAGAGACCTTTAATTATGAGATAATGCCAATGGTTTCGATGTCAGAAGATAATAGCCTCCTGCAGTACAAATACAGGAGCAAAGCTGGAGCAAAGAAGCAGATTAATTTTCAAAGCATGACACACTGATCATATGACTGTTTTCTGACTCTGCTTCCGTTATACCAAATGATTTATGCATATTTAATTAATTTATCAGCTGAATGCTAGTGCAGCACAGTGCCAGTTACTCACTGTGTCTTTACTGATAGTCGAGTTGGTTGGGAAAGCAGACTTTTTGTAATCACCAGGTGAGATAAGCCAGTTGGATTTTAAATCAGCATTGTTTCTTTCGTTAGTAGCCTGATTTCAGGCAACCCAGTGTTTATCTTTCTGTATTAGCTGTATTGGCAGTAGATAGAGGATAAGGTCTGCAGCAAACTGGCTTGCTAGAACAGACTGAGCGAGAAGATGATCGCTGTGCAGCCTGACGATGTCTGCCTCGCCTTTTATTCATCCCTCCTCCCCATTCTCCAGGGAAGAAGGCTGACTGCCTCCCCCAGGTTTCCCTCTCCCTAGCAAAAGGCCCCGAAAAGCCTCGCTTTTACCTCCTCGGAGCCCATCTTCTCACCTGCCAACCCAAGAGGCTGGCGCTGCTGAGCGCTGGGGCTGAGCTGGGCTGGGCTCCCTGCCAGCTCCTCACCACCACCAGCCCCACCACCCAACGGCAAAGGTTTCACAGCTAGGCATGAGCAGGAACCTGCACCAAAGATAGGGGATCTGCTGCGCTGCTGGGGTATTTCCTGTCATGGGGCTGAAAGATAAATGAAATCTATTCTAGATAAGAGTCCTGACTGAGCTCTGCCTCCCAGCAGGCAGAAATGCTTGTTTCTTCTAGAGCAACCATCTCAAAACCCTTCGTAATTGAGCAGTCCCAGAGGAGATTAAACCTAAGTCCAAATTCATCCTTAATATAACACCACAAGAGTCATTGGAAGTGCAGCAGAAATTAATTCATGCTTCAGTAGCTGGTTTCTGCCAATAGTTTTGCCTCAGCGTTTAACCATTTAGTGACAAAATATTTGGGAATTTCATTTTGTGAATTTATCGTCTATTAAACTGCCAGCCTTTTTCAAATAACAAGTCAAACACACCCTTAGTGCTGACACATAATACAAAAACACTGTCTACCAGGAAAAAAAATCCACACAGAAGAGCACAGTGCTCATCTTCTTGCCTTTTAGCCCCGAGGTTCTCAAAACCTGAGTGTTTATGGCATGCATCAAAACAAAACTGTTAATAAAGACAACAAAATCAAAAGGCAAGTGTGGTAAGGGAGGAAGATGGAGGTTAAAGGAAAAGCACATGGGGAAAGACCTCCTCCATTTATCTACTACTTTCTATCCACAGTTTCTGTGGGGTTTGTTATCTGATCGGTTCTAGGACCTCACATATACTCCAGGTGTTCGGGGTTTGCCACCTGTTGTATGTGAACCCTTGGCAGCCAGGCCATTATCCAGGTTTGCAAGTCTGCTGTTAAACCATTTCTGGACCAAAATCTGCTTTGCTATTGTCAATGCACCAATTGTAAAATGAAGCTGAATATTTAAAAAATTTCAGAACATGAAAAGGTGATTCAGAAGGTTGTTGTGGTGAAAAAAATCATCAGTACATCCTTTCAAGGGTTGTTTATGATTCAGTTTTATGCAGTGTTGCAAACTCGTTGGATGACCTTGGATGAATCTCCTCCTTCAGTCCTTTTAAAATGGGGGTAGTGGTATCTATATTGCAGCAAAAGCACAGACTAACTCCCGCTGCTCAGGTATTACTGAGAGGGGGAATAAAAAGATTTAAGATTACTTGCTGTCAAGTTAAAAGTTTGCTTGTATGTGTTGTTACTGTTTCACACAAAGCTTCAATGCTGTTTACTAGCTGGACTCATCTGTGCTTGGGGAAAGAAGTAAAGTAACCCTGGTTTCTCTTTGGCTGTCACGCAGCAAATGACGCTGCTCTCAAAGCACAAGAAAATGATGGTGACAACCTTACTCCACCACGGAAAGTATCTCACTGAGGAGTTCAACCATTACCTTCACCTCAAGGAAACATAACTTCGGAGAACGTCAACCACTCAGCATCACTCTGAATGCCAGCATGCCGCCGGCTGCGCAGCCTCGCAGCCACCCGTGGTGCACTGTAAAAGCACGCCAGCCACGAGTGGTCCAGTCAGGGGTGGCCCTCGCCATCTGCACTTCAGCATCACGCCAAGTGGATGGCAGCCCAGGGGCCAGATCCCAGTGAGTGGGTAGGCTGAGGCAGAACCCCCTTTCCCCCAGGTCAAACCACCTCCACGCCAGCAAGGCTTGTGGCGGGAGACGGACTTTCAGGGAAATTTCCCTGCTTTCACGGCGTCGTTTATGCACCGCCACGATGACGGGGCCGTGAGGGCAAACCAGGCTTTCCTCCTACGAAACTGCGGTAAGTGTTAAAAGTCAGATTCCTGCCCTGCCTGTAGCAAGCCCACCGGGCGGGTCCTGAGAGCCCCCCCGGCAAGAGGGGCGAGAGCAGACCAGCCGCGCCACCTTCCCCACCCCCCCCCCACCCCTGCGCTCCCCCCTCCATCCTCAGCCGAGGCCTCCCCCGCCGCCCCGCCGGCTCCGTCCCCGGCCGCGGGGAAGCGGGCAGCAACGCACCAGCGGATGATGGAGAGGTGCAGGAGGGAGGTGGGGCTGCCCTCGGCCATCCCGGGCGGTGCCGGGCCGTGCCGTGCCGTTGGGTACCGGCCGGCGGGGCGGCCGGTGGCCGCGCGCCGCCGCCGCTGCCGAAGCCCGTTCCCGGTCGCGGGGCGGCGGCCGCATCCAGCCCGGCCGCCGGTCGCCGCACAGCCCTGCCGGGGGGCCGAGGAGCTTCCCCCGCCTTACGGGCACGGCCTCGCCGCTTCTCGCTGCAGCCCTGGGGGGGGGTGGGGGGTGTGTGTGTCTCGGCGGCGTGGATCCTGCGCCCGCTCACGCGTGGGCGCAAACCTGAGGGCCGGGGGTGGCTCAGGGCGACCTGCGGCTCGGGTGCAAACGCCAGCCGCGATGCAGCCTTTTCCTGGCACCGAGTCCTCTGTGGCCAAATACGAATTTTATAGGAACTGCAGGTGAGAAAATGAATTGTAGGTAAATCAGGAGGTACAAAGGCGCCGGAAAGAGGCGTCAATGAGCAATTGTGCGGCAGTACGTCTGAATAGCATCAAGTGCTGTCTTAATAGGTTTTGCACGCCTTTAAAACATTATTTTCAGAGTTTTCTACAAGAATGCTGTAAACTCCTGTAATTGTTTAATTTCTCTTTGATATAGATAGATGAAAGGGCCGTCTGCTCCACTGAAACCCTGTAAGCACTTTTCCATTGCAAGTATCCATTATGCAAAATGAGCTTTAGTGCCATGTGACTGGCGAAAATAAATTATGTATGGCTGGAGCCTCTAAAAGCTTCCTAGTGGATGGCATTGGGTTACATCAGAGCTCAGCTTCTCAGAAACTCCCATGGCTTCCTCATGTTAATTAGCTGCTGAATGCCCACGTATGACACAGACTGGCTTGCCTGCTTTGTTATGATGAGATGACCAAAGCCAACATGTCGGTAGACAGCAATATTAAAGGTGGGGGAGACGGGACCAGGAAAGGGGAATTTATGGTGGAAGGTTGCTGGTTTTCTAGTCCCTCAATGTAGCTTGCTTTTGAGGAGCAGTGCACAGAGATGTCATGTATAATACATGTTGCTCTTAATCTGTAAAGCCTCGTGCTGTGTTGAGAACCCCATGGGAAGATGCTATTCACTCACAGGCCCCTGAACCAAAGCCTTGAAAACGATGTCTGCCCAAAACACAGGTTAGTATGCACATTGTAACCAGTACAATCTGTCATCAATAATGGTACTTAATAACCTATTGTGGAAGCTTCCCTCAGTAGTTACAGTTCTTGGTCTTGATTTTGTACTGCCACAGTCTACTGACCTTCTCTGTGGGACACTCAGCTTACACAGCAAATACTCCTGCAAATACTGTAGAGTGAAAGCTTTCTCAGGTTACTTTAAACTAGCTGTCGTAAGAACCAGCAGCAGTAATATTGCAGCAACCGTAAGACTTACGTGGTTTTGCCATGTAAGTACTCATAGAGCTTCTGAGGTGGGTTTTGCAGTAAATGCTGCCTGGCACACTCACTGCTGATGCAGGTGTGCCTGTCCACACTGCAGTCATAGCAGTGCCTTCCACTCTATGTACCTGAGGAAGAGGAAGCCTCATGTCCAGTTTCCAACAACTGGCTTGCTTACATGTTTGCATGTGCTTCTGAGTCCTGGTCATAGTTCTCAAGGTTCATGACCAACAACTGACTTTTTGGGACTATCTGACACTCCACAAAGTTCGTGAAGCTCCCTAGGCCCAAAGATGCCTTAGCAGGAAAAAAACATTTACAACTTATCTAAAACTGAAAAACGATAAATGGACTGTTTCTGTGGTGACAGACTGAAGCAAGGGGAGTCACACAGATCAGAAAGTCCCTGGACAACACCTAATACTCAGGAAAGTTTTGATAAGAGGAAGCAAATGCTGCACAAAGAAACTGTCCAGTTACTGTCCATGGCTTGAGAGATATAAAGGAGGTCACAGAATTTCTCTTGTCCAATTTCCAGTTCACAATAACGAGAGAGATGGATCTGTGTGCTGTTCAAATCTTGACAATACTGTTATTTGATTAGGGTTTTTCCAGTTTTTCAGAAAATGTCTCTTTAACCTTTCAAATAAATCTAATACTTCTGGGGGGGTGGGAGGGAAGGGGGATTCTGATTTTAAATGCCAGGCTGCTAGTAGAATTTGACTGAAAACCTGAAATCTGCTTCTTCAGTTTAATCCAGTCAGATAGATAGGACTGGGTGGATGTACACTAGGTCAAGCTGTAGTAAGTCTTTATTCTTGCCTAAGCCGAAAGTTGCAAAGCTCTTTATTGCTGTCATGGACATCCTCCTTGCGTAAAATGAAAGAGTATTTAATGAACATGTACTTTGACTGAACAAAATTTTGACCTAAAATTAGGAGTATGGTTGAACTGATTAAAAGGTGTGCTAAAGAAGCTCCTTTCCTCTGACTTTCAGCCATAACTAGGACAAATTTAAATCAAACTTTGAGGTAACAAATATCTCCAAAATGTTGCAATGAGTGTCTTTAGCACAAAATTGCCTCTTCAGATTACTGTCTCCCCTCACCCACCACCCACCACCCCCATATTCAAGAGAAGATTTGGATACCTTGTGAGATTTGGATACCTTGTGAGGTAAACAGACCACGTAAGAGCTCTTGCTGGTGACAGCTGTCTTGTAAAGGAACAGTAAAGTGCTAACATCTCTCAAATACTTAAAATATTTAAAATAAGTGCTCTATAAGATTTTTAAGCACTTAAGCTAAAGTATGTATAAAACAGTCATGAAAGCAAGTGAATCCACTACTGCTTCCACCACTACCAGCAGCAATGAAAATATGTGACTGTAATAAATTGTATGTTCCCCTAGAGCTGAAAAGGCCTCTATGGTATTGCTTTCATTCATTCTCCTGTAGAAAGAAATGGGTAAAAGAGGTTGAAAAGTGAAAACAAAAAACCAAATCCCTCCCTGCCACCCACCAAACCAAGGCCCTGCAGCGACATACTATCAAATTTTCAATATGAAAAGCTAAAAGAATTTGATCAGTGTTGGAGTAAGAGTTCCTCATGGACAAAGGTAAACATCCTGCTTTGAGAAATCAATCAGTACATTTTGTTGGGTTTGGGTTTTTTTTTATCTCTACTACTTGACCTACCAGGTACGAAACGACATCTGTGCAAAAGTTTACTGATTTTTCCTTGCTTTGAGATCTGAGTGATGCCAATGATCAGGCATTATCTCGATCTGATCAGTTTACTGTGAACAGAGATCGTCAGAGTCATAGCTACCTTTGAAACTTCAACTTAAAATAAATCACTTGACAGAATTCAGAAAATACAAAAGATTATATCTAGTTGTGTCATGACATTTGGAGCAGCAGCAAAACCAAAACAGGATTGCAACCACCTTCTCCTTGAAAATAATGCTTTGACATTATAGAAAACTCTGTGTCCTTCACAAGCCACACACTTCAACGTGAATGCACATGAAGAAGAGGAAGGCTCCTTTCCTAAGTGCCTATGGCAAGTGAACTCTTTTGTGCATGAAAACCCAGTTCAGCAAAGCATGTCAGCATGTGTGTAAGACCGCTTCATTTCAGCAAAGCGTATAAGAATGTGCTTAACTTTAAGTATGTACTTAGCTGAATCGTTTTGCTGAGTGGGGATTGATGGCTGAATTAAGGCATTAAACATTAATGACAGAGCTGGGAACACAAAATAGTATGCAAATTGGGATGTGTCGGGACTAGAATGAACTGATTCAAACAATGCAATCATTGCATGACTAAGATATCTTGAAAGATGTGAAGCCATTTGAAAGGCTTAGGGTCTGGTGACTTGAGATGGGGGACAATCACTGACAATTGCACCAGTCCTTACACCATCTGAAATCACCTGTTTTTGGAGTGTCTGGTGGGGAGACTGGGTGGAAATCTCTTCCATACAGTAACTGAAACACTTAAGTCTCTGTTGGTAAAACATTAATCCTAGATGTTGCCCAGGGCAGCATTGGCTACCGATCTCCTTTCGACTAGGATGAAGAATGAGGGTACCATGAGAGCATTTCCAGGTGTCTCCATGTTGTTTGACTGCTTGTGGTCCTGCCCTGAGTGGTAGCAGGGCCTCTCTGAGCAGCTTTGTCCCTCTCGTCCTGAGGGACCCTGGTGTGAACACTTCCCACAGGGCTCTGCCGGTCGCCCTTTGTGCTCCCTGTATATGCAGTGCCTCGAGGAGGGTGACTGTGGAGCTGAGGACTGTGGTTTCCACCATGTGCTGATGACACCTGCTCTTTATGGTCCTCCCTCTTTAGACCTGCTCAGGGCAGCCAAACAATTTATACGGTGACTCATGGAGATGGAGATATGGATAAAAGCCTATCTGTCCAGAAGTGGCTGAGGTAATGCTTGCAGGAAAAAGCAACTGCTTCATTTCTGCTTGGCAGAAGATGCTGTGTTTGCTTCTCCAAGTCTAAGCAGTATTTTACTGTGCTTCCCCCATTCATTCTTTTTGTGCTTTTTGTTGTGTTTTCTACATCCTGGATGTATACTGGAGTTAACTTTCTGTTTAATAGGACAATCTATTATTAACGGCTGTACTATAAACTCTGAAATAGTGATGCTGGTTTTGCATGTTACAGTAATTTCAACAGAAACAAAATATTTTTTTATTTACAATAAAAGCACTGGTGAGTCATACAGAAAAGCTTGATGTATCTCAGAGGCTGGCGGATCAAACAGCAGCTCTGACATTAGCTCCTGCGCCTGATTTGCAGACCAGATGCAAACGACCCTTGACTGTATTTGTGCATCAGGAATGCTTACACAGTGAATCAATTAGTTTTGAAGGAAGGAATGGCACTAAGGGCAGCTTTGAAATATGCTCAAGGTAAAGTCCAGCTACAAAAGTTTTGAAGAGAGAGAAAACTTCTCCCTCCTCCACCAGAATAAATACAGACTTTACTGTGAAAAGTAGAGATGCTTTCTTTTTTTTTTTTTTTTTTTTTTTTATTAAAAATGACAGGTAAAAGTGTTTCACTTAAATAGGTAGATTAAGCAATACTTTTCTGGAAAGTGTTTGTTGAAAGCTTCAGCATGATAAGTTTGACATAATTAAATGACGATGCAGTTAACAGTTTATCTCCTCTGAGAATGACTTTTGTTATAACAAATAAAAATCCTGTCTTAATAGTTCTTTGAAGGTAAAGCATGTATTACACGAGTGATGTAGTTTTATCTTCTCACCTTTTGAATATCTTAGACCAAAGTGGCAGATCAAAGAAATATTGTGTGCATGTAGTGTCAGAGGTGACATGATTAAAACTGTATACAGTTGTATAACTGTTCTCCAAATTTCGTATTTGCAAGCCCTATATTCCTATTATTCTTTTACAAAGCTTGTTTTATCCTTCAGACTAGAAAATGTAGCAGGAGATAGCATGATTTATGCCTTGCTTATAGTTACATAAATGATATTCTCATTTAATACTTGAATCTGAGACTACCAATAAATTCGAGAGAGAGAGAAAACACCCTAACAGACTTAATAAGCATTACCACATAACCACTGTAGGAATAACGAAACCTGAAAGTCCCAGGACCCATCTGAGTTGTTCAGATCCACCAGGACCCCGCTCTGAGCAGGGAGGTGGAGTAGACAACCTCCAGACATCCCTGGCAACCTAATTTATTTCATGATTGCTGCACGGTCTCTTTCTTAATTGCATCTGAAGCATTTGTGATCTGTCTATGTTTGGCTTTTGTTCAAATAAGTAGAACATTCATTTACATTGCTAGCAGTAGCATTGCTGTAGCTGCAGCAGTGTAAAGATATAGCCAAGACAAATTTTATAAAGAGAAATAGTATCTTTTTCTTAGGCCACTTGATGTAGCTAGAATATAGATATTGTGGGCCCAAACAGATAGTGTTGGATCTGAAGCAAGCAGCAAACACGAAGCTGAATAAAGGTTGGGAACAATTGCTCTGGTAGAATGAGAGTGTGTTTCTTTTTCCCAATTTAGCAAATTAGATTAGACTGATATGGTTTAGGATGAGAAGATGTCTTCTACATTAATTTATACTCTCTGTTTCCATCAGAATAAATTACAAAATCAACCTTTGTGAAACATTTGATATGAAATCTCCCTTTGAGCAGCTTTATCTGTGTTTATACTCTGACCCCATAGCTTTGCATTGACATGAAGGGGCCCTGGGGGGGTTGGAGTATGAGCAGCCATGGTGGGTCGCTGGACCGGTCGACGTCCTTGATTTAGGGTCCTGATTTGTGATTCTGATCTTGAACTACACTCATCACACTGACACTTACAAATACATTCCTTACTGCTAAGTGTTCCTCAGATGGCTTACATAAAACATTTCCACCACCGCAAACTTCTTATTTCAACTGTGTGCTGTTTGTAACATGGGACTGGCCCTCTGGTTGGTACTGTTGGAGTTTTGCACGAGCAAGGACTAGAGTTGAGTGAGTACATACCCTAAATATTCATTTGCATTCAAAAGAGAACTTCTATTTAACTGTGGTTGTAATCCTTTCATACTTATTTTCTATGAATATGTGATCATGCGAGCTTTACTAGCATAATATTTGTCTGTGAGAATTCCCATGTGACTTACTCATGGGAAGCAAACATTTAATTCAAATGTGGGGTCACCAAAAGGCAGTTCAGAATTTTCTATTGACTTTGTTTTGATTACTTATTCGAATTAAATTTTACAATCCTTGCGGATAAAGCAAAGCAAAACTTGGCAATATTACAGTCAGTGGGACGATTAACATTCATACTCGTTAATTTTAAAAATGGTATCACTATAGATCAAAAGATGTATGGGGCATAAATTAACACTACTTGATTTATTGCAGAAAATATATTCCCAGCTGAAAATGTCAATCTGGATTACAAAATTCATAAATGAGATATTGTGCTGGTTTTGGCTGGGATAGAGTTATTTTTCTTCATAGTAGCTGGTATGGGGCTGTGTTTTGGATTTGTGCTGAAAACAGTGTTGATAATACAGGGATGTTTTAGTTACTGCTGAGCAGTGCTTACACAGAGTCAAGGCCTTTTCTGCTTCTCACACCGCCCCACCAGCGAGTAGGCTGGGGGTGCACAAGAAGCTGGGAGGGGACACAGCTGGGACAGCTGACCCCAACTGACCAAAGGGATATTCCATACCTTATGACATCATGCTCAGCATATACAGCTGGGGGAAGAAGGAGGTGGGGGGGACGTTCAGAGTGATGCCATTTGTCTTCCCAAGTCACCATTACATGTGATGGAGCCCTGCTTTCCTGGAGATGGCTGAACACCTGCCTGCCCATGGGAAGTGGTGAATGAATTCCTTGTTTTGCTTTGCTTGCATGTGTGGCTTTTGCTTTACCTGTTAAACTGTCTTTATCTCAACCCATGAGTTTTCTCACTTTTACTCTTCCGATTCTCTCCCCGATCCAGCCGTGGAGGGAGTGAGCGAGCGGCTGCGTGGTGCTTAGTTGCCAGCTGGGGTTAAACCACGACAGAGATGATCTGCAGACCTGCAATTATTCACTGAAGTAATTCATTCACAATCTTACAACAAGCACATTTCAGACATGAACGACAGATCTACAAGTGATTCAAGGGTAAAATTTGCCAAAGAAAATCCTCCGGTAAGGTCAGCGCATGTGAGTTAGAGACGGAGGATGCGGTTGCTTAGTTACTAAGCAGGAGTCCAGCTGGAGAGCACAGTGCCTCTGCACTTCAGAGTATGGAGATGGGTTTTGCCCTTTACTTTTGAATGACATTACTGCTGAACGTGAAAAAACTAAAACGTGGAACCAAGCAACTTTAACGAACAGCCCCTCTGCTCTGGCAGCCTCATTGCAACTGCAGCCAGTGGTAGTGTGACCATCCTTCCATCACGGAAGATAGAACCATGGGAAAAATAATAGACAAAACTTCATTTTAAGAGGCATTCTAGAGAATGTACCTCATATATTTTTCTCTCAAATGCACTCCTACTGCCCTCAGACAGACAATTCTCAGTGCTTTGTTATCTGTTTTAATATTTTCAATATATCCCTGGATTATTTTAACAAAATTTTTATAACTTATTTTAAAATAAAAAAATTATAAAATCATTAACCTGTAGTAGTTGAAATTAATTTTCCTTTGAAGCTCAGTCTTGACAGAAACAGTATTTAGTAAGTTTCTGCAGTTTACCAAAATGTGTTTATAAAAGAAAATATACTTTTTACTGCTGCTTTTGAGTTCAGACCAGGCTTAGTAACTTCCAGAAGATGTGAAAATGGGAAAAAGCTAGGATGTGAGGATGGGATGTCAGACTAATCTCAATAAAATCTTTCTGGGATTGTGAGATGGCTCTTCCGAATTTCTCAGTCTACAGTATTTGTCATGCAAGCAACAGAAGTTCAGCCTTGCAGCATGTTTCAAACCTGCAGTAATGCTTACTCTTTCCCCAAAAGGCAGCCTTTTTCTTTTGAGAAAATAACTGAATCGTGTTTGCTGAACTGAAAATGTGGAGATAAATATTTAAGAGCAAACGCATACCACTGATTTTTTTCTGTTTTGCCAAAATGAGTTTTTACACAACTACACTTTATGACCAAATACTTTCTCTTGTTACTTGTCGTAATTTACCTTTTCATGATAAAGAAGTGTTGTAGACTTCAATCCATACAAAATAATTTGGTTCTGAATCAAAAACTTTTACGTTTCCAAACTTTTAGAACTGATTATAACAAACTTTTAGGATACAGTGCAAGACAAGTCATGCCTCTTCATCATCCTCATATTTGTCAACTTTAACAAGTTTGAAATTGCAAATGGGGAATCCTAACCGGCTGTACAAAAGAAACTTCTTTTTCCAAACGTGCTGTATAAAAAAGAAAACCTAGTCAACACTTAAAGATTTTTTCACTTTTAAGGTACAGAGGCCAGTGTCTTGTGGATACATGCCTCACAATTTCAGTGCATTCAAATATGATAAAAGAAAATCGCTCTTGTAATTCTGAAATGTTTTTGACAGATGAGGAAAATCAATTGAAAAACCTCAGCTATACAACTTTCAAGATGAAATGATAATTTGTCTGTGAAGTTCTTTTTTACGTTACGCATCAAGTTGGGTAATTACTCATCCATTAGAGTTTCCTATTATTGGATAGCATAGCCTCCAAATTAAAATTCATATACTATGCTACATTTTAAAGTGTTCAACTTTAGTATATCTTTTAAATTTTCAAATATTTATAATGTATATTCACTGCTGTCTTGAAAATAATCAAGAAGACAATGGATTATTCCCCTTTCAGCTGTGCAACAATAAGTTAGAATCAGAAATATTTTCCATCATTTGAAGCCTTAGGGGCCACAGAGAAAAATATTTTTAAATCAAATCTTTACTTGTTTTCTTAATTGAAAGAGATGCTAACATATTGTTGGGAATGCACAAAGCTTTTGTTTTGGAAGATATACAATTTTAACTATGAGCGACTCTTGGAAAACAGCATGATTTAATTTGCCATCACAGTCAAGTGATCTATATGAATGACTTCAGATAATCTTATGGCATACTTTTTTATGCTTCTGCAGCTGTCATTTTGTCTTTTTCTAATTTTCATTTTTCTTAGCTACAAAACAGATTTCAAACTCTTTGTAGAAGTTACCCTGGCAATATTTTATCGTCACTCACACCATTTATATGCATTAGTGTATTTAAGGATTCAAGTAGTTAAGAAACTTCTGCATAAACTGCAGTAAGTATTGTATTGATCTATGCACAGTCATTTCTTAACAAATCCTAGAAGGTACAGAACATCTTCTTTTTAGAGGTTGCATCTTAATGGCAGGTGACCATCACAGTTATGGCCACAGTCTGTGTAGAAATGTAGCTTGACCAAGTAAAAATACATAAATAATACGCAGAGCCAACCTTACTGGGGTATTACTTGCCTATGCAACACCCATTTCATCCCTAAAACTCAGATGCTGTTTTCCATACAGCTAATATTTACCCATGTGAAATGTATGGGAAGGACCTCCAGCCATAATCTGACTCCCTACTGGCATGAGACCTGGAGGGATGCATCAGCATCCCCTTGTTTTCATCCCCACGGTGTGGGGAGGGAGAGTAGGCAGAGATCGGCCAGGAGCAGTGCACTCCAGCAGCTGAACGATTCAGGGACCACGAAGTCCCTTGCAGGTGAGCCTCAGCTGCTCCAGAGGGGTGAATATTCACAAATCTTTCTTCTCTGACCTTTGGCTCACTCTCATGGGTTCTTTAACTTTAATTTTAATGGGAGGCCACAGTGAAGGGGGATATCCACCCCACTTTTTCTGAAGGAATCTTCCATCTCTGAAACCCTCAACCACTCCTTGCCATTCAAATGACTTTTTTCCCCTCTCTTTCCCATTCCATCGTGGGGCTTCCTTCAGCTGCCCTCCTTCATTAACAGTTCCTAGCACACAAGCAATATAATACAACAAAACCATGTCAAGATGAAGCCTCCTTTCCCACAGGTTGCTGAAGCCTGGCTGGGAATTACCAAGAACCTCCAGTAAGGGTTCTCCTGAGCAACTCTTATAAATGGTGGGCTACCCTGCTCAGTCGAGACACTGAAACATCGTAATAAAACACACCGGAAGCCATTGGCAAAGTTTTGTAGTGTTATTCCTTGTACATCATCTCCTTAGCTGGGTTAAAACTGTACAAGCGATGGCCAGAGTAATGTCATATTTTAACAGGCAAAAAACAAAGCCACATCTACAGCTCTTACTTCAGGTGAGCAATTTAGCAGTCTTACAACTACATAAAAAGAAAAGTATTTTTTTTAATGCTGTGATTAATTATTATTGAAACGCTAACTTTCTTTGGGCTGAATTCTACTTTGAAAATGAGATTTAATCAAGAGTTACTGTGCTTAGTGTTGCTCTGCACAGGTTTGATTGATTGATTCAGTTTTCTTCCTGCTCATGCAAAAATGAATGCAATAAGACACGACTCTTAAATTAAAGAGTGCATTATCACCTTCAGGGAGAAATCAAAGGAATTAGGAAGAACCTCAAATAAGGGATGGATGAACACATTAATGACAGAGGGGTTAGTATTCACTGTCTGCTAGTTTGAATGAAAGGAAGATCATTTGAGCATGTGCATGACAAGGCTTTTTCAGTCTCCTGAAGCCCAATTTGTTAACTATTAGTGCATGCTAAAAGCCCTTAGCCCTTTGATAAAAGGTTGGGAAATAAGATGTGCATGGTTAAATCTAAAGTAATTCTTCATTATTAGAAATATTATTAAATGTGGTATTTTGCCCTGTCTGTTTTTGTTGGGTAGGTAGCCACTCATGTTCTGCCAGTTAATCCTGTTCTTTTGTGTATTTTAATTATAAAACACCTAATAATGTGGATGACTGCTTCTAATAAATTAAAAATATCTGGATAAATAGAGAGGTGGTGTTGTCTATTAGGCACAATATCCAGGTTTGGTTAAAAACAGGAAAGTCTGCTTGAGCTCTTAAAGTAGAAAGACTTTTCTGCAGCTTAACACAGATGTAAAAGACTTGCTCTCAAGTCTAGCAGAGATGCCTGAAGCATAAGGACCTGGGAAGTTTTGCTCAGGGGCAGAAATAATCAGCGCACACAACATCAGATTTTGTCTGTTCAGCCCTCCTCATAAATACTGTTGCTAATTCTACATGTGACAGTGAAAAGCATTTTGCAGGCTTGTGAGATTTCTACATTTTCAGCTCAGTGTGGTTTAACCACAAGCTTTGTAGCTCAGAGAAAAACAACCTATTTGTGCATCTCCCCAAAAGCAATGGTTCATATGCCTCTGAAGCAGAGAGGATAAAATGCCTATGCTGTGGCCAGTTTCAATGCTTGCCTCATTGGTGGTGCTGCTAGTCATCCTGCAAAGCCAATGTAGCTTTTAATCTCAGCCGCTTACACTAACTTCTGATAGTCTGAAACAACTGGGACTTGCCATATTTTTTTAATCAGGCCCTTATAGTTGTCCTTTTATTAGTACACAGAACTCGGCAACTCTTAGAGACTGGCTTTAACCAGCGTTTCGGGGTGAGGTCTCAGCAAAATTTGGATTGTTTCATGTATGAGCCCATATGGAAGGAAGCTGAGCTCTTTGGAAAGCCTCATCATTGTTATCTAAGCGCGACTTTATCATTCTACACCAGCATACATTTTCTGGGGACCTTACCATGGGTGAAAGTACTGAGCTGAGGAGAAAAAAGAATCAGGAGAAAATGTACTACAGTAACCCCTTATTAATGAATGAATGCATACTCATGCATACTTCAGCTATTTGCTTTGATATCCAAATACAATAGAGCTATAGACTAGGCTCAGAATTTGACCTTCAGTATCTTACTGCCAGGGCATTTATTGGTCAACCGGTTTCTTTAGTCTTAGGTTGTTTTCCTAATCCGTGCTAAGTGGTGAAGAAGCCTGGTAACCCCTGCTGTGCCGGAGGTGATTGTCCCCATCCAGTGACGATGGTATAAGACTGGCAAACTTGAGCCTGACATGCAACGACATTTCCTGCCAATCCTTCATCAACAGAATCTGAGCTTTACTAAACAGCTTTAGTGACGTGATAATGTTTACTTCTGTCTGTCAAGGCTTCCTTTTCAATGGAGGTACAGGAGGGATCTGAATAAAATCTAGTCCCTCTTGATCATGAAATATTATATTATGTTGCGAAGCACAGGTTGTACAGCTGAGAGCATAACAATTTGTGGACAGAACAACCCTTAGAAAAGCCATTTCTGCTGCTCTTCTGCATGTCCCTATCTACCTTTAATATCACTGTTTATCTTTTATATTATGAAATATATCTTTCTGCATGGTGGTCATAGTTCAAAGATTATTTGAAGGGAATGACACTTGACTGCCATTTTACTTGCTCAAGCCTTTGGAATTCTTGAAATGCAAAGATTTATGTTTTTTTGGCTCTGTTTGTCCCTCACATATATATATATATCAAATTGGCTGATTAAAGTAACTAGTACAGAGGAATCCCCATCCTAAGAACAGTACCTTCAGCTACACTTGTGGCTTCAGTCAATATTTGTCTTTTGAGACCATGGAGGAAAAATACACAATACAACCACAAAATCAAGGAGCAGGAAGTGTTTTTTTCCTTTGATGAAAAATTATGCTGACCTTTATTCCTTTGCTACATATTGCAAGCCCATCCACCTATAGAACACGACACTACAGCTTTGAGTAGGGGAAATGAATTCAGCAAACATGAGGCCCTGATGACTCTGTGACCAATTCTCAGAACTTCCCCTTCCCCTTTAATAGTAGGGATAATATGAGGATGTATTTTGGGAGTCTCCATAGGACTGGGCCATGTATCCAGGGTTTTAGAAAGAGAAAAGAGCACTTCCCTTTTAGGTAACAATCTAAAACTGTTTTAACATCCCTGAGTGGGTTCTCCTTCCTGTGGTAAACAATTTTCAGATTGTAAGCAAGCCGTTACCTTTGCTTGTGCCTTTTGGTCACAGCTGCATCGACATATGCAGGAGCACATGTAAAAAAAGCTTTGTGACCACACTTTAACATTACAAGTATCTGAATATGGATCAGAATATCTGGAATCTAAATCAGAAAGATTGCTACCCCTTGTGAGCAAAGGCAGTTAACAACATGCTCTTACCTGCTTTTAATCCATGGAGAGGCTGCTGGATACTGGAGGTCTGCTGACTTCTGACTGCCTGAGCCCCGCTTGGAACAACACTGACTGCTGCTAAGGCTAGCTTTCCACGTGGATAGGGCTGCTGTGCATTTACTTACAGCAGATGAGGGATGAGAGGACCTACCTGGCTTACCAAAATAATTGTTCAACCTTCAAGCATTCTCATATCAAGCTCACAAGAGACAATGTGATAACCACGAATGCTTATGAACAACAAAATCTAGGCTCTTGTAAACAGCAAAGCATAGGCTGCATGGGCACCCGCTGTGCTCTCTAGCGTGTTTTATTGAGAAAGCACTTTGGTAGTTATGGGCTTTCCAGCCAGGCACTGAACATCATGACAACCGTACCATGAGTGACGTGCTTTCTCTCCTGTCCCTTCCCCAAGGTGAAAGTTACACCTGCAGTGCACTACTTTGTTTTGGCAGAAGTTTTGTTTTAAATGCTGCTATTTGTGTACAGTAGAAAAAGTGAAGCTTAAAGCAGAGGTCTTGCACTTGGCACAAGAGAGGCAGGCTTGTACTGTTCATAGTTTCTGGGGGAGTTCATTCCCTGTAAGATGGGGTTTTGTCATTATGGGAAGTTCTCTTTCAAGTGAGGAACAAAGCTGGTCATCACAGTCTTCATATAGGAACTTTAGGTGAATTTGGGACCCAGGGCACTGAGTGCTTTGGAGGCAAGGGACTTGGGCTGGACTCAGCATTGTATGAAAACACTAAAAAAGGGTACTTGTCCTAGTCTGTGCTGGTGAGAAGGAGTGTCGCAGCCTTCTGTACTTGCTGGAATTTCCTAAGGGCTCATGACTTCTTGCTCATATACATGGCATTGCTTTAGTCTAGACAAGAGTTGACAAAAACTTGTATAATGGGGAACAGGTCATCATCTGTCAGAATAGAGAGGAAGTGTCCTGGAAATGGAAGTGGTGGGGTGTGATAGGAAGTGAGAGCTTGGCATCTGTCAGGAGCCCCTGGAACTCTTGCAAGCAGCTGACCCAGCGTGCCAGTTGTGGTTTGGTAACTTCAACCAAAGTCTACAGGAAAGTCCCTGGAGTTCTTCCCTTCACACAATAGCGTAACGTCTTTCTGTTGTAGGACTCACTTGTAACTATCTCCATCTGCTCTTCTCAAGACTTGGGAATAAGCTGACGGCAATGATACTGTTGTAGAGAGTTAGAATTATTTTATGTAAATGTGCTGCTGATATACAAGTCCAGTTTGGTAGTATCCACATACGGAGCTGGATAAAGCTGTAAAGTGCACTGGCTTTTGGGGGAACGCAAACAAATGGAGGGCCGAATGACAGAAGTGTGGTTTAACACCAATACACAGTTGATGCATCTCTCAGGGAACAGCTTACACTATTTCAGTGCAACCAGGACTCTTGCTACTTCCCTAAGTTAGAGTAACAGCATCTCATTGCTGACAGTATTAGCACAGACTCCCAGAGGAGGGGGACAGATGTCTGCTCAAAAGGCACTGATGGAAACCGATTTATCTAAGCTGGGGTGGCCAGCCTATGTCTCTTGTGAACAGCCTGACACTGTTCCGATGCTGGGCTGTATCATATGACAGACTTTAAGGCTGTGCCAACGTAAGGCTGCTGAGTTATCGATGACTCAGCTGCAGGAGGAATGCTGCTAACTGGGGCTTCTTAGGTTATGCTGACTTAAAATCTAAACTGTTTCTATCCTATGACTTGTCCTGAATCCAGACTGGGACACGGTCACGATCCAGCTTCTATTAGATGAGCCTGTAGATGGCTTCTGACTAACTTCTTTAATTTGTTCAGGTGTGAAAATCTTGATTTTCACATTCTGCATTAGCTGGAGAGAAAGAACGTACCCAGAGCTGACTACGCTACTATGTGCTTGAAGGGCAAAGACAAGATTTCTTCTCCAATACTGCATTGTCAGTTCTGGTTATCAGTAATGCCAGTTCTCCTTCACCCATGGGAAGGAGAGAGAGGGAGAAGGACCAAAGCTTTGCAAAACTACCAGGCTTCACTACTGCTTCCAGTGGGGCTGGCAGTGTGTTAGGCTGGCCAGAATCGGTTCCCATAGCTCCAGTACCTCGTGGAGCAGGGGAAGAGAAAAGCTGGCCCTAAAAAGAAGTCACACAAAGAGAGCAAACCAGTAGGAGCCACACAATGCCTGCTGCTATGGAGTGAAAGCAAACTTCAGCAGGCTTGTTGTACCTGGGAGCCATCCTTGAGGGAAAAAATGCATTCACACATCATATTGGACTTTTCAAGCTGGATTTGTCACTCCACCCGTGAAGTAAAGTGGCACTACTAGTAGAACATATCCCTCCCCTTCCCCACACATAAGAAATATAACGGATAGGCAATCAAAACTCATGCGCCATACAGAAAAATGCATTAGTTAAGCTGTGCTTTCTGAAGGAATCAAATGATCATGTGGTTACAACATGAGGGTGTAATCAAAGGGGTACAATGGTGGTACTGCTGCACAGCCATCTTCAAAGAGAGCTTTTTCGGCTGGGGTTTCAACCTCAGTCTCAACTTGTTATTGCTTCCCAAAAGGGATGACAACTAGTGGCAGCACTGCAGGATGCCGAGTGATCTCCTGTGACCATTAGATGACATTATTTTTTCTGATAGTTATCATAAATAACATTTACTATTAAAACATATGACAAAAACCATTACATTTTTTGTTCTGTTTTGAAAGAAATGCATTTCTATAATTCATGATCATATCCAGCTAAAAGATTCTGGAATGGAGCTTTTGTAATCAGACTGTTTTGCTGTAAATTGGAAAATAAAAAAAAAAGAAGTATCTTCTTTGTCAAGGGGGTTTAAAGTTGCCACAATCAAAAGTCAAACCTTCCACATAATCTGAAATGACCAAGAATATTTTTACAATGTAATGTCTGGTGACAAAAACACTTCAGAAAAGTTATGTCACCAGACAAATTTGATTCAAAAGTGATCACATCATCATTTTTCTTTTATTCTAGATGTCAGCATCTCTCATAAATAAACAAATATGTAACTTGCTGGATGAATAGACCAAGTCCTGCAAGTTCTAAAAACAGGCAGTAATTCAATTAAGTAAAGATTTTTTTTAAAAAAATACAATATTTGGCTGACATTGTGAAATTTGCCCCTCTGCTTCAGCCCTCACCTGCACCACCACACTTCAGCTCACTGCCCTGTCGGGTGTGCCATCACACGTGCTTATTGTGATCAGTGGTGGTCAGTGAAATGATCCAATTTAGCCCCCAAAAGATGTAAGCAATTGAGCTGGCGCAGAGGAACAGGCACTAACCTGTAAGGAAGGGATGAGAACAAGCCCTGTGCACATATATAACTCTGTATAACATCCTAGCCCAGTGCACGGTTGAGGCTGGTGTTCTGTGGAATTCCCCTCTCCTCCTGTATTAATTAATTAGATGGTGACAAGGACACTCCCAGCCGCTGGCCCCTGGTCATCAACACTGCTCATTTGTTAAACAGTGCCTGGCCCCAAGGTTTGGCCCAGGGTCACTAACGCTTTTCCAAGGGATTTGGGAGCTAGCACAGTCGAGGTCTGCTTCCCAGTAGATACCCTGCTTTAGAAGTTAAGAAGACTGAATGTAATGGGTGTGGGCTGCTCCATCCCAGCTGGCCTTACTGACAGAGAATGGTCCTGGGTGGTGCTCATTTGCGAGGATGTCTGCCTACATACCTGTTCATCCATCTATTGCCCATACCACATGATTTATAAAGGCAAAATTATTATCCGCTGTCCCTCTGCAAACTGTCACTGGAGCTTGATCACCTCTGGAGGGGACGTGGAGGCCCTTGGCAGCCCTAATAGGCTTAAATTTGGTCACTCTTCAGCATCAGGCTGAATTTGACCCTCAGCCATTGAATGCAATTGAAATGGAAGCTGCAAAATAATCAGTTCTGGGGCTGGAAAAAGATTTTCTGGGCAATGTTTCTGAATCATTTTGATGTAGTACCGCCATCTTTGTTAGTTAATACTGCTTTTAGCAATGAAACTGCTTTGCTTTGGGTAGAACTCAGAACTGTGCTTTCTTAGAAAAACAAAATCGTGCTGATTTGTATTTTTTCCTTATGCAGGCTGCATTTGTTTGTACACAAGATGTGAGTAATGAAGGAGTCTACAAAATTCAGTTGGTGAAATTCTATCGGAGTTTGCAAGAAACAAAACAAACACAAAAACAGCCCATCACGTAAAAATGGCTGATTGATGCAAAAGGCAACACAGATGGAGGTAATGGGGTTTCAAAAGAGGAATTAGAGAAGATCTGAACAGAGGCTCATAAATCTGCAGCAATTCAGCTTTGCCAAGAATTGCAGTGGGAAATCCTCATTACGGGAGATATTTCTGCACTGTACTCACCCGTGAGAGCTTTGCTAGGGCAACCACGGGGAAAGCATGATCTAGTGGTGACTGCAAGACCCAGCAATCAGCATTCCTGAGCCCTGCCAGGCTGCGCTGCTGACTCACACGGCAGCCTTGAGTTAGTCACTCATTGCCAGATGCTTCGACCTGACCTTGTCAAGGTGCCACAAACAAGGAAGCAAAACAGACTTACCTTTGGCAACTCTGGCAAACAAGTTTTATCATGTCGTACTTCAGCCTCCCCCGTGCCACCAGATGAGCAGCGTGGCCAAGGAAGAAGCTTTGGGCCATGCCAGGCCATTTTTGGGGCTGGAGGCTGTTGCCTTGATGTGGCAGAGCCACAAAGGAATTGTCTGTAGCAGAGGAGGACGAGGGAGGCTTGACTGTCGCAAAGGAAACATGAGGACTGGTGGAAAGCTCTTTGTACGTAGGAAGTGGAGAACCTGGTTGGTGGAAAGCTCTTTGTACTTAGGCAGTGGAGAAGCCAGTGGCTCAGCACATCCCGTGGGAAAGACCAGTGAGAGAGGAGGATGCTGAGCCCCAGGGACGGAGTGATGTGAACATATGAAATAGCCTCGTGTCACGCCAGCTCAGCTGAAGAACTTGTCTCCTTCTAGATAGAGGATGGCCTTAAGTCTTCCACCAAATGGGAAGAAGATCACCGGTCCTAACAGTGGGCTGATGAATCTGGGAGGGCTGCAAAATTTGGGAATTTTTCTGTCTTATTCCACCAGTTTCTCACCAGAGGGCACGTCGCATTGTGAGTCTGGGAAGGGCTGTCCTTGGTGTGACAGTCTCTCTGTCTTGAGGCAATTGCTGTGACATCCTCTTTCTCTGCTATGGGATCAGATGTGAGGAGCCTGATCTATGTCAGAAAAAGATCACCAGGAGTTTCTGAAACACTTCACTTGGGGTCGGGTTTTTCCTGAGCGTTTCTCTCTGTAGTGCCTCTCCGTAGCATCTCTTTTACCACCACCTCTGACCACTAACGCTGGGCTGGACTTACAGAGATTTGACTTAAACCTGACTGGCAAAGCCTAAAAAAAGAGCTGAGACTTGAGTGGTGCTTGGTCAGACCTGGAAGCTCAGGGGAGAAGGAGCTGTCATTGCCCTTCTCCCTGCCCGGGCTTCAGCTCCCCTCACCTCCCAGCGCTGGCTCTGGACCAAACTTCCCTGTTTCATCACAGGAGATAACTTTGTCATTAATCACATTGCTGCATCCAGTATTTATACATAGAAAATTCAACCTGTATTCCAGATATTATTGAAAATCCCTCTGAAATGCCAGCAGAGGGTTAGTTTTTGGCTGCAGCTGCCCAGATCCCGTTACTGGTAAGGATCCTTACCTATCAGCTGTGGGGGAAGATTTTCAAGGAGGGGCAAATGAGAGGCTACGCTGCAGAGCAGTAATGTGGCGTTTGGAGTCAGCCCACATCTCGTACAGAGCCATATATAAGTGCCATTAAAGTCAGTCAAGGAGCTCCTGCTGCAGTAGGCAGCTTAGACACAAACACGGGCGACGAGCCGTGTCCTGAGCCCCCCCCCCAGCTCCCCACGGGCGCTGTGAGGGCTGTGAAACACTGCAGGGTTTGGGGTGGGTCTCAGCTCTGCTCTTCTGGGCTGAGGAGGGTAAGCCGTTGTGAGTAAGCCATATGGTCCCTATTTTCTGTTACTGTGACCCTTCAGTGACATCCAAAAAGCTTCAGGGAGTGATTCATAAAACTGCATTTACAACACGTCAGCTGCGCTAATGGGGCTGTAGGAAGAGGTGGCCAGAAATCTTCGTAGGTGCGGGCTAAGCCTGGCCATGTACCGCAGGCAATGCAGAAAGCTGTCCTGAACTGTTTGTACTAACCCACAAGTCAGGTTTTATTTTAGGAGTCAGGTCTCTACCAGATTGTAGAGCCTCCTCGGCACTCTGGCAGTTGCCCAGGGAGGCGGTGGATGTCCCTCTACGTGAGGTCTCACCCTGACACCACGAAGCACTCTGTAAGGAGCAGGCCTTCATTCAGAGAGGGAGATACCTCAATGCAGAAAGTGCCTCTCTTGTTTCTGCTCTGTAACTCTGTTGGAAAACCAGGCTAGTGAAACACATTTGCCAATTTTAATCCCCGGATAGCACAGAGAAGCCTTATGTCCTTTGTGCTGCTTCCAGCTACAGCGTTGCTTTGCTAAACACATTAAGTGTTAGAATTTTTGTACTCTCTTGGTAGAAACAGATAAAAACAATACTTGTGCTAGAGCTGGCCCATTTGAGCTAGTGAAATGTTGAAAACTCCCAGTTGTCTTTGAATAGATACATTTCAAAGTATTGCCCAAATACTTTGGAACAATATTCAAACTACATTTTTTTTTTGTGAAATATATTATTTGATGTTTGCAAAATATTTGATATCTGCAAGCTATTGGATTTGACTCTCAGCTCATGTTGAGTGCTAAGCAACATGCTTCACGACTGCAGGACTAAAGCTTCCCTCCTGACAACCGGTGACTTGCACACCACTGTGCTTCTTTTTTGACTTTTCTGCAGGTATTTCATGCTATATTCATGAAGCATTTGCAGAATGGCTTCTAATCACCAATAGATAAACCATTATGTTATCTCAGAAATTGCAGTAAATGAAATGATGTGGTTTTATTTGCTGTGCACCTAAATGTTTTATTTACTCTTTGAAAAGAGCTATAAGCTAAATTCCTCTTTCTGAAACTATTAATGGGCATATTTTCTGTCACAGCCGGAGTTGCATATGTATTATGTGACAAGCTGTCTTGTTAAATTCCTTTGAGCAAATCTTCATTTAGTACCGCATGTGCAAATTCTTCTGGAGCCAGTGGGAGCAGCGAGTGCATATCCGAGAGCTGCGTTTCGTCTGTTGAATCAAATTGCCCAGACCACCAGAAGACCAAAGGGGATGAGGGGAAAGATGCGAGCGACAAATTGCGGTACCATTAATGTGCTGGTATGCTGGAAGGATATAGAGGGACATGCCTTTCTGGACACGTAACCACTTGCCAGTGATGAGGAAAGCTGGGGAAAGTGAGGACATTTGAGAAGCTGGGAAAGAGATGTAGCAACTGAAGCTAGTGGGAGAGCATGACTGTACCCACTGTCAGAGTTTCAGTGCACCAAAGCCAGGGTGCCTCACCCCGTAATGACACAGCTAAATGGAAAGATTTTGTTTCTTTTGTGTCTCCACCCAGTTAGATAAAGGTATAGCTAACGAAAGCCAGGTCACACCTGTCTACTGGCATCTTTTCCTCTCTCATTACGTGTGTTACCTTCACAGATAGATTTATCTCGGAACAGAGATAAAGGGGGTTCTTTTTGTTTGTTTTCTGTTTTCTTTTTAATTTTAGAGGAAGCGTTTCATACCTGAAAGGTACATATTACAGTTGCTTTTACTTTCTCTAAGCTTAACTCTGGTGGCAGGACGAGAGCTGCTGAATCTGTTATGCTTGATCCACTGGAGAATAAATATGTAAATAAAAAGTTGGGGCTGCACAGATTATAGCCCTCTGACAATAGTCCATTAAAAGCCATGAAGTAAAACCAGGGATATCTTAAGTAATTTCATGGAATGAAAAAGATTTATGCTTTTGTTTTTAATATGTTTACATATCTTTTTGCATATTATGATTTGAAGGAATTTTGATTCACCTCGAAATACTTGTTAATGCAATGGAAACACTTCACTGTCTAGTGTAGTTCGTTCTAGACCTGCATCTTTCATCAATACTTTCTCTGGGGAAATCCTCCTTATTTCTAACAGACAACACAAACCAGGATAACAGAATTTGACCTACAATGAATTAGGGATGCAGACATGGCTCAGCTGAGAAAGCACAGGTTTCAGTTAGTTGTGGAATTATCTGTCCTGAAGCAAAAATCCTTCTTGAATGTACTATGTGCTCAGATGATAGAATATTTTTTCAACTTCAAGCCTCTAGCAGAATGATAAAAGTCCTCATGTTGAAATTTTTACAGGTGCTTCATGCAACATTGAGTAAATTACTCCGGAGTGAGCTTGGCTGAGGAGAAGTGACAGTACTTTTATTCATTGCACAAGCACCTCAGTCAGTCTGTCTGCTCAGGTTTCTGGAAACCTCTGTGGTCTGATTCACTATTTCCCTACTGTTTGTTCTGGGACTGGGAGTAACTATGCAAACACGATGTTGATGCAATATTGTAGGGAGTATCTAGGCTAATCCCTGCATTCAACTTCTGAACATGTTTGTTGAGAGCAAGGGGTTGGATTCCTTACTGTCTTCTGTCCTGTGCTGTCTGTAAGCCTATGGAGCTATAGCCACAAACAAAGAGTTTTACACTTATTTTCTAACTGTAAATCACCATGCGCAAGCCAGTGAAAGAGATAATTTCTCGTGTACAGTGGACATGTTCTGACAGTTGGCATAAGGACATAGCTAGCACAAGAAATGTATTATCACACTCAAAACCTTTTTACAAATTGTCAGTTTCTGAGAAATCATCTTTGTCTTCAAAATCATCTGATGTAGTCAAGCTAACAGCTTGGTTTTGGTATTGATGGCTAGGCGCTTTCGGGGAAGAATTAGAATTTGCTTCCCTCCAGATTTGCTCTAATATGTCCAAAGATTTAGTTGTTCTACCAGGACTCTTCTGGTGACTCAGAGTTCAGCTGAAGGGCCAGTATAGGAGCCAGGAACATGTTTTCAGAGATCTGTGCCACTTTTTAATACGCATTTCGGGCAGCATCCATCTCAGCTAACACTGAGCACCTTCAGTGTAGACATCTACATCTGAGCTGATCCTGTATGTCCCATTCCAGTAACTGTGAGAAACCTCTGACCAGTTTTAGATATCCACCTTATGAGGAAAGGTAGGAAAGCCTGCTTCCCTCCATCAACTGTGAAGGGATCTGTGCAACGCACTCAGATGTGGAAGTCTGCAGCCAGTTTGGCCATGGGACATCCCACCCTTCGCAGCTGAGCAAGAAGCAGGATTTGATACAAGAAGTAGCTTATTTACAGTAGCAGAATGTGTGAAGGAAGAAAAACCAGCAGACCTTCCAGACCTGCTTTCCAGTTCCTGATTCTCCAGGGAGTGTCGTGTTGTTTTTGGAGACATTTATGAGGGAGGAGAATTTAACTTTTCCATTAAGGACTGCGAAGTTTCTAAGAGCAGGGTGCAAGCCTTTTTAGGAAGGAAAAGATTGACTTCCATCTCTCTGCAGACACTGCCGCTTTTAGTTGCGAAGCAGCAGTATGGAGATCAGAAAGGTTTTCTGTTTTGTCTCCCAGCCAGAACTACAAAGAGATCATTCTCTAGAAAAACACAGCTATGAGATTGCACTTCCTGGCATTGGCTGTGTAACATCAAATTGTAGGTGGATGTGGTGTTCTGATATTGTAAAGTATACGTGGCCTGCAGACAGGCAGGACAGTAGTCCATGGGACTTGGGTTGCATCTGAGGGTGCTGAGGGAGACAGCTATGGCTTTCTGCCATCTTTGAAAGGCTGTGGTCATCGAGGAAGGTCTCCAATGACTGGAAAAAGGCGAATGTCACATCTGAAGGGTGAGAAAGGATCCAAGGAATTGCAGGCCGATTGGCCTAACCTGGAAAGATTATGAGCATATCTTCTGGAAGCTGTGACTGGACACATGAAGAACAAGCACATAACTGGGAACAGCCAGCATGGGCTTAGCAAGGACAAATCATGCCTGACCACCCTGCCTGCCTTCTGTGCTGAGATGGCTGGCTCTGTGAACAAGGGGAGAGCAACGCTCATTAACAAAGATGTTAAATGGTACTGGCCCCAGTACTGACCCCTGAGGGAGGCCACTAGCAACCAGCTGCCAGTGGGACTTTGTACCTCTGACCACAAACCTTTGAGACCAGCGATCCAGCCAGCTTTCCACCCACCATACAGTACACTCATTCGTTTCAGCAGTTTGGCTCTAAGGATGCTATGAGAGGCTACAGGGAAGGCAAAGCTCAAGTCAAGAGGCAGCCAGCACAGGTTGCAACAAAGGCAATCCCGATCAGATAAAAGGAAAACCAAACCTCACAGGGGGGTTGGCTGCCCCACGAGACTCTAGAACCCCCGTCCTTGGAGATGCTCGCAACACAGCTACCCAAGGCCCTGAGCAACCTGATCCGAGAGAGCCCTGTTCCAGTGAAGGGATGGACCAGACGGATGAGAGGCACCCAGACAGGTCCCTTCCGAACTGAATTATTCTATGATCTATTTTGTGGTGTATGTGTTTATATGTAGGTGTGCAGGAGACTTTCAGCACCATCTCTGGCCTTGTGTGGGAGGCTGTTTTGTTCCTTAATTCAAAACAGTCATGTCTATCTTTCTCTGAGAGAAGAGACAACCTTCTGAGAGCTGATGTTTTCGTCTCCACTTCTGTTATGGAGGTGTCAGGATCACCAAAGCTACCACTGTGTGCAGGACTAATTACTGCCTATTTGAGAAAAGGAATATGGGTCTGTATTGCCCTCTTACAAGGTCAGCTGTGGAAGCTGTCTGGGCAATGGGAGTGGGCCTGTGCTGTCCGACAGAGGAAGGGCTCCAGGACAGAGCTGTCAGTCTACTGCTTATCAACCCCAATACACATCTCCGTTTTGTGTGCAAGTTTGTTGTTTGTTCCCCCCTACCCCTGTTCTAAATTAAAGATATTAGAAATCTGTAACAATATTTCAACATGGCCTTACCACGCAGAAGCAGCTAAAGAGAAATAACAGCAAGGATAGACCCACAGGGAACAGCAGTGAGGGGCAGTACATACCTTCTCTGTCCTCCGGATAGGAAACGGAATAACCTTTAAGGGCTCAGCCAACAGTAAACATTTTCATGACATCATCAGAGTTTAATCTAAGAAATTTATGTTAATATTGCCTCCAATACCATGATAGAGATAATGCCTGTGAATGGATAGGAAGCCTCCACATTATGGGGCTATATCCTTGTATACTTCTTGCCATCTGTGCTCATTCTGGATCTTTTTAATGGTACATCAGGCAGGGCTCCTCTGACCCATTTTACAGCAAACCCATCTACACTGAGATTCCCTGTGCGGTCAGAGGAGAGATATAGGTATTTTCAGGGAGTATTTTCTCTCTTTTGATAGCATATCTTCAGAATAGATGACACAGCTTCCTGGCAGCACCTGCTTCTTTTCAGCTTCTGGAGAGGAAGCGTGGGTGACAGGCTCAAACGCAGATATCTGCACTGTAAACATCAAGGGTGAGGATTCAGCTCACCCTGATTTTAGGGTGTTAGGGTCCTGCGTGCACTATAGGAGGTTTTAATTGCCCTGAGCAGCCTCCCACAGGACCCCCAGACGTGCACCCTGTACCCCTTGTGCCAGGGGCTGCATGTGAGCTCAGACCCCCTGGTGCCCAGTCCTTGCCCCAGCTATGTTGTAGGTGTACCTGTGCCCTCTTCTGCTCATCCTGACTTGCTCCCTGGATTCCCCACATTGACTTCACACCTGACTCCTTGCCTGCTTCTCCCCTCTGAAGGACTTGGTTCAATCACCTCAACTCCGATGCCATTTGATGTTGGATATCCTGCTTAGCCTTGAGCTGCAGCTCCAGTAGTTTCCCACAGGTCCTCCACCAGCCCCATGGGGATGTCACAGCCACCCAAAGGGGTCTGAAATGGTGTTAGACACCAATGGGCAGGCAGCTGGACTGCACCTCAGGTGTCTAAAGCATAAGTGTCTGCATGGGAGCAAGGTGTCTAAGCTCTTGGTACAGTCAGTAAGGATCTAGATCATGTAGTTAGCGGAGTCAGGAGAGCAATTTGGCTGACCAAGTGTTGGGGTCTACCTCAGGAGGAGAAGAGTAGCTTGCTAGGCTCCACTGACTGTATGGGCTCAGTCTTCCTTAGCTGCCATGGGAGTTTAGGCTGTATCTCACTACCAGGCACTATAGTTTAGGCAAGCTAAATCCCACCCATGGTGACTAAAAAGAGAAGAAATAAATACATTTATGAGAAAAATATGAAAATGATCACTCTTTGTGTTAAACATTATGATTTTCATCTGAGAAGTATAGAAAGGCAAGAGCTTCATGGATATTTAAGGTTCAGTCGCTGTGTCCGTATGTGAAACCACACACTCCCAGTATATTATATACACTCTCACAAAACATATCCTTTGTTTAGTCATATGGATTTACAAACACTCCCTGGAAGAACAACGATACACTCATTGTATACAATATATTTTTTACTTCTGTAAACTATAAATGTGAAACTATAAATAATAATTTTGGATATTTTGCATATGGTTTTCTGCATTTTGTGATTCTATCTCTACAACGAGTAAATGAAAATATTGGTGGTGTATAATGATGATCTCTTTTAGCCCAGTCTGCTCTGCTCAGTTCCACGGTATTGTTATATCCTCCTCTGTTGCCATAGAAATGATTGATATGTCCAATCACAGCATTCTTGCCATACCCTTGCCTCTACATATTATGTATCTTGCTCTTTAAACCAGACTCTCACTTGGCTCTTTGATATTTTGGGTTATGTTCTGCAGAGAAAAAAGAAAAAAAAGGAAGGAAACTTTGGCTTTCAGAAGGCTGAAACTAATCCAAAAGACAAAGTTACATGTATTAATATTGTGAATCTCCATGATTTTACTCTAAGCCTTGTGACATTTGGTGTTTTTATTAACCCCTGACTCTGGCAAGTGACGACTTTGTGAGAATCTCAGCATCTTCTCATGCAAAACAAGTATTTGCATTGTTCAAAGCTTCCTAGCTATGGAACTTGAAAATGCAAAAGCAAATTTAAAGACCTGCCTTTTTTGGGGCGTGCTGATTTTAGGGGGAATGAATGATGATTTTTGCAGATTTGGGTTTCCCTCTCGAGAAAGCAGGAGAGAAAAATAACTACTCAAGCTATTCTTTGACATGATGCAATGAGTAGCGGTTAGATTGACCAATTCAATTTTGCTTCACATGTTTCAAAACTTAGTAATGCAGGCTGGCTACTTCCAGACTCGGATGTCCATTCCACAGCAGTTTATCACCCTAAGAAATACCCTGGGGCTGCCTGGGCTTCCTTTCCACTGGCTTCCCCTTCCTCCCCAGCAGTGCCTGGAGGGATATGGCACCAGACAGACCTCCCCTTTCCCTGCCTCCGGACAATAACCTTTTTTTTTTTTTTAATTCCTTTGCCCAGAGCCCCATGAAGGCCCCTACGCAGTCCCCCATACATCCTCTATACAGGAGAGAGGGCTTTCTGTTCGTCTAAGGCATTTGCAACACGTGAGTGCTTTCAGCTTGGAGCAAAGGAAACCAATGCAAAGGAAACCAACGCAAGCCGGGTCTTGGGAAAGGGAGCTGCACGGCTTTGCACCCCCTGCTACCTCCTATCGAGATACTCAGCATTTGGTCCGTGCCCCAAAGAATCTTCTAGGAACAGGGCGGCCCAGCCAGCACCAAAAAGGGCTTTCAGTGCAATTCGAGCAAGGCGTGGACGAACCACAAAGCTGCCACTGAACCTCTTTCTCAACCTCTTGCCTTTTTTAGGGGGGCTCTGTAGCCTGATGTCGCCTGTAACACCGATTTCTAGCCAATGCCACTAGGTGGCCCAAGACTGAACCCGCTACAGGCAGCAGCTCTCAGTAGGATGTGCGTGTGTGAGGGGGAGGAATTTAGGAATTATCCTTGGGTGGTGAGCACCACCCTCATCGCTTCGGTAATTTTCAGATCTTGGTTGCAGATGCTGGAGGAGGGAAAGGGGCATCCCAGCAAACCCTCTGAAATGGGAACAAGCTCATTCTCATTTCTCACATGAAATGAAACACTGGGAGTTTTCTCTTGATTTATTCCTTGAGAATCGGGACAAGCAATAGCCTGGAGCCTAATAGTCCTCCCTGGAATACCAGTCACGCTCCCCCCCCCCCCCCCAAAAAAAAAGAAAAATGTGTATTATTCTTCTCTTTTAAGCTTTATCAAAGGCAACTGTTACTATCACCAAGGGCTTATTTTGACCTGAGTTTGCCTTGAGAACACACAATGGATGAGAGGTCTGAGTCCAATATACTGGAGAAGAGAAGGGCTTTCACAGGCCCAGCACATGACAAGGGTGATCCCCACAAGGATCACTTTTGTGACTGCCACCCTTCTGACCTCTTTCCCAGGGGTGCCCTGAAGGAATTGATTACTGCCTATTTCTCGCTTCCCTCCATTCCAAACCTCTGTGTTTTCTGCCCATTCCCGTTCACTCTTATTCCAGGGTGTTCCTTGGGTTGCCCTTGCCTCCGCGCGCGGGGCTTTACGTGTTTTCCTGTAGCAGGAGCTCTGCAGGCATCTCTTTTCCTCCTCTGCCAGACAGTCCAATTCCACATCCCAGGAGGGCTGCGTCCCTCTCTCCTTTCCCTCACTGGCATTTGTCCGGGCATCAAACCTGTGGTTTGGCGCACAGCCCCTGCGATGGTGGTGGCGGCGGCAGCCCGGGCATCTCCCACCACTCTGTCCCACCTGCCACCCTGAGCTGCTCCAGCTGCCTGGGGGGGGCACGTCAGAGGATGCTGTGGGCAAGAGCTGGGAGGAGCAGGGAAGCCGGGCTGCACAGCTCAGCCCTCCCTGGGAAACCTCGCCCTGCTCCCTGGGGAAGGCCAGGGCTGAGTTTGTCAGGGTGTCAACACCTCAAAGGCAAGGAGGAGGTGGGGGAAAGAGGAGATAGAGGCATTGTTGAGCAAGAAGGTGCAAGTGGGTGCCATCAGCCAGTTGTTTGAACTATAAACAATTGCAGAGATGCTGGAAGCTGTAGCTATGCTAAACAGTTGGCCCATCCCCCTCCTGTGGTGTTTCCATTCCCCTTTCCCTCCCTCACAGTCAACAGGGTTTTGGCCAGTGATACCTTCCCTGACATTTTGGATTTGATTAGAAAGCAACATATATCCTATGACATGCAGGCAGGCGAGCACAGAAACGCAAGTCAAGCGTGTGGTCTCACAAGCCCTGACAGCAAGTCAAATATCCCCCCCATCCCCTTACAGGCTTTAAAAATTCCTCATTTAGGGCCTGAGACAGCAAAGGTGAGTAACACCAAAGCGCTCGCCCAGCTCTGCGGTAGAGCATGGGGAGATTTCATTTGGCTTCTGCACGGCAGCTACCGGAGCTCCCACTAACCATTGACAAATTAGATGCTTGTTTTAAAGTATAAAAATATACTTCTTCTGAACTTCGCTTTTATTGAGAGAAAAGGGATGAAAAATGAACTCATAAGCCCCACCTAAAGCCTCTTCCCCAGAGTTGGCTCTGCCTCAGCTTCTCTCCCCACAAACACTACCTGCCTCCCCCCAGAGGGCTCCTCCTGTCTTCCTCGTTTTTAGGGTGGAGGCTAATAAGCCTCCCCAGCCCTGGTAAGTCAGGATTAATTAACCTGCAGATCCCTGCAGGCTTCCAACACCTGCTAACTGAGAGAACCCAGCCAGTCTCTCACGGTGCTTTTTTTGCACACAGCGAGCTTTAGCACCTGGAATAAGGGAAGGTTACAAGCTCTGGCTTTGCCTGGGTGCTTTACAATGAAGGGGGGGAAAAAATGCAAAAAAAGAGAATATTTTGTAGGGTCTGTTTTCTTTCTTTCTTCTTTCTTTTTTTTTCTTTTTTTTTTTTTTTAAATTTAGACCAGCAAACTCTTTTGCATGGGAGGGGCATCTGCTAGCAAGCAGCTCTGTTTCATGCCATTACGACCTTTCTGAGGCTGGGGGAGGCACTTCTGGCTGAGTTCTCCCTCTCTGCTAATGGGCACCCCTCTCTCCTGGCTGGTGGCTGCCATCTGTGGCAACTGTTGTAGAGTGTGTAGTCAGTCACTGTGGGATGCAGTTATCTGATGCAATGGCTCTCTAGGGACTGATTTAGGACCACTATAGTAAGGACAGTTGGAGCTAATTGGATTTTTTTTTCCCCCCCAACCTGGGTTTCCAGATATGACAGGGCAGCATTGCTTTATTAACCCAGCCATGTTCATCCACGCTCCCTGTTACAGAGGAAGGGATTTCTTTTTTTTTTTTCTCTTGGTGTTGAATCACAGCTTAGTGGGGGTTGTTTCCTGCCAGTTCCTGAACAAGAGCCAGGCGGCCTTCCTTGCCTGCTGGAATTTTACAGCATGCACTGAGCAGGGGTGCTACCCTGCTGAATGCTGGCATTTTTTATTTCCGTGAACACTTTTCGTTATCTCCACTGGTAACTGACTCATTTCAGTGGACTGGGCAAACCAGAAAAAAAAAATTTCCCAGCAATGTTCTTCAGTGACTCATTCAGGTGAATAAAGCTTTTACAAATGTCCCCTCATAGCTAACAGGACACTGGCTTGTGTGCAGAAAAATTAAGACGGTGTTTTGCTGGCTCCCCTCCCACAAGAGCCTTGGCCACTCTGCCTGTGAATTGCCACCACCCAGCCCTTCCCTGCCCAGGCGCTCGGCTCTGTCTTGGTGCCAGCTTTGGTGCTCTCTGGGTCCTCCCCACAGCCATTTCATCACCCTAACCGGATGAAAACACAGAGCTGTTTTCTGCTAGTGCTTTGGCCCAACACCTACCAGGCCATGAGGGAGGAGATGGGCCCACCTGGCTGGGAAGACGTTAGATCACTGCGGAGCAGCAGCCTCAGTTCATCTGCCAGTGCTGCTCACCGGCTGTGCGTTCTTTTTCACAGCGCCTTTCTGAGAGAGATGAGAAATAAAGGCCCAAGGGGAGATGAAATGACCTGCTGAAGGTCATAATACAACAAACCTAGCTTCTCTCACAAGTTTTGCTAGAGTGTTGTACCAAAACATCCGGAAAATGACTTGTATGCTATATTTGTTTAGATAATCCTATGCTTTAGATAATGGACAGCTTGGCCCCTGTGCACTGTGATCTACTCATAGGGCAAAAGGAGTGTGTTTCAGAGAGCAGAAATTATATTCTGTCATGGCCATTGATCCTTTATATTCTGCAGTTTTTCCCTGAGGATCTCCGCAGGAATAAGTGCTCCATCTTTATCTGTCCTGAAGATCTTTAAAAGAGGCCGAAGGCTTGCTAGTACCGTGCACAATATCACTTCAAAGCCAGAAGGGAGAACACACTTCCAATCAGCATGGTAAATCTGTGTTCTTCACAGTGCAGGCAAGGGTGGTGGGGGCCCCTTTCAACCCAAGTGCCTCTGGCAGGATCCTATGCTTGAAAGGACTCTCCAGCCACCTGTGAACAACCATGGCAGCATCCTTGATAAATGTGGGTCTGGATCAAGAAGGACCACAGGCAACGTCATCTACATAAATATCAGAGGCTTCATGCCCTTGGAGACCCTATACCTGTGGACACACCTGCTTGTGCCTGGCCACCACTTTCTCCCTTCTTCACACTCTACCTCTCTTCTTTTTTTTACCCCATCTGCCAGCAAAAGGGCAAATCTCCCTTTGTGTGTAGAGCAGCTGCCCCTTCCTTACCACCCACCCATCAACCACAAGATCTCTTCCAACCTAAATGATTCTATGATTCTACAATTCTATATAGCTCTTCTTTCAGCAGCAACTGAAGGCTAGTACCAGAATAGTGGTTCTCCTTATGAACTCCCTACCTGCCCTCCCACACATACAGTTTCCCCGTGAAGCATCCTCCCTAGCATACTGTACTTGGCTTGCCTAAAGGCTGCAGCTCTTTAACCAGAAGACATGCTTCTGGCATTCCTGGGAAGTGAATTACAGTCACGCTGGCAGCTGCCCTCTGCCCTTGTCTATTGCAATAGCTCAAGATGATGCCAGCAGCCCCTGGGCTGCATTAGGAAGAGGGTCGCCAGCAGGTCAAGGGAGGTGATTATTCCCATCTGTTCAGCACTGGTAGACACATCAGGGGTGCTGGGTCCAGTTCTGGGCTCCCCAGTACAACACAGACAGGAACTTACTGCAGCAAGTCAGTGAAGGGCCATGAAGATGATGAAGGGACTGGAGCATCTGACATATGAGGAGAGGCTGAGAGAGCTGGGATTGTTCAGCCTGGAGAAGAGAAGGCTCAGGGGGGATCTGATCCATGTGTACGAATACCCAATGGGGCAACTAAAGAAGATGAAGTCAGACTCTAAGTGGTGCCCAGTAAAAGGACAAGAGGCAATTGGCATAAATGGAAATACAAGAAATACCACTTCAACATTAACACCCCCCATAACTTCTTTACTAAAAGGGTGACCATCCAGACAGTTTGTGGAGTCTCCATCCTTGGAGATACTCAAAACTTGACTGTATGGGATCCTGAGCAACCCGTACTAGCTGACCCTCCTCTGAGCAGGGGTTGGACTAGACAATTCCCAGAGGTGCCTCCCAACCTTAACTATTCTGTGATCCTGCTTGCCGATCCTCGTGTCCTGCGGTCAAGTCCCACTACCCTTACTTGTATTTTCCCTCATCCATCTTGATGGAGTGGTGTTTGGCACTCCTGGGTGAAGGGACAAATTAGCTCTTCTGCAGCATATACTCAGAGACACCTGAGCAGCTGACAAATGAACACCTGATACAGGAGTAGATGAGGAAAAAAGTCTTTCCATAGGGTGTTAAGTCCGGACAAGGCATGTGGGATTCATCCCATCTAACTCTGGACATTTGCAATACAACCATTTATGCCTGAGTTATGTATCTAGACTCCCTTCAGGGTCAAAACAGAGAAATAGGCATTTCTAGAAAGTGATTCATGTGACCTATTTTACATGAGATGAATCATGCCCAAGAAGCGCCTTTCTTTCTCTGCTGACTATTATGAAGAGAGAGAGATGTGAAGAGGTCAGGTTTGGACTTCTACACTGTAGACATCTTATGGCATTTGGGATGATTCCCACCTCTGATACTTGTGCAGAAGTCTATCTGTTATTGCCTAGAATAAATTTTTACACACCAAAAAATGCAGTCAAATTTGACGAACGTCTCTTCGCCTACAAACAGGACTAAACAAACAGACAACTGAAAAGGACAGGCAAACCCCAGAGCACTGGAGATGATTAAAAATTCATACAAGCAATCTAGGGGCAGCTTTATTAGTCCAACAGTGAGCATTTTAGGGGTACAGCTCAAAGGCGCTTTGAATAATGGGACCTCATCTACTACACTGGGCCAAACTCAAGGGCCCCCAACCCTACAGATTCTTTGTGTGGCTGGGCTCCTCAGCCCTGAGTCCAGGGGAGTCTAGGGAACTGGTTAATTGATCAGTCCATGCTACCATCTCTGGGGTGAACAGAGGAGAGCTGTGGAAAACTGCAGCCAGGACAAGATGGCTCAGTAAGGAGATATCTTAGATCTTCCTTTGCAATTGTTAGTCAAGATTCCTTTGCAGGGATCTTACCGGGGCAGAAGATCTTCACCTCATCATGCTGTTGATTGAACTTTCTTACTCATAAACTATCCTTGGCCTGCAACGACAAGCAGCAAGGAGGTAATGTACATCCTTGGCAGTGACAGGCCCTATGCTGGAGTGTCAAATGCTTGAAGGGCACTGCAAGATGACACGACCTGTCTCGTTTTGTCTTTTGAAATATGATGAGGCAACATAGCATAAAACTGTTAGCCCTTTTTGCACTGGCTGGCGCACATCTGGACAGCATCTGGACAGAAGACTGATCAAACTTGGCCGAGGTGGTTTGGCTATGCAGCATGATGCCTGCACACACTATAGGAAGCCAGATTGCATACACACACTCTGGTGGTATGGGTGCTGGGGTGCAGAGTGGTCCTGGGTGCCTTAGACAGTCAGTCTAGGAGCTTGACCTTAAAGTTGCTGCAAGGGTTCTGTGAAAAGGCAGTACAGCTGCAGATTTCATCAGGCAAGTCATCTTTGGGCAAGATGCTTAGCCCCGGGATTTTTCAAGGGAAGCCACAACTTTCAGAGATCTGCATGCATTTTGGGATGTTAGGGTTGTAGAAAAAGAAAGGATTGAGAAAGAGTATATAAAGTCAACTGCCAAGAAAAATGACGTGCAAAGTGTGAATGAAAATAGTTTGTCTCAAGTTAGGTACCCCAAATCCCAAATTAGTTCCTGGTATAAAAGAACTTGTGACCTCCAATTTCTCAGCATTTTGATAAAGACAATAATCTTTTTTTCTCTAAAGTGTTCAGAGATGTCGGATAACTATATAAGATTTAAGTGATACTAAGTGTAGATATTAGTTGTTGTCCTGTAAAATGTAGTATGCAAACATGTTGGAAACTGCTGTGTGATACAGGGGAAAGGCTGATATTTAAACACAATTTTACACCTTGCCAGTGTAAAATTTCATCATCAAAAAATTGTAAAGTGTTTCCGTCCTGCGTTATTTTGGTGGTGAGAGGAAAGTGACTAACTGTTACAAAATGCTTGGAATGCCTGACACTAGGGTAACTGGCCCTTATTTAAAACTCAGTAGTTTCACCCACTTGGTATTGCATTTCCAATGGTATGAAAATACATCTACATGTTATTTCCCAGCAGAGCTGAGGGAACACCAAGTCTGGGCCTTTTTTTCTCTACTGCACAAGCGTCCACCTTGGTGGAGATACATGATCTCCACCACTTCTTGCACTGGTGTGATTCCATGGAGGTCAAGAGCATTCCAGCTGCAGAGGTTTTTACCCCCAACCTTGTCAAGATTCAAGTGCAAGGGAAAACTAGTTTGGTTAGCTCACATTCATCCTCAGTGAGAAGAATTTCAGATCCCGACACTAGTGTAAAGATATCCTTTCTCTCATGCAGGAAATCAAGGACTTGATCAGCAAGGGAACTGCAGGCAGGGTTTGAGCACATCTGGCAGTGTCCTGGGGAACTCTGCAAAGCACTCTTGCCAAGTACTTAGGATCTGAGCTGGGGGAACGCCCTTATTCAGAAGCGTGCATTTGCATGCCATTAACATCCCACCGCCTTCAGTACTTAAGCTCTCTTCTGAACTGGGACTTTATCCTGTGGTGTAAGCCTTCATCTCATCATTTGTCCCTATGTATTTACACCTACCCCAAGTAACGGCTCCAGTCTGGGCTTGTGAGAGGAGGGAACAATAACGATCAAAACAGCAGAAAAAGTTTTCAAGTGCTGTTAGGAAATCATGTGCTGTTTTTCTATCCTTCATATAAATTTTCCTGCTTTTTCCATTTCAGAGCTAATTGAGCTAAGGGCAAATTGCCTATTCACCATTGCCTAACAGCATACTTGTTTCTGATGATGACTGCTTATAGTAAATACACTAGTCTTAAATGGGAGAAGTTGGTCAACAGAGCTTCCGTGCAGTTTCACAAGAAGAGCTAACTAATTCACAGCAGTTAAATATCTGTCCCTTTGACTTCACTTTGCTAGTCAAATGGGTAAACAACTTCCAAACCACGCAGGACTGCACAGCTGAAAATCTTAAAAACTGGCATTGCATGAAAGAGCATTGACCGGCTGCATAGGATTCATCGCACCAGCACGAGATGTCTTCAGCGCAGGCTTCAGCATCCAAACTCACCGTGCCTTCTTCGCAGTCAGTGCTAAGGTACCGTTCCTCCGAGCCACGTTAGCTGTCTGTTTCAGGATGAGATGAACTGTACCCTGGAGGTGCTTACTTCTTTCAGTCAACTGTTAAAGGAAGCTTAGGTGATCAGTTTAGATATAGGCATGCAAAATGGACAGGTGAATCCCATGTTTTATCTGGAGATGACAGCTCTCTGTAGACTCTCTTTGTTCAAAGTGTTTCTGTTATGACCAGAGGACCCCTAAAAGCCTCCACATTTCAGAAGATAAAATGATTATATTGATTAGGAAGTTCTTCACTAACAGTTACACTGAGGAGGTTTACCAAACTGCCGTGTCACAGCAGCCCTGATACTTGGCTTACTTAAAACCAGATCACAGAGGGTAAATATATCATACAGAAGAGCCACCTGGTAAATCAACAAGATCTAGAAGAAAAGAAAAGGACAGAAAATGCCCTTTCAAGCCAAACTGTAGCTAAAATACTTTGCCGCACATCAAAACCGAGCAATGCCCCATACCATTCAACCTTTTGCTATGTTTTGATGACAAGGTTTTGTTTAAAAAAACAATACCTGGAGGATTATATTGTGTCAATCACCGGCCCAAGGGTGACTAATGCTTTTCATTTCAACCATCTATTATGACCAATGGGTGTCCTGTTAAATCATATGCTGCGTGGCGATGCCTAAAGGCTTTGTCTCTTCCCACGGACCTTTCCCTGGCATTTTTATTGGCATGTCAGCAGCAGCTTCATGAGATCTTGGCTTTGCTGTCAGAGCTAACTTAAGAAGTTGCCAATGCCATTTCACCATTTCAGTCTCCCACGTGCTCCTCTTTGCTGTCACGGCCTCCTCGGTGATGCCACTGCCAGAAGTCAGAACCAATTCACTTCTTCTGGGGGAGCGTTATTTTTAAGCCGGTGTGCGGCTCAGCCCTGCAAACCCTTGTTCTGGCAATAGGAGCTGCCCACGGAGAGGGCAGTGCTCTGCGGTGCGAAACCAGGTACGAGGCGCCAGGGAAGGGAGCAGAGGGAACATTTTAAGTTAGCTTCGCTGGCAAAGCCAGAGTTTCGTGAAATTATGGCCTCATGCTCTATAAAATGAAAGGGAAACTTAAACCAATTAAGCCTGTGTATTAATTGTGGAAATCCTTTCGTCGTTCTACATTTCCTTCAACAGCACTGGGTTTTTAATTTTTCATTTGAAAGGACAGTTAATTCTCACCTATGCTTTTTTTTTTCTTTCTTTTGCATTTTGGTCATAATTCACTCTTCATTTTTAGAGTTACTTTCAAAACATAACTCCCTACTCATTGTAAAATATAACACAAAATGAAAATCCCTTCAACATTCAAATAAAAGTCATTTGGAAACTGAAGAAGAAAGCTTTCAAAGGGCATACTTCAGTAGCCTTAATGTTTGTTTAAAATATATGCTTTACACTTTAATTTCGATTTCTATAATTTACCTCACTTAAGCCACAGTTCTCAAAGATTTATGAATTCACAGGGAGTTTGCACAATGCATGAAGTTCAACACGGGGAAAAATTTGCAGGATTAAAAGCAGCTGTACTCAGACTAGGGGCACTGTGGGAATTTATGCTTTCACAGCTTTCTTGCAGAAGCCCACTGTTGGTAGAAGCGCACTGGCTTCATTCTGGTAATGCGATGATTTCTGTACCAACTCAGGCCATGGTTACAGGTTGGTTATTACCAGATCTGTGGGCTTTTTGGGATCAGCTTGCTCTGGATCAGATGTAAGCACACAACAATCTTCTTTCCGTTCAGTTAGCCCAAGTATACAGAAATATTTCTGTGCCAGCTTTATGCTTTTTTACCAGGTTTAAGCTGACAACAGTACCTGCCCCATCAGAAGATGTCCTGGGACAAAAGGACTCCTTCAGAATTTTTTGAACACATTTGAATTGACAGAGTAAGTTCATACAGGTTCAGTGCTCTGCATCAAGTCGTTGTGGCATTTCTGACTCAGTACATGGCAAATCAAGACCATATTCAGGGCCATGCCAAAACAAGGCCTAAGTTCTTGAGAAGTAATCCCCACCTATCTCCTGCTAGGCTTGCAGACTTGACTTGAACTGTGTTCATATAAGTTGGAGGCCTACGAAAGAGCAACCCAATCACCTCCATGCTCACTGCTTTGCTTGTTTCTGCTCTTTCACCACACTGTGAGCACAACTGAGCTGGATAAAACAAAACAAAATCTGAAAATGGGTTATTTCCAACACTGATCTGTGCGATCACATGGCTCTGCAAGTAAAGGCAGCAGCACACCAACAAGGACAGTGCAGTGACAGGAACCAAAGACCAGGAGGAAAAACGTAGGATACATGCCCATGTGCTTGGTGGAGAAGGCTTGGGAGATCCTTTCACAAGCACTGCCTGTAGAGAAATGGCCTGCAGAGCCACAGCCACCGTCACGTTGGTAGAGCAGCTTTTCTTATTCCAGGGCACCAACGTGGTGTGAGCAGGTTGTCTCTCTGCCTTGCTTGTCATCCCGAAGCACGGATCTCAGAAACTCTGGGTGAGCATCCCCAGGTGCCCCTGGGTGAGATAAGGTGCATCAAGACAAACGTGAGGAGGGACAATACTCCCCGAGGAGTTCTGACTCAGAGGAAAGGGAAGGAAAAAAGTTTGCTCATAGCCGCTACATATATGGCTCAGGGCCCTGTATAAGAGGTGAAATAAGTGTCACAGTTGGGTCATGGGAAGATAACTACAAGCCAGCTTAGCTGCAAGCAGAGATAGCCTGTGACAGCCAGCCGCACTCGGTAATTGCATGCTTTGTGTGATAGATAGCAGGACCAGAAACAGCTAGCTTGTTAAAACTTAGAGCACGGGCAGTGTCCGAAAATATACACGGGATCTTCTCAATTAGCCCAAGCATGCAACAGTATTTTCATGCCGGGTTTATGCATTTTTGCCAACTTCAAGCCTGGCTGCAGGACTGACAATTCCCAGTCTGATGTGAAGTGCGAGATCCGGGGCTGCGCTGCGAATTCAGTCTGAGTAGATCAATTAGGGATGTGGAGTCAGCGAAAGACTGTGGCAACATGAAATCACCCCTCCTTGTCCTGTTCTGTTCCAGGGACAGGAGCAGCCTCCTCACAGAGGCTGTGGCTCCATGGATGTAAGTCCTGTGTGGGCACTTCAGAACCAGATTCAAAATGCCCCAGCTAGGTGATGCAAATTGCTGAACTTTACTCTGCTGGTTCAGATTTGTTCACAGATTTCTCTGGGAGCATATTGTCCTGGCAAACTTCATACCATTTCAGCTATCAGCTTCTCATGTCCTATGGCTTTAGATGGACCAGGTACCGTCTTTCTTCAACCACATCCAGCATAAAAGCATAAAGATGATATAAACACCATATTATATTATTTTCATAAGAACATTGTCATATGTTCATTTGTTATCTGGATCAAGTTAGAACTGCTGGGTGCTCCAGTACTGCACAGGTGTGATATTAATTACTACAAGACTAAGGTTAACTTGTCTCCCTAGGCTATACTGCAATGCCATTTGAGGTAACTCTTTCACTCCAAAACGAATTTTAGGACATAGTTTCGTGGTGCCTAAGATCTCTGTGCAGTAACAACTTGAGGAATTCCTGCTCTCACATTACTGCCCACCACTCCTTCAAAGCAGGGCGTTAATAAGAGCTAAAGCAAAGCCTGCAAAAAATAAAGAAAAAAAGTGTTTTCTTTCTTGCTACGATCAGCCCAGCTACCTGACTACTATACAGGGGAGCTGTACTGGCATAGCTGAAAGCACAGCACAGATGTGGAGCCTGGCAGGGGATGGGGAAAGGTGGGCACCTCTAAAGTGCTGACAGTGCTGATAGTACTGTGCCTTCCCTCCAGGTACGGAGCAGCTGTGGAAAGTGCTCTGCCTCTCTTTGCCACTCTTCCCGTGCTAGCGGGATTGCTATATTTAGGCAGCTCCTGTGTTTCAGGAGTCCTTTCAATCCAGTCGCTGATCTGCTAACAGAGGAAGCCAGGGGGTGGACAGTGATGGCCATGAAGCGCACAGCTGGTGGAAAGCTGCTCCTTTTGGGCCCTGCGCAACTCAGTGTCACCTACAGCGACACCTATGCATGCTTCCCTGCGCTCGGGTCCAACTACATGGCTGAGCCTTGCCTGCATGTCAGGATGAGGGTAGCCCATCGGTCTGGGAGGCAGTGCAGTATCCTGGGGAGGGGGGAAGCAGCAGAACGTCACCAGCAGCAGTGTGTGCACAACTGGGCAACCAGAGCTGCAGGAACACGTCCACCTACACAACATTCAGCTGCAGCATCTAAGAACCTGGGTGTGCCGGCAGTGCTCACGCGGAGCAGCCCTCACACGGAGGTGTGAGATAGCAGTGGTGGAAGCAGCAGAGGAGGAGAGGAGCGTAAGCTGCAGGAAGGCTGACTGTGTGGCATCCTTCTGTATATGATCTGCTCCCAGTATGTGTTGTAATCACCAGCACGAGGAGAACTCAGCAGCATGAGAAAAACAAGCAGGCTTTAAAGCCTCCCAACCTCCCTCTGGTCTTGGGAGCCCACTTGCAGCAGGAGAGCTGGACTGTGCAAAGCCTCAGTCAGCCTCGCTCGTGACTCTGTCCTCTGATATTCCTCACCCTAGCTTGAGCCTCCCCCATGGACTTTCCCGGCCAAGGCGAGACCCATTTCCCTAGACAGTACAACAGGGCACATGTCTAACACTTCACACTATCAAGTAGGTCAAAATCACTCCCATTTTCCACATAGGGAACAGAGTGGAGGCAGGAAGTGAGATGCCCCAAGGCTATGGGATGAATCAGTAGCAAAAACAAAATGAAAATTCAGAACTTCCTGCCTCTTTACTCATCTCCTTGAATACTGTTGATGATTAAGCTCTTAAAGTTAGTGCAGTTGATGACCTGTGCATCTCTGGTCAGTGATTAGGGCCCCAGTGTATTAAATGCGGAAAAGAATAAAACAAAGACAATTTCAAAGAACTGGGAAAAAAAATAGAGGGCAAGGAATTTCTTTTGTGGCTAGAACATAAATGTTGGGTTCCCATTACTCCCACAGTGCCTCTTCCAGTAAGGAAGGAAGTTTCTCTAGTTCTACCCCTACGGGTCCACCGAGAGTTGAAATTGGCCTAAGCCACAGCTACCACCAAGAGGCAATGCTATGGTTACACTTCCTCCCCTGCGCGCAGTTTCTGCCCCCCCTCCCTCTTGTCAACACAACCGCTCAAGCAGGCACACGATGAACCAGCCCGGGGAACTGATCAACAGTAACATTAAAAATTCTTTTCCTTTCCTGGGCTAGTTTGCTATGAGTCCTGGGTCACTGCACATCTGTACGAACGCTTATGCTGACACAAGGGACGAGGTGCCAGAGGGCAGGAACAAACGGCCGGAGAAAGGGAGGCTCAGCCTCCCTCTTTCAGGGATGCTGAATCTGCTCAGGAAACTACAGCTCCTCTGTTCCCTCCGCTGCCGCGAGCACAGCGAGCAGGAACGGGTGCAACTGTGTCTGAGGGTGACAGAAAGCAGCACACTGGCCCTGCAGCTTTCTCCTGCTTTGTTCCCGAACAGACGGAGCTGACTCAGATTTTTTGATGCTTGTACCTAGTTTCTCATTAGAAGACACAGTCATTTACTGCTCCGTGTGTGGGGTGACTATCCACAGGGCTGAAATTGCCTTTCCTTGCATTTCATCTGCATTATGATTTTCGATGGCTATCTCACTCTGTCTCCTTCAGGGGTGCTGGTTTCACTCTGTGAGGAAGAGTTAAAACAGACCGCTCATCTTCTTTCCAGTGGTTTTAGGTTTGGTCTTTTAACCTTTAGACTTTCCAAACTGGGTAAGTACGCTGTGCTGGTGAAGAGCATGATGAACATGTGAACAGAGTGGTTTTGGCCACAGCCAGAGAGACTTCTTCCTCAAGAAAGCAACCCTTTCATCCCTCCGTTTGTGCAGGAAGGAAAAGGAAGGTGAGGCGGTGCGGTGCTTCACCCTGGGAACTAGCAGGAAGCTCTCCTGTGGCATTTACTTCTTTATGAAAACTATTTTTTTCCCTAAAGTTAGGGGATGCGCCAGTTCTCAAGGATTCAGAATCTTGTCGTTAGCACTTTTGCTTCTTTAGCGGTCTTCCGGTATAATGCTAAAACAAACCAAAGAACAAAACTCTCTATAATAAAATATAAGCTCAAAGCAGAGAGGAGACACTATGGTGGAGCCACGTCACAGTTATAATAGTGAAAAGGTGTATTTGGGCTGAGAGCTTCAGCTCTAAAAAACTGAGACTGTATTTTTCAGGGGCACAAGAAAGGTGTTACATACTGGGTTTGGAAAACTTGCAGTTCAGAGTTTGGGCTTGAAAACCTTTGCAGCATCCAGAAGTACGCAGCAACAGTCTCTGAGGTAGTATTACCACTATGGAAAGGAGTTATATAATTGTGGAGTTATAATAGACATGTTCCACAGAGATGTCATTTTCATACTCAACAACAGTGAAAAAAGGGAGTATGAGGAGATGACTGGAAATCAGGACATTGCCGTGATGCTGCATGGGGAACCCATCGCGAACACGATATGGAAATCCATTCCCCTGTCTTAAAAAAGAAGGCATTAGAAGCAGAAGTGGTTCAATGAAGGGCAAGTATGGAATGGCCTTCAGCCGTTGTATCACTAAAAAGACCAGAACTTGCTAGCTGGCAAAACCTGAGGGCGAACACAACAGAAGCCTATAAAAAAATGAATGTAATGGAGACAATGAACAGGAAATGACTGTTGTCTCTTCCAACACAAGAACCAGTGGGCGGTTCTTGCAATCTAGCAGATGTTGCTTCAAAGCCAATGAGCAAAGGTGGTCTCCACATAACAAGCAGCTAGTTCATCTTTGGAACTCCCTGCCAGAGGACACTGTAAGAGCCAGAAGCATGTATGAATCCACAAAGTAAATGGGCAACCTAATGGAACGAAAAAATCATCAGAGACTATGAAATGCGGTGACACCAAATGCTGCCGAAGAACTCCCTGAGCTGCAGAGAGCTGGGAGGATGCCCCAGGGAAGTATCACTGGATGGTTAAAGTATCCCTGTGCTCTTCCCTCAGCATTCACCACTGGCTACATCTGGAGACAGGATGCTGGGCTAGACAGGCAATGGCTCTGACCTACCAAGGCTGCTCTTATGCACAAAACGGCAGAGTTAAATAAGCCATGTAATGCAAACCAGGCCGTTGATAAGAAACCTTTGTGGAAATCCACTTTTCAAAACTTATTGCTCCTCTAGACCTGACCCTACTACTGTGTGCATGCACTCGGACAGACCCAGCATCGAGCCCATTTGAAATCATTTGCCTTCTTATGACTACAGGTTCCTGTACAGAGAAAAACAGTTGCCTGGTCCAGGCCTGAGTTTCCTTTCTTTGTAACGACACTTGAAGTGAAAATAAAGTACACCATTAAACTGTTATGGTAATTTATCCTTACACTTTCTGCTCAACAGGTTTGCTTTGTTTTAAAAGTATGTTTCTGTGATACTTATAGCTATGTATATGTAATTTTGCGGTTAAAGTAGAAGAGACAGGAAAACCTTGGTTCCCACAGGAAATGTAACTCGACCTCTCGCAAGCAGGTAACATTTTTGCTGTATCAGTGTGATAAAGAACTTCAATGAGAGGCAAATCCTGCCAAGGTTTACACCTGCGTGCAACTGCCTGATGTGACTAGCTCGAGAGAAGTTAATGAGATTTTTCCACGATTCTGGTTCTGCTGGAGGATGCTTCTGGGCGGGAACGGGGCCTGAGACAATTCTGGCTGTCAGTAAATGATGTGTTAAAATGCCATCTTATGAGCGTTGGATCCGGGTCTGGAGGCTAGGATTTGTCTCTGTTTCTGCAGAGGTCTCTGATGGGGCACGAATGTTTTTCCTGTGGGCCGGGGGGGTGTGTGGGGGGGTGTGGGTGGGGGAGGAAGAGAAAATGAGAGATTCTGCTGGTCATCTCACCGGGGATGGGAAGGGAAAATAGCACCACCACCCACCCCACGGGCAGCGGGGCAGCGCCAGCCACCCTCGTGCGCCTTTTTAATTATTATTTCCAACAAGTGCGTCGCAATATCGGTCGCGACAGTCTAACGCTGATCGTGCTGTCCCCCCAAAAGGCGCGGCGGAGGCAGCAGGGCGGCTGGCAGCGCCCCGCACACGGGCCCCCTCGTTGCCCACGCCGCGGGGCAGAGGCAGGGTGGGCTGCCAACAGCAGCCGGCCAGGCGGCGCGGCAGAACCCGCCCCCTCCAGTCGCGTAGTCCCACGGCCCTGCCGCGGACACGCGTGGGCCTGCCCGCCGGCCGGGCCCGGGCGTTGTTCGCGGCGGGGCGGGGGCCGCCCTCGCTCGCCCCCTCCCCGTCGGGGCTATCGCTGGGCGGCGGGCAGCGGCGGTGGGGCGGGCAGGGCTGCCGGTCCCGGTCCCGGTCCCGGTCCCGGTCCCGGTCCCGGTCCCGGTCCCGGTCCCGGTCCCGGTCCCGGTCCCCTCCCGTCCTCCCTCTCTCTTTCTCTCCCCGCGAGTTTACCCAGCAGTGCTTTGGTGCGGGCGCGTTTCCGCCGGTTTTTCCTGTTGGAGAAGGGAAGGGGGAGCTGTTTTCTCTCTCTCTCTCTCTCTCCCCGCTCGCAGTATATTTTGTATCCCTTTTCTCCTCCTCCTCCTCCTCCTCCTTCTCCTCCTCCTCCCCGGCTATCTTTGTCTGGCTCGCAGCACCCCGCTCCAGCCCCGCGCCCGTGCCCCGCCGCCGCCGGGACGCGCAGCCCCTGCCCGCCGGTGCCCGGCGCCGTTTCATGCGAGGGCAGCGCCGCGGGAAGGGCTCGGAGGCGGCGGGGGCTCCGCCGCGGCGCTGGGCGTGAGCCCCCCATGCGAGAGCGGGGCCGCGGCTGCCGCTGCCGGCTCCCGGCGTGAGCGCCGCCCCGCCGCCGGCCGGGCCGGGCCGAGCCGAGCCGAGCCGTGCCATGCCCGGGCGCGGGGCGCACCGTGAGGCTGCCAGAGGCTGCCGGCCCCGGCGCCGCTCCTGCCGCCGCCGCCGCGACATGGTGTGAGCCCGCTGCCGCCGGGGACGCGCGGGCACCCACCGACCGACCCGACCCACCCCACCGACCGACCGACCGGCCGGCCGGCCAGGGCACCCCCGCCCGCCTCGGGGGGATCCAGCCCCGCACTGCACCGCGGGGAGACAGACGGACCGCAGCAGCACCCCCTCTCCTCCCTCCCTCCCTCCTTCCTTCCTTCACCTCCCTCTCCCCCTCCTCCTCCTCCCACCATCCATCTATCTATCCATCATCCCCCCCGCCAACCCCTCCCAATGCTGAAGAGTTTCAACCCGGCGGGGCTGGAGTGAAGAAGGGAAGGGCGGAAGGGAGGAGAGGAGCTCCGCGCAATTCACAGCTGCTTCGGGGAGGGGAGGGGGGGCGGCCTCGCTATTATTTAACAGAGAAGAAAAAATAAAAAGAAAAAAAAAAAAAAAAAGGAAGAGACGGGAAAATGGCGAACGATTCTCCTGCAAAAAGTCTGGTGGATATCGACCTTTCCTCCCTGCGGGTGAGTGCCCGGGCGGGGGGCCGAGGCGGCGGGGCGGAGGTCCCCCCCCCGCCTCCCGGGGCCGGTGGGGCGGAGGCCGGCGCGCCCCTTGCCGGGGCTGCCGGGCCGGCGGGGGTGGGAGCGGGAGCGGCCGGGCCGGGGCCGGGGCCGGGGCTGGGGCCGGGGCCGGGGCGCGGGGGGCAGGCGGCCGCGTGGGGGGGAGCCCCGCGGGGGCGGGCGGGGGAGCGCGGCCCTGGGCTGCTTTTCCTTTGTTTGCATGTATTGGCATGTGCGTGGAAAAACAGGGCGCAACAGCTGCACGCCGCCAGCAGCCGGGCTCGCTCGCTGGGCTCTGCCAGCAGCCATCGCCTGACAAAAATGTAACCCCGCTTCTCTTCTCCTCCCCTCCCCTCCCCTCCCCCCCCCCCGCCCCCTCTGCCCCTTCCCCCCCCCCACCAGGACCCCGCTGGGATTTTTGAGCTGGTGGAAGTGGTTGGCAATGGCACGTATGGGCAAGTCTACAAGGTTTGTGGCAGAATTTCTTCTCCTTTTATTATTGCCATTTTTCGAGTGGGTACCCGGTGCCTCTGCCGGGCTGACCACACGGCTGAAGGCGAGCCACCCGCTGTGGCAAGCGGAACAGTTAGGGATGATAAAAATGTTGTCCTTGTCATTGTTGCTGCCCGTGACAAGTTTGTCAGCCTCTTGGCTTCTGCTTTTCCAGAAGGGCATGAATTACACTCCCAAGTACCCATCCTGAAATGATGTAGTCCTTTATTGTCCTTATTCCCCCCTCTCCCCCCTCCAGAGAAATGACCAAACCGAGTGGACACTGTCAGCATGTGTCTGGGCTATACAAATAGGTCCATAGGCTTATTCAGAATTGCTGCTGGAAGTCCTCATAGAAGTTACTGCTGCTGCTGCGGTGACTTTAGACAAAGGCATTGGCCTTCATTAAAATTGTCACTCGGTTTCCTTGTTGGAAAACCTTCAAAGTGCTGAAGCTGTCGAGTCGCGGGGGTGAGTGGTGCTGCATCCGATCCCGCTGTGCTGTGCTGTGCAGTGATGGGGGGGGCAGAGTGACAATAATAAGCGATCGAAGCAGGGAAGCTTATTTTGTGAAAATCAGAATTCCCAGAATAACCTGTTTGACAAGTGTATGACTTTAAAAAATAGAAATCGGAGAGTGCCCATGTGGGTGTGAAACTAGCCGACTTTTTTTTTCCCCCTTCGTGTGCATTCAGTGGAACAAACGAATCTTGAGATTGCATGACTTTGCAGTGAGTGCTAGCTAGCAGAATGACTAATTATTCACACAGTCTTAATACTTGGCTAAAGACTGAAGGCTCTAGCCTTAAACTGAGTAGAAATGCAAGGCACGTTTGCAGAGGGAAGGAGAGTTAACTGAAAGTAACCAAGTATGCCTAGCTGCTTGGGTTGTGTTTTGTTGTTTTTTTTTTTTTTTGCTTATAAACAAGGCAGTATAATTGCTGAGTTTCCCTGATGGCAAGATACTGCTGCTTGCAGCTTCAGTAACTAAGTAAAGCACTTCGGTGCCTCTTCTGCAAATGCAGCACATGTCAGTTTGTTTTGAGGGCGTGAACCTCAGCCTTCGTGATGGAGAAGTAGTCTGTCTGTGCAGCGTGCAAGTTGCATTTTAAGACTAGAAGTGGAATAATCAGGCTGCTGCTGTTGGCAGAAAGCTGGAAAAAAGGATATAGCTCAAAAGGCCAGAGGGGAGGGGGGAGATGAGTGAGAAGCTGCACTTTGACACCACCTTGACCATTTCATTTTTTTTCTGACAAATTAAATGACACCATTTAATTTTTTTCTGTGATCATTCTGCTCCCAGAGCTTGCATCACCTTACAAAAAAAAAAAAAAAGTAGGGCGTGAATGTGTGACTTGAAACTCTCCTGTTAATTATTGCAATTTGGTGCATTGTTTCTCGGCTTACTTGTTAATGCTTTGACTTAATGAGCAAAGTCCTCTGTGGTTTAACAGTCTTGACAATAGAAATTTTAAATTTCATTTTCCTTAAGTATGCTAGAACTCTCCTGGACTACCATTAGAAATGAAACTCAGCACATGCATTTATTGATGTGGAAGAGTGAATGAACACCTGAGGTCTAAGGGCATCGGTGTCACTCTGATAACAGGGGGAGCAGCAGGCGGTTTCTGTCAGGGCACTAGTTTTACTGTATGTCTGATGAGATTTCCCCTGCCCTTCCTCACTGGTTAGGCAACGGTGGCAATGTTTCCTCTTGCCTGGTAACTGAAGGGCATGGTGGTTTGGGTGCCAGGAGTAAAAGAAATAGGTAAATACTGCTTTGCTATAGAGCCTGTCAGACAGTAGTGGATTGACAGGTGTGTAAGTTTGGATTGGCGCTGCTACTTCTTAGGCATTTGTCCACATTTGTGTACATAGTCTTAAAATGTGGGCACCTAACAGGGTTGTACGTAAACAAAAAATACCAAAACAAAAAACTTCCTTGCTGTGATTAAGCCTCGTCTTTCTTCATAAAAGAATGCAGTTACGTAAAAAAAAAATCAGTGCAATAGTATTTAACTTTTCTCAGCCACTTTTCTGTTAGGAAAAATGCTCCAGGGACACCCAAAGATGAAACTGTGTGTGTATGTTTTGAGGGCTTTCGGAGGAACTGCGTAACTGAGGCAAAAACGTGGTTATGCTGTGTTTGCTTGTTGCCTTCCGCTTTCCTCCTACCCAGCCACCTCTCCTTGAAATCCCTCTTCCCAGATGGTTTTATTTCCCTTTTAACCGGTCTGTCATCCCAAGGGACTGGCGGAGGGTAGGTTGCCTTTGAGGAGCCGTGCCCAGAGATCTCTGGGGCAGTGCTAGTTTGATGTACTTCCACATTTGTGTATCGGCATCAGCGATGATGTCACCCGGGCGCGGGGAGCGGGATTGGCTGGCTACCTGCCACTGCGGGGAGGACGGAGGGAGCGGGAGAGGGCATGACGTTATCTCTTTGTCTAGCTCATACACCCCGGCGATGATACCGAAGGTCGTTTGCCTTGCTGGGGAGTCCGCTTTCCAGCGGTGGTGGGAAGGAGGCTGCGCCGACCTGTTGAAAAGCAGAAAATAGTCCTGTTTTTCTCCTCTCTGCCTTAGCTGAGCTTGCTGGAAATAGCTCAGATCTATCTAGCTAGCGATATTTCTATAGATGGTTCTGCCTTAGCTATTTATTTAGCTGTATATAGGTGTATAGATGTATATACGTGCATGAAATATGAGGGCGGCCCTTGGTTGTTTGGCACCTAAATGCAAGTGAAGTTACTCCCTGTCACAGAGCAGTGTGGATCCTCCTGGGGTTTTATGCCATTAAATGGGTTGGCTTATGTGGAGTGTGCTGTGGGCCTGGGACCTCGGCGGTGAGGTATTAAAAAATACTAAGTTTTCAGCTGCTCCGCTTAAACTCCGTAGAGTTTACATTATTTTCATCTTCATAACCTCGCTTACACCTCTCCTGTGTGAAGGAGCCTTGCGTTTCAAGAGGAGCTTGTTGCACAGCGGTGGATCGGGGCAAAAAAATGAGCCCGAGGTTCCCCAGCCCTGGGTGCCGAAAAGAAAGGGGGTGTTCTTGGGAAGTGTTTGCCCAGCGCAGGGGCAGGGGCAGCGGCAGGGGTGGCTCGTTCATCCTGGGGCAAAGCAGAGCTCCTCTGCTGCTCATCTGAAATCCTGGGGAATGAAAGGCTGGCCTGGAAGTTGTTTGCCCTTTCGTAGTTAGCTCAAAATCTGAGAATGATGGCACGGAAGGAAGAAGGAAGCTTCTGCAAGTTGCGTCGCTTCTAAGTTAGAAAGCAAAGGGTTAAACGTTGCAAAGTACAGCGAGCGGAGTTCCCTCCGAGCTGATGCAGAAATAACTGGCCGCAGAACCCCCTGAGTCTGTACTTTAACACTTTTAAGGAGCCCCACGCCTCTGCTGGAGTTTGGAGAGAGAAATTTCCCTTCAACAGGTTGGTATCAGCTGATGGGAGCTGAGAGACATGTGCGGGCTTGTCCGGAGCAGGGCCCTGCCTGCCCGCAGCAGGCAGAGCTGGCAGAGGAGCACACCTACCTGGGGCTCAGTGCCCCTAAGCCCTCTTTTAAGCAACAGGGTAGCGATGTACCACCTTTAACTAAGTGATGGTGCAAGGAGGGGATGATGTGAATGGCACAGAATTCGGCAGAAAAATGGTGTGAGCCTGTAACTGTGCTTTCTGTGCCTGCTGCTGTGTTGTGGGATGGCTGTGCCTGCCGTCTCCTTTCCTCCTGAGCTCAGTCCCGCTTCATCAGAGCACTTCGGTGTAACTGGAACTTGTAGCCAGCTTACCAAATGATTAGCTGCCTTAAGGACTTTTTTTGATCTTTTGCAAATACCGGAGAAGCATTTTTAGCATTGTCGCAGTTAGATTTTAGTTCTTCACGTCCAGTAGTAAGCTTAATTTCAAGTTTGGCTTGCATAAAATGAAAACACTCCCGAAATTTTCCTTGAGATAAGATTTGAACTGGGTGTTTGCTTCCTTTCTTTTTTGAATGCAAAAATGACCTGTGAACTAAAGGCATTGGTTAATATTTTGCAAATTTTAACGTCTCTACCATCGGATCGTTCATACAGGCATAAGGCTTATTAATTTTGCTGTTGAGACTGAACTGTGTTAACTTGCTCAGTCACTTTCTCTTTGGTTTTTTTTTTTGAGTGTGTGTGTATGTGTTTTTAAAGACAGCTAACACTTTAAAATAGCTGTTGTGAGTGTGCTGTTACATCTCACAGATAGACATGGTAATTCTCTTGTAGCAGCGATGACTGGGGGGAAGGATGTTTTTGTGCGAGTTCTGAGGCATAACAGGAGCGCAGCAGAAAGATGAGAATTAGGGATGATACTCCTAATTGCCCTCAACGCAGGCCGGTGTGGCTTTCTAAGAGCCTTGTAATAGTTAATTCATAGTGAAGGCTTCTTTTGTTGATTTATGTTGCAGCCTTCCAAAACTGCATGTAAATGATGTGTATTGTCTAACTGCTGGCTCATAAAAGGAAATGATGTAAGATGTGATCGTTTAAATGCTGATTTGAAAATAAATTAAAAGTTGGATAAATGTTTTCCCACGCTAAGGATACTCTATTTTTGTCTTAATGGACTTTCTATCTTACAAGGTGACTGTGTTGGGGGGTAGGAGGAGAGGACAGTGCTTGGTATTCTCTACTAATTCAGTTGATTTCCCCCCCTCCCCTCTCCCCTTTCTTTCTTTCACTGCTAAAGGGACATCATTGTGGATTCAAATGATTTTGTTAAACATGAATACAATTCCAGTCTTATCGCTATAAAGACAAACTGTACTGCAGATCAGTGAGGTCACTGGCTTTCAGGAACTGGTCCAGACCAGCTCTCTTAAGTATGAACTGCCCTTCTTCCCTTCCTCCTCTGATTTTTTTGTGGATTGTGTTGCAAAGGGAGAGTTTGCCGTTGGAGACATCAGGAAGGACCAGGCAGCGGCTGGAATACTGGCATTTCTCTGGGTCGTGCGGCTAGATGTTTGCCCCCCTGTCCTCCCCCAAATTGGCTGAACTTTTGGCCAGTTCTCTATCACCCAAATCCTTCTTAATTAAATATACAAAAGCTAGGCAGGTGGCCAGTTGGGATTACTGATATTTATTTTTATTAAAAAAAAAAAAAAAAAGAAAAGAAAGCAACCTGCCAGTTGTGGGTAACCACATGTCCCTCTTGTTCTTCCTCCCCCAGTCCATCTGTCTGTTTGTCAAAACGTCTTTTTCTTTTTTCCTTTTTTTTTTTTTTTAATCTTGTCTTAAATCAAATTGCAGGCTCCTGGGGCAGGGACTCCTTATTCCTGGAGTAATTAGAAGAGGGCCTGGCACTCTGGGACTTGGGTGTGTGCAGGGCTTCGGGGTGATGGATGTAACAAAATACAGCCCAGAGTCTTACGCTGACTCCTAGGAAATTTTTTCAGCTTTCTGTAGGAAGATTTTTCAACTGATGTGGATAAAATTTCAGTTGAAATCGTCTCGTACTCTCTCCTCGCTTTTTGTGTGCGTGTGCTCTCTCCCCGTTGGCAGTGGTAGGGGGTCATTTCCCCAGGCCTGCGAAGGCGGATGGTTTTCCCCATGAAGGTCTCTGCACCTTGCTCCAGGCATGGGGAAGGTCAGCTTTATTCCTAAGGCCCGGGATAGGGATTTGTATTAGTTTAGGGATATTAAAGAAGAGGAGAAAACCTGGAACGTATGCCTTCCATTTCCTTGCTTTATTTTTGCTGTCTTCTGGTAATGGAAATTTTGGTGACATGTTATCAACTTCCAGGCACCAGGGCCTCGGCGGTAGTGTGCAGAAGTGCTTTTTTTGGCCTTTGTGCTGATGGCAGGTCCGCGCCTCCCACCCTAGGGGATGAGGTAGAGGAATGTCCCCAAAGGGAATCCAGCATTACAAGAGGTGTTCACCCTTTGCATTTCCCTGCCTTCAGCATATACATTTTTTAGTATAAATTTTTGGACTAGAATGCTAGCTGATTTTTCTCATGTGGTCTAGTGCGTGTTTGTGTATACACATTATGTTCTAGTCATCTTCTTTTCAAGTGGTACTTTCTGTTGCAAGAGTGATTTCAGCTGGGTAGGTTGTGTGCCTACCTTCTCGAGATCTGTTTTCCTTGGAGGAAAGTGGTATTTTTGTTTTTCCCATTTTACATTTCTGACTGTACATTCTGGCTCCACCAGAAGTATTTCTCCCTGCCTTTGGATGACGTTGATATTTAAGCTCAATAGCATTGACTTGCACAATGTGAGCTTGACTGTACTCAAAAGTTACAGTAAGATCCTTATCTGCCGCGTTATTTTAGGTCCCAGTCCAACTCCCACTGGAGCTGGTGGAAAGAATTCAACTTGCTTGAACGAGAGGTGGATTTGGGAGGGGATCTCATAGCTTTGCACAAGAGTTTTCTTATCAAATACCTTATGTTTGTAGCATTATGGGTTCCTGATTGTTTCTCAGGTCGGCACAGGCTCAAGAAAAGATACTGTTGGCTCTAAAATCAGGCAACTATGGGAAGGGGGAGGAAAGAACCCGCAACTGTGCATACTTCTTGGGAACCTTGAGGTAGCTTTGAATGTAGAGGACTTGGAGATTTTGACATTGCATCTCAGTATTACTTCCAAAGTGTATTTTCTGCCTTGGATGTGGCGTGAAACACTTGCACAGAGGCACAAAATATGACACTGATTACGAACTGCAGAGTGCTGCCAAATGGTCAATACGCTATTGTGAAGTTCACGATGCTTCCACCTAACCCTCATTCCTGGTCCCCTGTCCTGTCCTGAGCAAGGCTCAGTGTATCTTCTCCTGGGTGGCCACTGGGCTCAGCAATCCTAACTTCTGTGGTATCTATTTCAGTGTTAGAAAAAGGACAGAGCAGCTTTCTGAAAGAGAAACAAGTACAGACTGGAGACACGATAGTCCTGCAGGCAGAGCAGTCCCTTGCTCTGCCAGGCTTTGCTGTCCTGCAACAGAGTGAAATCTGCTGTTCTGAATGTAATGAAGAACTACAATTTGACCTCAGTGGTGTTGATTTCAGTTTGCTGCTGACTGGGAAACCTGTGAGAAGCACCACTGAAGAAGGATGAAATCCCAGAGATTGGGGAATGCTCACCCTTGCAGAGGTCTTGCACTTCTGAGGCACGTAGGTACCAGATGGACATATGGATGGAGTGGGCTTCTCTCCACTTTATTTAGAAATTGGTGCTACTAACTCCTATCTCAAGTGCCCTGTGCAACTCACTGTAGCAAGCATGAAGGGTGTTGACTTCTTCTCCCTGGGGTTTTCCCATGCCCTGCTGCTTGATCTTGCATCATACTGACAAGTGAAGGACCAAGTCTGTGGGAAGATGTGGAGTTAGGAAGAGATAGTGGGACAGCTCAGAGAGAAGCAGTCTACTGAGGGTGAATTTACAGAGGGAATCAGAGGGTGGAGAAGGAGAAGCTGGCTTAAATGTTGAAAATGAATTAGTGGACTATTCATAGTTGTGGGAAACAAAAAGTAGTGTGGAGTCGGGGAAGTGCTTAATGTAAGAAAAAGTGAGGGACCATGTAATTGTCAGTAGAAATACATTAGCATATATAATTTATATTAAAAAAATAATATATAGATATATATTGTGAAAGAGATTAGCTTTTACCCGTGGCGGTTCACTAGCTTTCACTAGCCAGCCAAGCTTTGGGCTTATGCATACCAGGGGAAGGTTTATTGATGCAGGTTTTTGTGCTGATTTCAGCATGGCCGGGGCTGACGAGACCTCCCTCAGCCCACGTAGCTGCGTTGTGACCATGTGCCAGAATAAGTGATGTCTTTTGGGGGAGATTGTTTAACACTCCTGGCAAAATGCTTCTTTCCCACCGAAGCTGCGCCTCCCTGGGTTGCTCTGCCGCTGTAGCTGTCATTATCGCTATACAAACAGGACACTGCAAGTGCCAACAGGCCCTGATCAGCCTGTCTAGTAATAAAACAGCTAATGTGGTAAAACTCCTAATGTGGATGCAGTTATACTGGTATTGTAGTGCTTATCTGGTGTGTCTCCGTCACCTCCCTTTTGAGCTGTCCCATGGCGTGTTGATAAGAGCTGCTCTCCGTGCAGGGATCGCAGTGACTCATGGGTTTGTACCTGGGGCTGAAGGAGCCGCATGGGCTGTAGGCAGACGCTTCCTGGAGCAAGGTAGCACTGCCCCTGGAGAAGGTCTGCTGTGGGCTGGGGTCAGCAACGTGGCTGCTGGGGCTGTTGGTGGTGCGCCATGGCCGCTCGTCTGCTTCCTTCCCTGCCCCTGTGTGCCTCGAGCGCCCCAGTAACTCCCTGGCTCTGGGGCTGCTCGCGAGGTCCAGTTGCTTATTGCTCTTCCCACCACCCTGGCCGGGGGAGTCCTAAAAGATCCCTCTGGGCACCTTGCATTTGCAGCTTTGGAGGCATGGGTGCTGCCCCGCTCCTTACCTGACTCCGAAGGCTTTCCTTCTAGTGCCGCTCTCCACGTGGAAATGCTGGTCCTCACGTCCATCCATAACAGCCATCTGCCTGGTCTTTGGCTCCTCACTCTGTGTTGTGTTATCCCCAAAAGTGGCTTTTCTTTTCTGTATGCCTGTGGAGTTCCCCTTAGCTTCACTGGACGTTTTAGGGCTCTGAAAATCGGGCTGGTTTTAGGTTTGAATGTTTGGGTTACTGTCTTTTTGTGTTGTACCAGTCCATCGTGTGGACTTGTTGCCTCTCGTTCCTGCGCCTGGCAGCTTCACCAGAGGACAGAGGTGAAATGGGAGGACGTTACTTAGGTAGGTAAAAGAATGACAGCAGCTTGAAATACTCCGTTGCACCAAATCTGAATTTTATTAACTTCCTGAGGATTACCAAAGCAATAGTTTACTCCTGCTGGTTAACCTCAAAGCTAATGCACTTTATTTGGGATTTTTGCATTTGGAACTGTTAAAAATTACTTGAGGTCTTAAAAATACAACAGTCAATTTCAGTTAAGCTCTGGTAGTTTCAATTGCTTCTTCCCAGGATTTTGTGAGAGTAGCTGTAGGGGATGACAGTGGGAGAGAGTTCATGATTCTAATTTAAACAGTAAGCTCAAAACAAAATAAACTTGTCTCAAAACCTGCCCCCTACAATTCAAGCTATCTAATGATATTGGCTTGTTTTGTTTTCAAACCCAGGAAAGAAAAGCTTAAGGTCTATGGGCCTTAATGTGTTACAGTGAAGTACACTATGCTGTACTTGGGTTTATGTATCTTAAAGTCTGGGACCACCCAACATTATTGCAATTCATTATTTTTCTTCATTTTTGTGCTTCACAAGGAAAATTCAATAGAATACCTAAAAGGAAGCACAACTGTACCCATCTTACAAGGCTGTCATCAAGAGGGAATACTTGTAGCTGAGTTATAAACCCTTGCAGGTAGGGGTACATAAAGAAAATCAAAATGCTGATGGACTCTTAGCTGTAGTCCACTAGCATGTGCTACTGCAATAATCAAAATAATTCTCGGGGGAACTGGCACAGCAGTGTTTGCATATAATGATGAGGTGTTTGCTGACTGGAAGCCCTAATTGAGTTTCTTTTGCGCTTCTCCAGAAAACTGGTAGCGCTCTTGTCCTGGTTTCGGCTGGGATAGAGTTAATTTTCTTCCTAGTAGCTGGTACAGTGCTGTGTTTTGGATTTAGTGTGAGAATAATGTTGATAACACACTGATGTTTTAGTTGTTGCTAAGTAGCGCTTATCTTAAGTTAAGGACTTTTCAGTTTCCCATGCTCTGCCAGCAAGCAGGTGTGCAAGAAGCTGGGAGGGAGCACAGCCAGGACAGCTGACCCGAACTAGCCAAAGGGGTATTCCATACCATAGAACGTCATGCCCAGTATATAAACAGGGGGGAGTTGGCCAGGAGGGGCAGATTGCTGCTTGGGCATCGGTCAGCGGGTGGTGAGCAATTGCATTGTGCATCACTGGTTTTTTTCCTTGAGTTTTATTTCTTCTTTTTTTTTTCTTCCTTTCTTTGTTATATTCCTTTTTGTTACAATTATTATTATTATATTGCATTATTATTATTGTTGTTAGTAAACTGTTCTTATCTCAACCCATGAGTTTTACCTTTTTTCCCAGTTCTCTTCCCCATCCCACTGGGAGGGGTGAGGAGTGAGTGAGCGAGCGGCTGCATGGTGCTTAGCTGCTGGCTGGGGTTAAACCATGACAGCTGTGTATCTCCACCTATCAGGCCACCATAAAATAACTGAAAAATGCATTTTGGAGTGAGAGCTGCAGATACACACGTCTGGGCAGTAATTTACAGCTTGTTTCTGTGCAGTGGGCTTGGACAGTACTTTTGAAAGATGCTTAAGTAGGTGGGCTGCCTACTGTCCTTTTGGTGTCTAAATCTGAGCTGTGTGCTCTAGGACTCACAGTGGAAAGAAATAGGACAGGGGAATGGCCTCTGGAGATAACTACCCTAGGATGAGATAAATTGCTCTTTGCCTGAGTCTTTGTCTGTTAATTATAATGGGAACTTAGGATGAATGTCTCAGTTGTACATCTTCTAGATGTCTAAGGCTGGACAGGTTGACCCCACTCTGTACCATGCATGTAGTAGCTCCTACAGTCTGTTGTCTTTGTGGGATATATAGTAGGAGCGAAGATGCCTTTGTAAGTGGATGTGTGAAAGTGAATGACATGTCAAACCCCTCTTGCCCATCACTGGAAGGGAAGCATCCCTTTTCCAAAAAGACTTATAAATAAGTGAACTGGTTTTGCATACATTTACCAAGAGGTGAATGTGCTTGCCCTCAGCTAGTATCTCTGCACTCTTACATGAAGGCTGGGAACTTAAATATAGACGGGTTTATTTCTGCAGAACTTCTGAGGGATCTGGTTGAGAAGAACTATCAGTGTGAAAAGCAGTCAATGCCTCATGTCTCCTCTCTGTGCCCTCAGGAGTAAGTGCCGGGGTCTTTCCTGTTCAGATAAATTATACTTCTACAGAGAATGCATTTATTCTAGGTTACTGTTTTTCGGGAGGGAATTATAGAAATACTTCAACTCTTTGGATGATGTTGATAAGGGTTATAATTAAGTGCCTGACATTCAAGCTGGTTTTTCAATGGTGTGCTTCTCTGCAAGGTATCCTTTCCCATCAAACCTGTTTGGGTTTGTTCCCCGCCCCCCCCCAGCCATGTCATTGTATTGCTTCTCCGTAGCTGTAAGCTCAGCTAGTAGAATTCAGTCTGGTTGTGAATCTTATTTTTAAATCTCAATCTGTTGTAAATCAGAGTATCTTTTCTCTAATTAACACTTTGGTCTTTTTGAGGCAATATACTGCATGTTCCTTCAGCAGCTACAGCGGACATTCCTGAAGTACTTGGAAGTTTCATGTTCCGCACCGTTTGTTAAACCGAACTATCAATTGCATGGTAATCTCCCGTCTAAACACAGAAGGAAGTGGAGCTCTCGTGTGCTTCTCCTCTGATGCTCAAGTTATTCACCTTTACTTCGGAGTGAGGATGGGGGAGGGAAGTACAGCAGGGAACGGCTGTAATTTATTCCCAGCCACCCAGGAAGTATGTGACAGAGGTGCAATCCAAGTCTCTGGATGCCAAGTTCTGTGCTTTAATCAAAAGAGATCCCTTCTTTGCCTTAGTGATAGGTGGCATCAGCTTTCACGCTTACCCAAGCCAAAGAGAGGGAAGACTTTGCCTGCTGACCCTCTGGTCTCGTAAGAGCCGCCCAGAGGAAGGGGCTAAACGTTCTTTGGCGACTGGGCAGGTGGATCTCGTAGAGCGAGCCTCATGGTACCCCTGCTTGTTTTGCTCGTGTTTGCGGTGGAATTGTTATGTGCTGTCTTGCAGTTGGTGAGGTTTCTGTTTAAATGAGTTTAGCAGAAAGGCCTGAACTGAATTGCTCACATTTAACTGTACTGCTCTCTGTAACAGAGGTGAGGCAGGTATTAGGATATTTTACCATGACTAAACAGCAGCGTTAATACCTTTAAAATTGGTATATTGACGTTTATGAGCAGATATCACATTACAGTGATAGCTTCAGGGGCCTTCTGCTGCATATGAGAGCTCTTAGTTGATTTAGAAAGCAAATAAATAAAATTTTAAAGCTACCCTAACGCAATCAAGCATGTTAAATCAAAAATGCAAGGTGATGCTATATCCTTAGCTTATCCTGCAGTCCGCTGTTATTTTGGCAGATTAAATTAACGATGTACTGTCGCAGGAGAAGGAACAAAAGGCGCAGCGCTGAGAACTACGGGGAAGTCTCGGGTGTAAAGGACCTCCCTGATTCCACGGCAGGCATTTACACCAGCGCCGTACCTCACACCCGATGTGCTTGTCCCGGGGTGTGTTCTGAGGAGTCCCTGCGCCACAGAGGTTGGGGCTTTGGCAGAGCTGGCACGCCTCCAGGCTCCCTTAAATTGTCGCCTTTGCCTGTGTTTCTGGTGTGGTCTTGCGGGGGAAGAAAGAATGTCAGCCTATTAATAGTGACAGCGCAGGCTTTCTCCTCTTCATCTGTTAAAAATCGCTGGAATGCTTTGAATAACAAATTACTGAAAAATCTTTTTTTTAATATGAGTGTTGGGAAAGGTGCGCTTTGCTCCTTCCTTTCCCCCATGTGACACACAGTGAAATTCTCTGATCTGACTTGTCCTTTGGGGCTATGGAGAACGCTTTATGCAGCTCCCCCTGCGTGTTTTAGGTTCTCGCCAAGAGTTAAATTCTGGAGTGATGACAAGTGAATATGGAGAAAATGTTTCAAGTCGTGTGAAAGAAATGTTACTTGCTAAATAACTTGAGTGTTAAAAGAAGGGATGGGAAAACCTTTTCTTAGCCTTTGTGGAAGTCTTATACAGCAAGGAATAAAAATCTTTAATATTGACCTAATTTTATTTGTATTTAAGATCAAAGAGCTCTTGTGAATGAGTTGCTTGTCTTATATGTTACTGGCTTTATGGTTTTCTGAATGGCTTGAGGCAGTAAATCAGTCCTGAGTAATGCTACCTTTCCTTAGGTTTCCTCTGAGGTAATGGAAGAGTGCTCTGGTTTCCTCTTCAGGAATAAAAATGTATTAGTTATTGAGCAGACTTCTTTCTGACTAAGTTGCTGAGTTTGGAGGTGCCTCCTCATGGACCGAGTGTCGTGGCAGTGCTTGCGCTGGATTTTGGGAAAGGAAGAGAGGAACGGGCAATGAAACCACTGTCATTGACACTGCCACTTCGGTCGCAGATCAAGTCCTTGCTGCGACTGGGGTTTGACTTCGGAGCGTCCTCTTCTGCTGCTGCTCTGCACCTCTTAGCTTTTTGATAACAAAGCATGTAGTCAGCGTGTGCTGTTGTTGTAAGGAAAGATGTTTTGTATACATACGGTGTGGTTGCACTGGGCTGTATGGGAAAGGGGAAGGTTTTATTTTGTGTTCCCCACCAGTAGGATTTCCTATTGCAGAAAGGAGAAGGGAAGGTTAAGCAGGCAGCTGAAATGCCTTGGGTGGGATCTGGTTACTTTATTCCAGCAGGGAGAGGGATCCTGCTTGCTTACATGGTACAGAGCTGTGCTGAAAGCAGCAGGTCTTGGAGATACCTCAACTCACTGGAGAATCTGCCGACCCAGTAGCACCATAACGTGGGTTTTAGTCTGTCTCTGTAACTCAGATAGGAGAAGATGGGAAAAGGGAATGTGAACAGCATTTCAAATCTGTAAAGATGGCATCAGCCTAGTTTGTAGATCCTTGGGAGTTTGGAAACCAAGCCAGTAGCCTTGGGTATTAAAGTGTCTTGTTACTGTTAATATTCGTTCACCCTGCGGGATCAATACGCTTAGGGGAAGAGGAGATGAAATTCTTTTTTCGGGTACCGTCGTTTGAACTGTTGACTGATGTGAAATGGCACATGTACATGAAAACCCCCTGAAGAAGGTGTGGGTGGTACAGTACTTCTGAGGTGGTAGTTTGGCCTGTGAGTTTTGACTGCTCATGAGTCTGTCAGTGGTGGTGGATGGTGCTGACTCGGCAGAGCCTTTGCTCACCTCCTCTGCTTGGAGCCGGTGCTCCTTGTGAGGGTGAGAGGTACCCAATAAACAGGGAATCTCATAAAGCCACTTGCGTTGCTGAACTTTGCCAAAACCTGGCTTTTTGTCAAGGTTAGCTGAAAAGTTGGGAGTGCGTTTTCCTTCCAAGAACTCTTGGTTTAAAGCTCCATTAATTGCATGTCAGTTACCATGTGTGTTATGATAATAACCAAGAGTGGAAAGGACTAGATTTATTTCAGTAAACATTTCACCTAGTAAAAATTTAATAGCTTGTCTGCCTTCAAAGGCCATTCCTTTTTTTCCTGTGCAGATTGTGCACCGTCCACCCAGCAGCAGTACAGAGTGTTTCCCAGAGAGCTGTGTTTATAACCTGACCTTGAGATGCTGCTCTTCCTGAGAGACACATGGGGCTGTTCCAAGGATGCTCCGTCCTGAGTTTTCTTTGCAAGGCGCAGATTGGGTTTGCCTCTGCTGCGCTGAATTCTGTGGGTTTCTTTTAATAGCTGACTATGGACAGCTTTGAAGGATGATAAAAACAACACGCTGAAATGACTAGGGACTTGCGTCTGAATCACGGCCGTCAGCAAAACCACCTAATTTCGGGAACTGTTCTGCGTGACAGCAGAAAAAGTCTTGTGAGTGCCTGAGCCTAACTTCTCTTCAACAAATACGTGATTTCATGATTTGAATGTTTTGAGGGAAATGTTTTGAATGTCTGCTGTCTTAGGCCAGCAGGAGTAATATCCTTAACAGATAGTGCAGACCGCCTGTATATTTATAATTTAAGAGGCCTAAATGTCATTTGAGAGAAAAAGAAGTGCGGTGGAATAAGAGCATGGTAGAGCTAATCCTTCTTACTGCAGTGTTCAGGTGTATATTGGTTTAGTTTAGATTATTTTTCTAAAGCTAGAAGTACTTTGCCTGTCCAGGATCAGGCCCCATCTGCTGAAGTCAGTGGAAGTAAACTGGGTGTCAGCCTGGCTCTGCAACTTGGGGTTAGAGCCATGGGCAACGGCTTGCACATTTTTGGTTCGAGACAATGTTCCCTCATCAGACTTGAGAGAAAAAAGTATTCTTTCTAGAAATATCACCTTTTGGAAGTGCATCATGTCTTAAACTTCTTTGACTTATTCTTTAATCTTTTCTCATAGAAAGAATTTTCTATTTTGCCCTTTTTTTGAGCGGTGGCAGGTTTCTCTCCCTTTCTGTGGTTTGTTTTGTCCTTCTCGCTCTCTTCCCTCATACTCATCTGATGTGGGTGAATTCCTGCTGCCGCTCTCCCTTCCTCTAAACTCTACACTCATCATCCTTTGCATTTCTTCCTCTAGGCTTGTCTGTGGCTTTTTTTCTTTTTTTGGTATAAAAGTAACTAACAAATAGAAAGGATATGGTTAAATCCGCGTGACCTCTGGTATTGGCTGTAGTTCTGCCAAGATGAGTGAGGTTTATTTGTTTTTTCATTAATGTGTTTCTCCACAAGCATTCTGTACCTTCTTTAGATCTTTTTTTGTGGTCTCTTTTTACCCTGGCTTTTCGAAGAAATGAGGCTCTGTCTGTTTTACCCTGTCCTCAACACTTTTCAACCTCAGGGCTGACTTCAGCTGTGTTTTGGTTTGGGGTACAGGTCTAAAATCCTTACAGGTTTCAGGAAAAATAGATGACTGGGTAGATGGGAGTGAAAGAGCCTGTTTGCTCTTCTCCTGCCCTCTGCTTCCCTGCGGAGAAAGCCTATTAAACCCCCTCTTTATTGGGCATTGGGAAGATCTGTGCCCAAGATGAAGGCTTCAGGCTTACCTCTGCTTGCAGCGCTGTCTGTTTGCAAGGTGGAGGCAGAGGGGTCACAGTTGTTACCTGTCAGCGGAGCAAAAAAGAGAAGGAAAATGGTCTCAGGTCTGTCTTTTGCTCCAGTGGGGTAATTTATTATTTCCCACCCCTCCCCGTCTTTCGGACAAAACTGCGGTGCCATCTCCTGAAGTTAGGGGGTTCCCCGCCGGCAGAGGCGGCAGTTGGGGGAGCTCTGCGGGGATGCTCTCTCCCAGAGCTCCTCTCTCTGCCGGGATGGAAGGTGTGAGGTTCGTATATGCTAACTACAGTGCATTGAAAGTCTTTGTCTAGACAAGGCACGCTGCCCTTGACACGTGCTAAGACCATATAGTTAAAGCCTTGGGTACTTGGCGTGCGCTAACCTCGGGCGGTAAATCCAGGGCTAGACAAGCCCCCTGAGGAGGTGGTGGACACGGTGGGGATTTCTTTGCATTAGTCTTCGCTGCAACCTCAGCTGGTGCCTGAATGCAAAACTGCTAATAAACAGTCGTAAACCCTGGATGCTTTTTCTCTTGTCAGCTCCTGTCTGAATAGGGGCTTTTTCATGACACATGCTTGTTTGCTCATGTTTCTCTTTTAAGGAAAGCAGTTAAACTAGGCAATAACTACCAGTAATTCAGTGCTCTGTTAAGCATGTAATAAACCAAGCCCCAGATCCCTCGGTCTCGAGCCGTTAGAGACTGCCGCCCTTTGTTTCTCTCTTTGGGGGGAGGAAGGAAGAAATGGGGCAGAACCGACTTGTTTGGTGTGGGAAGGACAAAAGGGTGGCCAGACAGGGGAGAGGTGTGACGGTGCGGTGCTCTCAGGACGGGCATCACCATCCTTCCCAAAAAGTGCAGAATCAAAACCTGGCCTTTCCTCTGTGCCTGTGATGGCAAACCGTCGTGGCGTCTGCTGCAAATTTGTTTAAAAAAGGGCCTGCAGCTCCTCGTGGTTGGTGCCAGACGAAGCGCCGGGTCTCAGCTCATCCTCCTGAGCAAAGCGGGCACCTCTCGTTGACTACAAGGCTTGCTGTCGTTTTCTGACTTCTGTTTAATTCAGGTGCAGCCCAGCTGTGGGATAGGCAGTAGCTGATTCAATTCTGCACTGTTTGCATCCATTGCTGAAATAATGCCTTCTGCTGAGTTACCAAGTGGACTTTGTTGGGATTTTTTTGGTTTGTTTGTTTGGGATTGTTTGTTTTTTTTTTTTTACAAAGGTACTTGATGCAAGTGTTGGTGCAGAGTGGAAACAAAGCAAAAGCTTTAACCAATATGTGGATAAGTGTTTAGGACAGGTGTCTTACAGAGTTCTGGGAAACTCTTCATGTAAAAACAAAATTAAAGTGCCTTCTTATCTCTGAATTGCCCCTTTGAGCCTCAAACCCAGCCTCTGCAAATCAGTTTGCTCTTTTACAAAGAGAATGGCTTCATGCTATTTCTCTGCATGATTTTGTGAAATGCACTTCCAGAGGGGAGCTTTCTTACACATATGCAGAACAAATTTTAGCAAAACATTTCACTTTCTTCTATCTTCAGACTTATGAAAATGAACTCTGTCATGACTTTTCAAAGTGTGGGTTTAAGCAGAAGCTCTCAAGGCATTTCAGTGCTGATTCTGATGCAGCTGTTAGTTTAAGGAATTTCTTTTTAAACTGGAGGTGGCTGTTAATTATATTCAGGAGAGGAAAATGCAGTATTGAGCTGGATAAACTGTAGTTCAGCTGATACTTTGAGGTTGGGTGTGGCAGGTAAAAAAGACATTCTGTCAGAAAGATAAAAGGAGAAGGACTGGTTTAAATTTTAATACAACTAATTTTTAACAACTTTTTCTAAAATTTTCTCCTTCTGCAACATATTTTACCAGCACTGCCATCTGGGAGAGCACCATCGCTCCCCGCCGCCCCACTTTGACTGCTTCATTGCGATGCTTCTGGCTTTTCAAAACTTGATGTGACTTTTAGATGCTCAGTGCAATTTACTGTAGGACGTTTAGTATACATGAATTTTGTTTCCCGGTCCTTTAGGTATAAGGAGGTGCCTAGTGGCTCTGTAAATGCCGAATGGCAGTGTGTAAGACTGTACGTGTTAGGCAACTGGTAGAGAGCAAGCGGTGGAATCGAGGAAGGAGAGCCGGTTGTCCCCATGGGTCTGACTTCAGCTTGTGGGCTTGCAGCTTCCACGTGGACTGTCACCACATCCCGTCTCTGGTTCTGCGGGTTTGCCTGTGCGATCATCCCCCTGAGACTGTGTGGGCATCACGGCCTTAAGAAATGGTTCATTTAATTCGTTGGGATGATAATAACATTTGGTGGGGGAAGCTTTAAATGTGGAGTGACTGCCCTTGGAGCCTGGAGCTTAGTCACTGTTTTCCTTGCTGGTTGCGCTTCTCCTCCTTGAATGTGGCCAGGGCCATCCACTCCCTGTGCAGGAGTGATGCTCCCCCCTTGGGAGCCGCCTGCCCCTCTGCTTTGATTTGGACCATACTGCCGAGGAGCTGCTTTTCCTGCCCTCCCCGGGAGCGGAGTGGGTGGGAGAGCAGCGGGACACGCCAGGCTTATTATACTCACAGTTTCCCAGCCTGCCAGGTTTACCAGGTGAAGTAAAATTAGTTATCTATTCAGATTTTTCTCACCTTGTGGATGAATTGAGGCGTGTGTAAGGGTGTCTCTGGCCTTATGCCATATTGTGAGCAGCGGGGGATGAAGAAGAAGCTGACGTACATCTCCTCTCCAGCATTATGCACGCTGGTTGCCGCCTTATTCACTCTTTCAGGTGTTGGATAATAATGCTTGGTCTCTCTGGTAGCGGCAGGCAACAAATGATAAAAATCAAAACTCTCCCACTCGATATCTGCAATTTTGAATGTACTCACATAGCCTTTTTTCCAGGAAAACCACGATCGCATCTATTGCTCAAGCTGTTTTTTAAGATCCCCCCCAGCCCCGACTCCCTTGGTCTGCAAGGAGGTGACAGTTGTGGAAGGACTGAGCCAAGTCTGGTTTTCAGGTATTAGGAGGTACTTACAGGAGTTTCTGTTGAGACTACCATCTGGACAGAGATTCATTTGCTGAGGAGCTGTGCCGATTCCAGGGGAAAACTGTTCAGATGTGGTGTGTACGTGTATGGTACTAGCAGGCTGAAAAGGCATTAAGGGAAGGTATAGGCTGCTGTATGATTACTTTAGGACTGTGTGTTTCTTGAAGATGTAACTGGATGAAAAACAGCAGGAAGTCCGGACAAATGGGAAGATCTGTTTCTTAGAGGGATTGGTGCTGACCTCTGTAATGCACTGGGTAGGCAGAAGGCTCTAATCATTGTTAATTGCTCTTATATGGCAAATTCAATAATAATATAGATGCCTGAGTACTTGGGAATCACTCACTTCTCTCCACTGATCTGGACCCATCCCATGCAGGAATTGCTGAAAGAGGGTTACGTTCTTGGGAAGAGTTCAAATTGCAGCAGATTTCCAACTTGACCCCTTGAAGTGTTCAGATTGCTAGAACAAACTCAGGAGAGAGATGCGCTTGCCCTCGGACATGGATCCTGTTTGTCCTGCTCTGCTGAATTTAACCTGTTGTGTTTCATGCTCTCCATGCTGGAATTGATTGAAGATTAGAGCCGAGGGGACACGACGCATACATCCCGCTCTGGGGGCATTGCACTGCTGGAGCTTCACATTTAGGCACCAGAAGGATTAAAGGGCGCCCTTTGAAAAGATACTCCTTCATCTCACTGATAAGCAGCGCTGAACAGGCGGAGGGAGAGGAGGTTAATGCCCCTTTTACCCAGGGTCTGTTTAAAGAAAGGCAGTCGTTTAGCTAAAATATACATCCACAGTCCATTTCTGTTTAAACTGAAATTACTGAATAAAGAAATGCATCCTGGGAACAGATTAAGCCATATGCTAGGAAAGGAGCACATTTCTCTCAAGCTCAGTTGACAGCGGCACACTTAAGGGTTTTCTGTATTAAATATTTGATAAATCTGTAGTAGACTTGAATTCTGTGTGGTTTTAATTACTTTTTATTTTTTAAGCCTGCAGGACTCTGACATTTTTCTTCGTCTTCCCTTTTTTCTGCCCCCCCCCGCAATGATCCCGTTTCATCATGGAATGAGCGCTTGGGTATAATTGGCCATAGCCATGTCCTGGTGATGGGCAGAGCGATTTCTGTGGAGCTGGCCATAAGGCTAAGTTTCCAAATCTGGGAGGTCCAGAAAGCTCTGGTCCTGAAATTTGTTGCTTCAGAAATATTTGATTAACTTTATTGTATTAGCATGAGGTTGGTTTTATTGCTACTTCCTATACTTTATTAAAAATCTTATTAGAAGTGCAAGCATGTGTATTTGCTTCTAATGAACCCCTTCTTTCTCTGCTATTGGCAGCAATTTGCTATAGTGTTGTTAGCAGCCAGTGCTTCCAGGGATGGTGGGGTGGGGAGGGAGGAGTGGTAGGGAGGCATTTGCTCCTCCTATTTTCTTTGAGATATTTTATTTTATTTTATTATTGGTCAGAAAATACTTAGGGTTTTTTTTTTTTCAGCCTGGAGAGAGGGTGATTCTCCCTGTGCATTTTAAAGCAGGGTTCTGGATTTTCCTTTCCTGTTGAGTTATATTTGGAGAATATTTGCCTGTCTGTGGGCCGTAATCATATAGGTGCCACCGGCTACTGTGCCTGTTTGCTTTCTTCCCCCCCCACTCCCAGCTGAGCAAAGGTCGGACCTTTCACCTGCTCCCTGCTTTGCATTTCCAGTCTTTGGATAAACTTGTCTTGCCAGGGAGCCATGGGCACAGGCGATTTCTGCTGAGCAGATGCACCCGTGTTATCTCCCCGTGTGATTTATGTCAGGCAGTGCAGTGGTGTTCTCAAAACACTGAATGGAGAGGGAGGTCAAGGGGGGGAAAAAACCCCCAGCCATAAGCAGTTGCTTGTAGCTGTTTCAGACAGTCTATTCTTGCTGCTGCTTTATCACTCACGTGCTTTGGGCCGGCAGACTCTGGACTGCAGAGGGTAAGAAAAAAATAAATAAATCCACCCCAGAGAGAACTTGGTTTGCTTATTCATAGTGCAGGTATCTTTCCTAGCAAGAACATGAATTTTTAAGGGAAAAGCACTGATCCCATGTGAGCGATTGTGATATTTTGTTGTGAGGAATCAAAACATTCCTGTGTAAAGCAGGGCTGTTAAAAATACTTTCACCCGGCTAGGGGTGCAGGCTGGTGGTTAGGTTGACAGTCTTTCCCCATTTCTCCTTATTTTGACCAGGTCTGCAGCTGTTTGTCTCTCGAGAGACCCTTTCTGGAGATGTTTTCTGTGATTTTATTTTTTTTTTTCCCCTCCCCTAATGGTATCTTCTTGGTCTCTGAGTTTTGCATTCTGCATCCTTCAGAATATGCAATACTTGGGAAATTAATCTTTCTTCAGTCTGTTTTCCAGAAGGTTGTAGGTATTTAAGAAATGCTGGAGACAGCTAAAACAAGAGGCCTTCCCAGACAAAAAATATAATACAAGCCACCTGAGTAGCTTAGTCTTCTCCAGCTGCCTGCTAACAACCCTCCTCTTCCCTCAGCCTCCGGGCCTCTGTGAAGTGTCTCCCCTCCGGATTTGCCAAGCGCTCGGTTGCGTGTTAATCACCAGTAATAAAAAGCATGCTTAAGATCAGATGAGTGTCTAACGATACTTGTCAAGGCTATGTGTCTCCTCAGTCTCTGCAGCTCTTTCCGACAGTGAGCGTGCATGGAGTAATTCATACCCCTCAGCTGCAGCTGAGTGAGTGGCTCACCTGCGGGCACTGGCTCGGCCATTTCTCTCTTCCCTCCTGCCTCGGGCAGAGACAGGTATCGGGCAGATCCTCATTTCTCAGGAAACATCAGGGAGGTTATGTATGATTGGGCAGAGGACGTGTTTGCTGTGTGCAAAACACTGGTGAAACTCCTGCTGAAGGGCTCTGGCTCGCCCCGCTCCTTACTCTGAGACCAGATGTGTTTTAAGAGAACTCTGCTACTATGGACAACCATGGTAAAGATGCTCCCAGAGAGGGTATGGGTTGTAGGGGCACGGTCACGTAGCTGATTAGGGTTGATCTGCGTCAGGGCATATGTTAGCCATGGATGACCCTCTGGCTGACTGCAGGTTTGAAAGCTTAAGCTCAGGTGGGAGAGCCCGGTGGTGCCGTCTTCCTCTGTCACCTGCCTCTGCCAATGCTTGTCAGCACCTTGGTGTTGCCCAATGCCGGTTTAACTCCTTGTCAATTCATCTGTGTTATACAAGTCATCTGCTGACAAAACAAAGATCTGGGTCACTGCTCTTAAAATAGATTAAGCATTAGGCAAATTGCTCAAGCAAGCTCTCCTTTCCTCTGAGAAGGCAATGTCAACCCAACCTCATAGGGATACCCCTAACAAGCACAGCATCCTTCCACAAAGGCCCTGTCAATTTAGCGACGCTTGCCTAATACGCTTTTAAAATGCAATGTCCAGCTGTTTGCACAATGTTTGACTTGTGCTGAGGGACTAACGGTTTTTTTCTTCACATTAATGCAGATATGTGCATCAATATGAACTGTTTTTGAGGTGGTCTTTGCAAATCTTCTCTTTCTTTGTGCTTTGGTGCCTGGAAGTGAGATTTGCACGTTTAACTTTCATACGTAAGACCCATGATAAATGATATCTGTACAAGCTGATTATTGCCCTTGCTTATAGGCAGAGTTTAGTGGTGCCAATTTCATCTTGATAATAGTCATCCGATAACCACTTTGAACACACTATGCCAAGCCCACGTATAAGTGCACAACCGGTCAAGGTTGAATTACTCATGAAATCCATTTTTAAGGTCACAGACAGGCCTCTGTGGACCCTGATCCCAAGTTTATAGGACTTGCTGCACCACATGCCCTTCTGCCAAAGCCCTGCGGACTTCCTGGGCCTGGGCTGCAAAATGTGCTGCCTGGTGGTTTCTTCTGCTTGTCCAGGGGATTTCTTCTACTCTGAAGAGGGCTACCATCACTGGGAGTGGGGCTGGAAAACACACTGATTGAAAAAAGGGAACTGGAAAGTAGGATGTTGGTTCTTCTTGCTCATCGGAGTCCACCTTTCTCTGTGTGTGTTGACCTTACTGTGGGCATGGAAAGCACGGTAGCGAGTGATTTGATAAATTGGGAAGTCCAGGTGGGATTTCCAGTTATGAGGCAAATGGAGTGAAATATGGTTTGGTGTCCCGTGGATGGGTTCCCCGCTTGACCCCATGCCAACCTGGGTGGGCAGTAGCAGAAAAGTCCCTCTAATGATAGGGGAGGTGGCAGTTTTTTACTAATTATGCCATAGAAAACATGGTATGTTTTTGAGGGAGGGGTGGTTGGGCAGTGTGAGCCCTCATAATTCTTTGCCCACCCTTTTCCTAATGTTGTGTTCATAATATCTGCTCCATTGTTGGGTTATAGCCTAAGTAGACTCCAGGCAAGGTTGCGGGCAGTGCCTTGCTATTGTGTGAAACCATCAGCACAAATTCTGCACAAATTGTGCACCTCCACAAGTCTCTGGGGGAGCAGATGCCTTAAAGATGGATCTAACAAAACCAGCCTGCTGAACAGAGAGCTGTGTATGCAGGCAAGTAAAATGCTGGTGAGAGTTGCATGCAACAGGGTTGTAACTGGAGTTTTAAGACTTACCTTTGGGCAACAGAAAATCACTTTCTGTGCGAGGACTCTGCAGCCCTGAAAGCAGCGATGCGAGCACTCACAAAATATAGGGAATGCTGGCAGTGCTTCTGTAATGTGTTAGCAAGAGCACTTGGCTAGCTGGGAATTGAGATTCAAGCTCTTCCTCTGGGATGTGTTCCCTTATGTCCTGCCCCCCAAAGGCTACTCCAGCCGCTGTGCTATAGGAAAGTCTTGGTAGAATTGATCCCGCTCTCTTATTGAAATTTTAGTACTTTGCATGAATAAATGTTTGATTGGTTTGGGAAGGAGATGATATGATGCGTACAGCTTTGTGTGATATGTCGTCACATACAGTGTTTTCTAAGAAGTCCCAAATCTGCACATCTAAGAATATTGAAATACTGTTCAGGTGAAAGAGAGGGTGAAGGGTTGGTTGTTCATGGTAGTTCTTCCACCTGGAAGAGGGGAGACAGGGATGCTAGTATCTACTTCAGCCCCCTCCCGACAGTGTATTTTCAGGAAAAAAAAGAGTGCCTCAGCACTGCCAAGGGGTGAGAGGGAAGGGCAGGCTGAACTGAGGAGTTGCTGTTGATAGGTACCAGTTTTACCCCCAGTGAGGGACTGAGGAACAGAGGGAGTCAAATACTTCTGTAGATACTGTGCTCGATGGGAACAGAAAGCTCCCTCCTTTATCAGGCCTGTATGTCCCCAATGGTTTGTAAGTCCAAAACGTCTCTTGCCTGTCAGCTAAGAGCAAACCATTTCCTTTCACAGGCTAGAGGGAAAATCAAGGGACACTGTGGTAACTATTAATAATGTTTCTCCACTTTCCTATGATGAAGCGTTGCTTTGTTTCTTTTTTCCTTGATGATGAGAAAGCAGAAGTGCCAGGCAGTGATTTTAAACTGCATGCTCCAAGGGACGTCGCTACTTTGGAAATTAACTCCTTTACCTTGCTGTGCTGCCATTGAGGTTAATCCTGACCTGGAGCCTAGCATTTGCCTTTTCATTTTGGATTCTTCCCACTCCCAAATCACAAATCTAATCAACTTAAACAGAAATTAAAGATGCTAAACTGGGAGAAGGCTTTATAATTGTTTTCCTAGGGGGGCTGGTGCTCGCCCTGGCTTAGCCTTTGTCGGTGATGCATTGGGAGCAGAAAACTCTGTTAGTTGTTGTTTGCCCCAAATCATTCAGTCAGGAAGATGGACTGAATGAGGACCAAAAATTGTTTCAGGTTATTGTCACTCTTTTTATTTCAGCTGTTCTCAAGTTTTGCCATACTGAGCCTAGCACTAAACCAGAGTGACCTTCAGCTGCTGCTGAACCTTGACTTTATGCTTGAACGTTTGATTCAGAAAGGTCAAGGGTTGGGATAGAGAAGGGTTTGCTGGCACATGGGTGTACTTACAAGATCAGTCCCAAAGTCATTCACATGACAATATCGAAGTACTAAAATGCACGGAGTAGGGTTTTTCAGCAGGGTGATGCTTGGTTGCTGCACACTTCAGTTGCTTGCTGTATCTTTAGAAAACCGTTATCTCTGTTCAGCATTCCTTTTACAAAATTACAGTAAATTGGGCTCAAAACTTTCATTCTAAATCTGAGAGTGAAATTCATGTCAGCTAGAAAGTAGCAAAAAGCAAATAAAAGTTTACTGGAATGGTCTTGTTGCTTGTGCTGTGCTTTTAGCTATTCTTCTCTTTGCTGGAAACGTTGAGCTAAATCTTAACCAGGGTTTGAAATCAGATGAAGTGCTAATTTTGACTGAAAAGGTAAGACAACAAAAGGAAGACGAATAGAAGAGTGGACGTAATGCAAAGAGGTTGAATTAGTATGTTGAATTAAAGCCATGTGTGGAATATTCCTATTCAAGCATTTCATGCAACTTCTGACTAGGAGCTCTCACTGCCGTGTTGTTGCTTGGTCTCCTCTGTGTCATTACCATGAATTTTTCAGTGTATGAGAGAACTGTATGTGTACTGCACATCAGAATAATATAAATCATGCATGTTAACATACTAAAGAGATAACGCTAACTGCTCTGGCAGGCTGCTAGCGTCTTTACTAAATTGACTTCTAAATCAATGCCCTCCCCTCAGTGTATGGAGCTGTGACAGCTGTCTCTTGGGCATATGTGTGCGTGTATTCATTTTTAGTTCCTGTATCAATCAGTAGCTTTATGCAAGGCTTGATCAGGTTGATAAAAGGCAAAAAAGGATCCTGTCTAATACAGCTTACGGTGAAAGTGGCACAGTAAGTTTCTCCTGCATGAACAGCAGTCCCCTGATGTATCAAGGAGACCTGATTATACAACAGGACTAATCAGCTCTGGATGCTGCCATGAATTATGGGTTGGCTTAAGTGCTGCGATACACATTTCTGCCTTAAATTGACGGCAGAAGCAAAACAGAAAACCAGAACAGAAAGCCCAAATGTCGACAAGGCTTATCTTCTTTAGGTCTCTATCAGGGTTAAAGAAGAGGTTTCTTAGTGTAATTATAACCTGTCTCTTCTATCCAGGCTAGCAAGAATAAACCAGGTTATATTGGAACTTTACTGCATAGTGTTACACAACCGTGCTTATTTAAATGTGGCTATTTTTGTAATATGCACTGTGCCTTAATGGGAGTCATGGATAAAAAAATGCTGACCCACTGAAACACAGCTGAATAGAGAGGTACAACGTTTATGGAAGTTACAGTGAAATTTGGCAATTTTTCAATGTGTTTGCACTTAGGGCAGAAAGAAAGGTGGAAAAATAATAAATGTTGAAAAAAAAAAATCATATCTGCCTGGTGTATTTGTATGCCTTTTCATCCTATGAACAGCCAATGAGTTATTTCCCCCTCCCTTTCTTTCTTTGACTGCTTTCCATTTTTATTTTGCTAAATATGATGGTGTAGTTTTGACACCTTATGCACAGAGCCTCCTCACTTTTGAATTTCAGACACCTGCAATTAATGTCTAAAGCTTACCTATTTACTCAAACTTGGTTGCATCTATGGTTGAGAGAGGAATAGGCGCTTCCAGGTGATTCATCTGACCTGTCTTAGACCCTGATCAAAAGGTGACTAGCTGAAACTAGCAGTTAGATGCCCTGAATTAGGACAGATATGTTCCCTCCCTCCACCCCCATAATTTCCCCAGCTTAGATCGCTTTGTGAAGAGGATGAGGAGGGTGACTTTGGTCTACCCCCGATAATTCCCGAACCAAGTCCACAGCTGTTAGGTGAGTTTGGAGGGGAACTGTGCTTGGGAGGTGGTGGTTCAGACCAAGTGGCTTTTGTACAATACTGGCTCTTGAGTACTCAGCTGTTTCTTAGATATGCAAATCTGCTCCCTCTGATTTGGCTGGGAGAGCTGGGTGTCTGCGTCTCCTCATGATGAGATTGTTTGTTTGTTTATCTGTATGGGGTTTTCAACATTATAAATTCCGAGTATAATTATAATAATAGATGGCATGGTTATTTCACAAACAGTGTGCCCTCTGCTGTGATCAGCTACTGCGTTCAAGAGCCTACGTGCCCATCCACAGCTTCCTGCCCTCTCGCCGTCTTTGTATTCCAGTTGTTCCCGCTTTCCCCTCCTTGAAAACAGCAGAAGTTTTCAAACATTTAGAAAAAAATCATAAAGGAATGCTAAGAACATGATCTAGTAAGGAGGAAATTATGAACGCATTCGTAAGAAGGAGCACTCTGTTGCCTTATTTTTGTGCAGGCTGGGAGGAGTGAGTGACACAGCCCCTGTGACGTGCTAGGTGCGTCTGTGGAGGAAAGCTGGCACTTACCTTGCAAATAATTACAGTCTAAGCAAGCTTAGAAAAGGGGCGGAGTGCACGGAATAATTCAGTTTGTGATTTATTGCACAAGGAGGTCGGCTTCACTTGGGTTCATGTTTAGTTTTTCTTTTAGGTTTCTACCCTTGCAGGGTTCAAGTCACAAAGTAAGGGGACGCTGCCACTCTTACGCTCTTCTTTGGAGGGGAGTCTCAAAATTCAAACCCCCAAATTTAAACGCAGCTGTTTCTCAGGCATTTCTTTCAGCAGAAGCATTGGCTGGGAGAGCTCGGCCCTTCCCCGCCGCCGTCCCCTCAGCCAGGCTGGTGCAGCCCTGGCAGCAAACTGAATCGCCGTCCCTGTGCAGCTGCGCAAAGTGGCACCAGCCGGAGCGGCGGGGAGGGAGGGAGGGAGGAGGGATGCTGGGGTTGGCCCCGCTGTCGAAACGAGCGCTTGGGAAACTGTGGCTGGAGATTGACAATTTGCGAAAGCTGGGTTTAGGGCTTTTTAGTGCCGGCTCAGAAGTGCTGAGTCCTCGCAATGCAAACTCTGCTGGTTCAAATCTGTTTGCATTTATTTATTTATTTATTTAAAACCGGTTGTCTTTCCACTGATGGGGCTTTGTGCCAGTTTGGGTATCCCTCTCCTCCTGCAGCCAGCGGAAAGCTGGCAGAGAGTCTGAGCTCTGGCTAGTGAAAGAGAAACGCATCCGGCTGGCCACCGGCTTCTCACTGGCGTTTTGGGGTGGGGAGGCAGCGGGCTTTGCCTGCCCCACGGGTGCCTGCTGACTGGTTTGCGCTGGCAGGTGCATGGGGAAAGGTACAGTCCCCAGCTGGCACGGGTGTGCTGGCAAAGCCTCTGCAACGCGGTGCTGCTTGCACGGCTCGCCTCGCCCGGGGACAGCCGCGATGGCATGTACCCATCCGAAATAGGACTTTGCCCGCCTCTAAGAGCATGTTGGGGGGGCAGCATGTTGGGCTGTCTGTCCTCGCAAAATGCCGCTCGTGCAGATGAGGCCCCCATTGCCCTTGCTGGGGCTCCGGGTCCGCTGGAAACTTAGCTTTGGAGTCAGAGTGCTTGCAAATACACAAAACCTGGATTAAAAATGTCAGGCTGGAGTGTTGAAGGGAGATCCCTCAAGTCTCACCTATGCTGTGAAGATAAACATCTAGGCCTCTTTCCCCGGAGTACAGCTCAGCCCGAATAAATAGTTCTTGATATTGCTGATCAGGAACACCCCGCAGCCTTCTTGTCTCCCTAGAGTCAGCTCACGGGGCTGCACTCAGAGGTGCTTTCAGCTTTGTCTTGAAAAGTTTCAGTCGTATGCTACTGCTCCTAAAGAAACGTCGCATGGGCCCTGTCAGTGAGGCAAAACCAAAACCCTATTTAGTTGACAGCTTCTCTAGCCCCTGCCCCAAAGAGCGGTAGGAAAACCTGCCCCCTTCTCTTCCCTCCTTCTCCCAGTCCCTGTGTCTGTGGGATGGCGGATGTGCTGGCCAGTGCAATACCAAATTCAATTTTTTGTTGTTTTTTGTTGTATTGGGTTTGCATGGCAAGGTTTTGGTAGCAGGGGGCCTACAGGGGTGGCTTCTGTGAGAAGATGCCAGAAGCTTCCCCTATGTCCGATAGAGCCAATGCCAGCCGGCTCCAAGTCAGACCCACTGCTGGCCAAGGCTGAGCCCATCAGCGACGGTGGTAGCGCCTCTGGGATAGCGTATTTAAGAAGGGGGAAAAAAAACCCTGCACAATTGCAGCCGGGAGAGAGGAGTGAGAATATGTGAGAGGAACAACTCTGCAGACACCAAGGTCAGTGAAGGAGGAGGGGGAGGAGGTGCTCCAGGCGCTGGAGCAGAGGTTCCCCCGCAGCTCGTGGTGAAGACCATGGTGAGGCAGGCTGTCCCCCTGCAGCCCATGGAGGTCCACGGTGGAGCAGATATCCACCTGCAGCCCGTGGAGGACCCCATGCCGGAGCAGGTGGAGGCCTGAGGAAGGCTGTGACCCCATGGAGAGCCCACACTGGAGCAGGGTCCTGGCAGGACCTGTGCCCCCATGGAGAGAGGAGCCCATGCTGAAGCAGGTTTGCTGGCAGGACTTGTGACCCCGTGGGGGACCCACGCTGGAGCAGTCTGTTCCTGAAGGACTGCACCCTGTGGAAGGGACCCACGCTGGAGCAGTTTGTGAAGAACTGTAGCCCGTGGGAAGGACTCATGTTGGAGAAGTTCGTGGAGGACTGTCTCCCGTGGGAGGGACCCCATGCTGGAGCAGGGGAAGAGCGTGAGGAGTCCTCCCCCTGAGGAGGAAGGAGAGGCAGAGACAACGTGTGATGAACTGACTGCAACCCCCATTCCCCGTCCCCCTGCGCCGCTCGGGGGGAGTAGGTAGAGAAAATTGGGAGTGAAGTTAAGCCTGGGAAGAAGGGAGGGGTGGGGGGAAGGTGTTTTTTTAAGATTCGGTTTTATTTCTCATTACCCTATTCTGATTTGGTTGGCAATAACTTAAACTAATTTCCCCAAGTCGAGTCTGTTTTGCCCGTGATGGCAATGGCCGAGTGATCTCCCTGTCCTTATCTCTACCCACGAGCCTTTCGTTCTCTCTCCTGTCCAGTTGAGGAGGGGGAGTGATAGAGCGGCTTTGGTGGGCACCTGGCATCCAGCCAGGGTCAACCCACCACAGTCCGTGTTGTTGTTTCTTGATGGGAGATTAAATCAAGATGCAAACCCCACATCAGAAAACTGATTTATCATTTAGTTTTACCCGCAGGCTGTAGTAAGGGCGTGCAACTTTCTTGATAGGTTTTTCCCTGAGATTGTATTTTGGCTGTGCAACCCTTTTATTTGTTTGAACCAGGGATGCTCCCTCCTTATGTTTACTGTTTTTTCCCTTCGCAAGCCAAACATCCCTCAGGTGCGCAGCTGAGCCAGCCTCGGGTGGGTGGGACTGAAGGCAAGAGGAGGACAAGCGTATGCAGGAAAAGACATATTCTGGATTCCTGCTGTGGAGATGAGTAATTACTGGAGGTTAAAGCAAAACAGGAGAGTTACAGACACAGTTTTGTCTTTTCCTCACATCCCTTTTCCCCACCCGAGAGCTACGTACCTTTTCGTGGTTAAGGTCTAAAGAGCTGAGCCCCAGGGTTGCAGAGAAAGATGTGGGCTCTGTTTTATGATGGTATTGGAAAAACCTTGCAAATTACCTTACTATTTTTCTCTTTTTGCTGTGAACTTTGAAAAGATGATGTATAGCTAAATGCCTAATACTGGATTATCTGCGAAAGCGATTTTATAATTGTTACACAGGAGGTGAGGGTCCTTGTGTACCATCTGGGTATGAGGATATCAAAAAATCCTAATTTGGTTTTGTAGAACTAAGTTTGACCACATAGTGCTTTGGGGAACACAAGGCAGAACTGGACCCTGCTGGCACGATCGCCCAGCCTGGCAGTGGTAAAGGTTTTGTGTACGAGAGCATGAACAATGGCTCTAAATGTGATGCTATTGATTTTCTTCCCCGCAGTGTTTCATAAATACTGTGCAGTTTAACTCGGCTTTTAACCTTGCACGCAGGTTGAAGCGTGAGCCTTCTCACCCTGCGTCAGATGGCTCACCCAGTGAAAAATAACAACCGCCCTACAGCCCATATCCTGTCGGTACGTGTAAATGTGCCTGTTTTGCTGTCCGATTCCCAGCAAAAGTGCCTGAGTGGTGGCAGCCCTCCAGGGTGGTCCCTGGGAGGTCTTGCACAGCTCACCGAGAGGAGCACGAGCGCTGCAGGCTCGGCACTGCCTGGAGCCTCAGGCTGCGATCTGAGATGCCTTCGTTTCTTGCCTGGATCAGTGTGGCATCTGTTTGGACCTAGTAGGGCTTTGTAGTACAGCTTGACTCTGCTCGCTGAGTTTTAGACTGCGTGTGGTACTCGGCGGTTGCCTTGAAAAGGTGGCAGTAGAGTGCTCTAAATAGAAATCTTATAGCTAACTGAGACTTGTTTTTCACCAAACGGTTACTGTTTCACTGAATATTGCATTGCATATTCATTAAAAAACCATAAAAAAGTCCAGTGGGGGAGCTTCATACTTTCTCCATATTTTTTCATCCAACATTATCTCCTAATGTTCCCATTTTTCTGGATGCTCAGGTGTCTCATTTACATTCCTAGAAACACAGCCTTCGTGCTTCCTTTAAAGTCAAGGTTTCTGATCCGTTGTACTTAGTTAGCTTAAGGCATCCTTGGCATCACTCAGAAACACCTTCGAGAGGGGATTGTTTCACAACACAGTGACTGCAGGCGGTGACGTCATGGCGATACGAGCAAAAGAAAAACGATCAGAAGTGTCACCGTGTGAGTTGGGTTTCTCCTGTGCTGTGTCATCCGTGAATGTGTTTTCTTGTATGTTGGGTTTCTGTCACAGCGCCCATGTGTTGTACTGTGCCTCTCGTACAGCCAGCCTTTTGTGCAGGTTATTGTGCAGTTTCTGCTCCCAGTTGCGCAGATCTGGATTTGGTTAGTGCTACACTCCCCTGTCTGACTTATTAATTGCTGTTTCATATGGTGGATAAGTGAATACTGTGAAAAGACGTGCTTGATAGCCATAGTAGGAGAAAAGCCAGCGCCGATCTTGTCTGTAGGTGGAGTGACTACCCCTCGTAAATAAGATGATTAACACACATGCACACACCAGAAAAAAACCCCAACCAAAAAAAAAAAGGTCTTGAGATGTTCCCTTTTTCCTTTAGACATCACTCTTGACTTGCTTGGGGTGATGACCCTGTGCTGCGAGTCTCAGACGGGTGACTCAGAAGGAGAGCTGAAGACAAAACACCTGCATGGAGTTTCTGGTTACCAGACAAGCATCCCGACCACTTCTCGCCTGCGCCTCGCCTGCTTAGCTGGAGACAGTAGCTGTGACGCTTGCGTGTATCTGTGCTAATAAAATGCTCTGAAGTTACCCCAAAAATGAATTATATGCTGGACAAGCAGTGGAAATGTAAACATAACTTTTGTTTCCTGGAGTAGCCCTCTTTGAACTTTGGTGAGGAAGAAAGAGTAGTGGAAAAGGGACTAGAGGCTCTCTCAGAGGTAGTACAGGGAAGGTTTCACTGTAGGATCAGCTAGAGGTGAAAAGGTCTGACCCATAGCTGGTTGAAATGAGTGTTGGCTAAAATTAATGGCTGAAGGTTTGCTTTGCTGTATTTGTCTATAACGCTCCCCAGTGCAGCAATGGAAGAGAGAACATTTTTTTAAAGAAAGGTTTTGGGTTACTGAATCCTCAGCTAATCTGTAATTAGAAGTGTCTCAGAATTGTACACCTCAGAGTGTAATCGGGGGGGGGGGGGGCAATTGGGACATATGGGACCTGTGCGCTCTGCGGATTGACCCACATAAAACAGAACTACAAAAAAATCCACAATGCGCAATTTTATGTCTTTGTGGTTTACACCTCTGTCTGTTTATACTTCTGCTTAAGCTCAGGTTACCAACAAAAGCGTCTAGTTGCAAGAATTGCTAAAAGATTCTGATATTGAATGTGGCTTTTAATGTTGAACTCCTCCAGGAACCAAATTCTTTCATTTTATGATGGAAAGATTTTAAACAAGGGCAAGTGCTAGGTATCTCTGTGTCTTTTTTTTATTAGGGAGCATTTAAAAAAAAAAAAGTGCTACAGTAAGTTAATTGTAGCCGTTAGGATGCTGGTAGCTTGCTCCCATGCTTCCAGACAGTGTAGCCATGGTCCAGCCGTTGCACTTGAATTCTTTGCATTCTAGAAGCACTTGCAGTTTAGCTGTTGGGATCCTTCGGTGTGCAGAAATCCCCGTGGTGGGAAGGCATGCACGTGGGCTCTCTGCTGAAAAAATCATTCGATTGACATCCCACCCCCCCCGGAAAAGTACAAACATGTGCCTGTACTTTCGATGGCTGTTTATTTGCCTTGCAGAGGGTCGACTGCAAAACCCTTTCTGAAATTATGCTCCTTGAAAGCCTCCTGAAGAATGGTGGGCTCAAGCCAGAAAGGTCTTTTTTTACAGCCCTGCTGCCATGAAAGAAATCTAAGTGTAGAAAAAATACAGCTTAAATGCCTCAGATATTTATTTTGCCCTTTCATTACACAAGCCTCTCCTCCCTCCTTAGGCTGGGAGGTCAGGGCATGTGTGTGTGTGGGGCTGTGCTTTAGGGGGGAACCCTGCTGCACAGGCACTTGTGGGCCTCCTCTGGGCTCTGGCCCCTTTATTGTTTTAACAATTAATCTTTCACCCGTTTATAATTTAAAACACTAATAAAATACCCTTCTCTCCCCGCAAATTCTCAGGAATCTCTGCAGTCTCCTGCTTGATTACATATCTCCAAGCTTGCACAAATAAGTCCTCCAGTGGTATCTAGCCAAATGAAACGTTGGAGGGATGTGTTTGACCTTGGTTTGTGCAGTGACTGTACCTTACCCACTTGTCCTGAAGACAAAAGAATGTTGACATTCACAATGTGAAAATAAATATTTGAAGATAGGTTTTGGTCTGCTCAATTTGCTCTGTCAGCATAAACAAAATCCTTCTCTTGTTTGTGTTTTAAGGGTCTGTATTGTAGCCTTCACAATACTAGCCTGTATAATCCGAAAGCCTTTCCATAGGAGGCATTTTAAATTGAAAGTTAAAACCAGAAAGCAAACCAGAAGTGGAACTCCTGCACTCCTGTTATTGCTTATATTCCTTTCTTCCTCCTAAATTCCATATGTGTTTTTTCCTTTTAGGTTTTTGCATAGCTCCACAATGAATGGGATGTTTGCTGCCCCACTCGCTAGCTCAAACCCATGCCCCAGCCCTTGCTTTCTTGGGAGGCCTTAATTTGAAATCAAATTTGAGAATTCCTGTAGGCTGCTAAAGAAAAGTTGGAAGGCTTGCTTCGTGTTGGAGCTCCCACCTTTCTTCTTAGCTGTGGAAATAAATGGAAGACTTGTTTTGGTGACCTGGCATATTTGCCTGAGCGCCTTCCTTTTCACTAATGGATGGAGGGACAGGCTTGTAGCTCTGTGTAACGGTGGGCCATGGGAACACTACTTCCCAGAGCAGGACTTGTGATGGCAGGAAAGGAATAAAAGCCCAAATACCTACTTTTAATTCCATGTGTGTGCATCTGCTCCAGGAAACTTCAAGATGGGAAAAAATTAAGATTCAAGGATACCTGGTTGGTAGCTTTGTTCTTGCATGATCCTAGGTGCGGTTCAGCCTTTCTCTCCTTTCTTTCTCTGCATTGTTGAAAGAGTGTAAGCCCTTGTCTTAGACCTTTCCCCATCCATTAGGACCACCTAAGAAAGTAGGGAGTGACATGCTGAATTTGGACTGGGCCAGGCTTGTTTGCCTGAGGCCGAACAGGGAATCGTGTAGCGGGCTCTAGAGGAGTAACCTCTTGCAAAGAAAATGATTCCTCAAAGTGTGGTGCTAATTTCCCAAAGTGCAGCTTGCATGAGATGAGGATGCCCGTACCACTGAGGTGCGGTGTCTCCCAAGCATCCTGGGAGAGGTGTGCCAGTGGGAATGGGCTCCTACTGATAGAGATGTGACAGTGCCTCCCAAAACTCTCCAACTAATATTGCAAAATTTCTTCTGGAGTTTTGCTTTAAAGACTGAAGGGGACTAGAAACATTTGGCATTGGGTCAAAATGCTGAGAGTATTGTTCTCCTACTTGCTGTGCTTTTATACTTCTAAAGCCAGGGTGAGATTGGAGTGATCTGTAGTATGTTTTCACTTGTTTTCGAGGTACTTCCAACAGTACTGTGCCTGCTAGCACTGTTGCAGACCATCAAGATTTTGTTAGCTCCAGAGAAGACCATGGAAGAGCAATTGTTGGTATCAGTTTCTGCACTGATAGTTCTCTGACAGTCTGTGATGCATGCAACGACCAGATCTGGTTTTGATCTGATTAGCTTGATTATAGCTTGAGGTAGAAGAGCTGTAAACTGCCTGGAAGCCGCTTTGCCATCCTTTGTTTTCCCTGGCTGCTTCAAAATACTGTTGCTTTTTCTTGGAGTTTTTCTCCTTTTTGGGCACCCTTTCCTGCCCCATTTAAAAGGGACTGCTGTGTTTGGGGCAGTATTTGTAGAAAAATCTAATGTTGACAGGCAGTAATATATTTAAACAACTTTCCTTGAAACCTCTTTGTCATCATTGGACTTTCTGGCAGGCTGATTGTATTCTGCAGAGCAGACGCCTGGAGTCAGATTTCATGTTTTGGTTAATTTGCAGGTCATTTAGAGCTAAGGGTATTGCAGGGAGAAGACAGCAGAGCTGTGTGAAAAACATGGGGTTTATCACTTGCCTCTTTTTTTTTTTTTTTTTTTTTTTTAAAGCTTATCCAGAGGAATTAGTTTTCCTACCTTTCCTGCCTTTCCAGTTCATGCCCTAAAAATCACTGAACTTTCAATGAAGAGGTAAACTTGAAGTCAACAGATCAGCTTCTTTGTTTGTGTTTGTTTGTTTGAAAGAAAGTTTAAATTTTTTAAGGTTTAAGAGGTGGAAGTGTAACCAGCCCTCACTAGTGGTCCTTCCAGTTCCTCACCAGGGGCCTTTGCCTGGTGGTGTCCTACCAGGAGGTGGTGCCCTGATGGGACTGAGACCTTGGCAGTGGTCCTTAAGATGAAGAGAAGTCCATATAGGGCTACATCGGTCCTATAGCTTTTATGGTCTCTGCTCTAGCTCTGTTCTGGCAATAGTAAATGACAAATGTGATTCTTGATGGTGTGGGAGGCCAAAGAGGGCACCAGCCGCTTTCTGTTCAGAGTACAGATCACCTAGCTCCTGAGGCATATACACCTTCAAATGGTAGCTCTTTAAACTCACACCTTGTCTTTTTTGCTTATTCTTCTCACTATTGAGGTGGAAGTAAGGCACAACAAGTAAGCATCGAGTAAAGTTAGAGTTGTGATTCAGGAGAGGTTCTCTGTTCCTTCCAGTGCAATATTAACTTTGTAATGGTCTTTCAGGTAAACAAGTGCTGGGAACGGTTCAGGAGTCTGAAGTCTGATCGCTTTAGCCCAAATCCGTGGTTGGAAACAATGACAGACAAGAGGACGCAGCTGGGGCTTGCTGAGCTGCTTTGCCTTTCTGGAGAACGACGGCTGGTTAATCTGTCACTGCTGTGGGGTGCCTGGATGTCCCCCAGTGGGACCGCGGATGAGATGCAGAGTTTGCGTGGATCACCAGGCAGCAGGGCTAAAGCAGGACGGGTCTGAGGGAGGAAAATCCCCGCTCGGTACAGACAGCTTCTGAAACAGTGACATCAGGGTGTCAGCGCCTGATCAGAGCCGTGTCGGTATCTTACTGATGTAGAACGTGCTCCCTTTGAGAAGGGGCAAGGGGAGGCTTATGTGACAGAGCGCTAGAGGCAGCCGTTAAGAAGGAAAGACTGACAAATTTGCCTTTAGTCAGCCAGTGGGGGGAAAAGTCCTCACTGATTAACAGAGAGAAGCAACCAGTTCTGAACTGCATCCGTGGCGTAGACCTTTTCTCAGGCACCAGCAGCTCGTCCTGCTGGCACTGGGAGATTGCGTCTCACTTCAGCACTGATGGGGTGCAATCCGTTTTCCTACTGCTCTCGGATTTTTCCATATTGGTGTGACACGCAGAACCAGGGAGAAGTTGAAAACCAGTTGTTGGCCTGTGAGATCTTACTGGTGCCGTTTGTGGTAGTGGCTTTCATCTGCACGGGTTTGGGGGCTCTGATTAGACCTGGGGAAGACGAATTGAATCGGCCTGTGTCCTGCTTAAAGCACTTCTGTGTGTGGTTGTAATTTGCTTTACCAGAAGAATAAGTGTTTGTCCTTTTTAGCCTGCTAATTTTTTTCCTTCAGTATAGTGATGGCTCAAGTTTTCCAGAACTAGTCCGCTGAGAGGAAAAAAAATGGATGCGTTTAGGCAAATGAAGGCTTCAGCAGCTTAGTGCTTGTCTACATGGGGAAGTTAGTGCGCAGTAAGCTAGGGTGTGAATTTACAGCACGCTAGCTGCTCTGCACTAACTCCCCCTGTGGATGCTGAGTGTGCACTAAGAGCGCCTGTTGTGCAGGTTAATTTAGTCCACTGAAAGAAAGTGTGCTGAAAATTCACACTGTCGCTTCCTTCACCCTGACTTTCCCATGTAGACAAGCCCTTAGTAAGTCTAGGATAAAAAGTCCTTGTTCAGAGGTCTGGCTTAAATTCTTTCTTTTTCTTTCCTCCTTATTCTTTCCTCCTTATTCTTTTCTCCCTCTCTTTTCTCTTTTCAGTGCACATTAAATGTTGCTGGGGCTTTGTCATCCTGGTGAAGGCTCTCTGTACATGTAAATTTGGGGGGAAGGAGGGAATGACTTCAGAGGGAGGCCTGAAGGTGTATCACGTGCAAATGTAAAATGCTTCTGGACCAGATGGAGAAAGGGGCATGTCCTCCAAAGCATAAGATGGGTTTGACTCAGCCTAAGCAGCGTAACCAAAAGCTAGAAGAGCATCGTGATTTGGAGGAATGTACTTCCCCTTGCTTAGAAGATGAGGAGCTATTTATACATGAAACTGTAGGTTTTGTAGATGTATTATTAAATATGTTTAACCTTCAACAGTTAGGGACCCCATCAAGAAAAATTATTGAACGAGTGGAAGCAGCAATTCTCTTACTGATTCCAGAGATATCGGGGTAGATTAGTGTTGTGGAAATTATGGAAACAAATTAATTTTTTTATAGGTCACTTTTGTAGATGTGATGGTTATTTCCCTCGTCACTTCTCACTGCCTATTATCTCTGTTTATTTCCTCTTGGGAGGTAGGAAATGTGAGAAGGAAGATTGCATGATCTGGTACAAAATGTAGAGCTCTCAGTCGTTTTGGTTTTAGATATGGTCTAGCATGTGAAATTTTGGCTGTGTCTTACTGATTTTTTTCAATCTAGATTTTGGAGAAATAGGCGGTTCTGGTGACTTAAGTGATGGAATGAAAATTTGTGTTTCTTCCTCTTACTTGGGAGGGTGAGAAGGCATGGTTACATACGCGTGTGAAAAAGAACAACTCTTTTTCAGCTCATCTCACTGTGCTAAAATAAGCCCAGTCAGATGGGTGAAATGGGTCAGGTACAGCGTTACACCATACTGGCTGTTCGGAAGGATATCCTGGTTCACGATGGAGTTTCACAGAAAGCTTTTCCAACTTGCCTGCCCCAGCCCTGATAAAAGAGGGAGATAGACACTCTTCCCTCTTTTTCTCTCTCCGCTACATGTGTGCTCAGATACAATTCATGCGCGTGTGGTTATGCTGGATGCAGTTAATTTCATCCAGTGTTTCCAAATGTGAAGGAGGATGAGCAATTTGGGGGTAAAAGAGTAACTCCAGGGCTGTCTTGATGTAGAGATCTTGTTTTAGGGATGTGCACAAACACTCGCTGAACTACAGAAGACATAGGCTGGGTTCAGGCTTGGTTGTGTGTTACAGATCCTCCCCATAGGCCCCCTCTACGCTGTCTTAATGGTCCACCACTGTCTTAATGGTCCACCGTTGTAATGGCTTAGAGGCACCGCCACAGGGGATGGGGGATTTGTGTTGCTCATCTTCCCCATCCCTGTTTGTGCAGTGCTTAAAATCAAAGCAATTATATCATCCTCCTCTTTTCAACAGAGCATGTGTTGTTGTTGATGTAGTTTGTCTTTAAAGCACAGAAATTACAGCGGTGGCTTCTGCTCGGTATCCTGGCTGATGTGGCAGTGAGTTTCTGAAGCGTGCTTTGGCCTCCTGTAGCAGAGATCATGAGCAGTAAACATGGATACGCTACTGCTTTGGGGTGTTTTACTTTAATTCTTCCTATCGCTGTTTCTTGTCTGCTGCAGAATTATCAGCTGGTAGTTTGTCAGACTGTAAACATATATTTCTTTATTTTATAGAGAGTCTATAAAACACAGGAAAAAGTTCTGTAGGGTTTGGGAAGAATAGATAAACCCCCAACATATCAGTGCAAAGGAGCAGGAGTTGTGCCTTATAATATAATTGTAACATATTGTTGATGGATGTCTTTTATTTAAACAAGCTAAAAAAAAAACTTGCAACCTGGTAGGTGCTTTTGCTGCAATTTCCCTTCCAAATTAAACTGATCTGTGCCCTTTTTTCCTTGCCTGGTGTAACCTCGCTTAAATTGCTTTGAGCAATTTTTTTTTTTTTTTTTTTTTTTTTTTAATCTGTCTGGTCATTTCCTTTCTTTTCTGGCATCCGTGGTGGGAATATGTCTCTGTTTAGCCACTCCTCCCCTCCTTTCCATTTTTGGGAGACCCTTCTATAAATGTTCCCGGTGCCGGCCTCCCTGGGCTGCCGCTCCTGGCCGTGCCAAGCAGCGAACAAAGCTGAACTTTAGCAGTCTCTTGGCTTTCCAGTCGCCTGCCAGCTTCTGAATAGCGGCTGGGGAGACTGACGAGGCACTGTTCACCTCCCGCTTTGCTGCTCTTTGGCAAGGCAAGGCCGGCCACTGGGACCGTGCCCTCACGGGCTTATGAAGACATTACTCGCCTTCTTTTAGCCTGGGTTTGGGTTTGAGTGACTCCCTTCATAGCTAGCGGGGCACAGAGGTGGGATTGTGCCGTGGCTGAAAGCTCAGGCTCTGCCGAGGTTAGGGCGCTTGCACCGGAGTCCTTCCTGTTTTTTATGGGCGAGAAGAGTCATTCAGAGCATCGCTTTTTCCCTTTGAGCATCAAACGCCTGAACATAATTAAGCAGGGTGAGGAAAAGGGACCCTCTGCCTCCACGGCTTTCCTGCGTGGAGCTGGGAGGTGCAGGGGACACGGTGCAGCAGGAGCCGTGGCAAAGCCTCGCTGTGCAGGGGGCAGCCAGCTCTGCACGCCGGCCGGCTGGCGCGCCTGAGAGATCTCGAAGGTGACAGAGATAAGGCTTGGATCCTAGTAACCGACTAATAAAAGACTTATTCCAGCCTTAATAAGCTCCTTGGACAGATGGATTCTGTTGGACAGATGGATTTAATCTGGGAAAACGATTACATGGCTTTTGTACTCATTAGTATTTTTGGTCTTGGTATTTATGCATTAATATTCTTGCAGTAGGTTGGTGAAAATAGGGTTGTGTAAACCCGCGCTGCTTTCTGCTTGCAGCAGTGGGGCAAGATGCCTTTACGATTCCCTTGCCGCCCATTACGTGGTGGACACGTGTGCTTGTCTACATAGACTCTATATATTCCTGGGATTCTTGCATGACTGAGGTGCAAACTTTTATTTTGATACGGCTGTGAAACCCTGTGTCCCCTGAAGGTGCGGCTGTAAGTGATTTTCCAAGCAGGAATATTCTGCCCGCAGCTCGGGTGCAGCCACCTTTTTGAAGGAGACTTGGCAACTCTTTGAGATAGTGAGGGAGATCAAAGTTGGGACTGTTGGGATGTCCTCATGTCCCCGATAACATAATAGACGGCAGAGTGGACCAGAGGGTAGCTAAATAGCTTCACAGGCTTCATATAACAGAGGAAAGCGCTTGCACCGGACTGGGTGCGTAATAGGAGATGGTTTCAGAATAATTAATGTTAGTACAGAGGACGCTAATAAGCATCATCTCTCCCTAAGGTTCATTGAAAGCAAGAACCTATAGAAGCATGGAGTGAGAAAGAACATGCCAAACATTTTGTGTTTGGACTTTTTATTTTCATTGACCTAAGTGAGAGGTACTTAATTTTAAGCACTTAATTTTCCCGTTATGGATGGGTGTCATTTGCAGCTCTGGACTGGCTGGGGATGTTTGAAATAGCTGAAGCATGATGAAATTTTAGATGAAGTCAGAAACCGAAACTTACAGTGGAAACTTTCTTCATATATTTAATTTACTACCTCCAGAGCTAGTGGAAAAGGGCTGGGGGCAGAGGGAAAGGGAAGAATTATATTCGTGAATTGTTCTGTGAGTGTGTGAGTGAGTGTTTTAATGGGAAAAAAACAAACAAAAAAGTTAATTTCACAGGGTTTATAAACCTACTCCGCTATAAACTTGAAGCGATGTTTGCCAAATACTTATTTTCTTCCTCCTCAGCACTTCATTTTCCTTTAAGTGCTTTACCAATGCTGCCTCTCAGGGAGGATTAGCTCGGCAGTTGTGACCCCTATTTTGCAGGCTTTGGAGGAACGGCCATTCGTGGCAGGAGGCAGCAGCGTTGGGGAGGTGACGAGTTTCGTGACCTGCCATGGAAGTCTGGGCTGAGTTGCTGGCAGTGTGAGGATGCGGGGCTGGGTGATGCTCACCCTGTCGCCTCCCTGATGCAGGGTTACCCCAGGGGATGGGCAGCCTCCCGCTTCTGGCACTGCCCAGGGGGGATCCCCTTTGAAATACCTTTCCCTGTGGAGGCGTCTGCACTTTTTGTTTTCATAGGGAGCCTGCCAAGGCTAAAGTGTTAGTATTTAAAATGTTTCCGTGCTTTCTCAGATGTAGCGTGTCCCTTATCTTTTCCCGCAAGTAGACAGGAATAGGTGAGCTGGCTTCTGTTTCTGCCGGTGCCTGGAAACCCCAGGTAGGGATGTCAGAGGTCCCTCGTTCAGCCCTTTCCTCGTGCTCCCTGCGAGCCGCGGGGTGCAACGTGGTAAGCACAGACAGGGCTCTGGCAGCGCCAGGTGCTCTGCGACTGAAGCACGGGGTGCAGGTTGTGCTGGTGCTTGCGTGGCTTCCCTGCCCTTCCTTGCCATACTAATGTGGATTAGTATTAAAATAACACGGACTTTTGGGTGGAAGGTGTGCATATTCGATGTTCTGATTTTTTTTTTTTTGGGTGTCTCTGATGACTTGTTCAGTAGTTATATGTCTAGACTTTCTTGATGCTGGAAAAAAAACAGAATAAAAGACTCCAGAAATTACATGCTCATGTTTCAGGGACCTCAGGGCTGTTGTGGTGAGATGCTCAAGACCTGGTTGCTGTGAGAGGGGGATGGGGTTGTCAAGCAAAGAGCAATTAAAGAGTTCTTTGGGGAACAGATGATCCCAGCTGTGTAATTAAAAATAGTGGCCTGCTGCTGTCAGTGCTATTTGGGTTTGCAGTTAGAAGCAGAGCTGAGGAGGGCAGCAGGCTGCTGCCCCTCCCAGAGCCCGGCTGTAGGATGCAAAGGCCCTGCTTCAAAGCACCAGGCATCCCCGTGCATAGAAAAACTTGTTCTCTCCGTGTTCGACTGGATGCTTCATGGGTTTCTCTGAAAAAAAGTGCTAACACAAGTCTTTAGTTACAAACAAAAAACAACAGTAAAACAATGGCTGTGGAGCAGCATCGTTTATACTGGCTGGCAGTGCGTCTTAGAAATCGATTTTCCCCAAAGTTATGGAGTTTAGTTTTCTTTTTTGCCTTTTTTGTTCACTGCTGTGGGACTGTCCATCGTGCAAGTGGTTTTCCAGTATGGTGTACTGCATTATATATTGTATTAATAAAGCAGTTCCTAGATAAATTCCTTTATTTAGAGGAGCTGTCCCCTTGGCTTCTCTCCTTTATCTTTTTAATGATGGTTTTGCTCTGCTTTCTGACTGGTGCCATGAATCATGTGGGTGTTAATAGATCTCTGTCAAGGTCTGCTTGCTCACAAAATTCAGAAGGGGAAAAAATGATTAGATGTCTCGTAGATGAAGAACTGCCGTAGCCATATTACAGGTTGAAAAACAAAAAAAACCCCAAACCTGCTAGCATGAGGTTATTTTTCTGTGAGGAAAGATGATTGAAAAGACAATAGAAAAGTAAGTGCAGCATAACTGCAACCCTCCAATTCTTTTAGTCTCATCCAAGGGTGTAAAGGAGTGCAGATGGCATAGGCCTTTTTGACCAACCTTTTCTTTGCTTGCTTGTTATGGTTCTTCAAGGATATTTGCATCCTTTGCCTGCAGCAAACCAGAATTTGTTTTTCTGGTGAGATCTGAATGACACAGGGGAATTTCTGCCATAGTTTTATTTAAATTCAAAACACCTTCCGATTAATTGCATGAAGAGGGATCACGTGGCCAGTATCCTCTGTTTTGGTACAAAAACTGATGTGCTTCCCATATTCAACATGCAAGGAGCAGTTGCTGGTGCGTTGAGCTGCTGGTACTCAGCTGTGATGGATGGTTCAGGGTTGAAGGATAAAGCCCTTTGGACTCCTGACTAAATGCCTGTGCTCAACTCATTGGCAAAGCAGCTAACCGAGCTAGCATTTGTGATGGCCTTTTTAATTCACTTCGGATGCACGAGCAAACTGAAATATGAGGGGACAGCCAGGCACCTCCATGAGTGCTTGCAGATGAGCCGTGAGGGATGGTGGTGGGCTGCTGGAAGCGCTTTCTTGGTGGCAGCTGGGAAGAAGGGAAGGAGTGCCTGCCCTGCAGTGCTCCAGTTTCATTATCACACAGTTGTGGACAGAGGCAGCTGGAGCTCAGATGCCACTCTGAGGCGGAGCAGGCAAAGCGTGCATGTAGGTGGGTTTCAGTGGGTGAATTTTGCTGCAGAGGCAGGGATGGATGACAGACACCTGGGATGAGGGAGACCTTCAGCTACCACAGTACGACCAGCCAGAGCTTGTCTGTCTTGGCTCTGTTAATAAGTGTGTTTGGGTAACACTGACGGAAATCAGAAGTTATCCTCCACCCCACAAAAATACACAAAACCCAAGTTAGCATGTTTGGTTTCTTTGCTCAGAAGTTATGAATTGGTAGATGCACAGTTTTTCTTGCAACAGCTCCTTTTTTGCATCCTCCTTTTGTGTAGCCTAAAACACGGGCAAGTGGAGTGTGATGGTACTTTATCATAAAGCCAGTTTGTAGGGAGACTGAATGAAAGCTTGTGTGAATAAAAGAGTAGTCTCAGCGGGGCCAAAATTTGGGTCCGAGTATTGGATAGCTCCAGCACAAATAAAAAGGTTTCTGCCATAGGTTTAGGGTAGGGGATGGTGAGAGTTTTTCATTTTTCAGCGATTGTAAATCTGTCTGGCTTTGGCACTCCTTGAAAAGTACTGTTTTTTCACAGCATAGCTGTCATACACTTCTGTTTTCTTCTGGTCTTTTAGAAATAATAATTCTTTAGGCTAATCTTGCTCTGAAGGATAGGTATGCATTTACTATCCAGCTCTCCTCTGGACCGTACTGGCCAAATCCCAAATAATTCCCAGATTTAGTGAGATCAGAATCCCAGCCCTGGGATTCAGCAGTGGGTTACAGGTCATGTGTGAACGTGTCATATATTGGATGGAGCTGGAAGCTGCTCTTTTTGAGATGCCTGTGCTTGACGTTGGTAAGTTCTTTGCCCCCCGACCCCTGTTCGCTCTTTCGGGGATGTCTGTACATTATCGCTCTCCTTGGAGATTATTTACAGTGGTTTAAGCTATGCTGATTGCCACAAGTTGAGACTGTCAGTGAAGTGTATTATTTGGGGTGCCTTTGTAGCTTGAAAATAAATAAAAATAAATATTTTTATCCTAGCCTGTATTCTTGGGAACTGCATGCACACATTAACCAGTCCTTGGAAACACCTTCTTGTGGCAGGCACTACTGAGTAAATACTATAATCTCTGTTAAAAAGTGGCAATTTTAGTCTCTTATTCCTTCTCCCTCATATTTCTCCTCCTGATGTTTGTTCAGCTTGATTGCTTGGGAGCATGCCTTTAGGTTGGTGTATGTAGAAGGCTGCTGTATGAAGAGTTATCTTTAGTTTTGGATGGATGTGCTAGGGCATTGGTACCGAGGAAAATACAGGTGTGCTCCCAAGTTTACGTTCACAAGTCGTTTCATTGACTAGGAGCCTAAAGGGACAAATTATTCCAATTTATTCATTACATTTTTGTAATCCTAGATTTGAAGAGTTTCCTGTTTGAATTAGATGCATTGCAAATGGGAGAAACCTACATCTAGTTTATTTACCTACCAAAGAACTAGAAACGGTTGGGTTTGGATTAGAGCTAGAAGTTATAAATTGTTTTACCCATAGCTCTCAGACTTCCTCTTGAAGAGCAGATTCGTCACTGTGACTGAAGGTGACATGAGAACTGAGTCATATACTCAGCCCCATCCAACACTTGCATGTAATACATTTTAATTGCTTTTAAATTTGGAATAAAAGCCCATCTCATGAAGACCTTTATTTTTATGCTAAGAGCATGTTTTGTGTTATTATAGTAAGACTGCATTTTGGGTGATTGTTACATGGCATTTTAAGATAGTTTTTAATGAGGATTTTTTTCTATAGAAGCTTTGCTTTATATTTTTATAAAAAAAATTTAGTGTCTTTTGCTTGTAGACTAACCTAAGAAATATTAAACTGAGAGATAATTTGCCTTGTCTTTTTTATGCGGTGTTCTTATGCCCTGTCTCGGTGTTGAACAATGTTACCTTTGGGTACACGACGAAGTTGATGACAGGTCGATGAAGTATGACGACAAAGTCAGGCTTAATTTTAGTATATTTTATACTCAGAAAGTTCACTCGGTTCTTTTACAGTCTGATTTAAATGCGTCTGTTAGTTGCTTAACCCATGTTTGAAGTGGAAGGAGAAACTTTTGAGCAGGGCAGAATGTGTAATCATGGAAAGTGAATAACAGCTTGTGATTATGGAATTGAAACTACTGGTGAGAATTTTTATAGTGGCATGTAGTTTATATAACTAACCGAATTAAAATTTAACCATATGTGAATATCTTTCCTCTTACGGAATACGTTTACTTAAAAAAAAACAAAACCCAAAGGAATCCAGCAGTTACATGGAGTGCATTGCATTTGATCTCTTACCAATCTTTTGCTAATAGTATTTTAAAATATAAATTTAATCTTAATGCATACATAATTCTCTCCTATTTCCACTTGTTTGATTTTAACTGCCAGAACAGACCAGCAGCTAATATCTGTATTTATCGATACCTGCTTCCACATCGCTACCTCCTCAGGGAAGAGCTTTTGCTTTCAGAGCAATGTTTCAAAAGAAATTTTCTAAGCTCAGAGCTGAGCTCTGCTCCCAGAAGCTGGCAGGCTGGCTGGTCCTGAGGGGATGGAGGACCATTTTAATTTACCTGCTGCTTCTTCCACAAGGAAGAAGACATCTGAAAAAGGGAGGAGAGCGGGGTGGGGGGGGGGGTGGGGGGAATCTGCTTTTTCTATTGAGCAGTACAACTCCACTTAGCCAACTTGATATTAAATCCCAATAAAGAGAAAACAGGAACTTTCTCCTTTGCTTAGTTGTTTTATGTCAGCATTACATCCTCTCAGCTGCACTTAGTGCTGGATCCTACTTTTTAAGATGCCAGTGAGCTGCCACTCTTGATGTAAAAGCCTGTTTCCAAGAACTTAAGCTTTTTCTACACAAAAATCTAAGTATATTTGGACTAGCCTAAGAGCTTCCATGTGGGATCAGACTACAGGTCTGTAATGCCTAGGCTGCTGTCTCTAATACTTGGCAGTGATGGAGAAAAGGATTAAAAATACATATACAGAAAAAGAGAGAGACCTTCCGTAGGATATACTAATCTTTGGCAGCTGATGGTGGGGGTGTGGGGTGGGTGCTTTGGTTTTTTTTTTTCGACCAAGGTTGCACCCAGTTCATCCATGCTTAATAGCCCTTATGGTATAAACCATGTTTCCACCTTTGGCTTTGGTGGCATCCTGTGGGAAGGAGCCTGGCTGTGTGAAAAAGTACTGGTTGAACTTGCTACTCGATAAACAGTGGTAGAAGCACAGTGGCGTGGCTCTTCTGGGTGGATTCCTCTGCCTGGGGAGGAGCACCCAAGAGCTGTCTGCAGCTGGCACAGCCTCATCTTTCCTGCCGTTCATCTCCTCTCATTTCAAGATAGCAAAGCTACACCTACACCTCGGCGGCTTGGTGACCTGTGGGTTGGGTTGCAGGCGCTCGCAGCCCGCTTCCATCTGCCACGCGTAATTAATGATATGTGTGCGTCCGTCTGTTAGAGTATCAGGCTAGTGTAAACAGTCCTTTTTCCTTTGGAAGCACGGCTGCTCAAAAGCATGCCATCACCAAATTGGTATTTGTTTTAATCTACAAGTTGGAAAAATATGTTTTTCTGATTTATTAGGCTGTCATGAGGGCTTCATAAGTCAGGCCTGAAGCTTGCTGTCTCCTGCAATTTCAGCTGGGACTCCCTTCCAAAACTGCTATGAATCCAATTTTTGCTGAAAATTTGTCTGTTAACAGCGAATTCGAGGCTTAAGTAAATAAGTTATTTCAGCTTTAGAAATGTTCTTTTTAGCTGTGAGAGATCTTGTTCCTGAATTTCTGCAGTTCCTTTTGCACTTCTCAACAAAGTACAGGATGAGTTTTATGAAGAATCAAAGCAAGTTTTACATAGTGTTTGTTGAGTATAGTTTCTCAGCTGTAGGGTTTATCTGCTGTAATTTTCTAATTTGACTTTCCAGCCTGTATTCTAAATTTATGGATTTGCTTGTAGATCTACTTTCAAATTTTCATGTGTGGAGTTTGGTGCTTTAAACCGTTCTTACCCTTGGTGTTATATATATATAAGGAGTGAAGAACAAAGCAAAAATTGCACAAATAAACATTTCATGGTATATTCTTATGTACACAAACTCAGATGTTCATCAGATCAGTAGGGAGCAGGACTTTTTCTAATTATGGTGTCCACCAAGAAATAGCTCAGCAAATATGAATAGCCCAGGAAGACAGGAACAAAAGGATGTGACTCATGCAGTATATGTCTTCCAGGGAGACCAATGAAAATGTGAAGAAAGACTGTGAAATTTTGTGTATGTTGTTTTTGGCATCTGTTTAAACCTGCAAAAACCTCCCATTTTTATAAGGAAAAATGCTTTCAGATATCTGCTTCTGTCTTCTGAATATTTTCAGCAGCTTCAGAAACGAGCATTTTGCTGAAAAAAAATGTGGATTATGACTTCTTTGCTCTTTGTTAGTAAAGAGGGAGAATTATTATGATTTACTGTAATAAATATTTTCAGAATATAATAATCTGAAATGAAATATGGGATGCATTGAAGGTTTCCCAAAATATGGAATACATTTTTCATATTTTTCAGAGAGTATATAATCTTATTTTTTTTCCCAGGATGGAGATTATTAAAAAAAGGCTTTTTTTCCACACCAGCAGTTGGTGACATAGTTTGCCGAGCATGCAGAATATAAACAGATGAAAGCTATTTTTGATGTGTCATTGTCTCAGCAAGATGGGAATTGGCAGCACCAATGAAATGACAAGTACTTGGCGATGTCGACTTTACCACATGGCTGTCAGTCTAGCGATTAAAAAGAACTGGCAGGCGAGGATTGCTGTGGTTTAAGCAGAGGAGCTGATTTTCTACTTTAGAGCCTGATTCTGCACATTTTGACTCATTTTGTAGTTCTGAAATCAGGTGACTTGGCTCCAGTGAGGCAGGGGTTGCTTGAGCAACTTGCAGGATCGAGCTCCTCAGGACCACGTCTGCTCCTCTGCAGACCCTCCTGTTGTGCTGCAGGGCTTGCTAGCGCACACGCACGCACGGATGCACGGACACACGGACAGACATGTGCCCACTCGCTGTCAGGGTGTTGCATTTTGAGCCGGAAGGGTTCAGGCCTTGTATTGATCCATATGCAAAAATCCTCCGTGCACCTTTTGGCTCTGAATTCTGGGCTGCGGTTGTATTTGCTTTTTAAAGCATTGCTTCTAGTTAGCATTGGACTAAGGAGGATAAGTTGCTTTTTACTGCTTTCTCTGAAATGGGGATCTGAAATAACTGACTTTCCTCTTCAAGGTACCATGCAGGAGAGATTTCGTCCCTTAAATTAGCAAGTTAGCTGAACACCATTAATGAAGAGCTTGATCTGTTGGTTGATACAGGGGGGCAGACAACATGCCTAAATTTAGGAATTTTCTCTCCCGGTGGGTGGGGGGTGTGTACCCCAGCTATGTCACTTTTTGTGGCATGGTGAAGGGGTAACATTGTTGCATAAAAGATTTTTTTATTTTAGTGTCACAGTTTAAAGGCTAATTGGAAGGATACTTGTAGGCTGTGCAGAAATGCTTAAAGGGCTCCTTGTGGATGGCCCAGCAAAGGCCCTTTGTTCGGTGTGCAGGCTCCGGCTCAGCTCACGTGACGGCAGCAAGGGGATAAATAACGACAAGACATGTGCAAAGCAAAGGATTTACTTATCTTTACAGCCCACCCACCCCCCCCATCTCCCCCACCCTCACCCCGCTGCGGGCCTTTGGCTAATTTTTTTTGTTGAGCACTATCCAGTTCTCTCTTCTGCAGTTAAATTCGGCACGGGGCAGGGGGGAAGGAGGAGGGCGAAATCTCCATCCGAGTTAAGACGAAGTTGCCAATGACTTAATGCTGCAGAAAGGGCAGTTCTCCAGACGTCTTCAGGATTTTAATGAGCGTAGCTGATAGTTCGGTTAGGGCTTTTCTTTCCTTTTTTGACAGATTGCTGATACCCGTCCAGGAAACCTAAATGCAAAAATCATTTGTGGCCGCACCATTGTCCTCCTCCTCTGTCTACCCGGGTCCAGACGTGCTCGCTGTGGCAGCAGCCGTGGGTGGGCTGTCAGCAGAGGTTGGTGGGAGCTGGGTTTTCTGTCCCGGCAAGGTGCTGCATGCCGGTCCTGGTCACAACCCTGCTTTCTGCTGATGGGGATCTACCTCTGCCAGCAGATACCTGAGTGATTGATGCTGGTGCCTGGGTTTCAGAGGAGCGTGCTCCTACTAAACCTCTGCATGAGCCATCTGTCTTTAATGACCTCTCCAGTGGGGTTGGTTTTTTTTTTTTGTTTCCTCCCTCTCAGCAGACAGGAAAATTTTGAGTATTGTGCCTGGTGGTTTCACGTTACTAATCCTCTCAGCTGGCTTCTCATTTTATTGGCCATTTTTCTGAGCACCTTGTACCGGCTGTAGGGAAGGGGGGAAAGCCGCTCTCGGGGGCTGAGGCTCAACTGCTGCCCCTGCGTTTTTAGCCTCTCCTACTTCTCCTCCTGTTTTTCAAGCTCAGTTTTAAGTCTCAGTTGCCAAATGCATGGGACGAGATGGCTAGATCTATTCAAACCTGAACTCACTTTAACATTTTAAACTTATCAGAACTGTATTAAGGGATTTAAAGCTGCATGGCCATTTCAGAAGTGCAGCGGGTATTAATTCCCTGAGCTCCATCATTAATCATTATGGAGGGAGCTGGACCACTGCACATTTTTGACCTATGTTCCCTATATCTGATGAAAGGAAGAGGAGGTAGAATACCACTTAACAGTTGTTTAGTGCAGGTCTTTTTTTACTTTGTTTTGTGGGGGCGTCAGGAAAGAAATGGGGGGTGGCACAGAGTTACCTGAAGCTTTTGAACTCTTTTGGAGGCCGGGAACAATACGTACGTGAAGGGAGTGCGAATTCTTGGCATCACTGGTCTCAGGCTGGTGATCGGCAGAACTTACAGCAGCTTCAAAAAGCTGTGAAAATACCTACTTTAGGTTATGCGTGCTTTCTTTTTTTAATCCTTTTCTAGGCGTTTAGGACATGTCTTTGCTTTGTTTTAAGGAAAAAATGAGCAGGCATCAGTGATTAGCCTTTCCCATGTTGCATACTTAACCAGATATTATGTAAAGCTCCTAGTTACTGTCTTTTTATTCAAATGCAAGATCCAACCTCTCCTACCCCTGGCCTACAGGTTTTCCAAGTGTTTGAAAGGTAGCACTATTTCAGGTACAAGTTGGACTTACTGCCGTGCTCCCTCGTGGAGTATCATGGTTATTTTGCTCAGCACCTCCATCTTCTTCTCTGGGTGGCTGGGCTTCAGGGAGGTCCTGAGCTCGCACAGCTCTGCAGATCCTCACAACGGGTTAGGCCTGCCAAAGGTTTTGAAGAAAACAGGCCTCTTTCACAGCTTTTTATACTAAAGTTTAGTCAGAACTTCTTGCAACTTATGCTTTCAAAGCTTTCGGTTCTTATGGGAAGGGTTATGTTTTGGGGAAGAAAGCAGGCTACCAACCCTGGATGTTTTATAAGAGTGTCATCAGAATAGAAAATCCTCTATGTAATCATTAGCGTCTGATATTGCCAGTTGTTACAAATGCAATATTACACGTTATTATCCCTTGGTGCCCTGTAGTTGTTACCAAAAGTGCCACTGTTTGGTCCCTGACACTGTGAGGGGGCTTGAAATAGCTCCTGGTGGTCTTTTTTTTTTTTTTTCCACCCTCCATCTATTGCCCCCATCACGCAGCACTGCCGAGTTCGGCAGCTGTCGGCACGTGCGGTTGCCTGCATCCGGAGGAGGCGGCTGTGTTCAGGGCTGAACCCCGAGGGGTAGGAAGAAGCTGCATTTTCTCCTCCTCTAGCTGCCCCAAGCCGACGTTAGGGAGACCTTGGCTTTCATGACGAGTAAATTGCATTAAACATGCTCTTTTTACCGCTGCCCTCATGTTGTTAGAGGAGCACATTTGTGCCAGATAAAATACCTGGTTTTGGAGGGGCGTGGAGGAGGCAGAATGAAGGAAGGGTTTTTTTGTGTGTGCGTGGCTTGGACAAGAAAACTTTGAGTCTCTTACGTAGGTTTCTAAATTAATTCGCAGGGGATATGAGGCCTGCAGCTCAAACTTTCAGACATGAGAAGTGTGACCATTCATGTGCCCCCATTTTTTGGGAGGGCTTAAAGAAACTTGTTTTTTTGGAGTGTGCACAGTATCTGCCTTCTGAAAATCACCGACCGCTTCTTTTTCCTTTTTTTTTTTTTTTAACCTTTGAAGTAACATTGAGTGTTACCATTTAATCTTCCGCAGTGCTGATGCTGACAAAATGCCATTGCCAGTGTGATACCATTTCCACTGCTGCACACAGAGGCAGCGAGGTTTTGTGGGGTGCTTGAGGTGAGGGCAGCAGCTTGCTTTCTTGGTTTCCCACCCTTCCCACTGTGCTCATGCTGGGGGGGACATGGCTTGTCCTTCTGGGCTTTACCCCTCCTGCCATGGAGAGGCCCCTTCAGTCTGGGCCCTTAGGAAGATGAAGCTGGTGGAGGTTTTGGGATGCCTTGAAGGGCAGCAGAAGCCTGGAGGGGTGGGTAGCTCAAAGCAGACACACACAGTTCGCCCCTGGATACCCACCTGGTAGTCCCAAGGCCCTGGTGTCCTGCAGTGCTCTGGCATTGCCTCCAGCAAGGTTGCTGATGGTGCTGTGGCATCAACACATCTCCCATTGCGCTCGCAGTCACTGCTCCATCTTGAAAATACCAGACTTCCTCTCCTGACTTGAGCAAATGTCAGGCCTTGTTACTAATCAGTTTTTTGTTTTCCCCCCCCCGCCCCCTACTCTTCCTGTGAGAAGTCCCTGTGCTAGCCTGAAGAAGTGGATCAAAGCTTGAATTTTCATTCCTGTAAACATGGTACTCCCGTGCACTGATTTACAAATCCCATTGAAGCTCCTTATGCTGTTGTTTGGTTTTGAAATATTTCAGATAGGCTCTCATTGTCTGTGGCAGCATGCTTATTTATTTACTCACTTATCCAGGGTGCCCTTTGGCCGGCTGAAGGGCTTCAGTCATTTTTGGCTGCACTTTGGTAGATCTTTTAAGTGTGGTTAGCAAGCATGCTTAAGCACGGTTTAAAATTCTTACGGCTGAGCAAAATTACAGCGTGCTTCTGCCAGCATTGTGGTGGGAGCCAACTGGTGTCGGGGCTGTCTGAAAAAACATGCTTCGAGATGAGGGAGAGCTGTGGCAGAGACAAGGATGCTTGGCTGGGCTGACCTTTGTTACAACCTGGGTTGGCCACAGCCACATCCGAGCCCTGCTTGAGCCTGCCGGCCTTCTGTGCCATCGATAGCTGCTGAGAGCTGCCCTGCCTCCCTTCAGGGAGAAGGAGGCTTTGGAGATGAGACACGAGTTGATGGAGGTTGATGGAGAAGAAGCAGGAGGAAGGAGCAGAGGGGCTTCGGCATTGCAGAGCGGAGGGTGATTCACAGCGCTGGGTGCAAGCCGGGGCAGGAATAATCTGTATTCATCTGTGTCATCCTGCGCTTTCAGTAGGCACTTTCCATAAGTGTTTTTTATAATAGCAGGTTAACCTTCCTGAGGGAAAAAAATTGCCTAGCGGTTTAAGAGTAAAAGTCTGGCTATTGTAAAAGAAAATATGTTTGTAGCGCAAATGGGTAATTATCTCCCGGAGTGTGGTCTTATCTATTCTCTGTTCTCAAAGGATCTGATGATACCATCTCAGTGGCATTTCCTCAGGAAAGTTTGTAGCTCGGATCCCCGACGCCACCCTGGCCCTGCTGGCAACGCGAGGCCCGAGCCAGCCCCGAGCCGCTGGGAAGGGAAGGGGAGGGGGAGAAAGGAGCGCGAAACGGGCACGTTTTCCGAGGGAGACAGGAGACAAAACAGGATTCATTGCCCCCTTTGCCTCCACCTCGCTCCTGAGTGCCCCGTTGAGCCCGTCCGGCGTAACAGGGTATAAGCGGAGGTTTGCGCACGCGTCCCCCTCAGCGCCTTTGCCGGGGCAGCGAGCCGTCGCATTCATGCGTATGCAGCGTGCTAATCTAATGCATGTGATCACGTCTCCTTTCCGTGTCTGGCCTAAGTTACTTAACAACCAGCGGATTAACCTTAGGAAGATTTCCTTTGGCTTGAGGGGGAAGCCTGTTCTTTTCTTCCTGAACAGGGGACTCAAGCCTTACGTAAGGGACCAAAGGCGTTGACCACAGTCCTTAGGTATGGGACGCATGGCACTGTCTTGTGTTGCTGGGATTTTTTAAAGTGTAAGTCATTTGAAGGGGTTTTGGACTTTTTTTTCTTTTCCTCCCAGGCAAGATCGGTCAGCTGCAAACTGTATTAAGGAAATTAAGCATGACATCTTCCCTTGCCCCCAAATCAATAATTTATGTGTACATGTTTGTGTATATACTTGTATATATATGGACACATATATACATGTAGAGATGTACAAACTTTTCCTATAAATCAATCTATTAATATAAAAGAGTCTCAGGAGATCATCCAGTCCTGTGCCCCAAGACTTTGGTCTGTCAGGCTGTTCCTGATGGATATTTTGTGTAGCCTGTGGTCTCATGGTGCCGCATCCTCAGGCAACCTGTTTCTGTGTCCCACTAGCTCTCACTGTTGAGGGTTTTCCTAGTGCCAAACCTGAATCTCTCCTGGTCAGTCCCTGATTTCTGGAGTTATCTGTCATCAATAAGGAGGACCCTGTAGTCTGTAGCAGAAGGCCCCCTGACTTCCAGCTGATAAATGAAAACCAGCAGGAGTTTGTATCTTATCCTTGGAAGAGACACTGGTTTTGGTAGGAATGCCGCCCTCGTTCACCCCCTCTTTTCAGAAAGCCCTGACCCTGCCCACTTGCTTGCTGACAGCAGGTGCTCAGCCTCCCAGCGCAGCAGCACCGGTTTTGCCACAGAGCAATGGATGTTCGTTTTCTTTTTCTTCACCCTCTCCTTGATGCTACAAAGAAGTGATTGGAGTTTTCTGCTGATTTATCTCTCTGAACTGGTGGCGGCGGCTGCTGCTGCTGCTGTGCCTGAGCCTCGGGGCTGGAGGTGCAGGGAGGGGAGCTGTCAGGCGCCTGCTCCGGGCGGCAGCAGCTCGCCCTTAGATCAGCTCGCCCTTAGATCAGTTTTTAGCCATATCCTGAAGTCACACCCACAGACATCTGCTCAGGTCTCATCTGAGTGAGGTGTTAACCGCTGGCACACGGGCGGTGGGGCGAAATGCGGGTATAAGCTGTGACTTGCAGCAGTACGGTCTGCCCAAGGTAAATGGGCTTATTTTGACAGCGAGGGACTCGCGAGGTGTTGGTGCACATACGTGGGCTTCCAGTCCCCGCTGCTTCCACACCCTGCTTTCTACTTACGTTCTCAGATGCTTTCTTACCCTTGGCTTTTGCCCATTTTTTGCCTGTTCCCGCTTGCTCACGTAGCGGCTTCCCTGCTTTGCCTCCTTTACCTCCAAACAAGGACGGGAACTAACTTCGTGCAGCTTGGCTGAAGCTGCAAACAAAACAACCTTCTCCTAAACACCCACTTTTTTTTTGTGGGTAAGGCAGTAACCTCTTTAAAAGAGCATTTTCACCATTCTTGCTTTCGTCTCTGGGGATCAATATTTTTTTTTTTTTTTTTCCAAATCTGCTTTTGATAATTACTGAAAGTGATCAAATCACCCATGACTTTTTGCAAGTGATCCTGTATGTTTAGAGAAGTAACTCCTGGCAAACTAGACCTTTTGGTTTCCTTATGCATTAAAAAAAGGTGACTTGCTCTTCCCATAAACAGCACCAACCTTTCTGTTTCTCCAGCTTTAGCTGAAAGGATGAAGTCAAGCTAGGAAAAATAGTCCTGCGTTCATCTGGCTAATGTGAGAGAGCCTGCTTTCATAGAGGCATGTTTTGAAAAGGCTTAAGTTACTCATATGTTGTCCTCAAAAAACAGAATTTGTTTTCATAGCTGAGAACAGAATAAACGGATTTCTTTAAATGACAGTATTTTTAGTAAAAATGTGGGGAGTAGTAGTAATAAAATTGTCTGCAGCTGAGATAACATTTTATTTTATTTACTTATCTGGTTTTTTTACTGGTCGAGAGCTAACACAAGGCATTGTCATTGCACGAGCACAGCAAAGAGGCGAGGTGCTAATTGCTGTTCTCCAAGAAAGGGACAAGAGCTGGAGAAGCTCCACTTTGCTGGTGAAATCCTGGTCTTTATTAGCAGCCTGTGATCTAATCTGCTCGCTCTTCTTGGTGACATGGTTTTCTTCCTCCATACCGTGTTACAAGATTGGCCATCCGTCCATCCATCCATCCACCCATCTTTGAAGTCCGTAGATGTGGTAACAGAAGCAAAAGTCACGGGACCAGGAGTCTGCCTCAGCCTTTCCAAATTACTTCTCAGTTCCTTGGCACCTCACTGAATACCCCCTGAGACATGCCTGGGGAAAGGTAGATCTTTTTCTTCTCCTGACAAGATTCATCACAGCTCCAGTCACACAGCACAGTGGTAGTTAATTGTGAAGCCATGCTGAAAGTGATGTCCTTGGCAGCAGTAAGTCTTTCTTGTTGAACTGCTTGGCATGGAAGTGGCTTTTAGCAACCCAGTACTCATGATCCTACTTCCTTAATTTATAAATATTAAATTAGAAGAATTAAATGTCTTCTGATTTTAGTCTTTAAGCTAATGAAAGTGAAGTAAATCATGGTTATGGATGAACTGCTATGTAAACTTGCTGCTGTAAAATACCCTGCCAAGTAGAATACTATAATGAAGTAAATCCTATAAGCCCAAAGCTTAATTATTGATTTGATTTAGGCATATATACAAATGCTAAGAAAATACTATAAATTTGGGTTCTAGTGTAAGTTGTAATTCAAGTTGTAAAACAGTTTCCATTATGAGCCTCAGATCGGAGACTCTCAAACTAATTGATTTTTTTTTTTCTTCCCTGTTTTGGCTGAAAGTTTGCATCTGGCTCATTCTCCCTAGAGATTGCTTTGAATGTTTGTGCTCTGTGGTTTTATTTGGGCCTTGGAAATCAGGAGGGTGATAGGAGGAATTAGTTTTCTTCATCTGATTAAATTCTGTCTTTTCTTTTATAGTGGACTAGAGGAGAAATTGGCATTAGGGAGACTTTGATGGCTCTTGAGATGTGGAAATATTTCTGTGTTCGTAGAGCAGTCCTTCAGTGGAAGAGCGCCCTGAGAAACTGCCTCAAACAGAACCTCACATTTTCTTAAAATGAAGAGTGTAAATAATGTCACAGACCCTATACATTAGAACTGTGGCAATTCTGACAAAATCACATGTGTAGGGAGACATAGCATGTTGATAAACATGGTCAAAATTTGGGCACGAAAAACCTCCTTTGAGCCCTGAAGCAGGAGGAGCAAACTTCAAGCTAAATGCAAGTTGAGTTGTTTCAATATAAATTTCTGTCTAAGAAGTGAGGTTGTTTGGTTTTAGTGTATTTTGGGGGGGGGGGGGGAGCGTTTTGTTTTGTTTTGTGTTTTTTAATACTTTTTTTTAATTTCATGGCCTCTTTTTGAGTACCACAGCTTCATTTTGACCACTTTAGAGAACTTTTTACTAATCCTTAGCAGCACCCTAGGGTTTTGCCTTCCAGCTTACTAAGCGGCTGGGAACTTGCAGGGCCTGAGCATTGGACACGATGCAGCCAGGTGAAAGAGCTGAATTTGCTGCAACAGTTGTTCAGGCCAGGCCTTTTCCAGACTGGCATTTCTGCCCTAACTGGGACAGGATTAAACGCTTGGCGTATTTGCTGTCCGGGATAGCTTGGGTGCACCTGCTTTCCTCAATGAGGACATCAGCCCGTAAGCTGTTTGGGCTAAGCGGTTTGCCTATGTGGGTGGTTGAATGGTATCTAACACAATGCCGCTTTGGTCATGATTTGAGGCCACCGAGTGGTACTGCAGTATAAATAAGAAATAAATTGTCGCTGAGCCGGACTCCCACGCTGAGCCTGTGTAAATCCATTCAGTCCCAACAGGCTGTTGTTGCAACTCTAATTAGCGTTTGGCATGAGCTTCCCCCAGTACCCAGACCACGTCGGTAGCTGGTGGAGGGGCTGCAGCCTTATCTCTTCCCACTTTCTTTGCAGAATTAGCCCTCTGGTTCCCTCGTGCTCCTAATTGAAGAGTTCCCATTGAGTTCCCATTGCGTTTGGTCCCTGTGTGCTTCCCCCCCGCCCCGCGCGTCAATGTATGCCTGCCCGAGCTCTGGGGACACCGTGAGCTCCTCTCATCCCCCTGGAGCGCGGGATCTTAGGGAAGGGCTTCAGCTTCCTGTGCTTCACGCTGGGTCGGGTCCTCAGGATGTGGCTGGTGGGGAGGTTGTGTGGGCTGCAGGCTTCCTTCTTCCCTGCTGCCTGGATGACACCGTCCCTGTCTGGTTTCGGCTGTTTGCCCTTGGGAGCTGGTGTCATCATGTATATTTTCGGTGATGCAGAAAAACTGCCTGGCAAACTCAGCCTCGTTCATTTATTCCTATGGATGGCTTGTATCTTGAAAATAACCTGCAGAACATCTGCGTGCAGGGATGTATTTACTCATGCTGTAGACACCAGCTATGAAGTTTCTCCCATCTGTGCCTCTGCCTAGATGGCTTAATTTAATTTCTAGCTTGCTGCAGCCGTACCTGCGGATGTGGGAGTCTGTCAGTTCTACCCATAGACCCAGGGCAGGCTCTTGCTCAACCTCTGCTCCTTTTCCTAGCTTTTTTTTTTGAGGTTTGAGATCCTCTTTGATCCTCTACTCACCTAGGAAAGAGTGAACTGTGTAAACCTGAAGGTAGTTGGTTGTTCTACTCAACAAAAAAACCTCTCTCCTTTTATTTTTTTTTATTTTTTTTTAAAGCAGCTTTATTTTTGCCATGAGTTTCCCCCTTGCTCTGCTTTAACTGTTGGCGTTTGGACATATTAATATCAAACAGATAACCTGGGGGGTATAAAATAGTTATTTAGAAGAACTGCACGTGTAACTTCCGCATTCTCCACAACGTCTTGCTGTAAGCTTGGTCTTCTTTTAAAATACAGGAAGCCTGATAGTTTAAGAGAAATGGGATAAAGCAGGTTGTTGGTATCAAACCCAGCTTCGGAAAGAGATGAGAGGAGGAGCATGGGGAGGAATTGCACTTGGACTTCACATTTGCGTGTGACGTGAGGTCAGGTTATGCATTTGCGCTGGATGGTGCTTTGGTGACCTTCGTCGTTCTGTTGAATGACTAATCAAATAGATAGTTAAATGCCTTCCAGTCCAAGTTGCTAGTCCTCCTTTCCCAACAAAGAGAAGAATAACACAATTTTAGCCCACTGTGCTGCTCCCTGCTGTGCTATAGTGTTGGCCTTGCAGAGGTCTTTATTTGAAACTTGGCATAGGGAGAAAATAATTGGACCGTTGCTCTTTTTTTTTTTTTTTTACTGTTCTGTTAAATTCAGGATGCACTTCCCTCTAACCCATGCTCATTATATGTAATCTTGTAAACTGCCCTGCTAATGCTGCTAACGGCATGATTGTCTCCAATTGTACCTTAGTAATATTCTAATGAATCAGAGGCGCACAAAAGCACCAGGTAGAGGGTGAATTTAGGACCTAATTAATGATGTACTGAATGTCTGCCGCTCTTAGAGGAGGTGGGGAGGAGGGTGACAACTCCTCCGTATTGGATGTATGGTGCGGTTTTTTTAAATAGCTGTAACTCTTGCAGCTGAGCAAGGAACGAGGATGAGGATGTTTGCCTACTGAAGGGTCACAGGAGTGGTTGGCTCCACTAAAGTGCTTGGTGGTCCTCCATCACAATGTCGAGTGAATCATGACCCAGGGATTTGAGGATCTTTTACTTCGCAGGAGTTCCTTGGAGGTCCCACCTTGCCCTGCAAAAATTGTCATTTAAGAGGAGAGTTTAAAGCTGCAGCAAATGCTAGGTGGGTTGTGGGGCGCAGAAGAGGGTCCCTGCAGGTGGAGGGTGCTGCGTGGCCCCGGGCTGCTGCTCGTTTCTGGAACCTTCTTCCTTGGATTTGCAGAATTTTAAAATAATTTGGCATAGAGTAAGCCATCGGTTGAGAAGTGTGGGAGGAGCTGGCCTGCATTAAAGGCAGTCTTTTCTCACCACCCCTGAAACACGGAGCCTTTGGAGGATCTAGTGATTTTTAATTTTGGAAACAAGAACACCTTAGGTTTGAAAGTACACCAGCAGCTCCAGCTCCAAGCCGGGCAAGGTGCAGAAGTGACAGCGCTGAAGCAGTGGAGTTTTGTCCGGAAGGACAAAATGTCTCTACAGAGAGGGAATTCAGAAATTTATTTCATTTTGCTTTGCTTTCAGGCTTATAGATAAAGATCTGCATTTCCTCTACATCAGCAAATCTCGGATTTACAGTCTCTTGAAGACATCCAAATGATGCTGTTAATGTTTGTTCAACAGATCCTTCTTTAATAAAATAGCTACTTCTTCTAGAGACTGTCTTAACCTGCTCATTCCCTTTTGCTGTACTGAAGAGCAGTGAAAGAATTAAGAATAATCCTTCCTGTAACCCCTTTCTGCCTTTCCAAATGCAACATGGAAAGCGTTTAAAACTCAGAAGCTGAAAGTTATAATGCATATACTCCTTGAACAAATCACACCACCTTTTCAGGAATAGGAGATTTTAAATTTTTTTTTTATGTATGGGATTAAGAGTGAAAAATTAAAGGTGGAGGGATCTCATGTGAAGCAATAGTAAGCAGTAGCCTTTTTGAGTAGGTACTCCTCTTTTTTTTTTTTTTTCATCCTGCCTGCCAAATTGCAGCATTGTTTGCAGCATGCCTTTTTATGAAGGCTGGGAAGCCATGCCCACCGTTAAGCTGCTCGTGCGTGCTTTGTTCCCGCCATGTCGAGGCACTTCCTCAAAGTCAAAGGGATTCCTCCCACTTCCAAGGACCACCACAGCCCAGCTGCCTTCAGAACCTGGGTGCACCCAGCTGGGACACTGCCTTCAAGCTGCTGGACCAGGGGACAGCTGGTGGTGGCATCGCAGCTCATGGGTGGTGGGATGGGACCCGTGTCCCGCTCTCCTCCCTTCCACCCTCGTCCCCTCTGCTCCTCTCTGCCAAGGAGAGGTATGCTGGAGCATCCTGCCTAGCCCCCAGCATCTGCTCCAAAAGGACACAGATCTCTAATAGGTCTTGTGCTGTTTTCTGCCTGCCCTGGGATGTCCCACAAGGCATCAATCACCCATATTTAGACTGCACAAATTGAACTGCAGGATGCCGGCAGTCCGGCCTCAGCTGCTTGCTGGAGGAAGGGGAAGTCTGACTCCATTTCCTCGGTTTTCCCTCAGCACCCATGATCTTGTTGCTTTGCTTTTGTGGTGTTGGCCACTCTCCTCCGGATCTGGCGAGGCACCGAATGTGCCTGGCGCTTCTGCTGGAAGAGTTGGCTGCTGTTTCCTGGTCTCAAATGGCTGCTCAGTACAGGGGAACTGACTGCAAATACTCGTGTAAGGCACCAGTCCTGGTAATATTTAGCTGTTCCTTAATATGTGATCTATCTGTAGCAGCTTTTACCCAGGAACATCAAAGCCCTTTTTTTAATAAACATTAATGAATTATGCTTGACAACACAACTATAAAGGTAGTTAGTATTTTTATGGATTAAAAAAAACCAGAGGAAATTGAGTTACATGTTTAAAATTGCACAGGAAGTCTATGGCTGGAGTGGAAATGTGTCATCTCCTTCCAGACCTCTCTTCTTGACATGCACTCTCCCATTTCACACTATCTCGTGGTGACGAACACCCCAGATCTGTGTGTGTTCATGCATCTCCTTCAGTGTGCCTCAAGTTGCTCAAGATAGTAATCCCCTTGTGAACTTTTCTTCCCTGAACAGTTTTGAAGCTTCTGGTAGTTTTCATGGCAAAGCTGGAAGACTAGAGCTGGGGGTGGGGTGGGGGGGATGAACATCTGGAGTTTATCCTGGGAATCAGCTCTCTCTTGGATCCTGGCAATGTTCCCATCTCCACATTGTCTTCCAACCCCAAACCCATTGTCCATGGGAGGACCTTTGATGCTTCTGTGTTCTCTTGTAAGCAGAGGGTTAGAGCTACCTGCTGGGTTTAACAGGAAAATAGAGACGATTGGCATGTTTTTATGTCTCAGAGCAAAGACAAGATGCAAGTGCATGCTCTTTATCTACTGGATGCTAAGGCTGTTTCCTCTGAGGAAGTGGAAGATGGTACAAGAAAACCATTGCTTTATTTCTGTAGTAGTAGACTTTGTAGGATGTGGCTTGAAAAGAGGAGAAAGAAACATTTGCAAACCGACAACATTTAGGGAAGTGGTCATAAGGGTAGAAATACAGATGCTGTTTGGGTCAGACTGTCACTGCATGCATGAATTGAAGCAAAATAGTAGCAATGCTAACATCTAAATGCGTATAGAAGTTTCTCCACAAATAATTTATATGTGCAGAGGTCCTCTGGCACAGCTGCTAGTTTCAGAAGTAGTTTGGCTGAGAGCTTATGGTCTGCTAAAGAGTTTTGCAAAAACATTTAATGGATATTTGTTTCTTAAGGTTTAAAATTTTTGTTGCTGTACCTTTTCATTTCAGGCGCCTTAACTATCTTGGTTTTGTAGACTTGGGAAGCACCTTGCATGTTTTGGATATTGCAGCAGACAAACAATACAGAAATTTGTTTTTTTCCCTGTCTTTGAACATCAGGCCATTTTTTTTACCACATCGAATTTGGGGTACCTGTATTTGAATGTTGACATTTTAGTCACAGCCAAAGTGGTGGGAAGGACAAGTAGAGTCCAGTCCTGGAAGTGCCTGTGTCTAGCTGTGGTGGAAAGAAGCATTGTTAACTCTCATTAATGGCATCATTAAATAGAATCATATCATAGAATGGTTTGGGTTGGAAGGGACCTTAAAGATCATCTAGTTCCAACCCTGCTGCCATGGGCAGGAACACGTTCCACTAGACCAGGTTGCTCGAAGCCCCATCCAGCCTGGCCTTGAACACTTCCAGGGATGGGGCATCCACAGCCTCTCTGGGCAACCTGTTCCAGTGCCTCACCACCCTCACAGTGAAGAACTTCTTCCTTACATCTAATCTAAATCTACCCTCTTTCAGTTTAAAGCCATTACCCCTTGTCCTATCGCTACATGCCCTTGTAAAAGGTCCTCTCTGGCTTTCCTGTAGGCCCTCTTCAGGTATTGGAAGGATAATGGATAAGCCTTCTTTAAATCTAGCTTTGAGGAACCAAATTCTCTTAATCTTGTATGGGCAATAAGTCACTGACACTGTTGAGGCAACTTTTTTTTCCATTAGGAATGAAATTTGGCACTCTGAAGGGAGACTCTCCTGTGTAAAGAGCACATAGGCCAATTGTGGTGGTAGCTGGGATTGCTAAATGCTGGAATTCCCTCATCCTTATAATCTCTTGTGTGTATACTTGTTTCCTGCGCTTGTCTGGTATAATGGCCTGCTGTCACGTGTTGGCTTCCTAGTAGTGGCTCGGCAGGATCCTTTGTGAGGGCTAATGGTGCTGGAAGCAGTCCCTTTCTCTTTTTCTTCCTCCGCCTTGCTTTTTCTTTGGCTGTTCCTTCCAGCTTTCTGGAGTGGGTGCCACCACTTTATGTCATGGTATATCCATGAGACAGATTTTTTTGTCTGAGTTTGGATGTTTGAAGTGAGCAGAGATGTTAGGAAAGAAGCTCTGTTGGTTCCCCCTGCCTCCCCAGTTGATTTTTGATTGCTCGTCACTCATGCCTGTGCTGTAGCTGTGTGAAGGTCACATGCACTCCAGTATCAGGTAATCTTGATTGAAGAAAGAAAGGCTTTGCTCATCATTCACGAGGTGATTCTAGCTGGGGGAAATTAAATCCTAACAATACTTGAATTTATTAGGTATTCTCACTTGAGATCCTGTTTTCTGAGATGAGTGGAGTCGTCATTGCTGGGAGTGCTGAAGATCTGATGTGGAGGAAGAGATGAAAGATAATGCTGTACTTGCACCTACATGCCATATCTTCAGCTCCCTTGCCATTGACCCATCCACCAGTAAAAATACTCTCTTTTGTTTGTTTGCAGTCGTCACCTCCTATCTCCCAGGGCTCTGCCAAAGCTGTAGCACGGCATGGTTCCCCAGGGCAGCCGTGCCAAGCCAGACATGCAGACCTCCATCCTGGTTCCTCGGTGGGGCTCGTCTGTCCTCTCTGCTGTGTTTCTGACCTGCTCGCTCTCGGGTCTCTTCCATAGGGCAGCCTGGAGAAACGTAGCCTGAAGGCCTCCTTTTTAAGTGAATTTCCTTGAAGAAATCAGACTTGATTTAAGCATATCATGTATCTTCTAGTTTGTTTGCTTGAAACATATTGGCACAGAGTCGCCTATACTTTGAATGATTTCTATCTCGAGGCAGAGCTAAAACTTGTCATTAGTAAGCATGTACTTATCGTTGAGTGTGTGACACATTCATGGGAGTCGTAAAAGTAAAACAAATGAACTTCTGCCTGCAATGAACATGAAAATGAAGACTGAAAAGCTGGAGTGATCTACTTTGAATTCACACTAGTAGGTTTTCCTGATCATTTTCAATTGCTTTTACTGAAGCTAAGGATGATTCTTGAAGATTTTCATGTAGCAGTCAACTAGACTGTTCACTTTTTCTCGCTTGCTGCTTCTTGTTGGATTTCACCCACTGATTTCGATGCTAACTATAAATGCAAGTGGCAAACAGTATAATTAGGGAGATTAAATCTCTCTTAGCTACAGGCTTATTCACATAATGGAGAAATGTTGGTTTTCTTCTTTTTTTTTGCGTTTTGCTTTGGAATAGTGTCTCCTGAAATTCTTAAACTAATGAGCAGACTAAATGGAAGCTGTGCATTATCTGTTTTTAAATGTGTACAGAAGATGGCTTATAAGCTACTGAAGCATTAGTAAAAAATGAAAATAAAAAGCAGAGTCATCAAAATCAATTAAAATAAAATCAAGCACGTGCTAATTTTGATAAAATGGAGTGCTGGCATTTGCCAGTAACTTGCATTTGCTTGTTTTCTCTGCCCCAACCATTTGGTTGCATATTGAGGAACCCTTGCTCTGTGCTCCCTGCAGAAACTTGGATGTTACCGTTCCTCAGTTTTAGTTTTTCAGATCTTGGATGATTTTACCTCTGATCCTCTTCGCTTTGCTTCTTTCTTGGTTGCACTTAGGGTTTGTGGCAAAAATCAGAAAGGGAAGACCCTGTAGCTTTCCACCGGTGGAAGGTACAAGCTCCTTCCCTTCTTTCTCCAGTACTGGGCATCTTTCATGCTTCCAGCTTTGAATTCTCGTGTTTATTTGAACTCAAGCCCAGCATAATATCAAATTAAGCTTTTGGGGTTTTCTTGATGTTTCAGATGGAAATTCATTGGAGGCTTTGAGCCTGGTTTTGTTTGTTTATTTTCTTTCCAGGCATCTCTGTTTGAGAAGTGCTGTAGCTAGACGAGGAGTAAGAGTAGCACAAGAACCCTGTTCTTTTTATTTGTGTTTGACTAAAACAACCTCCCAGGCCCTGATCTAGGTAGAGTAAGACCTTTGGGACAGACCTGTGTGTCTGTGGGGACTCAATTGCCCTCCGTCAGGCTGTATGTAGCTGCAGCGGGTGCCCCCATGGTGCCTTTGGGAGGATCAGAAAGCCACCAGCTTTCCCTTGGAAAGAGCCGGTTGTAGGAGCCTGCCTCCCTGCCGTAGACAGTCAGGCAGAGGTGAGTGCTGATGGAAAATGTGTTTTGGGGTGTATGTGTGTGTCTGTGTGTGTGTTTTTCACCTTCAGTGATAGTGGAGCAGCATTTCAGCACAACTTGGCTAGAGGTGGCGCTGCCAGGGGTCACACAGAGCTGCGCCTTGGTGGCTGCCCCCGACCCTCCTTCCTTTGATGCCCTGTAGTTTCTGAAAGTGGGTAGTTTCCCTGGGTGGTGAAGCACCCTCACCTACTGGGCTGGTGGGTGGAATGGGATTCTGACTTTTTGTCGGGGTCTTGTCACCCAGGGTAGGTGATGTGGGTGGTGAAGCAGTGGTTGGTGCTCAGGTTTAGAGCATCGTGCCGTAGTCAGCCCTTAATTCAACTGTGTGTTTGGTGGGGCTGCCCCACACTTGGCATAAATATGCATCTGTGCATGCGCGTGTCTTCAAACACGGCCCATAATTGACAGCACGTTGCGCTAAATCTTATCTTGTATGTGCTTCTCCTGGTGATCCATTGGTTCAGTGAAATTGCTTTAAGTGTTAAGTATTACTCTCGCTCGTGTTCTGAAAGACAAGTCCTTGAACTTGTTATGAATTCTACTTTGACAGCAGTTGCAATAGCTGTGCATTGTATAATTGAGCAATCAATTCCAGCATGCTATATTGATGTTTTCAGTGCAGACACATGATTATAATAAACTGTAATGCTCTTTCAGTAATTAGACAAGTGGCTGTAAATTTAAAAGGCAAACTTTAAAAGCATTGGAACTTTCGGAAATCCAGTTTTATTACAATTTAAAAAATAATTACTTTGTTTTAGCCCTCCTCAGAGTGCTGTAATTTGGGACAGGCACAGCTGGTGTACGTAGACCCCTCCCCAGCATCTCGGAAATCCAGTCCTGCTGGTGATACAACATTCAGACTGGTGGAAAGGATTTTGTTTTCTTTCCCTGATGTGGAGAGAAGGGAGTAGAAGTAGTAGGGCAGCATCACAGCTGATTTAATTTTGTTTTCAGTGCATGACACTTAATTGGAAGATTGCTTAATTCTAGGAACTGCTGTTCTGCACCACCGTACCACATAATGTATTTAGGTCACAGCTGTAGCGTTTGGTCAGAGTACCTGATTGTGTTTAACACGACTGTTTTCCAGATTCAAGTGGTGATTTGTGTAAATGGTAGGTACCTTTTGAGGCAGCGTTACTCAAACTCTCAAACTTTCCTCTGTAGGTAGGTTTGCATATATCCTAGGAAAGTGTGAGTGAGCAAATACCTTAAAACAAGTGGAAGGCTTCTACTTTTTTAAAAACTTATTTATTTCCAGTCCCCCTCTCCACTCCTTTTAGTAAGGTTGGAAGTGGTGGAAAGGAATGGTAAGAGATTAAATTTGGCTGCAGCTTCAGCATTATGTATATCTGTCTTTGTAGGATTACAAATTTTTAAGTTTAAATTCTGAGTGGGGTTAAGCAGTGTTTTCACTTGTGAATCCCTAACCAGAAACTGCTCCCTCTTACTGGAGGTTTCTGGGTTGTCCCCCATCTGGGTCTGTCTCTGAGCCGCAGTGGCTGAGGCGACTGGTTATTTTGCAAAGACCCACGCGGCAGGAGGCAGTGTGCTGGCCCCAGCTGTGCTGCGATCCAGATGTGGCTGGGTGCACCCCTCAGTCAGCTGCATCTGCTCTTGGAGACACCAGAGTATGGGCAGATACATAGGATCTTTCACGACTGCCTCTTTGGAAAACACCCAGCGGAGGATGGAAACTTTGGGCGTGTAGGGCGCTCCTGAGTCGGGGCTGAATGATTGCTGGAGCAGTTTTTTCAGTTTGCCAGGGGGTAGGACTTCAGTCCAAACTGTTTACAGGCTCCCATTTCCATATCTGTATTTAGGGGAGATGAGCTGATGGGCCAGGAGATGGTCAGCCTGCTGTAGTCATCGGGAGGGCTGGCCCATTGCCTGCTTCCTTTATGTTGTGCATCTGCCCTCGGCGAGACGGGACCCTGTGTCCCTGCTGCCTCTCTCCTCCATGTGAGCGTGGCTGCCAGGACGCTTGCAGGGCCAGAGGGATGGCCTTGCTGCCCGTGCTGGGGGGTTGTTTGGGGTTGAGGCGCCCGCCACCCCTTTCTTCCTTCCCCTTCGCCGCCTGGGAAGTGGTGCAGTGTTAGAGAGGTTTCATGGATGGTGATGCTGGGATAAGCTGCCCGGCTATAAGCGGTTACAAAATGTATTAGTCATCCTCCGCAGCTGAACTTTGGTCCTCGCTCCTCTTTTGCAGTCTGGGGCAATACTAAGTTGTCCTGTTTGTTCCAGTTTGCTGAATGATTTACAACCAAAAGCTTGGCCTTTCCGACTAACAATTTTTACATTACATCTAATGACAGTTGTGCTCCAGAGGAGTGACTTGTGGTCTGCAGGAGTAGATGGTGTTGGATCGTGAGCTGAGTAATACTTTTGTGTAGTGTCATGAGAAAAGAGGGGTTTTTTTTCCCCCCCAAGTGCAATTGTTATTAGAAATACTAAAAAAACCCCACAAGTCTGCAGTGTATATCCTACCTACAGTTACAGAAGGTGTGTGTGTTGGGGACTAAAATCATAGAATCATAGAATCGTTTAGGTTGGAAAAGACCTTTAAGATCATAGAATCCAACCGTTAACCTAACACTGCCATGTCCACCACAAAACCATGTCCCTAAGCGCCACATCTACACATCTTTTAAATACCTCCACGGATGGTGACTCAACCAGTTCCCTGGGCAGCCTGTTCCAATGCTTGCCAACTCTTTCAGTGAAGAAATTTTTCCTAATATCCAATCTAAACCTCCCCTGGCGCAACTTGAGGCCATTTCCTCTCATCCTATCACTTGTTACTTGGGAAAAGAGATGGACACCCACCTCGCTACAATGTCCTTTCAGGTAGCTGTAGAGAGCAATAAGGTCTCCCCTGAGCCTCCTTTTCTCCAGGCTAAACAACGCCAGTTCCCTCAGCCGCTCCTCATACAACTTGTTCTCCAGACCCTTCACCAGCTTCGTTGCCCTTCTTTGGACACACTCCAGCACCTCAGTGTCTTTCTTGTAGTGAGGGGCCCCAAACTGAACACAGTATTCAAGGTGCAGCCTCACCAGTGCTGAGTACAGGGGGACGATCACTTCCCTAGTCCTGCTGGCCGCACTATATCAGATACAAGCCAGGATGCTGTTGGTCACCTTCTTGGCCACCTGGGCACTCTGCTGGCTCATACTCAGCCGGCTGTCGACGAATACCCCCAGGTCCTTTTCTGCTGGGCAGCTTTCCAGCCACTCTTCCCCAAGCCTGTAGCGTTGCATGGGGTTGTTGTGACCCAGGTGCAGGACCCAGCCCTTAGCCTTGTTGAATCTCATAGAGTTGGCCTTGGCCCATCGATCCAGCCTGTCCAGATCCCTCTGTAGAGCCTTCCTACCCTCAAGCAGATCAACGCTCCGGCCCAGCTTGGTGTCATCTGCAAACTTACTGAGGGTGCACTCGATCCCCTCATCCAGATTGTTGATAAAGATATTAAACAGAACTGGCCCCAATACTGAGCCCTGGGGAACACCACTTGTGACCGGCCGCCAACTGGATTTAACTCCATTCACCACAACTCTTTGGGCCTGGCCATCCAGCCAGTTTTTTTACCCAGCGAAGAGTACACCCATGCAAGCCATGAGCACCCAGTTTCTCCATGAGAATACTGTGGGAAAGGGTGTCAAAGGCTTTACTAAAGTCCAGGTACACAACATCGACAGCCTTTCCTTCATCCACTAAGCGGGTCCCCTTGTCAGAGAAGGAGATCAGGTTAGTCAAGCAGGACCTGCCTTTCATAAACCCATGCTGACTGGGCCTGATCACCTGGTTGTCCTGTACATGCCGTGTGATGGCACTCAGGATGATCTGCTCCATAACCTTCCCCAGCACCGAGCTCAGACTGACAGGCCTGTAGTTCCCCGGATCCTCCTTCTGGTCCTTCTTGTAGATGGGCGTCACATTTGCTAACCTCCCTGGTTAGCTGGGATCTCCCTAGTTAGCCAGGACTGCTGATAAATGATTGAAAGTGGCTTGGTGAGCACTTCTGCCGGCTCTCTCAGTACCCTTGGGTGGATCCCATCCAGCCCCATAGACTTGTGTGTGTCTAAGTGGTGTAGCAGGTTGCTAACCATTTCCCCTTGGATTATGGGGGCTTCATTCTGCTCCCCTTCCCTGTCTTCCAGCTCAGGGGGCTGGGTACCTGGAGAACAATTGGTCTTACTGTTAACGACTGAGGCAAAGAAGGCATTAAGTACCTCAGCCTTTTCCTCATCCTTTGTCACTGTGTTTCCCCCGCATCCAGTAAAGGATGGAGATTCTCCTTAGCCCTCCTTTGGTTGCTAATGTATTTATAGAAACATTTTTTCATTGTCTTTTACAGCACTGGCCAAATTAACTTCTAATTGGGCTTTGGCCCTTCTCATTTTCTCCCTGCATAACCTTATGACATCCTTGTAGTCCTCCTGAGTTGCCTGTCCCTTCTGCCAAAGGTCATAAACTCTCTTTTGTTTCCCTGAGTTTCAGCCAAAGCTCTCTGTTCAGCAAGGACGGTCGTCTTCCCTGCCGGTTCATCTTTCGGCACATAGGGATGGCCTGCTCCTGTGCCTTTAAGATTTCTTTCTTGAAGAATGTCCAGCCTTCCTGGACTCCTTTGCCCTTCAGGACTGCCTCCCAAAGGACTCAGTCAACCAATCTCCTAAAGAGGCCAAAGTCTGCCCTCCGGAAGTCCAAGGTAGCAGTTCTGCTAATCCCTCTCCTTACTTCTTTGAGAATTGAAAACTCAATCGTTTCATGATCGCTGTGCCCAAGACGGTCTCCAACCATCACATCACCCACATGTCCTTCCCTGCTCGCAAACAACAGGTCCAGCGGGGCGCCTTCCCTAGTTGGCTCCCTCACCAACTGTGTCAGGAAGTTATCTTCCACACACTCCAGGAACCTGCGGGACTGTTTCCTCTCTGCTGTATTGTATTTCCAGCAGACATCTGGTAAGTTGAAGTCCCCAATGAGAACAAGGGCTAGCGATCATGAGACTTCTCCCGACTGCTTATAGAATATTTCATGGGCCTCTTCATCCTGGTTGGGTGGTCTATAACAGACTCCTACCATGATATCTGCCTTGCTGGCCTTCCCCCTGATTCTCACCCCTAAACACTCAAGCCTATTGTCATCATTAAGCTCTAGACAGTCAAAACACTCCCTAACATACAGGGCTACCCCACCACCTCTCCTTCCTTGCCTGTCCCTTCTGAAGAGTTTATAGCCGTCCATTGCAGCACTCCAGTTGCGCGAGTCATCCCACCATGTTTCCATGATGGCAACTATATCATAGTTTTCCAGCTGCACAATGGCTTCCAGCTCCTCCTGTTTGTTGCCCATGCTGTGTGCATTGGTGTAGATGGACTTCAGTTGGGCTATTAATCGCGCCACCTTTTTGGGAGGAGAAGCCCTAATTCCTACGTGACCATTCTCAGGCTCTTCCGTGGTTTCTAATGCATCAATAACCCTTGCGTCTTTGCTGCCACGTGGATCTTCATCCCCTAGAGAGACCAGACCCTAGAGATGGCAGACCGAAGGACCTCGCTGGCACGCTGTCCCTCAAACATTGGCGTGCTGCCTCCAGGCTTATCTCTAGCGAGCCTGGTTTTATCCCTTTCCCCCTTCAAATCTCGTTTAAAGCTCTTTCAATGAGCCCTGCTAACTCCTGTGCAAAGATCCTTTTCCCCCTTTGAGACAGGTGTACCCCGTCTGTCGCCAGCAGGCTTGGTGTCATGTAGACTGACCCATCATCAAAAAACCCAAAATCCTGCTGGTGACACAGGACTCGGAGCTAGGTATTGATCTGCTGTCTCTTCCTGTAGAAAGAAATCTCACAAATGCTTTTGCACCGAAATAACTTTTGCTTAATCTGCATTATATTTGTACCCTGAGCGCACAGCAGGGCAGGTGGGGACTGGCTGCAATGGCAGCAGCACCGTGGGCTTGCTTTACAAGTCCTCCCGAGGAATTTCTTTGCCTTTTTGTTTGCCACAACTTGGTCTGTGAAGGCCTGTAGTGTGTTATTTAAGAGCAGTGAACGTGTTTTGACTAGTTTTTGTGAGGCACTTGGTGTGTTCTTGAGTACTCGGTAAAAAGTAATAATCGGAGAACGTGCAGGCTCCATTTCCTTAATGAATGCTGTTCTTTTCCGTGGATTAACCTGTGAGCCGTGTATGTTGCATAATGGCTTTTCTGTCGTGTCGCCCTTTCACATAATAAACACGTTGGCCACAGGCTTTGGGAATGCAACTTAAATAGTACCCAGGTAGCAACTGAGAGGAAATTGTGTTCATTTTGGTCCTTCTTTTGCCAAATAAATAAATAAAGGGCCCTGCGACCTCTGAGGTTGAGGTTTTGTTGTTGGCAAGTCTGATACAGAAAGGGTTGTTAGTACAGGCTTGGATTCTGAGTCAGGCTCCTGTGCTGACGAAGCAGAAATAGTTTGAGGTCTGAAAATACTGCCTGAGTATTTGAAAATAGTTTGTGTGGACACAAAGCTGTTTACAGATCACTCACTGGCCACGTGCCAGTTTCTCAAGGACAAGGTGGGGTTTTTTTTGCTTTAGAATCACAGATGTACTTGGCAGGGTATCAGAAGATAAAAATGCTGGAAAGAGTCTTTTGGTGCGAGTTCTCGTTTAATTAAAATACATATAACTTTAGGCTAAATGTGTGTTTTGCATCTCGCAAACACGTTGGTAAAATATTTCTTGATTTACATACGGGGTCACAATATAAAACCCAGTCCCCGTTCTTTTTAAGAATGCCTCCTCTTGTATTACTCCCTCAGCATATCCGGTGCCCTAGAAGATGCATTTTAATTTCAGCAGTTGCTGCCTAGTAAATTATGGCTCCCTAGTCCATAATGGCAAGGAGATATGACTAACTGGAAGTGGCACTGATGATGTTTGTAATAACTAAAGGAAGGAGATGCCAACCAGTGTCTGCCCTCAGTAAGAAAAGCGAAAAGCCCTAAACCACACAGTTCCAGCCCTTCTTTGTTGTGTGTTGTAGCACTGGAGGAGTATTGGCAGTTGGATTGGAATTTAATTTTATTTTTTTATATATATATAAAAGTGTATATTTAAGAGTTCATTAACTTTTCTTTACTGCTAATGTTCTGGAATTTTTTTAAAGGTTGCAGATGTGAAATCTTTCATTTTAACCATGTTGAAATAAAACTCGTTATGCAGCCTGACTTCCCTGCTCTGCTCGGCTGTATTGTTCCGCTGGGATGGTATAAATGAAAGCAGTTCTCCTTCCCCTTGCCCCTCATTAATACTAAGCTGTCCAATGATAGCTTCAGATCCTCCCCACACAGCGTGTTTGTTAGCATCTTGTGGTGCAGCTAGACAAAAGGCGGGATGTTCTCGGTGGGGACAGATGAACGTGGCAGTGTGTGTGTTGGGCTCCTCCTTGTCCAGCGGGCTGAATCAACAACAGCAAACCCCAAAACGTATTAAAAAGGGAAATAAAAGCAGTGGAGCCAATCGTTCTCCCTTTTCCTTTCCCCTCCCACCATGTCTTTTGCATTTACAATGAGTTTTTGTACCTTCCAAAATAATTCCCCCATCCATTAAGTGTGCTTGAAATTCAACAAAAAGTTGATTTCTATTTAATACCCCTCCTGGTGTTCTCTGGGAGGCTGGTGAACATTTCAGGATGGTGCCTCGGGCAGCCAGGCCCCCGAAGCAGCGTAGCCAAACGCATGCTGTCCGTGCCTGCCGGCTGCTGCCTGGTGGGCCGTCGCCCATTTCTCGGAGCTGCTGTTTTCGGCAGTAGACCGAATTCAGGTCATGGCGTATGACCTCTGACAGTGTCCCCCAAGAGAGTGCAGGCTGTTTACAACAGTGTTGGTGCATGGAGGGGCAGGGACTAACTATGGTATTGATTCCCCCCCCCCCCCCCGAAGAAAAGTATGTCTTTTGTGGCACTTCTGTGTACCCAATGCTTAAATTCTTAAATTTGTCAGGGGCATCTCTCCTCCTCTTTCAGAAGGCACATGCCCAGCACTGAGGTGGTTTCTCAGCGGCTTCTTGGCAGTGAGCGGAGTGAAATGGGCCCAGGCTTGCCTGGGTTTGCAGAGGGCCTTGGTCACACGATGTAAATTGCTCCGTTCGGTCAGAAAGCTCAGATTTGCACGTCCAAGGGTGATGAGTTAAATGTCGATATGAATTCATTTAAAAAGCAAACAAACAAAGAGAAGCGGCCCCGGGCTCTTTTCATCCAAGCTTATTTTGATGTTACTCTGGAGAAGCGATGGGGAGACTGCTCTTTATCTGCCGTCTCTCGGCTCAGGAGGCGCCCGCATTGTTTCGAAGCCCCCGTCCACCTGTGTGGGGACCCTGGCAGGTCAGTGTGGGCTGCGCTTGGTCTGAGGTAGAAGCAGCGTGTGGTGCGTGACAACGTCTCTCTGAAGTGGCACTGGGTGGTCGTGACGGTGGGGTGGCACCTGGCGAGCGCAGGGCTCGCTCTGGCGACCCGTGGTGCTCCCCCTCAACCTGATGAACGCCGGCCCTGCTGCGGGGGCTTCCTGTGGCCACGCCACCAAACCAGGCCTGCCCCTCCTTCAGTCGGTGGCTGAGATCCAACGGAGGGTGTTTGGTGATGAAAGTGGCTGCTGAGGTGTAAAATGAGACGTAATCTGTATCTGTAGTCCATGTCATTTTGTATCTACAAGTACACGTTTTATCATTTTCGTCTAAATTTTTCTCTTGATGTTCTCCATCTGGCTTGATAGTTGCCAGAAAGAAATTGTTCTGCATAAAAGAGACCATTGCAGGGGTCCAAAGAGACAAATCAGCGTTAGGAGGGGTGGATTTAGTGACTGGTAAAGCCGTTAAGGTAGGGTGAAGAACTGATTTGAATGAGAGCCGGACACAGCAGATTTTAGCTGATGTTTCCAGAGGAAGCCAAGTGTACTCAGAGCCAACCATGTCCACATGGGAGGTATGCCTCTACTCTGTTTTCATTCTTTTCTTTTGTTTTAGTTTGGGGGTTTTTTTGGTGTCTTTCAGTAGTGTCCCAACTAAATTACCTAGGTATGTTTACAACCAGAAAAAAGTACAACCAATAATAAGGTTAGAAGCCCTTCTCTTCTTGGAGAGGGCTGAGGGTAGGGACTCTATTATAAGAGAAAATGAGTGATGGTGTATTTAGTGAAGGTCGCTAAATCTGGGCATAGCCTGGTGGTGGCTGGAAGGATGGGATGATGACTTTGAGGATGGCTCTTGAAGAGGGTATTTTCCAGGCTGCGGACTCAGTCCGGTTAGCTCAAGTGTCCCTGTAGAAGAAGCATCAAATCTGGGGCAGGAAGCTCTGGGTCGCCACCTACAGAGCAGCAAAGCTTGATCCAGCAGCCAGCTGATGGCTGGGGTGTCTGGTGGAGAGGCAGCACTCAGCAAGGCATATCTTTCAAAAACTCCTCAATGGCCTGAAGTTGAGGCCTTGTGGAAAAACACGTCGCAGCCTTGCTGCTCATGTTGCCAGTGGACCCTAGTTCGTCAACCTTTCCTGTCTGGTATTTGGGAGGGAGAAGGAAGAGGGAAATCTGTAAGCTCCATTTGATAAGGGAATGTTTTGTGCCATTTGAGCCAGGAAATGTGTAGCCTTGGGGGATCCCAGTTGGCTGAACGGACTGGGATTGGCATGACCAGGTAACGAAGGGCCAAACATAGCTTTAAACTGCATCGCTGCTAGACCTCTTACCCTCCCCTTCTTTTGCCAGCTTTTTTTCATCTATTGCCCAGTCAAAGGTCTCAGTGGGTGTGAACTGAAATGGGCATAATTGTCAGACCTCCCTTAGGCAAATCTGTCAAAGGCCCTACGGGGGATTGGTGTTGTTTTCCAGGTGAAGTGGCAAGAGAACTGTCTGCCATTGCAGTTCTCTTCCTGTCCTCTCCCATCAGACAAAAACATCTCCTGCTGATCAGTAGGGCAAGGTGGACTGCTGGGCAGGGTGCTGGGAGTTGGCAGATACACCTCCTAACTCTGAGCCCTGCCGTTGACCTGTTGCAATCCTGGGAAAGTTAGGTTGTGGCTTTCTGCCATGGTTTTCCCACCATCTGTGGTTTTTTTTTTTTTTCTGTCCTTTTCTTTCCTTTTTCCTATTTAGGCAATGAGCTGTTTGGGAGAAGGAAATGCCTCTGGTAATGTATATCCAGCATCTTTCGGAGTGGGAAAGCTACCACAAAACTAGCAATCGAAGTAAAAAATCAGTGCATAGAACTCTCTTTTTCCTTACTAGCGGGTAACATCTTTTCGCTCTGTCCCTGGAAGTACAGGACTGATGATAACTGTGCATCTTTCATACTTCACAGAATGCAGTACTATGCATGAGTAAATTGTTATTATTATTTCTTCAATAGACAGCTAGTGAGCCTGTGGATATCTAAAGCAGGATAGAGAGTATGCTGTTTTCTGTTTTGCTTTCCAGGCATTTGATGTCAAGAGTTAGACAGAGGGAAAACACAGAACCCTGTCCTGTCTTTGACTTAAACAGTGGGAGTCTTTAATAGCTTCTAGTTGGTTTGGGTTTAGAAATCATCTAACAGGAAGAAAGAACATTGATGTTAGCCTTTTTTTCTTCTTGTGCGTTTCTGCAGTGATTTGCCAGGCTTTTGTACTGAGGTTATTTGCTGATTTTTATTCTAGAAGGAGCTTCCATGCCAGATCAACATTATCCCTTTTTTACAAAGTTATCTCCATCACTGGAGCCTGTGATTATTTAGCTTACAGAACGCTGTATCAGTAGGAACAGCATTATTTTGGCTACAAATGCAACTAGGTAGACTTTTTGCTTAAGAACGTTTTATGTTTTATTTTTTGTTTTTAACTGAGGAGGTTGCTTTCACTTTGTGCTATTCTGTCTTTTTGCTTGTCAAAAATGCATGTTCTGTTTCCTCCACAAACATTACTCCCATTGCTTTTCACAGGGTAGACCTAGTCTTTCCGGGGAGTGGGAAGAAATGTCTTGTAGAGTCCAAGTATTCGCGATGCAAAGTTGGTTGGTCTGCAACTTTCTCTGTTGGCAAGTGACAAAAAGCTGATGGTAAACATGCATTGGAATAATAAGGTATCATTCATTGCACTGGTGTGCGCAACCTAATAGCAGAGTATTGCTCCATGGCCTATTGCCTCGGGCTGGTAGGATTTTAGAGTCAACTACATGAGAAGCAAATTGAAAAGTTAATTTTGGCATGGGGGCACTGTACAGCACTACTAAGAGGTAGTACCATGGTGAGTTTTCACTTGATAGCATGTTTAAATCTAACCTGCTGCTTCTATGTATATTGTAGTAACTGAAATGTGAATTAGTAGATTTTTTTCAACTTACTTGCTCTTCTTTCCACAACTGTCAGCATAGGATACTGGGAGGTTGGAGAAGTTTTCCAAAGACTTAATTGTGTACAGTGCACAGGATAATCCAAGCTTGCAAGTCATGAGTCATGCATGCTGCCTTCCTTCCTTAATGTGTGATGTTGCCCCATATTCTACTTCCATGCCATTTAGCTGGGCAGCAAGCTTCCAGGAACAGTCCCACAAAAGGCAAGTTAATACACAGGCCGGAAACTGTATTGGTAGAATTACATTACTTGGAATACATATCTTGGATAATTGGGGGGGGGGGGGGGAGGGTAGGAGGTAAATGAGCTGATAGGATTTCTTTTGCATTTAATTTACGTAGTTCTTTGATAACATTAAGGCATCTTAGGGGAAAAAAAAGCACCATGAAAAACAGCACATAACACCGCTTGCCTTTGAACCTTTCCAAAACAAAAATTTTACAGTAATAATGTGTGCAGAGGAAGAAAGAGGCAGGAAGTAGGTGTATTAACTGACTTGGAGAGTGTGGGTAGGCTTGAAATTTATAATGTTCTGCAGATCTTGGCAGTCTACCAAGGATTCCCCTTGTCCCCTCTGCTTTTCAACATGCATAAAGCCCACTGAGATGAGAAATAAACAGCATATTGCTATCAGACATGACTGGGAATATGCTTAAGTAGTGGGTTCAGTTTAAGATCCAGTTAAATGCTGCAGTGTTGCTGTGTTGATGAGAAGAGCTGCATTTTAAAACCCTCCATATGTAAATGAACTTTCTGTCATCCACATGAGAAGAAACAGGACAAGATTTGGGGTTAGCAGGCTCAACTCCATTGACTTGCTCATCCCAACAAGCCATTTAAAAATAGAATGGTGCAGTAGCAGTCTTAAAAATATTCTTATGTTGCTTCCTTGGCAGGATAAACAAGTGCTTTAATATGAATAGATTAATGAAAAAGAGGGAAAGAAAGGCGGGGAGAGTGCATAAGAAATGACAAGTAGTTTGGAAATTTTGGTCAATAAAATCTTAACATGGTCTAAATGAAGGGAACGTGTTGGTGGGCTCTTTTCCATGGGAGTGGGAGCCAGGCTAAGCTGATAGTGCCGATGTTTTGTTGTGACCCCCACCCCGAGACCTGGTAAGGGGCAAACTCTTGCTCCTGGGATGACATAGCCTTTACTACCTGTTGCTGCTACTACGCAGTGCAACCTCTGCAGCCTCCTCAGTCCGTTGGCTCTGGAGACAGTTATCTTATGCTTAAAAAGATGCATCTAGGTTGCTGTCATCTTCATTGTGTATTTCATATCCATACTTAACTTTCTGGCCAGGGCACAGTTATCCTGTGATCCCTAGCCTCTGGTATTTGGTATCTAGCAATATTTTAAGAAACTGCTGTTTTCAGTCAGCGTGGCTCGCGTTTTGCAATCTCATGGCGTTTTTCAGATATTTGGATGGTAATTGCCAGCAATTTGCCCAGAGAAACAAAGCTGCAAGAACCTCTGCAGTGCCCTGGGGATGGGGGAGCCTGGGACACCCTGAGGGAACGTGACTCCAGAGAGCACTAAAGCAGGGGCCTCATTCTGCAAGAAAAATGCTGTCCCGCCAGAGTGTTAGCCAGTGGTGTTGCTGAGACAGTGTCTGGATGGGGCCTTAATGGTTACCACATTTGTGAAGTGCCCTGGGAGTTGGATTTGTATAAATTTTAATCCCAGGAGACTGATTTCAGAGGGTTTCTCCCATCGACGACTTCAGCAGTTCTTTCGTCGCATTCAACCACTTTGCGATTTTGTTATTATTATTTTTAATGCAGACATTTTTCCAAAGCAAAAGCTGGCTATGAAAATCTGAAGATCGGTTTCCGAAACAGGAATGCTTAGCCATTTCATGTTGCAAGCAAAATGTACCAGCATGCTAATAGTTTGACAAGTCTGTTCTTGAACAAAGCTGTTAAGCAGATAAACAAACAAACAAAAACTCTGCTCATGCTTATATGTTATGCTTGTGATGTTTGCTTTTTCCCTCCCTCTAAAAATGTTTTTAATGAAAAGAATGTGGCTTCAAAATGTCCTTTTACTTCTCTCATATAAATTAATGTCATGCAACCCCCCCATATATGTTGTAGATGCTTTGAATATGAACACTCCATACATTATGAAAAGGGTATTTGGAGTAATTTTTAACAATATTCTGAAATGACCGGGGTTTAAATTTGGCCTGGGATACTGAGCAGCCCACACTTCCCACAGTCTGCAGTTCCCTTGCTTTCCAGTCCCTTAGGAGGATTATGGAGAAGCTTTTCCCATCCCTGCTGCAGAAACAGCAAAGCGAAACACGAGCAATTGCTGTGCTCTGCTGTGGCTGTCGTGGCCCAGGTTTTCATAGGGACTAGTGGAGGCACCAGCAGGATCCTGTAAAGCTGCAAGGGAAGGTCGGTTGGGCTGGTGCACATTAGTCATCCTGAGTGGGCCAGTCTCACAGGGAGGAACATCGTCTCGAGAAAAGCTGTGAAACTGAGCCCTGGGAAATTTCAGGCTTCTCTCTGGAAATAGCAAGCCCACCAGTAGTTTGTAGATTTAAAAAGACAAATAGAGCAAACTTCCCATAAAATACGTGGCATCCCATGGATGTCTTGCTACTTCACTCTTCTGTGTGCCAGTTCTTCTGCTTGGAGTATGTTCTGCCACCATTTTAGTGTCCCCACTTTGCTGCAGAATGAATGGTGAACCGTATTTCACTGTTTTTTAAGAAGTTTCTTCTTCCTCAGTCCTCCTTAGTGTTGTGAGCTTTTTTCTTCTGAGATGTCCTTGTTCCTCTCTTATCTTTAGCATATTCTTTTTGTACCACAAACTGTGCTTCCCCATGTCCTTGGGCCTTTTAGTTCCTTCCGCAGAGCTGTGGAAAATAGGGGCAGAGCTGAGAGGACGCATTTTTCCACCTCAGTGTAAAACATTTTCCCCTCCTCCCTTCGTGGGATGGTAAGTCTTGAGGAGAAGACCACAGGCTTTTGTCATTAGGCAGAGGTCCAGGTTGGGAAATTGGAGTTGCATCTCTCCTGGGCTTGCTGAAAGGATTTGGTTCAAGAAGTAGTAACGTCAAGGTGGGGTCGGTCTTGGCCACTGCACACCTTATGACCCTAGCTTTGTTTCAAAATCGAAACCAGCTTGAGACCAAGCTGTAAAAAGAAATGCATGCCAGAAAGAGAGTTTACAGAGTCGGCAGAAGCCTGAGTACAGTAATTTATTTATAGAAAGCATGTGGATTGGTTAATAAGGGGAGAGCGCAGTGCAGCACAGTAAGAGTTGTGAAAGAAAGCAGAGGCTGTGAATTCTGCAGCATTTCATCCTTTCTTATGCACCAGCAATGCATGGCCATTACCTCCATGGAGGGCATCATAAGGTGTGAAGGGGTCAAGATTTCTGGTAGTTTGGGGTGCTTCAGTTCTGGGGTGCCAGTCTTGAAAGAATCTGTAAAGAGATTAAGAAGTTAGTCCAGGAAAAAAATACACTATTGATGTCCATCAGTTATAGTGGATGCTACATATAGGTTTCCGCCTAGGAAACTTAGAAATTGGTGAGGAGAAAGGTAAAGGAACTGTGTTCCGCCTAGGAAACTTAGAAATTGGTGAGGAGAAAGGTAAAGGAACTGTGACTTTAGTGAAATGCTTTGCTGTGTTTTTTATCATTATTTGTGATAAAAGTGAAGAAGTGTAGTGGGCATACCTCTTGCTGGGGAGCTTGACTGATTCAGAGAAGAGCCTTTGGGGACGATGCTTGGGAAGGGCATTGGGAGACCAGGCTGTTTGACTGAAAGTCTCAGGGCAGACTGCTGGGTGTTGAGAGATGGAAAATACCAATACTAGGACCATTTCTCAGTGCCTGTTTAGAAAAAAAATACAGAACAGCTAATTGATACGGCCCCGCCTCGTGTAAAAATATACTGGAGAAAAAACGGTTTTTGTCAGAAGTCAGCTGAGGCGAGTTACAGCCCACCACGGCTGGAGGGACCCATCGTGCTGCCTGCCTCCCAGCCGTGCGATCTGCCTCCTGCCAGCTCTGGCTCTGCTCTGACTGCAAAGCGAACCACTTTAATTTCCTGATCTGCAATCCCCCGCCCCACCCCGCAGTTTGCTTTTTCTGTGTTAACTTTCTGCCATTTTAGTGATCTCAATCAGCTTATCATATGATCCGATGAGTGCCAAAAGGAGCTCAGTGCTCCTGGGAGAAATGTGTGACAGGAGGCTGGAGGGAGGCAGGGGAAGGAAGGGTAGGAGCTCCCCGCTGCAGGAGCTGGGATCTATTAATTCAGCTCCAGCTGTAGTGAGAGACCATACCCTTATGGTGGCGTAGCTGAAGGGAGACGATGTCCTGTTTTTGTCTAGCTATCGTGAGACAGGCGAAGAGAGCTATTGCAGGTCTGATGTGTCACTTGAAGAAACCTCACTTTTTTTTTTACTAGTGAAGACCAAAACAAAGAGAAATGTCCTTCTGCAACCCCCAAGCATGCTTGCATTTACATATTAATACGTCACCCAGGTAACAGGCACTGGTGCATAGAAATAAAATATACAATACATGGAGTTTAACTATTCTGGCATGTTAATAAACTATCATTACTGACTATGAGCTTTGCTAAAGTAAACAGAAGGGAAGCTGTGAATGTAATCTGTCTGTGCTTAATCTTGATAATCATCCTTTTAATGTGGAGAAAAAGAAATGGATTCTAAGAGTTGTATAAGAACATTTTAAAAAGAAACTTTTTTTTTTTAGCCATCTAGAGTGTTTGTTGTTTTTTCATATGAAGTATCAGAAGGGTCCAGCACAGTTGGGGAAAACCCAGTGGCTGGAGCTCGTGTCCGAATGTTTTGCTCTGTGTATGCTGAAGGGATGGGTGAGATGCTGGTGCTGATGGTTCTCTCTCTTCTTCAGGGTCGGCATGTCAAAACGGGTCAGCTGGCAGCCATCAAAGTCATGGATGTTACTGAGGTGAGTAGAGGAACATTCTGCTTTATTAGCAATATGGGTAAAATTTAATAATGAGAGATGGCATATGGCTTACCTCGTATCTACGTTGAAGGGCATGGTCCTTGCATGTGAACGTTTGCTGACTGTTTGCAGGACCTGACCTCTTGAGCCCATCTGCCCTTTATGAGATTTCTGTGCGCTTGTGTGCAGGGGCCTCTGGCCTTCACAAATTGCTTTGGCTGGTCCCAGGACATATGAGCACATGTAGCACTCCCTTTTCAGAAATTTCTCAGAAGAGGGAAAAAAGTCAGATTCCCTGCTTCCCACTTTTTTCTCTTAAGTGTAGCATCTTGCTTTTACCGAAGAAGAAGGTGAGAAGGCTGCTTGACATAGAGGACAGTAGTTTCCCTGGTACACTTGCAGCCTACAAAGGGTATACATTTATTCAGATGAATGGGTCCAATGAATTTCCAAGAAGCCTGAAAGCAGAAACATCTGCAGGAATGATATGCAGATTGCTGGCAGAATTCAGCAGTGTAAAGTAGTAGTTGTAACTGACCCAAGGGGATTTATTGTGGAGCTTTAGATGAGAAAGATGGGAAATTAACACAGCCAAAGAAATAAAAAATATATGCCTGTATTTGAATCCTTAGATGTCTTGCAGTTTATACTGTTCAAAAAGCAATCAGTTTAAATTAAGTCTTCAAAACAGATCAGGAAAAGCCTGGGTTTTTCCCTGTTGATTCCATTTGTGTTTTATAGAGTTACATCCGCAAATTAACACAACAGCTTCAGATTTAAAACTGAATGAGATCGTCCTATGTGATATCTGCAATGCTTGACTGATATCGCACTTCTGAAGAGAAGTTGTGCCTCTTCAAAGCAAGCCTCTTAATTTTTCTGAACTCCTCAATCTTAGATAGGTATTAGGGGAAAAATTATGGTAATGTGTGTGCATTGTACAGAGCAGGGGGTCTTTAGCAAGCTGGTTATATTAAGCAAAACTCCTACAAGGGTGTTGCTGCAAAATGTTTTATATTTTAGTGTGTGTATAGGCGCCAACAAGTAAAAATGGCCTTGGACACAAGCTCCTAGGCAAGTGGCTGGGGTGTAATGGGTAAACAGGCAGGAGAGGGAGGAAAACAAGAAGGCAGGGTTGGGTCAACTGATAGGACTTCAGTCATATCTCTCAATCTCCTTGTGATCGATGGGCAGTGTGACTACCGCTCTCTAACTTAAGCTGTTTTGTCTGCCAAGAGCTAGACATTCTTGCTTTGTAAGATAGCCTGATAAAAATCAATTTTCAGCTGGAGATTTTCAAAGGCTGCCTTCATGAGGACGCAGTGCTCTTTTGCTGCAGTTAACAAGCAGACAAACCAGAGAAGAATGAAGATGCGTTGACACACAGTGAATGTTCTTTGCACAGCGAACGTTTCCATTTGTGCAGCGGTTTTACACAGGGCAGCTTGCTGGACTGTGCACGACGAAGGCTTCTTCCATAACATTAAGATCAGCTATACTGCACGCTCCCTCTGTTTTTAATAGCATATATTAATCACAAACAGTTGTAATGGAGAGGTTGCACAGCAAAAGGAAAACAATTGAAAAATGCTGTCTATAGTATGGCTGAGCTCATGTTGTGGGAGATGGCTTACGTTTTGAAATTTTCTGTAATTCTTGGCTGGTTTTGAAAAGCTAGTTGTATATTGGCACTGTCTATCTTTTCTCTCACAAGCTCATGCTTTTTTAGGGGATGGAGGGCAGTCAGAGGGAGGAGTTTGGAGGTGTTAGCCCCATGCAGCTTAAAAGTGTTGTCGTTCCTACCAGTGGAGCTCATGTGTTTTTGCTTCGAAGTAATGAGCCTGCGGAGGCTAAAAATGTGGTGTAAATTCTTCCAAGTCGTGCTAAGTCAGCTCCGCTTTTTAACACCAGGCATGGATGATACTGTTGCTAACACCAGGCATGGGTGATAATGTTGCATGTACCATTTTCTCAGTGGCAGATGTGGCCGTGGGATATTCCTGTCCACTCTTGCTTACTGGTTCCTTGCCTGTTCCCCAACACTTGTGCCGGCACAACTGCCCTGGGGCCAGATGGTGACCTGGATCAGTGAACAGGCCCCGGTTCCAGGTTAAAAATACCCTCACTCCCCTCTTTCCCCTGGTTATTTATAACCTGGATCGGTTCGTTGATCTAGTTTAGCACATGACATTACAAGCTGTTGTGCCATCGCTATGAAGAAGGTGGCGTGAGACTGGAAAAGAGCTGCTGATGGCCATGGGGGAGAAGGGACAGTAGCTCAAACTGACGTTGCTGCCAGAGATGGCCATATCATCAAGCCATGGCTTCAGTTCCTCAAGGGATGGTTTCATGAACACCTCCTTTTGCTGGCGGACTGTGCAGCTCCATCCTAGTTCTAGCTCACGACAGCTTACGGGGACAGTGGGAGGAGAGAACGTGGGGACAGAGGGGGCAGTGACTGCTACCCTCAGCACTGCCCTGAAAGAAATGCTGAAGGAACCACATCCTCAAATGTACCTTCTCCGCCTGCTTCAAGAGCTATAGTTAGATGAACTGCTCTTGTAGGCTAACGGTAACACTAACCGTGTCCATGCCCATGGGGAAAGAGGCTTGAGTGGAGACTTCCACAAAACTGAAATTGTGATTTTTTGATGAGCGACTACTGAAGCGCTAGGTGATATGTGCCTCTGTGCATGTTTAACTGGCAGTGTTATGCCTTTCTGCTTAAATACAAGCAGTGCCGTGGAGGATATCTGGTTGTTTTGTCTAACCTGTGTTGAGAACAGACACAAGACTTTTCTTTATTCTGTGATACCTCTGATCCAGTGCTTGCTTTGCCAAACTTAACAAATTAGAAAGCCTAATATGTTGGCACGCTCTGTGGGCACACCCCAAATTTTCAATTTTCAAGGCCCCAATTCTGCAATTCACACATTGCTCAGGATCAGCAATGTTACATCAGTTCTGAGCTGTAAAGCTTTAATCACCCGAATGGGAGGGATGTCAAAGTCAGAGTGAAGGCTTTCCTTAAAAAGTTTTGGTTGGCATGAAGAAAACGAGGTAGTAGAACCTCTGACTAGAGAGGTTGGAAGAAACATTACAGCTCTGTAATGTACATGGTGCTGTGGAAATGCTCTTCATCCTTCTTAGCTTTTCTTGTGGTTTTCTCTTCAGATTTTAATTTTGAAAAGAATGGTGGTAAGGATGAGAAAAGAGGAGGTGGGCTGAAGATATCAGCTTGATCTTTGAATATATTATGACTAGTTAGTACTGCTGCCTGAAACAGGGGGGTGTTGATGTGCATAAAACTTTCCTGTCTCTTCCACTTTCCTCCTCTCTAAACAAATTAAGAAAAGATCTAGAAGATTGTATGGATCTTTATAGATCTTCAGATCTGCAGCACTAAAGCAAGCACTAAAGGATCTGTAAGATCTAAAGATCTGTAAGTCTTCCTACAGAATGATGCATATGTAGGTCCTAATTTCACTTTCTGAGGGCAAAGCTAGAGCGCATGTAGAGTGAAAAAATTTCACTGGAGCATAGAACAATAAAAACAAATAAAAACAAAAAACCACCAGTCCTCATCAATTGAAAGCTATTCTGTTGTTGGAATGAGCCCAATGACCGTAAAAGGGGAACAATATGAACTATCAGCGTATACATGCTTTAAAAATTATTTTCCAAAATGTACATCTGTAGGATGAATCTCAGGCTGCACGTGTGTTGTGGGGGGAGGTGTTATTTGAGAGATTCCTGTAGTCTATCTTTAATCTTTTTATTGTAGGGTGTCTGTTCCTTTTGGGGCATTGGTTTGGAGAAGGCAGTGTTCAATCCGTGTTGACCCCTTCCACTCACTGACCGTGCTATTAGGTTTCCATGAGCTCCTTGCTGCATACTGGTGTGCAGCACTGTAGCATACCAAGTGAGCCGTGACTGATGTTATCAGATGCAACACAAGTACGCTGTAAGATTTGGCAGTCACCCTTTAGTTAGAAGAATCCATTTTCTTGTGAAGCAAATAACATTTAAAACCTTAGCAAAGCTTACTTGGCAGATCTGTCTGCATCTAGGCTGTTAACTTGCATTACACCCTAAACAGACGGCTTGACTCTGCCTAACTCTTTTGGAGATTTTCTTTGCAGCTGCATGGTTGTTTCCAGTGTCACTCCTGTGTTCCCCTTCCAGCGATGCTTTTCTCTTTGAAAGGTTTAGTAACTGATTTTGAGGGAAAAACATAATCGCTTCTTTTCTGTTTGTTATAACCCCTGACGCTGCTGCTTCTTCCTCCTACCTCTTCCCACACACACTCTTGGCATCCCTTGGGAAAGTTTTCCGCATGCCGTTTTAATAGCAGCATTTCTCAGCTCTTGTGCCCAGTGTTTCATGACTTGTCCAGTCTAGTCTGTGTAAAATTATGCTAAGTAAACAACTGGATACTGTATCCTGCTGATTTATGAAAGAAGCTGGATTGCTTTTAGTGCTTGCCTGTCTTGCCCTTTCTGTACGTGCTCTGCAGAAAAATTAACAACCCCAAACCAAAACCTCCAGGCCTGCAGAGAAATGTGGCACATCTCCCGTACCTAGACAGGAAAGGTTACCCGAATTATTCATTGCTATCTTCCCGACTCCGCTGACTGCTTTTTTCTGTTGCAGTAGGAAAGTCACTTTGATTCTTGTGAGTCTGTATCTTATGGCCTATGTGGTGTTATAAACTGTGATCATGTGGATGATCTATCCATCGTCCATAAGACATCCCAAAAGTGATCTGCAGAAGGACTGCAGATAAATAAAAATGTGTGTGTGTTCCCACACATGCAGGCAGACAAAATGAGGGGAACACCAAAAGTTTGCCCTAACTTTTATGTGCGGTTTTTTTTCATGAAAACCCAAAGACAGTCGGTGGATTTTGATCTATTTGGAGGGAAAAAAATTAAAAAGTTGATGCTTCACTCTAGAAGACTGGGAAATACAGATCCTCACGGCACTGTGCAATGGAACTGGGTCAAGCCAGTCTGGAGAAGCTGAATATGGGCTGGACTTCTAGTGTGTAGACATGAATGCACTGCTTTACCTGGCTTTACCTGGCTTAGTGCAGCTGCCTGACAAAGTACTTACATACCAGTCCATGGCTGTACTAACTGCGAAGTTAGCCAAAGCAAACCTGAAGCCAGTAGAGTTACCAAAAGCCTTTGCCATGTCCCTTCCTCTTGATATGAATTGGCGAAAACGGATCAGGGACCTAAAAATCCAGATTGTTCCCATGGGGAGTACTGGCACCCTGCTTGCTTGTCCCTCAAATGTGAGGTTGCTTACTACCAGCCTGTACAAATTTTGTAGTCTTTGGTTAAACAGTTACTTGGCAAAACAAAGAATCATTCTGTGGAAAAGGAATAAATAGGAAAGGTATTTACAATGTGGACAGCCCTGCTGCCCAGTCTCTCCTGAAGCTGATAAACCTCGGATCTCTTCCAGGGATTAGGTCAAAAAAATTGAAAAAAAATAAGAAGGGAAAAAAAAAAAGCTGCTGGGAACTTTATATTACAGTTCAGAGGAAAACAGAGCTGGACAGAGTGGTCCCTTGAGCTGTAATGTCTGGTTTGGGAGGAGGTCAAAAAGAGCTACAACAGTTTTGCAGCCAGTGGGGCAGCCTTTTTTGAGCTGCAGGGCATTTGTATAATTGACTGTTTCCCTCCTTAATATGAGGTTCCGCACCTACCTCTGCTGTATGCCCTCGCCCAGCAGCCTGGCAGAGTTCTTCCCCCTGCTGTACCATGGCTCTGATGCTGGGAGGCTCAGCCCTGCGATGCTGGCAGGGTCTGCGGTGCTGGCTGATGTCTGTGTGGGACTGGGCTCTGCTGCAGCCCCTGTCAGCTCCGTGCTGCCTGTGTCTCTGTGAGACCCCTGTTCGGGTCAGGCAGAGGTGTCCTGTCCGTCTTCAGGATGGGGGCTGTGCATAGGGCCTTGCAGGGGGGCTCACAGTGTCAGACATGTTGCAACACCTCTGTCCTTGGGTGGCAGAGCAGTGCTTAGCCTGCCAGCTCATAGTCCTAACAGAGTAGAGCGACATTTAACTCTGGAGAGCCTTTTGTCCTTACAGTCATAGAAAGAGCAGTGACTTTTATCTCCCAGCAAGGCAAATACATCTAACACCCGGCTTGAGTCAGATCTGTGATTTTTGGATGTGATCCAAGAAACTTTCCTGGAGCAGTGCTGGCACCAGTTTGGATAAAGGGCAAACTTTCACTCTTTTCATCCAAGTCCTGGGGGTGGTTAGCAAGACTTTCAGGCTGGAGAAGCTTACTGGGGAAAGGGAGGATGTCAGGTTTGCTGCGGCTGCAAGAGGGAGGTTGTATAGGAGCTCCACATGCGGTTTGAGGTCAGGGCAGAAAGCTGTGGCTGTTATCAAGCAGCTTGGGAAATAATATGCAATATGGATTGACTGGAGAGAGCTTGTGTTGAGCACCAAGGCTCTGCATTGCTATATCCCAGCAAAGAGCAACTTCACACTGATACTGTGTGGTTGGGGGAAAAATTGACAACGGGGAGAGGAAGAAGAGAGATGTAAAACATTCATACATGCTTGTTTTTCTGTCTGCTTTTTTCAGCATATGGTTTCTTCTTAGTGCAAGATTTCTACCTGAGTGGAAGACTGTTGGCATGCACAGCCTATTGTCAGTTGTCCTTGCGGGTATAGCTCTCTATATATTTTAACATGCTTGTTTTAGAACCTGACTGTTTCAAGGCTGGAAGAAACAGATGTTTTCCTTTTGCCATGAAGGTCCTTGAGGGCACTGTTGCTGCCTCACCAGCATCTATTATCTGTCAACAGCAGAAGAGCTTTGACTGTGAAGGCTTCGTGGTGCTTGTTTAGTAGTATTACTGTTGCGTGGCTTTTCAGCCGAGACCAGGAGATGGCTTCATACTCAGGGTTGATCATGGATCACTGTGTTAAGAATGTGCAAAGAAAGCTGTGCTGCCTCTGCCTTCTCCTCATCTGTGTGCTTATGCCAGGTCTGATGTGCAAGGTTTTTGTCCTGTCTAGCAGAAAATGTTTTGCCAGTGCTCTGTAAATTGTAATGTAGTTTAGATTACACAAACTGAATTTATGGCCATATACAGGGAACTTTGCTGTAGTTTGGAGCGCAGAAGAATCTCCTTGTTTTAGGGAAGCAGCTTTAAAATTTTGCCTACCTGGCTGTAAGAGAACCAGGTAACACTCTGCTGTAGCTCAACAGATGATGCTCAGGATATACTCCTCAGCTGTGGCACTGAGATCTGTTACTGCTCGTCAGTATGTGAGAGCACGTGTTTAGTACTGGAGCATAATGGAAACTAGAAGGCTGCGTAGGCTACAGCTGGCGTCCATTGGTGGAAGGGCAGGATTGCGTATTAAGAAGATTTCTCTTCAAGTCTTGAGCTCTTTGGACAAGTCTGGACTTTTTCTTTTAAAATTTCTTTCCTTTGGTCTGATGGTGCAACTGCATTGACACACTCAGAAGGAAAGGATAAGTCATCTCAGTGAGCTACTGACGTCTGTTACCATAGTTGTAATGAGTAGGACAGGTGCTTGAATTCCAGCTTTTAGGCACTGTTTATCAGTCCAAATGGGCAATACTTACGCATTTAACTGTAATCCTGTGCCTGTTTTTCTTCAGTCCTTAGGCTTGGTATCTGTAGTCATCTGGAGACCTGCTGTTAGCATTGACAAGGAAGTCACTAATGACAATGTGATTTCATATGTATAAGAATGACTGCTAGCGTCTATCTATGTTAGGGAAATCTGGACCCTAATACTAGCAGTGGTGAAGGCTCAGTGTGGGTAGTGTGCGGATGCTTTCACAATCATGATATTTAACCTACCGGTCATACCTGCACCGACATGAATTTGAGCAATAATAGCCTCTGCAAGTTCTAGTGATGGAGCATTTTTTCCGAGCCGAGGGGAGCATTTGTGCCGGTGGCCTCGATGCGGGCGATTCGCTGCTGCCTTCCCGAGCGCTGAGCTCTGTTTGTTCGACCTGTCTGAGGAGATTCGAGTTCTGATGGGAAACAGAAATGTTTTGTGTGCAGATAATAGCAAAAAGTATGGGGCTGCATTTTGTATCATTTCTGTCAGACACACAGTACAGCTCAATTTACCGCCGGTGAATCAGACATATTGTCTACTCAAGGAAAACAAGGCAACCCTGTCAATACAGTGTTAGAGCATGTGTGCTCTTGCCGGTTTGGGCAGAGTAAAACCAACAAGGTTTGTGACAGAGCATTGTGCTTTCATTTTAGCAAGTATCTAGGCTGAACCTGGGTCTGCGGTGTATTCCTCCTGCCTGAATAGGCAAGCAAGAAGTCCAGCATGAGCTGCTGTCTTTCAGAGGTGTGCTTTAAAATCTGGCTTGGGTATTAGGATCAAAGACAGGAGAATTAATTTTCTGTTTATGTTAAAGGGGATATATCTGCTTGAAATGTAATCTTTCTTGACTGTGTTTAATTGTAGTTTCATAAACCACACCTGCCTGTGGGCTCCTCCTGTTTCTGCTGTGACATTGCATATTTTTATCTTGGCTTCCTAAGGAAATGAGGCTTCTCGGCGATAGTGCATGTGTCCTGCCTTCTTTTCCACCAAATACCTTTTGGATCTGCTGGTCAACTTTGGCCAAGTTTAACGAGGAGGAGAAATTCCAAAGATACGAAGTCCTGACAAGTTATGTGAAAACCAGCAGGCTGTGCGGAGAAGGGAAAGGCTGAAATTTATAGCATCTGCTTTGGGAATGGTAGGCAGACCTTAGCCACTGTCTGTTATCAGTCAGCTGGCCACTGTTTTGCAGTAAATCAGGAGAGGGAAGTAGATTACTTCCCCCCCCCCCCCCCCCCCCCCCCTTTTGTAAAAGAAAAAGTTCTGATGCTTGACTTTCAAGTGAGTGCTGCAGCTATAGGAATGTGTGCAGGGTAGCACATGCAAAGTACTTTAAAGCATTTTAAAATCTCCCTCTGGTTCCTTCTTTAGTTTATGGGTTCACAAATAGTATTGTACATTTGAGATTATCCTGCATGATCTCTCTCCCCCTCTTTCTCTTTCTAAACATGTGCATACGTATATATAAATATAAAATAACAATGTTACTCTCCAACATTTAATGAGACAAAAATGTTTGCTCTAAGTCCCTCGACAGTGCTCCTTTTGCAAGACGCAGCTTGAGTGATTGTGTAGGGAGTTGTTGGCTAAAATACAGTCTTAAAGCCCAGCTCCTAAATCTAGAGATTATGGCAGCAAGTGCTAATGCTCAAGGACCTGGGAATTCATTGTACTCTAAGCTGACTTGTAACCACGATGAACGCTCCCCTTGTGCCTAACAGGAAAGCGTTCTTCTCCCCCTGTGCTCAATCTCTTAAATACGCAATGGGAAGCACATGGCTGAGCTAATTGTTAAAAGAGCCTTGAAGATGCTGTGCAAACTAGTTCAGTTGAGCAACATAGGAGAAGATGCTGTTTGTCTCCTGAGCCTAGAAATGTCTCAAGTCCTTTCCAACAAGGGGCCTGTGTACATTCCTCTAGATAGGTTTAATCCAAAAGGGATTAAAGCCCACTGAGTGTGCTTTGTGTAGCCTCTCTGGCAGAGAACATTTTCTACTGCTAAATAAAAGTGCAAAGGTGTTGTCATTAAATTGCAAAAATTGGTGCTTCATAATAAGCACACAGTTTAGTTTTGCTCTCCTGTCCTTGCTGTCTCTCTTAGTAAGACCCTGCTTCAAGCATGATTAGATCGATGGGAGTCTGGCCAAGGAGGCATCTTTTGTTCTGATGATTCCCTGTTGATTTTTTTTGTGTCAGGCTTTATTTCTCAAATGTTTTGATCTGAAAGGTGTGTCTGTGAGAAGTAAGCGAGTTAGCAGCAGAAGCAGCTGCTGTTCGTGTGTGGAGAGCAAGCACATTGGTGTTGTGTTTTGCCTCATGTCCACCAGGTAAAATACTAGTTTCTTTACCCAGCACATCACTGGTGCAAAAGGTGTGATGAGAGTTCAGCAACCTGCTTTCTTTTGCACCTAGTTCTGCGGGATGATGAGGGCCTTTATAAGTGTCCCTCTCTGCTTAGTGGAGGGGTCAGTTCCAGAAATGAACTTTCAGGTTTTTGTGTGTTGGTTGGTGTATGAGGTGTTTCTGCAGTGTTTCACTAGAGCAGGGATGTTTTCCACTGTAGCTCCTTGTTCCTGAACTGAATTTTAGTGTTTGATTCTAGAGCTGGTAAGAACTAAGTGGAAATCCTAGTGTAAATGCAGCAGCCCACGGACCTTCAGATAACTGTTACCGGCCGCGCAAAGCACCTTGGCTCTGCATGTGAGAGCAAGAACGGAGAGTGTCCATGATTCCTGAAAATCATTTTCTTATGTGGAATATTTTACCGAATGGAGATGTAATTGGGCAAAGAGACCACAGGCAACAGGGAGAGCAAGCATCCCCATGGCTGGCTGCTTGGCTCCCCCTGTGCTAACCTGTCCTCCCAGCCAGGGCTGCGGGCAGCCAGGCAGCTGTGAGTCACTGCTGTGGAAACAGTGATGCAAAGGCAGCACCATTAAGGAGGGTTTTATTTGTCTTTTGCGTATTTTACCTCAGCAGCCTTTTCTCTAGCATTTATTGGTGTTTTCTCTCTTTGAGCCTGTGAGACAAACCCATTTTTATAAACGAGTTAGTTGTTTTTCACTGTGAATTTTTCTTTTTGCTTCTCTTGCTACGCCCCTTTGCAACAATTTTTTTAAATCTAAAGCCTTGAGTCAATTATAAAATGATAGAGTTGCACTGATTTATAGATCAGAGGGGGCTGCATCATCAAACAAGTCTCCACTCAAATTTGAGTCCCTGAGGGTGATGCCAGTTCCTATTTCAGAATTGCTGCTGCTCCTCAGTTCGGGTTAAGGGAGTTGGGGAAACGTACCTAGCCCAGTCTTGATTTGCAACACAAATCGTTAGCGTTTGCACTGTTCTTGTAAAAATGGAGGGATCAGCATGTAGATGCAAACTCATTCTTCCTTTCCATGCCTACAAATGTAAACAAACAAACACACATGTAAATTCAGGAAAGGATTTCTCCCACTGGCAGGAAAGAAAGGAGGGTGGCATCCTGTTGTGATAGCAGTGCTTCCTCCTGACATAGGTGTCTACGGGTTTTCCCTACTTTCTATTTACTTCTCCCTCGAGATGTGGTTTTACAGTACAGCAAAGCCAATTTGATGTCTGGCTGCTGCTGCAGGGACAGCCTGGCCTCTCTTCCCCCTATTTCCCAGCTCCCCTTGTACCAGCATCTATCTGGTCCCATCCTTCAGAGAGCTCCACCGGCAAAGAAGTATTTTCTTTTTTTTTTAATACAGATCAGCTTACTGCTGTTTTCGCCCCAGCAAAAGCTGGTCGGGTGGTGGATAAGAGGGGCCAGGCAGGGCAGGGAGTGGGAGAGGCAGCAGCTGGGAGCTGGTCCACAGCAGCAGCATCGCCAGCTGGGAGCTGGTCCACAGCAGCAGCATCGCCTCAGGGTTAAAGCCCTGGGGCTGCCTGGGGAACCGCACCCCCGCAGCCATCCCTTTGCAGCATGAACCCGGGAGGAAAGCCGCCTGCGAGGCCTGTCCGACAGCCTGGCTGCATCTTCCTTGGCCACCTGCGACAGCCGCTGAGGGACTGTTTGTATTGCTCCACACCTGCAGATTTAGGAATAAAGAACAGAGTGTAAAGGTCTTCTGCAGGGATTCCCCCGCCCTCTGATTCTTTCCACTGCGCAACAGCCTATTTTTAGTCTGCTTACTTGCCTCAGAAATTACTTCACTTTCTGTTTTGGACCATTTCCATAACATTTATTGTGATTCTGAATTCCAGTGTTCGGGATAATGTCAGAGCAAAGTATTGTGGGGTAGCAAGCTTGGTTCCAATGGTGGAGTCAAAAGACCTGTACTGAGGTTGTGTGATGCCAGCTGCCTCTGATCTGGTGACCCGTGGGAGACTGGCTTAGGTGAACCACATTTTGGACCGTGCCCCGTATTTGCAGGCAAAGAACCTTGTTAATCCTGAGTGTAATGGTGCTTTGGTTAGTGAATGGCAAAAGAAAACAGCCCTTTAGTGGGCTAATCCAGGTAGCTGAAGTAGATCAACCTCTGAAAGACATCTGTTTGCTTTAAGTGAAGGCTGGAATCAAAAGCCCAGCCTGCCCTTGCTGTATATGCCTGTGTGGTACCATTGCTAATTCACTGGATATCACTCTTTCTTCCTCCCAATATTTGTAAGGTATGATTTAAATCAGCAGTTTCTTTGGGAATAAAGTGGTCTTAAGATATGTAAGAGACTATAAGATATATAAAGTTAGAGCAGACTTTACTGTGGGAAACAATGCTCCATTTTAACATTGTTGCATATGATGCATCTAATGATTTGCCACTTTGAGATATAAAAAGTATATAGCTAGTTCTGTAATAGGTGAATTTCATACAGCTGGTTGATAAAGCAGAAGAATGCAAATCAGTGGGTTTGGGCAGAGTGTTGTGGTTTCATAGGAAAGACCTTCTGACACAGTAGCATCCCTGAGGCAGTGCTGGATCTGCAGGGGGACGAAGACTGGCTGGCAGTTAATGGGAATTTTTCTTAGAAAAAAATGACAATGCTTCTTCTAGTGGTCTTCTCTGTAGCTCAATAATGCAGGGGATGAATATAGTTGTGGAAACTCAAGTATTCAGGAGCTGTATATTTGGTGGACAGCAGACATTGTGCCTATTGCTAAGGCACAATATAGATCAAAAAGTTGGATATCAGTGTTTAAGATAAAAAAAAATTACATTTAGTATCAAGCCTACATTCTTGGGAATTTTCCACATTTTTGTTTTCTGAGTCTTAATTAAGAACCACTCATGATGGCTTGGTGCCTGTTTTGGATTAGTGGTCTAATCCATGATTGTTCACAAAATACCCATATTCATCAGCCTTTGGAGGACAAATAGCTACTTAGAGTGTGGATAAACAGTCACAAACGCTCTGCTTAGCACGGGTCCACTAGCTGTTACGTGCTCCTTGAGATATGGCCATCTTGACCTGGTGTGGCTGATGAGGAAGTGATCTCTTGTGCAAGGGTTTGTCTAAATTTTTCCTCCTGGTTGCACTCCAAGCGAGTACGTATGTGACTGCTGTGCTTTTGGCCATCACTAGAGGGCTTCAGAGCGAGAAACCTGCTTGCCTTCCACATGGTGTCAAGACCCAGAAGTTTCTTCTGAAACCTGATACACAGCAACATAACAGAGACCTTGGAGTTGTGCTAGTAGGAGCTTAGTGGTGTTCAGCGGCTTTTTGCATCTTCCATTCAGGGAAGTTGTTTCATCATTATTTTTTTTTCCTTTTTTAACCTTCTCTTTTAGTCATCTTTACAAGGTGAATGGTAAAACAGGGCCTTACCCGGCCCTCCAGGTGTGAGGCGAGTAGGGCTGGTGGGCAGCTAAGAGCAGATAAAGAGTTTTGCGGCGCCCTGCACTTCCCTGAAGGGAAGAGGCCGGGACGTGCAGGTTGTTGGTGTGCATGGGCACGTGCCTGCTCTCCAGGCCAGCACCGCGGTGTCGGCATTGGGGAGAGGTGGCCAAAACTGGGTTGTGACTGTTGCATGGCTGTACGCGCTATGGCTCCTGGGGAAAAGTGTCTACTCACGAACCAAAGGCGTGAGGGAATAAGGGCTGTATTGTATGAAAGACAACCTTAGCTGGATGTCTTGCTTTGAAGAGGTTTGCCAATGAGTTGGAGAGCTGCCCTCAGCCAAGCCCGCTTTCAGTGAGGAAGTTTTATAGGTCATGAAAAGCAGCAACGTCCTTTTTTTCCACCGTGCCTTGCCTTTATATGCAGCAGCGCACATGCACTGCCGTCATCCCTTGTGCTTTGGATCAGCAGCTCGGCGTTAGCCCAGGGAGAATTTTGAGCGCCTCCGATTTCTCTCCGTGGTGTGGGAACGCTGGAGCACATAATGGCTGCGATTCAAAGACAAATGCTAGCTCTTTGCTACTGATCACTTTGGCAGAAACCCCCAGATGCTCAGAGACTACAGATGGAGCTGATTTGGGGAGAGTTTAAAAAAAAAAGGGGGGGGGGCACCCACAACCTTAGAACTTCCTTTTTTTATTATTATTATGTTTTGCTATCTTTATAATAACCTCCCTGTTCTTCCTTTTCCTATTCTGCACCCCCCACCCCTCGCTTTTTAATTCATGCCAGCCAGAGCGCAGCTAAAGGCTTTTCCTAGCGGAGCGTCATTTGTTAGTAAACGGGCAAAGACAAGCTTAACCAATTTAACCAGCAATTTATGTGAGGCTTTCCTTTTTGACTGGGCTTTGGGATTTCTCCATGCACCCATTGGAGGGACGAGGCTGCAGGAAACCACAGGAGAGGAGCCTCCAGCCGTGACGGGCTTTGTTCAGATGCCTGTAGTCTGGCAGAAGCTGACCTCCACAACACATGGTCTTTCACTTAGCTGCCTCTCTCCAGCTATTGGAGAGGTCCGATTTGCTGTGTGTGGGATTTCTGCTGCTTCCATGCTGCTTGGTAATGTTTCCAAACCAACCAGCGGATCCTTGCCTTGGTGGTGGAGCTGGAGCTGGCAGGGTTGCTGCAGCCTGTCCCTTTGTGCATGGCTTCATTGTGACACTGCTCCGCGCTGAGCAAATCCGGTGCCTTAAAGCATATCCTCCTGAATTTTGAAGCTCTCCGAACAATCCAGGTTTCCTCCTTTGGATGTAAAGGCACACCCCCCCACACCCTCCCATCCACCCCCCACGCTTTGGCTGGGCTAATTGCTCTTTGTTTGGTTTCAAATCGGTGTGATTAAGGGAAGATTTTTTCAGGCTGTCACTTTGTCACGTTATGGGACTAGCATAGTAAAAAGTTGTAGTATCTATTGGGGTGAATACCCCGAGCACAGAATTACAGGCCTTTTCCTGCTCATGAATCATCTTCCCCTGAGACCCTGTAGTGATAGCATTACTTTTGTTTTAAGGGAAAAGTCCCTGAGAACACCATTTATTTATCTGGTCAAGAAAGGCCATCTGTTTGGTTTTTTTTAAACACGTAATTTTTGAATTTATCCTTAAGGAAGGCGTTGCTCCGGGCGTCAGACACTGGCTGGTGGGCGTAGCTGGGTGGCCTGGGGCCACGTTTGGCACAGGAGATGTGGTGGCTACTGGAGGCTGGGGAAACCAGAACAATACTCTTTCTGAGGGAGATCAGATTATTCCCGTATAGGAGGATTTCAGTAAAACACGTTATGCCTGCGTTTATGTTACAGTCAAGTTGCTGAGTGTCGCTTTTTAACAGTGGTTTGTGGCACAGGAGCGGGCTGTGCCTGTCTGAACTGCCTGTCTGAGAAGAGAGACCTCAGAGCAGCTCCCAGCAGGCTCACAACACACACACACCCCCCACCACCACCCACACACCCAAACACGTCCTTCTGCCGCCTTTCTCTGAACACGTGTGATGCCCAGCAAGTGGAATAAACAAAGAAGCGACCCCATCACCACAAACCCAAAGGAGTGGCATTGCCCTTCGGCGCCCCGGGGAGGGCTGCAGCCGGGGTGGGGAGGTGGGTGTGCTTCCACCTCTTCCCTGCCTGGTGCAGGGTTTTTTCTTTCCGGGTGAGGTGGCCTGGCCTCTCAGGTTTCTCTTACAGACTTTGTGGTTGATTTAGGTCTGTCAAGGGAGAGTTTTGGATCGAGTAAACCTCGTTGTCTTCTTACCAGCACCCAGGTGTCGGTGCCTGGCTCCCTTGTTCCTGTTCAGACTGCTTTCTGCCTGCTGTGCATATGCAACCGCAGTTTTAAGCAGCTATCTGACGATTTATTATTTCTGTCCCTGTAGCCCTGCAGGTCCCCTGTGCTAGTTGTGGTGCAGTCGTGAAAGGCAAGGCAAGGCCAGCAGGTCGGGGGCTAGTGGGAGCCCCTGCTTTGCAGCACGGGGACAGCAGGGCGTGGAGCAGCCGAGCCTCACTGGGAGCTGGTGTCGGGGTTGGGAAGTGGACTCGCGTCCCTAAACTCCTGCCAGCACTCTCAGGATTTCACCTCAACAGTGAGAGACTTGTGCTGGGATCTGAGCTGTTTGTTTTTAAACTGGAGAGTGAGATGACATAGCAGCTCTGATTTTTGGGGTGAAGTACCGTTTAATAAATGCAAGCCTGTTCACAGCCCAGCAGCAAAACCAAACATGTACTGTAGTATCAGGACCATTTATATTTTCTCCAGTCCTATTTTCTTGGCTGTTAATCGTGGTGTCTTTGTCACCTGCCCAGCTAAGGGTAAATGCAGCTGGGGTGTAATATTTTCTGCAAGTATTTGTTGCTTTTATTTATCCTGATGGAGGCAGAAGGGCTTTTCTTCTTGGGCAGGTAAATAATTAGCTGGCTATCGGCAGCTTCCTTGCTTGGAGAGGGGGAGGAAGGGAGAGAGGGGACTGTGACGCCCCGTCTGATAGATGGACATGAGCATCTTGTGGCTCTGTTCATTGTTAATTCACTCCTGCAGCACCGCTCAGCTGTGAGGTTTCCAGGCGTGCTTGGCAGCGCTGACAACAAAAACATCTGGTCCAAGAATATAGTTCCCTTCTGCTGGCAGCTGCATGAAAATGATTTTGTACATAGTGGCACAGTGCCAAATGCACTTACTTGTACACTAAAGTGCACAGCCTTTATAGAGCTTTGGCAGTGCAGGGCGATTTTAAATGCTGTGCATAAGTCAGCATTAATCTACCAAAGAAAATCAAAACCTCAGCAACCGATTTTATAAAGAACTCCCTTATCACGCGTGCCCAGACGTGGCCATACCTTTGTACCTGTCTAACAGCTGTTCCTGTCTGAATACAAAGCAAAAGCCTTTTGGTCGCAGCCCTGGTTGTCATCTGTCCTCCGGAAGGGTTCGGCACAAATATGAAGGGAAATTTGCCCCTCACAGATGTCCCTGAACTCCTCTCGTCAGCAGCCGCATTTGTCTGTTACTGATAGAGGTTGTCTGTCTTCCCTCTTGTTTTAGGAAGGACCTAGTGTGTGCTGAAGAAAATGTTAGCTGTGAATCAAGTAGTTTGTGTGTCTGCTGGTAAATTGTAATTTGAGTGATTGGACCTGATAATTACAGAGTCATCATCATCATCTTGTCAGTCAATTGTAAATCATTCTGTAATGGATTTCCTTTTTAAAAAAGAGCTGTATTTCTGAGTGCAAGTGTATTTTAGAGGTAAAATATAATATCTGTATTCCTTCCTGCTTTGAAAACCCTTAGGGTTGTAAGCGTGGATCTCATTCTTACATGAACAAGTGAGTTGAAGAGAGGTCTTCGCTCCAGCAAAGCTGCTCTCAGCCCATATATTTCTAGTTATTTCTTTTCTGTTTATTCCCACAGAGTAGCTGAGCTTGGTGGTGCTTTTTCACCCCCAAAGCTGCTGTTGGGTTGTAGGTTTCAGGAATGCTGCAGAAGAGCGTGGAGGAGCAGAAACCCTGGGTCTGGTCTGGCATCAGTCATGGGCCTGGGTTTGCCTTTTGCAGAAGGAGCCTGTTCCTCCCCCAGAAGAAGCAGGTAGTTTGAGGGCTTGGACAGGGTATTTCTGCGGGTGTGTGTAGGGCTGACTGCCTCACAGCTACTGACCTGATGTTAATCCTCCACTCTGTCGCTGCTGGGAGGAGCAGTTCTCACCAAACCAGAAAGAGAAGGAAGAGAAGGTGGAGATGGTGGCAAAGGGAGGAGGAGCAAGCTTCCTCCTGCCAGCTTTCAAAGCGGTCTTTGCTTGCAATGTCGGTGAAAGAAATTGAAGGTTTTTTCTGGGGTAGTTCTAAAATTGAAAATGGAATTTGACAAGCCTGTAGGGCTTGGTCAGGTCTCCTCCCTTCTCACCCCAGCCACCCACGGTCTGCGTGGACAGTATATATTCAGCCTGTTTCTCAAGCACACGACGGTGGGCTGGTGTCGCAGCTTTCTTTGTGATCCCTTCTGCCTCTCATCTGGTGAGAGGAACGGGCCTTTGAACCTCTTGGGTCCTCCCTGTTCACGCCTGGCGTTTTGCATTTGCAGTACCTTCTCTGCGTAAGGCAGGCGAGAAGGTTGTGGATTACCAACAGAGGTTGAGCGGTGACTAATGTTGGACCAGAGGAGCTAAAGCGTTTAACCTTTAGGCAAAGATTACCTGAAATTAAAACTTGTAAGGACTTGCACACTCGCACTGTGTCATTCAATCATGTTTGTAAGACACATGTACAGATCGGACGATTCCTTTTATTCCTGGGTAATTTACATATTTTGGCTGCTTCACAAAAGAAACCTTGTGTTGAGTAAGTCCGATCATGATCTCACACTAGTCCTTGCTTACAAGGTGTTTTTTGGAGGCTGTAGCGTAGCCCAGAATTTGAAGTTTTCCTTTTGTGGATGTAAAACAGAGTGTAGGTTACCGGCAGCACGTACAACGGGCGTTAAACATGGGTATTAGCTCCTAAGCCAACATATTACCTTCGATGTTTGGGGATGTGATGACTGTCTGTTAGATGTCATTTCATCTGGCAGGTGTACCTCTCTCTGAGGTATGCTTAGAAAAGAAGCATTAAATCTATTTCTTCATAGTAATGGGCTAAGTGAAGTATGTCACTTTATAGAAGTGGATTGGTGGGCTGCAAAGAAAATGCAGTAATTTTGTTTCCAGGGCTTTTCTTGGTACTCATTTTCTGACAAAACGCAGGGCTTTGTTAGTGTTGCAGACGGAGTTTTAAATATTTGGAAGGAAAAATTGCAGCACTCGCAACATTTTAATGAGGAAGCTTTGCTTAATTAAAGCCTGGAAGACTTAGGGAATGCGGACAGCTGAGGCATTAGCAATGTATTACAAAGTTCTTCTTCCACCTACCAGTTGATTTGGGTTCAGAAGCCAAAGTCAATAATAAAACTTGTAGTCTTCCAGCGACTGTTTGCTGGCCTTAACCGTTGGTGCTACCAGTGACCAGAGCCTGGATTCATTCTGTCTAATTTTGGGCACGTAGTGGTTGTGCTGAAGCCTGCAGCGTAGCTGCCCTGGGTGCCCGCAATTTAGCATGGGGGGAAAGGTGCCCATAAGGGGACAGGTCTGTCCACCTGAGGTGGGACTCGTCCCATAGAGGGGTGAAGGTCACTGGTGGGACTGTGTCTCCTGGAAGTGCGGGGTACTTGCTTCGTGACTGCCAGCTACTCACTGCTGGCAATTGTGGTGGTGCTTGTTCATGCTCCCCCATATTTTTTTAAATTTTTTGTTTTATTTTTTAATATATGATTGATTTTGGAGTACCATTGCCAGTCTGCTCCCTCTGCTTCGCAAATCTGTGTGTTTGCTTTTGGCCTAAATAATATTATGTAGTGAGCAGTGCCAAGCCCTCCATCACTGTCAGACGAAGAAACGGCAGCATGTGATGGAGCTTCCGAATTTCTCTTGTCAGCTACTTCTCCAGCCCCATCTCTTTTTAATAAAGGATCCTATGCGAAACAGCCCTGAGGAAATGCCAAAGTGGGATTACTTTTCCTTCCTCTCCTTTGTTGTGTTCCTGTTCGGGTGTGCATGGTTACAGCTTTTGGGTTCCTGATCATGAACTGTTGGGGTATTTTTTTTTTGTTTTTTAGTATTTGAGTTTCATTCAATGTACAAAATGGAAGAGGGGTTGTAAATAAATCCCTCTTCATCTACAGGACTTGTCAGTGTGGGTGTGAGGCTGTATACTGAACGAATGTGCCCTGTAAGGGAATCAGTGTCTTCATGTAATTATAGGTTTTTCATGACGTATGTACTAGAAGAACATTTGTGTTATGCCAGAAATGCCATTTTTAATGTATGTTACCTTCCCAGCTTAAATTTCTGCTAATATAGCTTGTGTGGCATTTGGTACATAGCAAATCCACTTTCAGTCATTTCAGCCTTTTGTTTTCTCTCCTCTCTCAGATGTTTGCCTTCTGCCCTACCCCCCTCAAAGTTAAAGCTTAGTTTCAAACTAGAACTTTAGTTTCTTGCTGAATCTCTCCAGCTGCATCAAACCTGCAGGACTCAGGAGCCTTTTACATCTCCCAGGTCCAAACTGTGGCACAGCAGCGTCTGGACTACACATGCAGGGAGGGACCCATGTGTCGATCCCCTTCGGGAAGGAGATCTGCCCTCCACGTGGGAGTGGTGGGGCTTCACACTGCCGGGGTGAGCAGGGGCCAAGCAGTGGGCAAATGCCTCCCCTGGCTCTGCCGCCCCCAGAGATGCTGCTTTCCTTGGCATCAGATGCACACTGAGACTGGAAGTAGAAAAGCTGTGCAACTTTTTGGCTTTGTGCATAAGCCTGTTTTCTCTCCAGCATCTACGTCTCCTCTTATTGTCTGAGCCCAGAGCTTTGCATAAAGGAAATTGTTTTAATTTCTTTCCTTCACACACAGACTTATTTTTCATATCTGCTAGCAAGGGCTTGTTCTGATCACAAAAAAACTGAGACTGGATGTAGAATTGTATAGCAACAGGCATTTTTAGTGTGAATAACAGTAATGGAAGTAGGGTACTAAACCTTCCCTCTTTTATGAGAGCTCTGAAGATGTCAGTACAAGGCTAGCTTGTTCCATAACTTTTAAATAATTTAGGCTTGGTGAGGATGGACAGTTGAATTGTATAACTGGGATAAACATGCAATCTGAGCAGGAAACTCTTTTAAGTAATCATGACCAGGATCGAGGGACTAGCCTTGGCAATGGTTGAAGGGATTTGCCCTTAGGAGGCTTCTGTCTTGGTTGTCTTCAGAAAAGCCCATGGCATCCTGGGGTTTTACTGGGGGAGGTCAGCAGTGGTGCAGTCTCTGTGCCTTCAGCGCAGCTCATTCAGTGATGAGCGAAGGCACCGGGGGCACATCAGGCAAGAAAGAAAATATTGTTGTCGGAGTGATTGGCAGAGGAGGTGGTTTAGGGGGAGACAACAGACAAGTATTGTCTTCACGTGGTTTTTGGCTTCTTCCTCCCTGCACGTGATTCCATCTCCTGTGCCTGCACAATACTTCTACACAGGCTCCTTCGGGCAGTGCTGGGACCCTGCTTAAGAGCTAGCCCTCCCTCGTGCTTTTTTGTCCAGTTAATTTAATTGTTGCTTTATGGCTGCAGCCTCAGCGATGGCACTGTTGCGAACAATTTGGCTCATTTTCTTTCTTGTTTCAGATGGTGCCTTTAGCATGCAGTAGAGAGGGTGTTGTGCCAAGGGGAGACAAAGCAGCCTCTGTTTTGCATGTGTTAGGAAGTGTGTTTCTAACCTGCTTGATGAAATCTTGCCACTGAAGGTAACCAAACGTGGTCATAAGGACAGCACTGTTCTGCCAGCCAGTTCTCACAAAACTAAGATTTTTTTGACCCTTGAAAAAGCATCACAGCCGTCTTCTGCAATCGCTCTGCCTGAGCAGTGTTGCCAGTTTGCTGCTTCTGGCAGCGTGGCTCTGTGCCAATGGTGGAAGCAGCTCGGAGGCTGGTGGGCAGCTCACAGTGACAAGATGGGCTGCAGAAAGCTCGCAAATGGTAAAGCCCGTGAAGGGCTTTCACTGCATGGGCTGCATATGTGGACAAGGGGCAAAGTCTGAGAGGCACCCTCACAGCGATGGTGGGGTGATGCTCACCACCCACGCCACTGCTTGCTGGATGTCTAGTGCTCCTTCAGTGTCACTGAGTGCGTGGCATGACGGATGCATTTTCTTAAGGGCGAACAGTCTGGAGGCCTTTGAACAAGTGCGTGTTTGGGAAGGACTTGAAGGACGGTGCAGAGAAATGAACATGCTGATGCCAAGGTGGGAAGAGTCTGTGGGTAAGGAGTCCAGGAAAGACAGACCTTGCGCGTGAATTGGGACAGGCACAGTGAATGCTGGGGGTGAGAAGGTAACAGAGGAGAGAGACAGAAGGGATATAAACTTGCATGAGGTCTTTAGCTTGAGGGTAACAAAGCTCAAAGGCTCTGTAAAAGACTCAAGAAAGACGAGATGTAATAAGAAAGTTGGAGGCTCTTGTATGTTAAGATTTAGGAGGGACCGTATATGGACTTGTTAAATGTTTACTGCACATCTTGATTAAAGTCTTTTCTTTTAAACAATTTAGGCTTTCCCTCCCAAGAAGCCTGTGTTTGGTATTTTCTTTTAAGAACTATTTTATGTCACATTCCTAATTCCGACACTCCGTTGTGGCGTTGGAGAGGATCGCGTTTCTCCACATTGTGCTCTCAGCGCTGCAAGCTGCTCCGCTTTACATGAACTTCCTACCTTGGCAGGCACTGGCAGGGACTTGCCCAGCGCTCGGAGTCTCATTGCTTTTGTGGTTAGGTTCCTCCCAAAATTACAATCTCCTTCCCAGCTTGGAGGCAGCACCACAGCTCCCAGTTCAAATACTGCGCTGTGTGCAATACTACCCCAACTTTTCTCGCCAAAACATCTCCCTCATGTGTGAGAACTTTATTAACAAGTGTATATATTATGGATTCCAGCACCAGAAAAGGTCGCCTATTGTGCTAGGCCCTATTCAGACTTTCCCTGTCCTGGACAGATTCTGCTCTGAATGGATGCCGTCCAGGTCTGGGGTACAGTGAGGAGGGAGGATGTGACACACAAGCAGAATGGTGATTTGCAAAAGCTGGTGTCGTGATTTAGCCAGTAAGATTTTTATTTGCGTTTGGTGCCTTTTAGGACTTGTTTGTTTGTTTGTTTGTTTGTGGGTGAGAGGAAGTGGAAAGGCAAATAAACTGGGTTTCTTGTGGGCTTCTCTTGTTTTTCTTCAACTTGTGTGTTGGGGGGAGATGGTGAAAGAAAGGCCAAGTCGTCATCATTTTGATGCCTCTGAAGGCAAACTAGTTTCCTCTCCACCACTCTGGGTGTCTGTGAGTTAGCAGTCCCTTTCCCCTCCCAGCACCGGGCTGAGGCTGCTGCCTGCCCCTCCACACAGATCCCAACTGTCCTGTGATTTAAAGGTTCCCAAATCCCACAAGCCACCGCTGGAGCTCGTGATTCTCAGCAGCTCAGCTTACTCTGAAACCCCAGGCAGACTGTTGCCAGCTGCCGTTCTCCAGGCAGTGCAGCTCCGTGGGTATAGGCAGGCAGAGCTTCCTGAGCAGCATGGGGAAAGCAAAGGAAAGGAAACTTGAAGGCTTCCCTTTCCCCATCTGCCTTTGCTTGCGTGTTCGGCTTTCCACTGTTGGGGAGTGGTGTTAATTCTTGAAACACTTGGTTGTAGCTTAAAATGACTGGATGCCATTTTTGCGGGGAGAGCTGAGATATGTCACTGTCTCATTTCTTAAATCAAAAAGGAAAGTTACTGAAGGGACCAATTTGTATTCCTCTGCAAACTGATTTAGGGCAGCATATAAATCATCTGGCAGGATAGGCAAACTTGCTGTTACCTTCGTCATGGAACATTGTCTTGCTTTATCCTTGCTTGGCTGTGTTTTCTCATTCACGTTTCCCCTCATCGTACTACTAGGGTAAATAAAATCTTCTGAAATTGTCCTGAGTTTATCCTCCCCAAGCTGTGCCATCCCTTGAGAGGGCAGAATCAAGAGCTAGCAAAGAGCAGTGATCAGGCAGCTCTTCCACCCAGGGGAGCATGGATGGAAAATCACCACTTGCATGCCCTGGGTGCTTCCTCGCTGTACCTTTAGGTGTTTGTTTTTTTTTTTAAATTCAGCTCCTGAAATAATTTCCTTGTGCTGTAGAGCTTGGGAAACAGTGTTAATCTCCCCCTTACTCCCCCGGGCGTGTTTCTCAGACACAGCTTCTTGTAGGGGTCTCGTACCAGTTGCAGTGCTGGGGCAGGTCGGGACTGTTTTGCTTGGTCTCCTGAGGCACCTAGACAACGATGTTTAGGGAAGTACATAAAAACAGGGCAGGCATGAAATGATTTTTCTCTTCCTTTGGTTATGTCCTCCCTGCTTCTGGCACTTCTAGAGCTGTAGTTCCCTTCTCCCTCTCTACCACCGTGTCCAGCAAAGTGCTTCTGAATTCCTCATCTTCTAAGAATTTGTATAAATAAGCAGGATTTTCTTTCAATAATGATGCAGGGGGGGTTACCTTTGGAAAACGTGCTGAAATGGCATAATTGAGCTGTCCAGATTAATATTCCTTACATGGATCTGCTCTAGCAGCTTTTATTTGACTGGGAGTTACTCCAGCGGCAACCATAGTCAGATACTTAAATCATTCAGATACTTAAATCATCACAATTTTGTAAATGGTGAGGTAATGAAAATAACAAGCCATTGATTTGCCGTCTGCATGCAAAAAAAAAAATCTGATATTTAGCGTGCAATGATGAATGGAAGAGCAAGCGGTGCTGAGATTTTGTGCTACAGCCGCAAGCCAGCTGATCGGGCGCCGCTAGGTGGCATGCTGAGAGGTAGCACTCCTGGTTTTCTTTTTAATGTGCTAATTCAAGTGGTTAGAAATTATCTTAGTGTACATAGGTGGATTTCTGTGCGGGTGTCGTGTGCAGTTTTTAATCTTTACAGGCAAAGTCGTTTTGATAAAATAGCGTTGCGGTTAGAAATCCCTAGAGATGCTGACATGTCCATTTAATCTCTGAAGGGAAACACATGGAAAGGGAGAGGAAAGCCGCTCCAAGCTTGATTTAACCACGTGAGTCTTGCAAAAGTATAGCTTACTGCAAAAATTACTGGTAATCAGATGTGCTGTCACAAACAGACAGCTAATGTATAAGTATAAAACACTTACACCAGCCCCATCACAGGCCAGACAAAGAAGGTTTCAATGGGAGTTTGTATCCACAGATAATGGCTTAAAGTGGTAATTGATGCCAGCTGCATAAAATCACTAGGAAGAGCTCACCAGCTGCCTCTCTCCTCCAAGAAAAAAAGATGTACTTTTGTATTACTTCATGAGAATGACAGTCTCTCGCCTCAATCCGTTTTAATTTTCTCCTTTTGTGATCCTGGCACCTCTGCAAACGGAGGGACTGTTAGTGGTGGTGGTGCAGCACGTGTGTTCTCGGGAGGTGGTGAGGGACCTTCCATCTCTGAGGCTGGCTCACATGTCCAAATCCCGGGATGGCTGCTGAAACACCTCCCTCTGCACAGGAGGATCCCTGCTGCAGGCTGCAGCCTGCCCTCCCTGCGGCATGTGTGTCCATAAGACTTGTGCGGAAACGGTCTTATCCGGTGAGATTTTTGGGTGGGATTCATCTCACCCTGATGTGAGACATCTGCAAGATTGGTGTCTGGGTCTTGGCTAATGACCTCATCCTCCTTTTGTAGTTAGTGGGGAGAAGTAAACGCTGGTAGGGCGCACATTGTTTGGCCTCTTTCAGATGTCCACATTGGGATGAAAGCAATTGTACCCTGCAAAAAAATGTTCCTGAATCTGGAACAGAACAATTTTGGACTGGCCACCTGTTTTTTTCATTTCTTTTTTTTTCATCTTGCACCAATTGCTGTACCACAGTGGTACTGCAGCCTCCTCTGTGCTGATTAATCCTCATCATAGTTCCTGTCGCCACAAAGTCTTCAGGACTCAGTGCCAGGGAGTTATTGATCCACATTAAGTAAGTGGAGTCCTCCAAAGCCTGGCAAGAGTTACTGAATCCATTTATTTTTGTAGGCTAGAATTTGGACTGGATTAAATTGTAGGTGAGATGCTATTTGTGTTGTGGACAAATGCTCAATGACAGCTGAAATAGGAGTTTAGGACCATTATTAGCCTTAGTTAAGGGAGATGCTTGGAGTTGCTGCAGGCCATTAGGCAGGTGTGTTGACACAGCCACGAGGAAAAACTGAAAGAGCAGTAACTGCCTGCAGTCTGCTGGGTCTGTGTGTGCCTTTTTTTGTTGTTGTTTGTTCTTTGGGTTTTTTTGGGGGGTGGGTTTTTTATTATTTTGTTTTTCAGAAATAGATCCTGTGTAAGCATTGTCATTTTGGCTGTTTTTACAATAGATAAACATGAACAACCTTTAGGACATCCTGCCCATTGTATTGTAAAAGCTGTTGTGTTCATGTGCTGACGGTAGGAAATAATTTTTATATAAAGAGTCAGTACAGAATAGCAGATTAATCCAATTGTAGATATTAACCTATCAGCGATTAAATCCCAAACCATTAAGTTTAACAAAGCTCCTATTACAGTTTTTTTGCCTAAATTCAAGGTTCAGTGTGGTAGTTTCTAGTATAAGCATGTATTCTTCTTTTTCTTCTGGTTGGTGGTTTGTTTTTTGGTTTTTTTTTTTTTTGCATGTGGTCTAAACAAATAAAAAATCACACAACAGCAAGGACAACAGAAGCAGCTGAGGAAGCACCGAGTTAGCTTTTGGCTCAAAAAGCTGTTCTGGTAACGCTTTCTCCTAGGGCTGCTGTTCACTGGGAACTTTTATTTACAAGATTATTTTACTATTTTGTTCAGTGTTCCAGAAATACACAGTATTTTACTTAAAAGATGCTTCATGAGAAGATTTAAGAATAGTTTATCCCTGGTGCATTTTGGGAATTCTCTCATAATAATTTACAAGCAAGCACTGCATCCCACTATTAGCGTATTTGAAATAATTGTTTGCTTTGTAGCATAGGGTGGTTTCTTTTGCTAAAGCCATGCATACCAGTGTGTATAAATAGTTAACATGTACTTAGTATTAACATCTGCATATGTCGTGAACAGGATATTTGATTGCTAGTGTGGTACAAATTGCAAGGAAGTTTAAGGCTTAAAATTTTCTCATGTAATCAGCTTTGACATTACAGGATAATCAAAATACGTGCTACCATTTCCATCAGCCAGCCACCCTAGGGAACAGAGGTTTCGGTTTCTTCCTGGAATCAGTTTAAGGTAGACATTTTGCCCCTGGATATCTAAGGCTAGAAAATTGCGGAGCAAATAAAGATTGTGCCTAAAGGGGTAAACCAGCTGCCTTTTGATTCGTTGCCTTGAGAGGTGCTAGATGAAGGCTCCCACTGTCTAGGTGTGGTGAGAGAGAGCTGGGGGTGGGATGGTGTCTGCTGCTTCTTCTGTATCTGCTGGCTGTCTGCTCAGACATCACCGTCAACGCGTGCGTGGATCCTTCCATGCAACGCGTCCTACTGTCACTTGAAAAACGGATTGTGAGTGTTTTTCAGGAGTGGTTGCACAGTGTTACCCATTTCAGCTCTTTGAAGGGATGACCTCCCTTCACCTGAGCTGCTCTCTGCTTCGCACCTCGCTGAGGCGGGGGGAGCCGGGGGAAATCCTTCCTCTGCCTTTGTGTCCCAGCATCCTGTTTACTGCCTGGGCTCCCGGCCCTCTCTTCCTGATGCACTTGCTCTTCCTCCACGGGGGCAGATGGAGGAGGAGGAAACTTGTGCACGAGGCGAACGCCTTGTCCGCACAGCAAGGGGAATTCCTGATCTCCACCTCTGCTTTCCTGTGCCAGCCCCATGCTGGCACTGAGGTAGGACCCTGTGGTTCCCACCATGGGGGGACCCACCTTGGAGGGCCTGCTTCGGCAGCCGGCTGCGCTGAGCCGCTGCCTCGCATTTAAACAGAACTGGTTGCAATTTTCAAAATTAAAGGAAAAAAAATGAGGAAGATGAAAATAATACTCCTCTATCATAAATTCACAGATTTTTCGGGGTTTCTAGTTCTCTGTGGTATGTAGAATAAAAGCCTGCTAGCTATGTATTTGCTTAAGGTATTACAAGCATAGGGTTTTTAAACAGATTCTGTCCTGCTTCGTCATTGGATGAAGTCCAGTGCCTCCTTCATTTGCTTTTTTGCACTACTGAAAACTTGGGAAACTAAAGATCTGTTGTAGACCATCTCAATAAACAGGATTTTGATGGCACAAACATAGGATGTGTTTACTGAGCATGATGCTGGTATAAATTGAACTTTTTAAAAATCTACTTGTGTGAAAGAGCAGAGGAAATAAATAATGCACATGGTGTATTAAACATATGTTTTTTGGGTTTTTTCCAAAGGACGAAGAAGAAGAAATCAAACTGGAGATTAATATGCTAAAGAAATATTCTCATCATAGAAATATTGCAACTTATTATGGTGCTTTCATTAAGAAAAGTCCTCCAGGACATGACGACCAACTGTGGGTAAGCAGAGATTTCTCAAGCATGTTCATAAGTCTTTTCCTTTTGTTTGAGGATGACAGAAATATCACATTATGGAAAGACAAACTAATAGAATTTGGTGCTTGCCTGAACAGATAGATAAGTGAATCACATAGGCTAATCACGCATCCTTAAGGGGATGGCTGAACCAAGATTTGCTATTAGCAATGGATTTGCTCTTTAAGTAACTTTTTTTTCCCCATTTCCCAGATGGATAGTAACATGTTTCATGGGAATAAGGCAGATGAGCTGAGCAGTAAGGATATGTGGCTGTAAAAAGAAAGCTGCACTTGAGAATTGTACCCATTACATTTCTCATCACACCTCATCTACACCCTCTAGAGGATTGAAGTTTGGGTTTGAAATGGCAGGGTACAGACATCAGTGCATGTTCTTCCATAAATAAAAGGGAGTTAAAGAATAAGATGTGTTGCAATGGTGTGATCAGTTTGATTCCTTCAGCATTGGATGTGCTCTTACTCCTGTTGCTGCTAATGCATTTTGCATAGCTGAGCAAATCCAGATTCCCAGCATTAAATTACAGTGATTAAATCAGTCCTTGAAAATGTGGTAACTAATGTGAGACATATTCCATATATGTCTGGCACGCATTGGAGACGTTTGGTTTGAATCCATTTTCCAGGCAGAGATGCAAAATAAATGATATTCTCTGCTTCACAAGGGTTTCCCAAATCAATGCTGCAACCTGATTATTTTGCTTCGCTAGACAGCTGGGAAGTGTGTTTAATGTTGGTTGTATGCTGATATTTGTTTTGCAGCTTGTTATGGAGTTTTGTGGAGCAGGCTCTATCACAGACCTTGTGAAGAACACGAAAGGGAATACTCTGAAAGAAGACTGGATAGCATATATCTCCAGAGAGATTCTCCGGGTAAGGAAAATAGTCTGCTCCATTTGAAAACACAGAACTAGTCTTACAGAGATGTAGCCTAGCTTGAGGTTCTGCAACAAGCTGTTTCTGATCAATCCCGGTAGCCATGTCATCTCTTTGAGAGTGTGTAGGAGCAGATAGTTGCCTGCTCCACATCATTTAACTTGGTGTGAGTTGTACTGTATTGCAACAGCAGCTTTGCAGAAAACAGCAATTTTTAGTCATGAGAAGCTAGTGGAAGAACCAGTGACCTTACCTATTGTAGAAGCTGTGAAACAGTGTCCGTAAGACACTGTTTTTGAGAAGCCTGAGGTTGTAACAGTGTCGTAACACAACAGGGTGCGGAATGGGCTTTTCCAAATGTGCTTGCAGCCGTCTTTCTCTGCTCCTAATCAAGTCTGTGGAGGAAGGGAGTTGTTGGCGCAGGCCAGCAGTTAGGACTTCTGTGCTGCGATGTGCTCGCATATTGTATATTCCTGCAGTCTATCTAGAGCAAGCAGCTACGTCGTATGTGGTTGTGCGCTGTAGAGTGCTAGCAGACGGCGCGGCAAAAGTTTCTCAGGAAGAGGGATGCCACTTACCAGTTTTTCTAAAACTGAAGCTTTAACTAATTACTCTTTATATTTAATTTTCAGTTGGTACAGTTTAAGTGCTTTTTGAATTGGCATTTGTTTGCTGTGCTAAGTAAATCTGGTATGGTTTTCCTCGTGCTTCTTTGTAAAACAAATTGCCTCCTACCCATACCACTACACAGTATGTTTGTTCAATTGCCTCATCATAAATGAAGTTCTGAAGGGCTTTGTGTTAAAGGAAACCACCACTGGCTCTTGCATAAATCAGTGGTGCTGTTGTCTGTGTTACACATTTGCTCTGCCTTGGCAATTTTTAAGATGGTGAGGGAGGGAGACGTACGATTCTGGTCTCTTGCTCTAATTCCAAATGCTAGGAGAGAGTCCGGCTGCTGGTGTTTGGGCTAGCACATTTTAAGTTGTTTACGAGGGAGAAGAAAAGTTGAATACGTACTAATGGTTGTATTTCAAATCAAATGGATAGCATGCTTTAATATGAGGAAAGCTAACTTCTGCAGGACTGATCTTATGCTTGATTTGAGAACTGTGTGACCTTGGAGGTATTGCATGCTATGTTGCATTCATCCTAGGTTCTCCTTAGGTAAAGTAGTCACGCTCGCTGAGAAGAGGAAAAAATTGTTTACCTTAGAAAAGAGTTAGGTGAAAGCTATTTTCTCATTCCTGTGAGAGATTTGCAAAAGGAGCCTTAATTGCTTGCTAGCAGGAAGTGGAATATCTGGAAAAAAGGAATGCTAAACTCACATTGCTATAAGACATTGCAAAACCTGATTCGACACTGAGTTTGTCAGAGACGGAGGAGAGAGGTTGTGTAACAGAAAGTTAAAATGAGCTGAAGTGCCAAAGATTGGCGCAGGTGGACACACAGGTGAGGGTCAAGCCAGTGGATCCCTGTGTGGTTGGAGGGGCCTGGGGACTGCAGGAGAATAGAGACGTGCCCCTCTGTCTCCTCCCAGCCCTTCGCAAACCCAAATGTGTTTTTTCAGTAAGGTTAGATGGTACTCTGGAGAGAACAGACGATTATCTCTCTGGCTGGGTCAGTGTAGCAGAAGGCTTTAAAAAGTATCCTGTGTGAAGCTGTGGAAAAGCCTTCATTCCTGTGAAAAATAAAACCACACTTAGCATTAGCTGCCAGCGAAGGGTCTCGGGGACATCAGCCGTTCACTTGATTCGCTTGTGACATGTGTGGGGAGGAGCTGTGGACAGTGTTTTTTTGTCACACTCATTAATGTTTTAAAAAAAGAAAATAGCCCAATGGTTATGTAGGCAAACTGGTAAATGATCATTTAATGAAGAACATGTGTTAGGAAATATTTCTCTACAGCAACCACTACTCTCTTAACCTCTTGCAGCTGTAAAGGTTCGATTTCTTTATTTTTCATAAAACATTAAAAGCCTATGAGGGCAACACAAACAGGCAAGACGATCCCACCGGAGACTACAATTTTCCGAGCAGAGAGCTGAGGAGAAACCAAAATACAGGCAGTTGCTAAGAGGGTTGCCTGTTGTTCTCCCAATTACATTAGAGAGTAAAATGCAACATATGTCTTCCTCAGCCCTCCCTCCACATGGCTAACGCTTTGGGGCATGCATCCAGGTGCTGTCTCAACAAAAAGCACCGTATGCCAGGAGGTTTTGTTTCCTTTGGAAAGTATAATGCTTGTGCTTTTTTTTTTTTCTTTTGCATGTTTTTTTTTTTTCCTGAGGAGCAATTATCTGGCTTCATATTTATGAAGGCTAGAGAAGAGAACTGCAGCTTTGCAGAAGAGCTTTTGTTTGTCGTTACTTGTCCCTCGCCCTCAAACATAACTGCCAGTCCATCACCCTCCCACCCCCTTCTCGGGGGTGCATATATGCATGCTGATGCTGCCTCCTTTCTCCCTCCACCCCCCTTCCCCGGACTAAATTCTGGGTGACCCTCTGTGTGTCAGATGTCAGTGACGTACACTGACGCTGATGTCATTTACAGTGTCATTGCGTGGAGACTTTCTGGGAGCTGAACTTTCTTCACGCGACAGCTGAGAGGTGTTTGCACAGTGCAGATGTTGGGCTGTATGTAGGTACAGCGTGTGCATGACCTGGGGCCTGTGTCTCTGCTCCATTACCTAAAGCTGTGCGGGCGGTGTGCTGCTACAAGGCTCCCGTGGGTCCCATTGCACCCAGCTGCTGAGCAAGAGCCCGAGACCCAGTGCTATGGGCTTTGGGGGTACTGGGTACAGGTAGTCTGTGGCTAAGCCAAGAGCCTAACTCTGAATGTCCTCTCCTTCCTCTCTTCTCCTTAATGCAGGGGTTGGCACATCTTCATGCCCATCATGTGATTCACAGGGATATCAAAGGGCAGAATGTGTTGTTAACAGAGAACGCAGAAGTGAAACTCGGTAAGTAGGCGCGCACGTCCACTTCCTCGTTCATTCAGTGTTTGTTTTCTGATGTTCACAAACTGATTTTGTCCTCTAAGAGCCCTGTGACATGTTCTGTAGCATGTGCACTCTGTCACTGCTCCTGTGCGAATCGAGGACCTGCACGTATTTCCTCTTGCTTTGGGAGGATGGCATGCATTTCATTAGAAGATGTTGGCTTTCATGCCGGAATCGATGAGGGGACCGTTTTGTGCCCCCCACCAAGCCGTGCGTGACTTGGGTTCGTTCTGATTCCCTTTATTCTGGACTCGGGAGATGACGGGAGTCACTCTTTTATTTGGCTTTAATTAAAATAGCACCAGCTGTGCAGGTCCTGGACACAAAAATACGATCTGGATGGCACACTTGCAGGAGCTGTAGCATCAAGTTCAAAACGCAGTTCCAGCTCTGGCACGCCTGCCAAAAACCATGCTCATCCCTGACCTCTTCTCTCCCTTCCAAGTGGAGAAACTCTTTTTTTCCTTCTCTCTAATCTGTCTCTTCCAGTTACTGCACACTTTAACCTTCTGTGTTTGTATCACGCTACATTCACCACCTTTTTTTGGTTAAATATAGAGCCATGCTGAAGCCCTCCCACCCAGCCCACATCCCTTCTGCTTTGCATTACACCTTCCTGCAGCACGAGGCATGGGAAGATGTCCTGGCTGCTGGAGGAGGAAGCTCTCGAGAGCTTTCCTCCTTTTGGTCCAAAGTGGAGCACGGTAGCTCCCAAACCGTTGCTCCCACCGAGCTCGTCTACACCAGTTTGTCAGTGTCGCTCAGATGATGGATGCAGTGAAGCTGACACAGCCCTCCTAGAGCAGATGCAGTTACTGGTATAGAAAGACATATATCACTGTTGTCGTGAGCAGGGAGAACTGAAGGAAGAAAACAACCTTGTAATGTAATTGCCTTGTAATGAAATGGGCATCTCTTTTGCAACCTGTGTGCCTGTGTGCTCAAAGTTAGCACCTCTTGAATAATCCTCATCTTTTGCTCCTATCAACGCATCTGCTCTGTGCATTAGAGCAGAGAGCAGTTCCCTGAGCAACAGATTATTTTTGCTGTCCAATTTCAGAGCAGAAAAGGTGGACGGCCGACAGGGAGACGTGTTCGTGCATGTGGTTTTCCCATAGCATGAGAGGTACCTTTGGGAAGCAGCTCCTTCTGTATAGGCAAAGGTGTTTGGCTTCACCATTTGGGAAGCGAATAGCTCTTCCTCAGCCTCCCAGGCAGTATTTTTGCAGCTGTATGCTCCCTTCTGCACAGGCAGGCTAGTGAGAAGTGCAGGAGAGGAGGTCGTACGCTGCTGTGTCCCTTCACGCTTGTGGCCCAAGCACATTGCATGTGAACCACAAGGGCTCAGCTGCCTCAGTATTAATCATCATATTTCTCCTCAGCATGGTTCTCCCATGTGGAACATCCACAGGGTTTTATTTCCAAATCACCTTACAGAAGTAATCACTGCATTATTTTTCCCCTCTTATTTTATTTTACTCTTTTCCCACCCGCAGTGGATTTCGGTGTGAGCGCTCAGCTGGACAGGACAGTTGGCAGGAGAAACACTTTTATTGGAACTCCGTACTGGATGGCTCCAGAAGTTATTGCCTGCGATGAAAATCCAGATGCTACGTATGATTACAGAGTAAGAGAGTCCTGTTCACAGAAAAAACCCCGACCCAACATACAAAACCCATACACTTGCAGTATGAACGTCCATGAACAATGGCAGTTTTTGAGACTTCTTATGCTTTGTAGGAGCAATACTATTTTGTGTAGGTACATTCTTATTACAGGAGTACAAGGTATGGGTCACTGGCAAATTGTGACCTTCAACAGTTACCGTTACTTGTATTATCATAGCTTTGAGACATAAGGAATATAGGACTTCAATGTGCTGTAGGTGCTCAGAGAAGGCAAAAAAGAGTTCAACTGGAAACGCTTGTGTTCTGAATTTGTATAATGATTGTACTTTAAATTGTCTTAGACTGTCCCAGTTATTGTAGTAACCCAGAACAATGCATTTTAGGTGTTGCCTTAAATAGAACCACCGTCTGGAGGGCCAGTGAAGTACAGAATGAGCTCTTTAAACTGTGCCTGTTCCTGATTTCAAGATACATATACATGTTGATAAAAATTTATCCATTGCAACATTTCTCAACAAAGATCATTTTTTACATAGTTTACTGCAAACCAAAGATTTAATTACTGCAAAACCATAATTGGCTTGATGGTATTTGCACTATGCTTAAGAATATTATGTATGTGTATTTAAAGTTAAATTTCTCTAGTGAAAGCATACTGTAATCTTAAAAGTTCTTCTCAGCTTGCTTTAATGAAAGCACAAGGAAAGAAAAAATTGTGAAAATATGCTTTTAAAAAAATCTTCACTTAGACTAATGCGGTTGTTCCAACTTTTAACCAAGAAGGGCAACAAAGATATCGGAAAGCCTGTGATTAAGGCTTTACAATGAATTTTAGAGCTCAATATCAATTATATCAATTTGCTGAGATTGATAGTGGTGTTCGCTATCAGTATGCTTGTGTATGTCTAAATCTATTTAAAAAACCCAGATTATTTGAATTGGTGGTTTTGTACCTTTTGACTAAGATTGATCAGATTGATCCTATTTCTCTTGATTTAATAGCTTTTTACATCCATCAGCTAATTGTACTAATGATAACGCTTTATATCTTTGCAGATGGAGTTATTAGGAAGGAAGGGTGGCTATTAAATGATCTAATAAAGGAGAAAAACTCTGCAATATTTGTTAATGCAGTAGTGATGTGAAAAATAACTCCTTCTGCCTCTGAAAACACCTGTTTGTTGTTCCTGGTGGAGCCTGTAGGGCACTCTCCCCCAAAAAATTCATGGTTGAAAGATTTTGTAAGATCATGAGGCTGTGCAGTTCAGCTTAAATGGCTGGATTAGACCAAGAGAAAAGATTGTCTTGCTGGGTCTGAAAATGCGATCATTAGAAATGCTTCTCTGCTTGTAGTACAAGAAGAGCTTATTTGCTCATTAGTTTTGACTAATTTAAAAAAAAAAAAAGACTAATGAAGACTGCTTTGCTCAAGAACAGCTCTCTTTCAGCAGCCTTCTCCCAGTGTTTTGCCCCATAAGCTGTGGCAGTCTCTGGAGTTGGTTCCTCTCCAGGACTCTTCCAGCTCTTGCCTGTGTTTGACCCTCCTGGCTCTCGCTCAGGCTCTCCCTAGTCAGGGGTGCTGGTCAGAGGTGATAACTTGAAAGGCTCCCACTGAAGGACTCTTGTTCCATAATGTTTCAAGCAAAGCTGAGATGGCAGGGAAGTAGCATTCGCTTTGGCTGCAAGCAATGTGGCCAACAGAAGCTTCTTGCAGTTCTAGCAATGATGGCTATTCCCCTAGATAAAGCTGTTATTCGATTATTGGGACTAGAAAAAGTTCAGGACTGGGTATATTCCATTAATCTGTATTTGTTCATTTATTTTCTGGTTTAGACACTGAAAAAGACCTGCCAGGTTTTGGGGTTTTTGCCCTGTAGTCTTCATAGTCTTTTGTTTTCTCCATCTTTTGTTTGGGAGAATGGGTACGGTGTTTTCTGTGAATCTACTGTAAGGAAATCATAGAATCATAGAATACCAGGTTGGAAGGGACCTCAAGGATCATCTAGTCCAACCTTTCTTGGCAAAAGCACAGTCTAGACAAGATGGCCTAGCACCCTGTCCAGCCGAATCTTAAAAGTGTCCAATGTTGGGGAATCCACCACTTCCCTGGGGAGATTATTCCAATGGCTGATTGTTCTCATTGTGAAAAATTTTCCTCTTGTGTCCAGTCAGAATCTCCCCAGGAGTAACTTGTACTCATTACCCCTCGTCTTTTCCATGTGACTCCTTGTAAAAAGGGAGTCTCCATATTCTTTGTAGCCACCCTTTAAATACTGGAACATGGTGATAAGGTCTCCCCTAAGCCTTCTTTTCTCAATGTTGAACAAACCCAGTTCTTTCAGCCTTTCCTTATATGGCAGGCTTCCTAGTCGTTTGATCATCTTTGTGGCCCTTCTCTGGACCATCTCCAGCCTATCCACATCTTTTTTTGTATAGCGGGGACCAAAACTGAATACAGTATTCCAGGTATGGCCTGACAAGTGCTGAGTGGGATAATGACTTCTTTATCTCTGCTGGTGATGCCCTTGTTGATGCAACCCCGCATCTTGTTGGCTTTCTTTGCCACAGCAGCACACTGTTCACTCATATTGAGCTTGTTGTCCACCAGGACCCCCAGGTCCCTTTCCACAGAGCTGCTCCCCAGCTGGGTAGATCCCAGCCTGTGCTGCACTCCTGGATTGTGTTTTCCCAGGTGCAAGACCTTACATTTGTCTTTGTTGAACTTCATAAGGTTCTTGTTAGCCCACTCTTCCAGCCTGTCCAGATCTTCCTGCAGGGGAGCTCTCCCTTCTGAACTGTCCACTTCCCCACTCAGTTTGGTATCATCGGCAAACTTCATCAGGGTACACTTGATCCCGTCATCCAGATTGCTTATGAAGATATTAAACAGCGTTGGGCCCAATATCGATCCCTGGGGGACCCCACTTGTGACAGGTTGCCAGTTTGAAAAGGAGCTATTTACCACCACCCTTCGGGTGCAGCCTGTCAGCCAGTTCCCCACCCACGACACGGACTACTTGTCTAGACTGTAATGCATCAGTTTCTCTAGGAGGAGGCTGTGGGAAACCATACTGAATGCCTTGGAGAAATCCCGGTGGACAATGTCCACCGCTCGCCCCACATCAACCAAGCGGGTTACTTTGTCGTAGAAGGCGACCAGGTTTGTCAAGCACGATTTGCCCTTGGTGAATCCATGCTGGCTTTTCCCAGTCATGTGCTTCATTTGATTTGTGATAGCCCCCAGGAGGATTCATTCCATAACTTTCCCAGGGACTGAAGTAAGACTGATGGGCCTATAATTTCCTGGATCCTCCTTTAAGCTGTTCTTGTAGATGGGGGTGACATTAGCCTTCTTCCAGTCTTCTGGGATGTCCCCCAATCTCCACAACTTCTCAAAGATTATGGAGGGCGGCCTCGCAACCACGTCAGCCAGCTCTCTTAACACCCTTGGGTGGATATTGTCAGGGCCCATCGATTTGTAGGGGTCAAGCTCCTGTAATAGTTCACATACCAACTCTTCCTTCACTGACGGTGGGTCTATGTTTGCATCAACCTGCATTTTTGTTCCCAAGGCCTGGGGCCCAACGGTGCTGGTAAAGACAGAGATGAACAAAGTGTTGAGAACCTCTGCCTTTTCAGCGTTGTTGGTGACTAATTCACCTCTCCTGTTTAACAGTGGGCCAGTATTTTCCTTCTGTTTCTGCTTGTTGTTTACATACCTGAAGAACCTTTTCTTGTAGTTTTTGACATCTCTGGCCAATTTCAATTCGAGCTAAGCTTTTGCTTTTCTAACTGCATCTCTGCACGCCCTGGCAGTGCCCTTGTTCAATCCTTTGTAAACAAGGGAATGTTGAAAATTCTGTTGTTTCGTAGACTTCGATTTTGGGCAAATGTATTTTTCATTGTCATAATGTGAATATATTTTTATGTGTTATTAGAAAGGATTGTTTGCATACTCTGTATGAATACGCATGCGCATTTCTGCATATATATATGTATTAGATGAAAAGTAGGATTTTATGATACTGTTACAAGAAAGAAGTAGCTTATTTAAATAGCCGTGGTATTTGGTTTCAGTCTCACCTACAGGGCCTCTGTAAATAGTATTCTCTTACTGTCTGAATGGGTAAATCCACCTACTAACATATGGTCTCTCTCTTTTAATGCAGAGTGACCTTTGGTCATGCGGCATTACAGCCATAGAGATGGCAGAAGGAGCTCCCCGTAAGTGATACGTGTGCTTCTCCAGTGGGCTGATTAAGACTGAAACGTATACTTGGGAGATGCTGGTTGTAATCTAAGCCTAGTTTTGAGGTTTCTGAAAGTATCCTCATGTTATTTCTGTTCTCTTTGGTTTTGCCTGCCCTATAAATATAAAATCCCATAAATAGCAGTGCTTTTGATAAAGATAGGATTGTGTTTGAGCACTACAGTGCAGACTGCAGTAATTTAATTTCTATAGCAGGAATATTTGGAAGCTAATCGAGTGTCAGACTTCCTTCCTATGGGTAGTATATTGTGTTTTGGAGTTGTGTCCCAGTTTGTGTATGGCCTGGCCTGGGATGCTGAAACCTCAGCTGGGGAGAGGGGCAGTGGGGCCTCGAGAAAACCGACCTTAATGAGAAAAGCATCTGTAGCAATTGTTTCTGTGTCAGCTTTCTGTTGGTCCGGGTACTGCTAACATTGCTTCTCCTTTTGTTTCCACTCGTCAGTGAGTGGTGTTGATCTTCCTTAGCAGTTACATGACTTAAACTGTAAATCCATCTTCAACACGAAGTATTGAACTTAATGCTCCCTGCTTGAGAATATTTATCAGTTGATACGGGTATTTTTGAGAGAGAAACCTGGAATCCAAAAATGCATAAATTTTTATAGCTTATTTTCCCCTCACATAGTTATTCTTTTTGACTATCAAGGCAGACAGCAGATATGTGCGAGGAGGACAGAAGAATTTAAAAAGAAAAGAAATTAGGCATGATGTTTTGGGTTTTAATGGTGATTTTTATGAAAGTCCCTATAGAACTAGCAAATATGCTTACCCTCACCCCCAACTGAACCTCTGTATTTAAAAAATAACAGCCTAAGGTACCTAAAACTGAGTTAATTAAATTTTTTTTACACATAAACAACCACCACCACTACACCACAACCCAGCCTGAAACCTCTGTCTTTGAAATAATCATGTTGAAATAAAGTATTGATCTTTTCCTAGCTAAAAAATGCTCATTTCATTATAGCTGCTGCCTGATTTTTTTTGTTGTTGTTGTTAATGTAAAATTTATAAATCGAATCACAATGCTCTTGTTTTAATTCATGTTTTAGGAGGTCTGATGGTTTGGGTTTTTTTTTTTCTTCTTAATTGCATGTTTGCATGAATGCCCATGTGAGAGCCCGCTCCCAGGACACCTCAGCCAGCGCTGTATTAACAGCGTTTGAGCTACCACTTGACCTCCTTTTTGCTGTACCTTTTTGTTCAGTGCATTGGGTTGCCTGGATGGCTTTCAATTAAAAGCTGTGTCTGTGGGTTTTGTAAGCCTGGAATTGGACAATAATATTTTTTCCATTTCCAAACCAAAGCAGAGCTTGGCCCCTCTTTGTGTAAAAGCACAGGAGGGGCCTTTGAGAAGCAAGCAAAGATCCAATGCAAATGCTGAACAGCTCTTGCCTTGGTCTGTCCTCTGGCACGTGGGCTCTGCCTCCTCCTCCAGCAGCAGCTGAAGAGTCCATCTCTAAGCTTGGTGGTCTGATAGGATCCACAGGCATCCAAGAGGCTTCTCTGCCAAGGTTGTGGCCCCTTATTTCTGAATCCAGAATCCTCTTCACATCAGTCTGTATCTCCTGAATTTCTGTTGTGTGGAAAATGTTACCTCTTCCTGCAGTGATCATTCAGGCTGATGGTGCAAGAGGTCAAGCATAGGAAGATGGTAAAAACAGAGGATTTGCTTCTAGTGACCTTTCTTGGGCAGCCTCTCTCCCTGCTCCCTTGTTTCCCTGCGTTGGCTCTGCCGTGGTGCTTTGCTATGGAAAGGTTGTCCGGCAGAGATCCCGGACTCCCACTAAGTGTCCACTGAAACCAATGGGACTTTTTTTGACAAAAGTCATGGGTTTGCATTTCAATTCTGCAGGGAAGCCTTTTTTCCATACAGACCCTCCCATGCTCCAAAACTGTCAGGCCTTGGAGTAAAGAAAATCTCCAAGTCTGGAGAGTAAAAATGAGGCGCCCTCCATAATGGGAGAGAAGGGCAGGTGGAGGGAAGTTTGTATGAAACAGTAACTGTGTCATTCTTCCCTTCTGCCATCATCATCTCCCAGTATTTTATTGACCGGAACGTAAGTTAGGTGATTTGGGGCTGGAGGAGGGCCATGCACAGATGTTGCCATCATGGTTGATTCTGAAGGTTAATCCGTGCCTCGACCTCTTTCTCTTTTTGGGGCCGCCCTTGGCACATTGAGCTGTGGAAGTGTTGTCATTTCGGACTAATTCCATTTAGCTGTGTTGCTGTCTGCATCTGCTGCATGTGCAGTCGGGATGGTGGGAATGGTTGTGGAAGCTGAAGCTGTGGTATTGACAGAGAGCAACTAAGCCAAAGTCTATGTTTCTGTTCGGTTTTCTTTCCTTCAGCGCTTTGTGACATGCATCCCATGAGGGCACTCTTTCTGATACCCAGGAACCCTCCCCCACGGTTAAAATCCAAGAAATGGTATGTCTTCATTATATCTTGTTTGTAGCCCTTCTTGTAGCGTGATGTTTTCTTGTGTCTCATTGCATGCTGTTTTGTTACTGCTTCCACAGAACTGTAAAGCGATTTAAGTGAGCAAAAATCACTCTGTTGTTATCTTCTGTGCCACTGAATCAAAGCATGAAATAAAAAGTGTGCGTTGTTTTATTTAGTTCTGTTTTCACAGAGAAATTTTATCTCGAATTGTGTGAAAATAAAAAACAAGCTTTTTTTCTTGACAGAGCAGCATCTGTAGTAAGGTGACAAATGGATCCATATTTTAAAAAATAAACTCCCGCAGCACTCTTAATATGCAGTATGTTTTCTCAGATGGATCGTAACACAGAAACAGAACAGTACTATAGTGTTCTAGTTGCTAAGTTGAAAGGAGCTATTAAAACTAATGAAGGCTTTTACTATAATTATTGTAAACGATTGGAATTGAGTGTGTGCTTCTTGCCAGCTGAGAAGAATCCATTAGTATTGGAGGATTTCCTCCCAGTTACTGGTTACAACTGGCACATATGAAACAAAAATACTCCCTAGAAAGAGGTTTTGTATAGATTGAATGTGATCACAGGATGCTGTGATCCTGTCAAAATAATGAAGTGATTTGACTGCCTATTCAATATCAACATAATATAAACTTGGCTTGCTTGCTGGGCTTGGTCTTTGCCTGGATTGACTTATTTATGCACTTGTACTGTCAAGGCATCCCTCTCCCTTTCTCATACTTGCTTTCTGCATATGTTAAAGGAATAGAGATGCATATACAGTATTTGCATAAGCCTTTCAATAACCTTTTTATTTAAAATAATAACACTTAAGGCGTGAGGAATAAAAAAAAAAAACCAACAAAGTTACCTTGAATTCAGCCTCTTAGATTACAGTAGGAAAGTGAAGCACTGGATGGAAACCGTTGTTTTTACCCTTAACCGTGTAGTGGAGGTGTTTGGCGCCCAAGCAGGGGAGCAGGTTGAGAGCACCTAGCAATCAAAAAGTAACTCTGGCCAAAGCCAGTGCTGCTGTGACTCAACTGTTTTAATAGTGTGCTCAGTGGCAGGTTATGACAAAATAGGCCAAATGATGAAAAATGCAGTTTTGAATATTTCCATTATTGGTGTTTTGCTGGTGACTTCCATCTGGAGGGGTCCTCTTTCAAGAGTTCAAATGAAGTGCAAATTTAGGAAGGTGGTGCTCTAGCTTAGCTAACTCCCATACCCTGTCATTTTATGCAGTGTGCAGGAGGAGCTCAGTTCAGTTCATGCCCTTAAATTGCGTTGGTGAGAATTTGACCCCAATTGCCTGTGTTGAACAGACAACACTGTTCAACACCCGCCTATTGTTCTACAAGGATTTTTTGTGTGTGGCTCTTCAGGTAAAAAATAAAATAATCTTAAATTCTCGCAGACCTATCTCAGTGAGCCCAGGTGCGTACAAAAGCAGCACGGTGCTGCTTCTGTCAGGGGAATGTTGGCCGCAGTTCTTGCGGCTTTCAGTATGGCTGTTCTGAAGCAGACGTGCCCTTAGATAGCATGGGCAGGTGGAGACACACCAGAGCTGCCCTGCCCATGCTCCAAGCAAGCTGGATGCTACCCAGCTCTGGTCCAGAAGTAGCAGAGCTGGGTTTGCATGATTTGCCTTTACTAATAGATCCTGCCTTTCAGGGCAATTATGCCTGTGAAGGAGGGCACATTACTGTGAGGCTGTGCCTAAGCACTGCAGGTATGTTGGTATCGCCCTGTGTCCATCCAGCCCTGTGTCCATCTAGCCCAGTGCTCAGGTGGAGCACACTCAGCTCTGTTTAGGAGGCACACTTGCAGACAGCACTTGTACCATCCTCTGGGACATGATGCTCTGAGGAAAGGAATTAGACTTTGAGGAAGAACAGAAAAAATGTTTGAGCTGAGTTTTACCTGTGGTCTTGTTTTGTTTTGGTTTTTTTCCCTCCCTGCTTTCTCAGGTCAAAAAAGTTTTTCAGCTTTATAGAAGGTTGTCTAGTGAAGAATTACATGCAGCGACCTTCTACAGAACAACTCTTGAAACATCCCTTTATACGTGACCAACCAAATGAAAGGCAAGTCCGAATCCAGCTTAAGGACCACATAGACAGGACCAGGAAGAAGAGAGGAGAGAAAGGTATGCAGCTTCTAAAAATCAAGTATTGCAGCTTGTTAAAAATACGTATTTTTGTCCTGCTTTGCATTCTGAATCCCCACCCCTAGAAAAGCTCCAAACAACCCAAACCCGTGAAAGATTCTTTTTTAATTCATGTTTTGACTATCAGCAGGCTTTTAGGTTTTGTTCTATCCTCTACAGAGAAAGTATCAATTTCAAGTGTCTTATTTTCAGATAAGTTAAATTTACTCGCTTCTGGGTCACTGCCTCTTCCATACAAGCATTAAACAGTATTTAGAAGGATATTGGCGTATACCTTTCCCTTTTTTGATCTGTGGTAGGTTCATTCCTGGAATGGTGCCATAAATCGGACTCGCAGGAAATAACCCATCACAAGAGCTATGAAACAAATGTCTTGGGCAGCCTGTTCTCTTTATTCAGGTGGTGCCAAGGTTCTCCAGGTGTCTTGTCTTACATATAAAACCTGGTGTCGTTCAGGGAATTTGCTGAAAGTCGGCTGCAAAGCACTGCACTGCTTTACAAGCGTGGGAAGATGGGCTTGTATATGTAGAATGAGTTCTAGGGTCTCCGATAGATCTTCTCACTGAAGGGGATAGGAACCGGTTCACTATCCAGTGCAACTCCCCACTGTCTTAAAATTAAAGATAAGCACTATCTTTAAGCCTTTGTTTCTTTCCCATTAGATGAGACGGAGTATGAATATAGTGGAAGTGAGGAAGAAGAGGAGGAAGTGCCTGAACAAGAAGGAGAGCCAAGGTAATAATTGCTTTTGGGAGGGCTCTGGGCAGTCCATGCCAAGTAAGTCCAAAGGTCTGTGACTATACATCAGGAGCATGCTAAATTTCTGTCTCTTATTAAGTGCACGCACAAGCCACACAAACCACCCAAAGGGTTTGAATACCTGTTCTGTGACTGCTAGAGGTTTAAAGCTCCCCCTCATATGGCTTGGAGCCAGTGAGCTCTGGACGGAGGGAGATTTATGGCAAATATGATTGGTCAGGGGCTCCACAGTGTCAGAGCTGGTCCTTACTTTGCTTGGCCTCATTTCACACCTTCCACTGAGAGCGTCTATTTGACATGCATCCAGTGTCTTCACTCCGAAAGAAATGAGATTAAAATTTAACATCGTGCTATATTTTATTAATGTTCCCCTGCTTTGGAAAAGGTATTTAATGGCCCATCAGGCTTTATTGTACAGGAGGCTTTAACTTCCTCTTGTTGCAGTTCCATTGTCAATGTGCCTGGAGAATCAACCCTCCGACGTGATTTCCTGAGACTGCAGCAGGAAAACAAGGAACGGTCTGAGGCCCTTCGGAGACAGCAGCTGCTGCAGGAGCAGCAGCTCCGCGAGCAGGAGGAGTACAAGAGGCAGCTGCTGGCAGAGAGGCAGAAGCGCATCGAGCAGCAGAAGGAGCAAAGGAGGCGGCTAGAAGAGGTAGAGACAGGAGGCTGGAGCTCGAGGGGCAAAAAAGCCCCTCTTCAAGCTTGTGTTTCCCATTCCCACGCCCATTTAAAAAGAGTTCCCTGTAGCCCCGGCACATCTCAGGAAAGAAAGCAACATGTGCAAATCCACTGGCAAATGTAGAGCAAAGCACTTAAATCCATGTCTGGCTACTTGAATATGAGCTGTCTTCCAAAGTATTTGAATATCCAGCAGCTCCTATGGAGGCAACAGGAGCCAAAGCTGGGTTGTTTGAAGGTATTTGGGGGGAGGCTGTGTCTTGGTCTCTGTTCCAAAGAAGAGGCAACATGTCTAGACTTTAGGTAGCTGTAGAGAAGGGGAGACATTAATTATTCCCAGATGGATTTTTTTTTTTTTTTAAAGTGGGCAGTGCCTCAAGATTACTTTTTTTGGGGCCATGACATGCTTCAAATTTCCCTTTAAAGCTTTCTCAAACATCTGTGTTTGGCACTCATTCATGGTAGGTAGAAGCCTATTTTTTTATGTATTACTCTCTCATGCATAGTAGCATCATGACTAAAAGTCACTTAGATTTATAAATATGATTTATAACTCAGTGTTAAAATTATAATTCTGCAAAAATTACAAATATGTAAGTCATACTTCTGTGATATGGTAAGTATGCAATTTGCATACACTACCTGAAGATAAAAGAAAATGAATGTACGTGTACAATATTGTTCTGTCATTCTTTTCACCTCCTAAGATCTCATGTACGTTTATATGTATGTAGATGGAATATGCAGTGTGAACTTCAGAGGTGGGAGGATTTCAAAACAGTTCTTCAGGCCAGAGCTGGGTATGACAGAGCTGAAGTGAAACCAATCCTCTGGCTCCTCAGGAAGTGCGGGGTCAAATTCCAGTCGTCCTTAAATGACCTCTTGCTTGAGTCTCTGTTTCAACTGTTCACTTAGCAATGATGGAAAAACTACACCCCGTCTGGTTTTCCAAATCCTGGTAATGTTTAACAAGGACACAACCAGGGCCAAATGTTGATTTGCATCCCGTGACGCGTTTACATAACAAATAATACGAAGTTCCAAATAGCTTTCCAGGGCACATTATGCTCCTTATCGCTCTTTTTCAATGTGCAAGTGAGTTTAGTGCTGCTATAAGGAGGGATTGGTAGCAAAGACTCAGCCACACATGAAGCCAGGAGGAGGGACAAGGGGGAGGCATATAAAGTCCATTTCTTTTCTCTTTCTTCCCCACCCTTCTGAGATTGCCAAGATAAACATTGTAGCGCTTCCAACTGTTTTTAGACTCTGGCTCTGTAGCGATTTTTGGGGGGGGAGCAAATAATAAAAAGAGGCGAGGAAAATACGAAAATAAAATATTTTATTGATATTGTCAAAGGTGGGCAAAAGTTGAGATACCACTTCGCCTCTAAAATTTTTCTTAGTATGGGAGTCAATGATTTCTTTTAAATGCCCCTTTAGTCTCTAAGGTTCTGCAGGCAGTACTTTTTTGGCGAGGAAGGGGATTACGATTAAATTATCTAGGTCATTTAACTTCAGTAATCAGTGCAACTCTTAAAATCTGGAATTTTTTTTTTTAAATAAAGGAGATGCTGCTGCTAGTAGTAGAAACAAAGCAATGCACCTTTTTGCTGCACAGGGTTGAACTTCTTGGGGATGTTGCAGAAATCATAATTTCATGAGCAATTAAAAAGAAAAGGCAATTACCTGAAAGTTATGTTTAATCAGTCCTGCTTTTTAAAATACAAAACAGAACTAACAACTTCCGCAACCACAGGATGCCATGTAATGTAGGTTGATGTATTACTGAATAAGGTTACACAGTAAACCATGTAAAGTTTGTAAGAGAAAAGCTTTTACCTTTTATTGAGTCTATAACCTCTGCCTTGTTCCCTTGGAGACATAAATATGAATGAGCTATAAAGGTTTCCTTTTGCAGGTGATGGGGCAGGCATATTGTTCTTAAAGTGAATTAAAAAAAAGGCTCACATTTAGCTTTCAAAAAAACCCACTTAGTTCGTTGGATCTTGTGTTGGAAAAATGTATGATCCCAAGTGATTTTTAACAAAACAACAGCCAAAACAAGCTCTTGAAGATGGGGGAAGAGTGGTAGACACATATTTAGATAAACATCAGTGTTCTGACACAACTGAAGGCCAAAATATTGAAATGTTGTCACTTTGTCCTTAACTCACCCCCCCGTTTTGATGAAGCCAGTAAACAACGAAGAGCTTGGTAATGTGAGTTAAGATTAGTGTCAGGCATTGAATCTCTGGGCTTCCATCGCTTTGCTGATATTTTTACCAAGCCTTGCTTTCTTGCAATTTTTGCTTGTGTAGAGTAAGTATATGTTTGGATATACCTGCTTAACATTCTTTGGGAAGAATTTTATGCATTAGATAATCTCCCTGGACAAGTTGCTTATACTTCCCCCCCCTCTTCTCCACTCCTTCCCCCCCCCCCCCCGCTTCCTAAATTAAAATTGAGGGCTTGTTCTTACAATGCTGGCACAGAGCCTAGACAATTTTGACCAAGACTGCAACAGGAACGGTCTTTAGGACATCTGCCAAAAACTGTAATTCTCAGCAGTATTAGAGAAAAGATTACTTTTTAAAAGGCATGTAGGTGACTTCCAAAACTCATTGTTGCAGGAACCTTATAATTTGTGTATTACTGAGGAGGTGGAAATGATATGTGGTCGAAGTACAGAAAATTACCTGAAACATTTTGGGAAGGGGACCCCCCTTTAAAAATCATATAAAGACTAGTTGCATAAATATCAGCTATATGACATATAAGTGTTTAGATGGTTAAAATAAGAAATCTGAGCTGTTCCTGGCTGTTTTAACATGTGTCTGTTTCTGTTCAGCAGTGTGGAGACACTAGTGCTCAGTGTGACGGGTATTGAAAGGCATTTGAATCTGTACTTTGCAAAACTGAGTCTGGTTTGGGAAATTCAGAATTAGCTGTGGTGGAATCCCATTCTGTGTGGACCTTCACAGTTCAGGATAACTTTATGAAATGGTGTCTCTGTCCCTGGTTATTAGAACCTAAGATGGATGTTTTTGAAGTGGTATAGCTCCATTGGCAAGTAGTACAGTCCTGTAGAAGCAGATTTGTGGAGCACAATAATTAAAGTGCTGAGGACCCAAAGACTTCACTCCACGTGTTTAAAGACAGGAGGAGTTCCTTTGGATTAGCTGAGGTCTAGACTGGGTGCCTGCTTGTGGTTGGAGCGCATCTGCCTTTTTAATTTCATCCAAAAGGAGTGGTTGGCACTCCAAGACATCTTCAAAATATGAAACAAAACTGGATAAGTGGAGATGATTGGATGATTCACTTCAAAAGAGCACTCTTGATCTGAATCAAGATGCTAATGTAGGTGTACCCACAGGCAATTTTTGCCAGGGCTTTGTTTCTTTTACAGAAGGGGAGGTTATTCGTATCTACTTAATTTGAGTTGCTTGCAGTTTGGGTTGGTACTGAGTAAGAAGTTCTACTTCTGGTTTATCTCTAGTGTGGGCAAAGCAAAAGTCTCTTTATTAATCTTTGTAATCCTCTTCCTAAGCTGATACCAGGCTACCTAATTCTTTGTGAAAGAAATCATTAATATATGTATTTATCAACCTTCATCTGAATATAAGACAGAGGAATAATATTTTATGAATATAAAATTAGAGGATCTATATTTATCTTCAGCATTTCACTGTATGAACAAGGTCCTGAATTTGTTGGTATACACCAACTGCAAGTGTACTTGCATTGCCCCCTCCTGGTAAATCATGCTCTACTGCATGGTCTTCCAGTTTGGCGATGTCGGGTTCCATTATGAGATCATCATTAGTGCACCCTAAAACTGGACACGGAGCCAGAGTATTGACATTGTATTTTCTATATGGTTTTTTGTGTTGTTGGTGTAGTAAATGCCAATTTTGTGAAGTGCAGTAATTTGAGGCAGTATGGGCTCTGTCAAAATTCTGTTTTGGCATCTCTGAAATTTCTTTGAGGAGTTCCTGCCCTTACCTTCTGGTTAACAATTAGTTCCTTGAAAATTAGCTTTTCATCTGACATACGCAAGAAAGTTGGTAATACCATATCCAACTAAAGAAGATCTGGGTATGCATCCATAATTTCAGTGAATCCAGATCTATACCTGCTGTCTATTGGGCAACAGTGTTTTACATCAGGCCTTTTTTGTAGTGCATGATAAAAATTATATCTAATAATCACACTTACTAAATTTAGAAGGCCAAGTTTTATAAACAGAACTGACATTGGTTTTAACTGATGGTTTTCCCTGTCCCTCTCCCCTCCTTTGGGCAAGCCTAAGGAACACGGTGACCAGGGCTTTGGTGTTTCTTTGTGGAAGAGTTGCTAGAGGCAGTCAGGAAGGTAACCTTGTGCCCAACAGAAGGGTGGTAGGAAGTCAGCTAAAGGGCTGCTTCTGAAGCCAGCTTGGGTCAACGACGGCTTGCCACCAGCCAGCTTTGCCATCGCTTTGACAAGATGTAGACTGGGACCCAAGAGATGCTTGTCACTGTAGGTTTCCTTTCCCTGGGTTTGTTAAAAGTAAATTCCACTTTGTTAGAGGCCAGTAGTTTGATGCTCAGGTTTCAAAGGCCATGTGCAAAGGAAGTGAAACCTTTTTCTTATGGCTAGGGCCGGGAATAAGCAGATCGTGCGGGGTGTTTCTGGGGGCTTCTGCAGTGCCGGGTGCCTCCCTTCCCACCCGCCTGGCGAGGGGCTGAGGCGGTGTCTGATGCGAAGGCAGAAGCGATGCCGAGAAACCTAATCTCTCTGTGTACTTTGGCGCGTAGACAATAGCACATTTGTGCTTTGGAGATTTGACTTAAATGCACACTGGTGGCAGAGAATCCTTTTTTTTTTTTTCCCCCCTTCTTTTGCTGGGTAATAAATATCTACTGTCGGTGCTGAGCTAGCAATCTGGCTGAAGGTTTACTTAAAAATCTCATCTTTTAACAACTGATTTTGTTTATTTCATGATGCCATGGGAAATCAGCTCTCAGTCAATTTGTAATTTATTTTTCTCATACTAAATTCAGTTATTTATAATTGTTGCTGAACACTTCTGCATTGATTCAAGAAGCAATGAATTTGTTTCATCCAAAAGGCCTAAGCTCTGCCCATCTTCCTTGTAGTGAGAATGATGCCCTCCCAAGATCTGCAAAATATCCACTTAACAATGTCAACACAATATTGTTAGACAGACAGGCTTCATATGTTTAAGAAGTGTTTGAGTTGATAAATGTGCATATTAACCAGTCAGCAATGTGCTGTCTCTTGCATCCTCAGGGCAACAGAATTATTGTACTTCACATCTTAGTTTTCTTAAACAAAGAGCCTGTCAGACTTGATTAGCCAAGAAGCACCTGAATATATTGACTTAAATATAGAAATTGTTTGACACAGATGCGTATGTTCAGAAATAAAAGTGTCTACTTAATCCTTTTACAGTGCTTAAAAAATGAAGGAGGGGAAGCAGTGAAACCTACGAAATGCACCACATGCCGTAGCTGCCTTGCAGCACTTTTGCTATTTTTATATCTCCATTCATTGAAGAGAGCTTGCTTAAGCAAGAGAGAAAAGGCTGGTAGATGGATTTAGTTAGGAGAGGAGATGCAAGAGCAAGGCAGCTGTGTTTCTGAGAAGATACAGAAAATGTGGGGGAGAAAAGAGCTTATGTCTTGTGGCACAGGAAGCTGGTAGTGAACCCAGGATGACGCTCTGGGCCAGGAACGAAGGCGTCATAGTTACAGAGTGGGTGTATTTGAACAGCGGTTTTCAAGAAAGTTGCATCTTTCCCAAAACTGCAGCTAGTTAAAGAGAATTGCAAAGCAGGCTGTTTTATTTAAGTACTACTAATTCTTGACCATCTTTTTTTCCCCCAATGTTTCTTCTCCTCTGCCGTGTCAGTATCAATTCCAGAAGATGGAAAAGGCTGTTGAGCTTTCAATTACTTCATAGTCATGCAGGGTAATGTGCCGAGCAGAGAAAGCTCATCCTGTGAAGTAACACGGGGAGTGTAGATTGGCCTTTGCTTGTTCAGTTGGGCACAACTATGAAATGCACACCAGTAACTGGATTTGTGAACCCAAATAAAAGCTTAGTCTGAGTGCTCTTGCAAGAGTACTTGGAGTGCTCTAAGACTGGCAAATCTGTGGCAGCTTTGCTTCAACAGAAATGGTGATAGTATTAATCTTAACCTAAATGCGAAAAGGAAAACCAATGTAGGTTTTCATTTTGTACTTGGGATTAAATCCGAATGTGCTTTTTTTGGTTTAAATTTCTTCTATAATTTTTTAGCATATTATAGAAATCTATAATGGAAGTAAATGTTGTAGAGATATTCCCAGTTGATGGTTGAACAGGAGACAGCTGGGTCTTTTGACACTTAGGCAGTTGTGGGAGGCTGCCTGGGATTTCGAGGTAGGTGGAGTAACTGGATGCTTCTGTAGAAGTGCAGGAAGAGTTGGTCACGACTGTACGGGCATTTAAAATGTCTCCTCTGAAGTCATATGTGGTGCTGTATAGACATAAATGGGTCAGTTCATGCTTTCTAGAGCCATTTTCCAGGTTCTTTTCAGACTTGAGCAGACTTATCAGCACCAGTTTGTACTTGGGTCATGTGTGGAAGCTTATCTGTGTCAGTGTAAAAGCTTAGCTCAGCTGTTTTTCCTGTTTTACATATAGGTGCTTTTGATGTTCTGGGAGGAGCTGAGGTGCTGTTGGTCAGCTTTCCTTCTCTCTTAGGCAAAGTTTTGGGCAGTGCATTAAATCAAGCTTGGCTGTTGGGCCAACACCACCAAATTCTTAGCAGACCATGAATTGTGTTAAGAGAGAAGCTGCTTACCGAAAGCTCAGGTAGTTGTCATTTGAGTTTTAGCTGATTCAGTGGGGCTGATAATTCTCTTCTGGCAACATTTAGATAATGTGTTGAAGTCAGGAAAATTGACACTCTGATTAAGATTTGAGTTCAACAGTTGTTCAAAGATGGAGATTTCAGTGTGACCCTCTCTTGAAGAGCAGCAGTGAGCTTCCACACCTCGGTTGTCAGGAATATGGTACGTGACTTTGTGTGTGTGCGTGAAGAAACCAGAGAGAGTAAGCAAGGCTGCTTTTAGGAATAGTTGTGTGCTGGATATGAGTTTGTTTCCTGGTGGAACACTTGCATAAAATGTTTTGTCACTCTGTTGCAGAGCTTGCCAGCCCTGGTAAATCCCTCTTCACAGTAGAAAAGAACCCCACCTCTTTCTTTGATAACAACAAAAGTAAAACTTTGTGGTTTCTTTTCCCTTTTTGTAGCAACAAAGAAGAGAACGGGAAGCTCGAAGGCAACAAGAGCGTGAGCAAAGGCGGAGAGAACAGGAAGAAAAAAGACGTCTGGAAGAGATGGAGAGGAGGCGTAAGGAAGAGGAAGAGAGAAGAAGAGCAGAGGAGGAAAAGAGGAGGGTAGAAAGGGAGCAGGTGAGTCCATGATACAGATATATACGCAGTAGGTTTGTTTCTTCTAAATTCTAATTTAATTTTTTAAAAATTAGTAAGCCTAAAGCAGCTTAGAGGCAACCTAACCCTGACCCTTTCATCTTTGTTGTCTCTGACAGCAAACGCACTAACATAGATCATAGGGCTTTATGGAAAATTCTGGCAGCCTCAATATTCCGTCAAAAAAAGAAGTCTTGTTGCGGTACTCGTTCTAAATTCAGCTCGTGCCCCTGGGCTTGACTAAAAACCATCAGAATTGGCGAAATCATCACTGGGGCTGAAAATCGTTTCTAGGCTTGTCTTGCTGGATCAGTGGTTCTTGCAGGACATGCCCCTGTTCAGAAGGCCTCCCAAAGAAGGGCAGCTCTGTGGTGTGTAAGCTTTTGGCACCCAGAATTGGTCAGAGGCTTGTCATAAACTTTGAATATTCTGAATTTGAGATGGAACCTTTGAGCTGCAGAGGGTTTTTCCTTCCTAAAACTTAAATATGCAATCTCCCTCTCTTACTCTGTCTATTTAAAATCAGCTTTAATAGTGTATGCCAGTTCAGGCAGCAAGTATATCTTAAGTTGAGTCAGTGTGCCCTTAATACTTTGAAAGTACAGGTGAGAAACCTTTTAAACTGTGAAATTCGGCTGCTATATTTATGCATGAAATCTGCATGTTTTAAAATCCTTTAAAAACTTTAATCAGGGTGATAATCAGGGTAATAATTACTGTACATGTACTGCAAAATACTGATCCCAAATAAAGGGCCAAAACTACTGTCCTAGAGGCTGATTGTAAATTTCCCATTAACTTCAGGAATGCTGGTTTTGGCCTGATATACCTTAATTTTTTCTTACGTAAAGTCACTGTATTTGAGATCATTGATGATCGTGTTACTGGGGAATTTTATTGTGTTTGTATGTATTTCAAAGATTTTTGAGTCAAAAGGAGAGAAGACTAACCAATGGGAGTAAATATATAGAAAATCTCTAATTACAGCACAGCAATTTGCTTTTGGGCAGACACCGGGTATTCCCCCAGCTGCTTTTTAAACTGTTGAAATGCTAATTACGCACAGTGCCAATAATGACAAATGGTTAATTGAGGTGGCCAAGCTGAACCACTCTGATTTTTTCTTTTTTTTTTCTTTTTTTTTTTTTTTTTGAAGAAAAGACATGCCCTCTCTTAGAATTTTTGTTAACCCAAACTTTGGCTCAGCCAATGTGCGTAACAACAGTATAGCGTATCTCATCAGTCTGTCACAAGACTTCCTATAGCTCCCATCACTGTGTCACTGATCCATTAATTTCTTTATGCATACACTGTAAATGTGTGCGTGTGCTTGTGTGTGTGCGCATGCACATGTTACATACTTCCATTAATTGCATGATAGGATGTTACGAGCTTGGGTTTGGTGCTTCAGAGTTTGAGTTCTTCCAGGGGGTCAGGCAAAGCAGCGGGTAAACCTCTCGACCTGTTGAGGCTGCAGGTGAAGAGATGGCTAGATTGCAAGAGCAAGCGAGTTTGGTCTAATACCTGTTTCCTGGTGGATGTTTGTTTGTGTCATAACCATCGCATAATTCAGCAAGGCTGGCAGCGTCTGCTCAGGAGAAGCTTCTGGTGAGGGCGGCAGGGGAGATGGCAGGGCAGGTCCCAACTGCACTTGGCAGAGCCCCTCTGGGGGAGCTTGCTCCAGGTCTGCCTACACTACGCCTGGCTCTAGCTGTTGCTAACAGTTCATCGCACCAGTGCAACAAACTAATGTTTAATACAACTTGCATGTGACTTTGTATTGGCTGTGTTGAGTCAGACTTGCTGTGTTTTAACTTTCCAAAACCTTCAAGTGCATTTTGCTGCTTCTTGAAACCACTTCCAAAATACATAAATGAGCTCTGGCCCATGCCGGCAACATTTGCAGGAGTGCAAATTTCAGAACAGAAGGGGCCAAAATCTGATGCTCAGGAGGCAGAGCTTCCTAAATTGTTCTGCAGGCACTAATCCATCCTGAAGTGCGTTTCTCATTAAAGCTGAACTGGGGAAGTAGCGTGTGGTGTTCCACCCAGGGGGTTCTGATGCATTCCTTTTGAATAAATTTATTGCTGGGTAATTTCTATGTGACAGGAGTATATCAGGCGACAGCTAGAAGAGGAGCAGCGGCACTTGGAAATTCTACAGCAGCAGCTGCTCCAGGAGCAGGCCATGTTACTGGTAAAGCACTGTATCTGTTTTGTTCAGTAGCTATAGGATCCATTTATCTGGCCAGTCCTAGGCTTCCCTCAGTCGGGCACAGCTGCACTGACAGTATGACAACAAAGGAGCTTGATTAAAAGGCCATTTATGCATAGCGTTGTGGGCTGACAGGCACATATGAGAAGTGCTGTATGGTCACACTGCTTTCTGGGCAGTAAGAGGAGGCTTTATGTTAAAGTGGAACAGTTCTGGTGTGGTGGTCGAGTTTCTGAACAGACCTTGGCATTCAGTGAAGAACTAGAGTGCTTATGTTGCAGATCAAAAGCACACATGATATGTAAATCCACCCCAGGATACAATGGCCTAGTGTTGGTCTAAATCATTGTTTTATGAACTTTACACTGGATTTAGTATAAATAACTCTTTTTTTTCCTTTAATAAAAATCAGTTTTGACATAACTCTCCAATCATATCAAGCTTAGCAGTACACTCTCAACTTTCCCAACATGAGACACATGCCATATTGGTCTAACTTAGCTCTTGGTTACACTTTAACAATGAAATAAATAAAATAAATAAATAAAAAGCAACAACAACCAGAAAGGTGCATTTTTAACGGGATGGATAGGGACACATCCACCGTACAGTCAATGTCACGTCTTGAATTACTTACATGTTCTCTCAAAGGAATACAGATGGCGAGAGATGGAGGAACACCGACAGGCAGAGCGACTCCAGCGCCAGTTGCAGCAGGAGCAAGCCTACCTCCTGTCGCTGCAGCACGATCACAGGCGGCAGCAGCAGCAACAGCAGCAGCAGCAACAGCAGCAGCAGCAGCAGCAAGAAAGAAATAAACAAAGCTATCATACCCCTGAGCCAAAATCCCACTATGAGCCTGCTGAAAGAGCGCGTGAGGTAAGTCCTGCTTGTGGGCAGGAATCTGCTGCCTGCTCCTCTGCCCTTGCCTGTTGGCGTCATCGTGACTGTAGTTCTGCTATAGTACAGTCGGAAGCCAAAGCATCACTCGTAAGGGGCAGGATATTTTAAAATGTTGGCCGCTGGTTTCCAAACCCAAGGGCTACTTCTGAGTACTTCTGCTGCAACCATCGGAGTTCAGAGTTTTGAGGTATAAAGGGTGGAAAGAAATTCTGGAAGGTTGCAGACTGAGGGTACCTGGTTTTGGAAGCATCATGTCAGGAAGTTAATCTCATCTGCACTTCATCAGACATGTTTTCATAGGAAGCATTGGTGCAGTTGGTGATCTGTGTCTCTGGTAAGTACTGGTGATTGGAAATTGGGAGGCAATTGGAAATCACGAACCTATGAGGGATGCTTGCACACAGCACCTCTTTACAGAAGTGGTGCTTTAGCTCATGCTCTTGGAAATTTCCTTCTCATGAACACAAATCTGAATTTCATTCGTTTAATTTCTAAGTGTTAAGTATTCTCTTCTGAGATCATGTCCTGCTCTTATGAAACTGTGGTGCTGCCTTCTTGGACTTTGGGCACTCAAAAGTCGATCTGAAATCATCAGAGTGCTGTTTGTTTCAGTGAGTGGTCCCCTGTCTTCACTGGTCCACAGGTAACATTGCTAAGCAAGTAATTGCTTCTTTGATGCATACTTGGCTCTCTTTCAGCAGTCTTATTCTTATGTTTCCCTTGAGCAGCGTACTGCCCACAAACCACTAGACTGGGCAATGCTGGTCAAAGCTCTTAATGGCATTCATCACCAGCATGTGGGAACTAGGTAAATACATTTTGGAACAAGAACAAAAAAAATCCTTGGGGCTGTTGAACATGATAAAATAGCTTTCAGTCCACCTTTGTCCAGTAGCACTTCATTGCCTTTGAAGTATTGCTGTTTGGGCTTGGTGAGCACAAACTCATTTTCTTGTAGATGCTGTTGTCCAAGTTCTTCATAAACTATGTTTGTGCTATCTCATCCATTCCTCTTGGTGGTTGAAGTATCTGGTACGTCTCTCTCTCTCGGAAGAAGTTCAGACTTGTCTGGTATGTGGTGGTGCAGGCATGGAACCAGCCCTCCTGTCCTTGTTGCATGTTCCTAGCCCACCTCGGTGAAAGCATAGTGCCAGTCCAGCGCTCCTGTCCAGCCTGAAGGCTGGCTTTGGGGGAATGCAGAACCCTGTCGGCTCCTCATCTCCCGTTTTCCTTTCAGAATTGAAAAGGAGAGAAACTCCTGAAGATTCAAAGTGTTACATCCTTTAGCAGAACCACTGACTCAGCTATTTTTCTGTCGTAGTCTTTTTCTTTTGTGATTGCTGTAGCTAGAAGGAGTAAAGTGAAGGCACGTAAAAATTGTGTTTGTAGTCAGATCTTCCCAGAGACTGCTGTGTAATATTATTTTTAAAAAGTGTGGTAGAAGTATAGCCATAATATCTTGGTGCCTGGCAGTGGGAGCAACACCAGTTAATCATAACAGCAGGCATTAACTCTGATGTCATTCTTGACATAAAATAGTGAGTTGGAGCGAGTGATCTGTGCCTCATGTTTTCAGGCATACTGCTCTCCAGAGAAAGTCTCCATCTACGGAGATGCTGACCGTCAGGATGATAAGCCGAAGTGGACTAACTTTCCTGTTCTGGCAAAGTCTAATGCTGATTAGGTTTTTTTCCCCATTGCAGTAGCAATGAGGATATAAGGAAAAGGACTTCTAAGATTGGCTCTGGGAAACAGCGGGGAGCTTAGAGCAAGAAATGAGGCTTAATACCGTTTTCTGGCCCAGACAGTCAGATGACTGGAACAGGGCCTGTTTCTATCCAGGGATGCACTCACTGTCTCCTTCCCACGTCTTGCCTGGTTTTAAGGACATGTGGCTTGTGCAGTTTATGCGCTTTGTGGAAGAAACCTCCTATCATCTGCAGCTAGAGACATGAAAGCCTGTTCCTTCAGACAGAAGGACTTGAGGCTTTTCCTTGTTCTAGTCATAATAAGGAGTCTGGCCTGTTTTTTAAACTTTAAAGGATGGCTCTGTGAAGTTGAACACGGTGGTGAAAATGATTGTATGGTGAAGATGCTTGCCTCCATTATTGTTGTACTTCCCAAGACATGGTGTATTTTGTGTAGACCTGGCAGAAGCTTGTCTGCTTGTTCCCATAGGCAAACTGTTACTGTCCTGAAATTTTGGAAAGCAGAGGCAGGTTGGGTTTGTAAAGCAGCCCAGCTGAGGAGTCCTGGAAACTTGCCTGTGTCTTCTGACATGGGTATATGAACAGCCAGTCTCTCCAGACCATCACTGCTAGGGAACAATTAGGAAACTACCCCAATACTGGTTTTGTGCTCCAGGTATAAGGGTTAAAGCAAATCTTGTGAGCAGAATCTCAACAAATGAAATCAGCCCAAGCTGCCAGTTTGATCTTTCTTTGACGCTTTGATAAAGTCCTGGGAGTTTAGCGTTCCTCAGAGGCAGCTCCCCTGGCAGAAATTCACACGCTGCCCTGGTTCCAGCAACGGACTGTCTTAGGAAACAGGAGGATATTTCCTTTCTGCCTGGAGCCTCCCTCCATCTCTTGCCCTTCGTACCTCTCTCTTCGTTCGCAATGCTGCCGCCTTGGAAGTGGCGACATTTCTGCATGGGGACCTCACTTGATGTTCTTTTGAGGACTGAGCACTTTCTGACTTAGACTTCCCCTCGACAAGCTCTCAAGGTTAGTGTACGATCACTTCCATACCTCCTTGAGAATGAGAAATAAGCTGCTGGGGCTGTTCTCTGCAGCCTGTGAGGTCGTGTTGGAACTATCTGATAAGAGAGAGGATGACCAGTCCTACAATTTCATACCTAAAGCCGAACAGCCTCCAGTATTGCCGGGTAGAGAAGCATATCCTATCTCTTCTTGCATTGCCAAAGAGAGAAGCACAGGAAAGTGGATAATCAAATACCATTGGTTGAGTAAGGTGGGTAACTACAGTAAGGGATAGCAATGGGAAATGTACTTTTATATTGTAAAGTTGTTTCTGTTTTCATATATCCTTTTTATTGTCTGTGAGGAAAATACTGATGGATAATAACTAGTCTAGGCAGAAAGAAGCCCCATAATGGTCTTTCATCATATCACTTCACATCTTACTGCCTGCTGTATCCTCTCATCCTAGTATGGATTTTCCATATTGGCATACTTGCCACTGGTATAGTTCACTCTGTGTTTTACAGTGCTGGTGAAAGCAGTAGGTAAAAAATCCTGCCGAGCCCCAAATGTATTTGGTTTCTTTATGGTAAAGGAAGGTGGTACTCGCCTTCATATTTCTGCTGTAATTGGTTTTATTGACTCCAGGCTTAACCTCCATTTATTTCGGCTTAGGTGGAGGAGAGATTTAGAAAAACTAATCAGGGCTCCCCTGAAGCACAGTCTAAACAGATGGGCAAAGTGTTGGAGCCACCAGTGCCTTCAAGATCAGAGTCCTTTTCCAACGGAAACTCAGAACCTGCTCAGCCTGCCCTGCAGAGGCCGATGGAGCCGCAGGTAAGTGCCCAGGAAAATCTTGGTGAGCCTGGAGGAAATGTGGAAGTCCCAACGTGTTTCCTTCAAATTTGCAGATCTTGGCACTTAGAAAGTCTTATGTAAAGGGTAGCACTGTTACACAAAGCACCTCATTCAGTAGATTTACTCTTTGTCTATTTTTGCTTATTTTATTGATAAACTGATGGATTTGTGGTTTTGGTGATGGTTTGTTTTGTGGGTTTTTTTTTAATATTAGAGCTAGATTAGAACTGTTGCATTCCAGTATTATCTGTGCAACAGTGGAATGGTGGGCTAAACACTCATGACAGTTGCAGTACACTTTTACAATTCAGAATTTGATCTGTGCAAGATACTATCAAAAAGGATACTCAGGAAAGAAATGAGCTTGCTTGGTTTTTTAAATTCTTGCGGGAAAAGCTAACTAAACAAGTGGTTTTTTAATAGTATGAGCACTGCTTCAGAGAGATTTACAAAACATGACTAAGAAAAGCAAGTTTGTTGTCAGTAGGCCTACAGTTGCTAAATAGAGCTCTGTACCACCCCTGGAAAATAAAAAAGAGGTTGAAACCACTGAGCTGAGTGGCTGCTATTGTTCTGTTGTTTTCTAATGAAGAGCCTCCAGATCTTGGTATCTGTATCTCATATGAATTAGAGCATGAATTTAAAAAGTAACCTTTGTCTAAAACTTAGACATAGCCCATAAATTCTGAGTGATTTAGATATGCTAAATTAAACAGTGTAGTTCTGCATTCAGTTTCTCTGTTTCTATGCAGAATTTTCTTCTCCCAAATTAAGTCTGTTGATGACAGTGCAAGCTAAAACCGTCCCTGATTGTGACTAGGTATTGCAGCTCTTTTGGGCAACAGGAGAATTTGAACAGACGGGAGAGTGGGAGAAATCAGGACAGAACTTCATCTCTTACTCATTAATTCCTGGCTTTTATTCAAACCTCTATGACTATTTCAAAATATTAGACTTGTATCTTCATGCTCTCTGTGCCAGTTACTTTTAAAGTCTGGGTCTTCCACTCACATTAAGGATAATCAGGCTCTTCAACAGCTGTGTGTATTAAAATTGAGGAAATAATAATCATATAAAAACAAATATAACCAGCCTACTGAAACTGGGATTGAAAGCAAAGTTTTGCTTAATTATTAGGTGTGAAAACAGTGTGTTCCTCAGTTACAACCTTTCCTCCTCCTTAGTTTCAGAAATTAACTCTGAAACGCAGGTTTATGCACAAGGAGGGAGTAGACTGAAGGGTCAATATGGATTTCAATGGAAATCCCAATGGAGTTTTAACTCTGGAGTCACTGTTGTGCCTTCTTAGTACGTGTAATTGAATATGTGTGCGTGTACGTGTGTGCTTAGTTTGTCTACAAATATGTATATATGTACAGTGTATGGTACATATATGGTGTAAGTATAATATGTATTGTACGTATGTATACTATATACAATATATATTATGGGTTTTTTTATATATATTGCAATGACTGTAAAGGAATAAAGGCTTTTGCATTATGGTCTTTCTCCAAGTTTGGAACTGTATCTAGTTCCTAAGTTTATTAGGTAATGTAAATGTCTGTTGGTTTGCACATTTTACAGCATTCTTTAATTTTGTACATTTCTTCAATTGGATATCCGCTTCAAATTTCCCAGCCCACCAGTGCTGCCATGAGACCCGACCAAAGGCCACTGAAGACAGGAAATGGAAGGCGACTTCTGTCTTGAGTGGCCTTTGGACACAGGCTCACAGTGCAGATATTAGGTCCCCTTTTCTTCTGGGCACCAGTGTATGTGTATGTGGAGAGCGTATCTCACACAAAATGCATATGTGCTGTATTTTCAGTCTGTTACGTTCTTTGGGCGCTTGCCTTGCTTTTAAGTGCATTGATTCCACCCCACGCTTACCTAATGCCATAACCAATTTGTCTCTGCCCGCCCCACCTGCCTTTATTCTGTGTTAATTGGAAAGCCAGTTATACTGAGCGCATTGAATGTTTTATGTTTTGTTTTCTTGTAAGGTACAGTGGTCCCATCTGGCATCTCTCAAGAACAATGTTTCCCCTGTCTCGCGATCCCATTCCTTCAGTGACCCTTCTCCCAAATTTGCTCATCACCATCTTCGTTCCCAGGACCCATATCCACCTTCACGCAGTGAAGTGCTAAATCAGAGTTCTGACTCTAAGTCGGAGGTACCCGACCCCACCCAAAAGGCTTGGGCTAGATCAGACAGTGACGAGGTGCCTCCAAGGGTAAGGAGTAGAAAGACAGATGTGTGCTAATTTTTTTATTATTAATTATTATTTTTTTAAGGATGTGATACCCTGGGCACTGGGAAGACTGTGCCCTTGTGCCAACATTGGTAACAGTATTTTGAAAGGCAGATCATAATGTAGGTGTTCAGTCAATGGGTTAATGATAATCAACCTTAAGTACAATATTGAAGCTTCATATAAAATTGGCAATTATTTATAGAATGCAGCTATTTCAGAGAGACAATTTATTATGCAAAGTTAACAAATCATTACCATATTCAGGAAAGAATTTAAAATATCCCTGAGGTTATTGCTCAGAGTTAATTTTCCTCTTCATTTGTTAGCAACCCAAACTATGAATCATACACATACTTAAAATTGAGATGGAACTGAACAAAAAGGAAACATTCAATATATTTCCTCCTCCTCTCCCCGTCTCCCCCTCCCCCCCCCCCGCCCCATCCACTGGGATTTGCTTCTTCTGAGTATATTCTTGCTCCCCCACCAGTCTTTGCCTTCTGCTGATCCATTCCCGGGCATTTGTTTGGTTCCCCTAAGCTTATTCTCCTAATTCTCATGCTGTTTCAGCAAATTGCTTTGTGCCTCCCCCGCTTCAGTCAAAATGCCATATTCTTTATAATGTCTCAGTAGTTGGAGGGTAGTGGGGTGTGTATGTGTTCGTGTGGTAACTATTAAACACTACTTAATGTTAAGACTAAACTTTGAGCTCTCTTCAAAATCTGAACAGTATCCCAGCTTGGTTTTGTGGGTGTTTGTTTATTGCTTTTGGTCATTGATGCTAGCTTGGACTTAGAATTAAATGTTGTTAAAATCTTAAGAATATATTCTGTAGCAGGAGAGGTTTAATCTTCCTCTTCTCTCTCTCCTCTTCATGGGTTTAACACATTCTTTTTTTCTCCCAAGGTACCTGTGAGAACAACGTCCCGATCACCAGTCCTGTCCCGCCGTGATTCTCCACTGCAGGGCAGTGGGCAGCAAAATAACCAAGCAGGTCAAAGAAACTCCACGAGGTTTGTAAGCCTACAAGTCCTCGCTTTTCTTGAATTGGAAGGAAAAGGCTCATGGGAAGCCAGGCATTCCCAAGCTTTTGGCATTGTCTGTTGGACATGAAAGGAAGATGAATTTCGATCCCTTTTCAGTAATGATTAATATTAATTTCCCTTGGTGTAGCATGTGTGCCAACAAACACTGGCAAAATTTCTTCTTCCCTCTCTCCTTTGAGTTGCCTGCCCTGTAACTTTAGCAGTAATTTCAAAATATCCTTAAGATTTCTGAAAAAATGTGGCCATTCATGAACATCTTGCCTTTTGGTGCAGCAGGTCATCTTGGGCGTACTGTGGGGATTACTGGCAGCAGAAGTGTTTGTAACATCTAAGTGAAGAGATCTCAGAAACTTTCTGGCCTCTCAGCCAGAACCAGGCTTTAAGAGGGGGAGAAGCGTCCATGAGCTGTGACACAGAGCATCTGAGGTCAGGATGGGGGAGGAAGGGGCTGCCTCCAGAGCTCAGCAGAGCAACGTGGACAGGCCACCCTGGAATTGGCTCACTGGACAGGGGTGAGGGTACGCTGAGAGGGACAGGCAGTGATGTCTTTTTGGCTTGTGCTTGGGTGGCCAGGGCATTTCTGAGCCAATTTTAAACCTGCTGCATGCAGGCTGAGAGAACTGTCCACTTTAGGTTAGATACGTAACAGCAGGTAGCCAGTTCCAAATAAAAAAATAGCTTACACCCACCTAAACCTTTTTTTTACGATCCTAAATAAGATAATAGGTATTTCAAAGGGAGCCACTGCCTGGGTTGTGAAGCGTCACTGATGCCCTCAGCTCAGTGTTAAGTGCTCTTTCAGATGAGTTATTAGCAAAACACTGAGGAATAGTGATGTTTGAGTTTAGAAACAGGAATCTGAAACTGAAGTGTGTGACAAAGACTTTCTTCCCTCCCCTGATACAGCAATATAGAGCCTCGTCTGCTGTGGGAAAGGGTGGAGAAGCTTGTACCAAGGCCAGGCAGTGGCAGTTCTTCGGGTTCAAGCAACTCTGGCTCACAGCCTGGCTCCCACCCCGGCTCTCAGAGTGGGTCTGGAGAGCGGTTCCGGATGAGATGTAAGTCCTTCGCCCACTCTTCATAATGTCGCGTTTCTAAATTTATTAAGTTGTGAGACACTAAATAATGAAGGATGATAACCCTTGCTGGGAAAGACATTTGAGCATGCAGTATCAAAGATGTGTTAGCTTCCAGTACCCCCCTTGGCTGTATGTCCTTGCTTGGGCAAGACAGTAGGCGCAGAAGTCATTGTGAAAGTGTTTCATTGTTCTTTGATACACATCCAGTCACTGCTGCATTTTCCTATGTGCAAACAGCCCAGTCTCCCTTCCTCATGTGTGCAAGGGCACATTTTGATGCTTGTTGCCTGTCACCTTGGTGGTTGTTGATGGGGTGCAGACTGCTACAGATGGGTCTCAGCTGGGGTATGTTGGATGCTGATGCAGGTTTTCCAGCTTGTGGCTGCACTCGAGTTGCCCTCTTTGATTTACAACTGTGTGACAGTTTACTTTGGCTTCAGTCATAGGTCGGCTGCACCTATACAGATCACAGCTTAGGATGTTTTTTTGTCTAGTCCTTCAGGGACAATGTAATAGTGAACCAGTGAAAATTAGGTCTTGCTGTCAGGCACTGCCTGATAGCCTTCTCACCTCTCTTACCCACTCCAAAGTGAAGTAAGAAAACATATTTTAGCCCCCTGCTTAATCTGTTTTGTTCTGTGTTCCTTTTGGGGTCTTGACACATGCAGCATCATCCAAATCAGAGGGTTCGCCATCGCAGCGTCATGAAAGTGCACCTAAAAAACCTGAAGAGAAAAAGGAGGTCTTCAGACCTATCAAGCCTGCTGTAAGTTGCATCCACTTTCCCCTGTCCCCCTCTCTTTCAGGTAGGCCCACAAAAAGTACAGTGTGAGCTTCCATTCATGGTGCCATTGGGGGTGTACTTCAGCTTGAGTTGGAGTTTGTATCTGTGGGCCTAGCGGCATGTCCTGGGCTCTGCAATTGCCTGTACACATCACAGTACTTTAAACGTTAGAATTTGCTCTGCTTCTGGAATTGATTTCTGCTCTCTGGTCTTCCTTCCTTCCTAACCTTTGCCTTTCTTTCTTTCAATCCTGTGCTTCCTTCCTGGGGCTGGACCAATGATCATGCATTTGACCTGAATGTGCCAATGCTGGGCTGAATGGTGCAGGGAGAAGTGGTAAGACCTTAAATTGTTGCTATTTTCTGTGAAATATTTCTGACATTTTCTTTATCTGGCTGCTGTTACAGTTGATTACACCTCTATATCCTGTTGTATCTGGGGGATCACAGTGGGTTTTCACAGTATTTCCAACTTTCCTTAAAACTTTTTTCTCTTGCCATTATGATACCACACTAGCACCCAAATCTGTCAGTTAAAGCTGCTTTCTTAAAGAAACATAGAGGTTGATCCTTCCCTTCTGATAGTATAATGTGTGAAGTATTTGCCATAAACTGTATTCAGCTAAATAAATCATAGCTACACAATTGAGAGCAGATTGCACTGACTGCAGACCTGGTTTGCCCACACTCCAAGCTGCAGACAGAAAAGCAGCTTATTTCCCATACTGTTTGACAGTTGTGTGCGACTGAGCTGGCGCTAATGAATCTGACTTCTCAGGTGAACTCCTTAGCATGGATCCATGCAACTGGAAATGGATCAGAAGGTTTCAAGATCAGCTCTCTGCAACTGTGCCTTGGGTGGCTCAATAAGTCTTAGGATCTTTCCGCTACCTTTCTGCCTAGATTTCTTGTGCTGGGGGCTATTAACCTGCAAAGTTTAGGAGAATGAACTGTGACAGTCAACCACTGTGTGAGAGTGGGTCCAGGTGCTTGTATATGTCCTTCAGATGGTATAATGGGATAAACAGAAGTCATAATTGGGATAGTTTGGATTCAGAGTGTGCATGTTTTTCTATAATGTGGCAAGGCCTCCTTAGGTTGACTCTTTTGGTGCTTTAATTTATCAGAAAGTGAGTTTTGGTAACTATCAGGAATGAATAAATGAAAGGAAACAATACTGCTGGGGCTATGGAAGCACAGCAGTGGACAAGTGAGCAAACTCGGGCACTAATCCTGTGGGTTTGTCTTGCAAACTCTTCTCCTCTCTTCCTTGCAACGTTAATTTTTTCCTCCCTCTCCCATCAGGATTTAACTGCATTGGCAAAGGAATTGCGAGCGGTAGAGGATGTGCGACCTCCACATAAAGTAACAGATTATTCATCCTCAAGTGAGGAGTCAGGGACGACGGATGAGGAAGATGATGATATGGAACAAGAAGGAGCAGATGAATCTACTTCTGGACCAGATGATGTCCGAGCAGTGTTAGTTCTTCTAACAGTGTTTTCCTTCTGTTTTCCCTCTTAGGGGGTTGAAAGAAAAGCACGTTGGGTATTTTGACTTGTAAGTTAGTTCTTTCAGCTTACAACAATCTATAAGCAAGACATAGCAGCCTTGTATGTTCACATTTTGAAACACTGAGGGTAATCTTTTCAAAAAGTAGACTTCTATAAATTATGTCCTTTCCCTCTTCTCCCTTGATTTGTTATAAAACAAGAAGCGGTGTTTAACAAACTCCTGACTTTTTTTTAATAGAGACGCTTATCTAGGCAGGTTATGTAAATATTCCACTCTGGTCACAATATAAATTCATTTTGAGTGTGCCTTGGTGCAGGGCACCGAAAGCTAGGGCACAAGTGCTATTATCTCACTCCAGTTATTTCTTGTCCGGCAAATAGGTCAACGTTGAACTTGAGCAATGGTGAAACAGAGTCAGTCAAAACCATGATCGTCCATGACGATGTGGAGAGTGAACCTGCCTTGACTCCTTCTAAGGAGGGCACCTTAATTGTCCGACAGGTATTGCTTTTCCTTCCCTGTGCAGTGCTGCACCTTTTCTGTGCTCATTAACCCACTCGCTCATTCACCCATGCTGTTTCTACATTATATTTGTTGTTCGTATTATCAAGACACAGCTGTAGTGAATTTCAGACGAGCAAGATGTTTGATGCATGCAAAGAGGAGAGTAGCCCTTCACCCCTTGCTTCTGTTTTGCATGCTTTCCAGTGACCCCCATGGCAGCACCATGCAGAGTACCTCAAAGTCTGTGGGAGAGAAGGGTAGAAAAGCTGCAGGTGTGTGGAGCAAGTATCTGGAGCGAGAACTTAGTTTAGTTTTACCATAGAACCAAACGTGGCTCTCAGGAGTGGGGCTGGGAGGGAGGCTGGAGGGGAGCATTGAGGGGTTTTTTTGTAATTGTTTTGAACCTGTAGTTGAGGGCATACAGACCAGCCAGATAACATACGCACACACGTACATACAAATTCATGCAACAGTTAGTGTGGGGGAACGGAGAAGTAAAATAGGTGGCGAAGCAGAGAATATGGACAGAGTTAGAGCGCGGTGTTGTTGCCTTTGATTCTGAAAATATTGCATTCTTGTGCCTCTGAAAGGTAATGATTCCCTGCTTTTAAATGAGCTCGTGTGTTAATGAGCGTGCTAGCTAGCTTATAGGAGTTTCCTTGGTAATCGCATTTCTGAATTTCACAACTGAATGCCAATTTCTTAATTGAGCCCTCTGGTTTGAAAATTAACATTTCATGCTTATTGTTTTAAATAGTTAGCTGAAGGCATTCACCAGACAGTCCAAACTCGTATCCGTATAGGATTTAAGTTAGTTTTAAACAAAACAATAGGGGAAGAAACCCTCCCCCCACCCCCAAAAATGTGCTTGTCCGCGTTGTGGTGGAAGACTTACCGGCGCAGTTACTCTTCTGTTAATTAGTGGAATGGCTGTGCAAGTCAACCACACGAACTAAGCTTTTGCCTGCCAGAAGAGGTGGGAATTTGCTGAATTCTAGTAGCTCTGCCCACTTTCCCTTTCCATCCAGGCATCAAGGCATGGATTATCAGCTTATTTTTAAAAATAAATAAAAAAATAAATGTAAAAAGGTAGAAAGCGAGCGAGGGAGAGAAGGAGAGAGGTTGTTAGGGATATAGACCTTTAAGCAGCACTTGAGCAAGACAAGTGTGCCTGTTTTTTCTACAGAGTACAGTTGACAAAAAGCGTGCCAGCCATCATGAGAGCAATGGCTTTGCCGGTCGCATTCACCTCTTGCCAGATCTCTTACAGCAAAGCCATTCCTCCTCCACTTCCTCCACCTCCTCCTCCCCATCCTCCAGCCAGCCGACACCCACCATGTCCCCACAGACACCCCAGGACAAGCTAACTACTAATGAGGTATGTCTTACACCACAGCTGGCTGCTTTCGTAGGGTTATAGCAGCATTGCCTAGTAGCTAGTTTGCAAAGGAACTCCAGCCAATCTCCCCTGCTTTTTTTTTCTGTCACCTTTGTTCCCACCCCCCGAATAACACATTTCAGTTCTGTGTAAAAAGCCCTTAACTCTAGAGCAGTCCCACGCCAAACTTGCCAGTTTACTATTTTTGCTTCCTCTTAGTGAGTCATTAATTGCATGGCGTTCGTTTTAAACTAAACTTGACTACTGCATTTTCAAGCCAATACTCTTTTTTTAATTCTGTTTTATTCTGGGAGCAGGCTAATTGCAAGCAGTGTGCCTCTTAAAAATTAGCGGTTACTTTTGGCTTTGTCAGTAAAGGCTGGGCTAGTAACTCTGCACGTATGAGGAGCTGCTTGTGGAAACTCACCCTTTGGGAGAGGAAGCGGCTGTGGAGGGATTTTGCTCTTTAAAGCTTGCCACATGGGCTGGGTGAACAAATCAGGTGTTGCCCGGGAGGGTTGTGAAAGCCTGGGGTATTGTTGTTCTGGAATAATGAATGGGGGAAAATCTTTGGGTTTTTTCCAAGTATGTGTGTACTGTGAAAAGCAGCTGTGTAAAGATGACTCTTCTCCACCAGCGCTGGTTGTGTCCAGGTGGAGAAGCAAGGCTTCGCCGTGGGGGAAACTCCCTCTTGCTGACCTGGGCTGATCCCAGGATGATGCCTTCCCTTACTCACCAAGTGCTGGTGGGCAAGCCCCATCCTTCATGTGTGTGTAACCCCTCGCAGCAGAGGAGATGCACACGTGTGAACGAAGGGCATCATTCGCCCCTTACCGCCCCTAGCAGCAGGCGAGGAGCCCGGCGTGGTGGCTCCACTCCCAGCTGGGTGGCCAGCCTGGTTTTTGGGGAGAGCCTCTTTCTATATGCAAGCAGGAGTGGTACAGGGGGAGCGAAACTCAGTGAAAAAAAGCTGCTGCTTCTCAAGGTAGAGCTGTCCTGCCATTGTAGGCATGCAAGTGCTGTGACGAGAAGGAGAGGTTGCGGTGAGCTGGGTAGGCTGATGGCAATGCACGTGTTTATCACAGGCTCAAAAATGCTTCTGAACCATGTAGCAAGAGGGCGGGTGGGAGGGTTTCCTCCTGGAAATTCGGTTAGCATAATACTTCATTTTCAGCTATGCTTCATTGGTCTTTGATCTTTCTAAAAGTACACTCTTGTAGGTTATAGAGATCGGTTGATTGATCCAGAGATATGCTTGTTCATTACTTTGATCTAAGCAATAAATAAGCAGGGTTCAGCTAACTCAGCTGGGGAAGTGGAGGCTGTGACAGTGGCTGGTGGCGAAGGAGCATTTCAGTATTGAGCTGTGCAGGGGAGTGATACACTCATAAGACCCGTTGCTATTTTTTCCGCAGAGAGTAGAGGCTTAGAAAGATCAGAGGTCGAAGATTAGTTGATGATAAAGAAGTGTCTCTAACTATGTTTGCGTAAAGCTGAGCAAAAACCCAGTGCTGCTTGGTATAACTTACCCACATGCACACCCTTTATATATATACTTTTTTTTTTTTCACTTGTCCCATTCTGCTTCAGTATGCAATGTTGTCACTATAATACTAAACTGGCAAGGGTTTTTAAGTCGTTCCATTTCCACTTTTAACAGTTCATTGTTTCACTTGTCTTCTTCCTTTCTTTATATTTTTTCATGTTTAGACCACATAACTCAGCAAGCACCAGTGATTTTATCCACTACATATTCATAGCTTCATATCACCGTTTGCTACACCTTCCACACTAATGAGCCCCTTTGTTCAATACAGGTTTAATATGTTGCTTTGTCAAATAAAGGTGGAAGAACCTGCTGCAGCTTTCTGGCAAGAGGCTCAGGTTAAACAAAATAGGGAGAACGAACAGTAGTGGACATTGAAACATAATCCGTAGTAGAAGTGAACGCTTGATCCCAGATGGTTCTGATTTTGTTGCACAAGCCAAGAGATCAAACTTCATAATTTATTAAACTAGCTCACTTTAGGAGATGCTTTATAAATTCAAGAGTTGTAGGTAGTGGACAGCTTGCAGATAAGATAGTATACATACATTTAAGCAGATTTTTTAAAAAAGAGACATTCCCTCGCTTTGTGCCTGATTGTAGTGGCCAGTCCTAAAAATCTTTGCTAGCAGCTGAGGTGACAGGGACGATGATTTAGCTAATTACATTTCACTGTAACATGTGCAGTGTGCATATGTATCTAGTTCAGGTGTGGTGCCTGCAGTGCGTTTTGTATCTATAAAGGAAGTATAAAAGCTTGGGGAGGCTCTGTAGCATAATTCTGTAGTGACTTAAAAATGTTGGTTGTTGTTATCCGTGCTTTTTATTGTCATTAATATTAATAAAGTTGAAATTTACATTGCAGACTCAGTCCGCTAGTAACACACTCCAGAAACACAAATCTTCCTCCTCCTTTACACCTTTTATAGACCCCAGATTACTACAGATTTCTCCATCTAGTGGGACAACTGTGACTTCTGTGGGTAAGTAAAGTAGCTGAAGACGACAATTGAAAAAGGGTTCAGTGACTTCAGTGGCTCTTTAAAATACTTATGAATGTTATCATCATGCTTTTTATTTGATTTGCAATGGATTGCATAGTTTATTTCTTTTTCCATTTACATTTCTTACAAAAAGAAAGTCTTGCTCAATATTCTCAGTTACTGGTTTGGGTTGTATGGTATAAAGAATATATGGCCAGAATTTAGCACTTGAGGGATATTACATGCACTTTACTTTTCTTTTTTTCAGTAGGATTTTCTAGTGAAGCAATGAGATCAGAGGCAATAAGGCAAGACCCTACGCGGAAAGGATCAGTTGTCAATGTGAATCCCACGAATACGCGGCCACAGAGTGATACCCCAGAGATTCGCAAATACAAGAAGAGATTCAATTCTGAGATACTGTGTGCTGCCTTATGGGGTAATGCAACCTCTTCCTCCCTTGCATCCTGCACTTTTGAAGTGCAGACATGCCACTATGAGCTTACAGGCTTCGAGAATGTATCTCTGAAAACTTAGCTGGTTCTCTGCATTTATTCCATGCTTGTTTGAATCTTTTTGTTGCAAGAGCTGATTATTATTATGTTTTTTACAGTATGTTGCTTCTGCTTTGATATGATTTCCCACTGCTGTATATATGCTTCTGATGGCACAGTTCAGACTTCATTCAGGTGATCAGGATGTCCTTTTCAGCTCTCTCTAACCCTGCTGGTACATCTCTGGCAGCTTCTGGGAGCTTGTAGTCATCTTTGCATTGTACACCTGGTGCACACAGAGTATTTCTTTTGAAAAATAATCATCTTCTTGAGCCTCTTGCTAATGTATCGTTGCAGAGCTTGAATAAGATGTGTTTCATGAGATGACTTTCAACCTCAGTCATCAGTTTATGTAGGAAGGAAGAGGGAAAAGAGAAGGGTAGGACAGATATTTTCCAGTGTGAGACTGTGGCTTGGTTTCGTTAAGAGTGGTTAGTGCAGAGAGAAGCTGGGTATGGGGTGTCAGCTGACCAAGTGTGTCTGGCCGTCTTGTCACGAGGGATAATTTATGTTGGTGTCAGACAGTTAGTCAGGATCCTACACTGGTGAAAGGCTTAGAGCAGTGCTTGTTGCCTGCTACAATGTGGAATCACTGCTGCAACACAGCAAAAGCTTTTCTCTGCTGTGTCATTTCTTTCTTGGTCAGAATCTATGGGGCCACCTGAATTTTTTCATTATCTAGATGTTAGTAGGTGATGCTTGTGTGTGTTACGTATATATTTATCTAGTATTCCTAAACTTAACAGACTGTAAATTCACATGCATGTCATTTTAAAAACTATGAAGAAGAGAGTTGGCCATTCCCCTGAGTCACACGATGATTGTGTAGAAAACACAGTGCACTTCTCTTGTTTACATTTTCACAGCTCTTTCCAAGGCTTTAGTTCTCTTTTGGGGTTGTTTCCAGCATTTCGTGTTTCTCAGAACAGCACTGTTGTCCTATCCTTCTTGCCTGCAAAGCCATGTCAATTAAATAGCTCTCCTGACACGTTATCTTCCTATCTGCTGTTTTCTTTATTTCCAGAATTTACTGGTAAGAATTTTTACCCCAATGCTATTCCTGCATGTATTCATATGAATAATTCTCTGATAAAATGAAGACTTGTACAAATGTAAACTTTCAGGCTGTGAGAGGGCGAAGGCAGAGAGAAATCGTATGGGATCAGTAAAGATGACTCATAATTTCTCTGATCTGCCTTGTTTTGCCAGTAGCAATTTGTGCTAATGGTTTTATATTTCTTTGATCTATGTATCTGACTGTTATGGTGATTTAAAGTATAGGTGTAAAATCCTAGAGGTGTTTTACAGCTGTAACAAAGCACTTCCTTGTTGAATATTTAGGGCCAAACTGATGGTGATGCAAGCTAGTACACATGCTTATTTCTTGATAAGGTTTAGCTTCCTTTACCCTTAAGCAAATTAAGCCATTTCATGGTGATGTTTCTTATTCAAAAAGAGGGGGGCTTGCTTTGCTTTGTTTTGCTTTGCCTTTACCAGTGGTAATGCTATAGTATCTGGCACGTTGCTGATTGCATTAGGTCTATGATGCTGTTTCTTCTAGTTCTGAGTGGTGAAAGTCCATGTTAATGACGTGGATGCAGTAGCATAGATTTTTACACCCAGCCTCCACAGAGAGCCTGTCCTTTTCAGGAAGCATTTCCATTTGTTTGAAAAACCAGAACTGCTTAATTGTGAGATGGCAGTAGAAGAGCTCTGCTGGCTGTGAATAAAGACAGTGCCTGCATTTTAAAATACAGGCACTGCTTGCCACCAGCATAGTACCTCATTAGTTTAATCTCAGAATGCATATAGCTAAGGGAAGGGGTCAAGGACAGGCGTACATGTGAACTCGAAGCAGAAACAACTGTACCACAAAGGCAGCAGAGGAAGAGATGAGGGTGGAGGTGGGAGCGATTGAGCCCTGATGCACAAAGAGGGCAAGGAACCCTGAGGGAGCAGTTTGCATGTGGCTTGCTTTGAATTGTAATCCACGCTGGAAAAAATACAAAAATATGTGTCGAAGCTTGAATCACTTACAGCTTTAGTCAATGGGTCCTGGAGCTGCAGGAAGGAAACCGACTGCTGGGTGCTTCCTTGGCTGGTTTGATGCTGCTGCAGCCTGTGCCGAGCCCTGACTCAGTGCATGCCTCGCTCTCCCTGCTTCCTTCCACCGCTTCCCAGTTTGAGGATGTCTCCGAGTACGGGAGACGGTCCGGGTGAAATGCCCCTGGGGGCTGTGGGATGGGATCCAGTGGGTGCAGACCCATGTGGGGGATGCAGAGGCAGGAGGAGGGCAGGAAGGGGACAGAGGAGGTGTCAGCAGCTGAAGGAGAGCCTGGAAGGGCAGCAGGCCCTCTCCCAAGACAGGCTTTGTGCCTGCCAGCATCTGTGGGCTCTCCTGCCTGGAGGAGGCAGAGGAGTAGCGGAGCAGCAAATTTGAACAGAGAGACATGATAGTTTCTGGGGACTTTTCAGAGCGCCCCAGCACCCAGCAGCTCAGGCCCCTTCCCCGTCATTATCTCCTCCTGGCTGCCACTCTGCTCCCCTCTAACACCCTGTCCCCTTTGGGAGACACCTCATGCCCCCTGGGTCAGGGTTAATGTGCACTCCCTTTTGCAAACCGCTCCCTTGCCTGGTAGCCAGGGTGTTGTTTAGGTGGCGTTCCTCGTCCTTGTGAGCAATGCCCTTTTTCGATACTGTGAGCAGGCATGTCACTGCTATAGATGCAGACTGCACCGAGATACAGACTCCTGTGCGCTGGCCCCATGTGCTGCATTAGAAAAGGTTCATTATGGGATCAGCCCAGATGATACATCCATTGGCACCAGTATAGTTATATCTGGGGATTAATTGTCTGACTAGGGATTAAGGCCGTTAAGCAATACAGCTACGATCATCTTGTGTGAGTTTCGCTTTTCTTCTTTAATTATTTTATTATGCTTAAGGATGACAAGTTTTACATTGGGATTGCGACATAGAAGTCTAATAAAGCGAGTCATGCATTTGATTTGATTTCCATTCCCTGTACTGTATCTGACCTGTCTCTGCACAATTTATGAGCTCCTGGACTGAAACACTATTGCAAATAAATAGTTAAGAAATTTAAGAGTGATAATATATTAACAGATTTTTAAAACCTAGTCTCATATGTTTACATATATTTATTACTAAAAAAATGTAAATATTTTTATATACTGAGGTTTTGTGGACTCTTGGAAAGCGTTCCAGTGGATGTTTGGACCTTTGTATAAACTGGCCTACTGACTTTTCTCATCTGTATTTGCTTGATCTTTAGGAGAAATCTGTGGAAACACAAGATTACTATAATTCCTCTAGTTTTAACATTCAGATGGAAAAGATTGTTGGGAAGCTGAGGACCAACCCTGTGCCTATCCTTTTACAAGAGGGCTGCACCACAATCTGTTTCTCCCAGTGGGGACCACTGCTTTTTTGCAATGTCCTTGTCAAAAGCACCCTGTTACCAACCCCCCTATCAACAGCTAATACATCTTTGGAATACATAAGCTTGGGTACCACTTTGTGCCTCACCCCTCCTCCAACATTCGCGTGCCTTTTTGTTTGGGAACTGGTGCTCTAGAAAGCTCCCCATGGTCTACCAGTCTCTCACTCTCTTGAACACTGCAGTTTGGTGTCAGTAGGTACTGTGAGCAGGTAATGTAGAGAGCCTCTACATCATGAGATCTTTTAGGCTGCAGGCAGCTGACACCCAACCAGCGGTGGTTAGACCTGCTTGAAACAAGACAGTTGCTATATCAAGCATCATTTCATCAGAATATGTGGAAAATCTGTGTGCTAACTTGAATCTTTGGTTTTGTTTCTTCCAGGAGTGAACTTGTTAGTAGGCACTGAAAGTGGTCTGATGCTGCTAGACAGAAGTGGTCAGGGGAAGGTTTATCCGCTCATCAATCGAAGACGATTCCAGCAAATGGATGTACTTGAAGGGCTGAATGTTTTGGTGACAATTTCTGGTAAAGTTAACTGTTCAACGTGATTTTTTTTTCCCCCCATCTTCCATGGTATGTCAGAAAGCTTTTCTTGGCAGCCTGTGTGTTGAGGGGGAAGTCCTGACTTGACTGAAGTCAGTGGGTTTTCCATCATTTCACCTCTCTGAGTCTACAGTTTGTTTCTGCAAGTGAATCATTTTCCATACAACACTCTGTGCCTGCTTACCCTCTGTCCTTCCTCCTGTGGAGTGGCCTTTAAAAATGCTGGACGGGTTTGGGGGAAATGTGTGGCTTTGTTTGTTTGTTCAGTGTTTGGGAGCTGTAAGTTAATGCTTTGTGAAGTTTGTAAAAATGGCATTCTTTCCCTCTGTCATGATTACTTTCAATCTGGCCTCTTTCTAACCAAAACATGATTTGCTACTTGATTTTAAAGAAGTCTTGTGTGTTAAAATCTGTAGAATGGGAAATGCTCTTGTGAAGTAGGTAAATAAGATGTGCAGTGAGCGTGTGTGTGTTTGTGAGAGGGGAGTACAATGGGTACATGATGTGGAAATTACCAGTGTGAGAAGGCAGATCGGTGCAGCTTTTGGCCTTGTCTCTCACTGGGCGCAACTGCAGATGGCAAAGCAACGGGAGATGAAGGGTGGTGGTGATTGTTGTGTTTGTTTTGTGTGCGCTGATGAAAAATGTGTTTTATGAAGCTTGAGGTTCCAGACTCTTTGGCTCCAGAGAGTTATTGCGTAAGGTTATCCTGCCATTAAGCAACTTGATGTGGTGCAGTGTTAATCTTTTTTCACAGGTGTCATTCAGCCATTTACCTTCCTTTTGCTTTGGTTTGTTTGTGAAATCAGCCTTTGCTATGCTGTGCATGTGTGACAGGGAGAGGATGTTAAATGAGGTTTCTCACAGTGGCCCCTGTGTTGTTGTTCAGAGCCACCCAAAATTTTGTTGACACTCCGGAACCCCTCTGACTCCACTGGAGGAGCTGTCTGGCTCTCCCAACACTTGTGCAAAAGGACACTCACCTAGACAATTTAATGCAATTTAATGCATTAGCAGTGTTATGCTACTACAGGTCCAAAGAACTGTGCCAATGCTGGTGTCGTCAACACGGGACTTTGTTTCTGTCTAGAACAACTGTATTTTATTGGCTTGTTGCTTGCTGCGTCCTCAGCTACAGCTATGCTGTGAAATCTTTAAAAAGAAAAGATGAATCAAGGAGGGTTTAAGAAACCACAACCTGCGGTGTGTCCTTTTGATGCCTAATGCTGTACGTTAAGATGTAAGCTGTTTGAAAAGCACCATTAGATAGAGTTTATTCTATAGTAGACCTTGTAAACAAAAATATTGTATAATCCAACTTGTGTAAATTCTGTTGGTTTGAAGCATACCCTACACAGGCAACAAGTGTCTGTGATTCAATCTTGTGTGTAATTGTTTTAGGTTTATTTACGTTTGCGTCAGTCACGATCCGAGTACCCTGACACATCCGTTTTCTTTGTTTCCTTCAAAACTATTGCTTCCTCTGTGGAGACACGCTACATTAACCCTTAAGAAATCAGCTGATCTTTGGCTGGTTTATGCCTTCGTCTCTGTCACATCTCATGCGTTTTATGGGAGGTTACTGGAGTACGAGGCAGGAAGGAGGCATCCCTGCCTGCCGAGAGGCAGGGCTGGGGGAGCATACTCAGCGAAACTGTGATGCTGTTATGCCCAGGCTCCCCCTTACATCCCTCTTTTGGCTTCTGCGCTGCAGTTCTCAATTTAAGCTACCCTCATGCTGGACTTCCCTTAATATCTTTTATTTGCAGTGAGGTGCTCCACCTCTCCAGGCAGACTAGGAATGCTGAAATGAGGTCATGTTTCTGCTAACAGTCCGTTTTGGCAGATTGGTTATGGAGCTGCCTCTGAGCTTTGTCCGAGGACTGCTACCACTTCACTGGGAGCGTTGTTCAGCTCCCTACGGGGCACTCGGCCCTATGTTCCCTCGACTTTTTCGGGAAGTGATGTGCTGACAGTGGTGAGGTTTGAAAGGTGTCACCACATTGTTCGAAGAAGTTGCAGTGCATTAGGATTTCAAGGGGATTGTCACCTAAAATTGCTTTTAATATACACTCTTGAGTCTGAAAACCTGAAATCAATTCTTACCCCAATTTATATCTGAAATACAAAACTTTTTGACAACAAAGCTTTTGATACTGAGATACTGAGCTGCTACAGCTTGTACAAGAAAGCTTTGCAGGTCAAAGCAGAGTAGTTAATCGGTTCTTCAGTTCATACTGTTGGGAGGCAAAAACATAGTTTCGGCTGCTCAGGTAATACAATGCTGAGAGTCATAAAAATGCCAGAGAAGGGAGCAGTGACGTGCATACAGAACACGCTCCACTTGTGGCTTCCTGAGGGTTTTGCCAGCCCAACTGGCTGATGGTGACACTCGGGAAGGTAGGAAAGGATGACAGAGTAGAAGAACTGGTTGGAATCTGCCTGCTTAATAATTAAAAACCACAGCGACAATAAAAACAAAAACTCAATATAGGAAAAAGGACTTTGCATTTGAAACGATGTCTGTGGGAGAATCAGAGCCGGGAGTTCTCATAGAAGTCACTGACTGATCAGTTCATTTAATGGCTGGAGCAGAGTTTTCTTTCTTATTTCATGACCATAACAATTAGACAAAAAAAAAAAAAAAAGACCAGATTTTTGAGAGCTGTTTAAACTGCCTGGTAGAGATTTACAAGCAGAAGGATCTAATCCCCCCACTCCCAATATGAACATTAAGAGCAGCATAACTTGTTGAAATACATGTATAGCCATGTTTATATAGCTAACCAGTCCTGCTCTTTTCATGTCAGGCTGCTGAAAGGCAGAGGAATTTCCTGTCTTGTGACTTTCCTTGTGGTCTAGACACTAAAATACAATGGGAACACACTTGAGATATTTCTCTGTTGTTTTGAAAAATGTTTCTGGTTGGAGAGAAATACCCTAGTGCACATCATGTGAACCAAAAAAAAAAAAAAAAGAGCCACGTGCTGGGAAATTCCCGTGTGTACTGTTTGTTCTGAGTCTTCAAGTTTGACTAAGCTACTGGGGAAGCTAAAGCCATGGAAATACCTGAGAGAGAATTTGTCTCCCGGTGGACAGGGACTTGTGGTGGTTTTAAAAACTTTCGGTGCTGACCTTGTACTGACCTTGATCCCTCTGAGCTCTTCCTCACCCAGAACTGCAGTGTCTTCTGGTCTGGACTGTGTTCCCTGTTTTTTGGTGTTTCTAAAAGGGCCCTTGTGGCTATCGTTTGCAGTATTTTCATGGGAGGACCTTTCCTTGGTCAGATGTGGGACTTCTGAGAATATTGTTTCCTGCTCTGGTCCCTTTTCCATATCTTCAGAAAGCTACGGAAGTGGTGGGGCTTTATCGCTTTATGAAACATGGCTTAATAAATATGAAGTCAGGCAATAAATGAGGGTGCTCATTTATTGCCAAACCTGCTGTGACATTTGTAGTGGGGATAAACAAAGGACAGTGCAATGTTACTTCACATTTCATTTCGTGCCATCAGAGCACAAGGGCTTTTAAAATTAAATAGCAGGTCCAGTATTTGAAAATGGGTCTCCAGTTCCACTTTAAAATTAAGCTCAGTGAACAGATTTTTGACTTTGAAACTGCCTCCTCTTTTCCTCCTGCCCTTCCCCATCCAAGTAATCATAAAAGGATCTTTTAGACTGTGTGTCTTTGTAACGGAACAGCTTGTGGCGCTGGAGTCCATGGAGCAGCCTGTTTGCAAGCTGTGCTTCCCCATGTGCTGCCCCAGCCCCTGCAGCTGCTTTTCCCGAGGAGTCCAGCTCTGTTTGGGGATCCCCTGCCATCAGGGTAGGGGCTCTGCACCAGCTCCAGGACCCCAGTGTGGAGCTGGCTGGGCACAGCAGGATGGTCTTAATGCTCAGGCTTCATGTCCTGCTGCAACCGATGTCCCCTGATGCTGTACGCTCATCCCTGTCTCTGAAATGAGCAGCCAGCTGTGAACTGATCCATCAGTAGGCACCATGTGAAAACTTAAAAGACAAATTAAAGACATTAGCTGAACTCTATAGCTGGATCTGGCTGGCAGGCTGCTAGGTGGACTGTCCTGACAGGTCATGGCTTTTTGCAGCGTAGACCAGTACTGTGTCACTTGGCCAGCCCAGCACTGACCGCAGTACAGGCCAGCTGTCGTCTTCTCAGTTCCAAGGGCCATGAAACACTGTCCACAGTTGCCCGGCTGCCTCATTGTGGCTGGTGAAGCACTAGCATGGAGCTACTCCACTGACAAGTTGGGTCCCTGAGAGCATCTCCTATTTCCTTTCCTGGCGCAGAGACCTCATGGAGCCGTATTAAATGGCTCCTAGTCAAAGCAGGAATGATCTCTCTTCCTCGCCTCCAGCTTCATCTGTGGGACTGTAATGGCTTTGGGCAGCAAAGGCACTGGAGGAAGGAGGATGCAAGCTTTGAGTATGTGCATTTAGGGCCACCTTCTCGCTAGTTCAGCAAATGCTTTGTAGGCCATTAGTTGTTAAAGAATCACTGATAAAGTTTATCATGAACCTTGCTCTGCGTTCAAAAAGGCCTTCTCATATTGAGAGTTAAGAGTCCTAGCTGTATTTTGATGACCGTGGCAGATGCGTTGTCAATTGAAGATAGGGCAGCCTGGGCAAGTAGATTCTCTCACCTGTGGAGAAGAAACACCTCTTGCAGTTTCTGTGTGCAGCCTGATAAGTATTACACCCCTTGCAGCACAAGGGAAGGGCTGCTGACAAAGCAGTTGTCAGCTTTTAGCAAGCGGATGAAGTTTGCATGGACCGTGTGAAATTCTCTCACTGCAGTTTCAGATATTGTACATTTTTCCTTACAGCAGAACTGGTGTAAAGTGGTTCAGTAATGAAATTGTTTAGTGCTGTTGTCTGGTGTGCTTTTCCACCAGGGGAATAATGAACAATTTTATTAAAACTTGACCAGTTTGCGTCTCCGAGGATGATAGAAGGGATGGAAATGTCCTGGTCACTAACTAGAAGGAATTTGTAAAATACATTTCATCACTGTATTCTTCTTCACCTTTGCTTCCTCCTTTCAAACCAGTCCTACTCTCTTCTGATAGCCGTATAGATAATTTCAGGCCTCAAATTCCATCCTGCTGCTCTTCTACAGTTTTGTGCGAAAAAGAGCTGTTCTGACTCAGCTATGTATTTTTTTTTTTTATCTCAGTGCATGACTCTCTGGTGCTTTTGTTGTGGGAGTATAACCCTTTTCTAATAAAAGTTGTTTGCGTCCTAAGAACCAGACAACCGAAGGACTGTTCCCTTTAGTTTGTCATTTTATGTTCACGTGGTATTACCGTGTCTCTCTGTCATTGACTGTCAGGAAAGCATGTGTTTGGGTGGAGTCTGGAGTAAAGCCGTTGTGGACATAAAAACTGAGGGAGATCTCTGTGGATGCAGCAGTTTCTCCTTCATTGTTATTTTGGTTTGCTCTGCAGGGCTTTCTGTTTGCTTGGGCAGGGTTTTTTGCACTTACCTTCCTATGGAGAGAAACCAAACTTTTTCATTTTGTGGCCAGGTAAGAAGAACAAGTTGCGAGTTTACTATTTGTCCTGGTTAAGAAATAAAATCCTTCACAACGACCCTGAAGTAGAAAAGAAACAGGGCTGGACAACGGTGGGCGACTTGGAAGGCTGTGTGCACTATAAAGTTGGTGAGTAGCGAATGCAGTAATCAAATCATCGGGATAAAAGGTGGCTGAGAAAGGGAACTGCAGTGCATGTAGCTGCTGGGTTTAAGGTTTGGTTTTATTTCTAGCTGTCTTCCCTGTCCCTCGGGGTGAACTTCTCTGGCAAAGCACCAGAATAGATGGCAAGTTACTGGGTTAAACTGAATATGGGAGAGGTTTTGTGGTGGGATGCTGGGCTGTGAACTGGAGCGGGCGCAAATCCCCATCTGTCTCCTTCCCGTAGTGAATGCAACTTCCAGGAGAGTGCTAATAAGGCCAGTGAAGGCTGGTAATGTTTTGCCACCTTTGTTAGACCCTTTAGGTAACAGAGGGTCTCTTGTCAACCAGCAGCTGTTCCCTTCACCAACAGGTTTCCCTGATCTTTTACCATGATGAAATCACATGCTGGAATGGAGTGAAAAAAGTTTCTCTCTTTAATGTAGATTTTAAAGACTAGGGGGGGAAAAGAAAAGGAAAAAAAAGAAAGAGAGTGGGAGGAGAAAGCAAGCCCAGCTAGTGCATGAGCTTTGGGGAGGCATCTGGGAACAGAAGCATATGTTTAACTTCAAGATGATTCATTGATTCCCCTTAGCTCACGAAATTTCCTAATGCCATCTCAGATCCACTGCAGTACAGTTACGGGATGAAGTGTGTTTTCACTAGGCAGGTGCCTTTTGAGTGGTTTTAAGTAATTTAAATGGATTTGGCTGTAGAAACTTCCACCAAACCTAGTGAAAGACATGTAGCATTCAGTCAGCAGAGTATGCAGTGAGTCTGCTGCCCTGCAGGTGGGGATATGAACCAAGAGCTCTTTCTCCTGCTTCGGTTTCATGATGCATCTTAATGGGCACTGGATGTTGTCTTTGATTTGGTTTTCTCCTAAGAGCCAGCTCAGTTCCTTTCCAGCTGTGTCAGTCAATGCGGAGCAGCAGCAATCAGACTGAGCTCAGTCTCCTCCTGTCATGCGTGTGCTCTTGGAAAAACCTGCTAGTGGGGTGTAATCAATAACGATGGCAGTAAGTGACTGCTGAACCAGGAGCTTGACCCCAAAACCGATTAATAATGTACTTCTCTGGTATCATACCCCAGGGTGTCAGCAGCATAATGAAGTGGCCTGTTAACAATACATTAACAGCTATTGAAAGGAGGCTTTCCAGCAGGGAAGTGTCTGAAACAAAGAGCATTCTCTTCCAGATGAAGAGGGGTTTGTTACCCTGGGCTGCAGCCTGGCACTGAACTTTCCTCTGAACCACAGATGTACAGTAGACTTCTTCAGGTAGTGAGAGGCCTCTTTGACAGCTGCGCTTCAGTTCCCAAGAAGGATGAGCTCTGCCAATAGTTGGGCTCACAGTCTGGAGGCTGCCACCGAGGCAGCTGGCACTGATCGCTTCCTTGTCTCTTTGATGCAACAGGGGTCTTGGACGTCAGGGTGAAGTGGTATTTATGGATCTTGATTGCTTCAGGCAACTTTTGGCTCCTCTAAATGATAAATTGCTCTTTTGAAACTTAAGATTTGGGTGAATTCCCAGATAGCACCCAGAGCAAAGGATGAGGATTATCAAAGGTCCCCTTTCACAGATAAGGTGGTTTTGTTCAACACTCCGCTCTTCCCCGAGAAAAAATTCCAAGAAGTCTTGTAAGCTAGACAAGACTGAATAAAAGCTCTGTTTTTAGTCAGTACAGCTGTGGAGGTTGAGAGACTTTTTTTTATCTGTTGAAAAAGTGTCAAGGCCTTTAGCACTTATAGTTCAGTAGTCTTGCTTTCCTGCAGAGTAAAAAGAGAGCAAGTAGTAGCTTTGTCTCCCTGTTGCCTACCAAGAGACAACAACTGCAGGCTTGTACAGTAGTAAGATATCTAAAAGACATTAAAATAGTATTTATTAAAGGAGTCTTCTTCTCACAAGTCTGAGATTTTTCACTTCTGCCATGTTTCAAAATCAGTTTTGGTTGGGAGATAAAATGGCAGAAGGTGAAGGTGCACAGAATTACTCATTGTTTTGGAAGAGTGTCATATTTCCCCTAAAACTTGGGGTAAAGAGGTTGCAGAAACCTCCAGAGGTTTCTCAGTGTCATCTAAATAATGCTAATTTTTTTTTCTCCACCTAAAAAGAGTGCTGGAAACAGGTTAACAAACCTCAGCATTTGGAAGTCCCCATGATCTGTTCCTTCCCAAATCCAGATGGCAGCTGGAAATGCAGATCCAGCGACACTTCTGGAATGGCCATTTCTAGACTTTATCAGTCCCCTCCTGAGAACAGTAGTAGTGAACAACATTTTTCTGATGGTTAATTTAGCCAGCTGTTTGAATGTGACAACAGAGTTAGCTGATCCACCAATGCTCCAATATATGTAATGACACTTTATTTCTGATAAATTCTGTGGACTTTTTTTTTTTTTCCAAATGAATTATCTCAGACTTCAGGGACAAAGGAAAGTGCTCTGCTATCAAACTTGCCTTTTGCTTTTGAAATTGACTTGTTTCTTAACTTTTTATTTCAGTTCCTTTTTTTTCCTCCTTTCCTCTGGGGAATTTTACCATCAGCTCAAAATACCACTGCCAGTGCTGTCACTGGAACTGCCAATACACTCTGCCACAGTCATAGCCTTCTTTTATTGGAAATGTCCCTGTCTGAAAACCGATTTTCTTGTCTTGATGAGTAAGCACTGTCTAATGTGGGGAAAAAAAAAAAGTGTAAATAAGTGTGTACAGACTAGGTAATTCAAAACATGGTGACAGGTTCAGTTACTGATAAGAGTAATGATTTTTGTGGCATAAATGTGTCAAAATACTTAGCTACATAGAATTAGCAATCCTAAAATGCAGTGTTACTAAAAACCTCCAAATGTATGTAAGTATGGAGAAATATTGTCGTTTTCTGCTTTCTTGAAGTAACTGGAATGACTTTGGAATTACTGATGAATTCTTTTTTGTTTTGTTTAATTTCAGTAAAATATGAAAGAATCAAGTTCTTGGTAATTGCATTGAAGAGTTCTGTGGAAGTCTATGCATGGGCACCAAAGCCATACCATAAATTTATGGCCTTTAAGGTAACAGTATATTTCAGCCATACGTAGGATTTTCTCATAGCCACTTGCAGTTACACTTTACAAAAATGTTCTGACGTTTTGTCATGGCCGTATTACAAGTTCTTTAGTAAATCTGCCACAAACTTCGTATTATATTTTAGTTTAGGAGTTTTTTTAACTCTAAGAGGCAGTACGCTTAAAGTTCTAAATTGTAACTGAGCATAAACGAATAATCAAAGTGACACAGCATCACAACTGTTTGTTTCATCTCTCTATAAATAAAACATGAGGCAGAGAGAAGTGAACTGAGTCTAAACATCTTCATCTGAGCAGAACAAGTCATTAACTGATACTCAGCATTGTCATTTTTTTTGAACGCTGCAAGAATGAACTTAGCTGGCTTGGTATAATTACCAGACTGATTTACAGACTGTCGGTTGTGCAGATTGAAGTAAACACTACAGGAGTGTCAAATTGCCCTGAACTTTGGGGAAAACAATTCTTACTAAACAACAAACAGACCAACTAAGTAAACCCCACAGAAAATAGCTTACAATATTATGTGATTGAAATGCAACAGGTTGCAGAGTAATCTGTCCTTGTCCATGAGAGACATGTTAGCCTAACTGGTCTGGTGGATGGGGGCCAGAGGGACATGGGAGGAATAACCCCATAATATGTGCATTAGAGCGTGTTTTTGTAAAACCCACTGTGGTTCTAAGCAGTAATGTAAATCTCACTGATGATTGTCTCACAGTCGTTTGGAGAATTGATACATAAGCCATTGCTGGTGGATCTAACCGTAGAAGAAGGTCAGAGACTAAAAGTGATCTATGGCTCCTGTGCTGGCTTCCATGCCGTTGATGTGGATTCAGGATCGGTCTATGATATTTATCTACCAACACATGTAAGAGCTTCTGCTGGGGTCAGGTTTTTTCTTTCTTTCTGGTGTCCCGTCCCTGTCCCTGTCCCCTTTTCTCAGATGACCAACATGTCAGGCTGTCCCTGTGGATCACTGCCGGATGCTGGCAGCAGTAAATTGGGTGGAGGGGTCTGAGCAGATGCGGCCACATGCGCTTAGGGGCTTGTGCCTCACTCTCTGTCCTCTCCTCATGGTCAGTATGTCTCCATGGTTGGGAGCTGCCCACTCAGATCTGATGTGGGCCAACGTGACTGTTTCAGGGGTAGCAGCTAAATGGCCAAGAGCGTTGCAAATGCCCGGCAGAGGCTGCAGGGGAGGTGGCAGTACAAATGACATGACAGCCCACTGATGAGATTCAACAGGGTTGGCAAAGGCCAGGGGGCCTCAGCTACCAAGGTTTCCCGTTGTTCATTGTACACAGAGGTGTCAGGTGAGCCTGCAGTGTGTGATGTACCTCCCCAAGCACTATTCACTACAGTGCAGAGGTCTGAGGTCTGCATCTGGGCTGCTTGCCCCAGTCTCCCTTTCTGCCCGTGGAAAGAAATGGGCACTCCTACAGAGAAGTTAATCTTTCCTGTTTGTAGATGTCTGCCCTAAGATGAGAGGATTTGTGCCCCAAGGGTTTACAGGTCTGTGTTGTCACTGTGTAGGGTGTCTAGCTCGGGGGGAGCAGAGCTAGCACTTCTAAAGTGAGTGAATCCCCAATCTGCTGTCAGCCAAAATCAAAGATCACCCAGCCCTTTCTCTCAGCACAGGCTCTGTGGCATTAAAACAACAGGCTTCCTCTTCTCTTCTGTCTCTGTAGATCCAGAGCAGTATCCAACCTCACGCAATCATCATTCTCCCAAACACGGATGGGATGGAGCTACTGGTCTGCTACGAGGATGAAGGAGTTTACGTCAACACGTACGGAAGGATAACCAAGGATGTGGTTCTGCAGTGGGGAGAAATGCCAACTTCAGTTGGTAAGTGCCTCTGGCGAGTCATGTACAACGTGCTGTTAGGGAGCGTGAGTGCGTGCACGCGGACAGAAGGAAGGTGCATCGGGTTTGATTTCAGATTCAGAAGCAGCAATGCTGTAGTATTCCTGGAAAACAGCTGCGCAAAGTGGAGGGTAATCATATGGATCTGTTTTGTGCTGAGTTTTTAAGAACAAAATCCAAACAAGCAAGTTGCGGAGTTCAGGAGTGAAAAACTCACCAGCGCCTCTGTAGGCTGCTGCAGAATTTTTGCTAGACAGCCACAAAGTTGTGGAAACCTTTCAGTATAAAGACATGTAAGGTGGCAGATGGGTAAGATACTATTATGGGTAATACTATATAGATAACAGTCTGTGTATCTGATTTGATGTGTTTAATTCACCTGCAGATTGCTCATCTATCGTAGCATGATAGTTCTCCCACATCTCTCCGGTTCAAAATCAGGTAGTTTTGAGAGTGGGAGCAATGAGTGTAGCAAAATGGGCGCAGATTTGTTACGGACACAAGTACACACCAGGATCCTTCTTACTGCCTGTGCTGCCGTATTTCAGTGCTGAGCTGTGGTCACACCTTCCTTTTGTTTGGGCAAGCACATTGCATTTTATGTGCTTTGGAATGGATGCATGTATTGGGAGATGACTGCTGATAGCTGTTCGAGCAACGCAAACAATAATGGAGGAGGAAATTTAAAGAGGTTTCATGCACAGCTTGTTCACTCCTGTGGTTTTTAACTCTTGACTAGGTCTAAAAGCAAGCACAATTTATCAGCTGGCAACTTGCAGAGCCTTTGGGGACTGGAGTGCCTGTGAAGTAAGTGGTGCTGAGGCAGCTCACACCATCTGAACATCTCATCTGACAATTTTTAGAAGCCATTTGGCCCAGTTACCACTAGTGACATATTTAAAAAATAAATAAATCTCCAGCATGATGGTATATGCAATGTTATAGGTGTACATTATACTGTAGTAGATAATTTGATTTGATTTCAGTGAAAATTAATATGAAAAAATCTATAAAAGGGAAGTACTGCAAAATTAAATATTTTAAAATTTTGCTTGCTAAAAGCTATTGTTCTTTTTATTTTTCTGTTAAGTATGCATGCAAATCAGAGGCAACAGCTTATTCCTCATTAAGTCCCATATGTTATTTTTGGCAGCGTTCCTAAGACTATCCATCAAATTGCTTTTTGAATATACCTTTTCACAATGCTGGTGACTTTCTCCTTTATTTGATTTTTTACTGCTATCAAGAACAGATTTTTTTCCTCATGCTACTACTAATCTGTTTTCCCCCAGTGACACTCTAAGGAAGAATGCTTGATTTTTTTGCTTTATTTGCGCACAAAGGAAAGCAGTATGACAAATAATAGTATTTCCACTTGGAGAGCTTAATATGAACCTCTTTTGAGATATACAGAATGCTTTTCAGACCAATTGGCTTTCTCAAGGAGATCAGTTTTTTGAAGTATTACTCCTATTAGAGGAGGCTAGCTCATTTTTTTTCTGGTTTTCCCTTTCCCTCTCCTCTTTCTCTATTTTTGCTGACAAACTCCTTCAAGGAGGGGAAATAACACCATAAGACACTGAGCTGGTGCTGGGGACATACTGGAGTGGATGGGTTTAGTCTATTTAAACCTTGGGTTCTGCTTTCTCCTTGTCAACACCTAATTAGCCTGTCTCTTTGCCAAACTTGGGAGAAAAAGCCTATGTAAAAACTCGATGTTCCTTCCATTTAATTGAAGGTTGTAAAGTTCCTTTTGTGTCATGAATGCTCAGGGAAGAAGTATATAACTAACATAGAAAACCCACAGGGAAATTTAAAAAGAAAAAAGAAGGTATTTTTAGGCATCATGAAGGTGCTGAGGACAGAAATAGCACTCTGAACATGTGTGTAGTTATAATACGCACATGCAGGTAATTTTTAACTAGAGTGCATCAATATATTCCTCTGCTTTTTAGTTCCTCCATGTTGCCCTCTACCTGTCCTAATGCGCTGTGTGCTGTGTTTTCTTTCCAAAGCGTACATCCGATCCAACCAGATTATGGGCTGGGGAGAAAAAGCTATCGAAATACGATCGGTGGAAACTGGACACTTGGACGGTGTGTTTATGCACAAAAGGGCACAAAGACTCAAGTTTTTATGTGAACGCAATGACAAGGTATAATTCCCCCACCCCAGTTTGTTGCCAAGATGATAAATGTGTACTTTAACTGGGTACTTGCGTTGGGTTGACCCTGACCAGCAGCCAAACACCCACCCAGCCTCTCACTCCCCTCTCCCATGGGATGGGGAGAAAATAGAAGGAAGGCGAAAACACTCGTAGATCAAGATAAAGACAGTTTAATAAGGGCAGCAAAAGCTACGCACGCAAGCCAGGCAAAATAAGGAATTCATTCACAACCTGCCGTTGGCAGGCAGGTGTCCAGCTGCTTCCCAGGAAGCAGTGCTTCAGCACGTGTAACGCTTGCTTGGGAAGACAAATGTCATCACCACAATGTCCCCCCTGTCCTCTCCCTCTCCCTGAGCTTTTGTTGCTGAGCATGATGTTACATGTTATGGGACATACCTTTGGTCGGTTTGGGTCGGCTCTCCCGGCATTGTCCCCTCCCAGCCTCTTGCCCATCTCCAGCCCTCTGGCCTTTGAGGGGCGACGGGGCCAGAGAGACAGCCTTGATGCTGCGCAAGCGTCGTTCAGCAGTAGCCAAAACACTGGTGTGTTAATAACACTGTTTAGCCACAAATGCAAAGCCCATGCAGCACCATATGGGCTGCTATGAAGAACATCAGCTCCACCCCCACCAGACCCAGCACAGCACTGCAATTGCACTGTAAATACCAGGGACAGTGAAGGCAAATTAGAGCCACTGCTGTCCTACCTGTTGAATTTACCAATCTCTTTTCTTTGCAGGTTTTCTTTGCCTCCGTACGGTCGGGTGGAAGCAGTCAAGTCTATTTCATGACCCTTGGCAGGACTTCTCTTCTGAGCTGGTAGAAGCGATGGGATTTGGCGAGGAATTGCTGACATCCAGAGTCTGAGATCTTCATAACTCGGAATTATTTTCAACTGGAGTACAGACCTGCACTAATGCAGCACTCTGTGTAAATGTGTGTGCAGGCATCACTGGTGTTAGGTTTCTTTTTGTTTTTCAACTGAGGCTGCGACGCAGCTGGTGCTGTAAAGATATTGCCATCAGGTGCTACAGTGTCTTTGAGATTTGGGATCACACTAGAAAGCTACAGGTCGTCTTTTCACTTCAGCTCCAGGATTCCTAGGCTTTGAAGGATTCTGTTTGTTAGTATTAAAACAGAGAGGGGGAAAAAAAGGAAAAAAAAAAAACCCAGACTTACCATGAACATGCTGTTGAGTGGACAGGAGGCAGGCAAGAGAAGGTGAGAAGAGGTGTAGAGAGTCAGACTGGCTGAAACAGAGGGCAGATCTAGTCTAGTAATGTTAACAATGTATTTAAGTGACATTTCTTTTTTGTAATGTGACAATATGTGGACAAAGAGGAAGGTGCAGGTTTTAAGAAGTTAATATTTATAAAATGTGAAAGACACAGTGACTAGGATAACTTCTTCTTGGGGACAGGGAGGGTGGGAAGGGGCTCGGGGTGGAATTCTTGGGTTTTTTTGGTTTCTGCAGTTTTATTTTGGCCTGGCCAATAACTTTAGTCATTTTCTGTGTACCAGGTATTGCCTGAAACATGTGCAGGTGATTAAAAAAAAAAAAAAAAAAAAAGGAAAAAAAAAAATGTTCATTTTCTATAATGATTCTGTGTTAGGCCAGAACTTGGTTATGTCACAGTATTAGCACTGCCTCAGTTAAAGGTTTAATTTTTGTTTAAACCTAGAAGTGCAACAACAGTTTTACCACAGTCTGCACTCGCAGAACTAAAAAAAAAAAAAAAAGAAATAAAATCCAAACTACATATGTTTATTTTTTGTGCCTACCTCATTGTTTTTAATGCATAAAATAAAAGAGGTGGTTTAGTTTATACGTTTTTAGGTGAAAACCATTAATGTCTAATTTAATCTTAATACCAAAACTACCAGATTGAAAGGTTTCTGACTGTTATTGCATAGCAAGTTTCAGCAGGAGGAGAGAGTGGTCCATTGGGGCAATAGCGGTAGCGGTATGGCAGTGAGACACTGATTAATGTAATTTGCTTACAAAATTTGGTGAAGCAAGCATTTTTTTAAACCAGTTTCATCCTTAATAGAAGTCTGAATTTAGCCTAAAAGCAGAGGTTTCACTCTCCTAACACGTGGGCTTAGTAACAGGCAGGTAAAAATAACTAGGCTAGTTCTATAAACTTTTAAATGTTGTAGGAAGCATTTTGGGGCGGTGATGTTTTTCTTTTTTAAGAATGCAATGCACTAAAACTCTTTTAAGAATGTAGTTAATACTGCTTATTCATAAAAACAGCGTATACCTGTGTTTAGATGTAAGATCCCAGCTCTGGCTTTTTTTTTTCTTTTTTTTTTTTTTTAAGTCAGTTTTATTTTATGAATAAGTTCTGACATTTGTAATAAATGTCTTGAGAGTAATAATTTGTTTAATGGCTACATGTTCATTACTTGAGAAACCTTGAGTGTATAATAATCTGTTGGTGTTGTAATAATGCACAGTGTCACGATTCAGCCATGTTCCTTTTTGGTTTCACTTCTTTTTTTTTTTTTTTTTTTTTTTAAATTCCTTTGGTGGGGTACTTTGTTGACAGCTGCCTTAAGCTGTTCATTCAGTGAACAGGCTCTCAGTGTTTCATGGGCTTTGTCTTCTGCTGCGGTTAACTTTCCTTCATGGCATGACAGGTAGGGCTTTTTAAACATGTATTCTTCAATTCAGTCAAGCCGATGGCTCGAGCGACTGGTCACACAATCAATTAAGAGCCAAGAGCACCAAGTGTGCAAAGCTCAGACTCGACAGACCCTTCTTTTGGTGTCAAATCTGACTGCTGTAAATCCTTCAACCCCAATCAGCATTGCTGCTGAAGACTCTCCTTCGAACATCGTAGATGGTTGAAAAGCGAGCGGTAAATGCGTACCGCCAGCGCACGCACGTGCATACACACCCCACTTCCCCCCCCCACCCCCCCCAAAAGAATCAAAACTCAAGAAAGCCTTACATTTGCTGGCGGAGGAATACCTAGAACTATTTTTTTTTTAATTGTATGACTTTTGGATAGCGTTGAAGGTGAAGGATGTGTTCTTTTCAGGCCCGGTGTGGTCAGCCAGAAGAATGATCAACTTTTTGTACTATAATGAACTAAAGGGGACTCGGAAACGCAACGTGATGGCAGACGTGGGTGTAATCACACGGCTGCCCTGTAGTGTAGTTTGCCGAAGCTGATTCGATCGATTGTCAGTCTGCGTGATTTAAATCTTCCAGCGCTATGTGGTCAAAAATTAATCTAGTCCTTGAAAGCTGATGCTATTCACCTAGAGGAAGATGCTCCAGTACTGTAGGGATGCCCAGGTCACGGATACGTGCTGTTGAAGTTTTGAGGCTCCGGGGAGGGGGGGGAATCTCCTTCCTTCGGTGGGGCTGCCCGCCTGGCAGCTTCTGCCTCCACAGAAGTGCCAACACGGCAAGGTAAAAACAGTATTGCAAAACCACTACGTATACCAACATCGAACTCTTCAAACAGTGCTTTTGTAAGCAAAGAAGAAAAGAAAAGCTCCTAGGTTTAGTTTTAAGCTTTAATAAGTAATAATTTTCTGTATCTTTAAGTCAAAGTAACCCTAACTTGTATGACTGCAGTGTTTTTATTTTTTATCTTATGCACATGTTATGTTGGAGAAAATGTTTACAAAAATGGTTTTGTTACACTAATGTGCATCACATATTTATGGTTTATTTGAAAGTGATTTTTGTGGGTTTTTTAGTTTTTCATAGTAGTAGTAGTACACTTTTTGTGATTTATAACCCCAAACTCTGCTGATTATAAAGATGCTAAACAATAATACAAAATGACAAACTGCATTAAAATTACTAATCGTAGAGCTGCAAAGCAGACTGGTGACAAGTAAAACACTCAGCCTTTTTTTTGCAGTGCTATCTAACTTGTCTTCTGTGTATTATGGAAATTACTGTTTTTTCCCCGTTTTTCCTTAAATAAAGTCAAATTGACACCTACTGTATGTGGAAAGTATTTTGAATATCTACTGGCTACAGAAATCAAGCTGCATGTTGCCTAGTTGCATGTATCGTAAGAACAAAAGCCTTATTGTCAAATCTCATCATTTTAGAGACTTTGACAATAAATGTGGGCTTGTGAGGGCTTTTTTGTTGTTGTTCTTTTTTTTCCTTAAAGCCCTATCTCCTGGTGCAGTTGCTCTTTTGAGAATTACAGTTTTCCTTTTAAAGGAAAAAAAGTGAAAAGCTTAGAAACATTAGCGAGCGCCCGGTGGCTCGGAAAGAAGAAGTTGCACAAAGGAGAGCCTGGGTGCGTTGTGAACGTGCCCTCCCACCACACCGCTTTCAGGCATGTGATTTTTGCGAGCTGGCGTTACTTACTGCCGAGAGAGTGCGATGAACGGGAGTCCTGAGCCAGATTCCCGCATGGCATAAAAGCGCGGCTCCAAAAAACTCGGGCTTTCCGAGTCATAAGCCGTGAGTACTGAGCAGGTTTGATGCAAAGCCGCTGTTGGCGTCCCCGGGGTTCTTGTTGGCCTTTGCCCATGTTTTTCCACCATGGGCTGTGTCTGTTTTCTGAAGTGGAGATAAGCAGTAGACGTTTCCTTCCGACTAGGCGCTAGGCTGGGCTCTGCTAGAGGAGGAGGAGGAAGTCTGTGTTCCCAGGTTGCTGCCTTTCCTCGCACTTTCATCTGCAGGAGGCATGGGATGTGGTGTAAGCTGAAAAACGTTTCAGGGTTTCGCTTGCTTCCTATGGACAAAGGTATCTGAAATCCTCGAGCCCCACAGCTTTTCTGCTTCTGCAAGTGTAGATACTGACTGAGCTTAAAAAACGAGCAGGACGGGCCGACTGCTGGTCAGGCTCCTGCCGGCTCCGCTCCAGTTGCTGCTCCGGAGCTGCTGGTTTTCTTCAGTCATCCTTGACCTGTTGAAGGCTTCCCTCAGTTAAACATGCTTAGCGTAGTCGAGCACCTTAGCTAGTCGTGAAGACAGATAGGAGCTGTTGCTCGTTACAGTGTGCAGTAAGTAACTGAAAGCAGCAACCCCAGGTGCGAGCTTCACAGTGGGCGCTGGCAGAGGCAATAGAGAACATGCAAAACCTTCACGCTCCTGTGAAGAAAGACACAATTGCAGTGATTTACAGGAAGAAGGCAATTAAAAAATGAGAGCATTGGAAACTGAGCAGCAGATCTCATTCCTCTATGAGACTTGTGTACAGAGCAGTGGTGAGAGAGGCCCAAATTTGTACCTCGTGAGGGGAGGAGGGATGTACACAGCACAGAGGAGAACAAATAGTGCAGCAAAAGAACATGTGCATCCTCAAAATTAACAACTGCAGTAGTCAAGCCAGAGAAAGAAATGATCAAACATCAAAAGAAGCATTTGAAACAATTTTTTTACGAAGTTTTTAAATACAGAAGTTAAATGTTAGTAATGAAAAGTGTGGAACACTTAACCCGTGAGATTAAAGTTAAAAACCTGCAAATTAGAAAAGATACAAGAGGCAGCCCGTTTCGGGGGGTTGCTTTGCTGAAAGACACATGCTAGAGCATTAGGTTTGTATAGGACCTTATATGAAAGGGGGAAAGTCTAGTTTTGTGGGCTGCCACCTTTTGTGCGGAGAGCTTGTTAATTCTTCTGTTTGTATCTATATCGTGGTCTGGGATGAGGACTGTAATATTGCTAAAAAGAGACTGAAGTTGTTGGAGAAACAACTTCAAACGCAAGAAAAGAGCCTATGGCGGAGAGGGGGCTCGGCACCGTGTGTTCAACACGGGATTCTGCTGTATCAAAATGGTCCAAGGCAACAAATTTGCTCATAGCAATGCGAATGCATTTCCACCTCAGTGTCCAGTGCCCTGTTACCCACCTGTGAGCTCCAGCATCTCAGCCCAAAGCTGTTTCTCTCTTCTTCCAACATCACTGAAGAAATACCAGCACTGAGTTCTGCCGTGTTGCTTGTGCAGTATTCCGTAAAACCGGCCTGGTTTACTTGGTGCTGGCTCTTGCTTTGCCCTTAAATCCCGAGCAGTCCAGCAGGGAAGCAATCCTGGGAACTTAACTGTGAGAAGACTTCTTTTGCCACATGAGGAATGTGCTTTATGACCAGGATTTCAGCTGCACAGGAGGGGTGTCCCTTGCCTGCTGGGCTATTTTGGTGCATGTAAGGGACACAAGTTCAAAGAGCCGCGTGCGCCCAGGAGCTGTAAAAATGTTGGCTGCAGCTCTTCCAGTATGCGCAAATTCACTGCTGAGCTCCGGCAACCCAGCTGTTGGCCTGTTTCCAAGCCAGTAAAGGCGGGAAGGCTGGTAACAACTGTCTTCTTTGGACTTAACCTCCTGTTCTTAAGAGATTTTTTTAACACATTGCAGCGTTGGTGCTGCTCGGGGAGGTGTGGAAACGCAGGGTCAGGCGCCGGTATTGCCGCGTGGACTGCTGTGGAGGTTACTGGTTGGGGGAATTGAAGGAGAACATCAGGTAATTACTGTCACTCAATTTTCACTCTGTGATCCTGTGGCTCCACGCAGCATATGCTCCGATAAAGTAAAAACTCTGCTCTAGAAATACTGACCATCGTACTCCTTCTCCTTATCTCTCTGGTTTATCCCACTCTTGTTCTAAACAATAATAAACTAGGGAGAGAAGGAGGGAGGAAGGTGTTTTGTTGTTTAAGAAAATAAATCCCTGACTCAATAAAAGTATGCCTATTCCAGCTGAGAAAATGACAGGGTTTTTTCCTTTGTTAGATTATAACAGGAAATTCACTTTAATGTTTCATTCTTAGGCTTTTGTGGTTCTATGGGGTAAATATGTGGCATGGGAAAGTCAGATTAATTTGTTCCAACTGCTGTACACAGTTCAAATTTTACTCGCGCTCTGTGTGAAATTTTTATTGCACAACCTCGTATTTGTCATTCAGCGTAATTTGTCCATTAAAAGGCATTACCACACTTCCATTTTATTATAATATTTGCATCTCCTAAGCAATTTTACCCACGCTATGTTAGCCATGGAAAAAAATGCTTTTCTGGCTGTGAAACAACTGTTGGAGTGAAGGGATTGTAAAATACTGTTTGCCTCGGCTCTTGTCACAGGGCGATGACAGACAATTTTCGGTAGAGTCCCGTCGGTATAGTTAGCAAGACTCTAGTCTTACAAACAGGCAAAGCTGAAAGACGGAAGAGAGTAAATGATGTGTTTGGGAGCTTTTAGTGAGTCAGAGAGATAGTAAGAAAACAGAGGTTTTAGTTTGAGATCTTTCACCTCAACCATTAAGCCATCTTAGCCCCTTGGGGTACCAGTGTCTCCCTTGGTGTGTGATGAAGGTGATAGTGTAACCCACACGCTCACTTTCCTGGGCCAGATATTGATAATTCCTAACCTTTGGCAATTCAGACAGAAAGCCGTTAGCAAGGCTAGACTTGTGAGAAAGCAAAGCATAGAGGAAATTCACGTTTTCCTGTTCTGTTTTGTTGCAATGATTTTACCGAATTTTTCTCCAGTGCTAAGCATACACGTGCATGTAGATGGCATAGAGCATGCTTACTTGCAACAAGGATGGGTCCTGGCTTTTGGCAACCCTTTGTCTCCTACTGGTAGTGCCACGAGGCAGAGAGTGGACCTGGGTCCTCCTAGAAGAGCCTTGTCAAGAGCCTTGTCAACCCCACTGCAGGCTTAAGCATTTAACCTCAAACGTAACATAGACGTAATCTAACCTCCGTTCTCCCAAGCACTTAGTTGTGTCCTAACCTCCACCTCATGCTTAAATGTAGTCCCAAACCTGAAGGCAGACTTCCTAGCAATGGATCCTACCATGGTGCAGACTACACAAAGCAGCTGGCAGAGCCAGACTTGTGTGCACGTACAGAAGCTCTGTCCTAAGAACTGGCTCGCTAGGCTTCGTTAAGTCCTAAACCTAGCCCGGTCAAGTCACAAGAACTTCTGGAAAATTCATATGGAAATTTTCTCGATGTTTCAGTAATGAAATTAACTGAAAGATAAGAAGAGAGCACAAACTGGCATAGATTGTTAAAATGCGAAGTATGTAATTATAGACTCATAGTTGTAATGACTCTAATGGATATCAGAGACAAGTATAAAAGAATAAATTATTTCAGGGCATAAAGAATCAGTTATGGGTAATTAAGCTGCAATTATCATTACTGTGCTGCTATGATAGGTTTTTTTAAAACTAATTTTTCTAAAATGGAATAATGCAAGTTAAGCATGAATTCATCTATTATCTGCCATTCAGATAAAAACACTTTTCTAGTGCTTTTCAAAATGTGGGACAGATCTCAGTTTTACACTAGTGAAAACACCAGGGATTTTTATGAAGTGATTTATTTCACATCACACAGCTGTCCAGTGGCATCATTTAAACTCATGTTCAGTGAAGTGCATAAATCCATGCCTACTGCCAATCATGTAAGCCAGCAATCAGGTTCAACAGAGTTCTTCACATGCTTAAGATGAACTGATTTGGTAAATTGGTAATCCAGGGCTCTAATTCAGGGCGAGGATGGCACAGCTTAGAGCGGCCAACAGCGTTCTTGGTTCAATCCACAGTGCTCAGGTGGCTGAACCTGGAAATCAGCTGTTGAAAAGTTTCAGTTTACAATATTGAGACGAACGGTCATTGATGTCACCTCGCCTTAAAAGGGCCCTTGTAAAATGTTTCAGGTGAGCAGCTGAGCCATGAGCAGGGATGGTGTGCGAAGGACCAGTAGTTCTGCTCATGAAATCAGAGACCTGAGATGGCAGTGGCATTACAAACGATGAGCCAGAAAGGCAGCGGGCCACCTTCTCTCTATCTTAAGGCACTGAAGACTTTGCAGCTGGAGAGTAACTCCTTACTGGTACCAATGTACAAACTCAGATGTTAGAAGTGACAACACAAAATTCAGATAGAGGTTAACTTTGCCTGTATTGCATGGCAACCCGCACGAAGGAGCAAGGAAATGAATTCTAAGTTTGCTCCTAGCACCCTCTCTCTATGGATGACCCAAGGTACTTAGGGGTATTTGCAGAGGGATTACTCCGAGTCCCTAAAACCTGGGTGCCCTTTGGTATCCTGGCTGGCTTCCAGCTGCTGCTGCAGAAGTGTTGGGGTTCCCAGGGCGATGGGGCTGTCTCAGATATCTTGGACATCCGGAAGGGAACTGCATGCTTGGGTTTAGGTACCTAAATCCCGTGAGAGATTTTAACACGTTTGTCATGACGCTGAACTCCTCAGTGCAGGGCTTGTCATCCGTTGCGTGTGTTTGTGTACTGCCTTGCGTAACTTAACCCGTTGATGCTGTAATACAAACCTTTAGAAAAAGGATTTAAAAAAAAAATGCCGAAAAATTGGAAAATACCAGGGTTTAATGTTCCTAACTTAAACTTAACCCAGACACCTCTTACTACTGCTCCGCATTTAATTACATTTATAGACTTTTCTTGAAGTGCCGTACTTACTCTACAACAGATGGTCCTCATGGGAGGGATAACTGTTCAAAAAATCTCTTTATCCTCATTAATTAGTTTGGAGCCTTATGTATATCTTACTTGGTGTCATCCAAAGTGCTCATTTTCTCATAAATTATATCAACTTAGTATGTTTCACAAATACTAATGAACTTCTCTACATTCCTGTAAAGTGAGGGAGGGTTATCATTAGAAGCACTTTTTTTTTCTGTTATCCTAACTTGAAATAAGGAACAAAAGGTTGGATTTTTTTACGGAAGAGAATTTAAAAAGCATTTTGTTTCAGAAAAGTCAAAGTGGAACATTGCAGTATTTGGTCAAAACTAATTTCTTCACTTCTAATAGCTGTAATATTTTGCTTGCTGTAATAACCACCAGGATGTCATCATGTCAACTGTAATTTGAATTTTAAAGGTGTTTTCATGTTGCTCCATACATCCATCACCCCTATATGTGGTGCTTTTTGAATGGACAACTTCTCTCATGGTCCAGCACACCAAGTTTGTCTCTGACGGAAATGTGTTACATCAGATTACATTTATGTTTTTGAGGGGTTGAGTATACCTGTAAAAACCCATGTGCTGGGTGAGAGAAGGTGCTGATAGGTAAATGTTTTATAAATTTTATGGCATCGATTAAGTATTTCAGAGTGTATCAATTAAACAAAATATTCTGTCTTGGTGAAACTGACCTCAGACAAAATTTACCTCTCGCCTTCCTTGATCAGAGTACCTGTGTTTCACAAGACTAGCATTTTTTCCCATGGGAAGTATCAGTTAAATGGCAAATTCATTTTCTGATTAAAAAGGAAAAGATTGAGATGGAAAATGCATAGCCCCCCATGATTTTTGTATATGAAGCACTGAAGCGATATTTTGTCCAGTTGGCCAAAGTTTTCACTCGTGAGCTGCCCCATGCCTCGCTGTCTGCCCCAGGTGAGAAGCCCTGCACTGCCTTCAGGCCACAGCACCCACAGGTCTCAGCTGCAGATGCGTGGACAAGCAAGTGCCAGTCGCACGTATTTTGGGTAGGTGCCTCAGAGTGATGATTCGTGTTAGAACAACTGAGATTTGGTGGGGGGCGAGCAACAACAACTCAGGACTCTGCCAAGCACGCAAGCCCTTCCTCAGGTGTGCTAAACACAAGCAGAGAACAAGTCTTTTGAGTTCAGCCGGCTGTATCTCCAACTCACTGAGGGAAAAGAGAGCTTGCGGTAGATGACTGTTAATTAGAGAGGAGATAAGCTGGTTGTTTCCTAAGGAAAAACATGTGCCCAGTAGACCAAAGGGAGGTTTAGGCTGAAAAGGACGAAAAAGGGTGATTGCGCTATACTATAAAACCAGTGTCTACAATGGGGCCCTGATTCCTGGTGCCTGTTTCTCAAGCTTGTCCTTGGAAGATGATTTATTCACTGCCTTTAAACATGTGTATTCTGCCTAAAAGTGCAAGGTGCGTACATTGATCTTTCTTTTGTGAAGAGAGTGCAAAATAGATTTTTCCACAAATTCTGCTTGGGGGCTTTTAAGGAGCGATTCATTGCATCACTGATGACATGGGAGGTGGGCACAACCCCTCACGCCGCAGCATGCGGGCAAAAGGAGTAGATCCCCTTGTGCTCTTTGTTGCACATGTGCACGTGTCTACGAATCAAACAGAACATTATTCAGCACTGTTGTTCATGCTTTCACAGAGAATGTCTCACAATTGTGTTTCTTAACTGAGATTGATCCAATATATTGATCCCCTGGGATCAGTTTGCAGCTGAGACTCATCGCAGCGGAATATTTGTTCCTAAGAGACCAGTCAGAATGGAGGGTCTGGAGATCGACTAACAGTTAAAATGTTCCCTTATAGTTTTTTCCCAGTCAGAAATATTGCCTGGAAGTGAAATCTGTGAATCTGGATTCTGCAGGAACTTGGATGGAGTGTAAACCAGAAGAAACCTGGAAATCTCTGCTCCTCTCTAAAGTCAACTGCACTCCACGTACCTGAGGACGATGAAAGTTAATTCAGGTGAACTGTGAGGAAATGGGCAATGGAGAGCTGCCTTCTACTGGTAGAAGGTGGTGAGCTCCATCTTCCGCTCTCTGATTTTTATGCACCCCGTGACCACAGTACAGCCAGGGATCGCACTGCAGCTACTTCCAAACCCGTCTGTGAGTTCCTGTACGCACCAAGGCAAGGGAGCAGACAGCCCCCACAAACATCCCTGTGCCTGGGATCTGCTGATTTCTGCTCCTGCAGGACAGACGAACCTCCTTCACCAGACCCTTTGGAGCCACTGCTGATGGCGGGGCTGGCCAGCCCCTGGCCACAGAGCGACACCAGCAAACCCGCCTGGGCCTTTGCTGGCCCTCTTCATGGAAGGTAGTAAAGTGCTCTGAGACCCATGTGTTTCGGTGATCTCCTTACGTGGGACTGCCACAGTGGGTGACCTAGGCTGGGGTGAGGGATCTGCTTTTGTCACTCAGTGCCCCGGGGACCCCGAGGGCCGGCTGTAGTGAGCCGGGCTGGGCCTGTTCCCCCTGGCAGCTCCGCCACGGAGAGTAGGAAGAAGAGCAAGAGGTCACAAAAATGATCAAAGTGAAGCTGTTGATCTCTTTTTGCCCCACTTCTATAAATAGAACCAACCCTTTTGGTTTCAGTTTTATTTCTAGTCAAGGAGAGCATTGTGTTCTCATTCCCGTTGCTGAAATGGCTAAAATGGCTCCTAGGTCTTCTTCCCATTCCTTTGCGATAGCAGCACTGGATGGAGGAAGACGTGATTTCCCAGTCTCTGGGAGATGTTTGCATGGCGAGGCCAAATACACAAGAGCTCAAGTTCCTCTCTCGACACCCCTAGGAGAGGGACCAGAGGTGCCAGGGACTGCACGCCAGCGGAGCTGGGGTTGGGTGCTGCCCACAGCTGTGCCCCATAGCCGGAGGACGCAGAGGCTGGGGAGGCTTTACACGTGGTGCTACACCTTGCGGCTTGCCAAGTTGGGTGCCACCGGCTGGGGGAAGCTCCCTGCAGCAGGTCCCACTGCGCGGTGAGACCTGTCGTTTAGGATCATCCCACACCTGGCTGCACTTGCTGCAGGAGAAGCAGCTTTCTTCCCTCTGGCAACCATGCCTTTAGGGCCTGCAGGACTCGTTGACTTCTCAGAAGTTTGAGAGGCTTGTATTTTTGCAGCAGCTGTAAATTCAATCTATCTTATTTGGAGAAGTGTTATTGGTCCCATTCCTTCCTCCTTTTCTCTGCTCCTTTTTTCCTGCTGTCTGCCCTTCCTTCCTTTCTTGAGTGGCTATCATACTTCTGTTTCTGCCCAAAGCAATGTTTGTCTTGCAATGTAATGGGCTGAAGCAACACACTGGAGATTTTTTCAGTGGATGCGGCTATTGCTACTTCTAGCAAAGATACGACTGTGTGGTACTGGGATTGCATTTCTGCACTGCAGTGTGTAACCGGGCATGTATCCCAGTGCAAACTGTCCCAAGATGGGTAGACACTCTAGCTTTTAATCAAACAGCTTTGGGCTAATATGGAAATTTGTGCAAATAATAGAGTATTTGCACGAAGGGATGAAGCTGCGGAAGAGGTTTTGAACAGGCCAAATCCAAATCTTGCTTCTAAATTGGCCATCTGTTTGCAAAATGTATATCAGCAAATGCTATAATTTCACGTACGTGACTTGGTTTCAAGTTGACTGTGGTAACTCTGAGGCTTGACTAATGAAGTTTTGTAATAGCCGTCTTCACTACTTACTCTGGAAAGTGTTGTCTGTGCTGACATTTCTCAAACACCAAATGCAAAGGCCTAGAATTTCCTTTTGGATTTGAAATACGGTGCTATTAAGCAAGCCCATTTTGCAAGTTCTAATCTCACTCCAGGAAACACCATTTTCGTGAAGAGGTGACCATCAGAAAAGTGCATCCAGTTTCCTTCCAGGAAGATCTGAGCTGAGCTTGTATCTCTCAGCACGGATGCTGAGGGCTTGCTGGCACACAGGATAGGTTCTTGTGGGAGTTTTGTGCAATGAGAATAGATTGGGAGATGCTCAAAAATCTGAAGTTTGCAGAGGCAGTGGCAGTAAATATTTTTTGGAGGTTGTAATGGGTCAGAGATAAAAAACTAAAGTGTGTCTTTGTCAAGTGAATAACATTGATGCTGTGCACATAAATAGTTCTAATCATGATGCATAAATTCTGCTTCTTGCAGTATCTTGACCCCTTTGCATGTTGCACATATTTCACGTTCTTTTTTTCACTTTTTTTTGATGAGCACATTAAGATAGCCAACTTCAAGCCACAGTCTAGAGAGGTTCACATCTTGGGTAAAGAAGGTTTCATTGCTATTTCACAGTAAGAGTTTTCACACAAGCCATGGAGACTTGAGAGTTGCTTGGGGCTGGCAGTTTTGTTATCAGCGTGTATGGTGTTTGTAGCATGCAGGTATGAAGGGGCTGTGAATCTCATCTTGGAAAGTTTTAATGATGACTGTATTTATTCTCAGATTCATAAGATTTTAACATTTAAGCCTACTCTTACAAAAGGCCTCCAAGAAAAACAAAATTTCATTTACCCACAGTTAAAAAGCAGTTCAATTAATTCTAGCACTTGGGATTTCTGTTGTGGTTTTCCTAAAGTAGGGAGGCTTTTCCTGGAAGGACCTTTGAGGTCACCGCTGTACTGCTGCTTTGATGATTAGTTCAGGTAAACTCCTAGTACCGGATAGCAGGGAACAATCCTTTTCCAGCAGAAATACAGTACATTTTAAATGTACAGTCTTAGTCCCTTAGATGGAATGTAGACATCTCCTTACTATATGTTTTTAAGATGTATTGTGGCAGAAAATTTCAAGAGAGAGAGCTGTTAACCATGCAAACTTACTTGTGGCTCTTGGATGTTTTCCCCTTCATACTTGTCTGAGATGATTGGTGGGACAACACTGCCTGCAGAAGCTGGTGGGGAACAGCCTCTAAAACAGACATTGGGTAAGACTGGACACATCCTCTTAATTTCTCCTTTAGATTCTTCTTTCTGTCCCTTAAAAAAAAAAAACCACCAAAAACCCCAAAGGTTTTGTCTAAGTGCTACCATTTAAATGTGTTAGGAACCCATTTCGGTGTCTTCAGCTGTTAAGAGATTAAAATTCTCACTTCACTACACTTAAAAGCTTCAGCCTACTTCAGCTGAGTATGATTTGAGTGTCAGATCCATCCAGTTTGGAAAGGCATGGTGCCTAATTTTGCTGAGGAGAGCAGGCGAGCTCTTGACGTATTGACTCAATGTGCTGTTCACCACGTACTATGGCACCCAAACACTGGCTAACCCTTTCTGCTTTTGGCAGAATGCATTGGTAGTTGGATTTCTTCATGATTTGAAACAGATAGTTTGTAATCCATTTTGCTCTCATTTACCAGAGGGGTCCCCTTGAGCTACAATGATCTTGTATTTTGTTCTCTTCACCTCTACTCTCCAGGTGTAGTAACTAGCATGTCTGTTATTTCTCAAGTACTGTAAAAATGCGAGTGTATAATTTCACAAGTTAAGCTTAAAATAGCTCAAGTGTAAATGTCAGTAGCTTTTCACATAGATACATTGCACTTTTTATATTGCTTTACTTTTTATAGTTTTATATTGCTTTTTTATTGCAAGAAAATTGATATTAAGCTTACTTATGATATTTAAAAGATATTGCAGGGAAATGAAATGCTGCCTAAATAAACCCTGTCTAGAGACCTAGACTCTTCGTCTTGGAAAGAATATGTCTGAATTTTTTAAGCTGCACAACAAGAGCTGGACTTGAGCAAACCCGTTTGGCCATGGTTGACTGAGGTTTCCCCCTTTGGCTGGCGCAGTGCCCAGACAGGTAGTCCTGAGACAGGGTCACATTCAGATTTTGTCAGGCCCCAGGTTTGAGGTTGTTAAGGCCCAATGTCTCAGTTTGGGTCATCTCTATTTAACCTTTTTGCATAAGGCTGTGTGAGTATGTGGATACATGAATGGACTTATTTTCCCCCTCAAGCCTGTGCTGGTGTGTTGGGGCTTAATTAAACTGATGGACTGAAACTTATTTATTTCATCACTGTTGGGAATTATTTTTAAAAAGTGATGTATTTGAGACATATTTAAAGAAAGTATGGCATCCTTGAAGTGAACAGTGTGTGATATGTGAAAGGAGAGGAGGGAACAAGCAGCTAAAAACAGAGCTAGTTAAGTTAGCAGTGTAAGTGCCATTGTGCACAGACGGATGGGTATCGGCTGTCTTTTTGGTAGATACTAAGATATACTGTATGAACTGAGGAAGAAGAATGTACTTTAACTGAACACTGCTAACGCTGTAGAACAAAAAAGATCTGTAAAAACCTTCATGAAACCTAGTTGGTTTTTTTTTCCTGAAATAAGTAGGGCCATATTTGGTGTAAAGTGGTTTTTTTTCTTTAATATTCAAATGGAAAAATATTTCAAGTTGTTTCAGTCTCTCGTGCTGCTGAAAAACCTCTGCATACATGATAAGATGAGTATTTATTGTGTATCACAGATGGGGAAGGGAACTGTTATTTTGGCTTCTTTTTGTTGAAATGTTGATTAAATCTTTCACGAAAAGAAAACTGGCAGCAGACCAAAAAAGTACAAGACCGCCCATTAGAAAACATTAATTTTGTATCACATATTCAAACTTGACAAAGTGGAGAGAACAATCCATTAAAAAAAACCCCAAAGAAACAGAAGAAGAGTGAAGAGCCAGGGCTGAAAGAAGAGGTAAGTGAAATACTGATGTGACAAATCGCACTGTGTGTCTATTTCTGCAGCTGCCTTCCCTGCTGTACTGGCGTTCATAACACAGTAAGATTTGGATGGAGGCACAGCCACTGATTCAATATTCATAACCTCACCAGCGGGAATCATTATAGAACAGTATATTCCTTCAACTCCAGCTGCTGGAAGGAAACGTTATATAGGAAACTGGGTGTATAATTTTTGTAAAAAAAACAACATTCTGCCTTGATACCTTGTTACGTTGAGCAGGTCATGCTACCACCCAGCCTCGCTAGCAAGAGCTCTGCGTTATATTTAGGGCAATATTGACGTGCTTGCCATTCACATTAACCGCCATGTCGTGGCTCTCGGTACTTTTGTGTGGAGGGCAGTGATGACTGAGGCCATCAAAAGGAAACACTTCCCACATCCAACAAAATTGGAGAAATGTAACTTGGAAGCATCTCACAATGTGGCACAAATTCCTTGTCATATTTGTTAGGAGAAAAAACATGCAGGTAACGTTAGTCGTAATAGATGTCCTGCAGAATGTCATAATTAGTAATTCGAGCCAGCATTCCCAAACTCCTATATCCTAGGGATTGCAGACAAATTTGAAAATATACATCAACAGACCACATTAAGCTTTAAGACACGAGTGATTATAGTGGCCATTTGGCTTGGTATCTTCCAGGACGTATTTCTAGAAGCAAATTCTCGTTGTTCTTGGGTGCTTTCCTCTCATCTCGTTCCCCAGCATTGCTGACTTGGTCCAGTTGCAAACTGAACCAGTTCAACCAGGGTGAGCTTTTTGTTGTCAAGTGAGCAGTAAACTTATCAAAATCAAATTTGTAAAGAGGAAGCAAGTTGAAGCCTCTCGATGTGTGGCAATTCTTCCGGAACCGGGCAGGCAACACGCAATCTGGGATGGCCCCCAGGGACAACAGATCAATGAATACTTGCATGGAGATGTTGCTTAAGTAAACACAGTCACAGGGTCTTATTTCACAAGCATGTCTTCCTATTACTTGAGTAGTAATAGGATGCTTTTTGTACAGTGAACTCTGGGTACCTTACGGCTACCTTGCTCACCTAGAAAACCTGAGATCTACAACTTCATGAGCCAGAGTGCAAAGCGTGAGGTTTGGCATGAAACGGATGCAAGAGCTGAAATGTTTTCAAACATGAGGTTGCCCTTGGGGGCATATCTACATTTTCAGCTGCATATTTGTGCTGGAGCTCCATATGGTTGCGTGAGTAGTGTGTGTACAGTACATTTTGTTCTGCAATCAGTGTCCATAGGTTTCATTTCACTATGTCCCGCATGAACACAGATTGCCGATAAGTGCTGTGTGTTGTGATCAGCTGTCCCATCAAGCGTTGCGCCAGTTCCGTCCCGGATGTTTTCAGGAAGCCTCTGCATGTTCTGCACAGTGCCCTAGAAAGCACAGGACATCTTGGGCCCACGGGTGTCATTCCTGCAACTCCTCCGCTCCCGCAAATGGGTGCCTTTTTAAAATTCTGCCTCCTTGCGTGGAGAAAGCCTTGATGTACTTTGTGGTCTTTGCAGTCAGGCATATAAACTAGGGACTGGCGAGTAGCTGAATCTGAAGGTAATGAGAAAGACGTAAGCAATCAGCTAGTCCTACTTCTGGAGATGGGTCAACCAAAAGCAGGCACAGGGGCGCAGTGCTGGGGGTCAGAGGGATGGGATGGCAGGGAAAGACCTCCATTACATCAAAAGCCACTTGCCTCAGGCTGTGGGAAGAACTTGCTGCAATGGCCTGCTAACGTGAGAACTCCTGCAAGTAGACTTGGCTCTTTGCAAATTTGCCGTCCGTTGTTTGCTAACCCACTTGGTAGATGATGATGATGATGCATGACAGGGGAATGTGCAATGCCACCATAAAGCGCCTTTGCCCGGCACTAAGACTGAGTGGCAAACAGGAAGCTGTTCGTGACTAGACACGACTGGACTCCTGGGGCTGCACGGTGCTGGATTCAACTGGTAGGAAGAGAATAAAGGGCACAACAGAAAATATTGTTGCAGAGCTTTTAAAGTTCATATTACGCATACGTGTGGTTCTGGCTGTCCTACCTCCAGCAGGGTATAAAATTACAGAAGGTACACACACAGGCAGCAAGAATGACAGAGGGCCCGGAGCTCTCTCTTGGGTCAGAGAGGCTTGGGTCAGAGGACCCGACAGCCTCTCCTGCATTTGTACCACTCTGTGCACTGTCCGTCTTCTGTGTCCTGGCCTACTTCTGCTCATGACCTACCTTTTACTGTGGCTGTATCAGTAGGTAACTTACCTCTGTACAAAATAAAGCTTCTTTTAATAGCAAAAGATAATAAAGTCCCCCATCTAAATATATAATCTGGTTATAGCAGCCTGGGCATGACTGATAAGGGCGCTGGGAGGACAGAGGTCCGCAGAGAGGTGAAAGTTATGGAGGAGAGCAGGTTAAGACATGGACAAGAACAGGCGTCAGAGGCACAGCAGAACTTGGCTCAGGGTGCAGATGAATTTACATCCACTTTGCTGCAGGTAAACTTGTCCCCTGTCTAGAAAGACCTATTTCTAAAAGGGGCTTGATAATGTGCATAAAATACTACAGGATTTGCAAACCCTGCATTTTGTTTATTGAACGTGAAACAGCCGAACCCAAAGCAACTTGAATTTACCCATGACAGATCCTGAGTGAGGCATAAGCCCTGTTGAAAGCATAACCTCTTTAGTTTATTATTCCTCCTGTGCACCAACTTCTGATGAAAACCCCTCTTACAAAAACATCAAAGTTGGCACATTAAGAGTCCTTTCCTCAAGGTGCTGTTTCTTCATCTTCTCAGAAAGCGCAGCCTCAAGGAACAGTTCTGCCAGGCACTTTTCTTCATTACAACATTACAAGGTTTTGAAACGCTCATTTAAGTAGAGTGTTAAAACCGGTGGCTGCTTACATTGTTAAGAAAACACTGCATATCTCCCTTTGGCAGACTGCAGTGCCAGAAAATTTCAAACCTTTTCTCTGTTCCACCAAGCCTTCAGAAATAAGAATAATTTGATGATTTGAGAATATACTAGAAAAATAATTCTCTTGTATTATAGCAGTGATTCTGGAAAGTGAAGCAGTAAATTTATCCTAAGACGAAGAGACAAGTGGTATGAGCAAGCTCTGGAGGGTGGCATCCTAGTTCTGACGGCTCCGTGAATGCCTAGCTGCAGGGGTCCTGCAAGAGGCTGTCAGCCTCTAATAAACATGGTATCACCAGCAAACTCATTAACGGATTTTGACCTAAAATGACACAGCACTGCTGCTACTGAATTTTTTAATGTTGTAGAACTATATAAAGTAAATACTTTTTAATGTAGTCCATGGGTTCTCCCTATACATATAAACTTCACTAAAATGCTATTAGCTGTGTTATTAATAAGTAAACTTTTTCTGGCTGGTGTTTTGCTGTAAAATAGTTTTGAGTTGCCGCAAACATTCACCAGTTTACACTAGACAGTTTTGGCCAGATTACACTGGTGTCCCCTGGCGAGCACAGCCAGCATCCTGTAGCTGTTCCACTTCGCATGGGGCAATGAAGAAACAGACAGCAGAACAGGAACAGAAACCCTGCAGGGCTTTCATTTCCACCCTTTTTGGGGGGACTTTTGCAATTGGAATACAACCCTTTCCTCTCAGCAGGTGGCGGCCTCTATATTTCTCCATGTATGGATACGTATATGTCTCTAATTTTTTTTTCTTTCTCTTTGTCTCAATCTATGTATTGAAAGAGAGAGAGAGTTTCTAATGATTCTAAAAATTACCATTGGAGTGCCAAGGAGTATGTGTCTTGTTTCTTATCTCCAGGATTTCTCTTGGATATTTTAAAATCCAGCAAAAGAGCCTGTGACTTCCGCATGGGACATGCAATTACAACTCTCTCATCTCAGGCCAGTTTCATAAACACATTGTGAAACAGGCAGCAGCTCTGAGCCACTGAGGAGCAGCAAGATACTCTGTTGCTGAGTGCCACGTCCTTGCTGTGCAGAGCTGGCCAGCTGCAACTTCAAGGGAGCCAACGATGGTTAAAGGTTCCAAACAGTGCTGGCCATATCATTATGGTATTAAATGGTTAAATTCAGTTCCCCATTTTTTATTTTTTCAGGTAACTATGGTATCAAGCCAAGAGCCATACCAATTATTCATACATCCTGCTGAAACCACTATCCCTGGGAAGCCTATTCACAAGAACTTGTACATTAATCAAAATAGTAACTTGTAAAGGTCCTGAGATCTTTCAGCTTTCCGTGAAGACAAGGGGAACGGCTCAGCGCTTATGAGAAGATCAGGTTTGATGAGCTGTCCTTAAAGTAAGTGCAGGGCTCTGCTGGGTCCCCAGTGAAATAAATGCCCTTGAGATAACAGATCCTGGAAGCCACAGCCAGAAGGACCAACAGGGATCTCAGTTTTGTTGGGAAGGAAGTTCTCAATCCAGGGATGTTTTGAAGGAAAAAACCACAACTTTATTGCAATCTTTCATTAAGTTACCCGAATTTTCCTGTAAATGGTAAACCCTCATGTTGGGTTCTCCCTACTTCCAATTAACTAAGTCCAAATGAATGCTCTTCCAGCTTGTCATTAAGGAAAATTTGCGTAGCAAAGCAACATTGTTGTTAAAATCCCTTCTTTTTCTTTTCAAAATAGAATTGATAGCAATGATTTAAACAAATAACATTAAATATTGTCTTGACTTCCCATTATGTGTAAAATCCTCCCAAAGTCTTTAAAAACCAGTTGCTGAAATGATGAGTTCCCTTTTCAGCTGGTACAGAACATCATGTGTTGGAGAAGGGCTTAGCTCAGTGCATTTGAAGGCTGAAATCCTCCTAAGATTAGTTTTGCTGCCCCATGTGTATTTGTACTCCTGTTACATGGTCAGCTATTACAAATATAACAGAACCCTCCAAGCTCAGCTGATGCTAACAGTTTTTATTAAAACAGATGTGTTCATTAACCTGAATGAATGGTACAAAAACTTACTTTCTTCAGTGCTTCACAGTGTATGTGCACCAACTGAACAGATAAATAGAAGATAAAAAGACAGACTAAGCCTACCTCATCTTTATTGCAAGCAGATGCGATCTTGCAGCATCACTTCAGGTTGCTCTTGTATTTCTTCTTTAGAAGGACAATGGTGATGTTGGGATTGACTCTTTTTCTTCTGAACTGACTTGATTTCTCCTAATTCCTGTTTTCAAATACGCTGATTTTTTTTCCTCCATTGAGAAACAGTATCTCTTGCATCTATTTATTTGTTATCCATTTATTTGTAACCCCCTCTTCCATTATATCACTGATACAGAACAAGTCTATCTTGTCTTATTTTTTTCTCAAGCAGCTCCTGATGCCAGTCAGAGTTGCTGACCATTGTGACACTAAACACAGGACAAGTACTAAGGAAGAATGCCAAGTACAACTGAAACTTTGGTGTCTTTATTTCTATACCATATGCACTTTCATATGTTTTGCACTGTGTCCTCCACCCCAGCCCCCCACAACTCCTGTGATAATGAATTACACATCGAGGTAGTGGAGTAGGAAAGAAGTACCTTCCGTAACTGTATCCACTAAGTGTATTTCATACTCCTGCTTCTTAAAACAAGTGCTTGAAATATATTTGTGTGTCAGAAGGATAGTAAAACTAAGATAAATGAGAAGATTTACTGCCTGCATTAAATAAATGACTTCATCTTCTTGGTGAGACAAAGATTTCATTCAGGAACATGTAATAAAAAATGAATGGTTAATATTACCCTCCCAGTACACCTACAGTAATGTATGATCCATAACAGCTCAATTTTTCCCTAATCATAGGACATATGTTTGTCACTGTTTTTCATAGCTATGAAGTTACTTTTTACCAATTAAATTTAAGTTCAGCTAACAAAAAGGCAATTATGAACAAAAATCTTTGTCATCTGTTTTTCCCTTTGCATCTGGAATTCCCTGTTTGCTGCGTTGGCTGCTTAAACCAAGCACCATAACTGATTTAGAAATCTTATGTTGTCTCTGTTGTTCTGCCTCATGTAACTCTGTATGACTTCATGCTCCTCAACTGGACACAGTTCCTCCCCTGTCTACTGTTATCATGGGCTTTTTGTAATCACTGCTGTGTTTTTAAATCCCTCTACACTTTTCACATGCAAGACCTCAGGGCACATTATGTTGCTTCATATATAAAAAGACTGATCACGCTTGCAAGCAAACACTGCAATTTTGGAAGTGGAGGGGAAAAAAAAGCTACTCAGCAATCTCAGATTTGCTTTTTTCTCGCATGGCCCTAGCGCCCCTACTGACTCACTGCCTGCAGTCTGAGAAGATGCCATAGCTGTGGGAAATGTCTGCTCGCTGTTCTCCTTGGCATCACTAGCTCCCGGTCAGCCCCACCAGTCAGCCCTGACACGGTGAGTGACCATGTCAGTGCTACAGCTTTGCCTAAAGCCCTGCACTGAGGCATGGTAGATAATGTATGCTGTAGGCTTACTCCATCCGAGCAGTGGGGATGGCTGGTAGCTTGGGGAAGTGCTCAAGCTGAGTGGCAAGTTGTGGTCCACCTGCCTTGTCAGTCATCATCTGCAGATCTGCAAAGAAGTACACATGCATCCATGCTTGCATTTCAGCAGTGATCCCACCGATTTCACTTGCAGCATGTAATTATCAGCATCTGAGGCTTTACACTAGCGAAGTCACTGGTTGACACACATGACAAAATTCAGCATATCTATACATAATTTCATCCATGGGAGAAGGAAGGGCAGTAAGAGATTTTTTTTTCACTTTTATTGTAATTTTAGAGAGGCATTCGGATGTGGTGATGGTGAGACTGTCACTATTTAGCAATTTAAATTACCCTCTCCAGTTCAGTGTGTAGGGACAGAGATAACACTTTACCTCTACAACTTTCAAAGCAACTCAGCTTTGCAACAATCCTCCTTCACTGCTTGTCCACGTTGCTTCATATGTCACGTAGACTGTGCCCAAGGGTGGTTTTCTCCCTTAAATAAAAAGCCACCAAATCCCATTTTTTTAGAAATCATTTCTTTATTTCACCAGTCTATGGCTGCGTGTCTGTGCACAGACAATTTAATCCGCTGCTGGCAGTCTGTGTGCAGCACTAGTGGGCAAGACAAAGACCTTCCAGTGTCCCAGGCAGGTATTGCAAACATGGGTGTGATGTTTATACCTCACGGATGACCAGTGCAGGGAGAGTCCTGTTGGTCAACCCAAACTCCATTTGTGCTGAGGGCAGGCGAGGTACTTTTTATTGCTTGAAGTACTTCTGGCCTCATTGCTGCTGGCTCTGGGCCTTTCTAGCCGTTACTTTGTCCCTTGCAGCCTGTTGACTTCTACAATGATGGTCTCCTCCTCCCTGCCCCTTCCAGCTCTTGACAGTGTAATTATTCTTCACAGCCTGCCTGATTTCTTTTGCAGTGAAAGGGTCTGTGGAAATCCCAGGAGCCCGTAGCGGGGAGGCAATCTGTAACCAAGCTGTCGCTGCTCTGGCCAAACGAGCACTCCCTCATGACAAATTCTATGTCTCTTGGCCCATCTCCTCCTGTTTCTCCCAGTCAGTCATATACAACGGGTGTATGACAGCACTTACTTCTCTGGAAAAGCATGCGAATTCCTTTATTCTTGGCATCTGTTGTGCATTGGGCTAATTCCTCCATTTAGTCTTTCTCTTTCTGTCCCATCTATTTGGTGATTCTCAGAGTTGGATAGCTTCTTTTCTTCCCTCTCCATTTCTGTGCTCCCCAAGAGCCCATCTGGGAACTGTGCACAAGGACATTATAAATTATTAAAACCAGGTTTGCCCATATCACTAAGCCCAAGAACATGTGTTGGTGCAATAGTTGTGGTTTACTTTGCATCTGCTTGCCAGTCAGCTTTCAACATTCAATATTTCTTAATGCCTCGTCACCTTATTCTTATGTGAACCAGAGACATTTTATCCTATTTTTAATTGCGTGAAGCTGGCTCAGCCAAACTGAATAACAGAATGAATAGCAAAGTCCATGTGAGTGCAGTTCCTGGATGCCAAACATCATCAGCCACAGAGCCGCTTGGATGAGTTCCCCCAGGACAGACAGCAGAACCTGGGAGTCGCTAGAAAAAGCTGGCACCTTAACTGTCCCTTATAGAAAAGGTCTTACCCGACTCCATGATGCCTGAATTTCCACTACCCCTTCCATGGACTAGGGATAATGAACAGACACACCTTGCTCGTGGAGGCCTTCTGAAAGCCTCTGTTGCAAGGAACTGCCAGAACGCTAAATATTACTCGAGATTTTGGTTATTTATTGGGATATTTGCTCCTAGGGGAGCAAAATCCACCCAAATGTGGCAAGGCAGCTGTGTGCAGCCCTGGTGTGGGAAATAGCGATCTAGTGAGATGCGCAACGAATGAGACATATGAGGAATAGCCTGGTCTTCAAGTTAGGAATTTCACAGCTATGCTCCAGCATCTTGAGCTGTATAAATGAATCATCAGCACAGTGAAACCACAGAATGACACTAGCTTCCCTAAAAGAGTCTCTCTATATATATAGCTGCTAGACTTGCATATTTCTGTTTATAAATACCCAGTAATAACTGACCGCAAAGTGACATGGCCGCCTCAGCAGACAGCTCCTAAAAGAATACTCGTTCTATCTTCTGTTTCTTCCTGAGTTGTTTTAAACCAGACCTTTGCACCTCCAGATATACTGTTTTAACTTAAAGTCCTGGTACTGGTGCATGTGATCAGAACATTTTCTGGGTAACAAGACAGCCAGGACAGAGTTCTTCTGAAGAAAGTTTATTAAAAGTGTTGATCCTTGTTAGGTGTAGCTGAGGACATTATGTTATCTGGGAACTGCACTGCTATTCTGTAGCTATTTGGTTTTAGTTTAGTTTTCTAAGGCAGGACAGCATATGTTACTGCACTATAAACTCACTTTGAATCCTTTAGCCTGCTTCACCTGTATTTTCCAAGGGGCTGTGTTTTCAAAGAGTCGGGATTTGTAGACACGTGATGAAAATTGGTCACTGGTGGCATGTACAGATGGGAAACGCAAAGCATTGCTTCACGGAGGGAAAGTCAGGCAGAGCCCAGTCCTTACACGCGCTGATGGGCAATGACAAGTTGACCAGTTAGCATTGCTGTAGTTGCGAGTGAGCCCAAGGATGTGCTGCACCTGGCCTAGACAAACCAGTTGTGGGTGAGGTGGGAGCAGAGGACATGAAGTGGGGGGAAGGAAAGGGCTGGAGTGTGGTGGGAAAGGCCATGAGGGGAGAGCTGAAGTGGCTGCAGTGGAAGGGGGGTGGTGTGTGTCAAGGGCATGGGGCACAAATCTCCAGAAGAGCAAGTAATGCTAGTTCTGCTGCTCATTGAACAGCTTGCTGTCAGACGGCTTTACCCAGTGAATGCAATGAATGCATTTGCAGCAGTTGGTAGGTATGATCTTTTCAAAGACATCAAACCTCATTTCCTGCAGTTTTGAGCTTTTTCAGTCTGGTGAATGTCTGGGTTATTTGCTGGGAACTTGCCTGGCTCTTGTGACCAGGGTTACCATTAAAGACTCCCACCTCTGTTGTGTAAGTCAGTCAGTCACTCATATAGTAATAGCCTGAACTTAGACTTAATATAACATGTCACCCAATCCTACAGCCCTTCTGTCTGGTTGCAATACAGTGAACTGGAAAAGGAAGGACTGGAATAATTTTATAATTCATGAGGTCAGATTCTCGGAATGAAGTGCAGGGCCTCCAGAAAGCAAGACCCGTGGTTTCATAGACCAAATGTGGGAGTTTAGCATCAATGCAGAGGAGTTCTTTCTTTTCACCGAGAAGATGGAGCACCACAGGGCAGTAACTAATTTTAGGTGCATTATCAGCCTTTCAGGTTCACGGATAACAGGACTGCTTAAGGAAAACCGGGCAGCCATGTGTGGGCCTGACAGCTGTAGAAACCCTTGCAATGACTGTGTTGATCAGGATATAGAAACTGTAAAGACCATTACAGATTGAAATATGGGGCTTCCTGATTTTTTTTCTCTTTGTTTATTTACTGAAGTTGCTCTAATGTGGTAGATATTGCCTGCACTAAAGAATAGGTGCAACCCAAGCATATGACACATAGCCAAAGATTGCAGTATATTAATAGATGTCATTATCTATACGTTTCTTCTCTCCATAGTAGATGGCAGCATGGTCTCAAAACCTGATAATTTTTCATCTCTTAAACAATATTCTGAGGTGTCCAGTGTAACTGAGGCTGATATTAGTTAAAGAAAGAGTTCATGAATTATGTTAGGGTTAAATAAAACCCTTACACGCTTGCTGCAATAAACAGCTATGTTGTTTTTATTACTCATTCGTTATTTGGTTAGTGAGAGCACCGCAAAGCCTGAGCCTTAGGCTAGGACCCCAGTGCTCCAGACCAGGGCTGCTCAGCTGAGGTTTACAAAGTCCGGGGAGGGAAGGCTATTTTACTGAGGTCTGCTAGCAGAGACCCGTGTGCTGGCTCCAGCTCCGGCAGGTCAGCCGGACACCACACGCTGCCTTCCCGGGCTAGCAATGAGGCAGTGCATGACAGCTGCTCCCTGAGGGACCAAGAGGCTGTAAGAAATGCAGAGTTGCCTGCAGGAGGCATCACATGTCAGGACAAGGCACAGGAAAAATGGGCTTGTGGTCCAGTTCCAGACTGGTCTCCCACTAGATTTCCCTCTTCTAAATAGGTGGAGGCCAACATTGCCACAATTCATAACCCATTTCTTACCCCTTCTGCTCATGAGCCTGGATGCCATAGTCTGCTTATATCTGTTAATTCTTTATACTCCATTGCAAAGAGCACCTTAATGTAAGCTGTGGCACTAAGTTGGATGTTAGGGAAGGAAAGGGGAATCAACCCATTTGTGATTCACAAGTGATCTGGGAAGTCACGAAAGATTTATGCTGTCCGTGAAGAACTTGCTAAACCACATTATGTGAAGATTGCAACTATTTAGCTGCTGACTATGCTGCAGGACACCTTTTGTTACCCACGAGAATTTTTTGGTGGGTAACAAATCAAAAAATAATTTGAGGTAGAGCGTGAAATAGTCATGTGAAGACATGAGTGTCTGCAAACTACCGTTCGTCAGAAAAAGGGAAATTTAGTCATATATTTAGCAGTCATTTCCCCTTTTTTGGGAAATCCAAATACATATTTTCTCTCTCTGTCTCTGTCTCTGTTTCTCCCATCCTCCCTCTACGGAAGGAAAGAAAGGTGGGTCTAAAATGTCGTTTGGTTCTGACACAAATCTGATTGGGCAATGAGAGACAAATTTCCGCTGTGTGTTGAGCTAAACCCTATATAAGATCCTCACTAGCAGTTTTCAGTCTTATATCTTTTCATGAGAAGCTAATGGCTGAAAGACTGCAGAAGCACAGGTAAGTGAATCCGATGATAGAAATTTGGGAATTAAAACCTCCCCTAAACCCTCAGATTGTGTAGGGCTTATGGAGATTGCTAGCTACTAAACGAAAGGGACCAGAAAGCTCTGAACAGAATAACCAAGTATCTTCATCAGGCAAAGGATCTAAAGGGAGAGAAACTCCCCTGTTACAGGGTATGACATGTGAATCGTGGGGCTTGTTAATGCTGCAGACAAAGCCACTAACACCTAGTCCAGGTGTAGCCGAGAGGGCCTACAGCTCCATGCCAATGCCCTGGAAACCCTTGCAGATCTAGCGGTAGGGGAGATGACCCGTGGTTATGAAACAGTATTATTGAGCAAGAGGTTGGCTTTGTGGTGTTGTAGAGATGACAATAAGCTGGAAATAGTTTATTATACTCAAACTATTAGATGTCAGATAAATATAGCTACTAGAACATGGAGAAATTTGGATTAAAACTGCGTTATAAATATGAGCATGATGGGATACGCAGAAGATGCCTGAAGGAGAGTACCTATGAATATGACTGTGTTATATTGGTAGAAATATGTTTTTGCTTTTGGATACAATTTGAAGTAGTTGTCCGGTCATTTAATATTCATCCTATGGTACAATCATAGTGTTAGGCTAATGTTAAATGCATGCAATTTACATTTCTGTATATAAAATGGAAATAGTATGTACCACGTGCATACGTGTACTGTATTGCACATAAATACCTTACATAGAGCATAAACTGGTGCCTATATATAGCATGTTTTATGTATTTTTGCCTGCGGTACACTGAGATAACACATAATCAATCAACAGAGTAGCAGCAGCTGAAACCTTATGGCAGACCAGAAGGCATTCAGTGATGTACGCAGAAGTTGCCTTGCCCATGCCAGGCCAATACGGATGACAATTAATGAATGACTGGCAGCGGATAGTTTTGTTTTCCCTTAGTGTCACCGTATCTGATTTTTAGGACAAGTTGTTCAGGGTTTTTCTCATATTTTTTTTAGCATAGATAGTAATAGTGTCCATGCTGAAAACTCACTTGCGCACCACCAGCAAGATGGGTGTGCATGCCATGGGAGTCAAAGTTTTTTGTCCCAAGAGAAACATTTGTTGGAGACTTTGAAAGCTTGGCTCTGGTTATAGCAGGAAGCTTGCCTGCAGCCTGATCTATGCTAGCTGGCCTAGTTTGGTAGCCACAGTGGGGAAGATAAAGTGACACAGGATTTAATGAGGTCTGCACAATCTTGGGAGACACCTGAAGTGACTGCTTAAGACAGCTGAAGTCTATTCTGCTGCATCTTTGCTCCTGTGTTCACCCAAGCTACTACACTACAGCTAACTTGAACCAGCTGACCCATGCCTCAGTCGCATCGTATTGCAAAATAAGCAGAGCTAGGTTTTTCCACGCGTAGCTGTTGCACTGAAAAGCCGTGGGGACAGCAGCATCTTGTGGTATGTTGTTTGCATCTCCTGGAGTGAAAGGAAAGGGACAGAAGTGATGTGTTTGTGCCAAACCAGATGCTCTTTTTCCACAAGTCAGCCCCTATAAACTAGGGATGAAGAAGCCTTTCTGCTCACAAAGGGTGAACCAAAGCTCACCAGGTCCGGAGTGAGGAAAAGAGCAGTTAACTCTTAAGTTAACTTTGAGTATTTTCATTGTATCTTCTGTCTTGTAATAAACTTCCCTGTAGATTTCAAGACGCTTTCCCTCGATCTTCTCCTTCCGATTTCCTCTGGGAAAAAATGCGTGGGCTCTTCTTTGTCCTGGTGACGTGCACAGCAGGCGCCTCTGCTTTCAGACTCCATCAAGTCAAAAGCACAGGTAAGGGCATGCTTTTTTTTCCCTTCTGTCTCCCTCTCCCTTCTTTTTAATGTGCCTGGCTGACAGTAATGTAAAAATATCTCTGATTTATATAGAAAACTGCCCAGATCACACCGTGTTTTTCAAACACTACTATGAACTGCATGGAGAACCTGTGGTTCTGAAATGCCCTTCCCCCAGATACAAACATTTGGATTTTTCTGCCTTGACCCCTAATATCACATGGTATAAAAATGGTTCAAAAACCATGATATCAGGAAGAGATGAAGATCCAAGAGCCTGGGCAAAAGGAGATGCACTCTGGTTTTTACCAGCAATGCTAGAAGACTCAGGAGTATATATCTGCACCAGAAGGTGGGTATTTAAAAGAAAATCCAGTGCGCTAACAAGATGACTGTCTAAAATACATTAGCTTGATTCTAAACTCCAGTTGTGTTCAGAGAATGTCTAGATAAGATAATTTCTTCGACAACTTTATTAGAGAAAAAAATGTGGAAAGTTAGAACTCTTAAATGCATTGTGTGTCTCCTATAGATACATATACTGAAATGCGGATAAATCGTGACACAGTATTGCCACTCAGGCTATGATCTCACGAGGAAATAGTGTACGTGAGAGTTTGTTCTAGCTTATTTATGAACCAGTCAGGTCTGTGGCGAGCGGGTACATGCTGCAGGCAGGGGATTCTGCAGAACACAACTCTCCTGTTACAGCTCCAGAGAAGCAAATAGCCTTGTTTACACTTCAAATTGCCTTACGAACCATATACGAAGGCTCTGGAGTTGCTTCCTTCTTCCCTCTTCCTTATCCCTGGTGTTTACTTTTCTTCTGCTTCACATTTTAAGCCAGACTTTGATTGCCTTGGTTTTGCTGGAAGATCTGTCATGAGACCCTGACTAGGCTGGGACCAGACTTGTGATGATACTGCAGTGGGTTGAGACTTGGTCATCTTTTTCTGAGTATCTGACAGCCCACTGTACAGTTTCAAAAGGTACCAGGGTCTGGATTTGTCGGGGACTGAGAAAGGCAAAAACATCTGTCACCATTGGAGCCTGAACTCCAGAAGGTGTCCTGAGTCCTCGTCCCCTGCCAGCTCCTCCTTCCAGTCAGCCTCCCAGTACACCCCTGGCAACCAGCACCTTGCTCTGGGATCTACAGTGGAAAACATATCTATACGTCCCTGGAGCTACCTGTGTAGAGCGCAGTTTCCTTGCTGGCAAGGCTCACCTCGTGAGTGACATGCGTCAGCAGTAGAAGAGATGGACAGGGAGAACTCAAGTTAATAGATCATGCTCAGCATATTGGGTCGGCCCTTCCGCATGTCTCAGCAGCGATGGCAGCGGTGGGGCAGAAGAGAAAACTTTCATAGTGAGGCCAGAATAACAAAAGGTTGCAAATATTGTCCTAGAGCACAGAGTAGTTGCCTGAGACCTTGAAGGGTGTTTTTTAATCCCCTTTCTGGACTATTCTGCCTCAGTTCCTCAACCTATAACACTGTGGCAGTGTTATTGACAGCTATAGTAAAATGCTGTGAAATCTGTTTGGAAAAGATATGCAAGAGCCAAGTACATAGCTTCATCACAAACATTATTACAGGATTAATAAAGTACAAACAAATTGTATTTCCTTTGCAAGTCATCCCACAGGGAAGCCACCAGATTTTTTCCAATGCTCTGTAAAATGAGGATAGAAGCAAATTATCACAGATCTCTGCTTCTGCTGAGCAGAATTTTGGATTTAGGCATCTGACCTGTAGGTGACAGCCGGTCACAGCACTCTAGCAGTAGTGCGAGTCTGTCTGCTCGCAGCCCCCAGCTGCTTTCGAGGAGGTTGCAGCCCGGACCCCCTGGCTTTCCTGGCCCCCGCAGGGGTCACGCACTGCCCTGGGTGAAGGCATCTCCAAGGCAGGCTTTCAGAGGTCAGAAAGGACATAGTTTAAGTACCTATCTCCCCCAGTTTGGTCTTCCTTGGGACTGGAAGCAATTGTCACTTGGGGCCAGAAAGAAAAGCTAAATATTGCAAAACTTTCAAAGCAGGAATACCTTCTTTTCTATGCAAAATAATACGTACTTACAGAAATGCCTACTGCTTGTGCAATAGTAACTGTAGATGTATTTTAATACATGCTTTAAGCTTTTTATTTCATCCTTAGGTCCCAATCATTAGGGTTTTCACAGTCAAGATGTCTTTCAAGGAAATGGCAGAGGGTTCATGACACACCTGCTATCGTTCAGGCGAACATGTTCCCCCTCCTTGCAAAATTAAAATCATGCCGTAGCCTAAGGGTGCACAGCAAACTTGGTATACAAAAAAGAAAAGAAAAGACTGACGCTCCGAGGCAGACATGTGTCAGCAACATGTTTAGACTGTGCCAAAAAACCAGTATCAGTGATTTTCCAGCATCCCTCCTGGTATGATCTCAGTCTTGGCCTCTTAGAAACTGCTAAGGAGGGAAACGGAGCCAGGAGGAAACCGAGGGTGTCACTTGAGTTCCCCTTGTCACCGGTGGGTGCTCACCTCTCCCCGCTCTGTCTGCAGGAACTCCTCCTACTGCGCCGAGGTCTCCATCCACCTCACAGTCGTGGAGAAAACAGCTGCTCGGGAGATTGCCTATCTCCAGGTCCTCTTCACTTTCACCTCTGGCAAGATCGTTTGCCCTGACCTGTGGGATTTTACACCAAATAGGACAAGCCTGGAGCTCAAGTGGTACAAGGTAGAACTTTCACCTCCTCTTTGTGCAAAGCCTAATCCCAACCTGTTTGTAAAGGCACATACATCTCCACTTTCTGTTTCTCTTGAACATCATGTTGTTAAAGTCATGAGCACAGCATAATATACTGGGAATTTTGGGGCACATGTATATGTTTTAAGAAAGGTTCTCTGGGGTGGACTCAGCACAGGGTGAAGTGCTGGATATGTTAGATGCTCTCACAGGCACTGTAACTATTTTTAAGGCTAGATTACCTACCCTGACTCCAGGGTTCACCACTTCAGATTAGGCCCTTCTCTTTAGCGCTATGCTTCTTTTTATGGCCCCTCTAGTGAATCCCATAAAGTAGGACCTCCCAGTGATGCTTCCCCCGGGTGAGCTGTTCACATGGGGTAGCTTTCATTAATCAACTGGAATACAGCATTTGGAAATACTAGATTCATCACACAATGCTTATAAGTGTTCTCTTGCCTAACTTGCCGGTCCATGGCTTTTCAAGTAGGCAAGCCTGGTTTTGCCTGTGAGGTCAAATATCCTTCACATGATCACCCTCAGCTGTACAATCTTGCACTGGACAGCACGGGATTCTTCTTATATTTTCATAATACCTTGGTTTAGCTTTTATTTACACTCCCACTATGATCGTATGCTCTGCCTCGTCCAGCTATCATTCTTACCATAGGATGCAATACCTAGGCCAGCTTCATACAGCAGTGCCTATGTTGTGATTGGTACCATACCAGCAAAATATCTCTGCTCCGGGTTCCCTTCAGAAGCAGGCTATAACCCACTTACTTACCTAAGTAAAAGGCTGCTCCCCTCAATATGGCTCTTGCTACAACCATCAGAAAGAGCTAGCCTGCCTTCAAGGAGAAGGAACTTCATTGCTCCTAGCAGGGCTCCAACCTGTGTGTGAACAGAGCCTTAGTGATACAGAGCCGGAATTTATCACAGTTTATGAGATTGCATAGGGTAAATAATAGTTTTGTGAAAACCTGCATGATTACTAGTATTTGTCTTTGAAGAATGCCTTGGAATATTACTCTTATGAGGTCATGTATGGAAAGTAATAGTGTTGTGAAAACCTTCATGGTTACTAAAATGGTTTTGTCTTAGAAGAATGTCTTAGATTCTCTTAAGATGACTCAGAAAAGAGCTTATTATATCTTTTCCATCTTAAAACGCGCACTTTATTGAAAAGCTATGCACACAGATTGTAGACAGATTAAAATAGCAACTCTTCACACTTCATATAGTGCCTCAGAGCATTTTAGAGACGGATACACACTTGAAGAACTTGCCCTTTGGTGGGAAAGTGGAACTGCTCAGATTTCCCAGTGACAAGTGAACTTTTAATAACAGAGAGACAGGGATAAGTAATTTTGTCTGGAAGTTACACAGGGTGTAACCACACCTATCGGAGCCATAACACCAGTTGCTGTCCATTCTCCAGGATGCTCTGCCTTTGGAAGATGACGATGAAAAATTCCTAAATCTGAAAGGTTCAGCTTCTCTGATCATGACTTCTGTACTACCAACAGACGCTGGCTACTACACCTGCAAGATGTCATTTCCATTTGAAGGTGTAATGTTTGAAATCACCAGAACAATTCAGCTGGAGACTGTTGGTAAATATTGACCCCTTAAAACGTTACAGCACTTAAGAAAATCTCTTTTTTTGTTAATGAAACTCAGGAGAGGAACTCATATTCGGCCTCTCAGCACTGCCACGGAAAGCGGGACGCCATGGGTGCTTGCTTTGGCACCGATGAGTTTCCCACAGCACCCCGGCAGGGCTGGGGTCACCCCTTTGCCTGACGTGCAGCAGATTTGCGGGAGGCAGGACTCGATGTTGCAAGTGCCTGTGGTTAAACCGAATAATTTATGTCTTCGGGGGGGGTGGGGGGTGGTGGTGTCACTGCAAATGACTTCAGAGGGCTTAAGAAATAAAACATTTGCTACTCGCTCAGGATGGGGGGAAGGCCGCTGTTTCGCAAACGGGTGTAAACCGGCTCGCCCCGCCGGCGGGGGGGGGGGGGGGGGGGGGGGGGGGGGGGGGGGGGGGGGGGGGGGGGGGGGCGCCTGGAGGGGCGGGGCGTTGCTGCGCCGAGCGGCCAGCAGGGGGCGGGCGTGCCCGTGCGCCGCCAGCACCGCCCCGCCCCTGGCCCCGCCCCGCCCGGCGGGCTCAGCCGCCCCCTCCTCGCCGCGCCGCCGGCCCAGCCGCACCGGCGGGGGGGCGAGTGCGGAGGGGCGGCCCTGGAAGGCGGCAGGCTGCTGAGGGTGCTGCTTCCTCCGGCTGGGTGCTGGTGCCCGCTGGTGGAAGTGACTTTTGAAACATGGAAGTGTCATTTTCGGCCACTCGCACATCCGTTCTCCGCTTGAGCTTGCGGCTTTTTCTGCTTTTGCGAGTGTGAAATGGGAGTGCAAGGATCTCGGCACTCACTGCTCATAAAAAGGACCGTGCTTAGTGCCTAACGTTACTGTTGCTTCCAAAAGACCCTCACTCATCTGCCATAAATTCCTCATGGTGCAGCTTTCAGGATCAAGACGTGAGCTTGGTCCTATCCGTCTCCACAAACACAGATCTCTGGGCTTCAAATTGGAATGTCTCTCTTTGCCAGTGGGTTTAATAATCAAATGCTTTCCTGGGAGATGAAAGGTCTTGAGCAAAGTGGCATATTTCTCTCTATAGTTCTGGGGCAATGCCCAAATTTTCTGTTGTGCTAGCACTGACTCTCTGTTCTCTTTCTCTCTCCAGAACAAGAAAAGAGAATTACCCCAATAATTGTGTATCCAACACAAAAGACGACATCAGCTGCTCTCGGTAAGGCCTAACATTATTTTTGGAAACATCTAATCAAGCAAAAATTAGAGCAGGTCCTCCTGTGGTGTAATTTGTTGGCATAAATTGTTGTAGTTCTTTTGATCTCAATTATATTAGCTGAGGGTCAGTGCTGGAGTAGTTTTTGCATGTTATTGTCTACAACTAGATGCTGTCTTCCATGTAGGAGAAGCTGTAGAAATGCTGTAGATTTTAGCCACTAACAAAGCAAGAAAAGCATGTTTGTACCCTTAGATCAGCTGCTCAGAGTACCCCTTCACTAAGAATTACTTGTTTTCAATATTCCCTCAAATTGTTCTAGGTTGTCTGGTGGCTTTGAATGAGCCATCTCGATCTAGGAGACATTTTTTCATTGCTTTTTACTGTTTGAACTAGGCAGTTGTTGTTAGTTAGAAAGTACCTTGATAGGATCTCAATTTTTCTTTGAAGATTATATTATGACAACAAATTTCTGTTGCATTTCCTCTTCTCAGAAAATGCCAGGTATATTTTACATTAAGCTTTTTTAACTTGTGTACTATACACAGAGCTGTGTCCTATGATGTTTTAGTTTTCCCTGCCACTTTTCTTTCCATCAGCATAGGACTACCAAGTCATTTTTTTTGCCTATCTAGCTCTGTGGAGTGTTTTGTATCCCTTTTATCACCATCTGCACAGATATAATAATAAAATTGTATGCATTATTGAGCCCTGTGCTTTCCGTATAATACAGATACGCACCAGTCTGAAGGCTCTTTATCCTTAGCTCTGAGTTAGTTACAATAATTAGAGCAAAATTTCTGAATTTTTGCACAATCACTTTGTCTCTGGAGGTCCCACCTGGAGCTGAATGCCCTTGCCCACAGCACCTCTGAGTGAAGCTACACTGCTGGTTAATGCAGCTGCTCCAGAGTGGTAAATCACACCATGCCATTTGGGCTGCAGTACGTCAGAAGGAGCAAGGCCACAAGAACACAACCTTGCCTCCTGAGGAATGTGTCTAATGCAAGAGCTGCTAACTGTTGCAATGGGAAAATAATTTGGTTAGCAGCGGGAAGGACTGCCAGACTGAAGGATCTTGCTGCCAAGGAGCAGGGGATCAAAAGCAACCTGGGGCTTAACTTCAGTTTTGAATTCAGTGGTGCTTGACGTGTGTGGAAACTTGATCTCCTGCTGGAGATGCTGGTTTTCACCAAAAGAAAGAGTAGTTCTTCATATGTATCCAAATGTTTTTTTAATCTTTCTTTTACCAACAGGCTCCAAGATGACTCTCCCGTGCAAAGTGTTTGTTGGACTGAGCAGCCACGTCCATACTGATGTGGAATGGCTAGCAAATGACACCACCGTCGATGTGGTTTACAAGCAAAGCAGAGTTACAGAGGGAGAACGACAGTAAGTCTGCCTGAAAGTGTTTCCTTGTGCTTGTTGTTTTAACCTGCAGTGGTTTTAACCTGCAGTGTTACAGGGGCTCTCAGTGCAGCTGAATGCCAGGTAATGAAATGGGATATGGACAGACCTGAAGTGAAGGTGACAGCTGAGAAAAAAACAGGCAGGCAAGCAAAAAAACCCCAAATCCAACCCAGGCAAGGTGAAATCAGTTCTTTATCTCTGGTTTTTATTCATGGTATACTGCAAATGAGCCAACTTCGAGGCTTAAACTTGAAGCACGTTTTCATGGGCAGCTGAGCTGATGTAAGAGCTCACTGCAGTGGAAAACAATGGGACTTGATCCTTCCCAGTGCTTCTCTTATCTCTCTCCTTGCCCCGTGCCAGCGAAACGGCAACATCCTCTCCCTGACATTCATGTGGTTCTCTGAACACACTAAGACAACGGAAAACTATCCAGTGGTTTGTGGTTGTTTTTTTTTAAATATCCTTGTTTTTCTCCTTAGGCTTGTTCTTTTCCACATTAGTGAGTTAAACTGACTCACAGAGACGCCCAGTGAGTGCTAGAGCTGGCGCCAGAGAAGCACTGGGGGGGATGCTGGTGGGAGGGAGAAGCAGGATGTCCCACATCCTCTTGCCCTGATCCATTGTCTCTCCCAATCTTGCGGAGCCTTCTCTCAGCTGCCTCATAGCTGTATACCTCAAGGCTTTTCCAGCTGCCTCATAGCTGCATGCCTCAAGGCTTTTCCTGCTAGGAAAGGAGGGAAAAGATCTGTTTTCTGTACCTGTGACATGTCACCTGAGCAGTGCTAACTTGCTATGTTTAGGCATGCTTCTAGTGCTTTGCAAATGTGAGGTAAACCTACCGACTGAAATCTCTTCACTGAGGTCCAAGTCAGCGTTTTATCTCTCATTTAATGAAGCTGAGAGTGTCCACAAAGATCATCACCCTCACCTGGGTCACGGTGGCTCTGCCTGTACTGGTGGACAGAGCTGGGAAGGTTCCTGGGCTCTGGGATGCCATTGCCTCTGCTGTTAATGGTTAAACTGGTCACTCACCAGCCAGCACCTTCCCAAACAGCTGCTGTCTGTCGATTAGGATTTAGCATGGGGCAGGGACCATTCCCAACAGAGTTTGGAGATGTGGCATCCTATTTTGAGGGACAAGAGTGTTTAACAGTTATGGATGTGAGCTGGTTTTGGCTGTTTGTGGCCATCAGTGCCAGATAACAACCTGGCCATGTTTAGTTTATTGCACAGCTGCAGCCAGAGGTAACATGGTAACTCAGCTGTATGCCCAAGCCTTTGCATGTTTTCACATTCCCCACAGCATGCTTGAGACTATTAATTTATAACATTGTTTACATGGATAAGTGACAGTGCATTAAACTTGTTGTCAGGAGCCATAAAGTGTACTGTGGCTATAGTCTCTGCAGGCTTTAGAATAGAGCAGCACAGGTACTTTCTTACTTGGACTCTAAAAATTATTTTTATTATTACTATCACTGTCATTATTACTGTTATATGTTATTATACAATTGCACAAAGACAGGGACCATGCCAGCTAGGGCTCATGCAGAGCCCACAGTTTGTGAGACACCCCAGTTCTGCAGGAAGCCCTCAGAATGGCAGCAAGGCAAAACAGACCAAATGCCACCGGGAAAACAAATTCCCCGCAGAAATCTCTGGCAAAGCACCCACCGCCGTGTTCCTGCCTTCCTGCGGTACAGTCCCGGGAGGAGTGCACAGGGAACTCCGCTGCTGCAATGCATAGCAGACTCAAGATCAGATCATTAAAGAGCAGCTGGACAACTTGTCCAGCAATGACTAAAAGATATCAAGAGGCGATGTTTGACTGCAGTTAGAAAACCACTTTTAAATAGTTGGCCTGATGAAACAATCAGGTTGAAATAAGCTGGAAACTTCCTAGACAGTTTCTTGTACTGAGCTCTTGGCTTTGGGCACATGATAGATAGGAATGGTGGTTTGGTTTGCTGAGTGAGCATTTGCAGGGTTATGTTCTCCATACGTCCTCTTCCAGCTGATAGTAAGAATTAATCTCAGAAATGAATAGGTGGTCAGAGAGAAGGAATTAGGTCCTTCAACAACGCCGTGTAGAGAGCTCAAAGATACACAAAATTCTGCTTGCCTTTCTTCCCTCCTTTTTCTTTATTTTTGCAAGACAAATCCAGATCTTTTTTCCCTGGAAGATTCAAGAAGTGCAGGATGGGTACTGACTTCTGAGGCTCAAATAGCTGGCACAACTGGGCTGGAAGACACAGATGTCCTTTAATGCTCAGGGGCTAGTTCGGAAATGAGCAAATATCCAATGCATTTTCTTGCAATGTGCTGTTAGAATGAACACATCAAATAGAGAAAAGCCAGATTATAAAAGGATTTAACATTAAATTTTTCTTTTTCTTCCAGAGAAATTGTAGAAAATGGTGAAAACTTCATTGAAGTGCCACTGATTTTTGATTCTGTTGAAGAAGTGGATTTTTACACAGACTTTACGTGTTTGGCCCAGAACAGATACGGCTACCAAGTACTGCCAACAAGGGTCAAGCAGGAAGGTAACTAGTTTGACTGCTTATTTGGGATAATTGTTATCATTATTCTAATGCTAAATTATCATCTAAGCCTTTTATACTGTCAGAGCTAGTATTGGGATGAATTAATGCCTGGGGAAAAGCTGGTTGCCTCTTTCACCTGTAGACTTTGGCATAGCCCGTTCACAAAATACGCTTTCTTTGGGTCATTCACTGACATTTTCTGCAGGGATAAGGATCTGTGCTGGTATATCTGTTCATTGGATAGGGCTCCAATTTAGATCCACTTTGTGAAGTGATGGCTCCAGTAAGACTACTGGCAAACTCCCATTGGGTTCAGCAGGGCCAGATCTCCTCCAGTTCCTCAACAAGTAGTGGGAAAAAAAAAAAAAAAAAGACAATAGCAGAATAAAGATCAGAGTTCCTTGTCCTCATGCACAAACTGCCGCCAAAATAACAAGAAGTGTAAATTATGATGGGTGTTGTTATTTTGGCTCCTAGTGATGGGAAGAGAAGCCCTAAGCTCAGTGCAATTAATGTTGCAGTGTGATAGACCATTGGCCAAGAACCAGCTGTAAAAACAATGTGAAGCAATGCTAATTGTTTCTTTGCGTGACATTGATGAATCACCAAAATTTGCTCACACTGTCCTAGAAAGGCATATGAACATTTACAGTCTTCATTATGAGTTATAACTCATGACTCACTCCAGCATCCTATGATGAGGGATTTGTACTCATTTTCTAGATAATGTGCTGCCGTTGTCTTCCATAAGCTACACAGGTATTACTACAGAGGAGGCAATCCATGAATCAATATAGGCTGGAATAATCCAAAATGATCTGGACAGACACTGGTCTTGGAAATTAGCTGTATTTTGGGAAAAAGCTCAGAGTCTTGGCTTGATCATTAGTAATTTATAGGCTGCTCTGTATGAGAAAATTATTCACAGAGCTTGAGGGTGGACTAGCTGTTATGTACTTGCTCTCCACACAGTGCTTTTATTTCCTGCTTGGAGTGTCTCTGCTTCCACCAAATTCAGATAGAAAGCACATAGCCACTCTGAGCAGGAGTTGGGAAGAGTCATGTATGTACAAAAGGATTGAACTTTAAATTCTCACCCCGTATTGTTTTCCAATTCTTCCTCCCATCTTCATAAACCCATTTCCGAGAGCGCTCAATCAATAGGCCTCTTCCTTTCACAGGTGATCAACCCTGCTAGAAGGTTAACTTGCAGACATCCTTTTTATTGTGATTTCTCCTCTTCCTCCTTGAACTTGGAGAACTATGTTCCTGGGAGGTTTTTTTGAAAATATTTCATTTCTTTACTTTTCCAGCTGTCGGCTTGTCCTGGTACATTGCAATGATTCCCGTCGCATTGGCCTGCGTGATCGTGGGGGGGATATGCATACACAAGTGCTGGAAGCGCAGAGCCGATAAAGGATACACGATAGCAAAGGTTTAAAATCTGCTTTATTCTCCAACCGCCAACAGAAGAAAAAAATCATCCTGGCTATCTTTCACATGAGACACAGAGAGACATTTCAGACCAGACATACTGCTTTCCCAGCAGATGGATATATATCAGCTATTTTCCTCTTCTCCAAGTCTTCTACAATTTGATGAAGTTATAAATATAAATTTGCATTTTCATGCTGCTTAGATGCAGGAAACCTGCTTCTATTATTTTGCAGCTAGGGTGCAATCTGTAGGATTTTGGAACACAGAATACTAGGAACGTGCCCTGGATATGGGAAGGGTAGGGAAAGGGAGGTGCTCTTGCCCTTTGTAATTCCAATAGTCGTATTGTTTGTTTAAAAAAAAAAAAGGAAAAGAAAAACCCTAAAATCTAAAAACAGAAGCTAAGAAAGCTTGCTACAGAAGGACTATTCCACACCAGAGTGAAAATGCAGTTTTCTTATGCATCCAAACTCATTTTATTTTACTTCAGTCTAAAAAGAGCCGTTTTTTTTCCCTTTTCCAGAGCCAAATACAGTTGTCATGGCAACTGTATATCTACGAACTTTTCCACAGAAAATCTAAATTTTTTCGCCGTTTGGATTACTCTTTGCTTAAACGGACTGTCTCAGAATAACCCTCCCCCAGAGATAGCTACATCAGCATAACAGATAATTGTACACTGGAGAATTCAGTTCTGTTTTATCTACTAATATCTCATAGCTGGAGATTCATAGGCAGCTGTAATATGTTGTTATCTTTGCCAAGAAAAGAATTTGGAGGGATGTTTTAGTGTTTTGAGAGTCATTTGACTAACACAAAATTTTATTCCTGGAAGTGATTTGACAGATTACCAGTAATAATGTACAGTCTCGCCCTTCTGTGCCTCTAACTCTTTCATGACTGGCCTGATTCTCCTCTCTGATATGAGTATAAAAGTCTGCCATAGATTCCCGTAAACAATGAGTCTGCACCAGTCTAAAGCCGGTGCAGCTTCAGGAACCTTGTGTCCTTTAAATTGAAGTATGCAAATCGATTACTTGTGATGCAAAATGCTGCCTGTTAGGTTAATCTAACTGGATTCCAGTCTTGACATAATTCAGAAGGGAGCAATAAATAATCAGTGACCATGTTGTACTTTGAGGATCAGAATGAGTAGAATGAGTTAGTTACTTCCTCTTCCAAGAGATAACACGATAGCTGAGAAGTAGTTCCATCATACGTATTGTGTATTATCTTCATCTGTATGGGAAGGGAAGAGATCCAGTCTTAAGGTCTAGATTGTTACAGACCTATAACTGACACCTCTCACAGACACCAAAGATAAAGCTTTTTGTTTGGGTAAATCAGCCCAGAGGTTTTTCAGACTCTATAGGAAAAAAAATAATCAGGAAAAACGTTGACTCCAAAGAACAAATTGTAAAGTAAGAATGTTAGAACTGCGTGTGGTCCCACAAACTAGAGAAATGAACGACTCGCATCCATCTGGGAGAGGCCATAATCTAATTGCTTTCCACCATCACTTATAGCTGGTTCTGAGTTTAGCCTAATAAATATTTGGAAGGATTTTGAAGAGTAGGATGTGGCTTGAATTAAGAAACTCTTCAATCTGTTAGCAAGAACCTTCACATTTTATGAGATTTAAGGCAAAGTCTCCCTTTAAATATTCTAAATGTTTGCTGTGAAGGTACAGGCACAGAGATTAGATTTCTGACACAGTCCGAGTCAATGACAACCAAATAAGACCACAGGACTTACTGTTTCTAAGTGCAGGCTGTTAAAGATGATGATAAAGAATACATATATTTTATGGGCAGAGAGGAAAAAGGTGGCTGCAAGTGTGGAAAACAGTCAATCCACTTGGATATCTGTTCTTTGAAGGAAGAAAACTATAGACGAACTGACCATTGCTGGAAGGAATATGAAAAATGTTTTAGGTACATCAGGAACGCTCGTTTTTATCAAGCAATTGCTAGTCTGTAACGAGAGAACAATTTAGGTTTGCCAATAAGTGTAACCTTTCAAAATGTGATTTGTTCTTCCTATCCATCTGTATCCTCCAAGAGTAGTGTGATAACACATCTGGCTGTAGGCGCAGGGTTGGATTTCACTAAGAGGTGGAAAAGAAGTAGAATTTTTGGTATATGGAGTATCGGTGCCATAAGAAAGTTAAATACCTCGGATCCTCCTCCAAACTAGAGAAGGAGAAAGAAATGTGAATGCGAGATAAAAATTAGGCATACAGAGAACTGATGTTACATACTCAGTGGCATCTTGAATACAAGGGGAATGTAAAGAAACAAAGGTTTATCTTTTATGAAGTGATATTTGCTTCTCTGACTACTGGTATAGTAATATTCTGAAGGCTTTCATTATAGGTAGACTTGTTCAAGTGTACTACATAGTGTAAATGTTTTACAGGTAGACTTGAACAAGTGACCTACATCATAATGTAAATGTTTTACATTGATTTGTATTGTTACAAATCAAGGGTATCACGGTCTATATCGTTTTTTAAAATGTTACGTGAAAAATGGAAAAAAAATAAAAACCACAACGAAGTGCTGGTGTGTGAGTTGGGTGGAAAGGAAGGTGTGAGATGGCTCTTTTCGGAGTGGCAGCTCTTTCCTGGAGAGGTGTGATTTTTTTCCAGCGCTCTGCTGCAGAGGGGCTCGTCCCCTGGGGGTGCAGTGACCCCTGCTCTGTCTTCAGCCGCTTCTGCTCTCGCCTGTGGCTGTGCCTTGTCACACTGAAGGGGGACCGAATCCTGATGGGCCAAGCTCCTTTCCTGACTGCCCCACATTCATGGCTGTCCTTGCTCTGCAAGTCCCCCGAGCGTTTGGGCTTACTCTGGGCGGGTGGTATTGGGTGATCTTTCTCTGCCTACCAGCTGTTGAAGTATTGTGTTCCCCCACTGACTTCTGTGGGGAGACTTCTGGAACTGTAGGTTAACACAGATTGTCACTGTGGGGATGTGAATTTAGCATGTGCTCCCCAGGCAGGGAGATCTGTCTTATTCAGTTTCCCAAAGGCAAAATTTTTGTCTCCTCCTTTTTTCAGTCAAAATTAGAGAACTGCAGTTGTCACTGTACATTAGGTAGGTCCATCCCGGGAAGTTCAGAGGCATTAGCCTCAATGTACTTTGAGGAGAAAATGTCCTGAATCTCAAGGCAAATTGAGACTGAGGACTTACTTGTACTGGTTTATAATCGGACCTGAAAAGAAATACAATATCAGGGAATGCCACTTCACATCAAGGGTTCAGGGCTGTGCACCACAACATTTCTCTTCGGAAAAATTAATGATGTAAGGAGGAAAAGGCCACCTCATTCCTGGGACTGTGTGGGTTTATAGCATTTGCCAGAGAGCTCATCTATCTGCAACAACTTCGAAGGCACACCTACAGAGGGGAAGAGACTGGTGTCCCATGGTCTTGACATGAGTTAGCATCCAGGACAGAGGCTGCTCCTGCAGAAGTAGTTCTTTTCAGGAAACATGAGTTCAGTTAACAGTTGTTTTCTTGTTTTACTCAGCATATGTGATCTTGATGTCAGCTATCCATCTAAATAGGCAGCATAACTAATGTTTGACCAGAGTAGCACCTAAAAAAAAGTAAACATGTAATTTGGAGAGCACCAAATAATTAGGTCTGCTGGTTCCCAAAAAAACCCCCTTAAATAAGTGTGGGAGCAAATGGAAATAAGAATTGGATCTGCGCACAGAGCTGATCCTGGCAGGTCAGGATAAGAACGTCACTTTTTTTTATTCTAGTAGCTGGGGAGGGAAGATGTGTGTGCAGGAGGACAAGAAACGTGAAATACCATTGCCAGCAATAATGCTCTAAGTATGAGAATAGCAGCTCCAAGTGTTTGATGATTATTTTGACTCAAGTCTGCAAAGCAAGAGGCCCAAGAGAGCAAAACAAAGTAAGGAATAGGTCTTATGTTTTGGAGCTGAGAACTCCCTGTCCACTCATAACCTTGGAGCTGCTAAAGATAGCCTAGGGTGGGGTGCCTCTCATCCAGCCTTCACGCAGCCAAAAGGAATACAGCTTGTCCAAGCTAGCCATTGATGTTTCCTCTCCACTCAGTGGAGAAAGAGTTATCTCCAGTGCCTAAAATAAATGGGATGAATTGCCCTCTAGAGGTGCCTGTCTTTTTCCATCAGTTTAAGACAAAAAGTGAGATGAATCCACCCTGGATTACAGGAACCATTTGTTGTGGACCACTGGATTTCAGGCTATCGGAGAAGTTATAAAAAGGAACAGGCTTAAGCCCAGAGACACCCTTTCATGTAGTCGAGGCTGCTGGGCTTTCTTGGGACATGACTTTAGTGCTGGCAGCTCCCTGTGCAGAGCAAGGACACAGGCTCACATTAAATAAAAATACTATAAGAGGTTGGGAGGCAGGCACAAAGGTGTGTATTGTGGAATCCAACGTACCAGGCAGGCTGAAAATACCTGGTCAATGCCTTGGAAAAACGTTTGTGGCTCATGGACCATGTGGTCATGAAGTGCCGCAGCTATTACAGGAAGAAAAGAAAGAGCTGCCGTGTGTGTGTGCGGCTGAAGTACACAGAGCTTCCCTGGGACCAGGAGGAAGCCTGCTGTGCGACTGCAGGCGAGCTGGGGGCTCTCGGGCATGCACGGGGCAATGGGGGCTGCCAGCCCTTCCACAGCGCTCAGCTAGCTCAGCTCCCACTGCAGCCAGCGCCCGCCTGCTCCTAGCAGGCACTGCTGGGCAACAGCAGCAGACCGGAAAAAATATTGTTATGCACAAATGAGATATCATAAAACTAGCCTGCTGCCAGTGGACAAACACAAGCTGTCGATAAGAAAACCACTAAAAATATATATAACTCATTAGTCTGCTTTAGTGTGTTCCTTGCACTGGAAATTATAGTCTATATCAGTCGATACATTAGGTAGTATACACTATGTAAAGAGCTTGATAAAGCAGATGAAATATAGCACCTATAGTTTTCAAGAAGGACGCATCGTTATCTTCCTGCAGTTCCTCAAGGGAGAGCCAGGCACCTAATAATAACGGGGAAACTTTTAAAAACTCACATAGATCCGAGCTCACTTGTTAGAACTTGGGAAATTCATCCATTACTGAATCTTTAACTGCAAAGTGTAGTTTGGCTTTTATAGCTGTCTGTCCCTCCTACCAATTTCAGGTTTTTGCATCAGTCTAAATTGTCTCACAACCTGACGACAACTTCAGGTGTAAACAGCAAACTCCTTCGTAACATGTTGAAAAAGTCGATCTCTCAGTCCTGACAAGAAGTGAAGGTCCTCTCTTTCTCACTGTTTCTACTGGTTTGTCATCTGTTGAGTAGTGCCACAGGAACTTCACTTAGATGTACTTAAATTTCGTAGAAATGCAAGTCTTGATTTCTTTGTGGACAATGAGGCATTACCAGCTTTTCTGTCTCGTGGGGCTTGAATGATAATATTCGTTTAAAGCCTTAGAAGTCCTGTTTTGCCTTGGTTATAGAGGATTCATCCATCTGCTAAGCGGTGGGATAAATGAATCATCCTGTTTGTTTGCTTGCTTTGGCTCCCAAACATGCTTCGTCATAAGTGCTAGGGAGGCCAGACTATGACTGGAAATAGTTGATATTATGTTTGTTTACTTGTGTCGTGGTTTAACCCCAGTCAGCAGCCAAGCACCACACAGCTGCTCCCTCACTCCCTGTCCCCCCCTCCTTGCTCCCAGTGGGATGGGGAAGAGAATCAGGAAAGAAGGCAGAACTCATGGGTTGAGAAAAGAACAGTTTAATAACTGAAGTAAAATATAATACTAACAATAATAATAATGAAATATAATAATAATAGTAATGAAAAGGAATATAACAAGAAAAGGGGCGGGGGGGAGGAAAAAAAACCCAATGATGCACAATGCAGTTGCTCACCACCCGCTGACCGATGCCAGAGCTGTGATCCGCCCCTCCCGGCCAACTCCCCCCTGTTTATATACTGGGCATGACGTTCCATGGTATGGAATATCCCTTTGGCTAGTTCAGGTCAGCTGCCCCGGCTGTGCTCCCTCCCAGCTTCTTGCACACCTGCTTGCTGGCAGAGCATGGGAAACTGAAAAGTCCTTGGCTTGAGATAAGCGCTACTTAGCAACAACTAAAACCTCAGCGTGTTATCAACATCATTCTCACACTAAATCCAAAACACAGCACTGTACCAGCTACTGAGAAGAGAGTTAACTCTCTCCCAGCTGAAACCAGGACAACTTGCAAAAAAAAAAGACTCTCAAGTAACTTGTGGCTTTCAAGTTGGGGACACAGCTGAACTAAGTAATTAAAGAGTATCGTTACATGTACCCTCAATACATTGCTACCGCTCTTTTCCTTTTGTCTGGGACTTAACCATGGCTGGTCTTCAGCCGATTTGAGAACTCTCCAGAGGAGACAGTGGGCAAGCCACAGTGGTTTCTCAGCTCTCGTCATCGTAATCTGGCTAGCCTGTGGGTGCTGTAGACTAGGGCCTCCTTCTTGTGAGTAGAGAAGAGCTATCAGCTCAGGGGAGAAACAGATGCCTTGCCTTTGATCACAGCTGATGGGTAGTTTACCTGCTGAATCTAAGCCAGTAAAATGCCGGAGGAAGCACAGTAGAGAGAGATCAGAGATTCACATCTCCACCTAAGAGTGGCAGAGCTGTATGGCTGATTGCTCCTTGCTAGGAAAGAACGTATAAGCTTTTTTTTTATTACCGCGCCAATGTGGTGCCATTTAGGAAATATGGATTGCATGGGAGAACGTAAGGATGAGTGGAAGAGGGTGGCTTCCCATGGGGAGAGCTGTGAAGTGCTGCAAGGACACTTGGGGAATGGAGAACTTGTGAAAATAGGCAATATGAGCTTATCTTCTGCCTGGTAAGGCAAAGACAGTCCATGGTAACTGCCCGTAAGCACATCCAGTGGGAGAGTAAAAAAGCAAGGGCATGTAATTATTTGTGCTAATGAAGGAGACTGGGATGAAAAATACATAACCAAAATTAAGTTGGCCGCTAATCACTCCAGCAGTGAGGTCCTGAAAGAGCTTCTCAGCAGGGGTAATGGCTAGGAAAAGAAATGACTTTTAACCTGGAGCTGGGTACAGCTATGAAAGGGATTTGTTGTGTGTGACAGCAGGGGGCCTTCCTGCAGGGCTGCATCACATCCTCCGGCTTTGTGCTCTTTATTTCCATTGAAAAAGGACTGGACAGCTGAAGGTAAAAAATGCCATCTAAGAGTTTAATTACCGTGTTATTATTTCCTCAGTTAAATTTCCAGTGCCCATATTTACAGCCCTTTCAAGCTTGTAAGGGCTGAAAGATCAAAAGAATTAAACACTGAACACAATTGCTGGATATGTCTTTGTAGGCATGTCCAAAGTCCTAATCTGCTTTAAACTCTGCCGGGAGATGCCAGTTGCCCCTGGAATATAGCCCTTAATGAGATTTGGCTTTCCTGCTGGAGGGAGTGATCCAGTCTCTAAACAAAACTGTGTTGTAAGAGATGAGTTAGCTCTTCATATGACCAAGTGCCTGCGTTATGCAGAGAAGAGGAGGAGGAGGAGGAGGCCCTTAAACGCTGCTCTGTCCTTTTGCACTTCAGTCTCATGAATGTTGCCTTCTGCTTGTTTATTTTACTGTTTAATGGCTGCTCCTGTGGCATTCACTCTTGGCCGTGCAGTGGGATCCACGATGGAGCAACGTTGCCCCAGCGAGGGTCCCAGGAGCTTCCCAGCTAAGGCCAGCAGGATCTCTGAGGCTGCAAGCAAGCAGCAGGAGCGAAGTCTCTGTCGGGAATGTCAGGTCACTAGAGACAAGGAGCAAAGAGCGCAGTAATGATAGGTGGCCCTGGCATCCAACTCCCAGCCCTGGAAGAGTGCTTTAGGACACAGAAACCAGCTGCTGAAACACGACTGTTAGAGGCTTGACAGAAACACTTTATAGCTTATGGGATCACATTTCAGGATTAGTGCCTGTGCCTGGTTGTTGGTTGTTTTTTAAACTTCAATTATAAAAGCAGAATGTTGATTTACCCAAATGCAATCCCCTCACCCCTCCTTCAATCAGTAACTCAAGTTTTTCATCAACTGTCTACCCAGTGTGGGACACACTGGTTATGCAGAGGCAGTCTGAGACTGCGTATACATCAGTCACCAACTTTGTAGTTTAGATTTAGTGCTTGTAATATTTAACATTGGCATTCATTCTATTTCTTTTTGATTAAGAAAACTAATTAAATCTTACTTCTACAAGGATTTTTAAAAGTGGATCAGGGGACTTCAGTCTTGTTATTCTTAAAAACAAATTATTATGATGCAATGCTTTGAGGAGGTCTGAGCATGCCACAGGTTGTTTGCACAGGCAAAACATAATTTACAGAGATTCTCCTTGGTCCTAGGTCTCTCCAGGCAGTTGGTCCAGTTTCAGCACTTCCTTTTTCTCCATCTTCTTTTCATTTATTATGCTTGTAGCATATATTTCAGCAAAGTGGATGCAAGGGGACCAACTGTACAACAAGTTGGCTCAGGGTGGGATGGGTTAATTTTCTTCAGCTATGTACCTTTGCCAGTGTTGCAAATCCACACAGCTTTCCGTGCGGGTCATGAAGCCTCACCTGGGGCTAGTGTAACTCTTACATGATGAGCTATGTGCAGGACTCTCGCAGATAAGCTCAGGAGGGGAAGGAATCCTCTCTGAGTGGATGTTATCCCCGTTTACCCACCTTCCACTGAAGAGCAACAATTCAGAAAACCCAGCAGAAGCAGGCAGGATTATTCTCTTTCCTCCTGCTTTGGGGGGGCTGTTTCAGTATGTGGATGGGGAGGGAGAGCAAAGAGACCAGTCCCAGTGCAGCTCACCTGCAAGCAGTAGTCCTGCTTCCTCTCTTCCCAAGACATCTTGCTCAGGAAGGGGATAAAGAAGACTCCCCTGAGTCTTCTCACACCTCTTCCTTTCCTCCGCTCTGTCAGGGCAGAGGAGAATGGGAGGGGGCACATGGTGGGACCCAATCTCCTGCATGGGGGGAACAACCAAACAGAGCAACCTGCACAGTGAACGGGTGGAGACCTGAGTGGAGATGTCAGGTCTTGGTGTTTTGGTGTGGCACAGACAGGAAGGACCTCATAGCCCAAGACCTGGCAGCCTTGCAGGCTCTCTCTTCAGCTCTTTGAAGCCCCCGCGTTTCTGGGCACTCAATTTTTCCCTTCAAAACAAAGCATTTTGCTCAATCATTGAAAGAAACACCAGAGAGGGAGAAAAAGGATTTAAAAACAAGTGGCGTGCTGACATAGGCATATTGGACCATAATGTCACTGTAGCCTGAAACAAATAGGCTTTTATTTTGGGAGAAGCACAGCTCCCCCACCTCCCATTCTCTTACATCCCACTCCTTACGGTGGCCAGGGCACCCTGCCTGCCCTCCAGACCCCGTCTCTTGTACTACCTCCTGTGAGAAAGGGGAAAGCCCTCTTACACCAGTGGCACATCTCTACTTCCATGGCACAGTCCTCTCTTCATTTCAGGCTATTTTCTCTGGTCAGCTAAAGTCCCAGGTGATGTCAAGCCAACAGAGTGCCCCAGGCGTGGCTGTTCCTCTCCGTGCGTGGGTATTTGGATGCAGTTACTTTGACTTCAGTTCCTAATATAGGGATGTTTTCCTCAGGGGTGAGGTAGTTCAGATTGGCTCACGAGGTGGGAGCCTTTGACTCCTCGCTACATATCTAACATGAAAATGGGCACGTAATTCATTTTTTCGACACCAACCAAAATATGTCACTAACTCATGCATGCTTGTGGTCATATACTGTCATTCAGCCTTTCCACGTGAGCTGAGTAAAGCTTTAATACGTGGGATCAGAGACTATGAAGTATTTGTGTATTACAATAAAATAATGACGTGAGCTGAGGCATTTTTAATGGATTTTTTTTAATGCAGATGTTGATAGTATTGTATTTTCAAACTTCTGCATTTCTCATGTCATTTAAACACTGTAAGAGTGATGACTCCAGTGTTCATATGGGAGAGCTAAATTTAGGTTGGGAAATAAATGTCAGACTCCTAATGAAACACAGTAGGTTGTTAAGAAGTCACTAACGTAGTTGCAGCTTTTTTCACTTGGTCTGAACTCGTCCTTTTAGCACAAATAGTTAATGTGTGCATGTTTTGGGTGAAGAAAGGGGCAATTTTAAAGTTAGCACAGTTATTTTTTGCCACATGTAATTTGTTTGCTCACCTTTTGACCTCCTTGCATTCAAAAGTCCTTGACTTTGCTTACATTTATATTCACTGACATAGCAGAATTAGACTAAACCCAACACTAGAGCTTGGGTATTTTAGTTTGACATGCCATTAGCCTGACGGACATATGCTTTCCTCTGAAATATTTTAGACTTTTGCAACTTACTGTTCAATGGCTTAATATATTCTTTCAAAAAAACCTAATGAACTTGAGTTATTTGTTGCACTCTCACAGGCCCCAGAGAGCATTTCAGAACATCACAAATGCCCGTGTCTCCTGAACCCGGTGCCTGGACCCTGTGGCTCTCCAGAGTTTAAAGGCAGGGTCTCAAATGCTATTTTTCAAAGCTCTATTTGCTCTGTGGGCTTGGGGAACCCTTCCTATACCTCATAAGAAATACACACAAGTGCAGGATGGAAGGAAAGAAATAAGGTGTCCAACAGTTCTCCTAATTTTCTCCTAGACGAAACTTACGAAAACTTTTCTGTGTGTTTTGGGGGTTTTTTTGACAACAGAATAACTCTGATTATATACTACTACAGAATAAGAAAGAAAAAAAACTCAGGAAAGCTTTCTTAAGGTACTCAAAACTATTGCTTCTCTGCAACGTCTTTGTGTTTATCAGGGACACTAACAACCAGGTGTCCATTCAGTAATACATGCAGTTAACATTCTTTGACCAGTAAATTCAAAGTTTCTTTGTGTATTGAGTTTGCGTGGCAAGGTTTTGGTAGCAGGGGGCCTACAGGGGTGGCTTCTGTGGGAAGCTGCTAGAAGCTTCCCCCATGTCCGATAGAGCCAATGCCAGCCGGCTCCAAGACAGACCCACTGCTGGCCAAGGCTGAGCCATCAGTGACAGTGGTAGCGCCTCTGGGATAGCGTATTTCAGAAGGGGAAAAAAAACCCATGTGCAATTGCAGCCGAGAGAGAGGAGTGAGAACATGCGAGAGAAACAACTCTGCAGACACCAAGGTCAGTGAAGAAGGAGGGGGAGGAGGTGCTCCAGGCACCGGAGCAGAGGTTCCCCTGCAGCCCGTGGTGAAGACCATGGTGAGGCAGGCTGTCCCCCTGCAGCCCATGGAGGTCCACGGTGGAGCAGATATCCACCTGCAGCCCGTGGAGGACCCCATGCCGGAGCAGGTGGAGGCCTGAGGAAGGCTGTGACCCCATGGAGAGCCCACACTGGAGCAGGCTCCTGGCAGGACCTGTGGCCCCATGGAGAGAGGAGCCCACACTGGAGCAGGTTTGCTGGCAGGACTTGTGACCCCGTGGGGGACCCACGCTGGAGCAGTCTGTTCCTGAAGGACTGCACCCTGTGGAAGGGACCCACGCTGGAGCAGTTTGTGAAGACCTGCAGCCCATGGGAAGGACTCATGTTGGAGAAGTTCGTGAAGGACTGTCTCCCGTGGGAGGGACCCCACGCTGGAGCAGGGGAAGAGTGTGAGGAGTCCTCCCCCTGAGGAGGAAGGAGCAGCAGAGACAACGTGTGATGAACTGACTGCAACCCCCATTCCCTGTCCCCCTGCGCCGCTCGGGGGGGAGGAGGTAGAGAAAATTGGGAGTGAAGTTAAGCCTGGGAAGAAGGGAGGGGTGGGGGGAAGGTGTTTTTTTAAGATTTGGTTTCATTTCTCATTACCCTATGTCCTGGTTTTGGCTGGGATAGAGTTAGTTTTCTTCTTAGTAGCTGGTACAGTGCTGTGTTTTGGATTTAGTGTGAGAATGATGTTGATAACACTCTGAGGTTTTAGTTGTTGCTAAGTAGCGCTTATCTTAAGCCAAGGACTTTTCAGTTTCCCGTGCTCTGCCAGCAAGCAGGTGTGCAAGAAGCTGGGAGGGAGCACAGCCGGGGCAGCTGACCCGAACTAGCCAAAGGGGTATTCCATACCATGGAACATCATGCTCAGTATATAACCAGGGGGGAGTTGGCCGGGAGGGGCAGATCGCTGCTTGGGCATCAGTCAGCGGGTGGTGAGCAACTGCATTGTGCATCACTTGTCTTTTCTTGGGTATTATTTATCTTTTTTTTGTTTTGTTATATTCCTTTTCATTACAATTATTATTATTATTCTTAGTTAGTAGTCCATTTTATTTTACCTTAGTTATTAAACTGTTCTTATCTCAACCCATGAGTTTTACCTTTTTTTTTCCTCCTCCCCATCCCACTGGGAGTGGGGAGGGGGAAGCGGCTGTGTGGTTCTTAGTTGCTGGCTGGGGTTAAACCATGACACCCTACTCTGATTTGATTGGCAATTAATTGAACTAATTTCTCCAATTTGAGTCTGTTTTGCCCATGACAGTAATTGGTGAGCAATCTCTCCCTGTCCTTATCTCTACCCACGAGCCTTTCGTTCTCTCCCCTGTCCAGTTGAGGAAAGGGAGTGATAGAACGGCTTTGGTGGGCACCTGGCATCCAGCCAGGGTCAACCCACCACACTTTGCTGCATCATTTGCAAGAAATAATTTAATCATCCAGCTGGGTGTCAAAGGATGGACACAGCATTAGTAATCACCCATGTGTATTTGGCTTAAGTGACTTGTTTGTCGTTCCACAGGAGCTTTGTGGCAGAGCTAAGGATGAAATCTGATTCTCAAAGGCAACATTCACATCCTTAAAAAAAATAATCAGTCTTCTCTTTCTTTTTCTCCACCCCCTGTTTTATCCCTTACAAGCTTCCAGCTTTTGCAGTGAATAAGAAAGGAATCCTACCATGAACAACCTTCTGTACGGTGCAGGCCTGATTCATTTCCATGGCTTGGTCCATCTTATGCTCTGCAGGGTGGGGAAAAGAATATAAAGCTTCATGTATTTAAAGAATGTATTTTAATGTGTCTGAATCCTCAATTCTTATATTGCCTAATTTCAGAAGGCTTGATTTTGCAATCTTATTTATATTCTTCAAACACTTCTTTGTGTGTATATGTTTTTGTAAAATAGCTTTTTGTTTACTAAAAATCACAGTGGTAAGTTGAATGTTAGTCAAGCCAGGCCTGGCTGGAGTCAAAGGGATTGAGGATGTCAAATTAGAGAAATAGTACTGCAGTGTATAATACATTTATTGTGGGCGGACACAGAAAAATACTGCCATTCAAAATTAGGGATTATGGTGTTCTTACTACTGTTTGCCTCTTGTGTGACTACTTCTTCCCCTGATCCTGACCCCTGCGTTACTGTTTATGACTCCCTGCCTCGGTCCACTTCTGACTGCATCCAGTCTCAGTCTCCACCCTGACATTTTTCACATCTCTCCTTCCTGTTTTTGGGCTAGCTGTCTCTTGCAATTTGGCTACAAGGAGATAAAATATGAAATCATGCCATGCCATATGTTCTCACTCAGTATCTCTGTGCTGCTTTCCTGGCTTCAGTTGAGAAGGAAAGCTTTTCCACAAACATCTGCCAGCTGATGACTGCTTAAACTGGAAAATAGCTCCTTGGTTCCCATAAAGAGGTACTTTTCCTTCCTTGCCTGGGAACAAACCTACACTTTTTCTAGGAAAGGCGTAAGCTAGTGCTGAAGGCCGTTGTTTCTGAAGCTGCTTTTTTCAGAAACTGTGAAGCACTTCGCATCTTAACTTGCATCCTTGCACACTGCATATACAGCATGTCTCTGCACATACAAAGAGGAGAGATTGTGTTTGGCTTTGAAATATATTCTCATCCACACCTCAAGACAGAGGTCATCTGTCATTCTCCATTCTGACTTGCAGTAGGCCAACCAAACCTATAGACTGAAATACCGTCTTTTTCTTTAAATGGGAACTTTGACTCCCTGAACTTGCAGCGTGTCTACGTTCTGCACATCCTGCACCTTGGTCTGTAGATCCAAGACAACAACTCCACCTCCTAATTTCTAGTGTTTTCTAACCCTCCAGGTCAAATTCTATGTGGCCTGAAAATTTCCTAAGTGCCTACAGTTGGATGCTGATACGTGCACAGAAGTGCGTGTTGTGGACTGATGTGCTGGTAGAGCTGCGCCGATATTCAGGCTTCTGCAGAGAGACATTTGGCACCGAGGGGCAGCCTGAAAAGCTGGACTTTGACACAGCCATAGGTGTTGGTGGCTCCTGCCTTTGTACAGTACTTAGGATGGACGACTTCCCCTGGGACGGGGAAAGACCAGGTCTAAGCTTTTTTTTAGAGTGAGGAAACTGAAACTGCACCCCAGAAGAGTGCCACAGCATGCCAGACTGCACGTGCCTGAAACAGTTAGGGGAAAGGGCAGGGGGACGCGAGTGTCTGGTCTGGTGACTGTCATGGTTTTCTTCTTCTTCTGACGAGTGGCTAATGTAGGAGGCAGGCTCATCCCAGGGAGCGGGGAGAGGAGTTCCCCAGCCCTGCTGCTTGCCGGCAAGGTCATCTGGCTCCCTTTCCCCTGGCTTGCTTTCTCCCCTTTCCTGGTGTGCAGCTTGGCTCTGCCTCCCTGGAAGGGTGAGGATTTGGGAAGGATGGAGAAGGGGCAGCCCTTCTTAGGTCTCCTTCCAGAGTCCTTCACATGAAGGAATAAACTAGTTGTGCCTAGTTCTGTCTGTTAGCTTTTTGTGTTTTATGAATTCAGACTATTTATTTGTAGCCATGGCTGTTGATCCTAGTTCTCACTTCTTGTACAATTCCTTTTGCATTTGAAACTCATTAGAGAGCGCCTTTTGCAACCTTGTTGGTCCTTGCTTACCTTAAAACCTTCCTTTGCACTGAGATTGTCTGATGGTTTTGTCAGTTCTGTCCGCAGCTGGCAGCTTTTCTGTACTCCTTTTTATTCCCTAGGAAAGCCTCAGATTTCCTTCCAAATGGATACTAGGCTGATTGCATTCTTTCGGATCAAAGATTTTCCCAGTCTCCTGCAATTTGTGGTACTGATTTACTTATGTCATTCCCGATACATAATGACACAATTAGAGAAAATGGAAGAAATGCAAGAAATATACTTTGTGTTAGTTAATTTCCTGCTCACAGATTGTGTCAGAGAGCTAAATATGTTCCACATGAGAAAAGTCTTTCAAAATAAACATTAAAAAAAACCCTTTAGTAGTTAATATCTGATTTTAAACACAAATTTAACGTTCCATTATTTCAAATAAAAGAGATTCCCTTTGCATTTATTCTTTTGTATATATGTACACTTTAGAAACACTACAGATATATATATTTATGTAAGATATGATTTATCCCTGTATTTTTATCCCATATTCTTTTTTACTTTATTCTGCAGTTTCATACAATTCTTCCTCTTCTCCTTTGTTGCAATACACTGTGAGATATTTTATTGCAATCTGGCCAGTTAATAACATAGCTAGATTATGCTAGGATGCTGGTATACAAAGGTTCGGGAGAGGACAAGAAAGGCACATGAGAGGTTTTTGGCTGGACAGTGAAATTGTATATGATTTTTCTGAAGTCCACAAAGAGATGGAAGGCAGGCTTCTTCAATGTTTTTAGGTGAAAATAAAAGGGGAAAAGAAGAGATTCAGTCTCACAGTCAAGACAGAGTTAAGAATTTACCAGTAGTGGAGATCTGAACTATTCAAATATCTGTGGGGAAAGAAACAGAGGCAGGCACAGATGATCCAGCAAGTTCTGGGAATGTGGTAGTGGCAACTTTTTATTGTAGAGGTGGAGGAAGTTAATAGATAAGGGACAGTAATTAAATCCGTTTGAAATTCAATTCAGCCAGAGGTCAGATGGTAATGTGAGTTATAGGAGACTACAAAACAATAGCATTCCAAATAAAGGAAGGAAGCTCCGAATCGATGTGAGGCAGACAGGTAGGAGGATGTCTTTGGAAGAAATTCCAAGGATTATCTAAGGAACAAGAACACATGTAAGAGACAAAAAGCTCATTAAAAACAAGATGGGTTTGCCAAGAACAAAACATGCCTTAGCAGTTCTGTTTCCTCTTTTCCAGGATAACTGGCTAATTGTTAAAGAGGGAGCAGTAGTTGTGGTATATCTCAGATTTAGTAAGGGTTTTGAGGAGTGCCATAAGTAAGCTAGGGAAATGTGGCGGAGATGATGGGAATGTAAGGTTGATGCTCAGCTAGCTGGAAAACTGTACTCATGGAGTAGTCAACAATTTCTGTGAAACGGGATATGTCAAGGCAATGTTGCAAATTTAATTCCTGGAAATGGTTTGACTCTACCTAATCTAATCATTTAGGTTAAGAAAGTTGGTGATGGACTAGGGAATAGTTTCATGAATTTATACTTCAAATTATGGTAAGAAAGGGTGGAAGCACTTTGAAGAAAAACAGCAAAGGTCAAAGTGAGTCTGGTGGGTTGGGGTGATGGTACAAAACTGATGAGCATAAATCCAAGAAAGAAAATACTAGGAAAAAAATTTAGTGGTATTTGGAGAACTGATTAGGCAATAGCAGCTCCGCAAGGCATATGGAAAACAAAGTCAACCAGAAATTGAGTTAGTCAATAATGCAAAGCAGTTGCAACAAAGATAATTTGTATTGACGTGTACTAACAGAGTTCTTTTTCATATAAATGAGAGGTATTTATTCTACTCTATCCTTATTGGGAAGACCTTATCTGGCATTCAGACTTTATCGAGTTTTGGAATCACGTTTTGAGAAAGATGCACATAAATTGGAGACAATCCAGAACAGAGATCCAGGAAGAAGAGTTTTGGAAAATATGATTTATTGGGAACAAATTTAAACAACTGAGTTTGTTTATATAAGAGAAGACTAAGGGAATATTGATAACATGATAACAGACTTCCAAAATGTCAAGAAGATAGCAAACCGTTGTTTTCCATGTTCACTGGATTAGGACAAGCAGTAATCTCTTCAGTTTTGCATGGGAAAATAAACATTTATATATTGTATTAGGGAAACCTAGTTCTACATTAGGAAAAACTCTTCAGCTGAAGCGAGTTTTTCTCGTTTAAGCACAGAAATAGACTATGATGGAGGGGACTATGAAATCTTTATAAGTACGTTAAATATCCATCGGGATGTTGCAGATCTACCAGCCATACTTCAGGACAAAAGCACAGATTAGATGACCTTGTGAAGTTCCCTCAAGCTACATCCCAGCTTTTTCCTCCAAGGTCCTGTGCAAGGGTTTGTGGAATCTTTCCCTCTTCCTCCAGGCAGCAATGTACCCATGCATCAGTTTGACATATCAGGTGCTTCTTTAACCAGCTTCTGTCTGTAGTTCCAACAGCTTTATCAGAGTTTTTGTGAACTACTTCAGAGTTAACCTTTTGTCTGTGTGCATTGAAGTAGAGAAAATTTTGCTTCTTTGTTGCCCCATTAATCCATCGGAGCTTGTCCTGGAGCATGCTGGAAACATTCCTTAAAAAGAAAAGGTTAAGTGAGCAAAAACCAAACTCATCCTGCAAGAGAGAGTTGAGTACCTTCCAGCAGCCCAAGCTTTCCCTTCAGTCTGTTCTGGCTAGGGACAGATATGTGATTTAACCTCTTCATGGAAATACCAGGTGTACTTTTGGTACTCTGAGGCTGCGTTTCATTGCTGAATATTTGAACTCAGTATGGCATAGAATCTGAGAGGTTTTCTTTGGAAGCCTTCAGTGACCTTTACAAATAGCAGTATGCAAACTTAACCTTAGCACCTCTTCCGCATGCTACCTTTCTAAGTCTGTGGACACAAATACACATTTTATATAAACATACAATTCAATTTTAGTTCAGGTTCACCGATCAAATAACAATATAGTTATACAATTAACTTTGTGATTTCACATTTCTAAAAGAACTTTTATTTAACATTTCCTTTTGCCTTTTTTTTTTTTCTTTCTGTTTAAGCTTCTACCCTATGTTATTTGTTTTATCCAGGGAAACACTGTAGTTTCTTTCCTTCACTGTTTGTTTTTTGGGTGATTTACTCAATGGCTGTTTTGGCTGCAGGAATTTGGATGTCAGCAGCTTGTTAACAACCAGGTTAGGTTATTGACATTGACACTTCTATCGATCATGCAGCCTGCAAAAGTTGCTCAAGGCTTTTGTATTGAATTTGGTTTCTGATTGTCCTCCTGTCATTTTGTAACCAGTCTCAAATAAGCACATTTGCATTTTCAGTTACAGGTACTGTAAATCCCCTGATATTGCTTGGAAGATATGAAAAAGAAAAAGCAATTAAAAATGGTTTCAAAAAAATAGATCTGAAATTCATAGTTCAGAACTACAAGGTGACAGCCAGCATGCAGCTTTCTAATGGTTATATCACCATAAGAAATATCTTTGCTAATCAGATCACTGCAGGAACTTTTCCTAATAAAGCTAATTGTAAAGGAAACTCCTTTAATAAAGTTCTTTCTTGTTCCTTTTTTTAATTTATCACATTTAGTTGATTTATGGGACTTCTACATGCCAAAGTTGAAAATCAGCTGGAAGAAAGTCAAGTTATATTCTAGGGATAAACACAATTACAATGTGATAAGATAGAAGAACTTTTCCTCCCCTTGCCCCCCCCCTTCCACAGAGGGTCAAGTAATAGAGGCTGGCCTGTGGTTATAAAGCTGCAGATGGTACAAATCATGAGTTCCCTCCTGCATGTGGAGAAAAATGCTGTGTCTACAACTGGCACATCAGACTGAGGGGCTGAAAGAAGCTGTTCTGGAAAAGCCCTGTAACAGGAAAACAGGAGATGGAGCCTCCAGGGAGAGCAAAACCTCCTCCCGTCCACATACACTTTCCCTGTGCATCCTTGCTGAACATACCATAAACGTACCAGCTGCAAGTACATGGCTTGGCATCCAGCTGGGTTGGGTTACACAGGGCTGAAATGCCTCGAAGGATTAGTCAAAGGCTGGGTGAAATTTGCAGTGATTAGCAGCTGAGTGTGGTGTGATGCCGTCCCCACCTGCAGCAGTGGAAAGAACAAGGTGTGAGAGCACGGAGCAGCTTTTGACTCTGCGATGCAGATGGCAGCAGAGTGTGCTGGGGAAGATCCCAGAGTTTTCATCCAGTTTTCTCTTAAAAAAATAGAACTGTGACATAAGATATCATGCAGAGAGATTGTTCAGTAGTAATTTGGCTGAAGACTAACTGTTCAGTGGGAATTTGGCCTGAGACTAATTGGCTCAAAACTGAAACACACTGAGATGCGAAGCTCTTTCTTCATTTCTGACAGCTTGCCTGTATTCCTAAGTGCACACAGCTGCCCTTTCAGTTCATCCCTAGTCTGCTGATTGCTGTTGACCAACACGTGCCTGTCATTCAAGCACTGCTCTACCCCGTCCCGGCACAGCTCAGAAGCCTCTTGGGCTGTTTCTTTTCAGAAGCTGCATTACTTTTGAAGGCGCTGAGACAGGGACATGCCACTCTGACAGCTTTGGTAGTAGTACCTAATTAAATACTTGTGAGATGGTACTGTTCAAACTGCGCTAGATGTGGCCAGGCAGAACAAAAACAGCCCTGTCCAAAAGCAAAACAGGATTTAGTGTCATAAGCTCTTAGTCATATGGTTTAGTTTTAGGTAGTCCTGTGAGGAGCAGGGAGTTGGACTCGATGATCCTTATGGTTCCCTTCCAACTTGAGATATTCTATGATTCTAAACGTTTAGAAACTTATGCCCAGAGCTGTGATTCTGAAAAGAGGCGATGCCTGGACGAAAGGAAGACAGGTTGGCAGGAGAATGATCAGTGTATGGATAACTATAGGTGTTCAATTAGCCCCCTAGGGTTTTTTTTTTCCTTAGTACTGTCCTAACTTCAGTGCCACTTCTCTTCAGATTAAGGACTCAGTGGGTATACAAGCTCAGTGGATAACTTGAACCCAGAAGTGAAAGGGCTTTATAAGACCCAGGTCAGGAAAGACATGCAGTGAATAAGGGCTGAGAGTTTTGGCTTCCCGAAATCCAGTGGAAAGGTCTTCGGCAGAAACTGTGCATGTTTCCAGCTGAGCCTGAGATTCCCAAGAGCAATTGTGGATTGTTATTGTGGACTGCAGTTTGTACAAAATCTGTATACACTAGTAATTGCACTCGAGCAGTCTCGCAGTTACTCATTATTTCTTCCGCATTAGTATCCCAAGCAGGATCAGGACTCCCTTCTGTACTTCACAGAGTATGAAGCAAAAGAGAAACTGATTTGCCTTTATACAGATAAACATCTTGCTGGGTCTCTTCAATCCTATTTAAAACTCCAGTCATTCTCCAGTTTTCCATCAACATCGCCCTGCAAGTGATGGGAGCCTTTCCAATAACTTTAGTCAGCAGCAGACCAGGTCTGTAAGCAAAAGAAGCCACGTGAAAGACATGCACACTTCACTGGGATACATAGCATTTGTGTGAAGAGGAGCTGTGCAATGAGCCTGGCTTTCAAAAGTAAAGGAAAAAAGCAAATAACATTTTTGGGGGGAATTTTCCTAAAGAGCGTTTGGTTATGGCCTGTGACAGCTCTTCCTTTAAATGATTTTTTCTGAGAATTATAAGGAAGCCTTGCAGATGCCTTTTCAGTAAATCCACTTGCCCAAAACTCTTGCACAAAAGGCTCAGAACAAATAGGACTCATGCTGGAGAACAGCTTGCTGAAGCAGTTCTTGTGTAGGAGGGGTCTAAAGGTTTGTCTCAATAATTAGCAGATGCAGTCAGCTACTGGAAAGCAAATCTTGCTCCCAGGCCCTGGTATGACACGTGAGCAGATGCCACATTGAACCTGAATGGAGCATACAGTTTTTAGGGATGAATGATACTTAAGGCATACAACAGGGTACAATCCTATTCCCACTCAAAATAAGGGTGAAGCTCCCACTAACTTCAGGCTCTTATCCCGCATGCATATGCACAATGAGAATTGCACTGTTGGCAGATTATGAGTATGAACGGGATATGTGACAATAAAATTGCAGAAAAGCAAGCCTTCACTTGACTTATGCTCCCATAAATGTGGGTTTGGCAGCTTCCCACTTTTCCTTAACAGCCCTTGAAATATTTCACTGTTAAGTTCCTACTACATGAAGATTGTAGCTAGGCAAGAGAATGAAAGCTTTCTTCCTTAAGGACAGTGGATTGCTGCTCCAGGTAGGATTTACCAGCCATAACACGGGCTTGTGTACTGCAAACCAGAGCTTTGGTTTTGTTGTGGCTCATTTAAGGTCCTGATAATTCGTATTGGCAGAAGCAGATCAGCCCTCAGTACATTTTTTCTCTTTTATATGTCACTGTCAGATGAAATAAATGGTAAAAACATAGAGAGGACTTTTTGGTTTTAACAGGCTCTGCAAAGGCAGAAGAAGCTGGCGTCAGCGCTTAAGCAGTTAGGATCATTTTTGGCTACGTATGTAGTGCAATGAGTAAATATTGGTACAGTCGAGCTTAAATTAAAGTTGTTCTGACTGCAAGTGCTTTAAAAATAAAAGACAGACAGGAAATTACTTAATTAGGCAACTTCATAAAATAAGATGGCAAGTTTTCCTTCACTATGGGAGAGGCCAGTGTCATTGGAGAAGAACAGAGTTTTCTTGATTAAAACTTTAGTCACTGGAAAATACCAATTTATTAAAACCTAAACTTCTTTAAAAAATGAATTCATTTTGGCCAAATTAATTTCCAGGAAGAACCTTTGCCTGGGACGTGGGAGAGCTGGGCTGAATTCTTTGTCACAAAGCAAGTGAAGCATGAGATGATTGAATCTCTCTCATCCCTGCAATTTTGGCTTTTCTTCAGGAGCTAGGATGTTCTTTAGGCTTTCTGGTGAAATACTCGGGAAGATTTAATCTTCAACCCAATGTACTAAGAAAAGAAATATCCAGCTCTTTGATATCTTCACTGAAGGGATGTTTTTTGTTTCCTCATAAATTCTTTGGATTTTGGAGTGAGAGTCTGCAGGGATTTTGAACCAATTTAGATAATTCTCTGGTAGCTGCTCTTCCAGTTCACGTCCAAGTTCAAGGAATTATTGGAATGTGTGGCTTGCCACAGATCTTTTTGGATTTCCTCTCAGTCTGTACTGATAAGGCAATAAGAAAGAGCAATGTTTTCACAACTCACTCGGCCTGTTCAGTCTGAGAATTCATTCATAGATTGTAATAGCTGGAACATTGCTGGCACAGACCAGGAACAGCTTCAGCGTGTCGCAGTGTGAAACACTGGTGGTGCTTCTTGCAACATCAAACCTGGCACTTTTATATGAGTCAGCTGCAGGATGAATGCAATTCACAGCAGAATGGCTTAATTATCATGTTGATCACTGAGCTCCAGAAATGCCATGGGAATGTGATTTCCGTGGTGCTTCTGATATTGCATGTTACCTCCTTTTTTCTTCTGTCTAACAAGAATTTCCTCCATCATCTGTAGAGTAACAAGGGGTTGATCTCCATCTGAACCTGAGACAAGCTGCAAAGTCCTATCACTTCTAGCCTGGAACCACTTTTCTTCTTCTTGAATGATAGCACCAGACTCCTAAAAGGGAGAGAAGAGATCGGCATCCTCTTTCCCTCCCACTGTTGATGAGTACTTTAGTCCACAATTTCATTTGAGTGCTGTTAAGTAAAAAATGATGGCATATCACACTGTCTGACCTATGCTGGTTCAGGTCACTGGTGCTGCTAACCTGCCAGGAGAGCTCTCAGGGAGATCCTACCGACATCTGTGCTGGGATCTGGGACTTTTACCTTGTTGCTCTCAAAAAGGCGAGGTGACAGACTTTGTGCTACAGAATTATTTAGGCTAGTCAAACACATTAAAACATGCTCTAAGAGCTATGCAACGGTCTTATTAAATCTTCTCACGGAACTGTCTGATAAAATGAGAGATTCAAATTTAGAGTGGAAAAATACAAAGCCTTTTTGTGCCTGTGGAAAACAGTATTAACTGTACCAACAGCTGGCTCTTCATCAGCTGTCTGTGTTCAGGAAAGGCACATTGATATCACTGTGACTAGTTCTCTGAAAGCATCGGGTCAGTGATGAGCAGCAGTCTGTCAGATGGGCTATCTGGTATTGTTAGGAAAGGAATGGAGAATGGCACTAAAAATGTCAAGATTCAATGTAGGGTTAGGTACATTGAATAATGTTAGGTGGTTGCGTCAAAGCAAGCACACCAGCATCTTGGAAAGAGCATATAGTTCTTGTCCTCCCATCACCAACGAAATATAGCACAGAGGAGGGTGTCACAGATGATCGGTGGTGTGGGGTGGCTTCACTAGAAGGCTCTTCAGCTTGGAGGTGCTGAGAGGATCCTCTGAGTTATGAATGGTAATGGAGAAAGTGAGCAGGAAAAGACATGTTCATTCTTTCTCACATAATCAGAGCAAAGGGTACCTAGCTAAATTATTGAGTGGCAGATTAAGAAAAAGCAGCAGTGTTCCTTTTTAATCACAGTGTGTGGTTAGTGTTTAATGATTAATGTGCAAGTCATTTCCATGGGATGTCATGGAGACAAGAAAGATAAGTTTAAAAAGGGACTAGACAGAGCTATGGAGGGAAAGTTAATTAGTAACTATTGAATATGGGCACGACCTTTTGCTGACGGGATGCCTGAAATGCTATTACGGGAAAATAGGAGAGTATAACAATTACAGACAAACTCTCATTAGCCTTGTTCAGCTAATATTTTTACAGGTACTGCAGCTGGCCATAGTCAGAGACAAGAGATTGTCTCAGGGGCTGTATGGCCCCTAGATTTGGCCTTGTATGTCTGTTCTTCTGCCACATTGGCTCTAGCAAGTGACAATTTTTAAATGCTTCTATTTTGTTAACCCATAAGCTACTATGTAGAACAAATGCAGGTCAATGATTTCACTTTAATCAGTGACTGCTGGAAAAAATGAGGATTAGCTTCACCAGAAACAGATACAGAATCAGCAGGAGGTCAGATAACGCCCTATCTGTGCATATCAACATAAAGGAAAGTGGGAAGGCAGCGCAGTGGAGAGAAGATATGAAAAGGTTTCAAATCTACGTTAAATATTCATGCCATAAGTCTGTGCCTAAAACAGACTCTCGCGCAGTTATTCAGTGGACAAGTAAGAGAATGAGGTTAAAACAACGTAATGTGGTGCTTCCTGATTATCATAACATAACAAAGTCTTATGTTCTGCCATCTTCTGGGGCTCCTTAGACACACGGCTGGCTTAGTTTCCTGTTTGGACTTCCTAAAGGATACAGTGAAAGGGATATGAAGGATTATGAAGGGATTATCATCTGGACGGTGCTTTCTCTTCTGCTTCGGCTCTTCCCCAAACATGGCAATAATTTTTAGGAGTCACAAAAGCGAGACAGCGTGCTGCCTGGGTGCTTTAATATCTGGACTGTACAAGTTTGTGCACAGGGCATTTTAATCTTTACCAGATGAAAGAGCTTTTCAAACCTCATGGGGTTTCCAGTTCCATTTTCCATTCCAGTTTGGGGGGACTTAAGATCACTTTACCTCTTGAAACTCCAAAAATAACCTATACAATCTCTCACTTGTGTTGCTTTTTTGACCTACTTGGTTAACCAAAATTCAACATCCTGTGGGTTGTCTCTGTCTGGAGGAGAGATTGATGATGGACTCAGATATCTTTGATGCACTTCTGTTCGTTCATGTTTTGCAAATAAAGTCTTATTTCCTGACCGCAGAGTGCTTTGTGTAGGAAACTGTTCTTACTCACAGTTCCAAATCCTCTTTCAGTGAGTTTTATTAGATAGTTTGTTAGACTTATTCTTGAACTACAGATTAAATGTAGTTTAATTTAATTTAATTATATGCTGCATATCTGCTATATAACTTCTTAACAATTAGCTGAAGTTTGATGGTCATTGTGTTTGAACAGTTTGCAGGAAAGAAGAGTTTTAGACCGGTCACTACTACTGATCACTATTGTGACCCAGTGGGCTCACAGAAAATTGCTTCAAAACAGAAAATTGCTTCAAAACAGGAAAGCATCTTTTGCAAGCCTGTGAAATGAGACTGCCCGAAACAATGCTGTGTCATGGAACAGCAGGCGCAAAAGCACAGGTTGTCATCTAATAGTATTTTGTTAAGGCAGAAAACTAGCATGCCTGCAGCACTGAAACTGTTGTCAGAGTCACCAGGAATTGGCTGCAGAATAGAGAAAAGGCAGAACAAATGGTCCGCCTTAACCCAGTAGGATTTGGCATCCTAAGAGCTACAGGCATTTCCTGCAAATGACGGAGAGGGTATCTATTGCAGGAACTGATGGCTCCAGACAGCAGTGTAGACCTGACTTACTGTCTTCTGTTTTTATAGAGCTGACACCTGGCAGGGAGATACATTAGAGAAGGGATACTGAGTCTATCTGTTTGTCTAAGAAAATCTGTACAGCGGCCTGTAGACATCAAACATTTCTAAGGCTGACAGCTGACCCTTCCAGACAGACGTTGTCTCCACTTTGTTACCTGGATTGCTTTTGTGGTTGCTTCTTAACAGTCTGAGCTCCATGAGCTGTTCCCACAGATTTTACGCCCTGCTGCTTGTGCGACAGTTTCTGCACGCTGTGTGGGATATGACCATACAGTTAAAAGCATGACTATAGTGTTTGCTACATTGTCCTGCAGAGCTCTTCTAAGAGACCTAGCTCTCTGTCCCAGCTCTCTCCTCTGAAGAAGAGACATAACGTAGGACACAGAACTGTGGGACAGTGGAAAGTAGTCTTCCTGTGCTCAAGCTCTGCCAAAAATGGGTAAAATACAAGAGCTACAAAAAGGGATTAGGTTGAGTCCCAGAGTCCACAGTTCAGCAGGCCTTCCAGGCTTGGGGTGGACAGCTGGCAGGGGTCAGAGACGTTGTGACCTCAGGGACATTCAGCAGACACAGATTTGAGGGCACAGGGTGTTAACAGAACGTGGGAGGGATGCTATGGTGCTCTTGCAAGTGTATATATCCTGCTGAAACTGGAGGCAGAACGGAAGAGAGCTCTTATGGACTCCTAAGCACCGAGCGTTCCCACCATGTGGGCTGTGAACGTATTTTCCTGTGCAGTACATACACTGCAGAACCAGGATTGTGAAAGAGAGTGGAAGAGCTCCAAGGATGAATAATCAGAGAACTTCAAGTACATGCTGTCCAACAGGAAACTCCAAATCTGCACCCTGAACAAATTCTGGGGGAGGGAGGGACTAAAATCATGAGTTTTTAGCTAGGAGGATAGAAAAACCTGTTCAAAGGTCAACTTAAAAAGGGAAAGAAGCTCAACATAGCATAAAAACAATTCTCCTTCACCCTCTTCTTCAGTGGGGCTTCTGTGAGCAAAACCCACGCGTGCAGGCTCTAGGGAATCATTGGGCATGGCAGAGCAGCAAGGGCTTCTTTTTGCTGAATGACGCCCCAGCGTTTTCAGAAGGAAAACTCTGAGTCTCTGGATGAAGTCAGAAGAGATCAGATGAAGTACTAATTGTACTTAAGAGATGAAAGAAAAGAAACGAGATGGAGTGTTGCAAAATGAAAAGTGAAGCACCCCATGGAATTCTCCACTAATTTTCAATGGGGTTTTGATTTGGGATTTTGTGAGTTCTTCAGTTCACCTGGATTCACAGGCGTGGGGGCGGAGATGCAAGCCCTGCAAGTCCTGAAGTGACTGTACGCTCTGTACTTCCACTTCTTGAGATTACTGTTTTCTTCCAAATGCCAGAAGGCTGCCTGCCTGCCCATGCTCTTTCAAAGCCTCTCTCTCCCCTGTGTAAGCAAAGGGAGTCTAGTCATCACCTTGAGTTATTTTTAACCTTTAGCAAGCAAACTGCTAAATAAGTTTGAAACACAGTGTCACAGGAAATGGAATAAATGGGGCAGATTTAAAAAAAAAAAGTGCCTAAAATGATCTCATATGGTTTTTCCCTGTAAATCTTTCTTAGGCTGTATTTAAATATAAAGTTCAATATGTAAACTATATATTATAACCTGTATTATTGCTATAGTTTCTGTTTATGTATTATAAGGTTTTGTTAAAATTAGAGAGAGTTTACTTTGCAATGTTCAAATCAACTGATGGACTGGAACTCAGAGTCTTTGAAAGACACTGGAATAGTTTTGTTCTTGAGAAAATGACATTTCTGGCTCAGCCTGTAGAGACTTACATAGAACTACGACAGTTAACGCAAGGGAGCGTGGCCATGGCAGTAGGTAGGTTTGCTCTGTGCCTGGCTGAGGGCTCTTGAGAATGCACCGGACTTGGAGGAGATGCCGACATCAGTCCTGCATCTTATAAGCACTTTGAACTCAGCCTGAGCTCAGGCTTTGGAGAAATATTGCACATTTCTATGGAGGGTATCTGGAGATGCCTGAACCCTTTCCAAAAGGACATTTCTAGCCAAGAAAGGTCCCAAGCCATCCTTTTTGTCTGATTTTAAAACAAAGGCAGATAGAAACCATACACTCTGCATTCTGGGAGGCTTGAGCACTGGTCACACTTGACATTTCCTCTTGGGAATACCAGCAATTTAACTTTAAACCTTCTTGCGTTACTTTCATATTACCTTCCTTTCTAAAATTAAGGTAAAGATGGTTTTAGGTGAATACTCAACAAACTTTCACAGTGGTGCACTGCAGGCAATGAACTGGAACTGAAGTCAGATTTCAAGTATGGTCTATGACATAAATCCCAATTGAAAGGGTGAGAGGCAAAAACAATGTAAAATGTAGAAAAAATTATGAGGTTAGTGAATAAGCTGTTTTACAAGGATTAGGCTCTGATTCTGATCAGCAGGACACTGATCATTCAAAGATTTTTATAAAAAAGCTTATTGTGCTGAATGTCTTCAAATTGTTAAGCTCAACAAGAAAAATAATAAGTAAGTGAATGGTTCACGAGCTTGTCCTGTATAGGCAAAAATTCATATTATAATTTATAATTCATTCACTTATATTGTGATTTGTATTAGCTCCATGTTAATAGAAGTTTCTTTTCAAAATGTAGAAATAAATCTAAAAAGAAGAAAACTTTAAATTCATAGCAATGTACAAGGATGCAATTAAAAACAGATGTTATTTCTGATGAGATGATGCTATCACTTACACAATATAGTCCCATGGCTCACATGGTTAATGTACAGGATTTCATGATTACTTCTGTAAGTGTTTTAATCAGTGAAATAAAAAAAGATGACCATAAATTATTTATGATTTCTGACTTTCATTTCCAGACTATTCCTCCGTTAAGATGGTTCAAAGTTCTCCAACTTTCATTTATCTTGCTGATCTCAAGCAGTAACAAATCAGTCCAGTGACTCATTTCAGATAGCTGTTTCAGCATCTAACTGGGGAGATCAAGGTCATTCAAATCGTGAGTGCCTCTGTTACAGATTTGGATTTGTTATTTCTGCTGTATGTGCATGCCAAATTAAAGTTTTGATATTGCAGAAGCAGCTTTATACATGGCATCTCATTTAAATCTGTTAAAATATCAGACTGATGTACTCTTTGGCTGTGGAAGCAGACCAGGGATGATGAGATTTCTTCCATTTCTTTGGGAAAGGGATTCATTGGTTTTGCTTTGGAGTTTTTTTTCACAGTTTTCATGAGGAAGAAATCAGCTTACTTGGGAATTAGATTATGTCACGCGCAGAGCAAAAGTAACTGGTGTATTGCTCGGAACTGAATTGATAATGATTTTTTTCTAAATTCCTCCTGTTGAAGGAGTACAAACAAGTAAGTCTTTTTTATGCTCTGTGTGTGCTTGTTTAAGATGTACAAAGCTCTTGGCAGAGGATGAGGAGGACATCAGGTGTTTTATCACTTCCTGACATTTTTCATATTAAACAAAATTACTCCCTTCCCGCTCCATTTTTAAACAGGCTGCAGCGTGACCTTACTCCTGGTTCATTACCAGCCTGCAAGAAACACACGGGCATTATTCTTTTGATTTGTGTTTCTTACTGCATTTTTCTGTTTGTTACTTTCTCTACTGGTACAACACAGAGTGTAATTGCTGCTCGTAGCAATAAGGACATGGCCGTAGCTTCAGCTGCTATGGCTTATCAGACTCTAAAAATCCTTTTGACATGCATCAACAAACTTCAAAAAGAAAAAAAAAAAAATCTTAAAAATTCAGTACCTGCCTATTGCTCTTTCTTTATTTTTCATTCTGTTGTATATGGAGGAATTTCAGGTAAAAGCCTTTGTTTGAAAGGTTATCTGGTGGTGTTCAGAAATCCCTTTTGAGATAGGGAGCCTACATATGTGCTCATGAATGAAAGTGGTTCACGGCAGAGGCACAAGCACTGTCCCACGACCGTCACTTCTACCTGCATGCTCCCTGGCACACTTCTGGCTTGTGCCAGCTAGCACTCTGCTAGGAAATACCCGCTGTGGTACAGGGACTAGCCCAGGCTAGGGACTTCTCCCAGTCAGAAGTGAAGCTGAGGACACCCTTTTGAGGACACCCTTTGGAGTTTAGTTTAGCCACATGGAGAGAGAACTCGGACAACCTGTTCTGTGGCCCATTCATTTATTTGTGCTAAGATAACTGGAGATTGTCATGGTCCATCTGGATCTCTCTAATTTACAGGACAACTTAGCCTGTAAATTAAACTTTATTTCATGAGCATTAGGAAAGAAAAGAAACAAACCCAACAAAAAAGCCTCATTCCCATTTGTGCAGACTAGTCTCCCATGTGAATTCACTAATTCATCACTTAATTCATGACGTTTTTAACTCACAAGTTCTCTAATTCATAACTCACAACTCGTAACTCGTGCACCTATGAGCAAAACAGTTACCTAGCCGATGGTGAGAGTGGTCATCCTTCCTCCTCTGTCACGGTGTGGACGTCCCCTGTATCACACTGGGAAGCATGAAAGCCTCAGCAGTCCAGCTGCTGTTGAATCCGCTTCAAAAGCTTTCTTGGGGTCAGCTGATGTATTTATACCTTCCAGCTTGGAAGTTTGGTCTATACAGTTTTCATGAGTTATTGGATTCTGAAGAAACTGCCAGACAATCAATACACAAGGAGGATGGCAGCAGGAGACAGCAAGCTGCAGGTGACAGTGGCTGCACAATGACCTTTAGTCCTTCCTGGCCACCATATCATGCCTACATGTTGCCCTCGCTTTGACCTAGTGGCACTATTCCCAGCATATATCAGGCCTTAGCATGAGCTGTGTTTTAGCCAAAATCTGAGCAGGAGTTGAGTGAACAGTCACAGGGCTGCAGGTCTATGGAGTAGTTTTCAATTTTGTTGTGAAAGCTGTATTTTCTTATGGCAGAAAAGATAAAGGGGCAGGGCAAGAACATTGTAAAAGGTAAGAAACACAGCTTTGAAGCCTGTAACACAATGTTCCTTCAGTTGGAAAAAGCTGTAACTCCTAAGTAGGGATGCAGAAAAGTTTTTGCATCTAAAAAGACTTTGTGCTGTGTGCTACATTGCTAACATAGGCTCACCCTCAAATTCTACACCATTCATTACACCGGCATCCACCTGCAGCAACATAAAGTGCAATCTGTATCTCTCTCATTTACAGTAAGTTCATCCTTTGTAGTCTTCATAAAAGATATGACGACCTTATTAGCCAGTCTAGGTGTGGTCGACTTTGCCAGTATTGGGCTACCAAGGCACAGCAGAGATTTTTGCTCGGCTTCTTAGGGTGTGTATACACATACCTGCTAGGAGGTGCAAATATTCTCACCAATTAGATGCGGTATTTCGTAGGCGGTCTCTGTTTCTCTCACGAGGCTGAAGGAGGTTATGGGGAAGGGCGAGCTGATGCATGCCCTGATGGAGGCAGCTGCACTAAGGAGCAAAGACGTGCCACTCAGTTGGCAACTTGGGGACACCTCCAGGCACCCCCATGGAGGCAGAGATGCAGTGCATGAGGGGACAAGGAGCACTGAGCCACTTTCCCAATTCTGAAGCTGTTAAGAGGACTAAAGAAATACCTGTAAGGGATGTAAATGTTGTGAGAATTTGGGAAATATTTAGGCACACTGGCAATTTTGTAGGCAGCTAGGGAATTGCTCTCAAGTTGAAAGCTATTGTTCAAATCTAAAAATATGGAGAACTTGAAAACAGAGGAAGATGGTTTGGCAGCAACTTCTCTTTTTCCCTGCTACACATGAAAGAAGGAGATAAAACAGGAATCTCCAGCACATCCCTTTATTGTTATATATTTTTCCGATTGCCTGGAAATGAGGGAGAAAAGCACAAAGAGGTAGAGCCAACACCATCTCAAGAAACTTCAAAACAATCTTAGTCACTCATAATTTGATATACTTGTACAGTGAAAATGACAGTTTCCAACTTCTAAGGGACTTGTAAGTTTTTCTAAGTAAGTTATGCATAGGTTAATAAACTCTAAGGCATGAAAGAGAGAGGAAAAGGATAAGGTGGGGAAGGAAAAGCATGCATAAGGAATGGGATGATGACAGACACTTCAGGCACACGTTTCAAGGTTTAGCCAAAACTAGTTGAGTACTGGCAATGTCACTGCATGATTTAAGTAGTGCCTATTATAGCCTGGACAAAATCCCTCTCTGTTGAACAGCTGGATTTTATATTGTACAAAAATGATCTCATTTAATTACCTAGAAGTATTGTCTAATGTGGTTTGCTGTAATTCTGGAAGAAAATTCTAGATTAAAATGACCGTCATAGTTTATGTTTTAATTATGGAACTTTGACCTTATGTTCACAGAGCTTTTGAATCTTTTTGAGCAGACCTTTGCTGTCCTCCTGGGTTCAGAATAAGTGATGCCATCTTTCACAGCTATTTCTTGTAAAATTAAGGTAAGAAACCATTTGTATTTGAAGTTGGCTCAGCGGTTTATTCAAGATTGACCTACTCAAAATGAACAATGAATCTGATCCGTAAGACAAAAGACTTCACAAAGCATTTCACCTAATGAAAACACAGTCTATTATTTTTAGTAAAGACTTTGTGAAGTGAGCACTTATGCAAAACTACTGGCTTGTTTAGCACTATGTATAAGAAAAATGCCCCAACAAGCCATGTTCAATAGAAAGCACCATCAAGCATCAAAGAAGTCACAGCTATGTCATTAAAATGGGTAAAATACCGATTATATTTAAGACAGTGATTTATAAAAGCATATCTCCTGCTTACTAAATCGGGTCAATATTTCCATCACTAATTAGGTCAGCTAACCACAAGGCACATGCTTCACTTCCTCTTCAAGCACGTCCTTTGGTGGTTTCTCAGAAAGTGACAGCTTGTGTACTTTACGGCAATACTTTGAAACACTCCAGAATCATTAACGTTCCTTTTGTAGCCATCACCTTCCTTCTGTTCTGTTTTTCTTCTCTTTACCTCAGCTAATTCCCCTTTTCTTTTTATCATCTTAAAATAAAATTCCCTTTTTTCATCTTTCATGTGTTCAGCTGCTACTTTATACGAAATTTTAAATGTTTGGGTTTGTTGGGTTTTTTTTACAAAACGATACCTTTTTCTATAACTTCTTTAGACAATTTTTTGTTTCTGTCTATTCTTGCTTATTTCTCTTCTATGTTTTATTTTGCTTCTTTGATAAAGCTATGCACACATGGCATTTCTCCGCTCGTATCCTCAATTCTTTACTAGTTCAAATACTCCTTTTCCCCTCTTCTTTTTGACATCAGGTTTAGCTTCCCATTCTCTTTTTCTAATTTGTTTAATCCAGTCCCAATAGTTTTCATCATTATGAGAAATTAGGAACTTTGAAACTAAAATGCCATAAAATATTCAGTGTTGATATCTCATTTATGAAGTGCATTTGAGAAATATGGTGAGATGATGTCAGATGTTAAATGTCAAATTCCTGCTTTTATAGAAAATGGAAAATCCTACAATACAGTGTTCAGGAGAGTTTTTTGAGGTTTAGCAACCTCCAACTCTGAAGATTTCAGCCTTACTGAACACGCTTCATTGCTTTGTGGCTGTTAGTGCTGAGCAGACAGAACAAGTCCGCAGAGCAATAGGACCCTCCAGTCTAGAAAGAAAATTGGACATTCCCTGTATTTACTCTACTACCCTACAATGAAACTGGACACTACTACTGAGAGAGGGAAACCTGTCTCTCCTTGGCTGTCCATGCCCATCCTGCAGCTGGTAAGCGGGAAGCAGAAATCAATCATCTGCACAACTGCACAGGGAACTACACCTGGGCCAGAGGGAAAGGAGTGGAGAAAAGAAATATGTGATGCATTCCAGAGAAGAGGTTGAGGGATGTGGCTGGAGAGTGTGAGAACTGGGGCAGGCTGGACATGGAGCATAAGACTGAGAAGTGGACTAACTACCATTAAAGTTAGATTAGGAGCAAGTGGTTCATACTCTGGTGAGCAGTTTGAAGGAATAACAGAGAATAGGTAAAGTGGGTAGGAAAGAGAATCTGATAAAGAGAAGTTTTTGAAAGAGGTGGAGATGATTGTCTGGACAGGGAAACTGGTATTAGCCACTTTTGTAGGAAGAAAGAAACAACGTGGGGAGATTTTGACAGGAGATGGGTGTACAGGGAGTGGGAGACAAATAAACAGGTGTAAGAACTAGAGAAGAGGAAACTGGAAACTGGTGAGAATACAGGGAGGGTGTGGTGAAGATGTTGTTTGAAGGAGGAGATCAGTGGAGAGACTGGGAATGACAGCCACTGGGGAGGAGCTCATGGACAGCTGTACTGTGGGAGCCTCCAGAAACAGGGAAATGACAGGGAGACTGGAGGCGTCTGTTTTGGAGGAGGAGGAGGGAATGAGACTACATATGGAAGGAGACTATGAGTGGGGTTAGAGGTCAAAGAAAACAGAGACCGTGGCTAGTGGGGGAGAAGAAACGTATCATTGGCTTACAAAATTTTGAAGTCAACGAGTAAGATGAATGCAGAACTTTTATTCACCAAATCTTATGGTAATAGGATGAGAGGATTGTTGTTTCAACTGGCACTTGGCTTAAAAAAAGACAGTACTTTGCACAGTCAGTACCGACCTTCTGGAAATGGTTGCTCCAGGTGGCTGTGGAGGCAGAGAGTATCAGCAGGTTCAAAAAGGAATTAGACTAATGGTCTAGATACTCTTGGGAAAACACACCAACATGCCCTCTAACTCCACAGCGGCATTACCCCCTTGCCTGACTGTCACCCCCATGGCTGGTTCTGCCTGCTGGACTCTCGTGTGGGTCATGGTCAGGATCCCCTCAGATGTGTTGAGGAGGCCTCTCCCATCAGAGAGGGCCTGGGCCTGTAATTTATGCTTGCCCCGAGGATGGGATTGCATTGCCTGCCAGGGTCTGGGCCAATGGTCTCAGCTTAGGGGTCCTGGGTGGCAAGACTCGACGAGGAAAGGTCAAGGGAGGGAGCTGTCTGCCCTTGTGAGCAGCTTGCTCTCACTTTAGGGTGTCTCTTGTAGCCCCCTCCCCAAGGACCCTGCTTCCTCACCACAAGTAGTTTCAGTTGAGTTGGCCTGCTCATGCTGATCCCATTACCTGGATAGTGGCACAGAGTGAGGGAATGCCTGCGTGTGAAGGGCCACTGCCAGTGGTGTATCTGGGGCCTTCTTTTGCCAGTCCTCCTTCCTGCATCAATGGAGAAACCCAGAGGTGCCATGAAGCCCAGCAGAGGAAGGTGGACAGTGGTGGTAGCACCCCACCCACAGGCAGGCACCCATTTGCCATGGTGCTGGGAGTGGGGTGATCCCAGGAGAGGGGCAACATCCATGCACTTTTTCCATGCAAGGCAGGAGGAAAGGAGGAGACGGGTAGGACGAGAGAGAGCAATTACCAACAGCTCCCAGCAATTCTGGATGCAAGGTTATATGAAAGGAACGGACCATAGCTAGTGGCCAGATTTGCATGATGTCTCTTGATAGCACCTCCCATGGCCATTGCTGGAGACAGAGTGCTGGGCCAGATGGGACATTTTGGTACGGTCCCGCTGGGCATTGCTTTCATTCTCAGATTATTATCAAGATTAACATTATAAAGATCGCAACATGAATGATTCAAAATTATTTGTTGCTTAAAGTTGCTTATGCAGTCCTAAAATTTTTTCCTTTTACATGCATTACAATTATTTAGTCACATATTACTGTACCTTCTAGGAAGTCTTTGGCTCTATTGGCGAGAAAGAAGGTGCTCTCTTTTAATGATCATGTCGTCAGGACATTTTTTTTCTCCCTGGTAATTCAGTGAGCATCCCCATGCCTTATTTCTTGTCTTCTATTCAAGCCCAGCTCAGAAAATATTTGTTTCTACATGGATTTCTTTTTGGTGCTCGCCATTCTTTTTCCAGCACTGACTTTGCAGTCAAGTTCTTTTAACATAGTGAGTTCACGCTATAAATTCAGTCAGGACAAGACCCTGACGTGCAGCTGAGTGCAATTTTTGCTCTTTATAGCTGCTGACAACACTGACAAAGAAAAGAAGAGTACATCATAAATCTGCCAGTAAAACTTACATATTTCAGGTATCTTAGCATCAAGAGACTTATCAACTAAACAGTAAAAACTAGGAGAGGCCAAGCAAAGGTGAGATGCATGAAACTCAGGGACTACAGGTGGTTTCCATCTCATCAGAATGGGGGATGCTCGAGAAATATGACTTTAGGAATGAAAAAGAGCATCTGCCCATGGGTCCCAGCTGCTAGTCCTCACATTCATATTGCATATGTGGACCCAGAGCTGAGCATAGATGTGAACTAACATGTATCTATTGTAGACAACCAGGGAATTAGCATCCTGTTTGACCAAGACTGCCAAATATTATCAAATATCTGAAAGTGTGGAACAAAAAAAATTGATAAAATTGTATCACCTCTTCAACAGAAAACAAACTTGCAAATCTGCAAGTGCTGATGCTACTTTTATTCGTTGTGACTATTACAGTTCTTCCTTTATTGAGTGTTACAGGGAGAGGCAGGAAGCCTGGCAAACCACAGAAGTATAAGCACAGTGTGCTGGTACCTTTTGAGTAATGTTCCAGTTGCAGTCTAAACTGCTGTAGTGCTGCACTGATTGCTACTATGCCCTATATTTGATGTAGTAGACATTATTGCCTTTGTGTAACAACTCCACTTGTGGCTGAAAACCTCTTCAATGAGAAATTCAAAGAGTGTTCTGGTGACCTCTGTGCAAAATTACTCTTACAGTGAGGAGCTGTTTTCCCTGTAGTCTGCTTTTTTCTAGGTTTTCGAAAAAATGTTTGTAATCAATAAAACAGTATTTTTAATCTAATCAATCTCCTTTGAAAATTGTTATTACAGAACAAAACTAGTGACCACTTCAACATTGCAACAAGCGTAGGTTCCCAAAAGCACTGTGGGAGACTCCTTCAACTACTTGCATTACCAGGATGAAACAACTGTTTTTTAAGGAACAGAATTGCTGTCTAGCTTACTTCAGCGCAGGCTTTCCTAAGAATGTTTTTCAAAGACTGTTTTTCAAGTAGCCATTGCAATGAAAACATACAGAAAAACCCATCTAATTTTCATATGCAACTGATTTGTAAATAGAGTGTGTTTTGGCCAGTTTTATTTAAGTTGTTATAACTGGCTGGCATTAGACTTCAGAAGGGGAGTTACAATAGCAATAGTAATTAATAGGTAGTACCATGGATGGAATTGATGAAAACACCATAAGTTTCTGAGTGAGCTCTTATTAATATTGTTAAAATTATAGAATCATAGAATCATAGAATTGTTTAGGTTGGAAAAGACCTTTAAGATCATAGAGTCCAAAAATTAATGTAACACTGCCAAGTCCACCACTAAACCATGTCCCTCAGCACCACATCTACACATCTTTTAAATACCTCCAGGGATGGTGACTCAACCACTTCCCTGGGCAGCCTGCTCCAATGCTTGACAACCCTTTTGGTGAAGAAATTTTTCCTAATATCCAATCTAAACCTCCCCTGGTGCAACTGGAGGCCATGTCCTCTTGTCCTATCGGTTGTTACTTGGGAGAAGACACCGACACCCACGTCGCTACAACCTCCTTTCAGGGAGTTGTAGAGAGTGGTAAGGTCTCCCCTGAGCCTCCTTTTCTCCAGGCTAAACAACGCCAGTTCCCTCAGCCGCTCCTCATACAACTTGTTCTCTAGACCCTTCACCAGCTTCGTTGCCCTTCTTTGGACACGCTCCAGCACCTCAGTGTCTTTCTTGTAGTGAGGGGCCCAAAACTGAACACAGTATTCGAGGTGCAGCCTCACCAGTGCTGAGTACGGGGGGATGATCACTCCCCTAGTCCTGCTGGCTGCACTATATCAGATACAAGCCAGGATGCTGTTGGTCACCTTCTTGGCCACCTGGGCACACTGCTGGCTCATACTCAGCTGGCTGTCGACAAATACCCCCAGGTCCTTTTCTGCTGGGCAGCTTTCCAGCCACTCTTCCCCAAGCCTGTAGCATTGCATGGGGTTGTTGTGACCCAAGCACAGATCCTTTGGACAGAGATTTTCTATGCTCCATAGTCATCTAAGTTTGTTTTTAAAAAAGGAAAGTCACTGTGGTGGGTTGACCCTGGCTGGATGCCAGGTGCCCACCAAAGCCGCTCTATCACTCCCCCTCCTCAACTGGACAGGGGAGAGAACGAAAGGCTCGTGGGTAGAGATAAGGACAGGGAGATCACTCGGCCATTGCCATCACGGGGAAAAGAGACTCGACTGGGGAAAAAAGTAATTTAACTTATTACTAGTCAAATCAGAGTAGGATAATGAGAAATAAAACCGAATCTTAAAAGCACCTTCCCCCCACCCCTCCCTTCTTCCCGGGCTTAACTTTACTCCCAAATTTTCTACCTCCTCCCCCGAGTGGCGCACGGGGACAGGGAATGGGGGTTGCAGTCAGTTCATCACATGTTGTCTCTGCTGCTCCTTCCTCCTCAGGGGGAGGACTCCTCTCACTCTTCCCCTGCTCCAGCATGGGGTCCCTCCCACGGGAGACAGTCCTCCACGAACTTCTCCAACGTAAGTCTTTCCCATGGGCTGCAGTTCTTCACAAACTGCTCCAGCGTGGGCTCTTTCCACAGGGTGCAGTCCTTCAGGAACAGACTGCTCCAGCGTGGGTCCCCCGCGGGGTCACAAGCCCTGCCAGCAAACCTGCTCCAGTGTGGGCTCCTCTCTCCATGGGGCCACAGGTCCTGCCAGGAGCCTGCTCCAGTGTGGGCTCTCCATGGGGTCACAGCCTCCCTCAGGCCTCCACCTGCTCCGGCATGGGGTCCTCCACGGGCTGCAGATGGATATCTGTTCCACCGTGGACCTCCATGGGCTGCAGGGGGACAGCCTGCCTCACCATGGTTTTCACCACGGGCTGCAGGGGAATCTCTGCTCCGGCACCTGGAGCACCTCCTGCCCCTCCTTCTTCACTGACCTTGGTGTCTGCAGAGTTGTTCCTCTCACATATTCTCACTCCTCTCTCCGGCTGCAATTGCTACTTCCCTAACTTCTTTTCCCCTTCTTGACTATGTTATCCCAGAGGCGCTACCACCGTTGCTGATGGGCTCGGCCTTGGCCAGTGGCGGGTCCAACTTGGAGCCAGCTGGCATTGGCTCTATCGGACATGGGGGAAGCTGCTGGCATCTTCTCACAGAAGCCACCCCTGTAGGCCCCCTGCTACCAAAACCTTGCCGTGCAAATCCAATACAGTCACTCAAATCCATTCAGAAATTTCTAAAATGAGGTTAAAGAAGAAAAACACTGTGTCTATATGCTTTAAAGCCAGGAACAGGAACACAGTCTTTGTCAGGAACGTGTAGCTTGCATTTCTGTCAAGTGCTATATGGATTTGGCCAATATATAAATCACTGCATATTTCATCTCACACATGCTCATATATGCTAAGAGTTACCAGCTAAGGCCTTTGAATAGTTTTCTTTTAGGACGTTTTATCTGATTTCTGTCTATGCTCCGGGAGCTCGGTTTCTGTGCCATGAGAGCGGAAGTGCTACGTTACTGCAACATCCTCTTCATAAATCATTGATGCCGACCCTTTCCAGAAAACCTTGATAATTCTGGGTCCTAACTGCTGTAGATACCAGTGCAAGGAAGGTGAGGAGACAGCCTGCGACTGCTCTGTCCAAGGCTGGCTGGGGCCACAGGCTACTTACTCCCACATATTAGGGTGCCTCTGAAAGCTGCCCTAAACTGTAGCTCCTTCAGAGCAATCTGTCAATGCCACTAGACGAATCTGTTTTGCTTATGCTTTTTCTTTCCCCTTCTCTACTCTGGCTTTCCTAATGACTGGATCTCTGAGGTTAACTGCTGGGATGCACAGCAAAGGTCATGGGGTTCCTCCAGAGGAGGAACCTACTGGGCACAGAATCCCCTGGAGGGGCAGGAGACCTCCTCCAAGTGGGGCACAGCCTGCTAACCATGCTCCTTCCCCTCCTCACCAGTTGCATTTGAGCATTGATAAGCAACCTCACCCTGTTGGCATAAAAGTATGTGTCAGATTTGTAATGTTTTCAGTAAACTGAAACATGTCCTTGAAAAGCTGCTCTTGAAGAAAGCAAAACAAGCTTTGAGAAGTTTCTGCTAAGTGAAACAACAAGGGAAAATACCAGTTTTGTAACTTGTTGGACCTGTGCACTTCACTATCTAAAAATGGAGACAAGGTCTGTTCTACAATGAGATCTATGTTGGAGACAGCTTATCTGAAGTACAGGTTTGGCTTCTTTCCTTTAGCTCTGTCCTTTCCCTTGTATGCTTTGCCTTATTTGCTCCTCCTCCCAAGTACGCCATCATTCTGAAACGGTTCCCTGCAACACTGCCAAGCAACACAGCACAAACACTGCACAAATGAAGGGCAGGGAAACAGAGTGCTTACTGTTGAATCACGTGAACAAAAATTATTGTTTCCAGCTTGCCTGCATGTAATATGAGTTTCCACCCTTGGCATGTCCTGTTTAAGAAAAAAAAATAAAAAGCGTAGTGCTGTGGTCTGGCTCCTCTTCCCTCCTTCAGGCTCCTGGTGAAGCTCAAGAAACTGAAATCAGGAGGACGTGAAGCTTGCTCATCACCTGGCAGTATAAGGGAGACTGAGAGAGTTCAGAGCTCAGAACTACTTCTCCCATTTGCTCCAGGGATGGATGAGAAGTTTCCTCCCATGGTATCACCTTCCCAGCTCTCAAAAGAGTGGCCAGAGACCCGGAGGGGCCAGAGGGGATGTGTGGGTAGAAGCCAGTCATTACAGTAAAAGTTGAACAACTTCATGCATCCCAAACAAGCATTAAAAAAGCACAGCTGTTTTGTCCGTTTTAATTCACTTTCAGACTCCATGCTTGGCACTCATGAGAGGTTTATGTTACTAATTTAATAGCTTACACTACCATCAGCTCAAACTATCAGTGTGATACCAGTTAAATGGTAGCCCTAATCCAGATTTTGTGCCTCCTTGTATCAGACATTCTGGTCATCCACTTTGTTTAAGCTAACACCTTCTCAGACAGTGATTTAGCACCAGTTTTAGGGAATGCTCCAAAGGAGAAAGCCTTGAAGTGGCTTGCGCATTCTCTTCTGTTGTTCTCTTGAACTTGTTATATTGCTTAGTCTCACAGGCCTGGACCTTCCTCATCTCAGTGTGGTTGCTTTGAGCTGGAGAAACATCAAGGCTGCTGTGAGCAATGGTGAATGGGGTGGCTCTGAATTCATTACTGAGTCTTGCAAAAAGAGTTGAATCAGCAAAAGTTGATTTCATAATAGCAGTAAAAGATAGCAATTATTGCTGAATGAAAGAACGCACCTAGCTGGAGGTTATGAGGTTGCATCCTGTTGCAAGCTTTCTTTGCAAAAAGAAAGACAAAAAAACCGCCAAACAAATCCACACCAACGACGATCTCCTTGAAGCTGCCTTGGATCCTGTAAATAAGGCCAGGCCCCCTCAAACAGTATTTGCTCTGGCTGGGTTCCCCTGATTATTTAACAGCTTTTTGATACTTCATGTAGACAAATAGTAACACCCTGTGCCCCAAATCCAGAGAGCCCAGTTGAAGTGAACAAGAAATGGAAAGAGTAACAAAGCTCAGTGACGTTTCTCAATCTCCAGCGACACTCGCTTCTAGAACAGTGGTTAACCTCTGAGTCAAAGCTGCGGCTGCTGTTCGTACCGCTCCACCCCCCTGCCACAGCAGCCTGATGACATTTGAATGATGGATTTGAATTAGGATTCCAGTTCAAACATTTGTCACAAACTTGTTCTTGAAGCTCTTGGTTGCTCTTTTGCAGGGGATCATGAGGAAACTTTTCGCTACTGGCAAGCACGGCCTTGCTGTACCTTGTAATGATATTTCATTTCACTTTTCTTAATTTTTCTTCTTGATGTGGCCCCAGAAATCTGGCCTATTCTCCTTTCTTCCACTCCTTTCTCCCTGCTGATACAAACTCTCTTCTCATCATTCACTCAGCACCATAATACCATTGTTTTCAAATGGCTGTCTCTGACTGTCGATGCAGGTCCTGCTCAAATTTTCCTCTTCTTTTTACAAATCTGGCTGACCTGATGAGCTTTGACGGTCTAAGACAAAGGCTGAGACAGTAATACCTTCTACAGAATTAAAATTATCAAAACATAAACAGATTTATCTCAGAACAGGGGGCTTGGAACAAACTGCGTCATCTCCTTTGGAAGACCATAGAGAGAGTCCTCATTTATTGTTATTGCCAACTTTGTCCTCCCATATGAAAATTTCTTGGTAACATCCTTTAATTTTACATGTATTCCATGCTCTTTTGGGCAAAGGTGTACATCACAGCTGTTTGCCCATTGCTTTGCATAATGGGACAAGACATGACGGGGATGAAATATTATAAAAACGATGATCATAATACATATAATGGTAAAGCTCTGTTAAAAAGGCAAGGGGCACTAGAATCAGAAAGCTGTATAATTAAGGGGACTCCAGCACTTGAATCTCTGTTACTTTCTGTTACAGTGTTGACTTAAGCTCTACACTTTGTGGCAGAAAGGTCTGGGTGTTTCAGAGGGAGCTGTTTCCTTCGGTAGGATGCTGGGAGGCAGGAAGGCTGGCAACAGGCTTCTTACAAGATCACCCTCTATTGTGCCTCACATCTCATGAAAAAAAAAGCTTCAGCTGCAGTTTAGACAAGTCAAATTATTTGAAGGATCTTCACCTGTTGTCACGATGAATTATTTGAACTCAGGATGCATATGGGATGTATATTCTCTTTTGTTCCTAAAACTTGTGCAATATAGGAACCTGGTACTTTACTTGGGGCATGAACTGACTTGATATACCATGAAGAGAAGAAGAAAATACTTTAGTATAAAATATGTTCTTAAGTTTAACCTTAACCCTGTAAGTTCACCAACAATATTCAGCTGGTTAGTTGTTTTACTACCTTGAATGCCAGGCCATAGAAATAAACCCACAGATTTTGTATTTAGTCTGATTTACTGTAAAGAGGTAAGCAGCCTCTGTCCGGCTCATTGAAAGAAAAGGTTGGCATTAACAACACAGATGACTTCTGGCTCAGGATGTTTCTTAGGGGCTATGCTTTTTTAAAATACAAAACAGCAAAATCAAAGCCAGAACTTCTCAGGAAACCACAGCCTAAGACAGCCCCAAATGGTTCCCACTTTCCTTACCTCTTTGCTCAACTGAATCATCTTCAGCATTTGCTTTTTTTAGCCAAATACTATTTATCTATCATATTAATTTTCCTCCTAAAAGCATTATCAGAAGACATCCATCACATGTAATTTACTCCCATCAGACAATGACTTGTTTAAACCAGGCACATGAGCTGCTGAAAATTGTAGAACTACTCTTCATCTGTGTGGACCATGCTAGTTTGGGACATGTTTTGGGGGCAAAGTAGCATGGATACCCCTTTTCATTGTTCCCAGCTCTCAGCTGATACCAGAGCCATCCAGGACATTTTTTAAAGTCACTTTCTGTGGGAGAGGATTGAGAAACGTAATGGGACTGTTTGCTGTTGTTGGTATCCACAATAGCACACCACCAGTTTAGGCTGAAATATCTCTGACTGGTTATTAAACACTCGTGAAAAAGAGTCTAATCATTGCTGGCTGGTTGCAAATAACGCTTAGGAAGTGTATTAGCAAAAAGGGTATATTTATAAAGCTCTGAAAGAGAGATATCAGGAAAGGCCATGAGCACAGCACACTCTCTCAATTAATTTCTTCGTCATTCTGTCATTCTGGACAGCCCCTAGATATCCCTCTGAGTTTACGTAGGAGCATCTAAAGGTACTGTGCATGCTTGGTCTTGTGTGCTCTGGATGATGTCCTCCATCTGTGCAAGACACCATGCTTGACGTGGTTATGGTCTCCACAGACTGGGAAGCTGGTCTGGAGGATGGTCCTGACAGGAGCCATAAGATGTAATATTAGATGTACTCAAAGAAATCTTACCATAGAATCATAGAATAGTTTGGGTTGGAAGGGACCTTTAAAGGTCATCTAGTCCAACCCCCTGCAATGAGCAGGGACATCTTCAGCTAGATCAGGTTGCTCAGAGCCCCATCCAACCTGACCTTGAATGTTTCCAGGGATGGGGCATCTACCACCTCTCTGGGCAACCTGTTCCAGTGTTTACCACCCTCATCGTAAAAAATTTTTTCCTTATATCTAGTCTAAATCTACCCTCTTTTAGTTTAAAACCATTACCCCTTGTCCTATCACAACAGGCGTTACTAAAAAGTTTGTACCCATCTTTCTTATAAGTCCCCTTTAAGTACTGAAAGGCTGCAATCAGGTCTCCCCGGAGCCTTCTCTTCTCCAGGCTGAACAACCCCAACTCTCTCAGGCTTTCTTCATAGGAGAGGTGTTCCAGCCCTTTTAGATCATTTTTGTGGCCCTCCTCTGGACCCGCTCCAATCCACATCTTCTAATCTTCTTGCTGGAGAAGCTTTATAACTGGTTTCATCTCCCTAGTACAGACTAAGTGCCACCTTGTTGCAGGTGAATTATTAAGAGAAGTCATCATTGTGGGGTTAACTAAAAGGGGTTTATTAATGATTAAACGGTGATCAAATGATAATTAATCGATGATTGAATTAAAATTAAATGGTAATCAAATGGTGATTAAGCAATAATTGAATGGTAATTAAACAGTGATTTGATGATGACTTAGATGATGACTTAAATGATCATTTAGATGATGGTCAAACACTCTACTACTTACTACACTTCTGTTAAGCTATAGCTAGATATATAAATGTCGCTAGCATACAATATATCCTTAGTCAGAGTCCCAAGATCCCTGATAAGCTCAGCCCAAACCTCCTTGATGGGGAGTAGTCGGCATGACAAAGAAACCCTGATGAGTGCAGGACAAAGAAACTGTGATAACGAACTGACCTTCCAGGAAAACAGGAGTCAGCAACAACTATTCCAGGAACTGATGTCCTACACCCACTTATGTATCTACCAGAAAGGTATTTATGTCAAAAAGGTATAAAAAGTGACTTGCTACCTGCCCAAAATGAGCTTCTCTGCAAGCGATCTCCCAGACAGACCAGACCCTTGCCGGGGACACCTAGCTGACTCCAGACTCCGTGATGTGGATAATCTTTGAAGTGAGACTTCTTCCGTCATCGATTAGCCCCACTCTTGGGAGCGGTTTGGTGAGTGTCATACCGGTAACACCTCGCATAATATATTTATAGGCGTGCATACAGGTAAAGGTTCATAAGTATATGCTTGCTTCACTAGTTGGAATTCTGCAATAACTTTTAATATACATATATTTGCTTTACTCCTGTACTTTATATATACTTGTTTTCATAGGGGTAATTTTGTAGTGGCTTGTAGAATATATTTATACTTTATATTTATATTTATTTGTTTTTACTAATAGTAGTTTTGTAGTGATTTGTAACAAACAAATTCTCAGAAACTCTGACCTCTGTGTACTTGTGTGCTGCAGAATCCTGAGAACCCCACGGTCACCATCTTTACACACCCATGGGTCAGGTAACCCGTGCAGGTCGTGACCGTGACCGCTGCAGTACCCATCTCTGTGGGTACTCACATGCAATCTAGAGAAAAGACAGAGGACAAAAAGAGCACATGGAAATCCAGAGAAGGAAAGCATTTGAATTCAAAGAATTTCAAAAGGAACTTCATTTATTTTGGAACATAGCAGCTTACTGTGCCATCTGCAGCTGTATTTACTGTGGGTGGAGAGCTGGTTTTGATTACCAAAATCCAGGCAAAATATTATCTGTAGCACAATAATTCAATCAACACAGCACCAATATTTTACCGTAACTTTCATATCACAGGTCAGTTGCTAACACAGTTAAGCAAGGACCACGGGAACAGAGGTAACTAGCTAGGCAAAAGGACAGACAATATTTTTTCTTCTACTCCCATAACAAGATAGTCTTTCAGTGACTGCCAATGGGAAAAATGAAGAAATTTTAATGAAATTCAGCAGAAAAGCTCTCTGTGGCTGTTGAAAATAACAATATTGGGTTTTTTTCCCTGTTTTTATTCTTCTTGATTTTTTCCCCCCATCTCCAAAATGCCAATTTATAGCTGTGGTCCAGTTGTGTTTTATAGCAATAAAAACCACACAGAATGAATGTCTCCAAGGGAGAAAGCATAATGCTAGTGGGAGCTGGGATTGGTTAACACCACTGTCAGCATTTGCCAACTCATTTTTAAAGGTTCCACTGACAGAAAACCAACTCATGAACTACTTCTATATTCCACATTACTGTTTGCTTTCTTTTGGCTGAGGAGAACACCAGCTCTTCAGGCAATGAAGTTTCAGCAGAGAACAAAAAACACTCCTGCAGGTACTTTCGGAAGCAACAAGACATTATTAGTTCAAAATGTAATGCAACCCATGAGGGAAATTGTCTTCCTTCTCATCTGTAACATGATCCAATAATAGGAATTATCATAAAATAAATAATTAATTAAAAATGCATAAAATGTATTAGAGATGCTGCAGGTTGTTCAGGCAGGTCTGAGGACTGGATTCATCCCCTCCAGTGTAGACATCTACAGTACAGATAGATTTCTATGGCTGAGATAGATAGTTTTCAAGCAGACAGAGGGGAGCAGGTGAGAGGACTGCTCCCCGCAACTCTCAGTGACCACAGATGGATCATCTGCTGAGATGAACTCTGTCCTAAGTGCTCAAGTCAGGCTTTGCGAAAGCCTGAGAGTCCTGGGAGCTGAAAGTCCTGAAAAGCTTGCCCTGAAAGGAGGGTTATAAGGAGGAATGTGACATGTACAGCTGGGGAATGGAAAGAAGGAAAATCTAAGGAGAGGAGTGTGGCAGGGGGACACCCTCACACCTTGGCAGCAAGAAAGCTGGAGACTGTTTTAGTTTCTGCTGAGGGCTGTAAGACAAAGATAGGATTTAGGAGAAGCTGTGGTGCTGTAATGAGTTAGTCTCCTTGGGGTAAGATGAGAGAGAATTGCAAGGTTACTCTTACAAAGTCTAAGCTAATGTTTGTGTTTGAAGAACACGTGGAAGGAAAAGGAAAGAAGCAAAACCATCTGGGTAGTGTTATGTGTTATGAATGCTGCTGATGACTAAAAGCCTACTGAGAAAATAGGTGTGTCCTGACAAACGTGCTACAATGAATGGCAGGGATGCCACAGGGAGGGCTCTGTCATAGGTAAGCTTTTGTTTATATGTGGGAACAGCAACGAAAATCTGCCTTATAGGCTTTAAATCTGTCCATTTTTAAGTGTCCTGGTTTCGGCTGGGGCAGAGTTAACTTTCTTTTAGTAGCTGGTACAGTGCTGTGTTTTGGATTTAGTGTGAGAATGATGTTGATAACACTCTGAGGTTTTAGTTGTTGCTAAGTAGCGCTTATCTTAAGCCAAGGACTTTTCAGTTTCCCATGCTCTGCCAGCAAGCAGGTGTGCAAGAAGCTGGGAGGGAGCATAGCCGGGGTATTCCATACCATGGAATGTCATGCCCAGTATATAACCAGGGGGGAGTTGGCCGGGAGGCGCGTATCGCGGCTCGGGAACTAACTGGGCATTGGTCAGCGGGTGGTGAGCAATTGTATTGTGCATCACTGGTTTTTTTTTTTCTTCCCCCCCCTTCCTTTTTTTGTTATATTCCTTTTCATTACTATTGTTATTATATTTCATTATTACTATTGTTAGTATTATATTTTACTTTAGTTATTAAACTCTTCTTATCTCAACCCACGAGTTTTACTTTTTTTTCCTTTGCTTTCCTCCTCCTCACCCCACTGGGAGGGGGGAGGGGGAAACGGCTGCGTGGTGCTGAGTTGCTGACTGGGGTTAAACCACAACATTAAGGTGGATCAATCTTAACTAGAGCTAACATGCCGGCACTGAGCAAAAGCTATAGCATGACACAGCCATAGCAGTCTTCTATTTAAAGTGTCTGTGTTCATGTCCCTCCACATCTACTGCTAAGTAGATGACTGAAATCCAGTTTCTACTTCTTATTTCTAATCTGACTCTTTCTACTGTCCTTCCTCTTTGCCTTTGGCTCCTCTTTTTGTAACCTAGGTTTATGGTAAGGGGTGAAAAATCACGGTGTCAAGAACTGCATTTTGGACTTTACAACATGTACTAAAGAACAATGGATAGGTGTTATTAATAGAGAAATAAAAATCTAGTAATAAGTGTAAGTTATGAGCCATTTTCCCTAAGCAGCCTGAGAGTATCAAATTTTTGAGTGAGGGAGCATGTTGTAATTCCAGCTGTGTTCACCATTCCAGATTACTTGGGCTTTTCCTAAGACTTCCTTGCAATTAGGCTAGCATTGGATCCCTATTCAGTTTGTGCACAAAGCTTCTGATGACTAATCAATTACAAACTACTAACAATGGCACTACTGCTTATTTGTTATGACACTTTAGCAAAACCAAGGTGAGCAAATAGGAGAATCAAAGCTTCTGCAAGAACTCAGTGACAACGCCAGCACAGGACCCCTAAACATGCATACAGCAGACAAAAAACCTACTGCTTGGCAAAATATTGATCAAGTGTTGTGCCTAGCCTCTGGAAGCATTTGGGGCAGCACTTAGCACAGTGATTTATGTTCAGCCAGTTAGACCTCAGCCCTATGAAAGACAGTAAATTACTCTCCAAAGGCAAGGGGTTCATGCTCCAGTCATGGGAAATCAATTGACATGGAGAATTAATTATCTTATTTTATCATGAGCATTATCTTCCACACATCTGCTGCTTTGATTTTCTTGCCTTTTTGCTGCAAAGAATGTCACAGCTCAGGCAAAAGTAGCTGTATTTTGTTTCCTATGTCTTGTGCTGTTCTGAGGCTACAGCTTTTACAGGTGGTAGGAGAAAGCAGCAGTACAGTCATTTCTATGTGCTTCTAAGGCAACTAATCCTTCCTTCTAATCTAGGGTGAAATCACCAACATACCCTAGTGTCTCCTGAAACAGAGGTTTATTTTTCAAAGCTCAATCCACTGCAAATTACTGCTCCTAAAGATTCTTTCTTTTTCAGTCACCGTATTTCAGGGTCTGCCATAACTGTGTGCATCCTTTTTGCGCTTTCCTAGTAATTTAAAGAAGAATATTCTTGTATGGGTTTCCTCAGGCCACTTTGTTACTCCATCTTACTTGTTGCTTTTGTTCATGTAATTTTAATGGTATTCTAGCAAGGCACTGGATAATCTCGTTATAGACATGCAGCCATTGTACAGTTTGTCCAGATTTTATTGTGTGCTGTCCCTTTCTGGCTGGGTGAGAAGGCTGAATTTAGGATTCCTTTGCTCACAGTTCCAGGTCCCTTTCCAGCATGTTGCCCTTTATTGTACAACGTTCAAGAATAATTTCTGAGCGCACATTGTACATAGCAAATTGTAAAAGCAGAAGTTAGAGAGCTGCTCCATGATAACAGCAGACAGATCGTAGTCATTACAGACAAGGACATTTCGAACTCACGCTAGCTATATATGAGGGATAAACCACTGCATCCATCTTACAGACCTCACTGCAAATTAATTGCAGCCATTTCAGTTGCACTTCTGCTGACTCCAAGAGCTCTAACCCACAAAACAGGATAAGATCTTGAGGTGGCTGTGTGTCAGGCAGAGATATCAAGTTGTGAAACTTGATTTTCATTTCAATGACTCACCTACTGGCTAGTGAAGCCCTCGCTTTGGCTCTGATGAGTACTGTTAGTGCCAACATACTGTCTCCACCTCAAGGAAGTCCTAAGGAGACCAATAATAACCTTGAAGCCATTCCGGGATCTGCCTTGAGAACTGCTTCAGTTCAAACCAGAACTATTGAGGTAATGTCAGTAATACAAGCACTACTGATTTACTTAAGTAGTAATGCAGTAAAGCCAAAAAAGCAGGGGTTTGGACCTGCTTAGTCACATTGGAAATGAACAAGGCTATAGATCTTCTGCGTGCTGAAGGCAAAAAGGAAAAATCTGCAACAACTGTCAGCATTGCTCTCAGGAGGTATGGAGAAGAGACGCAGAAAAGACAGAAGAGAAGCACCCTATAAAGAAATCCACAGTGATTCTGGGTGGACAGGAGGAGAAAGGCACTCCTAGCATGCATTCCTGGTTAAGTGTTGCAGTGGCAGTCACATAACTGCAGAGCCCTCCTCCACTTAAGCTGCAGTTGCACATAGGAACATGTAGAACTGATGAAAGATCTAGCTTTTTTAAAAAGAAAAATTAAACATCTATTTTTATTTTAAATGAGATTCCAATTATGAAAGCTGTCTTTTGAGATAACTGGTATGTTCTGGTTTTTCACTTAAAATGTCAACCTGAGATCAGTTGCTTTATCCAGTACCTGGATTTAAGCGCAGATGCACTTAAGTATCTGCTTTAAGTGCAGATGGATATACCTGATCAAATAGGAACTCTCTTTGCTTTGTGTGGAAATCCTGGACAGCGTGACTGAACAAGCCTCAATACATAAAAACATGTTTCAGGTTATTGCCATGTGTACAAAATAGGTCTGACATGCCTTTGAAGGAGTAACACTAAAAGCACTATTATGAGTGCAATGTGATGTCTGTGTCTTTGTGTTTCAGTTGCTACCCCGTCCTCTCCAAGAAGAGTAAGCTTTGTACAAGAGGGCATTAAGGGAAGGGATCTAGTGGGATATGTAGCTACTCAGTTTTGATTTATACTTTGGACTTGGCTGACCAGAAAATCAACCACCCCTGGATTTAAGATTTTCTGGAATGAGGATCGTGGTGGGCACAAGCTCTGTTGTTGTGCTAAAACACGTGTTCAGACTGTAGCAGACTCAGAACTGGTTTGTTTTCAAAGATCTATAGCTTTTGCTGCTGCAGCAAGCTGTAGCAAGATTTAACTCAGTATAAATAGGCTCTCTAGCATACATTTGTGTTTCTTGCTTGCTTTCCACATTAACCTATATTAACCTACAAGTCCAAAGAGCCCTGTGGAGAACTTCAGTGGAATTACCAGACTGCCTTTGAATTTACTAGCGTGACATAGTCATCACTTCCAACATCAGTGATCGATGTGTCAGGAGCCGTACCTTTCAGGGCCAACTGGGACAACTTACTGTGTTGCTCTGAAGTTCACCCTGGCCAGTTACTCCAGGATACTGAAGGGGACAAACCTCTGTCTGGCTTCTTGGTGCTGACTGATTTCTGAGCAATGCAGTCTCGCTAGCAGCAACCTGGCATCGGCCCAGAGGTTTGAGCCCTGACACATGCCTCAGAGGCCTGCAGTTGGAAGCAATGACAGGCTTTTCCCAATTACGTGTGAACTCGGCGCCTAGGTACACTCACAGTTGACTGTGTAATTGAGGTAACAGGTTGGGTTGTAAAACTCACTTGGGAAAACAGCTCTACAGTGGAACAAGAACAGAAATTCGTGAAATTAGTCCTCTCTAACTGGAGTCTTACTAGATGTTTCATGATCACTTCATTCATAACACTCTTAGGAAACTCTAGGAAACATCCTCTGCTCTGAGAAAAATGCATATTTTGCCCCTGAATCACAATTTGGCAGTGCTGACACTTGCGTGTATTCTTTTGGAAGTGTACTTTCGGTTCGGAGTGATTAGTGCCTCCAAAATGAGTGCCAGAGAGTACTTCAGGTTTTTACTTTAAAAGTGTGGTCATGACAGATATGGGATATCAGAATTATGGAAATAGTGATGTGTGCCAGATTCTACAAATGACCATTTTATCTTCAACACTTATCAAATATTATATACATCCAATATATGTGTTACTCTTCCTTCATACTGCTGAGTTTCTGGCATGCTCCCTATTCTCTTGCTACATAGTGGAGAGCTTTCCTGGTCATTGCTAGCTACTGGGAGACACTTCTTTCTCTTAACCTCCCTGTGTCACCAACTTTCAAACTTTGTGCAGCTTAATTGGAAGCATTGCTGTTATCCTTTGGATATCGTGGAACAATATATGAACAATTATATCATCGGATAAGCTGGTAAATATTTCACAGCTTTCCTCTCTCAGAGCTCCGTGGCTCAAGCCAGCTCTTCATCCTGATATTGTCAATGTGGAAGAAGGCCAGTATGAAAATCCCTTCTTTCCTCTAACTAGCGTTAATGAAATGAAGAGGGAAGCAAACTAGCTGTTCTACCCAAAAAAGCCCGAGCTTTCCACTTTGGAAAGAGTAATGGTTCTGTGAGTCTGGAACAGAGGATCTCCTCTACCATTTAATAAGTTAAAACATGCCTTCCCACGTTTTTCCAAACGCTTAACCAAGTTGACAGTCCCTTCACATTGGTTTGGAAATTGTTCAAACCCCAAGATGAAGCTTCTTCTTACACTACATTTTCATAATTCACATTAAAATGTATGTTTACTGCAACTGGAATGTAAATAAAGTTAATGCATGTGGATCTTGAATAAAAGCAGGGATGGGGATAAGCAATTACTCTGAGTACCCTACAGTCATGTCTTTGAAGAGAGACTAGAAGTAAGCTTATGGGAACCAAAATGAAGGACATGAAGGCAAACTCAAGGAGGAAGAGGCACTGAATTGAAAACTGTGGACACGGAAACAATTCCAGAGAAACTTCTCCCTGTCTGGAAAAAATTGCATTTCTATGTTTGAACATGTTTAATTTCACCATCAAACTAAAGAATGAGAACTATATAGAGCTACTACCCAAACCCTGAAGGAAGAATCTATTGTTTGAACTGGAAAAGTGATATCCTGGCTCAGTGGAAGGGACAGCTGACCAAACCAGATAAAAAGTAAACACTTAGATGATGGAAAACAAACAAAGCTCTGCTCCGAATAGAGAGGTTGAGCAACTTCAGGTGATGGAATACGGGAATGGTGACTCCAGGCACTCACATGTCTGTTCTGGTAAATACCAGACAGAAGTAAGAGTCCCTGCACTCACTTCACGAGTGGGGTGCCGGATTCACCAAGGACTGGTTTCACTTGTGCTACACAGGTCCCCAGGGCAGGTACGGTTACGTCCGGCACGTCCTGGACGCAGCGCGGTGCGCGGGCAGCATCTGGTTATTTGAAGACATGAAACATCTCCGCTCCTACCGGGCTGCCAAACGGGCGTCAGCCCTGCACCACGGCAAAGCCCGCACACTGAGCTGGCCGCAGGGCTCTCGTGCTTTCCAGGATCAGCCTGGTCAGGGCTTGCCGTGAAGGCAGCTTGAGGGAAAACTGGTGTCCGCACAGCGCTGAAGTCAACTCGGCTGCCCGGGGATCGCAGCCTGAAGGGGAAGTAAACCCAGGCGTGGCGGCTAAAGGAAGTGGGTTGATGCCAGCGAAAACAGGGTTAGCTCAAACGTCGGGGAGATGCCCCAAAGGGGGCCACCCAGGAGGCCACCGTGAAGGCCAGCTCGCCTGCGCCAGGTGCTCGCACGCCCTCGGGGGGTCGGTGGGGGCTGGCCGGCTCGCCCGGCTCTCCACAGCCATGCAGCCCACCTCCAAGCAGCCGGCCGGACCCCGACCCGCCGCCAGCGGGCAGCGGGCCGGCCCCCGGGCGCTGCAGGCGGTGGGGCGGGCTGGGGGCGGCCGCTGGGCGGGGCGAGGCGCCGGCCTCGGCCGCGACTCGCCGGGCGAGGCGGGGCCTGGTGCCCGCTCGCCCGCCCGCTGTGTGGCGCGGGCCGGGGCGGCAGGGCAGGCGCGGGGAGCGCACGGAGGTGAGGAAGGGCGGCGGGCGGCGCCGGGGCAGCCGCCTCGCTCCTTCCCGGGGCTCGGCTTCCAGCGCCGCCGGCGTGACGGGGAGGGCAGCGGGGTGTCCCGTCTGCGGCGGGGGGGGGGGGGGACGACGACGACACACACGCGCAGCTGGGCTTTTCCTTCCCCGCGTGTCTCCCGCCGCTCCGTGGCCCGTTTGCCTCGCGTTTGTCAGCGTGGGGAGCGGGCGGTGGCGGGAGGGCCCCCTCCGGCCCGGCGTCCCCCGGCCGGTCAGGGTGTCCGCGGGTTGCGGCGAAGGCGGGGATCAGCTCCTCGGCAGGTAGGCTGCGGTGCCGGTGGTTTCCAAGAAAACCAAACCCCAGCCCCTCGGTTCCTGCTAGATTTCAGGCGCGTTTTGCCCCCGTTTGTTTTGATGCGCGGTGTGTTTGCACGATCCCGCCACCTCGGCGTGTGGCTGCGGGTTTTCCAGCTTTTATGGCACCAGATAGCTTCCTTGGAACTCACTTCTTATTTTGCGTTTGTGTCTGCTTCCTCGTTGCATGTCGCGTTATACAAACCCAGGTAGGAAGTACGGTATAAAAATGAAGACTGTAGGAGTGCTGAACGCTACCACATTTTTTAAAGTACTTGTAACAGGAAGCAGGATAAAGCTTGGCATAAATCTTCTTGACCCGGTAAAACACTACAGAAACTATTTATTGCATAATCGCGATCAAACAGGGGCTCTTTTTTAACTGTTCGCATGACGACAAGAGCAAGGCTTTGGGTGAAAGAGATGCCTGTAGAAATACCAGTATCACACCTAGCGAGCAGCTGGTCTGACAGTCCCGGACCTGTGCTGGTCGCAACCGAGACGGTGCTTGGCAGCGGCCTGCGGAGCCACAGCTTGGTAGGAGCGAGCGACCCATTAAAAGCTACTGAGCTGAATCAAGGTTCCAGTTTGTTTCCAGCAGCAGCTCTTAAGTTTGGAGAGTTTTCATCAGGGACTCGAGCAAAATGCTGGATGTGTTCTGTTTTTCTTCTCCATAAGTTCGGGAACTGCATGCTTGTTTGACTTGGACCATTTGTATTTGCTTGGATTCTCAAAAAACGAGTTGGAGTTGCTAAATGAACACACTTGCCTTTCATATAGGTTGCGAAATTGGAGTGCTGTAAAAGCTGAGAAATTGGCATAAAACTTGCACAAAAATTGTTTTATAATGCAGGATCCTTAATTCAGATATTTTAAATTAATCCTTAAATGAGAAATAAATACCCATTACTTTTCTTTTGTAAACGATGTTATGGATTTCCTCCCTCCCCACCAAGAGTAATACATTAATTTTTTAATACTTTGCATTGCTGTATTTTCTATACATACAGTTTTATCTGCATGAGCCCTTCTGGTCCTTTTAAACGCCTCTTAACTGTACTTTGAAAATGTTTGTGGAAAAGTAATAACTTACTTTGGACTGAAATAAGAAATATTCCTCATTAAAGTCCACATTACTTTATATTAACAGGTATCAGGAGTTGAAATGACATAGAAAAGTCTTCAAAGCGCTGACTGCGAAATGAGCTCCCTCCACTTGATGCTGAAAGGAGGTACTGTTTTCGGTTGATTTGAATACTGATAAGATCGCTCCTTTCAAGGTGGTTTGGCTGCTCTCGTTGCCTCCAGTTTGACATGAGGTCGAAGTGGGTGGATAGGTAGCTCTTCACTGTGCTAGCATCAACCGGTGGTGGCCAGTTATGTAGAGCTACAGATATCCATCTTTTTTTTTTCTCCTTTCCCCCTCCTCCTGTGCTTTGGTGAAAGTTGAGGCAGTACCTGTAACAAACACTTTGTTCAGATTTAGAACGGTTAATACTTTGTCTCACAGTTGAACTGGAATTTAGCTTATAAAGATTTAACTATTGCAGGCTTCTTTGTGAATATTCTTCTTTGATTTCTGTGACTTCATTTTGGTGTAGCTTCAACAGAATGTCTTGGATAATGGGTTTTCCTTAAAGGTATGGCTTTTCTGTAGTCCTGCAACTTGCAGGATTATCCAGAAAGGAGGCATTTAAGGACTAAACTTTGAGGTCATCACTTCAGTGTCAGAATACCACAGCGGATAACCAGATCCACTTCCAGAGGGTGCTTGTGCATCGTCTTGTGTGACTCAGCGTTCATGCGTGCCCCTGTAAAATGATCAGCTGCATTTTGTTTATATATTGAGCATGTCAGACAGGAAAGTTGGGACCTCAGGAAAGTGATAGACTGGAAACAAGGTATAGTCCATTAGAAATTTTATCTTGCTTTGCTGTCGTGGTTTAACCCTGGTAGGCAGCTTAACAGCTTATGCCTGTTGACAGGAGCAAGCACAACAAGTAGCAAGGTGTGAGCCGTATGAATTGTTGTGGTGGGTTGAATCTTGTCTTGGTGGTTGCACTTTGGAGCAAGTGGCCACACATGGGTTTGGTTCTCCACACCCACTCCCCTCCCCCCCATTTTAATTAAACTGTATTAAAGTTTTACTTAAAAAGTTAATGCAGTTCTTTCATATAGGTATGCCACTAAATTGGGGCACTTTATACCTCTATGCTATCGTGTTGTTTGCAGAGATGATAATGAGTTGCCTTTGAACCACGATTTCTGTGTTCTTCTCTATGGCTCAAAGGCTAAGGATCTGTTGGTTGCCCTTGCTGTCGTGAGTCCCTATAGACAGGGATCAATATTGAAAGTCACTTAAATTAACAGTGACGTGCTGATATGCAATCGAGGGGCTTAGATGCTTTTATGCTACTGTCTTGAGCATTTTGTCATTGTGTTGGCCTTTGCAAGGATCTGTCGTGTCCATGTATTTATAAATTATTTACAAGTAAAATCTTTTAAGAATTGGAGACAGAAAATTTGGAAAACAAAGATACAGGTTTGTGCTTTGCACAGCTTCCTGAAGGACAAGTTTGCTAATTCCGCTGCGTGCAGACGTAGGGACCCAATATGTCTCTAAACCTGTTCTTATGGCATTTAAAGTTGGCAGTGTGCCTAAGGCAAGTAAAAGGGCAAGTTCTGTGAAGATAGACATCCTGCAAAGAACAAAATGTCAGTATCTTAAATTCGGTCCACATGTTTTCTATTTCTGTTTTCAAGATGGTAATTTTAGAAATTTGAAGAAGCAGTAGTAAGTTGTATTTTGACTATGGGAAGATAAATATTGGGAAAGTAACTTGGAAACCAAACCTCTTCTTTTTTAGTAGCTTGAACCACAAAAAATGATTGGTTGGTGGTGTGGGGTTTTGTTTGTTGTTTGTTTGGGTTTTTTTTTTCCTTATTTCTTAAAAGACTTCACGTATGTTTTTGCTTTGAGCCCAGCAAGCTTTGAGCTGAAACGTTTTCCAAACTAAGTATGTAGGCAGTGTCATCAGTGAAATTGCCATTCTCTCTACATAAGTGAGATTTTTGAGCTTCTGTGGTTGTATCACAGGGGCATTTCTTGTTGCTGAGACTGGGATAGAAGGCACTACAAGGCTAAAGTTGTTAGGTATGTGAACAAACATCTGCTTTTTAAACAAAGGTTGCTGTTTCACATTTGTGGATTTTGGGTAGTGTTTCTCTGTATATTCTGCTTAAGAAAAGGTGTAAAAACCTTGTGTGGTCACTTGAAACCGTACTGACCAGAATAGAAATGCTCCGTATACTGTGAGGTATTGCAACTACAAAAGCTAGAGGCTTCTTCCCTTCTTTCCGGAGTTTTTAAGCTTTACCGCTGCAATATGTGAAAGGTGTGTGTGTGTGAATTTTGAAAGAATAGAACTTTAAAAAAGTTGAGCTTTAGCATACAATATTAGAAAGACATCCACCCTTGGTACTGGAGACCAGTAATGGGTGCAAAATGTAAAGCTTAACCTGTTGGATTGCTTAGTTATTCTTATCTTGCCCTAAATTTAAGTATTCTTTGTTTCCTTTCAGTGGTTAAATCTGTCTTACGAAGTGGCTACTTACGTCTGGTTTTGTTGCTTGCTTGACACCTGCGTAATGTTATCTTGTTTTTGACAGAAACTTCAATTTCCAAAGGTCTTTGCTAGAATTCTTGGTCAGTCTTTACTGCAAGTTTTGTTGTTGCTCTTTTGTTTTAAGTCATCTCTCTAGTGTAGGCAGAGGGATGCTCTTGCTTTTACATTTAGGATGTCTGTAGGAAATTTGGTTTTGTATGTGTATGCTGCTGTCCAAATGATGTGTTTTGTAAAAGCCTTTTTTCCCCTTCTCCACTCTTTACAGGTAAACTGAAACTCCAAGAATGATGATCAGCTCACTGGCAAGTTACAGGAAAACCACATACAAGGCAACTAAATAAAGACTATGATATGAGTGCTTTGTCAGATAAACTGTCCAAAAGAAGTACATACTTGGAGGCTGTTACATTGAAGTGTTGAGCTCTGCTCTGTGTGTCCCTCCCTACTACCCCAACACTTCTGCGTATGAAATGTTTCAAAAGAAGGAGCTGGTGTGGCTTATTTGTCACTAAAGTGAACTACATTGGATATAAAAGTAAGTCAAGGCCATGTGTGTTTTTCAGGGAATACCATCTCTTCTTCCAGACATTTCTAACTGGGTAGAAGGCAAATATTAACTGGGACCTGTGCAATGAATGTTTTGCAATGGACTGCTGTGTGGGAAACCAGATTGCTTTAGAGTGAGAGGCAGCAGTGTGCAAAATAGTCAGGAACTGAGGAAAGGCAAGACAGCTAAACGCAGACCTTAACCTATAAGGAGCTGTCAGAAAGGAAAGGGGTTAAATGTTTGCCAGCTGGCTCACAGTAGAAGGCTTGGGAAGGGCTCTGATGCCATCTTGCCAAGGAAAAGCAGGCAAATCTGAGAGGATAGCAGACCTTGGTTAAGGTACAAAGGTTTCATGGAAGCGACTTGCGGGCCATGAGGGCAGTGGGTGTCTGTTCAGTCATGTCTTTGTTGGAGAAAGCTACAAAGAAGACCTGAGGTGTGAAGTGAAACTACAATTCTTCAACACTTTGTTTGGTGTCTGACCACAGCAATTCATATTAGCTGCGGTTTCCACACGTTTGACTTTAGATGCCAATTTAAGTGCCAGATCACACCGGAGTTACAGTGTGCTTGTCCTCCTGCAGAGAACTACAAGTTTATCTGCTCTTAAAAGCAGTGCTGCCTCAACTGTGCAAGAACAGTTCAAAGAACAAAACCTCATACATCTCTGTGATTGTGTCTCTCGTAAGCATGTGAAAAGAGGAGTAGCTTAATCAAGCTTGGTTTCTAAATTATACAGTATAGTTTAAATCACTGTATCCTAGCATAACTTGTCTCTGCTAGAGGGTTGGTTGGGTTTTTTTGGCTTAACTATGCTGGCAAAAGAAAATTACTCTTTATGCAAGAGTGATTCCAGTAGAAATTTGGAAAAATTCCAGAAGAAAGCTGAAAACTGAGCAGCCTTCTGTGGAGGCCAACAGTTGCTGTAGATGAAATCTTCAAAGGCTGGGGCTAAATTACCAAACCCATTTTTTCCCTCCCCAAGATGACTAATGCTTCTCCTGATTTTTTTTAAGGAGTAATGCAGGGTGCAGAGGACAGTGCAGCTTGAACACTCTTACCACACTAACAGAAAAAAATTCTTCTTTGCAGCAGAAGATGACATCTACATTTTCGCTCATTGGTCGTCTCATTCTACTGATACCTCTGTTCAGTGCTGGTAAGTTAAATACGTTGTTGAAGTTACCATTTTAAAAAAGAAAACCTGCAAGAGACGAGTTGTGTGTATTTAGTAGAAAAGAGTTACTGGGAGCAAATAGTGGATTTGGGGTTTGTTTTTGCTTCAGCATATTGAAGATATCCTGAATGCCTCTTCTTGGATTGAAGTTGCACTGGGGATGGAATGGACAAATTGACGTAAATATTTTTAAATCTAGCCACATAAATTTAGGGTACTGAGGCTTTCATTGGGCTCTCCCTGATTCCTGTGAAGAAAGTGCAAAGAGATTGGCTTCCTTGACTTAAAGTTAGTTGTTGAATGCCTTCTTTAAGAGACATGCTGTAGCTCTAGTCCTGAAAGCAGTAGGGCTCAGTTTCCTTTACAATTAATTAGTAGTATTTTTAATGGTAGATTTAATTTTTCAGTAAAGTTTAGGACTACATAAATCAATAATGCTTGTCTTGCTGCTCTTGGCATAAGCAGTCTAATATTAATGTCTCTGAATTAGTTTAAGCTCCATAGGAACCTACTTGGAAATCTTTAAATTAGGTGATAGGAAGGTGGTAGGACTGGAAAGATTACTGAAGACTTTTTTATTTTGAAATTGAATACATTAGCTTTGTATTTATACAAATCTTGCTGAATGACTGCAAAATCAGTTCAGTCAGATGTTTTGCAGTTTGATAGGAATTCAGTGTTGCGCATGTATGCAAAAGTTTGGAAGCTTTAAAAATCTGCTTTATAGCCAAATGGCCTGCTCTGTTTGTGCTAAACTGGTATTCTCCAAGTAGTTTTCACTTGCAGATTTGGGATCATGATGACTTCTTGCAGTATCTGTCCTTCTTTCTCTGGTATTTTTTTGGCTGATGTTTAAAAAACTGCTTGCTAGGCTGCATGGTTATGTCTTGTCAACCTGTTACACAGCCATAATTATAAGAATTCTGTTTATGCTCGCCTCTTATGTGATGTTCAGAATAATGTTCATAATTTAAGGGGCCTTCTGGATAAAGATGACAGAAATTGCAAATGCAGTAAGGAAATAATACATTATAGTCAAGACTTCTTAATCTAAATACTACGCCTCTCCAAATTTTCTTTGTATTATGACATGTTGGTTCACAGACTTCTTTGATGTGTTGAGATCTTGATCTCATTCCATACTGTCTTGTGCTTCAGGTCAAAAACAATCTTCCCGCCCCCCCCCCCCCCCCCCCCCAATTTGTTTTTGGCCCCACAGTCATAATGGCCAGAGTACTGTGAGGAGCTCTGCATTGCTACTATTTGCACCATGCTTTTCATAGATAGTATCTACATTAAGAATCTGGTAATTCTGCAAATGTACTAACATGCTCAAATAACCGGGACATGGCAAGTGAGTTGTGAAGCTTGTGTTGCCTGGTGAATCCCACGTATCTTCTTATACCGTGGTTTGCACTGAGGCTATTGGACTTACACGTACTTGTTGCTGACTGCCTTAATAGAGGGAAGTTGTGGCTTAAGCTTTGTAAAATGTGTGTTTTAGATCCTCAAGCAGAAGGTGCTAAACAAACAAAAAATGGTAGCCTTGCAATGTTTTAATGGTAAATTGTTACAGAAAGTTTACTTTCTAATTCTGTGTAACTTGGAATGGATATTAACACTTCTAAAACATAAAAGTATACAGATTAAAAGCATTGCTAATTTTTTTCTTATTTTTTTAAATAGAAGAATGCATTATTTGTGATTACTTTGTGCTTGTTGGAGAGCCTACAGCTATTAGTTGCCCAATAATTACATTGCCAGTGCTTCACTCTGATTACAATCTGACGTGGTATAAAAATGGTAGTGCTACACCAGTAACCACAGAGAGAGACGCCAGGATCCATCAGCGAGAGGGCTTGCTTTGGTTTATTCCTGCAACGCTGGAAGATTCTGGACTTTATGAATGTGATGTAAGGTAAGGAAGGGAGGAGGGAAACAACTGGCTTGCTAATGCTTACAAGTGTGATAATATATTTTGTGGAGCTTGAGTGTACAGAATTTTTTTTTTTAGGTAGCGAGCTTAGAACAGTTAAAAGCACTGTTTTCACCATGCTTTTGTTTCTGTGCTGCCTTTTTTTTCTTTTCTTCCACATATGTAGCATTGCAAAAGTGGGTCATACAGAAGACTCTGTATCTTAAAGCATGATAATATTAACAATGGTCTGTGTGGGTTGTTTGTTTGTTTTGGTTTGTTTGTTTGTTTTGGATGAAGTGTAAGATCACAGGGAAAAGTCTTAACTACTTCAGCTTTTCCTGTGTTCCGATTGCTGTTTGATACTGACAGATCAGAACATTTTGCTTTCTTCATTGGACATGGTTAAATGGAAGAAGGGTCTAAGAAGAGCAAACTCTGCATGTTATGCAGTATAACCACATACAGACTTTCTGGAGAGCTTAGCAACTTTTTGGGAATCCTTTTAGAAATTTACAAATTAAAAGGCAGAAAACCATTCTTATGTTTTATTTTAAAACATTACCAAATGTTATTGGTCAAAAATGAGAATGCACATGAAGAGCAAAGCAATGTGCTAGACAGCTTTAGAGACAGTGAAAGTAATCTTTCCCCAGTACTGCTCAAAATATCTGGGTGCACAGAGAAGAAGAAAAAAGGAATAGGTTCTTTTCACCTCTTCAGTACTTTAAAGCTCTTGCCATATTTACAGCTCAGATTAGTGCACTGGACTTCACCACTTCAGGTGGTCAGATCTTAATTATAATGGCTGAAATTCACTGTGTGCTGAACAGGAGATTAATTTTGGGAAGGCACACAGAAATTGTGCTTTTCCTCATGGTCCTGCCACAGCACACTGAGAACAGCCAATGCGGGCTTTTTGGGTGACCCAAAATTTGTTTTAGTGGTGTGTAGTTATGTGTACTGGTGTGCATACAGTACGTCAGTTATGCTGAAGGGGTTTGGGTTATGAATGTAGTAACAGTGATCAGCAAAAACTTCCAGTGTAGGCACAGGTCGCAGGCCTGTGTACCTTCCTGCTCCAGAGTCAATAATGAAGCTAAAATTGGAAGTCAGAAGAAATGTAATCCTTTCAAAGCTAACCAGTTAAATAATTTTAATTTAGTCTTTCCTGCTATGTTTCTAGTTACTCTAGCTATGAGACGTGTTCCCGTGGGCACCTCACATCCCTGGCTTGCATAGTGTCAGCAGGACAAAAAACTTGCTAAAGTTCAGTTGTGTTAACTGTAGGCTACATTTTGCGCATCAGTCACTTAAACCGTAATTACAGAGCTTGTCAAGGTGCAGTATATAGAAGTTGAAGCCAGGACTGTCAAAACATGCAGTTCACTCTTCTGGAAACTTCTCCCTTAGCATAGCATTGAGAAGTGAAGAGTTGAGCAATGAATTAATAGAGAGTATTCCTTTACTTCTGGCATAGGCTTCTGGTTTCTAGTGCCATCTCTCCTCTGCAGAGCTACTGTACCACAGGTTCTTGTGAGCTCTTGGTGTGAAGTGGTTTCACATTGATATTGCACCTTGATGTATGTGTTATTCAAAAGGCCTGTCTCTCTTCTGCTAAGAGTTACAGCCTGTTTTTCTTGATACGTCCCTCCAAGGAACGCTGAGATGAACCTATCTTCTCCTGTTCATTTGGCACCGAGGGTGTTCCAGTGCAGATATGTTTTGGGTTATGCTGCAGTACTGTGTGTTGGCAAAAGTAGCACTGAAAATGGCAAGGCTGGGTTGGTGCTGGGGGCTCCGTAGAGTGTCAGCTCTGAGAAGTCCTGGCATCCCCTCTGGTGCTTCCAGAGCAGACCCTGCTTCTGCTCACAACACAAAATCAGAGCTTATTCCCATCTCTCGGTCTGGAACAGGGGGTGAGGAGCTGAGGATGGTGTTTAAGAGCTGGGGGGGCTGCAGCAGGGGTGTTAGAGGCAAGGCTGGTGGAGATGCTGAAGTCCCTCTCTGTAAACTCCCTGACTTGCTGGAAACAAAGAGCCTTGTTGTTAATGACCTGATTTGTCTGCTGTTCTAATTACAGGAGCCTTAACCACTCTAACCAAAAAACTATACATTTAACAGTTTTTAAGAACGATAACGGTTTGTGTTTTAATGGAAAAATGAAGTTTGAACAAAAAGTGAGGAGCACAAATACTGGAAAGATTATATGCCCTGATCTAGAACATTTTAAAGATGAAGACAATAGTCAGCCTGAAGTACACTGGTATAAGGTATTGTGCACGTGTATTTCAGATATACAAGATATGAAATATTCTGTTTAAAATGTGTTATGAAGTAACTGTGAAAAGCAGCTTTTGGAGGGGAAGGTTTATTTCCTCTACAGTTTGAGTAAGGCGTCTGTCTTGCTACACTATTGGGGAGGTGTAATGAGGTATGGGAGGCATATTTTAAAAAAACAGTTGTCCATTTTTGGACTGCAAGTTTTTTCAGAGTCAAAAACGTGTTTTGGTTTGTTGATTTGTGAAAATCTAGTTTATCTTTCAATTATTTTATGTAGATAATAAGTTTAAAAACTTAATGTTTCCTTAAATACAAGGCTCTGCATAATTATTTCAGTTTCGCAGAATATTAGGCTTGTCCTATCTGTTGATCATGGTGTGGTGTTCTTATGCCTCTTGCTCTGATTCTGCCAAAATACTTTGTAGACTATGCAAGCTTAGAAACATGTATTTCATCCGCGTTAAGGTAAAATTCTAAAGTAGTTCAACTCTCAATTCTGATGCTGGTATTAAAGTAGCTACATGGGCCTGTACGTGTAAAATAATCTTGGTGCTGCACCTATACATCTTCTTTTGAGGTGAAGTGATTCTACACTCCTTATAGGTCAGAGAAGAGAAGGAAGTTTTTCACTGTATTTGCATTGCCACAGGAATGGTAATACACCCAACAGCACGAGGTACTGCTACAGCAGCTCTCATTCATCTCAGTGAAGTAGGAGTGCAGGCATGTATTCTCATAAACTCTGCTACATGCGTAATAACTTTTATTACACTCGAGATAGATAACTGTCGAGCTATTAAACGAAGGCAGTGAACTAAACCACAGCATTTGAAAACTTAAAGGATTGGCTGCAGTGATTTTTAAAAAGTGCAAATGCAGCAAGATGTCATCAGGCTTCATGTTAGAGCATAGTGATGCTTGGATAAGAACCCACATCGTGGCTTTCAAAAAAATCAGTATTTGGCAAGTATTTTAATAATCAATAGAGTTCAGTAACTTATTTAATTATCAGATTATTAGTTCCCTTAAATCACAGGTACTTTTGATATATTTAGGAGTGTAAGCCTGGATTTCTTGAAGACAAGCGACTTCTTTTGGCAGAGGGTGAAAATGCTGTCTTGATTCACAACGTAACTGTACAAGACAGAGGAAACTACACATGCCGTATGGTATACACATATATGGGAAAACAATATAATGTTTCACGAACCATGAGTCTAGAGGTTAAAGGTGAGTGCATTGAGGTTATTCTCTTCTCTTTTTGGCTCTGCTGTAAATATTTATATGCAGGCGTAAGCTATTTGGCATGGTGCTTTTCAGCTCTGTGAAATTAGAGTTGCGTATCTTCTTTAATTAATTTTTTCCTGAACGTAAAATTAAAATACAATAATGCATGTTGCTACCCTTGAGCATTGCTTCTCAGGAAGAATTGTCATGGGGAAAAGAGAAATGCAGGGTTGGGAATGAGAATTAGAAGGCAGCAGGGGTTACTGGGGTGTGGGGGGGTTGTTTTTGCTAAAACAAATAATGCACCATTGAATTAAATTAAAAAAAAAAAAAAGAATTTTTGCTGAGATCATTACAGCAAAACACCAGCTTGTGGCCCTGTTGGTGAACTTGCTTGCAAAGTTCACTAGAATCTCAGTTGATGGGAAAGGAGATGTGACAAGCTGTATAAATACTATAAAGTTAATAAATCTTCCTCTGGAAAGGATTGGCTTGCTGTTGGCACTTGGTTGTGCTTTTCTGCACACGGGACTCAGAACTGGCTCTCTCACTCTCCCAGTACTGTCATTTATTGCTGTGATCATTGTGATTGCATCTTTGTAGGCAGCGTTGCTGATGCACTGACCAGTACCGTGATAGTAGTTCTATCAGAAAAGTTGGCTGGAGGTAGAGTGTCCATCTTTTTAGATTAAATCGAAATTCTGACTTTAGGTAGGTGATACAAGAACAGTGGGTTGTTAGCAGCGAGTCCATACATTGTGCAGAATGATACAATTCCAGCCTAGTTTAAGTGTGTGCTTGTTCACTCTTTTACTTAAACAGATATTCACCTGATCTAGGTGTTGATACAATCCCTCTTTCTCTTCCTTATCCATCTCTCTGACAAAGTTAATTGTGTTTTTTGGTTTTGTTTTTGTTTTCTGGTTTTGTATTACTTTTATATCAACTGCCAGTAAATTTGAGATTTTTTTTTTTTTTAAGTATTTTTAAGGTAAGCGAAAGCCTCTTGTTAACTTGGAAGCTAAAATAGAATAATTTGGATAGAGTACAGCAAATCTTATGAGATATTTTCTGTTGTAAATTTGAAACTGGTAGTAAGTATGACACTACAATAGTACCAAACAGTAAAACAAAACCATTGTAAAACTATCAGTTACAGTAAGTTGTGGAACTCTTCTTGCCTGAAGATTTTATTTTTCTCTTTGTTTCTGTTAGAAGGACCACTGCAGATGAGACCAGAGTTTATTTATCCGAAGAACAATACAATTGAAGTAGAACTTGGTAAGTAGTGACTATTTAAGAAGTCATTAACATTCAGTAAAACAAATAAGCTCCTGGTCTTTCTGAAATAACATGTGAACTGTTCCACTGACTTCAGCAAGACTGGGAGATAGGCACATGGATTGAGGATATCTGGAAGACAGATGATAGAACATGATTCCCGCAAGTAATTTACGGGGGGAATAACTGTGTGCCTAAGATTGGAGTCTCTTGACCAGCAGTGTTGGGTGGGATGCATTTATTTATTTTTTTTTTTATTATTATTATTGCCATCTGTCCTTTGTACCACTTCTTAGTGTCTATGTCTTGACATATCCTCAGTATCTGTGGAAATATGGTTACATATATGTAACATGTTAGGATGGTTACCAGTTGACCAGTTCAGTAGTTTTTCCTCCTCCTGTATGTTTCTTGTCTCCCTTCTCTCTCCACAACCTGGATTTTATTCCTCCTTCTAGGGTATTACAAGGTTGCAGATACTGATCTTTTGTGAAAGAGTGAGCTGCTAGTTGATGGATATCCTAGGCATTGTTTACCTTGGAAATCTCTTAAATAAGAGATTCTAGATATAAGGAATGACTTCTTCCCAGTGAGGACAGCCAGGCAGGACAGGAGGCTGCCCAGAGAAGTTGTGCCGTCTCCGTCCTTGGAGGTTTGGGAACCTGACTGGATAAAGCTCTGGGCAGCCTGGTCTGACCTCAGAGTTGGCCCTGCTTTGAGCAGGAAATTGGACTAGAGACGTCCCAAAGTCCCTTCCAACCTCAATTATTCTGTGATTCTATGGGCCAAGTATATGGTATGCAAGTCTTTTCCTAAGCAAACCTATACCTGTTTAGATTGCACCATATATTGGACAGAGTTGTGTGATACTGATGTAGTCCAGAAGAATGAGTTTTGGAGCTGCTTGAACTGTAATTTTTTTTTCTCATTTTGCACCAAGGGGAACTGTTTCAAACAAAGTATTTGATTAAGAAGGGCATTAACTGATTTTGGAGAAGTGTGATTGGCTATTTACTAGAATTTCCTAGTACAGGATCTAAGCTGTCTTGTAATCTTTTGAGGAAGGATTATTACCAATTAGATCACTAGAGAAGCTCTGAGGAAAGGTTGCGTTGGGGCTCTGGCACCATATGGGAGCTGAGGCTAGAGCACTGTGGACTATTCTTATGTACGTCACACCGATGGTAGTCCCACATAACACAGCTACTTTTGCTGCTGCTTTTTCTGACATTGAGCTTGTAAATACTGTGTATCTCATGTTGAGGCTTCATGCTTCTTTTCACATCACATGAATCATTTTGTCTGGCCCGAATTCTAACTTTGAGTATATGGTATTAAACTGAACAGCACTGAAATACTGGTGGGTTTTGTGGTTTTGTTTGTTTGTTTGTGGTTGTTTTTTGTTGCAGTTGTTTTAGGTTTTGGGTTGGTTGGGTTTTTTTTCCTTTCTTTTTGACCTCAGCAGCTTGTGAAGGATATCTCATTCTGAAGTTGCCAGGTTCTGGTGAGGATCAGTAGATTTTGACCAGAATAATGAGTGAGCTTTAATAGAAATTATGTTCCTCCAAAGTCCTGAAGGCTTTGTTTTAAACAGTGGGAATATTGAGGATCTGATCCAAACAGTATTATTTTATAGACTTCAAGTCCTGTAGTCTTCAGATGGTTATTTAATTCTGTTGGAAATACTCTGAAGTGGCTCAGCAGCCTCTTCTTTTCTGGTAATTACATCTTCTCTAGCTTCATTACAATTACATGCTTGAAAAGCTTTTATTTGTGCTGTTCCACTAATAAGGGAATTTGTTCACCAGATCTTAGATTGAAATAGAGAGACTTTCAACAGTCATTTTTTTACCTCACACAACCCTAACCTTTATGTGTGAAAACTTTCCTTTTCCTTTGTAATTGAAACTGTGGAAGAAATGAAGTAATATTAATGGTGGGGCTTCCCTGTACTGCATCTCCCACCCATTAAAATATCATGTAAATCTCATCTGCAGTTCTGACTGGTAATTAGTTATGACTTCCCATTTAATTCAGAAAAATTCTTACCAATGCAGCTTCTACTCAGAAGTCTGATCTGCATAGGCCCTTAAAAGGCTCTTTAATTTACTGAAGACATCCTTTAGGATTTTCTTAATCCTTTATAGTACTTGCCAAGAAAATGGAGAATTGAGCAATTATTAGTCTAGGGGCTGCCTGTGACTTTCAGCCTATATTAAGATGTGTTATGGGACAACTTGTTTAGACTCATTTTAGAATAGCATTTGGTCCATATTTGTTATGGCTTGGACACTGCATTAATTAAAAGTTGCTGATGTATTATTGGATGCCTTAGACCAGCTAAGGTGAACAAACCTTGATTGCCTTGCAGACATTAGGAAAGCAGTCACACGTGAGACTAAAAGGAGACACAAAGCCTTTGCCCACAAAGTGGGTTTGTTGCGGCTACTGAACAACTACAGACAATTCCCTACTAGAGGGCGGCCTTTTAAAGGAAGTTGGTGAAGTTTTTTGTGTGTGTTTTTCTGGTGGTTGTTTTTTTGTTTTTTGTTTGTTTGTTTGTTTGTTTTGTTTTTGTTTTTATTTTTAAAAAGGCAGTGTCATTCAAAAGTAATATTCTCTGTCTGGTACCTTTAATGGGATGCTGGAAAAAAAAATAGTCTTTGCTCCTATTAAATGCTTGACTCTGGGGCAGAACCTGGAAACACGTGCATGAACCTGGAAAACCTGTGTGCTTTTTGAATGAGAAATGGCAGGAGAAGGTTGTGTAGCAACTTAACAGTGCATTCATGAATGTATGGAAATGGAGGGTATGGAACACTTGAGGGGTTTTCTTCCTTTCGAATTGCTGTGCAATGCACTAAACCACATCTTTAGAAAAAATCATTTTTGTGGTGGAAGGACATGAGGGAAGAGACTGGGGAGCATCTGTGATTTCTAGGTGAACTTTTGTTCAAGTAACTGCTTTGCATGTGAGCTAAAGGTTTATTCCATACTTTTGATAGAGACTATCCCTTGGTGGAAGCATCTAGATCTGATGAGGTTCTAGGAAATTAAACACTGAGATCGTTACATAGGTGAACTGAGAGCCCACCTTCTCCTGTCAAATCATAGCTTCCATGGGTAAAATACAGAAGGAGAGGACTCCAAGAAAGCTGCTTACCTTTCTGTAAATGGAGTTCTCTGAGGTACGTCGGCAATAAATATATTCTGCAGCTTGCCTTACTTTCTTAATACTGAGGCATTCTGTAAGATTTGGACTCTTGGTGGCAAAGGAGCCGAATGACGGGTGAGCTTGCTCTGGGAGCAGAGCGTGAGAGTATTCAGAAACCATCCCAGTGCACAGTGTTGGCCAAAAGACTCTGATCTGGAGTAAAGATGTGCATGGTCACTAAGAATGGGATTCAGCTCCAGGGTGTAGTTGTCTACATATAAGTATCTGCATATGAGCTAGGGTCTTTAATTCCTACTATTATCAATGGGGGCTCAATTCAGTTGCCTACACATAGATGTCTAGTGCTGTTTTGGGTGGTCTGGCTCCTCTAGCAGTGCAGGTTTCTTGAAGATCTGGGGTCCTATCTGCCAGCTCTATACGGTTGCCTTGGATGCTGGAGAGCATCTCAGATGTCACCATACTGTGTACATGCAACTGATTTGAGCCCTGGAGGTCTTTCAGTGGAGTCAGTGGAGTCTGGAGAGCCATTCAGTTGATAAGGTCCAGGTGTCTACTTTAATGTGAGTGGACTTCAGCAGAGCTGGACTCTGTTATAGCTTAGACATCTAGCTTACATGTAGACGTGAACATTTAGACATCTACATTTAGGGTGGAATTTATATCCAGATCAGAGACACCCAAGTGTGGATTACAAATGGATGAGTTTTAAGGACTCTGCTTTTCATAAGGTAAGTGGGTTTTTCGATGTCCCTCCTTTTCCCAGCTGTTCCTCAATCACTTGATCCTGCTTCTGTTACAAGACCTTCAATTGCCGTATTTAAATGTTTTTTGTAGGCTCTCATGTAGTTATGGAATGTAATATATCAAGTGGCATAAATGGCTTGATTCCATTCTGGCAAGTTAATGATGAGGATGTTGATAGCTTTGATAGCACCTACAGGGAACAGTTTTATGAGTAAGTATCCTTATACATTCAATTGTAAGTGCATTTGTAGGTGAAGTAATCTGCAGTAATTTGCAGTGAATTCACCATAAAGTTGACTACTAGTCAAATGTCAGTAGTCATTGAAAGACTGATTAGAGGTCTGCATCAAGTACATTATATTCTTATTGCTTGGTTTAAAAAAAAAATAAATTATTATAAATACTGATGTATCTGATACAAATGTAATGAAGCAATCATATGTAGGTTTTTATAATGCTGTTGTGAAACATACAATTTTGTAAGGCTTATTTATGCATTTGTTCTTACATAATCCTTTTTGCTAATAGATTAAAGCCTGCCTTCTATCACTAATATGGGAAGGATAGATTGTTCCAAAACGAAAGATCACCCAACTTATTTTTATTTGTGAAGTTGGTCCTTTTCTAAGTAGAGACACAGCTGCTAATCCTCAAGAACACAAAACAGAAGCTCTTGTTGCAGGACATTTAGGGTTTTTTTATGTTCAGGAAAATTAAACACAAATTAAGCTGATAAAACCAGCAATTCTTTCAAGAGAGCAGGACCTTTGTTACTCAGTGACTGGTCTATGCTGTAGCAGAGTGTGGATGTGCTGTTTTCTTTCTCATTGTATCAATCACTGCTGTTAAATATAACCCTTAAAATGTAGTGCAAAGAAGAAAGAAAGAAAAAAATCTCAGCTGATCAGTTCACACTCATGCAGAAGCATTGCTGTCCCACCAAGTGCCATCATCAGTGCAAAGTATGGCTAGAGAGTTAGGTTGCAGACTGCTTTTAAAATGATCTTTTTCATTTGTCTTTACCTGGCCTCCAGAAGGAATCTTAGTTCTACTTTGTCCCCAAATTCCTTTAGGGGGAATTATTACTTTCGTTATAGATCTGTATACTTGGTTGTTTGCCTATAAATATTAGGTCCCCAGCTTATGGTCTCTAAAGCACAGCTAAGTCCATTATTCTTTAGGGCGTGAAGTTTCTCAGCTTCACTAGTTAGCTACACAGAGCTGCACATGTGTCTTATGTTTAAAGTTATAATAACTGCAGCTTCTTCTGAAGCCAACTCAGTGCTGCTATTAAACACATCTTCCTGAAAAGCATTTAATATATTTAACTTAAATCTTAACAGAGAATTGCTTTTTGGCTTGCTTGGAAGTGATCTGCATTTCTAATCACTACCCTGCCTGATAATTTTCCCATGCCAGAGATGGAGATATGCAAAATACATCCTGTGCAAGTTCTAATTAGGATTAATAGTTGAAAGTAAGTTATCCAGTATCAGAGAAATGAACGTAATTGCAATAATAATGTTTTATTTAAAAAAATAGTAGCAATGTCTCAGCAATTAAATTTGTGGAGCATTTGCTAGTAGCAAAGCACACTGTAGGCATGGTCAACATTATGGACTTGAGGGCTTACACCTAGGAGGTAACTCTTTCCTCTGCTGGGAGGAAAGTTAAAATTGACTTGAACAAATCTGCACGTGTTGCAAAATGATGAGGCTTGTATTGGCATCCCATGACAGAAGTTGCTGGCAATGATATATGTAATAAAAACTGGTCCTTCAGGATGTTCTGCAAGTTTTCCTCCTTGAGTACATAAGGTGACATCACTTTGGTATATAGAGTAGGATGCCAGTTTGTAGGTATCTTCCTACTGTGGCCCCTCCCGCCTTATACTTGTAAATCTACCTTAAAGCAGGATGGTATTTAGCAGGATAGCATATTATATCTCCAAGCCTCTTGTGGCAATAGATATCAGACATAAAGGCAGTATCACCATGTTTGTTTGTCATTTGACACCAGGGTCACCCAGCTTTTGTGAATTTTGTTCATCGTTATTTCCTAAGTTGGTCGGCACCATTGACTGTGGACACTGTGGGCTTGGGGAGTCTGTTAGTGTATTTAGAGAGGTTTCTGCTTCATCATCAGTGTAAAGAATCCTGGTAGATGGTTTTTCTCTTGACACTTTTATTACTAGTTATTACTGGTTTGAATAATCTTTCATTCACAGAATCATTTAGGTTGGAAGGGACCTCTTGAGATTGTCTAGTCCAACCCCCCTGCTTAAGCGAGGTCAGATAGAGCAGGTTGCTCAGATAGAGCAGGTTGCTCAGGGCTGTGTCCAGTTGGGTTTTGCATACCTCCACAGGTGGAGACTTCACAACTTCTCTGGGAAACCTGTTCCAGTGTTTGACCACCCTGACAGTAAAAAAGTGTTCAGAAGGAATTTCAGATGGGAAGGTGTTTCAATTTGTACTCACTGCCTCTTGTCCTGTCAGTGGGCACTGCTGAAAGGAGCCTGGCTCCCTCTTCTCACTCCCTCACAGTATTTACACACATTGATAAGATCCACCCCTCACCCCCTGCCCCCGAGCCTTCTCTTCTCCAGGCTGAACAGTCCCTGCTCTCCTGTGTGACACATGCTCCACTCCCTTAATCATTTTCATGGCCCTGCACTGGACTTGCTCCAGTAAATCCATACATCTCTTGTACTGGGGAGCCCAGAACTGGCCCCACTACTCCAGGTGTGACCTCACCAGTGCTGAGTAGAGGGGAAGGATCATCTCCCTCAACCTGCTGACAGTGCTGTTCTTAATGCAGTCCAGGATGCCTGGGGACTGGTTATTCCTCCTCAGGTGCAGGATTTGCCTTTTGCTTTGAACTTAATGAGGTTCCTGTCAGCCCATTTCTCTAGCCTGTCAAGGTTCCTCTGGATGGTAGCATGACCCTCTGGTGTATCAGCCATCCCTCTGAGTTTTGTATCATCTGCAAAACTGCTAGTGGTGCGCTCTGTCCCACCCAGCAAAAAAACCTCAACAACCCAATGTGTATGAAAAATGCCAAGTCACCTCTGGTCATGAAGCTGTTTGTTACAGGGGTGATGTATACTGTGCTTCACTGGCTTCTTACATTTATAGAGGTAAAAAAAGAATGTTGTTGTATTTGTGGATAGATGAATCTATCCCATGTTAAGCACTGATATTTCAATTTCTGTATAAATGTTTCCTTTTTACCCTTTTTTAATGACAGAGAGGGGATGCCTCATGGACTTGCTGTATCTGGAACAAAATTTAACATTTCAAAAGTGAAAGTAAAGGATTATGCTCATAAATTTTTCTGTCACTTCATATATGGTTCTCAACAATTTACAGCCTACATCAAATTGGAACGCCCAGGTAAGAGATCTCATCTTGATAAAACGGTGATCATTGATGCTTCCTTCTCAGTTAGTTTGACAACACCCTACTGAGAGCTAAAACTGCGTGATGTACTGTTGTGCAAAGTGGGCAATGCAGCTCAATACCTTTCTTTGTGAGTTTTTTGTTGTATTCTTAGAAAAATTAAAGAAAATAAGACTTTTAATTTGCTTTGTCTTCTCTCATTCAGTGTTTTAGGAAACATTAATGAAAGACTCCAATTTATTTGAAGCAAGTATGAGACCTCAGTGGAATACTGTGCTTCATTTTACACACTTGTACTTAAAGAAGCATGTGGATCAGGGGAGATCATGTGTGTAGAAGAGCAGTGAAAAAGGCCAAGTCTCTAAAAGAGCTGGGGGGAAGACATAACTAAGTGTGGAACAGACTGTCAAAAGGACATGAATGTATACGTGGACCTGGTTGTCCTATCCTTCAGTAACAAATAATGGGCTCAGATTGCCAGGAGAAAGAAAAAAGAAAATCTGTTTATATAGTAGGAGAAACTCTAACAGTGATGATAGTGAAGAAGTGAAATAGATTGCTTGGAAAGGTTATGGACTTTCCATTACTGATGCATGTGCTGTGTTATCACCTTCTAAATAGGCTCATGCATGTTGATTGGGAGGATCCTGCCACTTGTTGGAGACCCCAGTCTTGTGCTCAGAGACAAGGATAAGTTTGACCTATTGCTGGCTAGCGTGAAATTTTCATTTTAGTAAATGAACTTAAAGGTAAAGTGAGCTTTAAAAACTCAAATGCAAGGCTGAATAAATTAATTCTTTTTATTTAAAAATAGATACACAGAAAAGCAAATCACCAGATATTATGAGTGCCCATTTTTTTTAATTTAGCTACAATAGCTCTGGTCTATTGTGCTTGTATTGAGCTGGCTTTGTCAACTATGAGCCAATCCTTTGACAAATGTTATTCTCAAACTTACCTTTAACTGGCCACGTTGTAAACAAATAATTGACTGAAAGTGGATCTGAGTTCTAGCTTGTTACATAACTATACATTCTTCATAAAGATTGTCAGGGTAGGATTTAACCTCAGAAATATTTTAATATGCATGAACTAAAAAAATGCAGTTTGTAGAGGGTGTTTGTTTTAAGGACAACAAATCTATTAAGGACAACAAATCTATTAAGGACAACAAATTAGTAGGTTCAATGACAGATCTTCGAAGAGGCTAGAGACAATGGAAAGCTGGTTGGTCTGGGGAGAATAGCATGGTCAGGAAATCGCTTCCCCACTTCTGAATTTCTTGCTTTCTGACTGATAAAATTTCGTACAAGAATTCTCGCTCCACTGCTGCACTGGATATATGTCAATATTTTGGTGTTTCAGCTGAAGAGTAGCCTCATTTGTCACATTGCTAAAGTATCTTTTCTCTGAAAGATAAAAGTAGACTTGTCAAATAACAGTATTTGCAGAAAGCACACATGAAAAACTTTCAGTCCTATTCATTCATTCCTTTTTTTAAAAAAAAAAAAATGTTTTAATGACTAAACAATTTTAAACATCTCTTTTGTCTTTCTTTGGTTCTAGTGTATAACTGCATTTTGTTTGTTTGTTTTCTCTCATTCCACTCTACTGCAGCTCAGAACATTCAGGGTTACTTAATTGGAGGAGGAGTTTCTTTGGTATTTTTAGTATTTTTTACTCTCTTTATCTACAAGATCTTCAAAATTGATATTGTGCTTTGGTATCGGGACTCCTGCCGTCCTTTCCTGGGTAAAAAAGGTACGTTTGTGTAACATTGCTGTGTGTTGTAATGAGCCTCTGCCTTCCCTTGCAAAGCAATGAGTTAACCTCATGGAGTGTGATTGGTCTTCCTTGGGATTTTTGGAAGGATAACATGTTTTTAGGATGTTTAGAATTAGTTCAGATAACAAAAGCATCTACAGGGGAAAAATCAGCAACTTTGCAGGAATCCACTACTATCATTCCTTTCCCTGAAGACCCACTTCAGTGGTTTGAATGCTGTTCTGACAGCAGTTGTTCAGATTTCTTTTAATTACTGTTCTTACAGAAAGGAGTAATACAGTGGAATTGTTGGGTGTTTTTTATTTTCCATAGACGAACCAGGACAAATTTCACTTTCTTTTGTTTTCTATTTGAAGGCACTTCTGATTATTTTACTTTCTGTAAATTCCTGGCGTTCAGAAAAATGTTGATAGGGGTGCTGTCTGTGAGAGTATGCTGAAGTACGGGTCATTTCCCAACATCTGAGAGGAGGTACATGGCTAGAGAAACAGAAAATATCTTCTAGAGGTATTGAGGTTCTGTTAGATTTCTTTGCAGTCTTTTAAATTTGGTCTTTCTGAAAAGTTTGTTCGAAAATATCTAATACAATTCAGACCTGGAAATTTGCCAAATACTTTTTGTTTTCATGTCTAAGTGGTTGCTGTGTTTTGAAACTCCAGGTTACAAAAATGACCTATGAGTTATGTGGCAGCTGGAATTTTAAGTGTTCAGTTGTACTACTGGAACTGCTATTTTCCACATAATTCAGTGATAACATTTTTTTATTTAGAGTTCAAAAAAGAAGATTCAAACCTACGTAATTTTGCAGATCTCTTTTGCCTATTCAGATCCAGCATACTGAATTCTAGAAGGCCTGATTCTGCAAATATTTCAGGATTGGTATAATTATACATGCTTAAATAATAGCAGGATTAGGACCTAAAGCAATGATTTAAGTGGGGAAAAAAGAGTTTAGAGATTTTTTGTTTGCTTGCTTGCTTTTGTGTCTTTAGAATCCATTTTTATATTACTCCTATTGCTCACTCTTTAGTTTCAGATGGGAAGATCTATGATGCTTACGTTCTGTATCCAAAGAACAGAGAGAGCTGCTTATATTCATCAGATATTTTTGCTCTGAAGATACTGCCAGAGGTCTTAGAGAGACAGTGTGGATATAACCTCTTCATATTTGGGAGGGATGATTTACCAGGAGCAGGTAAGCTATCTGAAGACAAATTGCACTCGAGTTTTCTCATTGGCAGCTGCAAATAGAACTCAGAAACAGGCAGTCAATCAGATGTGATTCTAAATATCTCTCACCATCAAATGAGTTATGATTTTCTTATTCTTTCTGATGGAGAATGAGAAATGCAGCACTGGGTGCTCCCATGAAGTCTGATCTCAGCCTTTCCCTTGTCATTATTTAGCTCTTCTAGGTTTTTTCAGCGTCTGGCTAGCCTAGACATCTGGAGATGGAAGGATGCTGAGGGGAAGAGGAGTTGAAATTGTGGTTGTGAATGATAACTAATGGCAGGAGACATGGAGAAGTAGGTCCCGTGAGTGGTGGGAAAAGAGCCTGTTGCTTTGAGGTGCCATTTGACAGCACGACCTCTCTACTGTTTCATTTTTATTTGCTCTGAGAATTGCTGTCAAACCAGCGGGATGTAATAAAGGGTATAACGGATGCTTAGACAGTGCAGGTGGAAAAAAAAGAATACAAAGCAACACTAAGTTATCAGGAACGATCAGCTATCAAAGACTACTTGCCCCTAGTGAAAGTTCTTACAAAGCATTGCCTTCCTTGCAAGGCTTTAAAATCCTTGTGGAGGTTTCCTCTGTGTGTGTATGCGCATCAAATTTGCATTTCTAGCATCTGACACTGAAAATTCTAAGTCTGTCCCACTGACTACTTATGTGAGGTAAAATGATGAAAGTCTTCTGAATCCTTCCTGGTCTTATGACTTTAAAAAGACAATACTTAGATTGAATAAATTTGCGGAGTAGGCCTTAAATAGAAGGTTTTGTTTTAAAAAAAAACAAAACAAACGGGTGTGAACAAACCTACATGAGGTGGTTCGTGGATCCCTTTTTTACATCTGAAGGCTTTTGGTAGTGGTTTGAGAAGGAAGGGTTCCCTGAGAAGTAGAATCTAAAGTGCTGCTTTATTTTTCCAGCTTGAGAAAAAGCAATAGTCTGTTCTTAGGGTTAACTCATATGGTTTTTTGTGGTATTTACCATATTTTGCTGTTTTAGAATTAATTGTCTGGAATGCCATTGAAGGGAGGATTCTTTGCTTTCTCTTCCACTTATATGTAGCAAAAAACAGTTAAGCATATCAGAACAAACTGTTTAGGCAAAAAGATCGTAGTTTTATCTAGGCCTATGATTTTGGAACTTGTTTTTTTGCAATTGCACCTATGATGGTAATAAAATGGCATTAGCGAGATAAGTAGTAGATAGTTGGTAGCTCTTCCCTGTTTATGCAAAACAAGAAAGTAGACATGCAGTCTGATGGGGTCAGATTGTGTTGCATTGTCCAAATCTCTACTTGTTGGCTAACTCAATGTAACTGCTCCCATGCTCTTATCCTGTCCCTATTTGTGAGGTAAAGTGTGTTGGCTCAAATATCAGTGAACGAACCAGCTGCAACATGTTAGTAACAAAAAATAGAAATATACAGCCTTAATTTTGGACAACCTTTTTCTCTACAGCTGTGATCAGCATTGCTGATGAAAAAATCCGTCAAAGTAGAAGAGTGATAATTGTTTTAGTACCAGAACCCTCCTGTTACAGTATTCTAGAAGATGTGTCTGAAAAGCAGCTAGCCATGTATAATGCTCTTATCCAAGATGGCATTAAAGTAATTCTCATTGAACTTGAAAAAATACAAGATTATGCAACCATGCCAGAATCCATCAAATATATTAAGCAAAAGCACGGGGCTATCCGATGGAAAGGGGACTTCTCGGAAAGGTCTCACTCGGCAAGTACCAGATTCTGGAAGAAAGTGCGCTACCACATGCCATCCAGAAAAAATGGATCTTCATTAGGATTGCATTTGTTACCAAAAGACTTTAATTCTCCCTAAATAGCAAAAGAAAAATGACACTTAATGACTAATTCAGTTCACATAGTTGGTGATGGATTGATTGAAAGTCTCACGTATCTGTTTTGTGCAGACAATCTTATCCAAGTTTTCTGGATTGAAGGTACTACAACTTCATCTGCAGATGTGAATCATTTTTTCTTCTGGCCAGATCAACAGGACACCTTGAAATGTTGTCAGTAGCACAGTGATGACATGGAAACCACATAGGAAGTACATGAGGCCTTTTGCAAGAATTGCACTGTGATTTGGTGGAATTCTTTTGGTATTAAAAATGGAAGGGGGAAAAAAAAAACTATCAAAAAACCAGAAAACTTGTTTTTTGCAATTAAAGGTTGAATATGAAGGGAATTATATTAATTATAATTGTGATATTATGTAATGGGCATGGTTGATGCCAGTAAATGTTTTTATTTCAATCTTTTTAATGAAATGACACGAAACTTTTCTTTGTTACAAGTTCATTATTTACCTTGTTCAGTTTGCTGAAAGATAAATCCCTCTGTTACTGCATTAATGTGTTATCGTCCAAGAGAAAAGGTAAGAGACAATCCCAGCCCCCCAAAAGTACTAGTGAACCTGACAAAGCATAAATACTCTTCCCTGATCTTTTTTTACATTTTAAAGAACTGTACCATTTTTAGTCACTTGGCCCTTGCAGACATCGTAAAAATACCATTGTAATGTTGTATGGAGTCAAAAAATTAATCTCCAGAGGATTCCGCTCCTCCCCGCCCCCCCAGTTAAGTGACTTAGTATTTTTGTTCTTATTTTACCCAAGTGGAACAATTAGCTAATGACATAGACTCTCTCATGGGGAGTACAGGATGGTTGGCTTCATCCGCCTTGCCTTAAGGACCAGATCAAGGGGCTTCAGGGCACCCATTTCTCGTGGGTCGCTGTTGCTGAGGGAGAGCAGATCTTCCCTCCTGTTCCAAGCCAGGGTGCTGGCTCAAGCATTTGTCAGCTCTGAAAGCTGAAGCTGGCTGAACAGACTAATGTGGCAGAAATCGTTCTTTTCCTTGGGATAGTATTCTCCCAGACTAGTGAGTTTATCTGGTTCCCAGAGGGTTCAGAGTGCAACGGGAGAAGAGGAGGGGTGGTGGGACCATGCTTTTTGGCTCCAGATGTGTTTAGAAAATAGAGCTAAAATAGCATTGTTGCCCAGTGCTCCTTAAAGTGAGAGAGAGAGAGATGCCCTGTGTTACCCCCTGCAGCTGCTTACTTTCCTCTCTCCCTCTGCCCTGATGATGTAAGGAATCTGAGGTGACTGTACTGACTTTGGCTGAGGCTGGAGTCACAGCTTCCAAACAGCTGTTTGGGAAAGGAAGTTGTTAAAACTTACTGTACATGTTGAATCCTTTCTCTTTCCTTTTTTTTTTTTTTTTAAACAATATTCTGTATGCCACAATTGTTAACCCTGAAGTTATATTTGACTTGTTTGTAGGCAGTGATGTAGTTTGTAATGATCAATTCTTTTTTCGGGGGAGGGAATTGATTTAAAAAAATTATCAAATCTGTTTAATGCTATTTTTATAGCTATGAATTTTATAGGAGCAGGAGATGTGAGAGCCAAATTGCCTGTGCTTTTCAGTCTGTCCTTGAAAGTTACGTTTTTAAGTTATGAGATCTAGTTGTATATGGAAGCTTCAGGATTTGACTGTTGCTGCCTTTAACTGCTGCTTGCAGCTCTGAATTCCTGTGTGTGTCCTATCAGCTTCTCTCCTGCAGCACCTTTTGCTCTCCTGTCATTCAGACTCCAGGCTATCTTTTCCCACGCAGCTCCCTTATCTTGGAACAAGCAACCTACTATTGTGTCAAACTCCATCACTTTCCAAGCTGTCCTTGAAGGCTGTTGCTAATACAGCATTAGGCAGAAATTTTCCCTTTGAGTTGGTCCTTTGATATCTCCACTTTTTCATCTGAAAAAACTCATGTTCTGCATCCTTCAGATTTCATCTACTCATTTTGACGCTGCAGCGTTGGCTTTTTCTTCTATCATGGCTCAAGCATTTATCTTATGCCTCCATCCTCAACCAGACAAAACCGACAGTGTGAGGTGCCATCCCATGGAAGAACTGCCCAGTGAATGTGGGATGGTGTGACCCTCGTGTTCTGCCTGATAATTGACAAAACCAGTGGAAATAAGTTCTTCTCCCAGCTAAAGTGCTTTAGTTACCTCAGTGTATGCTGGAAACTTGAAACTCTGCTTCTGAGACACAGTGCCTTCTGAGCTTTGTGAGTTGAGTGTGTGTTTGGCCGGAGTGGAATAAGAATCTCTTCATTTCAGGATAGGAGGGAAAAAAGTGCATTTGAAATGTCCGACTGTTTCAAACTGTCTTGGTACTGGAGTTTTTATTGATGGATGTCATGTATGTATAGACCAATGCACATGCATATATTCTGTTCTCATTCTGTGTTTTAGTCAAGACAGAAGTGTCAAGGGAGGATCAGTTCTGGTCATGATGTGCCACATTCACTTAGCTGTTGCACACAGTCTGCTTTTAAATATGGTGTGTGTTCAGTGATAGCCTGTTGTAGGGTAGAAGAGCCTTGAGATCCATCTAAAGTTACTGAGATCCATCTGAGCAAGGCTAATTGTTACGGTTCACATCGATAGAAGAATTTAGTAGGACAGAAGCTGTATGGTTTGGTCACAGAACTCTTCTGTAAGAAGATCCCTATATCAAATGTGAAGACTAGACACTGGAAGTAAGGTATTTGTACTCTGAGGACTATAATACTGACTTTATGCTTCCACCTTGACAGCTCGCAGTATGCAGGCCAGCCAACAGAGTTCCAGTGACCTTGGGCCTCCTGAATTATTTTTGCTGACTGGAATAGATTGAATGAAAAACTGCTACTTGTTATCCCTACCTTTAGGGATAGGAAAGTTACTTTACTGAGCCAAAATACTGTTTTTTAAAGAAATTTGTTCCTTTTGATATATTTATACAAATGATGCTAAAGTTTTCATGTGTGTTATGTAAAGGCACTTTGAAGACAGGTCCATTTTTTAATTCAATAAAGGCACTACATATTTTTTTCTTACAGCACTGCTGTTTTTTTTCCTCAGTCCTCCACTAAAGCATGCTGAGAATGAACAACGGCAAGCAGCAGTCCTGAAGTGTCTTAAACAAGACTGCTATATTAGATCTTCATTTGGGCTGCTGAATAGGGGGCGGGGGGGGGAAAGGGTCTCATTAACCATTGTGTTAATCTGGTCTTGGCACAACATGAGCACTAACCACTTCGCCCTGCCTCGGCAAACAGGAGCTGTGAGCTTGGCTCTGGTCTGCCGTGTACTCTCCTTGCAGTAAGGGGAAGCTAGAGCAGCCCCAAGGCTGCTGCCTTGCTCTCTGGGACCAGCACGGCCCCTAGCAGTGCCCCACTGAGCAACCTTCTGCTGCAGCTCCTCAAGAGCTGGGGGAAATGCAGGAGACCTCAAATGGAGAAAATGTGAAGGGCTTCTCAGCAGTAGCGGAGAGGCAGCCTTCTCTGCTTGTCTCCTTGGGCAGGCCCTGGCTCTCTAATCTGCTCCAGGAAAGCCAGAGCCTTGGCAGTGGGGCTGCAGGGGCTGGTCTCGCACAAGACCTCATGTTGATTTCAGAGGGGCTAATGTGCTTAGCATAGGGTTTACAAAATAACTTTCAATCCTAATAGATAAAAGGAGCTTATAAAAATAGGAGTTTTAAATTTTGTCTGGACTTTTTGCATTCTGATTGTTTTGAACTTCTTGAAAGCTGTTACTGAATACCATTTCTGACCCTTTTTCTGGTACGAGTAATGCCAGCTCTGTTTACTTGCTAGTTTAATCCTGGGCTTGTTTTTTCATGCAAGATAGATAAGCAGATAAGGAAGCCATTAGAGGAGTTCTTCTGAAATGAGTTTTTATATACCTGTGTAACTCTCACAGTACTTGTTTTTCAGAATCCAAGAACTTTCGTTAACTTCTGTATAACCAGCAGCAATAAGTCTAATTCTACATTTAGACTGTATCAGCATTTTCATGTGAAATTTCCCAAATGAAGTCTTTTCAAGACCTGTGTTGATAATGCATTTGCTTTTTTTCAGGCCTGACCTATACTATACACCTGTCTAAAACCCAGGCAAGGGTTCAGGCTGTAAATTAATGTGTTTGAAGGTCTTATGCATTTGTTGCTTCCCCTTAGGAAGGGGATCGCTGTAAGCGTCACTTCCATGCTGACAGCAGCACAGCACAAATTCTTTTTAAACAGGAGGTGGTGGATGATTTGCTTCTGCTAAGGTGCTCTTCATTCCCCACCTCTTCCAAGATACAGCACCCTTGAACTGAGTCTGTGTACTTAGAGATTAAAAGATTGCAGTGGGAAGAGTCAAGTCAGAGAAAATCACTGTTCCCTGGTAACTGGGCTCGGCATGGTTTACTGTGAGAGCTGAAGCCAGCCTGACCAGCAGGTTTCTTGCCTGGACTAGAGGAACAGTAGGAATGTGGCCAGTACTGTGACAAAGCCCTCCCATATGAGCTTTTCAAGTCTTCTACATTAGTTTAGTCCTGTCCTCCTCAAAGCCATTGCAAGCAAAGCTTTCCATTCAGTAAGGCAAATAAAGAAGATCTCCATGTGAGGCAAGTAAAGCTAATGTAGTTCTTGGATGTCTTCACTGGTAATGAACTTAAAGGGAAGCAAGTTAACCAAACCCTAAGCCCCTGGATGAAGCAAGAGAAAGAAAAAGCGGGGGGGGGGGGGGGGGGAAGAACCATTGACTTCAGGAGGACACTAAAGCAGACATCTAGAGAATCAGTCTAATTTCTGCATGTAAAATGAACTCAGGAATAGGATTTTAAAAAGAGGTTATGATGCTTATGATGTAAAACTTACAAGTTTTGTTTATTATATTTTGGGTTGTGCACATTCATTGTTTGAATGTTTGTCTTGCAAGAGTATTAAAGATACTCTTCAGCACCTACATACTTTTTTCTGTGGTTTTCTCCTTGCTCTTTTTAAAGTTCTTGTTTGGTTTTGTTCCCATGAAATGGATACTTGCACTCTCTAAAAATATATAGAGGGATGATTTGAACAAGGCATTGCATAATTCATGTTTAGTGTTTGCAGAGAATGGGCAGTCTCTTCTTACTGATTGTCTATAAACATCAGGGCCCCGAGGGCGCTAATAAGCCTTACTGGCCCTCATCAACCGCACCTTGGGCCTGGGAGGCCCTTTTTAGCCCACCCTGCTTCCTTGCTGGGGACACTGGGATGGACCCTGGCTGGGAGGGAGCTGCCAGCCCACGTGGCATCCTGACAGTTAGGTAGCGAAGTGTCTCATTATCAAATGAACTTCTCGACTTGGTACAGAAGTAGAAGCCAAATGCCTGCGATGAGAGGGAGCCAGTCCAGAGCGCGTCCGTGTGAGAAGCTGCTTTGGTTGGTTCTTGCAGGTGCAGACTGGGGAACCTGTGCAAGTGTCACACAGGAAGGAATGTCTCTTTCCCTCTGGGTTGGATTTTGTTCCTAAATGCAAGAAAACAAAACAAACCAACCAAAAAAACCCCAAAGCCCAAACCCAAAACAATGACAAAAGGAATTCTATTTAAAACCCAAATGGGTTTTGTGGTGGTAATTCAGGAATACTTTTGTGTTTCTGTTCCCAAACACTGGTGGAGCCTTCAGTTCTGATTTTAACAAGGTTAATTTTGCTGCAGCTGGTACCCGTCAGAGACGAGCGTCTCTAACTACTTTAAGAATAACATTTCTGTGGTGAGAGATGTTTAAGCAAAGTTATGGTTCCAGCAAAGCTTTTTAAATTAAAGGTGATTTTATTTATTTTTATTCCTGGCAAGTTCTCTATTTCTCTCCTGCTTTTTTAGAAAGCCAGGAAGAAGGTGATGACTGTTATGAGCATTTAATTGCATACAGGAGGACGGTGTCCCATTTTCTGAGCATGCAGCTTCCTGGAGATTCCTTGGGAGCTGGAGCTCTCTTAACTCCCAATCTGCCATTTGATAGACTTAGGAGGTAAGCTTCAAATGAATGTGATGGATGACTAGCAGACTTATCCAAAACATCTTCCAGTCAGCAGCAGCCCAGAGGAGATAACCCTGATATCAAAAGACCATTGTTCTACTGATGCAGGGGACTGTAGGCTTTGACTGGCAGACCAGCAAGGACAAGCAACCTGGCCAGCTTGTCCTTGCCACCCGCCAGCTCGAGTCTTGCACAGGCTCACGCAGCTTGCACACTGGCTCCGGTGCATAGACGTGGAGCAGTGCAAAGGGGAGTGCTGCACTACTGCGCCTGCCTGCTCTGCAGAGTGGTTTCATTGCAGGATTCAGTTTTTCAGTGGGTATGAGTGGTTTGTCCCAAGTTATACCTGATCCTGTTTTTCTTCTTTTGTCTGAAGTTTCTTACATGATAGAAAAAAAAAAAAAAAAAGTAGTGAAACCAGAAAATGAAGATGTGAGAGGGAGGGGAGGATGGCAGGAATGGTAATTATTCTTTTTTATAAGATTGCTTGTCTTGTGTTGGTACATCAGACAGCAGGGAATTTGCTTTTGAATGCAAAGATACTGCCCTAACCTTGTGCACTGATTTCATTAGAAGTTAATGACAAGATAGTATTTAGGAAACCAGGATGAAATAATATAAATGTGACATACCAGAATGCTTACTCAATGGTTTTATTTTCATTACATGCCAAGCTGTAACAAAATATGTTTAAATATCTTTATATAATGGCTTCCATTATCGTAATGGATTTTATTATGATCAAGTGATACCAACACTGACAAGCTTGAATATTGTGTGTCCTTATCAGTATTGTTTCAGAGATGAGAAAGAATACTTTGCCCATTCACTGATTTAGAGTGTAAGACATCACTGTGACTGCCCCTACTTAATTTTTAATTGCGGGATTTATTTTATAATGTTTAGAATTCAAAACGGGGATAGAAAGGGAAATGAATAATCATGTGATGTTTTTTATAAACAGTAGTGTAAGTAAATTATTTTTTATTATTTACATGCATTGTGATTAAATTGAAACTAAAGCCATTTTCTTTTCAGCTTCTGCTTAAATAGTAAATGTATCCTACTATAAAAGGCAAAGGTGGTGTTTATGTAAGAGGGGACTTTGTATATCAAGCTTTTGTATCTCTGGTTGTTTAGATATGCTTAGTTATTTTCTCTGCCCCTCTTCACTTTCTAAATTACATTTAAAAAGGATACCTTAATTTTATGTACATATATCCTCACGAATGTGGGTGATAAAGTGATACTTCCCTTGGCTAGAATGGCTCTAGAAGCAAAGGCTGCTCAGTGCATCTGGGGCGCATCACTGAGCCCCAGTACTCTTTCCTGCATGCCTTGTCTTGATAGACTGCTCTGGCTTTGCAGAGTTTGTAGCAGGCTTGTCGGCATATCGTAGGAAAAATCAGCAGTTATCTATGATATGCAAAGTGGAAAATAAAGAAAAAAGTTTTCAGAGATGTCTTAATGTGAAACGAATTATATTGTTGTCAGCAAAATTACTTTTTGCATTCTTGAGAAGGAATATTATAGATTTTGAATTAAGTTCTTTATTTGTATCATCTGTCCATGTTTTAATAATTAATTGTTATTGCATTTAGGAATGTAATCCACTTAAAGACAAAAGGTTTCTTAGATTGAGAGAGGATCTTGTACGAACCGATATGACTGTAAAAGGAGCAGAGGGAATTACTTATGCAAAATCACATATAATTGCTTGGGAAAACAATATAACATTTATGTAAAAGTTATTAGTCAGTATACTTTTCAGTCTTTTGTGTAACAAAGTGGTGCGATTCTATGGATTTTTCTATAATCTCTTTATCTAAATCCAAAAGTTTGACGTGATGATTCTCTGTATTCATGAGGAATGTTGAATTGGAACACCCAAGAAAATGTTTTTTTTTCAATTATAGTAATCCTTTCTGAAATACAAAGTTATAACAGAATTATTAACAATCTATTAATAGTTTTGTGTTTTGTGTGTTTAGAAGCATATTCATTTTCAAATTCAGAGCCCAGGAACCCAGCCATTACCCAGTGTCCTGGTTTCAGCTGGAATAGAGTTAATTTTCTTCCTAGTAGCTGGTATAGTGCAGTGTTTTGGATTTAGTATGAGAATAATGTTGATAACACGCTGATGTTTTAGTTGTTGCTAAGTAGTGTTTATACTAAGTCAAGGATTTTTCAGCTTCTCATGCCCAGCCAGCAAGAAGGCTGGAGGGGCCCAAGAAGTTGGGAGGGGACACAGCCAGGACAGCTGACCCAAACTGGCCAATGGAATATTCCATACCATATGATGTCATGGCCAGTATATAAAGTGGGGGGAGTTGGCCAGGAGGGCCGGATTGCTGCTCAGGAACTAACTGGGCATCGGTTGGTGAGTGGTGAGCAGTTGCATTGTGCTTCACTTGTTTTGTATATTCTAATTCTTTTAGTATTACTGTTGTATTATTATTATTATTATTATCGTTATCATTATTTTTCCTTTCTTTCTGTCCTATTAAACTGTCTTTATCTCAACCCAAGTGGATTGGTTTGGTTTGGTTTTTTTTCAATTCTCTCCCCCATCCCACTGCAGGGCCGGGGGGAGTGAGCAAGCGGCTGCGTGGTGCTTAGTTGCCAGCTGGGGTTAAACCATGACAGTCCTTTTCTGGTGCCCAGCGTGGGGCCCAAAGGGTTGAGATAACGACAAATCTGACTGGAATGCGTTAGAACAAATTTGTTATAAGCATTCATTGTATTAGTTCAATAGTCGCTGGTCACAATGTTGATTTATTCGCTCTCAAAGTTGGTGCACTTGTTCTTAAAGTTGCGTTATGTCATACCTTACTTGCAGTATATGCTCCCTGCTGTGCTGTTTATCACCCATGGGAACTGGGCTAGAGTTATCATGTTGTTGTACTTTGTAACGCTGGCTTATGATATGATAGAATTGCTGGTCATGAGACTAATCTGATATTTGTAGTCAACATTGCAGTCATCTCCATACTTCGGTAGCCATCTATCAGAAACTATTAATAATTACACCTTTTACCTTTTCTTATTGGAAAGCCAGTCCATGGGGGAGAAACATTTCTTCATCTTCCCCTTCTCCTCCAGGCAAATTACAATAGCTCTTGAGAATTTTGAATATCCTTGGGATGTTCAAACCAGCATATTCCTATTGCTATATCTCCCGAATGTGTTCCAGGTCTTGTTTTAAGGTTAAACAACTATTTAAGAATACCACCCAGAGATCTGCCCCAAGGCTGGATAGCCATGGGTGGCATGGCATGTGGGCAGGTATCTAGAGAACTTTTCACCTCCAATGGTTTGGAACTTCACTCCTGAACAACTACAGGACCCTGATAAAGTGATAGAATATTTGAAAGGAAAATGCTGTGGCTATTCCAAAGAGGCACAACTTATCGCACTGTGCTGAGCCTTGGCCAGTATTATCCAAACACTGCTTGATATTACACAGCACCCTCAAGGGGAAGGGAGGGGAAAACAGACCGACAGACACTGTGGCTACTCCAACCCCGCTGACAGGCACTGCAGCTGAACCAGAGAACCAGCCTGTGCTGGTATCAGTTGCCCCTATACAGAAGAAGAAATATACAAAAAAATCAGTTCACTTAGTAAGGGATGAAGGTGAACCAGGGTCATCACGAGAACAGGAGGAAGAGGCAGAACCAGAGGTCATCACTCGATCCCTATCCCTGAGTGAGCTGCAGGATATGCGAAAAGATTTCAGCCGTCATCCAGGCGAGCACATTATCACCTGGCTGCTCCGATGCTGGGATAACGGTGCTAGAAGCCTGGAATTAGAGGGTAAGGAAGCCAAGCAGCTGGGATGCCCTTCTAGCAAAGGTGGCAATGACATAGCGATTGGAAAAGGGACACAAGCCCTCAGCCTCTGCAGGTGACTTCTGTCAGGCGTGAGGGCAAGGTATCCCTTCAAGGAAGATGCTATATGTCAATCAGGCAAGTGGACCACCATGGAAAGAGGTATCCAGTACCTGAGGGAATTAGCTGTGCTAGAGATGATATATTATGACCCGGACAACGCACAATTACCCAGAGATCCAGACAAAGTCCAATGCACATGACCGACGTGGCAGAAGTTTGTACGGAGCGCACCATTGTCATATGCCAACCCATTGGCAGTACTGACCTGGAAAGATGAAGAGGCACTGACGGTGGATGAAATGGCTCGCCAATTCCTGCCATACGAAGAAAATCTCTCTTCCTTGCTACGAGCCTGCATCTTGGCTGTGGGAAAACTGTCCAAAAAGTCCGAAAAAATGATCGAACTGATCAAAAAGTCCTACTCCCTGCCTGTACGTACCAGTGTCTCAGCTATTAGGAGTGAGTGTTCCTCTGCTCAAGAGAGAGCATATAGAAGGTACACACCACAAAGTACCCTGTGGTTTTACCTGCGTGACCATGGAGGTGACATGAGGAAGTGGGGTGGAAAACCTACCTCGACCCTAGATGCATGGGTATGTGAGTTGCAAGGAAAAATAACCACAGAAGGGGATTCTTCCAGGAAAAATGCTGCTCCAGTTTCCAGCAGGCAATTCCCCAGAGTATAAGGGCTTCTGACTCTCTTGAAGGGACTTCTGAGTCATTTTTACAAGATGTGAGTAATGAATACTCTGACCAGGATTAGAGGGGCCCTGCCTCCAGCCAGGTGGAGGAAAGGGACAACCGGGTTTATTGGACTGTGTGAATTCGATGGCCTGGCGCATCAGACCCACAGGAGTATAAGGCTCTAGTGGACACCAGTGCATAGTGTACCCTAATGCCATCAAGTTGTAAAGGGGCAGAACCCATTTGTATTTCTGGGGTGACAGGGGAATCCCAACAGCTAACTGCATTGGAGGCTGAAGTAAGCCTAACTGGGAATGAGTGGCAGAAACACCCCATTGTGACTGGCCCAGAGGCCCCGTGCATCCTGGGCACAGATTATCTCAGGAGAGGGTATTTTAAGGACCCAAAGGGGTATCAGTGGGCTTTTGGTATAGCTGCCTTGGAGACGGAGGAAATTAAACAGCTGTCTACCTTACCTGGTCTCTCTGAGGACCCTTCGGTTGTGGGGTTGCTGAGGGTCGAAGAACAACAGGTGCCGATTGCTACCACAGCGGTGCACCGGCGGCAATATCGCACCAACCGAGACCCCCTGATTCCCATCCATAAGTTGATTCATCGACTGGAGAGCCAAGGGGTGATCAGCAAAACTCGCTCACCCTTTAATAGTCCCATATGGCCAGTGCGAAAGTCTAATGGAGAGTGGAGACTGACACTAGACTATCATGGCCTGAATGAAGTCACGCTGCTGCTGAGTGCTGCTGTACCAGACATGCTAGAACTTCAATATGAACTGGAGTCAAAGGCAGCCAAGTGGTATGCCACAAGTGATTTTGCTAATGTGTTTTTCTCAATCCCTTTGGCAGCAGAGTGCCGGCCACAGTTTGCTTTCGCTTGGAGGGGCGTCCAGTACACCTGGAATCGACTGCCCCAGGGGTGGAAACACAGCCCCACCATTTGCCATGGACTAATCCAGAATGCACTGGAAAAGGGTGAAGCTCCGGAACACCTGCAATATGTTGGTGACATCATCGTATGGGGCAACACAGCAGAAGAAGTTTTTGAGAAAGGGGAGAAAATAATCCAAATGCTTCTGAAAGCCAGTTTTGCCATAAAACAGAGTAAGGTGAAAGGACCCGCACAGGAGATCCAGTTTTTAGGAATAAAATGGCAAGGTGGACGTCATCACATCCCAATGGATGTGATCAACAAAATAGCAGCTATGTCTCCACTGACTAATAAAAGGGAAACACAAGCTTTCTTAGGCATTGTGAGTTTTTGGAGAAGGCATATTCCAAATTACAGTCTGATTGTAAGCCCTCTCTATCAAGTGACCCAGAAGAAGAACAATTTTAAATGGGGCCCTGAGCAACAACAAGCCTTTGAACAAATGAAACGGGAGATTGTTCCATGCAGTAGCTCTTGGGCCAGTCCAGGCAGGACAAGATATTAAAAATGTGCTCTATACCACAGCCGGGGAGAATGGCCCTATGTGGAGTCTCTGGCAGAAAGCACCAGGGAAGACCCGAGGTCAACCCCTAGATTTTTGGAGTCAGGGATATCGAGGATCCAAGGCCCACTATACTCCAACTGAAAAAGAGATACTGGCAGCATAGGAAGGGGTTCAAGCTGCCTTGGAAGTGGTTGGTACTGAAACACAGCTCCTATTAGCACCTCGACTGCTGGTGCTGGGCTGGATGTTCAAAGGGAAGGTCCCCTCTACACATCATGTAACTGATGCTACATGGAGTAAGTGGGTTGCACTGATCACACAACGGACTTGAGTAGGAAATCCCAGTCACCCAGGAATTCTAGAAGTGATCACGGACTGGCCAGAAGGCAAAGATTTTGGAATATCGCCAGAGGAGGAGGTGATGCGTGCTGAAGAGGCCCCACTGTGTAATAAACTGCCAGAAAATGAGAGGCAATATGCCCTGTTCACTGATGGGTCCTGTCACATTGTGGGAAAACATTGGAGGTGGAAGGCTGCTGTGTGGAGTCCTATATGACAAGTTGCAGAAACTGCTGAAGGAGAAGGTGAATCCAGTCAGTTTGCAGAGGTGAAAGCCATCCAGCTGGTTTTAGACATTGCTGATTGAGGAAAATGGCCAGTGCTCTATCTCTGTGCTGACTCATGGATGGTGGCAAATGCCCTGTGGGGGTGGTTGCAGCAATGGAAGCAGAGTGACTGGCAACGCAGAGGAAAACCCATCTGGGCTGCCCACTGTCGCAAGATATTGCTGCCCAGCTAGAGAATCTGGTTGCAAAAGTACGTCACGTAGATGCCCATGTACCCAAGAGCCAGGCCACTGAAGAACATCAAAACAACCAGCAAGTGGATCAGGCTGCTAAGATTGAGGTGGCTCAGGTGGATCTGGACTGGCAACATAAGTGTGAATTGTTTATGGCTTGGTGGGCCCATGACACCTCAGGCCATCAAGGAAGAGATACAACACATAGATGGGCTCGTGATCGAGAGGTGGACCTGACCATGGACACTATTGCACAGGTTATCCATGAATGTGAAACATGCGCTGCAATTAAGCAAGCCAAGCGGTTAAAGCCTCTTTGGTATGGAGGACGATGGCTGAAATATAAATATGGGGAGGCCTGGCAGATTGGCTATATCACACTCCCACAAACCCGCCAAGGCAAGCACCATGTGCTTACAATGGTGGAAGCAATCACTGGCTGGCTGGAAAAATATCCTGTGCCCCATGCCACTGCCTGGAACACTATCCTGGGCCTTGAAAAGCAAATCTTATGGCAGCACGGTACCCCAGAAAGAATTGAGTCAGACAATGGGACTTGTTTCTGAAGCAACCTCATAGACACCTGGGCCAAAGAGCACGCCATTGAGTGGGTGTATCACATCCCCTATCATGCACCAGCCTCCGGGAAAATTGAGCGATACAATGGGTTGTTAAAGACTACATTGAGAGCAATGGGGGGTGGGACCTTCAAACATTGGGATACACATTTAGCAAAAGCCGCCTGGTTAGTCAACACTGGAGGATCTGCCAATTGAACTGGCCCTGCCCAATCAAAAATTTTACATACTGTAGAAGGGGGTAAAGTCCTTGTAGTCCACATAAAAAAAATACGCGAGGGAAGACAGTCTGGGTTACTCCTGCCTCAGGCAAAGGCAAACCCATTTGTGGGATTGCTTTTTCTCAAGGACATGGGTGCACTTGGTGGGTGATGCGGAAGGATGGGGAAGTCTGATGTGTGCCTCAAGGGGATTTGATTTTAGGTGAGAACAGCCAATGAATTAAACTGTATGATTTTAATTGCTATATAACCCTGCCACTCTATGTCATCACTACTATAGTTGTTATATACTATATCAATGGTATTACAGTAAGAATCACCCAGATTAATGAAAAATGAACTTTGATAAAACTGAGCAAATTGCAGTAGTGATGGAACCAGAACTGACTGCAGCATGCAACAATCCAACACTACACACCGTCCTCCTGCTGCACCCAATGTTTGCAAAAGTCTTCCTTAATGTTACAGAAAGCACTCATCTTTTCAGATGGATTATTTACATGCATCTGAAAAAGGCAACAGGGAGTTACCGAAATCTGGAAGCTGTATCAATACCATGCTGGTCCTAAAAACAGATGATTATTCAAACAGTAAAGGGTGATGATAAAGGTGCTTGCTTGTTTCTGGCTTAAAAAGGAAATAATGGAAAGGCAGTAGCTTGGTTGAGATGATGAACTGACGAGCAGATAAGGTACTAACCAGCCAAAAGGCTATTTTTTAGTTTTCCTTTTTTTATTAACTGAATAATTTGAATATTTGTCTACTACATAGGATAGGTATTTCACAAGAAAGCTTTATTTTCATCTAAAATAATATCGTTCAGGTATTTCTAGTCACATAACAATGCTTTCTCCTCTTCTTCCCTGGTCCATAATACTTTTGTTAGATTTTGTGGGGATTTTTTTGGTCAATGCTACATTCTAACACAGCAGCCCAAACAAGTAGGAAAATACCTGGGGGGAAAAAAAAAAAAAGTCATACCAGATGCAAAGAACAAGAATTCAGGTGCAGACCTGCTTTTTTGCAGTTCATTAGCGTAACAGAATGTCGCTCAATCAGCTGCTAGTGGTATTTCTAGGCTAGTGCTATCCCACTTGTTTTGGTAGATATTTTTAGGCTAGTGCTTTTTTTCAGGTAACATTTTGTATTTGTGGCTAGTTTTTGTTTGTTTGTTTATTCTTAGAAACCCTTCCTTCACCCCTTCAGGAAGAAAATGAGCTTCTTTTTCCAAAAAAACATATGATTGAAATTAAACTTGGTAACTACTTAACGTGTCTCTTCCATCTGCAGGTTAAATTTATCTATTTTAGTGATGCACTTGATGCATTTATTGTGACTGTTCAGACTTGTTCTTATTAGAAAACCTTTTTCATACTCTGAACAAATTCTTGGATTTCCCTTTGTGTTCACAGATAAAAAAACGGTTCTTTGATTATCTATCTTGTGATATACATATGAAGATAGGGGGTTTGTGTAGGCCTCCTGCACAGCAGAAGTAATTTGTAAGTTTTGCCTCAGTGGAATATTGGGAAACTCGCAGTGAGGAGCATATAAGGGGAAATGCCAAAGAGACATGTGTGATGGGGAACATGCAGAAAGATTTCTGTAGAGGAAAATTAGTACAGGCTGGCATCTGGTAGAAGGAAATTAACAGATGATGTGCTGAAACATCTTACCTTTTACTTTCTCTTGACTTTTTCTCCTTTAAACAGAATTTTGCCTTCAGAAGTAGAGATATGCCAACCAATGCATGAAATCTGCTAGATGATTTGCTATGGCTCATGTGGGATGCACTGGGATGCTACAGTGACGAGTAAGAAACTGTGGTCCTAGAAAAGATAAAATTTATTTTATCAGAGCAGCAGAGAAGGGTACAGAAGACATGAACTGGGAGTTTATTTGAATACTAATATCCACAGTGACCATGAGTGATGACATATTTTTAGAAGATAAATTAAACTTTCTGAATTTCAGACTTTGCCTATCCCTAATCATTAAAAGAGAAAGTGAGGTCTAATGGTAGTGCTCAATTATCCTAAACCTGCTTCTTCCAGTTAGTAAATTTCTCTTACAGTCTCAGACTTTCATACAATGTACTGTTTTGCTTTGCTATATAGTGTTTGCTTAAAACCATCAAGGCCAGTTTGGGGACAAATCCAAATGACTTTGTTGCATTGTGTAGTCTGCCAGTTAGGGCACTTGTCTAAGACGTGGGAGATGTAGTTTCATCCATCCCCTCATTACACACAGAAAAGGAACACCTGTGATTTTTTAGCTTTTAAAAAGTAACTGAAAAAATGTGAACACACATTGTTGTAGCTATCTCCAAGATAGCTTTCCCTTTACAAATCCCCTTTAAAGGCCAGATTTAGTACTCAAACATGTTAAATGGGCTTATTTGTGTGTTAACTTCAAGAACTGGAGAATGTTTACCTGTGTAGATACTAAACAGAAGCAAAGGCAGTGATTTCAAAACAGCCCAAATGTATTAGATGCTGAGTCTGAGAACTTACTCACATGAGTAATTCAGGTTATCTGTGTTACATATTGTATTGGCCAACCTTCCACAGGAGCTACTTGTACCAGGATGTTCCTGTTTGTGCACAGAAACCCTGGGTTAGTCATGTAAGATCAAAGGATTGCAAAAGTTCAGTTTAGGGAGTGTTGGGCTTTCTCAGTGTCCCTTTAACACTTAACTACATAAATGCCATTGGCTCTGGCTTAGGTGCCAAAAGAAGCTTTCTGAATCTTATGTTAAATAAGAGAATAATATGCAGGACTGGGGTCTCAAAAAGCAAACATAATCTGAAAAGGGAGCTAGAAAAGACTCATATTTCTAAAAAACGGTTCCTTTGTTCTGTCAAATTCCTCTTCAGCTTCTTGCTGTTTCCTATCATGTGAACGGCTCAGACTATGTAAAATTAAATAATTATTAAGGCCACACTCTAATGGTGGTTTTTAGAGTATAGTCTCATCATAAACCGCAATGTATCAAGCTTCAAAGATAACTTACTTGCTGTATCCTGGAAAGTCAATAATACACTAATCAATTTTTTGTAGAAAGAAGAGTCAGAGAAGAAGATTTGTAGCTGTATTTGTATGTGGTTATCAGATGTTTCTGAATAAAAACATTTTGCTTTTCACTTTTGGCTCTGTTTCACAGAGTTTGAATTTGAGAAACACGATCTCACTGATTCATAACAGACTCCAGCATAAAACCAACATGATACTTCAGAAGGTATGGCTTTATAAGAGGGCATTTTGTCAAAAAGAGGATGTGACCCCTATGCATTATCTTCCTGCTTTGCCTTTACTCTTCTCACTCTGCTTCCCCCACACACTCTTTTAGGCTTTAACAGTCTGACAGTCCCCTTCATTTAAGGATTTGGTCTGACATCTACAGGTGCAACTCCCGTGTGCCATGGGGCAGGCAGAACAGCATGGGTATCACCAGTTCTGCTGGTACTATTTACCTATATGCTGGTAGTACCAGCATGCAAATTATTTTTAAATGGACTTTAAAAAAACAAAAATATTTATTGTAGATTTGGATTCTTTTCTTTGTCTTCGGGTTAGTGAGCATCAGTTGTCCACTCAGCTTACATTTTTAATTATTTTTTTTTTTTTAAAGGAAAATCTAGGCACATTTGGTTGTCTTTGAAAGAGAGATTAAATTTGTAAGAGCTGGACATGTGTTGACATCCCAAGAATTGTCAATGCTGTACAAGCCAGTTTCTGAGTCTCTTTCCTCATTGGACTACGATACCATGACATTTTTGTCTATTTTGAATGCAGTCTGTTTGGGACAGTGGCTGTATGCAGCTATGCAGTACCTAGCCACAAAAAGCTCTGCTCACGGTTAATTACTCATGGGTATACTACTGCAATGGAAATATTTAATATTCATAATCTTGGATCTCTGTTCTCAGTATGTTTTGAAAAGGTTTGAGTGACTTTCAAGTACTTAAGATGATAAAACATGTCTTCACCACTGTGCTCTCAAAACAGAGCCGTTTTCCTAGCATCAACTTCATTGCTTTCCTTTTTATATACACGAGTCTTTTCTTGATGGATGCTTCTTCTTTGCAGTGAAGCTCAATATCACAGAAGTGCAGACAGAAGGCTACAACCATTGCTTTGTGTGACATACTGGCCATGTTGCAGCATACATTGCTTTAAAATGACTAAGTTATTAAAATAGTGAACACTTCCGTAGTTAGGAACAACAAAGTTACCCCTAATGCCACTAGTGTAACTGAGAACAATTTATGTGGAGACTTGGACAACCAAACCTCCAGAAGGAATATTAATGAAAAAGAGAAAAATTTAAGGCAAGTATTAAATAATGAAGTATAACTAAAATAATTAATAACTATAGAAAGAAAACATTGAAGTTGTACCAAGCACTTGATTCTAAGACTTTTTTTTCCCAGTAAGTGAACTGAAATGCTCTGTTCCTTTTCTTCTACTGAAGAAGCTCACGTTTTAATGACCTACAGTGAAGTTCTTACAAAGAAGCTGGATTAATATCTTGACTAGTTTTAAATAATAAACCCCACCACAAATGGGAGATTTGACTCTCTATGAATTGCCCAGAGAACTCCCTTTAGGCAGCTTAAGGAGACCTAAATTTGCGTGTTGCATTTGCTCGAAAGTTCCAGTGACTGATGCAATACTTTCATTATGTCTTTCTTTTCCTTTGCTGGTTTAGCTCAAAATTGTCACAGTTGCTTGGTTGCAGGACTCCTTGCACCAGCATTTTTAACTGTTGCAAGACAGAAGTATTACTCTACACGTTTTTAAAGACTGCTGTCATGCCTTGGCATTAAACCCCGTCATCTTTGCCTGCAGAAAGGGGGTATGCTTGTGTAACCACACAGATAAAGTGCAGTACGCACTCCTAAGACTGCTAAGAACTTTTTAACAAAGTAAGCAATTGTGAAGACTTGCAGGAGACGACCTCATGGAGAATTTTGTTTGGTATTTCCTGTGTTATCTTTTCGCCAGCTAAATTGTAAGCCCTGGCTCTGCCCTCCAGTTTTCAGAGGGCTTCATCTCAAGCCCCCTAGACACAACTTTCTGCCAGTGAGTGTCATGTGTATTTAATTATAAATGCATTTTTTCCCTTGTCTGTGACCAAGAACTTGGTTGTGTATACCTGTGCAATGTGTATATAGCACCTAGAAGGCCTGAGCTTGGGGAACACAGGATAGAAAGGGGCTTCCTCTGCCCTTTGGCTAGTTCATTCCTATCTCAGTTGTTCAGTTATGTTGTTCTCTCTGTGTTTTATCATGCTTAATCCTAACAAAGTAGTTAGGTTTCTCATCTCCATTATTACTGTTCAAGAATCTCATTCGATCCAATTCTTAGAAACTTATAAATTTGTAGCTTTAATGTATTAATTGACAGCTGAGATATGTTCATCTCCTTCATTGGTATCTACTGGATGTATTATTTATAGACAGCAGTTGTAGTCTGTCTTCAATTTAACCTAGACAAGCCAAATTAACTTAATCCCTTCCTGAAAGGTAAGCTTCTCATCTTCCCTAGTATACCAGTAGTCCTGTGACGTCTGTGCTGCATGTACCATGTGGCTGCAGGACAACCTGAGCCAGCTCACCCTAACGGAGAAGCCTGTGGGCAGCTCCCACCTGGCGATGACTCCACCCGCATGTCTCAGCTTAACTTGAAGTGAAACAGCCTGTTTTCATACAACAGCCTTTTGCTTGACAGTCGAGATGATGAATCGAGTTGTCTTCTTCTAAGGACACCTTGTAAAACCTCTAAAGGCTTCAGTGCTGGCAAATCTCCCCACAGACGGGATTTGCGCGGCATGTCATGCCCTGAGTAGAGGTCTGGCCGATGCTGCACAGCTCCGGGTTCCCAGCACCTGAAGAAATATGAGATTATCTGTGCTATCTCCTTTTACCTTCTCGGGTTATCTCCAATAAACCAAATTTTAATCAATATCCCATGGAGTCTGAGTGCTTTTCTCACTGGGGTCTATAATGAACACTTGCATCGGTGCATTGCAGGTGCCTTAGGTACTTCTCTAACTCTACTGGAAATAGTTCACCTGATTTAAGACAGCATTTTCTTTTTTTTTTTTTTAATAGATAAAACATACTGGTGAGTCATGGGAATCTTGACACCCAATTCTTCTCCTTAGTTTGTGATTCTGGATGACAAACAGTTATTTTTGTGTAAAAAAAAAAAAAAAAAAAAGTGGTGTAATTTCTGAGGGCATGAGGAGCACATGAGGAAACATCATTATGAGCCAGGCCTCTGGGTCACATACTCCTTTTCCAACTGTTGTGCCATTGGTAAATTACATAGGAAAACTTCAATTTTTTTGTGCTGACAGCACTGATGAAAACATCGATATGAAGGCAATGGCTGATCTCCTGGCAAGTTCCCTCCATGACACTAACTGCTGCCACACCTTGGCTCTTCCCTTTTCAAGCATCTGCTGTCATCTTTCGCTAGCTGGCTTCCCACTCAGCCTTGCAATTCTGGTTTTGCAGTATAACTCAGCTTTCTCCGCTCTACCATGATAATTGGTTTCCAAGATGAAGGTGATAAGGATATTGAAACAAAACAACAGACTAATGTGATGTAACCGAATGCTGCAACATTACTTTTGTATTTCCCATTCCAAATTTCCTATTTTAACCTTTCTGAATCAAAAGTTTTTGCATACCCTGCAGCTTACAGTTTGATTGTTTTTGAATATTTCTTCCTCAATAGAAGATTTGCTGTTCTCCAGTTGTATAATATCTACATTTTTAAAAAATACTGTAGAATGTTTTTTCTGCAGAAAAGCTTGTCTGTTCCTCCAACTATTTTAGATGGCCCAAAGAAAGGTATTACCTTTTGCAGCGGCTCTTGCCATGCTTCAAGATTACTAGCTAGTGGGCCTGCAACTTCGTACACTGGTTACTCTGGAATTTAGGATAGAAACTACTTGGCCTCCCTGAGTGAAATATGCAGAAAACTTACGAATTTTGCTTTCTTAATTGTTGCAATTTCCTGGATCATATCTTTATTTCTATTAGCCTTGCTGCCTTCTCTTCCCATAGTTGCCATTACCTTTCTCAAAGGAGATGAGAGGATGAATGTGGTTTTGTAATTCGTTTGCTCATTCTGATTGCACTGAATTCCTATTTCATTGGTCATTTTTATAGCTAAAGAATATTTGATTGAATATTTTAATTTACCTTGTAAAACTAAACTCCATCCGACTTTTGCCAGTGCTTGTGGTTATGACCTTGAAAACAGATCTTTGTTTACCAGCCAGTCCCATGTCCCATTTCGCTAATGTTTTTTTTGCCAAGACAGATTCCCCCAGCTGAGTTTTAAGCCTTCCAACATGCAGGTAAAGTAGGAGAAAGTAAATTTGTTGGAAGCATGAAAACCGATGAATCGTTTTCTTTGGGAGAAAAAAGGATATCTTTTGCCATAAGAAGTATGCCTGGCTTTTCTACTAGAAACCTGCTAGAAGTCCAAATTACTTCCTATGCTCTACTGGTGAACAATTTGTAACTGCAAGATGTTTGATTACCACACTTACAAGTCCAGAGAAATTCTTGTAAGATGGATGTCTGCAAGATGTAAATGCTAAGCTAGTTGCTCAGCTTTAAAACCGAAAGTGGGATTGCTCAGTAAAATGGAATTACACGTTCTCAGCACTGCAAGCGTATTTAGATGGCCTTGACATTCCTAGTATTCTGTTTTGGGATGATAGGTATCTGTCGTGATTTAACCCCAGCCGGCAACTAAGCACCACACAGCCTCTCGCTCACTCCCCCTTGGTGGGATGGGGGAGAGAATCGGAAGAGTAAAAGTGAGAAAACTCGTGGGTTAAGATAAAGACAGTTTGATAGGTAAAGCAAAAGCCATGCACACAAACAAAGCAAGACAAGGAATTCATTCACCACTTCCCATTGGCAGGCAGGTGTTCAGCCATCTCCAGGAAAGCAGGGCTCCATCACGCGTAATGGTGACTTGGGAAGACAAATGCCATCACTCCGAACGTCCTCCCCCCTGCCCCCTTCTTCCCCCAGCTTTGTATGCTGTGCATGACATTCTATGGTATGGAATCCCAGCCGAAACCAGGACAGTATCAAAACAGACTGTTTTATGCAGCTTCAATGTATCTAAATATGTATCTAATGTATCTAAATATGTATCTAAATAATTACCTGCAATTACATTTCTTGATATTTTTTCTTGTAGCTTTAAAAGTTTTGTATATGCAACAATATTCTTAATGTCTTCATCAAAGTTATCTTGTGCAACAAAGCTTAAAGTAGAAATGGCAGAAAAATATACATAAAAGGCTTTAAAATTCTGTTAGGTTTTTATTATTTGCCCTGTTCAGTTTCAGATGAGAAAGATATACGATGAATACGTATTGCAGCCAAAACCAAAAAATAAGATTGTGGCTACAAACCACATAGTTTTGCCCTAAATATACTTCCGGATGTCTTAGAGACACAGTGTGACTATAGTCTCTTTTCACATAGAAGGGATGATTTACCAGGAGCAGGTAAAACACCAGATTATTGAATTCTATCATTTCCTTTACAAAAGTAGCGATTATGTTTGCTTGTTGTTGTCACTTGTCCTAGAAAAAAATCAGGGCAACGCTTGCCCTGACTTTTGCACGTTAAGTCAGCTGGTGTGGAGGACCTGGTGTCCACACAACGCATATTTCAAGAGACTTTATTTCAGACCAACTGCTGCCAGGTACTGTTAACAGCATGCCCGAGTGGTTGGAGCTTGTCTTCAAGTTTTGCCTCTTCTGAAAGGAATCTGCTTCATGAGCTCCAGGATTGTTTGGCAATACAAAGTATCAGGGGTGGGGTTGAGAGGGAGATCAGCTTTAAAAGCACTCTCCTGCTCCAAACGAAAATGCTAATGCAGCCACATGCATACGCCTGAAGGAGATGAATATATGTGAAAAGGGAAAGTCATCAGTATTACAAATCGGGGAATATGGGTGATCTTGAAAAAAACTACTGAAGGATGCAGAAAACCAAGTTTGTGGTAATGAAAAGCAATGGTCCAAGTTCATCCCAGGCAACTTCCATCCCATCCCTACCTAAGTGAACACTCTCAGTCTGATTTCCTTCTAACTCAAAAGGATTAAATTATTTATTGCAGGTAACGTTCTCCCTTCATTGGTTATATAATATTTATCAAATAAATAAAGCAGATGCATGGGGCCATCCAATGGAAGAAGGACTTCACAGAGATACCTTATTCAGCAAATACAACATTTTGGAAAAATGCAATATACCAAATGCTACCCCCAAGTCCAGTCTCTTCATTTGCACAGAAGTAGCCTTTGTTCAACACCTCATCAGCTGCAGAAAAATAAGTCATGTCATGATCATTGCTCTGCTGCAATCCATTTTGAAAGACGGCACTGATGAGTTGTGTTAGAGCCCTCCCTGTGCTAATTACGACAGATCATTCTATCTTGGAGCTTTATGAGACAAAATACTTCTGAATGTTTGCGTAGATTTTAGAAGGAAAAAAAAAAAGTGAATTCCACTGCACAGATCTGATCAGGAGGATGTTTGGAAAACTCTTTGCTTAGCATCACCTTCATTGCTGGAGGTAGTGGTTCTTGGTCTGCTTTGAAGTGTTCCTGGTGACCACAACAAATATTCATGCAGACTGGTGTCAATGTCTGCTTTCCTCGGACAACCCACTTCTCTGCTCTTCCCTGAGATTTTTGTCTTGTGACTGCCATGTTCTGTACATTTTGCTGTCTCATCCAGCAAACTGGCAACAGCCATTTCAGGTGATATTCCTTCAGCTCTACTATAACGTGGTTTTTCTAAATTCTGATTCACATCAATCACTGAATAGTTGAATGATTGAATAGTTCTCATTTTACCTATTCATTTTGGTAATGTTTTAACAACATCTTTTATACCAGACACTTTTTCACCAGAAACATTTCTTCACTATTAGTGGTATTATAATGAAGATATGAGGAAAAAAATACTGCATACAGCAGAACCTCTAGCATGTATGTCTCAGAAAGAATTCTTCAAAAATGATTTTTTTTTAAATCAGTGCTTCTAGAAAAATGTAGTAGAGCAGATTAGGGAACACCTCACTTGCCTTTACGGTAATCAGATTTAACTCACAGATGTTTGTTGGTGGTGCAAAATAACAATTCAGAAACTAGAAATCTTGCATAAAAATTATTTGACCGAATGCAGTGAGTTCATAAGAAACATTTCCAAATGAAATATGGATATAATTGCTGACCAGAAGAGAGACTAGCTGACTGCATAAATCCTGCTGTCTTTGCTGAGCCAGGAATGAATTCATTCTCTGTGTTCCTCCCAACAGCATAATGTCTGGAGCTGTTACAACGTGCCTCCAGCCAGCACTACATACCTTGCATTGATGGAGGACAATATATGCAGGCACAGCAGGGCACAATCTCTCATCTTCACTTATCTGTGGCTACCACATGATGGGCAGGGTGGTTGAATGTGTTTCCGTTTGGTAGATACCAGAAAGTGGAATGAAAGAAGTACTAGAAGTAGAATGAAAAATCAGGGTGGAAGGAGCAGGACATGTCTGGATTATGCTCCACAGTTTTTGCAGAATACTTGTAATTTTCTTAGCAAATGTGTTTATGATGTATTTTTAACAATAATGAGAACATCTACCTTGATAATTCTAAAAGGTCCATGATTGCTGCCTACTTTGGGAGGAACCTAAGAAAGAGCTTTCCTCTACCTTACTATCTATTTTAGTAGTTAGTCAACAAGTTAGTCAACAAGTAAGTGACAATGTAGCCTTAAAAATTCCCATATCTGATTTTGTGTTCACCATGCTACGTTTGAAGAACTTCTGCTTTGAAGAACTCTGACTCTAGCCATGGCGTGCGAGTGAAAGAGAGAACTAAGAAACACCAGAATATAGTGAACATACGGTTCCCAGAACAGCCACAAGCTCAGTAACTTCTAAAATATATCAGGGCTACTTAGTAGCTGTCAAGTTTGTAGGTAAAAACTTAGGGGCTAAATGGGACTAAACCTGTGTGTTCAAGCTTCAGAGCCAAATATCTCAGTGACATGTGTCAGTCTTCGGGGGAACTTAGACCCAGCTGCCAAAGTAGCCTATCGAAGAAGCAAATAAAACAGCTGATGTCCCCGAGATGCTCCTGCCAACAGCCTCCATAGTCTTGAGGGGATCTTTCTCTTCCAGTGACATGATCTCTTCAACTAGGGAAGTTGGCAGCTGCCCGTATTACAAAAAAAAAAAAAAAAAAAAAAAGTCAGTCACCCCAAATCTTGCAATCCTTACTCGGAGGATTTCCTGCCGGCTCCCCCCGCGCCTGCCCTGGGGCGGAGGCCGAGCCCTGGCCGCGGCAGCGAAGGGCCGGGGGGATGGCGGCTGAGGCGGCGGGGTCAGGCAGTGGTTGACGTGAGGCGGCCGCCTCGCCTGGCGCCACCGACCGCCTTTTTCGACAAAGTGGCTCTTGCTCAAACTCCTTATTTTTCGCAGCTTGGGTTTAATCAGCACCGCCTGCCTGCGCCGGGGCGGGGAAGGGAGGGGAGGGGAGGGGAGGCGAGGCGAGGCGAGGCGAGGCGAGGCGAGGCAGCCCGGCCCGGCCCGGCCCTGACGCGGGGCCACTTCACCGTTGCGGGGGCACCCAGGTTTGCAAGCGGCAGCCGGGGGAGGGTGAGGCCTTCACGGGCTGCCCGGGCTTTCTAGGAGACGGCAGCAGGGACTCCCCCCGCCTCGCTTCGCCCCCGCACGGCCGGGCCGGGCCGGGCCGGCAGCCCCGCAGCAGGTAGGCAGCAGCGAGGATTCCCCTGGGCGCTGGCTTGTCCTGAGGGAACCCGCCTGCCCTCAGCGCCGGCCGCCTGACCGCGATGGGAGGGTGGCGGGGCTTCCCCCGCAGCGGCGCGGCCGTTTCGCGGCGGGGGCAGCCGGCGAGGGTCGGGGCGGCCTCCGTGGCGATGCCGGCCGCGGGGCGAGGGGCCGCGCCCGCCCCCGAAAGCCGGGGATGGCCGAGGGCGGCAGCGGGGAGGGGGCGGCGGGGGACGGTCAGGTGTAGCGGGTACCGTTTTTCTCCGTCGGTCGTGTAACAGGGCGGTCCGCGTCAGCCGGCTTGGGATAATCCGGGGGGGGGGCGGAAACCCGTGGAGATGAGCCCGCAGCCGTGCTTTGCCCCGATGCCCCGTTTTTGGGGCTGGGAGGTGGCTCAGACCGAGGTGGTGTCTCCTGGGGAAACTGAGGTCTGGGGACAGTTTAGGAGTGGGAGTGAAGTCTGGTTTAAAAGGTCAGCATTTTCCTCTGCAAGCCGTGCGTGCGACGTGGCTCGGTTTCTGAGAGAAAGCGTGAGCGCGCCTTTTCTTTGAAGTTAAGTCTTGGGCCCCCGGGTCTGCGGGGTCTCCGGGGGGCACACGGCCGCCGGCACGCCGCGCCCTGCCGACGGTCTCCTCAGCGGGCCCCGGGCCGGCGGCGGGGAGCGCGGTTCCCACACCGCTGAGGAGCTACAGCCCCTTTCGAGCGCGTGTTTCCAGGAGTACGTAGGAATTCAGATGAAGAATATTGAAAAAGGGTTTCCTGCCATACCTGGTGAGGGATGTCAGCGATTCACAGAAAAATGGCTATCGAGATAGCGTCAGTGCTGTAACTACAACCCAACGCGGGGGGCTAACCCAGCTCTTCAGCACCGGTTAGGTATGCCTCAACACCGAAGGAATACATGTATTTGTTGTAATCATTTTTCCTAGATCAAAAGTGAGACACTTGATTAAGCTCTTTTGAAGAGGCATGGCGTACCTTGCAGTTAATAGAAGCGTTTAAGGTAATATGAGTATATATTTTTCTATGATTTAAAATGTTCATGGGCTTATGTAAAAGAAATGGTGTGATACTCTGACTTTCTGTCAGTTCTCTCCATTCTGAGAACAGGACTGTTGCATGTTTTAACCTGTCCATGTTTTTGAATAAGACATTCGAACAAAAAGTGCTACAAGTGTGCAAAAATTAGTGAAAGCCATGATTCTTCGAAATTCTGATGAGACTAGGTTTTTTTTTGAGTAGATCAACTTTGAAAGGACTAGAAAGCAGAGGAAAAGGTGGCTGTACCAATTTAATGACAGATTTTAATGAGAATTCTGCTTTACTATGTGCTATCATGGAGCTGTAATTGTAATTCAGGTGCGTGTGTCATTGAAGACCTCTTTCAGACACTTGTCTTTTTTTGCTTTACTCTTAAATTGATACAAATATTTCCTTTCAGGGTGAAACTTTATGGACATGGCCTCAGATACATGGAATTTTTTCCCTTCTGGAAAATTTGGGCAAAGATAACTCCGGCTGAATTCTGTCCTGAGTGGTAAAGCTCCCCAGGTTGATTGCAGGCTCAAGATGTGGACAAAATGGCTAGGAAAAGGGAGAAATTTAGCTGTTTATCATGGCGGAATGTGGTAGGAAAAACATTTGCACTTGACTCTGCAGTCATATGTTTGTTATTTTCATCATGAATTATGTGAATGCATGCACAGAGCAGAGCCTAATTTTGCTGTTTGGTATACCTTCCACAGAAATGGAAGTTTTTTCATCGTGAAAAGTCAGAGGCAAGAAGGAGTCTCCTCAGAGTGTATGGTTTTACACAGGGCTATATGTATTTGCAGGTCCTCCCTGTTGGCAAAAGGGCAAGTTATAAATTTAAATAGATAGAAAGAACATTGAATTTATAGAGAAGCAGGATTCTGAAAGACTTTCCTTCAGAACATGGCAAAATACTACTGCTGCATCTACTGAATCTACTGCTGGGGCAAAAACTGCTTGAGAGAATATGTGTGAGACAGAACAGTAGAGTAAGGTAACGCTGTAATGGAACAGAGCTTATGAAAAAACAGCGATTCAGAGAAGTCATAAAGAAAATACCTGGTCATAAGTGGAGTCTATTCAGTCCTGTTTTCTCTTTAAATGATTTCCATTATAGTATTTTCATCTTCTTTAAAATTGAAAACTAGAGATTTTAAGAGTTACTGTCTGTCACAATTAGTGAAGGAAGTTGGAGCTTTTGTACAAACACACATAAACCCCCTCCAGTGATTTTAAAGTTTTGTGTATTTCTTTTTATGCTCAGCTTTCTTGCCTGGACTCATTCCTTCTTACAGCTAGGCAAGAAAAGACCTGCCTGGTAATTTGAGCGGAAATTTGCAATGAGGGAGGAGGGAAGAGAAGGGGAAGAAGGAAGAAAGCAGGCACTGCAAGAAGCAGTGTGGATGACTCAATATATGGCATGCTTCTGAGTCCGTTTGGTGAAGTAAGACACAGCAGCTGGAAGTGTCATCTTTGACTATTGTAGAAATTGGTGATCATCTAAAGATTCTTCACAACAGGATGGGGTTCTTCTGCTCATCCTTCAGTTTGAATAATTGCATTTGTCCTTTCACAGTGCTGTAAAAACTGTGGTAGGCTGCGTAGAAAATAAGCAGTAAGGGAGGCCAAGTTAAGGAACAACTTGTCAGAGGCATGCAACTAATAGATCCTTCTCCAAACACGTTAGGGATAAGAAGCCTACCAAAGAGTCCTGAGAGCCAACAGATCATTCAGATATAAAAAACCACTATGGCATGGGCTATGGGAAGATACGAACATAGCAAGGGGAAAAAAAAAAAAAGAATTTTTTTGCATTTGTGTTCATCTTGGAAGAGCATGGATTTCGGTGCCAGTACCTTTTCTTATGGCTAATCTTCCATGGAAAGCTCTGTCTCAAATTGAAAAGTCAGTAAAAGGCAGTTACAGAATGAAATGATCCGTAACAAAGTACCACGACTGGCTGATACTCACTCTTGTGTTCTCTTGTTGTAAATGTCTCATTTAAAGCAGCTTTGTGACCAAAAGATCTGAAAGTGATAAATGTTTTTTATCCTCTCCAAGTGATCAAAAGAAAGCCAGGAAAGTAGAGACCAGTGAGCCTGGTGTCTGCAGCAGGCAGCTGGGTAGAAACTGCTTTAAAGAATGGAACCAGTGGAAATGAAGATAAATTGTATAGGGAAGGAGTCAACAGTGACTTTTGTAAAGGGAAGTCATGGCTTTCAAATACTAGAAGTGTGTTAGAATTGTACACATGTATGTGAACACACTGGATACAGGAGACATAGTTCATACAATCTGCCTCAATTTCCAAAAGGTATTCAGCAGAGGCTGTCAATGAAGCCAGACTGCCATAATATATTTATTCTCACATGTATCAATAAGTAGGTAAAAGATAAATGCTCAGTTTTTCAGGTGGAGGAAGATCACTACTGGAGTCCCAAACAACTCTCTTCTGCTCAGCATATATTTTTAACGATCTGGACAGAGGGAAACTGTTGCAGTGGCAGAATTTGCCAACAATACAAAGCTATTCAGACTAGAACACAGAGGTGTTAATTGCAAAGAGTGGCAGAAGCATGTCATGATAGTGAATGACTGGGTAATAATAGCAGAAGAAATTTCTTGTAGATAAATGTAAAGAAAATTTAAAATGAAGACATATGGGCAAAATCCTAACATCACGTGCTCAGCGGCTGACTGGGTTTACCTGATTTAACACTCAATGATGAGATCTAGGGATTTTACTACATAGACCCATGGAAATATCAGTTCAATACTCAGTAGTACTTAAAGAACAAATAGATTGTTAGAAATTATTAGGAAATCATTAGGAAAAAAAAACAGAAAAAAATCGTTGTTTTAGTTTATAAATCTGTAGTGCACCTATGTTTTGAAAACTGTATGTAAGGTCTGTTCTGCCCTCTCCACCTCAGACAGGCTGTAGCATAACTGGAGATGGTACAGAAGAGGGTGGCAAAGATGGTCAGAAATATGAAATCAGATTCCATCCAAGGGACAGTTAGAGAGATGAAGACTGCAGCTTGGGAAAGCAAGAACTGGGGAGGAGTGTGCTAGAGATGTAAAAAATCCTGAGTGCTTTACAAGCTGAATAGGAAATGTTCACTCATTTCTTTTCTTCTGGTATAATAATTAGGAGCTGTCAGGTAAAACAAGCAGGTAACAGGCTCAAAACATGCCAAAGACAATTCCTATATTTCCCGTGTCCTGTATTAACTGTGTAATTCCTGTATTAACTGTGTAATGCAAACGTTGACTTTAAATTGTGGAAGTTTATATTGGAAAGCACTAATTGAAGGTTTTCTTTCCATTTCTGCAGGGAAACATGACAGCAAAAACATTGTTTTCATGTAATATCACAACAGCATTTCTGTCTTTAATTATTGCAGGTAAGTTTATTGGTGGCTATGGAAGATCTTGTTCTGAAACTTATTTTTTCACACAAGTAATACTAATTTTCTGTGAAAATGGCTGTTAAAGTCAAATTTATGTGCATGCCAATGAGTTCTTTTAAACAGTCCTAAAAGCAGGAACCTATAAAACATATAATGTGTGATATTTTATGTACTATCTTATCACAGAATCATTTAGATTGGAAGGGAACTCTTGAGATCATCTAGTCCAACCTCCCTGACCCCCTCCAGGGTGAGCTAGAGCAGGTTGCCCAGTACCACGTCCAGCTGGATTTTTAATATCTCCCCAAATGGAGACTCCACGACCTCTCTGGGCAACTTGTTCCAGTGTTTGATCACCCTCACAGTAAAAAAGTGTTTTCTTGTGTTCAGATGGATTTTTTTGTGTTTCACTTGGTGCTCATTGCCTCTTGTCCTGTCAGTGGGCAATACCGGCAAAAGTCTGGCTCTTTGTTCTTCATTCCCTCCCGTCAGGTATTTACACGCATTGATAAGATCCACTCACGCACTCCCCAAGCCTTCTCTTCTCTAGGCTGAACAGTCCCTGCTCTTTCAACTTCTCCTTATGTGAGAGATGCTCCGCTCCCTTAATCATCTTTGTGGCCCTGTGCTGGACTGTCTCCAGTAGATCCATGTCTCTCTTGTACTGGGGAGCCCAGAACTGGCTGCAGTAGTCCAGATGTGGCCTCACCAGTGCTGAGTAGAGGGGAAGGACCACCTTCCTTGACCTGCTGGCAGGTCCTAATGCAGCCCAGGTCACCGTTAGCCTTCTTTGCCATGAGGGAGCATTGGTGGCTCATGGTCAGTTTGTTGTCCACCAGGACCCCAATGTTCTCTGCAGATCTGCTTTCCGACTGAATGGTCTCCAGCATGTGCTGGTGCCTGGGGTCATTCCTCACCAGATGCAGGACTTCGCATGTCCCTTTGTTGAACTTCACGAGGTTCCTGTCAGCCCACTTCTCCAGCCTATCAAGGTCTGTCTGAATGGCAGCATGACTCTCTGGTGTATAAACTGATGAAATGAGTTGTAGTTTTAACTTTACAGAATGTGTCCATAGGATTTTTTCATATTGGAAAATATAGCCATTTGACAATCATATAACATCTAGATTTTTGTAAAATTGCTAGGCTACTCAGTTGCAACTGCTTGTTTCTGCCCTTCAGCTGTCAACCAACAGTCCAGTTCGTGTTTAAAACATTTCAGATGGTTCAAATGAATTGCTGTCATAATCTTGTCATTCCACCTGGAATCTTGCAGCAGTGCCAGACTGTTAAAAGAAAAACTTCATGCATTTCCATTCCTTGAGTTTCTTGCAAGCCATTTGATCGGAAATGGTTTGGTTTTGGTTTGGTTTGGGGTTTTTTGCCCATGGATGGACAAGCTGCAAGGTTCACCAATCCACTGGGTAGTCTGGTTTTTGGCTAAGGAAGTAATCATATGGAAAGGTGATTATTTGGCTGCCCTCCCCCCCCATAGCAGAGAGTTCTATTGTCTGTTTAGTTATGTGTGTACCTTATAATTCTTTCCTACTCCATGGAAATAATGGAGGGGTTTGGAGGAGGGGGATTTCAGAGAAACTGAGGCAAGAAGTGTGTAAAGAAAAAAAGACACTATTTCAGAATATTGGCATTTAGTGGCAGAAAAGGGTTATCTGTTCCTGTGGCCACAGCATTTCATAACCCTCAAAGTTATTATGGGGCATTCAATACAGATATCTGAGCAATTCAATGTTTTGATAAGTAATGTGGAAAAGATTTATAGTGAGGTCGTGAGAACTGTGGATGATACAAAATTATCCCATGGTGGTCAAAACTAATGCTCACTATGAAGAGAATGTCTGGATATTGAATGGTTTAGTGATAGAATGTCAATAAGTAAAATCAAATGGATGTGGAGCAGCATGGAAGGGTCATACATGTATAGCAGAAACATATATACTGTATGTGTGTGATGTGAGCATTAAGTTAGTTAATAACCACTTGGGAAAAATGCTACTTTGACATCTCTGGATGCTCTCTGGAAGCATTAGCTCCATCATCAGCGGTGGTCAGAAAAGCAGAATTTTTGGGAAGCAGTAGAGCAGAAAACAGAAAGCTTCATTTTGCTACTCTATAACCCCAGGGTGAATGTGCATCAATTGAACTCTGCAGTTCTGGTCATTCTATCTCAGAAAGACTATGTCAGAAGACGTAAAGAGATGAGTGACAGTGTTGTCTGTTATGGGATGGCTTCCATATGAGAAGTCATTAAATGAATGAGGACTCTGAGGTAAAGAAAAGAGACAACTGAGGCAAGATGTGATGGAGGTCTATAAAATTTTAAATACCATAGATGAGGCAGATGAGGGAAAGTTTACTTTACCATTTCTCATAACAAGAAATACATGATACCCAGAGAAATGATAAAAGCCAGTGAATGGTTTTTCATGCAGAACGTAAGAGGAAAGAAAGGGGCCGAAAGCAAAGTATTACTCTACTTGTTGTGTCCTACTCTCTTTTCTAATACATTTGCCACTGGTTGTTATCAGAGACAGGGTTTTGGGCTAGACAGACACTTATGTAACTCTGTGTGGCTGTTCTTATATTCTAATGAAACAAGGAATTTTAGATAAATATAATATTGACTCAGGAATGTGATCATGGTATCCAGAGTTGGTGCCTTTTTTGTCATATTGACCAAAAACCCCCCAAAATCTCATGGTGTTGCTCTTCTCCTGTATGAATCTCCTTGGATCAGGAGGAAAGAAAATGAGCTCATTGGTAAGTGCTTGTAATAACTCCTCTCTAAATGCTCATAAAATGAAGGGTGAGTTGAAATTTCCATAGCAAACTTAATATTTGTGCAACAGCAACTTTAACTTCAGTGTCCTCTTAGGATATTTGGGTACTGATAGCGTAGTCTGTCTTAAAGACTTACTTTGACTACAGTTAAGTGAAGTTAACAAATAAAGACATTAAATGTGAAGTTTGTGTGTGCATGTGCGCGTTTGTGTACATGCGCATTATACAGACTGGAGAAATACAAGTACTTTAGTAATTTGCATCTGAACTACAACATACAAATGACAGTCTGCTGCAAATGAAGAGATTCTACTGAGTGTAAAGTTTGCATTCAAAAAACAGCATTTCATTTCAGTGGCATAACTATATCTGTATATCACTGAGTAGTACTCTCAACTGTAAAGATAAGGGATTATAATTGTATTTTTAGTAGATGACTTGAGAATGGAGGTGAAAACTCCAATGAACTTTGTAAATGTAATCAAGGAATGAGTTCAGTTTATCCTTTTACAGTGTTTGAGGTTTTCTTTAATGTTTATTTCTTTCCTTTAGAGAAATGTGAAGCCTATGATGTGATGTTGAGGCAGAGTCTTGTGCCTGATGGACAGCCTCTTGCTATTAAATGTTCACTGGAAAAGAGCTTGAAAAGTGGAGACTACAACTTAACATGGTATAAAGTTGGTAACCAGACAGCTGTGCCTAGAGACAAACTTTCTAGAATTCATCAGCAGAAGAATTTAATTTGGTTTCTTCCTGCAATGTTAGAAGATTCTGGAGATTATGAATGTGTCATAAGGTGAAAGTTAAAAAAAAATTTACGTTGTTACAGAAATGAGTTGCAAAGGAAATAACTTTTAGAAAGCAAGTGGAATTTGGGGGGCAAGAGAAATACTAATGAAGAAGGGAGAGTGCGTTCACAAAAACTAACTTTAGGTTGTGGAAAGTAAGTCTAGTTTTGGGTTCTTTTTCCTAGTAGGCAAAAGTAGATCTATTAGAAAAACTGTAAACTTCTTATCCTCTCTTTCTTCTCCAAAAAGAATACCATATATTTTTGAGTTGGAAAATATGCCAAATAGGTTAATTTAATTGCGTTATATTAATTGCAGGAATTTGACAAGCTCCTGGAAAATGTGTACAAAAGTAACAGTTTTTGCGAGGATTGATGGTTTATGCTTAAATGAAAAATTTGCTGTAGAGGAGGTGATATTCACATTATCATCTGCAAAGCTTGTGTGTCCACACTTGTATTATTTCAGGAATGAGAAGAATATTCAGCCTGTTCGTTGGTATAAGGTAAGAATGCTGTTTTGTAATGTCTTATAACTGTCCATTATTTAAAATATAAGTCACTGATGTTTGTGAATTGTAGGAGAAAAACTAAAGATTTATTGTAAATGGGAGAAAAATGCTTTTAAAACAGATTGGAAGAGGATTAAGACTTTTTATCTTTTAAAGGTGTATACAGGTTTTTTGATTAACAGGGTAGAAATTCAGCTTAGATGTAGGAGAGACGTTGACCCACGTATCCACCAGGTGGCATGTTTTTACCTGCTAGCGAAACACTGTCATGAATTCCTTTTGTGCAGAAACAGATTTAGTATGTCATTTGTGAGAGATGGCATATCCATTACGCGCTCAATATTGTTCCATTAAATAAGCGTGAACAGCATGAAATGGCATTTATTTGAAAGCTCTTTCTGTTACAAGAACGTAGTGCCTTCTGCAACATTCCTGCCTCATGCCCATGCAGTCCATATGGTACTAAGAGTATTGAAGTACTTTAAAAAATTAAGTCTAATTATTGAGTGATTCTTCATTAATGAATACTTTTACGAATCCTGACACTTGCATTTCACTTTCTTATTTCTCTAATATTGAAAGTTGTTTTCTATAGGAAATGAACTGGAGTATCTTTGAATTAAAAACTCAGAGTCAAAATGAAGTATGTTTTGCTTTTTATTCCATCACCCTCACTCTTCCTCAGCCTCTGCAAGGCATCCATCCTTATGCTGTGGTCCATTGAAAGTTCAGATTGCATTAAAGAGAGACAAACCACAGAAAGAGATAGTGATATGATATGAATTAACAGAGTTCTCTACACATGTTTAGGACTGCCAGCTGCTGGAAGGGAAAAGGTTTGCCTTCTCAAACAGTGATCTTATAATTTTCAATGTGACTGTACATGATCAAGGAAACTATACATGCAAAACAACATATACCCACAATGGAAAACAATATAACATTTCACGAGACATCAGTCTGACTGTAGAAGGTAAGTAGATAATTTCACTGTGTTTGTGTTCATAACAATGACTCCAAATTTTTGTCCAAGTTTCTAAAGACTAAAGCTAAAAGACCCAGTTTGTGGATAGACATGCTTAGGGCTACTAGTTTTCACCTAAATATGAGGGAAAGAAATGCTGACTGAGAGTTTATATATTTTTGTCTGTTGTTGCCACCGCGTTGAAGATTCGTTCCCCTGTTCAAAGTTGCAGTATGTCAAAGCTTTGCTACCCAGACCAGCTGCCAAGGTCCCTAAACAGGTGCCCTGTAAGGCTTGGTAGGCACAATACTTTTTTGCTGTAGCTGCACCCTCTATCCTGCCTGTCTTACTTCTTCTCTCTCTTTTACATTATCCTCTTGTTGCAAAACAACGAACTAAACCGGCCCAGGTTATAGCAGTATCTTGACTCTGTGTGGCGTATCTGTTTCCTTCAAACCTTTGTCTCTTCTGTTTTTGGTTTTAAGCTCCTCAGCACAAGAACTGCTGATCTCTGATATCATGTGTCTAGCTCAGTAGACCCTGATTTGTGTCAGGGGGCCACCAGCGCAACAAAAAAATATAAAAGAAGGCCTAGCTGTAAAATGCGAACTCCTTTGCTAGCACAGCATTATGAGATTGGTATTGGATCACTGAAAAGGCTGTGCTAGATCAAGGTATGAAATACCAATACTGTTTTTACATTCCAGCTGATGAAAGACATTTTCAGATTTACTAATAAATTGCATTACTATTTAATCGTCTCTTTTTGTGCTTGCCTGTTTTGTCTGTGTGTGTATATATATGCATGCTTATGTGTCTGTATATGTGTGTATGTATAGATATGAATATTTATAATATTCATATAATGTCATATGTATATGATGTGGATAAACAAAATATGAGGAACATAAGGTCAGATCAAATGAAATGATCTTTCTGGTCTTAAAATCTGTCCCTAGAACTTCTCTCAGTGTAATTTCAGCTCCCACTACTCAGTAGAAGCAAAATCTTATCACTCCTTTGCTGTAAATGACTGAAGGCAGCTCAGTTGTTATTAAAGACTCCAGCTGAGCAAGTCTACACTAAAATGGGTGATTTGGGGTCCAAACAATAGTGCAGACCCAGTTTTCAGAAGGGGAAGGGAAGGATATATCTGGGGCAATCCTGTGTGCTTCGCTAGGGGTCTCAAACGAGATGCTTTATGATTTCTTTTTGCTAATTTGTACTCTTGGAGAAACTTCCTTGAACTTTGAATATCTGCTGGGAAATGTTCTAAAACATCCTGCAGCTGCCTGAGACAGCTGGAAATGGTATGTGTGTTCAGTGAGGGACCCTCCAAGCTGGGATTCGTTTACCCATACTGAGACATTTCTAATGTAGATATCCAGTTGTCCACCCATTGATTAATCTCCCTTTGTAGCCTGTAGAGAGAAATAAGTTTTCCAGAGTGTCGTATATCTAGTCCTAATGTAAACATCTAAAAGGGGCCATTGATGTTGTACTTCCTTATAGATAGTGCTGGGGGAACGATAGTAAGGCCTTTTACTAGAGTACAGAAATTAAATTTCCCCTTTATAATAGTAAAAGTCTAAAATAGATTAATTACACTCTAAAAGTGTTTGGCTCCAGTTTGTATCTGTAGGGTGCTGGGTGACAGGCTATCCAGATTGTAGAGGGGTAATACTGTAGATATTTACCCATATCCTTCTCAGCACGTGTGCATGCAATGTTATAGAATTTTTATGCCATGGAACAGCCAGTCCATCATGAGTGTGTAGAGATTGTGGCACTACATTTTGAAGAGGTGGGAGGAAGAATAGTTTAGCTTCAAGTCAGAAGTAACGACTACCTGAGATACGATACTTTCAGTATTGAGTGATGTCTGTTATAAAATGGCTGACAACCTTGTCCATAGGACAGGGGTTTTTTAGGTTGTACTTGGGTTATAGAGCATAGAACAGACTGCAACTGCCCCACATTTTCTGAAAAGCACTTTCTTTCTTTTGATTAGTGAGCCCACCAAAAAAGCCCCCTGAAATATCTTATCCAAGAAACAACTCCATTGAAGTGGAACTTGGTAAGTAGTTTTCTCTATAAGAAAATATGATTTTGTATCCTAGTGAAAATTTATACTTGAGGAGTGCCACATTCTGCGTTTTCTTGGTTTTGTTTTTTGACGAAAACTAGTTCAGTGACCAGCTCAGTTTCTCTATGTTGATCTCCTGAAGGAGGAGTGTTTGGGGGTGAGAGGGAAAGAGACAAGGCATGTTGCTTACAAAGTCCTAGGGAAGATGGGAAGAAAATTGTAGGGAACCCAAGTGATTCTCTGTCACATCTGTTGCTTTCCATCACTCTGGAAGAGATTCTAAGAACAGATTCATCTTTGAATCTGCAGGGAAAGTGATGCCCCAGAGAGAGGCATCTTCTTCATGGATTTAGCCTTTTCCATCCTACCAGTCTCTTTCTGAACCTGCAGATCACTGAGTGATCTAACAGACTTTCTGTTACTCTAACAGACTTTCTGTTAGAGTAACTTTTATGAAAGGGTGTGGGACCATCCTTAGCTGGTCTGTGTGGGAGTCTGTGAACAGAATTGTGTAGACTTTAATTAGATTATGGAAATTAACTTTTCACTTTGTAACACAATTTTATAGGCTCACAGGTTACAGTGGATTGCAATACAACAGGTGCTGATGGGTATGAGGTGTTTTGGACAGGCAACGGTGTGTATATTGATGTATTTTATATGAGCAGAATTTTTGCAAGTCCCTATGAGTAAGTATATTTTCAGATTAGAAAATACCATGTTGGCAACCAAAGTGGAACTTTCTCACTTCGACATCAAAATGTTTAGCAACATTTTTCATTTGCTTAAATAGCTTTCTTTCTAAAAACTCTTAACGCTTGCCTCCTCCAATTCACTTTCTGCTTTGAAGTAGAAACTTCAAACATAGTAGGCACATGGACTTCACATGTGATTGTGCTCTTTTTGGTCATTGTAAAAATCTATCTTAATTTCCAACCTTGGGAAAAGGTGTTTTGTAGACTTACAGTCTCGTAATTGTAATATAGTTTCTATTGAGCAGGCTCTGGCCTGGCAGAGACCTCTTTCAGTTGGATCAAGCATGTCCAGGCACATGATCTTCAGACTGCCTCTTTCTTCTGCATTCTCCTTTCCCTTCACATCTGCCTCTCTGAAAGGTTGCAAGAGGTCAAACCTGTGCTTTACAGGAGAAATTGAGACTTCCAGGTTTAAGAGCCTTGAGTTAGAGAAATGTAACTGAGATCAGCTGAAAAGCTGATGGAAGACTTTGTTGAGGACATTTGTACTGAAGCTTAGTGGGGTGAGAGGAGAAAAGGGAGACAGATTTCCAGTGATGAGTTGGGGTTTGGGAGGAAAACAGACTTGGACTGAGTAAAGCATGAGAAGGGCAACTGGGAGATAAGGTGAGGGTGAAAAGGAGGTTAAATGGAGTTAGGAGAGAAGAAATTAGACCAGACTTGAAAAAGCAACTAAAATTGGAGCAGAAGGCAATCTGAAAGTTTCTTAGGTATGACAGGTTGGGAACTAAAAATTGCAGGTTTTTTGTCAGCCCTCATCTCATGGTGGTGCTATGAAGAAAAAATGTGATCATTTTTGTAAATTCTCAAGCGCTATCTGTGACCGAGAAACTGATGAAGAAATGAGAATTATATCTTCAAATCAGAATATAGTTGTGAGAAATAAATCTCATCATAAAACAAAGGGGGAAATAAAATGCTGAATTCTTTGAGTGCTCACCAAGAGAAAACCCTATACAAAAGTCATATATTGTACTGTCCTAAAGAATTGTAATGCCATAAACAATTGGGCCGTAATGCAGAGGCACACGGTCACTGAATTGATATCATAAAAGCAATATTTTTTTTTTGTACTTACTAGCACTTAAATGGTTGTCTTTGCAACCATTAGTCATTGGTTGCATTAGTGATGTTGACTCATTCATTCCTTGTACAAATGTATGGGGGATAATCTGTGTCTGGTAATGGTGCAGCCTGACACTTTAGCTGTTACAAGTCTGTTCTGATCCATGGGGTGAAGCAGCAGTTTATATTCCACTCCCTGCAGCTGGAATCACACTGTGAGTTGATGTAGTCTGCTGCGGGTCACCACCTTTGATGTCCTCCCTGTCCCAGAGCTGCTTACTGCAAGATGACGCCCTTGTACCAGGGCCTCTTTCTGTGTCATATCATGTTGTGGAATTTCTCTCTCTCCACCTACTCTTACAGGGGCTGGAAAGCCCATAACAAGGGTTTGCTTAGGTTTGTAAGGTATATTTTTGTACTTCAGCCTGCAGAAACTTTATATTCCTTTGGGGAAACACAGCTTCAGATAAGATAATGTCTTGATGTTTTCCAACGTCTATGCTAGATGTCACTAAGAGGCCCGACTGTTGTTTGGGTTTCCTTCATACAATGTAATTACTCATCTATTCTGAAGTGTGGTTGATGTTTGCAGATGGAAACAACCATTGTCATGCTGCAGCTGTTAGTGATGAAGCCATTCCAGAAAGGCCTGTGGTTTTATGGCTCTATTTGTCGCCTTTTGGATAGGGAGGAAACTTCTTACGATGGACGCCCTATGCATTCTGTGAAGCTAATAATTTCGGAGGTGAATAATGAAGACTATGAACAACCATTTGTCTGTCAAGCTTCAAATGCCTTTGGGCAGGTTGCATCCTATATTATATTAAAACACAGAGGTAAGAAATACTGTTATTTTTGAGGCCTCTGTTTGTCTTGACTTCCCCAGAAGGGGTTTTGACACCAAATGCTCATATATCATGTTGATACAAGACAGATGGATTATAGTTCGCAGTACGTATGCATGTACCTGTGCGTAGGGAAGGAGTCACTGTAGTAGTGTATTTATCATTGTTAAAAAAATAGGTAGATGGAAGTGGAAAATATGATACTCAGATTTGTATTACATTTGTGTGAAAGATCAGATTTGGACAAATTCAACATTTAAAAAACAATCTTCTTATTTTTTTGTGCAGTTCCTGATATACAAAGATGGCTGACTGGAGGGCTTGTGTCTCTGTTAATTTTAACATTTATTACTTTAATAATCTACAAGATTTTCAAGATTGACTTGGTGCTTTGGTACCGTAATTCTGTCTGTGCCTTTGCAAGTAAGGAAGGTATGTGAGTGTGACCAGGTATGTTAGTGTAACTAGCCTATTGATTTTTTCACTTGCCATTACTTCTAAGCAATAATGTGATTATTTAGTAGAATGTATGTGGAATTTCCTTGAGGAATTTTCAGATACGCACAAAGACATTTTGGGGGGGGGATTTTTTTTCAGTCATATGGGTGAAATTTATAATTGTAGTTGAGGTAATAAACACTGCATAATATTGAAGGAAGTCATGGTGAGATAGGTCAAAAAGAACTCCAGGTTATTCCCAAATTAACATGTTGATTTTTGCGTTCTGTAAAGTAGTTTCTTTACATGTAGATTTATGGTCACTCTGATGATGATCAATAGGTGTCAGCAGAGCTACATCCTGTAAACGAGCTGTTTAAAGATGTGCATTAAATATTTATATTGAAAATCAGACTCTCATTTTCTCAGAGATTAATTTTGTTGGTTTTCTTTTTTTTTCTTTTTTGCAACTTCTCTCTTTTAGCCAACACTTCTAAATCCTGTCAGTTATAATGTTTACATGCCAAAGAGAAGAAATGCTACTAGTTCTCTATTCTGTGATTTTTCTTATGTGTTTTGATTGCTGTGGTGTAGACAAATACATTGGACAAGTGTGAAAAAATTGGAATAAGTGCAACATTATAGATATTTTGCATGGTAGCACTCAGAATTAGACTGCCTGAAGTTCCCCATAGCTTGAAAGTAAATGGATTATGTGCATTGAGATAGTTAATGTTTACTCATGGCTGTTCTAAATGTTTTCACAGAAAAGTAATTTCAACTTCTGGTTAAAAGTTCAGTTTTCCCAGAACACTTTAGTAGAGTTCTAATAAAATAAAAAAAAAAAATCAAAGAAACTATGTCTTATAGCTTGTTGAGCTAAACTTATCTAGTTGAGTTAAATCTGATTTTGGTTTGGTTCTTCATTCCTGTTTATTATGCAATTTTAACTCTCAAAACCTCAGCTGCCTTCTGGCCTTTTCTTCTACCTGCCCTTCCCCCCCAGAATTATTGCAAGAAAGAATTGCCATTTTCCACCCTCTCTTGTGTTAGTCAGAAGTGGAGATAACTGCTGTTGAGTTTGTTTCAGGAAGGGTGGTGAAGAAAGTCCTGCAAGAGGACACTTTCTTAGTGTGCTGGCACCTCTGGGGTTGGGGGCTCCTTCCTGCAGTTCCCAGGTCCTGCATCCAGCTCGCTTGCTGGCACATCCATCCCCATAATGGGAAAAGAAGTCAGGTTCTGTGGCTGATCATCTTTCTTTTGATTTGTAGAGCATTTTAGTGCTTTGACGTTATTCTGTCAGATAGGTGAATCAGTCTCCCACTACTATTTTTAAACAGTCCAAAATGAAACCTTGCAATAAAGGCATGTTGCTGATTTTTAGTTTTTTAATAGAAACATTTGTGTTTGTTTTAGATGGGAAAATCTACGATGCATATGTCCTGTCCGCAAAAACCAGTGGAGACAGAAGTTTCTATCGTCTGGAAACCTTTGTTCGTAGAATACTCCCTGAAGTTTTAGAACAACAATGTGGATATAATCTCTTTATATTAGGAAGGGATGATTTACCAGGAAACGGTAGGCTTTAATTAGTAGAGTTAATAGGTTGTCTTTTGACACATTTTTCTCGGGTTAGAAGATAATATATACAATTAAAAACGGCCTATTTTTGGAAAACAAAGCTGTATTTTTTTATTTTTAATGGATAATTTGTCCAATGGACAATTTTTTTATTTTTAATTTTTTTGGTTTCTTACCAAAAATTCTGTTCTGATGTTATGAGGGTCTGCACTTTCTTTTTAGTGATGAACAAATGAGGATTCAGCAGCATTAATAATATTGTTGATGTTTTTTGAACGATATCTGCTCCTGGGGACTGAAGAAAACATTTTTTATCAGTAATTTCATGCAATGGATCGTGAATCATGAATGACAGTGTGGAAATCTGAAACCTACCAGTCCTCTGAGCTAGCCACTGCTCCATATATATGCATTTTTAAAATTAAGAAATATTTTACATCAGTTGTAAAGTTTCTATGCAAACTTTGATTCTTCCTTCATTACAGCTGTGGTCAGTGTTGCTGATGAAACCCTTAAGCAAAGCAGAAGACTGATGATTATTTTGGGATCAGAAACATCTAGCTGTTGCCTGTTAGAAGACACCTCTGAACAACAACTAGCTATGTATAATGCTCTCATCCGTGATGGGATTCAAGTGATTCTTATAGAAATGGATGAAATACAGGACTACACAAGCATGCCGGAATCAATCAGATACATTAAGCAAAAACATGGAGCTATCCAATGGAAAGGGGACTTCTCAGAGAAATCTTGTTCAGCAAATACAAGATTCTGGAAAAATGTGCGCTATCAAATGCCATCCAGGAAAAAGGTATCTTATTCTGAAGTGTATTTGTTGCCCCTAACTTTGAACAATTCTGCACCAAATGGAAGTTAAGATGCAATTATTAAAATAATACTGAGAAGGTAATTCTGAAATGTGGGTTTTTTTTACACAAATTCTTTATATTACAAAGTAAATGTTTTCTTCAAGGAGTAAAAAATACTCATCCCTTCCCCAAATTACACCCTAAAAGAAAAGCTCTTTGCAACTTTATTTCTGTTCTGGGTTTTGGATAGTGACACAATTTGTTGTGTTAGTCTCACACAGATATGAGAAGTAAATGTTGCTGATGGTGGTAGACTATTAAATAGTCGTGGTCCACATAAATGTAATATCCAGTGAAGAAGCAGCTGTGAAGTCCATTTTTTTTAAAATTTAAACTGCAGTTGATAACTTAAAAATCTGTTTCTGTCATCAGCATTTTCCTAGTTATTCTCTTCCTCTTGTTGCTTCTCCATGATTGTCTGACTTCCTCATTACTGCAAGAATCTGCACTGTGCAAGATTTGGGGTCCTGTCCTGAGCAACAGGCCTTATCCTTGCTTCTTGAAGGGGTTGGGGAAATACATGAAATAGCAGGTATGTTTAAAACTCCTCGCAACACTAAATGTGTTTCAGCTGAACAGTTGATACCAAATATATTCAGCAAATCGAATGGAATCCGTGGCTTTTTAGACATTTGTTGAATGATTCTGTGATATCTGGTCTATGGGGTGTTTCTAAACTTAATCTCTTGAAATGGTCAGGAAACTGAAAATATTTCAGATTTCTTGCAAACTGGAAGCTTTCTAAACTGTGCTGCTACTCTAGAAACCAGATGTTCTCATTTCGTGTCTCAACTGTGCTAACTACAAGCACAGAAATTCAATGAGAATCTATCAAAGGTCTGTGCTTGGGCTGGGTACCCTGGAGAGAGTGGAAAATGGCCAGTTCTGAAACATGACCAGGTGCTAATGGCAAGAAATAATATCTTGTTTAATTGTGAAAGAAAAAATTAGAGGCATGTGGCTATGTCAACCTGCTTGGGAGTAGCTTGGTATTTCTGGACCCCAATCCATTGTTCTGAGTGCATCATCATGAGAAACTCAGCATCATGAGTGTGCATCACGAGTGTGCATCACACTCCAGCCTTGAAGAGTGTCATCTGAATGCAAATGTGACTTCTGCTTGCTTTTTTTGTTCTTTTCTGAAGTTAAGTAGGTTCTTACATTATCTTTATTGCCAGGATAGCATCTGTCACTGAATTCCTTTCAGCTGGTTCTCAGAAGTGTGTATGCTGTAGAATATACTCTTCATTGGGCTGTGTTAATGGGAGAGAAAGCAAGGTCCAGGAGTGGAACATATGTTTAAAGTGAAAGGTTTGCGATAGCATTTCATGGTACCTTTTTCTTTGAGAAGGTCTAGCAAATACTCCTTATGAGTAGTGTCTCATTCTCCTGGCTGTGGGGTTCACAGCTGTATAATTTTCCACAGCCTCCATTGACTAGAGACTTCTTCTGAGATGTCGCCATGAAAACTGAGAACAGGATAGCTCCATCAGATGAGGTACTATTGTTCTAGTAGATGTTGAATCAGTCATCTTTGGAAATGCATAATGTTTAGGCTGGAACCTTTAAAAAGTAAATTTAGTAACCTAGAGAGTTTAGATAATAATTATTGTCAAATTTTTACATTGTGTTTAGACTTAGACTTGCTCAGAAAAGTGTTGAAAACTACACTTTCCTTCAAAGATTTTTTTTTCACTTGTGTTTAAAAACAGAACCCTCTTATTTTCCATGTAGAATGAGAGAAATAATAAAGAAAAGATGTTGAAACTGTGGTAGATTTTTTTCAACTTCCTAATTTCATATGCTTTGAAATAAAAAAATACCAATGACTCTAGGATTTGCAGTACTACAGATAAGTACATTGATTTGCATGGAGTTGTGCTGGTATTTTTTGTTTCTTCTGTGAATGTGCTGTTATGATTTCTGGCCACTTTTTTCATAGTTCTTTTCAGACGTTTGCTACAATATTGAAGATAAGCATTTTCCCACTAAATGAGACTCCTAAAGACTCTTAAGTGAAGACAGATGATTGTGAGTCAACATTTATCTACCTGATACTTTCTTTCAAACAACCACATTTAGTATGATTATGTAGGCATTTTAGTATTCTTGTGTGAAAATAAGTGTGGGAGAAAGGTTTCAGTTATTGTGGTTAATTGTTAGCTAACTACTTGAATGTAGCATGACATGAAGTGGCCTATCCTTTTATCATGGGATTTTATTTTGAAGCTGAATTTTGTCTCTGTTTTTGCCCCTTGGAAACTTTTTTTTGCAAGTCACATAGGAAAACACACTATTTTTTGCGGTACAGTAAAAGAAATCTCATAGAGACAGATGTGCTGATTACTCTCTATTAAAGAAAACCTCCACAAACGATTAGTTGGCTAGAGGTCTGCTTCTGGAAACTTGGTGGTTTCAGAAGGAAAAGGCAAATACAATGTAATACGTGAAAAAGTATTTGTTCACCACAAAGTAGTAGACATATTTCAGTTTATTGTCTAGCTATGCTGACAGAGAAAACCGTCTGAATGGTATGTGGTGTAAGATACATTGAAAGCATTCTCTGCACCATTTTTTACTTTTCAACCATAACTATATGATATTTCTTCTGTTGGCTTGTTCCTGTCAATTTATTTGGCACTCCAGATTGCCCCTTCCCTTTCTTGCCTTGTGATTAACTTGTCTCAAATTTTCTAATTCCACTGCATCTTTCCATCCATACTGTGAGGCTGTTTTTTTCTGGGAGAGTTTCCTCCTTTCATAATTTTCCTCCCATACCCCACTTTCTTACCTTTATGGCAGCTAGTGCCGAGATATGGCCTGTTCCACGTTTTAATGTACACATCTATGAGTGTATTAATTTATGGATAGAGGCTTATGTGATGTGGAGGAGCATGTGCTCTGAGCCCAAACCCAGAATGAGTTGTTACAACCTGGTGGAGTCTATGTGATGGCCCCAGACAGGACAGCCCTGACTGACTTTTTCTTTTTTTCCTTTTAGTTTACCTCTGTATTTCATCCGAGAAGGTAGAAGAGCACAAAGGTGATTTTACATTTCCCCTTTATCAGAGGGGTATATGTTCAGAGGCTATGGTAGTTTAACTACTATACCTCCTTCCATAGCTGCGGTTAGCTTGAAGATGAAGCAGGCAGAATACAGTTAATGTTTATAAAATCTAGGCTAAGGAGAGACTTTTTTTTCCTAGAAATACTTAAGAACATATTACATTGTAGAGCTTTAGAATACATGTAAGTAAAATCAGTGGCTGGCAGCTTTACTCCAGAGTACTCCCAAGTCTCTGGCTTAGTAATAGATGCTACAACGCATGAACACAGGAGCAATAGAGTTTCCTCCTCTCATCCTTACACTCATTATTCCTGAGAGTAAAGGCAAAGTACACCACTTGATGTGTATGGTTGTTCTCTTTTGAGATGGGATAATATTAACCAGGACTTGATGCATTTGTTGAGACAAACTGAGCATTAGTCACTAAAAGTGAGCTAGAAAGTAGTACAAACCACTTGTGTCCTCAGTCCACTCTAGGATTGCTTCCCATGTTGAAGTCAATTGGAAAAAGGAGTCTGATGTCTGCTGGTCATCAGGGGGCACAGTTAAAAAGTACAGCTGGTGTGTGACTTCCTCTGAGAGAGCACCCGGGTCACTGTGGCATTACAGCTGGAGCTAGAGCTCTGCTTGGCAATGATGGTGATTATCAGGAGTTGGTATTTCACCCTGAAGAAAGGTAGAAAGCTCACCAACTCATTAAGGTGAATTTTCTACTCCAGAAATGTTGGGTTTGAATTGCTGCTCCAGATCAGGTGACTTAGGTGTGTAAATTCTTTTTCTGGTTCGTTTTTGCCCCCAGCCACTCACTTGATCTTGCCCTAAATTTTTTTTGAGCACAGCAGTGGCTGTAGTAGAAGGGGAATTTGGAACACTATCTCATTAGATTTTTTTTTTTTTTTTCACTAAGCAGTTTCCCTGATGAACTTTATTTCTATTGGCAATTATTAAAATCCATGTTCTCTCTTTCCCTTATCTCACCAGCATTATGTATCAGGGGAGTGCTTCCTTTTCCTGCATTGTCCATGGTAACACACCCCAGTGCTGCCTCATCTCTCCTCCAGTCTCTAATTCTGATTTTGATCTTTTGCACTTTCTTGCTCAGTTTATATACTATGAATACATACAAATTCCCTGAAGGATGGGAAGGGCCACATTCAAGTCCTTAAGAAGGTATTTTTTCTCTCTTTGAGCACATTGTTTCTAATACTCATACTGTTTGGGTTTTTTTTTTTCTATTTTTCAAATATGCATAACTAGCTATTTCTTCTGTGCCATGGAAGTGGGTGACTTGGACAAGCAGTTGGATTTGGAAAGAAATTTGAGCTATCTACTCTTATCCTACCTCTCACTCCTGGGGAAGCACACTCAGACTGTATCAACGAGGTCTGTACTTTCTGGGTAAGGTGTGCCACAACCATATCATTTCAAATGGGGCATAGGAGAAGTGGCAGGACAAATGCGTCTTTGTAGGAGTAAAGAAGTTACAGACAGGTAAAGGAGGTTATAAATTCTCCCGCTTCTGAAATGGCGAATAAGCGGGGTATTTGGGAGTTACAAAAAATAAGATTCATCTGTCCCTTTAAAACAGAAAAAAAATTGGCAGTTAACTCCCCTACATATTGCCTACAGGAACAAATAGTGAAAAAGCTAAAGAGCTGTCTTGACAGGGCCACTCACAGTGGGAAAGAACTTGTGTGCCATATGTCCCCCTACCATCTGTGTACGCTCCCTTCTCGGTCGTGACATCTGATTCAGCTTGATATCTGGCTCCGATTCCTGTATTTTTAGAGTAAACGGGACTTGATTCTCTTCAGAGACTGAAGAGAATAGACCACGTGCTGACTTCTGCAAGAAAAGCCAAGTTTTTCATAAAAATATGTCTGTTCAGCCTAGATCTGAATGGCTTGGTACACGTATGTATTTAAATGAGCCAAGGATGTGCCAGCACCGTCTGCTGTCACTTTTTAAAAAACGCTAACTTTGGCAAGTTTGACATTTATGGAGGGTTGGGCCATAAAGTTAGTTGGGTACCTAAATGAGGTACTGGCTTATTATTGAGGAAAGGATCACATCCAAGAGAGTAGACAACGGAGGATGGGAAAAGATCAGGGGTCCTAGGGTGAGGGTTGGTGAGGGAGTAATAACATCTGCCATAGGAAGCGGCCGTGGGGATCCCGAAACCCCGCAGCAGTGAGTCGCACTGGCGTTGCGCTGTGCAATGCTTCCACCTAGTGATGCCTGAGACTAAAGCTCTCCCCTTTTAAAAAAAGCTGCTCTTTACATAAGATCACAACGAAGTTCTGTTGCTAATTATGCCAAGCCACAACACTAAAAAAAAAACCAAAAACACCAAGAGGGAGTCAAAAAAAGAAGATATTCTGATGACTGCTGTTCTGAATTATACTGTAATTATTATTTTTAGTGATTTCCCCATCCTTTGTAGGAACTAGCAGGGAATTTAGTGGAAAATGAGATTTTTGGCCTTTGAGTCTGTACATCTGGTAATTCATGCCTCAGAATTAATTGGGAAATGGGGAGGAGTTGTCCTTTGTAGAGCGGTGTTTCTTTATCAGCCTCCAGCATATGTCAATTAGATCTGACTGCTTTATGTTGAGCAACACTTCCCATTGATTATTGCAAGAAAAAGACTATGAATGGAGACCACTTCATCTGGGACCTGCATTCCAGCAGATCAGCCGTGCGTGATGGCTGGAGGACCATTACCAACTGCGTGCTCCCCAGGCAACTGAGAGTCCCAGAGCTCACTTGACATGGTGAAGTATGGAGAATTTGTGCCTAATTTAACTACCTGTCTAGCCCACTGAGCTGGGAACAAATGTATCCAATGGTCACATGGTGAGAAAATCTTGGAGTTTGGGATGCTGAAGTGTTGGTAGGACCCCAGTCTGCAGATGGACAGTAGGCAAAATTCAGTAGGCCTGGAGTCCTTGAAGAAGAATTGCCTCAGGGCTGCCATCAGAGAGGAGCAGTCAGGTGCATCATGAAGACCATCCAAAACTGAATGTCACAACGCTCCTGGGAGCTGGAAGCACCGGCCAGTTCTCCCTGGCTCTGATGATTTGGGATTCCAATTTCACAGGCAGTGTCTCTGCTACCTGAAATGCTCAGTCCCCAATCCTTGCCTTTGATGGTGTGCCCAGGCTCCAAGGGACCTTGCAAATCCTCTTTTCCCTGCTGGTATGTAGCCTTCTTTCCTTCTTTCTTTCCTTCTTTCTTTCCTTCTTTCTTTCCTTCTTTCTTTCCTTCTTTCTTTCCTTCTTTCTTTCCTTCTTTCTTTCCTTCTTTCTTTCCTTCTTTCTTTCCTTCTTTCTTTCCTTCTTTCTTTCCTTCTTTCTTTCCTTCTTTCTTTCCTTCTTTCTTTCCTTCTTTCTTTCCTTCTTTCTTTCCTTCTTTCTTTCCTTCTTTCTTTCCTTCTTTCTTTCCTTCTTTCTTTCCTTCCCTCCTTTTCTCTGTAGCCATATGGTTTGTAAGTTGAAGAGAATTTACAAAATGGAAGTGATTGAATGGTTTCAAAGCCTATCTAGAACCTTTGCCAAAATCTCTGTGGAGCAAAATTTTGTACTTGGATTAATGCCTGTCTTAATAATAATACTATTAATGTTAATATTAATAATAAATGCAGCCAAATAAAAAATCCTGCCATGGCTCAGGCAAAATGATTCTGAGTTCCAGAACTAATGGTGAAGACGAGACTTTGCAGAAAGTGATTAAAGCAATTAGCACAAGATGGCTGGGGCAGAGTGGTTTGTAATGCTATCATCAGTTCCAGGAGCTCTCAGTAGTAGTTGGATTCTGTAGCGAGCACTCAGATGGTAATTCTTAAAGCGTTATAGTAGGATACGCATTAGGATGCATGAAGGTCATCTGACGGCTGAAGGGTCCAAGAGCAGCCCCAGGCATGCTTGTGCGTAGGCCCTCAAATGCACAGTGCTGCCAAAGCTGAAATTTTCTGCTCCAGCTGTGGGGAGGCTATGAGCAGTCACTGGTATCCTGGGGGAAGCTGGGATTTATGGGAGAGAGGAGCTCAGTGGGTTTGGTGGGGATTCAGGAATCTGGGACTCAGACCACGCACTTGTTTCTCTTCTTCTTCAGTCTCTCTCTCTCTTCCTTGAAACGCACCAAAAGAGGCTGCCTCTTGCTCACCTCATACTCAGTGGCACACAGCTGCTTCTTACAAAAAACAACCACCTTACTCATATGCCTGCACTTGTGAGTTACAACAGGTCCTAGCTGGAATCGGGCTAGAGCGCTTGAGAAGGGAGTCATTACATACATTTTTCTCAAGGATGTGAATAATAGAGGGTAGTGGCTATTTCCATTTACGGAGTAGGGTCCTGGTGGATAGTATGAGATGGTCTTTCATAGGAAATAAAATGAGAATTCTTGGCCATGTCACAATGGGGGTTAAATCAAAGTGCGTATTTTGCAAAAGAAAACATGCCATTTTTAAAAATAACCATATGACTTCTTCTTTGGCAGCTAAATACCATGTCAACGGAGTAAGAGGCTAATTGGAAAAAAAATCCTTGTAATGCTTTAAAAGTGTTTAGCCAGTTTGACCTAGACCTGGAAGAATTATAAAGTCTTTGTGGCCTGGCCTGGCCTGGGGAAGAAGAAGGGAGGAGGTGAGGAGGAATAAAATCAGCAGCACCCTACATAATTACTGATTAAGATAACATGTAGCATTTTGAGCTACTTCTGTGACATGTGAGGCAGAGAAGTGCCATTTTATCTTTATATGTACCTCTGTCTAACCACAAATGTACTTACTACGGGCATATTTCACTGCTCTTGGCTTTTCTCTTTGAAGATAACTCCAATCAGCCTGATGATCTTCTTTTGATTTCCTGAGTGAGGTCACCTCCTGGATCACTGTGTTCCTCTCACAAGACCCGGTGTTGTGGAAATTCCCTTGCCTTAGATGCAGAGCAGATTTTTTTTCTTCCCCTAAAAGCTCCTGGTTTGTTGTCAGCAAAGTGTTTTCAAGCAGTGAGTGCAGAGCACTTTTGAGGGGAGTGGTGGAAGCAGTTATTTGACCTACACTGAAAACCTGCACCTATACTTCAGAGTGCAAGATGTACCCACCTGCAGGTGATCCTAAATGCCTTGGGGAGGAAAATGAGGCTTTAATTATTCTATTATTATTTCCTCAGTTAAATCTCCAGTGCCCATATTTACAGCCCTTTCAAGCTTGTAAGGGCTGAAAGATCAAAAGAATTAAACACTGAACACAATTGCTGGATATGTCTTTGTAGACATGTCCAAAGTCCTAATCTGCTTTAAACTCTGCCAGGAGATGCCAGTTGCCCCTGGAATATAGCCCTTAATGAGATTTGGCTTTCCTGCTGGAGGGAGTGATCCAGTCTCTAAACAAAACTGTGTTGTAAGAGATGAGTTAGCTCTTCATATGACCAAGTGCCTGCGTTATGCGGAGAAGAGGAGGAGGAGGCGGAGGCCCTTAAACGCTGCTCTGTCCTTTTGCACTTCAGTCTCATGAATGTTGTCTTCTGCTTGTTTATTTTACTGTTTAATGGCTGCTCCTGTGGCATTCACTCTTGGCCGTGCAGTGGGATCCACGATGGAGCAACGTTGCCCCAGCGAGGGTCCCAGGAGCTTCCCAGCTAAGGCCAGCAGGATCTCTGAGGCTGCAAGCAAGCAGCAGGAGCGAAGTCTCTGTCGGGAATGTCAGGTCACTAGAGACAAGGAGCAAAGAGCGCAGTAATGATAAGTGGCGGTGGCATCCAACTCCCAGCCCTGGAAGAGTGCTTTAGGACATAGAAACTACATGGATTTTATCTCCAGCACTCAAGATGTGAAATAACAACACTAAAGTCCCGTGATCCACTTTTAAAAATTATTGTAAAAGTAGGATTTAATTAGTTTTCCTAATCAAAAAGAAATAGAATGAATGGCAATGTTAAATATTACAAGCACTAAATCTAAACTACAAATTATTATGATGCAATGCTTTGAGGAGGTCTGAGCATGCCACAGCTTGTTTGCACAGGCAAAACATAGTTTACAGAGATTATCCTTGGTCCTAGGTCCCCCAGAAAAACAATAGAGCTGTCTTTCCTTATTAAGGTGACTTTGGACCCTGGGAGGTATTAAAGCAGTCAGCTTTTCTTTTGAAGAAAACAGCGTTCTTTCTTGGTTCTTGGTAAGCAAACACTCATGCAACATGAAGTTACCAGAGAAATGTCTGCAGGCATCATGCTGGTGTGGCCATCCAGTGCAGCTGGATATCAGGAGAGTTGTGATACTTTTTTGCTATTCTTCTGGCATGGTCTGACAGGCGCTTATTCCTTGTCCTCACTAGTTTGGACTGTCCTGCTCCCTCTGCCCACACCCGCTCCAAGGCTGCCCTTCCTATTGTGCCAGCACAGCTCCCTGTCCGTGAAACCTGCCCAAGAACCAAACCAGCTGAAAAATAACTGTGCTTTTGTTCTTCCTCTGGACAAGTTATTTCTTAGGCAGATCTGTTTTCTGAACTGCCTGCTATCTAGGAACACAAAATACTTTTTTCTGGTACAGGAGAAGAAGGCAAGGGTGGATGATTAGGATGGCATGTGAAGCACTGCTCCTAAAGCACAGCCTCGGTAGGGTTAAGCAGCTGTTTGTTGGTCAGTGTTCTTGTGGCTATACCATTTACAGCACTCAGGTATGGTGGTTTGGAGCCCCCTCTGTAGATTGCAGTACCATGCCAGGAACACACTGAGATAATGTCTCTCTTCTCTGGCCACATGTTTGGGTTTTAAGGATTTTTTCTATGCACTGCATCTGATGGACTTTCAGTTGCCCTGGTCAAGGGGTTGAGTGAAAAAGGTCGTATCGCACAGTAAGCAGCATGGTCTGAGACACCAGCTTCTGATGAGGGGCATTTTCTGCAACCAACACAACTTTTCTCATGTTTTTAATCATTCCTTTATCAAGCTTCAGCACAATCTCAGTGCTGGCCATCTAGCACATGAAAGAGAAAAAGATGATGGATCTTCAGGAAAGAGATAGCAGCCCTGTGTAACTCCTTGCCAGAGGACACTGCAGAAGTAGGAAGTCCACACAGGTTCCTGGGGAGACCAGACTTGGAAGAGAGATCCAACAGGAGGTGAATAAACAGACAAAACATAACAGGCTCAGGAAATTCCTGTTGCTGAGAGCAATTGGAGGCTAGGAGGGTACTGAGGTGGAGTTACGGTGTATGTTGGATATGATCTTACTCTTTATTTTTCTTAATAGTCCTTACTACAGAAGAAGTACTGAGCTAGGTGGTCTGAACCAGCACAGCTGTTGTCATGTTTCTATCACTTGAACTATAAAAGCAATACAAGGATGGAGCTATTCCATCAAAGTTTGCTAGCACTGCTGTTGACAAGCATTCTTTCATGTCCTGTTTTCATGTCATTTATTGATGGTTTAATTCCATAAATGGAATCCATGTCAAGTCCTGGAAGGAATCATCTTCTCTGAATCGCAGACTCTTTGAAATTCATCATTGTCTACTTCTTTTGTCTATCATTGCCTGTTCCTTCGTGTCAACAAAGTTTGTCGTCATGGTCCATTACATTGCCTCAACAAGCTCCACAGTTGCTTTTTATCCTTCTGAGAATTTGTCATTTTGCCATGATTTCAGTAACCCCAACTAGCTGTTTGTTGGTTCAAGATCTGGTATTTCCATTGTTTGTTGCAGTAAGTTTATTCTTTGTCTTTTCAAGCATTAATGGACCATCTGAAGGGACTCTGTTGGTGAAAACCACCTGGAAACATTTTGCTAGAGCAGGTTCTACTTCTTTTGTCATCACTATTCTATTGTCTTAGTCTTTGGAACATAAATATTTATTTTCTCTTGATGCAGATGATACTTTTACCGCTTCCTATTGGATATTACATTTTGACTGAAACTTCTGGGTGCTTCTTCCTTCTCATTAATTTACCCAGAATTTCAGTCATAAGAAGGTAGCTTCTTCCTTCCAACATTGTTTGACTCAAATGACCAAAACAGAAGAAATAGGAGGTAGTAATAATCGAGTACAAATGAGCACATTGACCTACAGTGAGTTCAGTTGACTTTGGCATATATAAAGGATGAAAAAAAAAAAGGTACCTGGAACATCACAGACTTTTCTGTTGGCATGGTGCAGAGAGATGCATGGACTAGACGTAAATGCAGTTATAACAGTGCATTTGGAATTGAACTTCTCCTAGAGTCAATATGAGCCTCTGAATAGCTGTGATAAATACTATGTACAACCTCCTTAAATTCCACCTTTTTAGCTGTGATGGTAGGTGGAATTGTCCATAACTATGATGTGCAGATGTTATTTAATGGTAGGATTTCCATTCTAGGCTTTCTGTTCTCCAGCTCAAAAGAGCAACAACAACAACAAAAAGAGAAAAAAAAGAAAAGGGAAAAAAAAAAGATAATCAATTACTCATTTCCACTTTAGCTGGAATACAGGAAATATTTACTGGCAAATGGAATTTCCAGTAAGAAGTTAGAAGTGAAGTTGATGGAAAAAATGGTTACAGGTGGGAAGCTGATAGATTGATTGACTGAAAGGAAACAAAACTGAAAGGTATGCCCACTGAAGTGTACAATCTCAGGGGGTTTTTTGCACATAATCTCATTCCTCTCCATGCTGGCTAGAAGAGGTTATAGTAACAGTTGTTACAATACTTAGTCGTGCATTTGAAAGTTTCTTCCTTGAAATCTGCAGACCAGAGATGTGTCCCTGCTTTCCTCATGCTGTTTCTTGAAAACGTAGTTGAGGTGTGTGCTGCTATGCCGGGTTGATATGCTAATCTTCTGTTGTGATGAACAGGCTGGAAAACATGCCACAATCTTGTTCATTTTCTATTTCTTTTGCTAAGTGTATGTTGTTTCCATCTAAATTTAAAGTGTTTACAGAGAATTAATTTTTCATTGAGTTAGATTTTCTCATCAGACATATTCTTATAGTGTAATTCAGTATTTTCTGAAACTTCTTAATAAACTACTCCAGAAAGACAACACAAACTGAACAGAATATTTTTAATAAGAATAATAACTCAAGGACCTAGTATATCCCAGCTATTTTTCAAAGAGTATATAATGTAACAGTTGCTTCACAGATATGTTTCCTTCGTTGGCTTATCAGCCACAGAGTTGCTGTTCTACTTATGACTACTCTTAAACTGTCTTTCCATCCTTTAGCATATGAATTCATAGAAAAAGAGTGCTTTTGCTAGTAATGTGGAGAGAGATTAAACTGATTCTCTCATTTTATTTTGTATGATAGACTGCTATTTCTGCTGAGCTCTTAAAATTCAAACTTTGTGGCTACCCAAAGGTCAGATCTGACACCTGAGGTTTTGCTGGGGCAGAAAACCACCCTGACAGTAACTTTACGCTGACTTTACAGTGTCGATAAGCTTTGTGATAGCAGCAGGAGGAAAGTCTGTGGGAAGAGCTCTCCACACAAGCACTCTTATTCAGAAAACTTCTGGTTGTCTGAGAAAAATAGGATAAATTAATTTGCCTGAACGTAGTATTTCTTCTGTGATATCCTGCAAAGCTAGAAATGTCAGTGCCTATGGGCAATGTCTTTGCCCGAATTTAGACACACACCCTCCAAAGGGAAAGGGATGGTCTAGTCTGGTTAGTGGCAGAAGGCGAGGACCTCTAAGATCTTCAGAGGGAGCTCTACTCCCTAAATTGGCTATTCTTGACCCTTACTGTTGACTGTAGAGAGAACTAATAGGAAATGCTTACTTCCACCCCCAGTCATGATGTCAGCTGGCTATCTGTCTTCTGAGAATAGATGCTAACGGAGCAGAAACAGCTCTGATGATACAAAAAATCTGAATGCATGATGCGCCCCCGCTCAGTTCTTCATTCTCATACTAGCCTTGTGGTTAGAGTAGTCATCAGGAAACTGGTGACCTCTCTTGCTCTGAAGGAGAACGTGCTCTCTCAGCTGCTCCTAGGACACTTTCTACTTCTTCTGAGGTGCCTGGGCCAATTTGTACCTGGTAGTGCAGTTTTGCTTGTTGAAAGCAAATGTGAGGGAGCCCAACCCACTTAAAAGGAGTCAGAGCCTCAGAATACAAATATCTTATTAATGTCCACCCCGCACATGGCTAGAGTCAAATTCACTCTTGGGTGTTCTCTGTCTTCCCCATGAATTTATAAACCCCAACATGTAGCATCTCAGTTTCAGTGGGCAGGGTAGAGGGTTCTTCCCATGATGTAGAAGCCTCTAGAGACCTTAGAAGTTGGGTCTTCTGGTTTCTGGATAAGTGTTCTGACTGAAAGCCTTGTCTGGGCATTGTGGATTGTTCTCAGTCTGAGTTGTAAATGATTTTACGTTGAAGAAAAATCCGTGTCCTTTCCAGAGGATGGGGTTCTGAGTGTCTAGAGTGCCTATCTTAAGCATAGAAGAGACCTTGAATGAGTTCAGGCAGGGCTGGACATCAGATGTATGGGATTTTTGCCTGAGGTGTGGGTCAGTCCTATTTTCTGAATCCCAATTCAGGCAGTATTTAGCTAGAAATACATGACAGCTGGAGCCTGAATGATAGACAATTTGTGGCCATGTCTATATTGTCTGGGCTTGAATGGCCTTTGGGAACAGCAGACTGACTCTATCGTTTATAATGCACCAAAATACCCCTTTTCCTGGGTAATGGAAAAGAATACCTGCTAGTCTGCAACTTCTTTAAAGTAAGAAAATAGCAAATCTTATTACTGTCTGGATGTGCAGTGTCTGACCCAATCATCTCCATGTCACCCACCTGTCCTGTCACATCCACAGCAGTGTGGGCATGTCTGCATTGAGGCTGCTGAGGCAATATGGAGTTGGCCAGGGAGCATCCTCAGCTCGGTGGCCTAGCCTATGATTAGTGTGTTACGTAGTGTGCACCTATGTAATGTCACCTGAGGATGTCAGACAATTTGTTTAAGACACAAAAGCCTTAAGATCATTACTGAGCTAATTAGTACTCTGGACACAGGCTGTAGCACTCAGTCATGTGCAATTATCCGAACGAACCATGCAGGCCGGTTGGCACTTGCTTGGGAGGCCAGTACATGGTGCACACTGACTCCATGCAATCAAGAGTACGTGAGGGCTTATATGCCATGATTTGTCAGTCTTTGCAGGACAGATATTCACTGAACTCATGTGCATTTTTAATGGTTTTTTTATAATTTTTATTACTTACTTCTACTTCTGCGTTAGGGTTGTTTATGTACCCTGAGAGATACTAACATGTCCACCTTAGGTAATAAAACTAAGCATCCTTGAATTTTCCTTCTTTTAGGCCTACTTGTTTCAACTGCTTCTTTGTAAAGATAAAGGAAGTGGAATATGGTTTATCTTTCACACTAAGGTGTAGTTTCCCCAGCAATGGAGGGGCCCAGAAGTGCCCAAAGCAGCCATTTTTGTATGCATGTTTTTCCCCAGATTCCCCACTTTAATGCAAATGGAGTCTGCAGTTGTCATGGTGGCCCTATCAAGCTGTGTAATATGTCTACAGTCTAGACCTTACCTCTGTGGAACAATGTTCGCTTTGTATTTCAATGGCAATTTGAACACAAGATAGGTTTCATTTCCTATTGCACTCACGTAGTGCTGAGTGACCAGTTAAAAAAAAACCAGAAAAAAGGTGGAGTGATGGTCAGTGAGGCAATGCCTATAATGGAAGAGCATGGCTCCAGAACTGTAGCTCATGTGCTGCTGAGCAGGATGCCCACAGGCCCTAATACCTAGCACAGGTGAGTGAACTAGGTGAGGTTTCAACAGAGCTCAGTGCTGTGGTACTTAAGTGGCTAGTAAGAGACACCAAAGAAGAGACTGTGCCAGAAAGTCTGTTTCCCAAAAGGGCTTTGACACATCACTGAAACTGGGGTTTGGAACAGGAAACCATCTCTTGGCATAAAATAATAGGTTTCTTTGCTTAGAAATGCAAAAACTTGCCACCTTGCATTTATTGTCAGTGCTAAAAATCCATCAGTTTCATTGGCTCCTCTCTGGAGAAGCATTTTTCCATATATCTGCGTTTCTCTATATTTCTGAGCCACAAAGAATAGAAATTTGTTATTGTGAGCTGCTTTGTTTCAGCAGATTTTTCTGCTCCAAAGCAAGAGCAAAGGGGAGGAAAGGAACGAGCCTTTTCAAAAAGCACAACTTGAGACCTTATGGGAACAGATCTCCAGGCTCTGCAGGAATTTGTGGTTTCAGGGAAGCAAAATTGCTCTTTTGGCTCTTAGCAGAATTATTAATCACAGTATTTGTGAGATGAAATGAAATAACTGACCAAAAAAAAAGGAATTTAAACTCTAATTAGAATTACCTCCACTTTTGTGTTTCTTCTGTTTCCCTATTCATGTGAGAAAATAAGAACTATCATACCAGCTCACACAACCTCCCTCACCCCCCATCCCCAGGTCTTTATCCTATTGCTAACCAAAAGCACAAGCCGTCAAAAACAGGCAAAGGAGAGGACGATGAACCTTGCCAGTGCCAATCACGTGGGATGGACATCCTCAGTTTAAAGTAGCTTTTCAAACAGCATCTTAAATGATGATCAATGTATCTCTCCTTCTTAAATTCGAGTCATGCCTTTTGAACCCAATTGTGCATCTACTTTTGACAACTTCATGTGGTAACTAGTTTCTGGTTTTATTTATGTGAAAGAGTACTGTTCTCTGCTTTAACCATGTGCCTGATCATTACCCTGTTTCTTTTATCATGAGAAGTACTGAAAAATCATTCCCCGTGTAATTTTTCCTAGTGCTGAAAGTCTTCCCTTTTCTCAGCTGCAGAGTGCCAGTCAATTTGGTTTATCCTTGTAGCAAAAGCCCTCTGTACCTCTGATATCCTTACTGCTCTTTTTAGTAACTTTTTTCATGGTATTATATCATTTTTGTCACTGGTGACCAGAATTACATCCACTGCTCAAGATAAGGATATGTTGCATCAGTATAATAACATTTCCTGTTTTGTTCTCTGTTCTTTTGCTAATAATTCCTCACAATCTGTTTGCCCTCTTGGCAGCTGCTGAACATCAGCCTGTTTTCAGAGAAAATCCAAAATGACCCCAAGATGTCCTTCCCAGGTAGTGAAAGCTGATCGCTTTCTATCTGTTGGTAAGATTATTTCTCAGAGAATAGTGCTTTTTGTAGATCAATGGCTAACAATAACAAACCAAATAAAGCTAGGGGACACCTGATCTCATGGGATTTGCCATGAAAATTTATCCACTGTCCAAAAGCAATCATTCTGCTACAGAACTGACTGACAGAGTGGCCTTTGCATTTCAATTAGTTTCACAGGATCTAGGAAACTTCCAATATTTGAGTCCTGTCCTAGAGCCTCAGTCCTGGGCTGATGTGTCTGGGAGCCACAGGTAGTTAGTATAGCTGTCGGGCTCCGGCGTGTGAGGCTGGGATGTGGTGAGAGGAGAACAGAGAGACATACCTGCTCATGTTGTACAATGCAGGGCACGCTCTTCACTGCTAATGTGGGAGGTCTCGGACAAGCTTGCTTCTGCAGGCTGTTAGCTGTAGAGCACAGTTTGGCCTGTGGTCATGGACTCTCAGAGCAATCAGGCAGGACTGCTTGAAACCTGCAACTCCTGAAGGCACTGAGGTCCTCAGAAGCTGCTAGGAGACTGTGCAAGCTCTGCTGCTGGCCATGGAAATGAGGTGGAACAGAGATGTTTCTAATCGAACACTTTTGGATAAAAAACCAGACATGAACTGACCTCCATTTCTGGCTGAATCCATGCTGAGGACTCATATTTCTAGTGTAGGCATTGATTAGCTGTGGGTTAACCTCCTCACAGGGGCTCTGGGGGAGCTTGCACTCCACTGCCTCAGAGAGCTGCCTCCCAAAGTCATCCATGGACCCAAAATCCAAAGAATAAACGGCTTTAAAAAATGTTTGCCTAGTGTGAAGCAACTCCACCATTCAGCACTGAATTCCTGTGTAGTAGTGGGTTGCCTGTATTATATAGCTTACAAGCTACAGGGAAAGCAGATGCAGTAGGGCTTCTCCTGTGTCTTCCCAGCAACTGCTGCTTCTTATTGGCGCCTGGCAGGCCAAATTGTTGCACACAAAGACCTCTAAAATCTGTGAAGTAGCCCTGGTGAAGACCTGCCTGTGTTTGCAACAGGCCATAGTTACATTGTAATGGAAATATCTTCAAATTGTTGTAACCCGGGATTTGAGTTGCATGTTATGGGAATTACTATAGCAAGAACCCCTTGTTGCTAGCCAGGCTAGGAGCAAGGGGAGGAGTTCATTGCAATGTTAAACCCTATAACCTGGCCCAAAGGGACCAGGGGTGGAAACCGTAATTGAAATACCTTTAAATTATTGTAACCCATGATTTGAGTTGCATGTTACAGGAATTACTATAGCAGGAACCACCTGAAGCAACGGAGGAGGACAAGCCTTACAAGAAGCAGTGCGAGTGCAGCAGTGACCCGACCTGAGCTGGCTTTGGTGCCCAGTAACTCCACACAACACACCACCTCTCCTGTCCTGAGTGACCACCATCACAGATGGAGCCCAAAGTCATGGACTAAATGAACTCAATGGACATTTTGTGGACGTTTCTGGACATTTTATGGACATTTTACAAGGGTGGTCCATAGACTAAGGGAATGATATCTGCGTATTATATCAAAGGATGGGAAGAGGGGTGGTGGTTAATGAGGATGTATTGGATAGCGTGGGACCTGAGCATGACGTAAATGGTATGGAATAAGGGGTGGAGAATGTGCTGGTTTTGGCTGGGATAGAGTTAATTTTCTTCATAGTAGCTAGTATGGGGCTATGTTTTGGATTTGTGCTGAAAACAGTGTTGATAATACAGGGATATTTAGTTACTGCTGAGCAGTGCTTACACAGAGTCAAGGCCTTTTCTGCCTCTCACACCACCCCACCAGTGAGTAGGCTGGGGGTGCACAAGAAGCTGGGAGGGGACACAGCCGGGACAGCTGAGCTCAAGCCACCAAAGGGTTATTCCATACCATATGACGTCACGCTCAGCATATATAGCTGGGAGAAGAAGGAAGGGGGGGACGTTTGGAGTGATGGTGTTTGTCCTCCCAAGTAACCGTTGCGCATGATGGAGCCCTGCTTTCCTGGAGATGGCTGAACACCTGCCTGCCGATGGGAAGTGGTGAATGAATTTCTTGTTTTGCTTTGCTTGCATGCATGGCTTTTGCTTCACCTATTAAACTGTCTTTATCTCAGCCCACGAGTTTTCTCACTTTCACCCTTCCAATTCTCTCCTCCATCCCGAGGTGGAGGGGAGGGAGTGAGAGGCTGTGTGGTGTTTAATTGCTAGCTGGGGTTAAACCATGACATACATACAGGTTGTTTTCCATGTAGAAACCTACAGAAATGAGGAGTTTGACCTGGGGGACAATAGAAAGGTGAGCAATTGATACACCGAGACAGGGTTATGCAGGGGGACTAGGCATGGTGACCACGGATGAGAATAAGTAGCTCATTTTAGATTGATGGGAAAAGAAGCTTGGTTCCTGGAACAGCTCATCTCCCAAGAAGATTTGTAGGAAATCATGTGGAGAGCTGCAAGAAGGTTTTCCATAAACAGAGGAGTTTTGGTTAGTGAGGGGAGAGAAAAAAGCTTGTGTTGAGTTTATATTTTCATGGTGAAAGAAACAAACCTGAAACCTCAGTTAATAAGCGCTGAAAGGAACTCTGCATGCCGTTTGGTATCTCTGCAGCTTACAGAGATAGGCAACTGTCTATATTCCCAAATTTCTTGCAGCTGGCCAAACTGGGTACATACAGTTCTACAATAAACAGCCCAATTGCTGACATACTCTGTCCTAGTTTCCATGTAACTAGCTGCTGGGAGCCAGCGCCAGAGAAGGTTTTCATGCTCATAGCCCTCCCTGCTTTGACAGGTACTCTAAGGTCTAAGGATTAGGCGCTCTAAGGATTTCTGAACTCTAGCAGGGGACTCCTTGGGGTCTGGACACCTGGCTGCTTCAACTATAGAAAAACTAACAAAAATGTTGATTTTTTTATTCTAGAAAAAATAAGTTGGGTGACATTTCCTTTTCACAGGAAAAGCTCAGAAGTTCTAGTTTTCATGAGAAGCTTTGTTTTTTCTTTCCAAAGTATTTTAAACTTTCAGGGAATGCAAACTCCAAGTTGCAGCCAGATCTGATAGTAAATACAATGAGATAATTATCATAAAAAATGTTCTTCTAAAAACCCAGTCCATAACCTATAGAAAAAATAAGACATTTTCTTAAATAGTGATATTATAAAAAATATAAATAATTTTTATAACTAAAGCTCGGCTCCTGCATGCTGTCAGTATGTCATGACCCTCTTTTGTCAGTAAGACATTAACTTCCAGTAATTCATATACATTAAGGAACAAACAAGACTATTTAGTAAGAAGTTATTATAAACAATATCCTTTGTCAACAAATTATCTCAGTGACTTTCCGGAGAATCCCAATTAATTTTATTTGCGTAAATTAATAAGAACTGTGTCTTTCGCATCCGAGTTATGATTTCCAGAATGCCATGTATTTGTAGAAGTTTCTTCCTAAGAAATTGTGTAGAAAAACCTCCTTATTCTCAGGGAAGAGGTCAGTTAGGAACAACAACCATGTGCTGAATAATCTTCTGTTTCCACAGTAATGGGAAATAGAGTGGGTGCTGCACAGGAGGTTAACTTCCTGTGCACTCCGAGGGGAGAGTTGGATGTAAGGGCCTGGGACTTCTGGAATTAGTCTATGCTGTTGCACCAAGCAACCTCTTGGATATAATGGTCTTTCACTTAAAATTTGGAAGATTTCACTTAGGCATATCTTGTCTGTGCCCTGAAGTTATTTGGACGCAGGAGGGCTGGTTTATTCAGCTTTTCTTTTGTGGATAAATTTTGGATAGGTTTCTTGCCCAAAGATACTTGCCTGCTCAGACTCATTCTCATCTCTGTATTGTAAGGCATTCTGGCATCCAAGGACAGGACCACCTGTGGGAATGGAAGATCCTGGAGACTCAGCAGAGTATTTTTATCTCCGCTAAGAGCAACAGATGTACTGCACCGATCCTCTCTCTGGTGGGCTTTGTGGTCTCCCCACAGGGATCCTGCTGGTGGCCCGGTGACATTCAGAACAGCTGCTGTTATTTTCGTTCTGGCTGGCTGTATCCAGCCTCTGTGGGACGGCGGCGCAGCTGCTTTCCTTTTGGGGCAAGGCATGGAGCTGAGAAATTGAGAGCTTCTTTATGAAGGGAATCTGGTTTTAAGATACAAAGGCTTTGGTGATGACGTTAAGATTTTTGTTTGAATACCATCCTTGGCCTGACAAACATAACTATCATTGTTAAGATCTTTTATAAACTGCTGGTGATCAAATAACTTCCCAAGTAACATATCAATGTGCAATTGAAAGGTAAATACATGCCAGCCACATTAAAAAGGGCAGATATAATTGCTTCCTTAAAGATACTCTCACCTCCATTTTGCATCCTCTGAACTTTAGTACACTAGCTGGCAACTATAATGGAGCTGAAAACCTGATAAGCGGCTTAATAGCTCTGCCTTGGTGGGATGAAGGAGAAAGATGAGTATGATGAAAATACTGATAGCTTTTTAAGCCTTAAATTCTTATTAATCCTTTTCCGTCCACATGCACGTCCTCACCTACAGTTGTGGGGGACCCTGCCATGCCAGTTGACCTTGGCTGGCTGCCAGGGGCCCACCAAGCCGCTCTATCACTCCCCCCCCTCAACAGGACAGGGGGAGGAAATACTATGAAAAGCTCATGGGTTGAGATAAGGACAAGGAGATCACTCACCAATTAGTGCCAAGGGCAAATCAGACTCAACTTGGAGAAATTAATTTAATTTATTGCCAATTAATAACAGAGTAGGATAGTGGAAAAAAAAAACCAAACTAAAACCACCTTCCCCCCACCCCTCCCTTCTTCCCAGGCTCAACTTCACACCCAACTCTTCTATCTCCTTCCCCCGAGCGGCACAGGGGGATGGGGAATGGGGGTTGCAGTCAGTTCATAACACTTTGTTTCTGTTGCTCCTTCCTCCTCACACTCTTCCCCTGCTGCAGTGTGAGGTCCCTCCCATGGGAGACATTCCTTCACAAACTTCTCCAAGATGGGCTCTTCCCACGGGCTACAGTTCTTCATTAACTGCTCCAGTGTGGGTCCTTTCCATGGGGTGCAGCCTTCAGGAACAGACTGTTCTGGTGTGGGTCCCTCACAGGCCACAGGTCCTGCCAGAAAACCTGCTCCTGCATGGGCTCCTCTCCGTGGCCTCAGTTCCTGCCAGGAGGCTGCTCCAGCATGGGCTGTCCAGGGGCTACAGCTTCCTTCAGGGCACATCCACCTGCTCCAGTGTGGGGTCCTCCATAGGCTGCAGGGGGACAACCTACGTCACCATGGTCTTCTCCATGGGCTGCAGGGGAATCTCTGCTCTGGCGCCTGGAGCACCTCCTCCCCCTCCTTCTTCACTGACCTTGGTGTCTGCAGGGTTTGTCTCACATTATCTCACTCCTCTCTCACAGTTGCTGTGTAGCATTTTTTACCCTTTCTTAAATATGTTATCACGGAGGTGCTGCCAAAGTCACTGATGGGCTCAGCTTTGGCCAGTGGTGGGTCTCTCTTGGAGCCAGCTGAAACTGGCTCTGTCCAACATGGGGGCAGCTCCTGGTGTCTTCTCACAGAAGCCACCCCTGCACCCCCGCAAGTCTTGCCACATAAACCCAATACACTCGGGTTAGGCATGTACCTCCCAACAGTGTCTTCATGGGATAACTGTCTCAAACTTTTCAATGAAAGGAATCAGCAGAGCTATTTGGGGACCATCCATTCGTCTTTCTTTATCACAATGTGGGTGGTAATAGGACTGCATGATTAATGATAAAGACCAGGGGCACCTCTTACCTTGGGGGAAGAGGAGTCCATCCCCATCAGAATATTATAACCCTTGAAAAATCTTTCTAATTTCTCTTTTGCACAAAGCATGAGTTGCCTATGCTAACTGCAAGTAAAGCACCACAACACAGAGGAACAGGAAGGACACTGCAACCTCGGTAGGGCGGATCCCCACCAGCTAAAAAACATTAGTCCTACCATGGGTATGGGCACACCCAACAACAGCTTCCCCTGCCATCCGACCCTGTGCTAACTCCACCAGTGCTCCCTAGGCTGGCCTCAACAAATGTAGATAGCGAAACCTTCCCTGACAGGGTCACTTTTGTCCAGGTGTCCTCTACTGTGTGCGATGACAGTCTGCAATGACAGGGTGCAAAAAACATACACAGCAATTATTTCCTGGCTAATAGAGGTAGGTATTAGGCAGCCAGGACTAATAGACTGCTAGACTAAGCACTGTTTCCTGGAGCAGAGTGAACCCTGATGTTGCTGAGTTGCTGATTGCCTATCTCTGCTTTTTATCTCAGGATTTTATCTTTTTTTGTGTCATCATTTTTCCTCTTGAATGTTTGAACTCCTAACTCTTATGATCTCAATAACTTCATGCGATCTGGGTTTTCACTTTTTGTATCTAGTATGGCTTTAACTTGCATACTTTTCACAGCTCAGGAGTAATTTTGCCAACACAACTGAGTTAAGTTCATACAACCATGCTGCACCAAAACTAGCCATTGAATCACTGACAGCTGAGTCTCTGGGCCATTGACTCCTAGTGCTGGTAAGGACCTGTGGGGCTAACTACAGCATCTTGATACGAATACCAGATTTTTCTTTAAGGTCTAACACCTAGTGGCAGCTCCACTAGGTTCCCAGCAAACTCTTCCAGTGGTTCACTACATTTCCTGTTAAAAGATTTTTCCTGCTGTCTTGCCTAACTATTCCCTGCTTCAGTTTAAGTCCAGTACTTCTTGACCTCTTTGCTTGGAGAACAGATGATTCTCTTGCTTGCTGAAGTGCTATGCATACAGGCTGCCAAGGGAGCATGATGCATCTAACTCCTCAAAGAAATTTCTTCACATATTTCTGTAAGCACATTTTTCCATATACGTATCAAATAGGATTTTTTTTAGAAACTGGGCCAAAAGTTACGAAGCATTCAACGTTGATTGTAGTTTCTTAAGAAAGCTGCAGAATGGCTTTTGCTCAGCTGGCAGCTATTCCCTTTAGCCAGGAGCTCAGTTTCCCACCTGCATCATGATCTGGGAACAACCTGGGCATGGGGAACGGACTGCGGGATGAAGGGCTCTTCTGAGGTATGGAGCAACACAATAAGCATCTCTGATCTAAGTTTCAGTGGTCTTTATGGTAGAAGAACTTATTCTGTATCCAGACAATGGAAGTTAGCTTGACCTGAATATATTTAACCTTTCCCTAGAATAACCTGACATGTCGTGGCAAGAGGACGCTGAATTTACCACTGAATGCAGCTGGTTACTCCAGAATTTTTGCCTGAGTCTCTAGCATCAGGAAATGAGGAAGGCCTTGATCCCGATGAAACTGCATGAACCTGAGCAGGGAGTGGTTTGTGAGCTTTTCAAGGTAGGGATCTGAGCTGACCCTGATCAGTTGACCAAAGCATTGGGAGATTTCATTGTTGCAGTTTTTTTTTTTTTTTTTTGCTGTTTTGCATTTTCTGTGTCATATGGGAAGTGCAACCCCCCAGACCACTTCAAAGGAAACGCTATACGAAGAACTGGGGAAAGCATGGGTGTGACATCAGTAAGATTTTTGCATACTGGAGTATAATTGCTACATCTTTGTGTATTGATGTGGAGTTGCTGCATGCTGACAGCGGAGTCCCAGGAACACTAGAAGTGATAAACAGTATTCATAACTCTGCCAGGGAAAAATAAGAGTTTGAATGACCATAGTATAAAATCTTCTTGTTTGGTTAAAGAAAGAATGAACAGTTGATTCTCAAAATGTCTTTAGGGGTTATTCTGTTAAGATGTACAAGCTGATTTGTCTCCTGGAATTTGGCTGATTTGGTACTGAAATTGCCCCTTTAGACTGGCTGCTGCACAAGAAGGGGATAGTTTGGGATCTTTGATCTGATAGGTCCAGGTTTAATGCTGATGCTTGGAAGGCTGCTCAGCAGTCTTGAACAGTGCCCCCTAAAAATGTCTTGCTGACATTCGGTGACCCATATGGTCTCCTGAATACCTGCTCTTGTCGGACACTGGACACTGGGTCATGTCCACCGCTGCGGTGACTTCTCCCTCTCCCTCTTGCTCTCCCAGAGTTGCTTCTGGATTTCCTGTGGAACTGCTCTGCCCCTCTAGCCTTCATTCCCTCAGAGACTTAATTTAGCTGCTGGTGCAGACAACGGGTTTCTCAGCAGCCTTCTTTTATCAGCTTAGCTTCAGTGAAGCAATTTCCTTCACTAAAAACTGTTCCTGGTGCTCCAGGAATTTTTAGAGCTGTTCTCTGGGAGCTGCTGCCTACCTAGACCAGGCAAAGCTGTCACTTGTTTTCAAACAAAATCTGTTTCAAAGCACCCTCTGCCAGCTGAGTGTCCCTTCTTTGTTCTCCCCAGGCGTGTGAGAAAGCCAATAACCAGACAGCAGATTTATTGGAGTATAATCATGCTAAAACAGAGTAATTTGTGATTCATGGAAAACCTATGCTATTGGTAAAAGATATCTGATTAATTGGAACTATGAGTTGTCATCTCTGATGATAGGTACTTAAGGTTACTACAGTAATTTGCATGTTCTGGTCTGTTCTGTGGGAGGTGTCTCAAAATGAAGCTGTATATCTTGCTCTTACAGATATGAATTGTACAAGCCAGTTAAAAAGAGTTCCCAGTAATATCTGGTACAAGCTACAGCAGAGGAATCAGTGCAAAGGACCCAGCCACAGAGAACAAGCCACTTCTCTGCTTTCTGAATTTTCCAGATGGTAGGTCAAATTTTGATATTATCATTTAACCAAAAATAACTGAAGTATTTTATAAGAAAGTTTATTTCAGTTCACTTATGTGCTTCTTTATCTCAATAAAAAATATTAGATTAAAATAGTGGATATGTTTATGTGCTAGACAAATAATTTTGGGACCAGCATGAAGATTTACCTTATAGAGAAGTGTATTTAGAAATGGATTTGCCCTCAGTTTTCTGACAGATATTTTTACTAATTATTCAAAGACACAGAAAATATTTACTGAGCAGTGGATTTTTCAGAGTTTAGTATATTTATGTGCTTGCTTGCTTGCTTCAAAATGTTTTGTAACAATAATGTGTATATCAATTCTAGCATTTCCATGCTTTAATATTGAAATTGCTAAATTTTACACCTACAGCTGTAACTAGTGTAGGTGTATTGTGAGTGCTAGTTGTGGAATAAGTTCAGTGTTACTGTTGCTATTTTAATAGCCCATTTTCAGTCAGAATGGGTTTTCTGGTTTGCTAAAAGAAAGAAGATAACTTTCAAAAGGTGAATGAATGAATTCTATGTCTTGGGAAACAAATCTCACACAATTGCTGTTTCACGATATGTTTACGTTGTAAAGTCTGTTAAGCTTTTTAAAGTAGAAATTGCAATAACATTTCCAAGTTTTGTTAGTATGCAAGGTATGGTACTTTTATAACGTTTTTTTCACTTATATGAACAGTACTATAAACAGTTTGTTGCCAAATACAATTTTGGAAAAAAAAATCACAAGTATGATACTAACACAGTTGCCTTTGAAGAAGCAAGGAGTTCAGCCCTATAGACTACTGCTTCTGCAACATAAGTAGGGGGTTCCCAGTTCTTGCATCTTCCTTTGATATTGGATCATTAGGGGCTAGGTTTTGACATACTCAGGTAGTTATCCCAAACCTCTGTATTTGAATCTAGTGCTTTTTCAGCATCATACTGAAGTTTTCCTTCAAAGAGCTTAGACTTAAGCTCATAACATGCAGTTATTGTGAGCTGTAGGAAGAAAGAGATTTATGGAAAATGTCTCCTTATCTTTTTTCCCCTGAATATTAACAATCTAAATGTATGGTATACTGAGGACCCAAAAATCTGTTATGCAGGTTTTACTTCAGACAAATGTAATAAAACATAAATTCTAAATAAATCTGCAAAAGCAGAAAGAAAACTCATAACTATTTCCAGAAATTATGGCCTTTGTCTCTCAGTGCTTCAAGCTACAGGAACTTCTTCCTTTTGATTGCGGGACCTGAGGTGTCTTAGTGCCTTTGTCTTGTGCCTCATAATACCCTTTTTATTTGACCTAAGCATCACGGATGTGTGGATGCTTTAATTTTGCTTTACGCAGAGTGATGCCACAAGCTGTAAGGCACTAGTGAACCAGTCCTTCTCTTGCTATTTGCTGTCTAGAACTGCAACCTCTGCCTTGGTTTTTATTGAGGTAATTTGGCAGTTTGCTGCTGACTTTGGAAAATGCAAACAGAATCATGTTGCTCTTTTAATTACCTGAGCTCTTTGTATTTTCAGGGAACATTCCTCTTTAACTACAGCCCCATATGTTGCACATATTTGCACACACAAACCCCAAACTCTACTTAAACTGCCGCCAATACATGGCAACTTAAAAATGGGGGGAAAATCAATAAAGTAATCATCAAAGTTAGGCAAGGAGAATCTGTCGTTTCAGCACAACTATTTTGCGCTGTTTTGGTGCGGGCTGGAAGCCCAGTATTTGTAAGGTCTCTCGGGGACATACTTTTTCAAGAAACAGAAGGCTAAATACAACAACTGGCAAGTACAATGATAGGCAAATACAAATTTCTGACTCCTGGATCATTCTGGCACTTGTTAGAAGACTTGGTGAGGGCAAGTAATTGTCTGTCTCCATTCCTGGACAAAGCTGTATCTCAAAAATGGAGAAAGTGCAGCTCCTTGCAACTTTTTGTTAATCACCAGCCTTCCATTTCTAGGGCTGCAATAGCACTGGCAATAAGGGACTCACCAGTGTCTCCAATAGTGGTGTCAGTTGTGGCCAAATACAAAGTAGACACATACAAATAAAATATCAAATGAGAAAGAACCTCATTTCAGACAGTCTCCAAATCTAGACTATGAAACTGATTTTCCTTTAAAAATCAATCATTTTACTTTTTGTCATCTTGCTGAAGTATCTGCTTGCTTAAACACAATAGCTCTAAAAAGTAGTAGGACAGTTAGTATAACTGCTGGTATACCTCGTTGGGGGCAAATAAGTTTGTGGAACAGAACCAAACACTTGGAGGGAAAAGGCTCCCAGCAGAGAAGGAATATTCTGAATATTTTTTTATGTCTATTTAATTACTCAGATAATCTAATGATATTAAATTCTATTTATTATTCAGCTTTGAGTTCTTCACTTAGCTGATTCTTAGGGTCTGTTTGGAGACTTCAATGTGGAGATTCAGTTGATATAGATGTATCTAATCTCAGTTGTACGAACTAGCCCTGCTGCAGCTAGTGTTTTGCATATCATGTTTGCTTATGTGTATACACATACATGTATTTTGCATGCTGTAGGCATTCAGCATCTGATGGTACAGTGCTCTGGAAGGCTGCATAAATACCCTTTGGAGGGATTCACCTTCCCTTGCTACATCACTAGTTCTGACTATGTATATACCCTGCTGCAGTCCCAGACGTGTCAGTCAGTCCCTCTCCAGAAGAAGTGAGCCATTCCAAATGTGTGTGGGTACCAAATAGTTTAAAGTCAGCTTGCAAAACTGGCTGCCTGGCTGGACAGAAGGACCTCGTAGGAAGCAAAGGTCTCCTCTGCATAAGCCAGTGCTCAGTAGCAAAGTCACAAGAATATGGAGGTGGTGAATTATTGGGAATTATCAATAATGGCTCTTGTGAGCTGCAAGTGAGAAAAGTAATTTCTTTGAGAAAAAAACAAGTGAGACATAGGCTAACCAAAGCTGATTTGAACCAATAAGACTAGGTACAGTAACAGCTAGTGAAAGACAGTTAACTGGAGGGGAAATTAGTGCAGAGAATGAAGTGGTGTTTTAGAGCAGATCTATATCATAACAAGGCTCAGTGAAACCAAGTCAAGGAAAATCAGTTCTCAGAAAGATTAGAGCTAGATGGCAGTGTTTCGATTTTACCAAGAGAGACAGAAATGGAATGGGTAGTTATCTCATGGATTGTGGAAAAGAGGTGCTCACTGCAGTATGCCAGAGAAACTTTCATCACTTGCTCCTGATGCGCTGTTCGGGAGATTGAGACACCATGTATCTATCAAATGTTGCTCACCAGTGAACTGGTTTCCAAATATGTGCAGGGCATTTGCACCTCCGTTTTCTTTCTCAGGAGAATATGGAGCCATGAGTCCCCATATTATTTTTCAACTGTGATCGAAGCAGACCTTAGCTGATGAATGAAGTCAACAGAGTTGCTGGCAAATACAAATCTGTTTAGGTCCTGAATTGGATCCAGGTCTCTAATAATAGGGATATGTGAAACTCAGCTCCCCTTTCCCACCTGCCAATCTAGTTTGCTCCCTGGTAGTGTCAGAAATAAGTTCTAGGAACAAGCCTTCCGCTCTAAAGGATGAACAAAGACAAATGCTTTGCTGTGCTGATGCTGTGAATTTTGTTGTATGCTGTTTTGCTCTGTATCTTTATTCCTTGAGGGCCTACCCTGTCCCAGGTCACTCCCGAACCCTCTTCTGGGCCAGCTCATTCATTCCTTCCAGGGCAAAACTCCTGATGTTTGTTGTGCTGAAAAATACCTTCTAAAAATCTACTAACCTGGCCTAAGATTTCCTTAAAATTAAAGAAGTCAACAGACAGCATGTGCTTGTACGTTGTGCTTTTCTCCAGCTCTAATGAAAGCGAGCAGCTCCTCACAAACAGTGTTTCTAGGAGCTCCTGGCTGGTCCCTCAGTTCCCGTAAAAGGCATGGCATCAGCCTCGCCGTGACATTAATGCTGGGTTGCTGCTTTTTTGGTCTAAACCTCATCTGTTCTGTGATTTGTGAGTATCCCTGCAAAATACCTACACTGAAATTCTCACGCTTTTCTCTTCCAACACTAAGTTCTGTTATTATTTTTGAGAGTTTAAGAATAAGCCTCTGGATGTTATTAAACCTTCTAAAAGAAGAAACTTTCCATATCAATACAAAGCTGAGGACATTTCTGAAAGCTCAAAAATGAGTTCGGTCTGAATTTCAGACTTGGCAAAAACATAGGTCTTGATAAGGTCTGTCAATGTTTGTTTAGTCTGGAAATCTTTGGCACTGAAATAAAAATTCCGTGCAGTAAGTGTGATGACGGTACTTACCCTGCCTGTACATTTCTTGCCTATTTTTCACTATTCCTCTTGTTCTCACTATCTGCAAGATAAATTGTGATTCATTTCTAACGTGATTTCTCTTGAAAACTTATCGGCCATCTGTAGTACCATGGGACCGCTTCTTCCTCATACATGATAGTAGAACCCACCGCTCTCTGATCTGCAGTGAAGGACAGCATTCAAGCGAAGGGTTTATTAATGGTAAGTAGAATGCTTACAGCTGTGTAGCATAGCTGGTTTGCATGTCTGCTGTCTCCTGAGGTATTCCTAGATTAGGTCAACTTAATGTCCACAGACAAATAGGTTTCTTTAATAAAGGGATTTGCTGGAGAGTGTCTGAGCCACACTGCGAGGTGTGAATTACAGCAGGTACATATCAATTAGACACAAATGAAAACATCAGTGAGGCACGGGATCTGCCCTACTGCTGTTACACGGGTATAATATATGTTCCTTTACCTACCTTTCTAGTCCATTTCTTCAGTTCCCCTTCAGGTTAGCATTGCTGATGGCACTCACCTGGTTTTGTTCTTACTGCTAAACCCTTACCTAGAGAAGCTGTCACTGAAGATACCTCCACTTCCATAGAAAGCCAAACAGGTGTTGTGCACCTAAGCAGTTGATTGGATATAAGCTTAATTCAAAACCAGGGTATATATTTTCAAATCCAGGATCTATCCTTTTCTAAATCGAGGTATAATTTTTCTGCACTTGACTATGAAGAGAATGCCAGTGTACATTTTAGCTTCCTTAAAAAAAAAAGCAACCAAACAAAAAGAGGCTTCTGCCTGAGGCCCACCATGGCAGAGTAATTCCCGCATCCTCATTAAACTAAGTCATAACAGTAGTTTCAATGGAACATCAACTATTGGATTGACTATAGAACAAAGAGCATCATCTCAAAGCTGCAAAACCACTGCCATGCACACGTGCACACTCTGTACAGAGCAGCTCACATGATGCAGTTTATCACTGCATGATACCTTTATCTGTTAGTAGATGTACATCAGTACCATGGCAATAGCATAACTGATGCAGTCGGAGTATATTCTGAGATATCAATGTTTTTCTTTTTGGTTTAGAAATACGATGGGGTATGTACATTTGATCTTCCTATCTACCTTCCTCTCGGTTTCCATGACATTCGAAACATGTAAGTCACATTTTAAAAATACTTTCTGATGAGGTTTATTCTGTAGAAATTTGTAGGCTGTTCCTAAATTGGTAATTGTTTCTAAACCTAAAATTATCTAGTTTACCTCAAGCCACAAATCACAGCTTAAAAACTAGCTTTATGTGTTTTCTCTGTATATTAAAATGCACCGAGTACTGTTCATTTCTGTGACATTAAGTCTAGGTTCTACTTCTGCTCCTTGGCATCTCTGCAAGCAGAAGGAAAAGGGTCTTTTTGAAAGGATTTGAGAGTAGCTGGTGTTCCAGGCCCCAGCTGGGCAAAGTCTCCAAAAGCATGCTTAAATTGCACTGAACAGGGCATATGCTGTCGTGGTTTAACCCCAGCCAGCAGCTAAGCACCACACAGCCACTCCCTCACTCCCCCCCGCTGCTCCCTGTGGGATGGGGAAGAGAATCAGGAAAGAAGGTAAAACTCGTGGGTTGAGATAAGAACGGTTTAATAACTAAAGTGAAATATAATACTAACAATAATAATAATGAAATATAATAATGATAATGATGATGAAAAGGAATATAACAAAAAAAAGAAGGGGGGGGGGCAGAAAAAAAGAAGAAAAAAACCCAGTGATGCACAATGCAATTCCTCACCACCTGCTGACTGATGCCCTAGCACCAATCCGCCCCTCCCAGCCAACTCCCCCCTGTTTATATACTGGGCATGACGTTCCATGGTATGGAATAGCCCTTTGGCTAGTTCAGGTCAGCTGCCCCGGCTGTGCTCCCTCCCAGCTTCTTGCACACCTGCTTGCTGGCAGAGCATGGGAGACTGAAAAGTCCTTGGCTTAAGATAAGCACTACTTAGCAACAACTAAAACCTCAGCGTGTTATCAACATCATTCTCACACTAAATCCAAAACCCAGCACTGTACCAGCTACTGAGAAGAGAGTTAACTCTCTCCCAGCTGAAACCAGGACACATGCGTATGCACCCTGCTGAACCAGGGACGTAACTGGGCGCTTTGCTCATTAAAAATGTTTTTTAATGTCCTGGTTTTGGGGGTGTTAAGCCACAAGTGCAATGTAACAATAACATTTCCCTGCACATGGGGGACGTTCAAAACAGTAAACTCTTTCTGACGGGTCAGCTCTGCTGACTCAGCTATATAATGCTGACCAGTGCTGACCAGTGACACAGCGTTACATAGCACTCACGAAGTTCTAGTCTCCAGATGAGCTGCTTGTTTGTCTGAAAAAATGTTGTAAGATATGATCTCTAAATATTTCCCCATATTCTCAATTTTAAAATATGAATGCTAAGTTTCAAATGAATTAGATTTATTAAGAGGCCAAATTCTGCTGAAGAATTTGCCAAGATAATTTTCACTGATGTTATTGAGTTTAGATGAGTCCTCTCATTTTCAGTGTGTTCCCTCTCTATTTTTCCCTGAGGAAAGCTGTATTTCCAATGTGTTCCTCCTTCGGTGGGGCAATGCTGCCTTTCCTGCACCCCTGATATGTCCCACTGTCTTTGCAAGGCTCATGGGTGGGAATGCTGTTAAAACGGTGGGTTTGGGGGTACTCATACCTGATGTGGCTAATTTATGTTCCTGAATTAGCAAGCAAGGTGACATGTAATGTCAGTGGAGATGGACCACTTCTTTAGAAAGAACCAGAGCAGAAGCCAAGTGTTCACCATGTAGAGAGACTCACCACCTGATTTGTGCACCTACGTGTCTAAAGCCAGGCAGTGACAATACTCCCACAAAGTGTCATTTTTGATAGATATTCTCTATTGTGGTTAGCTATTTGGTTACCTACTCTCATTTTCATGCTCCCTTTTCTACTGTAACTCTTCTGCCAATCTCCATCTTTGTCCAGTCTCCATCCTTGCTTATTTTCTCATCTTTATCCTCTCCAAAATGCAATTTAAATTTGAGATTAGAGTTTCTGTTTTCAGCAGCCAGATCACTATTCAGGTGCCTGGGCACTTAAATATCTGTCAAAATTGCTTGATTCAAATTTCTCTGGACCAGTTGCAGTATTCAAAAGTAGAAATATACTCAGTAAAAAAAAAAAAAATTAGTGTCTTACTCCCAACTCGTTCCTCTTTTTTCTTATGTGTGAGCATGTGTGGTTTATCTTCCTAAGCTTCTTATTTGTCTCTTATTCCTTTCTGGCATCTTTTCACCTTGATATCAGATTCTTCCTTTCAGTCAGTTACATTTCTTTCATTTTTTTTCACATTTTTGTGAACTTCAGAGCGAAACTCTTCTGGATTTTGTCTTTTTTTTTTTTTTAATGTTCTCACCTACAGGCTTCCTCCTTCTACTATTTTTTTCTTCCACAAAAAAGAAGAAAAAGAAATGTATTGATTTCCTTTTTCTGTATTAAAAAGGCAGAACAAAAACTCTTCTCTGTTGTACAAATAAATATTCATTATACTGAAGTAAGGAAAGCTAACTTCATAGTACAGCATTAAAGCCAGTACTTTTCTTTGTGTTTAAATTCCTGTTTTGAATAAAACCAGGATTTCAAGCACAGACTTCCATAAGAACTTCATTTCAAGAAATCACTATTTTTCAATTAAAATCTCATTTTTTTTAGTGTCTTGAATTCAGTGGTTTGAATCTAGGGTTTTGTTTGTTTGTTTGTCTGTTTCAGTCCCACACATTGATTACTGTTTTTGCAAACAAATGGCTCCATAGCTCAAGGTAAACAAAAATTTTTCTTGAAAAAAATCTAGTGAGAATAAGTTTGCTATACATAATCTCTGAAAACCCAAGGAAGGTAGAGGGGCATGACTGGCCTACTGATCCAGGAATGCCAAGTTCTCCTCTGTCTTAGTGGGGCTAAGGTTTAATTGATCTGAGTTTTTTATCTTTTGTTCATTTGCAGTTGATGCAATGGAAGGTGAGGCTTTAGTTATAAAATGTCCCCGATGGAGTTCATCTGTGAAAATCACCTGGTATCACGCGGATACTAACAAAATAATTCCTGTAGAAGAAGAAGGATCACGAATATTTTCCTTAAAACGATTTCTTTGGTTTCTGCCAACTTCTAGAGAGGATTCTCGAAACTACACTTGTGTTATACATTTGTAAGTGCAACATTGAAAAGTGAAAGGCATAAGACTGGAAAGAAACCTACATGTTTTAATAATACATTCTAATTATTATCTGTGGAAATTATGCCATTTTTTCATGGTATACACCAATTCATGTAACTTTTCATCCTGCAATTGCTGTTTTTATGACAGGTCATTAAAATCAATCTGTGACTGAACTACAATAATAATTCATATGTTTATAAAACAAGACTCACATTTGTTACAAATATTGAATATATTCCATATAAAAATACTATCATTGATATACCTTTATTCCATTTTTAAAGTTCAAATAATCGCACAAAGTCGTTCAACATGAGTGTGCAGGTGCATCCATACAAGCAAGGAGTATGTTTCCCAAGTCAGATTCGTTACCCAAATGACACTGGAAGAGGAAAAGTTGTTTGTCCTACAATTGACAATTATAAGAATGCTACTATCATCCAGTGGTATAAGGTAAATAAAACCCTGATAGTGCCAGTAGCAGATTAGATTACTGTGAGAAGCTATTTGCAGCCAAACAAAGAAAGTTTTCTTTTCCAGGACTGCAAACCTCTTCAGGGACAGAGATACTTCAAAGGAGAAAAATACATTTTTATTAACAACCCAAGAAAGGAGGATGATGGTTATTATACTTGTCAATTTATCTACACTCATAAAGGAAATGTGTTTAATGTATCAGCAACAAGGATTTTCATAAGTAAGGGTAAGACAGTCATTTTTCAGCTTGCTAAGATAAAAAAGACTGATGTCTACTTAAAGCGGAGGAAACTCCTTTTGTACATTAAAGAGAAAAAGAGTTTCTGTTTGTTTTATCTTCTTAATGAAACTTTAGATCAGCTTTTTTAGGTGAATTTTGTGGATGGGGATCTCAATGGAGCAAGATGGGGGTAAAATCAGATCTGGTCACATTCAGCTTTTTGCTAAAAGTCTCTGACGACTCTGGTTACATACTGTGTTTGGTAGAGCTGTCTGGTAGCACTTATTTCTGAAAAGAAGGGTTTCCTCAGTGGGATGCCACAAAGCTCTGCTTTCTATTTTTTCGAGGGGAGAAGCATTTGTAGCTAGTGAGGATCATCTGGTCATCGTTGAATCATTGATGTGTCGATGGCCTACAACACAATACCTTCTGGTCCATCTTGATTATCTGGCATTTATTTGATAGTAGGGCTGAAAAAACTTTTAGATTTGTCTTGAATGAGACAAAATGAGTGATATATATATAGAGACAGAAAATGAGTGGAGCTCAGTGATTACTGTGTCTTTGTTACTTTGAACGTGGCCAACATAGCTGAGGTGTGTGGACTTTGGGGTGCCTCTAGGATGCAGTCTCCTCAGGGAGGCTTTGTATTTGGGTGGTGGTCAGGGGAAAAGCACACAACAATCAGCAGTTCCAGATTGCATCAAGTTGCAAAACTTAAAAATGTCTTCAGTTCTGCAATCTGCAAATTTGCAGACTGACATCAGACCTTTTTGCTGGGGAGGGGCACCCAGCTTGTGGGCAGAATGCAGATTCGGAGCGTAGGAGTCTTGATTCCAGTTTTTGCTGCTGTGCCCAGATCTCAGTAGTGGAGTTTGTTCTGATTATTCTGAGCTGGACAGAAGAGAGATTTGAGCTGAGACCTAGTACAGTAGCTTAGGAGGTGTCGTGCCTTTCCTCCTCCTGTTCTCTGTAATGCCTTGTTGGTCTACATGACATTTCTCTGGCTAACACTTAATTTTTGTCTGAATGTACTTTCATCAAAACTTCTCTAACTGGTCAGGAATATTGTTGTGTCTGGGTTATAATGAAAATTGCTGGGTTTTATTAGGCACAAAGGGATCCAAATTTACAAAAGCCTTTGTTACATCCAGGCAGATGTCGTTGTTTAACCCCAGTCAGCAACTAAGCACCCCACAGCCGTTTCCCCCTCCCAGTGGGGTGGGGAGGAGGAAAGGAAAAAAAAAGTAAAACTTGTGGGTTGAGATAAGAACAGTTTAATAACTAAAGTAAAATATAATACTAACAATAGTAATAATGAAATATAATAATAATAGTAATGAAAAGGAATATAACAAAAAAAAGAGGGGAGGGGGGGGAGAAAAAAACCAGTGATGCACAATGCAATTGCTCACCACCCGCTGACTGATGCCCAGTTAGTTCCCGATCCGCGCCTCCCGGCCAACTCCCCCCCGTTTATATACTGGGCATGACGTTCCATGGTATGGAATACCCCTTTGGCTAGTTCAGGTCAGCTGCCCCGGCTGTGCTCCCTCCCAGCTTCTTGCACACCTGCTTGCTGGCAGAGCATGGGAAACTGAAAAGTCCTTGGCTTAAGATAAGCGCTACTTAGCAACAACTAAAACCTCAGAGTGTTATCAACATCATTCTCACACTAAATCCAAAACACAGCACTGTACCAGCTACTAGGAAGAAAGTTAATTCTATCCCAGCTGAAACCAGGACAGCAGATTACTTCATTTCAAAGTTACTCTGACTTTCTTTTGAAATCATTGCAGAAAGAATGGATTACAACATAACATGTGAAATCTGAGCTGGGTCTGTCATGTCTGCTTCATTTTTTTACTAAATTCAAAGTACTTAATGACAACTTCTTTGAGTTTTTATCAGCCCTTAAAATCAGTATGCTGATGAGTGGAGCTGTTATGTTTTGATAATATTGGCTTATGATGTACATTCCTGTTGCCTTGCAGATCCACACTGACCCAGAGGACCTTCTACCTCTGAGTGCTGGCAGCTAAGAACTTAGCATAGTCAGCTAGCTAGGAAGTTACTGACTTTCTCCTGACTTCTTTTTTACCGGATCCAGCTAATGAAAATTAGAAACAGTTAGGATGGGTAAAGAGAATTGCTTTTCTGGCAGCCTGGGAAGCAGGGGGTTAAATGAGTTCCTGCAGATTTTTTAGGGAGATATGTTTATGGGTTTCATAGAGGTGCCTTGAGATGGAAAAGCTTAATGAGGGAAAGGATAGCAACCGATGTGTTTGGAGTGGGAAACATGAGACAGTATAAAGGGCAAGAAAAGAAGAAAAATGCATCAAGGGAAAAAAATCTGAAAGGTCTGAATGCCTAATTCAAGTCAAGCGGCTGGATGTAGTTTGGACCTGTCCATAACAATTATTAGTGGGGATGGAAAATCAATAAGTCAAAGAAGAAGTAGTATTCCTTCTAGAAGGTAATGATAAGGGATGCTCAATGTCATGACAGACTGATGTAACGGGAAGCAGTTACATGCAGCAGCGGTGCACAGACAGCAGAGAGAGAGCCTTGGGAACCAGACGTGCTCAGCTGTCAGGCTGCAGAGATGGGGGAAACAGAGGGGAACACAGGCAGGCAGCTGTGGGCTAGAGGGTCCCCAGTTCAGATACTGCATGAAAGAACATATAAGCTATTTCATGTCATGGATATGAGTAATTTCTCAAATGTCAGAAGGAATCTCTTTATCTCTTTTTAAAAACAAAATAAGCAACTGAGAAAATACACAAACCTATAACTGCATTTGCTTTTTTCCCGACTTAGCAGCTAAAACAGTACTTGAGAAACTAAAACTTTTCCTTGCTCTCTATGTACAAAGGTAAAAATTAAATAAATGGGGAGAAAATACTTAAACTATTAACATGTAGAGACTCCCCAGGAATACTTGGTCGTAGGAATAAAACCAGATGATCCCAACAGACATGTGCAACACCATTGTAGTGTTAGTTTGCGATTCTGCTTTAGGATCTTAAAATATTAACTGTACAGATTATAATAATTATCTTAGAAAATGCATTTTCACAACTTTCTAATATGTGCTTTCTTTCCCTCCTTAATTTCTGAAGCAAAACACTCACCTCTACCGCCTCAAATTTTATTTCCAAAGGATAAAGATGTAATAGAAGCTGAGCTTGGTAAGTACAGACTTTAAATTGTTTTTAAATTAAGATTTTGTGATGGCCTAGCAAACATGGGGATCTTCAAGAAGATTTAATGATGGAATTTTTCATTACGGTTTTGCACCATAATGTTTACCAGATCTAATTCACCCCAGGCACAGTGATGTGAAGTTAGATATAACTGATGGGTTATTTAAGCATTAAGCAGCAATTTGAGGGGATTTAAATAACCCATTCTACCCTCACTGGGACGGACTAGGATTATTCACATGGTCAATTATTACATCTCAGCTGAAGGGGTGACAGCTTCCATCCACTTGAAAGAGGGCTTTAGCTAAATCCCTTGAAACTGCTTGACGGTACCTCTAAGAGAGAAGGATGGACTGTTCTTGCAACTAGAGATACTCCTTGTTTGTTACTTGTGGTCCCCGTGTGGAGACAGTGGCTGTGTCTCTGTTGGTGAATGAAGGAGAGCAAGGGACTGGTCACTGGCCCTGAGGCCAAGGAGCACTGCCTGGCTCATGTCCATGTTGGCTAACGTTGAGCAGACCTGTCTGGTTGGAAGATACTGGGATGGCTGAAAGACAGGACCAAGGAGTGAACTTATAAATAGCAGGTTGGAGAGCCTGTGATGCAGAGTTTGTTCCCTGGCTCCCTTTCGTTTAGGACCATAGATGTTCTCAGTGATTGAGATTCACCCTGCGTAACTTGCAGCATCAGAGCAAGGTGCTTGTGGTAGGAATAGAGAGCTGTCTGGGGTTTTTGTGTAGTCAATGGAGAAAGGTAGACCTCTCCAGAAAGCAACTGAGCCCATCTGAAACGTAAATAGGCAGGCCAGGATGCCTGTCTCCCAGGGCAGGTAGGACGAACCTGGGAGAAGGGATCACAATTACCACTCCACTGTTTCTGTCCTACAGCAAGACTGCTCTGATGGCAAGTACTGGAGGGGCCTAGGGCCAACCACGTACCATGACTTGCCATGGTGACTCACATTCCTGTTCTTTTTTCCTCTTTCCCCCAGTTGCTTTGTCACTCAGAATTAGATGATCTGTGCTCCAGGACCACCTTTCTCTAATAAGATGGTCAGTCTCTAGTGCTCTGTGCGCTCTGTCCACCCCTCTGGGACAATAAGTCATCTGACACTGCTTGCACGGAGCAAATTCGCTTTACATTTAAAAACCATTTGCTGTACTGATTCTATTGTCTCCTGTTTGCAAAAGTGAAGGGATTTCTACGTGCTCCCTAATACCAATTCAGGTTGTAAGTCATAAAATTTGTTAATCTTATCTAAGCCCTGCTTAGATGCAGATTTACATGGAAATAATTTAAAATGTTTTAATTATACCTTCTTCCAGTGCAATGGTGACTCTTACTTTGGAATAAATATTTCCTAATGACAAATACTTAATAAGTAATTTCCTGTTTTAGTTTTGCTTGGGCTGGTTTACTTTACTTTTATGCACGTTGAATAAAATCCAAGATAAGACTCTGCACACAAGACTTATGCAAAATAATATATACTGAAATTTAATTATGTTGTTTTCCTGTACATTTATGTGTAAACCAGCATTTACTTTCCATGTTGATTACATGAGTTAAACATCACAAGTAAAGTCTACATTGCCTTCATCATAACAAATATAAATAATTCCTTTTGTAATCCTTGGTGTTGTATTAGATCATTTGTTAAAAATCTCATTTTACTATTTCTTTTTGAATGCATGATTTTGTCAGCAGTAGTTCAGAAAAATATGTCAAAATTGTTAAGACAAAACTCACAGGTGGTATGAAGATTTGTAGAAAAAGATGTTATGACAAAAATAAAATAATACTTGTTTTTCATCAGGGAATGTTTACATTTCTCTGTATCTTGATTAGGTGCTGCTTTGTCTCTGAAATGTCAGGCCCGCCTGGGGATTAAGAAACAGCCGATGGCTGTTGTCACATGGGATGTGGATAACATCCCAGTGAAATACTTAGATTTTTCAAGATTTCATGAAAAAACTCATTTGTAAGTACATATAACACAGAGTAATCTTTCTTCTATGCAAACTGTGCCTAGCCATTAAAGCCAATGGTACCAGCTCTTTCTCTCTCTATTAGTTTTGAAGGACGTGAACAAGAATATTACAGAGAGACCACTTTGCATATTACTGAAATAAAAAATGAGGATCTGCAGGCAAATTTCACGTGTGTAGCAGTGAATGAAATGCACAACACAAAAGCCACGGTGACGTTACAACTCAAAGCACAATGTGGGGGTAGGATTTTTTCTTTTTTTTTCCTTACACTTCACACTCAGTTTGAAATATGTTGGTGATTTTATTTTATTATTTGTTTCTGTTAGTAAGAAAGTTTCTGTTAGTAAGAAGAAAAACCAGCCTGCTTCCCCCGTACATGTTCAAGCCAGTGGCAAAATTCTCTTGGCTTCATTAGGTCATGGAAGTCCTTGGGGTAAATTCTGCTGAGGGGGGGCATTACTCAAATGGTATCAGCGAGAGACTAACTATGCAGAGCAAGACTGTATCAGCCCTGTGATAAGAATATCCTGTTTCTAGGATATTTCTGCTCGGTGACAAATTCCCCTTGCCTTGAAGGCAGGCAGTGCGCTTGGATTGGAAGCACACTGGTATAGTGCAGCCTGCCCTACAAAATACTCAGGCTGTAGAGGAGCCTCTGCAGGTGAGAGCCGGGCAAGGAGCTGACCTCTCCTTTGGTCATCAGTGTTACAATGCATTGTGAGGAGCAGGCATTCATCTTCTTTTGAGAATCAAACTGTTGCTTCTAGTATAGAACCATGACAGAAAATAGGTGAACTTTAAAAACAAGAATTTCAGCTGCCAGCTTGCTAGTTTGCTTGCCTTCCCTCCCATACCACATCCACTGTAGTGCCTTGTTTTTTGACTGAATGTTAAGTGGTGTGACTAACTTCTGCAATGTCTGGCTTCATCCTCTCTCCCTCTGAGAACCACTGTGTTCACTGTGTGCTACACAGAGGTGTGAGTAACACTTCGAAGGCTCTTCTTTGGTTTTGGTTTTAAATTCATGGTTCTAGTAATTTCTGCCAGAGAAGAAAAATCCAGGGCAGTAAATGGTGGGACTGGGATGGTCTTTACCTCCTATGGGAATTTTTTTTTAATAGGGATAGCCAGATCCCTAAGCACTGTTGCCAGCCCCACTGAGTTAGATTCTTATGGCAGGAAATGCTATTGTGTCTCTGAAGGCACAACAAGAAGCTGCAGTCAATGGTTTCCTTTCTTATCCCTTCAGATATGCTGAACCACCAAGGACCTTGAGAAGAAATCCCAAGGCCTTTAAAAGGGATTAGTTTCCTACAAAAGAATGGTGGGAAGAGTAAAATCAAGTGTATTGTGACCACAGGGTGTGCACAGCTCCATGTCCTGCAGTATTCTTGACTGTTCATAACTTCCTACAGGATCATGGCTTCAAAGCATAGACATATTTCTTTGCCATAGCCTGGACTAGAAGGAATGTAGGTGAATTGTAACAGAGGATGGGGCATCATCCAGCAGGATAGCACTGATTCCCCCCAGAGGAAGGTGGCAGGAGATGTTTTGGTTGGATATTACTAAGTGAATGCGAGCATAGCATCACTCAGGAAGCTGGAAGCACATCAGCTCTGCACTGAAGTATCTGAGTGTGGGAGTGTACTTGCAATGAGAGGGAAGGAAACTGAGTAACAGTTCCTGCTCACTCTAGTTCAGGCAAGACAAGTCCTTTACTGGCCCCATATTACAAACTAGATGAAGGAAAGAGTATATTCTATATTCTGTATTCATCAAGTGATCCATTGAATCTGATTTCTGTTGTAGACAAATCTTATTTTGTTTTTTATCCATAGGTCTTCAGTAAATGTTCATGAAAGCCCTTGACTGTGACCCCCCCTTTGCTGCTGCCTGTTTTGTGTGGATATCTGTTCCCTTCTCCTTGTTGCTGCTATTGTCAAGATGCCTGCTTCTGCTCCTCAGCACTGTCAGTGTAAGCAATGCTACGTCCAGAACTGGTTGTGCTCTGCTTTAGTTTTCTTCACTCACTCCTCACACAGCTGAGCAATATTTATGCTAAAATAATGACAGCTTGCCTCTGAGTATAATAAAAATGCTGGAGGGTTTGCTTGTGCCTGTCATCTTGTAAACGTGTAATAAAAATGTGTACTCTCCTTGTTTGTGTTTTGTTTGTTTGTTTATTTTTAATGGGAAAAAGAATTGTGTTTTTTTTTCTAAATATGTGACTGTTCCTTAGTGTTTCCCACAGCACAGCTTGTGTCTGCTAGCTACTATCCTGTTAATGTTCTTTTTACACAAGTTCCTGCTCTGTATTCTGATTTTTTTTCCAGGGCATTCAGTATGGGTTACATTATCATTATTTGTAGCACAGATCTGTGATAGGAAGTAAGAGATGAATAGGTGGTGTGCCACTTATTTACTACTCAGATTAGTCCATTTTGGGGGAATTTAATGAACTAGATATATAGTGTTTAGCAGCACAGGTGACAGATTAAGGGAGGAAGCCAAAATGCTGTAAGGTAGAGCTCCTCTGTGTTAGTACCTGTTCATTCTTACAGCAATAGTCTCTGTCTTCAAAAACCTGCTGAATGAATGATTTGGCTTGCCACATGGAAATTTTCCGTGGGAACCAGGAATTAAATCTATTTTTCTGAGTCATAATCAAATACTTTAAGTCCTAGCTCACCGTTAGCAATATCACTATAGTTAACCCTAGCAATTTGCTCTGATAACAATTGTAATCCACATCATAAGAATAAAAAATTGCCAGAGATGCGTTAAGAGAAAAGGAGGAGTTTCTTTCACAGTCAAGAGTGGTGAGAGCTGTTTGTTTTTGTCTCCATGGAAAACAAAAACACTCCCTTAATACTGGCAGGAACGGATGTCGCTGCCAAAGCTGCTTGACATTTCACAGGGAAAAAAGTATATTTTCCAGTTTAAGATATATGCTGTGCACACATATATGTATTCACATATGTGTGTGAACAGAAGTGCTGTATTGTGAAAAAAATGTCTGTCCCAAGTGTCTTTTCACTTATCTTTTTAAATAGGAAACAAATGCTTCTAAGAGAAGCTGATCAGCTCTTTAGAAATGAGCTACACCACCTAAGTACCTCACTTATCAGGAGTAATGCAACACAGTCAGCTCCTTCTGGTGCGATTTGGTGGTATCCAGACTACGCACACTATGTCTTTTAGACACAGAGAGATGAGGCAAATTCTTTCTTTGTTTTAACAGAAGAATTTAATGAGGATTTGGCTGTGACTTTTGACAGTCTCTGCAGCTATGTTCTTGCCTCCATCAGGAGGTGCTAATGTCCCTGCATCTTTCAGCTGCTGTGGCTGCTACATTCAGAGGTTGCTTCTCCTCCTGCTGAGGAAGATCTTTCTCCATTTTTTTCTCATCCACCCCCTGCCTAGACTTTGATCACCCCAAGTCAATATGGAAACCATCCTTCCACACTATTCCCCATCCTTTCTCTCCTCTCTTTGCCTGAAGCTGTTTGGTATCTTCTGACTCCTTCACCAACACTTGTTCATAAACACATTCTTCACGTCTCATAATACCTCTTTACAGAAAACACAGGCTGTCTCATTTCCTCCAGATCTTTCAGTCCTATATCTCCCTTTTTAATTCCAGAGATGGTGATCATCCCAGATTTTACATTCCCTCTCTGCCACAAGACATGTCCTCTCATGTGCTCTGAGATCATCTGTGTAACTTGTTGTGTGGTGTGCCTCTGGTCACTGTAAGGCTAAGGAATTTGTGACAACTTTTAATTCCCTTTTCTTCCACCTTTTGTGACAAAGATGTAGCTAGTCGTGCTGGAGACCTGGCAAGAGACAGCAACGCTGCCTGCCAGACTACTCCCAGTTGCCCTCCACAGCTGCTTGGTATCTCTCATGCTGGAAGATGCCACCTCTCAAGAACGAGAAAACTAATCGGCTACACTGTTCATGCCAGTTCAGCTCATTGATATCTGCAGTGGATCAATGCTCACAAAAGTAGCTCTGCTGGCAGAGGGAGGGAAGCTGTTAGCTCCTGAGACAGAGGCAATGACAAGTGATTGAAGAAACACTGAAAATGTTAACTCCTTCTACCAGCAGAGATGAGTCAGGATAGGAACATCTGTTCAACATCCCCTTTAACCTGTCTGCTAGGGAATACACGGGCTGTCTGAATACCTTCCAAGTCCTTCCCTTTTTATTAATATATAAGCTGCCACTGGCTTTTAGTTCCTCATCTTGATTCAGGGCTGTTTCAATAACTGGAGGTAGCTTTTCTTGTGTCTGACCCACAAGCATCATCTTATTTCTCCCTGAGCGTTCCTCAATTCTCATTCACAAGGAAGTGTAAAATGCCCAGAGGACCACAGATCTTTCTGACGTGAACCCTCTTCTCTGGAGAATGCCAAAAATTCCAGTCATTCGGAGCAGAGATAAAGATCAGCCCAGAACATCAACTCTGTTCTTCTTCAAAGATATTTAATGCCAAACCTAACCTTTTGGTTCATCTTTGGTAGATGGATGTGGACAGGAATTCCAGACCCAGATCTCTGCCTTTACGGTCTGGAAGCGCATCCACCTTAGAAGCCAGAGAAGTTACAAAAAACTGCTGTTCTTCCAGAGTTTGTCAGGAAATCCTTCAAATGTTGCTTTCTGACTTGTTTTCTCTGGCCCCTCCATTGTTGTTTCTTGTGAGCTGATAGTTCTGTATTCCCATGGCTCTTGAATATAAATAAATAGTATTAGAAGACAGTCTACTCATGAACTCTCTGCCGCTAAATGATGCAGCAAAGTCAAACAGAACAACAGGATCTGTTCAACCTTGTTCAGGGGCCCTTGCCCCCATTGTGTTGAAGATAGCTGGTTTATTCCAGAGAAATGAGAGGCTGAGTCAGCCTTACTGGGAACTGAACCTGCTCTTCCAGGAAGACCCTTGTGGGGTTCTTGTCTGACACTTTACAAGCTGTATAAGCACAGGAAATGTATCACGTCTTTTCCAGCCTTGGTCTAATCAGTGCAAAACCAAATGTAAACAGCATTTTCTAGGTTCGTAATTGCAGAAGTTGTTGTTGGAACTTGTTTCTTCTCTAGCTGTTTTATAGCTACTTAATGCGTTACAACAGTATTTGTAATGTCGTGCCGAGCACTGTCAACAAATGAAGCAATAAGAAATAGTGGCAATCTCTGATGCTCGGATCGTCCTCCACAGGCGGTGGAAGGGGTTTCCTGATTTTGTCTGTGCGTGTGTGTGTATTGACCAGGAAAATGGATCAAATCATAAAATTTGAAGGGATCCACAAGGACAGAGTTCCTTCATGGACATCATGTGACACTGTTAAAACTACAAAATGGCCAAACTTCACTATAAAAGAAACTGCTTTCATGCCCACTTCAATCTTATTGGAAGGTGGTTTCCCCAGATCTCCTAGTTCTAGTGAGGTAGGCTTCATCACATGCTTGACGTTTCTTTCTCCCTTTAAATGGTGAAGAAAGAAACAGGAAGAGTGTGAAAATCATGTCAAATTTGCCTCGCAGCCTATCAGAGGAAAGGGAAAATGTACTCATAAACTCTTTATTTATATATATTTTCAGTGGAATTTCTCAGGCACTAATATTTTTAAGTTGCCTCAGTAAGTATGACTCAATACACTACCTTATTCAACATCTCCTGGAGAAACCAGGCAACCTGTAAATTTCAATATAAGAGACTCTTCACTGCGAAATATTTTATCTTATTTCATTCACTTAGTGCCAAGTCCAGGCAAAAGCTCTGAAATTGCTCCTTGGTGGTGGTCAGTGCCTTCACCTGCTAGCATACTTACTGGCTGCATACAATCTGCAGCATATTCCTGTCTGTCTTGCTGCCTCTTCTGTAGAGGAAATTGAGACTGGCTCTTCAGCCTGCTGTAAGATGCACCTCCTCAAGTGCTGGTGAATGGCCTGCTGCTGCAGCCACCTGTCTTGTGTGTGTTTTGCAGGCAGAGGGAGGAAAAGCCCTGAACGTCTGATCCCTGCTCTGAATGCACAAGGCTTGGTTGGGTGGAGTTGCTACCAGTATATATAATCACCCTCCATGGGCTGAGATGCTGTGAAGGGTCTTTACAGTGAGGATGCCAGAGCTGACCTCCATGTGTGTATTGCCAGAATGCTTGTATTTAAATTTATAAGTGGTCAACATTCAAAGGAATATTTCTTTCCTCAACTAAGATAACTCTGAAATTGCAGCATACCTCAGATCTCATTGTAACACTGAAGGGATACATGCTTCTAGTGATATTCCAAGCCAGGGCATTGCATCTGGCAATCATAATATTTGCTATATCACAGTAAAATAAAAATCGATGGCCCCTTTTAAGCAGATGTGATGCACAATCTGGACATTTTCATGTGTATTTCTTTGGGGGTAAAAGTCCATCACCCAGTCTGACACCTCTGGAGGTACGTCTTTTAATCCAAATCATTCCAGTGATCTGAATCACAGAGAAGTCCCCAAAGTGGTTATATTATTACAACTATAGGATGATGAGTTGTCATGCTGGGCAGGAATAATTAGGTAAAGAAGGTGGACTGTGAATGGAAATCTCTTAATGGGTTTAGTTGACAGAGAAAAAATGTACATACAACAGCTCTAAGTCTATATGTTAAAACCAAGTGGAGTATATTTAGGTATCTTTCATTTGCTTAGGAGCAGATTTCTACTATGCCATTAATCTTCCCTCCACGTGAATAATGAATGCTCTTTGTGTAAATGCTGTATAAAGCCTTTGATATTTTCATTTCAAACTTGGCTATCTGGAATTCATAGTGTTTTCAATACTAAATCCTGGGTGAATTCAATATGTCCAGGACATAGGTCAAAAGTATCTTCTTCAGCTTTGTGGCTGTAAGAGTCTGTGGATTAACCTTCCATCTTTCTAGTTTGGAGAGAGTACAAAATGACCTTGCTTTTACCTCCCATTGTCTCTTGCTGCAGCAGAACTAGATGCCATCTAGAGGATGCACATATTTAGATTGACTTCTGCTCTGTGAATCACAGAACAAGAGGAAAAATGGGCTGTTACAGAAATGCAGCTATATCTGGGTTGTGAGAGAAACATAGCTCTCCCCTAGAAGAGGGATAATCACAATCTTGTCCTAGACTAGCTGTGTGCATACGATAGCACAGAGCTGGTGAGTGCCATCCTTATAGAATCACAGAATGGTTTGAGTTGGAAGGGACCTTTAAAGGTCATCTAGTCCAACCCCCTGCGATGAGTAGGGACATCTTCAAATAGATCAGGTTGCTCAAAGCCCCTTCCAGCCTGACCTTGAATGTTTCCAGGGATGGGACATCTACCACCTCTCTGGGCAACCTGTTCCAGTATTTCACCACCCTCATCATAAAAAATGTCTTCCTTATATCTAGTCTGAATCTATCCTTGATAAATCTTCATCTCTGAGGTGCAGGAGGTCACATTCAAGAGCTCTTCCATGAGCAAAGCTGGAACTAAAGTGGCTGGCTCCTTTCCCAATTTTCCTTACTTATCATTGCTATTTTATGCTCCTCGACTCTCTTCAAAGGAAAAAGCAGGGGAGAACATTATCTGCCTCCAGCATAGTTTATTTTATTTTTGTGACCAGGACATGTTCTGTTTTCCTGCTTGTTTTGTGTACTTTGTTCTTATCTTGCAGATTTCATTATTTGCGCATGTTTCTCTGTACCCTGTTTGTGTAACTATGCCAGAAGCCTCTGCTTGTCCTTTTGTGGACACTTATGGTTGTCATGCATAGGCTTAGATGCCTTACAAAATGCTGGAACATTGTTGCTGGTTGTGTTATTAACAGTTTTACAATGTTACAAAATACTTAAACATCGTTGTCAGCTGTGGTATTTAGTGTAGGTAGGTCTGGATTCAACAGAAGTAAAGATTAATTATATACTGCTTAGCATGCTTCTAGTTTAGGGGTCTCTGTGTTGGCTACACCAGCTGGGGAAGGAAAAAGCTTTGTCGTCTCTTTTCTGAGCTCCTTAAAGCTGAAACAGAAGTAAGGCCATGAGAGGCTGAGGCTTCAGCCCATGGGTTAACTTCTCTATGGCTAACAATATATTCCTCTTCTTTGCAGTGGGTCTTCCTAAAGTCCTCTTGATCGTAGGATCTCTAGTTCTGCTAGTTGCAATAGCAGTATCTTTTATACTTTATCAGTCCTTCCGAGTTGATATCGTCCTATTTTATCGGGAGATATTTCAGCCCTACTCTGTCAAGGATGGTGAGTAAGAATTGAGCAAGAAAGTTTAAAAAACAGAAAAAGGCAAATCATATGGAAATGGATTTATTTGATAGTTGCTTACTAATTCATATGACACCTGAGCCTGCTCCTTTGCTTTCTCATGCCTTCTGAAATCATTTTGAGAAGAGGGGACATACATAGCTCTGGTAGTGCTTTACATTCCCTTGTTTCCTGCGTTCTGTAGTTATGTATTACATAAAAGAGGGATTCGGTTCTGGTTTCATATTTTTTTAACAAAAATATTGCCATGAAACATTGAATGACAGTGAAAATCTGATTTACAGTGCTATTAACTGTACTTGTTATGTGCTCTCTAAAGAAAAGGAACCAGCCTGCTGGCTAATGTGTTAAGAGGCATGTGTTAGAGCAATACAGTTTTCATAAGCCAAAGAGAAAGGTACCGATATTGTGGAAGATGCTTTTGGGGGGAATACATCCCATCCAACTTTAGGGGTGGACTTCAGCTTAAGATTAAGACATCTAAATTTAGTCGCATGCAATGAAGGTGCACATATGCAAATTCCCATCATAGACATGAAACCTGGAGACCTGGGGCTGGGTCCAGCTGTCTAACCATAAGCAGCTAGTGCCGTTACAGCTCCCTTAGGACTTAAGACAGGCCTGAACCCCTCTGCAGTGGCAGCTGAAGGGCCGGCAGTGCTTAATGACACTATGTGGTACATGTTTTTAGGTTACCAAATCCAGCTCCTCATCAGTAAAATCAACCGAGCTAACCAGGCACTGAGACCTCGCATCAGTGGTCTAAACACGGGCATCTAGAGTCATTTGGGATGGCCAAAAAACCGGACACATAACACAGATCTGTTGGAATTTGCAGACTTCTGGAGCAGGGTCTGGAGATCAGGCAGGGTACCATAGGAAGTCTCAAATGGCACTAGATGCCTATGTTTAGACAACTCAGCTGGGCCCCTGGCATTTACATGAGAGTAATCTGAATCACTCTAGAATTCACTAACTGCAATGGCCAATTCTCCACTGATTGTAGCAGGAGTTTAGACACCTACCTTTCACATAGACACCTAAATTTCCATTTTTTAAATCTGAAGCTGACTTCTACCACAAATGTCTGCATGGTAGGTATCTACAGCTGATCTATTTACTTATGTTCTCTTTAAAGAGGAAAGAAGTATGCTTTTTAGGGCAGTTTCCATTTAAGTATATTTTATGATTAAATGAATCAGACTCTGGAAATGGCTGGTTCTTTTTTATTGTAAGGATGGTCTGGACAAGAACCTCAGAGAGCAACAAAAGAACTGATATGATCATCTCCACTGGAAAGAAAGAAATTAAACATTTGAGATGATTAGAAAACAAATGCTGAAATGGAAAACATATTTGAGAGAAATGAAGAAAAGAGCGAAAGAAATATTTGACTTTGTACTTTGTTCTGACTGTAAGACTACTTCCTGAGTAATGGAGCTTTTCACTCAGAAGTATGATATGTTGTGGGATTGATGAGTAATTTCTTCAAGGTGGAAGAATTTAAGTGGAGTGTCTTGTACTGAAAGACAAAGGCTGTTAACAGCCTATTGTATCACTGAAATAACAAATACTGAGCTTCACCTCTATTTCATGCTAATATGTATCAATCAATTGAATTCTTACTCTATATACTTTGGGGTACAGCCTTCACAATACAAAGGTCAGGCTCTCCAAAGTTACAAACACACAGAACATAACAATTGAGCATGGAAAACACCAAATATGCACAGTCTCTAATTTCCAGACATGCACCTGATGATACACATTATTCAGATTAGCAGGAACTTCTGCTTAGATGTATTTCAAAGACTGATACTTTTATTTCCCTTCTAGCTTTTGCAATAAACAGCTCTAATTCATGTTAACACAATACACTTTCCTCTTGTTTTGCCTTACAGATGGGAAGATATATGATGCATATGTTATCTACCCCCAAAACCACACCAATGAAGCTAATTTTGTGGAATACTTTGTTTACCAAATCATGCCAGATATTCTAGAAAATAAATGTGGATATAAACTGTGTATTTATGGGAGAGATATATATCCCGGAGAAGGTAAGTTTCAGATCAGATAATGCACTGAATGACTTGTCAAGCTTGAGCAAATTGTGGTTCTCATCCCTTTTAGGGGTATAGGAAGTCCCTTTACGTTCCTGAGCTGGCCGCTCACCTCCTCAGCAGCTGTGTGTCTGCTCGTTCAGGCAGGGCGACACAATGTCACTCTGTGCTTGCCGGTGTGCTAAGAAAAGCAAGCTACAGGGCAGGGGCACAGATGGTTTATCATCTTCTTGGGTCATGCAGGAAATGTGACCCCAAGTGTGACTCTTTTAAACATACACCTGCCCTTTGGGTAGTGGAACACTGCACAGCCATTATCTGGGCAAAGCCACAACCAAACCATGTGTGACTAGGTCTAGAAGACACGGAAGAGGAGAAAACCACAAACTAAGTTGAGGACTTAACCTTGCTGTTATCACTCAGGGTTTTTCAATCTGCTACGAGGGTGTTAGAGTCACAGGAAGTTCAGCTTCTGTTCACTGACATGACCTAATTTCACCTCACACAATTCCCAACGCTAATTCAGGAGAGGATTTGTATTCTTTATTTCTGCTTCCTTGTCTTCCAGAATGGAATCATGTTAATTAATCTGTGCTAATTTCCATATGGACACGTCTACGCTATCTCTTATGATTGCTGTCATCTAGGTGCTATCTGCTTTTCTCCAGAGCTGACTTGTCTGTTTATCTTGTGCTCTGGATATTCTGTGGACCAGATCTTCTCTCCCTGTAAGTAAGCAGGCATGAAGCCAAATCTGGCACATTTTCTGTTATACATTTCTGAAATCATCTGCATTGGGCCAGGTGTCATTCATCTGCCCAGAGCTGGTGCTGAGATCTTTGATGTCCTTCTCATCTGGAGAGTAGCAAAAGTGCTGCCTGGCCTTCGGAAAAGCCACTGCAACAAGAACGTAACAAAAGCTGCAAGAGTTGCTGAGCCACACCATTCCCAGAGCCAGAACAAGGAACTAACAGCAGCTCACAAAACTGTCAGTGACAAAAAACTTTTGCCACCTCTTCAGGCAATTAGGGAAAGCACAATATTTTGTTATGGGACACTACTGTCAAACTGTGGTTTATGGATGGCAATCCTGAAGAAAACTGAGCATGGCATGCAACTGAGGTGGACTATGGGACTTAACAAGGGCTCTAATAAGTTGGATGAAAACAAAGACATTTTCACTGTACAAAGGCATGAATGGATGCCTGTAACCCAGGAGTGACAGACAGAAGACTCACCAAGCCAGCCTCGGACAGTGAGTAACTTTTGACTTGTTCAGTCTGATTTAATCAAAACTCTAAGAATGTCCCAAGCATTGACCATTGTCTGTTTTTTTCTCTTCTTGCCTACTTTCTCAGCCTTCTGCTTTTCTCTTCCTTGTCCACTTTCATGCCCCAAAATGCTTTCACTTGGATGGAAAAGCCATTCCAAATCTGCCTGCCACTGGGAACACTTAAAAGTTCTCTGCTTCCAGGCAGATGGAATTTACCCATATGGTCCCCACTCTTGTTTTTCTTCGAATCTTTCATTACCGGGTTTCCAAATCCAAAACCTGACAATCAAAATATGCTCAGCAGAGTCAAACAGGAAATGCCACTTTGAGTTATTGTTATCCTTCCTGAACACGTACCATAGTGTTTGATGAATCATATTTTTCACTGTAAAACTCCATGTATTTCCAGAAAAAAAGAAGTTGCAGTAAGGATATAAAATGGAATTATTATTTCAAGACATGCTTATGACTCTTGGTTCCAGAGCAAAGCTTTGTTACTTGAAACTTGTGTTCTTCCAGTAAAAAGGAAAGTTAAACAGAATGATTCAAGTGATAAACAGCACTGCATAGCTGTTGGACTCCCATTATGCTTCCCTAAACTAGCGTTCTTTTTGTTTCCTGGTCTTACTGATTAACGGCATTTTCTACAACCTAACAGTTGCCTGAAGAGGTGCAAATGCAAGTATTACCCAGCAAACGAAGAGTTTTCACCAACATCACCTTCTACTCCATTCTTCTCATGCTCTTGTCTCATTGTCCTGCCAACTGCATTCCTTGCTGCAGAACCTAACCAAACACCGCTGGAGCTGCTGTGGCTCTAATACACAAAACCATGAGCAAGTGACAGAGGAATGATCATACTTCACTGGAGCAATGGTCTGTGTAGCCAAGTGTCCTATCTTCAGCAGTGGCCATGGGCAAAGGACTGGAAAAGACTTTAAGAACAGGGCAAGTTTATATTGTACTTCCACTAATGTACTTTTCTAGCAGTATGTGGACTTCAGATGCTCGAATTCTTGTGTGTAATAGTTGCTGATAGATTTTTCTTTCATAATATTTTCTGTCACTTTCTGAACTCATATAAACTTCTAACAGTCACAAAACAGGTTGCAATGAATCCCTTGGTTAAAGTATTTGCAGCATGCAGCCCCATCTTTCCTCTTGCCACAAGTATGGCATCAGAAATCCAAATGGAGAAGTGAATACCTCCCCAGGTCCATGGTCTTTCAGTCCTGAGCACAATGGACTGCACCTCAAAACTGAGAAAGACGATTTTTTAAAAGTGTTCTTATTATGGGAACTAAACATATAACAGTAGCTGCTTACCTTGATTTTTCTCACCTTCCAAAGTATCTATTCTCCTAACATCAGGAAAATGTAATGAAAAAGAAGAAGAAAATGAAAGGAGTTTGAATTGGCGAACATCCCAGAAAGGCAGATTGTTTTCACAGAATACCCTCAGAGCCATGAAATAGGACAGAGAAGTCATTGAAAGGGTTCTCTCCCTGACCCAGGAGCTGAAAAAGCTGGGCCTCTCTGAGACTGAGAAGACCTTTGCAACGGCCTGGCAGCCCCCAGCAAAGGAAAAGAGGGTGCATATGCAGCTGGCTGATGACATCTGCGAATCAGTGGCTTTGTTAAGGAATTGTTACATTGAATTCCCTTAGCTCGGCTCCCACCTCCTTTCTTTTGGCCCAGCATCACATGCTCCCACCAAAACAACTCCAGCTTTCCTTCTACAGACCGCAGGAAACTCTTCTGACTGGGATGAGTGTTTCACTGGGCAGACATTCATCTGCAGTCTTCCTCCCATAGACATCACAGCAGGTCATTGAGAAAAGCAGCTCCTGGAGGCTTGATGTGGAGCTTTCCGAGCTGGCCCGGAAGTTTCTCCCATAGCATACTGGCTCTTGAGTTTCCTAGGTACATGTCGTGGTTTAACCCCAGCCAGCAACTAAGCACCACGCAGCCGCTCACTCACTCCTCACCTCTCCCAGTGCGATGGAGAGGAGGATCAGGGGAAAAAAGTAAAACTCGTGGGTTGAGATAAGAACAGTTTAATAACTAAAGTAAAACAAAATATAACACTAACAATAATAATAAAAATATAATAATAGTAGTAATGAAAAGGAATATAACCAAAAAAAAGGAAAAAAAGAAATAAAACGCAAGAAAAATACCAGTGATGTACAATGCAGTTGCTCACCACCCACTGACCGATGCCTGAGCAGTGATCTGCCCCCTCCTGGCCAACTCCCCCCTGTTTATATACTGGGCACGACGTTCCATGGTATGGAATGCCCCTTTGGCTAGTTCAGGTCAGCTGCCCCGGCTGTGCTCCCTCCCAGCTTCTTGCACACCTGCTTGCTGGCAGAGCATGGGAAACTGAAAAGTCCTTGGCTTAAGATAAGCGCTACTTAGCAACAACTAAAACATCAGCGTGTTATCAACATTATTCTCACACTAAATCCAAAACACAGCACTGTGCCAGCTACTAAGAAGGTGTGGTGGGTTGACCCTGGTCGGACGCCAGGTGTCCACCAAAGCCGCTCTATCACTCCCCCTCCTCAACTGGACAGGGGAGAAAATAAAACGAAAGGCTCGTGGGTCGAGATAAGGACAGGGAGATCACTCAGCAATTACCGTCACGGGCAAAACAGACTCGACTTGGGGAAAAATTAGTTTAATTTATTGCTAGTCAAACTAGAGCAGGATAATGAGAAATAAAACCAAATCTTAAAACACCTTCCCCCCACCTCTCCCTTCTTTCCAGGCTTAACTTTACTCCTTATTTTCTCTACCTCCTCCCCCCCGAGCGGCGCAGGGGGACGGGGAATGGGGGTTTGGGTCAGTTCATCACACGTTGTTTCTGCCGATCCTTCTTCCTCAGGGGGAGGAGGACTCACACTCTTTCCCTGCTCCAGCGTGGGGTCCCTCCCACGGGAGACAGTCCTCCACGAACTTCTCCAATGTGAGTCCTTCCCATGGGCTACAGTTCTTCACGAACTGCTCCAGCGTGGGTCCCATCCACGGGGTGCAGTCCTTCAGGAACAGACTGCTCCAGCGTGGGTCCCCCGCGGGGTCACAAGCCCTGCCAGCAAACCTGCTTCAGCGTGGGCTCCTCTCTCCATGGGGCCATGGGTCCACAGGTCCTGCCAGAAGACTGCTCCAGTGCGGGCTTCCCACGGGGCCACAGCGTCCTTCAGGCATCCACCTGCTCCGGCATGGGGTCCTCCACGGGCTGCAGGTGGATATCTGCTCCACCGTGGACCTCCATGGGCTGCAGGGGGACAGCCTGCCTCACCATGGTCTTCACCACGGGCTGCAGGGGAATCTCTCTGCTCCGGCGCCTGGAGCACCTCCTGCCCCTCCTTCTTCACTGACCTTGGTGTCTGCAGAGTTGTTTCACATCTTCTCCCTCCTCTCTCTCTGGCTGCAACTGCTACTCCCCTGTAACTTCTTTCCCCTTTCTTAAATATGTTATCCCAGAGGCGCTACCACTGTTGCTGATGGGCTCGGCCTTGGCCAGTGGCAGGTCCGTCTTGGACCCGCTGGCATTAACTTTATCGGACACAGGGGAAGCTTCTAGCAGCTTCTCACAGAAGCCACCCCTGTAGCCCCCCCCCGCTACAAAAACCTTGCCATGCAAACCCAGTACAGAAGGAAATGAACTCTATCCCAGCCGAAACCAGGACAGTTCAACACCTCCAAAATCGCAGTCCCAGCTGCAGTTGATCAGCTCTCCCTAACATGGCAGTGGGAAAGAAAAACACCTTTAGTCATGCTGACATACTAATGCCCTGCAAGTCTGGATCCATCTCCGCAGGGTGGATGCCAACCCAATGCATAGGTTAGGGTATAAATTAGCGTGCTATAGCTCAGGAGAATTAACACTCCCTCTGCTGGTAAGTAAGCCTCTTAGAACCAAGTCACCGAAGAGTCTCCAAATGACCAGTTTTCATAGGTAAGTATTGCAGGATCAGTCTGTAAAGCACTAATCTTGATAGAACATGATTCCTTACATGGAAACTATTGATCAAGCACAAATTTGATGCAATCCAGATCTACTGAAGTTGACCCTAGGTTGTTGGATTAGAAATTCCTAACAATTCTTAAGAGCAGTGAAAATATTGTTTCAACCAAAGAAAACATTTGAAAGGAAAGCTATGGGTTTTTTGGGGTTTTTTTTGTTTGTTTGTTTGGGGTTTTTTAAGCTCTTTTTCTCCTGAATAAACTGTACCAGACTGGAGTGAGACAGAAGTTATTTCTGGTTAAAAAGCAATGAAAGTGACGTGCCTAAACACAAAAGAGTTTATAAAAGGAATTTCAGGGTCTCATCATTTTCTTGTACATTCCTAGACACAGCCAGTGCAATTGAGAAGAGGATGCAGAAGAGCAGACGGCTGATCATCCTTCTAACACACCAGCTGATTAATTGTAAAGAACATGCTTATGATCAACACATTGCTTTATACAATGCCCTCATTCAAAATGATACAAAGCTGATCCTGCTGGAAATGGAGACAATTGGGACTTACGAGAAGCTTCAGGAATCTCTTAGGTTTATTATTAAGCAGCAAGGTACCATCAAATGGAAAGAGCAGCACACTGTGCACCCACAGTCATCCAATTCTAAGTTCTGGAAACAAGTGAGGTACCATATGCCACTGACATACAAGTCCTCGTACTCAGCTAATGCCGGATGAACAGTCTATGAAAATACTGTTACGCTATCAGGATGGGCCACATGCCTGCAGCTCTTCTTCCTTTCAGTAGGTACACGATTTTACAGTCTGGAAGTCGGGCTGTATCTTTGAACTTTTTTCAGTCCTTCAATTGAGTAACGATAAGAAACTGACAGAAGAGGTCTGGGGAACTGAGGGAAGTTTTTATAGGTATGGGAGTTCTGTAAATCATTCTAGGTTGTTTGCAGAATTTTGCATGTCACAGGAAACACAATGTACCTATACCCTTTCTATATATAGCTGTACATGTAGGTCAAAATTATGATTCTCAATAGCTGAATGCCCTGCAGGTTTGCTTTACCTTTCTAATGCAGTTGATCAAACATAAATGCTTTCTGTATTATTTGACTAGAAAGTATAATGTGTGTTATGCAACTAGAAAGTATAATGTTGTGCTTTTGTTAATTTTTTCCACCACCTATTCCTTTTTGATTCAATAGTAATACTCATACCATGAAATTTTATTTTTCTGTAGTATGGATGCCTCAGTAAAGGTTCTTTTGAGACTGATGTGAATACAGCATTTAAAAAAAAATATGCAGTGTTAAGGGAAATAAATACACTGATATATATTTATATGCATTTTTTATATTATATATGTATATTAAAATGAATCTCACATGAAGGGGAAATGTTAAATCTTTCAGGTACAACAGACCATGCTGTTACTGTTGTTATTATCTCCATATAGAAATAACATTTTAAAATTTAGGGTGTTTTTTGTACACTGATAGCATTCCTTTAAGCTACTGAAAAAAGACTGCATTTTTATAACAGGCATTATCCACTTTTTTTTTTCTCCTGCTTTGACCTTAGGCCTAGTTATACTTTCTTCTGATAGGGAAGATGCAAAGGTCAGAGCCAAATCTCCTCCTAGTTCAGGGGAGTATGAACAAAATGTGTTCTAGTACAGATATCCTTGCAAACTTTAATCTTTTTAGCTTCTTAAAACGAGCAATTTTCTTCCTGTTGGAGAAGGTTTGGTTTTGAGCTTCAGGCTTGCTACAGAATGGACTTAAAAAGTGAAAATTGGATGCAGAACACCTAAAGTTACCAAGTCCAGGCTTACAGAACAGGCAAGTCCTTTCTTTTTACTCTAAGTTTTTATTGAATGTGGATCTTCAGACTTATGGATAGCTATTTGGAGTAGGAAAAATGTGTATGCAATATATGTATAGATTTTTTTCAACATTAAATTAAAAGATCTATGGCAAACTAAACAGCTTTTCACTGATGAGTTTTATTTTCAAGTGTTCATGCACTCATCGCTCACTTCACCACAACTATAAGACACCTAATGTTGCATTTTATTATTGCTTCATTAGATGGTGTGCAGTGTTGGGTCCTGTTCCTAAAGATCCCTCTAGATAAACCTCACTATCTCTGTGGAAGCTCCACAAAATGGATTCATGCCAATGGAAGAGACTTGGTTTATTCGTACAGTACCATTTCTTCCCACAGAAAGAATACTAATACTAAGGCATGTGTGAAGGCAGGAAAGCCTGTTGCCTTACACTATGAAGATTTTTCACAGCAGCTTCTGAGCAAGACAGAATATTCACTTCCAAGATTGTTACAAGATCAATTTTTAATAGAGTTTGAGTCCTGGGCACTTAATGAGGAAGAAAGGATGATAACTGAGTATCTTGGAAACAAAAAGTCTAGGATGAATTTTGAAGCTGGAAAGGGATAAGAGGAGAAGGCACAATGAGGAAGTGCGCAGGGTCAGCAATGAACTAAATTACTCTGAAACATACTGATATCTCATTGACTTCTGTTAGCCAGGCATGTAGTTAAGATGGTGAAAAACAAACTCACTAAACGGCTCTTGTGGTGACACTCCTTTTGTATCAAGCTTCATGGTCAACCAAGAAAAAAAAGAGGAAAACCATATCAAGCAAAACCTGACAATTCTTATTGTGGTTTACCAGCAGTGAACAGTATGGCCTTGACAGAAAGAAAAGGGGCAAATTCTGAGAGTGGCAAAGAACTTTTACAGAATCAGGGAGTGAGTATGTGACTGTAAGTATGAAAAAAAAATACCGCAGTTGTCACTTCTTTTTGTATTCCTTGGTGGTTAGTAAAGAAATCTGAGAGATGCATTAAAATTGATGTCTTTCTACAGACATTATCACATTTGTAGTGTTAAAGAGAAAGCACAAAAAGAACTGTGTAATACTGTTACAACATCATTACAGCATCAGCACTGCTGACGTCACACCTCGAGTCTTGTGTCCAATTCTGGGCTCCTCGGTAGAAGAAAGACATGAACATACTGGCGAGAGTCCAACAAAGGGCCATGAAGTTGGTGAAGGGCCTGGAGCATCTCTCCTATGAAGAAGAGCTGAGAGAGCTGGGGCTTTTCAGCCTGGAGAAGAGAAGTGTCCCATCTGAAGGGAGGGTGCAAACAAGAGGTAGTGAGGCTCTTCTCAATGATGCCCAGTGACAAGACCAGAGGCAACAGGCACAAACTGAAACACAGGACGTTCCCTCTGAACATCAGGAAACACTTTTTTATGGTGAGGGTGACCCAGCACTGGCACAGGTTGCCCAGGGAAGTTGTGGAGTCTCTAGCCTTGGAGATACTCAAAAGCCGCCTGGACACGGTTCTGGGCAACTGGCTCTAGGTGGCCCTGCTTGAGCCAGGGGGGTTGGACTAGATAACCTCCAGAGGTGCCTGCCAACCTCAACCATTCTGTGATTCTGTGATATGCGACTTACAAGGAATCTAAATTTTCAAAAACATGTTTTTAAAGAAAATTGGCAATTTTTTACAGTATGCAGTCTGCCTTAGCAGAATAACAGAAGGACAGTCTGCCCTGTGCAAAAAATCTCTCCTTTCACCGTAGAAAGCTCATAGAATAATCAGTTTGGATGCTTAAAGCTTAAACTACACAGAACAAAGATAATTTTGTTGCTGAATTAGAACTTCCACGTAGAGATTTAATGCCCTTTAATTTCTGCCCTGTGCTTCCCTGGTTTTGGTACCTGAAGGGACTCCGGAGAGCAGATTTGCTCTCGCTTGTTAATAGAGCAGGGTCACCATGCCATCTAGTGGATGAACAAGCATGAAGAGATTCTGACCAACTAGAAATCGGTCTAATAGCATTAGAATTAAACACAGTGAAATTTTCAGGGTGTGCAAACTGCTGTAATCTCCTGAAACCCATACAGCATTACTTGTAAACAGCAGCTCAGAATCTGGCATTGAGAATACAGTGCTGACTCTCTTATAATAACATATTTTGAAGGAAGAGAAGTGTCTCCTTGCCATGTAACTGTGGTCATACAGAGTTGTGTGCCCCCAGTTGTGAAATCTTATCTCTGGATACTTCATATCTGAAAAGTATACACTGCACTGCTGGCAGTAAAGAAATAACAAAGAGACAGGAATAAGCATTGACTTAACTGACACCGATGTCAGTGGTGAAGCTCCTGGTGACTTTCAAGATACGAAAACCAGCTCCTGCTAATACGAAGTAGGATAACTGTAGGCAGCACTTAGAATGTACTGCCCTCCCCACCTATGCATTTAATATACACCAGCCCTTTGTGTGAACATATTTAATGGTTTGGCCTTGAGGTCTCCTATACTGTTGAGATTTGATGTTCCTACAGCTCACTGAACCATGACCGCTGCTGGCTTCTTCACCTAAACCACAGTCCTGAAAAGCCAGCCTAGCTATTGCTCCTGCCACATGCAGGGAGAGAGTTTTACCTGTATTTGCTTCACGTGATTGTGAAGCCCAAGAGACTGACCACTAGAAGAAAGGTTTTAGAAATTTTTGTAGCAAGCTATTATTTGTAGTGTATGCAACATTAATTTCTTACAGCATTGGACAAAGGTATGTTTGGAAGATAATATATAAAATTGATAGTATATTCTATTCAAAAATTGTACATGTACAACTGCATGTTCCTGACTCTTTCAAGGGTTGGAAAACTACAGATATTGTGTTAGACACCTGTGCTCACGTGTTCCTTTTTCCCACTTTAAAGCATGAGCTACATGCCTAATTTTATATGAAAGATAGAGCTTGTTGTACAGCAATTTACTCTTTAAAACTGTTTCCAGTCTCTATAGATCTCCTGGGAAGGTTATGAAGCAATCCTCCTTGAAGCCATTTCAAAGTACACAAAGGAGAAGAAGGTGACTGGATTTACAAAAGGCACATCATGCATATCCAGCCATGCTGTGGACAATAGGAGAACACTGGATGCTGCATATCTTGAACTGAGCAAGGCCTTTGGCATGGTCTCTGTTGGTGAGATACAGATAAGTGGACAAAGTCCATGTGGGGTCAATGTGTTGTGATCTGTATACTAACCTCAGCTCACAATAAATGACGAGCGGCATCCCTCAGGGACTGATACTGGTACCACTACTGTTTAGCATCCTTATTAATGACCTTGGCAGTGGGACAGACTGCACAATCAACAGATTTTCAGACAGAAGAACAAACTGGGGAAGGATAGTTGACACATTGGAGGGCAGGGCTGCTGTTTTGGACAGAAACAGGCTGGAGAAATGGACTGATGGGAAACTCACGAGGTTCAACCCACATGCAAAGTGCTGCATCTGAGACGGAATAAACCCATTCAACAACACAGCCTGGAGGTCAACCCAACACAAAGCAGCTTTGCAGAAAGAGACTGGATGTCCTGGTTGACACTAAGGTGAACATGAGTCAGCAGTGTGTCCTTGTGACAAAGGCGGCCAACTGCTCCCTGCACCTTACTAGTGAGAGTGTAGCTGAGGAAAGTAATTATTCTTCTGTATTCAGTATTTGAGAGATCACATCTGGAGTACTATGTCAAGTTTTGGGCTCCCCAGTACAAGTGAGGCAGTAACATACTGGAGTGAGTCCAGGGAAAGACCACCAAGAGCACAGGACACAGAGGGAGAGGACAAGAGGTCCTGTTTCTGTCTACAAGAATATAATGGAAAGATAGAGAGAATGGATGGAGCCAGGCTCTTCTCAAAGGAGCACAGTGATGGGACAAAAAAGCAACTGGCACAAATTAGAACATGGGAAATTTAAATTACATACTAGGAAAAAAATTTTCACCATATGCATGGTCAAATGCTAGAAAATGTGCCCAGAGAGGCTGTGGGATCTCCATCCTTGGAGGTGTTTGGGTCTCAGCTGTACATGCCCTGAGCAGGGGCTGGACCTGATGACCTCCAGAGGTCCCTTCCAACCTGAATTATTCTGTGATGCTACAATGTGGAGGAAAGTTTGAAAATGTGCAACTTGCATATTTTAAAAATTTTGAGAAACATATGAGGCTCTAACAGACATGTTATCAGTCTGGACTCTGCTTTTTGACATCAGGGACAGATAATGCTGAAAAAACTATGGAATATAACTTAACCTCTGCTAAGAATTAACATAACTGGTATACAGAGATGACATAAGTAGATTAAAAGGGACTATTACCGGCTAGAAGCAAACAGGCTTAGACTGTGGTTACAAGAGTTGGATGTGTTGCTATTTGTGACGGAAATAGTTTCACAGTTTAGGTTTTCAGTTAGCACCTCTGTGTAGTGTATGTTGGATGGAAAGGAAGATGTGAAAAACTGTGAGAAGTAACTGGTCTTCCCTAGCTGATTGGTCAGGTGGTCAGAGCTTCATGCAAAAACCTGTTTTTCAATATTAGTGCAAACTTTCATTTTCATCATGGCATTTTCATAATGAAAATTTGAGCTATAGTTATTTTCAGTTGAGTTTCTTCTCTATTACAAGGCTATGACTTCTCCATTAAAATTGTATTAGTCTGAGGACTAAAGAGTGTAAATTTTATTCTCCTTTCATATACATTCACATATCTCAGAGCTAGCTAGGACATTAGTTGAAAGGACTAATTGAACACAGCGTTTTCTACGACACAGATGAAAGTTCAGGAACTTGAGAGAATTTCAAAAGGATATGAAAGAAAATGAATGTGAGAACAGCTCATGGAAAATATTGTTGTAAAAGAGTGAATAAAAAAAATTAGATGTTTCCAAACTGTCACTATCAAGTCTTAGCCTGTCAAAGTAAAAAGCTGCTGACATTTTACTTTACCGTTTTATTTGGTGGCTGCTAAATTGCTTTCGGATTTTCATGTAAAATCATTATCCTCTTTATGATATATGCTTTCTTTTAAGTTTTAAAATCAAGCACTGAATCATAAAACCAAAAACCACCGCAAAGTATCTTGTACACTTTTTTGCAGTAGTTATACTGGGTCAGATTCTTAGCTGACTTTCCTGAAGTTGTGCTGATTTACATTAGCTAATGGTCTGGTTGCTTTTATATACAACTGTTTCAATCTGTGATGAGGAAAACAAATGAGGTGAGACAGTAAAACTCTCCAGGGTTTCTTTGCTTCACCTCAGCAGTAGAATATGCAAAAAAGCCAGCTCTGTGGAATCCCTCCTTTTTTAGTGTAACCTGCTTGTTTTACTTCTGAAGTGACACCTCCTGTTGCTTTTGGGAACTTCTACATTCCCAGCTGTACTGGGTAAAAAAAAAAAAAAAAAAAAAAAACAAACCAGGTAGCTGTCACCAAACAAGTTTCTGAAAATGAAAAGGGTGATATGAAAATAAAAGAAATCCTGAGGGGATGGATTTTTTCCTGCTGCTATCAAAATAACTTTATTTAAAAGTATAGTGAATCATTGCACAGTACATATCGAATCAACCATTCATGTGGAATAAACAGTGGCAAGCATTCATTTACTCAGGAACAATACTTAAATAGGAAATACAGCTGTCAGAAATCCCTAATGGAACTCCAGTTCCAATATATCAACATTTGGCTAAAAAGCAGGCTCAGCCACTGGCATGAGGGCTTATTTAGAAGTGAATACATACACTCCCTTTGCAGTAATGGAGCTATAAAATGTTTCATGTCTTGAAAGCTTGCATTACCCTCTTCCCAAGGGGGATGCTGTCACAGAAAAAATAGCACTGAAATCGGGACATTTCTGATCAAAATATTGTAGGATCACATGTTTTGCTTTGCCTCTTTTCCTGCAGACCATATTTTGTAACGCTCCTGGGGGTTTTCATTTCTTTTTTTTTCCTTCTTTTTTTTTCTTTTGAGGTCTTTGCAGAGTATCGGCCTTTCAGGATACAGTTTATCTCTTTGCACATCCTCATTCTCAAAATGGCAAGTGGGCGGGGAGGGGGGAGGAAGCTGTAGCAGAGATGAAAGTTGCTATATTTAGCTTAATATACACGTTCCTAAACCTCCATCCCACTTCCATCACACTTCTTGGAAAAGAGTCCTGCAGCGGGCATTCAGCAGAAAAGCGGAGGTGTTAAAGATAACCGAAGACATCACCTCCTTACGCCTTTTTTCCCCCCCCGGAAGGCTGTGAGAGAGAAGACCCTCGTCTCCTAAAAAAGTTGATCTTCACTCCCTTGGCTCGCGGGGGGCACCTCCGCGTTTCACCCGCGACCGGCTGACCGCCCAGCACCCTTGGTTAAGCCTGGTCATACTTCAATCCTGCCTTCTCGGCGCTGCTGCTGCCCGGCCCCGGCCCCGGCCCCAGCCCCGGGCCCCGGGCCCCGGCCCCAGCCCCCGCTCCGGCGCCGGGCAGCGCTACTTCCCAGCGAAACTGGGAAGCGGCCCCGCGGCGCCCGCCCGGACCCCGCACTCCGGCGCAGGAAGGGGCGGCGTGGCGTGGCGTGGCGCGGCGTGGCGTGGCGCGGAGCTCCTGCCGAGCGCCCCGGTCGCCGCCGCCCGCCGGCCAGGTAGGGGCCCGGGGGGCAGGGGGGGGGGCGGCCAGGGGAGGGAAGAGGGAGGGCAGGCGGGCTGGGGGAGGCGAGGGCCGGGCGCGGGCAGCTCCTTCTTGCCTCCCTCGGAGGAGCCGAGCGCCTGCCTCTGATCAGGGCATCTCTGTGGGTGTGTGGGTGTGCGGGTGTGTGTGTTGGGGGGTCCCTCGCTTTGCCCCGGCAGCCCCATCCCTCCGGCCCCACTCGGGCGGCGTGCTGGGGGGCGGCAGTCGCTGCCCGGGGCCGTGCGCGGCGCCGAGGGCCGCGGCTCCGTCTCCGAGAGACCCTGCCTGTCTGTCTCCCCAACCCTGACTGTCTCCCCCACCCTGCTCGGCCCCGACTCTACCTGCCCCCGGCCCTGCCTTCCCTGCCGCGCTTCCCCTGCCCGCGGCGCTGTGCCCCGCTCCCCCGAGCCGCCTGGCTCGGGCACCTCTCTCCGACTCTCTCCCGGGCCCATGATATAGTTTTTTCCTTATTACAGAGATGTCATAAATAATTTAGCTTTGAAAAGGGCTTATTTCAACACACAGCCCCTCACTGGCACTGCAAAGTCGCCCTCCCCGAGCTGCCCCGACCCTTTCCCTCACACCTAGGTGGCTTTGGAGCAGGACGGGCTCTTTAAGTGCTATTGTAGACGGTAGCAGCAAAAGATGATGCCTAAAACATTTGTGTATTAGCCCTCAAATGCCTCATTTAGAAAAGTTAATATTCGTAATTTACTATTATCTTTCCATTAATGCTAGTAAAAATGAATTTCTCACATCTACCTTTTCCATTTTCCTCCCTGCAGTCAACAGTTCACACAGTGAGAAATTCCACTCTTCCTTTTTCAGGAGGTTTTTCAGACTGAGCTGTCTGTGTATTGACTCACTTATTAAGAGAGATTACTCTCAGTGGTGAATGAGGTTCAGAGGAGTTATAAATACAAGTTGTAACTCTCTGGAGTTTTGAAGACTACCTCTGCATCTGCTTTCCACCTGGCAAGACTTGCATAGTAAGTAAACAACTTCACTTATGTTGTTTGAAATGAAGATGGATTTTTCATTTTTACCAATAAATTGCAATCCTGGCAGAATGGTGCTTGGACCTAGTATGGTTAAGACAACTGTTTGCTAGATCCTTCTGTTTTCTTCATGAATCCTACACAAATTATTGTACTGTGTGGTGATATTTGAAGAAGACTTAAATTCCACAAGAAGCCGTTCTTAAAGAGGTAAGATTAGTGCTTTCCTCCCTTGACCCCAAAATGTTTGTTCAAACAGTCTGACATTGTGAAGAATCTGTTGGTTTTAAAAAAAGGAAGTCACAACCATTTGGGACCAAATTCTGGTTTCCAAAAGCGTTGATCAAAAAGAGTTACTTGACCAAAATTGAGGATCGCTTCAATGTATCAGCCCCCTTTCATTCCAAAATCTGGTGATTCTAGGAAAATGAGGAATAATTATAATGATGCTTAAATACACAAAATTGTCTGGTTCATGAGGTATCACTAATGCACTTTACAGAACTTAAACTTTCAGTTTGTTTAAAGATTTTGTTGGCTTCACAATGGCACAATGATTTTTAAGAACCATTTTTTAATATTAAAATTTCATCAGTGACTTTAAGCATGTATGAAATTTGAAAAACATGCTTAAAGTTATTGTTGCTTTGGGCCATATAGACAACTGGGGTTTTTATACTTTTTTCGTTGAAACTGTCATTCCTACTATTGCCTTAGCATTTTGCCCATTAAGTATTTCTGTACTCCTTTATTAGGCAGAGAATCTTTGCCTTTACTTTAAAATAACTCTCCATTTCTTTCTGAAAATTAAAAATCTTATTCTGTTCCTTGAAGAATCTCTTTATATTAGCTGAGTTCCACCAAAAGCATTTATCTTTTCCCTGCCCCCCCCCCCCCCAGTGTTTCATTGAAGAGTATGCAAACCATATGGCTCAAATGTAAATAGTGCTAGCCTGCAGTAGAACAATTTCAGACAAATTCATCAGGTTCAACAGCAATGTGAGAGTAAGATTAAGGACCTGTGTTTTGCTTGTTAATAGTAGCCACTAATCTCAAACCTGGTTATTACTAAGTAGCTTGCATTATACCGTGTTCTTTAATCCCTGTTAAAAGAATGAAGGGCTCTACTCTGCATTCAACAAAAATTCCACTGTGTGCTGATGTGATGTGCCAATGAAGAATGCGATTTAGAATTAAAAATCTGGTGATAAATGATTTTATCTTTATGTAGCGGATCATAGTTTCATGGTCTGCAACAGCTGTATTTCTTCTGGATGTGATGGGGTAAAAAATGAAAAGTAATTCAAGAAATGAAAATAAAGAGAGAGGCCCTTTTTTCCTTGTAAAGTGTAGCAGTTTGAATCTCCATGTGTAGAAGGGAACTGAAACCAGGTCTGATGAATTTACTGTATGACTCTTTATAGTTGCTTGTTGCAGTACTCAGCATCCAACTTTCTTTAGCTGCTTTCTAAATCTGGATCTGCCTACAGTCTGTCTGAAAAAAGGGATGTGAAACACTTCTTTCACCTCCTTACAGTGATTTATGGGATGATGGCATACTTGTAAAGAACTGGGGAGAACAGTAAGAGAGGGAGAGCAGCTACACAGTTTGATGTCATTCTGGAATATTGCTGGAAATGCAGTAGCCTTCTGCCTCCGGCTGCTTTAGATCACGGGAAGTTTCTGGCTGTAAATCTCAGGGCAGTGTCTTACAACAGTAAGTATATGCTTTCTCAAATTGCAAGAGGTTTAGGTAATAAAACCAAAGAAACAGAATGCTAATGAGATTTCTTTCGGCGGCTCTCTGTGAAATACGTCTCGTGTGTGTGTGTGTCTGTGTCTGATTTGTCCATGCATATTTGGGTCAGTGACTAAGCAAGGTTGCAGAGGATAAACTGTTTATTATGCACCTACTCTGTCTGTTTTGTAAGCAAAACTGAGGCACAGTCTTCGGACTGGCTCTTCCCTTGTCAGTTAACCTGCTGTTCTGAGGAATCTCAGGAAGATACTCCACACTGGTATTGTTCATTGGTGTTTTCCATTTGCCTTTGAAAGCACAGTTGATTACATATGAAGCAATTGAATATTAGCTTCTTCATCTTCTCCCCCTCAGTGGAAATGTTAGCGCTCTCAGCTGGTGCTTATTGGTTCCACAGACAAAATTGTAAGACAAAATTGTAAATCTCATTGTTTTCCAACAGGCTCAAAATTAGCCATCAACATGTCCAATCTGTCAACATTGTGCTGTTTTCATTGAAGGCAAGGGAAGTTTCTACTAGCTGTTTCTACAAGGTCCAGTCTTGCAGAGTTTATACTCTTCGTGGAGAAAAAAAGCACTGTCCTATCCTGTGGTAGGTGTCTGCTGGCTTGGGATCTAAATTTGAGTGCTTCTATAAGATTGTCAGTTTAATCAGAAATGTGAAATACATCTAGCGAACAAGAAAATGGAGGAAGGAAACCCTGCAGTGCTTTCTGAATTTGAAATAAACTTGCCAGGAAAAATCTAGATAGATTACCTGATGTATGAAAATAGCTATTATGATAAAAATGTGTAACTTTCCATTTGGAAAGGCCTCTTCAGTACCAGGCAATAGTTACTCTGCTCACATGCTCAAAGGAATCTGTTTCACTGCCCTTGTGATGAATTGTGAATCTGTTTTTCTCAGGCTTTCAGAACAAGCAAGAACAATTCAGTTTCATTTTTTTGGCGAAGAAGTGAGAAGTAACTCAAGAAAATGACTCTGATGATTTTTTTTTTAATGTTTATCATTGAATCTGCCACTGGTAAGTATAAATCTTCATTTCAATAGTAGAACCTTCAAAATATTTGCCAAATATGTGGCATCTTCTTGGCAGTTGCTTAGAGTGAGGCAAGTTTTGTATTTTGCAGCTAAGAAGAAAATCTTAAAGGTTTTCAATTTCAGCCCAGCTCCAGACTTGGGACATTTGGTCCAAAATACCAAAATTAGGAAATAAAAAGAGCAGAGATGCTACCTGGAGACACCTGATGATGTTGTATGGAAGCATGGCTGTGTGAAGAGCCACAGCAAGGAAGAGAATGAGTCTGCTTCTTTTTGTGCCATTCAGAAGTGTGGTCGCAATAGTTGTTAAACAACAATAATCTCTGAGAACCTCAGGAGAAATAGAGACCAAAAGCTTATTTTATTCTTGACTATTAATGCTAGACCAAGATCCCTTTTCTGTATTTTTTATGATTTCTGTATGCGAAGGTACGTTTGGGAAATTTGATTGGAAAAGCAGACTTTAAGACTAAATTTTATATACATGATCTCATTCCAAGGTAACTTTCCCAAAGATATCTGAAGCTTTTAAGAAATCTAGCTACATAATGATTTAGTTTTAATTAAGAAGATAAGAAAACGCAAATGTTAATTCATAGGATCTCTGTTTTTATGGCAGTTGACCAATTCTGAGGATTAGCCGTATTTGTCAAGTCAAACCATATGTGAAGAATTTCTCCTTTCCTCTTCCATTTGTGGCAGCTGCTTTACTGTAGAGTGAGGCCAGATTCTGCCATTTGTGCCCATGTGATTCTGACACTGTTGGACCCATGTGAAAGAATCTTAGGGAAATGTCCTCTTTTTTGCCCTCCTTTTCCTTCTGGTTTTGCTTGGGTGAGGTAGAATAAAGACTTGGAGAACTGAGTTTTCCAGTAAGTATTGCTGGAATAAATAAATACTGCTAAACCACTTTGCTGAAAGAAAGTCACTTCATAAAAGGCCAGCAGCACAGCAAATCACTTTCAAGTCAGGCTAATGTATTTTCTGAAAGAAGTACTTGGCTTCCTAATGTATCTTTTTTCCTCGTTCTCTGAAGAGAAGCTGTGTCCCCTTCGTGCCTCCATTGACGTGCTAGAAGGGGAATATTTTTTCCTTTGTTATCTTGAGTCAACACAAGAACATTTTCAGGAAGAAGCATACACAATAAACTGGTACAAAGAAAATGCTGGAAAGCAGCAACTGATAAAGGAAACAAATAGAATTGTTTCCCAAATGAATTTTCTGGAGTTTTGGCCAGCTGAACTCAGTGACTCTGGGAATTACTCTGTCACTCACAGGTGAGTACACAAGCCGATGGGTGAACATCTTGCCTTTGCACTTGCCTATGAAGAAGCTAATTTCTTTGTATTGCTTGTATTGCTAGTGGCATCTGTACAAAGGAGGTGCAGGGAACTACATTAACTGTGGTGTCATTTTCCACATCATTTCACAATAACCATCCAGGCAGACCTATAATATTTCCAAATAGCTATAGGCAGTTGCAGCCTTTTAAACGTTCTGTAAACCTTTTGATAAGGCAGGTAGCATTTCTGCTGGTTTGTGATTAAGTACCTAAGCAAAATGAGTGATAGGCAACCCTTCTGTCCACTGCCAAGTAAAAGGAAACATTTGCTTGTCTTCTTCACCAGACTTGTTCTTCCTTATTGTGTTGAGTGGATCTCACGCTATGACGCCTGCCAAGTGGTCTAATTGTATAGTAAAGTAATAAACAAAGAGTGGCATAGCTGAGCCCTGGTTTCTGTGCAAACCTTTGCATGCCTGGAGCCATTCAAAGAACAAATGCAATAATTGGATTTGATTTCTTACCGCTGTAGAACACCATGAGTCAAAAGGAGAAATAAGGATGGGCCTCAATTATTTGGTGGTAATCTTCATTAGACCACCATGAAAGACTAAAGGACTAAATCAAAGGTTTGCTGCATGGAGTTCTGATGACTAACTTGCACCAAAACTGTAATTCAGCATTTACAATTGACGCAATAATTAATTTTAAGCAGATTATTTTGCATATAATGATTTGTGCTGTTCTCCAGGTAGTATTTTTAAGGTTCTTGCCCGGTTCATAAAGGTTATAGGACTGCAGATACTGAAAAATGCTCTCCACATTTCTCCGCTAACATAGCAGACACAAGTTCAATAGTTTACAGTTTTAAGCTAGACTTCAATTGTTAACTTCCAAATTAACTTAGAAGCTGAAACCTTCATGTTTTATTTTTCCATGTATCATTATTATTGTCGTCTTACTGATATTATTTTAAAAATTACTGAGTCACGGTATCTGAAATGCTAAATATTATAAATGAAAAGTCTGCTGGTAGAATATTTCTTTTGGGTTTGTGTGATTTCTTTTTAATTGTAGGGTACTCTTTATCCAAATCATAGGTAAAGCTTGAGAAAAAATTTACTCATGTATGTTGAACCCCATCTTGAGAGAATTGTTTTTAGAGGTGATGAGTATGGTAGTTTGGCTACTTTGTTGTGCAAGGTCATGCAAAGGGGATGTATTATTGAGTGCAGACATTTGTCTGAAGTAGCACAGGTGAAGCCAGCTGCTTGGTTTTGGTGTGTAGGGGTTAACATTAGATGATACCTGACATAGGTTTGTCTGTTGTCATTGACCTGTACTTTTCATATCAAGTCTGAATTTGGCTTTGAATTTTGGCTTTATTGATGGCCTTGATCAGTTGTCTATATGGTCACTTCACTAAATGTAGTGCTAAAAAGCTATTAAATCTAACAACGCACTCTACTGCCAGCACCTAACGGGTGGTATAAAATGCATGCTCTGACTTTTTTTGGCATGGGGAAAGACGGGCAGAGAGCATACCTGAATCGCCAGGCTACTGAAGGCGATTGTCATAAGGAGTCTAAAATAAAGGACAAAAGAGAGGAAAGCTGTGATAACCCCAGCCTTAATTCATGATCCTTGCGGTTTTGTGATTATTTTAAGGACTTGGAGTAATGACAGTAAATCCACAGTAAATTACAAGAATTCTGTAAAATGAATACGAAAAAAATGTGAACTTCAAAACTGAGGGAAACAGCCTTACGTATAGAAGAAGGAGATGACAGGAAAAGACCTTAAGTAAAACTATTAGGATGAAGTATGTTAAAATAAGTATTTGTTGGAAAACACAAAAATGTCTGAATCCTTTGTGAAGTGTCTTGATTTGCTGATTTGCTTAAGCAAGAAGCTCAGAAGAAAGGTTTTGATTACATCAAAGCATTCATTTGGAATTAAGAGTTTTGATTTTCTGCTTTTTTGTTTCATTTTCTAGGACTATATTATGCTACTACGTTTCAAAACTCAGTTTTGAAAGAAAGCATTTTTATTTTGGAAAAAAAAAAGTTTCTTAGTTGTATCATACAGATACTGTTAGGATCAGAATGAAGGCACATGCCAGAATCTTCCAGTCCTCACGCAGCAACTCTTCACAGGTCTCACCACTGGAACAATAGGCAGAAGGGGATTTTTTTCATGGGGTTTTAATGGGATCTTGGGCTTAGTTTATAGGATGGTTCTCACTGTTGGCAAGCATATTAAAGCAGTTACATTTCAGCAAATACAGGAGATTATTTGCAGAAACAGTTTTCTGTAGAGACAGAGGACTTTTAGTAGTCTCTATTGATGACAGGGAAAAATTGTAGGCTATTGTGGACTACCGGATTGGTTGAAAATTTAATAAGAATGACAATTAGAATGGAATTAGTTTCATTTCAGAGCATTTATAATAGGTTAAAGTTTTGGTTTTGACAGCAGACATTCTAAGTATATTTTTATTTATCTTTTTTATTTTCAACTATTTAATTTAGAGATAAGTATTTGTAAGCTATATGGGAAATGATTTTTAGAGCTCTTGTAACTGTTTAAGCAGCTTTAGTGAACAAAGTGACAGTTAAATATACTGCAGGTTTTCGAGAAAAGTAAGAGAACACACGTTGACAGATTTTGCAAACTAATTAAATTTAGGGATTTTTTTCCTGATATGTTACAACTGACAATATGCAAGAAGTGAGAGGTGAAAATGATGTAGCAATATATTTATAGTGTATTATCCACTTATTTTTGACTTAAAGAAGAATCAGAAGTTTTCCAGTTAAAGCGGAAGTGTCCTGCTGAGACATAGCATAGACAGCTAAAGTGTGCATACGTGTGTTTTGATGGGTTCATATGTGTTTATTAGTATAGTAGACTTAGGATATAAATTCAGGAATTAATAGACATCACCTGTAAGCCTGAGTGTGTCCATCTCCAGCAACATTTCTTGAAAATAAAGGATTTCATGTGCACTTGTAGTGGGAGTGGTAAGCAGAAAAACTGTGTCACACATCTTTGGCAGGTTTTCTAATTTGTATGTTTTTTCATAGCCTGTATCCTGTGGTTATCAAAGAAAAAAACAGAATACAAAAAAGCAGGTCATCTGTTTGCTCTGTGTTGGTGACCTTGAAACTGAGGGAACTTACAGGTTCCTGAAAAAACCGAAAGTACAGAGATCCATGATAAACACATGATACATTTTAAGATCCTAATACTTCTCACTTTTTCAATGTGTTTAGAACAGTTGAAAGCAGTGGGAACACACACATTTAGAGTTAATATTGTAGTTTGGAAGGCAGAGTGACAGTTTCTTGCAGTAGATTGAAATATTGATTTAACACTGGCTTGTTGCAGTGGAATAGCTAAGGGATGACTTAGAGTCGGCTATATATCCGGTAAACTTGGTTTATATCCTCTAAGGACTTTCGCTTCCCTGTGTCCTCTCCTGAGTCAAGCTAGTTTTTGTTGTTCCCTCTTGGTGGGTTTGGCAGGGGGAGTTGAAAGGCGATTAAGCCAGAAATGGTGTTGTTGCCCACAAATTATCACTAAAGAATCTCAGCAAGTGAAAACCAGGATAGAAATATAACAGCTCAGACACTAGCAGTTTAAACAATGCAACTTAATGCATTTTTTTGTTGAAAATCATGTATATGGCAGACAACTAGAAATTATGTAAGCCAAATTCATCTTGGTTTGCATAGGTATGGTTTTGTCACCTTTGAGGGAGCTGCTCCTTGCCAGATTTTGGCTCGTCAGGTAGAATATCTTGATCCACTTCGTGTGAAATCCTCATATTTGTTGCAGTGATTTCACCAAATATGATCACAGAAGAAAGCCTCTGTGGAGTGACAGTGCTGAGGGGAACATGTGGTTTTATTGATCCTTTTCTTCCATCTGCTGAATCTAGATAGTAAAATCATATGTATTTTATGGCTAGATCCATAATTGCCTCTCCAGCAGTATTCAGATACTAGTGTGATGCCTAAACAAACACACAGACTCAGTGGAATTAATCAGAACTAATGTTTATGTCTACACCTAAACTTATCTTAGGTACCTTTACTGTCAGGGGGAGAGAGAGGCCTTTCTGGGGCACAGATTGTCTTGTCCTAAACCAAAACTATAAAATAGGTCACGCAAACTGCACTCTAAAAGGGTGACTATTAACTGTGGTCCCACTGCTGACTGTGACTAGTAGCTCTGATTTCAATGTGTAAATGTGATGCTGAAGAATAAGTGAGAAGGACTCCACCCACCGTGAATACCCATGCGAGTACATCTCTGATGGAAATGTTTTGATAAGGTTTTTCCTGTTTATGACACCATAGTTAACTGATTGAGAAACCAAACCACTATGTTTTGATTTAGATTGCAATTATGAGTAATGAATATCTCAAGTGAGTAAGGAGAACAAGGAGAACCTGTGTAGGCTAAAAAAGGGCTACAATGTGAAGAGGGTGAGCAAAATACATAAATACATCTGTTTGGGGAGCTTAAAAAATGAAAAAAAAACAAACCAAAACTTGGTCTAAATTCATCACATAAATGATGTCCTAATAGTTCTTCTGAATCTTGTAACAATAAAAGGCATGTCAGTCAAGAATGGTGTTTAAGCTGATACACTCCTCAGGCTTGCTTCTCCATTTCAACTGCTTTGTCCCCTTAGCCCTTCTCATCAAAATAATTCTTGACTAGTTTCAGTTCTGGGAACGATTCCTTTTTCTTTTCTTGGAGACAGAAAGATTCAAACATATTTATGAAGATATGACTGACACTGGAGGGAAGTGCTCTGTGATTGCTGCTTTTACTTTGTGAGACTCTACTTGTTCAGTTAAAAATGAGAGCTTTATGCACTAGTTGCAAAATCTCACCCATTAACTTCCAGCAGCATACGACTTTCTCTTAAGCCCTAACTTTGCCACAGTTAGGCCAACTTTGCCAAACTTAAGCCAAAAGTCCTCCAGCTTCTTTTCCCTTGGTAGTCATGTATTTGGACATATCCAGCAATGAAATAACTCACAGCTATAATCTGATTCTTTAGAGGAATGTGTGGATAGAACATAGTAGATATCTGAATGACAATGGTCAGCTCCTACATATTCAAAAGAGGCATTTTTGGAGCATATTCACCTGATCTTTCATAGATACTGCATGGGACGTGATGACTCTGCTTTAGAAGCAGTAGTTCCTGGATCTTCCAGTCAGCCTGGGGTAGCCAGCTACTGTAGATCTCTGATCAGTGCAGACTGAAAGACAAAGAGATGAATCCTTTCCAAAATGCCTTGTTCTGCAGACATACTTGAATCCATAAGTGATTCTGTAATTCATGAGACTTGCGTAGTTTAGAAATATTTCCAAAATATCAGTGACTATCTGCACAGTATCAAACAATGAATAATGTTGCTTTGTGAACAATAGCAGTGTTGCCCATCTTATTTTTGACATATTTTACAAATATATTTTTCAGTTACTGCTTTAAACCTTGGCAATGCATAGGAAATTAAACCTGCAAAATCACTAGCTGATTCAAGGTCCTAAAACTCTTTCGTGCTCACTTGTAACTATACATGAAGCCACAGATTGTTGCATCCTTGTTCTGGTCAATATAGCACATATTGTCATATTTCATAGATATAATTGCATTGTCAAATGTTTTGTGATTGGTGATTTAGTTTAGATAATCTCTTTTGTTATGGGAAATAACATATATTTGGGGGTGGAAAAGTAATAAAGGGGAATATAAATAATTAGGTCACTGTAGATGTACTTGTTACCTAACAGATATATTAGAGAATTTATTTGTATTTTGTTATGTAACTCACTTAGCTACATTCCTTTAAAAAGCTCCTAAAACTGATTTTGCTAATTTTTTTTTCATAGCAATGGAAAACAAAATTTCACGATTCAAAAGTGGACCTTGAATGTACTTGAAAGAAATAAAAGCAGCTGTTTTAACAAAAATCATCTAACTACAGAATTTAAAAATGCTGGAACTGGTCATTCACTGAAATGCAGTGATTTGTCTGTCAATGAAAATGACAGCATAACATGGTACAAGGTAATTACTGAAACAGTGTCACTCAAATCATTGGCTATAGAAACAAAACATCTGATTGCAAGAAAAAATAATTACAAACAAATTTTTAGAAGCATCTACAAACCTTGTAAAGCTTTAATTTCTCAGGTTATCAGGGAAAAAACCTTTAGACATTTTAGAAAGTTTTTCTCTGCTCTCAGATTTGTTAGAAGAATGTACCTGTAATCAGAAATTATTAATAAACTGGTAGCTTGGAATGGTAAAAGATCTGATACACATGTCTGTCTGCTGATTTAGCCAGCAGCTGATTTAGCCAGCTGCTACTTTGCTGATACAGATATTACCCTGACACTAAATGAGATGCCAAGATATTTGTTTTACAGTTGGCATGTGCTTATAAAGTAATTGCAGACTTTTCAATTTTGCTGTTTCTGAACACTTTTTACAAAATGTGTCACAGATCCAGTTCTGTTCATTTTAGGCAAATCATCGGTCTTCTCTCTACCAGCTTTTGTCAGAGCATAGATGATAGTTGTGTAAGCACCTGTAACTGTTGGGTCTTGTGCTCAACCATTGGATGAAGCACCCTGAATAGGTTTCTTCCATCCTGTCCCTATGCATCACCTTGACCAGTGCTCCTTATTCCTCTCAGGTGTCCTGGTTGGAGTAACAGACCCTGTTCACTCCATGTTGAATCAGTTTCAGTAAGGGATTCTGGCCACTTAAGTACGGGCATCTGGATTCTGCCCTGCAGAATGAGCCACAGCCCTGCTTCCTTGTCCTTCGGGACCTGGGAGGATAGGACCATTGATGGATAGGGCCATAGGTGGATATGTTTTCCTCAGTAAAGGACCATACCCCAGACTGACCTCTCTCATGGCTAAGCTGAATATACCGATGCCTAATATTTTAATGCCTAATACTGTGTGAGACAGATGAAGCACCCATCCTTGCGCCTAAATATCTTTTGGTGCTTGACTGGGTGAAAATTTTCAAAGCCTTCCTATCACACCCTAAGCTGAGATAAAACAGGGGTGGTCACACATGCCTTCTGTATATGAGCCTGGTAGTAAGCATATGCATCCAGGAAATGTCCATTCCCTGGACAATTTCCAGCAGTGCTCATTTCCCTTCTTGATCTAAGGTAATTCAGGCCAGAATGAAATATTGCTGCGTTTTCATGTGACATTTCACTTAGCATGTGCTATGAATTAAAAAAACCCAACAAACCAGAGTTTGTTTTGGGGCATAGGGAGGGTAAACGAATGTGAGTCCAACTCTTGTCACCCTCTGAGATGGTCAGTTTCCCTCCTATTGAGGGATTTTGCTTTAACCTGAAAGCTCCTCATAAGTCTAGACAACTTTTGGCCACAAGCAGGTGACACCTGCAGACCCAAGCCATCATTTTGAAAAAAATAGATGAGTGCATTTAAATTCCCAATACAGTATTTTTATACTCAGATGCTTACTTGGAATTGCAGTGCTCTCAACTTCTAGTGGGTTGAATGTTCAAATGTTGCATTTAAATGACCATGACTGAAAATTGGGCCCCCGCCTCTTTTGGGTCAGATAAATGTCATTGAGATAGTGAAAGAGTGGTAGTGACACTTTGTTTCAAAAAGAATTTTTAATTTCTTTAAGATTTTGAATGGATGTTTGCTACAGAATAGTATTTTCTGTCTTTATTGATGCAGGACTGTAAGAACTATGAAAATGAAACAGAGCGGGAACTGGATTTTAAAACCTTAACAGTACAGCACTCTGGGATATATACGTGTAAAATTTTAATCAGTCATGAAGGAAAGGTATACCACAGCACAAATACAATTAAGCTGGTAGTAGAAGAAGGTAAAAGAAAGCTTTCTAAAATTTTGAAGCATGCTTTTTGGTTCTCTTTACTATGGAGATTTTTAATTATCGTTCTCATTTGATAAATATATACAAGGGTGATCAGATCTAGTAATATCTGAACTATTTCACAATGATTTCAAAAATAAAAAAGCAGAAGAAGAAGTTTATATGACATATTACCAATTCTGGAAAATTTATTTAGTATGTTTTCCCTGCATTTTTATTTTTTTCAAGATTAACTGCTGTAAGTCATACAAACTCACTAAGAGTTTTGGGGAAGCGTCTTTCTAATAATTGTAAATTGTGGACTGTATATATATATGCATGTGAAAAAAATTCAACAGGACATACTGTGTTTTAAACTACTCAATAATGCCAGAGTCCAGATATTGTTCTTTGAATTAAATGGAATGTGTGTGAGTAGTTTTAGAAATAAAGCAAATGTGTAATTTTTACTGTGGTAGAATGTAAGTAAGCAAGCTATTACTTCAATAGCAGTACTTCTTTGTATTTTAGATGCACCAGAGGCTGTAACTTTGGAGATAGTTGGACGTGACGAAGAAATTGAAACAGAAATAGGTATGAAATTAGTACAATTTGTGGTAGCTACTGCATATATGTGCTTTTGTTCTGATCTCTTTATGGTTGATGGTCTGGTTAAGTGTAATCAAACTAAGAATTGTCTGTGCACCCTCCCAGATCTGATCCATCCTCACATCTGGTTATGTTTTGCCTAGTGTATTCCATGATTAATATACAAGTACACTAAATGTACCCTCTTACAGAGGCAGAAGCTGAGGTTGCTGCTATGACCAGCAAGAGAAAGTGGTGGTGATGGTAAACCATCTCTCCATGGCTTTCTTTTGTAGATAGCAAACCCCACAGAGCCATGTGTGAAAGACGTCCGGTTTGTTCAGTGAACAGCAATAATGAGTAATCCCCTTAATACCTGATGCAGTTGAGGATGTTATTCTGCAGGGAAATGAGAAGTGTGAGGGCTGACAGTCCTGGCAATGCGAGCATGAAGATCTGTTACTACTGTAAAGAATGGGTTGTATTGTCAAAAGCCAAGACCTTAACTGTGCTTCTAGCTGGGAGGAGGTTAGATAACATGGTCTGCAGGCGTCGCACAGTGTTGGACAGGATCCAGGATTTTGTGATTGAGGCCGTAATTAATTTTTAAAAACAGAAATTTAGCTTTTTCCTCTCCTGTGCCTGAGGGCTTCTCCCATTTGGTTACCTAGTCTTTCCTTTCCAAGTCTGAAAAATCATATTTACCTCCTCTGTTGCTCATAAATGTATCATCTCATTTGCTCAGCGAGGACCTCAGATGCTAATTTTCCTTCCTTCCTACAAATACCAGTTGGTAGGTCCTTTTTCCAATGGTAGTACCTCAATCCTATGATGCCTTATGTCTCCCAGCCTCCCAGTGCACTCTTCCTGCACAGTTCTTCCCACTTACTGTGCTTGTCCCAACCCTTAGAAGGTACCAGGGTTCAGCATCAAATGATTATGAACCACCTGTCTTCCATCCCTTATCTGCCTTAATAAGACCATTTGATAAGGCCATTGAACTACCTGCTGAGTGATGAGACAGATGGCATGGTGGAGAGTGAAAGGAATTTTGGATGAGCTAGGTCCATGGTCTTTCAAACTTGTCATTGTTTAGATGGTGTTCTGGAATATTTCCCCCAAAATAGTTGTGTATGGTGAAAAAGCTAGAGTTGCAAGGTAGATGATACTAGAAGTTTAGGTCTGTGTTTCGATCTGTGCAACTGTGATTTGGATTTCTAAGGTCCGAATCTAAGATGGGCAGATTTTCAGCGGGATCCTGCTTTAAAGGTTCTTAAGCAGTTCCACTGGAAGCATTCACTCTGATAAATCTTGAGAAGTCAGCTTATAATGTGTGCACTTCGAGAATTCCTGGGCAGGCCTCGCTTACTGGAAAGCATTTGTACATGATGGCTTGAACAAGAACTAACATGCGTCTTTTGTGCCTTAATAAAGGATGTTAATAAATGGTGCTGGCATAGCCTAGAAGTGGTGGTGTAAATTTGCAGCTAACCTGAGGTCAAGCTTCCCATGACAATGTTTAAAATAAAATGCCTTGCAAATCATCAAATCTCACACTCCAGAGCTGCAGCCTTCTGCCTTTATTTTCCCAAGTGTACAGTTGTCTTTTTAGTTTTGCTTTTTCTTATCATTAACTGGACTCTACGGGGTGGTTCCTGTCACTTCCAACTAGTGCTTTGAAATGGTACAAAGTAGCTTGTACTACTACTTAGTAGGTACTAAGTAAGTGACTTGTTCACATATTCAGGATTATGCTGGTTTCCAGGTGTGGTGCTGGGATGAGAATTTCTTCTGTGAAACTTCAGCAGGGGCTCTAACAGGTTTTGCTTTTATTGAGTAATAATGTATAGTTTAGCTATTATAATCAATTGGTTGTAATTCCCCTTACCAGTTACGTACTTCTACCTGGCCCTGGGGCACTGGTGATAGGTTGTCCTCTCCTGTTCTCTGCCTGCAGAACACAGTCTGGTTCATAGAATTATAGAATATCTCGAGTTGGAAGGGACCCACAAGGATCATCGAGTCCAACTCTCTTTAGTTCTCTAAAGCCTGAAATTCTCTGGCCTACTTAAAATCTTCTGGCTGTGACAGTTTATCTGAGAGAAAGAAGTGGATGACTGTCGCTCTGCAACAGGGTGCAACAGAGCCCCGTGCATGGTTGCCGAAGCCGCCACCAGTGCGAGTGGAACACCTATGAAACATCGTGCAGGGGCTACAAAGTCCAGAAAGGAGCACAGCTCATGGGATATGTTGCCTGGAAAGCTGACATTTTACTGCACTGTGAACATGAATGCTACTTCTGACTAGATCTTCTCATGTTATGCTTTGTTTAGGTAAAGAAGAGATACTCAATTGCACAGGTTTCTTGGGTTATTATATGCAAGAAGATGCCAACCTCTACTGGTTAATTAATCAAACGTTTCCAGAAAAATGCATAGGTATCCCTGAGAATGAACCTTCAATATGTGAAGAAGAGTTAAAAAAATTACAGTAGGTTTCCTGAAAATACTGCACTTTTGTTTGTATGTGATAATGTCCTGCACTTTGTGGAACCGCAAATTCAGTAAAACCTCAGTCTGAGGTTATTTTAGAACCTTTTCCTCAAAATCTGCCTCTCAGCTGGTTGTAGGTTTCTGTACAGATAATGTTGCCAACACCATTCGTTGTTGCAGGTTGGGAAACAAGTTCTACGTCACAAGGCTACTACGGATTAAAAAGGTAACAGACAAGGACATGCATCATAATTTCACCTGTATGTTGCAAGCTGATGAAAGAACACAAATAAAAATAGTGAAACTGAAGAAAGGTACAGTATAATCTATGAATCATACTTCTCATACATAATTATTAATCATGCCAGCCTTCTCAATCCTGAGGGCAGGGTACCGATTTCAGAACATCTCTCCAAATATGGCTGTGTGCTTGTGAAAGCCCTGGTCCATCTAGTGCTAGACCTACCAAACCCCTGGGTGATTCCTCCTGCTCTGAGACAGGGGCAACATCTGCTAGAGCAGCTGTGTGAGGGCTCCATAGTTCAACCGCTGCTGCTGTGGACACAGCTGGGGAGGCTGAGCTATGCTCTGGCTGACAGATCCCTGGGCGGCACTTTGTTAGATCCCATGACAGAGCGTTCCCTGTGCTCTCTTACTCATCAGATTGGTGGGGTCACGGGGGATAATTTTCCAAAGCTTGGTGCAGCCCAGAGTCTGCTCTTTGGATCACTTCGTTTATTAAGCAGCTCTTTCTAAAATTAAAATCTGATGCGTTGGTTGTTTTTTGTGTTGGTTGGTTTTTTTTTTTCCCCGGAAAGGTCAATCTTTTGTATTCCTGATAATGCCTAAAATGTTCTGGTTGATGGTTTCTCTCTTGTCAGGGACTCTATCCTTCTAGCTATGGAAAGCTGACCTCTACCGTATAGTAGTACTTCACATTTATAATGCAGACAGCCTGGAGATTCATGGCAAATGGGCCTTCTTGTTTTCCATCTCTCTCAGACCTTTCCAAGCTTCACTGGGAGGAAATATGTGAAAATAGACTGGTCAAAAGATGATGCATATAGTAAAGCAAATGAAATACAGACTACAATGAGCATGACTTGACAGTGCCTTCATACAGACTTCACAAAGATTTAAGGGTTAAAAATCTGTTTTTGGAACTAAAAAGGCAAAGGTAACAGAATAATAATTAAGAAAAAAAAAAAAGCCTGAAAGAGACTAGAGACAGAAGGAAAAAAAAAAAAAATCTTTGCCAAAGATATTAAAGGGGACATTAAGGACTGTTATAGATGGACTGAGAGAGGGGTGAAAGGTAGAGAATAACAGGAAATAATAAAGAACCTGAAGAAAACTCATCATAAAAGTGGATGACCACCAGTTTGGGATGCTGTACATCTGTGAGGATCTGTAGTGTCAGTCTTGATCCCACATACAGTTCATTTACGTGTGTGGAGGGTGTGTGAATGCGTGCAAGATTGCTTCTCCAGTTTTTAGAGTAATCCATGTTCTGTAGTTCTCCATCTCAGGACAAATGGCATGCATATGTGCTTGAAGTATTAGCAGGAAAGGTTTCACATCAACATTGTGATTTTTTGGGATGATTTTAAGATGCCATCAGTACTGAATACAGTGATCTTGTCATATAATACTCTTTGTTAAGGCTATAATGTCCTGTGTTTCTGTTTTACAGGGAACATGCAAGATCTGCCTGTGCAAATATTTACAACTGGAATGGTCCTTGCTATACTATTTCCATGTGTTGCTGTAGCTGCGGTGTTTCTCTGTGTGATGTTTAGAGTCGACTTAGTTCTATTTTACAGGAACATATGCAGAAGAGACGACACTGCTGGAGGTATGACTTGGCTAATGCTGACATTGAAATAAGTGTATTGATTAAAAAATAGTTTCTGGTAGGTTCTATAAAACAATCATCCTTGAGGAAGAGACAAAATAAATCCAGGAGTTTTGTGAGTAGAAACAGCAAAGGATATGTAAAAGAGAACTTGATAGTCAGGTGCTAAAGTGAGTTTGTTATACACCTGGGGCAGTAACAGCAGATAAACATAGAGAAGAAGCTGCCTTTGGAGCAGGTAGTCAAAAGGACATGGTTAGTAGCTGTTCAGATGCGCTCTGTTCTGCCATATTCTTCATCACAAAAGTTGATGAAGGTGGAGAAGTTTACAATTATCTATCTGTAAAGAGGATGAGCACTCTGGAGTTGTCAGACAGGCAGATTGACAGAAATTTGTTTTCACCTCACTGATGCCCTTCAGTGAGGTGAAGGCTAAAATACTTCCTTGACTGTAGAGGCCACTGCAATGTTTATAGGTTTGTCACTAAATGCACTTAAGGAGAGCAGGAGAACACACTCCCAGTATCTTACCAGGCAGCATCACTGTGACCGTCACTTAAGGAGCAAGCCTGACAGTTACCCAATTCTGGCTATAATTTTTCTGAAAATTGTGGTGAAAAAACTTGCTGTATATATGTACCTGATTTTCTTAGCCCTCCTTAGTCTCTAAATCAGCTTGAATATAGCTTGCATAAACTGCAGTGGTTGGAGATTTCTCAGTAATGGGTGGATGTCATTTATGCCTGCCAGCGTTATTTATCTATCATCTGTTGATGTTAGCCATCACTGCGTACACTGGCTTATAGGGAGGATCTCCGAGAACCTGGACTAGGCCACCCTGGAGGAACCGATTGATACTAGGCAATGGATTTCCTACTCCTAGAGCTCTTGCATGTGTAGGGTTTCATGGGCTTTAGTTTGTGCCCTCTCTTATGAACTACATGTAGTAAAATATCAGGAAAGGGAAGCAAAGTACAGTTTAAGATGCAAAGCTATGTGAGCCACTGTATCAATCCAGATAGTTGTTCTGTGGCAAGGTTCAATTAGATATCGCTCAATGTGGTCGACCTGGCCTCTGAATTGGTCTTGGATTTTGTGTTTGTAAATTACTGCCCAAAGCATGACCAGAGATGGTATTCTCTTATAATTAAAATAATAAATTGGTTTGTTCTCTTTTGCCAGTACCCATTCTACAGAACTACTTGACAGTCTTAGACAAAGAGTAAAATAAATGTGGAAATGAGCAATATCTCTTAAATAGCATTCTTATCAGGTTACAGGCACATTTTTTGCTTCCTTTCATTTTCTTGATCATCACAGATGTGACATTAACTGGTTGAATTAATAGGATTTTTTTAAAAACCACCTTAATGTAGAAAGTATATGTTATTTTCAAATATTTGCCAAATGTAGTCAGAATCTTGTGTATAAAATTTAAATTTATTCAGGATTTTTTTTGTTTGAAGACTGTTTAGGGTATCAAAGGAAAGAGCAGGATTTTCTAGATGCTTTGCTATGGAGATAATAACTTTGAAAACCAGAATGTTGGATCAGATACTGTATTTCTAATGGTTGCTAACAAGACAACAATTGGTGATTTCTTTCCAGATGGCAAAGAATATGATGCATTTGTGTCTTACCTGAAAGACTGCATTTCTCCTGCTGACGAAGAGAGAGAATTTGCTTTGAAGATATTACCCATGATATTAGAAGAAAACTTTGGGTACAAGTTGTGTATATTTGAGAGGGATGTATCCCCTGGAGGAGGTAAGTGTATTGAATATTCTTGTCATTAAATAGGCACATCATTTTCACACAAAGGTAAAAGTCTGTAATTAGAAGGAATTCTGTCAAATGTGTTGTACATTGAAATGCTACATTTTTCATTTAATCTAGACTATGTGCGTGCAAAGTTCGCATGCACACATTTTACATATTTTATAGGTATATTTATGAATTCATATACACCTACACAGATACACACACACACATATCTGTAATTACACAGAACCAAGATGAACAGATGAAAAAGCTAGCATGGAGAAAGTTGAGGTGGGAACACAGAAGATGTCAGATGTTCCACAGTAACAGTGCTCTTGCTCTGCTTTTGCTGAGAGCAGGCACCTATGAATGAACTCACATTTACTGCACAGAGCAGCTGGTGTCTCTGGTACTGGTTATTCTCAGGTAACTTGTATGTTTGCTGTATCGTCAGTGTGGTGATTGAAACCATTTTGTGAATGTAATGGGTGCCATAACAAAATAGAAATGAGAACATGGAATTTTGTTTCTCTAAATGGCCTATGGATAGATGGCCTTTTGCAGATGCTTGGAAAAAAGATACTGGGGGATTCCATTTAGTCCAACGATCTAGTTGAGGAATAGGATTTCATTGTTAAAAACACAGAACAACAGGTCAGTCTCCTTCACACGGCAGGATCTTGTCTCCTTGTATCCATTCCTGACATTTTTCTAACCTGAGAGGTGCCACCTCTGTCCCAAGCCATTTTTTCCCAGTTATTCTCTCTCCTTAAGTATTAAAAAAAGGCTTTCTGAAGTGTTCAATCTGATTCTTTCAATAGTTTTAGCTTATTTCCTTGCAATAGTTTTAGCTTATTTCCTTTTCTGTGGACTGATCCATTGTGAATATGGAAAACAGAGTATTTCCTTCTATTTACAGGAGCCTTTGGTGTGTTGTAATACCCTTGTCAGCCTCCTTCTCCTCTCAGTTTTCTCTTCTTTAGGTTACTTCTGCAGTTTGCTTTGCTTTTCCCTACAAGGCATGTTTTCTACATCTCTGTTCTCTGTAGACCTTGTCCCATGGTGCTGAAGCAAGCACAGGAAGTTGTACATGAGAATTCAGTTTGGTGCATGGGTGTTCGGAAGGGTATCACCATTTGATTTCATTCATTGCTTGTCATGGCAAAAGTCATGGATCTAAAACACAGTTGGAACTCATTTTGTCATCACATGCTAGTCTTTTCAACCTTGGATTACTGGCAATAGATTTGGGTATTCAGTGATGTAAAGGAAGGAGTAACCTGAGGGTTACTGAATATTTGGAGAGAGGTTGCTGTTGGTGACTTTCTGTGGAATCACTCCAATGGTATGTATTATGAAAGAGCAAAGAGTTGTCTGGTTGGAGGAAAAATAAATTTTGCTGTCACCTTCTATCTGTGTGACTGCTGACAGACAGCTGTCTAGGGTAGCTGGAGACTGTATGTAAGTTTTTGTCTGCTCCAGAGAACAAGCTTTGGCCATACCTGAGCTCATTTTTGCAGACTCTTAATCTGCAATGTGTGTCCAAAGAAGGGCAACGAAGCTGGTGAAGGGTCTAGAGAACAAGTCTTATGAGGAGTGGCTGAGGGAACTGGGGTTGTTTAGCCTGGAGAAAAGGAGGCTCAGGGGAGACCTTACCACTCTCTACAACTCCCTGAAAGGAGGTTGTAGCGAGGTGGGTGTTGGTCTCTTCTCCCAAGTAACAACCGATAGGACAAGAGGAAATGGCCTCAAGTCACGCCAGGGGAGGTTTAGATTGGATATTAGGAAAAATTTATTCGCGGAAAGGGTTGTCAAGCATTGGAACAGGCTGCCCAGGGAAGTGGTTGAGTCACCATCCGTGGAGGTATTTAAAAGATGCGTAGATGTGGTGCTTAGGGACATGGTTTAGTGGTGGACTTGGCAGTGTTAGGTTAACGGTTGGGCTTGATGATCTTAAAGGTCTTTTCCAACCTAAACAATTGTACAATTCCATATTAATCTCTTCATAGGGACAGGATGCTTACATGCTGTCATTTTATAAGGGGAACATGTTTGGTATATGTGTGATTGTTAAAGGATAAGTCGATTCAGTGCCTATCCTTTCAATTTGGTTTAATAACACATTTATCTTTAATTTGCAGCCATTGTTGATGATATCCATTCATTCATTGACAAAAGCCGAAGATTAATCATTATACTGAGCCAGAACTACGTTTCTGACAGAGCCATATACGAACTTGAGAGTGGACTGCATAAAGCCCTAGTTGAAAGAAAAACTAAGATCATATTAATTGAATATATGCCTATAAGTGACTACAATTTCTTGCCAGAATCACTGTCTCTTTTACCATCAAAGAGGGTTGTGAAGTGGAAAAAGGATAAATCTCTTCCCGTAAATTCCAGATTTTGGAAAAACCTTCGGTACCTGATGCCAGCGAAACCTACCAAGATAAACACCAAAGGGCACTATAATAATCTTGACCTAGGCTCAGAAGGGGCTGAACCGTGGACTGAGGGCTGTGACTTTAATGCAGTTGTATAACAATTCTGGAGTCAGAAGATCCTGCAGAAAACTGCGCATTTTGCTAACTAATAGAAAACACAAACTGCACACTTACTTTGGGAAGATAGTGTTCAAAAGAGTCCAAGTCTGAGATCTGAGAAGAATGTAGAAATTGTTATAGTGGCTAGGATGATGTTAACCCCAATGCTAAATGCTATCCCAGAGAGTGTTTCCTCAGCAATCTGCACAAGGAGCAGGAATTTCATTCTGCTTAGGACTTACCACATGGCATGAAGCACAATGCAAAACATTTTGATTTCACATTTTCCAGTAATGTAGAATGATATTAGTTATACTTGCATACTTTTTGAGGCCCCTCAATAAATATATCAGTATTTGCAAAGTATTATTATTTAGATGTGTCCTGGTTTCGGCTGGGACAGAGTTAACTCTCTTCTCAGTAGCTGGTACAGTGCTGGGTTTTGGATTTAGTGTGAGAATTATGTTGATAACACTCTGAGGTTTTAGTTGTTGCTAAGTAGCGCTTATCTTAAGCCAAGGACTTTTCAGTTTCCCATGCTCTGCCAGCAAGCAGGTGTGCAAGAAGCTGGGAGGGAGCACAGCCGGGGCAGCTGACCTGAACTAGCCAAAGGGGTATTCCATACCATGGAACGTCATGCCCAGTATATAACCAGGGGGGAGTTGGCCGGGAGGCGCGGATTGCGGCTCAGGAACTAACTGGGCATCAGTCAGCAGGTGGTGAGCAATTGCATTGTGCATCACTGTTTTTTTTCTTCCCCCCCCTTCCTTTTTTTGTTATATTCCTTTTCATTACTATTATTATTATTATATTTCATTATTACTATTGTTAGTATCATATTTTACTTTAGTTATTAAACTGTTCTTATCTCAACCCACGAGTTTTACTTTTTTTTTTCCTTTCCTCCTCCCCACCCCACTGGGAGGGGGGAGGGGGAAGCAGCTGCGTGGTGCTTAGTTGCTGGCTGGGGTTAAACCACGACAAGATGCTCTTGGTTTTGTATTTTGGTATTTCCTAAGGATCCTGCTTGGGAGTAGACCCAAACGGCTCCTGCCCTAGAAAGCTTGCCATGCAGGCTTTGGGCAATGTCAAGCAGAAAAATCAATGAAAACAGGGAAAAGGGAGGTGAGAAAGCGTAGGGCAGATTTGGTCGGGCTAACAGTATTCACTACTGAGTTGTACGTGGTCTAGACAAGCCAAGTGGGAGTGATTTGGAGGAATGGTAAAGACTGTTTCCATCCTCCTATTTCACTGAGAATACTGTAAATGCTCATTTTGGCAGGGAGAGGAGGGGGATGGCATAGAGATAATAGTATTTTGTTCATGGACACTGATATCTACATTATAGCTTGAGCTGCCTTCAGCTGAGGAATGTAGATGATTTATGTGAAAATGAGATCTTCAGTATGTACATACACTCCTAACCCTTTGGAACACTTCTACTTAGTATTATTTTTTAAAACAAAGTCAGTAATGCCATTCAAAACCATGGTAATCCTCCCTTATTATTACCTGCCTGACAGAAGATGCCAATCTGACATAAATTCCTGGATAAAATGGAACTGTATTTCCTCCTAGTACCAATGGGGAGAAATCAATGGAGAATAATTTTGGAAGATCTTCTGTCAGTTTGCTAGGAGACCATCAAGGCTCAGCCCACTCTCATCATTGTCTTGCATTCAACTAATGCTAGTTCTGAGGAGACGTCTCTTTGACACTGACACTTAATTCATGCAACTGTAGTGGAGGAGCTCCCTTACCTTCTTAGTGCACTTGAGAACACAACTGGAGTGCTGGTTGTCATGGCAATATCTCAAGATTCATGAGAATGAAATACGTTATTGTTTGTCAAATATCCTGTAATCAAGGATAGTTTCTGACAGGTGTTCAGGTAAAATTAAAGGCTAAATGTGCATTGACAAAATGGAGACAACACAGTTGCCAGGTTAACACACAGATGAAAAGGAACAAAGGAATAGGGCACACATCTGTGGTGTCCTTCAGATCAGCTCCAAGAGGTCTCCCTCTTTCTGTTAGGCAACCAAAGAGCTATTGAAACTTGGTGCTTAGGCAAAAGCTGTTCTCTGGCTTAAGCTTTTACTGAAGAGGATTTCTACTCTGTAGATATGTGTGTCTTTACATTTCCAAATCTTTCTCAAGGTTCAGTTCTTCTCTACCAGTGTTTCCTGTGATTTGTAATCACAGATCAGTTTTAACATTCTCCTGTAGGATTAATGATTGCCCTTACTTCAGAAATGCCATCGGACATACTGGGCACATCCATTTCTTGGCCAAACAGCTGACAGAAAAGTTAGTAACTTCCCTGGTACTTACCTGAGGTGGTAAACTTGCTCCTCAGCCACATAGTTTTTCACATGCTGTCATCAATGTATTGCCTAACAATGTAAAATATCAAATGTGTTATACTACGCATGTGAATATGGATAGTGCACATGGTTTGTTAAAAGCTCTGAACTGAGTCTACCCTCTATGAGAATCAGCTACTATAAATTGAGATTGAATTTGCTATGAACGCCCCCTCACCTCACCTTGGAGAGGTGATGTGATGGCATATACCTGCTATACTGATGGCATATACCTGCTATACCTCATTAAGCTGTACCCTGAAGATTGTAAGACCATATAGAATTTGACTGCACTGAGGTTTTACAGAACAGCAGAAGACTATACATAAGGAAGGTTAAAAGCTAAATGGCATTAACTCCAAAGTTGTTTGAATGCCAGCAAAGCAGGCTTTCAGATGTACTACAATGAACTACTCAATATCTGTAAAAGGGCAAGTATTTTTGCACAGAATGGTATTGTGACACAGTCATTTAATCTCTATAGCTGATCCTCACTGCCCATGCAGTGGTAAAGGGAGACAAGGGAAATTAAGGACATGCATACTCATATTAACACCAGTTGATGTTCTTATTGCTCTTATATCCTGAATTACTGACTTTAATCAGGGCTTGAAATGCCTGCTTTCTGTTTAGCAGTGCCTAGAGAAAAGGAGCTGCTAATATGACTTTTATAGACTGTAGTTGTGTTGATTTGCCTGATCATGTATATGTCAATTTATAACTGAATTCACATGATTGATAGTTGGTTTGAGGTAATGGGTCATTTCAATGATTTATATTGCATTTTGTGTTCCATTTTTGCACTTAATAAAACTTTATTTCCTCCTCTCCACATCTGTGGCTTCCATTTTTGCTGCAGTTAGACAGCAGTAAGTGTCAAAAATCAAACTTAGAGTAAGAAGAAAAAATGCAAGAAAAAGCAAGAGTGTGGTAGACCTGCTTTCCACAAGCCATAAATGTCTCATTTGTACTGTAGAACAATTTAAACAACGCCAAATCCAAACAATAAATTGGAATATGTAATTTCCCAGAGGAGGATGCAGATGGGATCAGTGAGGAGACAGCTGTTTTAAGTCACCAGTCTTGAAGATTTTTGTCTCTCTTGCACGTACTACAACATAGTACTGACTGTGAGAGCATAGTCTGTCTGCATTTTTTTAGTGTTCCTCGTTGACCACTTTCTACCACACACAATGCAGGCTGGAAGAAAAAGAGTATGAAAGAAGTCTTCTTGTCTATTGGTAATTTGAACATAAATGTTGGGAAGAGTTGGGACTATTGTATATAGTGCATATATCAGTACTATAATGTAGTACCATATAAGGGCCTGGAAATGTAGAAGGTTTGTGAATTATAGTTGTCCATGTGCCCTGTCTCATGTGTCCACCTTCAGTGTCTGCTGGTGCAGACTGGAGAGGCTTTTTGAGTGAAGGGGTCCCTCCAAATGGACACCATGTCTAGTTCCGTATCCATAATTTCTTCCTACTATAAGCACTTCTGTTCCTCCATGACCATCTTCATTCTTTACAGAGATATGAGGAGAGGTAGAACTTGCGAAACAGGAGTAAATGCCCCCCCCAAGCAGCTGTGTCACTCTGTATCCAAGCTTAAGGACAAATTTTACCTCTTCCACCATTCTCCAGATTGCAAAGAAAGCAGGAGATTTGCAGAACGGCTGGAGGACAGAGGGAACTGTAAGATTTACTGGTTATATTGCAGAGCAACTGAAGATGCATGCAGAAGCAAGTTGTTGGTAGCATGTTTACTGAACTAGAAGTTAAACGTAACTGTTGCAGTCAGCACAAAAAGGAGAGCTCCGACAGCGATGCACCTTGGGCACATGACTACTGTGTGTGCAGAACAAGGTTAGTGTACGCTGGACATATCAGACCTAAAGGAAATACGCAGATGATTTGTGCAGGGTGGTCCAGAATTCTGTGTGTCATATCCAGAAATGGGTAGATCGATGCCTCAGGTCATTAAAGGTCATTAAAAAATGGCAAGAAAATAAAGATTAGCTGGTATGAAGATAGATGCGTGAGTCTGGCCTGGAAGATTACTCTAGAACTGTGGTTATATATTAAAGTTGTCCTTTTCTATCTTGATTTCTCGGAGAAAGTAAAAAAAATTGGCTTTCTTTTTGGAGATGGCGATGGTCTGGCTTGCACAGAAGAGGCAACTTTTACATCATTAAATCCTATATATATTTAATAAAATGTTTGAAATGTTGCCTTTCCTAGTGAGATGCTTGTGATGTAGTTGAAAAGTATTCAGTGTTTTGAAAAAGAAAATGTGATTGCATTTTTGGGAAATAGTTTTCTGATTTAGTAGCTATAATTAGATAAAGTGCCTGAGTGAAACAGTAGTTACCAAGCTTTCTGCAGTAGCCACAAGTCACATAAAATACAAAATGGAAAAAAGGCTCCACAAGAATCTATTCCAGTTTTGATCAACCCATGACAGCTTTCTGTGGTTCAACAATCCAAATTTCCTGAACTTCTATCTGCAGATGCAGATAGACCACAATAGTCTCATTTTTTCGTTTCATTGTCAGCTAAATACATAAACAACTCATCACGGATTTGTCTCTTATATTGCATTGTTTGATCTTCCATCTGGCCTCTATTGGTGAGATATAGTATGTACATCAGCAAGATATACCACAGTCCAGTGTAATATATTTGTTGCTTATTACCTATCAAATACAAAAATAATAGAGTTCAGTACATTGATGGCTTAAGGCATTTCTGAAAGATAATCAAATAGATTCACAGCTTATTGCTCTAATTCTTTTACCACTACCATAGTTAAGCCAATTTCAGTCATGTGCTGGACACCTCATTTCAATATGTGGTTACAAAACTGTTTACTATGCATTGCCAGAAAGTGGTAGCTGTTTGAGGTTTTTTGACTATGGTGAAGGAATGCTGTTCCATAAGAGGTTCCAAAACTATTTGTAATGCTGTACAAATCTGACTTTTTAGAAAAAAATGAACAAATTCAGAAGTGACTGTGTCTGTGAAGAGCTGTCAGTACATACTAGGAATAATCTGAATATCCCTAGCAAAGAGATCTCTTGAAGGACTTCATTATGGGATACACCTCATTTCTGAATTCAGGCATTCATTTGGAAACTTGAGCCTGAATATTCAGCTCAGCTCTGATAGCAATGTCTCTGTCTGTGTATAGTGGCTTAATATGTAGTATATTAAGCATATTTATTTACGTAGTACTTAAGGAAGATACTGCCTTTGGGGACTAGCAGCAAAAATTCAGCTGCAAGGAAGGAACTTACACTTTGGAAATGAAAACTTGTGAGAACCTCAGGATTGTTGCCAGCTGCCAGCATGATGAAGGAAAGTCAAACAATACAGTGCAAATACCAATGAAGTGCTGCCAGTGAACTGAGAGCTTGAGACCTGCAAGGCAGAGTCATGAGGATCACCAGGAGAATCGTGTGAAGGGATCCTAGAAGAGTTTAAATTGTTTAGGCTGGCAAAATGAACAGGGAAAGGAATAGGAGCATTGTCAACAAACGCATATGGGAAAAGGAAAAGCACTAGAAAGAAGAAGAGCTGTTTAAGCTAAGGAACGGTATTCACACAAGGACACGTGGCCATGAATAAATTTACGACGGGCATTAAAGCCATTAGAACAGTAAGGTCTCTTATGGGAGTAATGGGGTAACTATTCTGACCTACTTTTGTGCTGGAGCCCAGTAAGTTTCTGAAAGAAAACCCATAATACAACAATGGTCATCCTTGTCAGTTTTATGTTTCTTGGCTTGCAGTAAGCAGGCTAGACTATCAAGGAAGGCAAGAAGGGATTGCCATGGAATTTGAGGTGCTAGACAATCTTTTCTAATTAACCACTAAAGATTGTGAGAGTGAAAAGATTTGAGAGGGCTGGGTCATGAGTATTTGCTTTGCTCTTTCTCTGTCAGCAAGTGATCTATTCGGTTATTAGTACATCCGAAGTATTTCTGTGGCACTAGCCATACTACACCCTGATGCCCAAGGCAGGATGCACTGTAGTGCAGCAAATTTGCACTAAATAACACCACCTTCCCTGATTTCACAGAGGAGCAACAGGTCAGTTACCTCACTGCTCCATAAGCCGCCCTTGACTGTATGCCATTTCAATGACTGTATAGCCTAGTACAAAATGGACAGAGGCTCATGTTTAGATATTGTTCAGACACCTCCTGTGACAGCAGAACCAACACCGCTGACTCAGTGTAGAAGATAATCGAAGCGGAAAATTTCTTACCCACTCAGTGTAAACCATAGCTGGGCAGAGGAGGAGGTGATGTGTAAACGTGTCAAGCTAGAATAGTACCAGAATATTAAAGAGACGTAATCCTCCCAGCACTATAAGACTACACTACATACATAGTGAGACGGTGCATTTTCCCCCCTGTTTCTTGGCTGGCAAACTGCTTGAGCAAAAGTGAGACGGACAAGGTAAGATATGGACCCCCACCTTGACTTTCCACAGGGGTGGGGAGGCACAATTTCCTGGAGCTATAGCATAAAATATGCTAAATGTGTGAGTGGGAGGGTAAGTGAGTGAGGGGGAGGAGAGGGAGGGTAGAGAGAGGAAGCAGGGAGGGTATTCTGGAGCGGTCCTTTATCCTCTCCTTTATAAACTTGCTCTAGCAGCAAAGGATAAATATGAACTTGGGAAGTGCAGGTGTGTCAGGCTGCTTTTTTAGCATATACATTACTCACAAAAGAGGAAGGGGGTGAATTGGAGCAGAGGCTCAGCCAAATATTTGGTACTATTTGACAAGCTTTTCATCCAGTGTGGCAACCAGTATGACATACCACTCAGTCTTCTGGCAGCATGGCTTTCAAAACTCTATGTGACTGGTGCTTCTGTTGTATTTCTGAGATCTGCTCTAACAGTTGGACTGCTCTGCTTAATTTTTTGAATGTAATAAACCTATTACTTGGAGAATATGACAATTAGTACTTAAAATGAATGAATTATATTTTGTGTCTGTAAGATGCATCTTTGGGAAAGAACCATCTTCTCTTTCTGATAGTCTGAGCAATGGCTTGCAAGCAGCATGGGCTTGACTTTATCTGTGTTGCACTCCGTAATTCCTTCAAGGGAAGAGGAAAGGAAAATGCTTTTTTTTCTAGTCAGAAAGGACACCTTCAAAAAGCTTAACTCTTTATACTGAAATCTACAGAGATACATTGGAGCCTTTTGTAACTTCTAAACCAAACATATATTTTGCATTGGGGCAAAACACTGAAAGTATTTTAGGAGACAATCACCAAGCTTGATCATCAGTGGGCTCTGTTCTGGAAAGAGCAGAGAGCTAAATACATGGTGGAAGCTGAAAATACAAATCCTGCATCTGCAAATGCTCTGAACCCAACAGAACCAAGCATTAATACTGGTCATTGCATAAAGGAATGTGTGTATAAACAGAGGCAACATTGAAATCCCCTGTTATACAGCAAAAAGCCTTTTTTAGCTTCTTGTTGTGGAAAGAGAGTAATTGACCCAATCTGCAGTAGAGTGAACTTCACACAAGAAAAGAAGAAACAAGTCCTACTGTTCTTGAAATAAATCTGGTGCAAACTGATGGACCCATATATTTACATAACCTCTATTGAAATAGGGAGAACTGGGGTCTGAATTGATGACAAGGTGCTCTCAGATGTTTTTATGTAGTTTGAGTCACTGTGCAGCCTGTCTTTTATGGGTTTCACCCCCATAAAGGAAGCCGGGAAGAGGGGCTGGACCGTGTGGGACTGTATATGCTGAAGTGCTCTGCCTGCCTAGCAGATCCAAGGGGCAAGTCACAGATCGCTCAGATTCATCAGGGCTTCTCTTTTCTCTTTCTACCAAAGCTGCGTTTGGGTAACCAACAAAGCTTAACTGGGAGGACACAGATAGAAAGTAATAGTGTGTCACAGCCCCCTTATAGTGGGGGCTTGCAGCGAGTGTGGAAGGTAGCTGTGGAGACTAAGGTTAAGGAGAATTCGGCTCTTACAGTGGCTGTTATTCGGTATTGGGCAGAAGTGTGGTTCTTTTGTAGATTTCAGATCTTACACACTTTTTTGAAGTGTAGCAGTAGCAGCATTTGGGCAAAAAAGAAATAAACTTTTACCCTTCCTCCTCTTAAATGAAGCAAACTAAATAGTCCAACGCATTTTTGCATACAATGCAAATAGAAGATTTTAGAACCCAAAAGGCTTTGATCTTTTACTAGGGGCAAAGTTTTTTCCTCTGTTCTTTTTACAAGAAAATGACCCGGAAATTTTGAACCTAACGCAACTAAACTGAGAAAGGAAGGGATGATGACAATGAGGTAGAGGAAATTCCTGTAAAGGAAACAGACTCAACACAGTGCACAGCTAGAACTAACCACAATTCTTATCATGTAGTGTAGGATGTGCAGGTAAGATTTTCAGATAATTACTTTTTTTTAATTATAGCTTTTAGCTTCAGACTTTAGCCCTCCCTACCCCATCTGCTTGACAGGTGAGTTGGTTTTATTGTCTTTGAATGTGCATTTTAACGTAAATTGGTTTTAATTGCTTGGTCAGACAAAACAGTAGTGTCTTAGTAAGTAGCTTCATTAGATTTTTTTTGTTGTTGTTGCTTTATAGGTATGGTAAAGCTTTTTTCTTCTCCTGTGTGATTTTACTAATCTTACTCCTCGAATCAGATTATGTTTGCCTTTCCACTGATGTAAGTCCAATACAAGACACAGGAACTGATAGCTCTGACGCTGAAGTGATTTTCATCAGAATAGTACATTGTAAGATTGTGGCATGCCACTCTTTACTAGACTTCAGAGATATCATGAAACTTGGTGCAGCCGCCAAGAAATTGATTTTGATTTCCTTTGCTTATATTTTATGTAAACACACCGAAAATACTATGAAACAGAGATTTACTGTTTTCTTGTGAGAGTCCTTTAAGAGTTGAAACATAGGCAAAATAATACAGTTCTTATTCTTCTCTCTTACATTTTTTACCACAGGAAATTATGTTAAGACCACATTAGTTTCCTTTGTATATAAATTACTTTCCATTTAAATGGCATCCTAAATCCCTAGACTAAGGATATGATAATATGGGTGCGTACATGGCAGGAGAAGGCAGAGAGACTCTTGATAATACATTGCCCAGAGTAGAGCGCTTTCTTTTTCTGGCAGATACTGACCAAGATAAAATGAGTCACTGAATATATTGATTCACCAAATCACCTTGAGTCCACCTGCAGTGCAAACACACCTGAATCATCAGTTTAAGATTATCCTGTTTCAGGTACCCCCCTCCTTTGGTAATTGCCCTCTGCTTCTGCTGTGAATTTCTCTCTTCCTGTGAAGCACACTTGCAAGGTGACACTTCTTAATTTCACACGCTACCATACTTTTTAAGCACTATAAAAATGCAAAGTTTCCGAAGTTCTCTAATAAAAGTGTTATCAGTTAGCAAAAAAATTAGCAGTGATGTATTTTCCCATGGCTAGCAAAAGACAACAGAAAATTATACAGATTGCTAACCAAAGCTATAACATTCATTAGTTAACCCTCCCTCTCGCACTTCTTCCCCATTCACGGTGACCTTTTGAGCTTGAAGAGGGCGTTGTTAGCATGGCAGTAAAATGGAGAGCGGAGAGATTATACATCACTGGCATTATTAAATGCTTTGTGAATGGTCACTTGATGAGGTTTCGCTACACATAGCCTGCGTGTCCTCGGTTACAGACAAACAGGCAGCTGGGAAGTAAATGCTTCCACTGCTTATCTTGTGCCAGGTCAGGCACTCCTCAGGTAGCTTCTGATGGCTTAACAGATTGAATGAGCCACCAGAAAGGACCAGAGCTGTCACAGGAGAGGGGCTGCACCATTTGCCTGGGATCAAGGGAGAGGGGAGTGGGGAAGATGGAGAAGGAGAAGAGACCTTCCTCTTTTGACAACAGTGACCCTTTACATCAGCTCATCTGCTCAAGGGACTGCAGCACTGAATCACACACAAGGCCCTTGGGTCCTGCTTGCTACTGGCACCAGTATGCCTTTGCCACATGGGCTGTTGGGTGACATAACTCAAAACATCATCCTTTGTTTTATACAGTATTAATAGGGCTAGAGATGCAGCCCTAATAAATGCCTTGAGAGAGGTCTTCATGATTGTCATAAACCCAGATTCAAGAGTCAGGATCCATTGATCCTTTTGCAGTGGATAAGACAGTCTTCTTAAAGTTTAGGAGGGCTTTTGCCCAGTGCTGGTAGGAAACTGTCTCTTTATTCAGATAGACGTATTGGCTTGGAGTTTCAGGATGATTTTAAAAGATGTATGGGGCGATGACAGTTGGTAGCAGCCAATCTGTAACAAAGCATCAGGATGGGTTAAGGCAAATGAGTTGACCTACTCCATGTGACCTCTGAGCGTAAAAATAGATCAGTCTGTTCACTTGCAAGGAATAGAGACATGCTGAAGAGAACGGTGACTAAAGTGCTCCTCTCTACACAGAATAGCTGCCTGAAAAAGTGCAGAGTGGGAGTTCTCTTCACCTCTCTTGCTAGCTCAATGTGCACTGGATGCTCACTTGCTGCCTGCCTGTATAAGTCATGTCTGATTTGCATGAGGTGCCAACAGACAAGGGACTAGCCTTTGCCCGACCTTTTCTTTTTTTCCCTTGGGCTGACTCAGTGCCTCTCTGGCAGCTGTGCAAATGCAGAGTCACGATGTGGCCAAACGAGCAAAGAAAAAAGCTCCTTGAGGTCTCAGTTGCACAATGTGAACATCAGCAAAGCACATGGCCTTTACTCACTGAGATCCTGAATCAGGCACTCCAGACATGTCAATCACAGGCGTTGGATATGTTCTTATTAAATACCCGAATTAAGCCATGGCTGTTGAATATGCATGCTTGACAGCCTGCCTTCCCTATGTGGCTGAGAAGGTTGAGGGACACAGATCAAACCTCTTAGTAGGAGAGGCAAAACACTTCATACAATAGGGTTTGGGGTTTCACCTTGGACAGGATGCTGTAATATGGGGGTCTGGGTGTAGCTGAGTGCTTTGTGGACCTGCTCCCAAAACCCCCAGGTGTTCCTGGTCTCAGCTCACATAGCACACCACAGGGCTGACACCTTACGATGGTGTGGATGTTACCCTGTTCAGCAGGTCTCTGCTAGGGTCATTCAAGCAGTGCAGCACAGCACTGTGGTGCAGAAGTGAGGCCCGATGCTGCACATGCAGGGAGGTCATGGAGGAGAAGAAGGGTTTTTTAGGTTGCTCTGCTGACACTAACAGACATCTTAGGGTATGTCCGTTTTAGCTGGTAATAAAGCCCAATAGGAGCGTGTCTCTTGGGTGAAAGAGTTAGAACCAAAGACCTGGTGTCCTCACAGTACATACTTTGAGGGTTTTACTTCTGTAGAGCTCTACTCCAGCCCCATGGACTCAATGCCATTTGCAGCTGCAGCACGTCTTCAGATTTGGTTTAATCCCAAAGGAATCCAATCTACACACTCTGGGCCTGTTGGCCTTCAAGATACAACAGAGCTCCATGGATTTTGGTGCTAGTTATGCCTTTCTCAGTCTGTTGCTGATAGCTGTCATTAACTAAACATTGATTTTGTTATTTGGTATCTTATCGCTCATCTTAGAGGACAGGTTCCTCTTCTAACAGCAACAGCTGCTGAAGATCTGCATTTCCACTCCAGACGTGGAGTTCTGCATTGCTGTAGGTATAACTTGGAAATCCATCTGTAAGCAACTCTATACAGGATGTATTTAAAGAGACTGTTGCATATTCTTGAATATCATCTATCCTGCATTTGTGTGAAATAGTATGAGCTGGAGGAGTGCTGCAAATCCCATTTTTAAAAAGCACAATATCTAGGAAATACTGTCTGCTAAGTTTTATGGAGCTACATAATAAAATATGTACTTTCCTATCTATCCTATTGGCGTATTATTTACAAAAAAAAATCTGTTTTCTTCTTTTACAGAAAGCAAGATGATTCTTAAAGAAAATGTCTCAGAATATCAACCAAAATTGATAAAGAAAATCATGCTCAGTTTGTGCTGGATCCTAGCATTGTTTGTCAGTGGGGCAGAAGTTAGAGAGATTAACTTGCCAGGTAAGAGTCTGCTTTGGTGAGATTTGGTGTTTGTGGTGCTTTCTGACAGCTGAGAAAAGTGGATCTGCATTTTGCCATGCCTTCATGAGTTTTTTCTGCGCCTGTTCATGCTTGTGTCAGGCACACAGCTAGCTGTTTCTAGCCTTTCTGCAAGCTTTCTAAGTATTGGTAATACAGTTTACCCTAAATATGATTCAAAATTCAGTTCCCTAATGAAAAGAAAAGGGCAAATGTAAAGGAGAATTTCTGAGAACCGAATGGAGCAAATAAATTGCTTCTGTGACTCCTTGAAGTCTCCAGCAGCTGGTCCAAGCCTGTCGGGGGGGAGAAGGAAGAGAAAGGCAGGGTGAGACCAATATATCAAAGTCTTCCACCCACACAATCTATCTGGAGGAGCTTGATCCGGTTCAGTTCGCAGAGAGAAACTGAAACTGCAAAGAGTGTCCCAGGTGGGCAGGGGAGGAACCGAAGATTTCACGCCCTCCCTTCTGCTGAAGTGAAATCCTGCCATACTTTCAAGGGTTACCACATCCTGACTAGCAGGAGGGGTTACGCAGCAAGGTCAGTCAGCCTTTAGAGAATTCAGGGTTAGGATGGGTGACCACAGCTTTCAGAATCCAAAAATTTGTTTAATTTTAGTGACAGTAACTGAAACATAAGAGGGGAACGATTTGAAAGCAGTGAGACAATAATGTTTGGCAATCTTACCCTAAATAGGGAGTGTGGTGGGCAGGTTCTCCTTCTTCAGGTTTATGTCAGTCCCTTCTCCATTAATATGAGGAGAGCTAGAAGAGCTGCATCTGCTTTTCTACAGAGTTGAGGTTTAACAGGTTAGCACCCATGTGAAAATCTTCAGTTCACTAAAAATCTTAAGCTATTTCCACATTAGACTTTTGAAAAAGGCCTGATAAACCTTTGGAAACCTTTGAATAAACTTTTGAGAACATCATTGGCAAATTCCATGTTTAAGGAAACCAATTCTCTATTAGCCCAGCAACCAGTCACATAAAAAATTATTTAACACAAAGAAAAGTAAAGTTGTATTTTTGTAGTATTCCTAATTATTTTTTTTAAACATGATGACTGTGTGTTCTTTCAGATGGTACTGATATCTTATGGTCCTGCTTTTCAGGATGTTCCCATGTTGAACCTCAAATACGGTATCGTGCAATTAGTGATGAGGAGTTTGTTTTACAATGCGCTTTACCAGATAGAAATGCTGCCCACATTTATAACAACTCAATTCTAAAACAACATGAGGTGAAATGGTTCTGGCATCAGAAAGATAAAGAGCCACTGAAGGCTATCAAGGGAAGCTCTAATCCTGCTCTCCGAGGGGATGCACTTTGGTTTAAACCAGTAAGGGACAGTGCTTCTGGAGTGTACATCTGTATGATACGGTATGTAATGGAGCAAAAGGTTTATATTTCTATACAAGAATTAATTGTTTTGTTCTGTTTTGTGTATTAAACGTTTAACTTCTTTTTCCGCATCTCTCAGCGAAAAAATCCCATGTCTCAAAATTGTTTTGGAGGTTCAAACAAAGAAGGCAGCAAAATGTTCAGATTATGACACAAATATGCTATATCTTCTTGCTGACAATGGGAATTCAATAAGTTGTCCTGGGACAAAATGCTACAGACATATAAAAAAGCCAGATGTAAAATGGTACAAGGTAAGAGTCACTCTCTTGAGCATTCAAAAAAGCTCAGTGGAGGTATAGCTTTGGGTCTAGTCAATGCTCATGTGCTGTAGGTTCTTGAACTCTTCTTTGGCAGTCAATGCAGCCTGAGAAATTCAACCCAAAAGTAGAATCTTGAATTGCTATATATCAAGTCTGTAAGTAAGAGTTTTGAAGAAATTTGCCACACCCAAAATATTATTCCATGAAATAGGAGCCTAGAAATGCTTTCTCTTCAGCTAAGAAATTAAAGTAATTGAGAATCAAAATAGGTTCTTTACAACACTGACATATGATTGAAATTTAAAATTTTAAGTTTTGTTTTGACATTTTAAATTCTGAAAATATCAAATATACCAAAGAAAAAGTGGCTTTGTTAGAAACAAAATTCTTTTAAGATTAATGTTTCAAATTGTTCTTTCCAAGACTCCTGTTTTTAATGAAACACTATTCCACTGAAACATTATTGACTTACTCTTTTTCAAATGACCACTAAAATGCTTGCAAGCTAAAATTTATTGCTATTGTGTTTGTAAGGATTGTAATATACCATCTAAACCTGTATAGATGAGCAAATGAAAATGACTGCAATTTCAGTTGTGCATTTTACTACCTGGCATTATTTACATTATTTGTTCTATGAAGTAGAATTATGATCTAGTCAAAGTTACTCTTTATTTACTTTCAAACTTTAAATGAGGTATATCTTTACCTACATCTTGATCTGAAGCCCACTGAATTTAAGGAGATTCTTTCCACTTTGCATTAGTGGATTTTTTTCAGGAATTTGATTTAAGAAAAATTCTTAGTGGTCTTAGAGACTATGAATACACTAAGCTGAAAAATACATCTGCTTTTCAAAAAATAGTCAGTTTTCATCCTGTTAGAAGTAGTGACAGTGTGTCAATCTGAGACAATCCAAACCCATGATTTACTTCTCATAAAAGAACATGAAAATGTTTTCAAAATAATTTATTTACAAAATAAAAAATACCCAGTCCATTAAAAAGTGATCCTTTTTGCTGCTCTTTAGTAATAGGAGTTTAATTTAGATTAGGTTCATGATTTCACATTTCTCTCAGCAACCACAAATTTTACATATTTTTTTAAAAAGACAATAGTATTCACATATTATAGACCACAATTTTTTAATATAACTGACAAATGTCCTCAGACTCCTAATAAATCTTTTTTTCAGCTTCAGTGGAAAGAGTTTGGCTTAGCCCTACTGCCATGGTAATCTTATCCAAATATCTTAAAATATAATTTAATGACAGCAACAACAACAACAAAAAAGGACTTCTAATTCCTTGATATTCTTTTCTTTTCATTAGGATGGTCATCAGATAAAACATAAGAAAAGCAGACAAAGCCTAAAGCTTAAGCCTAATGAAATCTACTTGAATCCAACCTATGAAAAAGATGCTGGAATATATGTGTGTGATTACACTCTATATGACAACACCACCAAATGGACAATGAGAACAGCAGTAACAGTAGAAGTCATTAGTGAGTAATATAGTAACTCAGAATAAAATACCTGAAGTAAAGTATGTTTTCTCTATTCTTTCCTACCCTATTTATGTCTTTTGTTCAGGCTCTTGTTCTGAAAAACCATAAACTGAATTAGCTACACAATCATTAAAATCCTCTTCCAAGTATTCTGAGGACATCTTGGGACATTGACTAGAATCTTCAATGTTCAGTAATAACATGTAGCATACAATGCCATCATTTTCAAGATCTAATTCCGCGTTGGATTTATTGTAGTTCCTAACAGTGGGGGTCAAACCTACAAAAAGATTTAGATCCCTTGATCTGAGAGTAGAATTCATGAAACTCCAACCGGTGCCAATGTTCTCCATGTACTGTATAGGGAGTGTTAGGAAGGTATTCACAGACTGGGAGGAAGGAGTGCTAATCCTGCATGGGAAATGTGGACAAAAGCAGTGTATCTCAATCCTACCTCTGTCCCTGAAGTGGAGGCTTATGTGAAAGTAGGAGTTAGGTAAAAAATCGTTCCTTGTGGCATGGACAAGACCTTCATTTTTTTCACTTGACAATGATGTGGAAGGTGATGGTGGGATCACTGCCCATCTTCCGCGTAACTTTTTATCAGCAGAGGAAACAGGAGACCTGTGAGCAATTCAACTAACAAACAACCCATTTGTTGTTGTACGTGCTGTTTGGGGGAAAGCATCACTGCCTGCGTGACCTGTTCTTTTAGGCTTTGTATAGATTACTAAATAAAACTGGCCAGAACTCTATGGCACAGTGATATGGCATAGCCTTATATTCTCCTTCAAATCATGGTGACCTTTTCCGTAATATTTACTGTCCTCTGCTGCCCTTCAGGCGAAGCCCAGATATTGCCTGGCAGAGTGCTGTTGGACAACATCAATCCTGTGCAAGGGAGCACGCTAGCAACTCAGGATCAGGAATGAGGGAGACTCTGTTTAGTTTGCTAAAAGAGATGTGGTTATGCTTTTCTCCAGATATCCAGTGCTGTAAGACACTCTTGTCAGACACTCCACTCACTCCAGTCAATCACAGGTTCCAGAGGAAAGCATAGTTACATCTATTCTATATCCTGAGCTGGATGGGCCCAGTACAGCTATTTCCATATAAAAATGGCACAGGACCTATTCTCAGCATCCTGGTGGAAAGTGGGCCACTCTGTGGAAGGGAGAACAAGATTTAGGGAGTGAAAGAAAGGTGTCAGATGAGGCAACCTGGTTCTATGGTCTAGTGAGGACAGCACTCCTCTGAAATAGCTGGTCCCGTTTTTGCAGATGTTTGATGCATTTGGTACAAAGAAGTCATGGGAAAAATATATACACCCCATCAGGACAGGGCCTGGAAACCACATCTCACCAATTTTTGAGACCTCTATGTGCTGGATTACAATGTCTGGTGCTCTGTCACTCTTCTCTGGCTACATTCCCACGGTATTTTCCAAGCAGGCATGGACTAGCTCTGCTTTTACTCTGATCTGGCTGAACCTGAGCTAACACACTGTGCTTCTCAGTTCTTTTCCCTCACTTGACAGCACAGTCAGAAAAACACTTGAAGGGTGCCATATACATATATACTCCCCCTGAATCTTGCATACATTTCTCTGCTGTGGCTTGGTTTAAAAAAAAAAAGTGTCATGTGGCACCATTTCCTGCAGTATGGGACTTTCCTAGAATATCAGAGCTGTGGGTTTTAGCCCCTTCAGGCTGTTTTTCCGGAGCCTGGGTAATTGCTTAGTAGATTGTACGAACTGTGGGTGTCATTATCTGTGCCCTTTGGCAGCCTTTGTTTTGAAAAAAACCACGGTTATTTTAATGCAAGTACCTGTGCTTGTGAATGAGGTGTGTGTGCTGCATGTGTGCTTACTGGGCATGGAATGGGGTTTGGCAGGGAACTGGTATGGGGATTGCGTCCTTCATGGGATTTTGCAAGGGGGGGGGGGCCCTAATTTCTGAATCCTAAATAACCTTAAGTGCAGGATAGACGCTGAGCTCCTCAGATCATGTAAGATGGCAATGCCTCAGAGTAACTAACTGAGATAGCAGGTCTTTAAGTAGCTACATAAGTTTTGTGGTCAAAACTTCCTTATCTGTGCACTCTCAGACACCTCAACAAGTGTAAATCATCCTCTTGGACTTAGGTGTCTAAATTCCACCTAACATTTGAAAAAGCAAATTCTATAAGATATTTTCTCTGGTCTTCTGCACTGATGGTAGCATTATAGTTATTAACAGTATTCCTGTTAATTGCAGCAAAAAACACTACCAATCCACCAAACTTCTTGTATCCCAATGGTGTGGTGATCCTCGAAGCAGAGCTTGGTAAGTTTTTATTCCTCATCTGAAAGCAAAAGAAAATGTTTAAATGAGGTATTGATAGATAATGATATATCTTGATAAAGCAAAACAGCTTTGCTTTCTAGGAACATGAGAATTTTATATAAGTAGTTTTTTTCTTGATATATATCTCTGTGGATATTAAAGGAAGCACCATGTGTTATACAGATCCCAGGCTATTTAGGGGAAAAATATTCTGGTGACCTCCATGCATGGTTTTCCTGTGCTAATTTGTTCCAGGAAAGCCACTTGAATTGGAATGCCGTGTACAGTTTGGGTTTGAAAGAGTTTCTCTGATGAGGGTAACATGGAAAAGAAATAATGATGAAAATATAAATGAGAAGCTGAATCAGGAAACAAGGTAAGAAAAAACCCCGTAGTCTGATTACTACTACAGTCAGCAACTGTAAAAATCCTTCTACAACAGCTTCACTGAATACATTTTACTGAAAGAAACTCAGAAGGTTCTGTTCTTCAACATGTTAATGTGTATGTCCATAAGCATGTGACACGCACGTGCACTTCACATACAGAAGCACATATTGATGGTCATAAAGTCAATAACTCGAACTTTCTGCGCATTCTTAACTCTTCTTCCTAAAGCTTTAGCTCATGGACAGCTTCAACATGAATTGTGCTTGGTCGCCTGTGCCTGCATCAGCTTTTTTGAAGTGTTCCCTCCATTGTGCCTTGCTAGCAACTCACACAATCTGTCTTTGGAAGCTGTCTCTGAGTGGGGAATAAACCTCAGTAAAACAGTACTGCGGACATTGAAAGGAATTTGGGTGCCTCAGATGTTGGGGTGTGTTTATTGAGTCAGTCTGAGGACTTGCAGCATTGAATTTCAGGACACTGAATTTCAGGAGTCTTCCCTGGCAAGAATTAACCAGACCCTGCAGAGAAGCAACGTGTGGGGAAAGGTTTCCTGTGACTTGGAGACAACCCAAATAGTCACCACGCATCCCTTTCCTTCCTGTACTTCCCTGTCTCATTCATTTGTGCAGTGTCCAGCTTGGGCAAGAAACATAGTGGAGGCAACACAGGCGAGTGTGACTCACTACACAGTGCTGAGTCATCTTTATGGGAAAACTTTTCTGTATGCTGGGGGAAGCAAAAGCCCTGCTGCCACTGCTAAAATCAAGTTCTTAGTAGGAATCATATGGGGAAAAAATAACAAATGATGATATCACACACACAAATGCACACACACACACGCTCACTCATGAAGTAGATTGGAAACTGGATTTTCCTAACTTTTGAATGTTTAGCTTTGTAATGTTCTTCTCACCAAGTTTTTAGCTTTTTGTGTGCATACAATTTCTGTTTGTTTGTTTTTTAAAAACCCGAATGAATAAAACATTCCCAACAGACTTCCAGTACAGGTTGAATCCTTGCCCATGCCTATGCCTGTGTATCTTGAGTTAGCAGAGGTAGGGCCATGGTAGACTGTCATTTTGTACTGGCATGATGTGAAGCGCCTTCAGAATCAGAGATGCCTGTACTTGTGGCTTTCAAAGAGAAATGCTGAGACTCAGAAACCCTGGGTATTCTCAAGTGGTTGCAGACACAGATCTGTTCCCTGCAACCCTCGCTCAGCCCCAAAGGGATTCCTGTGTTACCTCTTCATTTCCTATACTTCCGTCCCTTATATCTGTCTTATTCTGTTTGCCTATCCTGTCCTTGGGCTTTTTACCCCTGTGCAAGAGGCTGTGCTGCTCAGTTTTTTTGTCCAGCTAGTCCTTTCTTAGGAGGAAGTTTCTTTTTGAACTTTCATTTCCCTGCATTTCCCTCGGGGGAATTTTTTACATCTTAGAAAAACACAAATAATCTTATAGAAGTCCAAGGGGGCTATATATTTAAAACTGGGCAAGTGCTTAAGTATTTTGCTGAGTTGATGAATTAAGAATAAACCTTTCAGTCTGCAGACCTTTGATGTTAGTATTTTCTTACAATGTAAAAACCAAATGGAAGTTCCAAACCAGAATATCGCATCGCTGTTAAAAGTTCAAGCTGAATGTTAAGTTGCAAGCTCCTCGTTCTTTGTATTTAAGACAATTGGGGATTGTGTGAATGAACAGCAAAGGTATCACGCAAATATATTTTTTTTTTCTCTTTAGCATTTATCCAAAAGGTTTAAAGGGCCACACACTTCTTCATGTTGCGAAACTGAAAGAAGTTACCGAAAGGGACCTCAGAAGCAACTTCACGTGCTTTGCTGAGAATTCGGTGGGGAATGCCACTGCTGTGATCCAGCTGAAAAGAAAGCAGAGAGGTAAAACTGTTGATGGATGACAATTTGCCCTTGAAGACACATTTTGATTTACTCACTGCTACAAATTCATTCCCTACTGGCACTGACTTTTTAGCCAGCTGCCGAAGTTTCTTGAAGCTGGATGGGAAAAGTTTGATTTATCAGATGTCTAGAAAGGCACATTATTCTGAGGACTACTCAGAAGGACAAGGGTATCTGGGGACTTATGGCAGGCGGGTGGGCCAAGTAGAAGCTGGAGAGTAACTGGGAGGAAGAAGAGGAGAGTAGCATCTCTGAACATTAATAGGCAATCTACTAAACTGAAGCAGAGTGGCTGCTGAAAGCAATAGTATTCCTCGATTTTCATAGGACATTTCTGTTTGCCATAGGACAGTTCTGTTACCGTAACTGATAGCAATGTGGCAGCCTTTCAAGCAAAGGCCAAAACCAGAATCAGTGTGGAAATTGAACTGTTGAATCATAGTTCATAGTGGAGGTTCATCATTGGAGTGGCACAGGAAGTCTCCAGCAGGGCACTGTGTGCAGCTGTGTGTGTTCTGATGTGACTTTTCCATCTCAAGCGATGACTACTTTCAGCCCTGCTGAGTATACCACGGATGGTTTTCTCTGTGCCTTCCCTCACAGATTGGCTTTTCACACCATCAAGGAGATGATACCATTCAAAAAAGGTCCCTGGTGGTAGACTGAAACTCTATGTTAAAGTTTGCAGCTAAATGAATTCCTGACTTCCCTAAAGTTTGCCAGTGGGGCAAGAATGAAGATTGTGAGATGGTTTGCCCCCATTTCTGGACTGAATCTTTCATCTAAGTGTCAACATTATTTTGCAAAGCCTGAGTTATAATAGACCCTTTTCTTTCTACAGTGTTTCTCTTATATGTACTATGCAGTGCCATTTCTACTCTATTTGCATTCCTTTTGTGCACTGCCTTTATTTACCAGCACTGGATTGAAATAGTGCTGATGTACCGAAGTTATCTGGTCCACAATGAAACTACAGGAGGTAAGAAACATTGTATAATATTAATTTTCTCCAGTTTTTCTACTGCCTTGTGTCATGTGGGTTAATCCGGTGTGAATTAACCGTTTAATTAAATTCTCTTAATGACCCTGTTCTCTTTGAGCCGGCATAAAGGCTGTTAAAGCTAGCAAGATGCTTAGTGGATTCAGATGGAAAAATGCCAGGCAGTGTGGAGGAAATATCTAACACCAACTGAAATGCCACAGTTAGCCTTTTACAAGATCACTAATTTACCCTTGGAAGATTAGAGTAGGAAGTTGAATTTTGGCAGTCCCTTTGCAGGGAATAATAGAGCATCTGCAACATTTTAACCTCATTTTCCCAAAGTGTTCAACAGAACCTGTGGACAAGAATCAAATGTCCTTGCAGAACTAAGTGAAGGACTCCAGAGTCTATTGTATTTTTCACTTGAAGCCAAATAATTTCTCAGAAGAATAAACAAAGGAGAGAAATAAGATGATACAGGGCACCGAGAAGTGTATGTTTGGGAAATATTCATATTTCCTTTCTAAAAATTATGTTGACCATCTTGACATTTATACCAGAGTGATCAGCTTCTGATATTTCAAATCTCCATAGTAGCATTGCCCCATCATCTCAGCTGAAATGGGACTCCAACATAGTAGGCAGTGTAAAAATGTATCGGAAATGACTGTGCCTGCTTCAAAGAACTTAACATACAATTTTCTTACATGGGTTGAAAGAAATCTGATAGTATGTGCCCAAGGAAATTTTTCTAAAAATTCTTGAATCTTGATGCAGCTTGAGATACAGGTGTCTGAGTCTGCTTTTGTGTTTGCATGTGTATATGTAGATTATACGTGAGTGTGAAATAACTGTATCTAGATATCTATAAATACACATGCAATAGGACAATTAACTGCCCTTTTGGAAAGTATTTTTGTGAGTCCTAAGGCAGCTGGCAAAAGTGATTTGGGAAATCACTCAAAATTTCCCCTCTATTTGGTAACAAATTGATTTAAGAACCTCTGGAAAGTCCCCTTAGAGCTCACCCCGTATGTCAGTAGGACAGAGGCAGACCTGCCAAGATTTGTGCATTGAAGTTGAAGACACTGTTGGGTTCCACCATGGCAGCCTCTGTCCCACTCCCTGACTCTCATGTACCTCATGCACACAGCACCTTTTGCAGTGTGGGGGCATGGAGCGTGCAGACCAACTGTGCCTACCCAGATAGTTTTCTGCCTAAGGTGATTGGCCATAAAATATGTTCTCACCTGCAGGATTATGTCCTTCTCACTTCATGTGGATGCATATCAAGTCACCTGAGGTCTGAAAGGGCTTGCTCATAGAGCAGCAAAGCAGCAGTTATGACTTAATTTTGTCGTTTCTTCCTTTCCATCATTTCTTCTCTTCCATCCCTCTTAGCACAGAATTAGAGAATTGCAGAATCTCACAAGGTTGGAAGGGATCCCCGGCAGTCATCTGATCCCATATCCTGCTCAAAGTAGAGCCAGCCTAGGCCAGGTTGCTCCGGACCTTGTGGACAGAGAATCCACAACCTCTCTGGACAACATCCTCCAGTGTTTGAGCACTCTCACAGTGCAAACTTTTTCACTAACATCTAATGAGATTTTCCCTTGTTGCATCTTGTGTCCGTTGCTTCTTGTCCTGTCACTGTGCACCTCAGAGAAGAATCTGTCTCCATCATCTCTGTACCCTCCCATTTGGTAGTTGAAGACAGCAGTAAGGTCACCTTTTTTCTCATGCTTCTCTAACGCTCCTTAGCCAATTCAGATATACCTCTTAAAAATCTTGCCTTCTTCCACAAGCAGAAAGAAACAATGCAGAGGCTGTGATACTAACATTTATAGATCACGTATGCGGTCACTTTGCTGAACTCGGGTATTCTTCATTTCCTACCCTTTGGGCATCTTAAATGTTTGTGCCAAAAGTTCCTCAGGTTCTAACTGTCCTTCTGTACAATTCTGGGGGGGAAAAGAATCCTAGTGGTGTTTACTGTGTATGTGTTTTTAACTTGCTATTGTAATAGTAATACTATAAAGGAAAACGGTGATGTATTTATTAATGGTCATTGTCTAATAAGATTGCAGTGACCTCTGTGGGTGAAAAGAGGAATATCTAGCTTGTAGTGCAATTTATTGTCATTGAAAAACTGTTTTCAAAGGAGCTTCAATTCAGGGTATAGCTGAATTGAAGTTCAGCTAAACCAATCTAGTGACCCACTGGCCCACCTTCAATTCCCACACTAGTCCTGCGTGCCTGCTGTTGGTGATTCACTCTTGTGGGCCTAAATTGGCTCAATTTGGCAGAAAAATAACTCAGTTAAAGACAATGAGTAGCTAGCAAAGTGAATCAGCTTCCTCTGTTACCACAAGAGCTTCAGCACCCGTAGAAGGAAGTGGTGGAAGCGTGTGGCCAGGAGCAGAGGGGAGGAGCAGCAATGTAACATGTGTTGTCTAATCACATCCTTGGCCTCTAAACCTAATCTCTACACCTATGTTTTGGTTTGATGACATACTTTCTGCTACGTGCTGGTTCTGAACCTAGCTGTTCAACCCCAGCTCATGCATGTCATTAGTTTTCCATGTGTATCATGTCCTTTGCTCCCTGGAATCCATATGGGCTCTTCTAGATCCTGTGGGAACCTGCTGGCTCTAGCTCAGGTTTGTGATGCTAATCTTACATCTAGGGGTAGAAATCAGGAGGTTAACACTGAGGCACAGGGTGATACTCAACACCATTACTTAGGTGTCTGTGCCGGAGGTAGGTGTCTCAGTTCCCATGCAGTGAAGATGTAGTCAACACGGTGAAATCTAGAGAGCTTCTCAGCTCGCCCTGCAGCAGCACCCTGCAGTAGAACCCTGTGCTAAACTGCTGAACTTCTTTCTGGTTTCTATTAACTATATTGACATATGATACAACTCAGCTGATTGAACACAGCTGTCTGATGTCATTTGGGCTGCCTGAAGGTGTCCTGCCATTCCAAAAGATGTGAGTCTCCAGTAGTTCCCACGTCAAATTTGGCAGTCCCATCAACCTTAGGACTCTTAAATGGCATCAAGCAACTACATATGGGGAACTGGACTGAGTCCACTGTGCCTTTTGCTTTCACCAGTAATTCCTTTTGTTTTGCTTCCTCCTCCTTCAAGTGTAGTTCAAATTTTATTTAGCAAATAGATAAGATTTGCTTTTGCCTTGTAGTGAAGAATGGGCCTACCTCAGGTCATTGGTACCAGGGTGTTTCAAAGCTGAGAAAAGTTCTTTATATATTTTTCATCTGCACCTCACAAACATATTCTTTTAATGAGACTGAAACAAAGTTCAGGAATTGGTCAATACTCAGTGTCTGAGCTGATATTTGGATCAGACTTAGGCTTTGTTACTTGCCCCAGCCTCTCTGAATAGAAACATAACAGTGTATGAAAATAGTGCATCTTTCACAAGCAGCTAATATTTAAGAACATTGTTCCTTTAAAATTCATTATATTTTCAAAGTAGGTTGTGCATTGATGAGTATTATTTTTGGAATCAGCATTTGGGCAAATGAGAAAAAAGACTGGGAATCATTCCCTACAATATGGATTTTGCCTGGAAGGGGCCAGATCTTCCACTGGTGAAAACTGTCACGTATTTGTGAAAATACAGAAAAATGCCTGATTTAAACTCTTCCTTCCACTAGTCATCTGTAGCTTCCTCATTTGCTTTGGTAGTGTATGCCTACAAAATTTACAAGACAGTGAGGAGTAAGGGCTGCCTTTGGGTAACTGAATGGCTGTACTTCATGAACAGGTGATGATTTTAGGTTTGTGTTGTGCCTGCTTAAATAGATATAAATGGAAACTGAGCATTAAGAAAGAAGCTGAATGCTTCAGACAGACTTGTTAATGTATACAGTGTTACTTATTTATTTATTTTAGATGGCAAAGAATTCGATGCCTTTGTGTCCTATGCAAAACTAGATTCTTCTGAAAGTGACTCTGCTTTAATTAGTGAGGAAAAATTTGCCCTGGAGCTTCTTCCAGACATGCTGGAAAATAAATATGGATACAAGTTATGCATTCTTGAAAGAGATATTCTTCCAGGAGGAGGTAAGGTCCCTGTGGATGGTAGAAAATCTTTAGTTCTTCATAAAATTGTTTTTCATTTTCCAAACAACCTTATGCGCTAGATCAGCAAATGGTGTATTTTGGTACTGGAGTTTCTGCTCAAGTCTCATCATGTTTTGATCTTTGTATCTGGTCCCTACACCTGAGGCATACATACGTTTGAGTGTGGTCGCTGGGAGCTACTAGGCTGAGACAAAGCTTCTTGTCCAAGAATTGCTTTGCAAGCAGATTCCGTTCCCTGAAAAGACGAGCCCAGATATTTCAGTAGTTACTTTCTGAGCAACTTTAGTCAGTGCTACCTGCAGTAATTAGAAAGCCCTCAGTACCTGTCCCTGGGAGAGACAAAGAGAAGTCCAAGTGTCACTTGAGACCCTGTTTGAGTAGCAACAAAGTGTGTTGAGGTCTCAGCTGTGCCCTCTACCTCCTGAGCAGCACGTTGTGTTCTCCAGGCTGCGTACGAGTGGCAGCAGTACCCTCTGATAGCAAACACATTTCTAGGGGTTATGTGATTGCTCAGCATCCCTATTTTTGGTTTTCCTTATTTCTAAGTTTTAGCTATTGATAAAGGAACTGATAAGACAAAAAGTCCATTATAGAATGCAGTAATGATTGCCATTTTTTCTCCAGCATACACAGATGAAGTTGTTACAGCTATTAAACAAAGCAGACGAGCAATAATTATTTTGAGCCCAGCCTACGTCAGTGGACCAAGCATCTTTGAACTGCAGGCAGCGGTGAACTGTGCATTGGAAGACAAAAAGATCAAACTGGTATTAATAAAGTTCCAGGCTTTCCAAGAGCCAGAAACTTTGCCTCCAGTAGTGAAGAAAGCTCTTCGGATTTTACCAGTTGTTACCTGGAAGTCTTCTATTTCTGCTGCTCCAAACAAGAAGTTCTGGAAATATATGCATTACCACATGCCAGTGAAAAGTACTAAGGTGTTGGGAAACTGCAGCCTGAAGAACTTTTTCCAAAGGTTATTCAGCCTGATATATCGATAGCAGAGATTTCATAGAGGGATGACAGCAGGCTCAGGAATGATGACATGATTGTAGGTCTTTTCTACATCGGCTGACCACTGTGGACTGTCACTGCAGTCAGCAATAGCTCACTCCAAAACAGTGAGAAGGACTGCAGTGTGGCAGTGCTGCAGCCCCACAGTAAAACTAAGTGGCACTGCACACAACCGTAAATGTGAGCCATCTTTCATAAATTATTATTTTATTATTACTTTTATTATATTTATTATATTCTTTTGCTGTGATGTTGAGACATACATGTGAATGTTTTGTTCTTTGCATTTTATTTCTTCTCGAATATTTTTATACTTGTTTTCTAGAAAAAGAATTAAAAAGTGAACTCCAGAGGAAGCTTGCAGTTTAACTTTCCTGTGCAGTCCAGTGGGACAAATACAAACTCTTTAGACGAGTTACCTCCTCCTGTGGGAGCACCAAGTACCATGGGAGACTGCTACAACTGGGTATGCGGAAGGGGCTGAGAAAAGAAGAAACACTGTGTCAGGGCTGATCCCAGGCATCTCCATCCTTTCTGCAATGGGAGAAAGCATTCCTACCAGCTGTGAAACATTTCACACTTGGAGACATCTGCACATCGCTGATCATGTCTGGTGCTGATCACTCATGAGTCCCACTGAACCTGTTGGTATTATGGGTGTGTTGCAGTTGTAAATCAAAGTCCTGATTGTCACAGCTAGTAGACTTCCAGGGACTCTGAAGTCTTTCCCTTGCAGTCCTCTTGCTGCTAACTCTCCAGGGTTTGTCTCGCTTACTCTCAGAGTATCTTGCAGTCTGTGTGTGTATGGCTGTAGCTAAATGAAATACAATGGTTAGTGTTAAGAAAATCTGAGTAGGAGAGCCACTGATCTGGTGTTCTGCTGACTTCATTTGGCCTTCAAGTTAAGAAATCCTTGTTTTATAATGCTAATTGAATAGCTCATCTGCCAGATTCCTTGTTGGAAAGGGGCTCCAAGAAATACTGCTGTTAACAGGACCAGTATACTGAAAAAAGAACAACTCTTTTGCAAGCAGGCTGAGCATTATCTACCTATTTTCATATTGGGTTCAAAGCCTTCAGTGGGAGGACTGGTGGTGGTGGTGTGGGGCAGAAGCAGAAGATAGTGCCTCACATAGAAACAGAACATCAAACGGTATCACTGGCCGTACCACAGTAAATTTTGACACTGCAGTTGCACCTACATTGGGGATTTGGTTCAGATCATGATAAGCTTTTGAAGCAAATTTCCCAGTTGTCACCACTTGTTGCCTTTTGCTTTGCACTACAGAACGTCACAGGTGCACATACAGAAAGTCAAGTGGAAGATATTTTCCACCCATGAAGGGACATTCAATCTGTGGGACCAGTTGGCCTGAAGGAATCGCCTCCCAAACACATGCAGTGTGGATGAGGGTTTCTCAGCACTAGTTGTTTTGGGGTACATCTCTGTTCTCACTAGTCTGCACTGTTTTCCAAAACAACCAAATCAGTGGGCAATTTGAATAATTTGTCAGTGAATTAAATGTACTCACTTCTAATGTACATCATACAGGCTTTAGTAGCTTCTAATCAACACTACTATGTTTGCACACTTTGTTATCCTAACACTAAACATGGTAGTTCTTGTGGAGGAGAGAAGAGGCTGACCTTTTAAAAAGACATTCCGTAAGGGTGAATGTCATGTTGGAGGAGGATAATGTGGTTGTCCAGTAAATGCCCTGTTGGCATGAGTAAAACAAACGTCAAATACAAGACAACTCAAGATCCAGTTTTAGGCACGTGATGTGACTCAGACCTTCCTCTTTCGGTTGTTATAATGTGCCAAGTGACATACATGCATTTAAGAGAGAGAACACATTTCTAAACGAGAATGTAATTTGCGTGGTCCTCCACCAGATGTCCCTACTGTAAGCCCTGCAGAGCCCATTTATTTACACACCAAGAACTTTTGTTACCAGGAGAGACGGGACCAGTGAGCAGTGCTAAGTGTGGTACCTGAGGTGCCAGTTACGGTGGGGAGGCAGACGAGGAGTGAGGGCAGGAGAGGAAGGTATGAAGCAGGCTCTCCTGCATGGCCAGGGTGCCACCGTCTCTCCCACCTGATGCTATTTATTCATGCTGTGCTTGCTGCCCGAATGGTGTGCATTGCAGCTTTTTTTTTTTTTTGACAGTGGGAAAAAAATCAGAGTGGCTGGATAAATAATGTAGTTGGAAAGGGCTTTTTATTCCTTAACAGGGTGATGCTGTGGCCAAGGTTTATCTGGGTCGGAGGAACCTGCAGAACCGGTATCTTCATACAAACTCCAGGTCTGTCTGTAACACAAGAAACAGGACAGGCACATTAGAGCTTTTAAAATGACCTCTAATAGGCAAATGAAGCAGCCCTGAGGAAGAAGTGGCCACGGCTATGAGCAGCGCGAATCAACAGGAGTGAGTGTTGCATACCTTCATGCACCTACTATATGCTATATCTGTAATAAAATAGTCACAGCCCCAGACATGGGCTCTGCTGTGCTCACACATGCAAAGCTTTTGAACTGGTTGCTGTCGCTGTCAAGTCTGGTATGCTGTTCTGCTGCTGCCTATGTGGATGAGCCCAACCTGAGCAAGAGTCTCTTGCCTCATTATGAACCTGATCACGGGGGTGCTGTTGGCTCTTCACAAGATACGAGGCTACATGTTTTCACGGTGGACTATGACTATGTGCAAATTCCCTATGAAGTTACTCTTTGGATCCTTCTTGCCTCTCTTGCAAAAATAGGTAAGTAGAAAATGGGATCTTGGGTCCTCCTACCTCGGCAAGAAGTTAAAAATGTACCATGTAACCAAGTATCTTCCATGCATTTTTGTAGCTGGGATTGTTTTTACAGCTTCTGTCCTCAGAAGAATAGGTGTGTTCATTATCACGACAATGACAAAATTCCGCCTCTGAATGCTTCCAGCTTACTTAAGTAAATATATGACCTCTAACACTCATGTCTCTTGGGTTGTCTATGCTAGTGAGTAGCAATGGAGCTCCCCTACACAGTGCTGTCCATCCCTTTTTCTACTCTTTAAATGTCACAAGATATCAGAATTTACAACCTGCCACAGCAGTAGAAAACAGTAACACCAGACTGAGACTTCAAGCGTATTGAATGTGGGGGAGAAAAGTGGGAAGAATTCTTTCATCGTGCGAGTAATAGGAAACATTTCCCTACGAGTCTTTGTTTTACATCTTTGCTGTTTAAAGTTGCTCAGAAGGTAATACCAGAGGAGAGGGACTGAGAGTCTAAGAGGGTGTAGGTCATCAGAGATGTAGGGTAAGTGCCTTTTGAATACATATCAATACATCCAGCTTCTATTAGAGCTCCATGTAGGTATCTGAATGAAGAAAGACAACTCATGGAGAAGTAAGGACTGCAATTAACATAGCAAAAATGGCTCACCATGTGTCTTACATGTTTGCATGGCTGGGCTCAAATTATTTTGACCATTCAGAATTAATGCAGCAATATCAAATAAATGAAGAAGATGGTAATAATGTGAAGAGCTGCACACATGTGATCTCCCTGACCTTTTGATCTTTTAATGGGATTTTCAAACATTACTATAGAACAGGCTGGTAGGTGGGACTGATGATTTTCTGGAGGTGGCCTGAAGATAAACATTTTTCATCTCATAGTCACACAACTGACAAAAATTGTTACCACTCATCACGATTTGCTAGTTTCAGAATAGCTGATGATCTCAGTCCAATTCTTATAAACAAATGTCTTCACTGCTAAAATAATAATAAAAATTTTCACAGATCAAATTTGCTGTTATGGCATCAAAAGAGTGTGTTAGCAGTGAGCATATTGATCAATTTCTTTATTCATCATCCATAAAAGCACAGGACTTGCCATATGGCACATCTACTCAATATTCTTGTTTTGAACAAGAAATAGATACTTTAGAAGAACCGTGTGATGCCTCCCAAGCAGACCTGTTCCTTAGCTGGGAGTTTTCAAATATTATTTTTGATTAAAAGTGTGGAGCTGCTGACTTCAGATCTACTTGGAAGAAAGAGTTAGTCTGAATAATCTGGTTATCCAGGGAAGAAGATTTCCAAACTGTTAAAAATTTCCTGTGTTTTATTCAGGTATTATCTTCTTTCTAGACGTCAAGATTTCAGGGTGGGAAACATTTCTGAGATCCTGAAAGGCAAAACAATCCCCTTATTCTGTAAAACTGACAGAAGACTTGAACACGATTTTTTTAATTAAAAAAGGAGATGAGTAGAGTTATGATCTTAACATACTTTTTGGTAAAAACAAATAATCTCCTAAATAAGTTATTTAAAATTTCATAAAAATATTTTTCTTTTCCTTTACTTTTGAACACTGATAATTCAAGGGTCACAGAAATGCAGTCATGGCATTAGCTTCTAGAGTTACGGGATGAAGGTTGACCTAGCTTCAGGCATGGAGACACAGCCATTGGATTTATAGGTTTCTTAGTCTGCCTCATTCTCATTCTTGCAAATTCTGAAACATTCCTTACATTTCTAGTAGAGGCACCTCTCATTCACAATATGATTACACAGTTCCTGGAATAGCGAGTAGATGAGCTAGACGTTATCTTAGTATTGGTAACAGTATTCGTGTCAAATGGGAAGAATTATATGAATGGAGTTGCAGTAGCAGCACCTCAAGGCGGGCAGGAGGAGATTCACACCCACAACATTTATATGGTAAGGGTAGCCCTTTCTCTGTAAAACAGCTTGGCTACATCAATGCTTGTAAACTAACAAGGACCCTGTCAGGGAGCTGTGTGTGACTGTCCATACCACATCAGTGTTGATGTGCTCCTTCTCAGCTCTGGCCCATATTGACAAGCCTTCTCCCAGGCAGTGCCCTGGCAGACTGTGGGCCAGGATCTGTTCCCACAGGCAGTTTGGATGTGACCACTTCTTGCTGGGGTAGGGAAGAGAATTTGCCTGTATGGATGCAAACCGAACCTTTCTGCTTGGAAAAGTCTTTGGCCTGCTTAATTTGCTAGTGTAGACTCAGCCTTTATTCTAGTGAGGAAAAAAAAAATCCCTTAGGACGCATTATTTTCTCAGATATTTGATGGCTGCTGGTAGCTCTTTCAGCTCTGCTGAAATCACTGGTTTTGTTTCAGTAAACTAACTCATAAAGTTCTTTACAAAATGTTGTTTGCCTTATGTAGGAACAGCAGTTTTCCCAGAAAAGCAAGGTTAATCAGCTTTTGCAAAGCCTTATGTTACTGTGGCTTGATTCCTGCTGCTTTGGATATTTTGTTGTTCATGAGTACTCACTCCCTCTGTCTGTGGATCACCTGGAGTCCATGCAATGCTTCAGGAGAGTGCTGGAAGCGGAGGGAGCTGAGCAGACCATGGCATCTGAGCTGCTGCCTGCTCCCTTGGGCTTCTCCAGGTTCCCAGTCGGCCCAAATCCAGCAGGAGCTCAGCAGCCACGGACCCTCCTCAGCACTGGGGGGAGCTGCCTTCAAACCTGCAGCCAGGGATAGGGGTCTCTTTGAGATGGAGGGACAATACTGTGCCTCAGAGGTTTGGCAGTAGCGGTTGGGCAGCAAGGATTCTTGAACAATATTTTCTTTCCAAATTGTGGAGTACCTTTTCAAAGAGGTTTCTGCATTCCTAGAAGTGGAGCTTAGACTCAGGCACACTTGCTCAGAAATCGAGAGGTAGGGAGCGGGAAGAGAAGAGATTCATGGCCAAACTCTTCCCCTGCTTTAGTGATACAGGTCTGGGAATGTTTAATTTTGAAGCGAACAGTACTGCCTATTTTTACATGCATAATCCTAAGAGCAAAACCTGGCTGTCTGAAGACAAAGTATTCAAATGCAGGCAAAACATCTGTCTGACATCAGGTTAATTTAAACTTGCATAATAACCTAATGTTTTATTCAAGGTTTCCATCTCTATCACCGATTACCAAGACTCATGCCCGAAAGCTGCATCCTGATTGCCATTGGAGCACTAGTAGGAGTGATCATCTTTGCTTCTGATCACAAATCTCCACCAGTGATGAACACAAGTATTTACTTCTTGTATCTCCTTCCACCCATTGTCCTGGAGGAGGGTTATTTCATGCCAACTCGCCCTTTTTTTGAAAACTTTGGGTCCATCCTGTGGTGGTCTGTGCTGGGATCTCTGCTAAACTCGTTTGGGATTGGCCTCTCCCTCTACGGAATCTGTCAGATCGAAGCCTTCGGCCTGACCGACCTGAACCTGCTGCAGAACCTGCTCTTTGGCAGCATGATTTCAGCTGTGGATCCTGTGGCAGCCCTGGTAGTTTTTGAAGAAGCCTCCGTTAATGAGCAGCTTTACATGATGATCTTTGGAGAGTCATTGCTAAATGATGGCATAACTGTGGTGAGTTTCTTTCCACTCCTTGTCTTCCCCTCTTTGGGGTCTTGTGGCTTGTAGGGTTATTGGGCACAGGACAAGAGCAGCTCTAAGGAGATCCTAGATACATTATTTATTTTATGGGTACTCCACTCCATTACACACAAGTAATTTTAATGTATGTAAAGATTACATCTTATATTAACTCTTTCAAAAACATTGTTTCAGAGCTGCTGGAAGAGGGAAGCATACCCATACACATTAGACATCACATCTTGCTCTTGCATTCACTGAAGTGAATGGATAAGCTACAGCTGATTTTACTGGTAGGATCAGCGTAAGACCTAGGAACGTTCTTGACATTGTGCAAGCAAGTAAATAGAAAATTACACTGCTTAAAGACTGAAGGCAGCAGGGGTAGCAATACAGGAGACTCTGCCTTGTCACATGCCTTAGAGAGCCCTCTGCAAAAAAAAAAAAAAGAGCCAGATGTGGACAACCTCTGGAGGCTGCACTCCTTCCTCCAGCCCCTTCTAGGAAGTTCCCCAGAGACCTTAGACAGGAATTCCAAAAGACACTAACAACTTCACGCAACTCTGTTTCTATCAGTAAAAAAAATGGCATCTGACAAATGTTGACCTTTCTTGGCTGTCTTATCTCCAGTGTCCAGAAATAATGCTTCTGGAGTAAGAGAGATTTTGTGTGTTGTTGTTTTTGTTTTGTTTTGTCTTGTTTTTTTCTAAGTAGGAAAAGGGTGTTTTTACAGAGCTCCTTTTGCTAATGCTTTCCCCCTTTTCTCATTAGTTCTACTAAAACTTGGAGCAACCTGAAATTCTAGCTATAAACCACAATTGACAAAAACACTTAGAACACGCATGTTTTTCAAGGAAGAAATTTCAAGCAGGAAATTCATTGCTCAGAAACCAACAGGATTGCTCATGTGCTGCAAGTTAACTGCAGGTTAAGGAGTTTTGCTAGATAAGATCTTTACATAATTTAAATCACAGGAATCTAAAACACATAAAAACTATTCAGATACTGTTATACATGAGGTACAGCACAACTTGGACTTGTAAAATCTGTACAGAGTTCATTGCTGAAAGGTGTCATGGGAGAAATGCAGTTTATGAGTAATGTGAAAAGGAAAAGGAATGAAGTAATTTCTTGCAGCCACAGCCTATTGATCATAAATCCTTCCTCTTGGTGAATCAGAAATGTAGGGCTGATGTAGAACTAAGGTACAAATGTTACTTAACTTTACATGCAAACTGCTTATGTGTTATAGTTGTAACAAAAAAATCCCCAATGCATCTATCACTTCCACTTGTCTTTTGGGTTCCTTCAAGTGCAGACCTCAAAAAGTAATACCTCTTCCTCACTCTGGAAAAGCTTGTTTCATCCTTTTTTTGACTGGCTCTCTACCTTGCCTTCCCTTTGTTCCCAGCTATTACTTATGATGCGAGTCCAACTCATGATGGTATTTACATGAGCTTTCAGTCAGGATCCTGTTACAGCATAAATATGTAGTGACAGAAAGCCTTTAAAAACAGCGGTATTTAGGCATTCCTCAGCAGCACTAGGTGTGTTAGCAAAAGAGATGAAAGGGCTGTACACGGGGAGTGTTGGCTACACCACTGTGAGTTCCCTTTGCCCCATCCGCCCTCATCTTTGGGACTCTTCTCACAGCAGCGATCTTGCAATCAGTTTGTCAGCTCCTGCTGATGCATCTCTGCATCACCCACCTCTCACCCATTTTCTGGGCATTCAAGTTTTCAAAATCTCTACCTGGCTTCATGTTTGAGAAGACTGAAGTATTTGTCACCTGGATGGAGCCCAATAGGTGGCTTTCTCCTCTTGATACCCCCCTTGCTTTTTAAAAGGCTTTAAACCTGTTTATCCCGAGTGTCTTATCTTACCATTTCCTCCCTGCTTCTCTCTTAACAGTTTCCTTTGAGTTAACTCTATGTGTTTAAAAAGATAATATCACCAAGATATATTAAGCATACATATTTTTGGATTGTTTAAATACAAATATCCCCTGGTTCTCTCCAGTCTGCTTATCAGCTTGAACATTTTTTTCCCCAGCAGAAAAAACTGGTATGAATTTTGCTGAACTTGTGTATTACATTTGAGGCAACAATAGCTCCCTCTCCTATATTTAGTTCCTGGTATAAAAAAATCCACAAACTAACAGACTGTGGAATTAGAATGACGATTTAGGAGTTATGCCTTTGATTTAAGGGACTGGGACAAAAGTGGATAATTTTTTTACCCATTTGTACCTTTTCCCATTCTCCTCAGTAGGGCCATGTCCATGTATGGAACAAGAAGGCTCCAGGTCCTGTTAATTGCTTCTTTTCCTGGTTGCTTCTGAGCGGACTGTTAGCATCAGAATAGCACAGACAGCAACAGGACTGGTCTTAGCATGTATCATACATTAGTGGAGTTTCAAAGTTCTGTTCAAAACAGTGATGTTGGTAAATCCAGGGCAGATTTCGTTCAAACCTGAACACAGGTAGAGGACCCTGATTTTGCTGCAAAGTGTTTCAGGCATCTGAAGCTCTGCTCCTGCATATACACAGACAACTTCTGTCTCAACAGGAGCTGAGCACCTGTGTGCATCAGGAAATGGAATATTTCCCCTGACTACTTCATCTCTGAGGCTTGATTTTAGAAACACTGAGAACACCTATACATCACGCTGTACTCAAAATGAAGTGGCAGTGACTATTTTCTCTAATGGTGCCCTCTCTTCTTTGTATGCAGTAGCGGAGCAGTTAATCTACTGCATGATGGAGACCCAACTAAAATTAATTTCCTTATTTCAGGGGATTTGAATTTACCTCTCTGATGTCACTGAGGAAGGCTTTGACCACTGGGATGTATGGGTAGTAGGAAGGAGGATGAAGATAGTCTCTGCTCCTGCTGTTGAAGTTGACCCACTGTGTTTAGAGTAAAATTAAATGCATGTGGTCAAAAAGTTATCAGGGTGGAAAGAAAGAGTTATCAAGGCTGCCTGTGTTGGTGGTTAAGGCAGTCACTCGAAAATCTTTTTTCCAATGCTTCTGATGTGGATGGTATACACAATGTTTGTATCATATAGACAGCTGGAGCAGGGACCAGTCCCTGGGGAGGTCTCCTGTGGGCGACAGTGTCATGGTCTCCCTTCCTCTCCCTGTCTCTAACAGCCACCCAGTGGTACACCACTACATGGTAATGTCCTCTCCGAAAAACCCAAAGCATGACATTCTCAGAGTTGCTAAATGAGGCTAACTATCAATCCATCCCTTCTTTTTGAGTAAACAAAGGCATCCTAAGCTGATTCAGGCTTTCCTTCCATATAAAGAATTATAGTACTCCATTTACTGGCATAAACACTGCAATGTAACTTAGCCAAGCAGCAGTTACACAGAACCTTAGTTGTATGACACACTGCAGGATGTTGTACAAAACAGTTTACTCCCTGTCATGGTTTAACCCCAGCTGGCAACTAAGCACCATGCAGCCACTCGCTCGCTCCCCCCACTCAGTGGGATGGGGGAGAGAATCAGAAAAAAAAACTTAGTGGGTTGAGATAAAGACAGTTTAATAGGACAGAAAGGAAGGAAAATAGTAATAATGATAATAATAATAATAATAATATGGCAATAATAATACTAAAAGAATTAGAATATACAAAACAAGTGATGCACAATGCAATTGCTCACCACTCGCTGACTGATGCCCAGCTAGTTCCTGAGCAGCGATCCGCCCCTCCCAGCCAACTCCCCCAGTTTCTATACTGGGCATGACATCATATGGTATGGAATATTCCTTTGGCCAGTTTGGGTCAGCTGTCCTGGCTGTGTCCCCTCCCAACTTCTTGTGCCCCTCCAGCCTTCTTGCTGGCTGGGCACCAGAAGCTGAAAAATCCTTGACTTAGTATAAACACTACTTAGCAACAACTAAACCCATCAGTGTGTTATCAACATTATTTTCCTACTAAATCCAAAACACTGCACTACACCAGCTACTAGGAAGAAAACTAACTCTATCCCTGCTGAAACCAGGACACTCCCACAAAGCATGTTACAAAAAAATGGAAATCATGTCATATTTCCATAATTTCCATTTTAATGCCAATTCAGTTATATCATATAGACACTTCAGGAACTAGAAAAAGAGAGGAAAACTTACTAAGTCCTTTGCTGAGGATAATTTGCTTTATTCATAAGTCAGCATAGATTCATGCCTTGGTATTATTTATAAAGAATCACAAGTCTTAGGAGGAGGTTGAAGTCTTCAAGAAAGGGGGAACAGAGAGAAAACAGGCTTTGTAACTAAAAGCCATATGGTAAGTACAGTAAGGTTTACTTACTGTGGAGACATGAACCCTCTTTTCCCTACCTGCCACTGAAGAGCCTAATTTCATAGATAGTCATCAGGAAAAAGTAGCTCTGGGTATTTGCTCACATGAAACATTTTGTTGTGCTTTGTCTGTCCCCCAGAAATACTAGCAATGAGCCTCCTGGGTAACAGGCTATGTGACAGCTCAAGGTCATATGTTCCCAGCAGCAATTTAAGATTAGATAATAGCTGGGGAATAATTGTTATCCTAATGAGCTTGACTCTTCCACCTGCAAATTTCTGCTTTAGTCTTCTTAATAGCCTTCTGGAAGTAACTATATGAAGAAGAAAGACCAAAGAAAACCAGATAACGCAAACAATTTTGGTCCGTTTTGCGTTTTCGAACTAATGCTTCAGTGCAACAGCTTTGGAGAGCTGGTGTCTTCAGATGTTCCCCAAATTCTCTTGAAAACTGAAAGGTGACTTTCATGTGTTACACATCCTTGTAAACAGATCTGATAGGACTTAATGTTAACCAACTGTCAGCAACCTCTAAGACCTTTTTATTACTACACCACTCATTACTGTGGAAACTTTCTATTAGTTTCTAAAAGATGGATGAAAGTGGAATATACTGAAGATTTTGCATCACGAATTTCTGCAGAAAAGAAATTATTGATAATAGAAGTACGGTAAACTTATCTGCTCTAAACTAAATGAAATTATCTTTACAGACTGAATTATATAATCTAGCAAACTCAGTCTTTCTTCTGATCTGACATGACATTGTTTTCTTTTTATTTTTGCCATTTCAAGCTTTCTAGTCACTATATATGTGTGAAGGGTCTTTAGGCCATTTAGAGTGCCACAGCTTTTGGTTCCCACTTTGAGATTGACACAGAGTTCCTGGGAAGCAGGTTAAGTGGCATCAAACCCAAAACATGTGAGGATAGAGAGGCTGTATTTGTCTAGCTAGAGACAATATGAAACTGAGGCTACCATTTTCCCTTCCCTTCCCTTCCCTTCCCTTCCCTTCCCTTCCCTTCCCTTCCCTCCCCTCCCCTCCCCTCCCCTCCCCTCCCCTCCCCTCCCCTCCCCTGCTTCCTTTCCCATTCCCAGTGACGTTTCATGATTTTTATGTGTCAAGTACTATCGAAAAACATTTAACATTCCAGAGTCCGTCTCATGAAGTGTGTCCAGTCTACTGATCATAGAGACAACCTAAATGGGATTTAAATCAAAAGTGTGATTCTTAGTTGCTGCCCTGCCCCATCCTGAGTCAGAAAGAGAACGTGGAAGGGAGAGCCTGGGGTTGGTAAGGTACCTAAGCTGGGCTTTCAACATCTGCTACAAAGACCAATAATTAAGTTTACCTTCAGAAAACAAAAAAGCATGAGTATTTTTCGGTTACTTCAATTGCATTTGATCCCTCAGAGTTTTACTCTTACTATATAACCATCTATCCTTCTTTTTTTTTGCTTTCTTTCAGGATACTTAACAGACCCTTAATTCTGGGACTTGTTAAGAACCAGCTGAGATTTCAACTGTTACTTTGCTGAGCTGTCTAAAGGAATTTCAGGCATATATATATGCCTGAAACATATATATATATATGTTTCACCCCGCCTATGAAATGAGTAAGCCTGCCAGGTTCAGAAAGATGCCTGACTGCTTTCTCCTTATTTTCACACGCAGGTTTTATACAACATCTTCATCGCCTTCACCCAGATGCACAGGTATGAAGAAATCGAGTCCATCGATGTCTTTGCTGGCTTCACTCGCTTCTTCGTGGTGGGGCTGGGTGGCGTGTTGTTTGGCATCGTCTTTGGATTTGTTTCAGCGCTCATGACTCGATTCACCCGCAACGTTTCTGCTATCGAACCCCTGCTGGTCTTCATGTTCAGCTACCTGTCATACTTGTCCGCTGAAACCCTTTACATCTCGGGCATTTTGGCGTGAGTATCCCTTATGTGTTTTTGGATGCCCTCTCGAGGGAAGTGGCATTGTTTTGAGGAGGTGGTTTGCTCAGGTTGGTACAATACAGGCATTTTCAGCCTCTGGCCTAGAGATCTGCAGTGGACTGCTTCTAAGGGATCTGTAAAATGCAGTGGTAACTAGGAAAAGCAAACCCACGGTCAGCGTAGGCATAGATGTACTACTGAGGAGTGCATATCTGCTCTGAAATTTTTTTAGATTTTTGCCTGCTGGAAAAAATACTGCAAGCTGTGGGTAAAATGACTAGTGCCACCACCATCTGGCTCATACCTCTGATAAGATCAGCAGAATGACAGAATGATTTGATAATACCTCAGTGTATCTGTATTTATTTCTAAGCAGCATCACCATCAGATTACAAGAAAGATGAAAAGTAATGAGTATGGAAAGCATAATAAAGAACGTCCAAGTTCTTGCTTTTGTATACAGCTGTGAACACCAGCTCTAACAAAATTTACTGGAATTACATTACATTTCAACAGCATCACTGGAACTAAAACTGGGCAAAATCAGACAACTGAGAACATCAAGCACATATACATACATATACTCATGTATATGGATATTGACGATCATATTTTGATGTGATCAGGATAGCTTGATACTGCTGTAATGCTGGGGACTGCTTCCTTAAAGTGCTGTGATGGCATGGGTGCCCGCTGCAGAAAGCAAGCTGGCAGGTCTATCGACCGCAGTAAATGTGGAGAGGGTGAGTATTGTGAGAAGGAAAGAGGACAGCGGCAGGAAAGGAGTCAGAAGAGAAAGGAAGGAATAGGGGTGAAAGTGAGAGAGTTTACGAGAAAACTGCTGGTAGGAGAATTTCAAAGATACCACACCAAACAGCCCCTCAGCAAGGTAAAGTGTAAAGAAACGGGAACCTGATGGTGGTAAATGCTCCAGCTAGTGCTGCTGGCTGCTGCAGGCTCAGTGTCCAGCAGTTGTGTGGCAGCAGCCTTGCATGCCATGTGTTGGCTCTGAGCATGCATGTCGGGTTTTGCGGGCCCTGCTGCTCCAGAAAGGAGTTCCCTTTATTGAGGACAAACCGGTTTAAATCTAACAAATACAAGCATGTGGCTGTTGATGTCTAGACAGGTGCATTTACTCACCTCCACTTGTCAAACCCTGATTTCACAGCATCATAGAACAGTTTGGGTTGGAAGAGACCTTTAAAGGTCATCTAGTCCAACCACTCTCCAATGAGCAAGGACATCTTTAACTAGATGAGGTTGCTCAGAGCCCCATCCAACCTGACCTTGAATGTTTCCAGGGATGGGGCATCCACAACCTCTCTGGGCAACCTGTTCCAGTGTCTCACTACCCTCATTGTAAAAAATTTCTTCCTTATATCTAGTCTGAATTTACCTTCTTTCAGTTTAAAACCATTACCCCTTGTCCTATTGCTACAGGGCCTATTAAAAAGTCTGCCCCATCTTTCTTATAAGCCCTCTTTAAATATTGAAAGGCTGCAATAAGGTGTCCCCAGAGCCTTCTCTTCTCCAGGCTGAACAACCCCAATTTGTTCAGCTTCAGAGCAGGATTGGCTTTGTAAAAACAACCTTTGCAGGATGGCCCTGGGAAGCAATATTTGAATATTTAACTGTATTAAATAAGTAGTTAGACAGAAGATATGTTTTTCTGAGCAATTAGACAAAGCAGATGAGTCTTGTACTGTGTTTTGCGTATCTAACACATCTGCTCTGGCGAGGTGACTGGCGACTTTAGTTGAGCAGGGTTAGACATCCTATGTAGTGAGCACTAATACCATATGGACCCTTTCCTACCTGCACTGCCCAAAATACTGCTTCCCGGCCTATTCATTACACTAGGCTACATAGCTCTTTATTTCTTTTGCTTCTTATTTTCATTAGAGTGCTGAAATTATTAGTAATAAAAGAACGTTAATATAATTGGGATTTATGATTCTTACTGCTTCATTAAGGAAATTATTGCTTGTTTTAGGGATGGGAACTTATTGTCACCCTTCTGAATTATTGAGGAATTCATTCATTTTTCACTTGAATCATGAAAGTCTATTATGCATGTGTCTCTGAAAGTCAACAGTATTAAACATTAATACCTAATGGCCTTGTCTTAGAGTGTCCTTGGACCTGCTAAATGTCTCAGCTCCACCAGAATACCCTTGAGACTTCTTCAGTGGAAATTAAATGAGCAGAAACTAGATGAAGGGTTATTTAACGAACAGTGAGCGTTCTCTGAATTCACAAGTTTGGAAAAATATCATCACAAGAAGCCCCCAAAGACTAAAATAATATCAGTAGACACTAGATAGATGATGGAATATGTTACTAGCATAGCACTCAATCTATCTATTACCTATGGCTATGGAAAATGAAGGGGAGAAGAGGAAACCCCCTTCAGTAGGGCTGCTCAAAGACTACTTCTCCGTGTGATTGTTACCAGCGTCTGTGCTGGGTGGCTGCTGATGTCTCTGAAGCAGGCTCTAGTCTTCATTAACAGTGAAGAGGTGGAAAACATCCCTTTGCTTCCTTAGGCATATTCCCCACACCCTGGGTAACTAAAAGGGGGGAAGGACACCTCTGTAGGATAACTGAATTTCCCCCTGCTGTACAGCAATGGGCTGCTGTGGGTGCAGAGTCACTGAAGCGTACCCTGGCCCTGCTGATCTGCCAGCCAGCTGGCAGGGAGCTGCCGGGAGCTTTGGCCCCGGCATAGGACTACCACCATGTTCTCTCACCACCACCTCAAAGGAGAAGATCACTAAGAGGCAGGTTATGTCCCTCTAACCGATCTGTCCGTAGGCTGGTACAAAACCGACTTGCCCTTTGTTTGAGGCTCAAATATTTGGTGCTTGGTAGCTGTGTGTTAGGCATTCAGGATAAAACAGACTTTGAACCGGAACGTGATACCCTCACTTCCTCGTCAGGTAGGCTGACTGGTTTGCTTCCTTTTTCCTGTATGCAAAATGGATTTGTAAAGCTGAATGAAGATGCTCTTCTATCTAATGAAATAGCTAACGTTACTGAAGAAATAAAATGCTTCTTGGTATTAGGAAGGTCAGAGGCTGGTGATGGAGAGTGCAGGTAATGAAGGCTGAGGCTGTTCCTAAATGAAAAGAAAACCAGGTTGTGGCTGATCTCTGATATTTTGCCTGGTACAGGATGACAGCATGTGCAGTGACAATGAAAAAATACGTGGAGGAGAATGTTTCCCAGAATTCCTATACCACAATAAAATATTTCATGAAGATGCTGAGCAGCGTCAGTGAGACCCTGATTTTCGTGTTCATGGGAGTGTCTACAGTGGGGAAAAACCATGAGTGGAACTGGGCCTTCATTTGCTTCACTCTGCTCTTCTGCCTCATTTGGCGGACACTGAGTAAGTCAGCTTTTGCAGGCAACCTTCTCTGCATCTCTGAGAGAAACCCTTTGGTGCAAAGGTATGTTAGAAAAGTCTGTGCAGACTGGCATAACCAGTTGAATAATGAATTTACTAGGTTTATGTTACTGATAAGTTAATTTTGCAAATCTACACATGGAGAAAAAGAGGGAAAAAGCCCCAAACAAATCTGAATGCCAGTCTCCAAACACAGACTTTATGATTAGGTGAGAATGAAGTATTTTAAGCAAAATTAAAATATTACCATGATTATGCCTATATAGATGCTTATATCTTAGTTAACCATATGCCCTTGGGTAAGTGGGCTTCATAACGATTTCATCGCATACTGTAATTAACTTACTAATTAGATAATGTACATCACCACACTTCTGGTGCTATAACACTACAAGTCCTGGGCCGGGAGTGCCAGAGGCATGGAAAAAGAGGGAAGGTGAAAATTAGCACTGATAGATAACTGAAAAGGGACTCTGTTCCCTTCCTTATACCACATCTAGGCCAACCACGCTATGCTACTGCTTCTCACAAGTCAACTCTGAAGTTTTAAACTGGTAGAAAAGAGTGCCTGTTTGAAATTACTCCATTTCTACACACAGTATCTCCCCATTCTTGCAAAGGTCTCCTACTCCCTGATCTACAAGACTGGAATTCCTCCAGTTTGGGCAGGGCAGTTTATAGATGATGTCGCACAAGTTCTGGGACACAATTTCTCATCTTCTAATGTCTGGGATAGGTTGACAGTAACATTGAAAAAGGAGAAGCAATAAGAAGGCTGGTGGTGTTCTGGAGGTGATAGCAGTCCTGGCAGACTTCTCGTACGAGCTGCTCTTGTGCCTGTTAGCCAATTTACTGCAACTGTGGAAGCAGAGAGGTAACATATTGCCATCTTCTCCCTCATCTACTAGTACCATCCAGCCAAACACTCTAGCTGACATAAGGAAAGAAGGAATGACCTACTGGGTCAGACCAACCCTCTAGCAGTGTCTTCAACAGAGCCTGCAGGAGATGCTAATTAGGAAAGGCTTGCAAGTCTGGCCGCTTTCTGAGCTCTGTTCACCTCCTACTTCCTCAGCATCTATAGTCACTGCGTTAGGGATGTGAGAGGGTACACTCCTTGCCTACACTATATAGGGGTCTGTTTTGGACCTGTTGCCCATGAATTACGCCATCCTTTCTTTGAACCTGAATACTCTATTCTGCATCAGGTTAAGTTACAACTGCTGCAACAGAAAGCAAACACATTTACTCCTGGAGAGGTGATGAATTATGGAACACACCCTACTCAGCCACGGTTATTTATCACTTTTAATTAGTTAAAAATATGAGTGAACGATGCTTTTGTAATGAAAGATGTTTTGGAAGTAGTACACATGAGAGGGCCAAAAATACAATTATGCAGGCAACCTTATTTCTGACATTTTTTAACTTCTGAATGCCTGAATTGGCCATCTTAATAACATTCTTTTTGAATTTCAGTAGGATTTTTCAGATTAATTTATATTTTTAAAGAAAATGAGAAATCCAAATATTCCATCAGGTGGCCTTGGAGGAGATATTCTGAGCACTGAAATTTAGGTAGCTACCTTGGCTAACTAAGTAGGTTAGTTCCCCCGTGCTTCATTTATAATCAAAGGAGGCCCCTCTGGAGCATCGCATGGGGCAGAAATCTACATTGGGCACCTGCTACCACTTCCTCCAGCCTTCAGCCCTTGTCTATATTCCCTTTACATACAGAGCCCAGGCTAGAGCTCTGGGCATTGGTCCTGCATCATCTGCTACAGTATTGAGGAGGAACAAGACCTGTCAGGTGATTCATCAGGGCCAGCTGTGCCCTGAAGGGGAAGGCAAAAAGAGGTTGAGAGGAAAATGTAAGTGATAGTTGCTGGAGACTGGTTGATGAATCAACTGGAGAATATGCTTTGTCTTCTCTACCACTCACAAAGAAGGAAGAAATGGCTGAAGTGAAGATTGAGGGTAGCCTTAACTGCAGTGACCATGAGACTGTGGATGCTAAGATCCTGAGAGGAGTGAGCAAGCCAAGAAACAGCAGAATTACAACCCTGGACTTCAAAGCGCAGATTTTGGCCAGTTGAAGTGGTTGTTAATGTGGGAAGGGAATTGGCTGGACCGCTGGGCTCAAAATACTGGTCTAGGAAGTGGGTAATGGCATCCCTCAGGGCTCAGTACAGGGACCAATATTGTTTTAATGTCTTCAGTAATGACCTGGAGGATGGAATGGAGTGCACACTGAGCAAGTTTGTGGTTGACATCAAACTGCAGGGAGCAGTCAATATTCTGGATGGCTTCCATTCAAAGGGACCTGGACAGGCTGGAGAAATGGGCTGACAGAAAGCTCATGAAATTCAAGAAGGGCCCATGCAAGGACTTCCATGTGGGTTGGAATAACTCCATGCACCAGTATAGGCTTGGAGTCTCATAAGCAACTCTGCAGAAAAGGACCTGGCCTGGTAGACAACAGGTTGAACACAAGCCAGAATTATGTCCTTGTGACAAAGAAGGCCAACCATGTCCTGGGCTACAGTAGCAAGTGTGTAGCCAGCAGGTCCAGCAAAGTGTTTCTTCCCCTCTCTTCAGCACAGGTGGAAGTGTGTGCTATCTCCAGAGTGCTCTCTCCAGTTCTGGGCTCCCCAGTACAGGAAGGACATGGAGGTTCTGGATCAAGTGCAACAGAGGCCACCAACCTGGTCAGAGGCTGGAGCACTGGACGTACAAGGAGAGTCTGAGAGTGCTGAGTCTATGCAGCCTGGGGAAGATAAGGCACAGGAGACGCCTTATTACTTTCTACGAGTACCCGATCAGAGGAGAGAGAGGAGATGGAGCCAGACGCTTCTCACAGGTGCACAGCAATAGGAGAAGAGGCAACAGACACAAGCTGGAACACGGGAAATTCTGATTAGACCGTATGAACCCATTTCTTAACATGAAGGTGATTCAATATTGCAACAGTGGCCCAGCTCTCCATTCTTAAAGGCATTCAAGACTTGACTGGAACTTTGAGCAACCTGATCTGATTAGCTCTGCTTTGAGTAGGGACTTGGACTAGATGACCTCCAAAGGTCCTTTCCACCCTACAGTACTCTGAGTCTAACATTTGGGGCCAGCTAAGTGTTGGCATCAAACACCTGAGATTAAGGTGCTATTTCTTAAATCGCTCAGGTGGCTTATCCCTCAGTCAAAAAGAATACCAGAGCAGGAAGAAGATATTGGCTTGACCCTCAAAGCCCATACACATTTCAAGACCTTTAAGTCTGAGAGCCCTGGAGGAAGGCATTTAACCAGAGGAAAAAGAGGAAAGGGGAAAACTGTGAAGGTTCAAGTACATGCATCTGAACAGCTCTACTATATAGGGATGACACAAGTACTCAACAGTAGAGGTGATATGATTCTTGTGGGTTCACAGCAAAAAGAAAGTAATTAAATGTTTTCTTGCTAATCCTGGACCAAGCATGGCCTCTAATTTTTCAAAGGCTTACTTTTGGAGTCTGTATTGGAATATCCTTCCAATCAAGACAGAAAAAGTGGTCTTCTGATACAAAAGCTATTTTGCTGCCACATGTCCATCCTTCTCTCAAACACCAAGGGGAGTGCTAGACTTTCCAGAGGAAGGCCAAAATATTTTCTGCTAAATTTGTTTGCTAAAATGATTACATCATTTTCTCTGAAGCTTGAATAAAGTAAAGAGAATTGGCCTGAGGGTGATACCTCACATACGCAGTTTCAGTCTGAGTAGCTGATGTCTAGCATAGTTATAAGTAGTCAAAAAAGGTCTTATATAAAGCAGTATCCAGCAACCTACATAACAGGATACTGCTATTGACCTTACCTATAATAATCCACTGAGTTTATCAGTGATAGCTGTGTAAAATAACACCAGTAATTATCAGCATTTGTGAGCTTTTACTTCAGTAATTTAACAGTTTCCACACAAAACATACGATACATGTTTCTTAAGGAAGATGGAGAAGATTAAGAGTAAATCAAGCAAATTGCTAAATGTACTCTATAAAGAAAAGCTGCAGTCCTTACATAGCCACAGGCTGTCTGATTAATTTTAACTTTTATTAAAAGCAAAATGAAATTTGAGAAATAAACAGAGAGTTAGAGACGCAATAAGCCAGAGGATTAAAAATTAAAATGCTATTACTCTTTGTCTTTCGGTGAACCTGTCTACAGGACTTGTTGGTAAAGCACTGTTTAAACACTTTGGGCAGATACTGTGCAGAAAGCAGGAAACATTGCAAGGGAAGGCACAGGAAAAACTCTCATCCAGTGGTTTGTCTTGTCCCCAGAACACTTTGGAGAAGAACTGTACAAAATAAATACAGAAAGTAAATCTTTTCCCCTAATCTCACTTCTAAACTGCATAAGTGAATTTAAATCCTGAAGCAGTTAGGAACTGCAGTCTTTTCCAGGAGATTATTTTGCACAAAACAGATTCAGAAGTTGGTCAAAGAGAGCTACAAGAACCCAAAATCGAAAAGAAAGGTCTGTCAACAGCTGCCTGAGCCAAGATGTTGTTTTGCTTTAAATATTTTCCTTTTCTCCTTGATTAATAATAGTTGTGTTTTTTTCCCTTCCTAGGTGTATTTGCTCTCTTCTTCATCAGTAACAAGTTCCGAACATATCCCTTCACCTTTAAAGACCAACTCATTATTTCCTACAGTGGCCTTCGAGGAGCCAGCAGCTTCTCTCTTGCATTCTTGCTTCCAGTGAATCTCTTCCCAAGAAAAAAATTGTTCATTACTGCTACTCTTGTAGTTATATATTTCACTGTGTTCATCCAAGTAAGTGTATTTCTTAATGGATTGCTTTCATAGAATCATAGAATGGTTTGGGTTGGAAGGGACCTTAAAGATCATCTAGTTCCAACCCCACTGCCATGGGCAGGGACACCTTCCACTAGACCAGGCTGCTTAAAGCCCCATCCAACCATGACACTGGCTTTGAACACTTCCAGGGATGGGGCATGCACAACTTCTCTGGGCAACCTGTTCCAGTGTCTCACCACCCTCACAGTGAAGAACTTCTTCCTTATAGCTAATCTAAATCTACCCTCTTTCAGTTTAAAGCCATTACCCCTTGTCCTACCACTACATGCCCTTGTAAAAAGTCCCTCTCCAGCTTTCTTGTAGGCCCCCTTTAGGTACCGGAAGGCTGCTACAAGGTCTCCCTGCAGACCTTATATTTCATGTAATAGAGGTGACTGAAAGCTTCATAGTGAAGATTGCATTGAATTTACTCTTAAACTAGGACAAGCTATTGTATTTTATGGCCAGATTTAGCACTGTACTGTGTAATTTCCCTTTCAGGGCTTTTTAGGTATCATTAAATAACTTTTTTAGAAAGTCTGTATTGAAAACCTGTGTCTTCTAAAATATGCAGGGAAAAGGGCACGTTGTGTCCAAAATCTCTTATGTTCGCTCCACATGCGCTTCCTAATGTTTCCAAATTAAGAAGCATTTTAACTTTACACTTCAGCACAGAATCATTCTCTACTAGTGGTGTATCTCAAACTGAACAGAAAACAATATGTCTGTTCTAAGAAGGATTTTGAATTTTTTACTTTTATCTTCATTGATCTTGGACACCAAATGAGAACATTTTGAAATCCTTTGTAAAAGAATATTAAAGAAAAGTAAAATGAATAATTCAGATTTGTAAGAATAGGTGTCTACTTCAGATGTTTGGGTTATTCCACTTGGCTTACAGTGCTGTACCTGGAAGAACAGGATCTTCTGGAGGTCTTGCATCCCATGTTCTGTATTTTCCCACACCAATATCTCAGATACTCTAGGGTGCCAATGGGGCACTGTGCACTTAGATTCCACCAGAATGTTTCAGAAAAAAACATTTTGTTTCTGTTTCCCCTTTTTAAATGCTATTCTGTAGCAGTGCAGTAAAGAATTGGGAACAGCTAGAATGGTTTCTAAGTGAAAAAAAACCCAAAATATTTAATTCTGAAAATGTTGAAGTAAGCAGTTTCAAGATTGTAAGAACCTCACAAAGATAATGTTTTCTTTCAAGTGAGTGCTGTTTTGAAGAAGGTTGGCAACGAGTCAGTTACTTTACATAGTTAAAACATGTCGATAAATACAAACTTACTTAAAAAAAAGTGGTGCATAATTTCTTTTAAGTTTTCGAGTTTTAATCCTCCTCTGTAGCTCTCCATACAAGTAATAGATCATTCTTGTGTCTAAGACACAGCTTTCCTAATTGATTAAAATTAAATCCTTTTGCTTTCTTTCTGTTTTTTTGAAAAGATAATTAACATTTCAACTCATTGTTCCAAATGCAGGGAATCACAATTGGACCATTGGTCAGATATCTAGATGTTAAAAAGACCAACAAAAAGGAGTCTATCAATGAAGAAATTCATGTGCGAGTAAGTTTTTACCATCAGTAGCTGGTATCCTAAAAAGAAGAAGAGAAAGGGTATTCCAAAAGAGCTGGACAGAGGGAGGCATTTGGTAGCACTGGCATTCAGTGGATTTGGACACTGAATGCTTTTAACAACATTTGGAGGAAACCCTAGGCATAATTTTCTAAAATATGATCTCTCATTTATATTCATAGTGACTATCATATTATAATATTGTACCGCAAGTGTCATGGTGTAGCAGGGCCCTTACTTCTTGATACTTGTGACCATGGGAGGACAGAAACATAAATGTAGCATTTACAAAATGCACTCGTCATCCTTCCCAGCTAGATTTGTCAGATACCTTTGTTGCCATCTTTTGTCTGGTTCTAGACACACTGACACCTTAAAAGTCTTTAATCGAGTTTTGTTGAACTGAAATGAGTTGAACCATTGGTTGAACCATTGAAATTTAGTGTCAGCTTATTCTGAGTAATGATCTTTTTCCCTCTCAAACATTTGCTTTAGCTCTCAAATTACCATTATATAAAATAACAGAAAGCTGCTCAAACTGACTTAACAACACTATACAAAATATACGTACATGCTTTCATTTTCACAATAGCAAATATATTTGAAATTAACAGAAACACTGTGCCTTAAAATTAAGCACATGCAGAGACATTAACAAAATTAGAGCATCTCAACTGATTTGAATTTGAAATGCATTTAATTCTTAGTATTTCAACCTTTACACGTAACCTTGAAAAGAATTTACATTTAAAAGCACCACTTATAACAATATGTATGTAAGAACTGGCCATTTTTCTGTCTGTTTCTATAATGCTAGAAACACACAAAAGATGACTGAAAATCCTGGTAGTTAGCAGTGATGAACTTACCAGTCTCACGATAATTTGCAAAATCCTCAGAGGACTTGTTGGTCAAGGCAAAGGTTAAAAGGTGTGGGGTACCTGGTCCTCTGCCCCTCTGAGGGAGGTCACACATGCAGAAGGGAAACTTGGTTAACAGAACCAAGAATTTAGTTTTTGGTTTCAGTAGACAAAGAGGACCAGGCAATTTGCATGCTCGGTATCATCTTCCATTGGACATAGTCCTTTACTTGGGCCTATATGTTGCTGGGTGACGGTGAGATGATAGCAGACTGACAGGCTTGTTGCCTCCATCAAAATATTGCCACTGCAGCCAAGCACAGGAGCTGCCACAGTGGGATCTTTGCCTTGATTTTTAGAGAAATGTAGATGCTTTCAGAATTAACTCACACCCTCCAATTAAAAAATCTCAAAATCCTGTCAACAATTGCGTATTTGTGCAATTTTCTCATAATGGCCACTTAGAATTTTTCCATGTTTGTTTCTCTAGTTGATGGATCACTTGAAGGCTGGTATTGAAGACATATGTGGACATTGGAGTCATTATCAGCTGAGAGATAAGTAAGCATCTCTTATTGCAGCCTACTATAATAAAATAACCTATCTATCATGTCAAACACAATAGGTAAATAGAGTAGGAAATCAATCTTGTGCCCCATAAAGCTAAAATAGCATGAAAATATTTGGGACGTGTGCAATATCTCTTTCTAAAAAGTGAACTCCTGAGTAACAGTTATCTCTTGGGAGTGCAGTGCTCGTATATTGCCTGCTAAATTGCTTCTGCACAAACAAGCAGAAAATAAGCCTTCTGAAAGAAAAACATAGCACGGGAACTCATGCTGCAGACATCAGCCTGTGCACATAGCTTTGGCATAAATCTTAGATCTGTGGCAGTGCCCCGTTAGGTCTGGATTTAGAACAGAAGCTACGTAAGGTGTCAGTGCTTCGTTGACTTTTGCTGTAAACCTCCACAGTAAATATGATCCCTTGTTGGTGAGTACAGATTCAATAGTAATTAGTCACCTGTCCTTACAGGTCTTTGCACTCAGTAATATTTAGAATAAGAGTACTGAAGGGAATGGTTGAATTTAAATATCCAGTAGCATAAGCAGACACTTTCAAGCCAGTCTTCACTCAGAAACACAGGACCTGCGTTGTGTCTTCTATAAGCAGGATGAGGTGGTTTTGTGAAGCTTTGTGGCTCTTCCAGGCACTGCCCAGAAGAGACAGACCTGCCATTCTGAGCTGCTGTTCCCTTCACCTTTTCCCTAAGGGAGCCCTGTGATCATGTTGGCCACCACCGTAGCATGTGAAGGGGAGTGTGGGGAGAAACTAATCTTCCTTTCCCATAAACATCTTATTATGATGCTGTGGGCTCAAAGTTATCCCTAGTTATCCTAGCTATGCCTAGACTTCTGTGCTGGAGTCCTCTGTCTCATCTTTCAGCATTGGACCCCAGTAATCCAGTCAGGGGAGTCTGTCAGGACATGTGGCAACTCCATTCATGACTGGGTTTCTCCCTACGGAAATCAGGAATTAAGAGTGGGAAGAAGGTGGCTGGTTTGCATACAGTTCTTGTCCCAACAAGGAGTAATGATGTAATGTGCTAGGGCACATACCTGGACCCAGAAGCTAAAATGTCCTCTTGGCTCTCACAGTACAGAGATAGCTTTAGGACATCCGCTGGGACCACATCACTGTCTGTGCAGTCAATAAGCTAAACAAATCCTTGTTGAAGTAATAATTCCATTGAAATAGCTGCATTTACACATATCTGTGAGCAAATGTTATCCCCTTATCTCACATCTACCCAACAGCTATGAAAAGAGAATTTTGTCCAAACTAGCCATAAATGTAGTGTTTCAGTTCAGGGGCAGATTCAAAGAGCAAGCTGTATGTGAAGACATTTAATGTAAGAAGATTGTATTAAAAGGTATTCCCTAGACTTTTCTACGCAACTTTAAAGACGTTTAGCATATCAGAATTAATTACCTAAGTGATGACACTCCAGGAGGCTTTCTGTTACATAGAAAAACGTAAAGAGCTCTAATCCCAGCGGAAACATCTGTGTACCTATCTCTGTTATTAATGTATAAAAACTAGCCTTTGTTAAGAAAAAACGTACAAACTCTGTAGTGCTTTTCCCAGCATTGTGGAGCACTTTACCTTGCTGTGGTAAACTGTTCCTTTGAAAGAAACGTGTAAGAAGATCTACTGTTGTTCTGCTAAACGTCTGCCTGAAAGCGCATACCTGTTCCAAAGCGCACACACACATTCACATTCAAATTATGCCACACATTAGTGATATTTTACAATCTGCAGCATGCGAGCACATAGTATTTTGTGGTCCATTCAATTTCTCTGTTATTCAGAATACAAAGAAATGTATTTTCTCTGCTCTAATTGTCAGGATTCAAAATTATCACCAACATAATAGGCCCAAACTACTGTAACTGCTGGGCCATTTAGAGCCTCATTGGTGGCTGACTGAATAGGCCAGGATTACTGTAAGAGCAGCTGCTGCTGTTATGCCCTACTAGAATACAACATTTGTACAAAAGCGTGGAGACTGGCCGTATTCTTTTCTGACAAATGTGGTGGTGTTATATGCAAACACACTCCCAGCCCTCTTTTTTGCTCTGATTGCAGCTTGTTTCTTTCTTTTGTCTGGTGGGCTTTGCAATCTCTGTGGACCAGTAGACCACGCCAAATGTCCCCCTAAAGGTCTCTGCTCACTAGGCCTTCAGGAGTCCGCAGGTGCCTCCAATTTGGATTCAGTTTCCACCGCTGAATTATATATGTGTGCATTTGAATGAAGATCAGCTTGTACCACAGAAATAAAAACACATTTCCTTTTTTTACACTTTCATTTTAATATCTCTTTTGCAGATTTAAGAAGTTTGACAATAAGTATTTGAAGAAAATCTTAATTCGGGAACACCAGCCCAAATCCAGCATTGTGTCATTGTACAAAAAGATGGAGATAAAACTGGCCATCGAGATGGCTGAGAGTGGCATGAAAATTTCAAAATCATCCACAGCTTCTTTACAGTGAGTACTGACCTCCTGACCCTTTGCAGAGTAGGGACAGGAAGGAAGGGGACAAAAATGAGGGAATACCCGAGGGATTTTATGACTTCAATAGAAATGTAAGAAAAAAACGACAGTTATGAAAAGACAAGTTGCTGTTTTGTGCTGGCAGTTTGGTGCTCATCATATTTACACTTTGGCTCTTTGTTCACAGAGTGAAAATTAAAACCAGGGACATTTTCTCTGTTTCTCTTCAATGATGGGCAGTTCTGAAGAGGAATCATGAGTCAGGCGCAGAAGCCATGCTTTAAGTCACAGCAGTGGTTCAAGGTGGCCGTACTCGTCACTTAGCTGGCAAGTGGGTTTTGCTCATCACTGCTAGGCGCTGAGAGACCTGCAGGAGAGCTTAGAGCACAGGTCCCGACTCCATTATCCCAATCACAAATTTTTGCTGAGAGCAGATTTCCTTGTAGGATTTGCAATTTTTGCTACTTCAGTTTGCAGTCCCTCAAACTGTCTTGCCATATTTTGGTACTTCCGTACCAAATTTGTCCAATTAAACATTGAGAGCAGCCCTGCGGAGAAGGACTTGGGGGTACTGGTGGATGAAAAGCTGGACATGAGCCAGCAATGTGCGCTTGCAGCTCAGAAAGCCAACCATGCTTTATGAAAAGAAGCGTGGCCAGCAGGTCGAGGGAGGTGATTCTGACCCTCTACTCCACTCTGGTGAGACCCCACCTGGAGTACTGTGTCCGGCTCTGGGGCCCTCAGCACAGGAAAGACATGGACCTGTTGGAGCGGGTCCAGAGGAGGGCCACAAAAGTGATCAGAGGGATGGAACACCTCTCCTCTGAAGAAAGCCTGAGAGAGTTGGGGTTGTTCAGCCTGAGAAGAGAAGGCTCTGGGGAGACCTGATTGTGGCCTTTCAATACTTAAAGGGGGCTTATAAGAAAGATGAGGACAGACTTTTTAATAGGCCCTGTAGCAATAGGACAAGGGGTAATGGTTTTAAACTCAAGGAGGGTAGATTCAGACCAGATATAAGGAAGACTTTTTTTTACAATGAGGGTGGTGAAACACTGGAACAAGTTGCCCAGAAAGGTTGTAGATGCCCCATCCCAGGAAACATTCAAGGTCATGCTGGACGGGGCTCTGAGCAACCTGATCTAGTTGAAGATGTCCTTGCTCATTGCAGAGGGAGTGGACTAGATGACCTTTAAAGGTTCCTTTCAACCCAAACCATTCTGTGATTCTATGATTCTATGAAACATTAATGCAAATTGGCATCAGACAGACCAGGGGAGAAAACTGGTGGGATCTCCAGAGCCATCACTGAGGGAACTACCATCTAGTAGAGAAGTCTGTACAAATTTTCACTCCTGCATACTTTAACTGCTGTGCATGCATTTATCCTCACCTTGCAACCCACTGTCCAGAGTGTGGGTATTGCTAATGGCACTTGCCCCCATAAACTCTTTCCTGGGCTCCCGCTGGCCACTGTTGCTGCTACTGCCTGCTCTCCACTGCTGCATCCTTCAACTCCTCTCCATTTTGCAGCAGCCTCTGGCAGGGCCCAGTATATCTTCTTTTTTGAATGGTCATCTCAAACCATACCAGAAAGTCCAAATACAAACTGGACATTAAATTAAAATCTCTCTTGAAACTTTGGCTTAATCATGTCAAGATTCATCTGCTTTCTTGAAACTGATGTCAGCATGCAGCATAAGACCTAGCCCTTTTCTTTCTAAATCATTCTTTGCTGAGCAGACGATATTAAAAAAGATTGTGTGTCTGTCAGGCTCCTTTCTGTCTGCTGTATTCCCTTAACTGTTCTGAGCCAAGAGTAAACGTGCAAGGATGGTAAACAATCTATGGCAATCAAACCACATTCCTCTTCTTTTCTTGAGGGAAAGAAAAAATAAGACAAATTGCTTCAGCATAGTTCAGAAATTCTCTCCTGAGCTGAGAATTTGGTTTGAAAAGTATTCTATAATAAACAGCTGATATGATGAACTAATTTTTGCCAGCTCTACTCCAGCTGTAACTGAATTTTACTGTGCATCAACCTCTGATGCACAGGTTCTCCTACTGAGACAGCCTTTTTAAAAATGAAGTGTCAACTTCAAAGAACAAAGTGCAGCCTGTGGCTCAGAAACGTTTGGATTCTTGGAGACTGTGCAAGTGTTCTAGGAAAATATATGTTTTCCCAGCTCTATTCCTTGATAGGTGTCTGCTGGTGAGCACTGGAGGAGACAGGATAGTGAGCTAGTTGTTGGATCTTTGGTCTAAGCCAATGCAGCAGTTCGTATATCTCCATTCTCCTGAGCAATTAAGTGAACCTGCTTAAGACTAAAAGGTTTCTAAATATACTTGTAAATTGTTTGATTGTTATCATTGAGATAGCTAGTACCTAAAGTCCCTGTCTTCAGTGAGGATACAAAAATCTGGCCATGAGCAAGTGGAGATTTGAAATCAAATTCTAACTTATGGCACGTAAAGCAATATTTGCAGTGCCAGAGTAGTGAGAAAACTCTCTCACTGGCACTTCTGATCAGTTCTGTAGCCTTTAGGCACAAGAGGGGAAATGCTCTATAACAGTCAAAGCAGATCTCCATCACTGTGAACAAGCATTATTCTCAGAAATTGCATTCATGCTGGTGTAATTCCTGCAGGTGGAGTGGGTGTCCAATATGTAGTAAGTATTTCCTGTGCGGACTGGAGAAATTTGCCCATGGACTGTGCAACAAAGAATCCACATTTGAATGAAAATAGGGTATTTTGTTATGATGTTTTGGACAACATAAGCCTTGGAAATAAGGATAGAAATGGCAAAAGCAGAGCCAAGCAGGTATTATCAGAACTGTGTTTGTATGGCTGTTTTTTGGAGGAAATATGCCCATTAGAGAGAGATGGTTTGACGCTGAGCTTACTTAATGTTGGCTTCATATTACTGCAGTACTGACTTTGGTAAGAGTAAGTCTTAGAATGTATCAATACAGCACAGATCAGAATCAAATGCCATGTTGTCATTTGCGGTGGTGCAGTTGTGCAAGAGCTGTGCCTGGTGAATGTTACTTCCGTCACAGGACTAGTGAAGATCAGTGGAGAGTTCAGAAAGTTCAAAATTTTAGATATAATACACAAAAAATAATCTTACAAGGTTTGTGGAAGGCACTTTGTTTCCTCCATGTATCAACCCTCTCTAAAGAAGAAAGAGATACTGTCATGGCACTCATTAGAGAGACACAGTCAGTTTTCATGGCATATTATCATTTCAGTATTTTCTTCACAAATGTATCTCCTGTGCTGTGCTTTGTTGTAACATGCTGGAAGTTTCAATAAGAACAAAGAAATAGTTTCAATAGGGATTGCTTTATGGGTTTGGTAACATACCAAACTTGTTTGCGTTTTTTTGAAAGTTCTTTTTTAATGTATTGTATATTGCAAAATGTAAAAGCAATCTGTTCCTTATTACCATACCTGTGCTTTGTTATCAGTTGGGTAAGTTAATACCTAATCCCATGAAAAGAATACAAATTTTTTATTTGTGCTCCAGAACAATACAGACTATCTTCATGCTGTTTGTTCTTTTGCTATCCCAGCTCAACTGAAACTCGGGGAATTTTATTTATTCTATTTAAGTCACTTTAAGAGCAAAATGATAAGCCTTTAAATGACTTAGCACTGGGCACTTCTGTGCTGGCATGTGGAGGGGGTCAGATATGCAACTGGAAAAGTAAAGAGATGATCTGATGTCTTCCCAGTGGAGTTCTGCTTTCCCCTATTTAGCTGCTCTCCCCTATTTATTCCCAACCGTAAGGTATAAAGACTCTGTGGAGACATTCAGTGAAGTGCAGACCAGAGAGACAGTTATTCCCTATGATGTCAAAGCCGCTTGCATCAACTATGTCAGTTTGATTTGCATTACACAAATGAGCCAAGCCTGCATTTTATAGACCACTACTCGTTGACAGGCTAGACTGCCATTAGTCCCCAGGGGCTGTGCTTGTGTTTGCTTTCCCAGGTGTGCCTAGGGTCTCTCTGTTGTCCAAAGGGACAGCAGCTAGGGGCTGCTGACAGCAAAGAGAACGGTTTCCTTGCTGTGGAAGGTAGCGTACACACGCTGTCCCACAGCCTGCGACACACCAGACCCAGTATGGAATAAAGGTGCATTACACCTAAGCCTGGAAGCTTGGTGGCATCCCTGGATCCTCTCAGTGTTAACCCTGAGAGCTGAAAGCAAGTGAAAAACCAATCAACCAACCAACCAACCAACGAGCCCACCCAGCTGGCCTGGAATTGGGTGGTGGTGATGCTCTTTTTTCCCTGCTGGTAAATACCTGACTTTTTGTTGTTCTTGCTGTCATTGAGAACTGATGAATGTCAATTAAACATTTGTTGGGAAAGATTTATCAGGGCCAGGATAAGATTTCTGGTCAAATCCAGAAAGGGAGTCCTTTTCTGCCACTCTGGCTTGCCGATAGCTGAGTGGTAGACTCATGGGTCTCTCATGCCTCAGTGAGATCCTTAACCTATTGGTTACCCCAGCCCTACCTCTAACACTACACCTTAACTTATTGTCAATTTCTCTCTTTCTTTTTACTTCATGAAAAATTTGGCAGATCTCAGTTTTGGTCTGATGCAGAATGAAAACACATTCCAAAACCTTGAAATATATCAGGAATTAATTCTTATATTCCAGGGACTTTGGACAAGGCCAGGCCACCAGTGCTCATTGTCTACTTGATGGTAAGAGGCAGTAAAATGTAGAATCCAGGCAGCTCATGATGGTCCTACAAGTTTTCAAGATGTTCATGTTAGAATATAGCACAAAACAGTGGTAATCTTGTTAAACTAGCTGTAATTGCAAATTCCAACCTTTTTCCTATGTTTACAGCATAATCTCAGTTTAGCTCGAATCCACCTTCCGTTGCCATTAAAAGTTTTTAATTTATTTTAGAGGGAGTAAAAAAGAAATCCACATAAAGCTTTGGCAATACTTTACCTTGATCATAATCCGTGCTTTAATTGCACAATTTACAGACAACACTGTAAGGACATCACTTAGCTGAGAACAAAGATTTGCGATTACATTTTTTTTGAAGAAGCAAGAAAGCAAAATGGAGAAAGGAAAAAACAAGAAACAACAAGATGAACTCAGACTGATTCATCCTGGATGATCACTATCTACTTCCCTTTCTTTTCTTGGGAATTCAGCCGAACACTAACTCTCACACAGATTGACCAGTTTAGCAAAACCAGCTAACATTTCACAGCAGCCCTCCTCCATTGTTTTGCTAGTGAAAAAGCTGGGTAGCTACAAGTGACTGTGGGCTTCTTGTCACAGTTTGTTAAAAATACGAAGATGACTATCTTTTAGGTAGTTCTTCCATTTTAAATGGAGAAACAGGCTCAGTAGCAAGGAAACCTTATACGTTCTCCTCACCACAGGGCAGGTCTCTCAGACTCCTTAATTGGCATGTGCTTTAGTTCTTAATGATTTGCTGCACTTTCTCAAAGGAGTTAAAACCAGCAGGACCGCAAGGCCCAGACTGCTAGACCATGCTGAAGAATGTGTCCAGACAGAGGAGGAAACTTGCAGTGCCCTCCTGAACGTACAGCTGGTTGTTGCCCAGTCTAATCCTTAAATACGAACTTCCTTATGAAGCTTTGAGAAAAAAAAGGAGTTTCTGCTGCCAGCTGTATGGTGTCACTGGTCACTAAAAGGATCTTCATAGCCTTCTGTTCTAGCACTAAAAATAGATCATGCATCATTTCATGGGAATAGTATTTAATCAACTCATTAATATCATATTTAAACTTCTCTTTTATTTACAGGAGCGGTAGAAATCGGCATTTGCATAGGCTCTCCCCCGCAGAGGTGGAGTCCATGAGAAATGTCCTGGCACATAACCTGTACCAAGTGCGACAAAGGGTGCGTAAGCGACCTGCTATCGCGCAGTATTTGCAGGCTGAAAGCTCTTGTTTGCCCTCCCGATATTGTAGCCACGGCGGGTTGTAGCACTGGGACCGGCCCTGGGGTCACGCTGGTGGGAAATGTGGGCCCGGAGCCCGCAGTCGCTTCGACCCAGGAGCTGCATGGGGAAGGGAAGGCAGGGAAGGAGCCCTGGCTCCGGGCTCACTTCTGGGTGGAAAAAAGGAAAGCAGTTTTCTTCCATCAGCTTTTCACGCTGACGGTAGCGGGAAAAGCCAGGAGAATCTGGGACTGAGCTGTAGAGGTCAGGCTTCCCTCGCTGCACTGCTACCTGTGACTCAGAAACCGCCTTCCCGAGGCTGCCAAACATCCCTGAGGCGAGCCTGAGGCCCCAGGTCCTCTCCCTGGGGGCACGCACAGCTTGGCTGTGCTGGGCGGCCTGCGTGCCGCTGCGGCGGCGTGGGGCCGCAGGCTGGACGGAGGCCGGGCAGATGGCTACCGGGCACCGAGGGATGGATGCAGGGCTTCGTGGGAGGCAGCAGGCTGGCAGGTCACCAGCAGCAGTGAAACTCCCCTGTGGAGGTGGGTGGACCAGCGGCGGTAAACATTGCGCAGCCCAAAGTCAGCTGAGAGGCTGGTAAATCCTCGGTCTGTGTGGGAGCAACAGGTTACCCTCACCATAGGAGGAGAAAGGGGAAAAAAAAAAAAAATTCCACCTCCTCTGGAGCTTCACTTTACATGTTTGGGATTTTTTTCCCATAAAATGGGGGTGATAATACCTCAGCAGGGATTTGTTTTGCAGAAATTTGTACTGATTCTGATGCAGCCCAGTGTATAGTATCTACTTAATCCAATCTTGGGCCCAGAATATACAGCTGAGTGCTCTCCTACAGCAATGAGTGGTAGAGGGTATATTACAGTAACCTTGAAATTATGCAGATAAGTGGGGCTAAGTTGTGTAACACACATTTATTAGAAAATGCTAGGCCCTGCTCATTTAAATGTGTCATTATTAATATGATATTCATTCCTAATATTGTTTGATTTGCTGTGGCCAATTATCCTTATGATATTAATTTCTTATCTTACCAGCAACAATTTGCATATATGGCTGTCTCTTAGATTACTGAAATGAACTCTCTCTCTTCAAAATCAATTACAGTAACGACTATTTGCACCAGTGACTTCCTATGTGGTATTGAGAACGGTGTGCTTTTGGAAATGAAAGATCAGAAGTAAAATAATGCCACTTCTAATACTTCACTTTCAACTCTGAAAGCCTGGTAATGCTCTGGCTCACCAGACCAACTTTACAAGGACCCTTGCAAGTGAGACTGAGATCAGATTCTGCTTTTTAAGACACCTTATAAACTTAAGTGAATTTTTCTCTTTAAGGCAGATAATTATTTCCCTCCTTTCACTAGATGTATGTGATAAATTAAAAAGTTTGTCCTAAAAGATGCTCAGTTTTAGGGTAATATCAAGGTGTAGTTTGTCCAAGTATGGAAAGGAAACTCAGCTGTACATCTCATTTTGGAGATGTACTCTTCTTAACATAGTCTTTTGCTTCCGGGCACATCTGCAACTTGCTCCTGGCTCAGTAATGTTAGTACCGAGGCTCAGAGGTGGGTTAACCAGCTCTCTCTCTCGGGACCTGCCTGAGACCTGTAGCTCCCAATTGTGTGATGAAAAGAAGGACGACAAAGGGAGGACACGCCCAGAGATGTTAACAGCCCTGTGTAGGTAGGTATATTTTTATGGTGCACTTCAAGCAGGCAAGAGTCTATCAAAAATGGCATCAAAATGCAGCCCTTGAGGTCCGAGACGTACAGCTGTGTTTGTGCTTCCTCCCATCTTGCTCTGCAGCATTGAGGTTAGTGTGAGGCTGCATTTTTCCACGTGATACCGAGAGATCTGTGATGAGTCAGTGGCGGAGCCAGGGCAGGTGTCCCCTTGGCCCTGTGATCGACCAGACTGCGCAAGGTTATTAACATTGCAAGTGCAAAGAAAATCAGCTGGGTGCATTTTCTGTTTCAGGCACCAACATACAGCCGACACAACCTGCCTACCAACACAAATGAGAAACAAGCCCAAGAAATCCTCATCCGTCGGCAGCACAGCCTGAGGCAGAGTTGCAGGAAGGGAAACAGCTTACCTTGGGGTAGACAGGTACCTGTTATGTAAACTACTATTCATGTAAAAAATGCCTCTGCTTCTCTGTAAATAAGGAAAGAGACACCCATTTTTATATGCTTTTTGCAATAATTAAAATGGACACTTTCCCCAGTGTCCTCATGCAGCACCTAAGAAGAAAGAACTTCACTTAGCATGTGGATAGCAACGCTTTTATGTCCTACCTCTATACATTGGTCAGAAATCAGCTACTATGGCTGTAAGTAGTAAAATAATGTAACTTGCATTGTTTTGGCATGTGCAAAACATAGTACAATCACGGCCTCATGCAAAGCCCTTGACACCTCGCACTGACAGTTTGGGCTCTCGATCAGTAAGAGTAAGATTTGTCTGACCAAATGTAGGCATTGGATAGCATAGACATTTACAGCTGAGATAATTACAGTTAAGGAAGAGAAATAAGTTCTTGCTGGGTATATTAATTTTATTTAAAGTTGTCACCTGACATAGGAAAGGTGAATCTTAGAAGAACATATTTCTCTCTGCTGACTGTAAAAAAACCCCTAGGGCTATTTTATCAGACACAGACATTTTCGCTGGAACTGACATTGAGTTCAACCATCCAAGCCAAGCACTGATCTTATTCACACCTCTCTAAATTTGGCTGTAATGGTGCAGAGGCACAACAGAAAAAGCCTATAACCATCCCTCTTTACCGTCCCACCGAATCAGTGCAAATGGCAGAGGCAATCACAGGCACTGAACACATTTTTGTCTCGTACACAGGCTAGCACCATGGAAGTACGCTACCTCTCTCTGCCTCAGGGCCCCAGCCAGCCCACTAGACGAAAAGCCAGGCGTGTTACTTTTACAGGTAATGGAAGTGCTTTACTCTGTATCCTACTCCAGCAGTGAAACAAACTTGGCCAGTTGCTCAGTGGATTTAACAGTACTAAATGCATACTCCCATGGAAGTCGCTGGCCTCTTTAAATGAGCCACACCCTTCTCTCCTATCTTTTTTATCTGTGTTGTTTATATGGTCATTACTGCAGTAGTTTCTATCTCGTTCCAGCACCGCCTAGTTTTCTCTTTTTCCCTCTTGCACAAATATTCCGTGATCCCTACCGTTTGGCCTGGCCACGAGGACATCCGTGTAAACCCAAGAAAGCAAATTATCTGTTCCCTGCAGCCCCACAGACACAATTGCATGCAAAATTATTAGCAGCTGCTGAACCCGTAGCCCAGTCGAGGTGAGGCTGCTGCAGCTCCATGCCCCCAGGTCCTGCTGGTAGCAAGGCTGAGCAGGTATTCCCAACAGGCACCCCCACACACCGTAATTCAGTGCACACGTACACATGGCCGGACACACAGAGCAGCACAGACAGGGCACAGCGCTCACACAAATGCAAACAGCACCGACAGCCTCATCCTGGTCCCCTCTCTGGCTGATGAGGACGATAGCCTGTTAGTGGAAAATTGCTGTCTGAATCCCCCAGTAGCTGGCCTTAGATACACACTGTGGCCAGTAGCTGGCCCTGGACCTTCCATCTGCCCATTTGGTGGCTCTTGGGCATGTGAGCCCCTGGGGACACAGCCCCATGGCAGCTGCTGGTACTCAGACCTACACCCACGTGCACACATACGCACACGCACACACATGCACAGATGCTCTTCCACCCCACCCCATGCACTGTAGATGCCTCCAGTAGCTGGCCTTGGACAGCCAGTCTTCCCTGTAGCAGGCTCCTGGAACCTTTGGTCTCCCCTTGCCTCACACACAGGGACACACACATGAAAACATGTCTCTCTGGTACCGGGTTCAGATTATGGCCTTACCAGTAGCCAACCACAGACCCCATGGTCTCTTCAGTCACTGGTCTGGACCTCCTGCCCCCTCCAGTAGTGAACTCACAGACCTTCTGCTCTCCCCAGTCTCTGTCCCAGACTCATGGTTGCTCCAACAGTTGGTTCCCAAGCCTCTTATCCTACTTGATGGTTACTCTGGCTTGGTGATTGCTAGTGATTTTGCACTGACATATGCACCCACACAATATGCATGCACCCCAGTCCCTCCAGCTGCTGGCACTCAGGCCTACACACACACAAGCACACAGTATAGGGAGCTGCTGACCAAGGAACACAGTCAGAAGTGGAGTTAAATGAGAAAACAGGACAGACTGCGCTTATTAGGTGCAGGGCATTACCAGACACATGTACTGAATGGCCCTTTTTATCCCCTTTTTCCTCTATTTTCCTGCACTTGTTGCTCCCCAAACTACCCTGATCCCTTCCTTTCCCTGTCTTTGGTTCCTGCCCTAAACATCGCATGATAAGTCCTTTACGGTCCCAAAATGCTCTCCCCTGGCATCCCAATAATGAGCCCCATACCCCTCCACACCTCAGTCTACGAGGTGCCCTGGGGAGAGCCTCTCGGTTGGCTCATCGGTGGTGGGTCTCACCCTGCCCATGGGGATGATCACCCCCGTGATGGATCAGGGCAGGGGCTCAGGCTCTGTCCTCTGACTGGGGTATTGGGGGCTCCTCCACTTGCCCTTGTGCCTCAGGACTCCTCTCTGTTTGTGGAGATGAGCCACTAATCACATAACCTAACAAAAAAATCCTGGCAGAGTCTGTCCCCAAGCAGCTGGTCTCTTCTCCCCTATTCCCAGCTTGCTCTCTATGAACATTTCTGTAGTAATACTGGTATTACTGGATAAGGTTATCAGCCAGTCTCAGGTTATCATATGTACACAGTAAAATGCAGACCCATCTTCACTTACAGTCTAAGTAAGGAGACAGAGGTTAGGGATGGAGCAACACTGAATTGTCCAAGGAAATATAGCAGAACAGTGTCACAGAAAACATGGAATTTAGGACACTTGAATGTTCATCATTGTCTCCATCTGTAATCTCCCTGACTCCTTTCTGAGTTTATTTACGTGAACCTGAAAGGCATTTGTGTTCCTTAGAAAAATTCCTTTTCACTTCTGGCAAAATTAGCTATAGCGATTGAAACCATGTTTTTAATCTTTGTCTTTGTATCAAAAACTTGGACCACAAAATTTGTTTCCTGCAGGTGCATAATTTTTTTTTTTCTTCCCTTTCTGTTTTACTGTGAAAGAGATGAAAGCAAAAGAGATCTGTGTAGGCAAACCATCCCCTTGGGGCTGGGCACTCACATGATGGCAGCAGAACAGAAACCCATAGGATCTATTCAGAGGGGAAAATAAAAGTTACTCTTTTTTTTTTTTTTTCTTTTCATACAGCTGATTCTTTTCTGTTCTGTTTGTCAGGACGTCATCATGGGGGATATGTGTCTTTCTAAAAGATTCAAATTGTTCTACACAGCAGCCTCAGACCTAAAAGCATTTCAGATACTTTGAAGGGACCAAGTCCTGCTGTAGCAGACAGGCATGTTATTTCAGTGGGGAGAAGGTAAATCCTGAGGCAGTGAATGCAAGTACTTTTTTACTAATAGCTAGGCCTGAATTTGAGCCCTGCCTTGTGATCGATCCAAATAATTAGACTTCTTGGGCCGGCTTCTGGCCCCATCTTAGGTCCATTGCGTAGCATTCACACCACTTTAAATGTCTGCAGCAGGAGGAAGCCACCCTAAACTCCTCTCATAAACTGTGTTAGGATGAGATGAATTGCACTTGGGAACTGAGAAGAGAAACACTCCATACGTAGGAAATCAGAATGACAACCTCATATATGCACATATGCATTTACAGAGATAAATGCCACCTCTTCTGTCTATGCCTGGAAGTCCTCCTGGCCCAAGCATCTTCCAGCAAGCTTGGTTTATCTCTTATATGTAGCATGTGCAGAAAGTTTAGTAACTAAGAGGTCAGAAACGACCACAAATAGATCCTTAAACCACCTATTACCTCTTACTGCCACTCATACAAATGAATTATTTCTTTGACAGTATATATCATTCATACTTTGTAGCAGTGATGCTCCCAAAGGGCTAAGTAGAAGCCCTTCAAATCTGAGAAAACCTATCCTATTTTATTGCTTACGGTGTGGTATGCCCACATGGCCTATGAGAAGCAGGTTCTGCTGTTAAAGAAATCTGTGCCCCTGTTTGGTAGAGGTAAGTGCTGGTGCACACATTCTTCCTTTGTGCCAATGGTGAAGTAAACATTAGCTTAAAATAATTTAATCATTATTAAGCTGCAATAACTTGATAAATTTTGCCTGTGTAACTATACCGAATACACGTGTGCTTTAACTGCAGCAGGATATAGTCTAATTTTATTATTCATTGGCCTTTGTGTTTATCTCCCAAAACCTCCTAGCTTGTTCAGAGCTATTTCTTAAATTAACTGATTCGCTAGTGCATAGTCAGACTACAAGTGGCTTTAAGAAAAGTGAAAAAGTATATTCTATAAACTCAACAGAATGAGAAAGCCAGTTATAGCCCTATTGCAGGCAAATTTTTATTGTGTACTTGTGGCAAAGCAAGCTGGTAGGAGTAGGTCTGACACACCCAATGTAATCAAAGCGCCCTAGAGTCAAACTCCTGGTTTCAGGTGAAACTGTTTCCTTCCCAGTTGTTAATCACAGGTGACTGGTAAACTTGATTTTCGCTGGCGCTAGAGTCTTCTCCTATGTCACTTTTTTGTCTTCTGCTGTGGGTTTCACAATGCTTTTCAACCATGGTACTAGGTATACTTGAGAAATTGGTGGAAAATTGAAAGCTACATAAAAGAGCACTCTTGCCCTGTGAAGGCATTTAGCAGCTCTGTGAGGCACTAAAAGATAGCTGAATGTGCTTATTTGGTGGGGTTTCAGGGTAGAGGCAAGATCAATAAAATCTTTTAAACATCAGCTTTGGGATGAAAATAAAAATTTAGGGTTATTTTTAGTTCTTGACTGCTCTCTTATTCTATAGTAATTATTTAAAATGCTTTGGTTCCAGGGTTTAAAACCATAATGCTGTATTGTATTGAATACCCTTTAACTGTCCTTGCGAATACCATGGTGTTTCTCTTTTCTCTTCTTCAGAATATGAATTATTTGTCTATTTTCCTTCAGATCACCACAGAAGTGGCTCTGATGCTGCGTTCCCAGTAATGGTCAGACCCCAGCCCCGACTACGGCCACTTGAAGCAAAGCACCGCCACAAAGAGCTGATTCCAATGGCACACTTGGATAGACGAGCAGGCCCATCCAATCTGTCAGGTCGAAGAGGAAATTCAATCAGCCAGCATCGTTTCACCAGAGCAGAAAATCTAGCTCTAATGCCAAAGTCTCGATTCACTGTGGGAGAAGTAGAGGGGTATGAGTCAGAAGAAGAGACAGAAGCAATGGCACCAGCCAGGCCATTAGCCATATGAGGAGCAGAAAAGAGCAATGTTTGCATCTCTAGGGCCCTTTGTGCACTGCTCCAGAGAAAATAACAAAGCTCTTACATGAACCAAACCACAATTTTCCTTTTGGGACCAGTGCACTTGTTCTCATATCACTTTCAAGTGCTGTATCAAGGTACTTAGTGGCTTGGAGAAGACTCAAATTCTTATATGTTTATATCAAGCTTTCTTTCCAACAAAACACTGCAGGAAAGAGGGGAACATGATCTTTGTAGAGGTTTGGACATGGATTTAAACAACAGTAGTTGGGCACATGCAATGCTATGTGTGGAAGCTGATATTGCCTTCCTCTGTTCTGTACTATGGCCTGCATCCAGAAGAAAGAAACACCGAAGGACATGCTTGGCACATGAGTGCCCAGATTGGTAACTTCAATTTGCCTAGAGCTTTTGACGTCAGAGTAGCTGAGATATTCCAGGAAAGAGTTAAAAAACAGAAAGGCATTTTTAGGGCACCTGAATGTCACTGAAGATGCCTAAACAAGTACTTAAGTCAAAAGGATTTTTAGTGGACATTTTCAGCACTTGGGAATCTCTTGGCATCTCAGGTTTGGGCTCTGCAAAAGTGCCTAAAGTCAGTTGCTGTGATGGTCCATAACTCCTGCTACTTCAACCAGTTTCAACATGTAAGCACCTATCACTCACCTACAGTTGTTTTGGATGAATAAAGGAGGCATCCTAGTACGTACAAACCCAGAGGACTCTTCAGGCAGGGGTGCTGTCAGGATGCCTTTTATTTGCAAATGCAGGACCACAAGAATGTACACAATATTCTTGTGGTTCAGCAAGTGGGAGGATTCATTGTAGAGCATCTAACCTCCATTCCCCACTCCCACCTTGTCAGAGGGTGCCCAAATTGGTGGACCACTCTTCACACTGAAGCTGGACCAGCACTGCAGATAGGAAGCAAGAAACTGGGATAAAAGGTAAAGGGAGGCTAACTCTGTAGCCTGCTGGCTCGGAGGAAAGAGAGGCCCTGTGTTTTGCTCCCAGCTTTTTGTAGGGTGTCTGCCTGTATGTTGTACAGAGAAGCATTTGCTAAAAAAACCCAGAAATAACCAGGGGGACACGCACTGGAGCCCATGACCTCCCAACCTTCCTACTGAGCTCCCTTCCAACTGGCTCTGTGTGCCCATGCTCCAGTCTCAATGGTGGGTCTCCGTAGCAGTAGGAGAAGCAAGAAAGCTATGGTCGTGAGTAATTTTGAATTAAGTCTAAAATCCCAGACACCTAGTTCCTCTGATGGAGCTCTTTTCTGCAAAATGGAAGCAGCATTGCCACTGTCATATGTGTCTTGAAACTGTAGGTGAGCTGATTTTACCCAAAGGGATGATTTGAGTCCAAAAGTCCATAAACCCACCCTTACAGCTGCACTAAACTCAAATCTACAGCTGACAAATGCACCAAGTTCAGTCATGTTTTCTTCAAGTTTCCCTCTCTCTCCTCCACTCAGAGTTTGCTTAGCTGCCCAACTCAAGGTCTGTAAATGCTACTGTAAGAGTCAGAGAGGTAAGAATTAGATATAGCAGTGCCACCTTTATGTTTCTCTTTTTTATATTACTGTTAAGTGCTTGTAGGTCCTGGTCCAGAAAATCTTTTAAGTGTAAGTTATGACATCACATTTCTTACAATGGATTTCTGATTCAGGACAGGTAGCATCTAAACTAACACATTGGAAAAGCACGACCAGAGGAAAAAAATAAAAGCCTTTTTTCCCCTTTTCTCATGTTTGCAGCTTTTATGTTTAGGAGGTCATAATGAATCATCTGTACTGAAATTGTACAAAGCTTTATGAAACTTATGTTCTGTTTGCATTTCCTCATTGTGCCAGAGAAATTATACAACTTCCTTTTGTGAAAGCAGTGGCACTTTATTAAAAAAGGGTAAGATTCGGCTTTTGTACCGACACTGAATAAGCAATGAAATACAGTTCTGTACCTGAAAATCAACAAATAAACCCAGCTCCACCAAAAGAGGAGGTGCTCCACATAGTTTCTAAACAAAAGTCTTATGCCAGATCTCAATCCTATAGCAAGTTATATTGACATACCATAAATCTCAGTGAAAACATTATTTTAAGAAGAAGAGTTATCATACAAAATCAGGTCTTAAATTGCACCGTGAGCTGCCAAGTTGCCATATGAAATTTAATTGAGGGCAAAATCAGCACCCATGTGACATGGTCCTTAGGCGACAGAGCTGATATCATAGGCGCATGGAGTGGGGTGACGGACGTGTGGGACCTGCTGCTGCGTCACAGAGTCGAGAGGGGGCGGGATCTCCAAAACTGGCTGGTGGGTGATGCGAACTGAAGGCAATCCCTGGGGACAGCGATGAAGAGAAAGTGGAAATCTGAGAGGAGGGTGAAGAAGGGATAGTGTCTCATCTTCAAAGGGAGGCTCAGGAGAGAGATTAAACAGAGGAATTACTGTGAGCTGCAAATTCAGCATTTCCTCTATAAGAAGGTTTAATCAACGGGTTGTCTGGGGGAACTGGACAGATACAAACTGTGTGAGACGAGGAAAGTTAATGGGATGTCTGGAGTGGCATGGAAAGGGACTAGACATACATCATGAAAAAGAAGAGTCCGTGCAATTTGGTTAGGGTATGTTTGACAGGCATGCTTAAAATTGACTCCCAAATTCTTTATGAAAGATTATAAAACTCGTGGAGCATTTATATAATTATCCATTGTAAGTAGGGAGCAAAGCATTAAATTTCTAATGACTGTTTATATTAGAACTAGAGAAAAATAATTACGTCTTTCTAAAATACAAATAAAACTAGTGCATAGCTGGAGTCAAATCTCCCTCTTTTGGTTCATTCCTAATCTTTCCTCTGACGAAATCAGTGAGCCAGATCTTCAGAGAGTGTAAAGTCATAGAGCATCTAGAAGTTAATAGAGCTCTCCCAGCTTTTGCAGTCTGGCCCCCAAACTTGTAAAGTCTATTTTTAGTTTTCTTTCCTAGCAATTAGAAAATAAGACTGGAAGAAAATTTCCTTCTGTGCCATTAGTTGCTGTTAATGGTTTTGCTGGCCATCAGCCAAGAAGCAATACTGCAAATGCCTGTATAAAATATGTTCTAATATATAAAGTTGCACTGTTTATTTGTTTTCATGGGTATTTCATATCTGTAGACAAACAAGTTCTCCTTAAAGAAGCACATTGCTTATGTTTTAAATAGCAATAACTACAGAAATGTTTCACTACAAGTAACTTACTCTGTGTCTATAGGCTCTCAGGCCTGGTCCATAAAGAAAACTGAAGTGGTTTAGGGCATGAATCCGCTGCTAGTGGATTTAAGTCCTCATGTGTGTGGGCATTCTTAAGCTCCTTAACCTGGGTCACATCCAGGAAACTTGTGCTGATAATTTGCAAAGGTAAGTTAATTCAAGATCTCCTTTTTTTTTTAGACTGGTACCCTGCTATTTACTGGAGAATTTAAATTCTACCCTGATTTAAGGTGAACTGGCATAGGAAACTCATGCCCAGAAGGTGAAGAATTATTTTCAAAATCCAGAGAGGAAATAGGAACTCAGGGAATTAAGACTATTTCCTTGAGGCAGGAGGATAGTGCAGGACAGATGAGTTTCAGGAAGGAATAATAATGAATAGCCTGTACCTTCAACAGTAGAGAAAATAGGAGATACACTTGAACAGAACTTGCTAACCAATGAGAAAAATAAGACAATAATAAGGACAGTCATAATGAGAAAATATTGTCATAGTAAAAGCAAGAATGGTCAAACAGAATATTGCAGAAAAAGAGAGGGAGTTATCAAGGTCAATAGTACATTGTGAGCAACCGGCAATACTTTCATATTTATTGCACGGTGTGATTAACTGTTAGATCCTGTTGTTCTTGCTGCAGCTGTTACTCTTCAACTAATACCCCAGGCAAGTAGGAACGTGTAGTAAAAGGAGAATCTCTTCCTCAGAGAGCTTACCATCAAGGACGCAGCAGTGAGGGGAGTGCCAGCAATCAGGACACGATAGCAGCTAGCGCAGGGAGGGCCCAAGCTGTGACCTCCAGAAATACCAGTTAACAGAGTGCACTGGAAGAAAGCATTGCCGTGGTCCCTCTTCCAGGGGGAATGGTGCCCACTGGGAATGTCTGCAACTGCGTAGTCAGGGCTGCCGCTGCTGTCTGTACGGCACCCAGGGAAATAACATGCTGGCTACGTGATAATGACAGCGAGCAGGACAGGGAAGGATGCTATGAAGGACCTAAAAGCAGTTTGTGTGTCACACTAGGGGAGGATATCGGCGAAAGAGTGCAGAAGCAGGGTGGATAATTCACCTCATAGCACGGCTCGAAACTCGAGTGAAGCAGGCATGTGGCTATCAAAGCCAGAGAGGAGAAGCTCTAACAGATGGAAAAGAGCAAATGTCCCAGCGGGAGCTCTAGATGGACTGATTTACTGCTCTGTGTGTGGGCCAAGAAAGTAGGCCAACTTAAAAGACAAAAGTTAGTTCAGATGTGTGTACAGCAATTAAGGAAGGTTATATAAGATTCAGAAAAGTAGGACAGGATTTCAGGCTGGAGAGACTGGTAGAGAAGAAGTAACCATTCCTGCAGCCAGTAGACCCTGAAAACTCACATTTTATTGTCATGTATGAATGGAAACTACTAGTTAAAAGCCTGTGGGAGACTCCGGAAAATATAACAAACATTTCCAAGCTTCCTTTCTTCATAGGTACTTTTTCTAATTTTCTATCTATGTACATGGATAAAACACAAACATTAAGAGTGGAAAATGAGATTACCTTATCTTTATATTTTGTTTGCTTTTTAGGAAGGACAATTACGTTTATTGTTTTGCCAAACTCACTGTACTTAAGAACCTTAAAATTAGAGGTGTAAGGTAACATGAGTAATATTCTGAACCAGTTAACAGCACTGGAAATCTATTCAGCTAAGTTGCCTAATTTATTTCCTTTTGAGAATCGGTCTCAATGTTCGTCACAAGTGAAACTCCTTTTTCTTTCCTGCTTTGGTTTCACAGGTGTGAAATTTCAAAAGTTAATATCGATTCTTGTTTATTTCTAGTCCACCCTTCCTCCCGGAAAAATTCGAGTTTCTACTACCTTTCAATCATAAGAAATGAGAAATGGACTGAAGAAAACAATGCCAAGTTCTGATATTCAGAGTTTTCTTTCTTTGGCAAGGTAGATTGCAGGCACACAAGAGTGAACAGCTGGTCGGGAGCAGACACCCAAACTGAACATCATCCCTGACTTTTTTTCTAATGTCCTTGTGGGAGCAAGCTGGGAAAAAAGAAGTATCTCTCAAGAATAGCCACAGTGAGCTGGGGGCACAGGTATTAGTCATCTGCAACATCACTTTTACACATGCAAACACAGGTTGGAGCATTAGACATCTGCTCAGTGCTTTCCTGTCAGTAACTTATTCCGCTAAATACAAAATTATCATAAAAGAAGCTTGAAGTTAAACTGCTTTTTTTGCTGGCGTGTATGTCAGGTATTAATTTAGACTCATTAGTTGGTACTGGGCCTAACACCATTTGCTCCTTGCTCTACTGTATTATCAGCAGTGATAAGGGGTGAAAATAGTGAGTTATGCACAAATGTCAAAGTAAAAGGGATCTTATTTTTTTAAGATATCTTGGAATAAAACCCATAGCTCTCCAGCTAGCTTTATTCATGCCTTTATTTAAGGGTAAATTTCCCATCACAGAAGCTTGCACTGGGTGAGAAAACAACATATAAATGAAAGCCAGCTGCCCAAATATATTCAGTTTCAATATTACATGATGATGAATATTGATAATACCTGCAGTGGTGCACGGTGTCTTCCAGGTGCTGTGTGAACACAAGGCACAGACAGTTCAGAGGCAGGGCATCCTGAGAATTATGCCAGAGTTAAAACCCCACATGAAAGGTGGAGAAACTTGCACAAAGCAAATGAGCTGTGTGTACACGTAGCACAGGAACAGGGCCAGGAACCGAACATGAGACCCTGGTCCCTTGACCCCAAGTCTACCTTTACTTCCCTTAGGCTTTCAGGTGACTGAAACCTACAGAAAGGAACAAAAGAACAGGCTGAAACTGTTCATCCAGCTCTCACCACAAAAAAGGAACAAACCGCACAGAAATTACATTGTTTGTGCACTGCTTCAAGCCAGGCATCAGGACCTGCTGTTTACAAACACTCAGTGTCCTAAAAGACATCACAAAATTTTGCCATATTTAAGATATACGTCTAAAATACATGTAATGTAAAAAAGATGTAATTCTTCACTTACTTTTCCCTAGTGCATTCACTGTCGTTCCTTTCAAAAAGCTACATATGTTCTGCATGTTTTGCATAGTTAAAAAAACTTGGTAACATTGAAGGGGCTTGTAAGACATGAATATACTGTGGCAAATAGAACTCTCGGAAGTTGCTCCTCCTTCTCCATTTCGGTTCGATGAGGAAGGGAGGCTGTAGATGTTTAGCACAGGTGTTAGACCTAGGACAAATCTCTTAGGGCTAAGGACACTCACGGCTAAGTCATACGCAGGTGCTTCAAGCCATCTGAGTTGCCAGATTTGGCACAGGAGCCATGGGAGCCCTTTGCTCCCTGGGTCAGCAGCCAGAAGCCAGGGAGGCCCCTTGGGGCACCTTTACGGCAGCTGGACTGCACCCCTGGGGCTGGAGTTGGTGGGGATCTGCACAAGGCAGCCAATGGCACTTCGGGCATAAATCAGTTGAACACATGTGGATGGCTACCTTGTAGTGATCTGCTGAACAGTTCAGCCTCCACTGACTCCAGTGGGAGATCAGACACCTACCCCACATGTAGACACCTTCATGGTGAACATCTAAATGCAGCTTACTGAGTCTGAAGTGGAATTCCACTGTACTGATCCTTCAAGTGATTTTGGCACCTATGAATGAAAAGCATCTTTTCAAAGCTAGGCATTATGACTGCTTTAGTTTTGAGATGAATCTTCTTTTCCTCCTCAATAAACTAAGCTATTTCTGCATGTACACATAAAAAGGTAATCTATATATTTTTTACCAGTGTCTCGCTGTGTGCAACTCCTATATTCTGTTTATTTCTAAAGGACTCTGTCTGCAAGCGTATTTGGCTCAATCTGCTGTAATGGGTTTAGCAACAGAAAATTGCAAGGCTCACATTACTGCTGGCTCAAATGGACTCTTTGGCTTGAATTCCTCTTAATGATAAATATCCCAAAATCTTTCCCCATCATTTTCATAAGTATGCAAACATAGATTCAAATGAGAGTGATGACTGCTGACAAATTTGTTAATCAAGTCTTAGCAATTTGAAAGAGCTCTTTCAGGAGCTTTTTTCTTATTTTTCCCTAATGCAAAAATGCCTGATACTGATTTACCAAGCACTGCAGAGCAGATATAACAGCTGGTGCCAAGACCAGATTTACAGGTCTTGTTCTTAGGTAATGAAAAGAAAGATAGATGTAGCGACAAAGCTCAAAACATCACTATAAGCAAGTTTGCATGAATTAGGTTAAGTTCCAAAGCTCAAAAGAGCTATTATTATTATTATTATTATTATTATTATTATTATTATCATTATCATTGTTTTGGTGTTTTTTCCCCAGCCTCCCACTACGTGTAAATTTTCCTGTACCAGTTTCTAATGGATAAACTAAAACTCTGCTAGATGAGAGCATTAATTCTGCTTTATCTGCTGGAAAAGGCATGCTTTCACCAAAGAGGAAAAGAGCTGCAGTGACCTCTGTTGATGGAGTTAAGCAATGTATTTAAAGAGCCAAAAAGGAAAGGTGACACATTCAAATCCTCTGCTAGGATTAAATAGGACCAAAAGTAAACTGTGCTAAGAGGAAGCGGCTTTCAGGTTGCATATGAAAAAGACTATTTCCCAACACCCACTGAAGTCAGAGTCCTTATCAGGATAGTTGCCTTTTAAAAACTATTTTTAGACAATTTGTTCCTTTTTAAATGTGGAATTAAAAACTATTGGCATGAAGATAGAGGACATAACACACTAGGGGAGATGTGGTTTTTTGAAGTGCTATACTGCATTCCAGGAGTTTATATCACCAAAAGAAAACATCATGCCTGGATGTATTACGTGATCTGAATTTAGTGACCGGTTCCCTCTGCCAGCCTGACACACGGTATTCTTGAAGTTTTGAGGCAAAGAAGCTTTCCAGTTGGCGGGCTGCCTGTGGCAGAGAGAAGTATCTAGGAACTGTCATGCCTTTATGACCAAGAATTTGGAACATGTCTTTATGGGCTAGTTCTGATCCAGGAAAATAATTAAACACGTAAATACCCACAAGGATCCGGACCTTAATGCTTAACTTCAAGGTTGGCAGTAGGCTCAATAAAGCCAAGCATTTAAGGATTGATCCTGTACGATTAAAGTTATTGAAATCAATACAAAAACTTCCATTAAGAGCCAAGTAGCTTGTGGAAATGGGGGTATTATGTCATTTTTTTCAGACTTGTGCCTTTGCTAAGGACTACTCAGTATTAAACAGAGGCATAAATGAGGGCCAGGGCTTCATACTGTTAAAGTTACTTTACGTTTCTGAGCTGTCCAGTAAACAATTGGTACCCACTCTGTTTGGCTTTTCTAGGAGCCACAGCAATACAGATTGGTATATTTTTCCTTCTACATCTGGTGTTACGGCAGGTCTGACCATGATCACAAAGCTGGGAGTTTTCCCTGTTCAGGTATTTTAATTTGTTAATGCCTCCACCAGAGCCTAAGAAGTTTTATTTTATTATACTTTCCAGAACCACTGCTGTCCCTCTGATCCTAAAATGTCATTCTCACAAGACACAAATGGCTATTGGTAATGACACTTTACTAGTATCCACTATGGTATCCTTGTTCAGGCTTTGTAGAAAATAATTTCTGCAAGTGTAAGGAGGGAAAAAACCTAAGTTCATTCTGTTTTTAATAAAAAGTATGAAAAGCTGTACATAAAGCAATATCTTATTTTGATATAGATAAAATCAGAAAATGAAATAATAGATCAGTGCTCTATGATATCATTAACTAGATATTAGAGGTGTACTTGCTCTCCCAGTCTAAGAACATCAAGATACACAAAATGTAAAGTGTTAAAATCAACCCTAGTTTGCATATGTTATAGATGCCGTAAATGTTATGGCATCTTATAAAAATTTCACGATAAAGCCAAATATTACAGCTACCTATTTGAGAACTTCATGCTGTCAGGCATGAAGGAAGTATTGATGTATCTTCTATATATAATTAATGATCCTGGCGAAGATCTTCATTGACTTCTGGGAAATTATGTCTGGGTTTTTTTCACTCTGCATGAGTCTGACAAATTTTTGTGGAGAGTGGTCAGGATGGGAAATACAGCTGGGTGGTAGGTTGGATCAAAGATTTCTTTGCCTCAATATATTTAGCATCCTACAAAGACTCCTACATGTTAAAGGACTCCAGTTGCCCACTTACTCTTCTAAAGATAACCCGTGCAAAGGCTCTATTCCTGGGTGAGTTTAAACATTAAGTAAATTAATTCTATGTTAGAATAGCACATAGAACCATTCTATATAAAGAATAATTATTTTCTGCCAAGCTTACCTTGTGATAGGACAATTATTTTTTCTTAGGTTGCTTGACATAATTCTAAAATGAACATTTGTAATATTGTATATAGCTACAACTTTTGCACTGAAGGCTGAAATCACCCATGCTCTGATACCTGTGCTAAAGCTGAGCCTCAGTTCCACATGTATTAGCTTTGCTACCTCAGGTATGGTTTAGGAAGCAGGTTGTGACTCAAAAGGAATCAAAATATCTCATTGCCATTTGTCTACTGTGCATTCTTATTACCCATCATATAGGCTTTATAATTTAGTTCTTTGCCAGTTTAATCTTACAGTGCATTTATGAACAAGTTCCTGAGTGGTTATTTATGTACCAGTCTTCAGAGGTCAGCTCTTTTGGCTTATCTTACAGAAGAGAAGGGAAAAAGTCAGCAGTCATCTTTTTTTACATCTGGAAAAGTATCTTTTTTCATACAATTATAACCGTTTGACAGGAATTTGCTCAAAGTTAAAGAATATCTTTGGATGGAGATTAAAAATGGAAAATTACATCTTCAGAGATGTACTTTTCTTTAAATTACTAGTATGTGAAAACTGTTTTGGAACTTTAATTGCTGCTACAGACTTACTACAAAATAAACTTTGCAATAAACCCTGGCTGATCCTTATCTATAACCAAAAATCTCCACACTGGCAAGAGTATAATATAGGGTGAAATCATATTTGGATTTGGATTTGTTTGCAACTGAGTTCAACAAGGCAGGATTTTCTCTTTCAAACAGCCCCAAACTTCTCCTCTGTGTATGTGGAGATTATCTGGATCCTGCAGTAATTGCTGGTTGGGTCAATTGCTTGATTTTTTACAGTGAGGAGACTTACATGCTTTCTGGTTTTGGCCTCACACAGAAGCATTCGGGCATGATTTCTCAGGGTAAACTGGACAGTCCAAACCCAGAGTTTGAGTGACCTCCTGAGTTAGAAGCCAGCTTCTCTGCTCAGTGCCAGCTCTGAACCCTAACAATTATGCCTGTTTCCAAAAACTGCATCTGAACCTGCCATTCTTTTGACCATTGTGATTTTGGCAATTTGCATCTCTCTGCTCATCCTGTTTTAGCATGCTGCAGGTGGGACAAACCTGAGGCTTAATTCCAGGAGAGAAGGCTTCATCAAAAGCTCCCAGAGTAGCAACCACTGCAAAGTTGATAGGTGAAATCCCTTCTCATCACAGAATCACAGAATGGCTGAGAAGGGACCTCTGGAGGTCATCTAGTCCAGCCCCTCATCCATGGCTCCTTTCCCCTCTTGTGGGTAGTCACTTGGAGAAGACCTGGACAATGCACACAGCTACAAGTCTCTTAGCAATGGCCAAAACTCATATTCCATCCCAGCACTGTAAGAAAAAATCACGAAAAGAGGTACACGCAGTGAACAATGAGGGAGGAGGCACCTTGCTCAGCTTGGCCCATGATTTTAATAGCAGCAGCAGGAGAAACGAGGGGTTGGAATGCACCACATCTGGCTTCAGATGTGTGTGCCAGCCTATCAACTCGGAGCTCCTTTCATGCTCAGCTGTAAGAGGCAGCATCTACGGGCAGTGATTGATGGGCCTGTACTGCCAAGCAACAAGCAGGACCTTTTGAAGTGCCTGCTGCTTTCCAGGAGCCCTAAATAGAGCCCAGGGTGACAAGCTGGGACATAGATGCCATTGCTAAAGGACACATGAGCCACCCTAAAAATAAAATTATGACTACCTTTTACTGAGGAGTTGAAGGGGTTTTAATAGATTTTGGTCTTTCTATGAGCAGCATCTGTACACATTTTATGTGATGCTAGGGCTGAACTTGTGAGCAGTTGTTAAAAGCATACTGATACTTTTTTTTGTAGTTCTGTACCCAGATACTTTCATTAGCTCTAAAAAAGCAATTTCCAGAACCAGAACAGCTGTATCAACATCTGTATCATGAGCCCTGTGCCCATGTTCATCTAAGAAGCCCAGCTATTTTGCCCTAAGAACGTATCTGCCCACATGTGTATTGTCCTGAGCTAGTCTGGGAATCCCGCTGCCAGGGTTGGACTACATGTAGGATCAAAAATTTGTTAGTCCTTCACTGCTGGACTTCATGCAGCTTCAAGTTTTAAGGCATTTGACTTCTACAATAGAAAACACAGGTCAGACTGATTCCTCTTTCCTTTCTGAGGTTTTTCAGCTAACTAGCTGCTCTGGTTTATTTCAAACACTGTGGGATGGTTTTTGCTGCCATTACAGGACTGGCACCAACATGCTGGTCTAGCTGAGCTGAGAACCAAACTGCGTATGTGACAAATTTACTTCACCACAAGACAAGCAGAGGTTGATTGCACAGGACAGATATGCAGCCTCTGCTCTTCTCCTCAGAACTGGCATTATTATTTTCCTGGCATTTTCCAAGGTACCTGCAAATGGGAAAGGGGGTTTACTTATCTCTGTGTATCAAGAGATGATAACCTCTTTTGCCAATTCTTTTAGAAATGTTGCTAATTCCAGTTTTTGGCAGTACATTCCTTCCTCAGGAGGTATAGATGGAGTGTCAGGCAGGAGGAGTTCAAAAAAATCCTGGTAGTTAATGACTACGAACATAATTGCTCCACCTTTTTTTTCCGTGATGTAATGTTCCAAGAAAGACTGTTGCACAAGAAAGCAATCAGAGGCAGGTTAAAATACAAGGAAATGGATCTAATCTTCTCAATAAAGTAATGCTATCCTGACACGGCTTCTGTGAGTAGATTTCTTTGTTGTAGGCATCAGAAGGCACTTTACCATTTCTCCGCACTTTCCTGCTATGCTTATTAAAATGGTTTTCTTGAGTTTGTTTGTTTGTTTGTTGTTTTTTTCCCTGTGCAGCCTTTTCTCTGATTAAAAGGTATGCTCACATTTTGATCCCCATATGTAATTGTGGGATCAAATCCTCATGCTTTTTTGTATAACTTGTAAATTCTTGGGATTAACTTGGGAACTCTAACATTTAAGTATCTATGCCTAGCTGAAATGATTTAAAAATACATGAGCAGATTCCAGTTGCAATATCTGCATTCATGAAGAAAGGGAGAAATAATTTAAAATGTAGGACTGTTGATCAGAGGTAATTACATGGAGGATATATAAAATATAAATAAAATTATACACATATATATGTGTGTGTGTTTGTATGAAAATGTACAGATAAAGATATTAAATACCTATATCTATATGTATAAAAGAGGCTGGCTGTTAAACCATGCAGAAGCAGTAAATTTGTTCTCTACTGAACTATTAGTATTCCAGTATAATCAAACCCAGAATATAGGTAGATACAGAGGGTATGGGAGTCGAAGTGATACTGATGACCACCAAAGGACTGTGATCACTGAAAAGGTTCATCAGATCTTTCTGGTGGTATAAGTTACGTATGTCTTGCATTCAAAAAGTTTATCAAATGCTGTTAAAGTTAACTGAAGTAATTTCACTGACACAAAGAAAATTTGCCATTTTCCTCATGATGCCAATGTGTCCAGTTTGTTTCTATAGCAGCCAGCAACCATCAGTTTGTTAACAAAAGTTTCCACTCATCTGGAAGCTTTCCAATGAAGTGTCCACACTTTCCTTTCCTGAAAGCTCCTGTATCCATCTTCCCAACTTAAAATGCCATTAAAATTCTTTGAAAAGTTTTATATTAGTAATTCATCCTATTACTTTTCATTTTTTATTTGGAAAACTCTGATAATGAAAATATTGTACATTTTTCTTTATACTCTTTTGGAAGGTTAAATGAGGCATGTGGTTCAACCATATAATCTCTGAGATCAAGAGAAAGCTCGCTCTATAAAACAAAGGATTTTGATGCTTGGCTGCTGTTTGCTCTAACCATTGCAACATTGAATATTTTAGGCTGAGGCTCTGTTAACCCCACGTACTGATGCTATTCCACTTAGGAAGTGCTAAAAACCAGGCTGCAGGTTAGGGAGGGTTTCGTGTGCAGCTGAATGCTGTACCCTTTATCTCTGGAGCGGAGAGGCAGAGTTTAACAGCCGTAGTCCTTTTGACTCTATGTTTATGGTGCCTACAGGGAACTTCAAACCAAAGGCTTTCTTTTAACTCTCACAGCCTCACTGACTATATTCTCCCAAACACACTTTATCTTTATGCAGCAATGGGGAGGGTGGACTTTCCCATGATATTTCTTCTTGAATGAATGAATGATTTTCATTAATTTCTTACTTGATTGTTCTGTGCTAACTTTCCCAAGGACAGGATTCTGTGAAGAGATGAGGAACGTTTATTTTTACACATGACTTTGGAACAACAATGAACTGGACTAATTTTTATTGAAAACAAGCCATATATAATGTTCTATGTAAAATTTAAAGCCAAACTTTCACCAAGTCAAGTGGAAAACCTATGTTCACACCAGCTGCCTACTGGTCATAAAGCCAAGCAGCTGAGATCAACAGTTAAAGATTCTGCAAGGGTTTATTAATCTTCTGCAATGAAAATATGGTGACATAAGAGACGCAAGCAATGGCTAATTAAGTTCAGTGAGCAGGTTGGATAAAGAGAAATAAGAAATAAGGAAAATTGGGGAGAGATAAGCAAAACATAAACTCAAGCCACTGAAAAGAAGTAAGAGTTCATCAACTCCTGAAATGTGTATTTCTGAACCCTAACAGAAAGTTATACATAGTGCATACAAAATATCACCTACTCTAGGTTTCTTCTTTTTCTAGATAACATATGCTCACTATTTAACCCCTGCGCACACACTATTAGTATACAGGCAGTTAATTCTTTGGCTGACCACTGCAGCAATACACAAACTACCTTTTAGTGCAACTCAAACTGCAAAACACCTTCTTTGTATTGGGTCTGCTTCTGCTTCAGCTGTCAGGAACACTTCCCTGGCTTCTCTGGGATACGTATAGCATCACCCAAGACAGAGAGTCAGCTTTGAGGATTGTGGAGGATCTAAGGTAGTTTTTTATGCCATTGCTAAAGGATGGTTCCTCTTGGCTCAGTGATGACCAGTGCTGGTCAGCTCTGACTGAGCAAGCACAGGGTGTGCGTATTCGTATTTTGCAGGTGGGTTCTTGGTGCAAAGGGGAGAGACAAGAGGGTGTCAGAAACAAAAGGGCAGGTAAGAAAGGCGCCATGGGGTGAATAGCTCCCTATATTACCCACATACACATAGCAATTCCAGCTATTGATTATAAACTGACCTGCATCACTGACTACAGGATGATGTTCTGTAAGGCACCCCAGTAGACATGTCTAGACTCCTCCTGAAGATCTGAGTCCTCTTAGAAAAGCCCTTATCAAGGGCCTAAATCTAACCTGCTACACCTATAACAAACCAGCTCATGTTGGTGAAGGGGGAAGCAGAATGTAGGTTGTGCTTATGAGCTGAGTGCAAGCACAGAGAAGAAAGCTCCTGGGCCAGAGGAACTGGTCATGGTAGGACAGTCTGAGAATAAGGTGGCAGTTGATTTGATTCAAGACAGAGCACAGCCTGGACACGTTTTTTGCTTGCTTCAGAATTGCTTGAAAAACATTGTAACATTTATTTTCAAATGAAATTTTCTTCAGGAAAAAAACCCCAACCCCTCAGCATTTTTGAAAGCAACATTTGTTCAACACACTTGTGCCATTAATCTACTGACAAAGAGCAAGTAGGAAATGTAGCTTAGCAGAAGGCCTCCCAGGACTCAGCCTTTACCTTGCCCTTTGCAAACAGAGGTTACGCCTCTATGCTTTAAAGGTTGCCAGAGTTGTAAATATAGGCTATAGCACTAAAGGAATCACTTCAGTCACCAACTCCAACATTTGAACTCATGGGAAAGCATTTAAAAATATGTTTATAAACCTATCAAACTCTGCTTTCAAAGGAAAATTCTCATTGTCAGTTATGATGCCATTGTAAGGCTGAAACTGAAGGCATTCTTTTAGTCATTAACTTTTTTTCCCCCAAAAGTTAAACATTTAAATTAGTATTTCTGTATTCATGGCAGTAACAAGTGCTAGGCTTGAGAACAGTGGCTACTTTTGACAGCCGGCGTGGGGACACAGCCTCAGAAATCATTCAACGACTAAGTGTCCTGGTGCAGAATGAGCTAAAGAGGGAATTTACAGTTTAAACATTAAACATGTTGCTTAGCTATTAAACAATTAGATTGTTCTAATCCTTACGAGATGGAGACCAGTCTGTCATCTCCGGTTCTGGGTCTCCAGCAAATGTGCCCAACAATGTCTTTTTCCAGTGATACCCAGATCACCTGGAACACAAGTAATGAAAGAAAGGAAAAACAGCACAAACCCCCTCCGGGCAGCTCCTTTTGATTTTGCCTGTCTTATGAACAGAAGAAGTGCACTTTACTTTCAAGTAATGCAAAAATTAACTTCATGGGTTATTAGCCTTCCTGGGTTTTAAGTGTCCCTCTGGAGCTAGAAACATCACTTAGCCCTCCTGCAGTAGCTGACGGCGGGTCCCTTTTTTGTTCTTCGGGATGATATTTAATGCTGATGCCCTGCAGCACTGCAAAAACCTCTCCGTTATTTGGTATGAGGCACAAAATGCTCTCCCAGAGCTTCCTGGCTGAACCTGCTAGAGATGCTTACTCATGGTGAGCAGAAGTGCCTGTGTACACACCAGCCAGCTGGGGAAGGCCTTAGGAGAAGTCTTTGGGAGACTGTTCACAGGGGTGCAATTACGCTGATACCCAGATTAGCTCTGGTTCTGGGGAGGTGGTTGCCCATAACCCGCAGAAGCAGCAGCACGTCGCTCCCTCAGGGCTTCACGCTGGAATAACTGCGAGTGGTGCTGCGGCACGGCAGCCTCTGCGTGCAGCCTCAGGAGACCCCAAAAAAGCAGAGTTTGTCACTCTGAATTCAGCGCTTGCCGTCTCCACTCTGCGCCACAAACTCATGCTCAGTTTTGCTGCTGCTTCATTCATGAGGCTGCTTTTGAAGATTAAAAAAAATAGCTATGCTCCTTCCTTCGTGCTCGGTGCCTGTAGTCATGTAGCCTGCTGCTCCTGCCACTCCTCGAGTTCTGGAAAATTAGGCGGCTGCCGGTACCTGTGCCCTTTCTCAACCCTTTCCAATTTAAAAACCGAGTTGTGCAGACACAACAGTTAACATCGTAAGGGCTTTAAAATGGCTTACCAAAGTTCAGACCTGCACAACGAAATTGCTGCCATTAAAGTGCCCATATGAGGAAGGTATAATGCCTCTGGTGGACCTGGTTTATGGGGACGGTTGCTAAGCAGCCCTGGAAAAGGCTGTGGAAAAACACATCCTCAATGGACTATTGATTTCATATAATAAATCACTCGATAGCAGAGATATTATTTCACTAATTAATGGATTTAGAGACAGAGTTACATGGTGAAGGCCCTGATGACACAGCCCTCATAAAAAGAGTCTAACCCCTAATGGAAGAGAGATTTTGAGAAATGTTTGTTAACATAATGCATGTAGGTGAGTGACCAGCTCCCCTCCCAAAGAAGACAACTCTCAGTCAAGCATGTTTGTATTTTACAATCCTTAAATCTCCATTGAAGCTATTTCTAAATAAGTACAAAAAATCTATGCCACCTCTTTGGTGTCTGTTGTCCCTTAACTCTTTGAACATCCCGGTTGCATATACCACAGGCACAGGTTTTCCCTGCGTTACTGTGATTCCCATGCAGCTGCAGATGTCAAGAAGAACCACCTTTTCACCTGAGGTAACTTGAAAACTTCCTTCTTTGTTCTAATGGAAATACTAGAATTTTTAACAAATTTATTTTAATAACACACTAATGTATTTCAGCAAGACAGTCCGTGTTTAAGTCTCCTGTACTATACTTCTGGGGAAAATTGGAGAAAATCTTGGTCTATTTTAGAGAAGTGGCTAGGGAGAAGGGTGAAATTTACACTTTTCTTCTGAACCAGGAACACAGATTTTACAATACTGTTATCTGGACTTTGTCACAGAAAATTTAAGAAGTATGCAACCTAAAAGCTCCTCTGCACAGAGTTAATTTCCATCAAAATAAAATATCAGCAGTAGAATTTAACATTTTTTTTTATCTGCTGAAAATGTCTGTCAAACTAAAACAGCAATGAAAATTATGGACAAATATTTATTAATATATTTACGATTTTTCCCTCAACCATTTTGATTTTTTGATCATATTTACTAGAGAACACCTATAACATTGCTCGTAGGAGATCCAGTTATTGAAATAGTCACAGCAACATTTTCCAGAAATGCTTCCTTGATATCAAAGAGAGGTCAGAAAATTAAGTACGAAAATATGACTTCATGATTTTTAGGGAATCCCTAAAAATGGAGCTAAATTTATGACACAGTGAAAATTCTCATTTGTTCAAATCAGCATATTTTTTTTTTCATTGTGAAAGCAGAGTTTTGATAATAGTAAAGATAGATCTTTTCCTACTGTATAGATAAAGCTGGATTAATAATAACAGATGACTTACAACCCTGTAACTCAAAGCTGTGCCTACACCGAAAAAGTCCCAATGCCTACTACAGCAAAAGTAAAACTAAACTGTCATAACATCCATATGAACCACCCGAGCTATTGCAGACCTGCGTGGTGTGACTGCCAATGCCTCTCTTTCCCAAACAGCACGCTGCGGGTAGCCTGAGCAGTTCCTCGCTCTGGTAGTAATTTCCAGTAGTAATCAATAAATGGATTAAAGGGTAAACAAACTGAATTATGTGAGTTACCATCTTGATGTATAAAATAGCATGCACTTTGTCATGTGAAATGCTGTTAGCACCGTATCTGGTGAAACAGACAATGCCTGTGAGCAGAATTAAAGAGATGAAAGTACACCCGGGTGCAGATGGCACGGCACAGCGCGGGCAATGAGGCATTGGTGGGGGCATTGCGGGAAGGTCCTCTATGGATCAGTTGCAATCAGGCAAGTGCGGTGTACGTACTCTCTGTTTGTGCTATCATTGAAATGGTGCGGAGTGACCCGACAGAAAATTGTTCTGAAGTGGGAGCAGATGCATTGAGCTGTCAAGGGCAGAGCCATGACGAGACACCGTGGCGCCAGGGACACACCTTCACGTCTCCTCTATCGCTCTCCCTGGCTGAGGGGACCTCCCTCCCTCCCCTCCTCGGGCAGCTTTGAGACTCGGGAATATTTTTCTCCATATGGCAATGTCCCCGGCCATGCCCTCAGGAGGAGCTGCTTCTTGTGCAGATACCAGCAGGGCTGGGCGCAGTGCGAGCGGTGGTGGAGGGGAGTGAAGCTGTTGCTGCTGTCTCATACAGCCTGGGTGAAGCAGAGATAATGGGAATATCATACCCCACTCCGCCGTCTCAGGCAAATCTCTGCCTGGATTTAAAGACCTTCCACCAGTGGTGAAACCCCTCAACATCTGTGGGACTAGCTGCACAGGGCTGGTGGCAATGAAAAGCACCACGTGCTGCAAATACTGAGGCAAACTCCACAAGACCTTCAGCACCTTATACTGCACTGAGCTTCACTGCATCTATTTCAACAAGCTCCGAAGTTAAATATGGTCCACTTCCCTGCTGTATCATGCTGTCCCATAAAGGCAATTCCCATCCAAATGTTGGATATTCTCATCTATACAATCCATCCATAAAATAGATTATTTTGGTGTAACAATAGACAGTATCAACTCTAGTAATTACTCTCCACTCCAGTTTTCTTTTCTCTCCCGTTTTTTTGGGGTCTGTGTCAATGTATTATTTCCCTTTTTACAATTGACATGTAAGTCAACAGTCTCAGGATTAATGATGTCTTTCCCTTGTTTTATTTTTCTTCCTATTTACCAACTTCTCATTTTCATAATATTATTAAAAAAAAAAAAATTAGCCTAGTACCCAGACCCACAGCAGTGTCAGAGCTAGAAGGATTTCTGTTGTGTGTGCCCTTTTATTTTTGAGGAGAAGGAAAGTAAGAGGACAAATAATGGCAAATATGTGGATGGTGCCCGAAGGAAGGGTCCATATTCCTGTGTCTGGAAGAAACTTTGTGACTGTAAAGGCATGACCTGCGTGCCAAAGCGTAGCTCTGTCTCTGCCAGTCCACAGCAGCCGGGCTCCGTCATCCCTCGCTGCCTGTAATGAAAAGGGCAGCAATGAAGAACATTTTCCATGAGAAGGGACCTTCCTCCACCTTCTCATGCCTCAGCACTTTCCCACCCAAAGTCCTCCTTCCCCTCTTGTGGCAAACTGAAAATCCTCAGCCAGTTGTTCACCATTTCCAAATGCCTGCGGGGCTATCGTACGGTGGTTCTCTTCCCTGCTCTACAGCGTATTTCTGCTGTGACTACTGAATGGGCATATGAATCCCAGCATAGAGGGGGATTATGAGGTGATATTGGAGAAAAGGGTCGATGGGACAGTATATAAATAACCATACTTCCAATAGCCTTGGCCAGCTTGCTCTTGCCAATGCTTTTTCATTGACGTTATTGAAGATTATCAGTCCACTGCAATATCCTGAAGGCACAGGTCAGATGATAACTAGAGAGGATCTGTAACACTGCTCTTAGGAGAGCCGGTATTGACACTTTCATAACCGTGTTTTTCAGAAAGGCTTCCTTCATCTGCAGGAAAGGTCATAAAATGAGACATACAAGTGCAATTACAGATGTTATGATTTTAGACTGAATTAAATTTATGATTTACAGTCTGATTTGCATGTGAGAGATAATGCTACTGCCTTCACCTGAGGGTTAGACTTGTATTCTTATGGATGGTCTTCTAACAGGGACCAGGAGATTCAGGAAAGAAAGAGCATTTTCTTTTTGTATTTTTTTTCCATAGAAAGGGAGTGTCCTCAGAATTGGCAATATTTATCTGTTTCTCTTATTTCAGAGAATCTAATATAAAAAATAAAAGGACCTATGAAGGTATCACATGCAGCTAGAGGGTTAGATGGTGTATACACTGGTTTGATTTTCAAATGTGTTTTCCTGGCTGACTTGTAGATAAAATAAAGAAAAACTTTTTATTAGTGTCATGTATTTAAATTTGTCATTGAAACTATAGGCTTAGTGCCCTGTTTTCAGGTTCTGGGGGTAAATGACAGCTACAGATGTTCAGCTAATTGATTCTGAGCTTTAACTTCAACTCCCTACAGAAACGGTAGCCACTGGTTACTTTTTGCCATTTGGGGAAAAAAGGAGAACTCTTACTACCTGCTTTAGAAGTCAAGAAAGACACGCTTTGCTATAAAGGCATGCAGAACAGTGTGCTATAAAGATTTTATGAGTTTGAGCTGTGGAATACTGTCTTACTCACAAGTGGTGAAGTCATGAGCACATCGTGGCTGAGATTCCATTCTTTCAGAAATACAGAAAGCCGGTGCCCAGCAGTGTCTGACAGAATCAGATCCCAGTGCCTTCAGGAACAGGATTTTGCCAATCACATGTTCAATATTGGCAACACACACTCTCTCACACACACACACGTAAATATATTATTAGTTACATATTTATATACACATATATGACAATATATGCATGAACACTTGTATATTTATACAGTGTGTTCTTTTAACTCTCTGAATTAACAGAACGTAAATCTCTTAACAGGAACAGGGTTGTGCCTATCACGTGTTTGATGGGGGCAACATATAGATAATATATATTCAAATACTATAATTTTCTATATTAAATATATTATATAACATACTACATACTATATAATTATATATCATCTATTATACATTATATAATAGGTAATATTTATTATATAGCATGTGTATACATATATATGAACCTACATACATGTATGTATACAGAGTGTGTTCTTTTAACTCTCTAAATTAACAGAATTTAACTCTTAATTAGTGGGAATGGAATGTTGGCTTTCATATATTTGGTAGAAGCACCTTTCCTGTACTTGGTAATGCCAACATATATATGTACATATACATATACATACATACATATGTATATACATATACTAAAATTACTTTATTAATATATATACACATATACACATCCATATGTGTATATATACACGTTCGGACATATGTATAGACATATACGTACATACATATATAGTCTCTATATACCTATATCTAAGTTAGATAAAAGTAACTTAGATATAGGTATATAGAGACTATATATGTACGTATGTATATGTATATACAGGCATGCACATATCCATACAGAGCACGTTAACTCTCTAAATTAGTTTATACATCCATGTATGTGTACTTATATGACTGCATACAAATGTCTTTTAAAGTAATTTACAGCTGAAGGAATACGCCCCGGCCCTGTCTATACCTTTGCAGGCCCGTGCATCTCAGCGTGGACTGGGGGGTGGGAACCGGCGCCTGGGTGCCTGAGCACCCTCTCACGCCGGAGCACGGCACGCCGGTGGCAGGCTGGCCCGCACCCAGCCTGAGCACCTGCCGGCGGCTGGGACCCGGCCCCTGCCCCGGCGCTCCCGCGGCGTCTGACAGCGGCCGGGCGGCCGCTCGGGCCCGGGGGCGGCCCGGGGGCGGCGGCCGGCTGCGGCGGGGCCAGCCCGCGGCTTTGCCCCGCGGGGGCGGCCCCGGGGGCGGCCCGGGGGGAGCGGGGCGCCGCGGCCGGCCGGTGGCGCCGGGCCGGGACTCGCCCAGTCACCGGGGAGGAGGCGGAGCCGGCGTGGCCGCGGCGGCGGCAGGTGCCCGCGGCGGCGGGATGGTGGCGGCGGCGGCGGGCGCGGGGCCGTAGGGCAGCGGCACGCCGGGCCGGGAGCGGGGACGCCATGGGCAGCCGCGGCGGCCCCCCGCGCCCTGCCGCGCCTCTGCTGCCGGTGCTGGTGCTGGTGCCGGCGGTGGCGGTGCTGGCGGCCGGGGCGGCGGAGGCGCGGGCCACCTCGGAGAGCCAGCTGCCCGGCGCCTCGGCGATGGGCACCGGCACCCCGCCGAGCCCCAGCGGCACCGCTTTCGAGGAGACGCGGCTCCACGTCTTCACCCTGGACTACCCCCACGTGCAAATCCCCTTCGAGATCACCCTCTGGATCCTGCTGGCCTCCCTCGCCAAGATCGGTGAGCGGGGCCGTCGGGCGACCCTCCCTCCCTCTGCCCTCCCGGGCCGCCCGCCCCTCGGGCCCGCCGCGGGCAGCCGGGCTGGGGCGGTCCGTGCCCGGCGGCGGGGGGCGCGGGCGCGGGGGCGGCCGGAGGCCGATGCTCCTTCGCGGGGCGGGATGCCCGGCCGTGATTTGGCTGGCAGAAGGTGGGGTTTTCTCGGTTAGCAAAGGTGCGGAGGAGAAAAGGGATTACCTGCAGCCCTCTGCAGCAACGCGTTAACCCCGGGCTACGAGGACCGTAAAACCCAGGGTTCACCCAGTGCGCCACTGGCTTTTCCTTGATCGCCCGACTGTCATTTGAGCACCATCTTCTTTTTCTTAAAATAACGCCGGGTATCATGACAGTTTCAAAACAGAACAACGGATCGATGGAAAGCAAATATTTATGAGGGTAGAGTAAGCCTCCTCGTTGTACTTTCCACCATTCACTTATGTCCCGAGAAAGAAAAAGAGACAGCACTGAATGAGTAAGAAAGGCCACCTCTTCCCTCATGTGGAAAATATTTGTATTGCATAGTTTCACTGTGTTTTGTGCAGCTTTTTTATATATATATATCTATAAAATGCTTTTAATTAGCTTTCTATGTCCCAAACAGAAAAATGAGTACAGTATTATAATCTAAAGAATATCAGATAAAGGTGTACTAGAGAGCCATTTAAAAATCAGTAAACCTCTGCAAATGATGAACTTTGTATCTTCTTAACTAGAAGATAATGTAAGGAATAAAGCCATGGGAACAAAAAGAAGGTTTACTCATACTCCAGTTGTTTGATTCAGAAGTCTGATTTTGCAGCTCAGATTTCAAGAAAAACTATGATCATACCCATTTTGAGAAAACATCTTGATAAAACTTAAAACTTTGACTTATGCTTGGGACATTTAAATAGACGGTGTCACATTCTGGTTAGTGATCAGGTAGTTAGGATTCTGCAAAACCAAAAATTTGTACTCACCTCCTGCCACAGCTAGCATTGTAGTTGGGGGCCTGATCCTCTATCCAAGCAAATTGCTATGGCTTGATTACTTTCTGCAGAAATATTGTATGTTGCATCCATTAAGTATGCATGTACCTTGATGCATGTACCTTAATGCATTAAAGATGCATGCTTAGTCTTGAGTATGTATTTAGGTGTTTGCAGAATCAGGACGGAGTTCAAATATGATACACTCAAGTATATCATGAACTGTAATAGCCAGAAAGTATGGAGTTTGGTAAAGAACTTACCTCAGCTGGTTGAGTATTGTAAAATTGCTCTGGCTTCTGAGTTCAGATACAGCAAGAACTCTTGAATGGGCTAAGACTAGTGAAAAAGTTTCTGTTTTATTAAAAATTAAAGGGAAGCCATTTGAAACATGTAAACACACATACATACACAATAATTTATAATTTCTGTAGGACTGTACATTCTGACTGTCATGATATTTTGCCAGTGCATAGGCATCTAAAAAGTAAAAACAAAAAAAAAGACTAATTTTCCAATCTGACTCCAGTACAGTAAACAAGCAAAATGGCATAGATGAGGAAAAATACATATAATTTTTAAATCCCTTCAGTTATACCGAACAAAAGCTAGTGTGGCAAATCTAGGGCATTACCCCTGCTGTTACAAGTGTGCGTGCGATAAGCAACGAGGGCTGGATCCAGGAGAGGCCCTAGGTGTGGCAGTGCGCAGCTTCACCACACCTATCTGCAGGCACCCTGACTCTGGGACTGGAATTAGGAACATCCAGTTCTTGCTCCTGGCGCTCTGTCTGTGCTTCCTTATCCAACGAGTGCATCAGGTAAACCTTCCCAGGACAGACTCCCATCACTCCTAAGTCACTTCCCGCAGCATCAATTTTTCACTCGCTTGTGCCTTCTTTTATATTGAAGGTAGCCCCGATGGGCAGTTCTCTAACCACCGAGATACAGAAGTGTCGGCTCTGCCACGTCCTACTGTGTTACTAAGAGTGGGCCATGTGTCTCAGTGCAAAGGGATGGAGAGGGCTTTTCCAGCCCGTCTCGCTGCCTGTAGCCCCAAGAGCGGCCCTGTGAGAGAGGAGGCTCTCCGGAGCATTCCTCTCCCCAGCATTTCCTGCCGGGCAGCACAGGCATCTCGCCCCTGTCATGCCAGGCAGCGTGAAATCCGCCTCGAGAGTCACGCACTGCCCAGGAAACTTCGGTGCTCCATCTGGCATCGCAAATTCCTTTCTGGGGCTAGGCACTGAATGCTTACGCTTGGCACTGCCGAGTAGCAAACCTTTGTGAAGGGAGCCCTAAGGTCTTTTCAGCTCAAGTTGCTTAGAAGATAGGGTCGCCTTTAATAACAGCTCGCACAGTGTGTGAAGGATCCCAAAGAAAACTCTGTTGCAGCACCTGCTTATCACCTGATGAGTCTTTTTGAACAAATGTGTTTTCGCAGAAGTGAAGTTTCCCTGGAGCTGAAATGTTCCAGCATTTGCTAATTTTTATAGGGGATTTACCTGAAAGGTTTCTCAGATCCTGGCTGTGATTGTGTCGTTGTAGGCTAGGTTTAGAGGGAGCAAGAAAGACAGCATAAGAATGGAAAACATGAAGTTGTCAAGCAGAACTTGAACATTTTGACAAGGTACATTTTCACAAAGACATTAGAAGCATGGTGCTTTTTATTCCAGCGTAGAACGAGGGCACATTTTGATATCTAAGAAATTGCCTTGAACAGAATTGTTATTTTCTGGCTACCTCTACTTATTTATTGTCTTGTATGGTGATACCATATAGAAGGTATGTTACTCACATGCTGATGGACTCCATGAGTACATTAGGTGGGATGCAGTGCATCCGAAGTATGCTGCAGTCTCTAGGCAGTGAGACTAGTCTACTTACCTCCCAGTTTTGCTTAATTCTTATGCTCCTAAACCTACAAAAGGTTGTCTAACTGATCCAGATTCCGATTACTTCTATGTTTAATCACAAATGCATGATTAGAAGTGTTTCTTCTGGGAACTGATCTGATATCCTTCCAACACTTCTCTCCTGAAAAAGGCTTTAAGCTGTTCAGAGGGCCCTTGCAAAACTCACGTATAATCAGAAGTACACATCTCAGTGGCATTTCCAGCATCAGAGAGCACTGGATTTCACCCAAGAAGTAGGCAACCAGGACTCTAAGGACTTTTAGCTTGAAGAATACTGAACTTGCACTTTAGGCACATGTCCTGCTGCCCAAAGGCCTGAGGGTAAACATCTTCCACGCTGTTGAAGCTGGGTCGCTGCATAGTCAGGAGCCCAAGAACAGGGTCAGAGGAGGAGAAAGGAGCTGTAGTCCTGGGTTCAGCATAAAAGTCTGAGTATTCATGTACTGCAGGGGGTCTGCTCCCAGGGCGCTCCTGAGCACGTGGCTGTGGATCCGTCAGAGCAGGGACGATGTCCCTCATCCTGCAGGGCACCTGCGCCTGGCTTGATGTGCACTGGATTCTAAATCCTAGCTCTCTGCCCTTAAATGGGGAACCACAGCCTGTCCCTGATCACCTGTGAATGCTTTGCATGGAGGCAGGCAGTCTTTCAGGAGTTTTGATGCTGTTTACATGGATAAAAAGCACATTTAACTTTCCATTACCTTTAAGGATGAGGTGCAGTCCCAAAAGCTCTGAGAGGGTATGAACTTGCCAAAGAGTGACTTGTAAAGAAGAAAAGAAAAAGATTTTTGTTCTTATATTCACAATAGACATTTCATTGCCATTGCATTACAACTGGTTGGGATGTTTTTTGTTTTCATTAAAAGCTGCATTTACAAAAATTCCCTCCTCTTCAATTTTTATGAAGAAAATGATTTAAGATACTTTTGAAGAGCTTAAAAAACCTTTTCTTTTAGCAAAATCTACTTACTCAGGGGAAACTTCAATCACTGTATTGGAAATTTTGGCGTCCTGCCACTGCAGAACTAAGACAAACCATAAAATGTTTATGTGGAAGTGGCTGAAAGGTGAAGAGTCAAGTCTCCAACCGCAAATTCTTGTGTTTCCAGGGTCATTACCTGTTCTGCCAATATAGGATATTGGTGATTCCGGTTTCAAAGAACGACAGTGAATTTGGCAGTCCTTCTAACGAGTCACATAGGCTGTGTTTCTAAATATTAAAAAGCAGTCTGTGTTCATCCAGAAAGGAAAAAAATGCAGCTTGAGCTGCTTACTTTTAAAAATAGCTTTAATAGTTATAGAATATATAAGTAAAAAATCTATAGATTAAAACACCTTTCCCCTTGGTCCTTCTTAACCATTTGTTTTTCCTAATTATAAGTTCAGGCTTTCTTTTACCTGGAAAAAATCCATGATGAAAGGAGAATTAACAAAATAGGTGTTACAAGATACAGAAGCCTGAAATTGGGAAACTGAATGTGAACTATACCAAGCTTGCACTAGTTTAACTGTTTCGACTACAGGTGTGATTTTCACTGAAATAGTTTTACTGAAATAGACGCCCGTTATTACCACACCCAGTGTTTCCGTGCAGCTCTCATTTAAAATAATTTAAATGCTTTTTAGTTAGGCAGGAATTGTGGGATCTTGTGGGTGTGGATAGTTTTCTATATAATTATGTGGGCCAAATATAGATAAGGAGGAGCCTGGAAAAGATTGGCATCGCCAGGACCTGGAATGTGACCTTGGTGCATAAGGTTGATTGTTCCATTAGATTGGCCAGAGTAAGTTCCTTCAAAACTTTTCCCATTCATTACCAAAATTATCCTTAAAACAGCCAACTTCTACAAGCAATGGGAATGTTTAAATCAAAACTGCATGGCTTCAAGGGTTTTAGTAGGCTAAGGAACATGCAACCATTAAGTCCTCATTCAGAACCCTTTTTTATTCATTTTTTCAGTACTTTGCACAGATTTTTATGAGAGAGTCCTGACACTACCACAATTCATATAATACAGAGGAATGAGCGTCATAATACAGGCTACAGCTTATTGTCACTTCATGGAAAACATGTTGCTTCTTGTGAAATTAATTTCACAGGCTCTGCTAAAATTAAAAGAATAATTGTGTCTGTAAATGCTTCCTCATGGTGGCTGGGGAAGTGACCATGGGTGACTGGGTGCAGGTCACATGTGCTAGTTCCCCTCCCTAGCTCTGAGACTCTTAAAAGACTTCTAAAAATGAAATGAATGTACTCCTTAAACTCCTTTGTGAAGCTGTGCATCGAGGAAGGGGTGGTTAGTATGATTTCTTTTTCTCTATCTAGGTGTAATTTGCCCTAGAAAAGTGTTTGGACTGTGTTTCTGGAGGATTCCACATTACAAAAAACCCCACAGCTTCACAAACAGATCCTTTGCACACAGTTGCTCCAGCCAGCCTAGCCATTAACTGGAACGTCTAGCTATTAAATTGTCTCTCCACCAAATTAACTGAATTAACTAACTACCCTAGCTGACAGATTTGCCTTGACCTGTTGTGGTGGTCCAGTTCAGTCTTTGCAATGAAAATGAAATTGCCCTGCGATTGCTGTTTGTTTACTATAGAAACTAAGATAACAGAATCCAGAATAATCTTTTGTATTCTGTGCAAATAACCATTTCACTTTCTTGTGTTTGAATTTCTTTTGAAGGCTTTCATCTCTATCACAAGTTGCCCTCAATTGTACCTGAAAGCTGTCTCCTTATTCTGGTTGGATTGCTTCTCGGTGGGATTATTTTTGGAGCAGAGGAGAAGTCCCCACCTGTAATGAACAGTGATGTTTTTTTCTTGTATCTTTTACCACCCATTGTACTCGATGCTGGATATTTTATGCCAACTCGTCTTTTCTTTGAGAACTTTGGTACCATATTCTGGTATGCCGTGGTGGGCACGCTCTGGAATGCCATCGGCATTGGAATTTCACTTTATGGAATTTGCCAGATCAGTGCATTTGGTTTGACTGATATCACATTGCTGCAGAATTTGCTCTTTGGCAGCCTCATTTCAGCTGTGGATCCTGTGGCGGTGTTAGCCGTTTTTGAAAATATTCATGTCAATGAGCAGCTTTACATTCTGGTGTTTGGAGAGTCTTTGCTGAATGATGCTATAACTGTGGTAAGTTACTTGATAAATGATTAGTGGATAAAAACGATAAATGATTGTTTGCATGCCACTCCATTATATCTCTTTGTATCTGGTTATTACAGTTTGCGAATAGATGGAAGTCAAGGAGTGCTCATGTGTTTATGTGATTCTCTGAACTTCAGATTTAGAAACTACAGTAGTCTTACTACACCAGAGTAATGTGTAATGGTAGCATATTTGCTCCAGGGATTTTACGACCTGATCTCTTTAGTTTCTGTATCTTTGAATTCTGTTACTTCTGTAATCTGAAACTGAAAGTTTTCCTCACCTGCAGAAATGTCATGGGACAGGAGAGGGAGAAGGGCCAACGTGGGGTGTCCCAGCCTGTTCACAGGGAGAATGGGCAAATCATTGGGATGGCGCAGGACCCGGTTGATGCTAGCCTTTTGCATGTGCCCATCCAGTTGGAACTGCCCTGAGACCACTGATACATTTCTCCCAGGCTACCGATGAGATAGGACAGCCATCTGGAGGCAGTAATTTCTAATCATTAACTAGCTGAACTGGGTTTGTGGTGTTGACCTGAGGACAGCAATCTGCAAATTCCATTGATACCCCCAATGCCCCTCATTTGTACCTGATGACACCATGTCTGGGATATTACTCCCATTTATCTGTGCCTTACCTGAAATCCTGCCTATGCCAACCATGTCCTGGCATGCTTTTGGTTTTGTGAGACATGGAGGTCCAGTTTTTCATATGCGAGAAGGATCAGAAAGATACATGAACTGGATCCGCACCTTCCCTGTCTCTGTCACTGGCTTCTTATTCCTGTCCCATTCTATGCACAATTGTCCTTCAGTTTTCCCCTTTTCTAGGACTTTGCCTCACCTGCTTAAACATGTATATCTCATCAGTTAATCTTAGCCTTGGTACTGATCATTTCTTGTGTGTCCGTGGGAGTACTGGGTTTTTTTTCACTTATGCTTCATGCTTTACCTGATTCTGTTGCTACCCAGCCAGCTGAATTGCATCCTCTCTTATGAGCTTGCCTTAAAGCCTAGCTTTTCTTATTAGCTTACAGCTGAAACTGCCTGCCATTACTAAACTGGTACTTAAGCCAGTCCTGAAAATAAGTGGGTGTAAATACTGAGTTTCAAAAGGCTTAGCAGTTCAGTTGCGGCTGTTTCTGTCTCTATTCACTCTTAATGGCCACTCGTGCAGTGGAATTCTTTTCATACAAGTATTTCTGGGGGAAAAAGGTCTGTTTTTATGTTAATGTAAAACTTTTTTTTTGGTGGATTTTTCCAAGCAAAATCACTTTTTCCAATCAATCACAAAATCAATCACCTTTCCACTGGAGCAGCAGTTAATCCAGCAAGATTTGCTAGGCAAACACTGCATCCTGATGACGGAAGTATTCAAGCGTGCCATTGCCCAATGGCAAATTACTCCAAAACACCATTTTTATAGGTGCTGGCATGGAAATTTAATAACCGTGATGCATGGCTTTCCTGTAGGCGTCATTATTGCCTTCTTTGGAGGTAGTCCTTTCTCACAGCATGCCTGCCCAGATGCCCTAACACAGGGTAGATACTCTGAGGAGTCTGTAGCGCCAGCCCAGCATATGCACTGGCCATACATATATTCATGAAGGAGTGAAAGGAATTTAGAGTACCTTCGGTCTTACTTCCCAGCTATCGCTTAAAGGTAGCACTTGGCAGGAGGTCAAGTGGTTTCCACATGCTAAGCATTGGTCTGCTAATGGTTCCTTGTTATGATTTTGCACACCTGCAATCATGTGATTATACTTAAAACATGACCCAGGCCGTCACACAGATCCCCTGTGGGGTGCCATTAGAGGACCTTGCCTCCCCTGTCTATAGCGGAGCTGCCGGACCAGTCCTCACTGTGGTGCTGCTGGGGTTATGCAGCTATCCGCTCAAAGGAGATGATGTTTTGTAAATACTCTCTCTTCCTCTGCCCTTGTTGTGTTAGCGGGAGAGCTGATAAAACCAGCTAGCAGGCCAAGATCAGCACCTTTCAGCTTTTGTCTGCTGGAGCCCTTGAGTCCCATCTGTCCTGGCAGGTGCCTCCGGTGGGATGTGGGGACGAAGCAGGAGGGGAGTTGGACGCAGGCTGGCCGTCTGCAGAAGCTGCCTAATTCCTACGGCCACAACAGTATCAAAAAACTCAGGGGCTATACAGATGGGCAGTGCAGAACAGCATGGTTTTAGTAAACATGCTTTCTAAATACTTCAAGCCCTTCTTCTGGCTCTCCCGCTTGCACTGCCTGGCTGCTCCTAATAAAAACTTTCATTAGGATAGCTGTGTCATCTATGCTTTCACTTTTCATAAAACGTGCTACCACACCTTCATTTTAGATACAAAGTGAGGTGTGCTTTCTCAGGATCTCAGCTCTGCTGCCTTTCTCAGGTGGTCTTTCATGCCTCATGATAGTTTTTGCGATGTGCCTGTGCATTTGGATGGTCCTTTTTCCCCACTGATGGAATTTTGGAGCTTGAATTTCCTGAGGACAATGTTTGCCAGTTGGCTTCTTGTTCAGAGTTGGTACTTTACCAAAAGACTGGGTCAGTGATAACTAGCACAGTGATATTAAATGGCAAGATCATAGCTGAAGTTGAGTGTTAGCAGTTCAAATTCCAATTCTGGGCTTAAAATCGCAAAGAAGGAGCCAGTGTCATTACAATAATATTATTCCCATGTTAGAAAACATTACAGCAGTGCTTTGTATTCTGCCTCTGCTGAAAACATTATTTTAGAGTGCTTTAAAGTAATTTCAGAATTAAAAACTAATAACTGAGAATGGATGAAAATAAGCAATTAGTGTCTAGGAAAAGCAGAGGTGCTCTGAGACAAGATTAAAAAGTGATTGGTGACTAATATTCCTTGGTGTAACCTTCAGCGAGTTCAGCTGAAGGATGTTGAGTAAATGCAAATCTTGAACTTGGAAAAAATCCCCGTTCTCATACCAAATGCATTACAAAATGTGACCAGAGTTGATGATGTTTAACTCACCTGAAATTTTAGAGAGAGCTGTAAAACTGAACTGCTGTAGAGTAAAAGGAAAGTGAACCTGATTTTGATCTCATTTACAGCAGTGTAAATAAAGAACAATAAGAATGAGATTAAAATCACGTTTATGACGTTCCATAGTCCTAGCTGCTGCTTCTACCACAGCAGTCTGATTTTGATCTGGGGTACAAAGGAGAACATTGCTTTTCTTCTTTCAAATAACTTACAGCAACAGACTTGAGATTTATGGGGATGTCTATATGTGGAAACAACAGGCTCCATTCTGTTTGCAGGGCGAGTACTTCGCTGTGAGGATGAGGTGATGTTATGGAAAGGCTATTGCTTGCGTAGATCAAAATTATATGCTTCTTTACAAGCAGCTCTCATTGGCCTTACTTTGGAGACTTGCCTTATATATACTTATATAGTTACTTTTTAAAATATAGAAAAGGCTATTTAAAATTCCAATTAAAGAAAATAGTCATCTTCCCTAATACATACCAAGGGAGTATTCTGCCAGGTCAAATTCTGTAGGTGTCTTGAAGAGTAACACAACTCTGGGGTAGTCCCAAGTTTTAACAAGTGACTCAGGGAAACTCATCTCCTTGCAGAGAACACAAGTCAACAGTATTTTTTCTTCAGTCTGTGATTCATGGAGTCCTGGGAGTCTGTGGACTGAGAGGCCCTTGTAAAGTGACTAACAAAGGCACACCTATTGTCAATAGGCTTAATTCTGGTGTACTTCTCCTCATGCAAATCTGTAAGGTCTGCAAATCAAAACAGGTGGAAAACCAGTGGAGCCTGTGACATTATTTTCCTGTCCTGCACAGGACATAGTTAACAAGGAACAGGGCAAAAAGGCTGGGAGTCTGCCTCGGAGCAGAAGGGGTTTGTCCAGGTGAAAAAAGACACTTCTCCCAGGTGGACTCATCCTGAGGGCATCATTGTTATCAAATAAATAGTTCATGCTCCTGCTCTTGTCCTGTTTGTTGCTTTGTAATGAAAATTACTGGTGACCATGCTAAGTTTCATTTAACCTTCTTTTTTCGTGCTTGCTCTGGAATATATTTTTTTCTTTTCTTTTTCAGTTCTTTCCTTTCACTTAGCCCAAAAGACCCATAATAGGCCATGTCTTTGCATTAGTCTATAGTGAGAACTTTTACCTCTGTAAGACCTATCAAATTTTGGCCAAGAAGAGCTGAACAACTTACTTTCTGTCATGTGAGAGAGAACAAGACTGCAAACATGACAGATCCCTCCCAGTCACTATTCAAACACCTATATTGTTGGCACAATACAAGTACTGATAAAACGTTGTTCTCTCAAATAGCATTTCTGATAGAGAAACCTGTTTGCTTTACTAAGAAGTCCAGAAAGAAAGTGGAGGTTTAACTCCTGCAAGCTGTCCAAGATGACTAGTCAGGTGTTTATTATGACCGTGGTGGCTTAGCCTGTGAACCCACTGTGATAGGAGTAGGTGCCTATGACCAAGCTTAGATCTGTACAAGGGGACTATGTAGCCATCACGGTATCGCGTGGCTGGGAGCATACATGCAGCACCAGGCAATGCTTAAATCTCTCAAGTAAGCCTGCAAATGGGGAGACCCTTTAAGGTTTCTTTAAGAGTAACTAATTCCATTGTTGTCTGTTTTGTAGTAACTAAAATACTGGATATTAGAGAAATGTGGACTTTACATCATTCTGTTTCCTGTGTAAAACAAAAAGGCTCTCTGGCTAAGAAAATGTGGTAATCCCATTGACACAGTTTGTTTTGGAGGATGGTTATAAACACTTTGAAAATTAAACTGGGCAAACACATGGTAACAGGTCTTTTGATGGGAATTAAATCCAAATGTCTGGAAATAATCTAAAGTTTGAAAAGCCTTTAAGCCATTGGATTCCTAATGGTTAATAAGTCAGAGAATGAGCACTCCATGGATGCCTTGTTTCTTGTACTCCTTGGGGTGGTCACTGTCCATCCCCTCCCCACCCCCCCATGCCAGATGAATCTATGGTCTCATTCAGTACTGCAGCTCTCAGTGTCTTATGTAGATCAAACACATTTGAAAATAACCTGATTTTTCACTGATTATGAAACTGTATTTTTTCCTCCTCCTTTTTTATTTCTTTTATTCTGGGGAAAATCTGAAATGGCCATTTGTGGAGAAATTAGAAGCTCTGCAAATAAATGAATTTAAAGGAAGATTAGATAGATCTATGCTCCTGGCCTGCAGAATGACATGGGTTAATAAACCTGTCCCATTTGCAAAAACGGGAATAATGATATTTACCCTTCTTTGTATATCTCCCTGATATTTATAGATGACAAGTAATAGGCCAGAGGTAAACAACAGCATATCTCAAAAGTGAGTTCAAGTTAGATAGAGAAATTCAAAGTTCAACATTGAAGCAGAGGAACATAATGACATGAAGGGAAATTAAGAAGAGTTCAGAACCATAATGTGCTTTCTTTTTCTCATAGGTCCTGTACAATTTGTTCAAGTCTTTCTGCCAGATGCGCACAATTAAGGTTATTGACATATTCGCTGGGATTGCTAACTTCTTTATAGTGGGGATCGGTGGAGTATTGATTGGAATCCTTTTGGGATTTGTAGCAGCCTTTACCACCCGTTTCACCCATAAAATCCGAGTGATTGAGCCACTCTTTGTCTTCCTGTACAGTTACTTGTCATACATAACAGCTGAAATGTTTCATCTCTCGGGCATCATGGCGTAAGTACCACAAACTTCAGTAATAATAGCACCCAAGTAAGAATGCCAAAGGAAATTGCAAAGAGGACCAGATTTTGCAAACTTTGCCATATGGCATCTTTCCACCGTGCATGGCAGCGATGCTGGCTTGAGGATTTCCGGCCTCTCCCCTCCCACTTCCATCCCATTCTCTCAGCTTGCCACCACACCAGCTGTGTCACTAAAACTGTTCATGGCATCACACCATAAACCATATCTTTGAAATGTTCCAAGTTAAAAATAATCCCTTGTGTTTTCAGTGGGGTTATTTTTAACCCAGATCAGTTTGGTGACCTGTGCCCTCATGTGACCCTACAACTAGTCATAAGGGCATGGCGGAGGGGTGGCCCACAGTGATGTAGGGGCAGCGGTGGCTGGGAGGGAGTGGGAGTGGTGGCTGGGAACTTCATGAGCCGGCTTCACTTCCGATGCCAATATATTGTAAAACTACGTCTTACGCTTAGTCATGTGAGCAGCCAGTAAGTACCATTCAATGAAGACAATGTATATATCATTAAGGCAAACTCCTGCTGGATTACAAGCACAGTAAGGATTGAGTGAATGTAAAATTTGCAGAATCTAGTCCTATGGTGATATAAGCCTTTAGTTTAGTATCTTGATACGTGTGCCTGTGTGTTATACAATGCTCTCTGTATACATCATTATGTATAAAATAATATTATTCTTCCCACTTCCAGCAGATAAAAATATTTTCACTCGGGGGATTCAGTAAAGAGAGAGCACAGCCTCTCGCTTGATGCTGTTTATACTGTAACAACCTCAACTTTAGAAGAGCCTTTGTGACATTTGATATACTTAAATGGTTTGCTCTGGTTCCAAGTAATATTTTTAAAGGCCAGCCTTCTTTAATGACTTTGTATTGTTCTAGTGGCAAATATGAGTCATTCAGGCATTAGGAGCATAGCATTTTATGAAAGCTCAGATGTTACTTCTGAGTATCACTAATACTTGATAATACCTCATCTGATGATTATCTTTTAGGAAAGTGAAGATAAGTTTGATATCATAGTCATGCCAGTATAAGGTTTTCTGGGGCTGGGAAGCAATTTACGTTTCCAATGGAAACTTACAGCTGATGATTTGAGTAGTATAAAAATAGAAATATGCCATGAAACGGGAGGGGTTAGTACTTTAATATAAGTAAAGAGCTAAAGATTGCATGGGTTTCTTTCTCTGATATGAGCCTAAATAAAGTGACATATGCATCCGCTTTGACCGAGTTCATAAATAAGCCATCTCTTTCCCTAGCATCTATTCATAGCATTTGTGCGGTTTCTAGTTTCCTTCACTTCTTAAGTCAAATGTCCTTGACATCCTATGATCAAATACTTAAAGGGCTTCTAAACCAAAAACGTGTGGCTAAACTGTACATGGAAAAAATTGTGACAGTGTGTGTGAAAATACTGATTTGGACATGCTGCATCCAGGATACAATGGAAGGGGCACGGCGGGTCTGCTGGTGGGTCAGTGGACCCACTGCATGCCAGTGCCTGCAACCAGCACACCAGTGCTTCCCATGGCACTAACAACCTGCTCCATTTCTAACAGAGGCCCCTGAGTGAGTGCAAAACAGAAGACGAATCACAAAGTAGTTTTTCCCTCCAACAGCACAATAGAAAATAAGTTATCTTTAAAATGTCCTGTATGTTTTTTGACTCTGAATGTATTTTGTAATAGCTGATAGAGCTGGATACATGAGTAACACGCAGGGGGAGCAGGAAGGGCTCTCTGCAGCCGTGTAGTGTCTCAGCTGCCATGAGATGTAAAGCGTACCCCCTCCCAGCAGTGCTGCTGAGGGCCTTAGAGCTCCTGTAATCTCTGCATCCCCTTAGAGTAAATCTACCCCATGCTTTTCACATTTGGTTGGGCTTTAAACTGCAGAGAGTATTTTGCTCTGTGTCACAGTGCAATGTGCACTGGTATTGAGTTCCCTGTCATTTTCTGCAGTGAATGACTCATGGCCGGATTGCTTGGGTCTGACTTCAAAGTCAGCCCTCCTTTGAGCATGTAGTTGGGCCAAATGACCTTGGAGTGTCCCTTACAACCCAGATTGTTTATTCATTATATGCTTCTGTGGCCATTTATAGTTCAGCCTATAGGGAATAATTGCCTGATCTCCCCTTTTTCACCCATACCCACGTGAGTCTGTTAAACTACTGATCCCCACTTCCTTCATAACCGGGTTCGTAAAGTTACGCAGCGAGACCTTGTGGTTACATGCTGTACCATACTTCAGGGGGAGGACATGAGCAGGAACGTACAGTGTTATCAAATAAATAAGATACATACACGGAGTGCCTCATTTCTGTGAAAGTAGGAATTCACTGGCAGAGGAATAGAGGGGAATGAAAGGTGCTTGTCCCTCTTTGGATAAATCTGTGTACTCGTTCTGAGGACAAATGATTCTTGAAGCCTCCGTGTATAACCCCTGCACCAGGTTACCTGGCTGAAATAGCGAAGGGACTGAACCATGTCCTTGTGAGCTGCAGTGAGAAAGTCCTCTTCAGAAGGAGAGGGAAGAGCTTCTACTGTAATTAGAGCTGGACTTGAATCAGGATCATGGGCGTAAAACATACAGATGTGAATCTGAACTTTATTTGCTTGGTTCCATTTCTAATTATAATGCTGCATTTTCTGCTTACTAATTTCTCATAAAGACTGTGAAGGAGCAGAACTATTAATATATGTTTCTTTTTTTTTGCAACATTGAATTAGCAGGCTGAAAGGAACAAACATTGAAACTACTGTAAATTTAGTAGGTCAAGGAAACTTGAGGATTGAACCCAGTGGCCTAGTTGATTGCAGTCATGACAGAAACTACTGTTTGTACAGGAGGACTTTTATTCTTCAGAAGCACAGAAGGTTGCAGGTTAATTGCAATTAACTGTTTCTTCCCTCCCCTTCTTGACCAAGGCAACTATCTCAGGTCACAGAAGTCAAAGCCAGAATTAATGTATGTGGATAAGAAATGTAAAATAAAACACACCTAAGCTTTTGCTTTGATTATGGTGACAGTAAAAATTTAGTTTGGGAGGAACATATAATAATGTACATAAAATCTTGCATATTTAAAGAAATTGATTTTATATTAAATTCTAACACTATATTGTCATATCATTTTCAAATTGAAGAGACTTCAACAGGTTTTTTTCTAACATAAATAAGTAGTCTGAAGGATTCATAAAGTGAGCAGTGATTTGCTGTGGAATATTACTTACCTGAACAGCAACGAATAATGTAGAGCACTATTTGTTATACTGGTGAACCAGCTCATCAATTAGTTGACACTAATTGAATGAATGCAAAATGTGACTGAAAATAATATTATAAGAGTGTTGTCCCTTTAAATTCTAGTGGTTAAGCATGGTAGGTGTTTTAAGTTACAGCTTGCAAAGATCCTGATTAATCTGGTGACAGATTCTTATCAGACATCTATTTACAGTGTCTCCATTACCTCAGGATCCAAAAACAAACTGTGTCCAGAGCATGCTTCCCCACTCCCCAAGCCGCAGGGCTTTCCTAAATGACTATAATCGTGAAAACTATTCATTTTAAGAAGGTAATAAATAGTACTGAGTGTTTCGTTGTGTCTTTGATGCAGACCTGACAGCCCTAATGCTTCGGGCAGTAAGCTGCAGCTTTGAGACCCTGAAACGACCGTGGGTCTGGAAAGGGCTGTTTTGCATTCTTGCTATATTGCGTTTGCTGCCCCTGCACTTGCCAGCTCCACTGTGTGCTCAGTCGGCTGGAGGTAGCCGGGATGCATCGGACTTGTTATCCTTGTGCAGATAAGCAGTGCACGCACAGGAGAGCTGTCACGACCCGTGACATAACCTGAGATATTTGTAGGTCTGTCAGTGCAGCCTGTGGCTTGTGAAGAGCTGGTTTGCCACTGAATGTGAGAGTTCTGGAGGGTGAAAGTGTTAAGTAGATTTGAGACCCTTCTTCACATATACTTTTGAGGTTGGTCACCAGAGCTATGTGTAAATTTGAAGAACCTGGGAATGTTTGACGGCATCCGGGCTTGGGTGTATGTCCTGGCCAAGTCATCACTCCTTGTCAGGACAAAATCCATGCATGGCCGAGGTCCTCTCCCACTTTCTTCCTGAGATATGCAGGCACATATGTTTGTGGGAACTATGATGGGATCTATGACAAGTCCTCAGTCTGGGCAACTGTAATATCAGAACAAGGAGGAGAGCTGTGAAGAGCATCGACAGTCTGTCAGCATTGGCAAAAATGCAGGACCTCTGTTGTCCTAACCACATGCTCAAACTAGAAACGTTACCTAAACCGCTGAGTGTTGCAGGGACGAAGCTTGCACGCTTATGAAATCTGCATCATTTCTTCCGCTGTGGATCCCACGTAACCATGATGAGCTCTGCTTCCCAGACAGCATGCTACTCTTGGGCCACAGAGGATCTTTCTGTTCAAGACTATGGTGAAATCAGCTGACAATGAGGAGCGAGCTGACAATTATGTCAGTACTAAATGCAGATGGGAGTCTGGGATAGTTTTAGTCAAGCTTTCCTTCTTTGTAGTCTTGGAGTTTGCTGAGGGTTGGAGCTAGTTTTTGCATGGCAATGGCCATTTTATTTTGTGCTGACTAGATCTGCCTCTCTATCACCAAGTGAAGGTGGATGAAAATGCAGGGGGAAGGCCAGGTTAGGTGCACTGTTCTGCTAGCAAACCCTCTCCACCTGTATTTGTAAGCCACTACCTACCCCATCAGACTTCATTTGTCCCCACATCAGACCCTCTTCCCTGGGTTTTGTTCACCCTGATGTGCCTGCAGGGACTGTGCTGCTTGATAGAGGTCAGCGAAGTACACTCTGTCCTCCCCCAGTGTCCACGTGTCCTCCCCCAGTGTCCACGTGTCCTCCCAGATTTATCCTTCAGAAGTAATGCTGCCCAGTCACTTTGGGGATGTGGCTGTGTTGGTGGGGTCAGAGATCTACAACTATGTTTTAGATCTTGGCCATTGTCCTCCAAAGCAGGCCATGCTGGCTCCACATAAGAGACAGAAACTTCTGGACAAAACTAAATTGGGAGAAACATGTTCAGAGTCTGCCAGTGACTACAGCCTCAGCTGCTGCTATGGACACCCTGTTGCAAAATGCTAAGAAAGTTTACTATGCGAAGGTCCTTTTGAAGTTACTGCTGCTTCTGGGATTCCTCTTTCTGCTTTGCAAAAAATTTTTTGTTAATCCCTTCTTCTAGAAGAAAGAACCTAGACATGTGTGTTCATAATGTCAGTGAGCTTTCTCTGAGCTCTCCCTCAGTCTGCCTTTCCATTTACACTCACATTCAGGGATGTTTGAGATGTTCAGAGATGAGGCTCTTGGCTTAGAGGCAGGACATGCTCAGCAGAAGGCTTTCTGCAGTGGGATCTCCATGAGACACGGGAGAGTCTTCTTCAGCTTTTTCCAGAGAGATGCTGGCAAACCTACCATCCTCCTCCATGAGAGAGAGCAGTGTGGAGATTTCAGTAGGAAGAAATATCCCCTATGTTGGCAAATAATTATAAACTGAAAACCTGGTGGAACTGGGATAAGTAACTGTAGGACAAGTCCTCATGGGCTGTATTCAAAAAGACAACATAAATACACATCTCTCTCTCTGTTTAGGTTTAGGTTATGGTTTGACTGAGAACCCGTACATGGGTATGTATAACATTTTTAACTGGGAAATCAGAGAAGACATGTTTTTGCCCTAGATAACAGAACCAGGAGCGACAGCTATTTCACAACGCATCTTGCCTTAGTTGCCCACCCTGGTAATCATTAGGCAATTCAGACTGCGCTTCCCTACACTGAGGCACCACCTTGACGTTATCCTCCAGCCAGCTCTGCTAACTATCCTTAAACCTGTAAACTTTGTAGCTGAGTGGTCCTCAGCCATCCCTGCACCATGGGCAACCGTACTAAGCAAGTGATGTACAGCCAGTAATGTCATTCTTTGCTCTTCCTGCTGATTAATAAACTCTGTTTACTAACACAGGCTCAGAGCACGGACACATAGGTGTACTTACAGTAAGCCCTGTCTGTTCTCTCATGTATCAGCCGAGATGCCCATTTCATTCATTTGTAGGTGCGTTAAATGTGCAACAGCACCAGCGTGATTTCTGATGGTGTTTTCTCCTCTTCAGCCCTGTGCACAGGCAAAGCAAGCAGCAGCCTGAAGTGGTGGAGGATGACAAATTGTCTGTAGCCTTGCTGCTTACTTTGCCTGGAAAGAGGAGCTGGCTACTGTCACTGCCATTGAGGAGGGGAATGCTTTGGTGGGACAACTGCTGGTGGGAAGGGAGGGAAGCCCTGCCCCAGGACATGCAGTTGCCATCCTGTCTGATGTCCCTCAGCAGCAATAGAAGCAGCAACCTCTGGTTTCCAGGGCTGCCCTTGGCTCTCCTCGGCTCTGCCTCTTTCAAAACACAGAGTTCGAGTGACCCCTGCACAGATCATGTGGATTTAGTATGTGACAAAACTCTCCATATACTGATGTCTTCTCAGAAAACAACTCACTGTGGAAAAAAAAATCTCGTGCCCAAAACTGTAGGTTCACCAAGTCTATGAATTTGAGATTGGTTATGGAATAAGTTATGCTTTGTATTTTAAAGAGGACTATGGAAAAGTGAATAATATTCTGTAGAAATGAGAGAGGCTAAAGAAAAATCAAGCCAATGAAATACAGGATACTGTTTGCCTTCCAGGATTACAGCTTGTGCCATGACCATGAATAAATACGTGGAGGAGAATGTTTCTCAAAAATCCTATACGACAATCAAGTATTTCATGAAGATGCTGAGCAGTGTCAGTGAGACCTTAATCTTCATCTTCATGGGAGTGTCTACAGTTGGGAAGAACCATGAGTGGAACTGGGCCTTTGTTAGCTTCACCCTCCTTTTCTGTTTAATCTGGAGGGCACTGGGTAAGCAAGTCTCAGACTACATGTCAGTATTCTTTGCAAGTGAAACTTTTTACCTCTTCTCAAGTAGAAAATGCCAAAATTTAGAAAGAGTCCCATCAGCTTGTAGAATGGTCTTCTTATTTGTAATGTGTCCTAGATCACAGGGTCAGCTTCCACCTTCCCCCAAAATGGAACCCAAAAATCAAGTTTGGTCCTGATCCTGCCCATCTAAAGTCAGAGGCAGTCTGCTCGTTAATCAGAGTACATGTATTTAAGTAAACATTTATTTACAAATAAGCAAATTTTGCTTAAAAGAATTACAAGTGTTGTACAACAATTAAACAGGCTGGGGGGGGTGTGTGTTATTTATGTTTAGTAGCTTTGGGATTTTCCCAGTCATTGGCATAAATAGCGTCAAAACAGGAAATGCTGTAGTTGAAGTGTTGTTCAGGTATATATTGTGAAGAAAAAGTTCCTATAAGAAACTGCTTGATCCCTTGTGAGTTTGCAGTACTAGCTCTTTTTCTTTTACCGTGAGACCTAAGAGCAGGTCAGGCTCATAGCTTAAACCTTCCCCTCACCCCAGTTTAGTCTGTAATGATTCGGTCCCTCCAAGTGTAAAGGCGGCTCATGCTCTGATCTGCCTCTGCACCCCTACTTCCAGCTCCCAAGTCTCCCTCCAGTGCAGAAATCTGGACTATTTTCCTTCCTGCACCTGCAACCCCACAATTAATACTTTACGCTGAAAAGCAGCCAAGCAGCCTGACTGCCCCACAGCTCCTGGCCCCCATGCTTGCTCCCTTCACCTGCCTTTATACCTTTACTCCAGTCCACCACATCCCTGGAGCCTTTGCCTTCAGTACACCAGCATGCACTGGCATCTTCTCCCTCCATCCCCAGTCCTGCATCCTTCCTGTCTGTGCAAGTAAAATTAAGTGAGTGAATAGGAGCTTGCAGGATTCAAAGCACAGATTGATGGAGGTGACAAGCCAAAGTGTTCAAAAGCACCTCAGATCCTATTAAAAAAAAATTAAGAGTCTTGGTCTATACTGACACAGAGAATTATTGCTGTTCTAGAGGTGCAGAGTCTAGCAGATAGCTGTCTTGTGGAGATCAATTAGCTGCTTCAGGTCCTAAATCCAGCTGACCTGAGGTGGTTAGCTCACTAAATATGTTTAAGATGATGCTCCTTAGGCATTTTAAATTTTTCTTCCATGGTGTTTTCAAGCTGCTAAGTAACATTTCATTTCTTCAATAATATATAGGTAAGAAGCAAATAAAAGTGTTTTAAAACAAATATTAGCATTGTGGGGGATTTCTGTGTAGTTTAATTTCCCTTTTTTCCCCTCCTCCCTGTATTTCTGTTTTTCTCCCTCAGGTGTTTTTGTTCTGACTCAGATCATTAATGTGTTCCGGACAATTCCTCTCACTTTTAAGGACCAATTTATTATCGCCTATGGAGGCCTCCGAGGAGCTATTTGTTTTTCACTTGTATTTCTACTTCCTCCTGCTGTGTTTCCCAGGAAGAAATTGTTCATCACTGCTGTTATCGTGGTGATATTCTTCACTGTTTTCATTCAGGTAATGCCTTTCCTCTCCTGGACTTCTTCTTTCTCAGACAGGTTGTAAATAAACAGTGGGTAGAAAAACAAATGTCCTAACTTACTGGAAGGAACATACTTGAAGGTACTTTCCATGGGCATAGTTTAAAAAAAAAAATGCTATGCAGACTGCAGACAGGTAGCAAAAGTATGCCAGATATTAAGTACTTATGCTAACATACAAGTAGTATTAAGCATTTAAGACCTAGTGAGGTTGGAGTAGAGATAAAAGATAATCTGGGTACAGCCCCAGCACTAATTCCTTGTTAGAATATTTAAAGTTGTGCATTTACTCAGGAGTTCAGTGTTGGATACAGTGCACAGTGGGCAGGGGATGGAAGACACTGAGGGCACTGAGAGGTGAACTGGAGTGTTTGAGTCTGGGTGTTAGGCAGTGATGCTGCAAACCAGCTGGACATCCATCCAAAAGCACCAGGTGTGTGGAAGAACGTGAACAACTTGTCTCTGGTGTCAGCCTGGCCATGGAGGCCTGGTCAAGAATGACCAAGAGAGAGGGAAGTGACTGAAACCAGCAAAATGTACAGGAGGCTAAGCCCTGCAAACAAACATGTCAGGCTAGTCATTATCCGGAGCGGTGAGAGAGATATGAGAGGCTAGTACATGGAATTTCAGGTCTGTGGGAAAAAAAATATTTTTTTAGCATGCCTTTTCCATGGATAAAGGTGCCATGGGAAGTAGCAAGTGTCTGTGCTTGTGCTTGGGAAAGGGGAAAAAGTGGCTGGAGCAGCTGAAGGTCAGTTGACCTTAGCATGTAAGCTGTGAAAACTGATTTTGAAGGATAGCATAATTTAAAATATGGAGGTAAATGTTATGTGTTATGAAATGCAACGTGGTTTACCAAAGGGAAACCTGGTATCATTCTTTGATAAGGCAATTTATTTTCTAGAGTAATCTCATCTAACTGGACTGTGGTAAAATCTTTGGGGAAGGGGGTGTCCTGGTTTCGGCTAGGACAGAGTTAATTTTCTTCCTAGTAGCTGGTATAGTGCTGTGTTTTGGATTTAGTAGGAAAATAATGTTGATAACACACTGATGGGTTTAGTTGTTGCTAAGTAGTGTTTATAGTAAGTCAAGGATTTTTCAGCTTTTCATGCCCAGCCAGCAAGAAGGCTGGAGGGGCACAAGAAGTTGGGAGGGGACACAGGCAGGACAGCTGACCCAAACTGGCCAAAGAGCTATTCCATACCATATGACATCATGCCCAGTATATAAACTGGGGGACTTGGCTGGGAGGGGCGGATGGCTGCTCAGGAACTAACTGGGCATCAATCGGTGAATGGTGAGCAGTTGCATTGTGCACCACTTGCTTTGTATAGTCTAATTCTTTTAGTATTACTATTGTCATATTATTATTATCATTATAATTATTTTTGCTTCCTTTCTGTCCTATTAAACTGTCTTTATCTCAGCCCACGAGGTTTTTTTTTTCTGATTCTCTCCCCCATCCCACTGGGTGGGGGGGAGTGAGCGGCTGCGTGGTGCTTAGCTGCCAGCTGGGGTTAAACCATGACAGGGGGCTACATAGGAGATGATTGTTAGCTTAACTACTCGCTACACTGAGGTTTAGATTGACATTAGGATGATTGTAAAGTGAATGAGGAAGGAGCTGACAGTTTCTCCTATAAAGGGAAACAGAAGCATATGGTCCTTTGGGTCAGAAAGGACCTCTGGGGGTCTCTAGTCCAACCCTGTGCCCAAAGCAAGGCCACCTTCAAAGCTAGATCATGTTGCTCAGGGCCATGTCAGGTTGAGTTCTGAGTGTCTCTATGGATGGAGATTCCCCAGCCTCTCTGGGCACCTGCTCCAGCGTTCGACCACCCTGGTCAGATAATAGGCTGATGAGATGTTATTAATGGAATTCCTTGAGGGTGGTTCCTGGGGACGGTTTTGTTTAGTATTCTCGTTATTGACTATGGCGCATAAACGTAGGAGTTTTTTGTTGCTCATGTTTCTTGATGACAGGCTTTGGAAAGTGTTCTCAGGGTGACAGTGAGATGGGGTATCATGTAGAAAGAAGAGAATAACTGAGGGCCAATATGATAGAAACAGAATGGAATTTAACAGTAGTAAGTGCAAATGTGTTCTTGCTAGGACTTTCTTACTAGGGATTTCTCTTATGAAATGGGAACCTTTCGTTTGGAAAAAAATAGAAAGGGAAAAAGACACAGGTGTACTAGTTGATAACGGGGTAGAGTTTAAGCCACCAATGCAGTGGGGACAGAAGAAAGGCAAATCTGATCTTAAGACATACTGAGACAGGTTATTTCCATCAGAGAATAGTGTCATGTTCTAGAGCGATCACAGGACTGGTAAGCCTGTCATGTGAAAGGAGACCAGGATGCCTTGGCCTTAGCAAAATGAAGGAGAAGAGGGAATATAATTACTGTTTATATGAGGGAGTGAACACCAGAGAAGGAGGAACACTGTTTAAACTAAAAAGACAAATGTTGGCACAAGAACAAAGTGGTACAAAGTGACCATGATGCAATTAAGAAGCAGCTTTCTAATTATCAGAACAATGAGGTTCAGGATGAGTGTTCCAATATGAGCAATGGGGCAAAGAAACCTAACTACTTTTAAGATAAAGCTTGATTCATTTACGAAAAGAAATATGTGACCTGGTTGTCTGAGATAGTAGGGACTGATCTCAACACCATGAGAGATTCATTCTTCTCCCCTGTGCCAGTGCACCTATACAAATAAACAAATTATGTCAATTCTTCCACAGCTAATTGTTCAAAACCATTATATCATTCTGGGATAGCCAAAACTTTTTGTTCTTTCTCTGAGAATAGTCAAGCAAGGACACATATTTACAAAAAGTCTTAGTGTCATGATCTTGAATAGCAATTTTAGTGCTACTGTTGACACATCTTGGAGTACCTGTTTTGGAAGTAATCACTAAAAAAGAGGACTTTACATGTTTGCTTTGGAACGATGGGGGATGTTTATTAATTCAGAAAACATGTGAGGGTTTTTCTAATACATTACAGAACTGAAAAAAAAGTTTAAAAATACTATGGATGGGGTAAGCGACGTATTCCTGATGGGGTTTGTCAGGTTGCCCCTCTTGGACCTCTTAGCTCTAGGGAGCCCCTTCATTCCTTTTGTTGCGTTAGTGGAGTCTGTGTGCTGACAAGGACTTCATAGCTAAGTGCAACACCTGCTAATCACAAGAGTGAATTAACTGTTCTAATTATTGTGTCAGGCTGGATGTTGGGGTTAGGAAGGTGAAAGGGTATCCAGAGCTCAAAAGGTATGCACAGCCATTTTCAATTCTCTGACAGAGATGGAAAAGACTGAAAGGCTTTGTTTTTTCTTAATGTTTATGGAAAACAATCCCCAGAACTATTTGCCTTTTTTTTTTTTTTTCCTTCACAGGGAATAACAATTCGCCCACTGGTGGAGTTTCTTGATGTCAAAAGGTCAAATAAAAAGCAGCCTGCTGTCAGTGAAGAAATTTATAACAGGGTATGTTGCAGCTTCAGTGTCATAGACGAAACCCTCATATAGATGAAATTCCTGATTCAGCATACAGTATTACAGAGAAGCACATGCTCTTTTAGGTTTCTTTTTGATAGCTGTTACAAGCTCAATAACTGTAAAGCTTATATTTAACCTTTGACAGTTACCAAAATTAGCATTATTACGTATCATTATTTTGGAATCTTCACTTTCTTAATTGTTCACCTCTCAAGGTAAATTAACTTTCTGTAGTTTGTTTCACATATGAGATATGTGTTATTTTAGAACTTGGCTACATTAGGAAACCTTTGCCAATTTAATTACATTACATTGCATTTGAGTTAGTCTAATTAAACAAATGCAAGCTCCTCCTAAACACACTCTTAAACTTACTTTAAGATAAAAGAGAATTCTCACATCATCAGCCTCTTTATGGATTTGTATTTGGTATGCGTATGTCTCCAATTATTGCAGTTTATTAGCCATGCATATTCTTGAATGTATTTCTCCTTGCAGCATACCTGTGGCAGGTGGTTTGAAATTCCAAAAATGAGGAATAATAAGGGCCACATTCAGCAAAGAAGTCAATGTAGGCATCTAAAAGTCTGTCCTTTTAGAGCTTATCCTTTGGACATGTCTACCAGGATTTCCCCCTGAGTTTGAAAGACCCCTACTATGGTACTTGAATTAAAAGCAAATGAGCTGCCTCTGAGGATCAAGTGAGATCTTAGCTGAACTGATTCACTCTTTCGTAATTCATAATAGGCTGAGGAAGAGTGTGTTTCTAATATTAGGTGATCAGGATGCTTTGAGGTGAGGCTAGACCAGAGTTCCCTAAAATAGGAGCTCAGCACCTGATGCTGGGTGTCTCAGCTCTGTCCTGTGCATCCCAAGGGGCCGGAGCTGATGTGGGGAGCTGCTGCCCACTCAGGCTCTCTCCACCACAAAGTCATACCTGGTTGACTGTCAGGCCTGGGGAAGCCCCTGGAGAAGTCCCAGGCATAGCCCTGAGTGATTAGGGAACTTAAAATAAGTGAAAATATGGGAAAAACCTTCAGATTCAGGCAGGAGCTGACCAAGATTGACATTGAGGAAATTAGCAACTAACTTCTGTCCTTTTGGGGCTGGGAGCTAAGGAAGCTCCATGGGAACAAAACAGAGTCCACCTCTGAGTTTGGTTAGACTGCCTTTAGTTAAACTGAAACATCATCCTGAATTCTGACTAGACGTTTCTGTTTTGAAGTGAGTTAGAAACTAATAATGTCTAAGCGCAAGCCAAGTGATGTCTGTAAGTTTATGTAATGAACCAACGTTTCCCCTTTAGTTCTTTGACCACGTGAAGACTGGAATTGAAGATGTGTGTGGACACTGGGGTCACAACTTTTGGAGAGATAAGTAAGAATGGCATTTAAAACTCTTTGTTATACAGGAGAGGCTGAACTGGCTCAGCAGCAACAAACGAAGGCTGTTGGGCATCATATTTCATTTTCAGCATTTTATTCTTGAAAGCGGATGGTTGTTTTTAGAACGTGTGGGTTACAAAGGGAAAGCAGCAAAACAATATCTTTTTACTAAACCACAAGCAAGTAGAACAAAATCTCCAGCTGGGAAGAAAGGCAGCCCTCTGATCCCAGGGTAAAGTATGGTACCTTCTGAGGGTGCGTGTCCTCTCTCTGTTTCTGACTGTTTCAGAGCATATCCTGTATGTCTGCTGAGCCTTTCATCCCATCCGGCTTTACTCCTGCAAATTGTATGTCTCTGCAGTGTTAAGTGAGGGGTTAGTTCCCTATTTGATGGGAAACATACAAAAGCTTTGGGCCTTTCTCTAGAAAGATCAAGGCACTAGCTGGCGTGAGGTGCATGAGAGATCCTAATGGCAGGCAGCTCCACAGTTCTTGATGGTATTATTTAAGACTTAGTGTCAGTTAAGAAGATTACCACTGGCAATACCTGAATAATTCATGTTTTCACTTTAGCTGCTGAATCATCATCATCATTGGTTTGGATCTAACTCCCTTTTCTCAGAAGCACACTCTTTTACACCCAAATCCTTTAGACCCAAGGTGTGGGCATTGCTCAGTCACCCTCTAGTCGCTGCTCCAACAAGAATTTAAGTGTTTTATACAAAGAGGAATAGCACCAGCAGGAAGATCTGAAAGAGCTCTCTCCAAATGACTTGAGGGCAACACAGTGAGGACACTCTCCTGACACATGCATGACATGGGTACAATTTCCCTTTACTCAGCCTGGTTCTCCTCCAGTCTGCATGAGATCGTCAGTTAACAGATTATAGAGCAAAGGAGGGTCCTACCTCTTCATGACCTTCAGACCCAAATTCAAGAATAATTTCAGAATGGCCGGAGGGCAAAATGTTTTCTGACAAACAAAAACACCCCAGCTGTAATCAATATTTTTTCACTAAGCATCCAAGAGGGTTGCAGTTGCTTTAGAGGAAAGGAGAACTTTCAAAGTTTTACAAGAGCAGGCTAAAATTTCAAAGAAAAAGCACTCAGTGCAAATTTAGACCTTTTATTTGTTATCACAGTAAATATTTAATGTTCTCTTTGTCTCGATGAAAATGGAGAATTAAAAATAATATTGTCTAATAACACAGAATACCTAAAAATTAAGAGTTGCTGCTAGGGAGACTGTCCATTAACGTATTAACCAAAACACAGGTTAAGACTATCTATCTGAAGCAAAGATGAACTTGACCCTTTTTTATGTTACTCAGCAGTAGGTTGTTAACATGAACAGACACATTCCTAGGGAATAAACTCCTTCGCAATTGCATTAGGCACAGTATATTAGCTTTCCTTAACTATGCACAGTAAAAATTAACTTGTTGGGTTGGTTTGCCTCACGTACAGGTTTAAAAAGTTTGACAATAAATACCTGCGAAGACTTCTAATCCGGGAGAACCAGCCCAAATCCAGCATTGTTTCTTTATACAAGAAGCTGGAAATCAAACATGCGATTGAGATGGCAGAGAGCGGAATGATAAGCAAAGTCCCATCGTCGGTGTCTCTCAGGTAAGCAAGCAATGCCAGTGTGGCCGAGCATTTCGGCTGGGTCACGTAATTTATTTCACAGCCCAGTCTGTAGGCAGGATAATCACTTTGACTTAGGACACTTTGCATCCAAATGTCACCTGAACAGTAAGCGGATACGAAACAAGAGCATTTTGCCTGCAGTTCACACATGAAGCGCTCGGTCAGCTGTGCTTGTCTGGAGCGTGTAGTTTTACAAGGGCAGCTGCTCACGGGAACATTGATTTGCCATGTAGAGCAGAGCTGAATTTGAACCAGTGCCTGCCCATCTGCTGCGAATAGCTACAGGGGAAGCCTGAGGGGCTTTTTGAAAAGTACCTTAATCAAATTTAAAATTTAATGTAATTTATATCAAATTTTGGAGACTGAGTTTTGAGCCTTACCACTGACTCAAATGAGATCAAGGTTTCCTTCCTACATGTTACATTTTCACCTGTTCCTCCGTTGTTTTGAAATGTTGTTTCCAACTCTAACAAAGGAAATAGTTCAAATGTAATTGCCAATCATAAAAATAAAAACATTCTTCCTCTCTCTCTCTTTCCTCTATTTTCCTTTTTTTATCCTGCCACAGTGAATATCATGAAGGAAAGATAAAGCCGCTTTCTCCCACTGAAATGGAAAACATGCGGGAAATATTAACAAAGAATCTCTACCAAATACGACATCGAGTAAGGATGAAGTTTTGCATACTTAAATATCCCACTACTCTTTGAATATACTGATTACCTTCCTAACATATCTTTGGGCTAGTACATCTGCTGTACCATAGCATAATAATTAGTGCAATTATTTACTTCTATTGCTGATGAATCCATGTCCTACCGTATGTACAGCAACATATTCATACTCCTTTATGTAAACAGCTTACTTGATCTTATACTATTGATAAAGCTTAATGTTTTTGTCATACTACCTGCAATATACTTACATTATTTAAAAAGGATCATAGGTGCAAATTCAACCCAACACTGTCCACTTATATGAGTATTTTGGTCACCTCATGATATGGGATTAGATTTCCCATTTGCCTCCAGTTGTGAAGTTGTTTGTATTAAGAGCAGAGGTGATGAGCTGGAAAAACAGTGAAATAAAAGCAAAAGGACATTTCACATTTACCCTCCTGTGGCTAAGTAGTTTGAATGGCTGAGCCCTTGGAAAACATTCAAAAGTGGGCAAGCTTCAGCTTGCTGGAGGTAAAATTGACTTCCCCCTAGGTGACTCATCTTGCCGCTTTCAAATGTGCGTCCTCTGTTGACATATTGACTGAACTAGTACAATGTGGGGGTAAACACTGTATTAAGCCAGCTTTTTCCAATTTCTCTTTCATTATAAATATCAGCAGGTTAAAAAAAAAACCAAACAAAATAGGTGCTTGTGAAGCAGATGACTAAAAAAATGCTGGCATAATTACTGTTCTTGTTCTTAATCATCTGCAATATGAGTTTGTTCGCAAGGATTTATGATGCTTATTAAAACATTAAAGCAAAAAGCCTGTTTTGCACTGTGCATATAGTTCAACACATTTGATGTTATGCTTTTCAGAATGTGACCACTGTTTTTGTATTTCAGACAATGTCATATAACCGACATAGCCTGGCTGCAGATGCAAACGAAAAGCAGGCCAAAGAAATTCTGATCCGTCGCCGGCACAGCCTTAGGGAGAGCCTGAGGAAAACGAACAGCCTGTCAAGAGAAAAACCGGTCCTTGCATTTTGGTTGTTTTATAGAAAGCAGTTCTTTGTAGCTAAATGTCATGCAGAAAAAAATCTTCTGAAATGCAGAAAAAATAAATCCTGAATTTGGAAGACAGCTGCACGTATAGTGTCACACTTACACCTTGAGTTGCACACATGGGCCCCTTAATTTGTGTTGACCCCTTCAGCAAAGCTTCAGTCTTGTAGAACGTGATATGGGAGTAGGATCTGCTGCCATAATTTTATCTCAGAGGAGCTGAACAGGCTCTGGACACAGTGTACTTCTAAGGGATGGTCAGTATTCTCTATCAGTATTTTGATGAAATGTGGATGATCGAGGTCGAAAATGACTTTGAGACAGACAAACTACTTACAGTATGCTCCAAACTATGGGAAAGAGAACTTTTAATCGAGTCAGTCAGAGTGAGCTCTTCATTTAAAAAATGTTGTGGGCTCTTTATTATTCATAAAATGTAGTCAGGACTTCGGGTTTTGACACAGAATAGGAAAACCTCCTCTGCCTACAAGAAATGCTGTGGCATGATAATATTTCGCTCTCTGAGGCAATCCTGCAATACCTTCACTGTAAACTTCAGACCATATTTGAATAGAGCACACTGATTCAGCAGGGAAGTTGATCCCCCAAATCATCTTCCCATTTTAGGTATCAGGGAAATTAACCATCCTATGAATATGTATTTTCATGTTACAGGAATACTTAGTGACTGTTGTATTCATTGATACAGTTGTCCTTTGGCAACTGAGGCTGGAATGATGTCTCCGATAAGTGCTGTATCTCATTTGTGATCATTACCAGCGCTACTGCGGTGTTAATTGTGACAATAAGTCTGTTCCTGAATGATTTTTTCCCTCTCAACCACAGTTATGTATGTTGTCTTTGTCATACAAATAAATGATTTACTAGGTGGAATAATGAAGAGATTCAGCAGGACTGAGACATTTTTGGGGCAGGGAGAGAAACAGGGTGTCTGACAGCTTTTTAAAATGTATGGCCTGTAATTTTAAAAATAATTATCCTTGGATAAATCCACCACAGAGGGAAGCATAGTGGTCCTGAGCAGCACAACAATATCCAAAGAGGAAAAATCTCTCATGGAAAATAAATTTCCTTTCAGGTTCCCTTTGAGTGTGCAACAATGAACGGTACAAGCAGAGGGGAGCTGGTAGACTGTAAAGGTTTTAAAAAATCTTTGTAACAAATGTAAGAAAGGATGCCCTTGAGAAACTTTTGAATTTAAAAAAAACCCAACTTGTCCTGGAAAGTACCTCTCATGTTCCAGGAAGTATGAGGTGTGTTCTGCTCCCAGGGCCTTTCGAGCTTAGTCTTGGGAAAACAAGGATTTTATGCCCTGAACTGGTTGGTAAATGATCACGTTGGTGCCTAACTTCCCCATCAACTTCAGTGTGACTAGTCAACTGTATAAAGTCATTTATATGTATAAAGCACTTGCAGGATCAGAATACAGATTAGTTCTTGTGCCTGAGCTTCAGTCTCAACCTAATTTTTGTAGCTGACTAATAGAGTTTCAAACTGGAGTGGCATGAAGTGATGCCATGCTTGCAGCATTTGCCTTCCTTAGGAAAACCTGTACAGCTAAGGTTGAGGTTAGAGAGCATACATTTATTAACTTTGATCTCAGAGGGCATATCACTAGACTTTCCTTTGATTAAGCTGCTTGAGGTTACTCAGTCTTTACCTTAGTTAGCACAGACCTCAACCAGCAATCAGCGTTAACTTGAGTGTGTAGTAAAAGATCACATATTAGCTAATCCCAAACTACTCTCCAGCCCTTTAGCTACATAAACCCGTTCAAGCCTCAGTCATGTCTCTTAACATACATTATGCAGGTACTTCAGTCTGCAGTAACTTAACTTTTCTTGTATTTCTTTGCATGCAGGCTGCTGCAAATACAAAAAGATTCCTTTCACTTCCTAAAAACACTAAACTCCCAGAGAAACTACGAGTGAGAAATAAAACATCTTCCAGAGGTAATGAAAAATTTTCTGCTGTCTCTTACTGTGCTGCAGTCATTTTGCCTATGTAGAAGGAAAGTTTTTCCAAGGATGATGTAGAGAAAACAGCATATTAATTTTCAAATAAATATTAAATGTTTTATGTGCACATGCTTTCATTCTACAGTTAATACCTCCATAGCATATTCCTAGGTGTTGGATATTTAGCAGGAGTCTTAGAGCATTAGAAGCAATGGGTCCTAACGCAGGTATATGAGTGTACCCCATGTCCTGGTTTCAGGTGGGATAGGGTTAATTCTCTTAGTAGCTGGTACAGTGCTGTGTTTTGGATTTAGTTTGACAATAGTGTTGATAACACGCTGATGTTCTAGTTGTTGCTAAGTAGCGCTCATCCTAAGTTAAGGACTTTTCAGTTTCCCATGCTCTGCCAGCAAGCAGGTGTGCAAGAAGCTGGGAGGGAGCACAGCCGGGGCAGCTGACCTGAACTAGCCAAAGGGGTATTCCATACCATGGAACGTCATGCCCAGTATATAAATGGGGGGGAATTGGCCGGGAGGGGCAGATTGCTGCTCAGGCATCGGTCAGCGGGTGGTGAGCAATTGCATTGTGCATCACTGTTTTTTTTCTTTTTTTTTCCCTCTTCTTTTTTTTTGTTTTATTCCTTTTCATTACAGTTATTATTATATTTCATTATTATTATTCTTAGCATTATATTTTACTTTAGTTGTTAAGCTGTTTTTATCTCAACCCACGAGTTCTACCTTCTTTGCTGATTCTCCTCCCCATCCCACTGGGAGCAGGGGGGAGTGAGAGAGCGGCTGCGTGGTGCTTAGCTGCTGGCTGGGGTTAAACCACAACACCCCGTCAAGCAGAGTCTTGTGGGGCTTTCTCAGTTCAAATGCTGTAGTGGCGTAGTCCTCCCAGCACATCTCCTCATGTGAGCAAGCAGCAGCCTGAAACACTTCTGCACCAGAAACACTGCCATGGCTCAATCTCCTTGTCTTTATTCCATAATGTCCAGATCTCCCTCTTGCCTTATGAGCCTATTTGGTTTCTTTCTCACTGGCGTCAGGGTAGAGGACGCTGCTCTGAGAACCAAACCAGAGAGGAGAATGAGGACATGAGGTCTGGTTTATAGTTCTCATGAAGAACTTCTCAAAATGCTGTGGTTTACAACCAAAATGTCAATTTTTTTTTTTCTGCCTAAACTCACAGATGTTTTATATTGGAGTTCTTGAATTCTAACAAAAAAAGAAAAAATCTGGAGGAATACAACCATTTGATGTGAAAACTTTGCCCAATTCTGTATATTACTTTGGTTATTACCGGTTGCATTACCATGCTTATACTATGCTCAGGAGCATTTCCTTTCATGACAAGCAACCATCAACATCTCTTGCTGGGAAGGTTAAATCTCTGCACAGTCACTAAAATGTCCTGATCCCCACCGCAATTAGTTTCCCACTCTTCCAAATTAATTTAGCAATAGACCATGTTTTTGTCTGTTAATAATTACATCTTTGCTCTTCTGAATGTAGGGTGCCTTTTATTCTGTAGTTATGTCTGCAGAGGTCACCTACTGTCACCTAGAATTAAAGAGGAAATGTGCCTCCAGATTATTCAATTGTCAAAAAATATATCATTTGACATATTTAAGGGGAAGAAGCCTGCAAACACAGTCTGATGAAGACTTTCCTTGATATATAATTATCTGGGTGAATGGACAATTATGTGGTGATATATTTTGTTGACTCCTTCCTCACCTTTTTAAAAGAAATAACATGTAGGCTACTAATGGAAGTTGTTCTTATGACAGTTGCACAATACACAATTCTTTGCTTTGATATATTTAAAACTTCATATCTGACTTAAGTCAAAGAACAAATCTGAGGCATTCATAAATGATTGTTAAAATGATTATCAAATGACTGAAGCGTGCAAGTTTTGATGAAGACGTTAATCAATTTAAAAGAAGTCTGCTGGGGAAAATATATGCACATGTACACATCCAGCAAGTTTCCAGCTTGGTTTACCTGAAGCGATCATTTAAGAGCATTCTCTGAATGATTATGCCAGCTTTCCCTTGACCATTTTGTAGTCTGCTGTGAGGGGGTGAAGGAGTCGGCAGCACTTGCAACCTGTGAGATTTGCCCTGTGGATTTTCTTTGATGTCTTACATTCAGGCATATTAAGGACGGGATGTTTCCTCCCATCTGTACATTGACCTTGGGAGAGCCTTTGTTCGGTGCAGTATCGACACTCCTTTTCCAAAGTCAAGTTTCTAGAGCCCCTGAAGAGTACATGTCGTGCTCTGGAAATGCCTCTCAGATTAGATTTCATGGGATGTGAGGGTGAGAAATGTCATTTTTGTATCCTGCGTGGATGTAAGCGGGGACTAGACCCCAAGTAGTTCAGAGAGAGACAGGTTTTTCCATGTCCAGAGCCAGAACTGGGGAAACGTCAACTCAAACAGGGGGGCACTTGGCGATTAAGGAGCAGCAGAGTGAGTGCTTTCTAAAAATCACAGTTTTGAGGGGAGGGATGTTTGTAAGTCAAATCTATCTCCTGTCCTGGCAGAGTTAAGTGTCTATTAGTGGGTCTAATCAGAAAGCACCGAATTTAGGAAACACGGGGAAACTTTCTTCTATGGTTGCTAGTGCTCAGTGTGCTGTTATTCAAATATTCCTGAAACAGTAATATTCTGCACCTAAAATTTTAATTTTGTTTTCAATTAACAGTGGGTGACAGCAGTGACTCTGAGATGGATGCCGCTACCACAGTGCTCAATCTAAGACCCAGAGCAGGGAAAATCTTGAGAGACCAGAGACTGAGACAGCAGAGGCCGCCGCCTGAGTTTAGGATGGAGTGGAAGAACGAAGTTGATGGGAACCAGGATGGACGAGGAGAGCAGCAGGAGCCAAGCACCTTGCCTCAGCCATCCATTGGGTTCAGGCAGCCACTGCTGACGAGACCAAGATTTGGCACTTTGAGCAGGGAAGATTTGACTGCAGACCATGGGTCAGCAAGACCTGTGCCACCACCACGGTTAGTTAGGCAGGCATCGCAAGGGGAAAGGCAGAGAAATAAGCCTGAGAACCAGCCGTACTGAACATAGCAAAAAGAGAACGATTGGTAATAAACCATGGACGTATCGAATTAGGATTCTAAACTATCTGATCAGACTGTGGGATCCATTAAAAAAAACAAACCAAGCCTCAGTGTGGATTTAACCACTTCCATTTGGGTAAAGTCAATGCCATTAACTAAGTGAAAGGAATACTGGAGCAATTGCAAAGCTGAAGACATAAAAAAAAAAATTAATCTCTTTTATAAATAACTTACGGCAATGCTTTAGTTACATTATTTCCACTATTAAGATAGGATGGAAATGTGCCTTATCACATCATCTTTTGTGGAATGAAGTCATGCAGGTTCAATACCCAGTTATCCATTGAAAATCATTGTTGAAAGTCCAGTGATGAAGGGGTTCTTAAAAAAATTTTGTATCATTTCAGATTTTATTTATAATCAAATAATACTTGTTTTAACCAGAGCTTTAATATGAGTAACACTGAAAATTGCACAATGCACCTATCATATAGACTTTGTAAGAAGAATAAATATATTCCTGAAGCCCCGTTTGTTTGAAGAGCTGTGATGCAGAAAAAGAGGAAGAAGAGAAGGAACAAGCTGTAGGAGCAGAATTGCAAATACGGTTTATAGAAAGGAGTTGCAACAGAGACAAGACCTGAATAGCTTGAATTTTTACTTTCTGAATTTTTGGCAATATGTTACCTTTGATAGGTACTGAGGATCACCAAAGGAAATCTGAATTACCTTGACTTTCACTAACGTCAACAAGAGCTGAGAGCACCTAGCAGGACACCAGAAGCCCTAAAAAGAGAAAACTTCAAGCGGATAAATAATGTTCTTATTCAAAATTGCTTTTTGCACCTTAGTTTCTTGGTTGCAGTACAAACACAGCAGTAGAATAGTTGCAGAGCACTGCACGTACACAAAGCGAGCAGTCTCCTATTTGAGGCAGGGACCACTGAGACTCAAGAAAGCTCATTCACTCATGCTTGTGACCCTGGTCAACTTGTTTTACTTTTTGTTTCCTCATCTGTAAAAGGGGAAAGATAATCTTTTCTTTGTCTGAGCTATGCACTCCAAGGAACAAAAATGTTCCGTCTAATTTGTTTGTCCAGAAAAATAGCACAGCGGGGCCCTGGAGTCAGTTGAAGTCACTGTGCACCTTAATAACACCCATAAGAAACACGGACTTCTTCATCCTAGTGTAAATGGCTGCCATTTGAGTGCATATGGGAAGGGAGGGTGTTTTAAAATAAATGATACTTAACTGTAGCTCTCAGGAATTTGCACTTTCTGTCCCACTTAATCTGTCTTAAGTTTTGAGCTTGCTTTAGCACAGATACACATTTCAGCAAAATGTAGAAATCATTTTCATTCTACTTGTTACAAGATTGATAACTTTCGTTGAAGAATGTACACTGTGAAATTATAACTTTTCTTTTTCATTAGCACATTTCTAAGTCTGTGGGCAATAGGATTCATTTTTTTTTATTTAAGCTTGTTTTGAAAGAACTATTAAAAATCACAATTTCCTTTTAAAATCACAGGGTAGATTTCTTTCAAAGGTTCGCGGGTGGGCTTGGTAAATTAGTTTTATAAATGGGGATTTAAGACTTCCCTTCTTCTAAGAGCTTTTCCAAAATATTTATTTCACGTATGTATTTGAAATGTCAAACCTTCCTAAACTCTTTTATTCGCACAGGTCTTTTAGTCTTTTTCCTCTGTTCCAGCTATGGAAGTTTCTGCTGTGTGTCAAATGCAAAGTCTAAGCTGCAGCAGGATGGTTATGTGAACCCTAGAAATCTCAGTCAAATGTTCATGGCTATTCTCAACAAATTATTTTTGTGGAAGGCAATACTTAGCTATTCTTTATTGATCATCTCCTGTTTGGAAATAAAACTGGGTTCAACCAAAGCCAGCAAGCTTTAAAAACAAATTTGAATTTGTCTTTCAACAGGAACATATGTTTCATCAGTAAAATTGTCAGTGAGTGCTCTGTCACTGCATTATCGGGATCATGTTTGAATAAGAAAGAAGCCTTGAGTTTGGATTTCAGTTTGAAACCACATTCTCCTTGCAGATCAGACTGTTTAGATTAGGTGTTTTATATCAGGCCCATCTGAAATCTGACCAAATAAATAAATGTGAAATGTTGCACATCAACATTTAGTTTACTCCCTGTGGAGCTTTCTCATTCATGTGCTGGTAATGACCAAGCAATTGGCTTGTATCTGGGGAAAGCTGCCTTTTTTTCAAATGGTTGTAATTTTTTATGGCACAATTTTAAATGGTGAATGCAGGTTTCAGGAACCTTACTGCTTTGCTGGTTGTCCATTAGTACAGTGCATGCTCAGATCATTGGTTACTTAAAGTGGATGCCCCATAGTACAAGCACATCAAATTGGAGGTCGTTTTTATGAAATACGGTCTTAAGCTCTTGGTGCTTCAAAACATTCTAGCACGTTGTTACCTTTCCAAAGCACTCGAGATCCACAGAATACAAGCATCAAGGCAGATCTCCAGCATGGTTACACTGTGAAGCAGAATCACAAATCTCCTGGGACTCTGTCTCCTTGCAAGTGCTCTCTCCCTTCCTCACTCCTGCTCCTCCCACTCTTTTCGGGCTCTTTTCCACTGCTGCTGGGTCAGACCCTCATCACCTCTGGGAACTGCTTTCCTGGGTGTTCTCCTTTCCAGTAGCAATGACAGCAGCAGGTGACACAGGCTATGTCCCAGGTAGCCCTTCTCATTCAACTCTTGCTCTGGTTTAGGTCAGAGGTTTGCCTTTTCCTATCTTTTTTTTCTTTTCCTGCAAAGGAAAAACAAATTCGGTAGCACTTTCTGATCTTTCTAAAAGGCCCATCTAACTTTAGCTTGCAGAGGAGACTTTTTCTTCATGTTTTATCAAAGAGAGTTGGTCTGCTGGAGAATGAAATGCCCAATAAATCTGTCCTCGAGCACCATCTGATGGGGAAAGTCATGTATTGACTGGGGACATGTTTTTCACTTTTTCAGGAAACCACGTCTTTAGCAGACTGGGAAACTTGCCAAATCCACATACAAATTTTTTGTTTCCAGATGGACTCCCCAGTACACTCTGTAATACTGATACTTCACTGCCTTGGTGAGGAAGCACAATGCCCAGTTGTCCAGTTTTAGGGACAGTAGGAAAATATATATGTTGTTACACTCTGAATTAGGGTTTTCTGAGAATTTCTTTCCCCCTTCAGCTGCTGAGAGGCCTATAAATTGAAAGTAAATAGGATAAGAAAGTAGGTATAGCAAGGGCTAGAGAGTAGATAGACATCCAGTTACCTGTTTTAAGCAGATATTTGAAAGAGAAAACGAGAATAATTTGTCATAAGAGGCAAAATTTTAAGGGCTGTCCTACTTGGTACTAAAGTATAATGCAAGCTCCACTGAAACCACAGGTGTTCAACAAAAGAAAACCATGCTGCATAACAATTTAGAAACTTGAGAATATCTTTCTCCACTGAAGCCACAATCACATGGAGAAACAAAGTTAAAAATTTGGCCAAAATAGCATGCATGCTGTTATGACGAGTATCTTGGGGTCTCTGGGAGCACACTGCACCCTGCACCACCTTTTTCAAGAGATGCCAAGTCCACCAATTCCAGACACCAGCAACATTTTCAGGCTGACACTGCAAGAAATGCTTCAGCTGGTCACCATTTCCAAAATTGTCGAAGTTCTGCCAACATCCCCCAGCTCCTGAAGAAAAGATGAAGGATGTTGAAATTGGCTGGAGGAATGCTTTTTGTACTACAAGAGCTCTGATCCTATAAAAATATGCTTGTGAATATGCTTAAAATGTGGCATCTGCAATAAGCAGCCCCAGCCAGGCCAACAGTAGATTGGAGGCTCAGGCCAGAGGACATGATGGAGGGGGTATCAAGTCCAAGCATGAGAAGGAGGAACTTCTTTAGGACACAGTAGAGAAAGTCACAGACTACCTGATTCAGGTGTTATTTAAATCTGGAAGAGAGAGGAGGACTAACAGTCTTTTTTTTATCCCTCATTTTAGCAGATCATGATATAACTTGCACTTTCTAAACCTGCAGCTGTGTTTGCCACTGTCAGTTGTGTGAACGACCACGAGGAAGCTGTCTTACAACTTTCAAGTCAAAGAGTTTCATCTCCCTCTTGGCCTATTTATTAGATGGCCAACTAAATGGGGAGCTACTTAAAAAATAAAAAAAATGCATGGCCGCTTAATTCTCCTCTGAACAGTTGAAGGAACCTTAGCATTTGGGAGTTAATCAAAGTTGGGGCTGAAAATTGTCCCTCTTCAAGACTGTACTGAGCTACTTGCAAATGTTATCCATCAGAAGAATTCTTCTTGCAGGTGGTAGACAGATCTTCTAATAGGACAACACGATGGGAGATTGGGTTAGCATCATTCCTCTCCCAAGTCAGCAAACACTGATGCCGTTCCCGCACAGCATTAACGTGCTTCGGAAGCCTTTTTATCCTGTGAGATTTGACAGAATATGAGGGACTAAGGTTGCAGAAGGTAAAGCAATAGTTACACTGGCTGCTCTGGTGAGTGTCACTGGTTCGTGATCTGAAATATGCTCAGGTTTAAATTTGTGATTTGTGAGTTACAACAGCACCCTAATTGCCCCAGGTTTTGTTTCAAAAAGTAATTTTTTGCCACAAAAAGGAAAAGGCATGGTAAATACCCCAGTTTACTTGATGTATTTTTCATATCTAAGACCTCCTATTTATTACAAATTTGACAGAACGGAAGAGCAGTTCCTATCATGTAGCACATCTCAAAAATAGTTCTTTGATGCTAATTTAGGATTTAAAATAACTAGAAATTTGGCTTCATTTCTCCTTGTAAGTTAACACAGAAGTTTTTCAAGACTTCCCTTTAAAACAAGCTCTACAAACTCTTTCATTTTGATGAGAAAGAAATCTGAGCTCCACTCACAATCATTTGATTCTCAAAGTTCAGGCTCCAATATAATCCCTTACAAGATTGATGATCAGCTCTTTGTGAAATGAGTCTTCAAAATTATAGCAATAACAGCACAGTTGAGTCATGGGTTTTCAAATCCCAAAGAGCCAAGCTATAAAGCATCACTTACCCAGGGGTATTTCAGAGCGCCCATAACCAAATGGGGGCTGGCAGCACCTGAACATACCCACAGAGGTTCCCATCAGCTAGAATGCGATGGTATTACAGAGTGTTTGAAGTAACGAGCAAGCTTGTCCTGTTTTGTTGCCGCATTATCTGCTCAATAATCAACCTCAGAAAATGAGAACGGTACTGACCTCTCTGATGGCGCTGCAGTGAGTAAATTCAGAGAAAACAGGACAAGAAGTGGAAATCTGCAGAACTGGTATGTTTATAAAGGGTCTCTTCAAATGTATGCCACATACACCAACATGGAATAAATCTTACGTTTGCTTCATCATTTAAAAGCAACAAAGTCAGTACATATCATATGCTACCAGCTATTTTACAGAAACAAATTACTATATTGTATATACAGCCTCTTCAACGTCAGCTGATCATAAAGGTCAGAAAAGTAGTCACTGTTAAAAAAGTGAAAATTTCAAAAGGTAAAAAGCAGAACAACCCCTCCAAGCCTGCCTACAAGCCCAAGAAAACCAACCCAAAACTAAAGTAACAGCAAGCAAGAGAAAAATCTTAATTTGCACTGATTTGTAGGTAGAAACTTTTCTTTAGTCCATATTCAGATCTCTCTTTTGTTACAGTCTTCAGATACCACAATTGGATTAAAAAAAACGGCTGAGTAATTCAGTAAAGCCCACTAGACTGAAGCCAAAAATAGCTGCAACTGCTCCTCCCTCAACTTAAAAGGGGGAGTCACATCTCCTCATCTCCAGGGATGTCATTTACTCATCACTCTCTGAACTTGCATGGTTATGGCAACTAAGAGACAACACCGGGGATCCAAACGTGGTCTCCAGGCACTAGGAACAGTAGCTTTAAGCACTCCATCTCAAAACTGGTAAGTTCTCTGTTTTCTTTTATTTCTTCTTTTTCATTCACTGTCAAGCCACTTCTTTGTTGAATCCTTGGCTCCTGTGCCTTTTATGTGAAAAGTAGGCAGATTCAAATGATCATTTTAAGGAACAGCTTGAAGAAAAAAACCCCCAAAACATCTGCACTTTATATTGACTTGAACACCTCTATTTTGTGCTATAGTTTCAGCAGAGGAAGAGGGGAAAAAACACAGCGACAAAATGATAGACGTGGAATGTCACTTCATTTTATTTCTATTCCTTAAAAAAAAAAAAAATATATATAAAAATTAGGGCAACTTTTCCGTAACTGAGGCTTTACAAAGAAGAAATGTTTCTGCAGCACTTCAGAAATTATTTAGGCCTACAAGTAAAAAACTTTACTTCTGTAACATCAGTTGCAACATGTCCCTGAGACCACAGCCATCCACAGATTCCTCAATTCCATTATTTAATTTCATTTTCATTTAGTGTATATGGAGAGCTATTTTTCAAAATAAAAATATTTGCTCATTGTGGAAAGCACATTTTTCACTTATGTGTAACAAAAACAGTGAAGTTTTGAAGTTTTTATAAGCAGAAAAGCAATATTCAGGCAGCTGTATATGTTAGTATAAACTGAATTTTATGGTGTTTACAGAATTCAGCTTTAATCAGTGCAGCAACTTAGAAGGATAAATGTCATCTGTTACCTCATATAACCAACAAGTATAGTAAAAACTACTAAATCTTTCATATATATTAATTTTTGAGGGTTTTTACCTACCCTTTTCCTTCACCCCTTGCTATAGTTGCAAAACAGAACTCCCTGACTTACAGAAGGGTGGTTTTAGGTAAGAAAAAAATAAAAATAATTTTTAAAAGATGGAAAGAAAATAGGAAATTTAGGGCGAGAATGTTTTGGGACATCTACCAAGCAAGACAAGAGGAGATAAGACAGTTGAAAATGCCTCAAGTTCCTAGGGAGAAATGAAACACAGATTATTATAATAAGGAACTCTGAGGATATGTACTGAAATCATAGCAGTAATAAGACACACACTCATTATGTCAATATATAAAATCAACTCAGAATTCTGTACAATTCCCATGGTGCTGCCACTGGAATCACTGAGGTTTCAACAAGGGTTTAAATGATAGCAGGCACAAGAAAAGGTAAAGAAAAAAAAATTAAAAATGCAAAACACCATCTACGACTCTCCTGAAGCAGCAACACTATTTGCATGGATGTGTTGAAGGAGATAATGAAATTGTTTTTAATAAAAAAAAAAAACCCAAACCCAACAATTATACATAGTTGACTTTGTACTTTCATCAAGTAATACTAGGAAAAGCATATGGAATGTTATCAGTGCAAAATACATTTTTCGTTTGTTTCAAATGAAACACAAACAGTGGTGACTGGCAAGTAATATGAGCTTGAACAGTAAATAGCACAGGAGAGTGCTACAACTCTCAGTATAGCTCTGAGAGTAACCTCTCATTAGTTAAGCAGTGCAGACAAATGAAGACTAAAATACCAACAAATAAACAGTTTTTCTGGTTGGTGAAATGTCACTTATGCCTCCAGAGATGAGAGAGAATGCATTAATCCAGATCCATGAACTACTGCTAGTTGCTCCAGCACACCTTTAACAGTCATTCAAAAGAACTAAGAAGCAAATTTATTCTTAAAATGAAGGTAGAAAAACTGCACTGGAAATATTAACAAATAATTTATGACAAAGTTGCTCAGTAGAAGTTATTACTAAACAGAAACCACCAGTTCAAGTTTCAATAAAGCTTACATTCAGTCTCAGTTTCAGTCTGAATGACCCCATATTATTCTAAAATTGTCCATTTTAGGCCTTCTAATACATGAAGTTAGCATATACCCAATTCTGTTACCTGGGAAAGACCAGGCATCAGCAGGGGTCGGATGGCTACCCCAAGGTGCCTAATCATGCTGTGCAGCAAGTTTTGTAGACAAAGTATGCTTAACAAAATCACATAGGCAAACAGCCTGTTAATTAAGCTACTGTCACAGCAGACAAATGGCAGCGGACCACAGCATAAGAAATTAAGGCTAATGAGCTATATTGCAAATTCTCCTGATTAAATAATAAAAATTCACCTCTGATTAAATAATAAGAATCAATTTCTGTCTTTTAACAATCTATCAATCTAAACACCGTTTCAAATGTGAGCTACAAGCAGGATTTGTGTATTTCATGTCATTTTTTTTTCCCCTCCAAAAAGGTTAAAAATCCATATAAAATCCCAGCCAGTACAATACAGCAACAGCTGTCCCTCTCACGAGTATTCTAGTGGTACCAGTTAGAATAACATTTGTCTAGAGTTAACATCGCTGCAGCAGAAATATTTATATGTACTTGCCTCCATGTGAACATAACGGGCCCTCTTAAAAGATCCTGTTACTACTGTACAAGTCTGGCAGGTGTAAGCATCACCCCAGGTTGATTCACTTTGCCTCTCCTGTAAGATACCTGTATGCAATCCAAATGTGCAGCTATTGATTTTTTAACTTAACATTTCCATGGCTACAGTATTTTTGTTTGTTCACGTTCATTATCAGAATAGCTACTAAAGCTAGTCCAACCCCTAGACTTGGAGGGCCACAAGGACTGAACTCCTGAGCAATTCCAGAAAGGAGCGGGGCAACTATACGTCCCACTGATGTCACAGACTGTCCAACACCTAGGAGCGTACCGCTGGCCTCATTCCCACCAATGGTTAATTCAAGATCAAGGATACAAGTACGACCTATAGTAGTTGAAAAGGCTAAGAACGTGGAAGACAAAATGACCATCCATATGCTCAGCGCTGACGCATACAGGAGAATCAACGTGCAGGTAAGAGTGCTGGAATGCAACAAAAGTCTGTAAGTGTTGTGCTGATAGAGTCTTGTTATTGGTCCGAGCAGACAACCAGCCAGGACTCCAAGTGCACTGCTATAGCTCATTAGGTATCCAGCGAACAACGGTTTCACCCCAAATCTCTCCTCCAAGGCCAGACTAAAATTACTATAGTACAGTAGTATAGCAACAGACATCAGCAACCGCACTAAAAATATATCCCACAGATCAGAGCACGCAATTCCTTTAATCCTCTTCAGCACCGTTGCAACTTGGATCCACGGAAACCAGAAAAGACTATCGCTTGCCATAGCTCCATTAGTTGCTGATTTCAAGTGCAGGTCACGATTTGCTTTTGCTGAGAAACTGTCTGTTCCTTTGTTGCCTTGTTGATGTTCCCTATTGCCAGTGTTTTCTTCACTCCAGGGTAACATCCAGACAAGACCTATATAGATCAAGAAATTAGTTGATTTAATTCAATTGCATTAACTTTACATGGAAGACATTAGTCTGATTGTAAGTTTACTTAGTGTAAAGATCAAAATTCAAAAAAGGACTTTAACAATCATTTCACTTTAAAAAATTACAAAGATTAAGTCTAGTGTTATTCACAGTGTCAGTTCAATTCTAAATGTGGTGAAAGCAAGGAAGGGAAACACTGATGAGACACATTCGCAACATATAAACAAATCTAAAGGCTAAAGCCAAAATTCTGATTTCTAGTCTTCATCTTTGGGCACATGAAAAATTCCCATTCCTGTGTCTGAACGTAAAAGTGATATATACAATACAAAGGAGAAACATCTGGAGGTTATCAGTTTCAAAATTCCCACCCTTCCACACAGGTTCGAATTCAAAGGGTAGTATCAGTATACAGAACATGTATGCCATAGATGATAAACACACCATGAATTCAAGGTATAACAAATGGCATAAAAACACAAAAGTGAGGAATGAAGGGACCCAAGATGCAAAATATGACATACAACTTACCAGCATTCAGAAGGAAGATAGAGGCACAGATGAAGGACGTTTGATAAAAGCCATCTTCCAACTCTGTAAGGTAGCCACCAACAACAGGCCCCAGAATGAAGCCCACACTAGAGGCTGCGTTGAAGCGTCCCATTACCAAAGGGCGGTCTCTCTCAGAAACCAAGTCAGAAAGCAGAGCTTTAGAGATGGAGAGTGTGTGTTTGAAAATACCTGCAACATAATATAAACAAAATAATAAACATGTATTGCTCAGTCCAAAAGATAAAAAATGACAGAAGCTATCTGAAATATCAATGGTCAAATCTGTATGACTGATACTTTTAAGATTCCATAACCACAAATTTTTCAATGCTGTAGAGTCATCCAGCATGTTGGGCCATGACCATCCTCCTGGCTGTTCAAGGATTTGGACTTAGGAATCAAAATTATTCAGGCATCTGTGTTGAAGGAGTGGTCCTGCAGCCCTGCTGAAAGAAGTAGCAACTAAGCTGAGTGCTGAAGTACACTAGGAATAAAATAGCCACTAAAATAGGAACTTGTGGGTGGGTAATGGTAAAGTAGGAATGGCTTGTCTGTTTATGAACATAGCTCTGTACCAACTTTGCTGAGTATGAAAATTTCCAGGATTGTAACACACCAAATTCATATGGGAAACTGGGAGGTGGCAAAAGAATAGCACAGAAGGGTAAGCATACTGCAGGAATACTAATAATGCAATCTTTTATGTTCCCTCCCTCTGACCAGGGCAATGCTGTCACAGTCACAGTGCTGTTAGCATTAAAAAGTATTACCTCTACTGAGTAATCAAATATCAACCAAATAATTCATTAGCAAATTGTCTTTAAATTAAGAAACAATATTAACAGTTCCTAAATCAAAACTATGGGCCATAAAAGTGCCCTTTAGTAGATGTGTTCATAGTAATACCAATTATTATATTATATCAGAATTAGCTTATTATATCAGAATACATGCAATAGGTGTTCAGCTATTTTAAGAACTCTGATACGAACCCTAGCACAAACTTAGCTTCGGTGCTGCAAACATACATGCTTTTGCACAACATAAATATTCTGTTGAAGCAGTGACCTAAACTTTCAGCCAAATTTTGTAGTATTGCTTTGAGGTATATTTTCAGCATGAGAAAAAAAAAAATAATGCACATATCGTTCCATTCTCCATTGCAAGTGCAGGCCAAGATTTCCAGCAGTGACCTAGTATATTGTGTACCTGTTATGACTAACCTTACAATAGCCTCTTTCAAGGAATTGCTGCACTCCTGTTCTCATAAAATTCAGCCATTCAAGGTGGCATAAAAGTTATGACAGTTGTTGAGTATACATTTCAAATCATTTTCAGAAAAAAATCACAAGAATGTTTGATTTGTAGAGATTTTTCCATTACTAAGGTTCAGCTGGTGCTGCTGGATGATGATGATGCTTTGTAGCCATCCACATACCATGATTTCTTTAGTAGTAATTCTCAAGCTGAGACTACAGGGAATTTAAACTGCAAAATGCCAAGTGTTTACTCACCTACAGGGACTCTAGAAATGGCAAACAGGAACACAGTGGTGGATGTTCCAAGAAGGAAGTAACCCAGTGCACTGAGAAGAATACATGCAAGCAGGGAATACCGTCTTCCTACTATATCACTCCAGCAGCCCTTTCACAAAGCAGGAAATTAACATTTTATAACATTTAACTATGTACAGTGAACAATCAGTACTCTAAATTAAATTGAGAAAAGAGATCAAAGGACTGTCAATGAAAGCTTAATAAGCTTATCACACAACATTCCTAAGTGCTCAAAATCTGGAAGTCATGAGCAGAGTCCTGCCCTGCTGGCAGTGCACCTGCTGCAACTATGATTCCATTTGATGTCATGCATAGAGCTTTTTTAAAAATAATTTCTCTCTTTTAAAAATAAATTCCTGCAATAAACACCATGAAATATTAGTAGTAGGGGGCCTCTGAAAATGTTATCACAACCAACCGCAAATATTTGTTTGCATCAATGGTTGCTATGTACTAGACACTTGTTGAGCATCCTAAAAGGAATGACCGTCGCTATGAGGAGTTTGTCATCCGAGCGCAGACAAGTAGGAGGTAGTTATGAGAAGGGCAAACAGTAAACTTGCATGTAGCATGTTTATAAATCAGCTTGATTCCAAACAGGAAGTACGTTTTTAAGAAGGTAGGCAATGGTCTTGCAGTTCAAAGAAAATGCCACAGGATTATAGAAGCAAATGATCCCAGGTGGCCTGCATAACAAACCCTGAAACAGTTTTTTCATGAGGTGCTCAGAATCTGCTCTCTTAAAAGCTAGGAGGTGCCAGGGTAATATTAAATATAGGGGTCTAAGATATTGGTAGGTAGAGCATGCATTCAAGAGGTTCAGTCTTTGCACTCTTGCTTAGATTAGGATGTAAAAAATCAAAAGCTAATAGAAAACAAAACCAAAGAAAGCTCAAAGATGTAATGCATGAATTTAGGCCATATGGCAAATTACAAGGCACTGCTCATTAAATAGGGAAAGCAAACTCTAGATAACAGGCTTATGAAGCGCTGACTCGCGAGACTGCTTTTTGGACAGGCTACTGCATTGAAGGAAACTGCTTTACTAGCACCAACACTGAAGAGAACCCTGTGTGACTGCGATGTGCTCAGTAATGTATCTGAGCCCAAATCTGGATTCTAGGTTTCGTCTAAAGACTGTATTCTGTTTAGTTCTGAAAAATCTGGCAATTTCCTATAAATGAAACAAACATTTTCCATGCAAACTAAAAACTGGATCCTCCAACCAAAAATGCTTATATGAACACTATAAACATTTTCAATGTCAAGAAACACTATTATTAACCTCATGCTTTTTCCCCCTAAAATCCACAGAAATACCAACATACTCAGGAACCCAGTGTTAGAACTCACCACAAATGTGCTGGAAAATAGTTGCATTATACCATAGAGAGATCCTAAAACAAACAAGTAAAATACCAAGGTTAAAAATTAAACTTTTTTTTTTTTAAATGAAAACTGCACAAAATTTTAAATGAGGAAACATGAGAGGAATTCTGGGAATAATTTACTAGAAAAATAGGAAGAGGGAGCAGGACAAACCAAGGGTGGAGTTTAGCACATAACCAAGGAAACAGTTTCAGCAATGACAAAAAAAGAAAAACAAATGCTGAAAACTTATAAAACTGTGTAATGTAGAAGGATGTTGCTTTGTATGGTGTATTAAACAAAACAGACCTTGGCATTTATAATTGCTTTCTCAGAATCAGGAGAGAATTTCATTTCTGGGAGGCACTAATTACTTTCCACTTGGCACTTCAGCCTATTACAAGGCACCACAGAAGCCCTGAAGAAACCACAGACCCTACTTTCATTTTGGAGGCTAAGAGTTTAGCAGCAGAAGAGAAGAAGCAGAGAGAAACATCTGCCAGCTTCTTTCATTTATAAGAATACACCTTAAACCCCAGTTTCTTTTAAAGTTAAAAATCAAAGCAGACTGTTGAAATTAAAACATATTTTTGATGAATTGCTGCTTAAAATAATACTCGGACAACTCAGAGCAGAACCAGAATTATTTCATGAAAAGTGCTAAATTTCACCCAAAATAAAAAAGCAAGGTAATAAAAAACTGAATAACAGAGCCCGTGTCAACCACACGTAGCTATAAAGAATATCATATTTGTATCATTACAAACCATAAACAGTACCATAAGTTCTAAATAAGAACTTTAGAACCACAGAACTTCATCTTACCACTTCATTTTTTAAGATAAAATCCCAAACCTTCAGAATTTACGTGTAAGCACTCCTTAAGGATGATAAATATTTTGCCAAAAGGCAGCTGCAAGGAATTTAATCAAACTGGGAGCAATCATGGGCATTGGAAAGCTCAGGAGAACCAGCTGCAGTACTGTTTGCAAAGTCTAAATAACAACAAAACTAAAAGCAACACCTCTGGCTCCCAAAGTTGCTGAGCTGTAAATTCTTGGACACTGGAAAAGCATGTGTACAAGTGTTACTGCAAGACTTCCTTGTTCTTTCCAAGAATGCTCTTTCCCAAGCACCTGCTTTTGGCTACTGTCAGTATGCAAGGTTGGACAGGTCTTTGGGTCTAACACAGTATGGCTGGCCTTACACTTCTACTTGGAAATTGGCCTTACTTTTTATTATGCTACTAGCAAGGAAGAATTATGTTACAATGTCCAATTTGCAGTAAGGCATAATCCAGTTCACATTCTCTTATTCTTTGGTAAATCAATCAAGTACTGCAACTCACCTATTATTCCAGCAACTGTATGACTTGCTCCTAGAGATTTGATATGAAGGTTCATTAAAGGAACAACCATGCTCACACCAAATAAATCCTGAAAAGAAGGCAGGAAAAGTTTTAATAACTGATCACTTCTAGAAAGATGGCAGCAACCTGGCTTAATAGCAGTCAATATTTTTAAAAATTTTAAATTATTTCCATATCAACACAAGATTAAAAGAAAATTTTTCATGGCCAATGTGGTATGTTGTAATCTCTACAATGCATCCTGTATGTACAAAATTACAAAAACACAGAAACTGAAAGATAAAGGATTGCCTCACAGAGGAGTTAAAACTATGAAAACAGCAATTCTCTTTCCCCCTCCAGATACAATCATTCTGAAGATACATATTCAAACATTTAATATTCCTTTAATAGATAATAAACTTTATCTGTTTAACAAAAAAGTACTTGGTACTATTATTTTAAATGTAAAGTGGTCTGTAATTTCAATCACCTAAAAATACTTTTTACTTGTGCAAAGAGAGTATATTTGGAAAATCTATAGTATTTTAACTCTCAACCACAATGGGGAAGAAGCCATGGTAGATCTAAACCTACCTACAGACTGCCTTTCTGTATAACTTAAGAAATGTCATGGAAAGACAAAAACATGAAAAAAAGAAAAAGAAAGAAAAAAGCAAAGAATAGGTGGAAAACTTTTTCTAAGAGGAGGGCAAAGGACACTGCCCATCCTGAACAGTACAAGGATCTCCGACTCATTCCTTTTGACTTTTTATCTTTTGTTAAGCTAACTACAGTGACCCAGTAGTTCTTTCACTGTATGCTCCTGGCACAGCATACAGTGTCCTCTATCAGAGCAGAACCTTACAGAAGAGATCTGTTGGAGCAAGATCACCTTTTATCAGGACTGCATGAGCTGAACTAGACTAGCCACTCATTGTATGCCCAAAGCCAGAATAACTGTAACAATGTGTATCACTAAGTAAATTCTCACAGTCTGTCATTAAGTATCTTTTGATGGTTGAGATTGCGACTTACAAGGTTAGAACCATTATTAAATACGTAAGAATGAGCAAACAGACCACACAACTTACGAACATATTCAATAACACAATCTTAGGGCTTGTTGTGGTTTAACCTCAGCCGGCAACTAAGCACCATGCAGCCACTCGCTCACTCCCTCCACCCAGTGGGATGGGGGAGAGAATCGGAGAAAAAAAAAAAAGTAAACCGCGTGGGTTGAGATAAAGACAGTTTAATAGGACAGAAAGAAAGGAAAAATAATGATAATAATAATAATATGACAATAATAATACTAAAAGAATTAGAATATACAAAACAAGTGATGCACAATGCAATTGCTCACCACTCAGTGACCAATGGCCAGTTAGTTCCTGAGCAGCCATCCGCCCCTCCCAGCCAACTCCCCCCAGTTTATATACTAGGCATGACATCATATGGTATGGAATATTCCTTTGGCCAGTTTGGGTCAGCTGTCCTGGCGGTGTCCGCTCCCAACTTCTTGTGCCCCGCCAGCCTTCTTGCTGGCTGGCCATGAGAAGCTGAAAAGTCCTTGGCTTAAGATAAGCGCTATTTAGCAACAACTAAACCCATCAGTGTGTTATCAACATTATTTTCCTACTAAATCCAAAACACTGCACTACACCAGCTACTAGGAAGAAAATTAACTCTATCCCAGCTGAAATCAGGACAGGGCTCAATAAGATATTCCAAGCACACGCATGCACAATCACGGAATAACAGAATAATCCACTTGGAAGGGACCTCAGGAGGTCTCTAGTCCAGTTTTCTGCTCACAGTAGGGACAGCTCTGAGGTCAGACCTAGTAGCTCAAGGCTTCATCCAGTCAGGTCTTGAAAACCTCCAAGGATGGAGACTGCACAACCTCTCTGGCAACCTGTCCCACTGCTTGACTGTCCTCATGGTGAAAAAGGTTTTCCTTAAATTGAAACAAGAGGTTCCGACTGGAAATAAGACCTTCTCTCTCTCTCTCGCCATGCACCGCACTGAGGAGCCTGGCTCCAGCTTCCTGTTAACCTCCTTGCAGGCAATGGAAAGGCAGCTGCCAGGCTCCCCTCAGCCTCTTCTCACAGGGCTGTTCCACCCTGGCAACCATCCTGGTGGCCCTCTAGGGAACTCACTCCAACCTGGACACGGTATTTTAGATGCAGCCTCATGAGGCTAATGTTCAGCTCACTCCCCACCAGGGCCTTTCCAGCAGAGCTGCTCCCCAGCCCATATATTTGGAAGGGGTTCTTCCTTCCCTGGTGCAGGACTTGGCAGTAGTCCTTGCTGAGTTTCATAAGGCTCCTGTCAGCTCATCCATCCAGCCTGTCTAGGTCCTCCTAAACTGCACCCCCTACTTAGGTGTCATCTGCAAACCTGAAGAGAGGTTTAATGACCTCGTCCAGGTCATCGATAGAGACATTAAAAAGGGCAAGTCTCAGAATATATCCTGGCAGTACTGGACTTGTCATAGGCATGCAGGTAGAGCAAGACCCACTAACCTCTATCCTCTGATGGGTAGTTATTTCTCATTTCACCTATAATTTCTTATGTCAAATGATAACTATGCTGTATTTGCTTGGTTACAGGAAGCTTGCATCACAGGCAACAGCTCTTTATTATGATATTTCACCACACTCTACACCCTCTAAAAGGACACTCACTTCTTGATTGATTTCAGTGTGTACTCCAGCTTGGTGTCAGCAAGGTATTACAGGGCTGGAGAACCACAGTGTTCAAAAGTGAGCTAAGAAGCAAAGCTTGTTCTCACGTACCTTTTTGTGGAATATTTGTTCCAGGACCCAGACCAACCAGATTGTTTCTACTGCCTAACCTAAAGGTAGGTAACAGAATATATCTACATTTCACAGTGCAAATTTGTACTCATTTTGTATTCATTTTCCAAGTTATCCCTTTTAATTTTAAATTAATTAAATGACATTTTCCCAAGGCTCATGAATCACTACAGAATACAAACCTTCTTTAAAGTCTATACACTATGTTCTTTCAGTAAGGGTTTGGTTTGGTTTTTTTTAGAAAAAGCACAGGGGTTTTTTGTTTGGGGTTTTGGTTTTTTTTTTTTAGTTTACACTAAGCACTGCTATTTCAAGGAAACAAGGAACAACTCTCTGATAAGCATAAGGCAAGACTTAGCTTTAAGGGCGCTGCGCTATTCCATTTCATTCACCGGATAAAAATCATACCTTTGGATCAGACCGCACAACCGCTTGCATGTTAAAAGCAATACAGCCGCTACAAGCCACTATCGCTACAAACATTCAAACTCCAAGAAACCAGCTGAAGTGATGTACCGCAAAACCCAGCAGCTTTATCTGGAGCGTAACAGGGGAGCCCGCTACGAGCCGGGACCCGCGGGGCGCCCACCAGGCAGCGGCAAAGGACACGGGGAGGGCAGCGGTGATGGGAGGGGGGGGTGTCTGCCCGACTTCGGGCTTCGCAGCATCTCCAGACAACCCTGAGGGGACCTCACGGCTCCGGAGCCGTCCCCTCTCTTCTGCCTCCAGCACGGCCCCTCCAACGGCTGCCCCGGAGCCGTGGGGCCGGGCAGCGGGTCGTGCGGGGCGGGGAGGATTTCCCTCCTCAGGCACGGCCGCCCGTCCCAGGCCGCGCCGGAAGGGCACCACGGCCGCCGCACACCCGCCTCCCCGCTTACCAGGAAGCCCACCGCGTAAAGGCACCGCACGAAGCGGCCGGACGCCGCCGTTGGGCTCCCCGCGGCTCCCCGGCCTCCGGCCTCCATCCTCCTCCTCCTCATCCTCCATCCGGTCAGCGGCGGACCCGGGCCCGCGCCCGCGCCCGGTAGCGGCCGGCGGCGCGGCGGCGCTGGGCATGCGCAGTGCCGGCGGCGCGGTGGGGCAGGGAGCGGGGGCAAACCGTGGTGTTTTGTTGGCGTTAACGAGTGTATTCTTCGTGTTTCCTCTTTTTCAGGCGAGGAGGAGAAGGAATAAGGATCCCTGCAGGTCTCGGAGGCCGTCAGGATCCCTGCCTCCCCACCCCCCCCCCCCCCGTAGGACTTTGCCTTTCCTGCCTCTTCTTGCGTGTTTGTACGTGGAGAGTTTTGCAACCCCTCAGGGCCTGAGGCTCTAAGGAAAGCAGGAAGAGCTAGATAGGGTGGAGGAGCTTTGGAGGCAGAAATACACCCTAGGAGCGAGGGGCTTTGCAGGCAGAAATACACCCTAGGAGCGTGGTAGTGGGTCCCCTGCACCGTTCTCTCGGTTGCTGTAGAAAGATGACTTTTGGACCTGCGCACCTCCGAGCCTGCCTCCTTCATGGGGAAAAGTGGCTGTGTCCCACCACTACTGCTGTTGCTTGGCCCCCTCATGGGGCTCAGCCCAGTGCCTTCACCAGGTGTTTCTGGTGGTGAAGTGTTTTCCTGCCTTGTTACGTGGCTGGTGGTTGTGGTGCTGAGCCAGGGAAGAAGGGCATCCCTCTTTCTGCTTAGCACATGCACTGCTGCGCTGCGTTTCCGTTAAAGTCAGGGATAGCTGGAATTGTGGATGGCTATTATGTTATAACGTATTTGCATCCAAAGAAGTAAAATGGCATTCTTAAATCTCTGAGATGCACAGGTGGAAGTGATTGTGACATGCAAAATACCTTTATGTTGGAGGCAGAGGCGATTTTTTTGTATAGCTGCTAGGCCAGGGACCAACTGCAGAAGGCTGCAGTTTTAAATACTTTAAAAAAACCCCAAAATGCACAGAGGAACAGGACATGCTTTAACTTGTTTTTAATTATAAGTAAGAAGAAGCTTTTGAAAAATGATGATGACTTTTAAATTTTAAAAGTTAGCACCAGTTGATAAAGTTTCAGAATCAATAACTGACAATAGGATAACTTCAGTTCTGTCTTCATGTTTTCACAAGAAATAAATATCACAGGATTGAGGGTCTTCAGCAGATTTAGGTCACAAAAAAGGAGAAGGGAATGTGGTTTTCCTTATGGTTACGAAGAATTAAGCTCAACACGTGCCCCCCCCCCCAAAAAAAAAAAAAAAAAGGAAAGCAAGACATATTCCTAGATAGGCAGCTTATTTATAAGATACCAAGGCAAAGCTTAGCCTAGCATATGCATAGGAACAAAGATGCTATCAGAGTCTCCAGAATAACTCAGTTGTTCGGTATCCCAGTGGCTGTGATATTTTATAGTTGGCTTAACCAATACAGCCTATTAATTTAGCTCTCTGAGGCAACTTTGAATAACAAATCCTCTCAGTGAGATTTTTAAAATTCTGGATATAACATTAATGGAGATCACAGTTGCAAACAATTTCTCTGAAATGGACAAAATGGTTACAAGATACAGAAATATTAGAGCATCATGGGAATTGACACTACATTGTCTGCTCAATATTGCACTAATTTTACCCTTGGTCATTTCAACTCTGATAGAAGAAATGGAAAAGGCCTGAAGGTTTATCAGAGGAAACTGTTAAAGAGGTGGATGATTAAAAGATGTTGCAAGGGTTTAGGTACTGTTCTCGGGGTATAAGGCAGATTGCATTGTGCAAACACCGAGCCCAAGTGAAATTTTTGAGGTTCTATGTAAATGTCAGTCTCTGCTATAAGTCTCAGAAACCAGAGTTAGCAATTCTGCATTCTTCTCAGATTCTGAAGGTCAAAATGATTTAATATAATGGGGACAAACTATTGTAGGCAGGAATATTGAATTCCCTGACAATGAAAACTCTTTCTTAGTTTTGTCTATTATTTCAAGCTATCATCTTCATGCAGAATGGCTTGCAAAGCAGAGCATAACCAAACTTTTTGATGCTCCAATAACATTGTCGGTGCAAACTGTTCACGGAGCAAAAAAAAATATTTAGAAAACATATAGATGTCTCTTTCTTTAACAGATCCCTTACTGCTTTTGTACTGGCAAACTTGATTAGATTATTAAAGAATTGTGCATATTACATGTTTACTTTTGCATAATATATAAGAAAAAGGCATTAATGTATAGTAACATGGCAAATATCTCTGTTGCCTTTGAACTGAAGGCAGATGGTTCCTGCTGCCTTGGAGGTTCCCACTCATGTTCTGTCATTGCAATTACAAAATTTAAGGTAAAGGCTCCCAAATAAAGAAATCTTAAGATAAAGGTTCCCAAATAAAGTGATGGTATGACTGATAAGGGAATTGACTAACAATTAAAGGAATGAAATACAATGAAGACCATTTATCACAGTCTTGAGGAAAATAAAACCAGTCTAATATCTTTGGGGGCAGAATTATATAGTTGGTTGATTAAAAGATACTATCAATGTAGTACACTTACATTACTTGAAGGTATTTGACTTGTTGCTACTTTAAGGTGTTTGACTTGTTACTGGATGATTCTTAAAGACAGTAGAGGAATACATACTCAGAAATGGCAAACAGCATGTGGATTCAGAATTTTTTGATATGTCTCCAGACTGTATTTGTGAATGGATAATTTTCCTTGAGGAGGGGGTATGTCTAGATGGTCCTCTCATTTCTAACCCTTTTTCCATGACCTGGAAGAAGAGATAGAATCAAAATTATTGATTTTATGGATAATGCTAGGACCAGGAAAATTATGCAGACTACGGACACAACACAATCTGAGTACTCGGCTTTCATCATATGTAAGTATTCTAAGTGTAAAGGCACAGCTAGAAACAAAGCATGATGCACGCTTAGGGAGTGCACCTCTCTGTTGTGGCAGTCAGTGGTTATGAGATGAACTTGGTAGTCATAGTAAATAACCAACGACCATAAGTTACTCTGTGGCCCTGTCGTGGTTTAACCCCAGCCAGCAACTAAGCACCACGCAGCCGCTTCCCCCTCCCCGCTCCCAGTGGGGTGGGGAGGAGGAAAAAAAAAAAGTAAAACTTGTGGGTTGAGATAAGAACAGTTTAATAACTAAAGTAAGATAAGATACACTACTAAATAATCATAATAATAATAATAATAAAATAATAATAGTAGTAATGAAAAGGAATATAACAACAACAAAAAAGAAATAACACCCAAAAAAAGACAAGTGATGCACAATGCAGTTGCTCACCACCCGCTGACCGATGCCTGAGCAGCGATCCACGCCTCCTGGCCAACTCCCCCCTGTTTATATACTGGGCATGACGTTCCATGGTATGGAATACCCCTTTGGCTAGTTTGGGTCAGCTGCCCCGGCTGTGCTCCCTCCCAGCTTCTTGGCACACCTTCTTGCTGGCAGAGCATGGGAAACTGAAAAGTTCTTAACTTAGGATGAGCGCTACTTAGCAACAACTAAAACATCAGAGTGTTATCAACATCATTCTCACACTAAATCCAAAAGCCAGCACTGTACCAGCTACTAACAAGAAAATTAACTCTATCCCAGCTGAAACCAGGACAGGCCCAAAAAGCAAACTCCATCTTTTGATCAGAAATAGAGGAACCTGAAGTAGAAAAGCAGGAAAACTTTATTACTTTTGTATCAGTAATTTGGTCTGAATACTAATGCAACATTGTGTCTAGTTCTGCTGTCCTCATTGAAGATCAATGTTGAATAAATGGAGAGGGTTAAGAAAAAAAAAAAAAGAAGAGACTTTAATGGCAGAAGGAATGTTTCTTACAGTGTTGGGCTGCTGGAGATCGGACTGTCCTCAGCCTTGCTTAGTGGGCTGTTCTCGCCTCAAATTAGTCCCGGGGAGAATGTCTGAGGTTCAGTTTGCTAATGAGGAGAACGGGTGAGGGATCTGCAGCCCTTTACTAAAAACATCCACTGTGGTAAATGCTTGATGTCACCTGCCAAGCAAGGGGTTGAGGCAGTCTGCAGCTGCCCTTCCTCAGCCAGCTCTGTGGCTGTGTGTGCTCCAAGCCATGACAAAGTGAAAGTGCTGATGGAATTAATCTGAAATCTAACAAAGTTTTGAGAAAAAGATCCTTTCAGACCTTCCACAGGGGAGGAAATTTTAAACCTTATAAATTCTTAAATAAAGTTTGTAAAATACTTTTGTAAGACAGATCTAAGACAACTACAGCAATTTATTGCAGTAAATGGAACATATTCTTGGATTCCCGCGTTACAAATAGGTAAGGTCAAGACCCCCAAATGTACAATTTTTCATCAAATTTAGCGAATCTAACAATGACTTATTTCATTCTGGTTTACCGCTTCAGATCATTAGGGTAACATTCAACAGTCATTTCAACTTTCATATACAAATTGAGCCCAGTAGAAAAAGTTACAATCCAGTGGTCCAGAACATTTTAAGAGGTACTGTAAATGAACTTGAGGTTGGAAACTGCTGTTAATCTTAAAGACATTTAAAGTACAATCTCTCTGAAAAGATCTGCAGATTTAAGGAATGTGGAAACCTTTTAATTGACTCCACCCTCAAAGCTGTAAGTGCTGGTGGGCATAACAGAGTGACTTAGAAAGCATTTCTAAAAATCTTGTTAAAGGAAGGAATTATTTCAGGCATTGGGCCTAGTTCTCCCCTTCTGGAGTTTTCCATGGCAGCATAACTAAGACCATGTGGCTTTCCATGTTTCTTTCAATTAATGCTTAACAGATAAGATAAATAAACCAGGAATTGTTTAGATACCATTGATCCTGCTCTGGAGCAGAGGATGGCCTGCATGACTCCTGTTGACTCCAGTCCATTTCCTGTCGTACTACAGTACCCTTATTTCACACACACACACCCAGCCTATGATTTATTTTTTCTTTAACCTCAGGAGGTCTGTAGAAGCTGGAAGTGTGCAGAAAGAACTGGAGGCTAGTGCCTCAGGCCTCCTGAATAAAATCCAAAAATATGTACCCAAAAGTGTCTGTCCAGTAGATGGAAGGAGTTACTGCCTCAGAGTGAGATTCATAATAGCTTCCTGCTGTGGAAGGACCCACGTAAGACAGCAATAAAAATGGTGAAGAAGGGTGCAACTCTTATTTTCTGACTATTTCTGGGGTGCAGGCACGTGACTATTTCCATGGGAAACTGCCTGGAACACCTCCTAAAATTAGGCAACTCATTCATTTCTATGAAAATTGCACATGGGGTGAGTCATTCCTTTAAAGCACTGCAGGAAATATTAATGGTATTGGCCTGGCTTTCCTATAATTGTAAGAAAAGTTTAGAGCACTCACCAAGGATGTGAGGAACTCAGATGCACCTTCTTGTACCTCTGATGGTTCTAGTTATCTTGCCCAACTTACAGGGACATGGATTCATCACACCTTGAATCACTGTTATGACTCAATTAAAAAATACCATGCCTTCCCATATTTTTACCTATTTTATCCAATGTAGATTTAAGGTAAGATGTAATGCAGAATGGGATAGATGAACCACTCACAGTCATTGAGTCACACAAACATAAAGTTTTCTCTTCCTTTCTGTGGCTGAATAAATCTGTGATGCTTTGTAGAGTGTCAAAGTCCTGAGCACAGAGAGGGTATGAGGCAGGGTCCAAATGGGATCTACACCCTGCAGCTTTGTTCATCGGGGTGGCTGCAAGCCTACCACCTGTTCCTGCAGATGCGTAACAATGGATCCTGGATACATAAAAATGTGTAGATATAATGCCTCATAAAGAAGATTGTTCTTGTTGGTTTGTTAGAGTTCCTGTTGAAGCTGTTGCTGGGATATGGGCTGCTTCTGTCCTTAGGTCAGAAGAAGGGTAGTTACCATCATCTGTCTCTTTATGAGCTTAGCATAGCTCATGCGGAATGAATGACTCAGTGATATTTGTGTTCAGAGTGGCTTGATTTCATCCATGTGTAGAGGACTTGTACTCTACAATCTCTACTCAAGTTTTACATGAGCCAACAATGTGCCCTTGCTGCAAAGAAAGTGAATGGTATCCTGGTCTGCATTAGGCAAAGCGTTGCCAGCAAGTTGAGGGAGGTGATCCTTCCTCTCTACTCAGCACTGGTGAGGCCGCACTTGGAGTGCTGGGTCCAGTACTGGGCTCCCCAGTACAAAAGAGACATGAACATACTGAAGAGAGTCCAATGAAGGGCCACTAAGATGATGAAGGGGCTAGAGCATCTGTCCTATGAGGAAAAACTGAGAGAGCTGGGACTGTTCAGCCTGGAGAAGAGAAGGGTCAGGAGGATCTTTTAAATGTATACCTGAAGGGAGGGTATACAGAGGACAGAGCCAGCCTCTTTTCAGTGGTGCCCAGTGACAGGACCGGAGACAGTGGGCACAAACTGAAACACAGGACATTCCCTCTGAACATCAGGAAACACTTTTTTATGGTGAGGGTGACCCAGCACTGGCACAGGTTGCCCAGGGAGGTTCTGGAGTCTCTAGCCTTGGAGACACTCAAAAGCTGCCTGGACATGGTCCTGGGCAACTGGCTCTTGGTGGTCCTGCTTGAGCAGGGGGATTGGACAAGGTGACCTCCAGAGGTGCCTTCCAACCTCAATCATTCTGTGATTCTGTGATTTGTGCCCTGATTTACTGTAGTATTAAGATTAAAGTGGTCATATCTCAAAGTAGTTATTCCAGGCACCCTTTTAGTCAGTGGAGAAAAAAAAAAAAAAAAAGAAGAAAATTAATTGCGCTTTTAGGGTGTGATCCATTGCACGTTGAAGTAGTCATCCAAAAATAGGTCAGATGGACTGTGCCGTAAAAGTGCCGATATGACTGTAAAGGAAACCTGAGGTGACCAGCTTAATTGGAGACAGTTACCCTGCAGCTGTCTAGCGTTAGGTAAGATGAATCCCAGCCAAAGATTTAATCAACAAGGTGTACTATACTCTGTATGTCTGCCCAGCATGCTGCTGACAATTGATTGCATAAGTGCAAGGGATAACATACTGCCCAGCTGAGGAAGATGGACAGGATGAGGATCTGAATCAGCAGGTGAGATAATCCATCGCTGTTCAGAATGTTTTTCTTCAACAGAAAATGGGCAATGAGGTCTCAGAAGGACTCAGCTCTGAGGCAGCTGCTGAAATTGTTCCTTGGTGTATAGTGAGACATGCAGCCAGTTCTAAAAGGCTGTTTTTAGATCATGGACATATCTGCCAGCACAGATAAGGAGCTGCCTGCCAATTCCAAACATACACACAGGACATTTACTCAATCACACACAAACATAAACAAGCAAATAAACAACCTCCCCCTCCCATAAACTAATCAAGCTTTTTCTCCTTCAGATGGAAAAGGAAGAAAGAAACAGCCTGCTATTGTTTTGGTTTGGTTTTTTTCTTCTTTTCTATTTTTAAATACAAGGAGGGTCTCAGATACTATATTGAAGCTGGAGCTATTTAGATATATAAATAAAATATGCAGATTTAGGAGTTAGTTTAGCCCTATCTATCTGGAAAATAAACAGAAATAAAATCATAAAACTTTTGCCAGCTTGGTTGAATGAGATTGGAATCCATCCACTATGTGGGGGCCTTCAATCTTCAAACTATGAATCAACAAAATCAATGAATGTTGAGCTTAATCAGCCAAATTGATTGTATATTAAAACTGATTTAATTACTTCATTGTCATTATAGTAGGGATAAATTTGGCTAAGTCACTTTGGCTTAAAATGCCAGTCTTTCTGTAGAAATTTAGGAGTTTTGGAAGGAGTTGGGGAATGACCTTGTTTAAGATTCAGAATAATGATTGTTTTGGCTTGATAAGCCTGGCCCTGTTTTTCCTGCCTTGAAACTTTCTTCTATTGAGGAACCTTCAGAATTTAATTTAATTGAAGAAAAAGCACCCGGAGACTTTCTGTGAGTATCCACCAGTAGTGGATAACATGAATTTTTAAGCTGACATAGCAAGTCTTAACATGGCTTCTGATTCATTCCTGACATAGCCGGGCATAATACCGGAGATGCTAGAGTATTTGGAAGATAGCACTGCTGGAGAATGTGCCATAAATATAAAAGAGAATAATTAAATTAGATCCTCTTAGGATGAACATGCTAAACTGAGACCAGAGTGCATGTACAGTATATTAAAAATAAATACTTGTACTGCACGGGCAGTGATTCAGCTGTCATTTGAATTCAGTGAAACTTTTCATGTAAACTGATTTCAGTGAAGCTACTCATGAGAATAAGTTACTTTCATGCAGAAATGGGTTCTCGGAATCACTGACGTATTTCTGACCTGAAGCCAGGTAGGTGCAATAAGACTGAAACCAGCCATTTTATTTCTTTTATTATTTGTGGTTCAGTGGCTGAGTCAGGTGGCTGGAGTTCTCTTTTTACTTCTGATGTAACGTTAAAAAATAATTTCACCGTTGTGTGCCACAGTTTCCTTAGTAACAGGTATGAATAGCAGTGCATAACCATCTTTGAAAAGAGCTTTGAGAACTGTAGAGTAAAGCATGAGAGTGAAAAGTACTTGTATTATTTTCAGTGTCAGAATTCACCAACTTCAGGGTTGTGCCCTTTCGCAGTACTCATACATGGCTCTGTCCAATTGGTATTTTGGAGGTTGTAAACACATATCCTGTAATGCTGAAAATAACATTATTTAAGACGAGCCAAATGGCATTATGTTAAGCAGCACATCAGAATTAATTCAATTTTATCTGTTTTTTTTTTAATGGATATCATGAAGAACTTTGTATCATTGATTTTGTTTATGTCGTGACTATCTACATCTCTGGATTTCACTGAATAAAATTTCTTGAGCTATTTTCTTGGATAAAATTTAATTGGCCAATGCTTTGTGAGGCCACGCATACAACAGCAAAATTGTTGGGAACTCCAGCCCACTGAGTGGGATTCAGTTCCAGATTAAGACCTTTGCATTCAGACGTCTCTGCATGAAATAGGGATCTGAGAGTCGATGGAGGTCTGGTTAAAGCACGTGGTAGTGCCTCCAGAATGACCTGACCAGCTAATGGAGACTGGTTTCAGCCATCTAAACAGAGGTATCTAGCATCACTTTTAGGTGGTGTGAAACTGGCCTGTAGTTGTCATTCAAGAAAGGTGTGGGTCTCCTCTAAGTCCCTTGTCATACCTGCCTGCCAAATGTAGAAGCCTTAGACATCCTGGAGCATCCAATGGTGGGAGATGACAGTAAGGCAACTGTATCCCTCTGTCCAGGCTTGATTCAGTCACCATCACGTAGGCTCCTAGTGCCATTTGAGGTGAAAGAGGGTACCTAAGACCCCTGCGTGGGGCTGGCAGATATGGTTAAAACTGGGAGAGAAATACGCCCTTCTGCAGTGGCAGCTGAGAGCCAGCAGGATACCCTGGGAACTAGGTAGAGCTGAGCTCTCTGAGTCAAATCTAGGTTGTGCTGAACCAGGCTCCACCGACTGTATTGATGACTAGATTGCTACTGATTATAATGGAAAGACATCTAGCTCATGTGAAATTGTCTAAATTTGGGCATGTTAGTCCTGAACTGAATCCTACCTTTTTTTTTTTTTGACACATTAGAATAGAATAGAGTAGAATAGAATAAAATAGAATAGAATAGAATAGAGTATTTCAGTTGGTAGGGACCTACAACAATCAGGTAATCCACCTGCCTGACCACTTCAGGGCTGACCAAAAGTTAAAGCATTATTCTAACCTGCAAGTAATCCTTTTCTAAAATATGCCTTATTTTCTTTTATAACACATTCTATGTGTTGTTCTTTTTCCCAAAGTTTTTTTTTTTCTTTAATAAAGAACAATAGAACATCACTTTCCAAAGTGATATTTCCAAATATCACTTTCTGCTATAGCAAAGTGAACTGCATCAGTGGCTGTCAGGGAAAGTAAATATGGCAAAAAGAGTCTGTTTGACTGAAAATTCATTTACTGTTCTGTATACACTGAAACTGTGCATTGCAAAAAAAATCACAAAATATCAGATGTGCTTGTGTATGAAGTTAGTATAGCATCAGGTTTGAATAAAATATGGCTTGTAACAAATGCGAATATGGTGTTAGGCAGATAATGTAGTGTTATAAAAACACTGAGGACACATCTCTGGTTCATCTGACTGGAAATGAGGAGAGGTGGTAGAAACAGGCTTTTCCTTGCTCTCCTTGAGCACGCTGCTGCACTGTCCAAACAGATACTGGGATATTGGAAGTAGGAGTCCCTCTGGAGACCTAGGTCTGTTGCAATAAAATTTTGTGACAAATGTTTTCTGGAGTAAACGGACGTCATCCTTCTCTTGATCCCAGCACTTCCCAGCATGGGATGTCAGTGGAATATTTTCTACTCTGGTGATAGATAATGCCAATGAAATTGTATTGGGTAAGGACTGCAGGGTCTGGTGCATAGTATAAACTCAACAAACCTCTACAGGAGCATGCCCTGTAATCCACTAGAGATGTTTGGGAAGGCCTGCTTGGCACAAAAAGGAATTGTTGAAAAAGCCTTTTTCTTGTGCAGTGAGTCCTTGGAATTTAAATGTGTTACCTCATCACCTTCCAAAATGGCCAAAGCACACATATGGGAAAGTGTCTTCTTTTTTAAAAAAGATTGAAGTTTCTTTATCAGGTGATGGGAGGAATTTTTAATTGCATGCATTTGTGATATATGCAAATAAGATGCATCTGAATAAATAAAGCAGTTAAATGCTTAGTTTAGTGTTAAAGCTATTACTTTAAGGGTAATATGTAAATTTTTAAAGCTAGCTGTATTTGTAATGGTTAGGATTTTTCAAAGGCATCTCTGCAATTTGGCGACCATGTTTTAAAGTTCCATAAAAAAATCTCAGCCTTCATTTAGTAGCGTGACTTATAGTAACTTCCAAAGTGGTGCATGTGTTTCCTTCCCTGCTAGCAGCCAAGGAAACATTCACCACCAAGCCTAAACTTTGGAAGTCCTTGCTGCTGCTATGTGCCCTGTAACGCAGTTCACGTGGATGGACAGAGCCATCGCCATCTCCATCTCCACTGATGTTGATGCACCAGCTGCAATAATATTTCAAGTCAATCCCTGATTAGTTAGGGGAAGGTCAGCTATTTCTGACTGGCCTCACCCAGACAGAGAAACAGAATGAAGCTCTGCCATCAGTGTCCTAAAATAGAAGGCCCTTTTCATCTGTCAGGCTTGAGTCAGCCACATGGAACACAAATTAGGAGACACAAATCGACTCACAGGGCGTTGGGAAACACAGGCAGAACGTCAAGCGAAGAGAAACTTCTTGAGATATGAGCTGTATACTCCAAACAGCTTTTTAGTCACTGTTCCAAACATTTTATTTGTTTTACTGCTTCTTCTTAAGTAATTAAAAAAAGTACTTGCTTTCTTTTTTCTTTTGAAGATAACTTTGATAATGAAACTGAGTGTGGGGATATTTTTTGGAGGCTTCTTTGCAGCTCTGGGGGTTTTGCTTTTTCTGGTGGCATTTGGAACTGATTATTGGCTTCTTGCTACGGAAATAGGAAGGTGTTCAAAAGCACCTGAAGATGCTGGGGTTAGTATGGACATTTTTGTTTATAATGAGAATTATATTTGTAGGTTTCTTGAATGTGTTTATTTTGTAAGAATTTACTTCTGTATGAACTTTTGAATATGCTCATTTTGACCTTCTGGAGGCTTACAAGCCTGCTTCAAAACCTCTTGTAACCAATTGTAATCAACTCTAAAATGAATTTGTCTTTTGTGATACTACTTTTGCAATATGACATTCTTTCAAAGGAATTATAACTATTTAGATATGTTATAGCTAACCTATATTCAGACAGGCTGTGTTTCATTGCGATGGTGGTGTTTTTTACCTCAACATCTAATTTCGGTTGAACTTGATTCTTTCAGCCACTTAAAAATTGTATGATAATGGCTTCTTCCCCCCCCCCCGCCCCAGGGAGAGAAGGCCACTTTCCATCATGAAGGTTTCTTCTGGAGGTGCTGGTTTAGTGGAAATGTAGGAGAGAATAATGCCAGCATGTGGAATTTCTGGTACAGTAAGTAACTTTTTCCTTTTACATTATCTACAGTAGTTTGTTCTCAAAATTGTTGGGTTTTTTTTCCTTCTTATGAATCACCAGATTTCATATGGCTTTTCTGGTGATCAACTACCCTAAAATAAATTCTTGACAAATATTTTTGTAATCTGTACTAAAAGAAACCCTGGGACAAAATCATATATATTTAACTATCAGCTTATGCTGTGAGTGTTATGGCTGTCCTGTTAACCTGTTAACCATTTTTATCAGGACAGTTTCTTGCAATTTATTGTTAAACAGACTGTTTATTTCTGTAACGTAGGGAAAAAGAGCTCAATGGTTAGGATGGTCCATGAATTTTTGCTTGGAGAGTTTCTCCAACTATTTCTACGAGTGGGTTAAGGAGGGCATGGGCAATTCCACTGTGAAAATGGTGTAGGACACATCATCTCCAGAGGAATCCCTCTGCTAAATTCACAGATGACCCTTTGCTTTCTTTCACTACATGCCAGGATTTTGGAAGATCAGATAGTATTTTGCAACCATAATTTCCCATGAAGAAGAGGTCAAGCAAAACTTATTTTCCTGTCTTTGACTGTACCTCTGAGGTACAAAGCTTCCTCTTCTTATTGCAAGATTTCCACAATCCTTGTGAGAAGCAGGTGCCATCATACCAATTTGACTTCAATAACCTTTATTTTGCTAAATATATTGCTTCGTCTTAGGTGGCAAATGTAATATTCACTGTAGTTAATTTCCCCTTGTTATTTATCTGGAGAATTCTGCTGTCAGAAATCTGAAATTTAAATGTGGTTTAAGCTATAGTCAGCCTTTATCTTTTGCAAGGAAGAAGGTGATGTTTTTATAAGCATTCAATATAAAAAGTGAAATAATCCTTCTCTGGGGATGTTGATTCCATAGACTAAATTCATATTTGTTGAGACTAAACTTTCTGAAGATGCTTGATGCTTTTCATTGTTCTTTCACAAGAGAAAAAGTAATTTCCTGGGTTGTTTTTCCTTTTTGTTTTTTTTTTTTTTTTGTGGGACCTGCAATAATGAGATGGACATAATTAACCCTTAAAAAAGAAAGGTACCTATGCATATAAAAGCATACGTATGCATTGCATATAAATTACAGTGTGCCTTCAGCAAGGCTGCTTTACTGTTCTCATAGTACAATTCTGTGTTGCCCTTTAAGGAATATCCTTGGCTGGATAACAAGGCTGGTATCTCTTACCAAACCAAATCCACTGTAAGCTATTGCCTGGGAAAGAACCTGGAATCTTGACCTATGAAACTGAGTTTGCCCATTTGAAGAACAAGCTTAAAGTATTTTATTGTTAAGGCAGTAAAATATTAATCTTTAGCTTTCTTTCACTTTTAGCTAACCAGTCACCTTCTAAGAATTGTACACATGCTTACCTGTCACCATTTCCTCTTCTCCGAGATGAACACAACTCAACCTCCTATGACTCTGCAATCAGTAAGTATTTTTTGGCTGCAAATGGATACAATGCCTATAGTTTCAAGAAAACAATTTGGACACTTCAGTATAAAACAGCCTTATCGCTCCACACAGTTTAATTAATAGAGTTTTGGTGTTTCATACTTCTCATAATTTCACAACATGCATATTTAAGCCACTATTTAGCAAAGCGCTTAAATGAATGCTTAGCTTTCAGCATGATGGCAGAATGGAAGTAATTTCTAAAAAAAGAGACATTTCCTTTTTAGTGCTTTTTTCTCCGACATAAAAAGTATCTTCTTTGGGCTGAATGCATTAAACAAGTACTTCTTCTCATGTGTTCCAGTAAAACTGTTTTTTTGTTAAATAAATAACCACATGTGGAAATATATTGCATTTTTACTTTATGAGGAAGAAGGAGAGGGGCCTCGATCCTGTCTAAGTTTATTCAACTAACTCAGATATACTGCACCAAGTGCTGGATGTGCCAGCTTCTCTCCATTGACACTACAGGGAGCTGAGGCACTGAAATTACTCTGAACAGTGTGTGCCATACATGAATAATGTAGCTTAAGACTGTAGCAATGGGCAGTTTTGTTTTGTGAACTACGCTCTTTTTAAATATATATATATATACTCTATAATAGTTCAAAATACTTACTGTGTTAAACTGAGATACTAACACCGAGAAACTCTAGTGCTGTAACAGAAATACATATATATATATATATGGAAGATATACAGTAATTGAAAACCTTATGTTTGAATAATGCCTGGAAAGCTCTGTTTTTACAGCTTTTAAAAACTACTTTAAAATATTGGTCACATTTCATCAGATCAAAGGCGTTATGCAAACATATTTGAAGTAAATCACTTCTGATACCTATTTCATATGACTTTTTAAATAACCCGTGATGTGTGGATGCTGCATGTCTCTGAGCTCACTGACTCAGTGACTTAAGTGATCCCTTCCTGTCCTCAAGCTGTAATTATGCCTTTGCTAACTTTGAAGTGTCTTCAGAATCCAATTTTTATGCTGCAGACATGAAAAAGAAAATAAGTTGGACTGATAATGGTTCTGTTAATCTTTAGAAATTATGAACTGTTTGTCCAAGGAGAATTCAGACCTCACCATTCAGAGATCTAATCTGTAACTTCACAGCACATCTAGAACGGTTCATCTTTCCATTTGAAAGTGACAGAGTCATCAGTTCCTAGTAATCTAGATGGAGTTTGTATTCCACCATTCACTCATACATTCACAAAGGATCCTCAAATTATATTGCATGATTACACAGAAGTGGACAAACAAAGAATAAGGAAAGGAGACGGAATATCATCAAAAGTTTAATTAATTTTAGTTAATGTTTGCCAAAAGAACCACTGCTCAAATATAATTTTCCTATCTATATTTCATATTAGGAGATTAAAAATAGACAGAACTGTACTATAGATGCTGGCCCAGGTAGAGTATATTCAGAGCCATTCCTGCTATATAAATAGATACAGTGGGATTGCCTTCAAGCTCATTAAAACTGAAGAGGGTTTTTTTTGTGCCTCCAGTTCATTTTCAGCATCCAAGCTGAGTTATTTACTAGAGCAGGTATGCTTGTTCAAGAATCTTTCACAACTTTTTATGAAGAAGGTTATGTCATCATCTCTTCTGTTCAAAACTTGTTTCTCCTTTAGTCTAGTTTGATAGTCCTGCCCATGATATTTGGCAAACAAGTTTTTAAAACCTCGCTGCAACTGCAGTTGCTAAATTAAGAAATGCTAGAAGGTTATCCTCTTCTTCTTGACTCACAGTGGAGGAAATGCTTCTCTGTAAAAGCCAGTGGCAAAAGCCCTTGGTTTGATTTCATGAAGAACAAGATTTCATCAACTATTTGTATATCCAGTTGGCTGCATCTAATACCTTGCATCAGCTAAACATAGAACAAAAGGGCACTACCAAAAGATTGAAGTTATTGTCCTTTTTTTTGGTTCTGCTACTGTTTCTTGATACATTTTCATGACTCATAGCGTTCTTAACATATTCACTTTTGGGGATAAAAAACAGAAATCTCCCACACAGGTTTATCACTGTATTTTTAATGAGTCCCTCCAGTCCTATTTTCATTAGGAGTGGATAAGAAGAAGTATTCTGTCATCTGAAAAATACTTAGTTTGCTCTTTCATAGCTGAATAAAAAGCTTTAAATTTCATTAGAAAAATCAAACATGTATGTACAACACATTTTTTGAGAAATTTCTAACTTTCTGTTAACAGAACTGTTAGTTCCTAAGCAAGCAAAGGCACGTGACTTCTTTTACAGACTGTTTGGCTTAAGAGACTTTGGGACCTTATCAGAGGAACCTGGATTTAACTGCAGCCCCTAGTGGAAACGCAAGTGTGGTTTGTTGGTGGAGTGCCGTGTTACCATCGAGTTAGAAGGGTTCAGGCAAAGATAAGTTTCCTGAGGAACATAAAATCTCTGACGATTTTTGAGTGCAGTGTCTGGACCAAGTTCTCTGTTGACATAACTCCTTTGGCTTTACTATGAGTAGGAATTTGGCTTAGAGCTGTTCTGGGCTGGAATTCAAAAAAGGTTCAATCTATCCCCTCTTAGCTTATTTGCATCTTTTTGTATGTTGGTTTTACAATGTTTGTGTGATAGTTCCCAAAAGACTCAAAACACTGAGGACCTTGAAGTTTAGTGTTATAGTACACCTTACAAAGCTTTAGACCAAAAGCTTGGTTCATCCTGCTGTACAAACCTAGACTATGAGCTCTTGGTGTCAAGAATTATAGCCTTAGTTGGAAACGTAAAGACAGAAAAGCCTACAGTGATGTTTATATCAGAGATCTGAATGCATATTTTAATGTCTCAGATTTCTTTTCATCACTACTGTCAGATGCATGATCAGCTTCGAAGGGTTAGATAGCACTGCTTTGAAATTGCAGCTTGCTGTATCTTTTAATCATCACAGTTATAATGGTTTTGTTCATTCACTGGTTTTGTTAAATACCTTGGGGGAGTGGGGACGACTTCACCTACCTGCAGCGTAAGGTGTGGTCCACAGCCGTGCTAACCATCATTTATGGTTAATGCGCTTAAAGAAATTTGTAGGCCATGTCATTTATCTTAACCTGAAACAGGCATCTAAATGAACTCAGGGGAAGCCTAACTCTAGTGACTTTCTGTGATGGTACAGTGGTTTATAGTGACAGCTATTATAGTGTGCAGCTCTTAAGTAGACTTAGACAGCACCTCATTGTGTTGCCAGCAGATTCATTTATATGATGATTCACAAACATATGTGCAACAAACTACAACCTAGGAATAAAAAAAAAGAAATTAGCCCATACAATGAAAGTGCCAGAGTAGTGACATCTACATTCTAAAATAAACATACATTTGTATAATCATAATCTGATTGGTTATCCCGTCAGGCTATTTTGAAAACATAATAGTATAGTACTTAAATAATAATTCATTACTAGCTAGATTAATGCACAGTATTGTGTCATTAGATTACTTAACACTGACATTCAGGGACTATCACACTTTTATAAAACTCTTTTACTATAGGACAATACTAGGCCTGTTTTTGAAAAATATACAAAGTCCTTACTCTTACAAATAGTCCCGTTGGCTATAGTGAGATTATTCCTGAGAAAAAGAAGTGCAAAATCTAGCACTTAGTCAAGTCATTAATTTCATTTTTGAGTTTTTTTTTTTTCAACTTTATTTGGAAATAAACAATAGTTCCTTAACTGTTGTAAATTGCCCCAGCGCCTTCTGAAGCTAAATTGGAAGCCATTTAATGGGGCTGCACTGACACATTAGTTTAATACTCTGATTTGTAGCTGCTAATACTTTTTTTCCTGACTATTAGTATCTTATTTTGTCCAATACTGGGCATATTGCCAGCATTTGAAGTAGTGCCTAATATAATGTAGAATATACAATGTTTATAGGACTGAAGTGAAATTCTCGTTCAGCAACTGTTAAATCTAAAATGGTGTGATCAAATTTATTGGCAGGTTTGTTACTGGGTTGAAATTAACCTAAAGTAATCTAGAAAATATCAGCAATGAAATCTGAAAATAAAAATTGTAGAGTGAAATGTTAGCAGTAGCCGATTTCTAAGGCAAAAAAATGCTGTTATGTAATACAGTCACATAATTGCCCACGAGAGATTGTAATACAGTACATTTAGTAAGGGAGAACTCCCCAGCCACCAAGCAGTGATAAAGCAAGAAGTATTTAAAAAAGCAATGTATTCATACTGTGAATATTGTATTTGTTTTACTGTTAAGGTTATTTAAAAAAAAAAAGATTATTACTACTAAGGGATAGTAAAGGGTACTGAGTGAAACTGAGAAAAGTCTTGCAAGGTTTGCTGTGTTGCCAGGTGTGTCTCCTGCGCTGCTGCTGAGATCTGTGATCTCATTTACAGTTGTTTATCTGCAAAGATACTCCTGATTTACAGCAGTTCAGGCACTTCACCTTTCACTGTATTTTATATTGTGGGTGGCAATACTCTTGTCAAAAGCATTTTGATATCTCTTACATTAAATAGAGAGGTAAAAAAGACATATTCTAAAATACAATCCACAGTCAAATCACAGGAAAGATTCACTGTAGGATGTGAACATGTGGGTGAAAATTCAAGGCAACTTTTCCAAGACATTTTGCCTATCCTTAGTAATGTTTATGCAGCACTGTACTCACATATGCTTCAAAAAGTTTTTCAGCTTTGTAGTGCTTGATAATTCATATTGATATTAAATTGAATATTAAGTGGCTGGGGAATAGAAAATGTATGGGCCAATGGCTGAGATTTTAAAACACTTGCAGTCAGCAAGGGCAATAAAATACGTGGTATGGTTTCATGAGGTTGATGTTAACATCTCTGACAGTAGATGGGTGTCCCATTGTGTCATTAGCTAACCTGTTCCTGAATAACCCATTACGGAGCTTCAGAGGTGTGCATGGCTAGTACACAAGTGTGTGTTGTAGGTGACACAGCTGTGTAACTTTGTCAAATATATTATTGCTTCTTTTTCATATCATGCACCAGTAACATCTTAAAATATAAATCTGTGGCTTCAGTTTATAATCAATGCTGAGATCTACTATACTAGAAAAGGTGGCTTTTGATAATTTTCAGCTATTTCTCCAAAATTTGGTCCCTTACTCAAAACCAGATACTTCTTCTAGCTTTCAAATGATGCAGAAGTCTCCAGAGGGACCTAAATTAGGATCTTTAGGGAGAAAAGCAAGTAGCAAGGGAAAACTAGAGGTCATGCAATTTTGGAGGAATATACTGCAGCTATAATGTTCCCATAGTATACAGGCCGAATGGTGCAGAGCTCAAAGACAAGCATACCGTGTGTACTCCTGTTTTCCTCTAAGTACTGTTTTATTTTTAGGCCTGCCTGTCACTGCCAAGGCAAATGTTGTACCTGACAAAGGGGCAGTTTACCAAGACAAGTTACAGAACCTTCTGTTTAGCGCTCTTGCAACACAGAGTAATGGTGTCTAAGATTAACACTGCAGATAGGTTTACCTCGGACTCTGCAGTAGTGCTTGTACTTTATTTCCTCTATTGGAGGAAATACTTGGAATAATGCATGTATTTGAGGTAGCTAACTCAAACATATCTGTGAAGTACCTTGCAGAGGCAAGGGTACTCCTTGTCATCTGGACCAGAACACGGGCTATCTTATGAACTGCCTCAGTGACACTTGAAATGGTGCAAACTTCTGTTAACACTTTGTGTACGTACACCGAACCGTTATTTCTTGAAACAGGCTGCTTGGATCACAGTGTCAGCCCTTTTCATGGGATATAAAGAAGCATAATTCAAAGCAGCATCTTCTGTTGCATTTAAGTGTCACGGTTCACCTCAATCTCAGAGCAGCAAGTCTTTGACTTGAAGAGTAAGTTCATTCTTAGGAAGGCTTAATTTCAACCAGCTCTTTTGTGTTCATCTATAGATGCCAGCTAAACTAAATGACAGCAGTAGGGCTGCGTTGTAATTTTGAATGATTAGCCCTGTAGGAACTAATCTTGCCCATCTAGGCAGAGAAGATGGGAAATGTGGTCTGAGCAAAAATGGTCTGAGTATGAAATAAGTGAAGACCTCTTTGCAGAAAAATGGATGCTTTTTAACTCCCTTACTAAAGAAAAAGTCTAAATGCTCTTTGGTTGTTTCCTCAGACCTGTGCCACAAATGATCCAAATGACTTACTGTCTCGCAAATTAGAGGGGGTAGTCTTTTGCTTGAAAAGTCACAGATTTGGGAGCATTGCAGACTTTTTACCTGTCAACTATACTCTATTTTCTAATTGATGTTTAATGACAGAGTTAGCTGGATAAACAAGTATTAGGATCATCAGAATTTATCCATGATTATCTAGAGTAAATAATTATGTCTAGAGAAATAGAATGGAAGCTTATTTCAGGTGATAGCTAGGTCAAATCAGTATTTCACACATAATGCATAAAATAGTTGTGCTGTTGGAGTAGAGAAACAGCTTTTCTCTTGTATAGTTACAGAGAGGTTTAAACAAATTTTCATCAGTTACATTTGTACTGCTTTTGTGTTCTGTTTCCAGGAATATTTGAACAAATCAAGCTTTTTTGGTAAAATTTCACTAAAAGCAGACTTCAAAGCTTCCTGTATGAAGAGCAGATAATGAAATTGGGTACCGATTTTGTAATGCTGGAGAATCTTGTGTCCTCATCCGTTCAGAAAATAGAAACAGTGCTGTATGACTTAGGTGACTGACCATAATGATATCGAAGAAAGCTTTTTCAAGGTCCATTTTGGCCAATGTGTCCTATTACGTAGCATGACTTTCAAGTACCTTGGGCCATCCATGTAAAAGAGTTGGGTGGTTATAGACTGATTTAGCGGTATTAGGTTTTAAATGAGGAAGTAATGTCCCATAGACTTGGGGACTGCGATGAAGCTTAGAAAAGTAGCCCCATGAGTAAAATAATATGAAATTGCTTCAGAGACCCAAGACTGAAAGACATGAGAGATTTACCTTTCTAGGTCTCCATTCACTGTCCATTTGCATTAAGTGAATCATTTAACTATGTGTTTAACTTTAAACAGGTGCCTAAATTCTGTAAGAGGTAGAGTACTTAAAGCAGAACACACACTTAACTGCTTTGCTGAGCCACAGCCTTATTTCTTACCTACTATTTCCATATTTTTTTGTTTATGTGGAAAGAAGACTTGTATTGGATATGAACCAAAACACAATTTTAACCCTTCTGCCAGCTACTTTCGGACACATTCATCATTCCTATGCCCAAATCTGCTGTTCAGTGTGGCGGAAAATGATGTCTCTGAATGTTTGCCTGGATTAAAAAGGATGTTATTTAGAAAGTGTGGCTAATGTGATGTGGTGAACGTGATCTAGCTAATACATTTACAAGGCTGATAGAAGCAAGATGGTGTATACTTTAACATGAGTTAAGCTGGTCAAGTTAAAAAATATGGATTTTTGGAACACATTAGTGGGAAGCATGAGCTGATAATGTCTAGTGCACCTTCAGATTTCAAATGAAAGCAAACCAGAATTATTCCAGAATAGCTGGCTCTAACAAGCTGTATGAATTTGAAACTTTCAGGATATGAACCAGTATAATAGTTGCTTGGTTGTGTTTTGCCATAACAGTAAGTAGGTGCTGTCAAATGATAAGTGGCAGTTTCTTTTGTGACTCACTTTTCCTGACTTGCCAGCTGGCTTATATGCTTTCCCTCAGTTGGGTGGAAATGTTTTTCACTGACTGAATTGCCAGTGCTTCAAGATTTTCAGATCTGACGATGGAGATCTTTGCAACTCATAATTTTACTAATGGGTTGTGTTAATGTACCAATTTTTAAATTCATGGGAGAAATTTATGTCACTCTTGTAGCATTTGTAAAATGATGACTTTGTTAAATGGATGTGCAATTAACCAGCTAAAAAATAATTGTTAGAAAGACTCTTTTGGCCAGAGTATGTCACAAAACTCTCGGCTCATTTATCACCAGCTGCATCCATTAATTCAGCACTGCTTGGCACTGTCTAACAGGGGCTTCTGAAATATCACATTTTACATTTAATAAAAAACAAAGAGCTTTAGAGCAAGAATAGGCTGGTTTAAAATACCTAACCGTTTTTCAGAAACCTGGTTTACATTTTTTTAATTTCTCCCCCCTCCTGCTTTAGATTTCCGTCTATTGAATATGACTATATGTAAGGAGAATTATCCAGTTGTAAATTGTAGAGCACTCACAGATTGCTATTGGTGATATGGTCCGAGCACTACGAATGTCAAGATGTTGCAGCTCTCTGCTTCTCCCAGACAATTTTGGTAAAACAATTGTATCCTGTCAGTCCAAGCATTTATCCCAAAGAGTCATTGCTACAGCTTTGGTGTACCATTTTCTAAAGAGCATAAATTTGGTCAAGTTTTTTTCCATAATCATCAGATAAGGACTGGCGTTCAAACCTAATTTTATCCACATGATATATAATGTATATGCACAATAGAATGAATGTTTCATTTGTTAATAAGGCAAGTGAAAATAGAAGGGGAAAAGAAAAAATCTTTGTTAGCCAAGTATGTCACTTGTTTAAGTTCTAAAAAGTGTTGTATTCTTTTTTTCCTTCTTCCCTTTCTCCAGTTTATCGAGGTTTCTGGACAGTTCTTATGCTCCTGGGAGTGCTCACTATTGTGATGGCTAGTTTCTTCATCATCTGTGCAGCTCCTTTTGCCAGCCACATTCTGTACAAAGCAGGAGGAGGCTTTTTCATCATTGCTGGTGGGTATACTGTTTGCTCAGTCAATTAAAGAATAGAAAGGATCAAGTATTTCTTCCATTTTCCTTGACCAAAAATTATATTAATCATGCTTAAAAGAAAGAAAAAACATATGCTTCTATCCTTTGGCTTGTGGAGTGCCTGCCTTGGACGCAATTCTTTCCACAGTTATTTAGTCATGAAGCTATTCTAAAAGCTACTTTTGGATTAAGATTAAAAAAATCCAGGACAAATCATGGAATTACACTGCAATTTCAATCTACTTTTAGCAGGAAAAAGAATGCATATTTAGGGATGCTGCCTTATAGGATTCTCAAGGGCTTTAGCTAAGGAGAGAGGTTTTTTTATCAGTGACAGAAAAGATGATTACGGTGGGCTCTAAAGAAGTTGGAAGACAGAGCACATTCACATGACCAATATAGGAGAAATGTTTTGGATGTGATTGGAGTACACAAAATAGTTGTCACATATGAGTAAGTGGGAGCTCTAAACCTCTGTGAATGAAAGATAACAATTGAATTACCTCCTTCCTCATAACCCACACATAGTATGGAGGATGCACCCTCCCAGGATTCAGCTGATACCGGCAGCTCTGTGGGATGCTGTTCGGTTAACCTTGAAAAGTCTGGGGAGATGTCACACTGGTGTGTAAGATACAGTTGTGTAGGATGTAAATGATAGTATGTGCTCAATCACTGTTCTCCTTTGTATAAAGCCTGGTGAGAGGCAGCCCTGTGAGAGCTTTATTGTGTTACAGGGTAGAGCTGCTCATGTCAGGACCAAAAGGCCTGGGCTCTCTTTCTGCTTCTATTACTGACCTGCTGACCTTGCTTACCCACTTCACCTTGCAGCTCTTCATACGCAGCTAGTGATCATTATTCCTTTTTAAAGGACCCACAGTGAAGTGTGGGAAGTATTTGATAATATTTTTGCTGAAAAAAACTCTGGCATGCTTGCATTTGATCCCTTGAGAATTACTCCTCCACACTTTTTTAAAAGACATACAAAAAATATTCATAGTCTGATGGAAATCCTAAGATATTTCAATGCTTTTTTGTCACTAATTTGCAGGGTAAAAGCCCATGTAAGTCCTGCTCTTTTTCTGCATTTGTAATCTGTAAAAAACCTCAGCTGTCATTAGAAAGTAGCAGAGGCTGTTAGAGAGGAAAAGGGCCCTTGAAAGACACCAGGAACCGATGGGCAGAGGTGCAAAGCGACGTGTGTGTTCTCCACTCTGGGTCAGTTCATCTGCCCTCATTTAGGCGGGGGAAAGTTAGATCCCCAAGTCTGCGCTAGTCTCCCTTGGCTTCCCTAGGAGGCCTGCAAGAGGCAATAACATTCATTGGCAGGAAAAACAGTAGGTATGTAAGAAGTTCCTCCAGCTAGGGATTCATTTCATCCTGAAAGAGGAGCCTAACAACTGGATCAGATGAATGCGCTATGGAGGAACCCTACACCTCTCTTTCCTTTACTGAGGGAATCTAGAGAGACTATTTTTTTAGGTGTGTGAAGTTAAGTGAGCTTTATTATCCCAGTGTGTGACCTTGGGCCTGTCTCTTTGCCCCTCTCACCCTTTGTCCCTATAGAGCAGATGTTCTTCAAGGGAAATCCTGACTTTTTACTCTCTCTATAGGTAGTGTCTTTCAACTTCGGGACTGTTGTCAATCAGGACTTCAGAGAAGAGCTGTGTTATTTTTACTGTTACCAGTGTTGTTGTTGAAAAGCAAAGATATTTAGCAAAATCCTGCTATGATTTGCCAAAAGATAGTGGTGGCAGCAGAATACAGGACCCTGGAGCCATTCAGCTGGCACAAGACGTTTTGGCTTGGGTAGAGGGGCACGGTTCCTGACCAAGCTCGTCTGCATCTACTCCCAGTCCCACCAGTAGGGCAGGGCTGCTTGGGGAAAGTACTTACTGTAAATATCATTATCCTATCCAACACTTCAGATCGCCCACAAAAACATTAAAAAAAGTTTGTTGCTCTCCACTCTTCTCACAAGTACTCCTGTAGCCAAAGTGAGGGTTTAATTATATCATGAATTAAAATCATGCTGGTGGGAGTGACCATCCTGACATAAGAAGAGCTTATAAATACTTTGCATTGTCAGTAGTTAAAGCTATGTCCTGTGGAATGTCTTGGGCAACAACTCAGTTTCTTGTGGTGTTACTGATCAATGGCCCGTCGTGTTAAATGGAGAGTAGAAGGGATTCTCAGACCCAAAGGTATGACAGCATGAAATTGCTATCTCTCTTTCTCTCCCAATAGGAATTCCTCACAATAGTTAATACCTCAAATCCGGGATGACTTGGGGGCAGAGCAAGATAAGGTAGAACCTGATGCAGAAGAGGAGTGTTTTAGCCTGCCTCTAGAAGGCCGGGTGGTGTGCTCTACTGTGTTCCCTGCTGCCCTGACCCCTTCCTCTATCCATCTCCTTCAGGACTATAGATCCTGTTCGTTTACTGCCTCCCAAAGGAAAACAGGGCATGGAAGGGGAGAGTGATGAGAAATGGTGCATATTTACCACTCATACCAACATGTGATCAGGATGCAGCCAGGATTTGCATCTATTTAAATACAGACCTAATGGGAAAACGAAAAGATGTAATGATGTGACTTAGATCATAGGTGAAGTTAGAATTCTTGTAAGACAGAAACCAGCATATTGATTAGAAGGAAAAAAGGAATGATATACATTGTTTTGAAAAGGCCTGGATGCTGCTTACAAAGTTCAAGTAGCTTTTATACTGGAGAGAATAGTAGGCTTTTGAGAAAGAAGTTAGACAAGGTGGTTGTTGTGTGGACGTTTGGAAGAAGATAGGAAGATCAGTCTTTTTCCTACTTACATATCTTTAAAGGAAAATGTTAGACGAAGCAATTTTAATACCTGTTATTGGACTGAAGTATCTGTATCCTTTTGCAACCTTAACTGACAAATTAGGTAGCAGATAAAAGCTCTGCCTCAGCTGAAGAGAACAGCTTGTAGCATGGTCTGCTGTGCCATCTTAGGGTTCAGAAAGCAGCTGAAGATATTATTGGGAATGGGATTCATGCCAGCTGTTCAGCCATCTGAAAGCTAAGTGTTTTGTATGAACCAACTGCTTAAACTTCTATTGTCAATAGTAAGAAACACATTCTCAGAGGGACACTTCACCTTATCTGTGCTAAGGCAGATAGATTTGCCTTTTGGAGCGACCTATGGAAGAAGCCTAAATCTAACTTCAAAGTTAGATCAGGCAGCTCAGAGCCTTATCCAGTCAAGTTTTTACAATCTCCAATAATTTATGTTCCACTGCATCTTTGGGCACTTGTCCCAGTTTGACCAACGTAATCGTGAAAAATGTTGTTTTTTTCCTTGTATCCACCTGAAATTGTCCTTGCTGCAGCTTGTGACCATTGTTTCTCATCCTTTCAGTGTGCAGGTCTCTGAAGAGTCTATCCCCATCTTCTCTATAACTCCATTTAGAAAGATGAAGACTGTTTTCTTCTCTAGACTAAAACTCCCCAGCTCACTCAGCCTCTCCTTGTCCTCCATCCCCCTAACCATCTTGGTGGTCATCACCTCAGTTTCTCAGTATCTCTCTTTCACCAGGGGACCTCAAACTGGACACAGTTTTCCAGATATGATGTCACAAGTGCTGAGTAAAGAGAAATAATAGTATTTTCAAACCTAATGACTGTGTTCTTGCTAATGCAGCTCTGTATGTGGTTGACTTTCATTTCTGCGAGATCTGCCTGAATTCTTGCACACTGAGAGGGACCATTCTTGTGCTTTAAGGATGTTGCCTGTGAGGAACAACCAGTGCTTCTGGGCCCCTTTGCCCTTCAAGGCATCCTTTGTCCTTCAGGGCAGCCTCCCTTGGGATCCTGCCTACCAGTTCCCTGAACAGGCTGAAGTCTGTTCTCCTGAAGTTCTGGGTCTTTAATCTCCTACTCACCTTCCATATTCCTCCTAGGATATGAAACTTTGCCATTTCGAGGCCATTATAACTACAGCTAACACCATCTATCATACTCCTGACCAGTTTTTCCTTATTTGTGAGTAGCAGGTCCAGCACAGCATTTCCATTAGTTGGTCTGTTCCACACCTGTTTCAAAGTTATCCTTGATGCAGTCTAGCTACCTACCTCCTGAATTGCTTGCTCTTTGCAATGTTGCCCTTCTAGAATACATCGGGGTGGCTGAGTCCCTCATGAGAACCAGAAGTCATAACTATTTTTCCAGTCCACTTCCTCTTCTTGATTGGGTGGTCTGTAGCAGAAGCCTACCACGACCACACCCTTTTTGTCCACCTTGTTGATCTTACCCCATAAGCTCCTGTTACTTAGAAGATCTCTGTCCATTCAAGATATTTCTTTGTGCAGACTGCAGCCATCCCACCCCACCTTAACTGCCTGTTTTTAAAGAGTCTGTATCCATCCAGCAAAGCATTTCAATCAAGCAAGCTGTCTCACCATGTCTGCAGCTGCAGTGGCATCATCCATCATCCAGTGACTGCATGAACTTGAATTCCTCCTGTGTTATTCCAACACTGAGTTCATTTATGTACATGCATTGGAGATGGGCTTTCAGTTGTGCTGCTTTCTCAGTGGAAGTGTACAAGCCTCCCTCATTGCTCTGTCCCATGCATATGCTCTCCATTCCCTTCCCCCTGCTTATCTGGAGGCTTTGATGTCCATCTGCCGATGGTCCTTGCTTGCATCTCTTCTCACAAGGTGACTGAGCTTGTTGCTCTTTCCCCACCTTGTCTGATGGATCTTGCCTCTCCCCAGCAGTCCTCTTATCTCAAACAGGGTCCCGTGGTCACAGAAGCCAAAGCCCTGCTTGTGCTTGCGACACTAGCTACAAAGCTAGGAGCTGATGCACAGTGTATACCGACTTCTGTAGAGTTTTTATCCTTTGGGCAGCAGGTTTGAGACCATCATCACCTGGGCTCCATGCCCTTACCCCTTACCCTCACAGCCCTGTAATTACCCACTCAAGGACTCAAGGTCTCTCTGCTAGCATCACTGGTGCTCATGTGGATGAACTGCAAAGGGTCTGCAAGGGCCAAAGGAACCTCAGAAGCCTCTCCACAGTGTCTCATATCTGGGGCCCAGAATAGCAGCAACCCTACCCACAGAGCAATTCTGATGTCTGATCTGTGGCAGAGCCACACGCCTGCCTTTTCTTCATCCTGATCTTTAAGAAAGGCTTCCCACTTCTCTTATTGAGTGGTGCAGCTGAACTACCACAAATGGAGAGGCACACACAATTACTAGTATTGGTGGCAGCTTATTGACTAGCAGATTTCCCTATTAAGCTTTGTAACCACATTGACTACCTGAGGCTGCACGTGAAAGTACAGATGCTACACCTGTGGGGAAAAAGTGCGTATCAGTTCAACGATACCACAGTCAGTGACTTGAGCGCTGTCTTTGCAGCCTCACCTCCATGTCTACAATATCAGAGGATGGACCAAGAGCGGCTACAGTAGTGCAACCTGTAAGAAGCCTTATAGTTGCTTCATAGGAAAAGAAGGGAAAGCTGCCATAAAATAATCGCTTAGAGCAGCCTTCGATAAAGTCCATAATTACCTTGGGCCGGTTCCTGCCTGAGTGGTGGTGAAAACTGTCGTCTTGTACTGGTGTCAAACAAGCAAGCCCCCAGGATGTGCACAGAGCATTACAGGATCACACCCTTGTGAAGAAGCAAGATTAGAAGTACGACTTCTGCTTCCTGCCAAAAGAGTGAAAAAAAGCTGATATTTTAATTCTAGCTCCTAGATGAGGACAAAAATCTGTCTTCAGAGATATGTGCCAACTCCCATGACTCTTAAGTGGGATCCTATGCACGTACTTCAAAGTGGAATGTCAACCATACTTTTAAAATAAAGGTCACAAGAGGCCAAGGTAGGTGGTAGAATCTGTAAGAAGGACAAGGACAGAAAAATGCAATTGAAAAAAAAAATATATACACACACATACAAGTTTTCCTCATGTGAGATGAAGAGTTCTAAACTTCTAGGCACAAGTAAAAAGCTCACATCATTCTTTCCAGCACCTGTTGTCTTCGTGTCTGCATAGTAAAAGATTCATGCCATAAACAGCCATTCACCATTGACAAGTGAAAGGCATTTCTACGTGGGAAGAATAAGTACTAAAGGCCAGCAAACTGCTTCTTGAATTCATAGACATTTCTAAAGGTTCTGTATTCTTTCTCCTCTGCAATATGCACAAGTATTTGTTTGAAAGAAATTCAAAAGAATAAATGCAAAAGACAGAAAAGAGTGACCTCAGAGAAGTCCACGTCTTATCACACTGCACAGAGCTGTGTATCAAACATGTGTGTTCTTGAAAAAAATGCAAAATGTAAAAAAAGAAAGAAAAAGGAGGAGGAGGGAAGTATTTATTTGTCTTAATCTCTCTCAGACATATTTCATGTTCTAGGAATAATTTCCCCCATCATTCCCGATTCATGCAACTGCTGTTTTATTTTATATTCACTAAAAGGCAAGGGCAAACGGACACCCGCACACTATGCAAAAGGTCTAAATGCCGAAAATGTAGAAATACATCATAGCACACATTGTTCCTAAAAATATTTTCTTCATGAAATTGTGGAGTTTTTTTTCAATCTTAGTAATTTTGCCTTGGAGCTTGGCTATGAGAGTTCATGACATTCACAATAGATAGTCAGTGCAAGACTGCAGGAACAGTTTTCCCAGAATAAACATATATTCAGTAAACTCCTGTCTAAGTGCTTAACTCCCATGAAATCATAACTCTGAAAATTAGACAAAAGAAGCACTAAGGAATGAAATGCTGTTGGAGGCAACAGGACACGGTCAGTTTTTACTTAGCCTGATTCTACTGTTCAAGACATTTCGTGAACACACTAAGCAATATACCTACTAATTAGCCTCCATTAGCAGATAGTGAGAACCCTTAAATACTCCTTTAGTGCCTTAATTAACTAAGAGGGTTTACATATTCTCCCTTTCTTTTTCTTCTCTTTTAAAGAAGGACATTTATCTCTGCTTGACATACATTTCTTCAGCAAATTTCCATACCCAACAATTTGCCACACACAGGTATTAACAGCTTGCTGTGAAATCACCCGATGGATTTTAGCTTCCCTGAAGTTGGTTTACCACTGGCAGCACTGGCTTGCTATTTTGCACCTACATGGTGTCGGCTCTAGTTTAACCACCTAGAAGGTGTTGCTTCAGACTGCCCGAAGAGCAAGAGGTGCCCATTTTGAGATTAAAGCACCTCTGACGGAGTCTTGTTTTAATGGCAGATGCTTCTGACTAACTGGGCTACTTAGCTTTGTATCTGGCCACGGTGGCAGAGGTCATTCCAGATGTGCAAGGCCCGGTTATACTTACCTGCTGCTATAGTAAGGGAATATGCATCACTACTTTTTGTAGTTATTATTGTTTTGGACTAAGTTCGCCCCGATGTAGAGACTAAATAGAAGACTACAGACATTTGAAAATGCACAGGCACAGCCATCTGAAGAGGTAAATTCCAATGTTCATATGGATTTTGCCATATTATTAATGTATCTTTCCAAATCTTTGGGCTATAGCTTTTTTTTTGGTTGAAGTTTTGAAACCTTGAACAAACTCCATGTCTCTAATAACTCCATTTATGAATTTGGCCCTGAATCTTTTTACTTTTTACATCAAAAGTTACTAGCTCTGTTTGGTTCTAATTTTCCTATGTTGCCTACATTATCTGTTATCATTAGTTGTTCTGTTATAGGAATCTTCTGCTCAATTTGACTTACATTTGGAGAGTCTTCAATTTAATTTCTCATTCTTTATGTCTGGCCCTAAGGTGATCCTTCTCTCTGATTGTTTCACCAGTCTTATGTTTAATACAAGTGCAGTACTAAATTCCATCAAAATTGAGTTTTACTTAGGTAAAATACTTTCAAAATTGAATTTATGCATTTTAGAGTTGAGTGTTGTTTTTTTCCAAACTTTGTTAGGAATTTGAGCCCTAGCAAAAAATGTAATCCTGGAAGTGTATTTCATAGGCAGGAAATGTGTCTGCCTCCTTCTTTATTTAGTTTTTCTGCTTTCTTTCAGCCTCATAAAAATCGCAGATCCTTTGGGATTTTCAGTCACATTTTGATTATGCCTCAGGTTAACTACTTCAGATCACTTTTTGGTGGGCTTCAAAAGGTAGCGTTCACAAGCATTGAGTTGTGAGCTCTCACCTGTTAGATGTTCGGGATGTCCAGAATGTAAAGCTATTACATTTTGGCCATAAAGCACCAACAAGAATGTCACCAGATCACCAATTTAAACTGCTGCAGCTAACATGTCTGATTTTGCCTGAAGCAAATGAGGGAGTGATGGCAAGGGTTGCTCCCTGGTAAGTGGTTAGGAAGGGCAGGGAAAGGAGGTGGTGAGGCAGCATCTCAGGGTGGGGATGGGGAAAGGTAACCATGAAAGGTTACCAGGACAGGTGGGTCTGGAAGCAAATGCTTGTCCATGGGTGCTTACAAAGTGCATTTGTGGGTTTTGCCACAAGTGTCACATTTGTTCAAGGTTGCATTGCAAGTATTTAGGAGGATGGGGAAGAGACCACAAATACCTTTGACTTATACTCTGGGGCTCTACAGCCTGTAGACTCAAGTTTGGCAATAAGTGTTCCCGGGAGTATGCACTGGCTTGTGGTTTTAATGAGGCACCTAAACATCCTGGGATAAAAACATGATGGGGTGGTGTCCCCCAAATATTTTAATGTTGGAATAGATAGTCCTGCTGCTGTAGCTGTGCTGTGACAGCTGGAGCTCAGGGAGCAAGTGGGTACAGGCTGGAGCATGCAAAAAATTCAGACTTGTGCCCTCAGTTTTCCAGCAAGTCTTCTGCTGGAGCATCTGTGCTGCAGGCTTGCATTTCTCAAGTGTCCACATTCCTCTAAAGTGAAATGAAATATTAGGAATGCAACTGATACTTTGGAAAGCACTTTCTGCTTATATCTCCTTCTGGTGTATAGTAACAAAGAGATTAACAAAGTTTGTAAGGACATGTGCTTCTATTACTATCATGTGTAAACAATCCAAAGGCCTTTCAGAGGAGTGGTTGGGAAAAGGCTGTGAATTATGTTGTGGATTAATTCCAGGAAACCGTTGGATCCAATCTGAGGTTTATACTAATAGCCTGCTTCATAGCTATTATTTCATTTTTGTTGGGCTTTGCTCCTATACCAAGAACTTCTTTTCTAATGTGGAGGATTTTGAATTAAATACATCTGAATTTGTCTGTAAAATATTTGAGTAGAATACTCTGAAGGTAGTATGTTCCAAACAAAGCCCTTTTCATAAGAAAAAAGACGCTAATGTAGAGAGGTGAAGATGATAGAATGATTTCCCCCCCCTTTCCCCTTTTCATATCTCATCCAAAAGACTGTGATAGAAACAATGTCAGAGTTTGAGAAGCAAAAGTAGATTTTTTTTTCCAGGTCGTTCTGTCCCATCCCTGCTCCTTCCCCCTCCCTTGGCTCCTGAATGAAAAACAGTAAATACCTGCCTGAATTTTGTCCCTAAACACACCTGTGTTTCAGTCTGCCTGCCAAAACCAGATATATTCTTTGTCATAGGAGTATGCCTTTCAGTGCAAATCAGAAGCAAGATGGAGATAGTGCTTGTTAGAGGAAGCCAAAGGCAAAAAATATCCAGTGGTGGCTGACTGTGCCTTGCAGACGGGGCCTCAAGCATTGATGGGTTTCTAGGTATTACAGTAAATGCACCCAGCATTTGTCTCACACTATGTTGTTAAAAGCTGGTGTTTCTTTTCCAGGTGTCTTGTTTTCGCTGGTAGTCGTGATGTATGTCATCTGGGTCCAGGCGATGGCTGATCTAGAAAACTACACAAACATGAAAAAAATGGATTGCCCAGACTTTGCTGTTTATGTACGTTATGGCTGGTCTTTTATGCTGGCTCCTATAGGAGTATTTTTTGCTTTATTAGCAGGAATGCTGTTCTTGTTGGTCGGGCGTGCCATTTATTTACACTCAGACTAGTCGTACACTGCTGAAGGGAATACAGGAATCCTAGTGAAAGTTCACGACAATTGTAAGCTGGAACACAATTTTATACATTATTACCATTATGACAATCCTAAGTGTGCAGGCAGACTTCTGGAAGTTCTTCTGTTACTTGTTTAAGGGTAAAGGACACAAAACTCAATACAGGAAGAAACTACCTTTAGTCCCAACCAGTTGTTTTTCATTCTTCAGAAAGTACACATGTGGTTCTCCATATTGTACTATCAGCAGCATTTGTGCAGTTTTGCAAACAGAGGAAGGCAAAAATTTTCTGCAACCAAAAGCCCAACATGAAGTGGGCCAAATCAACATTTTATACATTTGTCTTTTAACATTTACTTTGTGCTTCTGCTTGTGGAGAATGGTACAAAGTAGAGGAGAAAACAAACATTCAAACACAGTAATTCAATCTACCTCCTCTCCTGTTTTCCACTACTTGCCTTAACTTTAATACAAGCAAACATGTCTGCACTTTATAAAAATAGAATGCAGTTGTTCATGCAGCATCCATGGGAAGAGGACGAGAGAGAAGACAATTGCTATGAACAGCGACCTGGTGCTAGTCCGTACAATTAAAAGCTTAACTGCTTCTGTTACATGTTTCTCTTTTCTGTATGCATTTGAAAGCTGTATACTGCTGTATTCTGAAATCCATGTTTGTTGCATGATTCTATAAGCCAAAATGCCGTAGTTAAATCACTAGCTGAAGTTATGCCAAAATTGTACTTTGATTTATAGCATTAATATTTTAATCAAGTTTTAACCCTTTTATTTTTGAATGGAATAATTGGCTCCTCCAACAAACATTTTCCTGGTTGTGTAAAATGATTTTTTTTATTAAAAAAGGTTTATTATGAAGACAATATCTAGGACATGAAAATGTATGTTTTATGTAGCCTTCATTTTCCCAAATATTAAAAGTCTGCATTATAGACCAAATCCAACTTGCCTACTAGTCATCCCAGGGAAAGCAATGAGGCTAGCTAAGACAGCAGGGGAGATGGATTTGGTTTTGTATTGTAGGAGTGGCTGCTTCTCTGTGTATGTGTGTGCGTGTGCCCATATGTTTGGAAGATGGGGTGAGGAGGGGACTGTATGCATGGTATGGAGAAGATGGGGTGGAGTTTTAACAATGGGGAAACTTTGTCTGGCATTGGGCCCAAGTTGAAATTAAATCCATCTGAGAGTGTGTTGGTTTTCACTTTGTAACTCAGTGCAGAATAGTTTGGAACTGCTGGGGAAAAGTAAAGGCTGCATGTTGGTTTCTTCTTGTTCATAATGCTTAATTCCACAGCTGTTATGAATACTGAAAGCATCACTAAAAGGCAGAAAAGGAGTGCCCACCTAGAAGATGTGGTGAGCCAGATTGGATGTTGCTTCCATTTCGGGAGCTTTTGTGATTGGAAGCTTTCCAGCTTCCCTGCTACTTATTTATTTTTCCATCATCAAGGTTAGCTTTATACATTATAGAACAGGAAGACAACAAGGGTGGGGGGTAGGGGAGCTGGGACTATGAGGTTTGGAATAATTACCAAATCACAAAAATATTTTTATTGGCAGCTAACATGGTGTTTTTAATTACTGTGTCAGAGAGTATGATGGGTGAATTTTAATATTCATAAGCATATATATGAACTCCATATAAATGATAGCCATCCGGAGAACATTAGGGTTACACCATAATGTCCTTGGTTAGTCAGGAAATGCTGAAATTAACCTTGCCCCTTGTGCACATGGTATTATATTCCTGCCCTTAATTACACAATCACATACTGTTTCTCAAATAATACAATCTGTTGGTATTTACCCCCTTTACAGTCTAGGATACTCACTGGTAATTGTGGAGGTAAATTCAATAATCAAGAGTTATTTGACTAGGTACCCCCCAAACCCTGTCTGCTTCTCTGCAGGGGAGAGTCCTTCTCCACAAGAGCTTAAAGGGGGCAATATGCTTGAGCCACTTTCTTGCAACTTTTAGAAGCTGGAGGAATTGAGAGGTGCCTCAGAGCTGGACTTCTTCCAGCAAACCTAACCATGTGCGCAGCAGCAACTAATAAACTCTGCAAGGAATGAGCCAAAGGCTCCCGTGGAGCCTTTAATTCAGCCCATGTGCATCTTCAGAACTCTCTCCATTATGCAGCTAAATTAGTTACACTCTTGTGTGTGAGGCGGCCTCTCTTGAAGGCAACCCTTTGGGTCGGCCTGTGGATGTAATGGCCGTTGAAGATCCAAGGTATTTCTGAAGGGTTTCCTTAGAAACTTCAGGAAGCGCTTCTGGCGTCAGTAGAAATTGCTTGAGTACTCATAAATTCTTCATTCAAACTCATACTTTTGGCAATAGTCTGTAGCTCTATCAATTTGCTTTAATTGGATACCACCTTCTTCTCATAATGGCAGAACTGAGAGTCAGGTTCCTTCTGAAATGCTGGGTACAGGTTGCTTGCTCCTTCCAAAATATGTATGTAGGTAAGCCCATGATGTGTAGTAAGTAGCTGCTGCAGACCAGGGAATGGTGTTGAGGGTGGTGGGGAGGCATTTCTGTATGGATATTACCTAAAAGCACAGTCTAACTCTTGTTCTTCTGATTTCATTAACGAACTACATGCAAGGGAATGGGTTTGTAAGAACTCAGGGAAGACAGGCCAGCTAAGGAGACTCGCTCCATAGCATTCCTCCAGATACGCTTTTGTCTAGAAAATCCTTGGCAGCGATGCAGGGATTTTCATGATTAGAGCTGAGTAAAAGATTGTAAAGGGGATTAAATACTGTAATCAAAATATTCTGTGAAATTCGTCGAAGAACTGTGTTCCTCACAAATCTATAGGGTTCTGGGTTGCTTTTTTTTTTTTAGTTGCCTGGCTGGCTTAATAGCTTGTGGTCATATTGGAATAAAAGAGATTTTTTTTTGTTTAAGTAACGTGTTTGGAAAAGTGGTGGTAAAAGGAACAGGTAGGTAAGAAGCATTTTCTGATTATTTTCAATCTGACAATCATCCGCTTGTCCAGCTCAAACATGGCGAAGACTGTGACTGCCCACAAAGGAGGCAGTGAGAAAACGAGGGGATGGAGGTGAGAAAGGAGGGAGAGAAAGGAGGGTGAGCGTCCCTCTGTGATGCCCCCCGCCAGCCCGCTGTGCAGCTGTTGTGGATTCCTGGGGGACGCGCTGACACAACGTGGCAAAGGCAGCTGCGGACAAGAACAGTCAGAAAAGGATTTGCACCTGGTTTGTCCTTGTTACTCATTGGGGTGGCTGCTGGAGGTTTCACTGGAGCTGACCTTCATGAAATATGTGGCTGTTTATTGACATCTACATTACTGAGGTAAAGCAACGTTCTCCTTTGAGGAAATGCAAAATAAAGCCTGCTTTATTTCTCTGCAGGGTGCCAAGCGGCTGCAACTGAGACTGTACTCTATAGTGTGCTAATAAACTGCTAGTAGGACGATCGTAAGTAGTGTCTGTATTGCTGTCCCCATTCTTGCAAAATCCTAACTGGCTGTAAAGTATGTTGTGCTTGTTATCTTTTAAGAAGTCATATTGAACCTCTTAAATGAGCTATTTACCTTCTGACGCAGCAGCTGGATTTTCCTCTGGCTCTCCTGTTCCTGTCTGCCCTTTCAGCAGTGTGATTTCCAGGCAGTGAAGACTAGATAAAGTATGTTCACATGAAATTCTGCTGTATTAACTTAGAGTGGGTCTGGATTGATGCTGCTGAAGTTGGTGGAGACACTGAAATTGAAAACAGAAGTCGGTCATCTATAATCAAAAGTGACAGAAGGGATGAAGAATCACAAGCGTTTGCAGTACCACTTTTCCCTCCATGTCTCTTACTCACGTTACCAGTTTAAACTGGTCTATCTTTCCAGTCCATAATGTGGCTCATCTACCCAGGAGACATATTGACAATAGGGATCAGGAGAGCCATTTGACATGAAGGTAAGAAGGAATGGAGGGCTGGCAGCATCTCCTATATTAGACACCTCCAAACTCTGCACCTGATTTTTCCCTACATCCCAAAGAGCCCAGAGGGGCCTCACGGGGTGCTGCAAGGCTCCACATTTTGCTGTGAGGATAAGGGGAGGCCGTGGAGCAGAAGTCACCCCGTGTTATTTGCTGTAGAGCTGTTCCTTATCTGTTCCTAAAAACTGCCAAGGATGCATTTGGTATGAACTAGGGGGAGCCTCTGCACAGGGAAGGTGCCTTTCACACTGGGAGGCAGCCACTCTGGACTGGGTTGCAGCAAGGGGATGGTCTCAGCGGTGGTACTTCACATTTGGCACACCGTTCCCCCTCCACCTTGTGCCCGGGGTACCCAAGGAGATGTTCTCTGAAATGACCTGCACATGATTCAGGTTTTAAACTGGTTAAGAAAAAGACCTTAAATTAATGCATCTTTAAGATGGAAACACATTTTAAACAGAAAGAAACCCAGAAAGATAATGGAAAACGTTCCCCCCTCCTTTTCTATACCACATCAGATTGACTTATCCTCTGTTATGTGGCTTTACTTTGAAACAGATCATTCTCATTGCAACACGTTTAATGCTGCCAGCCACCACATGGTTATTTGGCAGCTATTTAAAGCTCAGATCATGTTACTCTGTCGCAGTGCCAGGCACCCATGTTCCAACTGGTATACAACTGATCTAAAGAGAAATCAGCTTCAGGTTTTGTTCTCTGAAATTAAATGTGACGGCATGATCTCTATGATCCCTTTTTTCCCCTTTTCTCCTTTTATTTTTTTTTTCTTTTTCCTATGCATTATTGCTTTTTGGAACAGCGTTTTGCTAGCACCACAGGGTAAATTCAGTTAGGTTGTCAGCCTGATATAGTGTATTATCAGACGCGTTAGCTTTTCCTCCCTCTTACATTTGCTTAAGAGCTTATAAACCACAGAGAATAAAAAGTGCTAAATAGAATGAAATGATCTGTCAAGGGTAGATACAGTATTTGTGAATGACTTTTAAAAAAATTCCACCAGCTTCAAGCACTCCAGTCTCGCTGACTGTCTGCGCTATCTTGAAATTTGGCCTCTTTCTTTTTCCCCCCAAGTAAAGCGCTTTGATGGTCATTGATCTTTGATGATTGCTTCTTGAAAAGGACTAATTTTGTCTTCCCATATTCAGTCCAGGACGAGATTTTGTAGCAGCAGAGGATGCCATTATGAGATTCGAAATAGATTTGAATCCTGCTCTTAATATAATAAGCCTAATCTTGAATTTTACAAAACATTGAACAAAGTCAGGACAAGTGACTCCCAAGAAGAATTAACCAATAAATACTTTACACTGCAGGGAATTTAATTATTTTATTAATGGAGAATAGGAGAATTTTCTATAGGAAATAAAGTGACTGATCTCATACCCAGGTCATTGTTAACCCTGATAGACGAATTAAATTGAGGAGCTGAGGTGATCAGCTTGCATTTAACCTCTCTCAGGAAATATGGGATAGTGCTTACCCAGAAGATCCAGTGGGTATTGATTAGGAAACTGAAGTTTCGTATGTAATCCTTCTTTCACTCCTTTTTTCTAAAGTCCTGTGTCATTCGTCACCGTCCCCGTCACCCCCCACCCCCAGCAATTACGTCAAAACCTTTTCAGGGTTTAAAGCTTTGCCCTGAACTTTAAATAGCAACTTGCTAGTCAAAGCATATTCCTATATGTTCCAGGACTAGCGCTAAGGTTATAACGTAACTTGTTTCTTTGGCATGTACATCACGTAATCCGGTACAAGAGCACCCTTACAGCCTTCCCCGAGGAGCAGGCTTTAGGGAGGGAAGTGTTAAGGTTCCCTCGGAGCACCGCATGCTTCTAGGCACTGGCGTGCTGCTGCCATGCACACAACAGTCCCAGACATGCCTGGTGCTAAGACAAGCCTGCACAGCTACACGAGCTGCTTCAGGACCCACACCAGGGTCCTGACGTGGGAGGATACAGCTTAAAATGCAGTCTCCAGAGATGTCTATGTAGCAATGTAGTGTGGACATACTAACTAGCTCCAAAAACTTAGCTTGAGTACTGGACTCTGCCAGCTGATGTTGACTATGCTGTGGTGTGCAAGACAGAGTTGGTCAAAGAGAGAGGAGGAACTATGACCTGGACTATGCTCTCTGCCTTACCCACAGAAACAAGGCCCAGTGTGCCAGTACTGTGGTGCCATCACTGTAGCTCCAAATGCTTGTTTTGTTCTTGAAGTTGCACAATACACCATTAATTTGTGGGTTTCCCAAATGTTAGCTGTGCCTGAGGAAATGAGCCTGGTGGGATTCACTGGTTTGTGTAGGTGGGATTCACTGCTTTGTGTAGGTTGTGGCTTTTCAGCTGGATTGATGCAGTACTGTATAGAAGCTGTGCAGAGCTTCATATTTACTTGGAAGACGTTTCTGATTGATAGACTACTAACACTCTGTATCTACAGAGAATGCAGTCCACAGGAGAAACTTGCTTCTAGTTGCTATCAGAAAAAAAAACCTCTAGCCTGAAAAAAAAAACCAACCAGCTCCTATATCAGCTTAGTTTTTCTAGCCCTAATGAAAACCTAGTAGTGCCTTATTGTACGAACAGTCCCATAGAAATCTGTCACAAGGCAGTGACGTACATGCTCAAAGACAGGATGGTGACAGCTGGTTCTAGTACATGAGACCCTCTTATAACTCTAACCTGTGATTCACCCAGCAGGAAAATATTTGGACAACCTTTCTGCAGTAAGAAGCATTACTTAGTAATTCAGATGTATGGGAATATTAAGTAATTATATTCCAATTATTAATTGCTATAAAAAGGCATGTCTGACATTTTTTTCTCTGCAGAAAAGAACCCCAACAAATTCTATGCATATTTCAATGACAGTGAAATACCCTTCAGATTGCCCTTGGTAATCTGTGCCCATATCTCCACTGTTCTGTGAAATGAGTACATCCCTTGAAGACTCTGCATGAATCACCTATGGGCTCTTTAATTTAATAAGGAGCTTCTGCACTCAGAGAGGGAGGAAGTTCATGAACTAGAGAGGCCAAAGTAGAAACCCCAGTTAGAAGCTAATGCCCTACATCTTGGTATCTGAAACTTTTTGATCAGTCATATGCTTGCGTTATTTGGTCAGATCCTTATTCCAGCACAAACACACTGCCTGTTCAGTTATTGCCTGTATGTCTAGATATAGCAATACCTTCAGATGCAAGAGTGTCTAAAAACTGCTCAATAGTAGAGAAAGACGGGGCCCTTAGAGAGCAATTTAACAAAAAGCATTTGGCCCATGCCAGGTTTTCAGTGCACCCGGATTCTGCTGATGAAGAGTGCTGAAGGTGTGGTTTTAAGTTTGGAAAGGACACTTGTAGTACAGGAGCCTCTGAACTACCTGGTCTTCCAGTGTAAGACAAACGGTTGGCAAAAACGAACTCTCACCTCACGAGACAAGGATGCCTGCCAACTGCTTTCTCTGTGAAAGAAGAACTGCAACCTGCATCGCGTTTATAAAGATTATAAACAGTATTTGCTGTTCAGCTTGCGAGGGAGCACAGGTAATATCCACGTCACCCCTGTGCAAGCCATAACCCGTATGTTGTACGCAGGACGGAAATCCCGTCAGCTGATGCCTGCATCTGTCAGCCCGCCGCTCTTTACCCTCACTCAGCGACTCACAAAAGCGGGCTGGCGGAAGACGACCACCAGATTTTTGGAGTGGGGATGCGTGGGCCAGGGGTGTCTCGCTGTGGCGAGGTCTGCCCCGCGCCAAGGGGCAGGCCGGGCTGCGGCAAAACCGCGGGGTTTCCAGCAGAGCCGTGGAGCAGCGGGGCCGAACGGCAGGAGCCCGGGAGGGGCGCGGGTGCGGTGCGGGGTGCGGGTGCGGGTGCGGGCCGGGCCGGGCCGCGCCGCAGGCGGGCGGGCGGGGGCTGCAAGGCGGCCGGCGGCCACCGGGGGGCTTCATTTCACCTCGAAAGGAGCTCTGCCGGGAGCCGCTTCCAGAGAAAGCGGCTTGTTAGCGCTAATGAGAGCCTGGCTTTTCTCCTCCCGTCGCGGAGCATTTGCTGTTAGCTCAGGTTTTACCCGTTTAAAGGTATCTCGGCCTCCCTGTTTATTTTGGGGGTTTCAAGTCTGTCGGCCTTCACGGAGTTGAGGCTAATACACTTCAGCACGTTTTACCCTTCACAGGAGTCTTGCATTACCTTAATAACAACAAAGGCCGCTTCTGGGGCAGGCGAGCCCCAAATATTGTGCTAAAAGCTCTTTACAGCCTACCAGACTCCTGTTCCTGCGGTGCTGCTCTACTTTTTGCTATAAATGGGTGCTTCAGTAATTTCTTGCTTAAATAATTAGCCGTGAGAGTAATACATATTAATAACTATAATACATGGGGTTTTTTAAACGCTTATATTCATTCATAAGATCTCAAAGTGCTTTTTAAATGAGGTCAGCACAATTAACCCTATCGAACCACTGCTGTGAAGAATTTCCAGACGTGCTCATAACTGATGCTGTCACCGTGCATCAGCCGGGCAAATGGTCCTGTTTCTAACACCTTTAAGCCAAGGCTGGAACCAAAACCAAAACAGCAGGAAGCCTCCATATTAGATAAGGTTTTTGGTCACAGAAGCTGCTGCTGCCTTGAAGGGAGGAAAAAAACAGCCTGGAAGCATTTGGAAACTGCCCCGCTGTGGTTAAAATGATTGGGCATCACTGAAGAGCTGAAATGAGGAGAAGCAGCAGTTGGCAAAAACTGGAAGAGGTAGCAGTGAGAAGGAGAGCGAAGTTTCTTAAGTAACATGTAGTTTAGAGAGCTGTCACAGTTTTTGAGATAGGCTCCTGCCCTTCCTCGGAGAAAAATGTTCCCAGTGATCTGGAAGAGTGAGGGGGCTAAAGCCCTAAAAGGAGGCCTCCAATTTTAGAGATGTCTCTCCTCTCCATAATCCCTCCACTTTTATAACATTTTCTACGTATGACATTATACAAACTGACAAATTCTCCGTTTGCATTAGATTTAAGTGGCTTCCCTCCCATCACTCCTCATGGTTAAAAATACATTACAGAAATTACTATCCTGCCTAGGAAAATGTGTGATGACTCTGGTGTCTGTCATTTATTTCTAAAACATTTTGGCACTTTTCCTGCCACGTTGTCTTTTCCCTTCAGCTTCGAGTCGGGGAAAGAAAAGTGCAGGGTTAGGGCAAGATTTTTCAGTTTCCCTGGTTATTGCATGGATGCATTGCAGCCCACATGCCAGGCATGATGGGATCTAAATGCTGAGCAGGACCAGTGAAATCCTCAGAAGGAAAGGAAAATAGAAAGCACAGAGAAGCTGCAGTTCGGGCTGCCCTCAGAATGGCCGTATCGAATCGGACCAAAGGTACTGGCCCAGGATCTTGTCTTCCTACAGTGACCAATATTTATGGAAAGACAGTCAGCAAACAGCAAGTGTAACATGACCTTTCCTCTCGTGTGACCTTTCAGCTTCTGCAAAGGGGACAAATTCACCCCTGCTTTCACCTCGTTGCCACATGGGCTAAATTTGGCCCTTCACATCCAAATGACCCTCCGATCTCATTCGCTTCTTTCTCCTGCAGGCCTCCGGCTGATGCTCTGGCGCCGCTTCTCAGGGGCTGCTCGCACGGGGTGTTTCTGAGCATTAATCACGCTGCAGAGATCCGTTTTCCCTCTGATAAGAGCCCGGCTCAATCTGCAAGGAAAGGAGGGGAATCAATCTGCCTGATTGCCGTAGACCCTTCATTTTGCACTCTGCAGCCCCTTGACAAGCGGAGCAGCGGGGGAGTCTCCGCTCAGTTGCTCCCAGCAGGTGTCACTATGGAATGGGAAAACGCAATTCCAGGGCCGGGAAAGGAGCCTGGCTGCAGGCAAAGCATCCTCTGACACTGCCGCCGAGGTAGCATGCCGCTATGACCGGGAAACTTTCATAATTAGATCTGAAACAGATGTGCTGCCACCCTCTGCTTCGCCCCTTTTTTCGCCTCCGTCACAGCAACCCTAATAGCGGCTCGGAGGAGTTTTCCGATTTTTTAAAACATTGCTTAGCAATGAATGAAGAGACACCCGTCTTCATGGATCACTACTCTGTGTAGTAACACAGCACAATAACGTGTAAAGTTTCCAGAACTGTTGGTAATTACTGATAAGCCCAGTTCAGCTCGCAGTTACATACAAAGCTGGGTAAACAATGGGAGGAAAAAATTAATTAGAGCCCGTGTTTGCTAAAGCTGGCTAGCGATTCCATCTGATCACGTTCCTGCTCCTTTTATTCCCTTTGCACAAACATTTGGGTGGTCAGGTTTTGCTGGCACCTAGGTGTGCAGGAGGAGCTTTTCTCTGTGCAAATAGTACATCTGTCCCAGGGCATGGGCCCTTCTGGTGAGCACTCGCCTGTGCTCTGCCCTTGTGTTTGCAGCTGGGAAGGCCTGGGGAGGCGGAGGTTAAACGGTCACCTCTCCCAAGCAATACCGGGAGTCTATACATCAGCAAAAGCAACAGGGGAAGAGGGAAGAGAGGAAAACCAGGAATGGGAGACAGTGGGAAGGGCACTCATCTGGAGACATTTCGCATGTGTTTTGACCCCAGAGTACTCTTGTGCACTATGTCTTTTGTGACAGCAAACACAGCCTACGTGAAGAGGCAGAGGGGAATTCAGCACCTCACAGAAAGCTCCTCTTAGGCATGCTCTAGACACACTGGTAACACGAACATTGGGCTTGGCTTGGATTGCCTCGCTTTCTGGGAAAATTGGCATGGGCCCAGTCCTTAGAGTTTTGTCCCAGCCAAATGGTAAGGCTTGATGAGTGCTACATGGCAGCTTGAACACCGCATGGGCCACTTGTCCCTCCCTGGTTCCTTATCAGGGACTCAGGCAACTTCTGGCTGTTCCAGGGGACTGAGGATGTCAGAGGGTGTTGCCAGGGCTCTAAAAAGCATGTTCTCCTTCATGACTGATTGAACCCCCTCACTACAGTAGGTCTGATTTACTAATGTCAAAGCTAGCCCGGTCTTGAGAAGGTGGTCAGACCAGATGACCTCCAAATGTCCCTTCCAACTAAAATAACTCCACAATTTGGGGTCCCATTGCTTAGCGATGTCCTTGAGCAGTGCCCTTATGTTTTCTGCATGCCATTTACCAGTTTTATGCAGTGGCAATGCCTGTTCTTCTGCTCTGCCATTCTTGGAGATCAGGAAGGCTGAATGTGACATCTCCTCAACTGATTATGAATCTGGTGTACGTTTTTCCCTCTCCTTCATCCTGGGAGGGACTCAGATAACTCTGCAGGTGAGGACTGTGACTGGTGAAGGGTGAACAGGGAAAGTGCTTCAGTGCCCTCAGCATCATGTCCTGCCATGCTCCGTTCCCTGAAGTGCTCCCTCAGAGTCAGTGCCTCAGTGATTTCTTCAGATTCAGCTCCAAAGTGTAGAAACCAGGTCAGGCAATCATGGGGATGGCTTGATGTTTTGCTGGCAACAAACAGTTTGGTGAGACCTGGCATCTGCTTAGACTCATGATGTGTCTCTCCTCTTGTGAAGAAATGCTTGGCAGATGGATCCATAAAATCCTGCCCTTAAGTGCACCCCTTTTATTGGTGTTCTTCATGCCCTGGTGCACAAAGCTGTGTTTTATGGGGTGCTGGGAAAGGCTCAGATCAAAGCTAATGTGATTTGCCCATGATACTTGCAGCAAGAAGAGGAGTTCAAAAGATAGAAAATCTTCTACGGAGACAATCAGCCTTCACATATCCTTTCCTGTACTTTATGCAGAGTTGGGACCACAAAAAGAAGGGTTCTGGGCAGAGGCCTAATATTGGTTCCTCCCTTTTCCCACTAGCATGTTGGACAACATGCACCCCGTCTAACTTAGCCTGTGGGGCCTCCCCTTGGCCTCCAACCACAAGCAGCTGCCCTGGCAGTGTGCTTCTAAAACAAACTCGGACTGTGTGGGTTTAATTAAATTCTCCCCTCTCCCTATTTGAGCTACTGTTAGGAAAAAAAATCATCCCTATGCTCTAATTTTGTTTATTCTGAACACATTTGCTGGATGTAAGCCATTCTAATTAAACTGCAAACTTCTTTTGTAGAGAGCTCAGATGTTGCTGAAATCGATGTCAAGCGTTACACAAGTCTGTATCATCTATACTGATCTTTCTAAACTCCACTGGCATAGAGAAGGAGTAGCAAAAAAACCCCATCAAAAACCAAAGCCAAGCCCCCAGATCTATTTACTGTTTCACTTCGGCTGTCCCCAGGGTCTCCATGGAATTTACAAAACCAGGAGCAGAGCCTGACGCAGGGCGTCAGCTGGCAAATGTGGGTGGTACTTGGGTGTCAGATAAAAATTCATTTAGAAATGCAGTCGAGGAGAAGAAAGCCTCCTTCCATACCCAGCACAGCCCTTGCAAATCAGGGCTCGAATTTGGTATCATGCAGTGAGCAAGTACTCTGCAAGTTGTTTCCCCATGCATAGGTTACAGAGGTGATGCTACTTTAACCTACATGGTTGCACCGTGTGTCCAGCAGAAGACCCCAAGACACTTTGCTAGCGGTGCAGGAGGGTCTGGGACATCAGCCAGCCAAGCTGCATACTCTTGCTTATACTCAATTAGCAGGTTCAGGCTGCATGTGTAATCCACGCTGCCTACAGTGCCAAGCCGCCAGTTGCCCTCAGCAGCTAATAATACAGAGCTGCAAAGTACAATTAATTAAGTAGGTACAATGTATTCCATAGTATGTTCCCTACATACAAAATGGTGTGTAGTTTTCTGCTAGCGATGTAAGATGTTGCTCCCAGAGTTGTCCCTCGTGGTCCTGATCTCAGGTGCTGATTGCTTCTCGCATGCTCTGTGTGGGACCGTGGCCTGCACCCGGGGTTGTGGAGGCCATGACTGGCACCAAAAATGTTAAGTCTTCTTTTGAACTAATGTCTTGGCTAGTCCTGGGGTCTGGACTTGCGATGGTTTTTCTTTGGCTATCTTTGCCATCTCTTAGCTTCTAAATTAGGATCCCAAAGAAGATCTACAATCGCAGTTCTTTGCTGTTGGAAAATAACAGTGTGGAGGGCAAGGGACAGGACAAGAAAGGTCACTTTTCTAGGATAGCATCAGGATTTCTGTGGAAGCTTCATGCCAATTGCTCATGGTCATCCCCACCAGTGTTCCTTCAATGCACTGAAACAGTACACAGTAGTCTAATGCAGGGATTCTGGGTCAGCTTCGGTTGTGCACAGAGGCAGAGAGCTATGACTTATATGTACAGAGGTTGTATGGGAAATGCTTTGCAAATAGGAAGGGGCTTGTTTTATAAGCTGCCAGTCAGTCCTCTTTCAGAGAGAAACATGTTTTTCAGGCTGCGTAGCATGTTGTTTGAAGGCAGATTTGTTACAAGTGCATTGTTAGTTACAGGTTGAAGAGAAATGCAGTGAAACTTTATAAGGACGCTAAAAATCATTAAAGAAAAAACAAAACCAAAACAACACAGGAGTTACTTATGAATGATTGAGAGTAATCTGGGGGCTATTGTATGAATGAAACTTTGCTTTCTCCTCTGTCTTTGCTTGCTACAGTGAGCTTTTGGCAGCATCTGCCATTTGTCTGGGTCAAGATGAAATATCCATTTGGTTTTGAGGCGGAATCAAACATTTTTACAGTGCATCTCATCTTAGTTAATGTGTTATTCTTGGGTTGCAAAGAAAGCTTTCCTATGACACTGTAAATGAGGTGTAAGTCCACTGAAATAAACTCAGACCAGTCTAAGCAGAGACCAGAAAACAGTACCACATGTTCCTTTTAAAAAGAAAGAAAGAAAAAAACAACAAACAAACTAAACAACAAAAAAGCTGGAAGAGACAGTGAAAGATAAAGATGTATTTGAATGATCTGGTAATTATATGTACACCAAGAGCCATTCATTCATTTATCTATTCTTCCTTTGCCAGCATTGGCGAGCAGGCAGAAACGAGACTCTTCCAACCTTCTCCGTCATTTGCTGCTTCTTTCATCTGCTTTCCAGTTTCGAAATCAAACCCTTAGCTCTCCCTCTGCTATGGAGATTTGTAAGGTTTCTGTTGTGTTTCTTTCCTTGAGTTCGCTTCCAGTTCACACGGCAGTGGACAGGCCCAATACAAAAGGTTAAATGATTAGTCCGTAAAACTGAATTATTACGTTCAGGAGAAAATAGAAGGCCATGAATCCTGCATGCTGGGAACGTCACTTGCAGTGACGAGGAAGGCATCTAGGTGTTAGGGAGGGCTGATGGAGGTGTAACGGACACAGCCCTGGGCCACTTATGTACCACTGGTATAGGGATAATTGCCCTACACACACATTTCAGACATACGAGAAGGCAAAGTGTCTGCCCGTAACAGTCTACAGTTTGACTTAGAACAAAACACAACGGTTAGGAGGGGAAAGAGCAAGAATTAGGAGAGTAGTAATAAGATCACACAGTAAGTAACTGCCTACATGCACAATTAGACAGTTCCAAGCCATTTTAAAGTGGAGTTGTGTGAATAATTGATTTTTCAGTTCACTGGTCAAACTGAAGGAAAAAACCCATTCTTTTTGGATTGACCTGAAACATAAAATTTTATTGGCTTTCTTGGCAAAATGAAAAAAAAAGTTAAAAAAGTGATTTGGGGGTGAAGTCAAAGTTAATGGTTCATTCAGTTGGGGGAATTGAAATGCTCGTTAAGTGCATTTTTAATTTAGAGAAGTTTAGAAATAAAAACTTTTGAACAAAAGGTTGGAATATTGTGAAAATATGAAAATAATTTCTCTTTTTTTGAAATAATCTTTTTTCAGTCAAAATTATTAGCCAAATCAAGCCAAAGTCAGGAGCAATTTTGACCTGCTCTGTTTGCCTAGTACCTAATGACACTGATTCCCTCTGTCCTTCCACCTCGCTCTCACAGAATAGTGCATTTATTGGAAGAAAGGTTGCAAACAACTTCTGAGGGAAATGACAATTTGATTTTTAAATGAGAATTTTTAACTCACTTCTGTTGGAGATGAAGGACATAATTCTAAACCCGTTCCTCTGTTATAAAGATAAGATTACAGAGAAAATATTCAAGTGAAGTGATTCTGTAGGGTTTTTTTAAGATAATAAGTAAATAAGACTTGACAAATGAAGAAAGTCGTTATTCTTAAGCAGTCCATCCAAACTGCTACTGGTAAAATTACTAATTACCAGTCCTGAGAAATAAACCAGAATAAAATAACGTGTGGTGTCAGAGTATTCAGATAAGTGTCATGGATTTGCACTGCAGTTACAAAGTCATCATTCGTGCAGCAAACTGGTGGTGACCATGGGTGCAGAGGGCCACTCGGGGGTCCCGTGTGGAGCCAAGGATGGGCAAAATCGGTGTCTGCTCATGCTGGCTGCCCGGGTGTCAGCTCCCAAGGCTGAATCTCTCGTTTTGACTCACTAGGGAAAAGCTGGCGTGCCTCCTGTGAGCTGTGCTTTCAAGCTCACTCTTCATCCTGCAACAGTTCAAAGATCAAAGAAGGAGCAGAGGCTGTTTCCCAGGATCCTGAAAGACACCCATCGCATGGGCCCTGCAGGCAGTGCCTGGCAAAGGAACAGGATTTAGTGATCATTTTGGTTAGTAGCCGGTTCCTTCCTCCCAACCCCTTAATTTTCCTTATATTGAAAATATTTTCTCTCTTATAAATACCATCTACTCTTTATCGGTCCTGTCTCTTAAGAAGTGTGCTTTATTTCTGCACATCATACTTCATATACACTTGAAAATTCCTGAATGGGTTACTTCCTCTTGCATTAGCTGAGTAACTTCGAGCAAGAAAAGGAAAGAAATTGTCTGACATGACTACCCTTCCCACGTCCATCTCTCAGCATCACCGACCTGGTGTATTTGGTGCACAGGGCCTCTGCCTGGGTCGGGGAGGAGAGATCTTCGCTTGCAGGGCACTGTATCGACCTCTCCTCACATGGGCTCAGCACAAGAGTACAGGCAGTTATTTATGGCTCTGAAGCCTAAGCAGCTATTCGAAATGAAGACACCTTGATCCAGTTAGGTTACGGAGAATAATGGGCACTATACATGCACTTTGATACGTTTGCTTTTCTTTTGATTTGGCTGAAAGCCTCTCGCTCTCTGTCTTTCCTCTCCCTACTGTCATTTCCCTTTTTTCTCTTTCCATTCCCATTTCAAACCTGACTTAAAGAGTTTATGAAGGAGAACCAGGCCCCAGCACAGCTATTGATCTTAAGGGGAGCAGGTTTCTGCCCATATCAGTCTGTCCTTTGGGTGCTGCTGAAGCAATCAGACAATTCATTTATTTTATATTAAAACTTTATTAGGGACAGCCAATCTTGTTTTTCTTTACGTGTTTCTCTATTTTCTTCTCCAGAAAAATGGAAAGAAACAGTCACACCAAGATGTATTCATAGAGCAATTAATAATGATAAAAATAACATCATCACTGTCATTAATGACCACACTCTGATACTCCTTTTCAGGTAATAGATCACCTTATCATGACTTCTGTGGGTCTCTGTGCAAAAGAAAATAAAAAAAGCTTCTCATGGTGTATAAAGAAATTGAAACCTGTTTATTTATGACTGGATAAGAATGAGCTGCCTCATTAATGTGGTATAAAATGGGTATAATTCAGCTTCCCATACAATCCTCCGTGACGTGTTGACAGGTGCTGTCATGCACTATCACTTTTAGGTTATTGCACTCTAATAGACTACAATTATAGCTCATTTAATATGATATGACAGTGGGGAAGCACGTGTGAGGTTACAAGCAGTTACACTTACAAAACAAGCCCGTGGCAATGGGTATAGCTACAGGGAAATATTGCAGGGGGCAAATGCCCTTTCCACCATTACAGGGCCCAAATCTCTGCGGCTACAGGTCTTATACATACAGTTCTTGCAATGAAACATTTGTGTCTAGCCACTTCCTCGCATTTTCTCTTATTTTCCCCACAAACACCAATATTACTGCTTTCAGTTGTGCCTCCTAATGTTGCTCCAACAGTTGAAACCACAGCAGGGGGTGGAGTAGGCTTGAAGAACAGCCGAAGCTGTAAGTAGCACAAGATTTATAACAGTTGGCAGCCCAACATCTCCTCTCATACAAACAACTCGGTTTCCTTTTGGCGGCCTGCTGTGCCACTAACAAGGCAGGCTACAAAATTCACCCACTGGGTGATGGGGGAAGGCAGCACGAAGCACACGCCAGCATTGTTTTCCTATGGTAGGTGAGTGGCAGAAAAGTTGGGCCCCGCGCTTTCGTTTCACTCATTAAAGAGGAAAACTGCAGAACTGATGCTGGACACAAATGTTTTTAACCAGTCAAAAAAAAAGTGTCCTCGAGGACATTAAAGATTTCTCAACAACATTTACAACCCAAGCATTGCAGGGTTTTGTCAGGGCAAGATTCACACTGCGGCCACGTAGGTGGTATTATAAGCCAAAAAGATGCCAGCTAGTCTGTATTTTTGTCTAAGTTGTATACTGAAGTGAGTGGCTTTGCTACTTTCTTGCTTAAAATGTATTTCAGATATTGTTTTAAATGCTGAGGTTGTAACCGTTCTTGCACGCTGAGCAACTGTAGGATATACTCCTTCTGGGAGTTGCCATGCACTTAAATTCAAGGGTTTAAATATAAAAGCCTAGAAGCTGACTCTGTGTGATGTTTTCAGAAAACCAGCTTTCTGGCCCGTGCAGCCATGGTGCCGCGACAGCTGGGTCATGCCATATGGGTCAGGATGCCGCCTCTCCGTTTCACGCATCCACGGAGCTGGAGTAACGCTCCTCAACCAGTTCGTAATGAAGCATCTCCTTTGCATTACAAAGAATACACTTGTTTGCTGAAACTCTTTCCCCATCAGCAGCAATCATACGCTTGGCATACCTACTGGAAGAGTACACACGCAGCCTCCTCTGCTCCTCCTCAGCAGCACAGAAGGCTCAGCCTTGTCGCCTTCCTCCCTCCCTTCCTGAGTAGCCACCTCTCTCCTTCATAATTCATTTTTCCCTGCCACTCCTCACACCTTTCCGAACCTCCAGCTCCCACCATGTCCTCTGTGTGCCTGCTCCGGCTCCTGCCATGGGCTCAGCAAAGGGGAAGGGAGGTAACTCTCAGGTCAGGTCCATGACCGGGCTGCTGCTCCTCTGCCAGTGGGAAACAATTTTCAGCCAGACCTGTGTGCCTGACAAAGCGGGATATTCTGACCACAGCTACTTTTCAGGGGAGAAGCCTATGCACACTTCAGCTTGATAATCCCAACTGGTTGCTATGTCCTGTGGACTTGCCCAAAGCATACGTACTGGAGCCATCGTCATATACAAACCCTGTTAAACTAACTGTGCCCGCTGGTTCTTAAGGAGACTGCAGTGCTATAGAAAACATCACAAATAAGCCCCCCTGCTAAAAATGGTAGCATGCTATTTTGCATCTTTTCATGCTATTTTGTGCCTCCATCCCAAGGGAAGAATGGAATTAATACAGCATACTGGGGTGCTGGAGAGAAAATACGAGAAGTACTGATATAATCATGCAACACTTGCCTTTAATATTATTGCTAATTTGAGGCAGGACTCTAAAAGCTCCTGCTGCTCTTTGGGGAAGAAGTTCCTCTGCAGAGCGGTGACACCTGGGATCCCAATCTCTTGATTCCTTCTGACAATCTCCCATTTAATGTCACTGTTGTTTTTAAATTCTCCTACAATAAAGACAAAATGGTGAATATTAAGAAAAATAGGAATACTTTGTTTAGTAGCTCTGACATTTGGAAATGAATTAAACCAAATAATATCTAAATATTTAGACTACATTCATTAGTAATGGATGCTTTTTAAAAAAGTTCATCTCATGTCACAGCTATCACCCTTTTCTTCATTGTTGTGACCAATCTCAAATCCGGTGGCCTTTTTTTAGTTATAAAAGTACTAAAATTTAAAAGCTTGCTTTAGTATACCAGTAATGTCACATGGTTAAGGTCTACTAAGAAAGTGTGACTGCTAACATTGTCACAACAAAGTAAACCCTGCTATCCTGCAGGCTGAATGCTACAAACAGTAGCATCTATATGCACCAAGCAACACCTATTGCTACAAAAAAAAAATCCCCAAACTAAAAGGAAACAAGATTGAGGCTGGAGGAGCACAAAGCAGAAGCCTTCACCTCTGAATCTTTTAGTTTTTTCCTGTTTGGCACGAAAAGCTGTCTCTGTAAATTGAAGGACAGTTGGACCTAAAGCTTCTGTCTCTGATCAGTGTTTGGTTGGCAGGAACTGTGTTCTCCTTGGTTTTGGTTGTTATTTTTTTGTGCATACCTGAATAAAGACTGTCACTGAGTGGAGAGGTTAGGAAGGGGAACAAGAGTTAATGCTGCTTGAAATAAAAATCCAAGTGAATTTCTACGATGATCTTCTGGGATGTCCCGAGGGATGACACAGATGGCATGTGGTCCTCCCGCCTTGGACTGCACCCAGCAGGCACCTGTGGATGGGGCTGGGGGGCAAAAGGAGCAGTGCCAGGGAGAGCATTAGACACAGAGGGTTTTTTTCCTGCAAACTGGTCGCACAACAGCACCAGCAACAGAGTAAAACCTTCCCTGTTACAAACTTTGGTGATTTTATCACATATCTCTTAATACTTCATGCTTGTAACAAGCTCCCTTCATCCCCCTTCTCATCCTCACTTTCGTAGCCCTGGGAAAGCAATTTATTTAGCCCCCTTTGCTATGTATGGAAACTTCAGCTGTGGCTGTGTGGTTTTAGTCAAGTTTTCAGGAGTGAAACAATATGTTTCACCCTGCTACTATAGAGTGATTTCTAACACATTTCATAAATTTTATTCTGAAAGAAAATGTCAAGTAGCGAATTCAAAGCCCTCTTTTTAGTGCCTGTCTTCATGAACTGCTCACAGTGGATCATGCCATAACCTCTATCGGTAACATGGAGTATTATCAAAGCCAGGCAGTTGCAAATCAGCAGGGAGGTAGAGACCTGAAAGGCTTTTTATTTTGTTTTAATTTTAAAAAAGGATGGTCAGATCTTTGCAGGTATCTCTTGGTTTTAGGCTTTGTACTGGTTTTGGCTTGGCTAAAAACATACTGAAGTGGCGAGCATTATCTTTTCCCTCTTTGTTCCTAAGAGTTGTGACCCGTGGTTTTTGTATCGATCAAATGTTCAGACCTATGTATGTGTGAAAAAAGGAAAGAAAGTCTGGTACATTAGTGTTTTTTTTGACTACATGCAGAATTCTTCTATTTTGTCCTTACATAAGGAATACTTTGGTGGTAACAAAGTAATGAATAGAAGCATTGCATTTTTTAAAAAGAGTTTAAGATTATTGAACACTTTTGGAATCATATTCCCTGTGAAATCAACATTTGTGTTTTTATTCCTTCACATACTCACACCGAGAAACTGGGGGTCTCATTAGAATTTGCCCAGCAGGACACATTTCTCCTTTCTCTTTCTCTCTCTCTTCATTCTTTCCATTCATCTTTATTTCTTTCCCTTCTCACTTTTCTCTCTTGCTTTCTTGTTTGCTTTTCCTTCCTTCCTTCCTTCCTTCCTTCCTTCCTTCCTTCCTTCCTTCCTTCCTTCCTTCCTTCCTTTCCTTCCTTCTTCTCTCCTCTCTTCCCCTTCCCCTTCCCCTTCCCCTTCCCCTTCCCCTTCCCCTTCCCCTTCCTCTCTCCCTCTCCCTCTCCCTCTCCCTCTCCCTCTCCCTCTCCCTCTCCCTCTCCCCTCTCTCTCTCCTTCAGCTATTTTCAAGATAAATCCTATCCTTGCAAATTCATAACTGACAGGACTGACAACTAGAATATTTAGTGGAAAAACAAGAATGCACAGCAAGACTTCATGATTCTTTCTCTCTCAAATATATTTCTTTATAGGGTGCATTCTGCAGTGTTTGGTGCATGTGTCAGTGGAGATGAAAAGATACTTTACAGAGAAACTGAAATCCATTTCCAATGACATTACTATAGCACAAAATGGAATACTATGAATGACAGTCACTCAGATTTCCATAAATGTGGCTCCTCTATAAGCGAAATTCTGAAGTGATTTTTATTTCTAATGTCACCCTTGGAGGCTCTGCAATGTCATCCTCATTTTCATCAGAATAATTACATTTAATTTTGGGGTTTGGTCTATCAGAGGTCTACAAATTTGTTCCATCAGTTAACACTACTCGTTTGTCAAAAACAGGCAAGAAGCAATGCTCTCCCTGTTTCACTTCTATACTGTATGGGTATTCTTTAATGGTTAAAATGTTATCAGTAGGGGAGGAAAAGAGAAAACATCTTTTATGCGTCTTTCCCAGTGAACACAACAGTCTTTGTCCGCCTAGTGTGGTAGGCCAGTTGAACCTTGCGTCGCATGAAGACCTGAATACCTCCCAGTCAAAAAGGAGCAGTTTCCTCAGTGAGAGCACAGTAGTCTTGTAAGTCTGAAGTGTGTGTGTGTGGGAAGCTAGATTTAGGGAATTTTCTTTAGTAGCAAGTTATGTAGAGTTTCAAAATGGAATCAGTGAAGTCAAATCAACCTTCCAAGTCCATTTCAGGCTTTCTTTTTTATTATTTTTTCTCTTTGGACATAAAACACTTCAAATAAAAGTTGTATTAATAAAGCTCTAACCACAGATTAAATATTTCTGCTGACATTATTTGACTGATAATATCAATTTCAAAGTTCAAATTTTAATAAGGTATTACAAAGCATAGGAAGAAACAAGCTAATCAAGCCAAGTTTCATATTTCCCCTCTTTGTATAAAATGATAAGTGAATTTAAAGCTATGCTTTGTCTCTTTAATATCTGCTAAATATGGATGAATTACTGAATATATATTTATTCTTAGCCTCATTTGAAGGCAAATATTTACAAGGCTTTTCTCTTGTAATCTGATTTTAATATCTCAACTGAAAATGATTCATAACATGTGGCTTCAAATACCCTGTAGTTAAAGAGGCCAAAAATTAATTAGCTGATTCTAGCAAGGGTTTCTTGGAACTGACCTTGAAAAAAAAAAAAAAGCGGTACTGTTTATCAGATCATTGTACATTGTTGTTGCTTGTGCAAAGAATTTCAGGAGTAAATAACAGAGACTGGCAATAACTTGTGCCTGATCCTTGGTGCTGATGTACGTGTACATAGTTTGGTTTTCTGTGGCTCTTGTAGTAGGGCTTCAGGGGCCAAGTATCTTCTGTCCTTTTGGCGTGGAAATTGTTCAGACAGGCATCGGTATGTGAAGCGGGTTAGCGACTGTTATGCAAGCAATGGGAAGCACCTCCCTTTAATCCCTTGTCCAGATTAAAATGCAGTGAGTGCAGAAATACTCGCAGGTCCTTTTTTTGCATCTTATAAATATACTCAGGAAGCCATCTGGGAACAGAAATATTCCCTAAGTACCGCTGACCTGAAATGCAAGTGTCTTTGTAAAGTCAGTTTCTCTCCTTCCTTTGAAAGACAATCTTGCTGATGCTGACTGCTAAAAATAAGGACGCAAAATCTTTTCCAGCATCTGGAGTTTTCTGTGCTTTAATCCGTTCATTTCCTTATGTATTGTTATATAGGTATTTCTGTGCACACTCTGATTAATGTACAAATATATATTTTACCCAGTAGGATTAGAGTCAAGTGGGCCTGATTCTCCACTTCCTTGCATCTTGCATCATTAGCTATAAGTGTAGGTACAGCCCTTTTAAGAACTGTCATTTTATAAGGAGCTTTAGGGAATTAGATTAACTCTTGCTTTGCCACTTTACAAATAGTATCCATCTATTGTGAGCTGAAAACAAATCTTTCCTATGCATTTTTTTTTTGGCTATGTGGTTTTCTAGAAACCTGAGCTGTGGGTTATCTTCTGTCCCATTAAAGCAGCTGTTTCCAAAGGGTACCATGTGGTCCAAAACTTCCTTGGGGCAAGAGTATTCCTGTAAGTATGTAGAGGTATGTGTGCGGGTATTAGATAGGTATTCACACTGTCTAATTGCCAGCCTTAAGGGTGCAAATAAGCTGTTTAACAGCCCTTCCACAAAACACCTCAGAAACCTCCTCTTCATTTCCTGTCGTGAGTGGTTTGCACTGTATTTGGGGAGGTCTCCAAATTAGGAGGGTATGTTGACTGTCTTTGTATTTTTTGCATGTGTTTGTTCTGGGCAACGGTTCATTCAGCTTTGCAGTAAATCACAAATTTGCTTTGCTTCTGTCCGTTCTCCTCCCCTCCTCTGAAACTGGGTATCATGGTAGGTCTGGTGTCCTTGGTTGCTACAGCCACGTTAACTCAATAATGTTGTGTCAATGGCAAACGCTGTGATAGTAGGTGCTTTCATATAATCCTGTGTTAGGGCTTAAATCTGTATAATCTGCATATGTCTGACACTCCCACTTGCATATTAGGTTGGCACTAATCATCCTTAGAAGAGTCAAACAGTAAAAAAATATTTGACACCATTTCGCCAGCAGTGATGAGCCTTGGTTTGCCATGAAAAAAGGTCTTCATGATCATTCGGAGTATGGCAGAAATCTGTTACCAGAATACTGATTCAGCTATAATTTCATAAATGCGAACCAGGTCAGGAAGCCTTTCAGGATTTCAGTTTTTCACAGAAAGGAAAATGGAACAAGATTTGTATACTTAACCAAACAGGAGTGTAGCCTCAGCTCCAGGGCTTGGGTTTTCTCAGTAACTTAGCATCTGCTTTGGTTTTGATAACATTAATTAATTTTAAAAAAGCTGGTGGGATTTACTCAATACTAAGAATAAAGCACGAGAATTACGTATGTACATACATACTGTGTGGGATTTTGTCTTTCCACATGGGTGCGTATGCGCACGCATGTGTGTTGTGTGCGTCAAACAGCCCTGAATGCCCCATCTGCAGGCTGGTAAGAGGGTGTGCCAAGGATGCAATGATACTGATGAAGCTGAGGTGATGTGCACGCTCCTGGTATCTGTCCCAGCATGTCATGCATCCTTTATGTTTCCTACTACAAAAATCTTGATTTGTCCATGAGCAGCCTTTCATACGAGGCTTGAAAGTTTAGGTGTACTTGTGGGGCTTCGGCAGTTCGGTGTTGTCCAGTGTTGCACTGTTATTCCCTGAATTAATGCATTTAACAGAAGTTCTCCTGGCAATGATGGAAAAAGTCAACAACTTGCTGGTGCCCCTGACTTATTGAAGGTTTTGTATTTCAAGAAACATGAGGGACTGTAAACCCACATTTAGTACTTTGGATCAAGTTGCATCTAACAGGAGTAATTGCGTTTTTATCAGTGAATGGATTCACTTTAAATAGTTTTTCCTCCTTCCACAAGGTTAGCTTTTTCTTGGTATAATTCGTAACTTTTCATCTTCTCTTAATCAAAACAATTTCTGGAAATGCAAGATACATTTTGCTTGAGAATGAAGTTGAGGCATAGTTTTAGGCAATCTTATATAGTTAGTTAAAGGTGGTACAGTTTGCTGTTTAAAAGCTTCTACTGTACACAGCTCCATATCTTGCATTTTATCAGTGTGATGTGATCTAACAGCCACAGGAAAGACAGAATATCCTGAGTAACCAGCAACTGCTACAGGGCAGTATGATTTGGCAGAATGCTACTTGTAATTGCCGATCTTGAGCTGAGGAAATAAGGATAGAAAAAATAAAATAAATACAAAATTATTTGTGCCTTTTTTTTTTTTTTTGGTAAAACTGTCAGGCATTGCTTCAGAAGTCTGGATTCCTGATTTTTCACTTCTGCTGCTTTTACAAAAACAAAGGAAGCAATGTTTTGAGTGACCCTTTCTGTGTGCATACTACCTGTGGTTTTGATATAGTCTCCTCATTATAGTAGCCACATCCTTCCCTTCTCATAATAGCTCTTTTGCTCTCATCCGTAGTGCCACTGCTTATTTCCTCCCTCTTCATTATCTTGTGTAGTGGACTTATAAAGATCCCTTCTTTACCATACAGCTAGATGACCTAGTCTGGGCTCACAATAAAAAGCATGTGCTATGGGAATACCAGAGAGTGTGCTGTGATCTTTGACCAATGTTTTGCTGGTGTTTGCTGCTGTATAGTTCCTTTTTCCATAACACACCCCCGACTACTGCCATTACCACCATCATAAAAAAAAAAAAAAAGACAGCGTTTAATTGCAATGCTTTGAAAATCAAGTTTAGAAGCTAAGGATGTAGACACTGGACGGTTAAAATGTTTTGACAAACATAGCTCCAGGGAGCTAGCTAAATAGACTACTGAATTACGAAATCAATCCAAAGAACTTGCATAAAGTCTGCTGGTTTATGGTTTCTTGAATGCTCCTAGTCATCGGGTATTAGCAAGTTATGCTACAGAGTTTACAGCATAGCATATACACTCCACGGCCTGTTATAGCCATAATCCATATTTTAATGCTTTATGTCAGGCATCCCTGCTGCCCTCTAACCATTCTTTAATAATAAGACAAAAGTGATATTTTAGGGTAACAGTTAATAAATAACGTGACTTATCCAATCACACCTTTCACTAAAATATTATTATCTTTTGACAGGTTCATTACTGCAGAGACATCGAGGACTGATGAAACATTGTCTAATTCTACCACTAGTACATTTTCTGTAGTTGTCTTTCTTTTAATTTAATTCTCCTACTCTGAAAGCATACTGTCCATTGCGATTATCGAATGAGCATTTAATCTAGCATAACTAAGGCATTTTAATCTTTTCTTATGGAAAAACGATTAAATGGTCATAACATTGCTATGATGTGCACACATCTACTCCTGACTTAGAGAATCAAAGTTTTCTCCTTTCTGATAACCAAACCTCAAGTAAGATTTTAGCTTTAATGCAGCACGTTTGCTGCCTGAGCAAGAAGACGACTGCTATTTATTTCATGATATTGCAGAGTCAGAAAAACAATTTGTGGTTATCAGTCACTTCTGGTAGGATTGTTTCTGGGCAAATTCTGCATATGCCAGTGCCTTTTGCTAACATTTTGTAAAAATTATTATTTCTTAAATCGGAGATGTATGAATAGTACAAACCCAAAATATAACAGATCGAAAAAAAGCAAAAAGCAAAAGAAGTATGCCAAAAACACTTCCTGCATACTGATGTGATCACATTTCAAGAAATCCATTTCTTGCAGTCTGGGTGTCCTTTTTGTCTGATATTACATGTACAAATTTAATGGGAAGTAAATTTGAAATACAAAAACATACATGCAGAAAATAAAATACTGGTTTTCAAGTTTGCTTGCAAAATTTGGCTAGAAGCAGAGCCCATCCCTACCAAAAAGGCAACTGAATAAGAAACTCAAATTAACCATCCCGGAACAAAACAGCAGCTCTCAACCTTTTTTCTTACTGAGATTCGGCTGTTCTCTCTCTAGGACAGCAGTTCCTGTTGACAACATGGAAAGGGGCAGTAAGTTCATTGCTCTTTCAGAACATGCTGCAATCTCCAAATTCCCCTGGAGAGAGTGTATCAGATATTCACAGAGCTCTGCTTCAAATCAATTCGTAGACTTTAAAAGAGATTTTAATAATGGATAGAATTGTGAAAAAGAAAGCTAAATTTATCAGATAGATTTATTGCTCACTCCAGTCCCCCAGACAGCTGTTTTTTAATGGCTCATTATTTTGCTCTTAAATAACTAAATCTGTACACATTATAATAAAGGATGATATGTAGTTCCTAACCTTCTACCCACATAATAAACAAAAAGTCAGGTAATGAGTCACTGTCTTTGCACAGAACTATAAGTCGTATTTCTAAATTCAAGGAGAAAGTTCTGGTATGTATATATACCCTGCAACATGCTTTAGCACATACCAAAAATATGACTTGACCAGGTTGACATTCAGGTTGTCATCATTCAATAACTCTCCATCCCAAGCAAGGATGAAAAATGTCTTAGTCCACCCCCACAGGAAAATACAACTGCCTACAAAAAACATCTAATACTAAGGCTTTTGTCCAGTTACTGTAAATTTAGATTTGGAAATGTCAGTGCAGGGCCTCACAAACTCCCATATCCATGGGAGCTGGGTACCTTATAGCCCTAGAGTCTTCTAAAGATCCCTTGGCTGATTCCCCTTCTTCCTACCTCACCATCTTCATACCTCTCATGGAGCTGAAGTGTTGCACTGTGAGAGCCTCTGGCTTTAATGAACTATGGTGTAGATCTGCAGTAAGCAAATGGCCAATGTGAGACAAATAACTGGTCTAGAAGGAGACCAGCTGTCTATTTAGTGAACACCGCCATTGCAAGTGGCAGCTGACTCTGACATGAGAGCATCACTAGAGATAATGATGCTCCAAAATCCAGCAGAGGTAGTAAGGGCCAAATTGCTTCTCCCCTAAATTCTTAGCTTATGGTTTTGGAGGACAAAGGTCTTTTTTTTTAAAGATGTTTCCCGAGCACATTTCCTACCATGCTAGGCAGAAAAAGGAGGTCAATTCCTGTTTGCCGTTGAAGGATTCATCTAATATTTCTCTTCCCAGACAAATACTGACAAGAACTGTTGGTCCTGAACACGGGAGCTTTCTGTGAGGGCAGCTGCATAGCAAAACTGGCTAAAATTTAGCTTTAGCAGCAGCTGTAGAAAAGCTCTTCTTTAATTTAAAGGTAAATGATCATGGACATCTTCCATGCTGACAGCGTAAGGTGTGGAAGACTCCTCTATTCCTATTAGCAATGAATGGAAAAGACTACTTTTGTTCAGTTTTGAACCTGCTCAGTCATTTGGGGTTTGCAAGTTCAATTCAGACTTAAAGGTGTCGTGGTTTAGGCCCAGCCGTCAACAAAGCACCATGCAGCTGCTCGCTCGCTCCTCCCCCCCGGTGGGATGGGGAGGAGAAAATACAACAAAAAGGCTTGTGAGTTGAGACCAGGACAGGGAGGGATCACTCACCAATTACGGTCACAGGCAAAAAACAGACTCAACTTGGGGGAAAAAAAAAAAGAAATAAATTTGTTACCAATCAAATCAGAGTAGGATAATGAGAAATAGAACCATATCTTAAAAACACACCTTCCCTCCACCCCTCCCTTCTTCCTGGGCTCAGCTTTGCTCCTGATTCCTCTACCTCCTCCCTCCAAGCGACACGGGGTGGGAATGGGGGTTGCGGTCAGTTCACCACATGTTGTTTTGTCCACTCCTTCCTACTTGGGGGGAGGACTCCTCACACTCTTCCCCTGCTCCAGCGTGGGGTCCCTCTCACGGGGGTCAGCCCTCCATGAGCTTCTCCAACGTGAGTCCTTTCCACAGGCTGCAGTTCTTCACAAACTGCTCCAGCGTGGGCTCTCCCACAGAGTCATGGCCTTCTCCGGGCCCAGCCACCTGCTCCGGCATGGGGTCCTCCAGGGGCTGCAGGGGAATCTCTGCTCCACCGTTAACCTCCATGGGCTGCAGGGGGACAGCCTGCTGCCTCACCACGGGCTGCAGGGGAATCTCTGCTCCGGTGCATTTCCTCCCTCTCCTTCTTCACTGACCTCGGTGTCTGCATGGCTGTTTCTCTCACATCCCACCCCTCTCTTTGCTGTAGCTTTTTTTTAGCAGTCTTTCCCCCCCTTCTTAAATATGTTGTCACAGAGGCGCTACTGCCGTCGCTGACTGGCTCGGCCTTGGCCAGAGGCGGGTCAGACTTGGAGCCGGTGAAGCTTCTAGCAGCTTCTCACAGGAGCCCCCCCTGTAGCCCCTCCCCCGCTACACAAACCCAACACAAAAGGTTATAGTGCCTGCATGCTACTGGAAAAAGATCAAAGCAAGGAAAGGAACAAACACCTAAGTCATGTCACAGAGGAGGGACACTTTGCAGGCTTGAACATTTACTATGGTATTAGTTCATACTTTTGATATTTTAAAGAAAAGGATGGATGACCTTTAAAAATATCAGGGAAAACATGCATTAACTTTGCATTAACTGAGTTCTTAAAACCTAAAATCATTATGAAATATGAAATAATTGCCCATATCTTTGTTCTCACTAATACAGAGAATGCATCTGCTTGTAGATCAATGTTGCAGGTTTAAACAGGAGGTCTCTCTTTCTGAGTTATCTAAGGACCCTTCAGGAATGGGGAGACTTTTGCTAAAACAAGGGCAGGCCCTCTCTGCCCCTTCAGCTGTGGCAAGGTGAATGTCCCAAGCGTCTTCTTTCTTAATATGGAATAACCATGTTTTGGAATATATGACTGGGAAAAGTGTTCACGGTGTTGGGTCATGTAGCTGGAGAATGTGCTTCCTAGCCACGGGCACCGGAGGGCAGGACTGCTTGCTGCATTCTGCCCCAAAATGTGGCAGAGAACCAGCATCTCTGCCTTGCAATGTGGTGGAGATAATTTCCCCATCTTTTTTCCATCCTCACTCTCCAGGTTACCAGCGGTCTTGATCTTTCTTTCATGCTTGTGATCAAGGGAAAGAAGAAGGGTCACATATTTTCTTATTGTAATGTGAGCTCAACATTGGTGGGAAAATGCTAAAAGAAGGCTGTCACTCATCCATATATCTCTCCACCGCTTCTCCCTCCGGTTAGGAAGCCATTTCAAAGGGAGGATGCTTTCACTGGCTCTATCCTTCTGTACAAAGCTAGCCAAGGATTTGGTACATTAGGGTTTTTTTTCCAGCTCAAGAGTGTGCTGTTGAAGCAAATCTGCCCTTGGCTCTTCTTAGCAGTTTGGTTCACATCATGGGGTAGTCTCAGGGTGTGTGAAACCGATCCTTTTAGTTGAAAGTAAACCAGGAGATCCACTCCAGGAATGTACCTGGTGTGCTATATGTAGTAACAGGTGTAGAAACCACAGGCCCAGTTTAACGTTCTCTCATGACCATAGGGTTTCATCAGCCTTTCTTGACTCAAATCCAAAATAAGGGCAGCAATTTGCTTAAGTCATAGCTAGGTTAATGACAAAGTGAGGACTTCACATTTTCACTCTTTGCCACAGGTGAAATCACAGTCCTTACCAAAGCTCCTTATCTTTTGCGTTCTGTGCTTTGCCATTCCCCATTTATTTACTCATTTTCTTTGCTTCTTCCTGTGTCCCGTTCCATGCCTGATTTGAAATCTCTGATCCTCTACAAAACCTACCTCTGTCTGCCTTCTCTCTGCCACTCTCATGTTTCCTTAAGTCACTTCCTGCACTATAACAAAGCTTATTGGCTTGCTTTCAAATCACAAAGCATGCATTATGTTTATTTGGAAATGACTGGAAAAAATGTTCAACTTAAATGGTATTTATTTGCTAAATATGCTGATTCATTCAAACTCAAACTTTTCAAAATCCTGATAAATTATCATTCTGTTCTGACCTTCTCTGTATAAAAATCCCTATTTCCAGCTCAAAATAACTGATTGCTTTGTAAGCTAGACTAATTATACTATAAACTTTTGTAAAAGTCTGAGATGTAAAGGAAATATTTTAACTGCTTTGATACAATTTTTCCCCCTAATTCTTAATCTGGGAAAAATTTCAAAATGCTGACATTTGTCCCAGCTTGAGGATGAAAAAAATAGAAATCTAGAAATATTTTGCTTAGCAATAAAGCCATATGGTTAAGAGGCGCAAAATGCACATATGGCAACAAGATCATCTCCTGTAATTCAACCCATTAGTGCAAGAAATTTGTTCAGACAGGTATGGAGTTGAGTCTCATTTATGTTACTGCCATCTCATTCTTATCTGGCTATAAAAAAGGGCCTGAGATACTAACAATAAATATAGCATATGCTCCCACTAAAAGGTGTCAAAATCTTCTCACTTCCTTACACTAAATTAGGCTATAGTGTAGTATGTAATGTATGTGCATTTGGTCAAAAGTTGAGTCTCTTTTTTTTTATTATTTTCCTTGGTCTGAAATTAAACAACTGTAAAAAAGCCACATGAGGATTGCAATATTTTTACACTGAAACAGAATGAAAATCAATGTATTCTCTAACTTGTGCATACTCCCCTTTTCCTACTGGGCAATCCCTGTTTTGACAATTCCTTATTGTGCAAAGAGTTGATCCCCACTCTCTGTGGAGAGACTTCTTCGTGATGAAGCATAAATGCAACCACAGATTAATATCCTTGGTTTCAAAGGGGTTTTCAGTAAGGGTGCTCAGTGGTCAGTAAAACAAGAAAAAAATATGTAATTATCCTGTATATCTAACTCCCACTGCTGGCTTTGAGGACATTTCAGTAGCTTCATCATCATTTCTATGCAAATTTATCCCAGTTTCCTGGAATACTGCTGACAATTTACTTGGACGAGGCTGAAATACTGTGCATAGGGAAGCTGTGTGGCTGAAGGGATAGGAAAGAGTATACCTCTGGTCCGATGAGGGGTCTCAGGTAAGTCCCTTCGCCTCTCTGTGCTTCAGATACTGTGATACTTACTGTCTGCCTCTCTAAAGCACTTGCAAAGCTGGATAATATTAATGGAAACATTAAGCAGACCTGATATAAAGTCATGGTCATTGGAGGTGGCAACAGCACACTTTAACGCAGCAGTATTGTTTCCCAAAGGGTATTTTCAAACAAAGTTGTACTGACTTCTGTTTTGATTTAAATGCTGCTTGCTTACATCAGGAAATATTTATCTCCAAGGAAACTCCCATAGATTGTAGCTTCTACATACTCTGTCTCCCAGCTTCTGCAAAGCCCTGTCTTCCAACCTCTGCACAGCCAAGTTAAATTGAGCTTTTAGTTACAAGTGTAATACTAGCATGTATTAGCTCACTTTATTGCAGAGAAGCCAAATGGGAGAAGATAGAGCACGTGACAAAATCAGATATGGAGAGCACAAGGAGTACATGATGCTACCAAACCCCTCAATGTTTATTATTATCATATAGAAAATATTCAAATTCATAAATTATGCTAAAATTAAATAGCAGTTATAATACTCTGATATTGTGAAGCAGAATGGAGTGGCAACTGAACGGGTGGTTAGTTCTAGTGGCTGTGAATCTTTGTGTATTTAGATCCAAAGACTAACCCTGCTTCTGACTTTATATTCTCTATAATAAACCTCCTGACCACTGCAAAATTAAAGGCTGAGCTGAAAATAATACAGCTTCCTAAGCTCTCACTGAGAAAATTCTCTATCTACCATAGTCATTTTATTAAAAAAGTAGCTGTGAAAATCAAAACAAAGGCGTTTAAACACACTGCCAAATTGTTCCATAGATATATCTCATTTCCTTTTGTTTGTTATTTATTTTCACGTTCAACAGCTTACTATCATTCAGTCTTTGCCCTCAGGTTTGTTTGGGAACAAGGATTAAGGAGACTGTCCCAGGAGTAGATTTTACTGTCAAAACGATCAGGATCTGTGTAAATCCATTGCATATGTTTTAGGGGACAAATTAACAATACTATCTAAGTCTTTTGATAATGCAATAGCTAGCAGGTATGCATAAAGAAGACTAAAAGTGGTATCTGACATTATTCACTGTCAGCAAATGGCTGTTTAAACGTAAAGAAAATTATCTCAATGTTTGGCTGGTTTTAAACACCTAAGTCCACAGGACAGCTGAGAGAGTAAGTGAAATTTTTCACAGGATGAGAAGATTTTTCTGGACAAGAGGCTAGAATGACAAAATACATGTATTTTCTGTGGTGGTAGAAGATTTTAACTGGGAGAGATGACTTATATTACTTCTACCTTACATATGTTTCTATCTCTATTTTTGCCCTAGTGCAGTGTTTGGGTTGCTGTGTGCCTTAAGATGTCAGAAGGTTGTCTGCAAAAACGTTTGTGAAAAGACTCCCCAACAAAATGCTTTCAAACACGTTCATGCAATCAAGCAAGCAAGAGAAAATGACCATGGGAACATTCAATATTTAGCCTAATTTTTATTTTTCTGTAAACGAAAACCCTTCTGACTAAGAATGTCACGAAATATTGCCCTTGGTCCTGTGATAAGTCACTCTGAAGGTATTTATATAACACAGGTCTCTGACTCCTGCTCTAGCCTCTGGACCATGCCAATTCAATGTTGTTCTGCTTTCTCCTGTTGTTTTCAGAGAGCATCAACTGTATTTTGGCTTGCTTCCCAGACAATGTTGTTCCAGAGCAGAGATTTTGACCCTTACTAGAGACAAAGACATATGAATTAAAAATAAAAAAGTGGTAACAAATAAAACGCTGGAGCTGTAGGCATGTGAAGAAAATCATAGGCAGTTCAAATGGTAGACCTTACTATTAGTGTGACCTCTAAACCTGGGTCAGACTTGCACACCTCCAAACTTGTATTGGCTTTTCATGGCCTGTGCTTACCCTTGGGATGTCTTAGCTTTACATACCAAATATTCTTGAAAGACAAAAATCTTTTCCAGCTTCCCAGGAATGGTCACTTGGGTTAACGGTAAAGGCACCTATAGTAGTAGATTAGAGGCACTGCGATGGGTCTACCGAGTCTAGCCTAGCTAGACCTAACTTAACCACAAATGTGTCTATGTTTTCAAGTGCCTGTCTTTGTGTCATGGTTTAACCCCAGTCAGCAACTAAGAACCACGCAGCTGCTTCCCCCTCCCCCTCCCAGCGGGGTGAGGAGGAGGAAAGGAAAGAAAAAAAAAGTAAAACTCGTGGGTTGAGATAAGAACAGTTTAATAACTAAAGTAAAATATAATACTAACAATAGTAATAATGAAATATAATAATAATAGTAAAGAGAAGGAATACAACAAAAAAAGGAAGGGGGGGGGAGAAAAAAAAACCCAGTGAGGCACAATGCAGTTGCTCACCACCCGCTGACCAATGCCCAGTTAGTTCCCGAGCCGTGGTCCGCGCCTCCTGGCCAACTCCCCCCTGTTTATATACTGGGCATGACGTTCCATGGTATGGAATACCCCCTTGGCTAGTTCGGGTCAGCTGCCCCGGCTCTGCTCCCTCCCAGCTTCTTGCACACCTGCTTGCTGGCAGAGCATGGGAAACTGAAAAAATCCTTGGCTTAAGATAAGCGCTACTTAGCAACAACTAAAACATCAGCGTGTTATCAACATCATTCTCACACTAAATCCAAAACACAGCACTGTACAGCTACTAAGAAGAGAGTTAACTCTGTCCCAGCCGAAACCAGGACACTTTGGGAAGACATTTTGTCAGGTGTTTGTGAAGCTCTTCAGTTCAAGCTGTAATGTGCTTGGATTTACCTGCCTGGAATCCTAAGAAAGTCTGGGACTGAGGTGGAAGTTAAGTGCCTTCCACCTACAATTTCTGGTCTCAATTATATGGTTTTCTAAAGGATTAAATGTGTCCCATTTATATCATGAAGCAAAGAGAACAACCCAGTCCAATGAAAAATGCTGACTAAGCAGCCCCCTGAGACAAGAAAGGTCAACACAATTGGTGTGAGGGATGGCCTTCCAGTGACTTTTAATGGAAGCCATAGCTGATCCCAGTACTCAGAGTAACAAAGCACAGCATGAAGCATTTTGTTTAACCTATGAAGGTACTGTATGTATATGTCTCTATTAATTGCCATCTCCATCAAAAGATGCCTGCTGGCACTGCCAACATTTTGAAGCATGCACATAGAGATCAGAGACTTCCAGGCCTTTGCCCTTTGCTTGTGTGTCACTGACATTAGTATTAGCGGTATGAGAGAAGGGGTTGGCATAGAACAGTACAGTATATGGGCAACTCAAGCACACACTCTGGCTTTTAACATGTGCATTGGTGCAGGAAGATTGGAGTCAGATCAGGATTTCTAAATTTCTAATTGCTGGATACCAGTGTGGCATGGAAAGGCATTCAGTGTCCTGTCATTGCTTCTTCATTAGGGAATAGCCTTTTATCTTGAAATGGATATCAGCAGGAGACTGAATGCTGTGAAACTTTTATAGGGTAGGCAAAGGCCTTTTGTTAAAAGAGCACAACTACAGACTGGAGAACCGGCTGGCCGAAGAGTGTGATAGCCTGCAAGGCACAGTGCTGTTGGTTCTCCTCTTCATAAGCCATGCTGTCGGCCCTCCGTTTTCCACCTCTTCCTTTTTGTTCATTCCAGTTGTGTAATTTTTCCCTTCCTTGGTGTCTTGAGTCAAGCACGTCAGCTCCCTTTTGCAGCCTTTTGTGTTCATTGATGGGACGCTGTCATCTCCTTGACTATCCTTATCTGCAGCGGAACCCTCCAAACCTGTGCCTCTCTGCCTTCCTGCTCCATGAACCCCTCACTACCCCTTACCCTGGGCTGTCAGCATAATGAAGGCTTGATTTCAATACTTCCCCTCATTTCTCTGTTCACTGCTCCGCAGGTTAATGCAGATTCCAAACTTCAACAAGCAGCTGTTAAACATGTCATTAACACTGCTTCGGCTGCAAATGAAACTCTGCTATTGGGATTATTCTGGGAGCTATAGTTTTGTGATGAGCTTTGTCAATCACAGCTGACCTGCTGTGTACAGAATGAAACTCAGATTATCTTCTTTCTTCCTCAGACTCTTGTCATTTTTTCACAAAGAATTACTATTCTGCTCCCCGAAAGATTGATTACTTGCACAAATAAGAGAGTCTGAGACATTAATACAAAATTCACAGGCTTTTCTTTATCTCAAACCTGCAACTCCCTCTACATTTCCTCCTGGTAATTATATTAGAATTGTGTACACTAGGAATTGCCATCTGATTATTACAAAACTAGTTTTGTCATGACAAAAATGAGCTTAAGTCTTGTTTTTTTGGAAAATGATCAGTACAGTGCACTGGATGAGAGAGAAGGAGATTAAATCCAACTTGCTTTCATCCATGAATGCTTTCATCTCTTTTTCAAACACAGGAAATGATTACCACTGCTATAAGCTGCAGTTCATATGAGTGAAAAGGGATAAGAAAATATTGAAAATTCTGTAACCAACAGTAGGACATAATATAGGTCTCTGGTACCCACTGAGAGACATGTACTTTATTTTTCTATGCCGGCAAAGTCAAGGGTTTCACATTGTAAGAGTTGCCTTCTACTGAGGTGTCATTAAGTACTGGAGAATATGTTAATTAATTTGCCATTTCTCCAGGTTAGGATTTTCTTTTATTGTAAGAAAGCAAAATATGCTAAAAAATTTTCACTCAAATAGCCTGTCCTCATCAGTCACTTACTCTTGTTTCTTCCAGTAATTCTGGAATTGTTGAATAGCCCAAAACTGGGCCCAAGCTGTCCTTTGTTCATAATACTTGGAGTATATTTGAAATAAAGTAGGAAACATTTAACATTGGTCTGGCAGGCTGCTTTCAGTTCTTTCATGTCCTATTTTAATGCAATGGATCTAAACATTGGTTTGATTTGGTTTTCATTCTAAAGTTGAGGAAATTGCTTGATCTCTTGCATAGCACTTCTTTTACTGAATCATCAATCCCAATGAGCTCTGCCTCCCATGATATAAAACTCAATATTTGGAATCAGATGCACCTTTGGGCAGGGGATATATTTAGATTTGAGATCACCTCCTCTAATACTGCAATCCAGTAAATAAAACCATTTCAAGTTTCATTGTCCTTGCCCAACAGATTTTCCCTTTACAAGGCCTGTCGAGCTTGTGTTGAAAAGTAAGTCCTGGTATCACTTCCTCCAAATTGCCATTTGAAGTTTGGGTTTGTTAAATGGTGTGCCCAAGTCAGTAAGAAATTCAAACTCTCCCAGGCACCTAAGCCAACAGAGCTGCTAAATGTAAGGTCACGTTCAAAGTCAGATCATCGCCTCATGAATCATGATCACACTCTGAACAAGTGAAAAAGAAAGACTGAGAGGAGAGAGAGCGTGTTTCAGGGAGAGAGGGAAGGAGCAAGCGAGCAAGCAGCAAGCATAAGGTCTGAATCAAAGGGAGAGACCAGGATGATGAAGAGCGAAGCGTTGGGGAAACATGGGTGCCTCTTTACCCGTGGAGCTGAGCTGCTAATTTTCTTCTCTTTTAACCCTTCTGTCTAGCAGAGAAAGAAAGGGGAAGGATGTGAAGTGTGGAGTGAGTGACAAAACGCTCACCAAACAAAACCTCACAATTATTAGTAATTGAATATTTCATATTTTGAGTCATTCAAGCTCTGTGAGCCCCAAATAGCACCTTTAAGTATTCAATTTTTTTCTCCATTGACTTTAATTAAGCTTGCCCCAGGCTGGCAATCCTGATGAACGTGGAAAAGGTTTTTTATAAAGGAGTAAGCTTTCTACCAGTGCAGATTTTTTTTTCTTCCTGAAATCATCCAGCTGTTATTTAAACTCAAACTCTTATTATGTCATCAGGTACAATCTTAGAAATATAAAATACAGATATATTAAACTGCTGCACCATAAATATTTTCCACTTGGTGACTGTGAAAATTACCGTATTATTTCCTGATTCAGATATGCCCGATGAAACCTAGTACTAGCGATAAGTAATATAGTAACTTCTGTGTAGGGACTGGCATGAAACTCTTTAATGATAGGATTCACGTACATACCTGCATTAATGCACCCAGTCTTACATTTTCTGCTTCTCTGTCATTTAACCAATACTACAGCCTTAACAGCAAAATGTCCAAAACGACGATAGGGTAAGACCATTTGGAAGCAACTTTTCCCCATTATCAGTGACACTCTTTTGCTGGCATACAGTGAATTTATTGTGTCCTCAAATTGTTGAACTCACTGACCAAACTGCTCTTGATGGCAATGCACTGGTGTCACAGAAGCCATACAAATCCATGCTGACTGCATTTATCCCCCTATCTGTCACCGAAATACAACCAGTTTGGTAACTATCGTCTTTTCCCTGAGATGTTAGATATTCCGGTGTTAAAGCATGGCCTTTTCTTAGAGCACATAGGAGTCTTATAGAAGCAGTGACACAGATATATTGAAAAAGCACTTTCTTCATGTCAGTGAGTTGGATTTACTGTCTGGATACTCTGTCAATATTATTTGCTGTAACTGTTGACTTCAGTCTAGCTATACTGATTTATACTAGTGGTGAGTTAAGATTTAAAAAGCACAGTGATCTGGAGTGCTAACGAAACTACAATTATGACAGAGTGAGACATCAAGGGGGAAATAATCCCTGCAGTCATGCAAAGCCCAGTGCAGAGACTAAGGGCAGGCTGTCATGCAGTTGCTGAGACAGTGCCAAGCCCAGTGCTTGTTAAGTAAATAGGTGGACTGTCTTTGGGGCTCCTAGAAACCTGAAGCTCCCCATGAGATCAGTAGTAGTGATGTTGAGGTATATGTTAGAAACCGAGTCTTTGGATGCTTGAGAAATTCCAGGGACAGTGCAATATGCTGAGGGCTTCAAAGGTGGTGGTGGTGACAGCTTAGTCTGATGGCTGTTCTGTAATGGGCTCTCCAGGTAAGTCTCAGCATTTTGCAGCACAGAAGGCTTGCTATGAAGAACTGATTTCCCTCATAGCCTCCAAAATGATTCTTGTTTTACCTAGTTTTACATTGAGGTAGCTCCTATTTACCACAGCAAACAAAAGAATACTCTAGCCTCCTCCTGAGATGCTTGAACATTACTTTAAGGCTCATCTGAATAACTCTGCCCCTCTACTCTTTCCTATCTCAGTCCATCTGCTGCAAACTTTCAGCTCTTTCCAGTTAAATGGAAAGACATGTCAGCAGCCAGTTCCTCTGGAGACCGAACTCAAACCAAACCCGCTTCATTTGTGACCATATTGAATAGCTTCCTTGTGGGCCTCTGAGGCTCCGTCTGTTTTCTAGCCCTGTATTTACAAAACTGGACTTGCCTTTGCTATCTTTCAGCGAAACTCTTTTGGCCAGATTTATGCCTGACTATGTCTAGGCACTAACCGAAAAGCAGAAATGCATATTTGCACATAACCTAGCAGGACTATCTGCGATAGTGCTACTCACTAAGAGGATCCTGAATCACTGACGACTCCAGCAATTACCAAAGATTTTGCAGCCAGAGCTTTGTTACAGTGGGCCAGGCAATCAGTGATAGGGCACTGGGCTCCCGAAATGTGGGCTACATAGGCTGATCTAGCAAAAACTGCTTTGTGCAGAACCTTACGTGAGCGCTTCTCATGCTCATGTGGGAGTCATCAGGGTATAGAGGCTGTGCGGGGGGCTTCTGCTACAAATATAGCTTGGTGCTGATGCTGCATTAGTAGGATACAGTATTATTAGTAGTCAAATGCAGAACCAACTTTGAGTGGGTGGCTGTGTAGCTTATCCGTATGAACTAAATTTCATCTGTATATCAATCTAAGCCAATATCCATATTGTAGTTAATGCTAATTAATTTTCATAGCAAGGAAAGTGGTCACACCAAGCCCAATGTTGGGCTGCCTTGTTTTGTGGTTGTATATGCAAGTCTGTGGGTGTTTTGCTCAGATGCAGAGTCCTTGAGCATGAAGTGCTAAAGGTGACTATGAAAGGTGAATATGAAAGTCTCGCCTACTGTATCTTTCTGAATGTTTTTTTCAGACTTTATTCATGGAAATGGGGCTAGTTTCTTTCTCACAGCCAAAACAGGAGGAGTGGGTGATTCCCCAACCTTTCTTACCTCTTTTCTAAAGCATTCAGGAGCCTGAACACTCAATTTCTCATCTTTGCCAGCCTGTAAACTTTTGAGATTGAGTGGCATAGTCAGCAGCAACACAACTCATCTCCTGTATACTAGGGGGGAGGCCAACAAAAGGGTCTGAATTTCTGTTGAGCAAGCAGAATTTAAATGGCCCTGCCCAGGCTGCAGACAAAAATAGATACAAATACATTCAGTGTGAGAAAAGGTGGGGGTTTTTTGCTGTTGCCCCTGTGCTAGTTTTGGAATATTTGGGGTTACCCACACTTACACATCTCATCATACCAAAATTATCAAATATGAAATTATTTGACTATTTTCTATGTCAGAAGGACAATGTATTAAAAACAAGTCACAGACAATTCTTTTCCTGTAAAGGTTAGGGATTCTCAATGTACATTCAGAGCCATACACACAAGTGCAAATAAGTCAACTACCACAGCTATTTAATCAGGAGCGTTTGTTGATTTGAGCAGAGCCCCTATGCTGTGAAATGAAAAAAGAAAACCAAATTTTCTTGAGCAATCTTGCTGTTCCTGCTTCAGGTGCTAGGCCATTTCACTAAAGCAGCTCAGACGAGAATGTCATTAGTTCTTAAGCCCCAGGTGAATTTGCCACTGTTCCACATGATTAAGCCAGATAATTGTGTGTTGATAGCGAATGTGGTTGGTGAAATACAATTTCTAGGACCTTCCTAAACAAACACAATGTAGAAGTGAGTCAAAGTGCTGTCATTTCAGTCCTTTGTCACAGGCTTTGCACTTGCAGACATCTCTGGTGAGGACTGGCGAATAATTCTGTGGCGTGTCACTGTGCTCTTAAAGGTGACCCGGCTCAGAAAGTGGATCATACATCTTTTGGCATGCAGTTTAGGGGAGGAGGGGGAAAAAGACCTAGTTAATGTGCCCGTGAACAATACAGACTTCTAACGTTATCCCATTTTAAACCATGCATGCTGGAGATTGCTTTGTCTTCAAATAACTTTACAATTCCAGACAGTACTTTCAGAAGTGATTAAAATGCCACAAGTAATGTGCAATTATATATCCTGAGAAGCAAGTCACTGAAAACTTTTTAAGAGCTATTTTAAACAGTGCTTCTCTATCAGGGCAATGCAGACCCAGTAAGCAGACTGCTGGGACCGTATCCTGTCTCTGCTGACTTTCTCTGTGACCTTGAGTGGGTAACTAAAGATTTGATTTTTGATCCTGATCCGAGAAGAGGCAGGACCCTAGATCTAAATTTTTTTTAGATTACAGGTAGATATCCAATGACAGTGATAGCTTCAGCACGCACAATACTGCCCTTCTGTTCTCGTGGCCACTTGTTTCTACCCTCGTGCTGTACTGGCACAAACATGTATTTGGTGAGTCACAGCTGGGGAATGACTTGGCTGAAACATAGGCTCCTCTGTCCCTAAAGGAAAGTATTTTTTCAGCATATTTAGTTCTTTGATCCTGTCTACCACATGGCTCACCAACATTTTTGCTGGACCAGTGCAAGATGTGGAGGTGGGAACAAACGCGTTTAGGACCTTGGAAAGGAAGAAGGGGAAAGTGAGGGGGTTGCTTATATCAGCACTGCTGCCAAAAACCAGTTGTGATTTTACTCATAAAAAAGAACTGCTAATACTCAGGCTGGCATTGTGGGGATTATATATTGTAGTAGCATCCTCTGAGATATTTTGATGAAAGTCACAGTGGAAATGGAGGGCATTAGTGGACTGATTCTACTCACTTAATGCTGGTCACAAGATATGCAAGTGATTAAACCTTAACAAAGGAATCCGTTTTTACAAAAGCAAACAAACAGAAAGGAAGAGACATAAGAGAAGCTGATTTTCCTGATTTACCTACATTACACCTTCTGTATCTGGTGGTGCCAGGAAAATCTGTCCTTTGATTTTTAAGCTGCATTTTTTTTCCTAGTTACCATGTTTATTGGAAGCTGGGAAAGGTGGAATTGTTTCTGTGCCAAATTAGTGCCTCCAAAACACACAGTAAATGTGTGTTTATCCTGGAGATGCATGTTATGAGTCCACCAGACTTTGCATAGCAGCCTTTAAAACAAATGTCAAGTTAAAACATGTGTGCGTGCGTGCATGCATGTGTGTGTGTTTGTGTGTGCACGCACACTTGTGTCTGTGTCTCACCTACAAAGTTGTGTTTGTCAACCAAAAGAAGAGGAATATGAGCAGGCAGGGAAAGGACTGGAGGTGCAGGAAAAGAAGAACGCTCCTTGCCTTTTTAAGTACTTTAGAAATATTTATCAGATTATTATTTTTAACTCTCTCATTTCATTCAATAAGCAGGCATATATCATGTACAATCAGTATCCTGTAGTATTATCTGGCAGTCCTTGTGCCGGACAAGGAAAGGAGTTGTGTCTCATGATTTATGATGCCATTAGATGTTGGTTGTTTATCTGTGCAAGCTAAACATTTCCAGTGTGCATTCTTCATTCCTGTGTCTGTCTTCCCCATCCCTTTTCCTACAGACTCACTTTCTTAAATCACACTGATCATGTATCTCCCAAGACACTGAAGGAGGAGTCCCTTGAAAGACCATTTCAGCTTCATTTCATGGCCTGGCTGAGGTCTCTGGGTAGTATGACCACTGTTTTATCTTCTGAAAGCATTTTTCACCAAAAGCCAAAGCATTGACTGAGAAAACTGTTCTCACCTGCCTTCTGGGTAGTTTATTAATATTCAAAGGTGAGTGAAGAAGTCAGAACGTGTGTACATTTGCCAAGCAAGTATAGCTTTATCTAGAATAAGACAAACTGATTACATTGACAGTATGGCAAGCTGGCTTAAAGCATGTGCTTTCAATTAATTTTAATTAGATTGGAGTAAAAGGAAATTTTAATTTTGATGGCTGTTGCAGGGCTGAATCACAGAGGAGTAATAGAAACTTTGTTCTTTGTATGTTTAACTATGTTGCCTGATTCAGGACAAATGAGATTTGGGGGAAAACATTATTGTATAGGTTTCTTTCAGCAAAGGTGCTCAGAACTGCCGCAGGGACTGATAAGCCCTATAAAACATAGACAAACTATATTATGCAGCAAACTGAGTATATGTTTAATTAATTTGGGGGGAAAAAAAAAGAAAAAGGAATTGTTAGTTTTTACTGTGATCTAAACTTTGTGATCATCCCTCCTGCTGAGAAGAAAAAAATCTTGCTAACACCAAGTCTTTTTAAAGACAGCTTTTTGGTTGGTAAGGGTTTGGAGTGTAAGTATAGCCATCAGGGTCAAAAGACAAATAATTTTCTGATTCTTCACAAATTACTACTAGTAACATCTGTTTCTCAGGGGAACAAGACAGCTGTGGATCCAAATGGCCAGAGCAGAGTCCTTAAAGCAACTCCAAACAATTAAAAAAAAAAGGGGGGGGAGAAAAAAATCCATTGTCTACACTCCTGTCAGAGCTGCCCTAATGGCATCACAATGTGCATTTTAGAAAAAGCAGAGGCAGTTTTTAACAATTTCAAATAATTGTGTGAAAATAGCCTTGATCTCTCCTTAAATTGCTAAATCTTTCTAATGCTTCTCAAAAAAAAGGCTCCAAATGGGTTTAAACAGCTTTGATGAATGTGAAACTTATCTCTCTGCTTGTAATATTTCCAGAAATAGTGCTATTAAGTTGATTTGTGCATGGACACAAATCATTAGCAAATTGGACCCTTTATGTTAAAAAGGTTTTAGTCAATGTTTAACTCTTAGGGTGAAAACCATGTTCTAAACAGGCTTTTAGAGTATAAACCTTGAGTTCTATAAAATGAGGCATTGATCTCTCTTACCCTTAATATTCAGTGTCATGGGCACTGCATGTCAGAAACTATGTTGGTCACTGACACAAACTTGCCTTTTGCTTATGCCTGAAGGCAGTTAGCATCCGCGCGCTGAACGGTCTTCTGACACCTCCTGCGGCAGAGAGGATTTTTCCGTCTATCACTGGCAGTCTTTTCCACTTACTGGAGGTGATCGTATTCCTTGAATTCACATGGGAACCAACCATAGGACCATCCACAGCTACGATACACAAGCCCACAGATCCGGTCCCCAGACACAATTCAGGGCAGCCATCTACTCCCCTCTTGCCTTTATTTTGGTGAGAGGGTTTTAACTTTGAGCACTCAGAAGCCTACTTTTCCCCTTCTGTGCCTCTTTTTGAATTCCCAGAAGACAGGCTATTTCAATGCCCATCGTGTCTAGGGATCAGAGAATAACACAGTCCACAGCTGCCATGTCATTCTTTTTTATTCCTGTTTAATTACTCGCTGCCTTTTTTTTTTTTCCTGTTAAAGAAAAACAATCGTTTGGCTTTCATAATATTTCAACAGTGTTCCATACTGAAGGCTAATGTCACAGTTTCTTGAATATAACTAAATGAGCTAGAGCCACAGATCTAGTCCGCTACCCTTTTGTCTAAGAGGTTCAGACAGATGGTATCAACCAGTTGGAACACTCTTAGTTATAAGCCATTAAGATGAGCAGCGGGTCAGAGCCTTAAAAAATAGGTAAGTACGTATTTGCTTATAAAATGAGTTTCTAACTACTGAACAGTATAATTTAGTAAAATGGAGGCAAACCAATTTCTGTTATGAAACTGTTGGAATACCAATTTCTGACTCTGGTGATCAGAACTATTCTCATTTTCAGTTAGCTTTATTGTAACAGTGAGTGAATTAGCAGAGAATGCCTTCCTTTCATTTACAGTAGGATATTCCTCAGACATCTGGTTAACTGGAGTTCAGCTTTTAAAAGCATACTCCAAAACTTTCACAGATTTCAAGAGGTTTTGATTGTGCCTTTAAATGCCCATCCCGACTGCAGGTTTTCTTGGATTTGAGTGAAAAGCAGAAAGAAGAGACTCTTACAAGCAAAAAGCAAATTTGTTAAGCTGTACTTTCCTCTAGATCTATATTATTTTAATTTAAGCTCTTCAGGACAAAGGCTGTATTTTCTTATCTGTCTGCAATGTGCATACAAACAACGAAGTCCTGTGCTTGACTGGGTCTCCAGCTACTGTTATAAGGCAAATAATGAATCCTACTTGGTTTAGATTTCTAACGCATCTTGACTTTCTTGTTCTTGCCTTTTAAACTGCAGGACCCTTGAGGCAAGGGCTGACTTTATTTATGACAGATAACATGATGTATGCTGTTGGAGGTTAATTATAAAAAGAAAACTAAAATGTAACAAAACCCTCCGTAGTAAGGAGACAATTCTAAGGAAAATTTTGCGACAGTTTTAAATGCTGTATGGTATTATCAGTATTAACAGCTTTATTAGAGCCTTGTATTAACAAGTCTTAGTACAGTATATTAGTAGCAGCTGGCTCTGCATTAATTATCTACTAGTTTAAATGTGACAGCAATATGTATTTATAGTGGTCAGAAAACTTGTCATTATCTTAGCTAACTTTATCTCAGTAAAATAACTCAAAGTATTCTAAACTATAACGATAAAGCAGCACAAGTCATCAGTATAACTACTCAGTAATGCATATTATTTTACCCCAATGAAGTCCAGAGTATTTTTAAGAGTGACCACTGTACAGATACATGTCATTCAGTATAACGTTGAACAATTACATCGCCAGCCTTTAGAAATCTGGAAAAGAGCGTCTTGCTTGGGATTGGATCAACACAATTCAAAACCCTTTAGCCTGTTGACCTAAACTAAATATTTTGTTTCAGATCTGTTCAACATTTATCTGTGTTGCCCCTGCAGCATTGTTGTGCCTAACATCCTAGTGACCAAGATCCATACAGAAACATCTTAGTGGGTTGCATTTCACAAGATGCAACTGGATGTCTTATTTGGGCTGAACCTGGGGATTCATACGATGGGTGATGTACCTTGTGCACACTCAGAAAATCTGTCTGTAGTGAAAAATTAATAATGCAAGGCATCTAAACTCCAGCTCTTGTGAGATATCAAGATCATTTCAGGGAGACTTACACTGGTATTGAACTGAGCTAAAATGAAATGCTTTGGTTTCATTCAAAAAATGTTATTCAGTATTGCAGTTTTGTAATATTCAGCATTTCCTTTAGATCAGAAATACTAAAGCAGCATGTTTTGACATTTCTGAACTTTGTGATTTTCAGAAGTTTCAGTAGTCAATGTTTGACTTTCTGTTGCAAATTGGGATAAAAGCAAATATGAAGACAGTGAAATTTTCAGTGGGACTGAAAACACATGTTCTTTCAGCCCTGGCTGTATCCTCGTTCCACATAAAAAGAGTTTCAGATATTTGCCAGGGATGCTGAATTTTGACTCATTTCACTTTATTTCCTGACAGTATAAAACAGTAGGGATGCAACATTTGTATAACTGTAATAGATGACTTTTTGTTTATTAGCTGGCCTTCTCAGAAGTGGAAATTTAAGCATGAGAAAATGAAAATTCAGCATATGTTTGAGTTTTTCTGGTGATGTATAAACTTGAGCCTTTCTTCTTGCAATGATTCTGTCTCATTTTCCTCAGGGGATTCAGTATTTCTGCCTGGTGTGTCCCTGTCCCTGCATGCTCCTGAAGCAGAAAAAAAGGGAGTGGAAGCTGACACTTCTGCTGGGAATACCTGTGCCGTGTGGGGATATACCAGCTCCAGTTCTCTTTCTTGACAACATCCTTGGGAAAGGTTCAGGCACTGGAATTCCTGCAGAGACTCAGGCAACTGAAAATCACTTTCTGATAAGTCTTTAGGATCTCTGTCATGCTCAGGTGACGTGTATAAACTGGTCTTCAGTGTCTTCTACCATTATGGAAACATGTATACTGGGAAAGAGTGGAGGTTAAATGTCTGTCCTCTGTCTTAAGTGAACAGCAAAGGAAATTAACCCATTGCAGCCTATCTATCTGATGTGTCCCATCCATGTATACAAAGAAGCATGTTTGCAAACAGTCAAGGTGTTGCTCTAGATGAGAATGAACTTCTTCCCATGCCTGCTCAAAAGGTTGGAAAGTTTATCTTGCTCCTGTAGAAAGAAGGGGGAGTACAATACATTTGATTCCAGTCAGCTGTTATCTGTAACATCCTCCATATCCTGATGCCATGACACTGAAAAACAATCTCACGTCTCTAACAACCCCCACCCCATTCATAAGATTTCAAGATACACTATGTTATTCTTCATCTCGCACACAGTACAGAGTCTCAAAGTGCCAAGGGACATACAACAATGCGCAGCGTTTCACAGTGCGCTGGAGAAACCTGTGTGGTCTGCTGAGCAAACGCCTCATTTCCCCATGGGTCTTCGCTATTTGCGAACAATTCAGACTCCACTGCAGCAGGGAGGGAGACTTGCCCTCACCAACGGGGATGCTCCCTCGCCCATCTCGGTCTTTGTCACATTTTAGTCATCTCTCCAGCATCACAGGTAGACTTCCTATGTACAGACAGGTCTCAAGCTGCAGTAATTAGTGGTGAGTGAGACAGTCCAAGGGATAAGCCAGCTAAAGCAAAATATGGCGCATATATAAATGAGGCTGCTCAGATGATGAGATACCTTTACCTCTGAAAGGCTGGAAGACTGCTTTCTGAGGAGAACAGGGGCAGCTTCAAACAGCCTTGGGCTGTGTTGGTCCTGATGTGAGCAGCATACTTTCTGTATCACTCACCTTGTACCTCTGTGGTGAAGCTGAGGATGCTGGGGGAAAGCCCTGCAATGCAGACAACACATACATGCATAGCTGAGAACACACTTTAGTCACCCAGTGCTTTTTGTGCTGGTATTTTTTTAATGTGGTTTTTTTTTTTGTTTTAGTGCACAGGTATATTCAGGACCAATGCTCACAGATAAAAATGGGAGTCTGACCAACTCAGGGAATAGTCGGCTGTGTTCCCAGTTGCCCTGGGTGGGAGCTTCCCCCACAAGCTATCCCACGTGCACATCTCCTAAATCTGTGTTCAGCAAAAAGTGCTGGTGGCCTGAGCACCTTAATGAATCTTGTTGGTGGTGATATATTGGGCTGCTGTGATACTCCTAGCACACACCTCACATTTCCCATAAACCAGGTGCTAAATCTGTGCTAATGCCATGTCCTCCCTGCAGAAGTTGAATGCACAAGTGTTGCAGTTGTGGAAATTCCCCCGCTATGACCCCTCCTATAGGACCTGAACAGCTTGCTTTGCTCTGTGAATACCTGAGAGGTTCACCACACAAGCCAGTGGCATGCGGCTATTGCAGGCTGCCCATTTTTATTTTATTTTTTATTATTTTATTTGGATTTTAAGTATCAGAAGGGCTCTCCCCGGGTGTAGAGCATAGGTTTAGCCAAACCTCAGTCTTGTTTGGAAAGTAGTTTTTAATACCCATCTGGAGTGTGGGTGAAGGTGAAAGTTGTCAGGCTGTGAAAAATGGAATTGGTGTTGGCTGACCTGAAATAGGCCGTAAAGTTCTATTCCTCACAAAGGCAAGATATATTATTGCTGTAACGCCATTATTCCGCTCCATCACTTTTAAACCTTGTTCCCATTATCTGCAAGTTAAATATAACCCTATGTAAAAACAGGAAGGACAGCGCTAAGTTGTCCAGCTTAACAGCACACACTTAAAACATAATAGAGCACTTGTTACTGTATTTTATGGAACGGAAACTCCAAATGTAAAGATGTATTAAGGAAATATCTCAAAGTTATTAGGGAAGGATATTTACAATTACAGATTGCTTTATATTATGCTTTTATGAACATCTCAGGAAATGAAATAGCCCTCAGCTGTAGCGAGTGAAGAGGGAGGTAATTTTCCTTAATACGGGTGATAAAATTAATCTGATTGAAATCGCTAGCGATTATTTCGCAGAATACTGAGTGGCAGTACAATCACTTACACTCTTTTATATTTTTTTAGTCAAAGCTCGTGTAGATGAAAGCTAATTACAAAGTAGTGATGTGAAGCGCTAAGGAAATAGTTTGTATAGCATAGAACAGGCACAGCTAATTGGGGTTTGTGATTACACAGATTGTTGTTAGGGAGAATTAACTACCAGCAGTCTCTCCTGCAAAGCTTCTCATCAAGGGAAAGTAAAAATAGACACTGGATCTGTTATTTATCTAATTATGCTATGAATATTTTCACAAGCATGTTACACACTCTCAAATGGTTTGTTGTTCAAAAACTTTCAGTCTCATGTTGCTTCTGATCAAAGTATCAATATGAAGTTTCTGACATTTGATTTTTTTCACTTAATATTACACACCCAATCCTTCCACGCCATGAAACTATGCCTGGAAACTGAAAGGTATGAATTTAGGCATCTGTACATGACGCTGTGGCTGTGGGAAGGCATCAAAATTGTTATTAGAAAGGTGACTGGACAGAGAAGATTGCAGTGAGTGACCAAAGTAAGAAAAGCCAAGACAGGCTTGAAATAGCACTGAAAAATATTTTCTTAGCTATTATTGTTTAAATCTTTGTACAAGCCTACCAACAACTAAAACCCTGCAAATATGCAAAAAGGCAGGCCTTTGTTTTACACTGCTCTATACAGAATGGGAAGGGGTGGAGGGAGGAGATGTTCCATATGGAGACCCTGATCTTGTAAACTAATCTGCATGGGAGACTCCTTATGCTGCATGGAGCCTCACTGAAATCATTAGGACTCTGTGTGGTGCAGTGTGTAATCAGGCTGATAATAGACGCTCATTGAATTTGTTACATGTTTTGCTTTGCTTTGTTACTGCCTTCTACTTGCTGACCTGGAGCAGCTCACTGAGATTGAAAACTGTCATGTGATAAAGTTTCAGAGGAATCTGTAAGAGCTAATACAGAAAGCCGCTTAGAGTCCTAATTTCTGGTGGATTATCGAATTAATGGATATTACTTAATAACAGGTTCAGCAAACTTTGGTCATCACCAGAGGAGCTGCTGGTACTTTGGAGGAAGGCCCCTGAAGACCTTACTGGTGGGTTGTAAAACTATGTATTAGTAGTCCTAGCATAAATGTTTGTCAGTCTCCATAGAAGTTCTCGGGGAAGGGGAAAGCAATCATGAAATGCTTAGGCAGTGGCAGTCAAACAAATTGGCAAGCATTAATATCACCGCTGAAAGGAGCACCACACCTTCCTGTGAGCATTGCTTCCTGGAATTACTGCCTCTTGGTGGAAATCTTAGATACTCCTATCTCCATGCATATAACATCTCCCTGTACCATCCCTCAAGAAGTACTTGAATAACACCCAGCTGCATTCTGCACAGGGGCTGGATGCTCAGTATTTGTAAGATATCATAGGAGAAAGCTGCAGCAGAGAAGTATTTTCCATCTGCATAATGTCAATTTTCTGTATTATACAGAATGCAGTCTTTCAGACTCAGTTTAGAAACCTGAAAATGAATGTGTAGTTCATAGCAGTTTAATAATTCATACACAAAATAAAAGCAAAAAGTGTCAGAAACAGCATCTGACTTTGGGTGGTCAATTTGAGACATTTGGGTTCGAGTTTGCGTTGTAAAAATTCTGAGTTCCCACAATCTCCACTCCGAGTTAAAATTGAAATGCCCAGTCAGAGGACCATATGCTTTTATTTTGCTCTCCTTTTTTCTTCTATTTTTCTGAAAAATCCTCAGGCAACAGCTTGCTAAACTGTGAGTTGTCCTATAATCCAACAGTTTCCAAACTTATTTGAACTAACAGCACTGAAAACTCCTGTCAGTACTCCAAAAATTAGTCCTGCTGTCGAAATTGCCCTGTACCCAGAGGTACTTCTAGCTGGCTGGATATCATGGTGGGAGACAGAGCCTATATCTTACTGTAGGCCCCAGGGATGGGCTGTAACCAAGGCTCCTGTGGGTTTAGGACCAGGTGACTTGGGACCATCCATGCACCAACCTTCACTGACAAGTCTCACCCTCATCACAGCCTTACCGACTGTGCTTCTGTGGAGCACAGTGGGAAAATCCCAGGACAGGTGATTTATACCAGCTCCATGCAAATAAACCCAGAAAATTTGAGATGTAGCAGAAGTTACTAACCAGCAATACAAAAAATAGTATTCCATATTCACAGAAAACAATAGATGTACCAAAATGATTGAGATGGGAAAGTGCTGTTATACTTTTACATAAATTGTTGGCAAGAAAATGTATATACAGAACCAGAGTAGAATTTTTCCAGAGACGCTTTTTGCTCTGGATAGTCAATTTAAGACAAGCTGGGTCTGATTTTACAACGTGCTGAATTCCTGCAGCTTTCACTGACTTCACACTGAGCTGCCCAAATTCAAAGCAATAAATGTAGCATTAAATGCCTGTAATAGTGCTGTAATAGTGCCCAGCCCTCCCGCTCCCCCACCCCTTTTGAGGAGCAGGACCACTGTCCCAGTGGGGACCCCTTGAGGGGAAGGCTGGATACCCATACTTTGTAACTTGCACCCTCCCCTTAAGACTGGGCTACGGCTTCCCTTTGGGTTTCCTGCCTAGGTCCATGTTCTCACAGGGGTGGAGGGAAGAAGTGTAAGGTATGTCTGACAGCCTCAGTGGACCACGTCTACACATAGTACTGCTGGGGACCATAGCATACAGCTCCCATGCCTAAAAAGCCCACATAAATCAAGTTGCACAGACACTGGAAAAACACAACTTGCCCTCTCTTGAGGCAGTGGACTTATAGCTTCTACTCAAACCCTCCAAAATGTTGTCCCCATCTGACGGGGCTCATGTAGTGAGTTTTAATTACCATCTTAATTGAAACCACCTTCTCATGGAAAATCCCTGCAATCACAAGCATCAGGCAGGTGAAGAGGAGCCTCAGCTGTGTCACCCAGTGCTAGGGGGAAAACTTAGCAGAGACTTGCAGCTGGTCACTTTTTCTGTTCCTACAGTACTGCCAAGTGTACTGAGGGCACCTGCTGAGCTACAGGTATTATTTCCCAGATGTGGTATCTGCCTGCAGTGTAAGGAGATGGCATTTTACAGTCCTCTGCAGTGGGGAGAGGAATAGGAAGAGGGGAAGGTATATAGAAAAGGAAACCTTATCCACCGTTTGGTTTAATTTACATTTGGAAAAGTACCAAGAACAGAGTTACAGCAGACAAAACTGCTCAGAGTAGGCATAATATAAGAGGCTCTCATTTTTCATGTGAGTACACAGAGGACATACTGGATCAGACAAGTTGTCCACCTCCTTCAGGAAACCGCTTATAAAATTGGCTAGCTTCGGATGAGCATGCCAGAAACTCTGCAGTAGGTTGTTACAGAGACAACTTGCCCACAGGGAAAATTTCTTCCTAATCCACAGACTGTTTTATGCCCTGAAGCATATGAATTTACATCCTTTCCCAAAAGTCTTGGAATCTTTTTTTGTTTGTTTGTTTTTCTGCTCTTTGCTACAATAACTGTGGATATTTTGGTTATTGCCCGTAAAGGTTCAGTATATGCAGTATTACAATATTTTGTCACACACTTGTACAGGAATATTTGCTATTTATTTTATCCAGAAAATGAGTACAGGTATAATGTAAAATTATATATTTATTCATACTGTTATTAATGGTCTGACACTAGCAACACACTGTATTCTATACATATTTGCAGTTTCACTGCCATTCTGTATGAGCAGAAGATAAAAATTATATGTGTGTATGCAAATGATGAAGGGTCTGGACCTGTGCTAAGTAATTTTCCTGTACTCCTCTACTTTGTCCACTTCAAGTGACAGCCACTGAAAATTAAATGGTTTTCAATAAAAATTCTGTAACCTGAAATGAATCCCTACAGGATAATTAGAGTATCTTGCACATAAAAAGTAATCATGTGTCCTCCACTCATGAAGAATCCTCCTTAGCTGATCGGCATCCCTGGAGTGCTGGTCAAGCCAGATCTTTAATGCCCATGAGATGTAACACTCAGTTGAGAGGCGTCACCATGTCACACTGCTCAGGGACATATCCTTCCGCAAGCACACAGTTTGGTTTGCTGCTCTGTCCAAACTGTGCTGTACTACTTTTTGCACTCCTGTTCTTCATGGCACTGACTCCACCATGCCTCCTGCTTTTCTGTCCTGGCAGTCCACCCTCCCCAACAGCACTTGATCTAGGACAAAGTGTGCCTTCCCCTATTTGACCACCTACATTAAAAGTTCTGTCATCTCTGAAGGTCTTAGGATTCATTTGGTGGAGACAGATTTTGTTCCAGCCAGCTCAAGTCCTAAACATTTCAAGACCTACTTAAAGCTACAACTTACACGTTAGCTTTTGGGAAAACATAAGCCTCATTGCCAGGCCTTGGATCTGGCAAAAAACTGGGCATTCCTACTCCTAAAGCCACATGCTCATAAGAATACTACACTGAGCCTGTATCAGGGTATCCTAATTCTCAGTACCACTTATACCTTGGGCTCAAATCTGTCCCATCACAGTCATGGGACTTTCAGCTTAGAGCATGAGCCAGGCAAATGCAAGTCTTCCCTCAGCCTGCATTGCAGAAATGTCCCAAATGAAACAACCAAAAAACATAGTAAAAAATAACTTTGACTTTGCATTTTTAAAGAAACTCTTTCCTATCAAGTAATGGGCCAGAAAAATCTAATGAACTGCGATATTGATATTAATTGTCATTATTCCTGTGTATTACATAGACACCTAATTAGGAGCGCCTTTGCAATATCGTAAAGACATTCCCAGAGACTTACAATCCACAAAGGACATACATGAAGGATAAAGGAGAGAAAAAAAATATTATTCTCTCATTGATTTTAAGATGGCAAACTGAGGCAGAGGACTGAAATATTTGTTTTTTGAGCCATTGACCTGGGGAGTCAGTTATCACACCCAGTGATAGACACAGAGCTCAACATGTGGTACAAAACTTAAGGAGGATCATTGCTTTGATTTGTTTTCATGTGCACTACAGGATCAACATTTCTCAGACACTGTTCAATACAGATACTTGGGGAATGATTTTCCTGTCCTATGTACAGTTCTTAGTGTTTCAGCTTTGCATGGAGGTGACTGTGAGACCAGCTGAAATTTTTCATGAAAGTTGGGAGGAGAAAGCCCCAAAGTCACTGCTCAGTCATTTGTCAGGCATGTAAGAGGTGGGGGTTTCTGCCAAATTGAGCCTGAAGGGACTGTTAGTCCTGAAGGGACTAACACATATGGATGGGATTCATTCCTCTTTTCTAGTCAGAAAAACTTCCTCAGTGCAGAGAGATACGTACCTCTGGAGATCAGTTTACCCCATCCTAAGGGAAATATGTAATCACCCTCTGGAATAGCTTATCTCGGCCTAATGTATTTTAGGTGCCTACAGATCCCACCCTTGCCCAGTGCACCCCAGGTGACCGACAGTTTAGCAGTTTCTTTGCAGTGATTCCCTTCTAGTCACCTCTACTGGAGCTACTTTGGTTTGTGTGGGTGGTGAGGGACCTTTGGCATGGAGAGACTGACAAGGGCAGGACCTAGGACACCTAGGAAACCTTGGTCTAAATCTTTGTTTCATCTCAAACATGACAGGGACCGGTCAATTATACCTGATGGGAGTGCTCTAACCAATATGGTTTTCTATGTTTTTTCCTCCAGTTCAGATTTAAAAAAAAACCTCAGTAGAGATCCTGATTACCTTTCGTCACGAAAGTTTTGTCATGACTTATCCTCTTGAGCAAAACATTCTTGACTGCTATATAACTTTGCCTGATTTCCCCTTTGGTGACCCTGACAGTCTTCTGGGACAGCCTTCTAAATAAGTCCAGCAAGATTCTCTCCACAGGACATGTGTCTAGGTCTAATGTTGAGGGAATCAACACGCTGGGGCTCAGAGCTTCCTAATGCACAGGTTCAAATACCCAAAACTTTCCTGCTTCATCCAAAGTGTACTTAAAGCTCTCCTCCCTCTGAGCAAAGTGGCTGTGACGCTGTGTTTCTATAATGCACTTTTGTTCTGTTTTTTTTTTTTCCGTGCTGGCTGCCCTGTCCCCATACCAACCTCTCATCTGTTTGGGGTGGTTCAGGGGAACCTTCCTGTGCAAAAAGCCACCCATCCCTAGGCAGGGGAGTCCAAGGGTAAGAACATAAATTGTTTCCTCACATCCTGTAAGCTCGGTGCGGTTTTACTATAGCTACTTCACAGGTAGTAACTGAGCCATTATAAGCATGATAGAAATTGATGCATATACTTGGAGGATGACAGACTATATCTTAATGTAGACCTTTTTATGATGCAAAATACTGACTCTATGAATACATGAAGCTGCAATTTATTTACACCTTTGGTTTGTTTATAAAAAACGCCTTATGCATATACCTTACAGCAGTACTGCTTTTAGTCCACCCGTATAAATTATCTACTAACTAGCATGCACCCACAAGCTCGGTGGGATTCATGTTAATGACGAGAAATACTACAAATTGCATCCCCTGAAGGTTTGGGTTCACAATGGGCTCGATCCTGAGGTTCTGCCATGATGCTTCTAATACAATAAATATTCAGTAAAGAGGAAGAAAAAGGGAAAAAGCTGTCAGTGTCTTGTGGGAGTCTCTCTTCAATTCCTTGCCTGTGGTGCATTTTGCTTGAACATTGCTGTAGTAAGTTTTATCTACATGTTTATCTATCTGTCTACACCAGAGGATATATTGACCAGGATATTATTTCCCACCTACATCTACCTTTGTCCTGGCTCTTAAAACTTCATTGTTACCTAATCTCTTGACAAGCTCTACAGTGTTCAACTCCTAGGTGCCTCAGTACTACAGTACACAACAGATTTGCATATAGCTAAATCACCCCATGAAAAATTCCCTTGGTGCCCATTTTCTACTTAAACTGGTGATTAAGTACCTCTATCTACTACAATTTGAAAAGCATCAGCATGTTCCTGGGTTCCTATTTCGGCTGGTTGAAGAAGTAATTTAGTTTTCATGGGAAATGTCAAAATTTTATTGTTTTTTCCCCCTCCGATGTTCCGCATGCTGTTTTGTTTTTTCTTGAATAAAAGAGAGCAAACCCATATATTTCAATGACGCCAACAAGAATAATAAAAAAGAATAGATTGGGGGGGGAGGGGGTGCCCCTTCTTTGGAAAAAAAATAAACAATAAAAAATCCCACACCACAATTAGCAAAAGAATGAAGTAAATCTGAGCATTTTTATTAAAAGCTAAACAATTTCCCATTTTTTTCTGTTATCTGTTTCTGGTTTTCTCATCAATAACCAGCACATTTGGTGGGAAATCTGTATCTTGTTAAAAATATCTTCCAAGAAAAATTTTTCAGCAGCCCAAGAAGACGTACACATATATACATAGACATAGTATTAGAAATCCACTTATATAAAATGGTAAGTTTCATAGTTGAAAAATGTTGAACCATCTGAATGCTAAAGCTAAGACTGCACATACAGTCTTAATTTAGTTCTCTTATGTATTTGCCTAACAGAACAGACTTAAATTCACATACACTCTTTGGCCTTTGTACCCATTTGCTGGAACAAAGCAGCAGTAACTGTGGTAGATCGGAGCAGATGAACATTTTCTTTGCCTTGAGGGAAACAGAGTCACTGTTCACAGCTGCTCCTACCCCACTTCCCTTTCTGGTTGATAGCACGGACAGCGCGGCTGCACGAATGGGCAGCATCGGGGCTCTGCTTCAGCTGATGGCAGAGGGCAGGTCAACCCATGTGAGAATGGCTGCCTTCTGAGGTGGAGATACTCATACCTGGCTCTGGACAGGACCACGGAAAGACATTTCCATCGTATTGCCATGCCCCTGACCTGTTTTTAAGGACGGCACAAAATAAGACACCCCCCCCCCCCCCTTTTTTTTTTTTCTTTTTTGCTAGATAGTATCGCACCTCAGATATGGGCTTTTCTGAAAACTCAGCCAACTGGCCCAAGTATAAGCACCACCCTAATGTGGTTAGCATGCTTTTAGTACCTGAGCTAGTACCCAACATGACTCTAGGATCTAAGTCTATACTAATAAATAAAATTACCAGGGGCTTTCTAAGACCAAGTAGATAGCACGCTCATGTCTATATGACTAAATTCTCTTCGCCCTGCCTTGTCCCTGCTGTCACCTGGGGACTGTCCTTGCTCCAACCTATTCCTTGAACAGTGCCTGGGAGACTACTAGTGGGCACGTGCCCAAAATGTGCCGAGGAGCATATTAGCAATTAAGCAGCATGGATTACCATAGGCCTGGTCCCAACCACTGATTCACTCACTAGCAGAGAGGCAGCTGGTGTGAGCCATGCGGAGTGACGGCCAGCTCACAGGCAGCTCATTGCTCTCTGACACAAAGCTGTGACCTGTCTTCCATACATTTTGCACATTTCCAGGGCTCAGTAGAAAAAACCAGGATTATGACAGCAAATGAAAGCAAGGAATGAAGATCGTCTGCAATCTCATCCATAACCCTGGTCTCTACCTCAGAATTTGAAAATAGATGGCTTTTGTCCCATGTGTTGGCCTTCTTTAGGTGTGGACCATTTCCAGTCAAGGGAAGTAGAACCACAGGGACTTCCACTTCCTTCTTTTAGGAACCAGAGGATCCAGTATATAGACCTGATCAGCAGTGCTTGTTGCAATATCAAATACATACAGAAAAAGGTGGTCTCTCTGTTATTTAGATTCCAAAACAATTGCAGATATTTAAGCAATAACTCAGACTCCACTCAGGAGGCGCGAGCAGCCAGTTTGAGACATTCACTAGCTAGCACATTCTGGGCTGTTGACTTTTTGTGAGTAGATATCCACAAAATATTCCCCATTTTTCCCGACATTTTATGCACCTGTACTGTCTCTTTTATCTGCCTACCACCCACCTCCCCCTAATGATTTTTGAACCTGTTGAATTCAACCAGGTTTTTGAATCAAACAGATTCAAAAGAAGATGATGTTTCAAAGCCAGTGAAATACTTAATATTTTCATCGACATTGGCAGCTGAGTAAAAGAGTGCTTATAACCTCCTGTAAGAGTAAGACAGGCAGAATTCAGTTCATGTATCCCATTTGGCAGCAGTTTGCAGCCGATCAGCAATGATATATTGCCTAGCAGCTTTGCTGTGTCTTGTCTGGGACGGTGGTGTAGAGGTTGTGAGGGAAAACTGGGTTATTCCAGGCAGAGCCTTAAAGAAGCAAAAGACACAAATCTATAGGAAAACTCATTTCATTAGTCTGACTGATCTTAGCACCTACTCTAAGCTCTAGAGATGCCTGGCAGGGGACAACCAGGCTATGCTGGATGTATCAGGTTCTGGTGCACTACTTAATTTCATGATGTCAATGCAGTGGCCTAAGTGGCTTCATCCTAGAATATGTATTTCAATAGTTTCTCAGGAAACACATATCTTTCCTCCCACCAGCTTTGAAGAACTGCCTTGTTGTGCACACTTGCTGGGCATGCCTCCAATGCAAATAAGTGTCATGTTGGCTTCAACTATGCTGAAAAGTCCTGTATACAATTGTAAAGTTCATTTTTAGACACAGAGTGCATATCTAAGCTATAGAAAGAAGTATACTCTAAATACAAATCACTGCTCAGTTTGGATAGAAATGATTTTCACAGACTATTCCTGGCACATCCAAAAGAGCAAACATTACACTTAAAGGATGCAACACTTAAGGATCTTTTTCATTTTACTCAAATCAACTGTATGCCTGCACATTGTTTCACCACTGCATGCATCAACTTAGCGGAAAAAAAAAATCTACTGCATGTTCTCAGTCTCCAACTTGCTCATACAAAATCAATTTATCCAGAATAAGATTATGTCCTGCTTCTCCAAAAAGGCTATTTTCATGCCAAATTTCCATGTCAAATCTGAAACATTTAAGGTATAGGATTATTCTGAAGACCAAAAAAATGTTTTATACAAGGGAAAACTGGATTTCCTCATGTTCAAAGATGGCACAAAACACATATGCTAAAAAGATGTTTAAAATGCCAAACTGTGCCTACCTAACTCAATCAAACCTGCAAAAAGCGAGGCTGCTGTCATTTTCTGAATGACGTGGATTAATCTGAACTTCCTCAGCTCTGTTAACCCAGGAGCAGCTGAGGCTTACCCCAGTGGCTGCAGCCTCAGTCATTTCTTACCTCACACATGCGTTCACTTACGTCAGTGGGAGACAGTGTAGGCACTGGTTCTGACAGCTTTAAACCAGAGTTTCTCCTAGAGTAATTAGCTAATGCGTTATTGTGAATTAAAACCAGCTAATTCAAACATTGAAGGATGTAGATGGGAAAATAGCATAAACCCAGTTTTGACCTCAGCAATGGAAAATTTCAGCCCACACATAAGCATTTCAGCCTACTCCAGTGGGGCTGGCTAGAAAGCAGCAATTCAGTCTAACGAAAAACAGTAAGTCTGAATATTTAGTTGATTTTTCATTAGATATTTTTCATTAGGATGAAGCCCATCCCAGACAAGTCAGAGGAGAGCAGCTACAGCTCTGAGCTGGAGAGGTTGCAGAGGAGCAGGTCTGGACAGAAAGAACTTGCCTTCCTCTCTGCAGTCCTCCTCATAGCCACAGGGCCTTGGGCTGCTTCAGAGCTTCTGCTTGTGGGGATTGAACAAATGCTGCATTCTGGATATGGGACTGTTCCCATGCCAGCTCTGTTTATGTAAATAAAAACTGGAATTTAAGTAATGTGTAAATCCCTAAATGCCTCTTCGTGTGACCAGTACAGGCCAGGATCCAAAATAGTCATGGTAGCACAGGCACACAAAAGAAAACTTCCCAGTTAATGATGGGTTATATTTTGCTGGTTTTACGTATGCCTCTACAATACCTATGTAAAATACAAACTCCGAGCTTGCTTTTTAGAGGTGCAGTAGACCTATCACATGTAAGCTCATAACTCTGAGACATGCCTGTGATGCTTGATCCTTATCCATTGTAAAATGCCCTGTTTGCTGCCGCTAATTATTTGTGGTCAGACCGAACACGTGTTCAAATAACATTTTGTATTTCTGCTAAAGCACTTTTATTTGAATAATTTCTGGTTTAGCCTTCATTTTTATTTTATATGTTCCAGCCTATTCTCTAACTTGCAGGCAGGCCCCAGACTTAGAAGATCACCCATGCACGTATTAAGAAATGGTGTGTCTGTCAGGGTATTTGTTGTCCAGCTCTAAATGAGCTATTTAGGGTTTTGCCGTGGCTCTACACTCTTATTACTTATTTTACAACCTGTTGTTGTGTCAGTTCCCATATCTACTGTGACCAAAGTGTATCCATCTGCTAATGTGTTATTAATAGCTATGCATTAATAATAATAATAATAAAGCAATAGCAGAAACTATAGTTTTTATCTTTAAATATTCATGCATCAGCAAGGTAGAAACTAATTTCAGAATTAATATGTGAAAGTTTCAAGCAAATGTAAATAATTATACAAGCACACCATGACAAAACATGAGTTCTCTGTGGGCGTATGCAGAATTTAGATACAACCTGTTTTATTCATAGTCTTAATATTTTAAATAGCCAGAATTCTGAGTATGTATGCCCACTCGTTTTAACAAATAAGTCGCTGAGGATTTCCTCATATGCTCTATGCTGCTTAGTATCCAGAAAAAAACAGGAACAACAGATGCCAGCTGCTGAACCTTAGTACTGTACTTCACACTGTGTTGAATGCAGAGGCTTCATACCAAGAAAATGGTCAAGAACAATGCTTCTATAAAAATGAAAACTATCATATTTTGTTTTGTCAAATGAGAGGAAAATAGAGCATAACGAAAAAAATGCATGCCACAGAATTACTTTTTATTATCAACCAATCTAACCCAGAGTTCACTTCATCATAAGTTACAGCCCAGGTCATTGCTTCAGAAATAAGTGGAATTTTTTTTGGCTGTGGAATGAGGTATCCTGGCTTACTTTGATACACTGCCACTTGGGAGCAACTGTTTCAAGAAATTTGTGGGTCAGGTTGAACTGGCTTCCATAGGATTATGGTTATGGTTTTACTGCCCTTCTGGAAATCAGCCCTATTAGGTCAGGATCTTAATAGACTTTTTTGGTTTACTCTTCAGGATGGAGATCTGATTCTTATAAGAAAATAGTATTTCCATCTTAACTACATTTGACAAGTAAGCATGTAAATGAGAGCATAATAATTTGGAAATATGTCCTATGTTACACTATTAAGAATTTGAATAAAGTAAGAGGTGTTCTGCATGGAGAGCATTGCTACACTGTTTGTTCAGGGTTCACATTAAAAACCAGAATTCTCGGCACTCTGAAGTAGAACATGAACCTATACTTACCCCGTCAGTATGAATGAAAGGAAATGAAACCCATGTCAGATGAGTTGATTAGAAAAGTTAAAAGTTACGGAAAAGCTAAAGTGCACATAGTGAGCAATTGTACCATTGCCTTCTGGAAATTTGAAATGAGTCATTACTGATGAACTGCACTGAGAAACTAGTCAATGAAATTATCATGCAGCTAAGTTGTACTAAAAAGGAGACTCTACTTAAAGAGTACTTGCGCATAATATATGAAGTGAAATACCATTCTATGTCATTGCAAATTGCACAACTGAGAAAAGAAAGGGTTAAAAAGACCCAGCAGCTCCTTAGTTGAAAAAAAAACCAACTTCTTTTCTGTTTTACTCAGTAGGGATGTTTGTGTTTAGGATTGCATGCAATGAATATGCATAATATTTAGCTTTATTCTTGTCATTGTTTACAGTGTATGCTGCCTCTGCGTTGGCAAACCGTATTTCCCATTTGGGACAAAGCACAATGGATACCACAGAAAGAAGGGAGTCAGTCTGGGTTTACCATTACTTTTAGATTGGGAAATCCCATGACCCAGAGCTTTTTTTGCAGCCTCTTTGGATCTTCTACCAGGCAGCAAATTAAATTAAGCCAGGTAGAGAATTTGAAGGAAATCCTCTGTTTCTCTGGCACCAAGCTCAAGTTGCTGGCTGGGTCTAGGGGATTTTATGGGGATTGAAAGGGAACTTCCTTTGGAAGCTTTCCATCTACTTGTGTATCTGCATGTGTACAGATGGTGGGAGCTCTGGAGCTCTCCAAATATTCGCTGATTCACACACACGCCAAGCCAGCTCTGCTGTGACTCGGCCCTCCTTAGGCTACAGTTGGAGAGGGCAACGTTTCTCTTATACTTCCCAAATGCATACTTTTCAGTAGGATGGAAAATATGTCCCTAGGTGAGCCCAGTGATTCAGGTGGGGGGAGAGGTGCTTTGGCAGAGGGAAGACTTCTAAGTAATCTCCTAGATTGCTGCAACCTTACTGCAAAACCTTGCAGGTCAGGACACACCATCACAGGGGCAATACCACACTAATCCAGCCACTGTGCCACCTGCTTCAGAGCACTGGAGAGTTTACAAACCATACAGAGAGTCAGCCTGTGCCCAAAAAAACCCTTATAATCTAACCAGACAAAATCAACAGAGATGGGAGTGACCACAGAAGCAATTTGCTCCAAAGTCACATTGCTGGTCTATGCAAAGGCAGAGAGACCTTACAGAGTGGCCAAGACAATCGTGTCTGCTAGGTCACACTGTGCAAGCAGACAGTGGCCATGTTTCCAACACAGTCTATGAGAAGTATATTATTGCACTTATACTATTTAAGTAATAATATTTTACCTACCCTTCAAGAAGCTGAGGAATTTGCAGCCAGATATTTCTGATATGGATAGCTAAACAATTAGATTAAAATTCTGTTAGTTTTGATTTCAAAAGTGCAGCTTTTCCAAAGTTTTCAGAAGAGGTAATTGATATAGTTTGGCAATTATTGGTTGAGAGATGTGTAGTCTGAAGAAAAACGCCTTTCTTCTGATGGGATTATGCTATAAGGTACCAGTGTTCCTTACAGCTCGCTCACGCACTTAGACACTCACTATTTCCACAAGTAGGATGTCTGCAACCAAAAGCAGATAATGAATTCACAATTCCATTCTCATTAAACAATGACATGTTTCTAATAAATAAAATTTACTTGTTAAGAAATCCTCCATATTCTCTACTGGAAGGGAAGATGACCTTGTAAAAGCATGTAGATACATTATACAAAAGGGCTGAATTTGTCTCCCTTTTCCTCACATAATTCAGTGGAAAAATACAAACTGCTGTAATGAGGGTTATAAACTACCGTCGCTCAAATCTGACTTTAAAATTTGGTTTATTTAGAACATAGAAATACACATGAAATTTAATCAGCATCTCAAGTCACATTATGTACTCTCTGTTCGACAGGAACTGAGCACATAAATTAGCTGAACTGGGAGCTAGTCCCAGATCCATCCCTACTTGGCTACAGCACCTTTTGCTAGGAACTTCCAGCAGGGGAAGCTCTTAGCACATCAGTATCTTCACACTTCTTTAGGAGAGAGCAAAGTTTAGTCAAGACGGAGCAGGGGGTGGCGCGGGGAGGGGGGCGAAGGGAGGGAGAAAAAAATCAACAGTGTCATAAATAACTGTATTAGAAACTTAGAGAAAAAATATTATTCTGATCAGATGCCTTTGTTGCACCTTAGAAGTTTGAATTGCGTATAGACATGGTATGTAAGAGCAGGGAGACAAAGTATTTTTGTATGAAACTTTGTGGCTCACAATACTCCTTCTGTGAGGGAACAGCATCCAGTTTGGGACTGACAGGCAGCCTACAAGCTTTGTGCCGACACACTAATCCCTTGTCTGTGGGTTACTGAAAAACTACTTGCATTTTTGTTCCCAGTTCACCTTGGTGAAAAAACCCAATTCCACATATGATAAATCCAGTGTCTGCAGAAAGGCAGTCACCTAATTGCACAGTGAAGCAGAAGAAAGCCTTGCAAATGGTATACAATTTTCAAAGTGTTCCAAGCCTTAGGCAAAAGCCTTTCAACTGTGTCTAAAACTGAATGATAAAATATGTTGTACAAATTATCTGTGAACAGGAAACATGTGGTAGTGGCAGGGGACTGAAATGTAACACTTGTAAAGAAATGGGAACTGCCAGTCATTTATACCCTTTTACTTTTCTCTCAGTCACAAGTTCCATCATATTTTTTTTCACCATCAGTTGATGTTCAAGTTTATAATAAGACATTTATCAGATCTCACCAGGCCAATTACAGCTTTGTAGCAAAAGCAACAAAAAATAATACCCCATATGAAGCTAAAGGTTTAGTTTTGTCCCTTTCTTCATACTTTTATAGAGTTTCTGTTTTATCATTGCGAGAATGCGTGTGGATGGAATTTTGAAAGAGCTTCAGTACTGCAGAAACGCCTGGGATGCCAGTCATTCGCACTTTAGACTAAAGTAATCATAAGTTGAGAAAACTTTCTCAAGTCCTGTCTATAAAACAGTATTAAAAAATGAAATAGAGAGAGCGAGAGGAAGAAAAGGGAAATGCACAATTACTGTTCAGCAGGAACAAAAAAAAAAAACCCAAACACCTTCTATTCTAAAAGCTCATTTCTGCTTCCTTGCTCTTAAAGTTCCTGCAGTAATGCTGTATCTTATATCTTCTGTTTTTTAAAGATGTAATCTTCATCACCAATACCAACCACTGTGCACTGTGGTCCTCATTGATGGAATCTTTTATAGTTTACCTCCAGAAGAATGCTTCAAGGGTGAGGAGGAGGCAAAAGGAAAACTTTTACTTTTTTGCTTCACCTTGCACAACAAAAAGTGAACAGTATTGCCAAGTCTCAAGAAATTTTTTGGTGTAAGTGAAACATGAGATTTAAATGTAGTGCTTAAAAATGCCACCTGCAAGCAGCTAGAAAAAAAGACAAAACCAGAAAACAACAGGATTTTTATCCATGACATTTTTTAGATAACTGGATATATTTAGGCTTTAGTTCTTCAAAACATTAGAGTACATAAATACATAGAAAAGTGTGTGAAAGTCCATCCACAAAGCAAAGTTCCTAACTGACTCGCTGAAAGACACCCTAACCCTCATTTAAGACTGTATTACTTCTCTGTGTACTGCTGTCCTAATTAGACCGCATTAGGTGTCCTCGGTTTACTGCAGGGCCAGAACCATTCATGCCCGTTGTGATAACATGGCTGGTGTAATTCGGTGAACTGGTGAACATGCAACATTAGTGTCTGTCAAATCAATTTCCTGCTGATATGTCCCGTTACGTATACGACGCAGACAAGTACTTGAGAAAATAATTAAAATTTTGATCGTATCTGAGATAAAAAAGTCTTGCTTTCAAGTTCTGCTAAGAGAATCTTTCAGAGGCAAAAGAATTAAAGGTTTTACAGCATTCTGAGAGACTAATGAAGAGGTTGTGTGATTTAAAGGTTAGCTCATTGGGCTGAGACTCATTAACATAACTAGGCAAACAATAAGGTGGGTTTTTTTGATTCAGTGATCAAACCCAAGCATTGAGAAAAATCTCAAGCAGATCTTTAAAAATAGTTTCGTAGTTAAAACGAAAGCAAAATAAAAAATTTTGTGCTTTACTTCAAGCTGTCTTTTTTTTCAAATTTGGGTCATTTTTCTTGGAAGAATGGAAATGGAAAATAGTATTTTAAATTGAAAAGGCTAAAATTTTTATTCTGAACTATTTTCTCACTTTTCAAAGGAAGTATTTCCTTTAAAAATATCACAATGAAATCTCTGTAAACAATTTTAATGTTTCCCCTCCTTTCCTGTTTTCTGGCCGCAAGTATTTACTGCTGAGAATTTGCAACTGGTTTTGCTCCCTGTAGCTGTGCCTGTACTGCAAACCAGTAAAAACTCCTCAGCCTCGATCTCCAGTAGTCCAGGCTGGGATCTGCTAGAGAACACAGTGGCTGCTTCCCATGTTGCATGTCTGGATTTACTTTGCATGAAAATCAGGAAAGTATGAAGCAGCAATGGTGTCTGTTTGGCTCTTGCATTGAGGTAGACCCAGACAGATCTGGGAAGCATTCCTGGCTTCCCCACTATCAACATAAGCTTTGAAATATTAGGGGTTTTGTTTAGCGGCTTTTTTATTCATCTAAAGGATCCCACTTGTTGAGTTCTGAAATAAATGTCCAGTTTTATTATTTGATAGCTACATGACTTCTGGTCAGTATCTGCATATTTATGGGCTTCATTTTGCCTATGTGCACAGTGGGGATAATAATAACTGCTTCCTTTGAACAGAGCTTTGAAATCTTTAGAAGAAAAATGCCTATATTTGACTAAATGACTATATTTGACTGTTCCAAATTATTTGTGCTTTTTCTCTTTCTCCTGTTAATTCCCATTTAACTCTAGCTTTTTTACAAGAACAGAGAAAAATCTTTGTTTCTGAAAACTTTCAGTTCTAGCTACTTCTTCCGTTCTTTAGATGTAAGTTCCTAAACTTATGGAAGAAAAATCCATTGAAGGCTAGTAGACATAAAGATATCACCTTTAGCTTAGGAAATGCCTGAGCCATAGAGTGCTGCAGTCTAGCAGAATATTTGGACTTCTGTTGTGATGCTCGTCCTGTTCTGGCACTCTTCCCTCAGCATCTGATATTGTCTGCTTCTTTTCTTTTTAAGGGTTGAGCGAGGGTGTATTGCTCTGCCACATCAGAGACTGGAAACATCGTGTAAATATCCTGAGTCAAATTTCACTCCCAATTCAAAAGGTTTGCCCCTTTCTATCCAAGGAAGTCCTTTCCTGTTAGTCCCAGAGTCAGCCACTCTGGCAAAGAAGCAGCATTACTAGAAGATGCTGGGATTTGGCCTCATGTTGGTGCTTCCCTGGAGCGGTAGGCCTCTGAAAGTGTGCTCCAGGCGTCCAGGTACCAATCCATACACATGGTGATGCACTTCTGCTCTAGTTGCCCAGTGAACTCACTGGCTTCCCCTTGCAATTCCAAAACCACTTGTCCATCATTCTTTGCAGGAGCTGCTGCACATTCGCCACAATGAACTGCACCTTCATCTGCCCGCAATGAGCCCAGGGTCCAGCTTTAACCCCACATTAAAAGCCCAGGAACTGAAATATAAATTTGTCCTCCTTCTGGAAGAATATTGTCTACTTCTGGAGACATGGTATTGGACTTGACGGTTCTTGGCTCTGACCCCGTATGGATGTTCTTACACTCCTTACATCAGGTTTCTAAGTCACTGGTGGGTCCTCTGGGGAATGGAGGCAGACAAAGCAGAACATGTTTCACTTGGTAGTTTTTATATCTAACATTATACCTCAACGCACATGAACACATGAAACAACAGGTACCCAAGTCATGTTCTCTCTTTGCAGGCCATCTTCACTTTAAAACTATTATTTCCTAACGCTCCTAACTAATAATCTCAAAGTAATGACATCCCCAGGTACCAGACTGTCTTCTCTTTCCACTGAGGAATGCGACTGCTTTCAAGGGGAAAACCAGCTTTGTGTCATATGGGGATAAGCAGCAGAAAAACTGCATATGTAGTGCAATTGCTAGTGATTGGTTGTTAGAGTAATTTTAGAGGCCAAAAATATCTTGCTTGGCTTCTGGTTGTCTCTACAGAAGAGTGCAGTGGGCCTCTTTCTACTGTATCCGCCAACCCCATTAGGATGTTTCTAGTACCCTGGCTATTACTTTTTTATTCTTTGGACTCTTCTGTTTTGGAATACAATATTGATTGTCTGTTTTTGGGTTTTTTTTAAATCAGAACTCTCAAACTGTGGCACATGGACCAGTTGTGGTCTACAAATCACTTTTCAGTTATTATAATGGGCCAATGGGCTGTATGATGTTGTCTCTTGACCTTGTTCCAGATGGCAAGTGTCACTAAAAACCCTCTAAAAACTAAATACTTGCCTAATATCGCAATTGCTACAGTTGCTAGTGAGATGCTATGTGATCACAAATGGGAAGGGAGCTGGTTCATGAGTCAACTTCTCTAATAAGATGTGTCATCACTATGATGAATTCCTGCATGGGGTGTCATATGTCTAGTGAAGTGAAAAATATTATGAATCTATTTTCTGGGGTCTGCAGGTGTGAGGAATTTCTGCCTACCTTGGTACCGGTGAAGATGGACTAATGTAAAGTTGCCACAGAAAAAAATTGTTGTAAAACATAGCTACCTTTTTATTTCTCTGAATAGACAGATAAATTCTGTCTCATACAGACTCGGCTGAAGGAAAATAGAGCAAAGTATGTGTGTCGCTGGAAGGGCACATCACTATAAAACAAAGACAAAGACTTTCTGTAAGGATGTGCCATTGCTCTAACTTGTCTCCTTGTCAAAGCAAAAAGAAGTCCCACAGACCCCTGTGGGATCTGCACTAGGCAGCTGTTGTGTATTTCAGGCTACCCTAATAATGAACAGCCTACACTGCCATTAGGTAGTTCATCAACACAGAATTTCTCTTTTGCAAGGTGGCAAATTGTCACCTTTCACATGCACCACATATACCTGAAATTTTGACCCAAACTATCTCAGCAATCTGAAAGAGTCTTGTTGTTGCTTTAAAGGTGAAAAATACTCTTCCAAAGCCCAACCAAAATCACTTAACAGCTGAATTAACAGGCCAAAGTATTGCTAATTCACTGTCTCAGAGGGGAGCTAAATTCAGACCCAGTGAGGCAGATGTCTCATGCTGTGGATGCTATTTACTTTTCCTGGGTGCTCCTTGCAGTGCCTGGAATATCCTACACTAACTTTAAGCAGCCTCTCTTGGCTGGTTCACACATTGTAGCAGCAAAAAAGGTCTTGCTTCAAGCTCAATAGGAGGCTGAAGCATTACAGGCCTTTGAGAGGGAAGGGGAACTAAGACATGGGAAAGAATATTGCTGCATAACCAGGAACCCCCACATGAATAAGATTAACTAATGTTTTCCCCAACTTCTACCAAGTGGCTTTGATAAATTACTAAATACATAATGCCATTTGATTCAAGCTAAATTCTGTGCTGTTTTTCAAATCCCAGTTTGAAAGAATGCTGCTCCTGAGAACGCTACATAGCACAGTGGGCCAACCTGTTTTTACAATAATAATATTTTACATTTTTATTAAGATTTTAATTTTGAAGTATCCCAAAATGCTTCATAAAAACCATACACAGAGCGTGGCAGATTTGCTATCAATGGGAGCAATGAAGGGCAAGGAGGAAAAACTTTGTGAATAGGCTTCAGCAATCCCTATTTTATCAAAAGTATATGTGGTCTTTAATGTTTACATAGGTGAAATGGGGTCTCAGTTCTTTAATGATCAAATCTAAAAGAGTCCAATGGAAAAGAGCAAACTAAACCAAATCTATCTATTAGGAAAGGAGGAGCCTCCTTTAAAATTGCTGCTTTGTGATCAGGTGCTTGTGGTTTTAAAGGATTATATATTGAAGATTGAAACAGAGGCTTATGAGCTAATTTTTACCCAAATTTACCTGATAGGAACAGCCAAATTCTCAATCTTTTTGCTCTGCAATGTTGTATTGAACGGAGAATAAAACAGGTGTAAGGGGATGTTTTTAGCCTTGGATGAAACACTGGAGAACAGACACATGCTTAGCTGCTGCTGTGAAGGCTCGGCCTCCAGCTTCTTGCTGAACCCATAGAGGATGCAGTGAGTGGATATAAAAAATAGATATTCATACTACCTTGGAACTTCAGCAGGAAAACACCCTATTTCTGTACCTTTTGCATTGTTCCTCCAATTCCCCACAAGCAGCCCAGGATATCTCCATGCTGTTCTGCTCTTTATCCACCACATGAGTGACCCAGGATGCCTGCCCCGTGCTCTCTGCCCTTGACCTGGGATCCCCCCACTCCTACACACACACAGAGCGCTCCTTTCAGACAATTTTCTCAGTGTGATTTCCTCTTTATTCAGACAAAATCTCACTGAAGTCAGAACTTACATAAGAACCAAATACAAACTGGTAGCAAGATAATATCTTCCTAAGAAACAAAGTCTTCAGAGTCCTGAAGGGAATGAAGACTGGTGTAGCACCTCGTGGATTCAGCCAGCTGTACACCAGAAAAAGAGAAGACAGTGCTGGTCTATATGTAGGATTCATCTAGCTTGACCTAGACCTGCTCCCACTGCTTGGCCCCAGAGCTTTACAGCTCCGTCAGCAAAGTTGTCCTGCCAGGGATTTCCGGGGGACAGAATGCAAGAAGTAACAGACACCTAAGCCTTGTCCTGCTGACACTGACACCTATGTTGAAACCCAAGCTGCAAAGTTACATTGCACCTACTGATGGCATAACACTCTCACACTTCCAGTCAAAACCACTATTTCTCACTTGCCTGTGTTTTAAGAACACGTTGTGCAGCGCAGAGGATGGAGAAAGCCTGCTGTGCTCTGCCCCAGCAGTGGCTGCGTGCCAGTCCCCTGTGAGCGATCCTCCTATTTGCATCACTGTTATAACTGGTGCTATTTCTATTACGATGCTTTCCCTCATTTCAGCTGAGAGGGTTTATCAGAGTTCCCTTCAGACTAAATCATTCCTCTGTAACTTCGTGAGGTTTTAAAAATATAATTTAAAGCCAAAGCCTAGAATCATATTACTGTCTCCATCTTCTGCAAAGAAGCTGTCAATTAGAGACACCAGGTGGGAGCAAAGATCACTGGAACCAAAAATGAATCAAAACATGGATTTTTCTGCCTGCTGAGGAGTTGGCGAGTATGTTTGCTATTCTTCAGTCGGCATAACCGATTTAGTGCGAGGAACAAACTACTGCACTCTTAGAAGCTGAGAAAGTTTATTTATTATATTGCCATACAATGTTATCCCAGAGAACCAAAGTGAAGGTCTGAGGGAAACGGGGAGTACCAACTGTTCTCCAGTTTGCTGAGCAGAAAGGTTTAATGCCTGAGACAGCTACCAGAAGGCTCTGGTTCTGTCCCCAAGAGAGATGTGACTTATATTGTAACCTGGCAAAACCAGTTCTCCTCTTAAGGTCTCTGTTTTCCTTTCCAGGCTTCTGTTTACCAGCAGCATTAGTTACACCAGGACACCCCCAGTTTTGGTACCTGTTACAGCTTCCTCTGGGACAATGTAAATTTGCAGCAGTGCTGAAATAGTGTCTTAAAAACACACACATGCATGCAAAGCCCAGCACAATGTATTTGTTTCAGGTTTCCAAGCTGATAAGGATAAAATCACAAATGATCCAGAGCTATGTGCCTTAGTAAGAACTTTGTAAAGGTTTTCAAACTCTCTTCCCAACTCCTCTCTCCTGACAAGGAGAAGAAATGTGCTGTGATCACATCTATCTTCTTCGCTGGCTGTATCTACTCTCTTTTTCTCATGTGTGTTGACTAAGACTAGGTAAAAAACTAGTGTGCTTGAGCCTAATTCAACTAAATAACTTCTCTAGAAATTCTAATCCCCTTTCTTATAGGCTGTAGCTTTTGGAAAACTAAATAAACTATTCTAGTCTAGATAGATCCTCGTTCATTGCCCAACCCATTATTATCTTAACTTCATTGTTACTTGTAATTTTCTATTTTACAGCTTCCTTTGAATATTAGTGCAAATGTAGGAAGACTGATGTCATTTACATAAATTGAAGTAAATTAATATTATTCAGATGCATGCAAGATATACGTAATATTTATATGAAAATAATGCAAATGTTTCGTAGATGTTGCCAATATGTTTACTACAAAGTTAAAGTTTCTTTTCCTGGGAAGAGTACTGTTACAGCTGTGCTAGGGCTTAAAAGCCATGAACAAAGCTTTGTTTGTAGAAAAGAATAGAATACGACAGGTAGACAGCCAGATAGACAGACAGACTGACTAAACTAAGCAATCCAAGGGGTATAGATAAAACAGCAGCATTAACAAGCAGCAGAGGCAAGGTTCTAAATTTTTAGGCTTTAAATTATTAGATTTAAATTGGAGGATAAATCAGCTTTTGAAGAAGAAAAAGAAGCCATCAGGGTACAGAGTCCTGAATCAAGCAATAAGTCATCAGGACCAACAGCTATCAGTGACAGACAAGACGTGAAAGTGATGGCTCACGTAAACCTTGAAGGAGAGAGATGTCCTGGTACTCGTTGTGGAATGTGTACACTCTTGAGGAAAAATAAAATTTTGGAGGCCTTCCTTATACTGAGAGAGAGAGAGGAATAACTATACCTAACACTGCTAATGATGCACTGTTGTCAGAATCAGAAGAACCCTAAATACAATGTATTCAGTGGGCTCCAGTGGCAAAATGGGTATTTCACTTTCACATGAACAGGAAAGGGTCTGTTAAGCAGTTACACCTGTGAATAACTTTAAGTATTTGAATAGTTCCACTTGCTATACTGGGATGAATCATGTGAGTGATGTTACCCACAGGCATATTTAAAAGTATCGATCCTAAGGGCATGTCATGAATTATTCCACTAACTCATAAACTGATCATTAGGAAGTAAGCTTCTTGCAGAGATTCAAGCATAAGGGTTTTAAAACACAGCTTATGAGTGAACCTTAAAGCAAACCTTTCTTTAACTTTAAATCCACATCTTTTTTCTTTGAAAAAAACACAAAAAAAACCCAACAAAAAATACAGATTATACATTTGGCTTCCCCTTCCCTTCCTTTCTTTACTGGAAAAAGCTTGCAAGTTCTGGGGAGCACCTGAAGATTGACGATATAACCCCAGAAAATCTATGACTAGACTTGCAGCTCTTTCCTAAGCAAAATGGAGAGGCCTGCCACGACATACATTATTTAGTATGGATGAAATGTGCTGGACATTACTTAGACTGATCTAGCGTTCATCCAGAGTCACAATGTTGGAGAAGTAGTAATCATGAGCATTGGTGCATGGAGAACTCGTTTATCACTACAGAACCACAAAAGAAAGAGCCCATTTGAATCTTATTTTCAAGTGTGCTTTGAAGCGCTAAGGTTAACAAATCCTTTAGTCACATACTGTACAGCCCTAATCGAAGCTTTTTCTACTTGGTCCTGCAGAGTGTGTCTTTTTGAATGAACCCCCTACAGAAATAAAAGGGACAGTGTAACTCTGAAACTGCACTTCTGTTTAAAACTGGTCTACCTGCTTTTGTGACAAGTAGTCCTATGATAACCACAAATGACACAGATCATTTTCATGTTTGTTCAACATGTGTGTTTGATAGCTCTTTCTATATAGATGATGTCACCATCTTCCTCGTTAGTGTATGTCTTTTGCTCAGGAACCACCAAGTGCAAACTTATTTTAAAAAATCAGCAATTCAGGAGCATATTGACAGAAAGACAGCAGGGAAGGCACAGACCTATCATCTGAAATGATTTTCTGTTATTATTCACACAAACTTTTACCTAAAACCAAATCCAAACCTCGAAAGATTTGTCAGATTAAATTTTTAAAACAATGTTCAATTGAATCTTTTTTATAAGCTTTGTCTCAGCCAGGACAGAGATAGTATTGCAAGAACTCTGTAATAAAACTTTCATATTTAAATTCCCTCCTCAGTTCATTGAGATCAAGAAGCCTGACTAACATCTGAATGTTTGAGATTGAAGTCACAGCGAACCTCTCACTCATCCTCCAGACTTCATTCCACTTTTAGTACTAAAAAGTCATTTGACCTCAATGATTTATTTGCTTCCCCTTTTCTCCTGTAACTAAGGATATTTAGCAAAGCAAATATCTTTAGGGAACGAAAAAAAAAAAAAAGATGACTTCTTACTGTGCATTGGTCAAATTTTACACGTAATTGAAATTACTGGCTGAGACTGCCAGCAGTCCTTGCCTGGCATTATGTTATATACCTTGTGCGTGAAGATGACCAGAGATACAGCACCATGGTCTCCCTTTCCTTTTCTTTCATTCCTGTCATTCCTTTCTCCCATCTGATTATTCCTTTTTTTTTCTTTCTCTTTTCTACTTCATTACTATTTTCCTTCCTTTTAAAGACATTCTGTCATTATTTCATGTTTTTCATGTTATTCAGCACTGATGAAATAGGTATCTTTCTTTGAGCTATTTATATATCTAGTCAGCAGGTAGTTCAGGTGAAAAGAGCACAGTATTTAGTGGGAAACTCTCAAGTCTCCGGGTGCAATTCTGCCGAGATGAGTGTGCATATGCACATTCAGAAGCTTCTGGTCAGGCTCTCCATGTGTGTGAGATGATGTGGTGCCAACCAAGCTAACAGCCTCTACAGAAACACTCGAGTTGAGGGCTGACTCGTACTGATTTTGAGATCATGGCTGTGTTATCTGGGGAACCAAAAAACCCACTTCCATTACAGCTTTGCAAATCCCATGCTTCAGAGTTTCATGGAAAATAGGTTGTATGAGCTTTTGCACTCCAAAATGGTGCCACTTTACAAGTGGTAATATAATTAATGTTAATTGTGAGTGTTTGGGCTGTGCTCTGAAAACATAAAAATTTATATAGATGGTAAGTATCATTAAGTACTTTTGGAAGCATGTGTTCTCCCTGGGGTTGTCTTTGACAATTAATTTCTTGGGGCACATTTTCAACAAGCACCTTTTAGGACAGCTTGTTCAAAGAATAAACTGATTCTAAGCTTCAGAGCTGATAAAGCCTGAAGCTGATAAATACTGAAGAGGAGATTTTTGTTTCCAGAAGAGGAAAACAACATGTCTATCCATATCCTGGGCAGGACCATAATGCCAGCATCTCTACATAAACAAATGTAAAAAGAAACACTTTGTGAATTTTGATTCTACTTTCTTTTCAAGGCAGCAATATCCCCTGACAAAAAGAAGGTGTCACCAACCTGCATTTCAGGGTTGAACAACCATAATAACACTTAAAGCCCGAAGAGATCATTTAGTCTTATCTCTTATGTATTACACACCATTAAATTTCACAGAGTTGTAGCTGTCCCTTCACTGAGTTCAACAGCTTGAGTTTCACTGAAATTGTGTCTCCAGAAGAGAACAGGTGATACCAGGGTGCTCCCAATGCCCAGAGCCTTGCAATGTCAGATGATTGAATGCGTTATGCTCATGCATTCCTACTAAAGGTGGGGATAAACTCCAGACTCTAGACAACTAAATGCTGTTGTCTCCATGTGAGCTAAGTACAAAAGATTCCATAACAATGTGGATTTAGTCCTTACAGTTGAAGGTGTCCAGGGAGCTATCCAGTTTGCTCTAAAGGAGGCATCTACCCACATTTGGTCAGCTCGGTTACATCCTGGCCTTCCTGAACTGTCTGGGTTGGTTCTCTATTAAGTATCATGGAAACTACTAGCTTACATGTAGACACATAGATTTAAAATACTAAAACCCATAGCAACCTGAAGACAGTTCCCTGGGAATTCCATCTCCTGTGCTGCAGAGAGTAACAAAACACCCTAAAAACTCAGCTAATATGCATTTGTAGAGAAATTCTTTCCTTACAGCAAGTCTAGCAATCCTAGCAAACCTAAGCATGGGAATATATCTGGTGAATTGACTCATCCTTACAGGCTTTTGGACGTGACTGTTTGTGCCTACCAGCATGAGATTTCATTGTAGTTTATGTCCTAATGTAAAGTTGAAAATGTCCTGATGACAATGCAAAGCTTCCTGATCTTCTGTAAAGGAGGGGAATGAAGAATGAGTTTCACAGGTATCTGTTGACAGGTACCAAAGGTGAGAGGGTAAAACCACAGCCGTGTCATCAGAAAACCCAGGCAGCTTTTCTTGTGGAAATGTTATTCAATACCAGTGTTTTGAAGGATCTAGTTTGAAAGATTCCAGGCAATGGCGACTCTACTTACACCTACTAAGCCATTCCAGTGTTTAATTACCTTCTCCACTAGGACACTGAGTCTTATTTCAAGGCTGAAGCTAATATCATCTTCTTACTAATATATATTTTAATATCTCTATTAGTTAGATTGAAAAGCCCCTCACCTGCCCCAATATTGTTTCTGCCTTTCTATACACAGTGTTCAAATTCTTACTTATCTGCCTTTTTGATAAATTGAGTAGGTTGTGCTGCTTGTCTTCTTATTGTAAAAGATGTTTTTCAGCTCCTATCTGTGTAAAAGAATCAGCCTTTTTTTTTCTTTTACTTGATAATTTTACTTCATTTTCCCTTTTTCATATAATCAAATATTTATTTAACCATTTTTACAAAGAATTGCAGTAAGTGTGCTAGTGACATTTTCAGGATCTGGATATTGGCATCTGGTTTTGCTAGCATTCACATTTTTATATGCCTGTGATATTTATTAAATTTACCTGTACATATGATAATGCATACTATGAAATAATACATGATGAATTGCTGCCATGGCTTTCACATCTATATTTTCATTGTGTAATAAAGCACATGTACCATGTGTGTAACAGTCTGGTAAGCTCATTGTATAACTGTGCACTGCTGCAGTCTACGTATGGAGTCTCTAGTAGTTCTGTGTGAAATACAAAATACTCAGTCATTGCTTTCTACTGAAGAATAATTTCCATGTTTATTTTAAAGGACTTGAAATCACAAATAAAAATCAGTAAGTAGACCACATTGTATATTTAAAAATCTACTATGTTTGTATTTTCAGCGGCAGCAGCCAAGATCCTGGAGATGTTTCAAATGATTCAGGTGAGTAGAAAAGTAATTCAAGCTGAGATTATTTTTGTAAACATTTTGTAAACATTTGTAAATGTTTACTTCCTGTCGTTCATAGAAGACCCATAATATCTGTGTTTCCCCAAATAAAATATCCATTAGTTCCCACTTCTATTAATTTTTTTCATTGTTTCTCAGGTATACAAATGAGTACTTTAGACGTTTGGGAAGCTTTAGAGATGTGTTGCTCTCACAATTTATATATGAATTTCATGAATTCAATGAACTGAGTCCAAATAGGATAATCTGCCTTTTAAGATCTCTAAAATAAATAGCTGGATCTATTTTCAGCAGTATTTTGGTAGTGATATAACGTTATTGGCCTGGGTCTGGCCATTCTGTAGAATAACTAGATGGATATTTCCTTGTAATTTTGCATCTAGGTAGAAAGAGTGTAAGGGATAGTCAAATAAAAAATAAAGAAAAGCATAGTGGACAACTGAGCAGTAATTCAGCCATGAAGCTATTAACTGACTGTATGGTATAAACATTTATTAAAGCAGAAGGCAAATTACAGTCACATTCTCTTTCACACTTCAAACAACTAAAAGCTCTTCCATGCAGAGAATAGGCTACTGGCTCAGGACTGGAACACAGGAAGAACTTTACTTTGTCCATTGGTTTTCTTCGTAGTCAAGAAATTATGAAAGCTGCATTCTCAACTAGATTACAAATCAGTCTGGATTTGTCAACATTAGGAGGAATCATCTGTAATATATATGAAAAAAAAAAGACCAATATTAATCTCCTGCACTCTGGTCCTGAACCCAGAAATTCCCATCTGGTTCTTACTTGCTTTTGCCAAAAGATCTAAGGTTGACATGGATAAGAGCAAGGCAGTTCACTTTAACCCCTCTATAGAACTTAGTGGATTTAGATGATCTTCCATTACAATGAACTGGCTACTTGTTAATATAGTGCAGACAATATGTATATGTGCTTGTGAATGATAACTCCAAAGCAAGTACAGCAAGTCTAAGAGTTATCAGGGTGCCTGTGTTCCAGGATAGCAGCAAAGACACCATCACAATTACCAATGAAAAGCACTTTAGATTAAGCCCCAACTACCAGGCTTGGTATACAATTGTTATTTCCAGTGGTGAATATTTAAAGCTAATGGTGGAAGAAAACATATATTTTTTCCTTTTATTTTGCTTATAAAGAACAGGAGTTTGCTCATTAGGACAATATAGAAAAAAAAAATAACTTGATAAAATGCCCAGGGACACAAAGAAATATACAATATGAAATCCCTCACACGAAGAGGGTATTTTACTATTGCCATTTTCTAAGGGAAAAGTACTTAAAAATACATATACAAGATTAGAAATACACATGAAATTTATAGGGAGGGTAAATTGCTTTGTTGTGCCATAGAATTTCGTCTCTGCTTTGCAGATAGCATGCCTCGGGATAAATTAAACTCAGAGCTCTGGCTAGTACAAATGACACCATTGCAGGAGTATTAGCCTTCAAGTCCCCTCATAGAGGACAGCACTGAGTACAACAGTATATTGTGTGGCCAGAAAAATATAATATTGCTGAGCCTGTGCAAATAAGAACAAGACTACATACAGCTTCATTGTGTAAAACAATCACAAGGGATGGATAAAAAAAATAAATTCTAGCCTCAGCTCAACAGAAATTGTATTCAAAAACCTGTCTCAGTGCAATAAACATAAGTCTTCTCTCCAGCTTCTCAGTAATTATCTAGTCAAAAGTAAAACAATCTTTTAAGGCAGAAATTTTTGGAGGTTTAAAAAAAATAAAAGTATTCCAGGGTTCTGAGACTAGTGGCAAAATGTGCCATCTGAGGTTGAACATTTGATGGGACCTGGTGAGATCAAAGAACTGGAAAGAAAAAACTACATTGAATACATAGGAATGAGCTCCAATTACAAGCTGGACAGTCCTTAAGCTTAAGCTTAACACAGCTTAAGCACGGCTGGAGACAGCTTTGCTGCTTCTTACTTTGGGAGAAACACCACCAAGATGGCTTGAACCAGAGGCACAGGCTCTTCAGGTTCAGCTCCATAGGCCTGGCAACATATGTCAGGACAAAGCCTATGGAAGTGCCACAAAGTGAGAACTTAATTAATCAATGATGTCATGCTGCTGCCGGTGCATGCTTCTAGTCTAAACCCACTTCTACCAACTCTTGTCTGAAGGCCTCAACAGGCCTGCAGTTACCTACGTCTGGTTCCTTAATTTCTGTTCAAAACACAGTCACACTATGCACAATTATATCCCTACATTAGGAGGGAGCTGGAAGTTATGAAATTTGAGCCCTTGGAAAGGAGTTTCTGGAGTGAATAAAGGTATTTCTCTTGATATGTCTTGCAGTCTACTCTGACATCAATAAGCACCCAAAACTTGAAGGTGCAGTTTCACATTCTCTCTTAGCTAGTGCAGATGCTGCTGAAAACAGCAGCCCCAATCTTCACAGCCTCCCTTGTTTGCGATTCTCATTCCCTGAATCTGTAGAAAACTAACTCCAAAATAAGACTGGCTGATCCAGCCCATATTCATTATCACCGTACGGAAAATAGCGGAAATGCCTGGACCGAAGAGAAGATGGTTAGAGGAGCAGGACAGATCATTTTGGCAATAGCCAAAGTTAGATCAAATTAAATACAGTGCAATACTGCAGCCTGACTATTCACATGCTTCCTTAAAAAATGAGCAATAATGCAAGCTTATTTGTATATGCATCAAGAATGAAGCCATCTTCAGCACAATAGCAACAAGTAGCTAGTAGCTTAAGTGACAGTGAAGGATTTGTGCTAAGACAAACAAGTGGCCACAAGCAAATACCGAATGTGAATAAATTGCCTCATTTTATTTTTTTTCCTGTGTGTAGTAAGGGAAGCTTCCTCTCCTGTCTAAAAAGTCTCACAGAGAGAATTTTCCAGTGCTGTCTTCTTACCAGTTACATTCTCACTGGTGTCCTAGTCAGTGAAATTATGTGGATCATCAGGTCTTGTCATGTTGAACCTGGCTTTGTCACGAGGCAGTTGGCTGAAGCGTCACATTTATACTTTGGTGTTCAGACACTTTTGTTTATCGGAACCCATTCACTCACCTGTGGGGATTTTTGTATCAATATCCATTGCAGCTGGAAAGAGGTGTGAGGCTAATTCCATGTTTGTGTTTCAGGGTAATAACATATATCTCAATATGGTAAATAATAATGTCCATGGGCTCAAAGGATCTGTGGTGTTTCTGTTGCCCTATTGCTCTTCATCAGCAGAAAGACCAAAGCCCTCACTAAAAGTTAAGGTTACTTTAAAGAAAAAATAATTTAGCAATGTTTCCAATACAGATTAAAATACACAGGGCCTCAAAATAAAACTGGTCTAGCTGAAAATGATAAAGAACATTGTGCTGAATATTGCAAAATTATTATTTTTTTCTTCCAGAAAAGCAATTACCTTTGGATACTGGCTGACATTAGACCACCTGATTATTTTCCATTTTATAAAATGTGAGGAATTTACATAGTTGGAAGGTTGCACATAGAACTCAATATTGTGTAATCTTGAAATGTTAACTTTTTCAAGCCATGTAGTCACTCTGTATGGAAGGGTAGGTGATATTTCTGCTCCAGTAACCTTCTCAAGACTCAGCAAATAGACTCGGCAGGGGTTAACCTGCAGGATGTCCATAACTGAGCAGAATTTCTCCTCATCTGTAGTGATAAAAAATCAGCAGAATTTTCCTCTTTTCATATGTAAGGGAGAGTGTGAAGCCTTTAAAAAAATGCATAAGGACAGAAGAAGCTGGAGTGCAATAGACTTCGTTATAATTTGTCCTCCTGTGCTGGATGAATATAGTACTGAGTGACTGGCAGATATTTTAAGATCCACTTCCTCCATTTTTTTCATTAGAAGAAATTGTGCATGGCCTTCCTTGGTATACAGCCCTTGATTTCTCTCTGCTTAGGAACTCCGGATCAGAGAACAACTTCTTTTTAATAAAGGTTTTAGGGATACCTCACTTGTAAGCAGGCTAACAGTAACCTCTATTCTAAGGTTGTCTTATAAGCACATTTTCATTTCTTTTATTTTTCTAAAGTTTCTCTCTGCTCAAATTTCCTGAGATTTCTGTCTAGCTTAAAATGATAAGTGACATGTACATCTGTATATGCATACACTTGTGGAAAACTTATATTGCTTATGAAGAAATTCTTAATTCTCAACTTTGAAGTTGAATAGGAAACTCCAATCAGGAATGCTGGAGAGAACATGCATTTGTAAGTAGCCATCCTTATCACAATTAGCTGTAATCAGGTCTACTATGAAGCTTTGCCTGTGCTATTCTATTAGATTATCATTATATTTACTGCTTCTGATACAGCTGCATTCCAGATTGGGACTCAATTACTACAAATACAGAGAGAGTCACACCGTAACTCCTATTCTCCAAATACGTTTGGTTAGACTTAAACTATTACATAGTGGCAGTGCAAAATGAAGAATAGATTTACTAGCATATTCACAAATTTCCTGCTTCTCTGTAATTTCTATTTGCTAATCTCAAAAGTCTCATAAATTGTTATGAGCCAGAAAACTTACTCCAGGTGTGGATTATTTGCTAGTTAGCACTTTTCACTTGCTTTTTTAAAAATTTAAAGTCTACCAACAAGAACAGAGAAACCACGGCATCTGCTTTTGACGGCCAGTCATACATTTTAATTGTCTGAAGAAATTGATTTATGAACCAGTGTTTTTCTAGGTCAAAAGAGCTTTGTCCAAGTATTTGTTGAATACTTATGAGTAACGAATATATTTGCAGAATTCAGGATTGCCTCTTGAATGGTTTGTAAGTAAAATAAAATAAAATAAAAAAACCGGCTAAATTCACAATGAATATTATTTGCAATGAATAATTCAACCAGTACTAATTATTTAGCACCTGTAGAGGAAAGAGAGGGAAATAGATATGCTAATACGATGTTGCCTCTTTTCTGCCTAACTATCAGGTATTGATGTTGAGAAGGGCAAATGTCTGTCACACAGCACACTTGCTGGCAGATGTGTTACCAGCAAGGGAAGAGGATTTAATTTGCCAAAATTATCCATCTATCTGTCTATCTAGACATTTATACAGAAAGACTCACATAGAGGTAGCTATTATCCCTATATATTTAATAAATCTGTTGTACATGAACTTTTTAGCATTGCTCGACAGCTCCAAAATACACTTGTTGACTGTGACATGCACGACACAAATATATAAAAGCCATGTGCAGACATATCTTGTGTACATGCCAGCACAAGAGATTAAGGGCCACATTTCTTCTGAAATGGCAAAACCAGCAATTTTTACACATGTAACTTAGGTAGATGCACAAGATGAATCCTTATTTGCTTGAGTCACCATATTGTAGGTATCCAATATGTGTTTGCACGTAAAACTATTATGCTTGCTTTATGTTACATACTAGGCTTTATTGTACAATTAAAAGAAGAATATGAAAGACAAAGATTCCAATGATCTTATGAAATAATAAGTAATATTTTTAACATTTCTGTTCTTTTACATTGCCCTTATACAATATGTGTGTAATTACGTGACAGCACATGCATATATATTATACCTTATAGACCTTAATCTCTTCTGTGGTATAATACTGTATTTTGTAGAATGAGATAAAGTGTCAATGGTTTATCTGAAAATTGCTAACTGTGTTATGATAGACAATCAGTGGACCACACGCTGTTCCCATTATGGTTGGCATATGTATGGATTGTTCCCTGATGTTTCTCAACATTTTGCATTCACACAGACTTGTGTCATGCATTATCACTAAAGCGGCACCCAGAGTAGTATGTTTTTATTCTCTTTTATTAATAAAATAATTATTATTTGATCATTTTACTCTAAAATAAGAGTTCTGCCCTTGGCACCCTGTTTTGAGAAGTTCCATAGAGAGAGAGACCTAGGTTACATACAAAAAGAGACTTGACCGTTTACGTTGCAATAAATACATGATTTACATAGTAAGGAGGAGCACAGATCTTTGTTTGCTCTGAACATCCCAGGAACTCATGTGCTGTGAATCCCTCAGGTAGACCAACACACTGGGCTTTTGTCCCTTTTCTTCTAAGCAGTTGAGAGCTGCAGTACAATATTAGGGTGCAGCCACTAGTATAGGATATTCTAAACCAGAAGAGGATTAATTTTAATGGCAGCATGTAGCTAAATAACCTAACCAGATTTAGAAGATCTCTTTTTTCTAACTGGAACATGAGATTTTGAAAACGGATGTGTGGAACTGAGAAATTGATTATAAAGGGGGGGAAATCTGAATGTTATTAGGAATTATCTGAAAAATATAGAAATGGATTATCCATTTCCAGGTAGGTCTACAGGATTGTATTCCCACAGTTCCAATACCTGCAAATTAGATGTAAACTGCAGCTGAGAAAACTTAATCTCTTCTAACATCATTTTCAGTGTGTTTACTTTTTTTCCTCTCTGAGATTTGAATCATTGAGAAGAAAAACCAGCCCAGGTTCTCAGCTTTTTCCAACACAGGTTGAGTTAAAGATAGCAGACTATAAATGCACCACTTGTAATTCAGTGATCCTGTCCTGGTTTTCGCCAGTCCTTAGCAACTTCTGAACTTCTCTAAATTAAACTGGATGGTTACGATTCCAAAGGGAAGACATAATGCTTGATGACTGCTGAAAAGCAGAGCATGCCAGTCATGTCCCCACTTTGTTTGTTTTCCAGATAGAAACTCCTAGGAAAATAGGACTGGAGAATGCTCATCCAGTCTGACCTACTGGACATGAAGGTCTGAAATTTTACCTTTTTGAAGCTAATGAGACAGCATCCATCGATTCTATGTTGTAGCTCCTTTGTGCCAATAACTTGCATGCGGGGAGGAGATTCTGGTCCTGAATGTTTCATTTTGATTCTTTCTTTTTCTTTTCCTTATTCTGTTGCCACTATTTTAATATATGCTGTGATTGTTTCTTGTTTCAGTACAGAGCTGAACTTTCTCAGATGCAAGATGAGTCCTGAGAAAGGAAGTTCTCACAGTATTGCTACATTTATTTGAGACCAAGGATAACCTCATGGCTATTTTGTCTTTGAAACTGTCTTTAAATGCAACAACAATTAAAGTTGTGAAACAAGGCAGAAAGCACATGAAAAAAATATGCACTCCCTTATGCTGAGTGCTTTGCTTGCTGCTCCAGGTGACTTAGTATAGACATGGGTAAAAAGGTGCTTAGGAGAAATCTTGATACAAAATAGATTTTCATGGACCTCTCCCTTTTCTGTTTTTATTTTTCTCTGACATATCATAACTGTGGACCATCAGGGAAGCTTTCCTATGACTTCAGATTTCAAAGCTACAGGTGGTCTGCAAGCATGGCACTTCAAAGAGTGTTTTGATTAAATGAAACAATGTTTGTGTAATATGGATCCCAGATCTTTGAACTTTTTTCAGATCAATTCAGCCAACAAAGATTCAATTAGGTGAGATCAGAAGACCCGCTTCCATCCTTTGTTTTCATCTGTCATTCAGCCTTGTCTTTTCAAATAGCTTTAATACAAAACCAGGGCCAATCATTTATTTTAATGAGGACCACAATCATAATGATGGCGGTGGTGACGATGGTCCTTGTACTAACAGTAATAAAACACATTTGCAGCTGGGAATACTGTTTGCTTAAAAGAAAAACCCCAAACCAACTAGTATAGCCTAAATAGTATTTTAACTGAATTAGCACATGTTGGCACAAGCTGGGTCTGTATCCGCTACTGAAGCTTATTTAACCGTACGTATCTTGTGTTTTTTTTTTTTTTTTTTGCCTTCACTGAAAGAAAAACTGATCCTAACAGTTTTAAACTTGTTAATTCAAACCATATGTCATACAGTCAGTCTCCATATGGTGCAACACCACCTTATATTTACAGGGTGCTGCTTTTCCAAACATTATTCTAAAAGCTTTATTTGCCCCAAATGTAATAGGTGGTACTGAGCTCCTGAATACAGCTTTTAAAATACCTCAAGTGTCTAAATTGCATGCTGATATAGCAAAAACACACCGATTATTAAAAGCTAATTACAGCCCATTTTATTGGCAAAAATGTGCTAATCAAGTCCTTGACTGAGAGTGTATACTTAAGAGAAAGAAAGGCATGCTGTCAGTCCTCAGTCTCCACACATGGCAACAAAAGATAGGTGTATAAAAAAAATCCATCACATCATTGTAGAAAGATTTTTACAGTTTGATCTTCCATGGTTGGCTGTCCAAAACTATGCTGGAGTTAGAGAGAAGAGGTAGCCTCTACCTTTTCTGTCCTTAGGAAAGAAAAAAAAACCCCAAACTCTCTGGATTTCTGAAGCAAAATTGCAAGGGAAAGAATGACGGAGGTTAAAGAGACTGTTGATTTTGACTGATGCTTTTTGTTTGCTTCTATCTACCTCTAAAAGAAAATAGTGTGGAAATATCTTTGAAATGTCTGTCTTCAGTATGGAAAAATGCTGAAGAATAGCAAAGGGTGCTTTTTGGGGTCTTTGAGGACCATTCCTTCTATAGCACTTCAGTCTGTTTACTTGATTTCACCCTTCCTTCTGGGGCATCAGAAGATACCTACTTTCTTACCCACCTGTCTTAGTACCAACCCACTCTCCAAGCTGCCAAGCCCTAGGGAACAGGCAAATGGATCATGGCTTATCCCTCATTAAGCTTTTTTGGGGGAACAAGGGGGACCTTAGGCAGGCTTACCTGATAGATAATCTGAAAATGGAGCTTTAGGCAGATGGTACGTGATTATCTAAACTTAATTGTTTGATCCATGTAGGGAAGAGTTATTATGTTGAAACACGTGCCACCCAGAACTTGTTCTAGATCTGCTCTTTGTATCCAGTGACAAAAAATATTCAGTTTTACTGAGTCTTACAGAGAAATGCAGTACAATTTCCATTTTTTCCCACCTTGCCCAGTAGATGCTCCATCCAGCCCTTGTATAAACTGTAAGGTTTTATGTTGTAAAACATTACCCAGTGTGTACATGCATCAGTCTGAAAGGAACCCTGCAGCCAGAGTGAGGACGGTGGATTGAAAGCATTATCACTCATCATTCTTCACATGTGTAAGCCTGCCTCACAGTCAGTCTCTCTTGGCTTTCTCTTCTCTTTTTGGGCTTTATGGTTAAAGTGAGACTTCCTTGCTCCTGTTACGAAGGTTCTTGGCTGTGTGATTTTTAAGGCTATACAGTATACCATTTTTTCAAAGAAGGACCCACAAACCACAAACAAGCCTTAAACTATTGACATATGGGAAGGCAAATTCTCTGATCATTTATACCACAGTAACTAAATCCACCACAGTGAATCTAGAACAGCTCAATTGTCATCAAGGGAGTTACTTCCGGCTTCTTGCTGGCGCAGCTGGAGGCAGAATTTGACCATAGAGAGAAACATTATTATTTAGTTCATTAATCACCAAGGAAACTTGCTAGCAGAACAATCCTACCCGTTTTCATTATTTCCTTGATAATCTTATTAGAAACAGAATTCTACATTGCATGCAGAGAATTCAGTGGGAAGAAAACAGGCAGCATTCAGCAAGCAGTCCAACCTATTTCCAGTCTAATAAGTTAATAGCAACATTCTTACAGAAGCCTATGCAAATAAAAGCAAAAAACAATAGCATTCTGAAATGAAAAAGAAAGAGAAACGCACACAAAAATGAATAAAATAGTTCAGTGTATAATACCACTGGTTAAAAAAAATACTTATTGTCTTCAACAGTCTCCCACTTAGATTAAGCTACCAACCAATTAACCTATTCAGAGTACATAATGCTTTCTTAATACAATAGTTGTGAATGGATCAGTGTAAGAATGATGTATTGTCTATCATTTGAATACATCCTGAAGAGAATGAACTCAAATACAGAAACTAAGCTCAAGATATGAACAAAAGATAAATGTTAACATGTGCCTACTTGTTCAAAAGAAAACCAAAGAGTCCACCATATGATGTAGTGCCACAGTTACTTGAAGATGACCTCTCACGAAGACCGAGAAATAGTAATATGCTATGATTTACGATGGTAGATTAGCTAGATGATTATTTCAGTCAGGAAAGGTGTCCTTTCTGATAACAGCTCAGTCAAGTTTCTCCTTGTGCAGTACACGTCTTGTATCTAAGTTTTGTTAGTTTTGTTAGCAGTAAAATTAAGAGATTTGATGCTTATGCCACTACCGATAGAGAACAAATCAGCACAGTAATCTCTTACAAACTGCTCTGAATTGTTTAAAATACCTACTTCAGACTGTTGCAGATTTTTCATATTTTCTTTTCTAGTCTTCCACTAATTTCAAGAATCTGTGGTGCCTACTAAGCTACCAGGAACGTAGCTCGATTCTAAACCCTGATGGCTTTTTTATTGGATTTTTTAAAAGAAACGGGTACTTTTTTATATCATACTCAGGCTTTGCACCATATCAATTCTCTGCATGATGCTCAGTTCTTCTATGAGCAAGCTTTTGTCCTTGAGAATGAATGTTAAAAAGGCCAAAACCAGGCAAAATGATCCTGGATTTCAGACCACGGAAGTGCAACATGAGACAGCTTGAGGTGACTTGCTCTCTCTACCACGACTTCCTGTGCACACTTCAGCAAGTCACTTGATTTTTCAGAGCCTTGGCTACCCACTTATGGACCAGGAACAATAATATGTCATTTATCACATGTTTTGTTTATCTTCTCTTTATAGTTGAAAGTGTTACAGGATAGTAGCTGGGTCTGCAGAGTGTCTATTACAATGGAGGCTCAACTTTAACTGGAGCCAGTAGGAGCTACTGGAATGCAAGTAGTAGCTGTAGCAATAGAAATAATAATAAATAGGGGGGGAAGGAAGAAGATTATCAGCATGATTTACACATGGACTGTTTATCCCTAACTGCTACACATCCTATATACCTTTTGCTTTATCACAGTGTCGTGGTTTAACCCCAGCCAGCAACTAAGCACCACCCAGCTGCTCGCTCACTCCCCCCACATTGGGATAGAGGAGAGAATCAGAAGAGTAAAAGCGAGAAAACTCGTGGGTTGAGATAAAGACAGTTTAACAGGTAAAGCAAAAGCCACGCGCACAAGCAAAGCAAAACAAGGAATTCATTCACCACTTCCCATCGGCAGGCAGGTGTTCAGCCATCTCCAGGAAAGCAGGGCTCCATCACGTGTAATGGTGACTTGGGAAGACAAACGGCATCACTCCAAATGTCCCTCCCCTTCCTCCTTCTTCCCCCAGCTTTATATGCTGAGCATGACGTCATATGGTATGGAATATCCCTTTGGTCAGTTGGGGTCAGCTGTCCCGGCTGTGTCCCCTCCCAGCTTCTTGTGCACCCCCAGCCTAGTCGCTGGTGGGGTGGGGTGAGAAGCAGAAAAGGCCTTGACTCTGTGCAAGCACTGCTCAGCAATAACGAAAACATTCCTGTATTATCACCACTGTTTTCAGCACAAATCCAAAACACAGCCCCATACCAGCTACTATGAGGAAAATTAACTCTATCCCAGCCGAAATCAGCATACACAGCATGATGTTTCCTGAGATCTGCATTCTTCAATCATGGTTTTACTTTGAGTTGAGGTATCTGATTGCTGGTCTGCAGGAAAAAACCCTCATCTTGCTAAATGATTGGTATGAGGAAAGGGAGGCCATTTCCGCCCTCTCCCATCCAAGTAACCAAGGTTATACATCTGTGGGGAAAGAGAGATTAGTTTGTTTAGGTTAGTTGTAATAGTTATTTAAGACTAACTGGAAAGATTAATGATATACTGCACTTCTCTCTGTTGTATTTGCCATTGTGGCTGCCTAAATTATATCCTTTACGAAAACCAGCAACTTTGACGCTTTACAGGGTAGTTACTGCAAGAGAAACATGCAACTAGGGAGAGATGGTTTTGTCTCTCAGTTTGGCAAATGAGAGACTGGGGACAAGGAAACCTAAGGCACGTTACTGATGGATTCGGCTAGGGTTTCTACAGTCTCCTCGGTAAGTAGAATTTGCCAGATTTACTGGGAAAGCTCTCCACATAACTCGTCAGGCTACAGTGCCCAATGCTCTTGGCAGTGAGCTCTCCCTGCCTGTGCAATGCTGCTCTCCCTGTGCCTCTGGACTACGAGGACCTGGCAGGGACCGAGCACCTCGACGGTGTCCTCCGAGCTGTGTCCGGTGCAGCTGGCTCACAACACCACCGCTTTCTGCATGGGACTCCGGGGCAGCTCAGGGTTTCATCTCTGCGAGACACGGCAGGACTCAAGGGTTTGAGCTGTGGGTTCCTGAGACAATTCAGCTCGTGCTGGAAAGTTGATAAATTATCTCATAATAAGCTGAGCCATATAGGTCATATTAGGTTAACTGACCGTCAGCACTTATTTTATTATATAAATTACTTGTATTGAATTGGCCCAGAGGCTTTAGCATCAGTTAAATAATTAATAATAGAACAGAAATGAAATGGAGAGGTTGTAGACCACTTTTTTTATTTTGCAATTTCAAATACTGCCTGTGTTTTTTTTAACATAAATCCTCTGAAGTTGCAGTTACGGTTATTAATGATAGGGATAATAAAACATTAATCAAATCTTTACAACTTTAAATACGAAACTGTATCTCATTAAAGTATATAACAATCTTAAATGCAATTTTATTTGCATGGCTTTTCTTTTCTCTTTTATTTCTTCTTTAATTTTAATTATATTTGTCTTTTAGGAATTTAAAATTTCATTATGTATAAATGAATACACTTGCACACCCTTGTTCCAGCTTAGGCTTTAGCTTAAAAGATGGTTGTCCTGATGTGCGGTTTTCTAAAATAATACGAGAAACAGATTGGTGTGATAAATGCTACAATGACCTATACAGCAGCATTCCACTTTTTACCAATACAGAAATCATTCTACATAGTCCGTCAAGTGAAACTATGGTTTTATGTAAGGATAAACAAGGCGTTTGTTTATTCATTTTTAAAATAACACGATTTTTAAATAATCAAGATAAAAAGGTCACATATTTATTAATATGTAACACACTTCTCATTACTCTGGTAATATTATGCAACTGTTGCCTTTCAGCTGCCAGTTCTTTGCATTCATTTAATGTGCTCCTATATCCTTGTATGTGTCAAATGTTACTATGCTTTTTGTTTTATTCAAGCTGAATATATTATTAACCTCTGCAGCACTGACTAGAAGGCAATGCTTTTCCTCCAGAATCCAGAAGGAAGAAGAATTTAAAAGGAAAAAAAACCCAAAAAACAAATTTACATGCCCACATAAGAAGCTTCTTTTTAAACTGACTTTCAAAGTGGTAAATTTTACATTGGAATACTGATAGTTATTAACTTAAATGCTTAAAGGCCCAGAAAAAGTTTATTTTTGAGTCATTATTACTCATTCAGAGACCAGCTTCTCTCTCAAGAGACTATACATTTTTGACAAGGGATATACATGCAAACACAGCATTTCCTTTAGGAACAAGAACATTCCCTGATAACATTTTGGGTAACCTTAATAAGCTAATGATTATGCTATTTTACTATTAGCTTATTTCCAACAGAGATGTTTATATTTCAGTGAGTCAAACATCTCAGCACTTGGTATCTCTGGTTTGGCATTATTCTAAATCCAAAGGAAAGAGCTTACACATGGACAGGCCAGTCAGAGACAGTTGATGTTTGTGTTTCTGGAGTCATGACCTGCACATGGATACACAGGGAGGTAAATGTGTTGCATGTATGCTTTCAGGCACAGTGATGCTGATGGACATGTAGAAAAGGATGCTGAAGGTGAAGCATATCATTCAGGTAGAGTAAGTCAGTACTGTAACTCAGGTGTAATGCACTGAAGTGATGAATTATATAATTTTTCATAATAAAATGTGAGATAAGACAACAGCAGTTGGGTTTGCTGTGATTCAACTGCAAAATGTTTGTTAAAAAAATTTTTTAATCAACCATCTTAAAAGACACGGCCTTTGTAAACAGCTGGTAATGATACAAATTAAGGAGGCTAATAACCTAATTCACGCTGGAGCTGATGTTGTCACAGACATTTTAAGACTTTCTGGACTCGTGAATACTGCCAAGGTCACTGAAAGATGACATATTTCTTCGGTTCTGGAAGGGTTGCTGACTATAAAAGTAATTATTTTTGACTGTTTTTACAGAGGCAGTTGAACATCTCTTGAATGTATCTCTCCTCTCCTGATCTTTGCCATCTTGTTTAAATACAATTTGTGTTATTGCAATTTGAATATCAGGTACTAAACTGGAATAGCTGAGAATATATCTATAAGAGGTGCTCGTATTTTCAGGTTTAGGCAGGAACAATGTGAAAATCTTCTTTAACTCTTATGTGGCATGCTACAGAATTTAACACCATGATTTTGCACTAGGCCTAATATCTGACATCTGCCGGAAAAGTGCCGCAGTAAGCTACAAGGAGTCTAGGAGACTCTTGGAGTGCATTGAGGATAACTTCCTAATCCAGGTGACAGAAAGCTCAACCAGAGGAAACGTGTTACTGCACCTGTTGCTCACCAACTCAGAGGAACTTAAAGGAGAGGTCAAGACTGGTGGTAGCCTGGGCTGCAGTGATCACGCCCTGGTGGAATTCATGATCTTGAGGGATATAGGCCAGGCAAAAAGTGTAGTCAAGACCTTAAACCTTATGAGAACAAACTTGCAGTTGTTTTAAGGGGCTAGTGGCTGGGACGCCCAGGAAACTGCCCTTAGGAACAAAGGAGCAGAAGAGAGCTGCCAGCTATTTAAAGATATATTTCTTAGAGCACAAGAGCTCTCAATTCCCATTTGCAAGAAATCAGGCAAGGAAGGCAGGACACCAGCATGCCTGAGTAAGGTCCTCCTGGTCAAACTGAAACACAAGAGGGAAATGCATATGCGGTGGAAGCAGGGACACATACCTTGGAAAAAACATAGGGATACTGCCCAGGAGTGTCGGGATGGGATCAGGAAAGCTAAGACACGGCTGGAGCTAAATTTGGCGAGGGATGTGAAGAATAATAAGAAGGGCTTCTATAAGTATGTTAGTCAGAAAAGGAGAAAAAAAGAAATTGTACCCCCCTGCTAAATGAGACGGGATCTGGTGACAACTGACATGGAGAAGGCTGAGGTAGTCAACAACATTTTTTTGCTTCAGTTTTCACCGGCAATTGCTCTTCCCACATCTCCCGAGTCCCTGAAACTCAAGGCAGGGACTAATGGAATGAAGTCCCACCCATTGTAGGAAAAGATCAGGATTGTGACCATCTGAGACACCTGAACATACACAAGTCCATGGGACCCAATGAGATGCATCCCAGGGTCCTGAAGGAACTGGCAGATGTGGTCACTAAGCCGCTTTCCATAATATTTGAAAGTCATGGCAGTCAAGTGAAGTCCTCTGTGACTGGACAGAAGGAAACATCACACTCATTTTTAAAAAGGGTAAAAAGGAGAACCCTGGGAACTACCCACAAGTCAGCCTTACCTCTGTGCCCGGTAAGATCATGGAACGGATCCTCCTGGAAGCTATGTCAAGGCATATGGATGATAGAGAGGTCATTAGAGATAGTCAACATGGCTTCACAAAGGGCCAATTGTGCCTGACTAATCTGGTGGCCTTCTGTGATGGAGTGACTGCATTGGTGGATAAGGGAAGAGCAACTAATGTCATCTGTCTTGAATTCTGTAAGGCCTTTGACATGGTCCCACGCAACATCCTGGTCGCTACATTGCAGAGATATGGGTTTGATGGATGGACTGTTCGATGGATAAAGGAACTGGCTGGATGGCTGCATCCAAAGAGTTGCAGTCAATGGCTCAATGTCCAAATGGAGATCAGTAACAAGTGGTGTCCCTCAGGGGTCTGTATTGTGACCGGTACTGTTCAATATCTTTATTAATGACATAGACAGTGGGATTGAGCACACCCTCAGCAAGTTTGCGGATGACACCGAGCTGAGTGGTGCGCTTGATATGCTTGAGGGAAGGGATGTCATTCAGTGGGCAGGCTTGAAGAGTGGGCCAATGTGAACCTCATGAAGTTCAACAAGGCCAAATGCAGGGTCCTGCACTTGGATCGGGGCAATCACCAGTAGCAGTACAGACTGGGTGATGTATTGTTTGAGAGCAGCACTGTAGAGAAGGACTTGGGTGTATTGGTAGATGAAAAATTGGTCGTGAGCCGGCAATGTGTGCTTGCAGCCCAGAAAGCCAATCGTATCCTGAGCTGCATAAAAAGAAGCATGGCCAGCAGGTCAAGGAAGGTGATTCTCCCCCTATACTCTGCTCCACCTGGAGTACTGCATTCAGCTCTGAGGTCCCCAGTACAAGAAGGACATGGTTCTGTTAGAGCGGGTCCAGAGGAGGGCCAGAAAAAAGCTCAGAGGGCTGGAACACCTCTCCTGTGAAGAAAGGCTGAGAGAGTCAGGGTTGTTCAGCCTGCAGAAGAGAAGGCTTGAGGGAAACCTTACTGCAGATTTCAATACTTACAGGAGGCTTATAAGAAAGATAGAGACTTTTTACCAAGACTTGTAGTGATAAGACACAGGGTAACCATTTTAAATTGAAAGAGGGTAGATTTATGTTAGATATAACAAAGAAATTCTTTACTATGAGGGTGATGAGACACTGGAACAGGTTCCCCAGAGAAGCTGTGGATGCCCCATCATTGGAAATGTTCAAGGTCAGGTTGAATGGAGCTTTGAGAAACCTGATCTCGTGAAAGATGTCTCTGCCCATGGTAAGGGGGTTGGAACTAGATGATCTTTAAAGATCCCTTCCATCCCAAACCATTCTGTGATTCTATGATTCTATGATCTTCTTCAAGTACATCATATACTTTTGGAAACAATCAGACTTAACTGAAAGCTGTAAAGCACAACAAAATTCACCATATCCTTTGTAACTTGTTCCAATGATAAATTAATCTCATTGTTAAAGAAATTTGCCTTCTTATCCACTTGAACTCAGAGGAATTCAACTTACAGTGCCTAGAGCTTCTCTTGCCTTTTGATGACAGTTCTTCAAGAAATGCAGAGATTTATTCCCAGGCAGATGGCAAGAGGTCTCCAGACATTGATCTTGATGTATGTTTAAATACACAAGAAGAAGTATGGATTTAGTAGGTGTCCTTCTTTTTCAGGAGGCAGATTGCGACCACAGTTGTACAGGGGGTGAAACCTGGTTAAGCAACAGTAGGCAGCAATGTCTGATGGTATAGATAACCGTGAATTTCTCTGTTGATATTAAGTTATCTATTTTGATGCTTGAACAATCACAAACTGTGTACTCTAATGGACCAGACTGTGCAGGCAGACAGTATCAATACCTGGCTGAGCTGCTTTTTTGATGAAAAATGTTTATTAAAATACAGTAGATATTAGGTAAAAGAAATTTTTGAGCGATTATAATAAATGAAAATAATTTGTCTTCATTAAGAAGAAAAGTAACAGGCAAATTAGGTCTTAATTATTAATAATAAATAGATACATTAATTATAAGGAACAAAAGTTTTCAGATTATATCAATATAAAAAGAATTAGAATTAGCCAGCAGGTCAATAATGAATATTTCAAAAGCTAGTGTTCAAAATAAAAATGTTTATGTTTCTATTAAGTACAAATTTCAGAAGTGTACTAATGGTATAAAGGAAGAGAACTAACATTAAAACTACTAAAATGAGTAAATAAAAACAGCACCTTGATACCTTGTATTTAATTCGAGCAAAGAAAATAGATTAAAATGTACATTAAAACTAGGAAAATCTGTTATTTTCTCTTTCTAGGACTTACACATGCTATTGTTTTTAATTGTTAAAGAAGTAACATTAAAAATTACTTTATATTAATAATGTCTGAGATGTACCAAACCTAATTTAGTGAGTTTACTGATCAAGAGAGATTATTTCTAACTTCTACAAGGCTGTCTTAAGTCTGACATTTAAGCTGTTCTGTTTCTTTTATCACTGGTGGTTTATAAAAAAACTAAAGCGAAAAATCCCACACCCAGAACTTTGTTTAGAATTAGGCAGATGTACCTTATCACATATTTTGGAGGGAAAATGAAATAAAAATGGTACTTTGTATGGTAGCGTAAAATATGCAGGGAAACAGCATTCAGAGCAAGAGAGTGCTGTTCCAGCTTTCTAAATAACTACTTTACTGAGAAAGATGGCATTTGCAGTGGCTGGAAAATTAGTAGCTCTGGTGATGACCAGAAACAGTGTGGCCCAATGTTTATTGTGATTTCTGCCTTGGCCTATGATTACTTCTCTTCTCTGTATGGAAGGAGGTAGCTTTTAAAGGCTTCTGGGGGCAAACCCTTCCTGTCTAGTCCAGGCACGTAAATGAGCTGGTCAGGAGCTCCTTCAGAAGCCTTTGTGAGTACTTACCTCTCTCAGTTGCCTGTGAGAGTAACATAGAGCACGAAATTTAGAAGGACTGATTTTACCAAACGACTAATTTTAAGCACAAACCAGGCAGCTCCATCAGGCTGACTGATCCTATCTCCCATGATGGTTTCCAAAGCAGTTGTTAATATGTGTGCATTTAATTTGGTTTTCTGGAGATTTTGTGATACCTACAAAATGTGCATGGAGGAAGAGAGTGAGATCCACAGATTCCTCTTCCTTTAGATTCAAAGGATCGAGGGGCTGCAGAATGAAAAAAGCTGTTAGGGTATGCCTACTCCTTACTACTTTCTCTTAAGCATTCATGGTAAATTAGAGGGCAATACTGATGAGCACCAAAAATTAATCAGAGCAGAAGGCTAATTGAGCATTATCAAATTCTACTAAAAGTAAATCAAGTGCCAACATTGTTGTCATCTTGAAAATTAAGTGAGGTGGCTGTGTAGTGGATGTAAAGTCTAAGTGTATGAGACAAAAGGATCATTAGTATTAATGCTTATCATTTATTTTGCATATGCAGTGAAATATCACAGTCAGGATAAGGGTTCCATTTACTTGGCAAGGTACAGATACAAATGAAAACGTAATTGCTGATGTAAAGACATTTTGGATTTAGGCCAGTAGGAATCCTGAAAAAACTCAATCATGTCCTAAAAATTTTACTCATGTGAGTAGTGCTAGAGACATTGAAGAGGTCATTCATCTACAGAAGGAATCGAGAGAAAAGTATGTGCAGAACTGAAGTATAATATAAAGCAAAAGACAAGCTGAGGGTCATAAGCAGGAGGAAGAAACTGAGGGTAATGGCAAAAGAGGCTTGTTTCAGAAAGAGTTAGCCTCCTGCTTTTGCAAAGGATCCAGCATCAGGCCTTCTCATTATCCACCCTGCACTCAAATCCTGAACTGAAATATAACTTATGGCCTGCAGGTGGGCTATCCTAAGGGCGAGTTCCTTTCAGCAGAACAGACTGATCTTTCAAACCATTCAGGTCTCCACTGGGTTATGAACAGCCCTGGAACCACAGAATAATGCAGATTAAAAGGGACCCTTGTGGGTCATCTGGTCCAGCACCCTACTCAAAACAGTGCTGATTTCAAAGGTAGAGCAGGTTGATAGGGCCTTGTCCAGCTGAGTTGTGAGTACCGGTAAAGATGTGTCTTTTTCACCACACTCCTTGGAAAAGGTTTTTCCTTATACCCAGTGGGAAACTCCCTTCCTGCAGCATGTGTCCTTTGCCTCTCTTGCTTTAGCTGTGCAACTACAAAAAGAATCTGGATTCCTTTTCTCTGTTTTGGTAGCTGAAGATAGTAATGAAGTGCCCCCAAAGCTGTCCCTTCTACAGGCCAATCAAGTCCAGCTCTCACAGCCTCTCCTTTTTCCCACAAAAGGTTGGACCAGATGATCTTTTGAGGTCCCTTCCAACCTGGACTGTTCTATGATTCCTCATGGCGCAAGTGCTCCAGCCCCACCACTGAACTCACTCTGGTTTATCCAAGTCTTTTTTTTTTTACTCTCTCTAAATACACTTCAGTACAGTCATTTGTATCTACCTAACTCCTTGCAGCAAAAGGCTGTGCAAGAATGAAGCCTCACAAAAGACCAACTGGAATTGAATATGCACTAATATTCTTACATCATAATTATGAGTGACATTCAGCAGATGGCAGCACAAAAAAAAGGCTGGGTCACCTTTATTTAGCATGAAACCATGAGACTCTGAAGGGAGGACATTCCTTAGATGGTGAAACATATAAATAAACCCTGGTATGGAATTGGTACCTCCAGAAGTCAAAGTAACTTCCCGATTCTTTGCTTAAGTGGGTACCCCCTGCCATTTACGTCCAACCAAATATTACTGGGTGCTTACAGTTACAAAAATGAAGAAATGAAAGTGCAATTGAATACGTAAAGAAAATGTGTTGGGAAGGTGACAATTTCAAGCACTTGAAAGTCAGGAAATAACATTTCCTGTAGTAACATTATCTCAGCCATACTGTATATTTTATGACATACCTTATATTTTACACACTTAAAGGTAAGACATATACTTACAAAGAAAAGCAGGAATATAAAAGACTACACTAAGAAGGCAACCTTTTCCATATCCTGGTTTTTAAAAGCTTAAAAGGCTAACCTTAATGTGCAACTTATTTAAGTTTTTGTCCTTCATATCCATTAAAAAAAAGAAAAAGAAAAAGAAAGTACAAGACAAAGTAATTTCCAAAGTTTCAACCATTTCTGCTGCAGATACAGATGGCAACTGCCCTCCTGTAAGTACACAGTTTTTGAAACTGTGTTAAAAAAGCATTTCCAGAAAAGAAAATCTTCCAGAAACACAATCCCTATCAGGTGAAAAAGGCATACCCAAATTTATACAAACATATAAATTGCATTGAGAAATACTAAGATACTAGCCAAGATATTTTCTGAAATATTGGTATTGAAAACAATTTGGAATGGTGGAGGATATTCAGAGGGATGTGGCACAACAGCAGTGTTGTTTCAGTACCTTAAAAAATTAAGCAGAACAATCTAAATTACTACAAATGTCATTTAGGCTGACTAATCACAAGCTAAGTCATGAACAGGATAGACAGAGATGCAATTAGGAAAGAGGTAAAAGGCAGTAGCCTAACTAATAAGAGTCAACGTGGCTTCATATAAAAAAGGTCATGTCGCACAAATTTGATACAACTGTCTGATGAGATTTCAATCTTGTTTGACCAACACTGTTGCATTTTCAAAATAGACCTCTCTAAAATATTTGCCTTTGTGCACTATACAAAGTAAATTCATTAAACACTTACCAAGTGAGAGATCAGAAAAAATAATTGTAGATGGAGAACAAATCATCTGGTAATTCAAATCCTGAAAGGAGCTGCAACAGGACTATCCTTGACCCAGACCTATTCAGTATCTTTACTAGTTATCTGGAAATAAATAAAAAGCCCTTGCTGGTGAAGTCTACAGATAATCTGAGCAGCTGTGGCATGTTAAATAACAAAGAGAAATTCTAGCAAGTGATCTGTATTGTACAATCAGACAGGCTCACTGACACAGCATTAGTGCTTTTCAGTTAAATGAAAGGTCACACATTTGGGAAAACAAAAAGCCAGGCCACGTTTTCGGGATGAGGGAGTCTTTTCTGAAAAAGAAAAAAAAAAAACAATACCAAAAACCAGTGCATTGAAAGAAGACATAGTTGACAAGGTAGAGAACCAGCTAAATGTGAAGTCTCACAAGACTAACACAATCCTAAGAAGTGGAAGCAGGGGAATCTAGTGCAATTTTTCCCAATTGTAGACTAAATATCAGAAATACTGACTCCAGTATGTAGTTTCCACTTAAGAAAGAGGAGAAAAGGTAAAGAAAGCAGCAAGAATGACTAACAGTCTAGAAAATCTAATATACAATGGTTGCCTTAAGAAGCCCAGAAGAAAGGGGGCTTAGCCTAGCCATCCAATTTTTTGATGATTAAACATCTAATGTATAGGCTTAGATTAGGTGAGGAACATTAACTTAAGCCTCATAGATTTTTTCTAGGCTTTTATTCTATCCAGTAAAAAGCTTAGTAGTGTTGCCAGGTACTGGTTTTTTTGTTGTAAGTATGAATTTGTAATTTGAATATTGGACTTCCATTCTCAGTGTCTGACAAACCAGTCAGCTACCTTCCACCATGTGCCGTCCAAGCCTGAGATCAGAATGACAAAGAAAGGTTTCAGAGGAAGACTAGATGAAACCACTTGTAGACAGGGGGATTAGATTTGTGTTTTTTTCTCACTCTTTCTGGTTTTATGCTTTTTCTAATCATCATACTACCTAAGAAACTCCCATATAAGAACAAGAGCTGTTAGTGGACTTTACAGAGTGATTTATTTTCTTACTTTTCCTTGGATTAGGTTTTATTGGTTGTATTTTCCTTCTTGTTTTTTTGTCATTGTTGCCTATTAGCGGTTATCAGTCAGAAAAGAGTTCTACATGTTTTGGTCATGAGAGTCCATTTAATGTCTGGAAGGGGACAGTCTTTAGTGAAATAAAGTGGTTTTGTCACCCTTGCCACTTCTGAGTGTAAATGTGTTCTTGAAATCTAGGAGAGAGGTCCATTAGGATTGAACAGCAGAAGAAGGAAGAAATTCATTTGAAATGTACATTTAATTATTTTTTCCAATTCTTATCCCTGTATAACAGATTTGTACAAATTTACAGCCACTCTATTTGGATGGCCTTTTTTTTTTTTCTCCCTAGTTCAGAATTTTCTATTTAAATTTTTAGCTTTAAAATGGTTTAGCCAGCTTGGGAGACACTCTTTAATACAAAGAAAAGTACAAAAATGACTGAACATTATTATGGAATAAAATGAAAGGAAGAAAGTATTAAGGGGTGAAGGAGGTGTTATTGATGTGGAAAATGAAATGGAGACCCTTTTCCAAAGACTTCTTAAAAGAACAGTCCTTACAGCACCTTCCTGCCATTTTCTCCCTTTCCCCAAAGATTTTGTAGGTAAAACCCTGTATCGTAGGTGTTTTTCTACCCATGAAATATTCATCAGCTCTGCAGTCTTCGCTTAAAGGAAGGAGCCAATAAAAGAAAAATACTTTAGATATTCTTATAAGAAGAAATTCAGTGCTGCTTAACTTCAAAAATTAGGTGCATTTGAGAAAGAGAACTATGTCACAATCTTCAATTTATTAGCTCTCTCCCTATAAATCTGTAGCTAATGATGTAATGTGTAACATGAAAATCATATTGGATTTATATTCAGTTCCATTAGGAATATGACCTTTTCTCATTTGGAGCAACATGGGTACTATTTTTTGCCTGAAATGGGGCAATCTAAACAGAGTAGCTTCTGAATCATAGGGACAATGACTGATGACAATTTTAGAAATAGTCTGTCAGGGGACTGCTGGTTATTTGAAATGGATTCAAATTTTGTGTGAAAAATCTTGTATGAAACCTTTGTCTACTGATGAAACATGGAATCAGAGTGAAATGTACCAAATGTCTTCATTTCACCTTCATCATTGCTAAAATAATAATGATAAATCCTCCAAATAAAGCAATTATCATATTTATAAAACATGTTTTTTAATTGAAAGTGATTGTTTTCTGAAATATCTCTAAAAGATATTGAAAAATGAAACAAAATACTGTTATTTCAGCTCAAAGTGTGATATTCAGGGCAACTTTTATTTGGTTTCCAAAAAAAACCCCTCTGAGATCACCAAAGCCATGAAATTTTGCCACCTTTTTAGTGCTTTTTCAGGACCACCCAGTAAGCCAAAACATTCATTATTCACAAAATTGTACTGAGTACCTCTCATTTCCTTGGGTTTCAGTGTCAAGAGTGGAATCAGACTTAGAAATTAATACATGAAGGCTTATAACTGCATTTTCTCTCATCATCTCAGCTCTTCCAAGAACTTCCCTACCCTGATGGAAAGAATGTTTATAAGGAAAATCACTGTGGCCTAAGTCAAGTCAGGTTGTCAGGACATGGGTGGTGACTAAGAAGCAGAAGTACGGGGTCTGTATGCAGGTGATCATCCCTCACAGGTAAATCTATGAAAGACCGTTCCAAGATTGCAGGAGGGCAGGACTAAGATTCTCCACCTGAAGAAGACTGAGTGATGGGGAGGAAAGCCCTGCAGTGGTATTTACAGGGGCTACTCCTTCAGAACCTCCTTGCTTTTAACTTGGACAAGAAGGCACAAGACACATGAGATATTGGCATGTGAAGACAGCATTCAGAGAAATCAAAGTCACATTTCCCACTGAATTGTCTGGAATTGCTCCCTCATGATTTCTTTCACCAAGCTCTTTTGAGAAAGGTTAGGTCATCATGTACATATTATCACAGATCATCAAATTAATTTTGTTGAAACCATTTATGAATGGACACATGGGTTTTTTGTAAACTAAAAATGAAAGAGACTCATGAAAGCTATCAGTGCAAAACTGATTTCTTATCAAAGTGCAAATATATGAAAATGCAAAAAAAGAGAAAAGCTTAGTTAAAAAAGAAAAAAATTAATTTAAAGCTCAGACTAATTTTGAAACTAATTTTGGTTACTTTTGAAACTACAGTTTTGTTGTATAACACTCTGAACTGCTGCCAAGGAATCAGGCTGAGCTACCTGCTGCATGATGCATTTTAGTGACTGGTTCTGATGCCTCATTGTAGAACAACCAGAAAATCATGTCACAGAGAAGAATGAAGGCATGAGGCATTTGAACTGCAGTTCCCCTGAAACACCTCAATGACATTTGTAAATCACTCTCTGGGTTTTGATCATAAGATCTAAGGTTTCTTTATGCTGTTTGTGATGAGAATTAAAAGTATCTACATGAAAAAGAAAAAAAAATTCAAATGTCTTCATTCATGTGGTATGATCTTTAGGTAATCTGTGTGATGATGTTTTATAGCTGTTTTTAGCCTGACCTTCTTGTGCTGTTGAATACCTCAGTTTATATCAGAAGAAAGGCTTGCCTGGAGGGAAATAAGACTTAATTTAGTCAGAAGAAGACTAAAGTGACAGGAATAGGTGGAGAGAAACATCAAGATAATATGTTTTGCCAAAATGTGTGTGACTGCTGTGAGCTGTGTTTGCAAACTCCATTTTGGGCTACCATTAAGGCAGTAAACTTTTCTTCACCAGATGTTGGTTAGCTTGTATGAGAAGTATGAGAAATCCTCAGGTCGGCATGACTTCCCCACTCTTCTCACTGAATGTAGAGAAAACCTCAAAGACTTACTTTCATTAGACATTTGCCTTCAGAAGGTTTCAGTTCAGTGAGGAGAATCCCACCTATTCTTCTCAAAATGTTAAACTAGAAGTTTTGATTTTCAAGATATAAGGAATACTTCATTTTAGAAAGGTGGTTTAATCTATCTTTTTGTAAAAGATTGAAATGAAAACCACTTTGACTTGACTGAGACATTTGATTCAACCTTAAATATTATTTATGGATTTAGTTATCTAGCTTTGGTAAGAGACACTTTTTCATAAACTAAGGAAATTTTAATGGAATAGCCTGAATCTTTTAAACTTCTTCTTTCAGATTGCTTAGAAGTAATTGAGAGAGCCTTACCATCTTTCCTACAATGCATTCAAATCTCCAGCCGAGAAATGGTATGCATTGTCATGACTTCTACTGAGTTGTAGGGGACAGGAAATTCATGTATCAGAGCCTGGGAAAGGCGTTCTCACATAGGCTACTAAATGATGTCTTCCAGGGCTTGCAGTTATCTTAAAAAAGGAAAATAAAACCCTTTTCATTTGGTTTGCTGAAATCGCACTGTTTAACCATGACACTTTTCTTCTCTTCCCCAGTTCCTCACTGTCCTGGTTTTGGCTGGGACAGAGTTAACTCTCTTCTTAGTAGCTGGTACAGTGCTGGCTTTTGGATTTAGTGTGAGAATGATGTTGATAACACTCTGATGTTTTAGTTGTTGCTAAGTAGCGCTTATCTTAAGCCAAGAACTTTTCAGTTTCCCATGCTCTGCCAGCAAGCAGGTGTGCAAGAAGCTGGGAGGGAGCATAGCCAGGACAGCTGACCTGAACTAGCCAAAGGGCTATTCCATACCATGGAACGTCATGCCCAGTATATAAACGGGGGGGAGTTGGCCGGGAGGCGCAGATTGTGGCTCTGGCATTGGTCAGCGGGTGGTGAGCAATTGCATTGTGCAGCACTGGGGTTTTTTTCCTTCCCCCCCACTCCCCCTTTTTTTTTTTAATATTCCTTTTCATTACTATTATTATTATTATTATGATTATTATATTTCATTATTATCATTGCTAGTATTATATTTTACTTTAGTTATTAAACCATTCTTATCTCAACCCACGAGTTCTGCCTTCTTTCCCAATTCTCTTCCCCATCCCACCGGGAGCAGGAGGAGGGGGACAGGGAGTGAGGGAGCAGCTGTGTGGTGCTTGGCTGCTGACTGGAGTTAAACCACGACACTCACCCCCTCACTGGAGACAGTACTTTGGGCCCTCACCATGCCACTACCTGAAGGCTGGTATTTGGTAGCTCCTCTGTGGAGGGCAAGCAGCATCTGGTATAGACAGTCCTCGGCCCATTGTTGTGGAGTCTGAGTCTCTTCTGCCCTGGGACAGAGGTTAGCACCTCAAGGAGACAGGGAGATGTACTTGGGATGAGGGGGTGGTCCCAGTCTGGCAATTAGGAACAGAGAGGATTAGGGTACAGACAAACCATTAGGCTGCCTGAGCCCAGGCGATGTTTTGGCTTGGAGCAGAAGCTTTTGAACACCTCAGTGATGGTTCTCCCCCAGATATTTCTGCCATGCGTGATCTGAGTAAGTTTTAGTCTCGCCATAAGTCTGCCCCATAAGAATTTTCAATCATTTTCTAGACCAAGAATAACACAGTAAGACCCAAGTAAGAACATAAATGTCTGTTATTTGCAAATCCTTCTAAAGTGCCAGAAGAAGCCTTAGATGGAAATTATTCTGAATTGCTGAAGAAAATAAATCAATCTAGATTTGTGAAAATTTACTGCTGTGAGAAAACTACAGGATTAAAAAAAAGCAAAAAACAAAGAAGAACAAAACCAATAAAACCAATAAACCTTCTTTTGCTCATGTAATGTTTCATTGAAAGAAAAATACCCCACTGATTAATATTTTGCACTTCATCCAGTACCATTATGCTTTCAATAGAAGTCTTCGTAACTACATACCTTGGCAACAACTACTTTAGGAAAATGAAGTCCGTTATTAAAATATGTTCCACATTTAAAAAAAACCCTAAAACAGTGGGCTTTTTTTCTCCCCATTCCTTTTTTATGTGTTCTTCTATATTTTTTATCAAGGTAAGTTGTCCTCTAAATTCACTGTGCAGGATGTGTTCCTTTTCAGAAGAACAGCATTTGCGTGTAGTAGATGATAAGGCAGAACACATGCAGCTATTTCATATCCCTAAAAAAAATCATGATTGTATAGCACTGCGATAGGCTTCCTAGTATACAAAGGGTTAGCATGCATCATTAAAAGAATGAGCAAGCTTTTGATTTTAATTGTAATTGTAATCCTCTCCACTGAAGCCTCAAATGCATCGTTTGAAATCTAGTGGAGATGTGAGTTTTCACTGCAGCCACTTTACGTTTGTGATACATTAAAAGGTGTAATCCAACTGAAATGTAAATCACTGTTCTTGAAAACAAATTACAAATGAAGATAACAGGGCAGCATACTAGCACTAAAGCATCCGAGAGCCCATCTGAGGCGGTTTTCTTTCAGACCCAAATTGCAGCAGCCCTGTTATCAGGGGTAATAGGGTGCTGCTAAGGCAGGTTGATTACAAGGCTATGGTAAACAATCCTTTTAAATGCGGTGCCTCAATAGACGTGCACATACAACATTAATCAACAGAATTCAAACAGAGCCACAAAGGGAAGTGGTGGGCCAGCCCCTGTTGCTTTAACGCACACAGTAAGTAGCCAAAGTTCAGTGCTCACTTGCCACTTGCAGAGTGGATTACGATCCCTTCGTAATCAGCATTAACTTGTATGAAATCTTAATTGTGAGCCCTGTGGAAAACAAGAAAATGAACACTTGAGGTTTCCTCTCGGAACAGGCTGCTTTTCGTGCTTCAAGGTATAGCAATTTTGCTTCGCTTAGGCAGTGGCCTCCCTGGGACAGGGCTGGCCTCTGTTTTGTGTGTTTGCTCAGCCCCCCGGGGCTGGATGAAGCCGCAGGATGGGATGGCGGGGCAAGCTCTGGCCAGCGATGCGGCCCCACTCCTGGACCACCACGCAGTGCTAATCCAGGGAGAGACCAGCCTTCTCCCTGCTGAGGCCCTTCTCCCACAATAAATCCACCTTTCCAAATAAACCCCCACCCAGTCAGCCCTATTGCATTAACAGCAGCTGGTTTGGGTTTTTTTTTATATATTACCGGCCTCCTTTTGAAACTTGTCATAACTCAGTTTATTACACTGCTCAACCTGTTTAAAAGGTTCATGCATTTATAGCATGTACTGCCAAGAAATCTCCTCTGTAATTGGAGATTTGCTTTAGAAAAGCTGCTGTAATGGGGTGAGGAGAAAAAGCATCTCTTGGAAGGATGTTGATGCAACATGGAAAAGCAGGTAAGCTACAGAAAGAGCAAAGTGCAATAAATAGCTTCTATTTAAAAAATAAATACAGTAATTTAAGTCTGCCTGAAGATAGCTTTAAATAATTCAGCAAATGATAATAATAACATTCACTGAATGATAGCTAAAGAATACCTTATAGAGTAACTTACGGCAATTCTGTGAGAGGCTAGCTACGTGTAATCATCGAGCATGGCCATACTCAGCAATTCAATTTATTTTGGAAAATTTTAATTGAACACTTTAATTAAAACATCTGTAATTCTTTAGGTCAAGGACTATCTGCTGTCAGCTCATTAAATAAAAAGAGCATGTATAAATGTAGGAATTCTATAGAACTGAGCATAAAAAACATTTTAAATTGGTGATACTTATAAGAAGTTTGAAACCTAGGTGCTGGGACGCCACAAAGTATTACTAATGGAGTTTGGGGACTTTCACATCTAGGTTTCTGGTTAAAATCCAGTCCCAACTGAGTGATATAAAATGTTTCCTCAGCATGGGATGGCAAATGAGCTATTAACCTTCAGACCTAGTGTCTGTGTCATTAAAAACTCAGGGACGTGTTAGGTATCTTTCTGGAAATTTGAAAGACTGGATGGCAATGGATAATGCTTTGCACTCCTCTCCAGAATTTGATCCTCCAGGAGAGGGTATTTCCAGCACTCTCAGAGAAACAGTGACTACATATTGAACCCTTTGAAGAAGAACAGAAAACACTAATATTTGACCATATTACACCCAATTGCTTTTTCCCATCAGCGTGAATAGACTGACAGACCTTTACTAAAAAGCTTCTCTATTCCCTGTACAGGCACACAATGGGCATCAGTACAGCCATTTCCCCTGGGCTGCTTTGCCAATGTATGTGATCACCATTACTTACAGGGAATAGCTCTAGGAATATAAAGGTAATTCACATCACTTAGTTCTTGGATTTAATTCAACCTGTTCAAAGAGGGTGACAAGTTTTTTTTTGGAGGATGGTTCTCAGGAGGGGTATGACAGGAATATTAATCTTCCAGTATTAACTCAGAGTGCATTTCCTTTATGATAGTCATCTAAACAGTGTTAGCTTAAATATTTTTCAGTACTCACCAATCCAGCCTAAATTTAACTGGTGACCTGGACTGAAGAGCTCTGGGGGCAAAGATGGTACTCACCACTTTAAATCTAAATAGTACCCCAACAACACAAAACCTGAAATTTCTCTTTCAGACATTGTAGGGACTAGTTTCTGAGATCAAGTATTGGGTTCCTCACTTGGAATTTCCATTCTAATGAGATGATGCTGTATTAATGTGGGAGAGACTATGCTAGCAGAAGTACAAGCTTCTGACCATGCCTCAGAGGAGCCAAACATACCTGGAAGGTAGAGGAGAAACAGCCTGAACTGAATACTTCTGACTCAGGAGTCAGACTGTACAAAGAAGCAGTAGGCCCCAAGACTTTGAATACACATACCAAGAGGAGAAACACTATTATCCTTTTCCTTGAACTCCAAGGCCAACAAACGAAGGGGATTGCTGCCACTATGCAACACTGGAGAAGCTGTTATTAAAAAAGCATTAGGGAGCAAGGAAACTGAGTAGCCCACATGCCTTTCACCTCTTGGACCTCTAAAAAATAAATAGCCTATTTTCTTGACTTCCAACCATGATTTTCCCTTGGCTGGGTGTTGCATAACGAATATTTACTAGTCAACTGGATTAAGGTTCCAGTGTCCAAAGAAGTACATACTCTAATAAACCGCAGATGTACCTTTAAGCTTTTAACTGGAATAATAAAAATAGAGATTTCATCATTCATGTTAAGCACAGTCTTTAAGGAGTTTCTGTATTAATATGACTTGTCATAAAATGATCATTAAGTTTCATTAGACAATAATAGAGATAGAAGACATGGAAATGTCACAAAACTGGTTCCGTTAATTTTAAAATTGTATACTTTCCCTGCCACTATTAAAAAAAAAAAGAGTCAGATTATTTGAAAATTTCTTAAGACCGCAGTAACTTTTAAATATTTTAGAAATGTCTAAGAATACAAAATGCTGAGAATTGTACGCAAACAGAGGGACATGTACCTGACTGTGAGTTCAGCTCAACAGTACAGACTTGTAACAAATTGGGCAATCCAAGGTGCTGTAGTCAAGAACTATATGAAACACAGGGATCTTTTGTACACATGGAACTGAAAAATACGGCTGTTGTTTTCACTCAGAGATAATAATCATATCCCTGGTCCACAGGATAAGGCCTGCTTTCTTGGTTCATGAGCATTAAGAAACAACTCTCCCATTGTTAACCTTCCTAAGGAGAGACTGCAAATGCAGGGTCGTACAGGAAACAAAGATGTGGGAATCATTTAGTGCAACCCTACACTTAGACAGGTGCCACTCTTAGTCTTTTTAATTGATCTCATTTGTTACTTATACCTGTAAATCACACTGTTATCATCTCTGAACAAGCAATGGAAACCAGAATTTGTCACTGACTAAAGATAGCAGACCAAGTCCTGAAATGGGCTGGTCATATAGACTTACTGGCTTAATTACACAACAGTACATTAGATTGAAATGAGATACTTAGAAAAATCCAAATTACATGCAGGCCTCTTGTTTCTTTATCCCACATTGACACAAAACACAGTTCAAATGCAACTGCTAAGAAAGTTATAGTCTTCTGAGAGAGACAGAGCCAGACACAGAGCCAGGCCTGACATAGTCAAACATTTTTGCAGTAAGATTAATCTTATGTTGATCTAAAGGCCCACTATGCTGACAGCATGACACTCACATCCCAGAGCTGCTGCAGTGTCATGATGGGAACAGGAGCATCATGAAGGCGAACAGCTGGGAGCTTTCTCAGGGGGACAAATTCAGTTATTTAGGAATGGGTAGCATTAATAGGATTTAATTTGCTCTCATTGGAATTACTCAGTCCTATATAAAGTCCCTTGTAAAGACTACGGAGCATAAAAAGAGGGACACAAATTCTCCACACTGAAAGAGTAGTAAAAATATTCAGATGTGTTTCTAGCTACTATTGTGCATGCCTCTTAAATACAAATGGAGCCCAAAGAGAAACAAGCGCTGAAGTGTTAGATAACGAAACCCAACCCCATATTCTGTCATACAAAATAACTACAAAAGCAGACTTCCAAAGCAACACCTTTCCTTCCTCTGTTCACATTTTGACTGCTTCTGTGGCTTCGTCTAATTGGTCCCCCCAGCAGAGACAGATAAAGTTATAAAGACTGTTCTGCTCCCACATGTTTTCTCAGCTTTCTGGAGAACCCGAAACGTCTGTTTCACAAAGCACATTCCAAAATTTTGTCCTTTTGGGCCTCCAGGAAGACAGAGTGGATGAAATAGGACTACTTCTGAACAGTCATCTTATGTTAAATCCTACCTCTACTGATCTTGGAGAACTGTGGAGGGAGGTCTCAGAAACCAAATTTATTGTCATTGGTAAGAGTGGCAGGAAGAGAAAAAGTGTTGGGAGAGAGGACTAATGTGGAATATATGAGAGCAACTGAGCAGCCTGGGATCTTGAGGCAACGCAGGTACTGCTGGAGAAGAGGAACAAGACTGATGGGGGAGAAGGTGGCTGGAGAAAGAGAGAAAGGGGGAAAATGCAGGGTAGGAAAACATATAGCAGAAAGCAAGAACCTGTGAGAAGAAACTGCAACAGTGGAGAAAGATGGGATTCCTCAACAGAAACTTGCATTGGAAATATGAGGCAAAAAGATAACACCCATGGAGAAGGAATAAAGAAAACTGAGGTGTGAGATGAGTGGTTTGATAAAGGAAAGGTTATATAAGGGGAGCAATGTGAACCAATACAGAAAGATACATGTGTTAAGGGATTTATGTACTCCCACTGGTCACTCAGAATGAAAGACAGAGAAAAGAGACTAGTGAAAAGAGAGCTGAGTCATAATGCATAAAAGAGAGTAAAAAATTAAAACAGAGAAAATAAAAATGCCTGGATGGAGGGAACTAAGAAGGGAAAAGTTAAAAAGAAATCCAAAGGAAAATGCCCAAACAGGAAATGCAGAAGAAAAATTATGAAAAACATGAATAAAATGTTTACAGAAAAGTTTAAGAAAAAAGAGGAAAATGTGAGGTGGTATGAAAACAGGTACATTGGGGAAATAGAGCAATAAACAGCAGCCATAATAATTCATCCATTTTTTGAACATGACTAGATCACTATGTGGTCATCACACTTGGTGAAATGAGATGACACTTTGTTCGCATTGTTAAAAATGTGTTGGTACAGACATTCCCCCTAGCTATTATCATTCATCCCTTTGAGAGATAACTGAGAGCAAAGAAAGCCTTCCCCTTCCTCAACTTTATTCACAGCATTTTATGGTACACCTTTCTGCCTGCTAAGAGCAGACAGTGATGCTGGCAGGCACAGCACAATTGGCAGACATGTTTAAACCAGTGACTGCAAAAATGAAATGTATGAGGCAGAGCTAGGCAGGGAAGCTAGAGTTGTACTAGAAGCCAGAAGGAAATAAACTGTTTTTCAAAACTGCCACACATTGCAAAATAGGTAAAAACCATGCATTTCTATTGGTAACCCTCCTTAGTTTGTGATTAGCTACAGTTTTGAACAAAACAGCAGTAGTTGTTCAAACCTGTTCAAACCTACACAACAGGTATTTTTATGAGGTAGACGTGTCACAGTTCAGTTTTTTCTCTGTGATACACCACCTAACCTCTGTTGAGTCAGATAGACCAGCACTAAATCCTACCCTCCTTTCACTAGCTTTCTCAAAAGGATGTCTTAAACAAATAGGTACCTTGCCCCAAAGGAATGGAGAGGCTTCCTTGAGTTTTGCCTTCAGAAAGGATACCAAAAGCTTGGAATGGTTTCTGCAAACTAATGTGAGAAGGATAGGGGGGCCTGGGGAGCGACAAAAATACAGAGCTAATACAAGTGCAAAAGCTGCTTGAATAAAACCTATCTATCATCTAACCCATAACTTAATTTCTAGTTCTTCACTCAGGTTACCCAAAGTCCAGATCACACTTGAGGGCTACCACTTAGATTGCTTACAGCCAGCTCTTGAAAGTAGTAGCGTGGAGAAACCACATTTCTTTGATCGTTTCCACTTCCTTCCAAGTTCAGAGAGATTTGGTCTCCTTTTGTGTTTTTAGCTATCTGTGGCAAAGCTACTGGGCAGGCACTAATTCCATCAGAGACATTCTTCAGTTTGTGAACCCTGAAACCAAGTCTCAAGGAAATGGTAAACAGACTTCAATTTCCCTCCTTATCTTAAAGCTGCTCTCAGAGGCCTTTGAATAATCTGGGAGTAAGCGTTCAGTTGTCCTAACCTTTGATGTTATGTTATTGTTTCAGCCACAAGACTCCTAGACATTAGTGATGCTACCCCCATGCTGTCAAATTTGCAGTACAGAGAAATGGCCAGCCTTGCCTCTGTCGAGCACATGGTCCCCAGCGGTAGCAAAGGTAGCAGAAGGAAGGTAGCAAAGATGTGGAGTTAGCTCATGCCTGGCTCCAACCTCGTACAGACGAGGGACACAATGGCCCAAACACCTCTTACAATGTGGCTGATAGAAAAGTGTCCTTTTCATAGCCAGCCATGCTGCTTCCTCTTGAGTATAGAGCTGGTGGGGCTCAGAGCACAACTTGTTCCTTGAAGCACTATTTACCTCTTGGTCTTAAAAGCACTGCGGTTAATTAAAATTATTTCCTTTTATCCTGAAACCCAAAACCTCTGAGATACTGAAAGAACATAGGTATTGATGGTGAGAAGACATCCATGCAATTTGCAAGGACAGCACAGACACTATTACTGTCTAATCTCTTATTTCACAGCAATACGTATTTTTCTCAAGCCTATGCTCTCATTGTCATGATGGGATATAGCCTTCAGATTTTGACAGAGATTATAAGAAATTTTACAATTTTGGAATCAGACAAAAAAGGATGGTTCATCTGTAATTTTTCTCTTAAATAATCCTTCACCTGATATTTTTTTCCTCCAAATAAACTATAAATGAATCAATGTGAAAAGGTTTTTGAACAGGGGACTCTTGAAGAAGTTAGTCTAGATAAAACAGTGACATGAGTTTAAAAAGAATTTAAAGTTAAGCTGCAGTAAATTGTGGATATTCTTATCCAGAAATAGTCTTAATTCAGTTTACTCTAATTCACGAAACTATGTCATGTTAAAGACACCTTAAAATTCTGAAACAAAATTTCCTGTGGAATCGATGTAGTTTAAGTAACACACTTTAGAAGTGTTTTACTAACCTTTAGAAGGTTAACTTTTCTCAAATCTCCCCACAAAAATAAATCACTACTCATGGTATGCAGTTAAGACTGGATCAGATATGAAACGTTATAATATTTGTCTAAGGGATATAACAGTGGATGCCATTCTTACTTCTCTTTAGGAACACAGAAAAAGTTCAATGCTGTTAAGCAATGACTGTTGCTTTTGAACCATAATGAAGTGTTTGCATATTATTATTTGAAAATCCTGTTTCCTAATCTGCATGGAAAATTCATTTTCTGGAAATTTGTAGACTATAAGGACAAATTGCCACATTTTTATGTTAGCAGTAGAATAGAAATCGATCACATGAAAATTAAATTTTAGCTCCGCATGCTACTTTCATTTTCAGTTTATGACTGAACCCATCTTATTCGGACAATATTGTTGGCAGTTGTATTTAGTTCAGTAATTTCAGCTGGTTTAATAGTTGACCTTGCAGAAAAAAACAGTTGGATATTGGTTGGCACTGCTAGTAGAAAAACGTTTCAAGGAATTATAACAGGTTAGACTTTTGAAATTTCCAAGAGAAAGTGACCAAGCATTTGTCTTGTAAAGGAAAAATATATAATGACACGGATTCATAACAACAAAATTAATGTTTTTACCAGGCAGCAAATGGATATTACAACATATGCTTTTTTAATCTGTAATTGTACTCTGCTGAACATATGCAGCATAAAAGAGCAAGCAGTAGATGTTCAGCATCTAAAATAGCTATCAGAGCACAGATTTGGAAGTTCAAAGCGTCAAAAAGTGAACTAGAAAAGCGATACCTACCAAGAGGGCTGTACACTTTTACAGGTTCCAATAGAGGTTACAAGTCGATTTTTATGTTGAATTTTGATTTAAACACATATGCATCTCAGTTTTGTAACTTTAGATCTTTTACCCTGCTAAAGTATGCAAAGAAATGCCAGAATTATAAGGTTTTATTAGCTTTAATAGAGAAGCAACAGTTGGTTTAATGTGGCCTGTTTAGTTCTACTGTTTCCTTTTCTTGTGCAAGAGTAATAATAAAAACTGAAATACAAGTCTCAATATTTTATTGGCTTGAAGTAGAAGAATGGGCAAGGCTTTTTCTGCATTAAGCAGCTGCATAAGTAAGAGTTGTCTCTATCTTTCTTTGCTTTAAGATCTCATTGTGAAAACTGAGGTGGAAATTATTGTTGCCTGGCATTGCACTTGTGACTCCACAGCTACATTTTATGAGGCTTGTGTGCAATTAGCCAGTTCGTTATTTTATCCTAATTTTATAATAAATCACTTCACTCTTTTTCTCTCATCCATCATCAACTTATCTGCCCGCAAGTCAAAATGGTACCAATTATTAATCAAGGCCAGAGGCACCCGCTCCTGCATAGGGGCACCATGTTTCAACTGTCAGGTGGCATCCATCCCAGCCTCTCTTTGTCAGCAATAAAGAGAATGAAATTGGACTAATATGAATCTCATTTCTGCCCTGATTAAAGGCCTACATTTTCCCTAGGCATTGCCTGACCAGGTCCTGACTTGTGAGATATTCAATGTTCTTGTAATGTCATTCGGACAGAGTGCGCCTGTCTCCTTAGGTCATTGTTCTTCAGATTCACTTGTTTTACATGGAATATAGGCTAGAAAATCTAGACTTCCTTTGGGGTGTTAATTAAGAGGAGCATCCAAAATTAATCAGCAAATTCACTAGGGCGAAGGGGAGCTGTCTGAAGGCCTCGATATAAAATGCGCTTCTAGTACAGAGAAATGAGCCTTCGGCTATTGACAAAGAGAAAACAAGTGCACAGACGGCAATCTGACATAAAAATTCATATACGTATACAATTTTACATTCATTTTCCTTGTCAGCTTGTCACCTTTAATTATAAAGGTTGATTCGCTATTTGGCAGATCTGGAAATTGTAAACGCTTGGCCATTTTAATATCATCATATGGTCAATGTCTTGAAAAAAGAATGACACAGGAGCATACCAGGAAAGGAACATTGTAAAATCCAAACTGAACTTCTCTGATGATCACCTTGAAGGATCTTGCAGGTCTTAGGGACAACTGTGAACTTGGCTATAAAAGCACACAAGTTATGACCATCCGCAGAGAAAACATTGTATTGACAAGTTGCTAGCCCCCGTCCCTTTTTACTTAGAGTAGTTTCTAACCTTCATTTCTTTAATTCTTTTATCACTCACTCCATTCTAATGTTATTAGTGTTTGGTGTGAAGGATTTGCATAGACCTTCGGGCTACTAATGACCTTTATGTGGAAACAGCAAATTCTGTTTTGCCCAGTGAAGAGAAGACTTAAAAAAAAAAAAAAAATGCTAAGCCCATATCATGCAGACACCTCACAGAGAAGCTTCTTAGATAGTTAAAAATTTTAATCAGATAAGTTTGCTTGTTTGCAGTAGCCACTAAATTAGAACTGAGCTTTTGTAACTGGCTGTAGGACTTTTCATTCGTACCTTGAAGGAAGCCCATGAGCTCAGGTTTCAGAGGCTACCTGTTGTAGGTTTTTTTGTAGTTCCACTTTTCTTAATTACCAGCTGTCTCTGGTTTTGTTCAATTTTTCCCAAGTTTGGAAAGACTGGAGCTACCCTCTTTTTAATATTACTGCATGTCATAGTTTCAAACTAAGAACAGCCATATCACTCAGAGTTTCGGGTACCACTATTACTCTTCACGTATTCCCATAGACCTATAAACAATATAAAAATAGGCCTTAAAAATGCTACACACCCATGCAGCAGTACACACTGAGGAACTCAGCTCTCCAAATCTGTTCTGAAGAGTCTGATATAGAAGATGCTACTTGGACCAGCTATTGACTCATGGTAAACTTAAAATGCAGGCAGGCAGGCAAGTTGAAGACTTGACAGAAGGAAGGGCTTGTACTGTTTTGTGAATACTTCTCTAATGTTATGGAACAGAAAACAACACAGTGTAGGGCTCAGTATATTGAAACTTGGCACTGTCATGTTTACTTCGAATAACTGCTGCACAAGAAACAGCATATTCTGAAATGGAATGATACTCTACGCTGCATCACATGCTAACTAATTGCTTAATTTCACTAATTTAAGATTCTGATTGCATTTTTTTAATTAGACACCTTTATTCCTAAAAGGGTGTAATAAGTTAACCTTATACCATTGACTTTTCAACTGCAGTATTTTTAAGCTTTTTCTATTGATGAATAAAGATCATCAAGGGTACTGAACCCACCTAAGGAACTTTTTTCCTTACTTGTTTTTACATGGCAGTAAAAAGGGAATATTAATTGGGCAGCTATTCTGGGCTGTCGCTGCAGTTGTGCAAATGCATAAGAGAATTGTCCTCATGCTGAGGCTTACCAGCAGTTATATCTGTGACTGTGAAATAGGATGGAGTTAGGTCAAAACTTGCAAGAGTGAGTGCTGGTATTTATACTTTTGTATCTACAAGAAAGCAGTCAGAACACAGCAGAGTACTTGCTATTCTTTTTTTTTAATTAATAAGGGTTCTCATCTTAACTAATTTTATTAGGACTAATGGGACCTAGCGTAGACACCTGTTAGGTGGCTTTAGGTTGCTTAATGGTTGATAACCTACTGAACAACACTAAAAAATCCCATCTGATAATCACAGCTAGATTTTTAGTACAGAACATTAACCCTGATTTCACTTCAAGGACGTCTATACCCTCTATATGCCATACTGTCTGCATATATTTTACAGACAGTCTTTATATATATCTCTTTAAAACAGAGATTTTAAAAAATGAAAAATTCTATCCTATATTTACTTCCTATGTATTTTCTAAACTAATACCTAAATAGCATACCAAGACTGCTTTTGAAGATTGTAAAAATATTAAAAAAGAGAAAAAAACCGCCAACATAAAAACGTAGGATTATACGAGGTTATCTCCGTTTTGTTATAGTCCAATTAATTCCTGACTCTGTGGGGGTTTTTTTCCAACTTTATACATAATTTAAAAACTTAAACTATGAACTGTAAACCTTAACTATGAATTATCTACATGATTACAATGACCGTTTGCAAAACAGGATTTCCTTTGACATTTATTTTTCAAGGTTAAACATGTGAACACAAACCAGACTTCTCTTTGCAAAGAAAGATCCACTTATTTCCCTTCCCAATGTGTAAGTATGTCTTCTTTCAGTTCTAGAAAAGTTCAGTCACAGAGGCTATATCTATACTGCAGCGCAGGAACTGTACGAAGCCTGAAGCCAAATTCCCCAGTCGTTCCTAACTCTTACATACATTGGGTCAACTCTTGGGGTGACTCAGCAGATCCAATGCAGGGACCTCTGCACCTCTCTAAGGTGCATCCTGAGACTCAGCATGCACTGAAGGAAAAAATTCCCCATCTTCCTGACACTGCGCCTATAGATCTCTGTGCCTTTGCAGAAAAATACCTGAAGCAAGCGCATAAAGTGGCCCAGCGTTCCTCCTGAACAGAACTCATGTTGGGTGGTGAAAGGAAGGATGGGATCTGTAGGCAGCCTTCATGAGATCAATGGATACATGATGTGAGACCTGATACCACCTTAGGAGCTGCATGCTGTCTGCCATCTCAGACAAGATGAGACATAATCATAGTTCTGGGAACTGTTATTCCTTTTCTTCAGCTGATTTTATCTTCTAACTATAAACACTACCTTTTATCTACATTTCCTGCATCTCTGGTTCTGAGGAGAAAGGGTTATTCCTTAGGATCCGATCCGGCAATCAGAAAGTCAGTAGATTTTCCAGCACTAGGTGAACATCATTGCAGCCTTGGCATGCTGTTTGTGCTCACTAAATATAAATATCAAAACAAACAAATAGAAATAGAGATAAACTGTTTACAGATATTCCATCAAAAAATTAAAGAATGAATTACTAATCACAAAATAAATCTCTTTACAAACTTTAAGTTTCCACTAAATGAACCAAAATTCCAGTGGGAGTCATTTTTTATGTTATATCTACAAAGAATCTATGATACAAAGAAAGTGGTGTTGCTCTTTATCTTCCAAAACACCCCTATCCTGTCAGTGAACAAAAGTAATCAAAACCACCAAAGATCGGAATGCCAGCAAAACTTTGAGAGAAATACTGAATTTAATTAACCAATAATTAATGCATAATAAATTAAAATTTTTAGTAACTCAAGGCATTTCCCTAGCTATTTTTTCCTTACCTTTTTTCAGGACTTCACAGGGTAATTTTGTTACAGTTTCACGCAACCAAATTCCCCAAGCTGCTACTGAAGAGATCTGTTCTGCAAGGACTGCAGGAACTCCTACCCTCCCTGCAGTCAGGTTCCTCAAACTCCCGAGAGAGGGCCATGCTAGCAAGGGATACCTGCCATCTACACACCGTGGTGGTGGGTGGACTGTAATCACAGGGGATAGACATTTATTCTTTCATTACCTACCCTTATATTTAAAATTTTTAATACCATGAGGTTGACACACTTATCATTCAAATCTTCTGCTAAAGAAAAGTGAAGCCAGCCAATATTTGCATCTCTCAGGATTTGTTTACAGTGTATAATTTACTCAGAAACAGGGCATTAGTTTTCTTCTTTCTTTAATAGCAACTGATTGCTGGATTATTAAATTAATATTAATCAATAGGGATTGATTTTATGCACTACTTAAAGTGTTGTTCACATCAGAGTTTAGCTGTACCCTTTGGAGTTGCAATGGTTTAATTCCTGTTGTATCAAGGACTGCTTCTAAATAAGGGAAACTCCACATGTCCTTCTGCACTGGGAAGACTTTGATGCTGCAGGAAAGACTTGCCAGTTCATCCTGTAGACCCATGAGCGTAGGCCAAGAGAAAAAGGGCATTTCCCACTTGAAAACATAAGTTTTAGGACTATATCTTCACACATCAGCAGGGAAAATCTGATCAGTGGCAATGGCAGAGCCTTCCACAGGCTTGGGATCCAGCTTTGCACTCAGCAGCTTGCCAGAGGTAGCTCGGGTGCACGCTGACATTCGTGAATCGTCGGCAGGTTGGACGTATCCTTCATACATCAGGTGCTCCTCTGGTGGAGACCTGCTCCGTAACATACAGGGACAACGTAGCAGCTTGGCTAATGTGGAAGACAGCATTGAATGTCTAGAGCTGCCTCTCTGCCAGCCCCCCAAAATGCAGGGAGCTGTGCAGCGTACAGGGACAGCATAGTGGGACAGGTGAGTAGTCCTTCCCTCCCTGAGGGGCAGTGAAGGGATGTGTTCATGCCTCTGTGCCATTAGCCTGCCCTGTGTCAGGCCCAGCACAGCAGGGAGGAGGACACCTTGTGACAGTCAGAGACTCACCCTGGCTCACCATGATCATTCCTGGTTCCTTCAAGTGCTGACTTCCATGTCAAACCAGCCACTGATTCATTTGCAGTATTTTCACCAAACTCTTGCCATAAGACAGAAAATAAAGGGCGGGCCTTCCTAAACCGAAGGTATCTAGCAGAACAGTTGCCTCAGAGCTGTTTTCAGTGGCTAAAGAAGTGGCACCTCATTGCATTACAGCACATTAAGTATATAGGAAGTTCCAGTTTCATCTGCCCCAGATTCCCCTGTGTGGTGGGTTGACCTCGGCTGGATGCCAGATGCCCACCAAGCCAGCCTATCACTCCCCCTCCTCAGCAGGACAGAGGGGGAAGAAAATAAGATGGAAAAAACCTCATGCATCAAGATAAAGGCAGTTTAATAAAGCAAAAGCAAAGACCACGTGCGGAAGCAAAGGAAAACAAAAGATTTATGCTCTGCTTCCCATCAGCAGGCGATGTCCAGCCACTTCCCGGGAAGTAGGGCTTCAGTACACATAGCGGTTGCTCTGGAAGACAAATATTGTAATAACGTGCCTCCCCTCCTCCTCCTTTCTCTTAGCTTTTACTGCTGAGCAGACGTCATATGGCATGGAATACCTTTGGTCAGTTTGGGTCAGCTGTCCTGGCTATGTCCCCTCCCAAGATCTTGCCCACCCCCAGCCTACTGGTGAGAGGGGGGATGTTGGAGAGACAGCCTTGGTGCTGTGCAAGCACTGCTCAGCAGCAGCCAAAACACTGGTGTGTTATCAACACCTTTCTAGCTACCAATACAGAGCACAGCACTGTGAGGGCTGCTATGGGGAAAATTAACTCCGTCTCAGCCAGACCCCATACACCTTGTAAATTTTCGGGGGGAGTCTTGACGGACATAATAGGTTGAGCTCTGGATTATGTTGGTGCCCTGTTGTGATTATCAGTAAAAGGCTTAACTTTGCTTTGGCTCCCGTCCAGTCTGTATGCTTTAAGTTAACTTTCTGCAGTAAGCAAGAAACAGAGGGGGGAAAAACGGATCCAGAGCGCACCTGGTCTTGCAGAGCGTAACTTTGGGACCAGACTGTGGTAAGCAGCCCCTGGTTCCACAACCAAAGTGCATTTGTGGGAGAGGTGATAGCAAAAGCTTTCACTCACACAGCTGCAAGAGACCTTTGAGTTTCTGTGTGGAATTTATCAGCCCTCCTCCACAGACAGACCTTCAGATAGATTTCAGGTATACCGGGCACTAGCTTTAAAAATATATATATAAAATCCTCTTCATCCTTTTTTAAAAAATTAATTTATAAAACCAGGTTTTTTTCAGCATTCATTTTAAATGTAATTTATTTCATTTTAAAACTGAGGCTTGATCCATATTTACTGAAAACACAGTTGATTTTATTTGGAGTTTGGTTTGAACCCTGATTTTGTTCTCTTTGTTATGTTTTCCACTCATGAAAATTGACTGGCATCAAATGAATGAGCAACTGAGAAACTGTGGACTAGTATATTATACTATGCGCAACAGTTGGATAAAATACCTGCCAATCCCGCTTCATCCTTAAAAGATATGCAGAATGATATGGTTTTATTTAGGTAATACTTCTATCACAGTGAGACTCGACTTTCAAATTTCACTCAAGTAATCAATGTTAAGGCAAACAGAAGAAGACTGCAAGGAGGAGTGCAGCTCTGATTTACACATGCTTTATTGCAATTGTTTTCATCACACAAACTAGTTGCCAATACCGAGTGACAGATGTGAAACCTTGGGATTACGGAAACATCAAAATATGTCAGATTGTACCAGCTCTTGGAAAATTTAAAAACCACCGCATTGACATTATTAAGTATTATAGGGGGTTGTGTTGTTGGAAAGGAATCAACAAAAAAAAAGTCCTGTAGGAGCTGAACTGCAATGCAAACATAGCTAATGCCAATCCTCATGTAGTCAGAAAACTGCTTCACTCTGTTACAAGGAGCAACTGCATATTCTGGCTTGAATTGCTTGAAGGAGACCTCCAACAAGAGAGCAGAGAACAGGATAATACCATTGGCCTAAGGATTCGGAGAAGGTGCAGTTCAGGCACTGACAGGAGGCTGTGGATACGTCTTCACCACGGAGCCAAAGACAGCCAAGATGACTGCTGGTGAACCAGCTCAGGTCTAGAAGCAGTATATCTAAGTTTGAGGGGCACCAGGCCTGAGCTAATAATCACTGCTGATTTATGAACTCCTTGACAGGGCTTATCGGCTTGTCACAGGGCTGCGATAACTCGGTGAGACTGCTTCCAGAGCGGCGCTGTGCAGAGGCTGCATGGCTTCCTGCCGCATGGACTGACGAAGGGTCCTCACTGCGTTGGAAATCTCTCTCAAAATGCCACTGTAAAGTGGCAGAATATTGCCAGTCTCTCTAATGTACCTCCATGTATCCAAGACATAATGCCCAGTAAGCTTAACTTGCCTGCAGACTTTAATGTATATTATGATATATTTTCCCTAGGATGTTTCTGAAGGAGATGAACTGCAAGTGCTGGAATTACTACAGGAGAGTTTTCAGCCTGAGTCCTTGGTCTGGAGTAGGGGGAGCTGCAGGACTTCATTTCAAGAAAGTCAGTGGCTGAATGCTACACCACTGAGGGGGTTGCACAGCGGTCAGAGAATCACCTAAATTCCAAGGATTATGATATCCTGTGTTCATCTAGCTAGGAGCCACTTTGAGGTTGCATCATACTTACATTTTGGTTTAGAGGCCCTCGGTTGCCTCACGTTACTGTGCTTTGTTTTGTTGCACAGTATGGTTTGGTGCCTGCAAACTAGATGCCTGCAAACTGGATTTCAGAGAAAACTAAATGAGGATCTCCACTTCAGAGGTGCATCAAGTGTGGTACGTTCCCTAATGCAGCCATAAGCATTTGGATATTGAGTGGGTGACTTTGAACTATATGTGCAATGAAGACATTCAGACCAGGAGATCATACTAAACCTAGTCTGAAGTGAAAACTTTCAACCACATAGCAAGATGTAGGGCTTCAGCATCGACTGCTTTGATCTACTGATTTACTCTTATCATACTGAATTATTTGCTAATGTAGACACAGCCTTAATCCTCCTTTTCTAATCACATACTAAGTTCACCACACACTGAAATGCAGATGAAAGCGCTTCCTTACGTAATGTTAATAAACCTGGTTCCACTATAATCAGTAAGAGTTCAGCCTTGTATTGCAGGGTGCTGAGATTTTTGCGCAGCAAGCTCTTATTTTTCAAAAGAATCCCAAGAGTCTGAAAAATCTTGAAGTCCATGCAATTTCAAAGAGCCACCTCCCCAAAAACAATGATGAAGTGGAGACCTACTTTTCCCCACCAATCAGAGAACGGATTTTTTGGGGGGAAAAAAAAATGGACCTGTTTTTAATTAGTTGAATTCACTAATATCTGAAGCCATTTTTCAAATTTAAGCTCATGGAAAGGCTCTGTGATATGGATGACAAATCCAACATTGTTTTTGGATATTTCCATACAGACTTTTAAAGTAACACCACATACTGCCTTTTACTGAACTAGACAGAAAGGAAATGTGCTCCCATTTCCTGTTTGTTATTGTTTTTTGAGAATATGCTTATTGTGCAGTGAACTGTGAAATAAAAAGGAGTTTAGGAAAACAAAAATCCCATCAGTACATGGGAATATACAGTACTCCTGGAGAACAACTCACATTAAATATCATCCTATCCACCTTTCCAGCAAAGCCTGGGCAAGGGGCGAGAAAATGCCAGTTTACTGAGGTCTTGTTTTACATAAGTATTTAATACTTTTTTGGACTGATTTCTTGAGAAGAGCCCATGTCAGAGCACATAGGACTCTGGTCCAAAGCTTCCAAAATGGAAGATATTATGACCCTCAAAAAACAGAAGATGATTTTAGAAGTTTTGATCACCCCACCAAATTCAACAGGGATGGTGAGATTTTAACTGCTTGCACATCCTTCAGCTAATGGGATCCGTCTTGTAAATCATTTAGCGATCAAAATAAACATGTCAGCAGTGAAACAACATCACGTATGTAAGAACTTAGCTCAAGCCAGGATCCCACTACACATATGAATATCTCACTCATCTTCTTTACAAATGCTAAAAGTTACACTTATAAGCCATCAGTTGAAACTGGTAAAAATATAAACAGCTGTGTTTCTAACTCAGAAAAATACTCTACCTTTTTTTAGGCAGAATTTGCTCTTTGCTCTCTGTCCACATAGATGTTGGTATGTCAGGATAAACAGTCCAATATTACAGACTGCCCTTAAGCTTATGAGCTCTTTCCTCAGTGCAGATGGGAAAAGCAAAGCTGAAGTAGTTAATGTGCATTTTTGTTAAGCAACAAAACCAGGACAAATATTTTAATTAGTTACTGCCTTAAATATTTTCCTACATATAGAGAATGTATATATACTTGTACATAAAAGAGTAGAACTCTGAAACTTTCCTTTCCCTTACTGCAGAGAAAAGCAGTCTTCCTGAAATGCTGCCTGTTTTCAAATTTGGTTTCTTTTCCAATCTAAAAAAATATTTGGAAAATGTTCGGTTGTACAAATTAACACCATCAAGATTTTTTTTTTTAAAACCGAAGGTCTAATTTTAATGGTAATATTTCACCTATAAAAAGTGAGGATAACAAGTTTGTATTCATACAAAGGTGTTAATTAATGAAAGACAAACCTTTGCCAATTATTGACACATTCCTCTGTAATCCTGTTATGTAGAACATTCTAATGAAGTCATAGTTTATTACTAATGATCTAGCTTTGTTTAAAAAAAAAAAAGCTGCAAGGGGGTGGGGGGTTGAAATAATTTATTTGCTTTGGTGTATTTTTTATCACAGCAGGTAAGAATGCTGCATTTTGACTGCCACATTGTATGCAGGATGAGGGGGTATGACCTCAGAAGCAGCAACGGAGAACTGGCTCTTTCACACTTCAGCACACACTGCTGTGAACCAGCACTTTGGTCATATTATCCGCCGCACCACAAAGCTGTCCGCTAATTATCTCTGAATACGAATTTTATTGAACCTTAATTTTCAGTAATGGGGCCTGATAGTTTGTGAAGAAAGACAAAAGAAGGGTCCCTTTGTTTTTCCCTCACAATAACCTTCTAGCGCTGGAGCTATGGCAGAACTCATTAAACTTGAACAATGAGTTGAAATATGATCGCGTTATTTTTGTCCCTGCCCCCAAACTAGGCTAGTCCTGTCTGCCAGCCTGTCCATCTGTCTAACGATATGGGAAGAGACATTGATTTTGTAGTGGACACTGTTACAACACATTCCCAAACTCCTACTGAATCACCGGGAACATGAATCTGAGCAGAAATTTGATTCTTTTGTACATGTTTGGCAAGGTCTCACGGCAAGTTCAGCAGTGATCTGGGCACCATGGAGTGGAGATCTGAAAACTCTGATTAAACCAGGTTAAACGAAAGCTGATTTGCGTTTGATGTGCACTGCGGGAATAGATTTACACTAGCTAGAAATACTATTCTGAATATTCATTCAAACTTTCAGCTAAAAGAAACTAACACTAAAAAAAAATAAAATACGTGCAGTTAATTTGTGAAAGGAATATAGGTTTCTCCTCAGTTGAGCGCTGGTAGACGTTTTTGTACTGTCTTCAAAGTCCAGCCTTCTCAAGGCATCTTCCACTAAGCAATGGAGCTCTTAAAAGCTTATTGCCTTCTAATTTGGGTTTTTCACTCTAATTTTTCAGTCGCCACTGAACATAGGGCTGAGCAGTTGTGCTGTAGTGCGTATAATAAAACACCTCAGGATATACACGAATGCAGTCAAAATCAATGGATTACTCAAAACATGAATATCCTGTTATACTGAAACCGAGTGAGTTATTTGTTTTCATGTGCAAAAAAAAAGTTAGGTACGTTCTCCTTTCAAGATTGTCTTATTAACTCGTTGCAATGGCAGTTTAAATTGCTTATCAACACTTTTGTACCTCCTAAACAGTGCTTATTTTCTATGAGAACCATCAACATGTTTTTGGAAGATATCTTCCTCTCAAACCTTCAAGTATTTCCTCTATCCAAAAATATTGCTTCAGATGTATTTCATACAGTTCTGTGGGTGACATATTTGTAAACAATTTACACAAAACAAGAGATCAACACCTAGCGTATCAAAGAACAATCTTAATATTGTTCACTTCAAGATTCTTGAAAAGTGTACTTGAAAAGTCTCACATAACCTAGTTTTTAATTTTCTCTTCATTTTTGTAGGAGAATATGCCACAGCCAAACAGAATATTCCAAGTTCTGTGATTTCTTTCCTTTATATTCCAAGTTCTGTGATTTCTTTCTTTTATATTCAGCCTTAATATTCTTTCTGCTAGGTGTTATTCAATTATTCCTAAACTAAAGTCACCAATATAAAGCCATCTTGTATGTACAAACCAATCAAAATTAATTTTTTAAACAAAATAATATGAAGGCAGTCCCCTCCCCCATCTCTGTGCCCTCACAGGGAATGGACACACACACACAGGCACACAGACTCATATCTAGCTAGGATTGGGAGTCTGCTGAACAAATTATAGTTTTGGAGAGTGGGGAAACAGGAGATTATTTCAGAGGCATTATAAATACATACATATTTATATTTTTATACATCTGTGCATAGACATCCATATACACCTGCACACACACACACACATACATACTTATACGAAGCCCCCAAAGCACAAACCCATTTCATTTTGACTTAACCTATTCCATGAATTTTATTTTAACATTCCATATCAAAACAAATAATCTATTTTGTGAATAGTAATGCTATTTTTATTGTCCTTAGTATTTAAAGGCTGAAATGATGACTAGCTTTACATTAACTCCATTAATAAAACTGAACATTTAGTTAACATACTGTGACTGTAAAGATTTTGATTTTTCAGTGTATGAAAAGATGCTCATACTGCAAGTGTTGTGTACTAGAATAGTCTGCATTTGATTCTGAAATGAATCAAAATAAAATCCGAAAGTGAAAAATATTTATTAACAGGCAGTAATTGAATGCCCTTCAGTGATACAACTTTCACAGACTTTTTCCATCACATAAAAAGTCTGATTTTTCTGTCATTCCCCCAATTGTCAGTCAGAAGTAATTACACTAAGGTCAGCAAAGAGACCAGCATTAAAACTGGCATAAGAAGACGAACATCGGGAACATAAAACTTTAAAATGTAGCATCCGGTTATACTTTCAAGCTGCTTTTGGGGAATTTGAAGATTTTTAATGATCTTGCATTTTATTTCACTAATCCAGAAATCTTTGCTTGGTCTGTTCGCTGAATGTCCATTTGATTTGGGGAGTTGTATTTTGTCTATTAATTATATCTTTCTTTTAATTTTGACACAGTAAGTGAACCATACGGGAAAATGTCAGTCTGGTATTTGAAAAAGAGTGAACTAAGAAATAAAAAATAGCCTTGATCTGTGATAAATGTGCACTGAAGAAAGTCATCTAAACACAAAAAGCAGATTCATCATGGCTCCTTTAAAAGATTTAAATCGTGCTTCATTTTTCAATTAAATAAAGTAGTGAGCGGAGAGTTTGTGCGTGCCTATACATCTACTCTTGGGGATGGGCATATGACCCTATTTGCTTGCTGGTGTGGTACCCGGCAGAAACGGTGCCCCTGACAGCTTATACCGGCAATGTAATCTGTTTACTGTAACAGACTCTGGTCTTCCAGTGGGAATCCCTGGCTGCAACTGGGAGAGAGTGAGACAGCAGAGGAATGTACTGTATATTCAAATAGATGTATAGTGGATATTGTATGTTCCCTTCCAACAACTGCTACGTTGCTGTATTACAGTTCAAATTCCAAGTATTCAGAGATGTAAATATATTAAACAATGCATCTATTTGTGCAAAGCATTCTTTATGAGGGGCATCCATGTGCTTTTAATCAGTTTCACGCTGAGTGAAAGAAAATTGTAAACTATGCATTAAAAGAAGATTTAGTGAAAGTTATTTTTCCTCTATCTTCTGCATCCTAATTCAATGCTTCCCCTTGCTTTCAGTGATAATATAAGTAATCTTCTAGCAACATTCATGAGGAAAGTTTGATGTGGATTTACACTAGTGGAGCTACATTACAATGGGCAGATTTAAGGTATTATAAAATGAGTTTTTGGATTTGTTACAGAGGTATGAAACTCCTAGGACACAGACAGATAGGACTTTCAACATATGGCAACCACTCTTATTATAAAACAAAACAGTGTTAAGTCAAAGTACCTGATTACAATTCGCTAGTGCTATGTAGCTCTGATAGCAGGCTTACATTTAATGCCACAGAAACAATATCATTTATTTTTCTGTCTTCCCTTATCCCTTCGTTATTGGGTTTGTAGGCTTTGAAACCTTAAGCAAAAGGACAAAATATAAATTATAGAAAACATCAAAGTATAGCAAAATCAAATGACATTCCATACGATCCTTACAGAGATATCTAACACATTTCTTATGTGCAGTTTGGTCGAATTGCTATCACTGCAGAGCTTTAGTGGTTATAATTAGTAATCTTTTGGGAGCTACGGTAGCACACTTATAATGTCAAAAATATTTAATTTAATGCAATAGTTAATTTGGCAATGTAAAAATTCATTTGATAATGATTTAAGCTGGCCGAGATTTTAACCCATGATCAAAGGTATCATTAGGAAAAAAACATAGCTATATAATTTTACTACACGCTGCTTCTTCAGCTAAGTCTGTTTATAGATTTTTCTTAAATTACCTTTTTTGACATGTAGGTTTTGGAGGTAGAGCATCTAACACCACACCTACTTGCATCTACACATGCACTATCAGATACAATTTTTGGTGAACATCGTATCATCTAAAGCATGTAAATTAAGAAAAATGTGACTGTGATGGACATGTCAAAAGAAAAATCACTAAGCCCGGTAGCCTAATAAACAAAATTCCGTTTGGGAAATGAATTGACTGACAAGCAGTTCCTAACAAATAAATGCACATTAGATTCAGATGCATACCAGAGTATCAAATAACTAGATAATTTATCACCAGTCAAATTTAAAACCATGTTTCCTTGTCTTGGTCTATGGTTCCCATGCACTGCTATCTTATTAACAAGACTTTAATTCTCGTACTGACACACAAAAGTGTTGTACTCTAATGAACTGTCTGGTCCTTGCAGAAATCTGGTGGTAATGTAGGATGTTAGTTACAATAATGATAATCTTTAGTATTTTTAGCCTGTCAGAACCTGCACAGCCAACAACAACCAGTCTTTTACTAAAACTCTACCTCATCAAACTAACTTAATTAGCAATTCAACTCCTTATTTTTGTTTTGGATTCCCCTCTGGCTACTAATTAAAGCTTAATCGAAACTGCTGAACTGAGGTTGTAAAGAATTCATTAATATTAAAATTAGCCCCAACAATTTTTTTGGGCTGGTGCAATTTGTATTTGTTACTGTCAGGGTTTGAAATTCAGTTGAATTGTTAAGAAAGCTGTACCAGAAATTTGCTGTATATTCATATTATAAGCAGAACAAATATGATGAATACCAATAGTTGAACAAGTAATTCATGTTTTGACCACGCACAGTTCACATTACTTGTGTCACTGTTTAATACCAACAGACAAAATATATTTTCAGATCATTTTTCCAAAGTCATCCACATTTCTTTATCCTGCTAAGTGCTTTCATATTTTGGATAAAAGGGAATAAAAGGCTCTGAAAAAAAAAGCAAAGATTGATTTTATGTATTATCTTGACAAGATTAATATGTTTGAAAAATGAACAGATTTACCACTTCACTTTGATTTTTCCACTTTTCTTAACATTGAAGATTACTCCAGCTGCAATAATGGTCATTCTGAAAACTAAGATCAACCGAACTGTGAGCATCTGTAAAGGACATATTTTTGCTAGTAACATATCTCTCATCAATTTCTTTTCTTTAATAAGAGAGTAATACATTATTTTCTAAATTAAAATGAGCATCTCAGTGCTCTATAAATTATTTAAATATATTCTTTTCTGAACTCAGTTTATTCTTTGTAATGAGTTTAAATGTATTTTTAATTAAATTGCTTAGCTTACAATAAGAAATCAACTTACATTTGAGTATTACTAAATACACTCAACAATATGAGTGAAACACACTTGTGTTTGTTTTTTGCAAATTTCATGAAAAATGTAAATAAGAAAGGCAGTCTTTTTATAGCAGATAAAAACAATTTTCATAATTCAAGTTCACTTTTCATTTTAACTTTCATGCTTTAATATTTTTATCGGAACATGTATATTTATTTTACCCTACAGGAAATTTTTTCAAGAATGTTTATAGGAAACAAACTTGTTAAGACTAAAATATACAGCAACTAATACTGTTTTACATATTTTATTAAATATAAACATTAAGATTATTTATATAATGCAAAACTTTACAAAAATATACATGAAAAATTACATATGCATCTAGGTTTCATTTAAATAACATTTATGACAAAACAATCATGCACATATTTAAAAATCAACATATGTCCATTTTTTACTCACTGACTAAATCAACAATGGCATACAAGGCACACAATTTAAAATCTTGGTGACAATTTCCGTGAAGTTATTCAAATACAATTTGACTTCTGACAAGAGGATGTAATTTATAAAACAGAACATGCCTATCAGTGGAACCTAAATTTGCATAATGAGGATACTTTCATTTCTGCAAGCACAGTTTTTGACATCCCAACTTGGAGCGCTGGAAGAATCTGGTGAAAAATGTCAATATACATAAGTAGAAAAATGATGAATAAAATACCCGTAACATTTATCTGATTTGAGTAAACAAAATAAAATTTGCTTGCAAAAAGTAATGATTTTGAAAACTATAATAATGTGTTTTCTAAATGTATAAAAGTCTAGTGCTGCCTTTAGCTGCAATCAGCCTTGTAAACTAAGGGAGGTGTTCTGAGTTTATCATTAGATGACAAAAACACTGTTGTGACATTAATGTTATGCATTTTTTAATCAGTGTTTTGATTTAATTCTCTGTTGAGTTTCCTATAAATATACTGCAGTAGTAACAGCAGAGTGAAAAGAAAAAAAAAGCCTTTACCCTTTCCTTTAGTAAACTTGAAATTGGTTGTTAACTTGGTCAGCTGGATGAGACCATCCATCATTCCTGAACTGGAGAGAAAATAGTTGTTTGCACTCCCCAAATTTTTTTGAGTTGTCATTTCAGGTAAACATAAGTTTGGAGTTTAAATTCAACAAATGCTGAAATAAATTTGCTTTAATTCAGCATCTCTTACCCACCCCACCAAAAGGGACAGTATCAGATGACAATCAAAACCAAGTTACCTTTACGTCTCAAAGCCAGAACTGGGCAGATTGCAACATATCTATTTCAGGTTTGCTAAAGAAAACCTGGACTGTCAAAAGGAAGCAATAGAATAACATCTTTAACTAAAAAAAAAAAAAAAGGAACACTCAATTTAAAAAAAAAAGATACTGGAAATTATGGCTTTCCTTTATAGAAGTTACTAATAGCACCTTCCAGAATTAGAACTAAAGGAAACTTAGTTTATTTTTCATTAGTCTTGCTGCTTGTTTACATTCTCCTAATTCCCTAAACTTTGAAATTACGTCTGGTTTACTTTTGTTTATGGTGAACTTCACTTTATGGTCTCTCTGATACTACTATTGAACTGCAAATATTCTAAGCGGAATTACTTCAAAAACAGCTGTTTCAGTTACAATAACATATAACGTATATAAAATATATGTAGTTAAAGGTTCTGAGGCAGAGAAACATTTTTGCTGGCCTTCGTTGCTATAAGATCTAAGAACACAAGAACAGAAGAATAGGGAAAAAAATTAAAATGCAAAACAAAGCAAGGAGGCAAATCTCAGTGCAGAGTATCCCTTTAATTCTAAATCAGACTTGTTTATATTCAAATTAAAGAACTAGATCATGGCTTTGAAAACAAATGTTCATCATATGCTTTATTCAGGCTGGTACTTGTCACACATACACCATTTATTAAAGTGAAAGAAGAGCATGCCACCCTTATTTATTTAAGACACCAGTCTGACAAATAAATGCCTTTATCAAGTGATTGATAAATATGGCTATAAACTCAGCACTTTTACAATTAAACCTGCTCTAAATAATATTTCGTCTTGCAATAGGTATTGAAAATGTTGTCTGGTATAGTTCCAAGCAGAACTTGGAGGTGACTGTGACTGCCAACCACAAAAAACTTGATGTACAGATAATACAAATAAAGATGATTCAATTTCTGTCAAATACTGTGAAACTAAAATAATAAATAAAATCATGGAACAAGATCACTGGCAGCAAATTCAAGCAAATAGTAATTGCTTCTTAGCTGTTCTCATCATTATCATTTTGAGATAAGTAGGTATTTTATAAACATTTTCAGCTAGGAAACTTCACCACTTCTCCTTAAAAATTCCCTTTTATTACCAGTGTAGATTCATAGGAAAGAAATAAGAAGCCTGCGGTTCAAACAGCTGAAAGGGGGGAAAAAAAGGGTTGTTTTAACATTTCTTTTGCATCTTTAATTCCTTTCAATGCTCTCTACATCGTGACTGTGTCAACTGAACACACATCTCATTTTCAATTGCTAACATTTCAGGTACGATAGGAACATACACAGTGGCTCGATGCATGAGAGCATTTGTAAGGCTGGGATGGGAGCTTGCTGCAATCTGCTGTGATGCCTGTGCATCCCCAGGAAATGTGATTGGCTCAAGCGAAGCTGTTAAGTCCTCTCCTTCTCTGGGTCAGTGCATGTTTATCCTATGTTTATCCTACAACTCCTTCTACGTATAAAAACACCTAATTCTGTATTGTATTTGTTTAGAAATTACTTCCGCTGTGAAATATTAATTTTTTGTAATGAATATATTACGCAGATATGAACTCTTTTGATTCTGAATTTTCCTAATATGGAACGATCACAAATGGAGTTTTGTAGCAGCAGGTCTCCTGCAAAAACAAAATCCCACCAGGCCTCCCTTTCCCCAATTTTTAACAAGGACCACCTCCCCCCCAGCTTACTCCACACTCAGAAGTGGAATCAGACATAACTGCATATTGCTTTTGGTCTAATTTCTGCAACATAAAAAAAATCCCAGTATGCTGGCATATGTCTTAGATATATTCACATTTGGGAAGGCTAGGAAAGACCTCCAGATTATTCACTGAAAAAGAGGCTCACAAACACTTTAAAATACACTCTTGTTACATGTCAGCTGGTAGATTCAGCAGAATAGGAGGGCACAGCCATATTCCAGTACATAAACCTTCAAAACTGAGAGAGAATGCAGACACTGTGCTGGGATAGGAGGGAAATCTGTGCCCTCTCTAATCCCTTACTAACTCTGCCTGTTCTCTTAGAAAACCCACAAATACCAAACTGAGGCAAAATTTGGTGGCTTATTAAAACTGGACAGCTAAGGCAGAGAATGTACCTCAGCATTCTTAGGAAATATTCAGATACTGCTGTTCCAGAAGAGTGGGAGTGGACCTCTTTAAGCAATAGTTAATAGAAACATGAAGGCAAATTCGATGTGTTTGTTGCCAAAGGGTGGGAGTGAATGAGTGACAGCAAAAATAACTAGATGTTGGGATTAGTTTACCCATATAATTATTACTTTTTTAAATATAGCCGAGCACTAAGATTTTCAGTCCCATATTTTGGATTTTTGCTGCTTTGAGTTGTTGTTGTTGATATTGTCTAAACATTCATTGAAATAATAAGGCAAACATTTTTGTTCTCCAATTGTGGCATTTATTATGTTTACAGACCTCTTGCTAAATGCTCAAAAGGCCATCTCTTCCTAACAGTAATAAGTAATTCTGCTTCAAGCATTCATTGTCCTACCAGCTGAAGGGTTAGCAATGGGTAAGTCCACGATGTTCTGAGTGAACTACATTACATTTTAAAATTAATTCCTGGCCTGAATAGTTTTATAGTTTTCTGTACTTGTGCCTTGAAATAAACAGCACTCCCCTCCCCTCCGCACCCAAGCTGAAGTGCTTATGTGCCACTGCTGTTTATTAAGACAATCAACGTTAAGTGTTGTATTTGACACTCCAGAGCATTTTCACAAATACAGGGATGGAGACATCTATAAAGCTATCCTCATTGGTGGCAGCAATTTTGTTTACACACTACAAACACATTATGGTATTATAAAAAAGATAGTCCTCTTGACTTAAATCCTAGATTACTGGACCACGTTTGGGTGCCTTGAAGAGCAGTGCTGGGTGGTGGGAAGGAAAGCAATGCACAATCAGGAGGAAGAGATTAACGAACCACAGCGATCTGCCTTTTACGTTCCCTCCCTAGCCCCATCTTTCACAAGCCAGTTCTCATGAGTTGCACGATGCCCCTCGCGAGTGCCTGACTGGGGGGCGATGGATGCGCTCCTCTGCAGGTCCTTTGGACACCATGGCTGTGGGTGCCTCGCCGTGCTCTTATAAACATCACCTACACCCCTGCTCTCACATTTCAAGGATATTGGAGCACTACCTCCGCTCACACAGGTTTCATTTTTTAAAGTGGAAGCCAAATGCACACATTTTGGAGGTAAATTATGCAGAAAAATACTTTATATTTCTGCTGAGGCAAATGATTTTTAAGTAGGTCTCATAATTACTTCGGGTGGAGAATGTGCTTTTTCTCTTTGGTCTATTCACTTGCAGTTCATATGAGGAAGGATTATATTACTATCATTACACAAACACTTAAATGGGTCCATTGATTTGTTTAGAAATGAGATATCAATGACAGTTAATTATTCAATAACTGATCATTAATTTTGGGCAAATGATCAGAGACCCTTAGGTCCTTCTAATTTTGCTTGGCTCAAAGGAGTAAATGAAATCTGTTTGTTAAAAGCATACGGCAGACTACTAAGCATTCATTTTCATTCCGCTACAGTAAAATAGTGTTTTAAACAGATTCTTGAAATGTTTTAATATTACTCAGGCAAACCTATCAATAGCAGAAAAGTTAAACACAGAGTCAAGGGGATTATAATCTAGCTGTCTATATCTTTCATCTAACCTGACACCTTGCCATGTAGTTTTTTGTGGAAAACAATTTTTTACTTACTTAAACAGCCTGCTTTTAATTAATCCTTCCCTCTTTCCCTTGCATTTTAAGCTATCCTAAGGAGATCAAGGACTGTTCATACCTACCGGGCTACAGTAGTACCGGATGATGTTCAAAAAGCATTGCTTATATAATGAGGGTATCATCAGTCCTTACATTTTTAATTAAAGTTCATTCCAAGTGTGCTTTCCAATACCTGTGTCATTACCCTATCGCCACATCCTGGAGATTTGCTAACGATTAATAAGCAACACAACATTTTCTCTCACTCCATCTGCATGGGATTGAGCTCTAAAATTTCCAAAGAATAAATTAAAGTCGAATTAAGGTTACAAAATAGAGCAAATGTCAAGCCGAAACTCTTTTCATTAACTCAATGCTCACTTCTGCCAAGGTCTGCAGCACGTATTTGATTCTGCAACATCAGGGTGCTGAGATCATTCCAATATCATAATAGAGCACATTTAAAATGAGCAATTGAAAACTTGCAGCTTTAGCCCTGGATTTATTTGCTTTTCTTGGCTAGATGGACAAAAACTAGCCTGAGTGGAGATCTGGTTTCCATTCACCTCAGTGGAGTTAATGCCACATTTGGCGAGTGCAAGGAGAAACCCCGGGGACGGCAGAGTGTTGCGAGAAGCTGCACGGTGTCACTTCTGCACGGGCCACAGCCTTATTCTGAATTCGTTTTAGTGATTAAGGTCCCCGTGAAACATAATATGTAAGTCAGTTTTCAAGAAATAGCATGACAGATGATAAACTTGTCTATCATGCGCAATATCTATTTTGAGAAATGTTGTACAAAACTTATTAGAGTAACAGAAGGGCTGTGATAATTCCCACATGTAAAACCAGAGCAGGAGCAACCTTTGGGAGACGTACCCGTGTCCATCCTTTATGATGCAAAACAGATTGGAAAATATAGTCTCATTAAAGGGGAGCCACCGTCCTGGTAAAAAAACCCACCCTAGTTCAAAACTGCAGCTGTGTCACTTCAGTGTGAGTGTTACTTATGTGATCACCAGAGGTCAGTGTCACCACAGGCTGCAGCACAGAGAGAGAGAGGGAAGTGCTGTTTAAAAAAGACGAAAAAGAGCTTGCCTGATCCCTCCAGAGTTTGCCTGTGCTCCAACACCAAGTACAACAAATTCACAAGCCTCCCTCTTCTTTGTGAGATGGAGGGTGGATGACTGGGGGGACCGCCGAGGAAAGAAAAGGACAAGGAAAAAAAGAATTGGAGAGCTGGAAGGAAATGGGAACAGGAATAAAAGCACAACTTGGTTGGCTGCTTTGTAGCCATAAAAGATACTGCCTTTAGATTCTCAAGCAGACAAGTCCCACCTGTGTTAAGGCATGTACCTAGCAATATAAGTTATTGCCAATTCCAAATGCTGAGAAATTATGAGGCTGGCTCACAATGTTTAAATAATTAAAAAAAAACTGTTTTCTTTTCCTTTGTCCACAGGGTTGGGGGGGGGGGTTGCCATATTCTCAAGCTTTGCTCCACTAACATAACAGCTGAGAATGTGTGTGTGTGCGAGTGTGTATGCATGTAATTTTAATGACATGTGAAATCTTCAGGTTGTGTAGTCTGCCTCCACGGATTGCACTTTAAGAAAAATACAAGATGCAGAATAAAACTCTGGGAGCTGGGAAGACTCTTTCCCCAGTTGCTCACTTTCCTTTGACAAATGCTCTTAAAGCCGTGGCCTTTGTGCATGGGTCAGAGGTGACAGATAAGGGTGTGGGCTGTTGTTGCTCCCTCACCTTGGTATGTCACGAGCCCCCCCAACTCACTGAGTGTATCAACGGTGCGCTCCTCCACCCTCGTGTACCACCCGGTCTGCAGATGTATCGGGTTGTGAGTGTGCATGCAGGGAAGAGCAAAAGCTACGGCAGGGAGCAATCGTTCAAGAGCAGAAAGGACAATAGAAAGGCTCATGCCTTAGCCTTCTTGGGGCACCCTGATGTGTGCGGACCAGTTTAACAACAAGCACTTTCTACTGCCTTGTCCATACCGGCATTTTTGGAAGTTAATCTCCTACCAGTGCTCAAGCAAGTAGCAGCAATGATAATACAAATACTGGTACAGAGAAACCCCGGGATTAGATGCCCTGTATTCTAGATGTATTCTATGGTTGTTGCTGCTGGGCATTATTACAGAAAAAAATTTATGATGATGAAAGCATTCAGAAAAAATATTCCTTTTGTAGGATTTATTGTTTGACAATGGCAGAATATTTCATTACGAAAGGAGCTGTGGGTTGCAACCAATGAGTTTTTTCCTGCTGGAGTGTGGGGTCTCTGTTTGGCCTTTGCCATCCACCGATGCTCTTTCGTTTGCAGCGCTGGGGTCCAAACATCAATCCAACCACACAGCTCAGAAGGAGTGTTGTAACCGTCATGAAAGAAACGAGCTCGTTTCCAAGCTCCCTCTGTACAATGCTGTGTCTTAACAGGAACACCTTATTTTTCTGAAAGTATTAATGGCCAGATTTGGAAAAGAGCCAACTTTAAAATATCAGGTCTGGAGAATCATTTCTTGGGTAACCCGAGACATTTTTTACAATCAAAGAACATAGACCGTCTCTCATATGGAAGGCATATACCTGATACCGGGCAGAACTTAAGTATTTATCCAACCATATCGGCTGCTCTCAATTCACTCCAGGGTAACGTCCTCTTCAATAGTGCTCCAGAAAAATGATACTGCTTATCAAAAGGAATTATCTAGATAATGTCATGACAGATACATGACAAACTTGCTTTCTCTGCACAAGTCTTAGGGCTAAGCAAATACAAATTGAGCCTCTTTCCCAAGGCAAAATGCAAGTTGATTTTTGCACAACTCAACAAAAGGAAAGTAGGACAGTTCTCCACACTGAGCTTGAATGTAGCACAAGGTAAAAGTCCTAAAGCAGGCAGTCTTTAATGAACACTCCATATTACTGAAGTCTATAAATACTGGACTGTTTAGTATATTTGTTCCAATACACTACCCTGTGATGGGAAGTAAGGATTTGAACAGTGTTTGCTTGATCTCGGCATAGTACTTTGACCAGCCGTGTGATCGCTCTCAGTAACTTATATCATCCACCATGAGGATGCTATCACAGGTTGCACTGCAAAGGGCTGAACAAGTGCACACTCCTATTTATAGTTGTACTCTCTAAGATCCATCATCAGGCTAAACAATCCACGGCGGCAGATCCTAACAGGTTCACATTGCTGTACTGAATTAATGGCATAGGGTTTAAATAACAACTGCAAAAAAAAAAAATCATATAAATCTAAAACAAGAATTGGGTAAATTTGCATATTTTCAACAGTTTGTTTTCCTCTAAACACTTCAGAAATATTTTACCACACATTTTCTTGGAGTAATCATTCCCTTTTCTTCCCCCCCAAAATATACCTCACCTTTCCAAAATGCAGACACATCTCACATCAAGGCATTCCTTGAGTTTAGAAAAAATTAAGACAGAGCTGGGAAGAAACATTTCCTTGAAAATTTTAACATAGGAAAAGTACTTTGACACCTAAAATAAATGTCTCTTCTATAATTCTCGGTGCTTTGTATAGTTTAGACTGGTCTTAAAGTATTAACTCCGAAACACTCTCCAGTCATATTTAATGGTGGTTAGGGAACAACACACTAATTGTAAAGTAATAATAATAATAATAATAATAATAACCCATGTCAGTATGGGAGCTGGTAGGGATGAGTACATTTAATAAGTCTGATGAAAACTATGAAATTTAATTAATGCTCTTTGGCAAACTTCCAAATCATGTCAAGACACGACAGCAGCCCACTTCTGGGTTAACCCTGTGAGGGCTGCTGAGCCTCCAGCAACAGGCAGCTGAAAAAATTTCTGTGCCACTTAAGCTGCTGACCACTCACCCCCTTTCTGCACTGTCTGCACCTCGTAAGGGAAGCAGAACCACCAAGACACTGCTGGTAGCAGATAGAATGAAAATTCTCCCCAGAGGATGAGCGTGTATAAAAAAAAAGACAGTCTTACAAAAATCTGTACCTCTGGCTTGCCAGGATGGGGTAACAACACCTTGCACCCTGTAATGAGCTCTGAGTGCCGCAGCATTCTGAGAGAAGGTGGCACCAGTGAAGGCAGCAGCTGTGCAAGAAAATCCCTTGTTATATCCGCCTGTGTTTATGGGTGCCTGAACTTGTATGGGATGTATGAACTGTGGAAGAAGGCAGGTGGGATATTCATACTGCTTAGCTGCAGGGACTTAATACACACATTTAGAACTGCAAACTTCCCTCAGTTTCCATATTTCAGTGAAGAGAAATAGGTTCTGCAAGGAACTGAGCTTAGGTGCCCTGAATCGCTCTCTGCAGGGATCTACTTCTCTCACTGGCTAAATAAAAAGGACGGAAATGCTCCTAACTCAGATACTTAATTATCCTATCCTTCTCAAGTTAGACATCTAAAGTGAGGTCCCTCAAGCTACCTGTCAGCCCATCTTGGATGTCCTCTCCTGCTGGATGCTCAGACTGATGCCAGCAAGGGTGGCCTGCTTGTGCTGTAGAAGAGGAGATAGACCCGAGGAAGAGGTGACTTGAAACAATCCAGAGGTTTTTGGGGTTCTAGATGACATGCGGTTGAGTAGGACATCTGGAGGATGTTAAAGTGCCAGCTGGTTTACTCACTATAACAAAGAAGAGAAAACTGCTGGGTGGAAATAGGCGATTAAAACAGAAAAAAGAGTTTTTCAGAAGGAAATAGCTTGGCAAGACTTTGGTAATGTGTCCATGGGTTCAACAAGGAGGCTGAGTTTCAGTTTTTGCCTTGCTGTCAGTGATGCGCATCCACAGAATGCCAAAGAAGGATGAAGCAAAAGACTGGAGACTTTTGTGTTGCTGAAACCTGCTCAGTTTCACACAGCTCTGCTAGCTCCTGCTCTGAGACCCTGTTATTTCCACCCCATCTAAACTGCAGAGCTGTGCAATGCACGCTGAACGTCTGTTGCCTCATATCTTGGTGTTCCTCTCCTGGGACAGAGGCTGTGGTCCCAGGCCTTACCCCCCACAGGCAGGCAGGTGTTCATAGGGGACGGACAGGGAAGGGGAAGGTGTTTGTAGGGGAACAACACAACAGGGAAGCAGAGAGCTGAGATGCTTTCTGCTGGGACCTATTGAAAGCCAGGTAACCTCTGGAGAAATTGAAAGGCAGCCCTAATGATCTGCAAGTAATCTTTAAAGGTGTAAACCCACAGTTTTCCCAAGGGGAGAAAAAAAAAAAAAGAAAAAGAAAAGTTTTCCTGGTTCCTGCAAGGCTGGAATTTCTCTAGCTACACGTTTTGCTATAACCGCTGGACACCTAACTGTGACTACATCTCCATGCCAGTTTAGTCTGCTCTGTAACACCACGCCTATTTCTGCTGCCTGGTATGTATACTAAAAATCTCCAGGTTTCCCAGTCGATAAATCTGATGCATTAGTTCTGGGCATGCAGCTGATAGCACTCCAGACTGGAGCTGTAGCAGCGCCTGTAATGCTGTGTGGAGAGAAGAGTCCTACCTTTGTTCACACAAAGCCCCATCGCTCCAGCTCTCACAGGCAGGCAGATAAACTGCTTGCAGATCGGACTCTTCTTCTCTTCCTCCAAGAAAGCCTGTCCTCAAGAGCCTGGGACTGTCACAGGCTGTTAGGGAAAGTACTTGTAAATAGTACAATTTCATACCATTCGAAGCCGTGTTCTGCTACATATTTCAGATTCGAAATTACTAAGAGCTTGGTTTTTAGTTCAGAACAAGATATTGTAATAGATGTGGTATACATTCAGATATACACAGGTTCCTTTACTTTTAAAAGACCACCAGGGAGACTTGCTGGCAATTTTCTACAGAAATGGAAGTGGAAATGGATGTGGATTGTTAATACCAGAATATCACCTACCATCTGGATAGGCTTAACCTGTGATAAACTGTGAGGTTTGGACACAGATTTGTGGTGCTTGAGGAGATTGCTTAAAAGCCTGTCTATGTTGGCCTGGCCTGACTCTTATCCTGTGGAGCCTTAGCCTGTTTCTTTTTACAAGATGAACACAGAACAACAATTGAGAGATGGAGCAGCCTCAAATTTAGAACAATAAACTAGAAATGAGAGTGGATTTAGAGCTGTTCTACTCACATTTTTAAATTCAGCTCTTGGAATTAAATTGCAGATCTGTAGATTCATAGATTATGAAAACAAAGAGGACAACTGAGTTCATCCAATTTTTTACCTCCCATTTAACAAAGACCAAAAGCCTGTTAAACACCTTGGTTTAGCTCCAAATCTCAGCTCCTCTCGGAGCTACATAATTTACTAAAAAATATCTAGACTTTTAAAATGTTTTTAATGGGGAATCTATCAAATGTGTTAATACATTGTTTGGGACTTAATTGCTGTCACTGATAGAAAGCAAACCTAGTTTCCACTCTGAATTTGTCCTAACTGACCTTCCAGCCATTGGAGTTTGTCACAGTCTGTGTGCCAGAATGAAGGGACTATGTCTTTCTCCTCCATGTTGCTTCTCCTAGACTTGATGAAGTCACCTGTTACTTCAATTTCTGACTTCAGTAAGGTTGTTATAGTTATGATGGCCAGAAGGTATAAACAAAGTAGACTTTGTAAGGACCAGTAGTGGTTTTTTTATAAGACAGATTGATACAGTTGGGAGGACATTTAGGGCTGGTGTACCTAAGAGCTCATCTGTTTTTTCCAATGATATCAGTTAGATGTAAGAAATCATAGTTCTCCCCGCAAATGTTGCCTGACTTAGGAACTATACAGGCATAATTTGTTGGGGTTGGTTATTGCAAGGGTGAATTATAAAGCACTGCCGCTGTTCTGATGGCTTTTCTCTGGACTGGGAAGATCAGAACTGGCGACAGAGGTTCTGTGAGGTATGGTGTTAACGTATGGCTATGGGCTGGTAAGTTTTATGCTCCCTCTTCTCCACTTCTTTTCTCCCCACTGCCCTCCTGCTATGGCTATGCTACAACACTGTGTTGCTTGCTGATACCTGAGTTATCAGGAGATCGATCCAGCTAGCGTTGTGTCAGCAGTCCACCCTCTTTTTTATTTATCACTGCTCCAGTTTCCTGACCACCCTCAAATTTTGTCAGTGATCACTTCGTCTTTGAGTCATGCAGATGCAGTTCTGGAGGGGTCTCAAAGGGTCATCTAGACCATATCCCTACTAGGAATCAGATGCAAGTGAACTTACACAGCCCCAACATATTACTTAATCAATTCTTAAAAACCTTCACTGATAAACCACAGCTTTCCTAGGTATCCTCTTTGTATAGCTAGTTAGTACTATATTTCAGAAATTTCTTCCAGAACACCTATTCTAAGTCTTTTCCTCTGCACTGATACAAATATTTCACAGCATGGCATTAAAAACTGATCCCTGAGGACCTGACTAGGAAAACATAATTTCTGTGAGAATTCCCTGTTTGCAATTAAAAGAAAAAATTGTACTTTTTAAGCTATTCAACATACGCCATGTTGAGTTTATTATCATTTTACTTTCTTAATCAAAATTTTGTGAGGTACGAAGTCAAATGCCTTACAGTATTTGTGTGAACATTATTACCTTTATCAACCAAACACATGCAATATTTGAAAGCTAATGAGCTATCCAAGATAGTTTCTTAATCATCCCTATTCCTTCCCACTAGAAATACCTAAACCTAATCTCTCCCCTGCCAAGCCCTTCCTCTAGCTCATTTGAAATACATCTTTTTCAGAAAACTGGGAGGGAATGGATTTTGTTTTGGGAAAGGGGGAGAAGCAAAGCTGTTGCTTCCTGCTTTCTCCTTACCTCTTTCCATAGCCTACAAGAAAACAAGCTGGCTAAGTGGTACACATACATAATTAAAGCGAAGCCATTTTGGAAATAATTCCAACTTATGCTAAAAAAGTGACATATTAGCTCACAAATGATGTGTTTCAAAATTAGAGGTGTGCATAGGTTAAGTTTAAGTTGATTGTTAAAACATAAAAAATGTCAATTAAAAAAACCAACAACCCTACTAACGACTGTCATTTTCAGAACAAGTGAATGAGAACATCAAGTAATGAATTGAAATTAAGTTGTTTCTCAGTGATCACAATCTATCTAATTTCTTCTCTCTTAAACATCTGTTACTTACACATCAAAGGAAGGGCGGTTGGATTAAAAGTATCTGGACAGTGTAGCTAGCTACTGGAGAGCCTTCTTGCCAAACAGAAAATCTTCTATTACACCCAAATCAAAATGGAATCTTGAGTTAATTTTCCCTAGATATATTTTAGCCATAAATTTGGTATTTCAACAGAGAACCCATGCTGAATCAAATGCTTTGGGATGAGGACAGCAAAAAATGAAAGTGATTATTCATTATAGTTATTTTCATTATATTCATTATAATGAAGATATCACTATATTCTTCTCCTCAGTTCCTTTAACTGAAATCTGGCTGAAGTGAAGCCTAAGTTCAGTGCAGTGTAATTTAATGTAAGGTTTAGCTAGGAAGAGGCAATGAACACCTGTATCAAAAGTGGTGGTTACCATAAAATGATACGTGTGTTAAATATTTACCAGATCGCAGTATTATTTTCTGCTCAAAGTTTAAGGAACTACTTAGTGTCCTAGGCTTGATGATGTGATAACCCTCAGTAAATATTGATTTTTAAGTGGTGACCACTGTACAAATTTATATTTGCTAATGGGAAGGCCACAAAGCAAACAGTACTAATTGAGCAAAATCAAGGCACTTCTTCAGCTCGTATGTTTGACTTGACATATTGTGACAGACACAATGCAGCTCCCAAGTGCTTTCCACCAAAACAATGCTCATCATACCTCCGGGCAACATGGAGACGCTAAGGTAAAGAATAAAAAAGCTTGTAATCTTTCCTTGTGTAATGTACACCTTTGTAAGAAGCCAAATGAGATATTAACTGCTCTCAAAACACTCATCATCATATCTTCTCTTACCGCACGCTATTGCTCCCTCACACTTTCTTTCATATTTTTTAGCCTTTTTATGTTTGTGTTTTCAAACTTCTGGGCAAAGCAGAGGCATTGCTAATAGGTTTGATGGCAAAGCTTTTCCTCAGACTGTGATTCTAAGGATCTGTCTTGTCTTTCCTCACTTCAAAGGCTCATTCAGAAGAGGGATCGAAGAGTGACCCTGACATCACAGGGCTATATTTTTGGACTGCAGAAAGTGAGGTGTTAAGACCCACAGAGCACAGATCTCAGCCACACGGCTTGAAGCGGCTTCATGGCCACTGCACAATGGCTTTGAAGCAAGGCTGCAGAGACCATCCATGTGCTTGCTACCCTGTTAATCTGCACTTGCACTCAGTTATACTGTATTTTATGCAGAGTAGGAAAGAATTCACTGTGCAAATGATGTAGAGTTACTTATTGGGTGTAAATGCTTTGCCCACATTCCAAGAATACTTAACACGTTGCAGGCTGCACACTGCAAGATTCTTCATTTTAAATGCATAGAATTGAAGAGATTGTGAGATTATTTAGAGAAACTGCTTATACATTGCTGGCCCTTAAATTTCACCCATTTACCCTCAGACTGAGCACCCCAATTAAAGCTGGAGCATATCTTCTGAAAAGACATCCTGACTTGAGATGAGTTGAATTTTCAAAAAAATGGAAAATCCCCAACTTCCTTGAAGAGAGCTTTATCAGATTGTGCATTGCTCCCCTGGCATTTCAAGCATGGTGAGAGTCAACACACAAAAATTGTCTACTGCCAGGATGCACAGAAGAAGCAAATCAGTCACAGCCAAATTTGGTATACTGTGAATAAATAAAAAACAAAAAAATTCATTGTGTATGTATAGGGCAAATCTTTATCAAGAGCTTTATGCCTAGAAAGGAAGTTATTTAGTAACTTATTATAGCTAGACAGAGCAGGAGGACCTCAAATCAGATTTACTTGCTCTGTTAGTGTCCACCAGGCAGAGAAGAGCTATTGAAGGAGTACCAGGAGCAAGGCAATAACGACCCTCCCAAGCTTGCCTTTGTTTAGTCCATTGCGGTTTACATGTGTGGAAGGAATAAGTATAACCTAAGCCCACTGAGCTGGTTAGTCAGATACCTTCAGGCCAGGTATATTTAAAGATTAAACTTTCCAAGAAGAGCTTGTCTCAATAAACTCCTGTTTTACCTCAACCCTTCACCTTCTTCTGCAGGGCAGCCTCTTCTAAAAGATTTCATTATTTTTGAAATTAATTTTATGTTCCATGTAACTATCTACTACAGCTTGGCTTGATAGTTAAAGATCCCTCAGCGTGTTTCATTCATGATTTGACCTGTATTTCAAAGATGGCCTCCATAGATAAAAGCTAGTAGTGGTAGCTGTTGTACCAGTCAGCCATCTGGGCTCTTTTGTTTGAGCAGGATCTCTGCTAGACCTCTAACTTTTAATGGCACTACTAGCTTATGTCTGTAAGGAAAGTAGTTGTAGCAAACGATCAATTAGCAACCGAGAACATTACTGGGGTGTTTCTGATGTTGTTGCTGCTATAAATTACAGCCTATTGTTACATTTTTGTAACTATGGAGCAATTGTGTATTTGCATAAAAATATGGGTCACTGGTATGAGAACATTAACAGGTGCTTCCAACAATCTTATTATTTTCTTAGACAATAACGATGTGTTATCAAAACCTACAGCATTGTCCTAGTGGTGATTTCACTTCAAAATGTGGAAACTGAAGAGAAAAAAAGAGATACTTTTGCCTTTTCTAAATGGAAAAACTGAGCAACTTTTGCTTAAGCAAAGATATTAGGTCTCACAGTCAGCAAGGCTGGCTAGTGAACAGAAGAGAGCCTTCTCCAGCTGGATAGTGGTGGAGGGTTCAGCCCTTCTGTACCATTTCTGGGGACAGGCCTCCCATGAGTCACACATGTTGCAGAGCCATGTGAGAAGCCTCCCAGAAGCCTGGGGAGGTTGTGACTGCTGCAAACCATACACTTCAGACTGTGTTAAACTCACAGGAAATCCTTAGCAGAAGATCCTGTGGAGCTCAAGGCTTTCAAAAGCCCTACTAGTGTATTACTGAAGACACTTAAGTCTTTCCAGCTCAGCTCTGGCTTTCCCAAGGTTTCGGGACTGATCCACCCGAGGACCACCAGCTGTCAGATCTGGAGGGAACCACCCTTGTCGTCTACATGGTTTTGTGAGTCTTTGGAGTAGCTGAGGAAGACAACTCAGCCTGTGAACTTTACACACAGAGAAAGCTTAAAAATCCTGTGAGAAGTTCCTGTGAGAAGTCATATAAAATCAACGGCAGTAGATGCTGCCTAGAGCATTACAAATGCTGGACTACAGCAGACAAGTAGAAGAACACAGAAACTATTTTGTAACACAAAACCATTGCAGGTTTATGTATTAATGGCACAGAAAATCGCTAATGCCAAAAGGGAAGAGAATCTCTATGTTTGCAAGCAAAGGCTTCATCAGCTCCTTACTAAATGGTGGACTGAAACCTCAGCAATACCTTTGTATCTGAAGCAAATTCTGGCAGCCCCTGCATAAACGTGGGCTGGGCTATGTTGCAGAACTTCAGTTCTGAATCACATTTATTGGTACTGAACCTACAGTTACTATTAGCAAGTTTAAATCTAAACCTTTTCATCAGATTGAATATATGCATTATGTTTTTCTGTGTGTATGCAGGGCAGAAACAGTACAGTGGATGTTAATATCACCTTGCCTGGTTTAACTGTGAAAGTTATTTTGCATACAAGCTTAGCTAATAAATGTTACATCTGCTGGATGATTATGTTTTTCTAGCTTTTATCATTCTGTTCTTTTTTTTTGTCTTATCTTTGTTCATTAACTCTGTGTTCTTTATGGAGAATACCTTACATATTCCTGGCATCCTCTTCTCCTTTTTCTCCACTACAACTTTGATTCTACACAAGGGAGACACATCAATGACTCTTATTTGTTAGTATCATTTAATTGTTCTCTAGGTGATTTTGTTTATATTCTCTCCTTCTTTTACTTGGCAATATATATAAATGTATATATGCATACATATATAGAGGTTTACTACAAATAGGAAAAATATTTTATATGGCTCCAAAAACCTGTGTGCCAATGAAATCAGTCAGAAGGTTTAGTCATCAGTTACGATGAAATCCCTGCTCTGCTGAAATCACCAGATAAATGCTCTCTTGGACTTCAATTCAACTAAGATTTCAAACACTCCTTTCTCCCCCAGGTACTTTTATTTTTTGTCAGTTTGCACTGCACACTACGTGCAGCAGTGTTAATGCAGTAATATTAGATGTCCCCAGAATACTGACCAATGAAATATTCACAAACAGATGAAAGATAGCGAATATAGTGTGGGGTTTGGTTTGGGTTTTTTTTTTGAAGAACAAAACTTAAGTATATCTTGATCTTTTTTGGCAGGGGGTGGGAGCAATTGAAAAAACAGAAGTAGGAGGAACAGGCTGAAGAAAAGCTGCCTTTTCCCACCAGTGGCTTGGACAAGGCATTCTGCAGTGCCATGCTGCTCACGTAGGTGCTCGGATACTCTGCAGGTCACTTCCCTTGTGACTGAAGGAGGTCTGGGTTTTTGTTTTTTGAAGGAAATGCTTCACAGTACATGTGGACTTCTAAGAACATTTAGGTAAAACTACATTAAAATTGCCATGGATGTGAGAAATCTTGGCTTATATTTGAAAATGTGCCATGTTTGTCCCCCCTGCACCTCCCCCCACCCCCAAAAAAAGAAGAAATAACTTGATAAAAAATTTAATCAGTGGGATTATGGAAAGAAGCAAAATGCAAAATGTGTTTAATGCTAGAGTTTATAAATTTATACTAGAGTATATATTAGTTATAAAACTAGAGTTTATAATCTTATACTGTAACTGAAGAACTTACTTTGTGTGATGGTCTCTCTACTTATGAGTCTCTGAGTCCCCAAGTTTTAGAAATAATGACTCATCCAGAGTGTGTGCTTATTTCAATTCCTGAAAATTAGACTGTGAATATGGAGAAAATCAGTCCTAGCACTGAGAACACAAGAAGTTTTCCAGCCGTGTTACGCAAGAGCTGTGGGCTGTTGCATGGTTCCTGGACCTGTAAAGGTATAGGGAATCATGTAGGATTTTTGTTTCATGTTTTTTCAGATCCAGCAACTGTATTACAGTAAAATAATCTGAATTTCATCATGTCAACTTTGCTGTACATGTTTGATAAATGCTTTGTGATACTTAATACTTCCTTGAAAGTCTTAACAGTTAAACATGAACGTAGCACGCACTTCGGCGTGCATGAGCTGATTGGCCTGGAAAACAAAAAGGTCGTTAAAGCAAGCTCACAATTAGTCTTCCTTTCAGGTCAAAGACAACATAATATGAAGACTGCCATTTGGTGGTTAGTTCTGTCAACTGTTTATGTTTCACGTAATTCTCCTGAAGATGTAGTTGATCAGAAATCTCATCTAACTGATGAGAAATCTACAGTGGTTGAAGTATTTGCAACTCTTAGGCAAATTTGCTGTTTTGAGTCTTTATTTCTCTGGAATATTTGTGGGGCCTGTAATTTTCCTAAACAGTCGCAAGAGTTTTTATCCAATGCCACAAATTGTTTCATTTTTTCCTGAGAAAGTGATTTTCTAGATTTCTGTTAGAGCTACCCATATTGTGAGATTATCAATTTTACAGTTGATACAGTTTACAGTTTTACAATATCAGGAAAAGCAAAAATATCTTTTGAGTAGCAGCACTGGATACTTCATCCTCTTATATATATCATTAGCCAACACTTTAGCCCCTTTTATTGCTGTGACAGCCAATGAAGAGTGCTCAATCACACTGAGCTCTTTAATCAACTACTTGGATTACCTGAAGGACTCAGATAGTTGGCATGGCTTTAAATAGTTGGACAGAGCATGGCCAACAAACAATTGGCAAGCAAGGCTGGGCAACCCAGATGGACTCAGACCTTATCTTCTTCCTAAAGAGACTGAATTTCCACTTTTCAGGCTTCACGTAAACCAGAAAAAAAAAAAAAAATCAACAACAGTGTCACTTTTTTTCTTTTCCGATAAGTTACATAGCCTACATTTTTACCTAATTCTGAAATGTAAAAAAGTCAGAGGTCAACTAAAGTAACAAGGAAATGAAGTGTGAGGGTCTTGCCATCTTACATTCTTGTTTTTCAACCAGCTCCATTTTTCTGCCTAAAAGCTACTCCAGAGTTTTTCAGCATTTGTGTTGTCTGCCCAAACTGCTTCTAACTGGGTGCTGTCAACAGTACTCGGCATCCATCTGTGACATGTATGTGTCAGATATAGCATGTATAAAAGGACACCATTCCTAACTGCTCAGAAGGAGCCCAGCAACCCACCAGAGCTCCGGGCAAGCCCAGCCGGGGTCTCTTGCTGGTGAATTCACGATGCTGACTGACAGTGCCCTGCAGGTCTCAGTATTCAAGAGAAGGGTGAACTCTCTCTACAGAAAAAATGAGCTTTTGTTTTCACCTCCAATTTTCACCTCCACCTCCAAATTTCAAACAGTGACCATCTCAGATAGCAACAGTTCTCAGCCTCAGCCACCCAAAATGTCCCTTCTCCTCCAAAATAATTCCTCCTTGCTCTTCAGCAGTAGATCTCCGTGGTAATCCAATGCTGACCTTGGACTGTCTAATGACCTTCACATGCTACCCATCTCTGAAATAAGCATCTAATTTTTCATTTCACTATACCAGACTAAATATTTAGTTTAATTATTTGTGGATGACCGTCCATTCTTAATTAGCTAAGAAAATCAATATTTATTGTATTTTTGGAAAACAATATTTAAGGCTGGAATATCTCATTAATGAAATAAAACCACATTTCTACACTTCTTCACATTTGCTCAGTTTTAGGGCAATGTTATGATAGTATTTAATCATTTTAAATTGCTGAACTGGAGATTTTCCAAATTTCCCTAATCTGAAGTCACAAAAATTTTAACCATGTCCCAGAGCACCCTCTTCATATATTCTCTCTCTGAGTATATATGTTAACGTGCATTAATTATACTCTTTCTAAGTACTGTACATGTTTCTGACACGAGGATTCTACATTACAGTGAAGGATTATTGTACTTTCTAGGCCCACTGCAGCTACAGCAGCTTCAATCACTGTAATATATTTTATTACAAGTAGCATTTAATTAACAGTACCTCTACTGTCCATGTGAAGGATCCAGTCCTGCACAGATTTAGGCACATGCTTAATTTTGTGTACGGTGAACAGTCCTATGGAACTGACTGTTTTGTTAGAAGAATGGGATTCTAACCCCCAAAAAACACTTAGATTTTCACTGCTGTGTGAAGTGACTGGCACTGCAGAGACATGAAAGAGGAATGAGAACTGTGGCTGAGAAAAATAAGATATTTTGGACAGGATCAGGAGACTAATTTCATTTCTGCCTATATTTTATTTTTTAAACAGAATGGATTTGCTGGTACTGAAAGATATTAGTTTCTTTGTGTACCTGAAGTTTTTTTTAATATGCTTCAGGTAGCTCTTGCAGGGATGGTTTACACTGATTTTATGGGACAGTAAGCAACTGTGTTGGCACTGGAGCTTTTTTCAGCAATCCAATTCCCTCTATTCCGAAGAATAATCTTTCAGAGGGATCCTTCATAAATTTTTTAGAACAATTGGAGAAAGAATCCTTTGCAGAGTCAAGAAAAGACAATATTAAGCTTTTGGGGAAAGGACAGAACAGTTTTTAAAAATCCTTCTTGCTCTAGTACCAAAGCCACATGCGTTGTGCATGCCTGTTCCCTTCATGGATTTCCTGAAAATTCCTCACAGCAGATATAAAGTAACATAAACCAGAGGGTTATAAAAAACATTGCTGTGCAAAGGACAGGTCCCAGGGCATTTTCAAGTTCTTGCTAATTGTTTTGTGCTTAGCTTGGGGCTTTGGTCACACTTTGCATCAGAGATGTGGGTGTAGGAAAGATGGGAATCTTCCAGCACTGCCCAAGCACGGTTTAGGATAGGGTTACAGAAAATACAGGATGAACCAATGCTGCACTAAAATTTAGTTTTTCTGTTGGAAGCTGAAATTATTAAGGAATACTAAGAAATAAAAGAGCCATTATATAATTACATATGGCAATGAAATTTCACCATTCAATTAGCACGTATGTATATATTGAATCACAACTTTTAAAATATTTCCTTCGGAAAGAATGTAGTTTCTTCACACTGGTGTTGCACTGCGAACTATCTGGATGCCCACACTGCTTGAAAAATGATTGCTTCACCTTTCTGTGAAACCACTAGGTGGAGATGTAGGTTTACCAAGCTAGGGCTGCAACAAGGCTTTAAAAGGCACAAGATTGAAAAACGCCTCTTAAAAAAAAGTAAAAGATTGATAAATTATGTATCTTTTTGGTTACAAATTCCAACACATCTTTGAAGGAGGAAAAATGGGAAAAAACTAAATGCACAGTTGTAAAATTGTCCAAGCAAATTATTATTTTTTAAGACACAAGTTCCGATGTTTAAGACTCAGAGAATAATCGCTTCATGTTATAAATTGTCTGCTGCCAATACACACACATTTTCCTTTATTCTCCTACCAGCTGCTAGCTCATGCTATCAGTGGTCAGGAACAAACAAACAAAAACTACCCCTAAATTTTTTAGCCCGCTTTCAAACTTTCAAACCAGTGGAAATATGCCAGCAACTGGCAGATTTCAGGACTGTTTGCTCAAGTTGAGGGAATTACTTTTAATTCTGGCACTTTTTCAGCAGCATCCTGATATCTGGTATAAGATGTAAAAAGCAAAGTCTGGTATTCTGAGTTGCTTTCTTTAAAATAAGACCCATTGCTTTCTGTCTTTCTGCCGTGTGTGCTTAATCATGGAAAGGGAAAATCAGAAGTCGAATGAAACAGTTATTTATGTGTACTGCTTCCACTTTCCTTTTACATAAACCTTTTCTATCTCCACTACTTATCCATATGCACTACAAACTCTCCCACAGCAGAGAACAAGAATCTGGGCATTTTCCAGCAGGGAAGAGTGATTCCAAATTCATTCTTCCGTCTTTCTCCCCTTAATGAAAATGCTCCTGCAGCTCCTGTTATTTTTTCTGATGGGTAGGAAAAACAAGTGCTATCTTGACTTCCACCCCTCAGCATCAAAAAGAAGTTACCTGTTGTAGTCTATCCTGCCTTCAGATTCATGTAAGGGCTCTGTACATTTTTTTCTTTCTTCTTTTTTTTTTTAATGTAACTTTCGAAGTCTTACTAGAAAGGATGTGGGAATGAATTGACCTCCTTTTGAAACGTTAGGAAAAGAAATGTGTGGCAAATATTAGTTTGGGGAAGGTCAGTATCTTCATCAAAATGACCCCTCCTTTTCTATAACCTTGGATATGGACCTGCTTTTAGCCAAGTGTCTGAGATTTAATACCGTTTACTACAAGCTCTGTAATTCTGCTAATAGTGTATGTAAGTCTAAGGTGTAAATGGATAGATCATGTATCAGTTCTAGCTTTTTTTTTTTCTGATTTCTGCCAAAGCCTTCTTGTTTAGTGAGAAAAAATGGGGAATAATATTTCAGAAGTAAAAACTGAGAACTGCAGTATTTTAGATGCCATTGTCCAGTGATGTGATTATTTCTATCAGTGCCTGCAATTTCTAGGGCTATTTCCAGGGAGGACAGCAGAAATGGGAGTAATTACTAAATATTTGAGCGAATTAGGTCAAAAGAAGGGAGGCATTTCTCTTTCTGCTAGAAAACTCTTTAAAGATCCCCATCATCTGACAAACTCCCAAAACTGGTGATGCAGGGTCCTGCAGCTGCATTCATCATATTCAAGGGGAAATGCAGGCTGTTAGGAAGATAAACAATGAAGCTCTTCCGAAAGCTAAACTCATGTAAGGGGAACAGTTATAGTAAGAAATCTAAGAAAAGGGACCTTCCTTAACAAACGGTTTTCCTCACATCTTAACAACAACGTTTCTCATACTCTTTTCCTACCCTTCCACACTGCAGTGCTTCCCAAAAAATGTTGTTAATTATGAAATAGGGATCCTGGTTATTTATGTAGACTAAAATATTTCAGGTTTCTTCAGGACAAAGTACTTCAGGTCTTGCACAGTGAAAATAAGATTCTTTTTTATTTTTTGAGGATTACAACAAGGCCTAAAAGCTAGTAAGAGGCAGGTAAGTTGGCAGTAAGCAGAAAAGCAAAAGGAAACCTGGCTGGGGAGGAGGCACAGTTCAGTTTTAGACTTAAAGCACTATGTGATTTATTAATACTATAAAAATGCCTGTCATTTTAGAAATACATGCATCTAGCAACTACACAAGCCAAAAGTTCTCGTGTGCAGCAAGACAGAAAGAAAGAAAGAAACAAAAATCTCTGGGCCACCTAGAAAGGATGAGATTAAAGCTGCAATTTGCAAAGCACTACTTTCAGGGGAATCTCTCTGCTTTTTGAGAAGCAGAGTCACTGAGGTGAGAGCATTTCTGCTGATGAAGGGCAGCCTGCCTGCCTCTGGGCTAACACTTTAGCCCCATCCCAACTAAAACTTGGGTTTGTACTAATCCAATTCAGATCTTTACCCCAACCAACCCCCGCTTCCGCCTCCTCAGCCGAGAATCTGCCCATCTTTTCATCCTACATTAGCTCTGAATGCCTCCTAATCAGTTACAGATTGAGAAGGAAAACGAAGAGCCTCTGTATTAAACAGCTTTTTCTCCTCAAACGTTGAATATGAAGTTCTCCTTAAAAAGCATTTCCTACTGTGGTCACATACACCTACTGAGGTACTTGCCGAAATAACCCAGCACAGAATTAAGACTCTTCTGACAGTCAGGGGAAAGAAAGATTTCAGCTTAATCCTAATGAAAAAAGAAAAGAAAAAAAAAAGCATAGTGTCTGGCAGGAGTCTCTTTTGCTGTTAATCAGTAATGTTGCATCTTAACCCTTTATATGCTACAGCCCAAGCCTGCCTCGAGTCACACCTTTTTTGAAGTCCCATTACAACAGGACAAATTGCAAATAAGCTGAAAGAAGCAAGATCAGTTGTCTGGCTTTAGGATTCAGCTGGCAGCACGAAAGCTGGAGGGTGCCTGGGTTCCCAGTTTCTGTGTGCTATTCCCCCCTTTACCCAAACAACCTCCTCCCTGTCTTCAGCTATCTCTGTAAAACTATTTTGCTAAGACTGTTGGACTAGTTCAACACATCTTCCACCAAGCCGTCCCTGGTTTTAGGGTCTGATACGTGCAATGCGCACGCTCACGCGCAGAAACATCCTAACTCGCAGCCACTGTAACGAACCGGAGGGCACGGCAGGGAGGACCACCCTCTGACGATCACATCTGAGGAAAACAGACGTTCCCCTCACCTTGAAACCCTCTCTACTTTTAGATGAGAATACATTTGATCAAAACACGATGCCATTCATCTTATGTGGCTGTTTGTCGATCATAGCTCCTGGAAGGATAAGCAAACCCTATGGAAAGACATTTATCTAAATTATCCTGATAAAATGCTATCGCTCCGTGGGAAAAGAAAAATGAGGCAGAATGCTAGTTTGTACACAATTATACTAACCTGGAGGAAAATTGGGACATGGAGTTGAACTACACTTAACAAAAGTTGGAGCGCTGGTTTAAAAAAAGAAATACTTTCTTTAAGGGACGTTTCTCCTTTGTGAGGATTTGGTCTGTTTGAATATGAAAAAAAAAAAAGATTAAAAATATGAACTGCCTCTCCCATTCAAACAGCATATAGTTAGTGTTTGTGACTTTTCCCTTGACAACTAGATAAGAAGATAAATGCGTAGTTTCTCTTAATTAGCCTTTCTTAATTAAAAACACCAGAGGTATTTGTGATCATAATGAACTCTTCTGACAGAATGGTCACTTGTTCTTCTGGATGTCACTCCAGGAAAATTAGATTTTTTCTTTTACGGGGGATAAATTCTGTACTACGGAAGAAATAAATGATGCCTGCAAAAGCAGTGTCCCCTCGGTTTTATGTGAATGAGATGGATGTGTATCTTGTGGTTTTTAGAATGGTGTGGGGCAGTATTAGCCATCATTAGCACCCCAGTATGGATCCAATTCACTAATTACTTATGCTGTCTTGGTTCACTGAGATTTAAGTACCAAGTCAATCCCATTATCTGCAGTCTCCCAAGCTTGCCAGAGTCATCCGTCTTTTATGGAAAAAAAGCACAAGGGTTATCAATAGGACCCTGAAATACTTGGGATTTTCCTACTTCAGGAGGAGGCAAGATTAGTCCTGACTAAAGTCGCATCTTCTCTAAGCTGCTACTTTGGATGTGATAAAAGTGAATGCTGACAATTATCCATAACTACATAAAGAGCAGGAGAGAGAGGGAAGGAGGCAAGAGCAGCAAGGAGAGAAGTCTGCCACACACGCCTGCATCTGTCCTGTGGTCGCAGGCAGCTTTTCATATCACCTCAGAGCTACAAATTACAATTCGTCTGTTACAAACACGCGATAATATAGTCAGAAATCAGAAATTAAAATATTCCAACGGCCTCGGGCCTCCTCAGAGAAAGAGAGAGGGAGAGAGGCTGAGAGGGAGAGAAGGAGGAGGGAGAGGGAGAGAGGGGAGTACGCCGAGCCCCTGCGCTGCCTGTGTTGTTTGTGCCCTCCCTTCTCCATCCTACATGTTTAATGTCTGCGGCAGTACCGAGGCCTTGTCTGTTTGGGATGGTTGATTGACATCTGCTCTGCCGAGAGGAAGGAACTGGCAGCTATTGGCAGCACTGTCACGTTCATTTGCACACTTTATGAAGCAGCAGTGTGGCTACTAATACAAAAAGAAATCTTCTAAGCAGCATGACATCTCTTGGAATGGAATATTTGTCTTTACAAATGATTGCACTGCTGCCAGTACTTGACATGGTGCTCGCAAACATGTGTAATTGTTGGAAGTGTAATGATGATTATTTGCATATTTAATGTTCAAACAAGTACTGGAGAAGCAACTTAGACTAAACCTTTTATGGGGAGGATTTAAATATGTTCAGCATCAGCCTGATGAGTCCCAGAAAGGAGTCGGGGTCTGAGGGGAGAGCTCGTGAGCACGGCTGCTGTATGAAGGGGAGTTTAAGAAATCACCCTGGAACGCGCCACTCAGATATTTTATAGGTTTATTTTGAGACAGATTTCATATGAATTCCTCTCCCATTCATTTTAATTGCTCAGAATTATATTTAAACGTAATTATACGAAAATTTAGGAATGGTCTATTTATCATGTGTCTGAAATCAGCCAAACAGCAAACTGAGGAAAGTAGATAAGCAAGCACATGTTTACCAGTAACATCAGTTTACAGAAAGCCTGTGCATGATGGCAACGGCACTTATTTTAACTCTTTGGCATAACTGTGAGAAGGGTGCAGGTTATGGGAGGGAGTCTTACAAACCCTTTTTTCTGGGCTGGAAATACAGTGCTGGGCATTTGCCCTGGAAATCAGAGCCATGCCCAGGCTGACAGAAGAGGGCTTTCCTCCCTGTAGAAAGCCCTCCTCTTTCTGTGTTAGAAAGAGACTTTTCATTTTCCCCTTTCACATTAAATTTTTTTTTCTTTAATCTTGTGACACACAGACCTTGCACACACATATGTGCACACAGGCATGCACAGTTGCACGTATGAAGGGGAAAACATTTTACAAAAGGGCTCTCCAACACAGCAGAAAGAAACAATACTTCTGAAGGCAGTATTGTTCCCCTGGGAAGGATACACATTGGTTTTATCAGTGGAATAATTTCAGATGATACAGATACATGAACGGCAATTTAGTCCTTCACCTTTAGTGAAGAATTTCTTTAACTGAGGATTTCATCTCCCAACTATTTTTTCCATCTTAAAGACAGGCCTTCTCCAGTTGAAACTTTCCCTTCTTAAAATATTTATCTTAACAATTAGCTTTCATCTCCCCACCTTACCCCAACTCTCCTGCTTCCTTCCTCCTTTTTTTCTCTCTCTTCCTCTCTTTCTCTTTTTTGTGTGGTCTCAGTACCAAGAGATTTATAATCACCAAATCCTATATTGTTTGAGGGGCAGCACAATAAACTTGACTCAATTATCATGCTGTAAATTGATTTTTAAAAAAAAAATCTGATGGATGAATAGAGACTGAATATCTTCGTCTCTGACCCTGTCGTGTCATCAGCAATTCTCTGGCAGGACTCCCACTTGATTGACAATGCTGCTAATGAACACTGTCTTAGGCCATGTAATGATTTACCTGCCATGAACAAGGTTTGGCAATGCTACCTTTGCATACCTGTCAAACAATTAATCCTTTAAAAAACAGATACGTTGTCTTGAAGTATGGAAGTGTCAGGAAATTAATAGAAAAGTGGAGGCATAAGATAAATACATGTCTGCTCATTAAGCTAATCAGGATTGTTTTGTTGCTTATCTTGTTCCAAAAGCACTCCATCTCTTTATTTTAGCCACCTGTTGTCTCATCCTCACAAGAAGCCAGTATCTTCCTTTATCTGACCAACTCCTACCTTATTATTTATCTTAGCCAACAAAGAATACAGAAAGTATTCAGCTGACTGTGGTTGTAATCATTCTTCCCAACTGAATGTGTGTTGGACTTTTGTGTTTTGTTTTTTTAAATTTTTTCCACTCTCACTCAGACCATCTACCTGCTCTATTTTGTCTTCTAAGAAGCTGAAGGTAAAGAAAACTTTGTACAGCATCTGGTATTAATGTGCTGCTTGTTGGCCTTTGACTCTACCTCCAGATCCTAACCAATCCTCCTCACCATATGAACAGAGTGAAAATGCTGGGGTGCAAAGGACCCCTTTGTTGACCACAGTTGTATGCAGCACTCACTAGTCCCTGAGCAGGATGCTGGAAGAAGGATGATCTGTGTCACTTTCCCAGCAATAAACAGTCTTTTACTTCTTCAGACATCACGAAACAGAAAAGCCACCCCAACGCATGTTTGCTGGCTCATTGAACACTACTCACTGTGCATCAATATGTACTCCAGGTACCTTCCACAAAATGTAACTCATCTGAAGCACAGTCTTGCGTTTTTGTAAGTAGCTAATTGCTTGCCTAAAAAAATGAGAATGAGGGTAGGGGCACCGGAGGGTGGCTAGGAAAAGCGATGTTAAGGAGAGGAGGGGCTCCTAAAAGAAACAGTTAGACTGCAAAGTTGAATTTAGTTCCTTATGAAATTCTTTGAAGAAGCAAAAGTATTTAAAAAACATATGACAATAATTAGCAGTATTTCTTTGGGGATTTGTTTGTTTGACCTTAGCCTTTTAATCTGTCAAAGTATGCTAATAAGCCTGACAGACAGAAAGATAAAATGCGGAGACAGATGAACTAACTGAGAAAACATCAGTACAATACTGAATATACTTGTGGAAAAAGAAAAGAAAAAGAGTGCAATTAAACATTACCTCAAGGCTTTGATGACGTGCTCACTATCATGGCAAAGTTGCTTCCAAATTGGAAGGAGTGTGTACAACGAGGTCACTATGATTGTGTCTGGCATCTCTGATGGTTTTCTTTTGAACAGAGAGACATCTTTCTAAGTTCATTTTCTGTCTTAAATTTCAATCCAATGTATTGAAACACCGGTTTCTGCACATTGTCTCACTGCTGGGGATTACTGGGTACATATCATCAATCCATGACTGTTTATGGCTTGAGAATCATAGAGCAGTTGAAAAAGCAGGCAAGAGGTTTCTTCCTGCCTTGAAGACCTGTGAAGAGGCTTGGTTTCCAATGGGATTTTTTTTTTAATGTGACACCTTTCAGGTTATCTATGTGAAGCTGATGAGAATGATAGTCCTCAATATAAATAGCCACTTTTAAGGAACAGTCTTTTCTTCATTCAAGGTGAGCTGCAAAATCAGGAGTAACTCAACAGGAATAAATGGCAGCACATGAGTCAGTTCTTCTAGGACACGGGAAAAGGAATTTAAATTTTCCTGAATTTTTTTTTCCTTTCCAAAATAACTGGTTTTGTCTTCCCACTATAACCCAAAGAACTTTTTGTGGCACTAGAATAAGGTCATATCGTAACAACAGGCATTTAGAGAAGTGTTGCCTGCCCTCACATGTAAAGCTTCTCAAGTCCTTCTGTTCAAGAGGACTAAGAAAACTGCCTGATGATGAAGTTTTGTTTTTCACTGGCACCACCTATCCCCAGACCTCCAGAGAGCCCTTCTGCAAAATCAGAAACATGATGCTGTGATGATCCTGAGTAAAAGACTAGTCATTCCCACTTCCACTCTTAATAAACAAGCTATAAAGAAGAGGTTAAAAAATTTCCCTGGGCTAATGGTTCTTTCCATATCCTGGTGTACTGGGACCCATTTCCTGATGGTGGAGATAAGAATTATTGAAACCGCAGGAAAAATCTGAGGCACGCTTTCCCTTTCAGATATGCTGCTGCCATGAGCTCTAAACCAAGAAATTAAACCTAAATCAGGATGTAGACTTCTCTTTGCTGTGTGACTAAGTTGGGCAACTCACTTCCATGAAGTGAGACTGTGAAGGAGTTCTTCAAAATAAAATGTTTGCACATTGTATATCAGTGTATCTTATTTCCTGACAGGACATCTGATACTCAGCTTTTCCATACAGCCAAATGAAGCATGACATTTAAAAAACCTTTTTCCAATGAGTGAGCTACCCACCCCACTTAAGCTCCCTAAAAATATACAGAAAATGAAACATAGACATGTCTTAGCAGCCAGAAGTGTGTCTGAAATTACTGCCTTTGCAAAGCTTTTACATTTAGTCAACTTTATAATCACTTAAAGAGCTCATCCAAGCTTGGATTTTTAAACATGTAGCTAAGGGCTTTCTTCCTCTCTCTGAGCCAGATGCACAATTATAAGCCAAAAAATTAAACCCAATTAAAATAAAATAAAAAAAGTGAACATGATCTAGCTGAAGGAGATACCCAGGGCCTAGTGTTAAGGAACTGAGTGACCTGCTATATTCAGTGTCTTGCAAAGGTCCTCATACCAGCACCTTGGAATTAAGGATGCTGATCTGCACAATGCATGGAGCCCAGTCCCATTATAGCTTTTCTTAACAGCCATAGCTTTGCTTTTTGTTCGACTTTCACCTGCAGAACATGATGCCTGCCTCCTGAAGGAAACGCTCTGCTCAGGTGTCACTGGCGGGAAGGAGAGCTGACTTCCCAGCCAGGCCAGCGTACGTCCCTGCCTGGCTCTGCGATGGGCCGTGGCAGATGTGTCCCTCTCTTGGTTTATTCCCAGTAGTCATCTCGAAGCCCAGCTTTCCGAGGTGGACGGGTGAGTGAGCAGGAAGGCACCTTCAAGGTGGGCTTCCAGGGAGACGGAGGAGCGTCCTCGCCTAAGGCAGACCCACTCTCCAGCCCTCCCAGCCCTCCGGGGGCCGCCAGCCGGCTGCTCTGCGCCGCCCCGGCCCCGCCGGCCGTGCCCCACCGCTGCCCGGCAGCTGGAGGAGCCGCGCCCGGAGCCGCGGGGCTCGGGGAAGGGGCCGGCGGGGCCCGGGGGTTCGGGCCGGGGGTGGGGGGGGGGGAGCCGGGCCACGGAAGGGGGGGGCCGGGGCGGGGTGGCGGCGCCTTTTCTCCCTGGCGGCTTGGAGAGGTGGGCCGGGGCTTTCAGAGGGGCTGACAGATCTGAAGTTTTGGAGGCTGAATGAAAGAAACACTCAGCTAACAAAACAGTGCGCCACAGAAGAAGTTTCATCTGGTCTGGCCAAATCCCTCCTTTCTTTCCATCTTTTCTCTCCTAATAACAGCTGCCCTCTCATTCCCTGTTACTCCGCTGTGAAGAACAAAACCTCCCTCTGACTATCTGTTTTTCTTTTCTTCCCCAGAGTAGGTCTCATTACTGGTGATTAGCAGATGATTAAAACCAATTCAGCTTCCCCCAGTAGATATTTTCTCCCTGTTTGTGACTAACGCGTCAGTCTTCAATGAACGTGCTCCTAAGCTTATTAACGGGCTCAGAGGATTAGCTGCCACCGAGCGCCGCCGCTCCGATATTGTGATGCAGCGAGTGACATGGAACCATTTGCTGAGCACAGGCAGGGCCGCTGGGACCAAATATCTAAATCACAATTTTAGCTTCCGCGTAGAGCGGGGGGGGGGGGGGAAGTGTGTGTGTGGGGGGGAAATCCTAACAATAATTACAAAAATCAAACGTTTGGCGAAGTCTGAAAATAGCCTTCAACTTAAGGGCAGGGGAACAGCCATTCAAGAAGAACACCCCCCCCGCCCCGCAAAAAAAAAAAAAACAACCAACCCCAACCTAACTATAAAATATAGGAGCTTCCCTCACAGGGAGATTCACTGATTTGAAGTCCAAAAGGGACTATCATGGTCAGCTAGCACTGCAAAACATACAGGCCGCTCTCGAGGTTGATATGCAGAGGTGTGGGTGTGTATCAAATCTATCTATCTGCTGCCCGTATATTACTATGTAAAATCCCAGCCTGTAGCACTCTCAAATCGGAGATTAGAGCAGGATGCAAAATTAGAAGCTTCACTTTATCCCACCCATCCCTTTAAAAATGATCAAGCTTAAATAAAATTTAATAGCTAATAATAAAGGAAAAGAGGTCGAAATTATCTGCAGGTTTGAATTATGCAGTAAATTATCCTGGAGAAGAAGGAGAAACATTGTGAAACAAGTTAAAATAGGTCATGAAAAATATTTTCGAATTATATGCTTCCTCTCATTTTATGCTTTCTATTTGTTCTAGATTTTTAAGGATTGTGGTATTGAATTGTGGCCACATTTATAAAATTGAATCCCTGCTTTACACTTCTTTTCACTAGACAGACATCACTGTAAGTAGTCCAGATAAATAAACTGATTTGCACTCACGCTCCTTTTAAAGTCAGTTGGAGCTCCTAAGTGACTAGCAAATCTGACTATTGGAGTTGTAGGAGTACCCAATTTTTCATTTCAGGGAAATTTCCTGATGTAAAACACCCCTTCCATTTTGAAATAGAACACAGGAGAACAAACTTTTTCTAGAAATATCCTATTAAGTGGAATTTAAAAAGAAATATTATTTGATTTCTGGTCAACTGAAATATTTTATTTGGCCTGATTTGTAAAATTGACTTTGCTCTGACTTTATTTTTTCAATAGTCGGTATTCATTTATTGTGTATTACACAAACAGAAATGAAAAGCTTTTAAAATGAAAACTGAAACTCTTCATATAGTGGGGTTTTTTAAACCAATTTTCTCAATTCATTAAAATCCTGACATTAAGCACTATTTAGAAAGACACTTTCAAAATTTGGGAAAGTATTTCACGTCACAAAATCTGTACTTTTTGTACTGAGGATTGTTTCAGGGGAAGATTTCAGAGTGGCTTTAGTGGAGACAAACTCTGATGACTAAACACAGAGTTAGAACCTTAACTTTAGGCATCCAGCTTTGAAAACAAAGCAAAAAAAAAACCCAGCTTGTAAGGATTTTTTTCTCACTCTGTTCTTAAATGCTTTAAAATAAAAGAAAAAGCTCCTCCAAATAATTTCCTTTTCACATCTTCAAATTTCTTCCATTTATATTTTCCATTGTCCTCTTTCCAGTGCGGCTTAACTCTGAGTGTGCTGAAGCTTGAAATGTAGCTTCCGATTTATAATAGCAACAGGGCATGCAGCAAATGTCAACAAATCCCCTGTCACCCAGGCAAGAAGGAAATGTGAGAGGTAAGGCAGAGTAGCCCTTCCTTGCTGCATAACACAAAAGAACCCTCAGTGAAAAATAACTAAGATCTTGCTCATGAAAAAACAATGTGAGTCCATTAATATCAAACCAAAATTGTGACAGGAGGGTGACATGCATTGAAAATAGCCAGTTATACATACAATGCAGGTATAGACCTATGCGTTTCATATGTATGTAATTTTAGAACGAAACTCCTCCACCATCTACCTCCCCCTTTGCAAAATTAAAGGAATTCCAACAGACCAGATTGACCATATTCTGAAAAAAAAGCACCCCATAAAACCCACATCACTGACCTCAAGTGACCTCAATAAATAAGTAACTGCTGAAGGATCAGCTCCCTTGTTGTGAAACAATAGACCCAAACTTCAGTGGAGCGCATGCAAGAAAATGTCACAGGAGGGTAGCACAGGATTTCAGAGCAGAAAGAAAGTTTGGGGAATAGCAAGTACACACTGCCAAGTTACTGAGGAAACCTTTTAGCAAAGGAAATTCTGCATTTGTCTTAACTTTTAGAGCAGCAGGTACCCCCCTTCTTGCCATTCTGTTAATAGAGATGGGGAGATGTGATAGAAATATATTGTATTCTTTGCCACTCACTCTTTTTTCCCCTGTCTCTAAGCTGTCATTTTATAAATTTATTCACTAGTCAGCAGTGAATCATGCAAAACATAGCAGGCCACTGGTTCTTTGTGAATTTTCTGTCACTGGTTTTTACTCTTTCTAGTGTGATCAGTCACCTGAGTCACATTACAGGTTTATTTCTAGCTTCAGCTTGGAACAGAGTACCTGTAAGACAAGAGGGAAAGCTGCCTTTGATTGTGTCAAAAGGTCTATGAAATTAGGAGCTAATAGACTGGCTCATAAAAGAAATTTAAGAATATTTTAAATCTTTTCCTTCGGACTACTTCCTGCCTCAAAAATCCTTACTGGGAAAATGTGGATATTATGAGCAGGTTCATTCTTAAAATGGATTTTCTTCTTTTATCGTCAGGGACAGAAAGTGATTTAGACAAATGGAGCATGGTAGGGAGCTTTTTTGTGTCATTTGAGGCCTTGTCCATCTGTAAGATGAGACCAGTGCCTACGAAAAGCAGGGTTTACCTGTCCATCATATATGCAGATTTGAACTCAATACCACAATTGCAAGAGAGGGAGTTAGTTCATCTTCAGAGGCTACCACACTGAGCTGGATATTAACCTCCTTAATCTGAGCTATGATAACAATCGTGTTAGTTAAAACCACCTTCCTGGTTGTTTCACTTCTTTCCGAGACGAAAGAAGTAAAGAGACAGTAAAGGGAAACATACTCCATCTGTGGCCAGAACCGGACTGGCTCGAAGGAGCGGAGCCTGCTATGAAATTAAGTTTTGAATGTTAATCCTAAAGAATTCGTGTCGTAGGTTAAGATATCTGACTTGAATTTAGAAGTGGCCAACGCAAAAAAGAGGGTGAGGAAGAGACAGAGAGAGCAAGATGCATGCAGAGGACTAGTCTTAGCACTCAGCAGTTGGCATTGTTACTAGCAGACCAGGCAATCCAGCAGTAGTGTTGTGCAGGTATCAGTGCTGGAGCCACTCCTCTTCCTCAAGTCTCTGGTTTTGAAAACCAGATGATTATGCAGGAGTAGTATTTTCAGCATCTTTTTGCATGGAAGGATGGAACGTGTCTGGGTAGGAAAGACTCCATTTTCTGATCCACTTGTGTGTTTACTTTGCCTTGCGTTCAGTTATATTTTTTTCAGCAGGAAGATGTAAAGTAGTTGCTGACTTTGTATTCCGCTGTACCACAACACTTGGTAGAGGGAAAGGAAAGCAAATGTGCAGAGTTGCCAGGAGACAGATTTATTCTGAACTTCAGCAGCTTGGCACTTCCACCACGACACTCCTTCCCCCCTTCCCTCATTCCCTCACGCTCCAGGCACAGGCAGATAGACCAGAAATAGCAGGAAATGACCCGCTCCTGTTTTGTGCTAAAGCATTCAGTTTCGTTTAATTTTGAGCCTTTCACAGCCCCACAAATCAACGTGAATGTTTTCAAAGGATGGCTGTGAAATGGGTGCAACGTGGAAAATTCGAGTGGTAAATTTGCCTAGAAGCATCTGATCCTTCTTTTCCTGCTTCCCTGCTTCCAAGTGCCTGTTTCTTCTTTGTGTTCAAAAATAGCATTCGGGGAGAGGGGCAGTAAATTAATTTGTTAATCTGCTTTTCTTGTGAAATAATATCTGTTTGCAAGCACTCTTAATGTGGAGTAGGAACGGGGCAGAACTGGTGTTCCCCATCCAAACCTCTGCCACATTCAGAGGACTAATCTGAAAACACATGCCACCACAAGAAAAGTGTCTTTAGGAAATAGCTTGTATGTTTTGCCTGATCTGAAGATGAATGCTGACTTCCAACATAAACCTGGGAATGTACACAGTCTGAATTGACTTACCTTCTCTGTAACTTTTCTCTATCCATTGCTAGACCGCAGAGTTTTTAATCTGACCATAAAAGAAAGATCTTGAAGAAACTATGGAAAGCAATAAATGATGTTAGAGTATGAAAATACTAGAATTAAAGAAATAAAACCCCTATAATGAATCAAAAAGCAACAACAAAAGCCTTATATGGCTAGAGAAACCACACACAAAGGCACACAGAAGTGGAGCCTGTTAGGGTATAGGAGGAGAGATTACCGCACTTTATGCCTTGAGGGTGGATAGGATTTGTGGAAACCAGAGAATACTGGTCAGATGCTGGAGAGAAGAATTATTTTAGTTGCAATTTCTGAAGAACTAGAGAAATTAGGGCTCCTTTACTGTAAAGCAAATGGATTCATGCAAGGTACTGTTTTACAACTGAGTCTACTTGTAAATATCATATAAGGCTGTCTGAATAGGGAAGAGCACAACTAATGTCAGTTTATAATTGCTTGTGTTTCTTTAATATGGTTCCTTCTGCCCACTCCCTACCTAAGAGAGATCACATTCCTCAAGTTATTCCCGTCACTATGGCTGCTTAAAAAAATAAATACTTCAATTTAGATATCCAATTTATGTTTTAAATCTCACCTCTTTTAAAACTTTGTTAAAGGCCTGCTTGATTCAGAGATCTTACTGATTTTATCTCAGTTATGAGTCACATTCCTCTGCCATTATTGTTTACTGTTTCTAGAAGTTTTTTTCTTAGATTCCTTGTCACTTTTCCCCATAGCTGTGAAAAATGCAATTCAGCCTTACAGCTATGCCATGTGTCTGGGTCTAGCCATTCCACTGCCTGGGAAAACATGCTAAGATTGATGCTTGGATCTTTACCTAGCTTAGATGCTTGCATGATATAAGGATAGTTTCTCCTGCTGCAGTGTGGGGTCTTCCATGTGCTGCAGGGCAGATATCTGCTCTGATGTGGTCCTTCATGTTCTGTAGGGGGACAACCTGCTTCACCATGGTCTTCTCCACGGGCTGCAGAGGAATCTTTGCTCCAGCACTTGGAGCACCTCCTCCCCCTCCTTCTTCACTGACCTTGGTGTCTACAGGGTTGTTTCTCTCACATTTTTTCTTACTCCTCTCCCTCACAGCTGCTGCACAGCACTTTTTACCCTTTCTTAAATATGTTATCACAGAGGATCCACCAGCATTACTGATGGGCTCAGCTTTGGCCAGCAGGGTGTCCATTTTGGAGCCATCTGAAAGCAGTTGTGTCCCACATGGGGGCAGCCCCTGGTCTCTTCTCACAGAGGCCACCCCTGCAGACCCCCCACTACCAAAACCTTGCCATGTAAACCCAATACAATGTAGAAGCAATATGATGGCTTACATGATTGGCAAACTTACGCTAGCTGAATAATTCTCCAGGTTAAAATGAAGTCATAGTGTATGCGTCCATGAATGTTACAGTGCAGATGCTGCTTTGGGTCAACGTCTGATATATGGCCTTAAAAGAGCAAGAAAGAACTTCATTCTTTTTATGAAGCTCTACCTAAAATGTGTCAGGAAGAACTGAGAGTATGGGTCTGTAATTTCAGTAAAAGGCAGCGCCTATGAATGTAAGACAGAATCTCTCCAGAAATATGATGATGCTCCAAAGAGACATTTATCTGTAGCTCTTAGGAGCTATTCACACACTCAGAGAGTGTAGAAGAGGTTTCCTGCATAAAAGAAACAGGTGCCTAGGATGAGAAGATGGAATTCTGTCGTCTTTGGTCTTAATTACAATGGCTATTGCAAAATATTGAAGTGGGTTCTTAAATATCTTTTTTCTGTACTTGATTTAGCTGCAGTTGCAAGTGGCACTGTTATCCTCAAACACAACGTTCCCTTTCTGTTCTCCCAGTTGTTAACAGCTACTTCAGAACTATGGCCAAGTGGAGGGATTTAAATAAATACATCAATAAATAAATAAATAAATAAACCCCAACTTCAAGCAACACTTTCCAGCCCTTCAATATGATATTTAAAAAAATAAAAGGTGTGATTATAAGAGGGTTGTAAATATAACAGTCAAAATAGTAGGTGTCATGAGTTCTTTATAAAGGAACTTGCTACCTCCCCAAACATCCTGACTGTTAAGATTTGCTGATGTTGATTCACAACGTAGAAATGATACAATTTTTGCCTGTTCCTAACAAAGGGAATTTTTTAGGCCAAAAAATTCAGGGCAAATCCTGAGAATTTTAGTTTGTTAGTATTTTTAACTTGTCCCTCTACCAGCTGATCTATCAGACACAAGTTTTCCTCACCATAGATGGTATAGCTGGAATGACAGCAGGCTTGCTTACTTGCTTTCCTTTCCATCTTGACATCTGAAACTGCAGAAATCTTCTAAAGTAATAGTTTAATAGTAAGATTTTCAAGGTATTCACTGTTGCTCTTATATGCTGGCTTGGTTGTTCCTTTGCGTTCTTTGTCCTCTTTTCTGCACAGTACAGTTTTTTGTAAATCTGAAAGGTAAAATTGTCTCATCGCTTCTTTTCTTGGAATAACTTCTTAATGAAATTCCCACATGGTAGGGATCTGCTGGTAAAAATGGAAAACCCACAGAAAGAATAGTCTTTAGAGATAAAAACTTACTTCTTCATGTACAGCACCATATGTGAGGAATAAATAGAAGGCAAGTGCTCTATGATTTCTTGTTTTCTTCTCTTCTTCAGGAACAACTACAACTGTGTTTGACAAATTAAAGAGAAATCTGTTGTATAGAAGACCGTCTAACAGAGTAACGGACTCCTGAATTTGATAGGGTACTTTGATAGTGATAAGAAGAGCAGGAACTTGAGGAGAAGGAGGTAAGGAAGGGAGGCAAGAATGAAGAGAAATGGAAGCAGGAGAAAAGTGTGGCTGATGTAAAGTTAATCAGAGAAGAAAATGAGACTGAAGAGGATCAAAGGAAGGTGACTGAGTTGCTTTCAGGGAATTTCATAGCACTGAGAGAGGAGACAGCAGGACATGGTGGAGCTCTGAGAGACTATTCTAAACCAGAAAGGTCATGTTTCAGCTGCCAAGGATTTGTTCTCAGTTAATCTGAGCTGTACAATATACTGTCCTGTTCCTTGGGGAGACACCGAAGGATCCCAGATTGTCAGCAGCCACCTGATCTGCAGTGCTGGAGAGATGAGAAATTCATTAACAATTTTATAAGCTGGATGAGAGAAAATGTTTTCCAAGTAGTGCTTGCATGATTTTCAGTGGCATTAATGCATCTCATGGGCCTGCTTTCTTTTTAAACCATGCTGAACTCCATTAAAGGTGAAAAGAGAATCAGTCCAAATCAAAGTAGTCCTCCTCTAGCTCTGTGTATCAAACAGAAAAATCCAGAATAACTTTAGCTGTATGGTGGTATGGATGTTGTAGTCCAAACGATTTATTTATTTGGTTTGCCTGTATTTAAAGAAAGCACATTTTAAAAATATCTTGGCATTGCACACTATGTGTGCATATGTGTCCATGAATATTCTACCTTGACTGCTGTCCTGGTTTCGGCTGGGATAGAGTTAATTTTCTTCTTAGTAGCTGGTACAGTGCTGTGTTTTGGATTTAGTGTGAGAATAATGTTGATAACACACTGATGTTTTAGTTGTTGCTAAGTAGCGCTTATCTTAAGCCAAGGACTTTTCAGTTTCCCATGCTCTGCCAGCAAGCAGGTGTGCAAGAAGCTGGGAGGGAGCATAGCCGGGGTAGCTGACCTGAACTAGCCAAAGGGGTATTCCATACCATAGAACGTCATGCCCAGTATATAAACAGGGGGGAGTTGGCCGGGAGGGGCGGATCGCTGCTCTGGCATCGGTCAGCGGGTGGTGAGCAACTGCATTGTGCGTCACTTGTCTTTTCTTGGGTTTTATTTCTCTTGTTATATTCCTTTTCGTTACACTTATTATTATTATTATATTTTTATTATTATTGTTAGTATTATATTTTATTTTACTTTAGTTATGAAACCGTTCTTATCTCAATCCATGAGTTTTACTTTCTTTTCCCGATCCTGCTCTCCATCCCACTGGGAGGGGGGAGGGGTGGGCGGCTGCATGGTGCTTCGTTGCTGGCTGGGGTCAAACCACAACAACTGCACAATAAATGATGATGGAATAGTATCCTATCCTGGTAATATATTCACAGGCACAGGACGAGCATATGTGCCTGATCAGTTGTACTTGCACAGTTCAGGAAACCCATTTGTTCAAACCTCATCATTACTTCAGCGGTACTTTCAATTTTGACAGCCCTGGGGGATATAAAAGAATTAATTTCCTCACAAACCTCAATGACCACTTCATCAATAGTAGATTTTCCCACCTCTGCTTGATAGGCAACTGACTTTTAGCTGCCCAGATAGCAACACTTTTTTGGATAACAAATAGCAACAAACAGCATATGGAATTTCTCAGATGTGTAAGTTGCAGCTCCATGGCTGGGACAGAGTCCTCTAATGTCTTAATGGATGTGCTTTTGTTTCATGAGATGATTCTGTACTTACTCCTATATTTCCAGTGCAATTGGCTCCTTCTAAAGTGAAGTTGCGTTCCTGGCTCAAGAAGGTAATATGCAATGGGATCATTTGTCAGCTTATACTCAGTCTACAGCTCTTTTGTTCTAGTCCAGTAGCTCATGCTGTAGTGCTGGTACTGCTGGAAAGATGTTGATTTTTTGTCATCTGTGACCTCAGAACTGCTTCTGATTTTCCCACTGGTATCTGAGTCAGCTGTGAAGCAGCATAACAGAGAAACAACCGTGTTCTTAAAAACGGCTATATTTCTATGCTTCAGGAATAGCCACAGTAGCTTGATATCTTAGGCAAATAGTTGCTCACCATTGCTGTGTGTGGTAAGTACCAGGCAAAGAGTTCCACGATCCAAGCATATTTCCTTTCACGTCTCAAGAGTGAACGGACAAGCTGTCCCAAACCACTCTACCAGTTGCATGATAAAGCAATGTACTGTCTTTTGTGATGCTATAAATTCCTGCCTAGTTGTGGCAGATACGATCAGTTATCTGTTTTGCTTGACATTGATACAGAATAGTACTAACAGATATGTAGGGTGTGACATCAAGCTGCTAATATCAATGAGGTTGCAGCGTAGGCCCTGAAGATCAATTCTTTGAGTTTTATGCAATGGAGAAAGAGGAAACAGAGATGCGGAGCTGAGTATTTGCAGTGTAAGAGTTTCGTCAGTCTGCAAGCTTATTAATGGAATTTGTTCCCATGCACCGATATCACAGATGGGTAATGCCAGAGAAATAGCAGGCACAATGTGATGTCTAGTATAGCAAACAGAAGAGTGAGCAGAATCATACCAATAGCTTACTTCCAGGCAAAGCAGCGGGCAAAACTGTCTGAAGAGACTAGATGCTTATGCAAACGACATACAGGGGGGAGCAGAGGACCAGTTAGTCTCCTCTGCCTTAATTTGCCACAACTGCATGTTTTCACTGTCACTGCATTGAAGAAAACAGCTTGTGTAAACATCTACACTGGGGGCTACCTTATGCTTAAGGTGTCTGCCTCACCGTGTGGCTCTCAGAGGCACAGATGACTGCAGTGTGGATCATGGAAAGAAGAGGAATAAAATGGATGAGAGCGGATTAAGTTTTCAAAAAAGACAAGATCAGTCTTATCTCAATAGCCGTTCGTTTCACATATTTACTACTTTTGTCACAGCAATACTATCAGAACAGACAAATGTTAATTTCCCTAATATTCTTTCTCAGACTCAAAAATGAACATAATGAGGGACAAAGACTTAAATAAGTTAGAGTAATTTCCTGAATGCCAGCAACCAGAGAAGGAAGGAGTAGATAAATGCTGGTTCACAATGATTCTCAGATACCATCGCTGGCCTTAAATACACCAACCATTAAACACTAAATCTGATCCCACCTGAGTCAGCTCAATCCAGAGCCATACATCTCTGTTTGTACGTGATATGTCCAACCCAAAAAGACAGGCAGAGTTTCCAGTCTGGGCACAGTTGAGTCTGAGTGTCACTTCTGGTTTTGACCCACATAGTGATATTCTACACTGGCTGAATTTACCAGCCTGAGTCAGTGATGCCCTGAGAATCTTTGCACCATGCTACTTTTCCTAGCATATAAATACCCTCAGGCTTCCAAGTGAACTAAGGTTAGCACTTTGAGCTAGGAAATACTAACAAAAAAATAAAGCAGTAGTATATTAGATTTGACCTGGAAGAAACAGTGCTACGATTCTAGTTGAAATCCTTATATTTTATGTTCAGATTGTAAAGTGGAGCAGGAAGCCCTAATTTTCACTCAGATGAGGCTTGATTTCCCATGGTTACATGGACAGTTTTGCTTCAGCATAAGCAGTTTCGTATGTGGTTGTGCTGCATTTGGCAGTAATGATGGTAGCTACAAAGCCCTATATTATTGGCACTCTTCTGAAAACCCAAGTATATTCATCAGGATACCTCGATACCATTCATCTGATAAACCTTCTCGCTAGTGTTTCATCTGTCTAAATTATGTAGTGTCATTTAACTAAAGCAAATGACTCCATGGTAGCCAAGACATTAGCTCCAATGCAATAACTTTCCATAATGAGAAATACTTGAACCTCAAAAATGTGGTAGGGGAAAAATACATGAAAAACATTGTATTTTGAGGGAAAAAAAAATCTTTAATGAATAGTTTACCTGTTTAGTTAATACTCTGACAATGTGACAAGGCCTTTTTGCAATATTACTGCATTTAAACAAGATGACAGCCAACTATATCACCAAAAGGAGGCACAATGTTTATATACATATGCAAATATACACGGAGAGTATATTCAAGGCAAGAAAAAAATTCGTCAAACCTTCCATTGTTAATTCCAGTCCTTGAATTTTGTTAAAATATTAAACATACCGAAAAATTATTTTCCTGTTCTGGAGAAGGAGTGTGAGAATGCATCTTCAGAAATATATTTTATTTTGGTAAGAACTCAAATGACGTAGCACTGGGGCCATCTGACAGTGTCATGCATACAGCAGAAACACAGAGCTACAGAATTAGATAACTTAAGTTAGGCTGCACACCAAACCTATCCTGCTACAGTCCAAATGAGGTTATTGACTCAGAGAAGGAGCCATTGATAAATCAATTATTACCAGCAGCCAGATGTGTGATAGCTCATTTTTGGAAATGGACAGATGCCCCAGCATTAATGGCATGGAGATATCAAACATAAGAAATCCTTTGAATAGAACCAAAATGACAGGCAGCCTCATATCAGAATCTAGTAGATTTAATGGGTAATATTTCCTTGGAACTGGAACAGAATAAACACATGGCTAAGAGGCCAAATAAGCACAAATTAATCTTTTAAAGGTGACAAATATGCTATGTATGAATCAGGTTGTCCAGAAAGTTAATGTATTCTAATAATGATTTATTTATTTTTTTAAGCTACCAGGACATAATGTACTCTAAAGTTAGGTGCATAATTTCAGGTACATTCAGTTTATTTCCATTCATTGCACATCCTTATTAGAAAACTCTGCCATCTGAATATTACACTGCTATGCCAAATGTGCAATTCTATAAATCAGCCAGGGAGAGAGGGTGCCAGCCCTTCCTGATGATAAATACAGTGGCAGGAATCTACTTTGTTTTGTAGTATGTAAGGCTGATTAATCCAAAGCTGTTTGCAAACTTCATTTCATACAAGATACCCCCATCCTTACAATCAGATTAACAAATCAAAGGTGCATTCAGACTTGGAGACAGGTTGCCACTTAAGTATTTCAGATACTCAGGCATTTGGTTAAACTAAGCTTGGATTAACAAGGTCTGACTATTTAAAGGGAGTTATGTTTAGGGGTTCTCTGTCTCTGCTGATTTTGAATGCTGTGCTCATGGGGTAGTGCCGTCCAGTCTTAAGAGCTCAGTGAGCTTACAGAGCTTTACAGCCTCCCTGCAAGCTTCATGAGCTTAATTGAAGATAAGTATATACAAACTCACCTTCCTAGAAAGACCTCTATTTATGTTAAGGGGGAAAAAACCCAAACAAATCTCTTTATGCAGTGACTAAGCTGCATCTTTCCTGTCATCATTTATACTTATTTTTATATAGTGGAATTTATTAGACTAAACCCCTTAATCATGTGGAATAGATGAAAGTGGAATCATTCAACACTGTCACCTTTTGTTGTCACTTGAGACTTTCTAGGAGGTGACAGAGACTGATCAAATTATTTGTTAGGAGCGAATCATACCAACTGATTTAGCCCCGGCAGAAAGTGGATCTGTGAGGGTCTGAGCCAAAGTCCCTCTCTGCCTTTCTTTCTGAATTTGTAAAAATGTAAAGACAGAACTTCTCTAGCTGACGTGCTCTACAGTGTTCCCTTACCACTTGGAAATGGCTGTCTCTGTCACTTAGAGGAACCAGTCTTGCAATGAAGAAGTGAAGAAATGAGCAGCATCTCACATGGAGAACCTGAGTACACTCACCATTGAGAAGAGGAAGCCATTGGAGGCCATATGCTTTAAGGATTGATGGTGGTGTTATGTTTAACGTCTTTTGAGCAATGATTTAATGACGCTGCTGCACTGAGCGGTTACTTGTGGGCTCTGCTGGAGCTGACGCTGGTTAGAGGTGAGAAACAGAAACATGGACATGGGACAGGAACTGTGAAGAAGGTTCCCATGGTAGAGGGTATTGGTTTATGTTCAGAGCTGCAAACACTGCGAACAGTCATTCAGCAAGAAACCTTTCACTCATATACAGCTGTATTGTCATATAGTTAGTGTATACACAATCACTTCTAAGGGAGAGAGACATTTAGCACTATCATTTGTTCAACTATTTCAGCTCATGCTAAAAACTTGATGACCATTATACAGTAACAAAAATGCATTTACAGAGCTTCTTTTTCATTTATTTATTTATTATTTACGCCTTTAAAATAAGATAGCCTTTCTTCAGAAATGTCCAAGTGTCCTGATGAAGGAGAGGGGTCAGGCAGGAAACCTGTGAGAGAGCCTCAACTGCTGCAAGATGATGAAGCTCCGTTTGGAGAGGCAGAGTATCCTCACGTGAAAGGTGTGTGTGGCAAGTGATTCTTCCCATATGTCCTCTAAACTATCTGCCACTGGATAGGGACATTCAAAATGCCATGCATTGGTCAGAAATGTAGGTATCCTGTGGCTGCTCAGCTAAGTGGAATTCAGCACAATCCAGTGTTACTTGCAAATAATTGCTCCCTAGTCAGTCAATAATTTACATATTGGCAGTTCAGGAAAATGTCTGTTATATAAAATGAAGAGTTTACTTAAAAGTATGTTTAAGAATTGTTTCATTTGCAACCCATGCTAATGCAACAGAAGAAGTAAAGTGGGGAGGGAAAAGAGAAAAAAGGTCTCAAATATTAGGAAAGAAATAATTTATACAGGAATAAAGATAAGTGGGTTTAGTCTGCTGTAATCTGGAGACTGTCTTTTCGTTCTCCATCCTGCCTTTGTTTAAATAAAGAAAATACCATATTATATCATGTAAGAATGACTGAATATTTATTTTTTATTTTCTTTTACTAAAGTGAAAGTAATAATTATGATAGGATCAATTGAAATCCCAGCTGCTATTATTCCTTCCCCCCAAATCTTTGTTACAATAAATGCTTATTTTATGGGTGAATATACATTGCAATTATGGAATTAAAGAAGGTTTAGGGATATCTAAGCAAGAGAAGGTGTGAGTACAAGGAAGGCTGGGTGGCCTGTTACTGGTAGTTAATACTGATCTCCTTCCAAAAATATTTTGTCTTTTTTGCTTATGAAGAGATTGAGGAGGACAGCCAGAAGGCCAAGTCCTTCTACATCTTCCTTTCTAAATTACTCCTGAATTCTTGCCACGTTTTTTAGGGGAGAAAGAGCTACAGCAGGAAGGGTACGGCCTTCCTGTAGATAGTACGTCCTGCAGTGTCATGCTTTCATCCATATCAGAACTCTTTACTGTCACCTGAAATTTAGACTTCTGTCTCAAGAAACAGACCTTTTCCTATGTAATCACCACTGAACCCCACAGAGTTAAGGAAGAACCAATGGTTTATTTTATTTCCTGTGAAGGCCACTTTAGGTCCTTGGCTACTTCATGAATGCGTTCTGTAGCATCAGCAGTAGCAATGTTTCTACTACTCACCGTTCTTCTGCAAAAGCCCCACATACCAGGCTTATCTGCCCTTCCTTAGTGTAATTTCAGTGGATAATTTTTGCAGGTCAACAAATTTGTTCTGTGACAAGGAGAGTTCCAAAGTCTGGGTCTCCTCACAAGATTTGTCTAAATTAGAAAACTCTATTCCACTTAGTTTCATGGTTAGACTGACCTCTCCCTGTCCTTTGCTGTCCTTGCACAATGCATTCTCTGTCTTTCCCTCTCACTTATATTTATATAAACAATCTCAGTGAAGTATCCTACAAATATAAACGCTGACAATTTAGTCTGTTTAAAATTCAGTGGTTAATAAGGTTCAAAATAGTACGCTGCTCTAGGTGCTTGTTAGCAATGCACAAGTGTAGTACAGGTCTCCCTGCCTCTCTTGGACTGTAAGTTAACACTTAACTGACGATTAAAACAAAACAGATACAAACCAGAGCCAGTTGCAGTTGTTCTGATTAACATTATATTTTACAGTTGTTATACAAACAATTAGTAGGAAGAGACTACAACATCAGTTCTGTTGGCAGGAGAAGGCACAGCCATGGCCAATCCAATCCAATTAAACCATGTCTCCAGTATGCAGATGAACAGCAGAAGTGCAAATCAGAACATATCACTACATTGCCTTCCCCAAGACACTGAGAGCCTGATCCCCAGAGATGCGGAGGGCACTATGAGGAAGAAAGGAGATGGGCTGGGACAAAAGAACACAGAGTGAGAGGGATGCTGTGAAGCTAAGATATCTTGGGGAATTAACATGGCGCTCACATCATTTATGTAGTAACACCTGAAATGTCTCTCCCAGAAGAAATTTTGAAATTTCAAAATTACTTTTCAGCCAGAATAAGAAAAAAGAATTGAAAGTTATGAGTTTTTCAAGAAATGAATTTTTCACCACCACCACACACACTTCTATTCCAAAAAATATGAAAATAAGTTTACAGGAGCACTTCATTATTAGCATTACTATTTTGCTACATAATGTGTCAAGTATTGAAATGAAGTTACATGACCTTAATGAAATTAAATGTTTCCATAAGTTTGCATGAAAGATTTCAGTGAAATCAATACATTCTACTAGAACATGTTGACTTGATTGAGTCATCATTTTCCAGTGGAAATTTTTTTTGAAAAAAACAAAAACATTGCCGTAATATAATGTTTGCTTATTTTTCAATTGCCCAAATTCATAAAGTCTGTGACATTCATTGAGTTTTCAGTTTGACTGAAATAAATAAAAAAGCTGCAAGACACGAAGAGACAAATTTCTAATGAACTGTAATCCTGCTAGACAATTGGCTGAATCCTAAATCATATATGTTTCTTGTTATCAAAACACAATATCTCTTCATTATCTATAGTATCATTTATAGAGTGATGAAGTGAGAGTATTTGTTTCTAAAAAAACTGGCTTGTTCTAATTAAGTATTACATTTGTAGGGCTCTCTCACACACTTTATTTACTCAAGTTTTTTAACACTTAGCATTCTGATGTGCAGGATAGTATACATGTATAGTAAAAGCAAGCAATACATTAAAATGCTCAGAGGCAATGCAAGAATTCTCTTCCCCTTTGGCTTATCATTAAAAGGTTCCATCAAGAGAGCTCAGTCCAAAAATGCTGGACTGAAATGTGCTTTGTGTTTTTTCAGAGAAACCTCCTGAAATAGATTAGCAAACACAAAAGACTGAAATATATTTTACAAAATCAAAGTAAAAAAATACAGGACAGATCAAGAGCAGGCACATTAGGTATATTCTTCAGCTTAGGAAGAATAACTTTAAGTTCATTTATTAGGTGAAAGTTCTCAAAGCTCAGACTGTTGTTTTCTCACAGGGCACTGCTTACTGACAGATTCAACATGCAGACTGCATTTCTGCTGGATTTGATAAAAATACAATTAAAATGTTGTACAGGGGGGTACGCCAAATTGGCCTGCATCCTAGAACCCACTCCAAGCAAAACCTTGAGGAATATATTGTACAAGAAAAGGTTTGTCCCCTGGGATTACCTCCCACTTTCTTTAACCTGATATTTTGCTCATCCTATTATGAGATTCCTCAGAGGGGTGAAACACTAGATTGCCTCATTAAGACTCATCATTTACAAGATGTTGACAAACGCTGGCATTTATCCTGTTGTCATAATAAATGTGAGAAAATGACCACTTGGCAATAAGTGATTCTATGCAATTGCAGGTTGTAAAATACAAGAATATAAGGGTCTGTGGATAATGTATCAGTATCACTATGTAGCATCTCTGAACAGATTCTGCATGCATTGTAACAAATCCAGGCTGAAATAAATAATAATGGACAGCTTCTTTTTATAGAGTTTTCCACATGTGCAACCCAAACATTAATTAAGAAAAATGAGACATTAGTTTTAAACCCAACACAATAATGAAACAGTTATTACTAATCTTACTGGCTATCTCAGCATGGGTACCCAGTGTCCATATTGTCCTTGTTGACAGCCTGGAAACTCTCTGAACTCAGTTTGCCTACAGCTCTCATCTGCCCTGTGGCTGATGACAGTGTGGCCTCTCTTAACAAGGGTCATCTTGTCCAATCTGTGTTAATGGTATGTGTGAGGTCACCACAAGAGGAGATCCCACAACAGAGACTGCTGAGACAGGTTTGGGTGTGAGAGAAATATTCTCCTGAGTCCATGCACAAGTGTTTTGAGAAGTGGAGGTTTTCTTCCTTTGGGGACACTGGCAATGTGGTCACAAGTTAGTCCTGTAGGCAAATAATACGGATGAGAAGCAAATTTGACCTTAAGTCTGGCTTCAGGATAACATTACACTTTAGCATAGTTGTAACTGTTTTTAAGAAATGTTCTGAGGGATGTAAGTGTACCTTGGAGATGCAACCATCAGTCATAAAAGCAGACCAAGATAAACACAAAGACATAAATGCCTGAAGATGAATACAGTCCTTATTCATAAAGCTGCATTTTCGAGCTCCCTGTTCAGCTAGGGGGCCCTGAACCCTGCAAGGACTTCAGTCTTCTCAGATGTCTCAGGTTCTGCTTCTGCGTATGCATCTCAATTTTGACCATTTTAAGAAAGCTGACATCTCTATCAACCATAAGTTTTGTTTTCCTGCAGCTAATTCTAAACAAAAGTAACAACTGATTATCCTAATTATAATGGCTTTATTAATAGACACCAAGTGTCTTCTTTGTGAGATAAAACCAATGATATTGCTAACAGTCAGAATCAAAAGTGACAATAACTCAGTTGCCAGAGGTATTGAGTTGTAGGTGGTTGGTAACTCCATCCTACTTGACTAATACACTGCCTGAAACATTGCTTTTGTGGTGATTGTGGGGCTCTAAAAGAATCAGCAAAATTGCATTGTCACCAGAATTACAACCCCTAATTTGACAGTATCTAAATTCTAACTGGGGAATTCAAAGAGGGGGATGTAATTCATTGGTTCCTCTTTCTGTCACTAGTCATTATTGCTCACCTCGTGTTTCTGATGATTTGACTTGATGTGTGTGTGTGTTATTTGAAGCATAGAGAGAGTTTAGGCATTGCCTGTTGGAAGCTGATGCCATTTGGTCCACACCTTCATTCTACTGATGCACAGATAATACCCTCTCCTCTCCTCTCCTCCCCTCCCCTCCCCTCCCCTCCCCTCCCCTCCTCTCCTCTCCTCTCCGTCTGCTAAGGCCTTAACATAGAGTACTACAGCTTGCTGCCAAATAAACCCAGAGTAGAGACAAAAAGGAAAAAACACAGCTCCAAAGGAATCCTTACATTCTTTGGAGTGCGCTATACTTTTGAAGTAAATACTTTTCAACACTAAATATATAATTCTAGCCATGCCAAATTTCTGTTGAATGGAAGGGACTTTGGCCGTTGAGATATGGGTTCTCCTCTTCTTACCTTCTCCTCAGCTACAGTTTCTCCTTGTGTCACAGACTCTCTCAGCTCTACTCCTGGATCACTTAGATATTGACTGTGAACATTCATTATTACTCCTTTAGACCTGGAGCCATCTTAGATATGGTATGATGTTCTCCCAATCACAACACCATAGGGTGTGAGTTTATCATGCTGTCTCCTTGCCTTTGTACTTCTCTATTTTGTTTATAGTATTTTTAATTGAGTCCTGGACTCCCAATCTGCATTCATTAGCCATAGAGCAGATAAACACTTGTAAAGACACAATTAAGTCACAGCCAGGTACTGGTGTTTTCCTCCCTGCTGACTTTACCTCTGCTGAATGCAGTTCATTAACATTTCCATAGTTTTTGGTTACCCCATATTGGAATTTAAGTCTGTATTTGCTTATTTGCTAGCTTATTGCCTGTTCGAAACCCCACTGCTCATTTGTTTTTATCAGATATACAATGCTAACTCCATGCACCTGCCTACCAGCCAATGGGGTCTGAATGCCCCAACCTCAGCTTTTCCTAATGGACTCTAATATTTAATTGTGCTCTAAAAGGCATTTTTTCCGTGCCCTGAGCAAAACTGAATGCACTCACAAAGTAACATGCAGAAATGCATGCAGTATTTACCAATTTCTCCACTGTAGAGCACAAGTGGAAAATGATCAGCGCTACTATTGCAATGAGCATAATTACCGCAATCTCACAATGCTGAGACCAGTCAGAAAGCTGCTTCTTGTAGAGCATTATGTTGAATTACATACTGATCGGGAACAGACCGTTGCCAGGGGTGTCTTTGAGTCCACCTTGTTAAGGTTGCCTTCTCAATCATCAGTAGTGTTAGGGATTGAATTTATATTTCTATTTCAGATGCACTAGCTTACTACACCACGGCGAGTGTCCTTTCAAAGGTGCAAGGCTGGGCTGTGGAGGGATACTGAAGGTGAGTCCCAAACCTGAAGCACTATAATGCAGAGGTATACATCATGAACTATACAGCTAGATTTCTCCAAAGATCTACATCAGTATCTCTGCGTAGTACTCTCCAGAGTGATATGAAGATGCAGCAGCTCATGGAGCAAGTTTATTTATATTTCTACATGGCATAGCATTTCATGATATAGGAATACCTAAAGAAGCTGGGCATTATGAACCATACTGGAATGTTTCACTCTATAAGAGAAACAGAGTTTCACAGAGTAAAGGCTGGGGGGACTTTTCTCTTTGTTTGTTTGTTTTTTCTCCTTGGGAAAATTTAACAACATAAGCAAGTAATGTTTCACTAATTTTGTAAAACCACAAAAGTGTCAGTCTCTAAAAGACTGAGCTTTCTTTGATCAGGTTGTTTTTTGCTGTAGCTGTGTGGAGCTCCAAACTAGTTTCTATTTACTTCAGTAGAAGAGCTCCCATTGAGTTTAGGAGGAGCAGATGCTGGCTCTTTGTGACCTACCAACGCACCTGAAGCAGATGTTCATAACCATACAGTGGTATGTGCCCAGTTCGTGCCTCATTGCTAATTCACCACAGTCATCTTTCTCTTCTAACACACCCTATGTCACGTAACAGCCACACACCTCTTTGATTTCCTTTTTGAACTCGTAGGCTTATTTTGCAAACACCTATAAATAAAGGACAGTGAACAAAAATAAATTTTGCAGAAGCCAGTAAGGACAATGCAAATAAAGAAAACCAGTTTGGTGACATGAAAAAAAAGTTAATTAACCATCTGGAGGTGTGCGAAAACTTTTGTGAATGTGGTATAAAAATTGAGCATGATCTTTTTCCCTGAGTTTACCAGTTTGTTAAATAATGCATTTGTCTTTCTTTTTCACCCTGAATTTTTTATATTATTTCATTCAGAATGAAAACCAGTTCTAATGCCTATGGCACAAACTGCTTCTGGATTTCTTCCTGACAGAGTACCTTCATGATACAGTATACTGTATACTGTGCAATATGCCATATGAGCATACTCATATTCTTGGTAGTAGTAATAATAATAACAATGCAGACTACTGCTGTAATAATAAATATGAATTAGAACAGTGGTTAAATCTGGTTGGGTATAATTATAGGTTGCCCCAGTGAACTAAATTTCAGTGGGGTTTGGTTCTATGGTTTAGGGTAGTCTCCATTAAATATAGGAAAATCCAGTTAATTAATTAGCCCTTAGTGTTAAATGAGTTTTTTAAGCCTGAGAGACAAGAGGAATGTGGGATTTGTGGGGACTTGACAGTGAACGTTTAATGATGTTAAACCCAAAGTGACTGTTAATATAGGCTATGGTACCTGAGAGTCAGAAATACAGTCAGAAAGATGAATGCAAATAAAACACCAAGGTTTAACAGGAAATGAAGAATATTAATGTACTCTGGATGTTCAGATTGTCTTTATATGGTCTGAATTTTTTTTTATGGTTACAGTGCCAAGGTCCCTCATTCTCTGACTGTACAGAGGGCACTTAGAGCGACAAGAAATGTTATGCAAAATGTGAGTGAGTTGACTTTTTCTGAGCATTTATGTCATTCTTTTCCTGGGTGATTTGCCAGCATGTGGAAGAGCTGTTTATGAAGAGCTGTCCTGGGGAAAGGGAGGCTTTATACTGTTGTTTTCACATCTCTTCGTTCTCGGGCAGTCTCAGCAAGGATCAGTCCTGGGCTGTGTCAGAAACCATCCTAAGGCTTCTCTTCCTAGTGACACTGCATGCCTGGCTGCTTTTTTCTGCTGCATGGACCTTTAGCCTCTCAGAGGGCCTCACCCTGTTCTTCTCATGCGGACATCTCTCTGCGCACTAGGGCTTTTTCATTCTTCCACCTGTCCTACTTTACCCTCCCAACAGGCTTACCAAAAGGGTGTAACGGTATTGGCGTAGCTTGTCAGGGCCCTGAGGGCACAACCAGCCCTTCCTGGTCCTGCCCACCTCCCCGGGGCTCCCCTCACCCTGCCCAGGGCCCAGGACTCCATGTCACCCCCCGGGGCAGTCAGGCCCTGCCCCAGTGACACCACAGTGGGGCCTGTCTTCAGCTTCCCACAGCCGTGCCCTGCCTGGCCACGGGCCCTGCCGAACCAGGCCCCCCTGCAGGGCAATGTCCTGTCCCAGCCTTGGCCCAGCCCTCCTTCCCACGGCCCTGGCTGTCTGTCCTGGGCTATGTCTGACCCCAGTTCCCCTCCCTGGGCCTGATCCTGACCCCAGCTGTGGGCTGATGTTCTGGCCTCACCCTGAGATCTCCCTTGGCTCCTGGTTTCCCAGCCCACAGGGAGCAGCTGGCCCTCACTGCCCCCAGACGTAGCTCATCCTCGCTCCCAGCGAATATAACCACATTCCTTACTTTTGTTTTTATTCAGGTCTTCCCATTTGTACACACCACACCACCACGGTACTGTCAGGAGTTATTTATGGCCAAATACTGGCGTACATGCAGAATGAGATTCATCCTCTTTAACTTTCTGCATCTACAAAGCAGCTGTCTCCATCTTGGTTAGTCATTCTAGGTTGCCTTCATCTTCAGTGGCAATAGGTGACCATACTTCATTTATCTGGCCTATATCAGCTATTTACATTGGGATACAAAATGTAGCACTGTATAGGTGGTACAAGGGTGAGCAGGAAGCGTGTAGAGGGTCTGGGCTCTTCTACACTGCTTCTCCATTCCCACGGCCCCTCGAGGCTGCACTACATTCATGGAGCCTGGAAAACAGCAGATATATTCCCAAAGTAGGGGGTTATGAGTAGCTCCCTGACAGCCACTTCTCCCTATGCTGAATTCAGCCCTTTGTGATTTTTTATTTCCAGCCTCCACTTGAACCTTATGCTAATTCTATGCAACATGGGTAGTAGGTATTTTTTTTTTTATCAGTTTGGTGGAGGGACAGTGATCAGGGACCTCTTGAGATGACAGACTGTCAGATTGTAAATCAAGGAGGATCTCTCCCTTAGCAGCCACAAAGATTAAACAGACTAATGAATCAATGTTTTAGACCATCCACTCTGGGGAGCCTTCACTTAAGTCCCAGCACTGTTGGTCAGGTCAGAAAATGCTCTTTTCTGTCAAATGGTAGGTTTCCCTATGTGGTAGTGTGCATTCATCCTCCTTTGTGCGAGCCGTAAAAACCTGACAGAGGCAGATGTCAATCCATACTGTTGTGACACTTCCTCGTTCAACTCTAAAACTTTGTGAGAGCATTTCACCATCCAGTAATTGGCAAGAGAGGAGAGGCTGTGTTTGTTCATTTTGCAGAAATCAGTTTAAAAGTTCATCTTTCTATTTTTCCTCTTATTAGGCAACGCTTTGTGTTGAAGAATGAGCTATTTATAACCATCCTCTCTCCCCAAAACACCCAACCCTTTGTTTTTTATAATGTTTGATGTCTTTAGGGCACTTTACCTGCATCTTTGTTCAGTCTCTTAACATAAATAACACCACACCTGTAATTTTCTCAGCCACAATATTTTTTTAAGCTAAAATCTTTATGGAGGTATGGGATTCTGTTCTCTTTGGCAACAGTTCTGTGATCCTGAAATGGTCGTAAATTACGGCATATGTACTTTGAAGCAGATGTTCTGTTTAAGTTCGTATATTCTGTCCATCTCTCTGATGACTGAAGCACTGATATTTAATAGGATGCTCATACCATTAAAAAAACACCCATGAATGCAGAGAATAATATAATTCTGTTAATGTGTATTACACTGAAGGCACATGCCCTAATAAAATAATACAATGAAAAAAAAGTTGTTTTAAGTAAACAATTTGTTAGAATTTTTTTAGCAGGAAAAATACTTTCCTGGTATTTTTTGAGAACCAAAATGTTGTGAGCAAGTAATAGTCAAAATAGTAAATATACTTCATTCAGCACTTCGTCAGTGATAATTTCTGTTCCTTGAGTCTGTAGATGAAGAACCTTGTCATCTTTGATTTGATACTATTTAAAAACACAGACCTGTAACTCAAGAGATCCAGTGATGAAAAAGGAAAATAAATGACTGTATTAAAAATGTCACTGCCCAGATGGTCCCATATAGAAGTTCTGATCTGAGTACTCACTAAAGAGAAGGTGACTGGAATCTAAATTTATCTTCTAATTTTGTATCTGACCCTCATCTACCCATGAGGGGCTTGAACACATTTCATTTTTGAACATAACCCAAAAAAGCACTTAAGCAGGTGCTTAACTATAAACTGATGTTTGACTCCTACTACCATAAGTAGAGATGATTTCCTGAATGTGGATCACGGAGGAATTTCAAAGCTAGGTCCTAATTTTGCCAGTTAAGGGAAACCAATCATGATTTATATATTTAAAGTTAATTTCTCTACAAAGATACTAAGTTTTCAGGCGTTTTGTATTCGTGGAAACTGACAAATACTTCAAGATAGACTGAAATCCTTTCATTAACAGCAAAAGAGTTGTCTACAAGGGAAACCAGTTTACTGTGGTTCTTCTACCATGTTACAGAAATACTGGTTTTTTTGATTGAGAGAAAATTGCAGTCTGTACTGTCTTCTCTTACCTACTGGTAATAGCGCATTCATGATTTTAAAGAGTAGAACTCATTATTTTGTTCCATTTGCATGTGTGTGTGAAACCACTTTCAGAGAAAGACACAATGTTGCTAAACTGAACTTGAAGTAGAGAGGCCCAAAACCAGTTTATTCTGTAAGAAAAGCTAAGTTTTTGCTGAAGCATCAGCTGAAACATGGAATGAAAATTAGCCAAGGAAACAGGCAAAAAAAAGGTCTTAAAACTGATACATGTCTTTCATGACAAGCGTCACAGTGCCTGTAGTGGGTAAACAATCTAGACTCAGGGAATTTTTTACTTTATTTAATTTATTGCCACTTCATGCAAACTTCTAATCAATGATTTGGTTATTGAGAAAAGAACTCATCAACAAGTGAGCAAACTCTTAGGTAAACACCTACAAAAAAGTAAAGGGATTACTCCTTTCTCTGGGCTCACATTAAGCCAAATCTCTCCTCCCTCCCTTCCTGATCTCAGTTTCCTGTATTTTTGTGGTGGGTTACACTCAGACCATCCCAGTCCCTTCAGTGAGGAAATGCGTGGCACTGGAGATTTGGGGTTGTGTGCGTAATGGTGTCTGTCTGCTGCTCTTCGCTTCTTACTGGTTTTCCTCTGCCCCAGCATGGGTCGCCCACGGCTGCAATCCCTTAGGGGTATCCTCACTCTGATGTGGGTCACCCACTGCCACAGTCCCTCAAGGGTGTTACTGCCCCCATTGTGGGTTGCCCACAGCTGCTGAGACACCCTCAGGGGTGTCTCTGCCCTGCTGTGGGTCGCCCATGACCGCAGTCCCTAGAAGGTACCCCCTCCATCATGGAGTGCCTCCTTCCAAGGGTGTGTCTCCAGCCATGTCCTCAGCAGTGTCTCCTCAGCAGCCTCTCCCTCTGCGTGTCTCCAGTCGCATGTCCCCAAGGGCATCTCCCCGTGTCTTTCCTGCCCCTTATGGCTGCAGCTTTTTCATAAATACATCAGAGCTGGGGTGTGGGGTGCTCCCCTGAAAGGCTGTAGTTTTGGCACCCGATGGGCTACTCACACAAGTTTCAGAGCTGACTGGACCTGGCTGTGACGGTCACAGGACAGTTCCTGGCTTCTTCCCACACAGGGCACCCTGCAGCTCCCTGCTACCCAAACTCTGCCAGTTATGCCCAAGGCAGTGGGTTTTTCATCCAGATCCTTCTTCTCTGAGAAGGCTTTTCCTCATAGAGATGGCAGAAGAGTGCAAGAGAGGAGCTCACGACCATGTTATCTCATGGGGCCTACAGGGAAGTGTTCATGCTAAGTAAAAAGGAAGCAATTCTGATGTCATAAATCATTTTATACTCAGGAGCACCTTTGAGACAGGGGAGTCCATCTGCAACAGAGGTTTATCAGCTTCACTGAAATCCTTTTTTTGTAGATCTGTCTTAATAGTGGCATGTGACAGGGATACAAACCAGAGGTTTAAAAGAAAGATGTCACACAAAACAAGAACAGCTGTAGGATATTCAGTGAAATACCCAACACATAACAAGTTTCACCCTGGAACAACATAGCAAAATACTTAAAAAGTTTCCAGAGATTTTTTTCTATTTTACTAATCCTTAATTGTGTTACAGAGTTCCCATGCATTCATCTGCCTGTGCAGTAGCCATCAGTAGGGCTTTCACTGGCTATCCCCAAGCTTGCAAAGATGGCATACAGCAACTTGGCATGAGAACATAAAGGGGAGCACAGAAGAAACTCAAAACCTTCTTTACAAGGCAATGACCATATTTTTTGCATTTCCAATGTATAACAGCATAGCATTCTCATCTTTTTGTATTGTCTTCATAACGAATAAACTTTACTGCTCTTTGTTTTATTCCATATTGTTCTAAACTTCCATTATTTTACACTTGTGTACGCATGCACACACAAGTCTACTGCAGAAGTTTATCTGATCCTAGCCCAGCTAAATGTCCTGGTTTCAGCTGGGACAGAGTTAACTTTAGTAGCTGGTACGGTGCTGTGTTTTGGATTTAGTGTGAGAATGATGTTGATAACACGCTGATGTTTTAGTTGTTGCTAAGTAGCGCTTATCTTAAGCCAAGGACTTTTCAGTTTCCCACGCTCTGCCAGCAAGCAGGTGTGGAAGAAGCTGGGAGGGAGCAGAGCCGGGGCAGCTGACCTGAACTAGCCAAAGGGATATTCCATACCATGGAACATCATGCCCAGTATATAAACGGGGGGGAGTTGGCTGGGAGGTACGGATCGTGGCTTGCGAACTAACTGGGCATCGGTCAGCGGGTGGTGAGCAATTGCATTGTGCATCACTGGTTTTTTTCTCTTCCCCTCCCTTCCTTTTTTTTGGTTATATTCCTTTTCATTATTATTATATTTCATTATTACTATTGTTAGCATTATATTTTACTTTAGTTATTAAACTGTTCTTATCTCAACCCACGAGTTTTACTTCTTTTCTTTCCTTTCCTCCTCCTCACCCCACTGGGAGGGGGAGGGGGAAACGGCTGCATGGTGCTGAGTTGCTGACTGGGGTTAAACCACGACACTAAAACACATGAAAGCTGCTACTGCATATACTAATTAACTGAGCACTGATTGACTGAGAAAGGAAGTACACCAAGAAAGGGGAAGAAGGCGGCCATGGCACAGCAAACTGTTCAGAATCATCTTGTCACTGATGACTACTGACCTCCTGTCCTCTCCTGGCTGCTCTTGCTCACAGCCTTGCTGGCCATTCAGTCCCTTTAATCAGTCCTCACGCCAAGTCACAAATTTTAACGCCTCCCAGTACGTCTGAAAGTCCAGCTGTGGGGTTTGTCTGGTCTTGCAGAAGGCTAGCTTGAAGGGTGCTTGCACAAGGACAAGGAAAAAATGTCTTTTGGGTCCCTGTCATGATCCTTAATCCTTGTTCTCTTCATGACAAGAGCAAAAGGAACTAGACTGGACTGTTATCTTCTTTATTAAACCAACAAGAACTTCAGCAACCAGCTTTGGGAGGGCCAGTGCTGTAGCTCCACTGCTTACATGTGGCTTTCTTTTCTTACTGAGGTGGATGGGAGGAACCCATCTACCCTTCTGATAATCCACCCCAGCTACAGAGGTTTGGCTGTGAGTGCAACTGCTTTAACTCTTTACACCATGAAAAGGCTGATGCCTTGTTCCAATGGAGTTGGGGAAGAATGACCAAACAGCAGCTGGGGAAAAAAAACAGAAGTAAAAAAGAAAATGGAACTTTTATATTAGACTTTCACACACCGCTAACATCAAAGATGGGTGGGCAAGGCAGGGTTTCCTGAGACAAATAATGAGCTAATGCAAATATAAAAGACTAAACGAAGGGTCACAAAACATTTTTATGCCTCCTGTGTGTCCTATAAAGAATCCTACTACTTCCATAAATACTGTATGAGATTTAAGAATTAAACTTTTAAATTTAGCCTACAGGACAATCTCATACTTCTGTAGGAAGGCAGAGTAGATGAACAAGCATACGCTTTTTAACAAAAAATTACGTGTGCTTAATACTATTTTTTGTTGCCAATATGCATTTTGTTCATGGTGTCAGCACGTAACGTTCAGTAGTACATACAGCTAGTTCTGCACTGACTGAAATTTTGTCTACTCATGGGCATGTTTCAAGGAGTGGTGGGAGTGCATTTAACAGCCCTAATGGCAGGTATGGCTGCTTCTGTATACGCTGTTGCAACAGCTGCTGCCTAGCTGGGCAGCTGATGCTTGCTCCAGTTCTAGGCTGTGGAAAAGACTTTTCCTCTTTCCAACTCCTTATTAACAGGCAGATCAGCTGGGAGAATATTCCTCTCAAGTTTAACATACATTAAAGCAACAAAGCAGTCCCACTGGTGTCAAATGACCACAGAGCCAAACACTGGAAATTTGCTGGTCATTGGAAAGTAGAATATGAGATTCTGGTCCTACTAAATCTTATGGGAAGGCTGTGATTTTACTGGAGCCAGGATTTCACCTTATATTCTAAAATGAAATCCCAATCAAATTATTCTAGGAAAGTTAGCTGGTGATTACATTACTGTATTCATTAATGTCTCTATTAATCTTCCTTTCATAAGATAGGAATCAAATAATTAAATATTACACATTTGTGTGTTAGTGAAATGCAAAGGAAAAGGTAAAGGCATGAGCTGAAAAGTAAAGATATTTTCAAGTTTAAAGAACCATGTGATCTGTATATCACTGCATGAACAGAAAAGATAAGGGGCCATATCAAAGATCTGTAATTGGATTAGAAAATGATATAATCATATGGTGTCTTTATTCTTTAGATTAAGCCATTGTCTGTCAGAAAAAAAAGAACAGGGAAGAAAAGAGGAGTAAAAAGAGATAGAAACCTCACTTTTATTTTTCTTAAAACAAGACAAAATAAACCAAAGAATATTCAAACAGTGGAAGACAGGACAACCTGATACCAGCATAAGTCACTTACACCTCTCTCTCAAGCTAAGTTTTGTATTCACCGTTTGTAATAATTTGATTAAACAGTGACAAACTCTGATTGCTAAACTCCAGCCTCACTTGCAGTAGCACCATGATAGTTCCGTCAGCTGGGATTACTTCACTTCACATTCTGCAACTTTCTTCCAGGCCCTGGGGATAAGAATTACCACATCTGAATTGTCATTGTGTATGTGATTAGTAGTAATCATGGGTCCCTGGGAGAGCATCCTGTAAGCAAATGACCTAAAGAGCTAGAGTCTCCCGGTGTATTTATCTTTTGTTACTTCATATACCTCAAACATACCACTAGATAACATAAGGGGCATGTGATGGGGAGAGTCCAGGTGCAGAGTTGAAGTTCAGATTATGGCCTTCAGTAGACAACCCTAGAGGATGCCTACACCTATACTCTCCCCAGCAACAGCACAGGTCTGCAATGCCTCTCTTCCCTGGCAAACCTGGTTGGGACTGATCAGAAAGATTTGATGAGAGCTCATGTGAGATTAGAGAGTGGAAGAGAGGTTGTGGTGTGCTTGAGGGTGGTCCTGGCTGTGCTGTCAGACTGCAGAGGTCTGGGGACTGGGGATCTTGAAGCTGGGTGTAAGCTGAAGGTTGTACGTGGGAGGGGAGCTGCTTACGAAGTAGGATGAAAGTAGTTGGGAGCAGAGGTAGTAAAGAAGTCATGGGTTTGTAATCTTGGTTTGGAGAGCTGTATGGAGTATGGCTAAAGAATGCGGCACCTTGCCACATGATTTTGGAAGGTGGCTCCTAGAAGCAAAACATTTGCCCTTTATCTGAGCTCTGTAAGCGCATAACACGGGTAACAGAGAAAAACAAATGTAAGCAGCACCGTTCCTGCCAAAACACGTTCTTTGGAGAGCAGATCCTCCTGCAGTGAAAATGGACCCTCCTGGCAAGGCTGGAGATGTGGCAATCTTTCTGCATTAACGAGGAGCTGTTAACCAAATACATGAATAAGTTGAAAACCACAAGAACAAAATCTCACTGTTTCCATATGTCTGTTGGCTACATCCCTTTAGTGGTTGTGCTGCTGAAACTTCTACATATTATATGAGGTCTGTTAACTATGAGTTAGATATGAATGTGACCACATTTCTTGTTGATTTGACACAACCCGTGAAACCACCCAAAAAAAGAGCCCTGAAAGGATGCCTGAGAAAGTCGTTGCTAATTTCACTCAGTAAGTTCCACATTGCCCGTATGGGAAAAGATAGAAACTCAGCAGTAAGGGAGCTTAGTAAAAGAAGGAGAAATATCCCCCACATGCAAACAAAGACAGGAAAACACACTGGCAAGTTTCTATCCTATTACAGAAGCATAACTGTAATCCTTCCAGCAAAGTGATGTTAACTACCAAAGAGGGGCAGGAGCTCTCCAGAAACTCACAGTCTGTCATGGAGTATGTTCATAATAAGGGAAATAAGCCGGCTTGTGCATTTACTTGGGTATGACATCACTGACAGCCAATTAGAAAGTTCCACTTGTGTCATTTCATAATAAAGAAAAGACTATTCAGCACTCACTGCATCAAAGAACGCATGTCACAGAGATTTGCACAGAAATGGGTTGATTAATTTTTAATGAATTATACCAGGAAAAGTTTCCTTGTATAAATTGCTGTGAGAATACCAGTGATAACCCATGCTTGAATAAAGGATTTCTGCATGTGTGGGTTCTACAACTACAGAGACACTGAGCAAAATTGAACTAAAAATGGTGCTACTCACCCTAATCTATCCAGTTCATAACAGCAGTAAAAACAGCGTGGGGTGCACAGTGGCGCAGGTTTTAAAGACCATTTTATTCACTGGAAGTGTGTCCCGTAACTAGCAGAATGCTTTCCAGCCGTCTTTGTTTTCAGTTCAAGAGTGGATGTCACTCTTGAAAACAGGCCTTTGCTGAACGTTGCCTGGGCTCAGAACAGCTTTTAAATTCTGTAACCTACCCTACATGTCTTCGGACTTTGTGACTGAATAGTCTTTTCTTTCATGGGAAGGCATGAATCCATCAGTCAGCTGATGCACAGGCTAAACAGAACATCCTTCTGGACCAAAAATGTGCAGCAATATGGCATTGTTTGTATTTCAAGGTGTGTAAAGAAAAAGGGCATTTCAATAATGATGTTAAGGAAAGCATTAGCTTTACATGACCGGTGGAAGAGCCAGCTAGCTGACCCACTGTGGAGTAAGGCATGGAGCTCAGGTGCTATCGTCCATGTGTTTATACACAAGTAGTCCTCAGACTTACGGCAGGCCCTTCACGCCATGGATGTTCTTGTCTTTGTGCAGGAGGCCTGACAGTGGTACTAGTGTCAAGAAAAGTACACACAAATAAGAATTCCTTAAAGTTATCACAAATACACCTCTTTGAAAAGTGAGTAAATCCAGAGTTTGGTGGGTACATTTTCAGCATACTCAATTCCTTTCAAGAGTTTGAGACCACCCAGATTTCAACATGGAACAAAGATCTTATGAATTATAGATTAACTCTCGCTTCAAGCTGATTTGATAGAAGGCATGTAGTATTGAATTCATAGTTTAAACTTAAAATAGTAAAGTTGGACCCAAATTAAACTTTTTTATCTATACCCATACAAACTTTGGTTGGATAATACTAAATCTATGTGTGACCTTGGTTTCTACAAAATCAAAGATAGCAGGCAGCCTCCTTAGCCCATGATATACAAAGCCTATCTCATGTTATTCTACTCTGCTAATAGTGGTTTAGAAATGGGATCTAGACTGTTGTAATGCCAGGAAAATGCAAACAGCAATTCTTGTCTGCTTTTGATATTGAAATGATCTGGATAAAAGCTGGGTCCCTATAGCTCCCTTATATAGGACCCTATATTGAATAAAATACATTTCTAAAATAGTCAGAGTGAACTGATTTTAAAATAGTTTTGTGCTTTTAATATTTAAAACAAGTGCCGGAAAAGCATTTTCTCTTTTAGTTCCTTGTCATATATGTTCAGGATTCATTATGTTACTTGGAGGGAACCAGGTGAATTTCCTCTGAAAGTTGTTTGTGCTGATCAAGGAACGCCAACGAATAGTGAATTTTTATTTTAATTGATCTGACTGGAATGAGCTGCCACTCTTCTTTGCATATGAACATACCTCTGTATGGAGATTTCAGTTAAATTTTGTGCTCAGAATAATTTAGGATTAAAGGAAGAAATGTGGGTTCAAATATAGGAAGATGTTTCTCACTAAGACATTTTTTTTCCTGTATCTGGCACTGCCATAAATCAGAGAGGGGATACCTTAGAGTGGCAACTGTAGAAAACAGAAGAAAAAAGTCTCATTAAAATTAATGCATAGTAGGCTATAGAGTAAATTAAAAGCCAACAGGATCTCGATGCATTGCAATTGGCATTCCTGATTTAACAGTTTCTGCTACCACAAGTGAAAAAAAATCTGCAGTGAGAAATTTGCCTTTTTATTTTACTACCATTCTTCACATACAGTTTGCTATAGTTTTAAAATAGACAGGCAAAGAAAGGAAGATTTATTTGACCTACCTGTAAGCCTTGAAATATGTATTTAGCACAGCTGTTCTTTTGTGTTTAAACTCATCACAAAAATGCAGCTTTAATGTAACCCACCATTGATCTGCAGTAAGTGGAAACAAAATCTCTCCTTAATTAGTATCATCCAATCACTTTTTTACATTTCTACAGAACACACACTGTGAACTGTTTAATGGACTATTATTTAGAAGAGTGGCAAAGAGCTTGCAAAAAAAAAAAAAGGCACATAGTGAAAATAAAAACTAGCAGTGTCAATGAAAAATGTGTTGCAAAATAATGGAAAAAAAGATGTTTCGTTAAGATGGGCTTCACTGGCATTTTACTGTATAGATGAACACTGCTCCAATTACTGCCAACAATGGGGAAAGAGATAGAGAGATATAGATTCATTACTTTCAACACCCTTAACTGTCTACCACTGAATTCGCTTATCTGTTCCTTTTTCTACAGGACCTGCATGGAGGGGGGAAGGAATAAACAAAGAACTGAGTAGAGTGAATGTGTCACAAATTACCACAAACACACTGTGACTCAATGCACTTTTCATTTCTCTCCTCATTAACTGTGTCTTGCTCAAAATGAGAGACTGGGTCTAAACATAATCAAGTCCCACAGATAACAATTGACTTGACTGCTGGGGCAGTCATCACCTTCTAGCTACTGGGAAATAAATTTAGAAATAAAATGAGTTAAAATAAAATTCACTCTGCTCTCTTTTCTGTGCACAGATAATTTGAAGGCCATCAAGGCCTGCAGAAACAATCCATCTCTCTGTGAAAAGGAAAGCAGCCTGTGCCACTACCAATAAGGCATGTCTTTAGTGTTATCAAGAGTAAGTATAATTACACAGTGGAAAGGCCATCAAAGTGTCTTGGGCGCTGGTATTTTTTTCCTGAGGTCTTCATCAATAGTGCTGTCGGAATGAAAAGAATAAGTGGGGGGAAAAAGGAAAAAAAATAATATCCTCCAGATTGGTGTGACTGACCTGCAATCTAGTAGAGCACATTATAATTTGAGAGCAGTAGGACGATTCAATAAAAATTTTGCTGTCTTCCACTTTAAATCAGGAAGGATTAATTTCAAGAATCTTTGTGGATGCTCTTGTGGTCTTGGTTTTGTCAGTGCTGAAATTTCTCTTCGAAGAGGCTAAAGGACTTCCTGTTGAAGGGTATTTATACTTGCCAAGACTCTTTCCTTACCTCTAATAGCAATGCATTTCTGATAGGCAGATTTCTGGCTGGTAAAGAGGAGGTAAGGCTATTTGTTTCTGTTGAACAATCTCCTAGTCCTGCACTTTTTATTTGGATGAAGCACCAGTGAAGTTAATTGGTTCATTAGATTTCTATCAGGAGGAGCCAGACCCTGATGTACATGTTTTAATGGAATTCCATTCAGTAAAATACATGCACAATGTATCTGATATTGTTTTCCAGGGCAGGATTTCAAAAGCATATGCCTGAGCCTGGCCTGTGGTGCCTTACTCTGATTAATAAATGTTGCTCTGGCAAGGAGTACCCCTGACCTCTGGGGAGGACTATGCATGAACAAGTCATGGGAAGATCTGGATATATGTGTAGAGCTAATGCAAGCAACTTGCTAGCTGATTGTCTGATAATGAAAATGTTTGTAAGAACAGAGGATCACCCCAAACCTAGCTATTAACTTTCTCCTGGCAGTCTTCAGTTTAATAAATACAACATGTTAGTAACTGTAGTATGAGTTCTGAGAATAATCACCCAGTCTGATGATTAGAGCCAATCATCTAGTCATCAGTGTCCCCAGCAACCGTGTTGTTCTTGGAACTTTCCTTTTCTGTGGCTACTAGATCTGGAAATCACAACATCCAAAATGGTGGTGACTGTTTGCTCAAGGGCAAATTAGGTCATTAAAAAGCTTTAACCAGGCCGTGGACATTTAACTCTGCCTCAGTGGTTTGTTTCTACTGTTCACGACATGAATACATTTTCCAAACCTCACTTTTTATTAGATTTATTACAAGAAACAAGATTAATTGGGCTGTACTGCTTTGACAAAACTCTAGTTCTTAAATAATAATTATAGATCTCCTGGAGTCCAAAAGAACTGAAGTAGAGCAGATCCAGCAATGTGGCCAAACATAACAAATTGAGAGAAGTGAGGGTAAAGAAGTATAACTGAGAGAACGCAAATGTGAAATCTCCCTGATATATTCCCTTAAAACTTCCAGGAGTTTTTATTGGCCAACTGGCAAAATAATTTCTTTTTCTGAGGTTTTATTTGGACACCAGCATTGCCTGGAATTTGGGGGGTAAGGGTGTGAGGTCTTTTTCCAAAAAGCTCTGTGACAGAAGTCCCGTTTATGACAGTGAGCTCTGAAGAATAAGGTGTCTGGCCTGCCTAGATCTAGCTGAATTGAGAGTCAGATAACAGGACAGACTGAACCCCAAGTTCTACTCCTGAGGAACTTGAGGTGCACGATACTGGGAAATGGTTGAACTTCTGCCTTTATTTAGCTGTTCCATTGTACTGGCTGAAAGGACATGGTAACTGGAACACAGTTACGGCACGTCAGCTGTATTCCTTCTAGCATATGTCTTTATTGCTCTCACGGAAGTAGTAGAGATACTATGTCAGGGTAGTGTATAAACACTAAGTTAGCTATAAAGGAGTTTATTTCAGAGAGCAGATGAATGGGAGCTGCAGCTGTACAGATCCCAGCAAAGGCTATGTTAGTCTGCCTAATTACTCTTGTGACTGAGGTGTATATCCTAGTACAGTCTAAACTTGAATGGTTTCCAGAACATAAAACAAGCAAGCAGGATTAGAGATTTTTTTTTTTTGGTAGCATTGACCCTTCCAGAAAGTAGATTTGTGTTTTCTAATCCATTTTTCCTAGTATGTTGAAAGGCCATTTGTGCCAAAGAATTTTTGTTCTATCAAGTAACTGAGACATAAATCCAGTTAATATCAGATCAACTTTGTTCAGTCACAACAGAAAGAAACTCAATAAAAATAAACTAAGTCTTTTTTATGTGCCATCATAACCTCTTCTCTAACAATAAAATTCATCACCCAAGTAAGACTCTACCTTCTTGAATCAGTAGTCTCTGATTCCCTGCGTAGATTAGTGGGCGCTGACAGAATTCTCCCATTTGGAGCTCTATTTGGGGTCCAGTTTAGCCCAATGAGCAGGGAAAAGCAGTTGCAAAAAACTCATGGCTTCCTGCCACGGTAGCAGATAAGCACTATGCAGAGGCACCTCTCATTTACCTGAGATGAAGATTAGGCATAGCCGAAAGCCACGTTGGTGCAGTCTGTCTCTTCCAACTATTCCTCTGGAACATGTCTGACAAACACTCCTCTCCCTTTTTATTGCTGGCTACAGTGGCTGTAACCTGGCTTAAAAGTTGGTAGAGCTGTGTTCAAAAGGTGGATGGCAGTGGGCTCCACTAGCTTTTCCACTTTCAAGTCACTATGCTATGGTCATGAATGAGAAAGTAGACTAAACAGAGAAAACAGTTTAAAACCCAGTAATTATTATTCTCCATGTAACTGATACTCTCTTCAGTATTCACGTTTTCAAAGTTTTACTGAAGTTTGGAATATACCAATATTTTAGTTGTGTTTGAGATGATTGTTTATTTACCCAAAGGTCTGTTCTGGGCAGACAAACAGCAGGAGGGACATTTATGATCTATACATCATTATGTTACCAAGAAGTCAGAAATCACTGAATATGGCTTCGAAACAAAGTTAAATGAAAACATAGGTATTTCTTCAAGCTCAGGATTCATGAATATAAATGGTCTGTATCATGTGCAGTTTTTCCATGGGAGTATTATTTGGCACAGCTTCATGGTGGTTTCTTAGATTATTGCTTTTTAGAAAAATCTGGTTTTGGCACACACATACAAACACACAAATTGAAAAAGGAAATATTTATATTGTGAAATTAAACTTGTTCACATCTTCAATGATGATTTATTAAAGAAAAATATATGGCAAGCCACAGAATGGTGAAATGTACCCTGGCTTTTGCATTCCCTGTATGAAACAACCACAAAACTCATTTGAAAACAAATAGTACTATAAAGACTTAAAGAAAGAAAATGAAGCATTTGCATGTATAAAATACCTCATACAACACATCTTCATTCTGAAAGACTAAAGAGAACTAAATGTTTCTCCAAATAGCTTTTCAAGGGCATTATTTTTTATGGCCAGGATGTTTCTGTTTCTGTAGGCACCTAGAATACGCTATTGGATTACTTCATTGAACTGCTGGTAGGTTAAGTACAATATGTTCAGTGTTGCAGTATTCAGTGGACAATGAAAGCTCAAAACCAGAGAAACTAAATAACAGTTGTTATAGGCGTTTTGTGGCAGGATGGAAAAAGCAAAGCAGTATAAAGGATTACACACCAAAATTGCTGCTTTTATTTGTAAGTTTTGTTATGAGATCCACTTCCATGTAAAATTTATTATTAAAGATCACATGATTCATCTTCGATGGTTTATGTTCATTTTATGTTCAGATTCCCGTATAGGTACAGACATCTGAAGGGTAAATATATATATGTTTCTGTTAGTTAAAATAAACTCTTTTGTAGCCAGTGGAGACTAATGTGTAGTTTTAAGGTGCAATTCATCTAACCTTCTTTGAGGACTATGTGAAGCACAAGCTAAAATGGACATCTGTTTTCTTGAAGAGCCTAGTGTGAATAGCTCACATGTAGATGTCTACATGTAGATACCTAAACAAAGAAGGATCCTAGTCCTGCCGTCTGCTACAATACACAAAGCAGGCAAGCTGTGAAGATAGATATGGAGGGAATAAGGCATAAAAAAAAAAAAATTGGAGATTAGTAGGAAAACCAGAATTGCAGAAAGATTTGAGTGTTAGGAAAGCTTCTGACTGCTGAAAAAGTAAAGCACGTGGAAGTCAAATGTTCCAGGCACATCTGGTATTCTCTAAAGCAAGTGTCTCTCAGCATCTCTGAACAGCACTGGAAGGTCCCACTGTGAAATAATTATCAGCCTGGCTACAACAACCTCAGTTTGCTAGCCAAAGTCTGAAGGAGGAGGACAATTATGAGGGGCCAGCTCTGGTTGTTGCCAGAAGAGACACCAACAGTAAGGGCAGAAAACATTGAAGAAAAGAATTAGCATCCAGGCTGACAGCAAATAATAGTATACAGTGTTACTAGTAAGCTGGAAGGGAAGAAAGGTATGAAAGCCTTCTAAAAAATGGCTTATTTACCTGGAATAAAACTGTCTTAACAGTGTGTGACAGTTATTTGATTAGTTTAAAAAGCTAAAACAGGGGAAACTTGCGTTTATAAAAAAGCACTGATAGAAAAGGAAGTTGTGAAAGGAAGAAATTTGAGTGCAGTGCAATAGTCTTTCAAGGTCAATGTAATTCCTCTTTTCTAAACATGTTTGTTGCACAAAGTAGAATAGGAATATCAGAGGTTTGTATTTCCATCTGTTTGCTTAAAACCAGGTCTGTGCTCCAGCATGAACAGGCGAAGCTCTGATGAGCTAGAAGTACTTTGGTTCACGATGCACCCTATAACACTGCCATAGTACGCTGATTTCCTTATGATAATTGTTAAGGGTTTTATAAGTTTTAATAGTCATCACATGGTCACAAGCTGATTTTATGAAACTTTGTTCATTAGTCTCAGCAAAATACTGCAGCACAAGTAAGAATTTCTAATTGAGTTTAGTAATACGCTGAAAAGGTAGTTATCACACAAAGCAAATACAAAAGCAATGTAAAGAATTTTATTTTGTTTAGAATTGAAATCTGGCAGCAGTTTTATCCTGAGTCTTAAAGAAACGTATAGTAAGCATTTAAATCAGTATTCTCATGAACTGCTGAGATCAAAAGTTAGCAATGGCATTATTTGTGAAATATGAATGACCTTTGTAAATCTGTTTCTAGGCTCAAGTAGTCTAGAATTGATTGAGCTTGCTCCAAGCATTTATGGACAGAGCTGAATAAGGGCAATAGGTCCCTCAGAATAGGACTTATTAGTGCCTAACTTGAAAACTGATTCTGACAACACTGTCTCAGCTGGTAACTAACCCCTGAGTTTCACAGGTAGGATTCACCTTCAGCCTCAGAAATCTAGGTTAATTTATCTAAATGCAAGTGTCTATGAGTGTGCTAATATCTAAGCCCCTTTTACAGTAGAAGCCCAGATGGTTCAGCTCAGATGTTCAACCATAGGCATCTAATCATATTTAGGTATCCTAGAGTACCTAAGATATCTGCACAGGCTTGACAGATATAGCATAGGACTCGTGGTCTACTGGACTAATCGCAGTTGGCCAGGGAGGCTATCAAGGCATCTCAAATGCATGGCAAATAAATTGAGCTGTTAGTTAGCAGAGCTCAGTTCACTCAGTGTAAAGGAAACACCTCATTTGGTAAACCAAAAAACTCTTTAGACTCACCTGACCATGTTGACTAGGTCTTCAATGAATATAGTGGGAATTCAGTCTCCTACCTCACATGCAGACAGATACTTTTAGACACCTAAATGCAGGTCTCTGAATGTTGAACTGAACCAGAACTTTAAGGTCTATAAGATCAGACCTCTTAGCCTTAATGTTTCCCAAATAATTTAATATATTTTTTTAAGGTTCTTAGAAGCAGCTTAGTAAATTAGCAGGGCAGAAAAGCCTAAAACCTATCTATCTGTGCCAAAACCTGATCAAGATGAGATGTTCCGTCAGCGTCGTCTGATGAGCTAACTCTCAGAATGCCTCTGGAGTGGGACCCAGTATGCAGTGACAGCTGGCTTTGTTCAAAGAACAGTTGAAGAAAAATATGTGCTACTACTATTATTACTAGCAGTATCCCCTCTGTATAATGTACAATAATGGTCACAACATTCATCTAGGATATGGAAGGACTGGGATCAGCTTTCTTGTTTGACTCTGGGGATTTAAGCCCCAATACCTTTGCTGGGGACAATGAATTTTCACGTACATCTGGGACTCTGCTGACAAAGTGTCTCTAACAAATGGCTTTAGTTTATCTTATCACAAATGTCAGATTTGAGCCTTCACTCCTAATGGATAGCAGGGCATGCTCTGGGATTCTGGTACCCAAATCCTTCAGGCTAGCGCCCCTGCAAGGGTGCACACTCGTGTCTTCTTCACACAGAAAGCAGGGTTCACCAGGGCTTGCACAGGAATATGTCCTACCTTGATATAGAGGTTGGACCTGGGAAAGCTTTTGACCTGACCTGAGGAATTGACAAGCTCCTGGGTCCTATAGCATGAATGTATCCAATGCAGGTCCAAACCTCTGAAAGTTACATGTATTTTTACTAGCTCATGAAGTCATCAGATTTTAGTGACCCACTGTTTTGTCAAGGACATCTTCAGGCTTGCTTTCTTTAGATTATATGATTCAGTTACCTGCCAAAAGCAATCAGGATAATGTCGTGGTTCCAATGACTAGTGCTAAATGTGATATTAACAATAACACTCATAACTATTACAAGAGCTTTATATTCAGACTATGAACTAATGAGCGTATCTGGTGAACCCTTTGCAAGATTTTTTGTTACTATGTCTGCCTTTTTAATAACATAATTCAGAAAATGAAAAACAATGCCAGATTTCCATAAAAAATAGACATATACACATTGATAATCTACAAAGGCCTAATTAATTCAGTATCTCTAGGGTATGCCATAATTTACAGCTCTAAAATTATGAGGAATTACCTTGTTAAAGTCCTTTGAATCTGACTACAGGTGTTCTAGCAGTGTTCCAGTAAGAGAGTTATTCAAATCCCATTCCCATTTCTGGTGGAATTTTTATCATTTGTGTGTCTATGTTTTGCCAACAAAAAATGAGAAAAGAGAAGACTCTGTTCACATTCATCTGTGGGGATTCAGCAATTAAATCAATTTGATTAACCAAAGACCCATTCTGCTGTGTATTTACATACTGTAATTACGAATTGGCAAATAGCGGGAAAAGTGGGAGCGTGGGATAGCGTGTTTTTATATCAGTTGTTCCAATACAACGCCTGTAATACTTCTAAATAAGCAGTCAGATCTACTCACTGTCTCAGCACTCCAAATGGGTCAGATGAAGCAGTGCTTTTAATGGGATTTGGGCTGTCTGAGATTTCACCCTAACATTCAGAAAATGAAAACATTCTTTTATATTTAGCAAATGTTTAAAAGCCAGTAGTACAACTCCTAAGAATTGTTTTGTCCCATCTTTTGTAGTCTATATTTTCTTCTCAGTTTAAGAACAGTCTCTAAAAGTCAGTTTACTTCAGACTTGCCAAACATCCAGGTTTGATCAAATCAGTTTGGTTTCCAGAGTATTTGTCTGAGCTGAGATTGCAGCTTGGGCTACTGAAAATTGAGTAATGCCTATGTTGAAGAAGGCTGTGAGGAGACAAGCTGACAGGCTAAATCAACAAGGACTGCAGCCTGGAAGCTCAGCTGTCAGGCTTTGACTGGGTGGCCTCCCATGTGCTTCCAGTCCAAGCTGAGGAAAGAGCATTTAAGGGCACCACGGGAACATAAATGCCCTGTAGACTTAACAGTCCTGGGGCATCTCAGGGACCTGCAGGGGTCAGACACAGAGATCTTCACATTTGGATACAAATGTATTGAGCAAAAACTATTTGAATTTCTTCCCAGCTACTTGGTTATTGATCTAGCGTAACTGCTGAGAGAGAAAGAAAATCTGGAACCGCTGAAGCGCTACCATACACATCCATGTAAATGATCAATAGCACTAAATCATACCAGAACACGAGTCTTGATTAACACATAGCCCCTAGTGTTTGAAATAGCTCTGTCTTTACCACAGAAGACAGTCTCTTTTTTCAACTCTGAATTGAAATAAGAATGAACTCCAGTCTGAACTGATAGTGCTAGTACTGATATTAATGTAGACCTTTTGTATCACTCAAATAAAAAAGTGACACTTCCCAGTAATTTTTGTCTATGGTCCATAGCTTCTGTTTCAATGTTAACAGCTGTTTAAAAATGTCTTTACCCAAATATACCTGTTTAAATTAATATTACCAGTTAATAATTCATATTAATTCATATTAATTAATATTACCTGTTTAAAAATGTATTTACCTAAATATATATATTATTTAAATTATTCTACTATTTCTTTACACTATGAATCAAGATGTGTCTTGATTTAAGATACAAATCATAGTATCTATTTTGATTTAAAGAGTTTGCAGAGAAACCACCACATCCGTTTCAATAGTTAAATTTCATTTACTCTTAAAAGTCAGAGATTATTTTCAGTTTGTATTTATGTAACTTCAGCTCCTCCTTATTATGCCTTTATCTACTAGATTAAACACCCCATTACAAGAAATAATGCAGGTAAATTTAGACTGTTGTCATGCCATTTCTTATCCTTTTTATGTAAAGGAGACAGATTTACCCATTTACTGTAAGGTAGGGTTTCCAGGCCTCAGATAATTTCTTTTTTCAATCCTTGTCACTTTGACAACAACCTTTTTTGAAATGGAGGTGAAAAGGCTGGGCTCAAACCCTTCTCAGAATCTTCAGTTCCCACTGATGAATCATCTGGAAGTCCTCGCTCCAAGTGTGGAGTAGGCACCTTGTTTCTGAAAGACTGGGCTTGTGCCAGACTGTGTTAAGTTACTGTGTTATATGTCATTCAAATGGACCCTCCACCCAACATGCTAATGTAAGTGACCGCTTACATTATCATACACTTGTCACGTAACGTATCATTTTTGTCTTCTGTTAATTTTACAAGCAATAATTCCAGAAATTAATGAAAATATTGAATATCACTAGGCTCAGAACAGATGTCTCTGAAATCCCCGAACTGAAAACTTCCCATTTTCTGTTACTTTAATATTATTATCTGATAGTTTGTTTTGTGCTGTATATTTACTCTATGCCTTGGTTTCCAAAGCAATCATCTAATGTGCACCTATGAGAGATCTGGTAGCCTACTGTAGACTTACCTTTTTTGCCTCTATTTTTCCTTCATTGACATTTTTTTCTGCCCTATGAGTTCACAAGGGAATGCTTATGATCATACACAGCTATTGCTGTCCTTCTGCAACATTGTAGGCATAAGTTTATCCACAGAACTACACAAAACTCTTGACAGAAAAGCTGTTATTTTTCCAGAACAGAGAAGTGGGAAGGAAAATCACTACAGAAAGTCTTACAGAAAGGTGTCTTTCTGAAGTCTGATCTTTCTGTAGAGTCGATAAAGAAGCTCAGCCTTCTGTTTCTGAGGTGTTGCAAGGTGGTTCATTTTAGGAACTGAAAGGAAAAGACATCTGCCAAAGATTCAATGGGAACAATTTTCCTCTGGTTTAAAGTGGGTGTCGTGGTTTAACCCCAGTCAGCAGCTAGGCACCACGCAGCCGCTCCCTCACTCTCCTCCCCGCTCCCAGTGGGATGGGGAGGAGAATCGAAAAAAAAGTAAAACTCATGGACTGAGATAAGAATGGTTTCATAACTAGAGTAAAATAAAATATAATACTAACAATAATAATAAAAATACAATAATAATAAGAATTGTAATGAAAAGAAATATAACAAAAAAAAAGAAATAAAACTCAAAAAAAGACAAGTGATGTACAATGCAATTGCTCACCACCCGCTGACCAATGCCTGAGCAGCGATCCGCCCCTCCCAGCCAACTCCCCCCTGTTTATATACTGGGCATGACGTTCTATGGTATGGAATACCCCTTTGGCTAGTTCAGGTCAGCTGCCCCGGCTATGCTCCCTCCCAGCTTCTTGCACACCTGCTTGCTGGCAGAGCATGGGAAACTGAAAAGTCCTTGGCTTAAGATAAGTGCTACTTAGCAACAACTAAAACATCGGAGCGTTGTCAACATCATTCTCACACTAAATCCAAAACCCAGCACTGTACCAGCTACTAAGAAGAAAATTAACTCTATCCCAGCCAACACCAGGACAGCGGGAAAGATTGCTAGAAAGTCTATCTATACCACTAGGCAGTCTTACCTAAAATAAATGATGATCCCAGGCTTGTAGATGCCATGCTTGCTAACTCATCAGATTTGTGTTCATGCTCGGTATGTTAGGAAATGCTAAATCTGTTTGCGCTGTTGCAGTCAGGTGTTGTGTTTTGGTTGAGAAGTGGTTGAAGAATTTGCCACTTCTCTACCTTATATCATCCCACATGAACATTTCCTTCCCATCTGAGCGCGTACTCTAGCAAGTGAACTCTGCTGGGTCAGCTTTGCCTCTGAGAAGATTGGAAGCTCTCCCACTGACATTTATAAAATGGGAGGGAGCTAGGACAGCTATTCCTTAAGATCTCAGCCCTAATTACTATCTCACAATAAAGACCTGGTAATTAGCCCCATGCAAACTAGTTCTCCATCCCTTCTTTTTAGGCATAAAGCTCAGACTGTTGACAGGAGCCTACTGGACGTCCTATACTATACTACACTGCCTCACATACTTCCGCAGCAGAAGCTATTGATTGTGGATGCAAGACATTTCATGGCTTTAGCAATCACAGAATCACATAATCACAGCATGGCTGAGGTTGGCAGGCACTTCTGGAGATCACCTGGTCCTACCCCCCTGCTCAAGCAGGGCCACCTAGAGCTGGTTGCCCAGGACCACGTCCAGACTGCTTTTGAATCTGTCCAAGAAGGGAGACTCCACAACCTCCCTGGGTATGTCTGTAGAGACATTCCCAGTGTGTTCTTCATGAACCTGTCAACTGAAAGGCAGTTAATGGGTCACCAATGCCTCTTCCTTGAGGATATACATAGAATGACCTGTCTCTAGGCTCACTTCTCAGCATGCCTGCAAGAGGGCTGAGGACAGCTTCTTCTTTGAAGATATCGAGTCTATGGAAACAGAGTATTTTTCCTCCTAAGTTTTTTCTGGGTCCTGTACCAGTAGAGCTCTGTTACAAGCCATTACCTAAAAAGCTGTAGATAGATACTTCCAGGAAGATAGAATCTCAGTAATTTGCCCACTTTTTATTTCAGGGAAAGGGTAACCTAATATTCATATGGTAGTATTCTTGTCTAGATCACTAGTGATCCTTAAGGCTAGGACAGTGGCAATAAGTCTGTAGTAAGCATTTCTGATATTCCAGCTTGTTTTTAGGCTGTACTACTGCTGTTTTATTGGAACACAGTCACAAAAAAGGGGCTGTATTGACTCTAGTACAGTAAGTCAAGACCATAACTTGAAACTATGTAGATACTCAGAACAAAGGGAATTCAGGAAGGAGTAAAAAGCTTTAATCTACTTGTCTTTGTTTGCTGAGGAAGAAAGGCAGACAGGGACTGGCAAATTCAGAGAATAAGATATGTAGCTCATGCTCTCATCTGATTTTTGTTTAGCAATTTTTTTCCCTAAATATATTTTGTTCGAAAGCATATGAGAGTGAAAATTCAATTTGTGGAGCTAGAAATACTATCTTTTTTTTTTTTTCCCCTGCAGATTGTAGCATCATATGAACTTCTAGAAAGACCTCAACTACCAGACTGAAGTGAGGGTAAAGATGCAAAAATGCACCATGTGTAATAGGAATAAAAATATACAGAAATGATTGAAAAAACAAAAAAGGCAGTATTCATGCCTACAAGTATATGAATTTTCCTCAGTTTTTCTGTTATACGCAGTAATTTGAACAAAGCATATTGAACACTTGATTTTGAATAAATGAGGTATGTGACTAAAATGCCTTTTTTATCAGAAGATTATATAGGTCACTACAGTAAAAAAGTGCATCAGCAAGAAGGAGTATTTGCTATGTTGATAGTCCTCTGAGCATCTTCAATGAGTGCCTGACTGGAGAATGAGAAACTGTTCTGTTGCCAGTTTTCAGTAACCATATGTTGTGTGTCTCCTGAATACTGACTGCAGAGAGGTGTTTTGGATCTTCTAGACACCAGTGAAAGAAAATATTTCTAGTTTCAGAAGAAAAAAAAAAGAGAGTAGACCTTTATGATCATGTTTAATTGCTCTGTTACCAGCAAAACATGTTGGATGATGAATCTACTGTCTTCTTGTATCCTTGGTCAAAACTAATCTTTTTTCATTAGCATCTCTTTCTTCTAAAATCATCAGATAAGAATTTTATTACTGCTGTGGCACTTCGGTGTGTCTTGGATGTCTTGAATAGGTATTTTGTCCTATATCACAATCATATTCACATGTTTTTTATGCGAGCTGGTGTCGTTGCCTTGATGTATCTGCTCCATCTGGTCTTGAGATTCAGTGAATAGTCAATAAAGACAATTCCAAGAGTTTTTTAATTCCTCTGGTCAGAGAGGTTTAGCATCACATTTTATTGGTTTACACTGAACAAAACAAAAAAGTTCAAGTCCTTCCTGTCATGGGAAATAAAAAAGGACTAAAAGGCTGCAACAGATATTCTTTTTATTGCAATTGTTGACTCCTGAGGAGCTAGTCTGATAGAATTTGATTAGGTCTTAGAACAAATCTCATACGAAAACATAGGGGTTAGAATTTTCTGTGCATGAAGCTCATTTTGTCACATTGGTGGTATCCTCAAATGGCAGTAATCAAGTAATGTGACATAACTAAAACCCTGGCTGTAGTCTGTGGATCAGGAGATATAAAACTAACCTCACATGGTTCAAAGTCTTCTGATAAAAACAGGACAAGCTAGCATCTGTTGTCATCCAGTCTGGAAAGCTGCTGCCTCTCACTGGAGAAAAATGACATAGGTTTATACTCAGGTCCCATTAGCTTTCACTTTTAAGAAAATAATTCTTTGAAGAGAATAAGGTTTTTTCAATACATTTGTGGTTGTGAGTGCCCTCTAGGAGAGATATGTGAATAGATGGATACCTATACACACACATGAAAATTTATGTTTAAAAATATGTATTTAGATAGTCTTCTTTCTAATTATCTTGGTTTTGAAACAAACTAGAATATATTTTTTTCTCTGTCCTAGGAGAACTAGGAAAAATTCAAGAAATCTGTAACATAGCCCAGGAGCAAAACAATAGAGAAGTCTCTTGTCTTTCTATTAAGTTGTCCAGATGTCTCCTCTGAGGACTTGGATCTGTATTTTGGATTTTGAGTGTTAAAGTTCTCATACACTCATTCTAATTACACAGTTCAAGAATATACAGTTCCCCCATCCTATTTTAGTCTTTACTTATATTTTATCTTTCTGAGAGGTTCACTATTTTCAAACAGTTCTTCTTTATTATTAATCATTTCTTCCTCTAAGCATATGCACCTTGATCATGTTTTCAAATATCCTATATTGGCTTAAACATACGAACGTAAGAAACATAGTCATAACCTGCATTTTTACAATGTTAGAGATCTCTCAACAGATGCCGTCTAAGAAAGTTTAGCCCAGTGAGAGCTAGCTCAAAGGCTTCTAGGGACTATGGTAGTAAAAAAAAATGCAGAAAAGAGTGTCTTACTATTCCTCTCAGAGAAATACAGGGTAGAAGCTAATTTGTGAATATAGATTCTTTTTTAGGTTCACTGTTATCAGGACAATCTGGTTTGTGTTCACTGAAATATGTTGAGTGTTCACGAGCAAGGAGTGCATAATAAACTAGGCACCCCAGCTGTGGTAGGACATCTTAGTTGTAAGCATTCAAAGCAAATATTTGACTCTGTTTCTTCAGAGGATGAATCTCCTAGCCCCACTGCCAAACACTACCATAGCAAAACTTATACTGAAAAGGCAGAACAAGAGACTTATGTAGAAGAAACTTCTGCTTTGGGCTCTGGCAGCCAACATCATTGTTGTTGAAGCATCAAGCGTTGATGCTGGCAATGGCACTGCATCCACATGGCCCATGAAGCAACTTGCAAGGTTCAAAGTTACATTAGATAGAATTTTCGCACTGTGGATTAGAAGCCACATATTTGACCCAGTTAATAAGTTTTTCACATCACTTGCATAAAGCAAAAGGAATGGACAGTGATACAACTGGCAAGAGCAAAATTCCTTCAGCCTTAGACTTCCTATCTAGCCCGAAGTGACGTTTTTTTCTGTTGCTCTGCTCTGTGTCCTCAGCATAGAGGAATACTGTGATTTTGGTAAGATATAAAGGGCAATAGTTAACTTTCTACTGTCCTTTTGTACTCCCTTGTATGATGCCATGAGCATAGGATGGTAGCCAGCTGGCAGAGTCTTAAACAGTCTTGAAATAACAGACTAGAGAAAACCAAAAGTGCCTACAATACAGGATGACAAATACATGCTCTGCTGCTGAGCTCCTTAAAAAAAGATGAAAATCCATGTCAAAAGGGACCACAGAGGAATGAAAAGTGACAAAAGCTTACTACAGCCTTGTGAAGCTGAGCTTCCTAAATTCCCTCTGTAGCCAGAAAAGACGGAGTCCTCTAAGGTGTAGTTCAGAGCAGATATTTGAGTAGCTATGAATCTCTCTTTACAGGAGATTGGGTTCTCAAGGAGGAGCTTAGGAAGGGCAAAGATTGGGTTAACTTGCTAAGGGTGAAGGCTTTGAGAGCACTTTCATTCAATGTGTCTCTTAGGTGTGGAATCCATATCCTCTGCATGACAGTTTTAATTTGGGCTCCAATATGTAGCAGACAAAACGATTTCCAGCTAGGGACACATGGGACTGGACTGCAGGCTGGTGCACATCAGCATTTTGCCTTTATACAGAAACCAGATCTGAGCTGTGACTAACCTAGCTTGCCCCTCCCCAACCCTACAAGGCATGCTTTTCTGTTGTATCCCAACAGGTCTGGTAGCCTCAGATATCCTCTATAACTTCATATCCTACTCTGTACACCCCACTCTTGGCACCTGAGTGCAAAAAGCATTGTCAAAAGGCTTGAAACAGTCCACTCCTTAGCATGCATGCAGCTTATACAAGCTATGGCTCAGGTACAGAAAACTATGGCCTTGGGCTTGGAAGAAGGTAGGGCTGCAGGCAAGATCTCTATACCTGTGGCTTTGTCCTTGGGAAGATCTCTCAGTCTCATGCCAAAATGACCAAATATGTGCATTAAAAGAAAAGTAGTTATCTGAATCCATGTTTGTATGTAAGGCAGCCAGCATCCCCAGCACGTATAAACTTTATTTGGAGCTGTGTGGGAACACCACCTGCTCACGCTGCTCCAAGAAATTCCACTTAGAACATTCAGAAGCAGCTGGGATGTGAATATTTGATTCAGCTCATCAGAAGCTGAAATTAGGATTGAAAACATAGATCATGTATTCTACTAACATTCCAAGAAAATATTTATTTCTTAATATTTGTTGTTCAGTGAGATATCACAAACTGCTTATCATTTCCAGCTTGTTTATGCTATGGGTTGATGTGGTTTATATTAAACTTTACAAATGACTTTAATGGCAAATTTACCATGATTCGAGCCTGCTGACCTGCAGCTAAAGTACAAGGTGCAGCTAGAAGTAATTGTTTCTATTTTGACACACAGTCATACAGCATATAGTGCTATACAGCATTTTAGGCATGGGAAGCAATTGCCTGAATTTTATGATTGTATTAATCTTCTACTCCTGTAATTTTAGAGACCATCACAATTCAAAGAAAATTCTACCTGCCTCAGGAGAGAGTAGAGTGAGGACTCTGCAACTAATAGCGGTAAGTCCACTGAACACACTGTTCAGTGGCCCAAGTAGCAGCACATTTTTCTTTATACAGACATAAGGGGAAGCCCGATTCAACACACAGCAACTTTTCCTCTACTACAAAGAGCTAGTATGCCTGAGGCTTCTTTTGATTCAGTTCTTGAAAAATTGGGTTCTTGTGATGTCCTAAATCCTTTTACCTTTTTCTAGTTCTGCTATATACTATGCACTATTACTTATTTTCTATTCATGAATTAAAGCATTGACTGTAACAATAATCTTTGGAACCATTTTACTGAAATACTAGATCAGGCAGGGGTGGATTCTCATTCTTCCACTATCGTAATGAATAGATACTTAGGGAAATTTACTTTAATCCTACTTGGATGTTCTCCTAAAAAAATACTACACCTCCTACCACTATTAGCTGTATTTGGATGCACAGCCAGTTTTGGATCAAGAAGTCTCTCCTGAAGGGGCAATAGCGAGAAAAAAATCCAAATCACAAAAGTACAAAAGCCCCTTCTTTAATAGTTCATCTGAACAGGTCAAGCTAGTGGTATGAAACCAGAATCTCTCCAGAAATATTCATTTACTAATTCCTGTGTGGATAGGTATCATTGATTTGTGTACCTCATTAAAGTAAGTGTCTCAAAACTGTTATTTCTCCTCACTGGTTGAAAAATGGAGAACAAGAGATGTTAAATTCATTTAAGATTTCCTCCTCCCCCCCTTTTTTTCTTGCATGTCTTGCTCCATGTGGTCATGTATAAAAATTTCCACTCAGAGCCCCGAGGCCAAAGCTAGTATGATAATGTTTGGAGAGGAAGCCAGACTTATCTCTGAGGAAGTAGATGACTTTTAGCCAAAATCAAATTTTTGGTGTAATCTATTCTACAAAACAGCCAATGTTGGGAATACCAGGTTGGTTGTTTACCTTGCTATTAGTTGAGACATTCAACTTCTTAAATGTTTTCTATTTTGCATACTCAGATCAATTTTATACTACACAATCAATCAACCTGGTCTAGGTACCTTACATAGTTCCCTTGATGCAGTACTTGACTACCATTTACTCTACAAAGTACTTATCTTCCTGTTTCCTTTGAGGCAAAGAAATGCCGTTATCCACATTTCATTTGTCGGACATTGAAGTACAGGCAAATACCAGTTCCTGAAAAAAGTCGATGGTGGAGCAGTGATTTGCTCTTGCTCCATGTGTCCTAATCTTCTTAGTGCTTATGCAAGAGCAAAGGTATGGGCGAAGGGGACCCAAAGACTGTTCATGCTTTTGCATAGATCAGAAAAGAGCCTTTTGTGATTATATCCTTGCCTTTTGCAATTACATCCCTGGTTACTTTCCCAGGACATTCCCAGAGAGAAGGCGGTGGGAATGGACTGTGTAATCTAAACCATAATCTAAAGGCCTGACCACTTGGAGAAATTCATGCCTACCTTCTGAAATTTCCCTTGTGCCAGTGTAGCTCCAGATCCCTGTCTGCTTGTGGCAGTAACTAATGCTATAGGTTAACCTTCAGCAGGTAAAATTAAAATCATCTGCACAGGCTCAGAGGGCTTACAGTGTTTAAGAACTCTTTCGCGTTGGATACTTCTGAAAACACTTGAATATCTTAGAAAACCAACAACAACAACAAAAAACACAGTAACTTCCCTCCTTGATAATTATCAGTAAATTGTGACTATTATTAGAACAGCATAAATCCATCAAGAGCTGGAAGTTGCCAGATCTCCTCCAGCCTGAATTTGAATGTGGATTCCAGGCCTCCTGTATGGAAAGCCTGCATGTGTAGTGTGTGAGTGTGCACTTCTTGATCTCTTTTAATCAAGAGAAAAATGGATAATGTAATAGCAGAGTTTTGAGAAAGAATGCAAATTGCTGTGCATTGCAATGAAATGTTTCCCCTTAGGATTAGAGTGCCTGGTAAGACTACTCTGCATGAGCTGGAGCTGATATATGAAGCTTTCGCTTGTGTAAAGGCAGATAGGTTAGAGCTCAGCTGGGCCAACCTTAGGGCCTGGTTCTTCAGTACTTAATCAGGCAAAGCACCCGCAGAAGTCAGAGAGGTTTGCCCCTTAATGAGAATTACCTGACTAAATCTCCCTCTGCAGGGCTGGCAGTGTAATCCTGCTGCAGTAAAATGATACATAAGGGTCCCTTAATAAAAGTCTTAATTTGCTTTGACCACTGCTAGCATTTTAGGTCCACAATGGCCTTGGAAGTTATCGGTTGTGCTTTGTTGGCCAGCACATTACGTTCAGAGATAATTCCTCTTCAGTGCTCTCTGCTGAAATCCACTCATGTCCTTTCTGCTGCATTCAGCCTTTCTTCCACCTCTGTCACTCCTGGGGGGGATGAGAGGGTCTGGGTCTGCCTGCCTCTTCCTTTTTTCTTCCTATGGAAATGGCGGTAAACAAAAATGTGTCATACTTATTTACCAAGAAAGATTAAATCATACTACAAATTAAAGAGAAATATATATTACAAAATACAATTAAGGGCTCAGACATTTGATCAAAGGTACTACATGGCAGAAAGAGTTACCATGTGTCAGCTCAATCACAGTAGCTTCATGAGCTCTCTCAGCCTTCAACAAAGGAGAGGAAATGTGTCCTAGAGCAGCTCCAAGTGAAAAAAAGTGTTACCTCAAGTTTCATTAATTTACGTTCTCCCTGTGTTTCAAAGATGATGTTACCACGGCCCTGCGGAGAGTTGGTTAAAAACCAGTAACTTGGCCACAAGTCTGAATCACATGTTTGGGTAACATGACATATAGATGGGTACAGTGTGAGGAACACCACTGAGAGCACCTCGTATGACTTGCAGGTGGGAATACATTAGCACAGATCCCCCAAATTTCCTTCTTCTGCTTTAATTTCTGTTTTGCTAAGCCATTTTTGATCAGTGAGATATCTTACTGGTTCAGAAAAAAAGCAGTGAGTAAGATAGACGGTCTGTTAAAGCAAAGGCTGCATTTTTATTAGCTGTAACAACAGAACTAGGGGAAGCAATAACTAAGTAGTTCATCCCTTCACAAATCTGTCAGAACACACTCTTTACAGCTGCCAAAACAATGGCCATAAAGCAGAGCAGTGCTTAATATTAAGTTAAGGCTGACATACGGATGCAACAAATAATTATCAATATTACTACATAATCCTACCTAGTCAAGCCTCCTGGAAAATCTGCTTAAAGCAGATTTCCACCACTGACACCACTAACACCAACTTATAATGTGGAGAAACTCTTTTCCAGTCCACTAAGAGTGAACTAGCCAAAATGCAATGCGAGCCGAGTACTCCAGCAGGAAGAAACAAACTCGATGCCAATGAGCAAACTGAGATGAAGAATGAGTGGAGCAAAGAAGACAGCACTGAATGATCTGTGAAAACTAGTTAGACCTCCAAGAATTGCCTGAGCTACACCCAGATCTGAGGCTGGTCATGATAAAGAAGAAACATTTCTCCATTCCTTCCGGTGCCTGCCACATGCCAGGTCATCCAGCCCTCATGCTGTCTGGCACAGGATACCATCTCATCTCAAGTAAGTGACAACAGTCCTCATAGTGACATGAGCGATTCTTTGGACAACTACTATTATACAGGAGTACTTCAAATGTAGCAAATAAATCTAACCACGAATGTCAACTAAGTAGCCAATGCACTTGGCATACTTTAATACCTTTGCTATAAAGTGGGTGGCATAGCAGTCTTTCTAGTGTTTTTCACCTAGTTTTCAAAGTGGACACAAAGTTGGAATTGTAATTGATGAGTGTAATGATTCAGAAAGAAATGCAAATACCTGTGTTTACTTTAAAATAACTATTCAAAAAAGCAAGACTTCTCTTGTTTGTGGAGAAGACCTGTTGTCAGGGCTGCGAGTTTAGGGATCATTCCTCACATCTATTGCTCTACTGCAAAAACTGGCATGTATTTTGTGAGCGCAGACTGTATCAGCAAATAAAGATGCTAAGCTCAAGTCCGATGAATTTCTGTCCCTCTGTTTCCCTGTCCCCCTTTTCATCAAAATTCCTACCCCAACTTGCTGAAGTTCACCTGCAGGTTCCCAAACACTGGAAATGCAGAGGAAGCTGCAAAAAGGATTTTAAAAAAAAAAAAAGGTAATTTTATATATAAAAATTGTTTTTATATATATACAATTATGTTAATTTCCTGAGTTCTTTCTGGAGGATACTGTATTGCCTGCAGGGGTCACTGTGACTTCCTCAGGCCTCTTCAATATATCTGAATTCCAAACAACCAATACTTAAAATTATCTAAATATAAGAAAAAAGCTTTTTTTTTTTTCCCTACAAAATTACTATTCCACCCTCAATGCTTGTTATCAGGACTTTGACAAATGGAAATAATTATTTTCTCTGATGTCTTGGGGAATGGGGCAACTCCAGGATTTACCAGTAGAACTTAAATTTGGCCCTCTCCACTTGTCCCCCTTTGCCTGTGGATTTCAACAGAGAGGTCTTGGGGGCTATTTCAGGGTAATCATGGAGAGAAAATAGCTGAGTAATCTAGATCATACCCCAAAAACCTGCCTTCCCCCCTCACTCTGGTGTTTCTACCACTGGTGCCTGTCAGTCGCTTGCAGACTGATTGCACATGTTACTGTCCCGTATGCTGGCCCTTCTTCCACTACTTTTGTGCAGCAATAGTACAATAACTTTCCTGTACAGTGACTCTCTGTATTCATAAAAGAAGGGGTTGGGTTTTTCTCTGAAGATCACATCCCAAAGTCTTTGCTCAGTCTTTACCCTTGCAAAATCTCATTCAAATCAATGGATATTTGCATGAGAAAGCACTCACTTAAAATTAGACCTGAGTAAAATAGGGTTTGGTGCGGGAAAGGGGGAGGCAGTGGTGGAGGGTAATAGGTACTTTCATAAATTAACAGCACAACATTTGATGTGGTTTGCTACGATTCATTGAATCATATTATTTAGGTTTTTAGATTATTTGGGTGTTGAAGTAAATTGAACTCTTAAGAATTTTGCTATACATGTTTCCTAGTGTCTCAAGACTCTGTTTGCAAGTTCATTATTTTTGTTAATAAAATATAAATAAAATCAAGATAAATACAATCAAGCATGATAGAACATTCAGCCAGGAAACAAACAAATACAACTCCATTGCCCACCCCCAGGCCAATGTGGTTGTCTGTTATCAAAGGTGCTGGACACATGGCTTGCCAATGATCCAGCTGATGACAATGTACCAGTGAGGACAGAGTCAAAAATGGGGGAGGGGGGGAGGGGGGATAAGGGAGAGAGAGAGAAAAAAAAAAAAACTCTAAAAGTTTAAGTCAAGCACCCCCCGCTACGACATAAATATCTATTTGATCTATTTGTTGCTCAAAAGTGCAAGTACCCAATATTTACCACTGACACTTAACAAGAGGTAATAACTTGATACTGCCCCCCTGCTCTGCAAATGACAAGGGATGACAGTGGAGACAATGTATGTAGGGACCAAAGAAGTCTGTGCTGTAGCCCTTTTTCTGTTGAAGATCATGGATTTTACTCCTTATCCACATAAAGCTCTCCTGTTTATGCTTTATGCTGATGGAGTGCATTTCACCCTACATAATTTCGCCTACCCTAGCTCAAGTCACTTAGGAAGCCTTTATGTAGATTTTACACTTAATTAACATAACCTCATCAGACTTGGTATTTTCTGGAATTTACACGAACTGGATGTCTTAAGAAACCCTGACTGGAGACGAAGATGTAAGGATTGCTTTATTGAGAGAGTGGAAGAAAAATATTGTATACAGCAATAAGGCGAAGAAAAACTTGGATTAGAAGATGGATTTAGTGGGTTAAGAAGTCACAGAACTTTGACAAAGCACAACTTTACTAATACAAATAAGAACCCTGAGCTGCATTTGAATTCACATCACACCACACCTGGTAAGAATTAGTCTAGCACAGCATCATCAATCATAGTGTGGTTGTCAGTTTTGACATCCTTTAAGTCTACGTTGTGTGCTTAATGACTACATTACAGAAAATGTAAACAGACACCAAACATACAGGTATGCCCTATATTTTTCAAAAAGTTGCTGTTTATTTAAAAATAATAATAAAGAAGCACCAACAGTGTTTTGTACAGAGAGTGAATAAGTGAACTGTAAAATAATCTGTTATAAAATAATCAGGAAAAAATTTTTCTAAAAACAGGAAATAAAAAAAAGAAAAAAGCTTGCAATATTTAGGAACTTTGATTGACCCAAACTGGGAAAACATCAGTTAATATTTAGAGGAAATAGAGACTCCCTTATATTTCGCTATTGTATATTTTCTCTCTCTAAAACATCCTGCAGAGATTAAATATTATCTTTACTATACATCCTGTGAATTTTTCAGTTTGATATTGTGACCATGATTTACTAATAAGGACTCCGGAGTCACTTGTGAGCCCATTACAAGCCCTGTATTAATAATTCATAAGGGAAAAACATGCTGAAGAAGTGCTTGGGATCATGACCTAAGTGAAATGCCTGAGTTCAAACTAAAAATCTCCCAAATTCCATTTTTATTATTAGCAGATTTCTAGAATTGCAACACTTACAAGAAAGCCTTCAGTTCTGCAGCTCAGAAGGTTGCCCAGGTATTATGAATGTAAGGCCCCTTGTCTCATTTGCTTGTGTGATTTGTGATTAAAACTTCTACAGACTTCAGCAAGTGCAGGATCAGGTCCCTCAGCAATTCATTCAGGGGGAAGCTTAATTTGAGATTTTAGTGAGTGTTTATTTTCTGGCTCAACAGCAGCATATTTTGGAGGTGGGAAAAATGTATGCAAAGAAGGGTCAAAATCCAGATGTAAGAATGAATAGCAAGAATACATTCAAAGGGTGCAGGAGGAGTGAGAACTGTAAATACATGTCTGATTTGGTCTGTGAAAGGTAATGTTATCTCTTTACTGAAACTGCATTGTACGTTCTCGTGGTATGTATGTAACTGTCTCTGTAGGGGAATGAAAAAGGTTTTAAAATAAAAAGACCTCACTTTTTCTTTGTAATTTAGTTTCGTTAAGTTTCCAAAGTAAAAAAAAGAGCCAGAAAACAATACTTTATTTTAATTCATTTGAATAATCTTCCTCATTTCTGTGATCTATCAGTCACAGATAAGAAGCACCTTGCGAATTTTATTATTTCTACAAAATATATCTTGTTCAATTAGCAACTGTCAGTGAAAAAAAATAGACAATAAACCTCCAGATCTGATTAAAATGGAAAGAAACGTTGAGTGAAATGCATGATATTGAAAGCTGTTATATTTCTTTGAAAATGAGCATTCTTACAGAAATTACTTTCAAAGTTTTTCACTGAACGTGAATCAAAGGCCCAAAGTTGGTTTGATTTTAGTCATCGGGAGCAAAATTTGAATTGGGAACTGTCTCAGATATCTGTAGTTTTAATTTAACTATTTGTTTTTAGGAATAATAACGTTTCAAAGCTTTGAGGGAGTTCATATGTCTTTTTGGAATTTTGATTTATTCCTTTAGGATCCCTCATTCATTTCCAGAACAAGGAAAAATAAGAAAAAGAGAAGCACTCTATTATCCCAACTTTATTAAAACATAACAGCCCAAAGAAAGAAACTTCACGATTACATTTATCCCAATTTGTAAATGAGAATTTTATTACGACAACATGTCTTTGATAAAATAATACAATTAAAATACTTTTACATGTTTGCTTATCACAGGTCTGGATTATTATTTAAAAGCTGAGATGCTTTCACAAATATATGTGGGTGGCGCACCAGCAAAGTATTGAATATTAATTACTATTTTTATAAAGCAATTCTCATAAGTCTTTGGTCTAAGCCAACAGTCCTTACTCAAGCAAAACAACTTGAATGCTGTGGGAGTTTTACCTAGCTCAGTACTTTAATCTCCTTAGAGATCAATAAATAATTAAAAATTTTATCATACGAGCTACAGTGTTTTAAAATTGCCTTCTTTTAAATTAATCTTTGCTTTACTTGTCGGAGAAATGGTGAAGAATTTCTCCCCTGCCTTTGTGCCTGCACCCCCTCAGAAAAACCTGTGCAGGCAGCATCCTGCAATGTTACATCCAGCCCTAGTTTGGTTCTGAAATAGTCCCATTTTTGGATTGCTTTTCCTTTAACAACCTGATTACATTGCACAATTTACTTCCACAGTTCCAGTGCTCCTCATTACTAATTCCAATAGCAAAAACTTGCCAGAACCCCTGAGAAGCAAACCTTCAAATCTAGAATTAAATAACAGAATATATTACACATTGGACATTTGCAGGGAAACTTTACTTGAGGGAAAATAAATACAAACATCTTGTTCTGTGATCTGTAAGTAAACTACTTTAACTGCTGCGCTGCTCCTAGAAAGGCTTCTGACAATTACGTCTTTCAAGCCAAAGTTTTAACAGTGTGTTTCTGAGGCTGGCATATATACTTCATACAGTATTAATAAAGGGTTTCCCAAATTAATGAAAATGTACCGTGTTCACATATAATGAATTAGCACCTAATTAAAAGCACAGTAAAGCCAGGAGCACAGATATTGGTTTTTTTATATTAATATCCATTGTATTACTTTAGCCTTTAATGTGAGCCTCTTCAGCTGACTGATGCCCAAAGGGGAGCTAACAAATCGCTCAGCTGGTGGCTGACACTGGTCCTGAAGAAAGCTAGTAAGGAACACTTTGCAGTCTTTCAGAGCCTCTACACCAGCTGTCACCCAGCTATGGGTGCTGAAAAGCTCCTGTCACTTCATCCAAAGGGATTTACTTGGTCAGAAGGAAAATTTAAATACAAAGCATGCAGCTAAGAAGCTAGTGAAAAGGATTATGAGTGCACAAGAGCACATGTGTATAAGACACTAATACATCTTTAGGAAATTTCAGATCCCCAAAGCCAGGATTACTGCCAGAGGCAGGGTGGTATACGTATGCTGGGACCTTTACCGTTAGAGTTATTATCTCCCAACTATTCAACTTTATAGGTCTTTCATCATGTGAGGGGGGTTTTTGGTGGTGGTGGTGGTGGGGAGGAGGTTGTTTTAAAAAACGCTCCCCTTATCTTCAATAGGGGAGTGAGAAAAGACATTCCTGATCTATTATTCTGTAGAATTCACCTGCATTTAAAACACTCTATAGCTTTTAGTTATCGTCTGACGTTTAATTTGTGTGTGTGCGCGTGTGCACTGTTGTCCAAATGGACCCAAATGTCCAGCTTAATTGTTTAATCATGACTAAAGCAAACAAAGCACGGCGTCTCACGCTCACCATCAGAGCTGCTGAGCGGAGGAGATGAACAAGCAGGAGAGGTGCATGACAGGAGCAACCTGCCCAGCCAGGGGAAGGTTTCTGACTCTGATCTGGCCGTCTTTGCAAATTGGCACTCAAGAAAATGACACACTAGACCTGCTAGCTGATCTTGAAGGGGAATGACAGTGGGAAAAACACTGTGCTACAGAGAGTTGGAAAAGCTGTGCCGGAAAGAGTTGAGGGAGGGCAGTTGAATCTCGACTCTAGCCTTCTTTTCTTGTTCCTTTTTTTTTTTCTTTTCTTTCATAAGCGTCATTTTAAAATCACCGAAGGGAAAAGGAAAGGAAAAGAAAATGTGAAACAGAAGAGTAACGTCTATAAAAACTTACATTTTTAGCCAGCTTAACACTGCAGTCAAACTCGACTCGGAGCAGCACCCATGCTGGCTGGCCTGTGGCGAGGTACTGTTATTCTATGTTAATAAAGCCCCTGGCCTGGCCTGCTGGATGCAGGAAAGTTGATGATAATGCCAAGTTGTTTAGAGGAGGAACGGAAAGCGAGACCACAGCACGAGACGCCGGCTACCACCGCCGAGCCCCAGGGGAGGGTCATGCGAGTTGTGACTGCTATTAGCTTGGGCGCGCAGCCCTGGCTTGGCCCCCGGCGCAGGCGGGCGGCGTGACAAATCTGGGGGGGGGGGGAGAGGAAGGCAGAGGGGCGAGGGGGAGGAGGGGGCGCAGGCAGGCAGGCAGGCAGGCAAGAGGGCTGGGATGCGGGGCTCACCTGCAACCGCTCCGGATAATGGGGAGGAGGTGGGAACGTGGCAATGAAACGTGGAAGGCTTAATGGAAAAATCATATTTTGGGGAAAATTCCCCACGTAGAGGCTGTAGGAACATTGGCGTTATGTGTCTTACAAAGCGGGAGGTTTAACAAAAAGTGCTACACAGCACGAACCAGCTGCCTTTAGAGGTCACTAGAACATCGCTGCAGTATTTACAAATTTTCCATGAAGGATTAGAAGTTAGTCTAAAGCCCTATATACACTATATACAGTTCCAGTGGATGCTGTATACTATTATCTAAATTTCTTCACATAGACTATCATGTATCTGCCCCAGCAAAGCTGATTAGTGAAGCAGCTTGACTCTGACATATCCTTTATGCCAGCCACAAGCTGCCTTGCACAGCCACCTTATTCACTGTGGAGACAGGCCTGAAGCAAGATTGTAACACAACAAATGCAAATGAGATGAGTCTTACACCACTTAAACCGAGATGGCTATAATATGTAACAGCTTAATGTGCCCACAGAAGTGATTGATGCCCCTTCCATATCTCTAAAGAGCTTCAGTTTTGATGCACTCTGTTTTTAACTAATATTTCTTTTTACTCCTCTTCCTGGCGATGTCTTTCTCTTTATCCTCAATGTGGGGAAAGGAGGAAGAAAACAAAATGCCAAGCAACTTATCAAAGCTGGTTGTCTCTCCCAAGATCCTGACCTGATGAAAACAAAAATTTGGAGGATGTCTTAAACAGCTCCAGGTAGTTTATTTAGATTATTCCAGCAGAAGTTTGACCCCTCCTAAATCAGTTATTGCTGATAATAAGCAATGTTACTTCCTATAGAAAGAAGCAATGTTTGTAATCTGACAAACTGCTTGTCATAGGGCAACACAGTCTAAGGGTCCCAAGGAAGCATTGCCATTAATCCCAACAGACCACAGCCCCACTGTCACTCTGCCTAAGTAGCAGATAGCCACAAATTTGGGGAAAATTTTAGACAAATCTAACATCCTGTACTAACGTAACCAAATGCTGCACTAACCTAACTGGCTATACATTTCTAATCAGTATTCGTTCCTTGTCCTTAAAATAAACAGAAAACAGATTTCTCCGTTTCCCCTAAAATCAATCTTTCACTGTATCTGTCAGTTGCTTTCTCCCAATTAGTATTCTAAATTCATTTATTTTTGTCATAAATTAATTTTTTTTTGCGTACCTTGGCACGAGTTTTTCATTCAATACTTGTGAGTAATGTGACAGACTTAACGTTGTGTTGCTTAGCAGTAATAAAAAAAAAGTAACTTTGTTAATGAATTGAGATGAATCAAAAATGCCTTATTAATTATTGCTTGCCTAGTAGGCTAAGCTTTGGCTCTTCACCTCACTGGCCCAGAGAACATTTCTTGCCTTTGGCCATGTCGGAGGGGCTCATTAAAACATCTCTTGGGAGCAGATAGAAATTGTTAGTGAAAAGCAATGGTCAGTGCCTCAGCTAGAACCCAGCAGGGAAGGGAATCCCTCATCACTGAGAGCTAACAAGGCTGTATGTATTACACCTGTAATCAAACTGCTCCGAAAATGCCAGGAGACCACTGGGCTCTCTTTGTGATTGGTGAAGTTATCTGAAAATGCTGAATCCAATCCATAATTGATGTGCACACATACAATTACAAGCCTCCAGATATCAGTTAAAATGTTGCAGTTGCAAGCCTTAAGGAGTGGTAAACCTTAACATGCATGGCATAAAATAAGGTGTTTGACATAATAAAAGTGAACCTGTTTTGCTTCCATGCACTGCCAGTTAAATTTTAATTGAATTTGCTACATTTGTTAACAGATGTAATTATAGAAAACCTCACTGAAAAACAATGATATATGGATGGGCTTGGGTATCTTGTAGACATTTGGTGAATTAATTTGTATGTTCAAATAAAGATCTACATCACGTTTTTGCCTAAGGTAAGTAAAACTTACTATGACAGGTAATGTGACCTTGGGATATTGAAGTCTGAGAATTTTACATGTCCTAAGCTTCAGGTTAGGATAAGGTGAAAAACTAGTGCCTCTTGAAGACATGCGTTTGTATCTGGCCTCCCTATGGTCTCCTAGAAAAGTCAAAATTGCAAACTGCTTTCAGGGCTTGGCTTCCAAGTAAGTCACCCTCTAGTAGATGAGAAGCTGAAATATGAGATGAAAGATGGCCTAACTGAGCTGAACAGATAAATTTAGAAGTCAGTGGCATAACATTCTCCAAAACAATATAAATACTTACTATAGCTCATCCAGTCAGCCTCAGAATTAGTGTTTTCCTTTAATTTTTATATGTACTTGCTTCTTGGTTATTGTATGAGAAAGAAACCCTCTTCTGGTGTGATGTATAAGCAGATAAACTTCTAGAGATGCTGAAGATTGCAATCCCTCCTTTCTTGCTCTGAGAAGAGGACAGCAGGACAGCAGGGAGGCTGTGTAATGGTAGAACAGGAAAAAGAACAAGTGGAGAAAAAGAGGATGCAGAACCAGCAAACTATGCACCATAAATATTTTTGAGGTGCACCCACGTGTTTAAGATGGAACAATTATTATTGCTGTTCAAGAGGGCTTCCCTATTTTGTGAAGTACTTTGATTTAAAAAAATGGTAGATAGATCTGAGGGCAGATGTGAACCCTGTATTAATAGCATTGAAAACTGACTCATGAGACTACAACATGAAGAACATGCTCTACTGCACTCTATCTGGTGATATTGTTTATGCTATATCTGACTCCAGGGCGTTCTTCTAAACAATTACAAGAATAAGCTAAAATTTGTATCAACCATTAATGAACAGGAATCACAGAACGCCTCTTCCCAGTGCATCTGGCGGTGTTTGGACTCCTCTCCTCCCTCTTAACCTTGCTAGGAAAGGCATTCCTCTCCCCAGCCTTAATGGTTTCAAAACGTGCTGCCCTAAATTAGGTGGTCAGGCTCCCTCTGTAGACACTGGAAGGGGACAGCCGTGCCCAAAGGGCAAGTTATCCCACCTGTCTTAGAGTGGCACATTTGTGCTTTGGAGGGAGAGGGAGCCCAGTTGAGGCTGGAGAAGGCAAAGGCTTAGGTAAGATGAATCCTGTCTAAAGTGGCTTGCCTTTTTTTTTTTTTTTTTAAGCTTTCTTTTGTAATCTCACTAAAGCCCTCACCACTAGAATGTTTTTCTGTCTGGATTTTTGTTTCAGCAAGGCTTCATTTCACATTATCTTTTAATTGTACCCTTTTAAGAAATACAATGAACTGGGAGGGGGGAGGAGAAAAATTGCTGATCAAATACAATCTTGAAGGGTTTGGACTGAGAGGTGTAGAAAGAGTTCAAATACCTATTGACATTTATTTGAAGGCACATTTTGTTTTCTATTTTATTTTTATACATGAGATTGAAAAGGGGAAAATATACAAACCCACAGATCCTGGCAATTCCTGAAACAGAAAAAAAACCCTTTTTCTTATTATTCCTAAACTGTAAGGCAGGTAGCTGAGATCTAAATGATTTTCAAACTGTTGTCACTCTGAAATTTCATCCTGCCACCCAAATTACCGGCATAAAGACCTGTTTGTTGTAAGGATTGCATGTTTGACTAGAAGCACCATTTACAGTGGCAGAAGTCCTTTCTACTGGATGCTGTAGAAACAGAACAAAAAAGACAGTTACCACCCTCTAAGAGCAAATGGTTTAAAGTACATCATCAAGTTTGTGACAAGATATCTGTGGTTTAATTTGTAGCGCTGTCCTGGTACTAAGAGGATATAGATACTGGGCCAAATTCAGCCACAAATCACTGGCTACATTCAGATCACATGAGATGTGAATTTGACCCATTGACTTCAGTGGTGTAAATGACAGATGCTGAGGAAGTGGACAAAAGCGGATTTCCCCCACCTTTGCCCTCTCTGAATTTCAGGGCTGACAGCGGCTCGTCTGTATAATTCAGAACACCTCAAGGCTGCTCTAAGCTCCACTGGCTTGTAACAGCTTCCAAGGTGCTTTTGTGCCACCGAGGGATTTCTAGCGCGTATGCTGTGGCCGTGGGCCCTGTAGTGGGGTGTGGAGCAGAACGAGATCGTTGGCTCTGCAGCACTTGGGGATCCCTCGGCTCCAAGGTAATCCCCCAGCCTCCATTAGGGCAGTTTTCCAGGATCTTTGCGCTGCTGGACTCAGAGCTGTGCTCTGCTTGTAAAGTTGCATCCTTGCCATTAAATGTTAAAAAGATGAAGGGATGTTAATTTGTCACACAGGTTGTATTGCCAGCTCATGCAAAGGTTTCTGCCATGCCTGCTTTTGGCCTAGGCATTTGCAAGGGCCTTGTGTCTACTTTCTATAGGTCAAATTTTGCTTGAAGATGACCTTAGCTTTTGAGTTATTGCCAAATATGTGTATGTATATAATACTTGGAGTCATTTAGAAAAACCTGCATCTACTAAGCCTTTTAATCAAATGTGAGATCAGTAATATCAGTAATCAGTGACTACTAGTATGTCAGTGTACAAGTAATTAACAAAGTAGCAATAATTGATATGTGGTAGGAAGAAAAATGACAGATGTCAATTACTATATGGAACTCAGTGATTGTGTATACCTGTACATGTAATGCATATGCATGTGCTGGGATATATGTAGCTTTCGTATGTTCAGGTGTAACAACCCTTATATACATACTGACATACATGGTACAGTTTCTGATCAAAACAAATAGAGCCCTAAACTGACCATTTAATCTGCAAGCAAATGTTGCTTCCAGCCTGTGGTCCCTGCTCTGAATACAAGCAGGTGAGGAACGGTACTAAATGCTTTTGATGTTGCCAGCTCCCATTTGCCACCCAACTTTTTTCTCCTCCAAAACCTCTTAACAAACTTCAAAGGCCTCCTTGCTTCTTGCCTTAATCCAGTGCACTGAGACCTCTAGTTCAAAGAACTTTCCTTAAACCCTCTTCTTAAACTGCAACCAAAACTTTTTCTTTCCTTTCCACAAAGTAGCAATTACAGCTCTGTTGCGTGGCAATTGGGCTTGGGCCGATCAGCTCCTGCTATTAATTAATCTCACAAAGGGGGCTCATTTCCTGGCATTCAAATTGACAAGAGAGCAGAGAACAGAAAGCCCTTTCAAAGCAGTTCCAGTTAACTGAGGGAAGAGGTATCAGAAGAAAGAGCCCCACAGTATTTGAGGTAGAGGGCACATTTGATACTGCCTATGCTTGCTACTGATTGAATGATTTTGTTAAGGAGAGCTCTTTACTAATCTTTTACCTGCAAAAAGCTCAAGAGCAAGTAAATGCAGCACAATTATTGCTAAGTTGTGGCAGAGAGGCTTCACAGGCCAGGCTTTCGATTTCACTCTCCCAGTGCATCTTCTCGAGCATTATACTTACTTTAAACAGAAAGTGTTCACTTTACTAACACAGAAAAGCTCTTGGAAGAAGGGGGGGGGGGGGGGGGGGGGGGAGATGAAGAGGCAAGAAAGAAGAATAGCAGACAAGAGATTAAAGCTTTTTATTCAATATCTCTTTCGTATTCAAATTGTGCTAAGGGCTCTGTGAAAGTTAGAAGCAAGCTTGTTCAGGAGGGCTTCTAAAGTGTGTACATGGATTTCATGGGAATAGAAAAGAAGCCACGGACTGGGTAATGAAAGAAAGATAAGATGTCCTATATAAAACAACTCAAGAGTGGTTCAATTACTTCAGCAAACCATCAAGCAAGCTTTGAAGATTTGAGGAAACACTGTTAAAATGTAACAAAAAACTCATGTTGCAGGTTTTGTACCACTACATGTTTGTATACTGTGTGAATTACTTAAGCTATATTCCCTCTGTGAACGTTGTTTACTTCTTTGGGGTTTTTATTATTATTTTTCTGGAAGAGCTATGTTTGTCTGGAAGAGTTATGGAAAATGAAACATTCATGTTTGATCTTTGTATCTCTGTGAAAGGGAGTGTGCCGTAAAAAAATGGCATCATTGTTTACAAAAATAAGCCTGGGAATTAAAGGTCTGTGGCTGACAGTTTCACATATTTCTCTTTGCAGTGAAAATAGCCCTCCTGACAAAGGCTAAATGGTATAAGAAATAATCAACTGCTTTCACCCAGGGAAAGGTCTGAACTGAGGAATATACTAGCTATAAAAACAAAAGTCTGCAGTTTAGAAAATACCTATTTTTAATTGCAGCTATCTCTTTCTCTCTTTGTCTCCTTCCCCTCCCCAATTCTCTTGTCCGAGACTTGACAAGTAACATCAAACATGGCCCAAGAACAAAGCTAACCAACCATGGCCTGCAGCATCCTTCAACCAAAAGTCACCTTTAGTCAAGCTTTGCCATCTAATTTGCAGTGTTTCTGTTTGTACTCTTCAAGCAGAAGTCCTAAAACTCTTGCGGTATAAAGCTTTCCTGGTTTCTGTCCGGTAAGGTTACAATGGGAATGTTGGAATGATTTAACACTTTTAGCAATCATCAGCCACAACCGCCCTGGTGCTCTGACTTCAGAAACTCAGAGTTGAGCACGCTACTTTATTCCTCCTAAGTTTATTTTGTGTTTTTTTAATGCATTCTGAATAATACATCTGTAAGGCTCCCAATTTAAAGTGCAACTCAATCCCCTTCTGTGCCAAGTGTCCTGAAACAGTGCTAAATTACCTTCATAGATTATTGGTTTTTTAATTTAGTTGGGTCAAATAGATGGCAATGCTATATCCCATCAAGTGAAAGACAGCAGTGACTTGTTTGCTTGAATCAAAGTAAACAAAGACAGTTTACAGGTCCTTTTCTCACAAGAGAAAAAAAAGGAATGTCACCAGCAAAACTCATCAACTCATGGAGACAATGAAAAACAAGGAAAAAATGAAACCTAAAAACCAGAGGAAATCTCAATTTTCCTGCCTCATGATCGAGGAAAGTCATATAAACTCATTAAGCATAGCATTAACATTCAAGGGATTAGCAACCAAGATTTTTTTTCAGTGGACTGTCAAAGATCTCATGGTTCTCTAAAAACTCAGAGCATTAACTTGAGACCTCAGATGATCATTAAAATACAGCACTTCTCACTTTACTCAGTATTTAACAGTCCTCTTGGCTTCACGGATACTCAGAGAAAGGTTATATAAATTGTGTTTTGCCCTGTAGTGATTTAAACTCTTAATGCCACATGAACAAACCACCTATGGCAAGCAATTCCATTCTGCCTCTAAGTCTCTGAATGTCTGCTATGACTGGGATGCAGTGATGTCAGTGCCCTGCTGGCTGGATCCTGGGCTTTCCCTCTAAAGACTGGCTGCTGAAAGGGACTGTGATGAGAACAGACATATTGGGTAATCCAATAAACCAATGTCGAAAACACTTCAATACCCAAAGGCAAGCACTAGTCGTGGCTGGAACATCTTTTAAAAAAAAAAAAAAAAAAGTGTTAATACAGAAATCAAAATCATACCCAAGCCTTTTCCAAAATTTTTGAATGAACCATATGATTTTTCAAAAACTGTATTTAATTTTTGAAAAAATAAAGCCCAAAAGCCTATATGAAAGAAACATCTTGGATTCTCTCACTTTAGACATGCCAGAAAGCAAAACATATTTTGAATGAACCATAGTTCATGAGTTAGAAGTCATGAATTTAGGACCATCTACTCTTCTCCATCCCTACAGGAAGTCCTGTCAGCCACAGGAGGAGGACTGTGAAGAAATTAAGGGAAAGAACTATTTCTTTGTTGTAAATGAACTTTTTTTGTTCCTTAATTTTTATGATGGTCATTACAATATACTGGTAAAATACAGTTGCAATTAGGACTATTCCTCTACCTGTACTTTCTTCATTCAGTTGCCCCCATTCCCAATGAATTTTGTTTCTTTCCTTCTTTTGTATATCACTATTTTTGCCTCTGCACTTTATTCTCCAGTAATTTAGGTCCTAGTGGAATTATATCAGTTCATCCTCAATAGAAGATCTCCATATATCTTTCAAATAGTGACCTTAAAATCCATCAAATTCTTGGATTTCATATACATGTGTAAGTGTGCCGATCTCTTCCTGGTGTGTTTGGAGTTCTGCCCCATATATTACCTTTTTCAACCAAGCAACACCTTGAGTGTACTTTCAACCTTGCAGCAAATAAGATAACTACAACAAACTTAGGCAAACTAAGACTTCACATACAGTTACATGCCACTTGTTTTGAATATCTTAGTAATATCTGTCAGTATCTCTATCACCTTTACTGAAACAGTGAGAGATAATCTTTAATTACATTTACAAAAGAATTGAATGTTCCCCTGGCTTCTATTGTCTTTCTCTGTGCTCTCTTCTTCACATCCTACTCCTTCTCTCTCTGTTCTGTTCCTTTACCTGACTAATTTACATTGCGTGCTGGTTGAAGCATCACTCTTGTCATTTTATGGGTTCTGATTAGCACACATAGATAAACTCCCATCAACTTGGATTTCTAGGTATGTACATACAGGTTGTGTGTAACTCCAGAATTTACCTGTCTGCCTCTAAAGAGTGTGAGTATGCAAGTCTTCAGAAATCAAAGTTCTTTGGAAACCCTCACCAGGAATGTGGCTTTCCTTGAGTTCCATTAAAGTGAACAGCAAGTTTTCCATTGCCATTGATGGGAGTTAGATTAGGTATCAAACTTAAAGGATTTTTTTTTTTTTTAATAAAATACAAAAGCCTATATGGAAAGAAAGAACTCCTTGGATTCTCTCATTTTAGGCATGCCAGAAAGCAAAACAGCTCTCAGACTGTCTGAAATTCTTTCTGATTTCTGAAGAAAAGACAATTTCACAGGAAATAAATAAAAAGCCTCTGATTAACTGACCAACAAAGCAAAGGTCCTTCTCTCTTCCTAAAATGAGCAGTTCCCTTCTCTATCAGCTTAATAAAATTGTCCGGGGCAATTTTGCTGGTTCTGAACTTGATATAAAGACAAATACCATTCTTGAGAGACTATAAAGCATACCTTTAGATCAATAGAGGATAGGAAATCCTCCAGAGATACAGTCTTGTTTATGGTCAGAGAAGCCTTTTTGGGGGTGGAAAAGGAGGGTTTCACAGTATTCAGGTTCATTAGAGTAAGTATCAGCCTAGAGGAGCCCTAATTTCTTTGAGACCGCAAAAGAGATTCAATTGAAACCTAAGCCCTTTTTCAATTGTGGTACTGGAATAATAGATTCTATGGCAAGTATCTTGGAGACGGTGGAAACGGCTGCTCGCTTTTTTATGCATAGTTCACTCATTAACATCTGCCTGATTGAACCCTTATAAACTTGGAATGGACTGAAATTTTATTGAGTAGGCTTGCTGAAAGGTCTCTGAAATACATGTATATGATGCCTGTGGGCATATAGATGGGCAAATAGATGGGGCTTCATCAGGCACTACTCCTGCTATCTGAGGGCTATACACAGGACAATAAAAGCTACTCAGAGTCATGCTATCAGGTGGTAGGTGTCCCTCAGTTCTTTTGCTATCCACTGGACTTGGATAGTAAAACAGACTTCAGTGATCACAAGAGCAATAAACATGTAATAGTTATCATTGAAGCTTTTCTGAGCTTTTGCATAGGACAAATAGAGTTTTTAACTTGGAAGGTCTGTATAAGTCCTTTCTGCGACAGGAAGGAGGGGGAAAATGGCTATATGGAAGTTTTTAGAACAATACATTAAAAAAAAGTTCTAGTAATTCAACCATAAATAAAGGTGAGTTACTCCATTAAATGGTATAACTATTTGCCGTGTTCTGCTCTACAGCACCTTGAAAACAGGCTCACTAGTAGCACAGTATGGGATTCCAATGTCCTTATTCAAACTGAGTGGTGTCTTACAGATTTCCAGAGGATGACCATAAACGAAGGGAGCAACCACTTAGAGTGGAAAAAGAGTTAGACTCTGCTCCCCTCTCCTGCCGAGGCCCGAATGGCTCATCATGTGAACGGCTCAGGAAAGCCAAGAGCAGGCAGCACCAGGACTTCACTCAGCAGGATGCTGAGTGCTCAGCGGGATGCTCAGCAGGATAAGTGGGTGCATTGTAAAGCTTGGCTGATCCAAATTCTTCAGTTTTGACTAAATAAAATACTTCAGGTTTGGATCAAATTAACCACACATGATATATTTAATGAAGATAAAATACACCCACAGAGGTCATCTGGCTCAGGAGGGATATCCAGAGTGTGGGAGAGAGAACAGAGATGATGCATATGGCAAACAAGACAGTGTAGCTAGCTGAATGGGAGGGAAAATGTGAGGTAACTAAGAGTATCTGAGAAATGAGGTTCTGACCTGGCTTGGTTTCCTGTTGTCACCCATTGTATAAACACTGCATCATCACCACAACGGAAGAGAAATATGGAGTATGATCACTAAATATTGAGAATTTTATCAGTGCATGATAATTAGAAAAACACCTGTGCAGGATATAAATGTGCTGGCATAAGGAGAAAATTTTTGATTATTGATAGCCCTTAAAATTTCTCATTTTTCATTGTGATGGAGAGATCTAGGTTATTGTTGTACAGTGAATTATACTGCACAAACAGAGGTACAAACTCTGTGCTTTTGTTTACTCATGTAGCAAGATTTAACTCTTTGTTTAACAGCGCACAATAGCTTTTGTCTCTTTACTACTATTTGAATAGTTTGTATATCTTATTTATAAAAATTATAACAGCACATGAATAGATGTTGAGCATAGTAAAAAAATGTGGGAAGGATGTAGTGGCTTTTTCTCAAGGTATAGTCAATATACCCCTCTGAGAAATATCTGTACTGTGACTGTAGAGTTAGAGCTACAGTACTTGTTGGATAATATATCTAACTGATCTTAAAAAAGGGAAGTTCACGACTTAAATCTGAAACAGTACTCACACCTGATATCTGGGGGGATTCTTCACAGATCTGGACTATAAATACTGATTGTCTAGGAAAAAAAGATAAAACAAGTAGAGGAAAGGTACCTGTGTTACAATTATTTACCAAGCCACAGAGAAAAATGTACTGAAAACCATACAACTTTGAAGTTCCCTAGGCAAAAATGTTTTATTGTACCCAGTGTTGGCAACTGCTGTTGACAGCTAAGACTGCAGAGAGTAGAAATGCTCAATGTTTATAAGGGCACTTTTATTGACCAAATACTAGAAGGGTAGTAAATAAATAAAGGAGGAACTTGAAAGACCCTTAAAACAGAGAAAGGAAAATGCTCTGACCCTAAGATTAAAGAACTTACATTACATAATTATTGTTGTAATGTTTTGTTTTGTTCTCCGTGCCTATATATTCCTAGGATTTGCTGCTAGGATTTTGTCTGGCTTTAAGGTGTCAGCTACAGACTCTTTCCCTCGCACACCTTGGCTTTACTCATCCCCCTGACCTGAAATAAGGCAATAACCTGAGTAGAAGTGATGATACCGCTTACCTACCTAACTCCATTAAGGAAGGAGCATAAGGAATATGGGAGAAGTTGGTGAGAAGGTCTGTGACATTTAATTCAACAGCAATGCTGCTTAAACATGTACAGTATTAAGAGTTCACTCCAGAAAAGCAAATTGCCTACATAGCTGTTTATCTCTAGCCTACTCTAGTCTGGAGAATCTTTATGAGTTCAGTGATACAGTGACAGAGTGGATTTACTTGTTTTAGACCAGTGAAGATGGCAAAGTTGCAACACACAACAAATATTCAGGTTGTAGGTGCATGTAGTTCTCTTAGCTGGAAAAAATCTGCTCTGGAAAAATCTGTATAAGCTTCACAATTTGATTTTCCAGTCTCACAGGTATTGTTTGCACACAGTGTTCAAGAGATTGAAGAGAAAAACATGCAGTTTGTACCCAACTGAGTGTGTTTCTAGTACTGCCGAGGAGCCTTCAGCAATGCTGAAAACCAGGCTTTATCGTTTTTTATCAGTCTGTCATCTCCAGAACAGTGTTTTTCTTCCCTGAAACGAGTAGCTGCTGGCTTGTGGATGTCCCAAGAATGTGGCAATATTTGCTATTCTAGGAGATGGGACCATTTGTCAAACAGCATCAAAGTATGTAACCTTGCAGACTTAGAACAATCAGTGAAGAGACACAAGCTTCCCCAGAAGGCCATTCAGAGAACATAGGTAAGGATCCTGCTCTGAATCTTCTGCTGGAGAAGACAGTCTCGCTTCTATGGATAAGTATATGGAAATTAGGGACATTTAAGGTTCCTAACCCCTGCCTTCAGCCTTCTGAAAGTTAGTTGAATCCTCAGAGTTAATCACCTGGGTCCTGTCTGCACATGAACACAGAGGAAGGGAGACAGGTGTCCTCCGAATGCAATTTATCCTGCTCATCTCAGGTTATCTTGGGATGGGGTAAATTCTCCTGTCATCCTGTGTCCCTCTTGCAGAAATCTTAACACCTAGTTAAGATTATATGACTAAGTACCAGATGTGAAGTATCAGTAAGATGAATCCTTTACTTCCATTTTTTTCAATATTAGTTAAGTGGTATTTTCAAGGCGAGTGGGGGATGAATGCTAGCTCACAGCAGACGTAGCTTGGCAGGCTCTTACCTCCATTTCCTTCTGAATGAGGCTTCCCTACACATATCCCGTCTCCTAGAAGGTCCTCAAGTTATATGACTTCCGTGATGTTCCACCCTAGCTTCTCCCATATTGTCTGATGGAGGGTGTAGTCTTCTAGAGAGCCTTGACTGTAGGAAGCGATGGAAGCCTTATTCAAAAGTGCAGTGAGGCCGTGGATTTAATTTTGAACTTATTTATGAAGTAAAATTATGATGCAGAACAGTTTAGATTCAGATTAAAAATAGTTTAGATTTTTTTTTTGAGAACTGATTTCCCAAAAAACCTATAAGTTCTATCAGGAAAGTCTTCCAAGGGAAATTTTCATAAATCCCTTATTCTAACAATTTTTGTATTTAAAGAATGAAGTCAGCAAAATAAGTTATCACTAAACGTAATGATATGCAACAGTGCAAAAAAACAACAACCAAAAAAGTCTAGAAGAAAACAAGCCTTCCCAATGGTCTGCTGTAGAAGGCCACATAACAGACACCAGCATAAAATAATAAAAGGAGTACACATCATTTAAAATTAACTAGATATAATACTTGAAATAATAAGAAAAATATTTCTTGTTCAGCAATCTATATGTGGTCTCTGAGGTCTCATGCTGTGTACACAGTATCACAAATAATTAGTGTGCACTATAGCAAACAGACACTGAGACGAAATGGTCTTAGAGAGAAACTGTTTCAGGTGTATTTTTCTTTGTATCTGTATTATGCACTAGAAAATTCTGACAGCCTGTTGAGGATCTGAAAATATTTGAAATACGTAGTGGTTAAGAAATTAAAAGTGAGCAACTATTCTGTTAAAAAGGTAAATACTTCTAACACTTGGTATGCCATTCTATTTCAATGCTAGTTTTTCTAAAAATTCTACGTAATCATTCAACTGTTTATTATGTTTAGAATGGTGAAAAGAAATATAGTAGTCTTCAATACACACATTTCTAAGGTGCAGCAAGACATCCTCCTCAGCAAGGGGTTACAACATAACATAAATCAACTTCAAACTCATAAACGCAATAACTTACATGTATTTTATTACCATAGGCACATTTATTACGATTAAAATTTTACAATATCATAATACCCCTACTGCCTCACCTTAAAGTATTAATGTGATAGGAACACTATTAATAAATATATATCATACAGTAGGTATTTTCTGGAAAAGTGTGGCTTTGAACCCCAGGTATTGTACTTGTCATGAAGAATTTTTAGCTGCTGTTCTATATTCATTCCCAAGTCATAAACAAAAATAAAGCAAATAGGTAATGCTTACACACATAACTTCAGTGTGCCCCAAAATGACTAAATATTTCTACCAGTTTTCTCCCGGAAACACATCCTTCAGCAAACCAGAAAACCTGTATGCCTTTGGTGCTATCCTTGCAAATGGTTATTCCAAAACATACTCTTGCACATTCTGAAAAAATGGTTTTGATCATGTATTCTTTTCAGTATGTTATTTTAAGTGTATATTTGAATTAAAATTTTTATCACTATTTCAGGCACTGGGTCTTCAATATTGCTAATCATTAAGTCTATTGTCACAGAAATATCAGATGGTATTGCAACTTTAACAAAAGATAACTAAGTTTTCAGGGTTTCTCAACCACAGAATAAACAGAGAGTCTGGAATTTGGCAGCTTTCTTTTACTTTCCCTTTTTTTTCTCTCTTTTTTTATTTTGCTGTTAGCAATTCTAGGTGGTTGAATTACATTCAACTCTATCAAATCTCTATTGAATCCTCTGTAGAACACTCCAGATGTTCTTCACCTTTATGTAACACGCACTTTTCCAGCTGTTCATTATTGGTCTTCATGACTTCATTTTGACAATAACACATAAAGTAAAGGGCACTTCAGGGGGATGTTTGATATAAAACTATAGCAGTCATCAACTTAATGTGTTTTGGGATATTTCGATAGCATTTGTTTATCTAATACATCACGGTGGGTGGGATTCATCTCACCTAACTTCAGACATCTATAATCTCATCTAGTCATGCCATGGTCTTCTGGAGACTGATAGGCACATTTAGGGCATCAATCATTTGACAAAATTCTACTTCGGGAGGAGATGAACCATGCCCAAAAAATTCCTGTCCTACCCACTCACTGATTATAAAGGCTAAGGTGATTAACTCAGATACGGATGTCGGATTTGAAAACATCTACATTTCATCTTTGTGTCTTGTGGAGATATAAGAAATTCTTAAGCTCCTGTGTAGATATTTTGGGATTAGCGTGTCTGGAGTGTGAAGTGATGCTGACATAAGGAAGAAAAAGAGCAGAGCAATCTGAGCAGTGGCACTGCTCAAAATTTTGGGGGGCACGTGTTTGGCTAAAGTAATTTCAAGGGTTTTCTGAACAGGTGACATCTGCTTTTATGGTTGTGAATACCGTCTGTTACATTTGCATGTGGCAGTGCTGCTTGACTGGGATCAAGACATTTTGAGTGCAAGAGAGGAGTAAGGAGGCAGAGATACTGGAATCTACATGTTCCTGACAAGGCCAAGCTCCTCAAGGTAACAGACCACCTTTGTGAACATGGGCACAGAGGCCCAAAGAGCGGGGAAGTCCGTTCTTCACTGGTCTCCTGAATGGCCTTAAGTCATAGGAGATCAGCCTTCGGGATCTTCTTGCAAACCTGTCTGCTCTGCGAATGTGTCTTTCCAGAGGCTCTGCTGGAATGGTATCATTCCACATCACCAGTCACATCTTAACACCGCTTAAGTCCTCTTGCCACCATCTCCCTCTTTGCTGTAGGAGACCTGTCTATTGGCATGAAAATGACCGTGAGGCAACTTCTGAGCGAAAATAAAATGCAAATATATGATACTGTGAGCATTATCTAGTGAGTATACAAATAAGCATTGCCATCTGTGATAGTTTTTTCAAATGTGATTTTCAGGATCTGTTTTATTTTTTGTTTTCAGTGAAGCACAAAAACTGGAAAGTTGTAGGGAAATCTGGCCTGAAGTATTTGCCATCGGTATATACATTTCTTCTTTACAAACAACATTCACTTATTTAATTTGAGCACTTTCCACTTCCCATTCCCTTTGTCAAAGAAAATCAGTTGAATGGAGGGAAAGGATGCTTACTGTGATAACAAATTGGCATGGTATTTTGCAGATCAATATTGATTTTTCCTATTCAATGCATATTTTATTGTTAATTGGATGTTGGGCTATTCCTGTTTGGATATATGCAAATATTTCTGAAATTTTTACTTAGAAATAATAATAAAACATAATTTAAAAAAATGCATTTCAATATATGTAGAAAAACAAACCTAGTTTAGACTTTGGACAGATGGTCCGATTTGGTGCAGCTGAAAAATAGCACAATTAAAAACTAAATATTGTATATTTCCACACTGCATGAGTCAGAGGTCAAGCATAGGCATTTATTTTTAATTTTACCAGAAGATGTTGTCTAGTGCACCATATAGAGCAAAACTAAGCAAGATTAATGCAAATTCCTGACTAAGTATGATTGGAACTTTCTGCTGGCATTTATACATAGGTTTAAATTCATTAAAATATAACTATCTAATATTTGTTTTATATGACTAAATTAATTACATTTGTAAATGTTAACACTCAATGACAGGCCTACACAAATCACCTCATTAAAATACAAGTACACTGTGTGCCTGAACTCTTAATTTTAACTCGTTTTTAGCTAACATCAACATAACTGTTGATGTTAAAAACATTAACCTATTGAGGAGTTTGCTTACCATTTCCTGTATATTCCTTGTTACCAATAAAGGAATTATTAAAGAAACAAAGAAACTGAGACAACAAACTGGCTGGACTTTGAATGGCAGCAGTCACCAATAGAAGAATGTGAAGATATAGTTTGGTAGATGATTCCCCTTGTTTTAATTGAGAAAAGAGTGAATGCAGCATGCAGAAACATAAGTGCTTTCAAGCTTGTAAAAGTTATAATGGAAAAAATGAACATCTTTCTCTCTGTTCACTCTTTTATGATCTCCTTTAAACCAAAGAAAGATAAATTCAATCGGGATTTAGTTACTATAACATTCAGGTGCTAGCACTTTGTGTGAGAAAGATACCCTCTTTTTGTGCTTGCAGGTGATTCCCATTTTTCCACTTTACTGCCTTCCTAAGCTGTGCTTCTGTTGCACAGTCTGGCATGGATAAACTACTCCCAATTTGGTTTTTTGTTTGTTTGTTTGTTTTTCCCCTCCTTTTTCCATCAAAGTCATTGAAAAGTCCCACCTCCCCTTAAATCTCACTGATGTTTCTATCTTCATCAGTTTCTGATTATCCTAGAAGACTTTCAGATGAGAAACTGTATGTTTGCTCCAAGTCTGTTAGTCTTTTGTCTAGAAAAAATATCCAGTCAGTTCTAAGAGTCCCTTCTGTGTCTCCTGAGGCAGGTTTGGTAAAAGCATGAATAAGCCCTCTTCTGCATGTGAACAATATTTACCAGTTACGCAGATGATCACAAGCCAGTGTATATCACATGTTCTGACTAAACATATATGCCACAGAAGAAAAGCTGAATATTCAGGTTAGCAAAGGGATAATAATAAGACTCTGCTTCAAAATTATTAGCCAAGCCCTCCTTCTTGAAGAAAATGCCTCAGGAACTGTAATGCCCATGAGGTACATGCAAACAGATTTTCAATTGCTAATGTCTGCTCCAAAGACAACCACTTTTTGATTGCTTGACACTCAAAATATCTAGCTTGAAACTTTAAAAATGTTGAGCTTCTTTGGGGCTTCAGACTTTATGGTATTGTTATTTTTAACCTTATACTTAGATTTTACAAGCCAGATACTTTGCATCGTGTCCTCTGCCAAAACTAAACAAATACATTGTAAATGATATGTGTGAAGTGTGATGTAGAGAAAGCAGTATACTTCATTATTGCTCTCTTACAGCTCTGCTTTAAAGCGAAATAGGTCAATGTAGACTACCCTAGACAGTGTGCTAATTTAGAATCTACCTACATATCTACCAAACTACTTAAAATTTGCGGAATGCTTGCTTATTTTATTTATAAAATTTTCCTGTCTAAGAAAATCTCTTTGATCAGCTCAAAAATTGAATAAAAGATTAAAAAAAAAAAGATTTGTGGACACAAAATTTTCAAAGAATCACTGTGTCATCAATTTACATAAAATTTCAGATTCATTTAGAAAAAAATGACAAATCATTGCTGAAAGCACATTTGGTTAAACTATGCAGAAACCTACTGAGATAGATGCAAAGATCAAAACTGGTGTGCTGCAATTTAAAAAATTCCAGACATACTCTTAATAAGGTAAAGATGCAAAGTTGTGTTGATATGCCATTTATTTGAAACTGTAATACTTGGCATTATTATTTATATAATTTTTACACACACAAAGAAATATTTGTTTAGATACACTTCTCTCTTGTTTCTGAAGACAAAAAGGAGAACTGGCATTTTGCAATGGTCCATGGAAAGCAGACAAACATCTTTGATGCGTATGATTCTGCAAAACTTCAAACTGTATGATATACATGATTTTCATGAAAGAATATGAGTGATCAGTTTTGAAGGTCTGTTGTTCCACACCCATATTGGAAACTCCAGAAATACTCAATAGGTTGCTATTGTTTAGGATCTCCTCTGAATGTTTTCAAGTGTTATATAGAATCCTGGATGCTAAGTCTGTTCAGAAATGTTTGGAAAGGCAAATAAAAAAACCCTAACAAACAAACCCAGAGACAAAACTTGTCAAATGTATATTTGGGGAAAAAAAACCCCACGCCCTTTGCCTATTGTATTGTAGGCAGCATATCCCTACTTCCTAATGACCTGATGACTTCAAAAGAAAAAGAATTTGTTTAGCTTTCCTGTACTGGCATGTGTTAGTTGGTGTACACTATTGCTTTTAGACCAGACTCTTTATATTAGATTATTGGTTTTCCCAGATTACAGCCAAGGGGATATATGTGAGAAGAATAACCTTTCATGCAGAATTGTGGCATTTTCAGTTAAGTCAAGAAGTTAAAAAGATGTGCACGAATTTAAAGATATTTTTCTATTTATGCAGAATTATTTTGATCCATTTTGAGGTAGAAATACTTTCTAGTTTATCTCAGTCAGTTAATTCATGTCTATTATGCTAATTTCTCCTTCTGAGTACTTATTTACATTTGGACCATTAGGGCACATAAACCAGATTTGTGATTGTTTTGCTTTAAGGGATAGTTTCTTACAGCTTTACTGCACATGGTTTCATACTGAATTGACTGGAAGAAATCAAAGAAATCTGAAGAGTTTGGCTTGTTCATAAGAAGTGAAGAGTTGTTGACTGATATCCTAAAAAAATCTGCATTTTGGGGGGGCTTTTTTGTAATCAACTCTGTGGAGTAGGGCAATGGCTTCAAGTGATGACATGTAAGATATTTCTCATGTCATATTAGGTTCATGAGATTACCTAATATCAGGGATACCTCTGTTTTCTTTCTAAAGCACTGTAGAAACATTAAAGAATTAATTAATTTCCTCAGCACATTGTAAGACTGCCTGTATTTCATTCCTCGTTTTCCTGAAACAAAAGCTGAGGCACTAATGTTGAAAAGATTGATTTTCAAAGTGACAGAGCTATCACAGAATGTTCACCCATTCTCATCCATTTCTAAAAAAAATCATGAAAACCTCACACCATTGGCTGGTAACAGTAAAAGAAGATGATCACTGTGTGACATGGGCATGTAGACAGCTGATTCCTGAGATCCAGTGTTAAAACCGGAATATACAATTCAAGACAAGTTTCTTTCTTGCTCTCTCTATTCTTTAAATGGGCTACCTGCATGCTGGTCATAATGTAGATGGTCTTCTGGACATACTTTCTGACGGACAGCAGACCTAACACATCTCAAGATTGTCAATATGACTGTACTGGGTGAAATATAAGATCAGAGAAAGTGTATGTTGTGTCTTCCCAAGAATGTTCTCCCAACCTCCAAAAATTTGCAGCTCAAGGACTCCCAGAGTCACAAGTGGGTCTTTGCAATTACTAATAATGTCTTATCTTTAAAAGATGGTTTGGATATGAAAGGATCCCACTGTACCACTCTAAATTAAAAATCCAATTTAGATTCCTTACTTTGTGTTTAAGACAGTTTTTAGGTGGAATATAGATCCAAAAGCCAAGAAAGTGTTTAAAGAAACCCCTGTTTTCCAGAGTTGTGCAGTATTTCAGGCATTTAGAGATAAACTGCACATTTTGGACTTCAACGTTCCCTGGATATTTAAACTTAAATGCCAGAATATGTTCAGGAGTGTCCCTGTTTTAAAACAAGGTATATCTGATAGTGTCTGCTCCACTATGTTTCAAAGCTGAGCTGAAACATTTCCTGCATTCCCTGACCTGAACATGCTGAGAACAGAGAACCCCTTCAAAGGGATGGCAGTGTCATTCAGAAGCTCCACTGATCATATTTGGACATTTACTAGCAAAACAGAAGACCTCATCTGGAAGGGTTTTGAGCTTTCAGTGTTGCCTACATGCTTATGGCTTTTGAGCTCAAGATACAGGATCAAGAACTCTAAAGCTGTGCCCAGATCTCATCTCTTTTATAGATCTTGTAAAACTCTGTCTAGACATCCTGTGATCTCTAATGGTAGTACTGGGTTTATGTGGCAAGGTTTTGGTAGTGGGGGAGCTGCAGGGGCGGCTTCTGTGAGAAGACACCAGGAGTTGCCCCCATGTCAGACAAAGCCATTTCCAGACAGCTCCAAGATGGACCTGCTGCTGCTGGCCAAATCTGGGCCCATCAGCAACATTGGTAGCACCTCTGTGATAACATGTTTAAGAAAGGGTAAAAAATGCTGTGCAACAGTAGCCGGAAGAGAGGAGTGTGGATATGTGAGAGAAACAACTGTGCAGACACCAAGGTCAGTGAAGAAGAAGGGGGAGGAGTCCTCCACGCACTGGAGCAGAGATTCTCCTGCAGCCCATAGAGTAGATATCCCACAGCCTGTGGAGGACCCCATGCCACACCAGGTGGATGTGACCTGAAGGAAGCTGCAGCCTGTGGAGAGGAGCCCAAGAGTTGGGAGTGAAGTTGAGCCTGGAAGAAGGGGGGGGAAGGTGATTTTTTTTAGATTTGTTCTTATTTCTCATTATCCTACTCTGTTTAACTGGCCATAAATTAAATTAATTTCCCCAAGTCAAGTTTTGCCCATGATGGTAATTGGCAAGTGACCTCCCTGCCCTTATCTTGACCTACATGCTTTTTGTAGTATTTTTTCTTCCTGTGCTGTTGAGGAGGGGGAGTGATAGAGCGGCTTGGTGGGCACCTGGTGGCTATCCAAGGTCAAACCACCACAAGACTCTTCCCCTTCTTCATTGTCTCCATGTTAAATCACAGACATTTCCTAGATGGAGCTATAGAAGCAGGAAAAAAAAAAGAAACTCAGAATGAATTAAGTGTTTGTAAAAACTGCTGGATACAATTTCCAAGTTGCTTATGTGAGTCTTAGGCTTCATGGGGTTGGACAGAAATAGGAATGTAGTGGGAAGGGGAGAGAATGTTGTCTGCAAAATCTGAGCTTGAAGATCCTTGGCTCTGGAGCAGGATGACAGAAACTACTATTTACAATTTAATTTATCATATATGAGTGTCGCGGTTTAACCCCAGCTGGCAGCTAAGCACCACACAGCCACTCGCTCACTCCCTGCTGCCCTCACCATGGGATGGGGGAGACAATCGGAAGAAAAAGTAAAATTCATGGGTTGAGATAAAGACAGTTTAATAGGACAGAAAAGGAAGGGAAAATAATAATAATAATAATAATAATAATAATAATAATAATAATAATAAGAAGAAGAAGAAGAAGAAGAAGAAGAAGAAGAAGAAGAATATACAAAGCAAGTGATGCACAATGCACAATCAGTCGATGCCCAGACAGTTCCCAAGCAGCAGCCCCTGGCCAGCTTTCCCCCTAGTTTATATACTGGGCATGATGTCATATGGTATGGAATATCCCTTTGGTCAGTTTGTCCTGGCTTTGTCTCCTCCCAACTTCTTGTGCCCCCCCAGCCTACTTGCTGGCAGGGCAGTATGAGAAGCTGAAGTGGTCCTTGACCACTGCTTAGCAACAACTAAAACATCAGTATGTTATCAACATTATTCTCATCCTAAATCCCAAACACAGCACTATAGCAGCTACTGGGAAGAAAATTAACTCTATCCCAGCTGAGCCAGGACAATGAAAAACAAAATATCAGTGGACATTTTCTCCTTGATACTCACTTGAAAAAAAGAATGATGGGATGGATTTTCCCCTTGGAGCTTGACTCCTGACTGCTTATTATGTCTAACTGGAATGATGTGTAGTGCAAGAACTCTTAAGTGACCATTGGCCTCCTGCATCTAGACAACCATAGATCAAACTTTGGATTCATGTTTTAAAGGAGTTAGAGATAAAAAGCACTGCATGAGACTTGTGGTGGGATCTGGGAGAAGACTAAACTGTTGTGCAGACCTAGCTCTTGTGCCCAGGGAGAAAGCCCAACTAACCAAGACACAGAAGAGTTGTAATTGATGTGTCTCTGAATTACCCTAAATGTAAAATATTATAGGGCCAGAGAATGAGCAAATAAGACAAAACTTGCTTTTCTAGCCTAATAGTGAGTATCCACAGCTGGGATACTGTTCTTTGAGGTTCTGGTCTTCGTCTTGGAAGTGTTAATATATTCCATAGACTAATATAGATAGTCATTGGATGAAAGTAGAAGCAATCCAGTAACCAGAATCATCTCCCTGTTTCAGCTGAAGGACAACCAAGAGCGGCTCCTTTTTACTTGTGCTCCAGCTGAAGCCAGCAGCCTGTGCTTCAGGGTTTGCAACATTTGCCCTGGGTACCCCAATATGTTCCCTGTATCCAGCTCTGATTTGCAGACTGTCATAAATGGGAGCTCACTAATAGAGTGAATCCAGCTAAAAGTCCTATAAGTATCCATAACATCACTGGAGGCTCTATGCAAGAGGTGCAGGTAGACAATGACATAAACCCTACGCAAACTATTTAAAGATGCTGTATGGAACATTATCATACTGCAGAAGTTATCCAGCACTGACAGTAGAAATTATTACATGTCCTAGTTGTTCTACTCCTTTATTGCCAATTCTTTTGGGGAGATATTAGGAAGATGTCCTCACCTAGAATAGGTACAGCCTGAACTCTTATTGCAACCATAAATTAATTTCCTACATGTCTGCAATCTTTACTGAGGAAAGTAACTTAAATCAGTATCTCTTCTTGTAAGTCATGATCAAGCCATACCCTTACTCTGTGAAGAGGCAATCTGTCAGAAAAAAAAATGTGAATAACATATATGAACTTTATTTTCCCAACATTCCTCATGTTCTTTAAATGTTCATAGCTAAAATAAACACCGTGGCACCACTTTTCAGTTTGCTACTTCAAGGAACAACCCTAATTGCAATGACAAAACACTAGATCAGAAAGCGTAAGATTTGTTAAGGAAAAAACATAAATTCCCATTTTATTGCCTCTTCTGATAGCAAATCTAACAGAAGTCCTGGAGAAATTCTTAAAGCACCTAAATTTTATGTGTGCTCCAATAGCTTTTCTCTTCCCCCAGGGAGAAAAAAATACCTCAGTAAGAGATAGTTGTGGGTCTTGAGACTTATTGTTTCCTCAAATATAAATCACCTTTTTTTTATATGAGACCAGAAATCAAGTTCTAGTCATTTTTATATGTGAAGTTTTGAATTCGATAAATGCACAAAACAGAGTCCAAGAGTATTTTATAAACTCTTACTTTAATAAGTTAAATAAATTGCTTTATACTTTTAAAACAGTGTAGAATGGCTATGTATCAAAGTATGTGCTCTATCCTTCTTTTTCACTTCATCGTTGCTTTCTCTCCTGAGTAATATGATTGCTGTTGTCTTCAAAACCACAAATGCTATTCACTGGTGTACTCAGAATTAATAGTGAATTGATAGGTGTATATTTGTCAATAAGCAAGCTTAATCACCTCACATGTTTTTTATTTTTACCTGCAGCTCACAAAATGTCTGTAGCAGGTTTATCTGTACATAATAGTTTTGCTGTGAACTTATACTCAGTTAAAGGTTAGGGGACATGTCCTCAGTAATACAGATTATGCTAAACCAAACTGGAATCCACATCTTCTGGTTTTTATATTTCCACCTCATTTCAGGAACAGAGGAAAATATTTTGCACCTTCCCTTTTCTGGATGCTGGATCTAGATATATTTGATTTCAGTCATGATCATGGCTGACTCAAGGTACTGGATATTATTGTGGTGATGGTCCTATGGCCATTGCCAGATAGTAGGAGAATCAGGCTGCTGTTGCTATGGAGGGAAGTCGGGGTCTGACCAAAGGTGATAGAAGCAGTAGACCCAAATTTCCAGGGCTCACCAGTCCTTCCCTTCCCCCTTCTCTGCATTTCACTCTTTTCCCTCTTCCTTGCTCCTTCTCATGGCAGAGGCAATTTCACTCTGGCCCCACACCACCTCCTTATCCATTGGTTGTCACCATTTACCAACACTACCAAGAAGCTCAGAAGCAACTCTGGCAAACACAGCAATAGGTACTATTTATCCTGAAATGGACAAGGAGTGGAGATCAAGAGGGTACCTTCTCAATGCTGTAGACACAGTGCTGTGCCCTCAATGTAAAGCACCCACGCAGCACAGCTCTGTGCTCAGTTTGGGTACAGTCCTACAAGGTCTGACTGCAGTAGGGCTGTACTTGCATCTCCCAAGGTAATGAACCTTTCCTGTCACACAGTACTATTTTGACCCAGCTATACAGCTCTGAGTATGAAACATTTGTGGGTGACAACTCTCTCCTTCCTGCCATTACATGGTGCAAGTGTGGCTTGTCAGAGTATTTGTAGATGGCCCAGGTCAGGACAGGGATTAAACACTGAGGCCCTTAGGCTTCCACAAGGTTACCTGGCCCACAACCATGATCCGCTCCCTCCACAATGTGCAAGGCTTTTTGCTGATGCTTCCTGGCACATAAGCCCCTAGAAGGAGGTGGATGAAGGAAAGGCAATCAGCAGACAGCGGGGTGGCCAAAGAGAAAAAGCTCTAGGAAGTTCTCCTTCTCAGGGTCCTGTGCATTTTATTTCTGGAAGAGGCTTGATTGGCTTGACAGTCAGCCACAGCCACAGTCAACGCTTGAATACAGGCCTCTGTGTTTGGGTGTGTTTCCAAGGTGTAATCTGACATTTCTGTGTGGGAATGTACAGGTGTAGGTGGGATAAAGACATCCAGAAATGTGCAGATATAGATCTCTCTTCTACGCATCTTCGTCTATTTCTCTTGAAGGATGAAAACCAAGTAAAAATAAAATAAAATAAATTATTTTTGTCCCAGATGACTAAACTTTCTGACATTCCCAAGTCAAGATAAGGTGACTACCTAAGTGTGAATAACTTCCCCCATGCAGCCAAGGACCTCAGCCCTGACCTGCAAAGACCACCCCCCACAACAGCAAAGGTATAATTATACTTTCATGCTATTTCGGTCACAGACTCTTCCTGAGGCTGTCACCTGTGTAGACAAGTGTTTATTTTGCATGATATTTTTGTGATCTTGGCTGCTGTGTAGTTGGAAAGAAGAAATAAAATAAAAAAAAAAAAAAGAAAAAGTTTAGTTTACTGCCACAACAAAGTGGCTTGAAAAGCATATCATGGCTCTAAGGTTCCCTATGAATCCTGTGTTGTCAGTAATCTTGCTTCTACACTTTGAGATACACAATAATATACATGAACTGTGAACTTAAGGTGTAGTAAGCAAGTGATAAACACTTTAAATGAAAGGAGTGAAGATGGTACACAGATTCTGCTCTTTTCAGATGTAGAAAATATTGCTGCCCAAGCTAGAGCTGCCAGTCACTGGCTCTAAGTCACTTGGTAAATCTGCAGCCTAAACATGCCTGCAGGTGGGCCACCTTTGCTGTGACCCTGTCAAATCTTATTATTTACTAATTTGAATGTCTAAAATGTAGCTACAGGTGCACATCTTGGGCTTTGGATCTCTCTTCTGTAATTAAAGGCACAAAATAAGTAAAGGACTTACAGAAGTTCTGTATAGATGAATAATTGAAGCTACTACATTTCTATGTATTTTTCATTTTCAAATCATTGCAAGATGTAATGAACATCAACTAACTTTAGCAGTGCTGGAGCAGACAGGAGGAAGGGCAGTCTGACATCAGCTGCAGTAATATACAATTGGAGATAGATGATAACAATATCTGTCCAAATAATAAAAACAACTAATAGCAAGACAAATTTTAGATTTTACTGACTTATTTTTCTTTAGAAAGAGGACTGTTACAGGAAAGTTTTTTGCAAACTTTTTTTCAACACTTGCTACAAAAGATTCCATACAGTTCTTCATTCAAAGCCAGATGCTCACCTAATCACAAACTAAATGATACTGAATAGATTCACTGGTAGGCTGAGCTTGCTTTTTGCTGCTTTGATATAAAATCTCTTTGGTGGAAGCAAATCTCTTCCAATAGGTTTTTTATTAAGATCTTCTAGAACTGGTGAGCACAGCTCACTGTAAAAACTGAGGTATGATCTGTAAACACTATCTACTCCAAACTGAACAGGAGATGTGTGCGTGGTAGGAGCCCGTGGTGGGTGGGAATTGTTTCCTAGGTGAGAAAACAGCTGCCAAGCAGATGAGTACAACCTAACTGACAGAACATTCTAGAAGGTGACTGGATTTAAAGACTGTAATCTGCAAACAGCTCAAATCCAATACAGGTGAGTTGATTGGCTGAAAGCCATTATTATTACTTGGCCATACTACAGCTGTTACGGTATGTAAAACAATTTTGGCAGCTCCACATTAGTTCATAATGGAAAATGTTACATTACAGGAACTATTAGTAATGTTGCTCTGTTGACACGATGCTACTTGTTGGCAGTCACTTCAGAGAGGTGAAAGATGGAACAGGGAAGGCGAATTCAATATGTTGGGTTTATTTTTATTTATTTATTTTTAATCAAAAGGTGCTTTATCCTTCTGGTCAATGCTGAGGAAAGCTGAAATTGGCATCTGGAAAATTCTGATGACCTAACATCATTCATAAGCTCACCTCTGATCTGACCATTGACTGCAGTTTTTATACTGTCCTCATAGCTATCCTTTGATATATATTCCAAGCCTGCCAAATTAATGACTATTCTTATTTTTATTCCTATCTAATTGCTGCTGCAACCCTTTCTTGTTAACATGCAAAATGATTAGTTTTCAGTGATACCTCAGTATGCAAAGATTGTAATGACATATATTTTAACTCATAACTTTATGCTGTGATTTCAAAATCATTGCTTTGCTTGCTATTCTTTCATAGCTCTTGTATTATTTGTCCTATTATTGTGAAAGACTGACAAGTTTCTGCTGAACATAATTATTAGTTAATGTTCACACACTATATAAGTGCAAACATTTAGTCCTACAGCTTCTTATACAAATAAAGTGTTTTCATTCCTGCAGTAAGAACCAAATTTTTAAGCTTTAAAATGAGACCTTTATTATATATGTGGGATTCAATTAGAACCTCCTTCTGATAAGAAAGAGGCTGATGACGGCGAAGGGTAAATAGATAAAGTAGTGCCAGAAAGCAAAGCAAGAAAATCCCAAACTTTTCTACTTTGAAGCAAATTGGAAAACATAGCACACAGTACCTCATGATGCTTAAGCAGATTGGATGAACCTGAGAGTGATGCTAAGGAAAATGTGTTCCCTACTGACTAATGTTCTGCACTATCCCTATTCAGAGCTATACCTTGAAAACCACACTATTTGCCTTAATCCTGGGACTTCAAACTCATATGACAGAGAGAGATTAATTCCATTTTTATATCAGCTACATGGGCTTTGAAACAAATGCAGAGTTACAAACATCTTGCTTTATATGCTAGGAGGCCTGCTGATATAAGTGGGAGATTTGTACTGATGTTAAAGTTAGGGTAAAATATTTTATTCTTGACTACATTTAAGTTATTGTCAATATGTATTTGCTTAGTACATTGTTGTTATTCTCAGTAAAAGGCAATGAGGAAAAAAAGTTCCTCCTTAGGACAACCACATTTCTGGCCTTTTTCCTTTCTTCCCTCATTTTTCTTTTTCCAGCTTCTCTACTTCTTCTTTAGCCTTCTGAGTCTCCCTTTCATTCCTTTGGCATATCCTGAAAAATTTTCATCTTTGCCTGCTTCCTAATCACTTATCTCACCATGAAAGCCTTGCTTATATTGTCAACGTAAACATAGTAGGCAGGATTTGTCTTGTCTAACTTCATATAAGTTGGTGTGAACAAGTCCATAAGAGTAAGATTTCCCCTTTCCACTCTCCAGACTCCCATTATAGTCAATGGACAGAATCAGGCACTTTTAGGAAATGACAGGATCAGTTCAGCTGCCTGAACACAGGTGCCTGGTGCCAGACTGATAGAAATGCGGAGACCTGCACCCTTCTGGAGGCATAACATAGAGCATGACAAACAATGCTTAGGCAACTGAATTAGCCCAATTCAATTCATCCTACAGTAAAGATTCAAAATAAGGCAGGTACATTGTGCCCCATGTATCCCACAGAAGAAGTCTGTGCATGAGCTGGTTGTCTAAGCTACTTTTACAGTCCATTGAAATAGAAGTCAATCCATTCACAACAGTGTGGGGAGCTAGCCAGCTCACCTTCAAGTAGGCACGTATGCTTGGTCAGCCAAATCACTCCAGAAACTCTTCTCAATGAATTAACTAGACTGCAGCTAGCTATGCTAGGGCTGTAGACAGCTATATTTAGGCATCGGAAATTGCTCATCTGCAATACAGAGGAGCTGTCCAGCATTACACTGAATTGAATCCCACCCTCGACTCTAGGTGATTTCAGCAAGGTGAGATAAATCACACCCTACTCCATCATCAATAGCAGTGGAGTTCAGGGAGATGCCTAAAAGGTAGGGAAATTCACATCCTTCAGAACAATTGATTCAGTCTTGTCCAGGCCAGGAAAGACAACACTGTATCAATAACAATTGATTCAATAAAGGAATTTGTTTTTGCAACCATCAGTGTTCAAAACGTGCTGCTTCTTTTGAAATGACAACAGATTTGACAGTATTGTAAACCAGCCTGTACATTATACACAAGGACCTCGGAGGTCTAGGTGTGACTAATAGGAGGGAGCCTTGTCTACAACTACCACAGTCCTCCCATTTTATGATTGTTTAAGTAAGACTGAAGAAGTCATTGAATCACTGAAATTTAGAGATGGATAGAAGTTCAAGAAGTTATCTGGTTCACCTTAAAGCAAGATCAAGTTTTCCTTGGACTTTCCTAACTTATATTTGTCTATCTTGTCTTAAAAACTTCTGAAGGGAGGGATTACTGAAACTTCATGGCAGCCTTCTCTGGGATTTTGTCACAACAATAGGCTTTTTCCTAATATCTAGACTGGTTCTTTTTAAAAATAAGCCTTTTTTCTCCACTCTTTCCACTGCTGGCAATGAAGAAGAAATAAGTACCATCTTTATAACCATGTTTTACATGGTAGAGGATGGCTGTCATGTTCTGCCTCAGTCTCCTTTTTTTTCTTTTTTTTCTAGACTAAATTAATTCTCTCAACCTTTACTCATAGGTCATGTCTTCTAAACCTTATCTCATTTTTCATGCTCTCCTCTAGGCTTCTCCCATTTATCTTTCTGCAAGTATGATGTTCAAAAGCAGACACAGAACTTCAGCCTCACCAGGGTAGGCTGGACAGAATTGTGTTCTGTATCTTATGTGTGACAACCCTGCTAATCCCCCACAAAATGAGAATATTTTGGGTAAGAAAGTCATGTTATCAATTTACATTTAGTTTGCAACTCACTATGAGCCCCACATTTCTGTTCTATTTCCGCCTGGGCAGCCATTCCCCACTTGTGCACATAAAATTTTGGATTAAAAAAAAAAAAGTGCTTCCAAATCTTAAGACTTCAAGAGATTTCAGAAATGAGTGGGCAGACAATCCCAAGGGGTGCAAGATTTGCAAGTTTTCATCAGAAAGAATGTTTTTCACTTTTCAGTAAGAAGAGGAAGGGACCAAAGATCAAAAGACAAATTCCACTTACTACAACCTATTTTTCATGATGTAAATTTTTCCAGCATGCTAAACTACTTTCAGGCTTATAATTAGCTCTGGAAAGGAGGGATGGGACAGAATGAGATCATTTGACCACCTTAGGGACAACGTATTTAAAGAATTACTGTAGAGCATCCACTAAGAGACTAAAAATTGTGTCTTTCACTTCATAATCTTTCTCTTTTTTTGGATATGGATCAAAATAGCAGCATGCTATTCCAGAGCTTGTCTGGGCAGGCAACTGGAGGATAAGAGGATGAGCTGATAACAGAGACAATGAGCCTAATGACAAAAAGTAGGAAAAAGCACAACAATAGGAGGTAGCAATGTGTAAGACAATACTCTAGATCATCCCATTTCATTAAAAAATTTCAGTGAGGTCTGAATATGGAGTGAAACTTCAAGACTTGCCCTTATTTTTTAGAATTCTGCATCTCTAACTATTAAAGAAACCTCTTAGGGTTCAGTAGATATCCTGTCTTCACCAAAGTCAATGATGTTTTTTTCAATTGACTTGAGTAGAGGTAAGATTTTACTCTCTGATCCACAGCCTTGAGCCAGCACGAGTTTTTTTCCATTACAGAATACAGACTTTATTAGAACTATAATGGTCAGTGCCTTTCAGTCACGCTGACAGTTTCCTAAACCCTGTGATACACTCTCCCTTCCTGCTCTTCCTCTCTCTCTTCTCCCTCCCAGCATCCTTCCTCCTTCCAACAGTCAGCTTCTCAGAATGAAAGGACAAGGTCAGATAGCTTTTGAAAACAAAAGAAAAACTAAGGAAAGAGGGTGGGAGCTGAGGTAAGAGGTAAGCCTTTTCCTGCATTAATACTACACCCTTAAAGTGCAGCGTGTAGTCAATAAGTGGATGTTTGGGGCTTTGATTTTGAAGCCCCTGCCCTCTGAGACATCTAGATCAACTTAAATCAAAAAAAGATTGCTTTGAAACAGCAGAATTCTCCTGTCCCAGGATGAAGGAATGGAAAGTCAGGCAGGGACTTCTAAGAAGGAGTGATTTTGTACTGACATTTTACAATTGTATTGTGGCCCATTTTTCCAACAGTTGAGCACTATGAACTTCTCTCAACTTGTGGATTTAGCTTGCTTACACGAAATGCAGAGGCCAAAGCTGCAGTGCAGGACCAAGGACCTTTCCAGGCTTGGCTGGGGCAGAATTGGTATGGGAAGAGCGGTGGGAAGAGCAACACAGATCTCTTGTCTGTCAGAGTTTCTCCTCTGTGTTTTTAACCAGAAGGACTATTCTCATGCCAGTACTCCAAAGCTACTGCCACTGCCAGAATTAGCAGGTAGGCTGCCTCTTTTCCTGAATAGTCGGCAACACTAGCATCTATTAAAAGAAATATGGAAATTAGCAGTTAAAGTCAATGAAGTTGATAGCTCCTACTTACCAAGTTGGTGCCTCAGTGATCAGCTCTAACGAGGAAAAGCTATACTCAACTCATCAACAGCCTCATACTTGGCAGAGTTGGATTTTGAAGAGAAACCAAAAATCACGAGAAAAGTGACACATAGTTTAGTATGACTTTACTTGTACTTTAACCTGAATAGGGCTGAATAGAAGTTGATGATTCAGTCCTATTGTGGTCCTGTTGCTTCTTTGGCAAAGCTGCTTTTTCAGGATAAAACACTTGCAGGCTAGAGCCTGATACCAAGCTGCATTAAAACATTGTTTCCTTGTATGTGTGTTTGTGCATGAGGGTTCACATGAATTTATTGTCATTCCATCATTCACAGTGACAGGCATTGTAGCTTGCTGTCATGCCATGGCAGCTTACAATGATGTGAACTTTAATTTTTTATTAAGATAGTAAGTTACAATCAGTTAAAGATAAATGCCTTAGCTTAGTTGGAAATGGAATAAAGGCTGGGATGCCTGCAGTACTAACAGGTTAGCATGGTTGACAACAGCCTTTTGGGATAATTCTCCATTGTCACTGATACAGTTCCACTGGTGGAAGTGCTCCTCTCCCTCCTGTCACTTAGTCTAAACCTAAGTGATATTAAGGCAAGAATTAAGAAAAAAATGTTCCTCATAAGTAGGAATTCACCCCAGATTAATGCAGATGTTTCAAATATAGATATCTCAGTCTGCTCTAGTCATACTTGTCTGTCTTTCATAGTGTGTTTCTGGATTATTGTTGAAGAATAATGCATTATAATTATAATAATGCATAATAATTCCAGTGTACAATGGATTGAGTGCATCGTACACTGGAAATGCTTATTTTTCTCTGTTCAGTACAGAAGGGAATCTATGTTGAACCAGTTTGGTCTTAAATGTCTAAATTCTGGAAAGCTAAGTAGATGAGTGCATTTTCACATGTCTTAATAGAAGATTGCTCAATTTTTTTCAGTTTTTCTCCATGCCTCAAGCCCTTGGACCAGATTCGTAGTCCTTTACATTTAAGGGCTACTAAACAGATGATCAAGGGTGGAAAATAGATCCTTGGACCCCAAAGACACTCTACAGAAAACTGTTTTTGTAAACAAGAAATTTATTCACTCTTTTTTAATTGCTGCTTAACTTCTTTTTTGTCTGTTTAAAAACATCTCAGTTTCTCTATGTCCATTGTTCTTAAACTTACATTAGAAGTCTTAGGGTCTTTAGCTATCTCTTTACAAATGGTCCTCATAGAAAATGCTGAAAAGCAGGTTCCTAACAGGACTGCAAACTCAGCATTACTTAGGGCAACAGCGCCAGTAGTAAATGCAAGCATGTGGAGCAGGGGAAAAAAAAAGAAAAAAAAAACAAACCCCAAACCAAAAAAACAACTCCCTTTGCTGATATATCAACCTCAGGTTCAATATGCATCATCAAATTTAATATTGCCATGATCAGTATTCATGGAAAATAAATGATGCCAAATATGCTTTAAGAAAAAAGAAATCTGTTTAAATGGTATTAATGGTAAGACATACTACAGCAAGGTGAACAACACTGATAATATTAAATTAACCCAAGAGGCTCCCTAATCAGGATCCCTATGCAGAAATCTGCTTGCCAACTGTCGTTCTTTTTCCCATTGGTTTAGTTAAGGGTTGAAGTTCTTCTTGAAGTTTCTTTTTTAATCATTAGATCCCGACCTTACAGTTTTCTCTGACTACTTTCCTTCAGGCTGTCTTTGCTCCTGTCAATTTAGGATTTCCAGGGAATTATTCTTCTTTGAAATGCATATTCCAGGCTTGAAATACTGGCATATGTACACTGTAGAGTAATTGTGGAGGCCAAATGTTTAATTACACATGACAGCTGGAGCTGTAGGAGTCCGAGGCATGCTTGAAAACAACTTATGCCCTATGCAGTCTTAACGAAAAGGAACAAAATAATATATATTTAGGTTTTGTGCCACATGGTAGCCGCTGTTCTCTCTCTTTTCACAACTGAGGGTGGTTTGCAAGAAGTTCAGCTGCTTTCACTTCTGTGTACCGTCTCTCTGAATATATACTTTTTTTCGTCTTCATACAGTCTGGGTACAAACTTTTAGACCATGTAATCCTGCAAGAAATGCTCAGAATTTTTGTTTCATTTTTTCCTGAGTGACAGAGAAAAGATTTTCAGTAGCTTCTCTAATATAGCTACTGAAAAGTAGTTATTGATACAATTTTATAAAACTACATTACTAGAAACGCCAGAATCAAGTTATTTTAATTATAAAAGATATAAACAACATTCATATTTTACCCTAGTACATGTGATTTGCTCAGAAATGAATCAAATGGAATAACCTGACTTCTAAGGCTTCAGAAAATACTTATTTCAATCAGCACAAATATTTGTCCAGATTTATAGACAGAGAGATTTGCAGGCGCATGAAAACACATATTTAATTCTGCTGACAGAAACATTTTGTTCTTAGTAAAACTGAGGTAAAAAGTTATTTCCTATTATCAATATATCTGTTCTCAATGTTCAGCTCTTCATTTGACATAAATTCGTATAGTTCCACTGACAAAACCCCTGTGTTGGTTTAAAGCAGTTGGGGGGGTCTGACTCAATATTTGACACAGCTTTTCTGTATATACATGTATATGTATACACACACACACATTTTAAATTATTATTACATTGAATTATTGTTATACTTACTGTGCAAAAGAGGTTAAAATTTGATACTGAAATTTTGGCAAATCAGATTTTCTTTGTGCATTGTGTTACCTAAGCACATCTTCATTAAATTATACCATAATATGAAAGGGACTTCCTTTTTTCTTTTCTTACTATATCCCTACTTTATACAGTATTGAGGTAAGATTTAAGTTAGTGGTGGTGCCATTAGTCTTTGACAGGAAAATAGCAAGCATTGTTTTAGCCCCTGAATGTTTAATTCCATGGTGAGAAAAATATATCACTGGTGCCCAAGTGAAAAAGATATTTCAGTCCTTGCAAGGAGGAGTTAATGAATATCTGTAGCACTTAGATGTACGAACAAGCAAACAAAGAACATTGTTATATTTTCCTTATGTAAAGAGAGCAAAGATGAGATTGATTTGACAAATGAACTTTAAAGGAATATTGTTCAGTGGTGTTGGGAATGAACTGCTTTGTACAGTAGGTTAAGAAAGAACAATGTTGTAACTGAGGAAGTTAAAATGAAACTCCCACCAGCAAACAATCTGAGCACTTGACGTCATTGCCATGAATCAGCAAGGTAACCAAACCTCTCTTAAAAATGTGAAGCAAAATTTCAGTTTTAAACTACTTTGTGTTTCTTGAACAAAGAAGGCTTTGTTTGAGATGAGCCTGCTTGCTAAAGATGTGAAGTATTAAGCATCACATTCATCTTTCTTTTTTAATTTTTTTTTTTTTCCTGCAGTTCCTGTGCCCTTATTCTGAGAGTTTGAAGGTAAGCAATTCTGTCAAATTGTGTCAAAATGATTTCAGGTTTTCCTAGGTGCTGATTACCTCTATGTTTGAAAAATAAGATGGGAGAGATGACTCTGAAATCCCCAACTTGATAAGGAGAAAATTAGAAATACAGCCAACAAACACTGTCATCCACCACTTCAAAGCTCCAAAATAAGATGCGTAAAAGTTGGACTGTAAAGTCTAAAAGTCAGTTGAGAGAGGGAGACAGGGAAGTGCACTGTGATGAGCCAGAAAAATCATATTGTAAAAGTGGCTGCTTCCAAGACTCTTCTAATGGAGGCACAAGCACTTCCATCAGTCAGGAGTTTCCATTTGCAGGTAGAGCCTCGCTCAGGCTCACTTCCACCTGCACAACAGGGGATGTGCATAGGCGAACACACATACCTACTTACTTACACTTATAAATACCACAGCTTGCACAGTTTCCTGAATGACTCAAGGAGTTGAGGGGCACCAAAGTGCACCTCAGAAAGTAACTGTGATGACTGATCCCTTAAAGTTCTATATCAGAAACCCTGAAGGCAAGTCACCTTATTCCTTGCCCCCTCTGAAACGTTTTTGTGTGCAAACCTTCCACCACTTGTGGTGCAGAAACACTCATTCTGCTAACACTGCCCTCATCCTACTCATTAGAGTATGGCTGTTTTATCTTCCTCATCTAGAAGGTTGAGCTACTTGTTGGAGCTGTGTCTCCTATAGCCGAAGGTGTTTGATTTCAACCAAAATCAAACAAATGTCTTTGGCATTTTCAGCCTGACATATTAATGCAGTAAGCTCACATAATATAGAATGTATGGTGTCAGACCAGAGTCTTTTCTCTCTTAAGGAAACTTGAGTTTGAAGTTAAATCGTTACAATAAAAAGTAATAGCTTTTAGCAAGGTTTTTGTGCTTTTTGTTTTCTGTTAATATAGAATAACATCAGGACAGAAGATTGTACAATACAGAGAAAAATATCCAAGGCTGAAAACAAGAGAGATGGGAAATATTACTTTAAAAAGTTTGACAGAGGGAAAAATGCTTACACTGTTAGTGTTGGGGGGAGTTGCATGTGATAGATGAACACATTTGTATCAATCATCGGGCTGATTTTCAATAGATATTTTATTTCGCTACAGTCTTCCCTTTATCAAGCCTTCATGAATAGCACTTATCCCTTTGTAATAATATTGGTTTTCCACCTTTGTAGATTATTTGAATGTTATTTTAAGTCTCCTATTTTAGGAATCAAGAGCCGCTTACTGATGTAAACAAAGCTCCTTGGGAAATACATGACAACATAAAGACATTGTGAAATGTTTTACTTTTAATAGGAAACATTATCTGGAGTTTGAGAGCGAGCCGCTCTAGACTGGCTTTTAATTCAAACCAGGCAAAAGAGTGCACGTGTTGACCTATGGGCTTTGCTGGAGCCAAATAGGAACAGAGGAAGTGATGCCCCGAAAGCGAGCCCAAACACCTGTACAGGTCACTGTTGGTCCATCATGCTTAACTAATTTTCCCCTGCCCTCTGACCTAGTTTTCCACAGTGCCATCGAGATTTATATCTTTCATCCTGCAAACCCTACAGCTGCCTTCAATTAATGAAACCAGCCTTAACTTTGTTATCTGATAAACTGAACTCACAGTGCTACGGGAACAATTGTTTTATTATTGTATTGACAAATCATCCTATTAACGAGTGGCTACTATGAAAATCAATTAAAATCTTGGCTGAAATACTTGAGTATCACTGGAGAAGATACAAGGGGGAATTAACTACTGAGTCAATTAACTGTTATTCCATACAGTTCATAAATTAGGTGTGACCAGCACAAAATCTGTGATTTGTATTGATAATTAGAACACAGAATTATTGGGTGAAATATAGAGTGGCATGATATGGGATTTCATTTTTTATTTTATAGGGACTATGCCTGTGTAAGTTACTTGCAACATGTTTGAGATGCATTTCACAAGTTTCTCCTTCTCTCTATTTCCTGCAGATATTCTCATGTATGTTGGATGGAAATGCCAGCCTCCCACCCGTCGGACTCCATGAGAAGGCAGGAGTGATATCTTGCATGACCAGGACGGCCTACCTGAGTGTGAACTAAACTGAGATCAGCTCCTTACAGACTTTCTGCATGAATTGGGCTTAAACCAACCTGTCTTTATGCAGAGATGTGAATTTTGTTTTGAAAGGAGGGCTGTAAGATCAGACTGATTTCTGAAATAGGGTGACATGAGCACAGACAAACACAGTGTTACTTGTCTTAAAGAGTAGAAAAATCAGACCTGCCGGCTGGTTGGGTTGTTAATAGTAGATGTTACCGCTACACTAGAAAGAGTTAGTTAATATATTTTGCAGAGAGCAACAGAGGCTTCTTTTGATGCAAGCAAGGACTTGCTCTGACACCCAGGGAAAAAGATCCAACACCTTTTATTATAAAAAGAAGTAATACCCTATTGAAGCACTTTCAGTTAATAATCACTTGTATAATGTCTTGGGATTTAGTCCTCCCCTCTCGACACCCCTCATAAAGTATGGTTTAAGAAAAAGTAAGTAAAACTATATGTACTGTATAAAGTATACATTATACTTCAAATGATCTTAAACTATACCTTAAACTGTGCTTTGGGGAAACATAATCAGAAAAAGCAGCACCATAGAATGAGAGACAATGAAACTTCTAAGGTAAAACTATACTTTCCCTCAAGTATATTATGCTTAATGGAGTTAAAGACTTCTAAAACCTTTAAGTGGAATCTTTGAAAAAAAAAGGTTTACCTTCACATCGAGCTACTGCACTTGGAGGTAGTGTAAGAAGGCATATATTTCGTTTATTTGGGGGGAGGGGAGAATGGGAGAGAGGGAAGAAAATCTCCTCAGGGAAATTTGGATAGCTGGGTTTTTAGAGCTACTCTCTTTTGGAGGGTCGTGGGGGTAGTAGAAGTCGTGATTTGCTGCTCTGTCACTATACATGTGCATATATGGAGCAAAAGAGAGAGTTAGATACACACATATATATTTATATGTATGTATATGTATACACACACACACACGTACATATATTTTTATATACATATAAATACACATAAAGTGGTCTAAGGAAACATATACTGAATAAATTTTGTCCTGTTCTCATATCTCAATTAAACAACAAAGACTGTTTCCTTAGGAAAAAAGGAACAAAGCAGTCCTGGCACTGGAATATCAGAAAATGAAAATGTTGAGAGACTGAAAACAGAAAGAGGAAATTAGAGCTATCGTGCACCAGTGAATCATTATAAGTCTCTCAGCTGCTCTTTGGCAATGGTTGCTGCAGGGAACTCTCCATGAACACGTCTCCTTCGCCACCAACAGCTTATGGGGACTAACACTACAAAGCCAGTGCATAAAAGCAAGGGAGATGGGTGGGTGGAAAAATCTGCTTACTGACAATGTTCACCACACGAATGACAAACTTCTCCACCTAGAAATTACAGTAGTCCTTAATGTTGCAGGGCCACAGAGTCTGGATAATTGCAAAGTATTTTATAATCGGATGTCTACTAAAATATTATTCACAAAATGTTATACTGTGAACTGGTTTTAGACCTTTCGTTTACTACAGCTGTTATTATCATCACTTTATAAGTGTGGTAACATTCAGAAGCTCCAATTAGAACTAAGCACCACTGTGCTAGGTGGTTTCAAAATGAACAGAAGTCCTTTTTTTGAAGGCCTTGGAAAATCCTGTAGAGCGGATAGCATTTCTTTGCAGTTAAAGAGTATATGTGTAATTCATACAAAAGCCAGTCTTTCCTTCTTTATCAAATGCTTTTCCTAAGAAAACTATTATTTGACAACTGATATATAAAATCTGTACTAGATTGTAGTGATCTTTCCAGGCAAATGTAATCTGCAATGGCACGGAAAATTGGCATAGTAATGTGTCCTGAAAATGAGGGAATAAAAGAAACTTCCTGAGCTAATACAGGGTAAGAAACATTTGAGCCTAGAGAACAACATGGGCAGAAAGTCAGCTGCCATAAATCATGGTAGCTGCAGTCAAATCTCTACAGTTGCAATAATCCTCTGTTAAGGTCCTTCAGTTTGATCTCAGGAGCTTAGTAAAATCTCCTGACCAAACTAGTGCAGTGCAGCTACTGCTAAATATACATATTTCACTGTGGTGGTGAGCCATAGAGATTTATAAAGAGCTGGTGTTCTTTATGTTCAAAACATAAAGGATAGAGCAATATTGTCTTGTTGCAGAGGATTTTGTATGTTTGCAGAAAGCTGGTATGAACTTCTGGACATTGTTTCTGGAGTTGATTAAGTGCTTGCCTGCCTGCCTGCACTTTTTCTTTTTTTTTTTGGTATGTACTTTTTAAGAATTTGTGAGAAGACAGGGGTTATTTTTCACAGGGTGGAGTGGAAGCTGTATACACTTTTTCCTGCAAGGTTATTGTTACCATGGACTGGTAATAGTCATAATGAACAGTTCAAATTGTAGAGAGAAGTGTTGTTCACTGTCAACCCATCTGAAGTCATCTGGAATACACACAAGCCTCCCAATAAGGAATTGGCTGGATGGTCGCACTCAAAGACTTGCGGTCAATGGCTTAATATCCAAGTGAAGCAGTGACAAGTGGCGTTCCTCAGGGGTCGGTATTGGGACAGGCACTGTTTAACATCATTGTCGGCGACATGGATGGTAGGATTGAGTGCACCCTCAGCAAGTTTGCCGATGACACCAAGCTGTGTGGTACGGTTGACATGCTGGAGGGAAGGGATGCCACCCAGAGGGATCTTGACAGGCTTGAGAGGTAGGCCTGTGTGAACCTCATGAAGTTCAACAAGGCCAAGTGCAAGGTCCTGCACATGGGTCGGGGCAATCCCAAGCACAAATACAGGCTGGGCAGAGAATGGATTGAGAGCAGCCCTGCAGAGAAGGACTTGGGGGTGTTGGTTGACGAGAAGTCAGCGTGACCCATCAATGTACGTTTGCAGCCCAGAAAGCCAGCCGTATCCTGGGCTGCATCAAAAGAAGCGTGACCAGCAGGTCGAGGGAGGTGATTCTCCCCCTCTACTCCGCTCTCGTGAGACCCCACCTGGAGTACTACATCCAGCTCTGGGGTCCCCAGCATAAGAAGGACATGGACCTGTTGGAGCGAGTCCAGAGGAGGGCCACGAAGATGATCAGAGGGCTGAAGCACCTCTCCTGTGAAGACAGGCTGAGAGAGTTGGGGTTGTTCAGCCTGGAGAAGAGAAGGCTCCGGGGAGACCTTATAGCAGCCTTCCAGTACCTAAAGGGGGCCTACGAGAAAGCTGGAGAGGGACTTTTTACAAGGGCATGTAGTGGTAGGACAAGGGGTAATGGCTTTAAACTGAAAGAGGGTAGATTTAGATTAGCTATAAGGAAGAAGTTCTTCACTGTGAGGGTGGTGAGACACTGGAACAGGTTGCCCAGAGATGTTGTGGATGCCCCATCCCTGGAAGTGTTCAAGGCCAGTGTCATGGTTGGATGGGGCTTTGAGCAACCTGGTCTAGTGGAAGGTGTCCCTGCCCATGGCAGGGGGGTTGGAACTAGATGATCTTTAAGGTCCCTTCCAACCCAAACCATTCTATGATTCTGTGTGTATTCTATGATTCTCTGATTGGAACTGACTGGCTAAGAATCTTTTGATAACATCTTTGGAGGAAGCTGAACAGTTTATTGTACCTGTCCCTATGCTTATTGTAAATGCGTTCCTCCACAGCTCTCCTTGTGCAGTCAGGGTGTACTTTATCACGTGGCTGCTAGAGGATGTTTTATCCTTCATTACAATGCATTCAGGTTTTCACTGTTGGAGCCTGATCTAACCTTTAGCTTTTGAGCCTTAATGAAAAAATCTGCTTTCATCTCTTTAATCTAGCAGTAGTTTGTTGTTTTCATTGTTTAATACACAGGAAATAGCAAGGGATCTGCAACAGAGCAGAACAGGCAATAATAATTAAAAATAACTTACAAATACACTTGCAAATGCTTGAAATGATTCTGCTTTATTTACTGTTTCATACTAGACATTTTACATTAGTATCCAGGCAACAGAAAGTTAATTCAAGAAAAACTTTACAAATCTCAAAATTCCTCCACCACGCTCATAAGCAGATGGACCAGAATTGTGTCATTCATTGCTTGCCACAGGCTATTCAATGTTTATCATTCACCTTTCTCTGTTTCCAACAAGTCTCTCCCCCAATCAGAGATCAGAAACAATTTTGGTAACCGACTGTGTTTCGCAATCAGATGCACAGTTGAGTGAAGGGGATGACTTGTGAATCCCTCCTAGATGTCAGTGGAGGATGCAATCCACTCTGTGATGGTAGCTACAGAAAGGCTTATGTGCTAGCTTTAAACTGTAAAATACAGGTATAGCGGTGCATTTGTGGATGTAAATAGGGGATAATTAGGGTAAGTTTTGTCCTCACATCTTATGTAAGCATATGCAAATATAGCAAGAGAAATCCAAATTTGTTGTCAAAAACATCAAGACCAAGAAAAAGGCTAAAAGTACTGGAAAATGAAGGTATAGCTTTAATTAAACATTCTCCCAGGCTTCCTCAATTTAGGTGCATTATTTATTAGTTTTTCTTTGTGCCCAGTGTATGCATGAAGAATCACTCTATGCTTATGACTATATTGGTCTCTAGCTGTACTGCATGTCAGAATACTTTGTCGAATGCACAGATCCAATTGCAATTTGTTGTTGAGGTTGCTGGGGAGAAACTTCACAATCTTGTGGTGGCATACACAGATATAATTTCTTTTTTGCCATAAGATAGTAACAAGGAGCAACACAAATGCTTGTCTGCTTCCATTGTGTCCCTTCACCATGTGGAAATGATCAGACTGTTGGCTAAGGCTATTTGAGCATTGTCATCTCCAGAGATATACATACATGCTACAAAATCTTTAGGCCTTGTCTTTTAATTCCATCTTCATGTATAGCCTAGTTTTTCTGGGTATTTTTTTCTTTGTTTTCCACTGCATCTCTTTTTAATCTCTTTGATAGTCTTTTTTGTATCGTGGGATGTTTCTGTGTTCGCTGACCTTTTATTGCATCAATCATTTTATATACACAGTTGTGAATTATATATGGCATTATACAATGCATGTTTAATTATCCTATAGGCACCATCAGCACCATAAATGAAATTTACATTTCACAGCTGAAATCACCATTCCCTTCATACACTCAATATGATAAAACATCAAAAGAACAATGATATATTCCATCCACAGAATAAGAAATACTGTCCATTTTCTAAAACTGTGCATAACGATGAGTTCAGGGATGCACAAGCAGTAAAACTCACCAATTTTTCATAATGTTTCCCCCTGTAACTCCAGCAAATTAAGTGTGATAACAAAAACGGGCAAACTTTTGAATTCCTCTGAGTTTGGATTTCGGTATAACTAAACCTGCTATCCCTTTGATGGGAACGCCTTATGTGGCTCAACTCAGCCCAGACCTCATTGACTTCTGTATTCTGAATTTTTCAGATAATATCATCTGGCATCCATACTACTTTGGCATGCCAAACGATACCTATCTTATCTAACTCAATCAATCAGTCAGTCTGTCTGTCATACTTTGCATTTATATAATGCCTTTATCCAACAAATGCAACCTGCTTTACAAACTTTAATTAACTTAGGCATCTAGCATCCCAGGGAAGCAGGGAAATACGATCTTTTTTTGTACAGAGGAGGAAAATGAGACACAGAGAAATTATGAGTGGGAGTCATCTTGCCTAACTTTAGCTGAGTAAAAGACAGACATTTAAGCTTTGGAAAATCACCCTAGTCTCTCTTTAATATTAGAGGAAATAATTCATCCAGCATCTTTTAGGCACTGATTATCCTCTGGAGGCTTTTGTTTGTGGCCATGACAGAAGCCTAGATGCCTACCTTATAGTTAAAAATCTAAGCTAGGGAAGGTGATCCCTATCCAAAATGACTTGTCCAAAGTCAGTGAGGAATATAAGATGTGCACTGTTCAAATCAAACCAAGTTCTGAGAATATAATGCTTGAGCTTTGCTTTTGGCAAACTAAGAAGACAGAAGGATTTAGAAGGAATGTTTTTATCGTTAAGGCCATGCCTTTCTACTCTAACATGGAAAATCTAAAAGACTGTATGTTTTATCTTTTAATAAAATACAAATGCCCATTTAGGGCTCTTTCTTTTGGCAAAAAAATTCCTTTTGAGAGGAAAAAAATGTTCAATAAGGTTATTACAGTTTTACTTGAAAATGTTACAGTAAATGTTATTTCAGAATTTTTCTGCTTTTCTGAACAACAAAATGATGTTCCAATCCCCCTCCCTCTTTTCTTCATTCTTATGTGTTTTTGTCTTTTTCAATTTCCTACCCTTACCTTTCTTTCATGGACACACAGTCCAAAAATGAAAATGAAAATATGAATAGAAAAAAGAGTAGGAAGATCCCAAGACAAAAAAAAAAAAAAAGTCATAAAAGCAGAAGTCTTTTTAAAAGTGACTTTGTAATTAAAATGCATATAATGTTCCTCATTGTTTTGTTTTCTCCCCTTGCTTTAACTCTCTTTTTCCTGCTTTGCTTTCCGTGGAGATATTTACCCTAACTAGATCTTGCCTTGAAAACTGCTTCCAAATTTTCCATTCATTGGCGACTTGTTAGGATGTCTCTGGAAGGAAGCCCACAGCACTTTTGCCTCCCTTTTCTGTACACTAACACAGGACTGAAAGAAAGGTTCATTCAACGTCCTCCTATTTCTGGCAGTACGATCGTCCTCAGAATCCAGCTTCTTCTGGGGTCATCCAAGGAGGAAAATGCCCCCTCTTCTGTGAAAAGCTGTGAAACCTTATAACTAATAGTTAAATTTCATGATGCTGTAGGGCTTTTCCGTTGGTTTTGCCTAAGCATTCACCAGAGCTACCAGAGCTAGCAAGGTAGGACTGCCTTCAGAGCTCCCAAGCAATCTTAAGTACAAATCAAGAGATTAAACTTTAGACAGATGCCAATTGTGAAACAGGGCAGGCTGATACACCTCCTGCACCACGTGGGGAAGGGAGGAGAAACTGTAAAAGAGTTTGATGAAGGGCAGAAAGAGTTTTTATGCACATCAGCTCTTACCTGAAGAAAGTGGTAGGGTTCAATTTAGGGAATAGGTGTGTTGTACCTTTTAATCACACCAGACTCAATTGATTTTATATATTATAAATAAATACAATATAGAATTCATGACTTGTTAAAAAATCAGAAAAATTAGGGACACAACATACCTCACTGTGCATTCTAAAATCCTCAACTGCAGTTCAGTGGGAAAGGAGAACACAAGCAAGCCACCTCTTGCCCCCTGGTCCCTGGTTTATATTAATTTATGTCACTGGCAGAGAGTCCGATACTAGGGATGGTCTGGACTTGGCAGAACACTGCCTTATTTCAGACATGCTTTCTTTTCAGCCTAACCAAATTGCTCCCAGCCATCTTCTTACAGATTCCAGGGTACAAGTGGCATTGATACTGTACACACAACTCTGCAAGCCTTCAACAGCAAAGGCTTATCTGGTCAGCAAGGATCTTCTCAATCACTATGTTCCCTATGTAGAAGATGGTTTTCTCAAGGAACTTTTTCTAAGTGCCCTTGGAGCACTTTCCCAAAGTATCTTCAATACCAAAGAAGTCAAATGATCCCAAGGAAAAATAGATATTTTTTTTCAAATATGAACTCAAAGAAATTTGTTTCTTTTCTTTTTCATTTTAAGACCATTCAGTGAAATTATTTAGCTTTTTAAAAATGGAAAGCCTATATCTGTGTTTCCCAAGTAAAGAAATGCAGGAGAAATAATGGCAGAATGTGCATTGTAACTGCATAAAATGCAGTATCTCCATACACTGCAGTCATTACAATTAAAGGAAAAGCCTTTTTTTGTTATTATTTTAAATAGTTGTTATTCATGAAATGTTTATAATATATGAAACAAATAATTATGACTAACACATTGTCTAATAAAGATGAAAAGGATGAAAATCCCTATGAATTTTTAATCTGAAAATAAAGAACATTAACAATCCTTAATTATATCATCAAATATTTAAAATTACCTTCCATACTAAATTCTATTTGTATTTAATATATTTATTTTTTAGATATCTGTAACATTTTTATGAGTGGGTACATAAAATATCATCAGCTGTTACAACAAGAGACATCTTGACTTAATGTATTCAACATCTTGATCAAAATTTCCATTTTGTTTATTTTTAAGATAAATCAACAACCTTTGTACACTATATTAAAATTTATATTTTTCTTAATGTAGTCAGATACATAATTAATACTATTACTATTACAAAAGTTAAATTGTGCTTGTCAGGCAAAAACCTCATGTAGGTCCAGATTTTCAGATCCCTTTTATGCAAAATGCTTGTGTAGTTTGCATGTTCCTTATTCATGGAATATGCTTCTGATTTTGGTGTTTGTATTCCATACAATGATATTCCTGTCATCTACCACTGCTGAGTCTTCTGTTAATACAGATGGAAACTAGAGCTCTCCTATTGCCCTTCAAACCTATTCTATCATCTCATTCCAAGATCAACTACAAATTTAGTTTCAGGTCTGCCGTAGTCTACTAGGTGCCTATACGTACTCAGTGACATTCAAGTGATTGGTAAGAGTCAAAGTCTCTCAGGAATTGAAAAGTAGCTCTATGGTAAGATATATCTCAAGAAGAAATAGGAACACGTGCAGCATCTTGTAGAGAATTAGGGCATAAGGTTCCTGAAGAGCATCAATCAGGCATTGCAGATCATGTCCCAAAATTTTTCCATCAGATTCCTTAATGAAAGCAAAAACCATTTTGAAACTGTGCAAGAAAACACAAAATGCATGAGTCATGTTAAGGATACATGAAGTTTCAATGCAATCAGTCTTATCTATCAATCACAGACTTGATATCCAGCATGTTCTTATAGGCAAAGCATTCAGAAAATGACTAGCATGCTTTGGTTTAGGGTCATCTTAAATGGATTAGATATTCCAAAAGGGATTGTTCAATCTTTTCTGAAAATCAGGTTCCCTTAAGGACATAAAAAAATTCTCTGTCTTTTTTGTCACTTGGTAACTTAAAGATGGTTTTACTAGATTGGGTTAGAGAGCTGAGTACCACACAGGATGAATTTCTCTAATGTCTGTAGCATGATTTCCTGGGAACATGAAAAATTGCCCTGCTACCTTATTCATTGTCTGGATAGAATACTGAGTCCTCTTCATGATCTTTTGTGTCAAGGAAAAATCTAGCATTGGACACATGACAGTGACTTGACTTGCCTGACTATTGCATCTGAAAACATCTCACAATATTCTACAATGACCTCTCTTATTTGTTGAAGATGTCAGAATAGACACCACACTAGACAGCCAAGGAGGCAATCTCCTTTTACTACCACTGAATAATACAATGTTGTGGTTATATTGTTCTCATATCCCAACAGGCAAATGTTACCGTCTATTTAATGTTATTTTTTCATTAAAATGAAAATGTAACTTTGCAAGTACGGTAAAGCTATTCTGGGCACAGCGCCTTCTTTGCTCTATTTATGTATTTCAAATGTATTTAATTTAAAATAACTTCATCTTTCTAACTATATTTAAGCTAAAAATAGAGAAGATGGAAATTTTCTGAAATTGGGCTGGCACGAGGGTTTAGTGTGATAACAGCTTATCTCTGAGAACTGGGTCAGAACATAGCTTAAATTATACAAGTTTGATTGCTTTTTAGGCAGCTGCTTTGTTGATCTTGCTCTTGTGTCACATAGGAGTCCCAGGCACAAATCGGGATCCTAAAGAAGAGGGACTGGACCAGCAAAGACAGTTTCTGCCCCATACCAGCTATTTAAAATACACTGAAGGATTGCATAATCTGTTGCAGTTCAGCTCAGCTGTGTATCTGCCCCAGCACAACTTCCAAGTGGGTTAAAGGGGGCAGGCTCCCTTCAGTATCAGGTACATTTTCTGACAGACTTGCATGAGAAATAGGAGCTATGTCTAATCAACACTGTGTCTAGTTTTAGGCAATGCTATTACTCTCTGACTTTCATGAGCATCCCTGATAATTTATTAATTAAAAAATGGAAAACATACGATTTGTGAAATTCAGAAAAAGGAGTATATTAAAACATTGCTCTAGGCATGTTTTGCTGCATGTAAATCTGATTTGTTGACATCCTGTATAACATACCAAACCAATGTACTTCAGCCCAATGTTTTGCTATCTTCCAGCATAATTAATTTCCAGGGATGTGTGTGCATCCAAACAAGAAGCAGAAAAGGATCAGAAGGAATGAACTTGTCTGAGTGTATACAGACAGTATAAATGAAAAAAAGTAACCAGTAACCTTATGCTTCCCTGCTACCAAAAGTTCATCAAGATTAGTAATTTTGGCATAGCTTAATTAACAGCTAGCGAAAATGTAACCTGGGGTGAGGGGGAAGCAAACCGATTAACAGAAACTTTTTGTTTCTTAATTATGCTTTGAATTATTCTCTTTTAGATCCTTCTCACCTACTGATGTATAGTTTAGCATTCACATTGGGTTCAAATAAGTCTCAGGCATTCAGAAGCTTGTTCAAAAACTGCCCTAACATTCCTACTTAGGCAAGACTGCAAACTTTGTATAAAAAAATCTGTTTCCTGACATTTTTTGCCTGGCTGGACAACTTAAGAACAGCTTTTTTCACACCTTTTCATGAGTCTTCTTCTATCTGGGTTAGATTCCAAGAACAAAGACAAAAAAATGATAAAACCAAAAAAAAGCCAACTGAGAAGTTCAAACGAGGGTGTTTGGATTGAAATTGGGGTAAATACTCACTAAAGAGTTGAGGTGACTTAGCTTATTTAAACTATTTGAGGCTGTTATTCAGAGCTGACCTTCTGGCCTCCCACACCCCTGGGTGGGTGGCTGCGCACGGCCAAATGCAGCCACACACATGGAGCCAGCAGGCGTTCAGCTTTGCATTTACCGGTCATGGTCGAAAGAAAAAGCCAGGCAGGGTGACTCGCCTGCAGCCAATAAATGGAGAGGGTGATAATGCTCTCCCACAATGGGGCCAGGATCTGAACTGGCACTAGATCCCTGCAGCTGTGCTTTGGGAACCATTAATTTGCTGGAGCATCCCCAAGTGATGCTGGACACTGTAGAGACAACACCAATGGCAAGAGCGGTAGCTGCTGCTCCTCTCCCTGACATCACAGGTCTAGAGAGATACTTGGAGAAGGATGTGTAAGGAAGGCACTCCGTCCCCCTTCCATTCTGCTTAGTTGTGCATCTTGTAGCTTTGTTTCAGTGTAACTTTGCAACGCATCCTGGTTATATTTATGTGCACTTCAGCAAAGCAGGGTCTCCAATTATGTAAGAAAAAAGGGATATATTTGCAACTCTCTCCCTCTCTCTCCCTCACCGTGTAGATCTCACAAAACAAGGATATCTGTCAAAAAACTGAAAGATTCCTGTCCCAGTCCTTCCAGGTATGGTGCCTTGTGGCCTTGCTCCTGCAAAATACAAACTTTGCTGTGGAGGAGTGGCGTGACACATGTTTTATCATCTTTCCTAAAGTCAATCCCAGCTGCCTCCTCTAAGTACTCCAGAAGACCCGAAAGACAATAGACAACAAAAAGAGCTCAAGGCTGAAGCTTATTCATACTCAGCAAGTTTGAATAATTAATAGCTACATGAAAAAAAACCCCAAACCAGGCTGTTCCTAGTCTCGTTTTGGAAAGGAGAAACCCTAAATTCACTGTATAAATGTGGGCTTTTGGCATTTGCTCACTCAACAATGAAACAAGGTGTGGTGGTGATTCTGCAACAGCAGTGCCTCTGGTTACTTCTGGTTAATGTAGACTACCTACATGTACTTACCTCTTATACCCTGCAGCTTGACAATCATTTACTGATTAGAAAATAGTCTGATACTATGGCTATGTTTTTGTTTTCATTAGATAGTTATTTTTAGAGGGAAATAACTCAGAGTTTTTTTAAAAGTTGTTTCTTTGTTTGTTTTTTAAATCAGGATTATATTTTGTTAGAGAAAAAAAAAATATCTCTGAATATATTTAATAGCTTATCCAACTAAGGTATCCAAATAGGTTTTCCATCCAGGTAACCAAACTACTGTTTGGGAGCTGTAGCTTCCTAGGAGAGCAATGGAAGCTGTCTTTGCTGTATGAACTTAATTAAATGTCGGCAATGCTTTCACAAGAGCAGGACCAGGATGGCAGCAGAGGCAGGCAGAGAATTCTGGATTAAAAACAGTCCCCACAGTTAATTAATGGGATCTGCCAAAAGCACTGAGCCCTTAGCCTCTTGTTGCAATGGAGCAGTAGCTTCTGTGATTCAGGGACAAAGCAAAATAAGGGACTAGCTAAACCAATATTTAAGATGTGCAAAAGGTGTATTAATTATATTCAAAAAAACCCCCACCACAGTTCAGAACACTGCCTGATGCTGTTGTAGGTCTCTGAATAGAATGATCAAGGTCTCAATTATTAACCCTCCTCTGCTGGGGTGCTTTTAACACAGGAAGCCCCATTTTTAGGATCACTGGTAAATTCCCTAGTGAGCCTGCAGGTGGGGATGGAAGGGAGAGACTCCCTATTAGAACTGCTGGAACTTTCCTTTTTATGCATTTATCTCTCAGCCTAGAGGAAGAAGGAGCAGTTCAAACAAATTCTTCTCTGGCTACTTTATTTCAGCACGTTTGTGACCTAGATAAGATCGTTATCTAACAGCTTGGAGTGAAGTTGAAGTTATATAGTTGTTTTTAATAGGAAAAAATAGTTATAATTTAATGTAATCTTTGTTTGTGAAATAGTTGTGATATATTTCTTAGACTCTGAGATGTAAGGCAGAAAGGACACTTTCAAGCAAATTATTCAACAGGTCAGATAAAATGGCTGTTTTAAATTACACTGCTTGGGGAGTGGCACAGTTTTAGAAGGAACTTTAGAGTCCTGGGAAGTGCTTGTTTCTAGAGGAGAGTAATTAAACGGCTTGCTTAGAGAAGTCATGCATTCTCTGTCACATTAAGTTTTTAAATCAAGATTGGATATTTTTTCTTGAAGGCAGGTTCTAGGTCAAACAAAAGTTATGGCCTTGGTGCAAGGAGTCTCTGGTAAGAATGGTGAAAAGATTATGTAGGTTAGTCTCTTTGGGTTTTGCCTTAAAATTCACAAATAGATCAGGAGACAATGACAACTAAAGCTGAAACCTTCAGATAAGTGTGTCACAGGTACAATTCAGGCCCTTTTATAGTCTAAAACTGGAAAATATCATCCGATCTGCATACTGAAAGTAACCATGGATATGTAGATCTCACCATTTTGTCAATACGGCAATGCTATTTTCCAAGTTCACACCACCTTTTTTTTTGCATCCTGCAAAGCATCCTCCTCTTGTCAAGAAGAGGGGAGCAGCAGAAAATGGATAAGCCAGCAGACCAGACTTCACTCCAGAAAGTTCATGGTAGGTTCAACTATACCCATGTCTGCATTAACTTTCTCATAGTTCTCCATAGGAACTTGGGAATCTCTCTGCATGGGAGGTCTTGTGGCAGCCTTAACTGCGCCTCAGGAAAATCCTAGCAGTATGACCTAGTAAGAGATCTCTAGGACACAGAACAAAAAGGAAAAGAAAAAAGAAAAAAGGAAAAAAAAAAAAGGGGAATGAGAGATTTGGGCAGAAATACAATCTTCCATGTTCATGTCCTCCAAATGCAGGGAGTCTCACAGTCTGACCTCGTGGTGTGCGTGTGTGTGTGTCTCTGTGTGAATGTGGAAGTGAAGGGAGATCACCCCAAACCCTAAACACACTAAACTCAGGATGATGGCTTTTCTTCTCTTTTGTCCTTTTCTGTAGGGTTTTTTTCCCCCCACAGAAGAGGAAAACATGGCCTTTGAATATGAAAAATGATGTATTCCTAGTTTTAGTGGACATTTTTTTTTTGTTTTGGGTTAGTACCCAGCTCCATATGTACCACAATTGCAAGCTCTCCTGCTCAGACCTGGTGCTGAAGCACTAAAACTCCATATTTTGGAGTCCTTTATTTGGGATTTCCCTTCCAGGGGTGAAGGGCTGCAAGTACTTAGTGCCCCCTGCTGTCTTTTGGTCTCTTATAATGATTTTCTTCACTTTGTGACCTTAGGGTCTGCTTTGACCTTTTGCCCTTTCATATGGGAACTTCTCTGCAGAAGGGGTTGTGCTGGGGATGCTATAGGGAGGCAAAGCCAGTCACCTATTTTCTGGGTAAAGCATCCTTTTTGGTGGCTGGCAGCTGCGGCTTGACTCTATTGCCTTGGATATTTGCACGTTAGAAGTGATGGTGAATGTCCATGGGCAGATACCTGGATTACTGCCGGTTATTAATCGCTCCTCTGAAATGATTGGGAGTCAGAGATACCGCTTTTGACTTATATGGTGATGAAAGAGAACGTAATCTGGCCCCCCTCATTTCAGTTACAGTTAATGAAGTGGCAGTGATCTAAAATACTGGAAGTGAGGTCCAGATGATGCCTGGTATAGGTTTTTTACTCTCTCGTACCGATTAGAGAGCAGCTCTGTGGAACATCTATTTAAAAGAGAAGCTCGTATGAATATATAAGCAAATGCAGCACTGTGCCAAGCCACACCCACCTCTCAGACACTGTCAAATATTTTGGAGGGGACTGAGGTCTTTTTTTCACAGAAACAATGCACTTGTCTTTCCATATAAATCACCTGCAGAGAAATTAAGAAAAAGGAAGAAAAGAAAAAAATGTGCCTCTAAAACAAAGCAGCGTAAGCCCTATATTAGGCATCAGACTGGCTAATTGCTGCCAAAGAATTTCCCAGCGATATATATATATTGAGCAACCACCAGAAATATGAGGACTTAATAAGTAGCGAGAAGAGAATTTATACAAAAAACAGACATAACAAGGCAAAGTTAATTCATCACAACTTTCACATAAGCCTTTGTTGGGCAGTTGGCCAGGCCCATCACATTATCTGTTTGACTCAGTGAGTCACTCCAGCTAATAGAATTTTGCCCCGTGTTTGTTGTTGCCATGGCAATGCAATATTATCAGGCATGTCATGTTCACAGATCAGTAGCAGCGGTGCTGCTGCAGACACACAACAGCTTTCAGCCTTTGACCATAAACAGGAATTCACTCCACAGTCAGTCTGTCAAAAAGGAAGTCGGCTGTCGTGAAGAAGCACTAGTGCCAGTACTACTAGCCTTTTCCTTTTTCCTTTGTGAGCGCATTGCCATTATCATTAAAATAACCTTGAGTCGTCATGAATTCATTCATTCACAAACATTGTCAAAGAAGGTGCAATAGTTCAAGAGAATCCAGAGGGTCAAAGAGAGGACTAGTTTTAAATCTGTGCCTATTGAACCTGGAAATGACATAGTCTGTTAGATATAATCTTATTCTTACCATAGCAAATCAAGCTGTGTTGACTGGCACCAATGTCCAAGTCAATTCAGCACCATGAAAGGTTACTAGGAGTAAAGAGGTCATATCCTTTGTGGTATTGCTTTGAGAAATAAACTTAGGCATGTGTGGGAATATTTTACAAAGAATAGCTTTTTCAGCAAAAGTGAAAAACAAATCCTGTCAGGAATCTATAGAGACTGCAGGTATTTTCTGACATAGCCATATTTAGTGTTTAAACCAAAGATATAATTACTAAGCTTTTTCAATATTTTAAATGTTTAATTGAGTCATAAATATTCCACCGGTATTTTAATTGCTTTCCAAAGAAAATAGTTAAATATCTTTTTGAAACTGCATTTTGAAACTGAGAATGCACTCCGTCTTGGAGTTTATAAGGATTTTCATTTTCTTTCCAACATAGACATATCAAATAATAATACAGAATACATGGGAAGATCATAGACCCTCTGAATTTGATTTGTTTGATAGATTACACAAGATTTACCCCGGTATAACCTCTTTGACATCAGCTGAGTTGTTCTGATTTACCCTGCTTTGAAAGGAGGATTAAGATTCTTGGATTTAAAATACAGGAGAGAATTTTTGCAAGGACATACTGTTTTTTAATGCCTCTGTTGTATGGAAAGACCTGTTTAAACATTTGTTGTCACATATGTCCCAAAATGTTGTTGACAAGCTATACTGGCATTGAGAGACCCTACACAAAGTTTAGGAATGCATTTGGAAATTATGAGCAATAAGGGGCTGATTATGCTTTTCCTTCTGTGGGCTTTAGACTGGTATAACTCCACAGCTTTTAAAGCAGTTGCTGCTGAAATGCTGGGAGAAGTGGCTCCACTCTGGTAAGTGCTGATCCTCTTTATTGCAGTGCTGATTCTTAAGTTACGCAGCTGAGACCACCAAAGTGCTCACATTTACACTGGTGTAAATGAATACAGTGTTTGGTCCCTAGTATTTAAAATTGAACTTTGGGATCAGTCTTACGCTATGTTTGATGAATACAGAGCAGAAGTCCTGAGATGTAAAGCTTTTGCCCACGACCCCTTTTCTGCTGTGCAGAATGTCTACTCTCAGCTTGTATTACCACTGAAGTTACCTTTCATCCAGTGTGATAGAATGTATTTATACTTGCTATGCATCTGCATGAATCTCCCCTTGCTAACATCACGGCACAGATCCTGCAGCCCGGATTTTCTTACAGTCATGAAAAAGGCCGTGTCTCCCATGTTGCCCAAAGAAATACTAAAGTCTAATTTGACTGTGTGGTGTACGACCAAAAGAAGTGCAGTAGTCCAGTACCAGAGTCCATTAATGGCCATGCCATTAAAATAGCCCTGCTCTTGCACTTGAGACTTGAACCAGTTTCTAGTAATCAGGAGGGAGTAATGGTAGAATGGAACCTTTGCTCTCAACTCCTGTCATGAAGGGGCAGGCATAGGTTGATGAAGTCCCAAAGATCTGAAGTAATATGAGCTTTTAAATGAAATCCATTTGCTTTAATGGCATTACTCTTGTTTCACTCCAGTAAAGTAAAGATCAGAATGAAGTGCAAGGAGGAAACCGCCTACCCTTGTTTTGGGGAGGAATGAACAGAAAGTCTTTCAAAATCACGAAATGGGACACAAGCAGTGAACTGACCTCTGCATCTGCATACCTGTTTTTCAGTCAGCCTGTAGCATACCCATATAAGACAGAAGGAAAGGAAGGGAGGAGTAACATACATCTATATCTATATTTTGCCTGCTCATAAAAGTGATAACGTTAGACTTCTATTGGTTAAAAGCTATTTCAATGAGATTGATGCAGCTCCTGTGCCCGGCCATGCTTTGGTCACGTCCAGAACAACAATTGTCAGTCTGGCTTGCAAGGGCTCTGAACGTCTCACACAGACTCCATATTAAGTGGAAGAGAGTTTTAACCAGTGAAACGACATTCAATTCAATAACAACATAATTAAACAGGTGCAATTTTAATGTGTTGAGAAGGAATGAAATACACAGAGTCTGCTTCAGTAGAAATCATGGAATAAACCAGTTATGGTGTGGATCATTACATCTTAGAGTAATGGCTGTTCTGTTTACCCCAAGGGTCAGCAGATTTCTGCCATTCAGTGGCAATCTGCAAATGCATTATAGCTAATCATGTCAAACTGGCAAAGGAAAATAAGTCATTGACATTTTAAAAATGTGGTTTTAACGCATAACTTTTTTAAAGACTGTGTGATCTACAGTTGAATCAAACAGTGCACTCTGTGTTTGCTAGTTTTCCTCTATGACAGTGAAATACACATTTTCCTAGAACCTGACTCTACTGCAAACACCTTCAATTTTATTTCTTGCATTTGCATGTCGCTTTGTATTATTAGTCCAATATTTTCTAACATAACCAAAGAGAAAGAATAATCCTTTCCTTTGACTCCAACAGAAAACATTCTTTCTGAAAAAGTAAGTTTAGAAGTTTAGTCCCACTTACGAGGATGTATCCATTTCATGAAGGAAATTCTTACTTATTAAACCTTGTGAATAATGATTTAGTGAAAAATATATGTGATACTCTATGGGTAATAGATTTGCAATCATATCACCCAGTTGGTGTGATATATTATAAACATAGTCATAACTATGTGCTTTCATTGGTAGGCAGATCTGGTAGAAGTTTTTGGGTAAATACAGGCACTGAAAAATGAAATTTTGAGTCATCTGCAATAGTTCATAAGTTTGTCACAACTATGACAAAAGATCTTGACTCTCAGGAAAGGAAAAGATGCAGCAAGTACTGAGAAGTTTTTATATACACCTACTTATACATCGTGCTTCCTATCCAGCACCTCTGCTTCCCTTTCATCTCATCTTGAAAGAGAAGTTTTTTGGAATCCTTCAAAAATAAGAATTGTAAAATACCCTTTAATTTTGGCTGCAGCAAATGAACTTTTAAAATGTCTTGTGTTAACGAAAGAGAAATGAGCTGAAAAAGTGGCTTTATAGAAAATGAGCATTTTGGGTTTGCAGCTAAGCTCAATACTAATATTTTATATAATTTACTGGAAGCATTTAAATATGAGGAGCCTTCTAGAACTGAAAATGAAACAAAATATTATTTATTTATAGGCTTTTCCATGGCACTTAATGCTTTATGCATTTGAGTACTGACAGTAAGGTCATCTCTTAATTAGCAGCTTAAATTTATAAAGGGAGAGAAAACTTCTCAAAACACTTTTAAGCAAATCCAGAAAACTTCAGATCCAATTACCTTAAAAGAGAAAACAATGTGTAAAGAGTATCTGGCTAAATATAAAAGTTCACCTCTTAGGCTTACTTAAGTTAAATAATGAAACACTTATCTGATTAAGTGTTACTCGGAATCATTTTCCCCATATCTCTTGTGTCAGAGGTCATTAAAAAAGCATCCTGAAAGGCGTAAGAAGTGGAATCTGAGGTTAAACTCCTACTTCATTACTATAAGTCTGATTATGCTGAGATATTCAGATGAACAAAGTTTAGCATCTGGTATGACAGAAAATGACTAGTTGTGATCTAGACTGCAAGGATCTTGACTTAAGTCAAACTGATTATCATATCAAGCGAAATCATAGTCTTATTGAAAACTATGGCAAAGTTCCCATTGACTCCAGTGGACCCACAGTTTTTATCTGTGCATTTTAACCTTGGGAACTATGGTGATGCCACCACCACCTCTAATCACGAATGTAGAGTTCCTTGCTTTTCTAGGTTTGGAGTTCTTATGTTGAGAATAAATACTGTGAACCACCAAGAAATGGCTGAGGGGCAAAAAATAAGGGAAAGAAAGCTTGCAAAAGGGTTAGAAGCAAAGGATTTTGGAAAGAGAACACAGGATTCAAAATCTTTGGAGAAAAGATGCAGTAGAAGACAATAAAGAAATTAAAAAGGAGAGAAGGAATGAAAACAGTAGAGAGAAGACTGTATTCTGGAAGAAGGAGGAGACTGTAAATGAGCCTTGAAAGCAGGCAGGATTGGAGGGGTAGGAGGTAGTTGAGCATTCAGTTCTCATGCTATGTGTAGGCTGAGCATTTAAAAATCCTAACACTTTAGCAGGTAAAGCTACCGCACAATGATAGTAAAGTTTATGTTCAATTGTTCTGAGACGCTTTTTAACATTCACAGTGGCACATCTAAACAAATCATCTCACTTTTAATGAAAATCGCTGTGATGTCGATCTGTGCTTTGTTTCAAATGTTCTTGTTAGTTCCTCAATCAATGTACAAGGCAACATTTTCAAGTGCATTAAAATGAGGCTATTTACCACTGTTATGATAATGATGGCTCTGTAATGTCTAACAAATATTTACCCAGTTTGTCTAAATCGGTCAACAAAGCGACATTTCTAAAAATGATTGTAGCAATTTTAATAATAGAGCCCCATATTGTATGCCAACTCCTTCAGATTTTTCTCTCAGCCTAAACTGGGGCCAAACTACTGCCCGTGTTGAAATGAGGTATGCTTTTTAGTGTCGTTACTAGTGTGTATTGTCATTGAACAGGTTAGCCTCATTTTATATCTGAATTTCACACAGAAACACAGTTTATTCTTTAGAAATAATGAACTCCAAGGTTCACAGGGCATGTAGTACTCAGTTTTGACAGCAGCACAGAAGAGTTCATACTAATCACCCGAAGAATTAGTCTTACCTGTTTATTGACACTGAATTGAAAATAAGAGAGATTTTGGGTATCAGCCATGAGATGGCCACTAGAGTTGGAAGGAAATATACCTATGGATAACCACTTCATAAATTGAAGCATCTTCATCTCCACGAAGAACAATTGTCTTTGAAGCCACACATTTTGTGCTCAATTTACCTTCTCTTGAGGAATATTTTGGAGAAACGAATGAGGTCCAAAAGAATGATCCATTTTCAACAGAATTTCTGTTTTCCTCAATTGCTCTATTTTTGTAGTATCCTTCTTTCCAATGTCTTTAGAAAGCAGTCTATTAGAAAAAGAAACAAAACTGTATTTACAATGTCATCAAGTATTATATCGGTTAAGTCAACACAATTATGGTTATGACATGGTGAACTGCCAGAGAGAAGCAGTCTACTTATTTACTACTAAATTTGTTGATTCAGTGAATGCTAAAGCTGTTCATTAATTGTTCAGCATAATATTTGTTATGTACTCTGGAATATGTCAGAGAGGTAGGAAAGAGGGGGAAAGAGAGGAAAGAAATAACAAAGCTGAACATAACTGCTTCTCCAAAACATTTTAATCCTAAAGACTATTTTCACTGGAAACTAGGTACGTGTGAAAGTTTGAGTTCTTTACAAGATTTGCCTCCACAGAAATGATTCTTCATAATTTTATCTGAGGTCAGGTGTTCTTCCATATATTTTATTATTCCTCCTATGTCTTACCTTTCAAAACCTCTATGGTTCCTCTGCCAATAATAATTCCGAATTTCCCAGCACCTCTTCCATAGTCATCTTACTTGAAAAGGTCCACCAGTCTCTTTTCCGACGTTAAACCGTTTCTCTTTTCAAATTGTTTTATGATTCTCTGAGACAAAAAAAAAGAAGAAAAAAAAAATCTCATCTTAATCATCTTGTCCTTTATTTGACACTAGCAGTTCCATATCTTTCTGGATCTATCTTGTGATGGGAAGACATCAGTGATTGCAATAACACCTTGAATCAGGAAGGCAATATGGTGTGGTAGGTGGATTAAAGTTTGGATTAGAGAGAGATATAGGCAGTAGATATTCTGTCCTTGGTTCTGATTTCATGTGGGTTGTTCCAGGACAGTGACCTGTCCTGAGCTGAGTCAACATTCTCCTATAACCTGCACTTTACCATTGTATCTCCAGGCTTTTTTCAAGACCTGCATCTTAGACCGAGAGCGATAGCAGAGCTGCAGCCTGAGGTAGGTGGACATACTGCAGTACTGTTTCACCAATACATCTTGGTATTCAGAGGTGACAGTTTATCATGCTCCATCTGATGTGAGTCACTGCTTTCAGGCAAAAGCATTACCCTTAAGAAGAGCCTGAATCACCAGCAACTTAGTCTAGTTTGGTACTCTGGCCAAGAAATCAGAGACCATACATTCCTTTCCTAACCTTATGAGTTGGACTGTCTCCTTACCAAAGAGGCATTTAGAACAATACTTACACACCAAGGTGATTTTGTCTTCTTTTAAACCTTCATAAATTCTCTGACCTTTCTCTATTTTGTAAAATATCCCTGAGTGTAGTTTACTGTACATTGATTTTAATAAGCATTCTCTACAGACCAATATGTATAATGTTGGAAATGGTATAATACAATTTTCCTCCACTGAAATGCTATAGAAAATTGCGCATTTTATACTGACATGTGCCACATCAATAATACAGTTTTTATATCTTATTTGTAGCTATTGATCTCAACAACATAATGAAAAATTGATTGCAATGAAGTGCACTACTTCTTAAGTGTAAATTTCAATGTCAAATTATTTTTATCTATGCTTCCCAATTATAGATGAAGCTTATACATTTATATATGTTTGCTTTTACAAAACTCTGGATCAGTAAACTAGATATGACAAGAATCTAGTGGGTCAATAGAAACCTTGTTGCTCTCACTAAAATATGATTCCAAAATTAAATACACTAGTTCCCTTTCTTCATTATAGAAAGAATTAAAGTCTCCGTATGTGGTAACACCTTCCTGGGCAATTTAACAATTTGAAATAGGGTCCTAAATCTTAAGGGGATATGGACACACAAAGTATTTTATTGTACGGGAAACTGCTGAAATTCATGCACTCATTCTGGAACCTACATGGCAAAGTAAACAAGGAGCAGCATATTCTTTTGTTATCTCTTGAGACCTTATTATTTTCAGGGGAAAATATTTGTGTTTGGGAAAACCTTATATTATTAGAACTGACAAAAAATGAGAATGGCTTCCATACTTAGCAAAGGGGAGGCATTGGTTTCTACTTTTTGCATTGTAAAAATGGAATAACTCTAGTTCTGCACCTTCTCCATACCTTTTTGGGAAGTTCAGACTGGGAAATTCAGACTATTCTTCTGCTGGGTCACAAGCAGAGGTTATCTCCAGAGAAAGCTCCCTCACTCATTCTGCATTCTGGGGACTGGGACACTTAATGCAGTATTGCTTCTGCTTGTAGAACTGCTGGGAAAAATAGCAAAAATACTGCTGATTTAATTAGACACACAGTACGTTTCATAATCAACAAAAAAGTTAGGTGCCCAGTTAAGCCAGTCTGCTAGGTTTCTTCCACTCAGTGAATAGAGATGGGAAGCTCTGAGATAGTATGATTTATCCTTTCCTAAGATGATGAGATTGAATCACCTTTCGAAAGTGTCTGTCACTTTGCATTGATGATAGAGGCAGCAGAGATGATTAGTTCAAACTAAAGCCTATATTTTAGGGCCTATGGTTGGAGAGGATGAATGTCATCATAAGGGTTCATATAACTGTAACCAAATGTTGGCTTGCAATGATACCATAGCATTGTTCAACCGCTACCACATGCTTAATAAGTTCAGTTATCTCACTGTCATGAAGGCAGATTTTGGAAATATTTGTGGGCCTACAGGTGCAAAAAGGAGATGAGTGGTTTTGAGTGTTTTTTGGGTACCAGTAAATAGTGTCCCAATTCTTCAGTTTCTCAGTACAGAAACAAAAGCATCTTCCCAAGCCAGTTGCAGATGCAATGCTGACTGGGGAAGGAAGAGGGAAATGACGTCTAGGGTAGATAATCTGTAGTCACCTGCCTTTTTTAGCACTGCCAATAAAAGGAACTGGCCCAATACCTGGCGATCATCTCAGTCATAATCTAGTGTTCAGGATTTTTTTTTTTTTGGTGTCCCTATTAAATAACATCCTCTTTCTTCTTCCATATCTGTTTCTCTTAAAGGGGGTATTAGCATTTGCCTTCCCCAGAATGGGTGAGCTGGTTACATTTGTTTTGACCAGCTGCTGAAAAGGGAGGAATGAAAAGCCATTTCACACACTGTGGTACAAAGAAAACCTGTTTTCCCATGTATTTGTGCCTCGTGCTTCTCCAGACAAAATGTTCTTGACGGTTAGGACATTAACAATACCCCTCTCTTATAAAGAATCTTTCATTTTCATAAAGGTTGAGTTCATGCTGAAGTCTACTCTTTAGTGGTAGTATTTATAAAGTCTTCTCCTTCTGTTCAGCTGCCTATGTTCTTGACATTTGTTGACATTAGATCCTACCCATCTCTCAAATTTGGTTGATATCTGTCATGGGTTCAAAATTGATTGGAAATCAAGTTGAAAGTATGACTTGAGCATGGTGGCCGTTGTTTGCAGGAAGGGACTGCATAAGTATGTGGTCTGAGATGATGAGAGACATTTTCCCCCTTCACTGCACAAACCAAATTTTGTCACAAGCTGACACTGATGAAGTGGCTGCACTCTCCCATGCCAGACAGGTATTCACTTTGACCCTGTCCTCAAGTGGGCAGCGGGTCCACAGATTTAGGATATGCTGACAAAAAAATGTCAAGCACTATTTTAATGAAGGCTGGCTTTTATTGTTTCCACACATTTGTTTAAGGATGGAGTTTTACAACTTTGTAATTCATTTCAAGACATCCTGAAGCAAATGTCCTGTGAATTTGCATATTTCATGACTGATTTTTAAATACAGCCCACATAGGAACTTAAAAGCTATGCAAATCTTTAAAGAGAAGAAGATGATACTCTTACCAATTAGATAATTATTGTTATTATAATTACTGACTAGCAATCAATGAAGGCTTCAGTGTGAGCCGGACTACATGAAGGATGCAGTGGCATACCCATGTAGGAAAAGGACTTTTTCCTGCCTTTTAGAGTCCTGTGCTTCTTCCTTTAATACAAGGGCATGAATAGGCTCTGTGCACCTAAAAATCTTCTTCCTAAGAAGTTAGTCTGAGCTGGATTGCCACCCACATATACATCAGCCAACGGGGAAAACTTGAAATAAATCACAATGATCATATCATGAAAGATAAGATAATTTCCACATGACTCTTTGAAACCTAAGTGTGTCATACTGAGACCAGGCTGAACAGTGTTTCCGTCACTCTAATTAACTTACTGATGTTTCAAAGCAAAGAGCATGTCAACACAGCTGTACGAGGGATGAGCATGCGTAAGCAGTTGGAAGAACTATAAAATACTAAAAACAAATAAATTGAGGTGGAAACTGAAAAGCTCCAGAAAGAGGCCAAGGCAAAGGTACTAGACTTAACTGGGGAGGTGTCATTTGCAGTACTGCTCTATTGACAGATGGAAGTCCTGAAATTATCTAAAGTAAAATAAAAGCAAACCACCAAACACTGAAATAACTGTGGAGATAATAGATGTGATGAAATCATGTTTGTAAAAAGGTAATTATTTAAATGGATGTTCCTCAATTAAGGAAGGTTGAAAACAGCAATTGTAGTTAATGCTTTATTATTTTTAAATTTTTATTTATTATTTAATATTTAATGCAGTTTACTTGCAGGCTGAGCTTCTTGAGAGAGCTGGCATTGGTGTCCTGCATTGCTTGACCAACTGAGAACATCAACCAAAGCTCAGTAGCAAGACCGACAACTGCAACATCAAAGTCCTCTGAGAAGGCTGTTGCCCATGTGAGGGACAGAGAAATATGGAAACAAATATCCAAAACCTGGTAAATTGTGGTAAACACTGTCAAACACCAATCAGAAGAAAGAACTGCTAATTTATGTTTCTGAGAGAAGGTCTCACTTTAACTCCCTTAGCCTTTTTCTAAGGCAACAACTCTTGGATGTTGTGATACGAGCACTCATCGTATCTCCTCAAACTTTCCATTGTACGCCAAAAGCTAGTGACATACAATGAGCTGCTAGAAGGGGTGTGAAAACTTTGCCTTACACATCATCAGATTACATGGAATTTGAGTTCAGTTCTTAAAGAACACAGAAAAAAATATACAGAGAGTTACTGTGACTATCTCGCCCACAGAAAAATACATTGATCAGGCATACCTAATCAGATGCCGGAGAATTCAATTCCCTGTTCCCTGATCCTTAATGAAAAAAGATGTAACCTAATTCCTACTAGGCAAACCACAGCTGTGTTGGTGTTCTTATTGCATGGATAACAGGGAATAGGACTGAGAAGTCTACAGAATTTTTTTTTTAGCCATCAGGAAATGTAATCAGAATACTCTCAGTGTCTAACAGAGCAAGAAAGAGAAGGAATAACTTTTTTTGGCAACGACGATTCAGTTCTAACTTTTGAGTTGGACATTTCAATTAGTTTCTCTTTCATCCTCTTCATGAGTCCTTTTCAGTCCCTAAGGGGCATATTTACAACAATAAATTAAGAAATCAGTTCGAGGAGGTACACCAGTTAGCAGCTGAGTAACTACTAGACCCACATTTTGCATATTTAGGCAGACTTTACCTTGGTCATATGTTGTTACATTACACCATTTTATGCAGATGGCCACAGGCCCTGTGGCTGCATGGCATTTCTAGATTGCCAAATGGAAGTAAAATGTTGTTTTTCAATGGCCTTACCTCCAATATTCACTGATGTGATCTACACACCATGAGTAGAGTTCTACTATACTCTCTGCTGTTTCGACAGTACCAAGGAAACCCTTTCGTCCGTTGCAATTAGTTTAGCATCATTTTTTCCCACTGACTTAGTAAATAATTCAGCAATTCTTTCCCAGGTGGTCTTTCCACATCAACGTAAGTAGCACAATAAGGGAAATGTAGTGAGTTTCCAGATTTAGAATGTAGATATAGGATTTGGTGAAAATGATTTCTGTCCTCTCTTGCTCTGATACACCCTTTAGGAGAGTGGTGACTGTGTTGCTTTGTAGGACTTTATGCAACTGCAGAAGGAAGCATTCAATGGTTTTACAGTTGAATATCTGATCTAATTTAACTTAATTTAAATTAAGGAAATAGGAAGTCACATAATGACCTTCTATCCTTATCCCTAATTTGTAAAACAGGGCTAAAATGAGTCACCTTGCTTCACAGTATGCTGCAAAAGCTAATTCATATTTTACAGAACTTTTAGCTGAACTTCCTAGTTTTAATTCTAGAGTTTCAGATCTCTCTTCACTTGTGTATTAACTCTCTTGTTGTCATATATTTTGATGTAGCAAATGTCATGTAAGTAAAAGAAAATGGGCATTTTATTAAGGTGACTGGAAAAAGTGATCTAGTACTTACTGGGACAACACCTGGGAGTCTCTGAAAGCTCCTGCAACTCAAACCTACTTTTTCCTCCCTTTGGGAATTCTCTTTAGCACCATTTTGTTTAGTTTGTATAAGTTCAAGTTTCATCAAAGTAGTATTTATTTGTATAAAACTGTACACCAGATGTCTGCAACCGTGAAGCCTATAAAGTATTTTGTTGCCAATGTGACCCTGGTGGTTTCAACAATTATAAACTGAAGCAGGTCTGTTTACACAAGGCTTTAATGTTAAACTATATGCAAACATAACTGTGTGGACTCAGAGTCTCTAAGACAGACACATCCAGTTTCACAAATATTCCAGCAAATGAAATCTTAGAACTTGTAAGCTACTAAGTATAGCACAAAGAACATGAAAATCACGATGCAGTAGTACTTAGCACTTATATATATAGCACTTTACATCTTCAAAGTACTGTGCTAACAATATCTAATTAATCCTCCTCAACTAATTAATCCTTTCCAGATCAGGAAGCTGAGACACATTAATTACAATTATTATTTATGTACTTATATAGCACCATAGGTGTGCATGCCACTTCACAGACTTATAGACCAGTCCCTCACTAACGTAAGCAGCTAAAATTTGTCTTTAATACTAATGGAAGAAAGTTCATGGCATGCAATATTAGGAGGGAATAGTTTCCCTGGAAAAGTTTACAACTGTGCAACAGATTCTACCATCAGATTTGTCCATAAGAAAATATAGTAAAAGGCAGCTGGATATAAGGAGCTATATTGCAATTTTGTTTGCTGTTTTTTTTTTTTTTTTTAAGAAAAAAATGCTGTTGTGTATGAATTAATTTTCAAGAAGGTTCAGAATGTGTTCAAGCCTCTCAACACATGAATTATCAACAACAGTATCTATGATGTTAGTAGATTTTTATGTGGTGTGTCTCACTCATTATGAAGAATGAAGAAGATCCTGAAATAATGAATGGCTCCATTTTGTGGACAAAAGATCTAAATGCTTACGTTTGCAACTTCTTTCTGAAAGGTAGTCCCAATTGTCTCAGATTTTGGGTTATTGTACTGGAGGCTTAGTTCTATTCATGGTGCTTAATTTCCCAGTGTAGCACAAAACAGAGTATATAAGAGAGATTATTATTTAATCATTACCTTAAAAATTACTTAATCTGTTGCACCAGCGCTTAAGTAGAAGTAAGTCTAAATTAATGATCCCCCAGTTCCCAGCCCATTGCACATTCCCTTAGATGAAGGAATATTACAGGGAAAATAGAGAATATTTTAATGGTGATCAGAGTATGACCTATATCCCTATTCAGTTTCTATCCTATCCAGACAGTCCTTATTACTATCAGGACACCATGCAAAGAAGTTCAAGGGCTTTGTCAGGAATAAGCTCTAGTAACCAAACCTTATTCAGGAAAAATAATTGTTAGTAACTCCTGCAAGCTGTTCCAAATCTGAGCAGATTGCTCCTTGCACAGCAAAAAGTTGCTCTAAGAAACCTAGGACAAACTCCCTTCAACGTATAATGGATGGTCTAGAAATGTCTTCAGAAACAGTTGGAAAAATACATGTAAGGGAAAGTATTTTTCAGTCTGAATATCACATCTTATGATATTTGCTGCATTTTAATCTCAGACTTCAAGTCTGTATTTGATGTTGTTCTATGAAATTCTTCATATCATGTGCATGGAATAAATCTTGTTTTTTAGAATTTCTTAGGTTGAAGGGGTTAGAAAGTATATGGCTTATTCCTGAGTGAATAAGTTGTAGCACAGAATGTTTTGAAAAACTGGATTTTTATGTTTGTGTATTGTATATTCACTATTCTAAATTGTTCACTATTCTAAATTATTCACCGCAGTTCTTGGTCTGACAATAATTCAGAAGCTGTTATAAGTATTGATAAATGAGATTCAACTTTTGAGCCAGCTTGCTTAGTCAAGACTAGCTATACTGCTTCTACATTATAGTTCTTGACCAAAAGTGAAGAACACATTTGGGTTGTTTTTTTCCCCAGCTGAAACTATAAGGGTTATTTAGCTAAGCAGAATGTAATTTCCTGAGCTGGCATTAGTCCAGTATATGTGGTTTGACCTCCTTCTAATGGAGATCTGTTTATTTAAAGTAGCAGGGCACAATCAAAGACCAAGTGTATTTTCAGGGAAGGAGGTGAAGAAGTGAAAACAGGGAGCACCAATAAAGAATTCTAATCAAGAATGAAACACCTAAAAGTGTATTGAAACAGTGTTCTGCAGTGCTTCGATTAACCCCAGGCTGTTTTAACTCATGCAACTGGTACTTACAAGACAAATAATATGAGCTGACGCCAACCAGTCTCATGTTTTCATTAGGATAAGCCATTATTATAGAGTGCTTCAGATGTATTGAGCAACAGTGAACTTTCTGCTCTCAGGGTGTGGTGGTGCTTAGTGGTGGTGGTGCTTAGTCCTCCCATGGGCTCAGGCACCCAGGCTTAAGCCTTGCTTTAGGTTTATGCAGATCGTCCACCAACCAAGTGAGGTAAAAATGAGTAGCAGTTTATTGAGGCTGGGAATAAGTGTTGCTGCCTACTTCTTTTCTATGTGTGTCACTGGCTAGTTCAATGGGAATGCCTTAAATATTAGAGTGTGATTGGCAACCTAGAGCTGGACTGAGGTTGACCTCTTCTAAGGCATCAAATTTGGGGAAAAAACCCCAACCACAGCTTTTTCCCACCTACCACTTTAAAACCTAATGTTTCAGCAGCCTCAGATAAAATCTACCTTCCACTGGCTTATCATGGACCTAACTTGAAGCTCAGCAACACTTCCACTTTCATGAACTTTCTGAATGACTGAAAAAGCCAATGCTAAGGAATGCATAAATACTCCATCCCCACCCCCCTGCCCCCAGTAGCTGAATATACAAGTGGGTTTCACCATCATCAAGAACGAAAGTCCTTAATATTTCCTTAAGTTAACAATATATTTGATGCCTTATATTTGATAAGAGAAGTCACATGCTCTTGTGTACACGTATTATCGCTATTGCACACTATTAGGGATAGTATGCGAATGTAAGAATTCTCACCAGTCCTAGTCATAGATCAGATTAATCTAGCTGTGCGCTAATTATTGCTTTGTTATTTAACTCTTCTGAAAGCAACCAGCTATTGCAGGATGAGTTTCACTGCAAAAACCTGAACAGACTGAAAGACAGCCACAAAAGGAAATGTTGATTATAGATCAGTGCAGGAACTAAGAGACAGCTTTACTTTAGTCAGTGACTATCCAGGTATCTATCATGAATTTGGAACAGTGCATCTAATGAAATGTGGAAATGGAAGAATTGTATGGAGCATGACTGGAATTTGTAAGGGGTCTGGAAGACGAAAGAGCATGTAAAAATGGATATTGCCACTGAGATTAAGGCCGGTGGCTGAAGGACAGATGCAGAAGACTGGGGGAGGGAGAGAACAGGTGACCAATTTAGAATTGTAAGGAAGAGAAAAGCCATTACTGGTTTGTGTAATTAAAGGTGACATGGGGAACCGTCAGAGAAGGCAGAAGTCCCTAGCCATATGTTTAGGGTGATGTAAGATTGATGGAATGAAAAGAAAAAGGCACATATAAGACAGGTCAGCTTTAACTTGTTCTTGAGACCAACACAGTGTTATGGTCCAAGGTAAAATACCTAAGGGTGGACCTCTCTTGCCACAAGTGAACCGTCTGAATGAAGGCGACTCATTCACTCCGGGGGAAGAGTTATATCACTGTGGAACCATGAGAGAAAAGGAGTTTCTAAGAATCTGATCTTTTTCTGAGAATTTGCTTTTTTTCCCAGCTATCAGTCATGTGCTGTATATGAGAATTTTAAGAATACATGGGCACAATGACCATCTGAAGATGTCAAGTGGAAGCTGGGTTTTAAGTTGTTCCTTTCTTCCTCCTTTCCTCCCCTCTCTCTTCCTCTCCATTTCTCCCTTTCTCCCCCTTTCTCCCTCCTCCCTTCCCGTCTTCCTCTTTTCCTTTCTTTTCCTTTCACTATAGGCTCGCACTGTGGGGTTTTTTGAGCAGCATGGCAACATATCATCAAAAGCAGCAAGCTTGGAGAAGGTGCTCAGGTCATTCTCCCAACCTGCTCAATGAAACCAACTAGTTCCTGTGCACTACTTGCTGACAATAGCTGATTCTTTGTTGATAAAGAAGGGTCAACATATATAATCAGATTCGTGCTATTCCTTCCCATGATCAAAAGAAGGAGGTTCCCTCTTCCCTCATTTGAAATCTTTGCTGAAGTACACAGTCAGCAAACCTCCGTACTAAGTGCCTCTACAGTTGTTATAGGTTTGCAGATTTTTTCTTTCCTCCTTTTCCTCTGCCACCCTAGATAAAAACTGAAGCTGTTGGTTCCTGTCAAAGCTCATCCAGGAATGAAGCTAGAAGGAAGAATCTATCCCTGCATAATTCCAATATTGATGAATTAAGGCCTAAAACGCCCTTTTGTATTTCAAAAAAACATTCAGAGTCCATGCTTAAAATCGAGATTAGCTCCATCAAGAAGCAGTAAATTCAGCAATAAGATTTAATCTCTGTGGCACTCACAAGACAAGATTCAATTATATTCTGTGATCTTAATTGAATTACAAAACCCCCCTCAAAAGTAATGACATTATTTTATATTTTCCCCAAGCCCAGCTTACTTGGATTGAAAAGAATTAAATAAGCCATGGTTTGAGAAGAATATGTTTGTTTTTGCTGCCTAATAATTCACAGCTTTGAGGAGAAGCTAATATCCTTTAAGTAAAAGACTAATATCTATCTCTGGAAGTGCTTTTTTTGACCCATCTGGTTTGTCAGAAAAGTCTCCTACCTCTGATATTTATACAATATCATGCAAATGTCAAAATCTGAATGTCATCTTCAAAGACCCTTTTATGTCAGGCAACCCCTTTATAGGGAAAAAATAAACAATTTTATGTATGCATGCTTGATGCCAGTCCAATTAATAAAAGCCTTTTTTGCTATGCTTGGCTACAAGCAAGTTTCTCTTTTGAAAATGAACAGAGGGAGAATGAGATAAAAGGTCTGTATTGTTTCCTTGCAAATTTTACAGTTTCATTTTTAATTTGTGTTTGGATGTGAGGATCTTGGTGCAGATGGTGTGATAGTCCACAGTATGTTCTGAGAACCTGAAATGATAACAAAGATATGCAAATTGAGAGGGTGCTTTGGATGAAAGCCAGGATATCCAATTTCACAATAGCTGAAAACAAATTGATGTGCCCAGCAAACTACTCAGAGTATCACTAGGAAATGTAATGGTGCCAAAACAAATTATATTAATGACCTGAGCAGTTTGTTGAATTCTATTGGCTAGCTTAATGTTGGTTACATTTGTCTGCGTTGGCACTTCATTTACTGCACAAAACAACTTTTGTAAATGAAAAAAAAAAAAAACCAAAAAAACACTTAATGAAAAATCAATCTTGGTAATTGCAAAATAAAGTTATACAAGAATTATTTTTGCATCTGAGAAATGTCCAGCATATTTCATGTGAAACAAATTTAAAAAGTAGATACTCTTGAAATTCAGAAGTAAAGAGTTGAAATTATTTCTATGAAGGAACACAAATCTCATCCTCTTTAATGTTTCAATCTAGATCAGCATTACATTTAATATAACACAACAAATGATAAAAATTCTATTATTTGATGGAGAAACCTAAAAGGAGATGCTTTCACAGAAAATATTTGGGTGTAAAGACACTGGAGTAATTCGGAAATGGTAATGTTATTCACATTTTTGCCAGTGTTAAAACAAGAACCTCAGCCCTTGGCTGTCATTTCTGTCTTCCCCTCCTCCTTTCTTTAAATGAAAGATTCCAAGTGAATCACTTTAAACAGACTTTTAAAAATTGTTCCTCTCCTAAACTATGTTTATATGGATGAGAAAAAAAAGTCTGCCAAGAATATTTGTAGTTTGAGTATCCCTTAACAGTTCATATTCGTTACATGAATAGCTTCTTTCTATTTAGAATGAGAAAATCAAAGGCACTTTCAGTTTTCCTAAAATCATACTAGCAATGCAGTGAATTGAATGCACCTTTCACATATTTCGGTACTCCATACTGAATAATACATTTTGAACTACCCAGATCCATAATCTGAATCTTTTTAAAGCTTGATTTTGGATTTGATTCTAAACACTTGAAAAAATTTTATTTACTAATACCATACCTAAATCAGGCCTAGTAGTGGACAAAACCTGAGATTTGATCTTGCTGCCCCTGCAGTCAATAGGCTACCTCCACAGCTGGCATAAGAATACCAGAGTTTCAATGGAGGGATACCAGTCTAAAAGTCACTCAGACACCAGTAAACTGCGTATTTTGTTTTAATTTCCAGAAACACCACTAATCCTTTGTTCATCTAAAAAACTGTCCTGGTTTCGGCTGGGACAGAGTTAACTCTCTTGTTAGTAGCTGGTACAGTGCTGGCTTTTGGATTTAGTGTGAGAATGATGTTGATAACACTCTGATGTTTTAGTTGTTGCTAAGTAGCGCTTATCTTAAGCCAAGGACTTTTCAGTTTCCCATGCTCTGCCAGCAAGCAGGTGTGCAAGAAGCTGGGAGGGAGCACAGCCGGGGCAGCTGACACGAACTAGCCACAGGGATATTCCATACCATGGAACGTCATGCCCAGTATATAAATGGGGGGAGTTGGCTGGGAGGGGTGGATGGTGGCTCTGGCATTGGTCAGCGGATGGTGAGCAATTGCATTGTGCATCACTGGCTTTTTTTTCTTTTTTTCCCCTCCTTTTTTTTTTTTGGTCATATTCCTTTTCCTTACTACTATTATTATTATCATATTCCATTATTATTATTGTTAGTATTTTATTTTACTTCAGTTATTAAACTGTTCTTTTCTCAACCCATGAGTTCTGCCTTCTTTCCTGATTCTCTTCCCCATCCCACTGGGAGTGGGGGGGGGAGTGAGGGAGCGGCTGTGTGGTGCTTGGCTGCTGACTGGGGTTAAACCACAACAAAAACTCTAAGGATATTTTATAAAATACTAAATCAAAGTAAAAATAGCGGCAGATGCACCCACCCTCCCATTGTGTACAACTGTAACTTAGAGGTGTTATGAATTGTTATGATGCATTAAAATGTGAAGAAGTTACTTATTGCTTGCAACTTTATTTTAATCTCTCACAAGAATGAAAACAAATACTGGCAGGGAATTCATCAAACATTCAGTACGAAGACAATGTGCCTCAACTCTTAAATGTCAGCTATTATATATACACTTGCATTTGTCCTAATGCCACAAAACTGTTCTTGTGAAAAGCACTTACAGCCATATTTTGCCCTTTTGCTGACTTTAGCCTTCCCAGTACAGAATCTGTAACTAAAAAGTAGGTAGTTCAAGACAATGTCAATACACTAATTGCAGTTATTGTAATGTCATAGGTAAGCATTAAAAAGACCTGCAAAAAGCCAAAACCATATACAAACAAACAAAAAACCCCAACCCTCCCCCTGTCCAAAAAGAACTCAACACACCAAAACCCTTGGTACAAGCTTTGTTTGCTGACATCTTGTTTCAGGTTCTTCTCTCAAAGCTTGCATCCAGAAGGATCCTTCTCCACGGATGAATTCGCCCTGGCTGGCAGAAAGCAATGTTTCAGTAGGACCTGCAGCACCACTCCTGCACTTGGCCTGAGCCTGGAGGTGTTTCCCGTGGGACATTTGTCATGGGAGAAGATCGATGTGGAGTTATGGTAATTCAAGGGGGAATGAGGTGGATCGGGTAAAGAGAGCTGAGAAAAAGGGAGAAGGGTATGTAATCTCCTCCTTGGTCCTGAGGGACTTGCTGAGAGAACATAGCCCAGGTATATAGTTCCTGGAACCACACTATTGGGGAGTCTGTGATTGAAGCTGATAGTCACAGGGTAGCTGCCTCTTTATATGAATAATCAACATGTTTAAAAGGCTTCATGGCCTCCCCCTCAGAAAACAAACCCCATCCCTGTGACAGGATAGCAATCACATATGTCTTCAAAAAAATGTGTGGGAACGACCCACATCCATTCCTTAAGCCTTCTCCTCTGCTTATGATAACAGGAGATGATCTGACTCTGTGGTTTTTAACTCATCCAGCATTCAGAATGATTCATTGAGTGAACACGGAAGATTTTAGAAGGTAGGCTAAAGGTTTCTTTACTTGGTGGCATGCCCTGCATGAAAATGTCAAAGTTTCCTCACAGCCAGTTGGAACAGGGAGACGGTAACGCAAGTCAGCCTGGGAGGTCCCTGTAGGCTTACATGACTGATATGCAGAGACGGAAGACAAATTACGTTTTTTTGGAAAAACACCTCAAGAAAAAGGCACATACTCTGTTTAGCATGAATTGCTTTTTTAAGGCCTGTGTCTCCATTTACTTTGCTTTTCCTCTTATCACACCAAGAGCCTGTGTCCTCCTGAGTGTATCTGTGCAAAGGAAGAAGTGGATTAAAGGGAACGGAGAGGTAAGAAACCTGTGGAGTTTACAAGCTTTAATATTGTTCACCACTTTTTATGCAAATTCTGTAGTTTTTTGTAAGAGCTTTGTGGTTTTTGGTTAAGTAAGCCCCAAAAGGTAAGTCTACGCCTTGCTTCCAGAGGTGCCGGGGTTACCCAGCAGTGGCACCAGTGCAGTGAATCCCGCTGCCCCGCTGCAGAACCGGCTTTGCAAAGTGAGGCTGCACCAGAGCTGCCGGCGCTGCCTGGAGGGCAGGTCAGCGAGACCTCCTCATGCAGCAGGTTACACCTAAGTGCTACTGGGACCTGCCCCTGTTGCAGAAGGTGCACATCAAAGGGCAGGTCCCGTCACAGCTGGTGGAGAAATGCCTGCTCCCCGCCGTGGGTATGAAATCAGGTCAGAGAGAGACAGCCCCAGCTGGGACAGCTCCTGCTCTGCAGTGGCAGGTTGCAAAACCAAGACTTTCAGTGGGGAAACTGGGAGTAGCTCTTCTTCTTGCAAGAAATGTGTAGTGTCTCTTTTTAGCCGAGCGCTCTCAAGCCTGAGGTGCCTGTTCCAAACACTCTCATCTCCCACTGACTTCATTCCTCTGCGTTACTCCCACACTCTCCTCAGTAGGTGTGCAGCACTGTGCCATTTATATGTTGCATACAATGTGTCTGAGAGTAGAAGTTTAGCTTTTCTAATTAGGCACCGTGCTATTTTAAAAACCTTTTTTCATAGCAAGATGAAGGTGTAAGTGCGAACTTGACGCACATTTGTCAAAGGAAATAATAATAATAATAAAATCCTCACAAAGCAATGAATAGCTTTTATTAACTGATGTATCTATGTAACAGCAAAGTATAGGTTTTAGATGAGCCCGGAAAATGACCCGTGGTAAAAAGCTTGCTAAAAGGAATACCTTGGAGCTGTCCATCAGTTGCACAGACGCACACAAATCCTGAGCAGCGAGGCAATGTACTCTCTGTCTTCATGCATAATACATACAAAATAGGTGAAGTGGTATGTAAAGTGAATTTTAATTGGTTATAATTGTCATTTCATTTAGTAAAGTATTGTCTGGAGACCAGGATATCAATTAGCACTCTGTGGACTCTGTTACTTATGAAAATATGCATATATAGAGATGATGTGCTCTAGCAGCAGATATACTTTAATTAAGAAAGTGGTACAGTAAATTAAAGACCTTTAAAGTATTAATTAATTGGTGTATAGATCAGTTCTGAGTTTCAACTTGGTAAAGTTAAAATCACTGTATCTGATTTAAATGAGATAAGAAATGCGTATTCTGTGTTGTTACTAGCTTTTTAAAGGTGTTCATTGCCAGAACCATGTTAGCTTAAAGGTGAAATGCATCTCTTCTTTATACAGTGCTAAAGTTTTATCTTCAGTTGGAGCTGTTTAAAGTTATCATTTGTTCATACTAATATATCAACCAGAAGTGTTTTGTCAGGAGTCTTTATCCTGCTCTTTTTGTATATGTCCTTCATATTCCTTGGTATTAATAAACATCGCAGCATTAATAAGGTATAGAGAAGTGATTGATGTATTCCATATTATTATTAAATTGTTGGTAACTAAGGCAGGGTTTGGGTTTTTTTTTTTCTTCTTCTTCTTTTCCATGGGGGATGAAGAGGGACCTGTCCCTTTTTAACCACTTGCTCTGAATGACTTTTATACCCAATATAACTGAGAAAAGAGGATGAATGTCACCTCTCTTCTCTTCCTCCTCCTGCTGATGCATACTCCTTCTTTTGATTGACAGCTACTAATAACCTTCCTGCCCTAAGTGCCATGGAGACACTTTATTAGGACAAACAGCCAAGGAAATCTAGGAATGAAGCCAAGCCTGCAGTGAGTTATTATCGGGCTTGTATTTATCTCAGCTTTGTAATTTTTTTCAGTGATATGCAAATCCTGAAATAGATCTTCTTCTGTTGAAGGACAGGTCCCTCTGTTAATTGATCCACTGAGATTCAGCCTAACCTCTTTTAGCTATCAGCCAGGGAAACAGGCTACATAAAAGAGTCTCAGTGCTGTATACAGTTCACATAAATTCAGTGTGCATTCTACAAGGAAAACTTCTGCACAGAAAAAGCATTTTTAGTTCCTGAACATATTTTACATATCAGTGTTATCTGCATAACAGATCAAACTGATTTGTTTATTTGTTTATTAGATATGTATGAGGGTGCACTTTTATAATCAAATGTGATTTCAGATGGAGCTTTCTTTCTTTCTGGAATGATACACCACAAACATGTATTGTAAAAACACATTAAATGAAATTCAGACATAATGAAAATACATTTGTTCAAAATCACCTTTTAAAAAAAAAAATGCTACATTACAGAAACACTTTATTACTGAGCAATTTGACTGTTTGGGAATTAGCAACACAGGTGCGTCTCCTACATGCCTTGAGATTCTGCAAACATTTTTTGTTTCTTTGTGGAGATTTGCAGCAAACAGGTAACATATTGTTTCAAATAGATCTTTTAATAGCATATTAATAACAGCAGCAGGATGGATTTACTTCTGTTTTGTCTTTCTATAGGGATAGGTCCATTTCGCAAGCAATTTATTTGACAGAGACCAGAATTTGTAACAAAGGGAAATGTTCAAGGAAACACTAATAACAATAATCATAACAATAATAGTAATATCAAAGAGTCCAGAGTGAAAAGGGATCATCATAAAAAATGAGTATTATTTTTACATTTACATAGTATCTCTCATCCATAAGAATCCTGAAGATCTTCATCAACCCCTAGTATAGTAACACTAGTACAAGTGTAGCTATCGCTGAGACAGGGAAGATAGCCCTGAGAAGGGGCAAATTTGGAGCTGGGTTCAAACTCTGCTGAAGAGTGAACTGGGATCAATAATGCTCACACAGTGTGGACCAGCTTTCATTTTGACACCTCATCTAAACCACGGCAACATGAAGAAGTACAGGGGAAATCTATTGCCAAAACCTTCCCGATTTCTCAACCTGAGAGACAGAACAATGTGCAGTGATGAGGTGCGAGGCATGAAAGCCTGTGCTCTAATCCCGGTTCTGCCCACCAAATTATGTCATGGCCTTGAGCAAGTCATTTCACCTCTACTGCTTTAAAATGAGGATGATAAGCCTTACAAGGCTCAGTCTATGATTCACTCAGTAAATGTTTGTAAAGTGCTTCCAATATGTGAAATACTTACGCAGGTATGAATAATTTTTGTGAGCACAACCATAGTACCTGGAGTGGAGAGCTCCTGAAGGGGTAGCATTATTAGTATTGGCAGGGATGCAAGACAATCTACATTTCAACTTAGATCAGAACCCAGACCTCTCCAAACACTGAAAATGATCATTTCCACAGCTGAATTTCATGCCTTGTTCCTAAGTCTCCAGTAAGGTAATGGGAGAACTAGACAGGAATATCTTTACACATTAGGGAGCTGAGATCTAGAATCAATGTCCAACTACAGAGCTTTTGGACATGCTTGAGTCCTGCTGATTTTAGTGGTATTGTAACCTGTGCTTATAGCTGATGTGTTTAGGGCTGACAGGGATGGAGAACACTGAAAATCAAAATTGAACTTCTAAATTACTGGGCTGTTTGGGGGGTTTCAGGTGTATCTTCAAAGTTTAACATGCTGTTGAAAGTCTAGCTTTTCTGAATGAGGAGATTTAGAGATAGATTTTAGAAGCTGAGCTAACCTCTGCTTAACTCCTTCGTTCTTTCCATCTGTCCTCAAAGAATTTTCTATCAATTATTGTGTAGAAGTCAATTCACCAGGCAAATCTATGGTTTGCAAAGCTCAGCTGTGTGTAACTCATATCTCTGGTGGTGCAATGGCAGCTCTAGACAAAATGTCTGTGTCACATTAAAGGTATGGTACTACAGCTTGAAAGTTGTTAAATAATAATGGGTGGTGCAGATGATTACTAAATTGACATTGCGGGAGTTAACTCCTTTGCATTTTTCTGGTTAAGGAGGTCATTCCTGAGTAATGAAGATGTGAAATTAAATTATCACTCAGTCCTCTTCAGATTTCTCTCTCTTTTTCTTCTCTGCAATTTTACTCTTCCATTTCCTCTTTGGTCATTTGCACACTAGTGTGTTAATGGTTTGGAGGAAATGTCTAGCAAATGACATCACTTCAGGGGCTAGGGCTCTGCGGAGGAATAAATGCATCAACATGAGGTTTTACAAGATTTTAGAGAAATTGCAGAGGGGGGTATTTAAGTAAAAGCATTCATGTTGCATGAATCAGTACTAGGTTCCAGTAGATTTTCTCTTAAAAAAAAAAGAGCTTTGAAAATAGATTTTCAATCTACTGTTTTTCAACAGAAAAATTAACTCTAGAGAAGAGACACCACAGCACTTTCATGAAGTGCTAGTTTCATAACAAGCTTTTCTTTCTGTAACTTCTGTTTTGTTTGAGTGAAATTGATCCAGCTGAAATTAGCTATGTTTTTGTGCCTAAAACCAGAAATTTCACAGGATTTTTTGGAAGCAATTCTTTTTCATGCATGAAATGACAGTAAAAGGCAAGCATCTCACATTCTGAGGAATTTTTAATTTAACGGAGGTTTTTTTGTGTAGATATATCAGGACAAGCAAATAAGATTGCAACTAAAAAAAGATATACAAGTAGAAAGTCTGCAGCTTAGTATACAGAGAAATCATAGTATATGTACTACAATAGCACTAAAAGGCTGCTGTAGAAACCTATGCTTTGTTATGTTAGATGCTACAAAACCAAGGAATTAATTAATAGAGTTTCCCAACCTGGTCCTCTGGGGAAGGTGGTTTATATATGGAATCCTTGTGATAGAAAGTAGGGCTTATTCCTGTTTTTCTCTTTTTGGTATTTAATTTGTTGCAAACTAACTCAAATAATCTGTGATAGTTTTAAAGGACAGACAGTAATTTTATATATCTCTCTCTCTCCCCCTCCCTCCCTCTCTCTCTGTTATGTGTATAAAATGATCTTCTGTGTATACACACATACTCATCTATGTGTATGCATATATCTACATATACACACACTTATATTTGTGCAGACTGTATTTGCTACCTTATTGCAAATATTAAATGGGAACCTTATATTCAGTCTTTAATAATAAGGTGGGGTTTTTTGGAAACATTTGGCAAGGCTCTCCTGACTTCTCTGGGATCACAATTAAGCCAGTGTTAAGTGGTTTTGGAACAGCTCCTTAAGTAATGAATAAGTGAAAGAATATTATGACAAAACAGTGCTGTCTTTAGAAACGTACTGATAAATAAGACATGCTAATTTTGATTAATCAGGTTAGTTAGAGGCTATAAGTACATAACAACTTTTAGAAGAGATTAACATCTGAAAAATCACTTTTTCTTGAAGTGATAAACCTCACTAATTTTATATTTATTGTAGCTGACATGTAGAGAGCTGGGCAGGGATACATCATAACACTGTCAGAGTGGGCCTGTGAGGGTAAATGGTTTTATCGGTATTGGTTTCAAACCTAAGGCAGTGCCAAGGTAAAAGGCAGTGCAATTTAATCTGACCAAAGCAAAACATAGTGTATTTTTTTTTACTGATACTGCCTTTTATTTTGTATCTACTCACAATAATCTGAGAACAAGGAAACTGTCAAAAAAAGACTCTTTTAAAACCCAGGACATCAGAATAAGGCTAGTCAGCTTTCCTTAGTGGACAAAGTAAGAGCGAAATGTTCTAATCCTTAAAGTGTGAGGAAGTAAAGGTTTCTCAAAGTCAGGGCAATACAGCAGGTGACAGAGAGCACATAGCCTACAGGCACGTCTACAGGCCATTCTTGGTTTCCTCACACATGCTGTTAAAAGGATGTTTTATCCTGAGGCAAAGTTACACTGAAAGAGTTAAAAACCGCTTTAGAACATCAGATGTCATGTCACAGTGCTTCAGAAACACTGCTGAAGTGTTGCAATGCATATAATGCTTTTTCTTCACTTCATTTATCTTACCTAAGAAACCACGTTTAAGCCTGATCCAAAGCTTGATTCAATCCTCAGCACTTTTTTTATTTTTTTTAAAAAATATTATTATTTTCTTTTAGCACTGACATCAATAAGCTTTAGACTAAGCCAAATAATTTTAGTATCCCAAACTGACAAACATTAAAAATATTAAAATGGCCTTCCAGATTAGAAATATCTTTGGCCAGTTATCTAGCAGTTGAAGATTGGCATAAATCCATTAAAACTGATGGTACTACACTGATTTACATGTTCAGAGGTGCTGTCAAAAGATATTTTTGGGGAAAAGAAAGACAAGACTAAACCTAAAAAAAGCACATAAGCTAAAATGAAAATAACCAACATTTTCACAAAATCTAGAATATATAAAAAGACATACAGAATCTCTTGATCTGAAACAGCAGGTAACTAACCAACATTAATGTTTGAACTGCTATAACTGATGACAATGCTAAAATAAGAAAGTGAACAAAAAATCCTGTTTATGTCAGGATAGTATGACCCAAGACCTTTCCCTGCCCTTTGAGAGCATCTCTGTATAAGCAGCTAGTCAGGAGTCTGGCTGAAAGAGCTGTGAGGAAACAGGCTAGTGTTATAGACCAACCAGATTCTCTTACAAATAGGCAGGAATAAGTTTTGGATCTAAAATACAATAGAATCTGTCAGAGGGGAAACAAAAAAAAACATTTAGTCTGTTTGCACATGCATTTTACAATCTCATGCAAGCTGGCAAGAAATAAAGCAATGTTCTAGCTGTCTGAGCCTGGGAGCAGGCTAAAGGGGAGTCGCTCTTGCGAGAACAAGGCAAAGCCGAGTGCTGTCACTATTCACCATCCAAGAACAGAGGAAACTGGGTTGCTAGTCCAAGAGGACAGGCTATGGAGGAAAGGATGCCTGAAGCAACCATTGTTGCTTAAAGCTGACCCCTGAACAAAGTAGGACTCTTTCCAGGCTGACTTTTTGATTCCTTACCCTAGTGAGTTGCATTCATGTAGTCCAGAGCTCACAGATATGTGATTGCATTGTCACATCCAGTTAGCCAAATCACAGTGGTCAAGCCAGGCTCTTTGCCCAGAAGAGTTTGTCTGGTTGTTACCTTATGGCTTTTGCCAGACAGAGCTTTCAGCCTGGTGAGGAGCAGGGAGGAACATCCACCCAGAGCTACGTGGCATTTGAAATCATAGAATCATAGAATCATTTAGGTTGGAAAAGACCTTTAAGATCATCAAGTCCAACTGTAAACCTAACACTGCATAGGAGTTGCATTCACACAGAGGTCAGTTTTTAATATTTCCTCTTCGGACCTTGTGGACAGGTCCTCTAGTTGCCCATATATAGACAGAAAATGAGGATAAGGATCTTTGAAAGTTTCCACACACAAGCCTGACCATTTGAAGGTGGTCTAACTTAGATAAAAATTGGCATCTTTGCTGACACTGCCAACACAGTTAATGCTGACTCTAAAAGCCCTATTTAATGCTATTTAATGTGAGCATCTGGCCCATTACATAGCTGTTAACTGGAGTGAAACCATCATGCATGTTCGTTATAAACAGCGTTTGATTTTTAACAGTCTGGGTGCTTTCAAGTTGACACTTTCCTCAGAACTCTTCCCCAAATATTAACAACCCCTTTGGCTTGTACAGTTCCCAAGAGTATCTCTTCCACGCATTGTATAACTTGTTTAGTTTAAGTTTTTTCACTCCACACAGCAACCTTAAATTGCTTTCTCTGCTGCTGCTGCACCCATCTTGTTCATCTCAGTAGCCAGAAACAGCACAACCTGAAATACAAGCATGTTTCTACAGAAAGGCGAGAATCCCTCTGGCTAATCTGACATGTTCCATGTTGGATCATCCTAGCTATCATATACCGAAACTGTCAAAAATCACAGTAAGGCCCAAATGTATACAGCTTCTCCTATGCTGGACCCCCTATCAAGCCATGATTACTGTCGTCAATTGGATGAGTTATACAAGAGAGGAAGGGTTGTTGGGTTTTGTTACAAATAACATACCTGTCAGCGAAGTGAAAGGCATGCCATATCCAAAAAGGTGATGTATGACATGCTTTTCACTTTACTAGGAGGGACAGAGGAACAAATAAACTCCATGTTTCAAATGCCTTGTCTTCCACTCACAATTTGTCTAAGCAATTTCCTTGCTACTGTTGTCCACCAGGTGCTCCAATCAGCAAAGAAATTGTATTTTAGTCTGTTTACAAAATGAAATGTGTTGTCTGCTGTGCAATTCTCACCTTTGAAAAATACAGATGAATAAAAGCCAATATAAATGAATGCGACTCCTGTTGTTAGTGGAGTCTACAATGGAGTCCAAGCCTAAAGCTGAGCATTGTAGATCTGCATGAGGAACCTGGAGTTTTTGGAAGATTGCGGCATGGTTGCACATTGCAGGCACTGCTGGTACCAGAAAAATTTCTCAGTCTTCTGGCAAGAAGGATGTGTTTTCTCAAGGACTACTACATCTGTGGACGGTTTCTTCAAAAACTCAACTAATTGTCTCCCCTTATCTTCCACCTCCATTTTTCTCCCCACCCTCCTTAGCACCCTTTGCATACTTTTTTATCACTGCTGTTATTATTCTATGAAAAGCAATTTAGTTATCTTCAGTACCTTAGGTATTTTACTAACTTTCCCCAAAATATTCTGTACAACTGTATCCGTAATTGAATAATCTAGGTTTCACTAGAGGGGACCAGAAACAGATGGTTTGTTTTTAAACCATTCCTGAAATACAAATGCTTACTGTGCATAGAGAGCTATGATTCGGAAGCTGCAGGAACCCAGTTCTGATCGCTGGTTTGTGTGCTCTGTTTGGTAACTGTCTTGCTGTTTGCAGCAGCGTATTAATTCTGAAAGTGATATACTGCTTTTGAGTCAAAGGAAGTTATAAAATGAGCCGGAAATATAGCAGCACAATAATACCTCCATAATAAATGTTTCGCACTGGATTCCATTATAAGTATCATATTCACTGTTATGGCTTTGCACAGGAACAAATTTCGTGATTACTGCTAGGGTACAAGGAGAAAAGTTTCTGGCAAATATGCAGGCCATTTATCAAAGCATACTCAAGGTATGGAGGATTACAAAACTATGCCAGAATACTGGGCTGCTAAAGCTCTGAATAATGATTGGAAAGGGATTTTTAAAAAAACCCCTGATTTTCAAAAACGAATTTTTGAAATGTATTATCCTACAGGTAGCTTTTCCTAGATAATTACTTTGATCATCCAGCAACAAAAGCATGCTCTTTGTGGGGGGATTCATTTAGCTGAACACTCTAAAGGTTCAACCTGGGCTCTCTTTAAGCACAATAAAAAGAATTAGGAACACAGAATGTGCAATTCGTCTAATCCCAAGGTAGGCATCTACAACATCAGATGACTCACCAAACCCATCTGTAGTCTGGGTAGCCAGATCAATTCAACGGGAATGCATGCCCCAAATGAGTAATAGGTGAGACTACCTTTTGTACCAGAGCTGAGCTTGGTGTACATGGGGATGGAGAACTGCAATGCCCAGGGGGGCTTTCCTCACCACAGTGCAATTCAGCCTACAATATAGGACGTCATCTCTACTTTTTTCTCCTTTCGTCACCCTAAAATTTCTGTGCACCTGCACTTCAAATATCTAATGATCGTTTATCGCCAAACATCCTCAGTGCAACAGGTATCAGGAACACCTCATACATGGCTGGGAACTTCCAATGGGCAGCTAAAAAGAGTGAGGAACACATAAGAGGTACAAAGAGTCTGTTACTTTGGGAGCAATCAGTAGTAGAAAGTTTGAAGTTACCAGAGCTGTGTCTTTCACTGCCTTTCTCACACCCACAGGCTAGGAAATAACTAGTAGCATTAGCAACACTCCTGAAAACTGCAAGCTGACTAGTGATGATTTCAGTGTTTTAAACAGGTTTCTGTTTAATGAGTGTCCAATTTCTGTATTTACACATGGTAACTCTTTAACAATGCCTGTATTCAACCAGAGTGAATTAAATCTCCCTACTATAGGCAAATACACATTAGACATTTCAGGTAGGATTCATATGTCCATCTGTAGCCATCTAGAGGGTATGCAGCCTTAGCGTGTAGCAGCTATCCTCCTCCATCTATGAATGGAGGGAGAGAGAAAGAGATTTTTAGTGCTTGATTTGTTATCCTAGAAAACCACCTTTATATGGGATGAATCGCCTTCATGTCATCGACAGTAAAAGGGACTTGGATATTCACTTCAGCTGGTGCCTGCAGCTGGCCACAAATCAGAGGCTGGTGTCAGAGAGGATGAATCCCACCCCAGAAGTGCTAATGACCTCTCAAAAACCTGAAGGAAACAAAGGATTCCCACAGAAAATTATATTGTTCCCTGGAGCTATTTTCTCATTGAAAAAGAAGCACCATGTGCTGACCAAATTTATTTTTTACCTCACTGTGCCCAAACCTGCTCATTTTCATGAAAATGTAACCCTGATCAAGGTTATTATTAACCTGTGTAACCCATGTTAGTAGTGGTTGAAAAAGTTAGTCTAACCTAATCACCTCAAGTTTCAGAAAGATCCATTGGTCACTGCATTTTTTTCTTAATTCTCAATTTTCATACTTTCCTCATTTGTACCATTTTCACATTTTATTTCTTCATTTACAACCCTTTTCTCATTTGCATTTTCTCTCTTCCATGCAACAGAGAAGTTTCTCATTTACAAGCTGACACCTGTGGTTTTGAATAGCACCTTTTAATATAAGTTATATGAATGAGATGTGCTGCATGATTTTTCAGTGTACCTTACACAATAATTGACCTCACATAGATTATCAGTTATTCATGGCCCCTTGCCTTAAAAAGGGTCCTAAACAGCCAATCACAATTTAAAGGCATATTATTCTGCCTTAAACACATTTATTCACAGTACCTTTCACAAGTTATTGGCCATTTTCTTTCCCAGAATTAAGGATTATTGAAGCTTGCGCAAAGAGAACTTTGTTCTTCATAACTCATCCTCTTACTTGCTTAGGCAATGAAGCATTATAATGTGCAGATAGTTGCTTTAGAGGACTTACGACTTCACTAGCTGTACAAAGACGAGGACAAAGACGAGTCAAGAGGAAGGAAAACATTTACAACATAATGAGAAGGTAAATCAACTTGCATTTGCTGCAAATAGGTTGATGGAAAATATCATTAATGTTCCCTTTTAGCTGTGAAGATGAGATGCTTGTACCAGTTCTTTTTCAGTTATAATACAGTACTTTATGTGGTCTTTTCTTTGGGGTTGAAGAGCCCAGACTTTGCATACTTAATATCTGATCTTTAGACAAATGTTAGAAGTTGAAAAAAAACAGGGTAGGCAGTGGACCTCATGAGAATTCCTCTACTTAGAGCTGCGGTGGGGTCCACCACTAGAAACTTGGTTTGGGGGTTGAAAAACTGCCCAGACCCTCCTCTAAGGTAGCTGGAGTTATGCACATCACTGTTTTGCATCCTAGTTTCCTAATGTAAGAGAGGGGCAGTAATACCATCTACCTATGGGCGTATCCAGGATGGTAAATGAGGTGTGAAGCGAGAGATTGCACTCTGGAAAGGATCCTTACCCAGTCAAAAATCATGTCGGTTCTGCCATCAGAACATTTCTGAGAGCTCCCAGCTAACAAAAGCACAAGAAATTGCAGTGCCCATTGATATGTTCAGGGGTTAACACTCAGTGCGCTTATTAATTTCATCCCACTTACTCCCTCGTGTTTGTGGGGTCTTCCATACTGGCCTTTTGTAGACTGCTTTGAGATCTGCAAAAGGAAAGGAGCAAGAACTAATTATTATTGTTACTGATGGAAGATTGCAATAAGCTTCAGCAGTTTTTGGATCAAAGCTTGAATTACTGAATATACTTTAAAGACTTTTTTACTCTCTCTCAGTTTATAAGAAGTATATGTATGCATACATAAACAACGCCACAAAGAGAAAGGTACGAACTGAAGCCTGAACAAAACTAGCAATTTCTCGTTATGTATATCTCATATCCTTGGCTGTTTTCGTTTAAATGACCCTTATGTGGTAGGATAAGAAAGAATAATATATGATTAATTTCTATTCTGAAGCCTTGTTTGAAAGGTGCTTTATTTGCATTAGCATTCATAATTACTTAATGACAAATCAGATATGGTTCATTGCTAGTAAGTGTAGAAACATGTTGTCTGAAGGATGTAGTTTAATTAGTATACTCCTAAAAACACGTCCCTCATGACCATTGGATGTAATCATTATTTTATGTATTTAACTGTGAAATTTATGTTTACTCAGCAGGCTAGAGACAATCTTTTTTTTTTTTCAAAGCTATTTAATGCAATACATTTAGACTTTAAAGAAACCCACAAAATCTCCCCAACAGCAGGTACTAAATAAATTAAAAAAATTAAAACAACTATTATTGCAATGAAGCAGATATATTTTTTTAAAAAATATAACCAACATAATATTGCATCCATAAAACATAGCAGGAGGAGTAAATATGCGGGGAAGCTCATTTTAATTCCTCAGTTAATAACTTAGACAGAGGAGATGCACATTCTCCTAGATCAATGAGACAATTTGGGCATTCTTTTATTGTTGATTAGTGAATCTGAAAATGACCTCATTTCAAGGGCATCGAGCGATTTCTCTTTCTCTGCACTGGTATAACACAAGTGAATACTGTGAACACTTTTTCTGCCCAGGCTGCTGTAGAATCTGAGGATGCCCTTTCCTCAGTGACACAGAGGACAGTGACAGCAATCAAAAATCATCAGGACTTTGTGAAGAGGTCTCTAAAAGTCACACAGACTCTTCAATAGTAATCTCATTTTTCTTTAAATCTCCTCCTGGAAAAGGGAGTCCTTCTTCATTGAGCATTTCCACTGGGCTTTGGGAAACCAGTTACGGAGTCAGATGTTACTCAAACTGTGTAAGGGAATCGGCCTCACTTTCATCTGCAGAGGCTACAATTAAAAGAGATAATAATTTTCCTCCACTCTTCTGCAATGCGTACTTCTAGAATATTCATATTTTTAGGACACATACTATAATTTTTAGGATTTTAGTATACAACTATTCATATTTTATGATACATACTACCTGATATGCTTTCTGCTTTATTATTTCTGCTCCTGATTCTTCATTGTCTTCAGGCTAGGACTGGTGACTTAGAAATAGGCGCCTTTCATCCCTGTAAGTAGCAAACCCTTAGGTTTTAAAGTCTTTTCCATTTATCAGTGTTTGCCTGTATTACTAGGCACAGGCATCCTAAAGGAGTTACGGGTGTCTCTGTGCTTCTGCTGCCCCTGCTTCCCAACTACAGCACTCACAGTATCTGGCTCTGCAGTGCAGTGCCTCCAGTCATCTCCACCTTGTTATTATCACTTGCCTAGAGAAAACCTGGGTACTGGGCGGGGGTGAGAAGCATGTTGGTATAACTGTGTGCCCCCTGACAAGTTACATGATATGAAAAGAGGAGAAACATGGCTCCTCTCTTGTGCAGATTGTCACTGAGGCTGTGTCTGCACTTGGTATTGCGAAGAGCAGCTCATGACATTACATTAAAAAATAAGTAATAAATATGCCCATTAATCTTGGGTGGTAATGAAGAAAACAGTCAACTTTTGAAGCAATAGTATTGTAAACATGACAGGATGCTTTAGTACTTACTTGGACCATGATGGCCTGGTTCTGCAGGGTTTGCTGGAGGATGCTGAATGCTTTTCTTTCCCACTCTCCATGCAGGCCCTGCACCCATCCATGTTCTCCCAGAGAACATAGGTGTTCTCCCAGACTACATTAGTAGTTTGGACCAAGGCAAAAATTTATGTATTTTCTAATGTCAGCAAGCAAGCAAATATGACAGATGAAATGTAAATGAAAAGTAATGCAAGGGTCCCTTCAAAATCACACCAACTGAAAAAAGTAAAGCGCAGTCATAATCCAAAATAAAAGGTGGTTTGTTTTTTTTTTTCTTTGCAGTGTTCAGGAAATGTGTCCTTTTGCTTTGCCTTTTACTATTTACCTGAGGTATCACGTAGCAAAATAGGGCATCTTACGCAAATCTCCACAAAGAAAACTCTGTAGGGAATGACACAGGGGCATTGTCTGAAGGACACTTCCTTTTATGATGAAAACAGAATTTAATATGCAAGAAAGTGCATTTCCCTAACTGAAAAACAGATTGAATAGCTGAAGCAGGGGTGTGTGGATGAAGACTGTAGCTAGGAACGTACAGAGAGCCTGTTGAAGGGGTGGAGGGCAGGTGGTACGGATTGGCAAGATTGTTGGGTGTGGGCTGTTAGAAATCTGTATGGGGAGTAGTCATGAGGGAGACAAGAAGTATTGCTCACACCACAGAAAACTTTTTGAGGTAGAGGAAGAATATAATGAAGATTCAGAGAAACATTTTGCCATAAAACTTTGTGCTTTTATCTCAGTATTCAGGACATTTTCACATTCATTCATTCTCTGTTTTCTTATTTATTAAAAAAAAAACCAAACCAACCCCAAAAACTTTAACTTGTCCTCTGTTTTTAGGAAAAAAATGAGGAGAAAAAAAAAGGTGCTGAAAGGCACCTAACCTTGTGTCTTTCTTTGTGTTCCTACGTGCTTTTTTCTTTTTTTTTTTTTATTCTGAAGTGGAGGAGTAGGGATCATCCCACGCAACAGGAAATGTACATTGAAACTAAAATGAGTCTACATGTCATATGAGTTCAACAAGTCCAAATCTTTAATGACAAAGCATCAGCTGCCTTGCCATGGAAAATTTCCTTTTGTTAGAACTGCAGGTTGTTGGTGTTTTTTAAAGAAAAAAAAAATTTTGTTTTTGAACTTCTCATATGTCACTAACAATGAGGGAAATATTTTAAAGACAACAACCAAAATAAAATTAACACAATATCACAGCTTTATGCCACTCATGCATGCATAGCAAGGAGCAATAAAAGAGATATTTTTAACAAGTAAAAATTCAGAACTCTGTATTAATACTATCTTACCTGTTCAGAATGATGTGACTGTACTGAATAAAAAAAACTGCTTAAGAGCAACAACTGTACTTACTACTATACTGAATATGAAATGGAAAACTTCTAAGACAAATTAGCAAACAATGAAGGCATTACATAAATTAGAAGGTTTTTGTCAATATTGCTGGATACTGAATACCCTGTCCAATTGACCTGAAGCTGTCATATGACAGATAACATTTGCAAAGGAAACCTACGTAATTATAGTCAGTATGTCTTTTTTTTAGTGAAAACATGAAATCCTCCAAGATTTAAGTCAATGGGATATTCTGCTTTGCTTCATCAGAAGTGCCTGTTCTAAAGATGGTCTCCCTGAAACTGAAAATCGTCCACTCACTTCACATATTTCGTCCTCTGTCAACATTGAGAGACAACTGATGGCAAGGACATCTGTTGTACGAAGCAGATGTGGCTCTTGGTTGCCAGCAATGGTCTTGTACCTAGCATGTAGTGCCATGAGCCTCAGGAACATAAAGGTATTGTACTTTTGCTACTACTGTTGAAGACAATCAGCTTATACCAATGCAAAAACAATGCAAAAGCATAGAGATAGGGTTGTTGGTTACATGAAAAGTCTATCTAGTCTTGCCTTTGACAGTGGCCAATAGCATATCCAACAGGGAAATTGCATAAATAATACTTCTGCTCCTAGATCTCCCTACATGCAGCAACTTGTGTTATGAGCATCTCCTAACAGAGAGATTGTATTTGCAACTTGTATTTAATGGCCCTTCATGGACTTTTCCACCATGAAATTAAATTCCATTAGTTTCCCTATGATGTTAATACCTGTTACACAAGTAGTACGACACACTACATGTTCTTTCTTTTGGCCACCTCAAGCAACTTGCCCGCTTATTCATCTTGTTTGCTGTCCAGCAATAAATCCAGCAAGGCAAAGATTTATAGAGTTTAGTGGGACCCAGATGCGATCCAGTGGCTTTCAGGGTTGTTCTTTCAGATCAGGGCTTTAGATGGAAAATCTCATGATGGGAAGGCCTTGTATAGTTGTACAGTTCCTAGCACAATGGCAGTAAGTAGCATGAACAACCTGTGGTCATGATTACACTGTGCTTTGGTTTGTAAGAACTGATATCCCTTACCAACTTGTTCTACCTAGTTCCACTGCAGATGCTATTTTTATTAACATAATTGCTTTATCTTTCTTGAAACTTTCCAAGCAGCCCTCAATTATTATTCAATAATAACATACGGTGGTCAGTTCAACAGGCTAATTATATGATGCAATGCCATAAAAGGTATTTCATTTTATCACTTCTACATTTGTTGCCTTTTCCTTTCACTGAATGCCCTCTGTGTCTTACTGTAGAACAGAGTAGTGAGGACTACCCACTGCTTTTCTCTGTACCACTCATTATTATATATGTCATCTCCTATTCTTTTTGCTTCACACTAAATAATCTTAATCTTTTCAGTTTCTTTTCATATGAACACTCCCTATCCAACTAATATGTATTTTCTGCCCTTTTTCAGACCTTTCTTCTTCTACTGTATCTTTCTGAAATGTGACTGAAACCCGGCAGAGTATTCAACATGAGGATGTAACCTCCATTTATAGAATGACATTATAATAATTCCTGTATTAGTCTCCATCCCCTTCTTAATATAGCCTAACATCTGAGAACCTTATCAAAAAGTGAAATGTGAAGCAATTAAATCTACAATATGTAAATCTGAATCTGACAGGCCTATAAGAAAGATATTCTTTATGTACAAAAAATAAAACTCACTCTGAATTAAGGGAACAAACAAAAGATGATGCATGGGAAGTGATAAAGAGGATTAATAACAAGAAATGGCTGTAAGACCTTCATCACAAAATCCATGAGCTAAATTCTGCTCTCTATTACAACCCCAATGGATACTATGAACATTAGTAACCTGCAATTATGTTGTATAAAGGCTGCTGAGTCGCATTGTAATTAACATCCTTTAGGGTGACCACAGTAATTTTAAATGTTATCGTTGAATATACAAATGAAAGTGGAAGGTATTGAATATTCTATAGCAAACTTGAAGCTGATGTCGGTTTTATATTCTTTTTTTTCATACCACATTGTGATAAGCAGGCCCCCACAGAACGATTTCTTCCTCAAAGAAGAAGTGCAGTCAGCCGCGACTTGAATATTTTCCAAATTATTTTTTCCAGTCTTGTCCAGATTTACCAAATATTACCAGTTATAGATTTTGAAATTAAAATGGCAATGATAAATATTGTTATAATTACAGAAGTAACCCCTACTTGCACTACGGAAGTGGGAGACTGCTTTGCCTCTAGTAAAACTAAGGAAACCTCAAGGCTGATGTAAAACTGCATCTTCTTGCAGTGCTGTCTGCTGCCAGGAGTTACCAGAAGACTCATCACGGTGGATTTAGAGGAGAGAGGCTGTAGTCCACCTATACCACCTTTCCTTTCTACGGGGATTCACTATTCTGGAAAAAATATCTGTTGCCGGTTTGGAAACAATGGGTTTCCTTTGCACTCGTCAAATATTTAAGACAAAACTCATGAAAGTACATTGTGAGCGTAAGAAGTGCATCACTGGTGAGTTACATGGTTGTGGCTCCAAGTTCTGGATAATGGTTTCAGTGGCTGAAAATAAGAAAGGCAAGTACCAAAAGACAAAGTTGCAGGGAATAAGGAATTTTAATACACCTATGAGGTTTAGCTAATCCTTTGTACTTCACCTAGCAACATTTACGGTCCTCAGAAAGGGCCTAGTTATCCGTGAATACCTGACTTTTGGTGCTGGCATGAATGGTGTTTAAATGGCCAGCAATGATTATTTGAACTTATATAAGGCTTTTCTGGTCACTTATGAGTTCTCTAGTGTTCTTACAAGCATACCAATGACAGTAATATAACAAAATCTCTTAAAAGATACACATGTCTGTTAGGCTAATGCTTCCTAAAAGACAAAAGTCTTCACAGTTTTCCCAAAAGTAATCCGAGGAGCTGCAGATTAATTTTCATTGGTCTTCTTTACATTGTTAGTTGGTCTTTTTATTTCTCTTCCACTTATTTATACTTTTCTTTTCATGTTTCTGTCAAGAGAACTTACAGCTGTGGATCTGTGTTTGGTCTTTTTTGCGCTTGGAGGCCATTGCTGTGCTGTAGTGAATAACCTGCTCCTCAGCTCAGTGCTCTGTAGCGCTGAGGACTTCTGCAGCTCCACGAACAGCTTGAACGTCAGCCCCAAACTAGAGTAAAGTTTTTAAAGGCAATTTGAATTGTGCTATAGACATTCCTTGACTTCTTGTCAGCCCTGGGTTTCATCCTTCTATACGTACATGGAAAAGAAAAAATTTCCCTCAATATAAAAACATAGCAGCTGCTTAACTGCTTGACAGAGCAAAGCAGTGCTGCACAACAAATGAAGAAGTGAATATTTACCTAATTGAAACATGAGAGTGAATTCTTCTCGTAGACGAAATATAGTTTTCCAAGAGGGATTTTGGCATTGGCACTGTCTAAAATTTCCAAACTTGTGAGAAATTCTATAGGACCTATAATGTCTTCAAGCTGTCATAAAGGCCTCTTTCCTACTATTTTTCCAAATATGGAAGCTACTTGGCCAGACTAAAGATTAAATTTATTTCCCAGATGGAGATGAAATAAGGCTTTTATCCAAGCAAAGTCCTTAAACACGGGCTTAGCTTAAACATATGAGTAGGTCATTTGAAGTAGGACGTTCCACATGTAACTGTAGTGAAAGACTGGAGTTCTGGACTGTAAATAACTCCGCTTCTTCCTTTTTCAGGTAAACAGAAAGAAATCTTATGCATGCCATTTTATTTGGTACACTTAAAAAAAAAGAGATTTTCTAAGTACAAATACAGAAAAGTTTGTATTTTATTTGCTTGAAAATGATTCCTTCAGCTTCAAATGCAGGAATATGCCTTATAGCCTTTGAATAAAACTGCTGACATTTTGGATTGATAACTCTTTAAATTAATGATACATTTAAATAAATAGCTAAATTGCAATGGAATATCGTGTTACATCTACATTAATAATACCAAATGAATTAGTCATGATTAATGTTATAAAGAATATCAAATGAATTAATAATGATTGGCCACTTATTGCAAAATGGGCAACACTTTATAATAAGTGGCAAATCATTCTTACTTCCTTTGGTATTTCTTGCAATAATTTTAATCATGATGAATTCTTTTGATATTCAGGTGCATATAATACAAGATTCCATAGGAAGTCCATTGTAATTTAACATAATCTTACTGAAATGATTCATTTAAAGCCTGCCACTACATTTGGGGCCAGATCCAGTCTCAACTTAGGCACTTTGGGGTTTGTCTATTCGGCACAATGAAGCTGTCATGGGATGTCCCTCAGAGTCATGGATGCTGGTGCAGAAGTGGGTAGGTGGGTGCAGAAGTGGGTAGGTGAGTGAGTCAGACTCAGTGGGTGCACAGGTGACTGAGCAGGCCTGTTCATGATAAATACCTTTTACCAAATCAAGCTTCCAATTAAAACTCACCTAGCTATGGTACCTTTAAGGTTTTAGGTTTTTTAGTATATATAAAAATTAATAATTAATACCAATATTTTATTCCAGTGTTAAGGTCATATCTAGTATGTGGTGACAGTCTCGTAATGTCAGTTCTCACATTAGGGAACTCTGTTTCCTGGGATCTCTCATCTTCTCGTAGAAAATATTCCCACTGCTGAGAGTTAATTTTTGCAGATGTCTGGTCTGTGGTCTTCATCCTGTGGTAAGCAGGCAAAACACAAGGCCAGCAAAACAAAGCTTGAGTAGACTTAAAGGGGAAGTAGGCTTAAAGTAGACTTAAAGGTTGTTTTACTTTTGGTAACAGACGGGGAAAAAAGAAAGCGTGAGCAAAACTATACATGACTGTATGCTAGACATGCCCTAAGCCTGCATGCATGTGCAAATGTACTGACAAACATTACGCTTTGTAGAGAAAAATTTTCCAGTAGAGATGTTTGTGGGTTTTTTGAAAAATATAGGTAAAGAAAGCAAACAGTCAGATCAACATGTAACTGGAGCTGCCATGTAGGCAAAGTCAAGAATGATTTGATGTTTGTTTTCTTGGTAGACAGTTTTGTTTGTTTTGAGGCTGTGGGCAGCCAACACAGGCAACGTCTGGAGCTGGGAGTCTTTCACTGGCCTGCAAGCACTACTGTGGTAATAGGCTCCAGCCTAACAAACACCAGAGCACAGGTTTCTCTTCACACACTGTGAAAACTATCAGTTAAGCATTTTTTTTTCCATTGATGTAAGCTTAAATACTTAAAAGAGATAACATTAAATTTTTGTTAGAGCTGTTATGTTAAATCAACGTTGTGCTGTTGCTAAAAAAACAACCTAACAGGTTGGTTTTAGACCCAACTTTAAGAAGCAAAAATATTTTGGCCAAACAAGTAAAATATTCTGTGAACTACAATGTCACGTTAGAGCTTTATGTTAGTTTTATGGGTTTTCTCGTGAAGATTTTTAGTAAGGATTTCATGATTAAATAGTAACAGGGGAAAAGAAACCAAAAAACCAAACAACAACGTAGTTTAGGTTTGCACTACACTTTTTTTTTTCGTTAATGTCATTTAGGTACTTTGAAATACACATTATTTCTGAGTTTATAAGAAAAAGGATTGTTGCCAATTAACTACTCACCATCTGAGTAGAGCTGAACATTGCCTCCATGGTGATACTTCCCAAATGGTACATCAGATAAAATACCTCTTACCTCATGGGAAACATTGTCTTTAGTGCTGTAACTCCTGAGTTTGGTCATATTCTGTTAATTAACCCTGTTCCCATCACAATTTCTATCTTGCTCAATGGCATTTTTAAATGTATTTCTTGAGCAGTTCTGCAACTTCTTGCTGCTGGACTGCTTTTCTACCATTTTGGCTTTGCACAGCCAGTGAAAATTGCATTAAGATCGGCATTATTAGTGGACCGATGTCAAACATCCTTTATGCCTCAGAAGGCCACATTGTTGGTTTTGTTTTTCTTCCATTTACTTTGGTCAGTTGGATGAAAACACAGATAACTACGATCCTTATTTTGCTACTGAAGGGCTTCATCCAAACATCTGGTTTTTTTCTGGATCTAACAATGGAATTCACTAAAGAAGAAAGCTGAACCTAAAGTGGATCCCTCAAATTTAACAACAGATGAGAGAGCCTTTTGAGACTTTCTTAACCAGCAAACCTGTAATTTCCTTAGAGGAATTTTGATCTCTACTTTTCCCAAGAGACAAATTGCCTACAAACTCTGTCATAACATCGTTGAGTTGAAGGTTTAATATGTTTTGCAGGTAAGTCAATAGTTTTTTCTTGAAATCCTTAAGAAGCAAAAGGGAAGGGAAGGGAAGGGAAGGGAAGGGAAGGGAAGGGAAGGGAAGGGAAGGGAAGGGAAGGGAAGGGAGGGACACCCAATACACACCATACTTTTTTGACACTGATACTATAATCACGTTTGCATTTGTTGTGGGAGTTCTTATTACTGGGATTCAAGAACTGACCCTTCAGAAAGCTCTTTTCCTCCCAAAAAATTTATGGTCAACTACAAAAGACACGCATGACATCATATAATGATACTACCAGAATGCAACTTGTATAAAAAGTTAACCAAATTCTGTCATTAGATATAAATTTCCTAGCATCTATATAAAAAATAGATAAAAATGCTTCCAAATTCTGTGTTACCTCTGTGTAAGTAATAAAATGTAAGTACTACTTTCTTGTTTAAGCTTGTTTTTTCTTTTTTCCGTGAAGCTAAGAATCAGAGGTAAGAACAGATCAACAGCAAGGTATATGACTTTTTATCTATGTTTTATGCATACAATAATAATCACTTAACATGAATAGAACTGACATTAGTTCTTATACAAATTACATTTCCTAAAGGCAGACTATTTTTAAACAGATACTTAAATAAAAATGTGTGCACCTGCAAGCTTAAAAGGCCACTGCAAGCTATCAGCGTGCAAAGCAGCACCTACAAACAGACCCTGTTTAAAACAAGACTCTGCACTCAGATAAATTCCAAAGAATAGATGTTTAACACCTGTAATGTATTTGTATTTTAGCTGTTTTGTTTTCTGTCAGAAGCATGTAGCTTTTTTCTTCAATGAATTGTTTCTATACTGTTTATATAGACCACCACTGAATACTGGTTGTACATATTTGCTTAGGTTGATCCAGTCCAGCAAGGAAAAATCAGTCAAACCAATGATTTGATGTCTAAAGTAAAGGATTTCTATTCAAAAAAGAAATCTAGGAAACTATGAGATACAGCCAGCCACACAAGCTTGGCTGGCATTTCTAAATGAGGTTAAACTCTTTCATTCCCATAATCAAGATATTTCTACCTTTTCTTGGCACTGATGGAGTTTAGCTGTCTGCCATGATGATGTCTGCTTCTTGGAACTTCCTTTATAGCCAATGATAAGACACAGGTATTTGTGCAAAATGTGTTTGACCCATTTCAGATTTTTACTTTAAGATTAAATAAATTACTCAGGCTACTACATAATCATTTTAAGGAACTCTTTTTTTGTTTTCTTGTTCAAAACACAATAGCAAGATAAAATATATAACACTAATTGTATGCTCATGTTCTGCCTTAACAGATATCTCAGCTCTTTTCAGGAATTTTGAGAGGTGAATTTTTTTAACACTTCAGGTGAAGAAGCAACATTTCTCAGACCAAGGGGACTGGTCTGTTGATTCTACTTAAACTAAGATTACATTTGTGTCTTTAAAATATAGGCTAAGAAAATTTAAACTTTCTTAAGAGGACCACTTTCAAGAAGTTTTAAAATATAGATGTTTTGTCTGCACTTGTGTAGTGTTTATTTTGTTGAACAGAGGTACTGCTGTATTTGTTCTGCTTTGATTGTTACAGTCAATATGAAAAGTTTGGTTTTGTTTTTGTTTTTTATAAGTTGAACATCACAGAAAAACTCTTCTTCCCACCCCTAATTTTTCAGAATCCAACTGAAGGCTAAAAACTGAGAATTTGTTCTTCTGCATAACTTAAGCAAAAAAGTGTTCTGCTTCAATGGAACATAGGTGACCTGGCGGGGCAGCAGAATAATTTAACATGCAGATTTTAGAAAGGAAGTTCTTAAAGGGAATATACCCAGAAACTCTAAAAATGTTAATAAAAAGTTCTTCACTCTAAACCACTGGTGACATTTGAGGGCAAAACCTTTTGCATTTTGATCCACCAAGGTCAGGAAATACAGACTCCCTGCCACATATTTCTCCCATTTCTGGAAGGAGAGTCTAAGAAATTATAATGCTCTTATAGATATATCTCTTTTCATTATTGCAGTTCTTATGAGAAAAAGAATCTTTACTAATAACTCACTTTGTCTGGCTCTGTGAAACCAACTAGTAATATCTCGTTATTGTTCTATAGTCTGAAAAACCTTTCCGTCTGTATGCTTTTATATTTATTGTCCAACTGTGATTTGGGCCATTCATTAAAAGAAGTATCTCTATTACTTTGACGAAAAGGTGATAACCTTGCCTTATTCTGGCCCAGCTATTTATTAATGACTCCCAGATACCATTTTCCAGTTCTATGCACCGCAGTATTTTAATTTGATGATACAAATTGGATAATACAAATGTCCTCGAACCATGCTTACAACTCCCAGTGATAGCAATGACCATGCCCACAATGCTTTGTTAGATTGTTCTTGGTGACTGCCCCAGCCAGCGTGTTTCATCTGGTGGCACTTTTGCAGGCCTTGCAGAGCCTCCGGACTGCTTCAGTCAAGCTGCATTTCTTGCTGGAGGGGATGCATTGTCACACAGTCTCCAAAACCCTTCTGATACTTGCCCTGCATGTGATTTGTCTGCAGGAAATTTATCCCTGACTCCAACATATAGCCTTATGTGAGTGACCCAGGTTGGCACAGCCTGGTGGCATCCCAGAATATCTGTGCCAAACTTGGGCAACAACATCTGCAGCAGCCTGAGTTCAAAGAAGATAAGAAAAGAAATTAGGAGCTCCAGGATGCTTCAGTTCCAGGAATAAGTAAAACTGTTACTAAGTGGGCAATGCAATGGTTCTTTCCACAGGACTGGTTACCTAGCACGTCTCAAGGGCTGTGATTGTTCCCCATCTCCATCAGTGCCAGCACCAGCTGTGTTTTTTACATTGCCTTACGCACAAAGAACAAGGCCCGGGTTCTGGAAGATGCCTGTGGTGTTTTGAGGGTTACGGGTGTCAACATGGGATCAGCAGGGGACTGCCAGTTTCTGGGTTGGAAAAAGCTTGATCTTCTGCCAGGAAATAGCATTGTCTTAGAAGTTCTTCACACCAGTTCACAAGGGGGTGAACATCACCTACCAGCAGAACCTGCGGCATAGCAGTTCAATGGTGGCAAGTCATCTTGGTCATTTTTGTCACAAATGTCATCCATTTGCCATCTGTGATTTGTAGTCACCAGAGCATCATCCTGAACATCTCTGCTACATCCTTGCACTGCTTGATCCTGAAAGAGCATTCTCAGCTGCATTGTGGCCATAGACAGGTTATCTGTTCCCATTAGTTGTTCCTTCAAGAAAGCAGGAACTTACAATAATAAAAGATACTATTCCATCATATACGTGACACTCTCTAGTCACCACAAATGTTTCTGACACTCCAGATTAGTCTGTGCACAATGATGTTCATTTCTACAAGAACAAGACCCTCTTGTTCAAGCATTAAGATTGTTGCCACCAGTGTGTCACTTCTTCCCTGGGACTCTGTGGTCACCCATGAATGGTTTTTCAACCTCCAGTACAGCCAGTGCCCCATCACTGGGTTTCAGAGCCCTAAGTGATGTGGGTGCCTGTCTCATGTGGGTCACATAATGAAATAAGGTTCACGCCAAGAAGAACAGTAAAAGAACACAGCCACTACATCAGAGCTGTGTGTGCAATCATGACTTTCACTAACATTGAAAAACATACAGGATGGCAGGCTTCTTGAAAGAAACTCGAGGTCTCATCCTGCTGTGCTTTTCATCCTCCTGTGCTTTTCATCCTCCTGTACATGTTCAATTTAAGATATTCAAACCCAGACTTACAAAAGTTCTAAGGTGACATGGTGTTTTCCATGTGAGAATGATTGCGGAGAATAAATTGTAGGCATATCCCACCATTGGATAGGGAAGAACTCCATCGCTATTTGCTACTTTCTGAAGTAGAACTAATAAAAACTGTTATCTGATATGTAACTGGATTTTCATTGGATCTGGGGCTTTTTTTGTTCCTTTCTGCCAAAACTCAATGCTTTTCAAACATGAATCAAAATATTATTATTGTATGTCTGTCACTGCATCTCATAGGATTGAAAATACAAGTGTGTAACTGATAGGAATCATGTGAATTGTCCTCCATGCATTTGTGTCAACAGGAGATGCTTAGGCCAAGTCCAGTCTTTATCTAAGCAGTTAAATGCCTTAAAATGCGATGAACATGAATCTAAATTTTTGGTTTGGCCACAGCAGAGAACCCAGCTGTGGCAGTTCACAAGCTAGTAAGAAACTGCCTCCCTTGTCAGTTCCTTACAAGGATTACGTTACAAGACGCTGGCATCATGTTGTGTTCTCTTTGAAGAAAAGGTGGCAGCTGAAGAAACTTCCTCTTTGTTTTTGTAGGCTTAGAAACGCAAATTTTTTGTTTTTAAAAGTCATAATGAGGAACATTTCTTTTTGCCCTTTGTTTAAATTATTGAAGTTATCTTGTCGACTACAACTAGCTTCTAGAAGCTCCAGGTCACTAATTAGTTACCCAAAGGTATTTGTCTCATAGCTTGTTTGAATGGTTCACAGAAGTAGAGTAATAACAAAATCTGCATTACAAATATAAGAATTTTTTTGAAGCATTAATGTGGAGCAATTGAACTAGTAGAAAGTGATATAGGAAAATAATATGAGAAAAGGTGCAAGATCTGGAGAGGACAGTAAGTCTAGTTTCAAAGGTAGTAAGCATAGCTGCTAAGACATTACATGCATTCTTCCAAAGATGCCATTCAGTCATGGAGCTAAAGATGGTAATTCATGCATAACTTGCTCAGTTATGTGTTAAAATTATTCTTTGCCGCAGTTTTTCTTCTCCACTCCGAAAGGTGAAATTTCCTGAATGCTTGTTGTGACGGGAATCTTGAATCTATTAAAAATGCTGATGCTGCTGTTGTCTGCAAGAATTTTTACTTTTAAAATATGTGGTGCTAGGTTAAGAATACAAATGTGAAGAGTTAGCTGTCCCTAACTGTAAGCAATCTGTATCTGGACTTACTTACTATTTTCTCTTCAGTCATACTTTAGATACATTTTTTGAAGACTGACTGGCATTTTGGGTCAGAGAACTCTATCACTGAAGTCAGACTTTTGCCTTAGAAGGCAATATCATGATATTAAACCTTGACAATAATGTGTATAAATGTTGAAAGCACAAAACAGAATGAAGGAAAAATAAAGACCATTAGATCTGAAGACGATGCAAATTGTACTAATGTTATTTCTTTCCCTATGTCTATGTGGAGGTTTCTTGGGGCAGGAGTCACTTGCCAATGTTACTGTCATATCCCTACTGATGCTGTACAAAATTACTGAGGTATTTTTGAAAATAAAAAAATTTAAAAAAATTTAAAAACATACCCTCAATAAGATCTTGTTTTTCAATTTTTGTTTATTGTGATAGTGTCAGGAAAAAACAATATGTGCTTTCTTTTCAGTATGGGCCAATTCTGCTTTTTCTTTTTTTTTCTTTCATTGATTGACTCAAAGAAAGGTTTCAAGATGCTGCAGAATCTGTTGATGAGAATCTTACTACCTACAATGAATTAAGAAGTTAATGGCTTCTTACAAAAAAGGGACGTAATAGGCCAATTAGGCTTGATAATAAAGACTGACATCTTTTGTAAAGCTTCCTTATATACTGTATCTATGTCCCTGTTCAAGATGTTACTCAGATTGAAATAAAGCTCTTTCTTTAATCTAGAAAGCTTGTAAGAAGTGCGAAAGTTCTTGCTTTTCATAGCAACTTTTATAAATGAAGGCAGTAAGTTTATGTTCTTGTGGGATGGTATCAATCAATATTAGCTAGTTCTTGGAATGCATCATTACAGAATGTGCCAGGATGGTACAAGATAAAATACAATAAAATAATTATTATTTTATTAATACATACTCTACAGTTTTCTACAGTGGGTTTCCACTCCAGATTCAGACACCAAAATGTGTTGTCTAAATGTTAGTTTCCACATTAGGGCTAGATGTCTAAGCTCCAGTTACAGTCACTGGAAATATGTAGTTTGACTTAGCTATCCACACACAGACATCTAGTAGCATTGTGTTTTCCCTGCACAGCCTGTGAATGAGTGGCAGTGGACTTTTTCTAATCTGACAAATAGTTCTAAAATGGGGTTAAACTGGAATCTCTTTGAAGTTAGGTCCATTTTAAGGATATGTATGTTTTTCACATGGATATTTTTCTAGTTGTGTTTGTATATTAACAGAAAAGCTTCAGGATGAGGAAAAGATATTTAGTTGCTGAAAATTTTGTCTACCTAAAGACAAATCAAAAAATGAAAATTACATTGCTTTTTCATCTGATATGTTCATAGCGCAGAAGTGAAAAAAGGCCACATGTAAAAGAGTAAATAGAGTTATTTTTTGGAAGAGGTAGTCGATGAATCTCTGTTGGTCAAATTTTGACAATTAAAACATAATTTCAAACACCTGTGAACTAGACAGAAGCAATGATGTCACATCTCTCCCTATTCTACAACAAAAAACCTGTCTTTTGACAGCCAGTTGGCATCAGTGGAGATGAGGATAGGAAGCTTATGAGCTCTACTGCAAAACACAACCTCAAGACATTTATTTTCTGTCCCACTGGTATACTTTCATATGAACTCTGTCTCACTTATATTTATTCATCTCTTTGGGCCACTGAAATTGAATATAGAATACCCAAGTCAGGTCTCTTTGTGCACCAGGAAGGTCAGACAACTTGATTACACCAGCTATAATCAAAGAGTATTCATTTTTTTCATATCTGCTCACCATTTCTGCAAGAACTGAACTTTGCCAGAAACAGCAGGATGGATGAACAAATTTTTGGAAAAGAGTAGTGCAGCACTGCGTATACGCAGCATTTGAGGAAGAAAATAATCTCTGGTACTTAAAAAAAAAAAATCTCAAAAAGATTAAAGTGTGTGCGGATATGTTTATTAACTATAAAATAAATGCATTTTTACCCTATGCAGAAACAAAGTGAGAAAGCTAGTGCGGAAGCAGGTCATCATGTGTGAAAAAAAGTTAAAGCTCATACTAAGCAAAGCTGAGCTTTCTTGTTGGTTTTCATTCAGCTGCACTCATCTATAAAAGAGCCATTAAAAACATCCATTAGCTGTTAATTTAGAATACTTCAGACAGTGATCCCTAAACCTTCATTGATATCTTTCCAACAACCTCCTAATCTCTGAAAATTGTTGGCAAGAGCTACACTGAATCAGCCTATCATCAATCCTGGCTTTCGTTATTTGAGTTAACACAGATGCACTACCTGCAAACACAGAAGAAATACAGATCTTCCTTTTTCTTGAAAGGCATACTTACAAGCAGAATTTGATTTCATGAATGAAGCTGCTTCTCTTATCTATGCTATCTCAAATTAATGACACAAAACTAGCACATAATTTAACAGCAGTAAAGCCAGAAACCATCTCTGTGCACTTCAGAAATGTAAAGTCAGGAATTACTGCTAAGACATTGTTAAAATCTTTAGTTTGCCTCCACACTGGATATTGCTACTCAAAAAAAAAAAAAAAACCAAAAAACGCAAACCAAAACCAAAAACAAAATCCCAAACAAAATCAAAACAAAAAAACCCCCTCTGACGAACTAAATAAAATTTTGGTGTATCATGACATTAATTCCCTTTTTTTCCAGTTCAGAAAATGTTGCAACCTACATGGATGTAGTTCAGTACCAATTTTTTTAACTGTTTCCTCTTTATCTTTTTTTTAATGGGTTATACAGTGTTTGCAACAAAAAGCTATGTTATGGTATGATTAAATAAACTGACAAAGGTATGAAGTGATATTTTACTTTCTCTAAGGTAAGAGATGTAAAATACACAGTGCAATGACAAACCAGCATCTGCTGGGTTGCTAATGATGTACACAAGCTTGGGGTGGAGCTGGGTATTTGACTTTCTTCTTGAATTTAGAAATCTTGAAAATGGAGCATTCAATTAATTGAAAGACAGAGAAATCAACTACTGGCATCCTTTGTGATTTGTTTGCTGCTAATTTCTCAGCTTTATATGATTTTTGTAATATGCATTGGGCTAGGAAGGGTCACTATTGATGAAATAGTGGATTGGAAAATATTCTACCACCAATTAGAGAGACATTAGTGAGGGAGAGGTATTAAGGAGTATTAAGATTAATTGAGTGTCATTTAAATACCTTCAGTAATCAAATATAAAATTTCCCCCCTTTTTTTAAAGGGTAAGGCCATCCTTACACACTCTGGAAACTAGAATTTCTTCCAACTTTTGCTTTGGGGGGCTATGCTCAATAGCACTCTATAAGTTGCTCTTAGTACAAACTACAGTGTGTTCTAAGGGACGTCATTTGACCTACCATCCAGTCTACCATCATGCCTGTTTCTCTCAGACTATTTTTCTATATACAAGATTATTCATCTGCAAATGAATTATCTGTACTTCCTGCACTTGATTCACTTTTCAGACAATGTAGAGGCAGTTTTCTAAATCAGGACTAATTTAGGAGGATTTTTTCACCATTATTCCTTAGACAGACCTACATCTTTCCATTGATTGAACAGGGAATACAGACACTAGCTTTAAAATGTGTTGTCCATTGGCAGGGGGATACAGTTTCAAAACATTTGTGGGGGTCTACTTAAATTAGGTGCAAACATTGACTTCACTTGATCTGGGCCACATCTTTTATGTTAATGGCCGGTGATACATTAGCATTGCAATTCATGCATTATTCTGAGCATTTATTAGTTTAAAATGTTTCCTTAGACCTTAATATCTATTGCTTATTTTAAAGGACATGATTTTCTTCCTAAGTTCTAGCTATGCACAATAACAGTTATAACACAAAGTCCTAGGAGGTGGAGGATAATTTGCTAGCTGCCTCAAGAGCCCATCTTCCTTCATGTGAGATAATTTTGTTTAATACAACATTCCTATGGATATTGCTGGTACTAGAATTGTTGTCTTTGTGCCCAGTACTGGTGCCTTTTGCTTCTGCAAACAACCTCCAGTATAAGACAGCTCCCAGTATAAGACAAGATACTGTCAACTTGATTAGTTTGGAAAGATCTTAGAACTTCTGAATACAGAAGGTGGAAAAAGTAGACTTCTCTTGCTAATTCAAAAAACTAAACGTGGGAGAAAGCAAAATATTTAGAATAGCATTTAAAAATATGTGAAAAACTATGAATGCAAAGACAGAATTCTAATGAAAAGATGAGGAATCTTTCTAAGAGATTTAACCATCCCTTAGATTTTAAGATGAAAGTTCAAAGAGGTTTTTTGCTTTGAAAAAAAATTACGTACATATATATGCTGAATTTCATCTTTCACATTCTAATGTAGAAACACCATATCTTGAAGCTGAGAGGCTTTTAAAAAAAACTTGGAATGCTTTTTTTAGCTCAGCCACTTTGGAAAGACAGAAACACAAATATACGTTTATATTTGAAAATAATTTTGGACTTCAATCAGCACGGACTTTTTTCATTGCATCACAAAACTAAGCACAGTTGTTGGTGTCCTCCAAGCTAAATTTACAGAGCTAAGTACAAGAAATTCATGCAGAGCTATAAATATTAATCTGAATTACACACCAAGGATGTCCGCTAACACAGATTCAACAAACTAATGTGGATTTATTGCTTGTTTTTGTAGCCAACTGCACTAATGTAATTACTTATATTCTAAATAAGAAGATATGTAATAATTTAAAATAATCCACATACTATCTCCCTACTTTCCACTACCAAGTGGCCATTAATAAATGCTACCTCTTGTGTAAGATGAAATGGAATTTCATTGTTCCCTCACAATTTATGTATTCACTTTTTTGTTTTGTTTTGTTTTTTTCTTTTAAAATAGCAGTTTCAAACAAAAAGAACAGACGTATTCCATTAAGATTCAAACCCATGTGAATACATAGGAGCTGTGTTCAGGGTGTTTTCTTTTTATGGCATTCACCACATTCCACAATTTAATCATAGCCTTATAATTAAAACATGTCTCAAAACACGGATAGCTTCAGACTGTTCTACTAAACAGCCATTAAAGTACAATATGATTCTCTGGTTCTATTTAAAAATACTCTTGGTTTGCCTTCCAGCTTATCAGAGATAGAGGATCTGTATCTTTCTTAAATGCTATGGACATGGGGTACCAAATTAGTTGACTTTCCCTTGAAATCTACACATGGAAAATGCTGCATGCAAGCTCATTCTTAGACGTAGATAAAAGAGAAACATTTACACTCTTCTTACACGCTTGTTAGAATAAGTTGTAAGCATTAAAATCTCAAAGTCCAATAAACAGGAAAATAGTAATAGCACAATGAAACAACAACAAAAACCTAACCAAAGGCATAAGAGAACATTGCAATGACACTGAATAATGGCTGTTAGGCAGCACCTGAATACTGTCTGAAACAAAAGGAGGAATTTCAAAAAAGAAAGAAAAAGTCTTTGGAACACAATTGGTGAAATCCAAAAGGGTTTGGTATTTCTTGTATACACATAATTATATGTTACTTTGGATTTTCTTCTTACCTTTTTTTCTCAACCTACCTTATGTTTCATGTATCCAAATATGGGTACCTCAGGAAGCCAGCAATGACAATGATATTCAAAATATCATATGAGAGCTATGGCCTTCAACATCAGATAAAAATAATATGTAAATGATAAAGAGTTAAATGCAGGAACTAATTGTGTGAAGTCCAAATTTATTACTAGTATATATTATATGCTCACTTGTGTGCCTGATTTATGGGTACGGTTACCGTGACAGTAGTGATAACATTTTTTTCATGAAATCATTTTTTATTTCTATAGCCTAGTAAGATTTGGAAACAGCTCATGATCCCCCACTATGTATGAAATCATGGTAAATGTACATAAATTTGACAAATCGTCACACTCATTTTTTGTTAAGCTCTTATGTGTGCCTAATTGAAAAATCAGATCCAATGTGCATCTTTTTTGTACTTCATATGTATAAAAATGCATAAAACACATCCATGTGTATTCATTAAGATTTTTATTTAAAATTGACTCAATAATGGGCAGAAATGCTCTACGTAATGTTTTATTATTTACATACCTGACTGAAATGGAGAAAATTCTAACTTAGGAAAGCAGACAGCTTGTTTTCTTGTCTCTCATTTTTCCTTTACAGTATGCTATGCCAGGTGAAAACCATCTTCTACATAAATCTGTTCTCCAGGATATATGGTACTCAGAGGACATAAAATCTATTAGGTCTCAGCTTCAGCTGGTATAAACTGGCACAATCCCGGTGAAGTCAAAGGAACTATAGCAAATTATGTCTGTAAAGGATCTGGCTCAACTGTTCCTGAGATAAAAAGCAAGAAGTTTTCTAAAATATTACACAGCCATACAGAGGTACATACAGGAATTGCAAAACAATTACTCCAGGTCTCATTAAAACCGCATTAAGTGCATAATGCTACAGACTTCTTTCTCGCAGATCACCTTTTCAGGCCCTGACAGCCCCCACATGCCCAGTGGAACTCCTTGACCAAATGTAGGGTACAGACGTACTGCAGTTCATATGCTGCAGTGATCAGTGTGACATAATGATATGGACTGATGGATGCTATGGAATTTAAATTGCAAGGATTCCTTTATCAGTATTAGTATTTATTGCACTTTTATCTTTGATTTCTAAATGATACGATATTATCCCTTTCTACCTTTTTCTGCTTCCTTGTTTCTTTCATTGTCTCAGCCAAATTGCCAGTTACTCCATGACTGCCACAACCTATTAATTGACATTAACCTCAGCTGATCCCTGATGTTTGTCATACTAAAAATGTTCAGATCGTAATCACCCTAAGTTCAATAAGGGATACCAAGGTGGAAAGAGGCAAGTAGAGGCTACATTAATTTTCTTGGACTGATAGATGTAAAAAATCTTTATCTTCTATTGAAGGCATGCCCTGAATCTCTACATAGCATTACATTATTTTATGACCTATTTTGAAAGCAAATACCAGATGAGTTCAGCATCCACTCCTATTCACTTCTAACATGTAATAAAGTGATAGGAAAAATTAATAATAAAAGACAGTGTGAACAATACCTAGGGTGAAAGCAAACAATAAAGCAGATCAAATAGAGAGGCAGACAGACAGATAGGAGAAAATAAGCTTATTTATTGGAGGGAAAAAAAAAAGGAGAATTATGTTCTTTTGCCCAATTGAGGGAAGTGCTTAAACATACGCAAAAATTCATCCATATTAAGGAGCACACTTGAGCTCTTGGCTTCAATGGAGCCTAAGCTTGGGTGTCATTCCAGGGCCATCCTGAACAGAAGCCTTAGGTTGTCAGCTACCTCCATAAAGCACAGCTGTCCGTGAGCCAAATTCCTTCTGGGCCAACCTCTGCCATCAGAACAAAGTTACACTGGTCTCTGTAGTGCGTGTCTCACTGCGGCAGGCAGCGAGTGAGACCTGGGGCATGTTTCGGTCCTGGAGTCAAGAGATCTCTGATGATGAAGGAAGGACTAAAGTGTCCGTATTACCAGCGGTTACGTGAAACCAGAGAGGAAGAATATCTTTGCATTAGGAACCTGAAGTCTGCTGACTGTATGAAGGGGGCTGATATGTGCTTTTACATAACAATATGGGGCTGTAAATTGCTAAAGCTGATCATTATTGAAAATGAGACACTGTTCAGGAAAGAATCTCATGAAATTACATGCTTATCTTAAGAAAGGCAAGGTTCAGCCACTGTGGCTAAGCTTGTCCAACAAACAGTGTAATAAACTGCAGAAGATGATACAGGTGCTGTGGTGAATGAGAGAAAAGCAAAGGTAGACGTCCCTGAAGAAAACAGAGGCAGAAAGGATGGGAGTATTCAGTGCGAATGAGTTGGGTTTAAGGAGGAGGAGAGACCAGCAATTAGAAAAATGTGTTTCAACATTACCCAATTCATTGTTTACAAGGTTGAACTTCCAAACGGGGCTTGGATCTCCAAACCTGAAAAGGTGCTAGGAGCCAAGAAAGTGTTGATGGAGTGCCTGGAGACTCCCTGCTGTCTGCATTTCAGTGGTTTGCATTTGGCCAAGGATTCCAGCCTGCAGATAGTTAGGCTGTGGGAGAAGTGGGGGCTGTTCTTATCCTTCAGAGCTGGAAGGGAACCAGGTGGGAAGAAAGGGACAGTGAAGAAAAATAATGCTTAGGAAATCCACAAGTGGAAGATCAGTTGGGATTTACTCTTTCTTTCTGATGCATACCATGAATGAAAAATAGCAGTTTGCTCTGAAGATGCTGTGAGTATGTCCAGAATTACATTGTTCCATGCTCCCAAAGTGAAACTCTTGAAGGGTATGCGCACCACTGGCACTGACCATGGTTAGGAGTCAGGGAGCTTAGGACTAGTCAAGTCTGCAGATGCTGAGGAGCAGAAAGTCGGTGTTCTCATGCAAAGTGGGCACTTAACCAAAATTTGAAGCACCAAATTAATGCTGTGGCAATGACTGGGTGGCACAAAGGACTAACCCCTGCAAGTAATTAAAATGTTGAGGGAAAACAGTATGAGCAAGAGGTGAAAACAAGGTCCAGGGATCAATGGGCCCCAAATCCTGCAACTGCAAAAAAATAAGGTATACATGGTAAAGTGGAGGTCCAAGTGTATAATTTAGTACAATTGATTTGTTAGTAAATGGATTCTGGAAAGAATACCACAGTTCAACTCGACTGACAAGAATTTTTCCTCTGGATCTCTGAAGTGGTTAAAGACATGGATTGGCTAGGATTCTAAAGCTTCTCAAAAGCTTTTATTATCACAGGTATACTAAGTCTTAAATGCCTAAAATGCCTCTAAAAATGTTGAACGAAGGCAAAAAAAGAAGAAAAAATCCTCACACACCTGTTTTTCATTTTATTTGTTCTCCATGTGTTTTTAATTCACAATTAGAGTATAAAAGACAGGTAGTTTTACAAGTTTCTGCTCTTAAGATTATGTAACATTTGAATTTAAATGAGTAGATGGCTTGCATCCTCTTGTTGTTCCTCCCATGACCATTCACTTTATTCCATGAAAAGAAGTCCCACAGATTCTCTTCCAGATTGTTAGAGCAGGATGCCTTTGGTCTGGAACAGTTACACAACTTCCCTTATATTCTTCCCAGTAGAGAGATGTATTACTTTAAAAATACCTATTGCAAGTTTCAAAATTATTTTCAGGGACTCTGTGAAGGTACTGAAGTTAAATTAATTAAGTCAGTTTCCATTTGTTAATCAGGTCTGAAAAAACAGTGTTGTAATAAACCAGGCAGCAGCAGCTAACTATCCTAGCAGTCTCTGCTGTATGTTGTTGCATAGAATGAAGATGCAATTAATAATGAGGCTGACTCCAGGAGAATAGATACTCACCTCAGCTGGGAGGATAGGATCACACCTTCAGTGATTTAAATATATGTACTGTAATGTCATCAGGACACTTGAATAGGAAGATTGCTGTTTTTCTTGGAATAATGTTTTTAAATTGTGGCCCACCTTAAGAGGCATCCTACAGACATTCCCAGCCTCCGCCCCAACCCCTACAAGAAAAGGATGCATAGGATGTGTTATCTGTTGGTACCTCAGGTGCTCTGAAAGGGAACTATGTTTCTATGCTAATATATGGGGAAGATTCCCCCCCCATCCCCCTTATTTTCTCACAGGCTGGTCACCTACACTCTGGCCATTTTTTCCCAAGATTTCCATCCTGAGTACCTCCTTCTTTGAAATTTGGAACTGCAATTCAGAAACTTGCAAAGTGGACCTTGCAGGGGACCAAAACTGACCTTTTCTCCCTCCTGCACCCACCACAGCTGGTGCATCAGCTGGCTGACGTAATTTGACTCATTTAAAATTCATTAAAAGTGAAAGATTATGAGCTAAATAAACTTCCTTTCCTCCTTATCTAACAGAATAGAGCATGGCTTTGCACAGCTTTTAGAATATTTTAAAAAGCTTCATTTAGGACTCACACTACAAATAGCCACAGTCCTAGAAAGGAATAAAGGAATGGAAATGTAGAGAAGAGAGAAAGAGCAGCGCCACAACTTGCTTCTGCAGCACTTGGTCTTATGGACTCAATTCATGAGGCAATGGGGCAATGGGAGGGCTGGAGCCATCTCAGCCTCTGTTCCAGTCCTGGTAATGCTGCTTCCCATAGGGCATGCAGGGACTGCACGCAATCAATGTGGCAGCCCTGCCATGCCCAGCAGTGTGACACACACCTAGGGCTGGTCATTTACAGAGAGGCAGGATGGGATAATATCCAATACTCCTTTTGAAGAGATCAAGCAGATCCACAGCTTTTCCCAGATGTGTTTTTGTCTAGCACAACCACCAAAGAGCAGAACTGATAACTCTCCTACCCCGTACAACACTACATGCAAGTCTAAATCACAAAGGCAGACTCAAAACTAGTTTTTTCACATACTGGCAAATAAGCAAAGTACAGAGTAAATTGCATTTACAGGAAGTAAGGAAATTTTTGTATCATTCTGGAACATTTCATTGACAAATATAAAGGGAGACATATATGGCTCTTGTAACCATGTGTTAATGATGAAGTACAACATCGAGAATTTTAATTTTACTGGAATTACAGTTGTCAAAATAATTGCATTAGTTAATTTAAAATTCTTCATTGGAGAATGGCCCAGGCTATATCTCTATTGCTCAAAATGTTTTATTGTGTAATCACTGTGCTTTTTTGATGAGTAATTTCTTTAATGTTATGCTATATATACGTATTGCAAAACTGTGAGTGATCTTTGTTTTTATACTGTACTGTGTTTTGCATATAAGATACATTATGCATATTCTCTCTTTCTCTCTCTCTGTCTCCAACTCCTACCTCCAGAAAGCAGAGAATGGAGACACAATGTTCCCTAGTATCAGTCATTTTTTTTTAGTTTGTTCAAGACTCTGAACTTCTTTGTTTCCCAAACTATCTACCTGTAAAATAACCATAACAATCTTGGCCATGTAGCTAGTTTAGATTACCGGACTGAAGACTGATACAGTGCATTAGGTACGTCAGCCCCAGCCTCCTCCCTTTGCTTCTGCTCTTTTCCCCTGTTACACTGGCAGCTTGGAGAATAAGCAGGAATTATTTCTTGCAGGGGAATAATCCTTCCTGGGTTGCTTAAATTAACTTTATGCAGAAAATGGCCATGCTACATCATAGTCAGGCCCATAATGTCTTCACAGAAAAGGATGAGGAAGTATTCCCTTTTCTCTGACGGCATCTTTCTCTTTCTCTGGATGCTGATCTGCTGTGTCTGCTTGCCTGCTTTACTCACACCAAATAGTATGTTCATTTTCACTGAGCTTCCTCAGAAAATATACTGACTTATTCTCTTCAAAATACACATTTTATTGGTTTGTGTGTCCAAGGATGAACTGGATGATGTTGGCAATAGTTTTGTATTCCAGGAAGCTTAAAGATGGTGAAAACAGATATGGCAGAGATCAGACATCAGGTAACGGGGTTTTGCTGTTCCCCTGTAGAGGAACAGAGCTATGATCAGCACTGGTTCAAAATCAGAAGACATTTGAGGATGAGGCTGTGGAGCTTCCATAGCACAGTTCAGAAGAAAATCCATGAGTTTGAGTATTCATGGTTGCTTCACCTGCTTAAAATAGCAGACCATTCAGTGCTCTGTTCGAGTCTGCGTTGTTGAACAGGTGGAGCAGAGAGTATAATGTACAATGGGAGGTATAGGGAATGACAGAGAGACAGATACAGACACAAAAAAGAATAAAATCCTGTCTGGGAAATCACACATAACCTGAAATTATTTGTAAGTAATGGACCTGATGGTGTTGTGATGCAAACTGTGATGCCACGTGGATTTCAGTGGAGTTGCACTGACTTACATTCTCTGAGGATTTAATCCCCAGACTATCAAACTATTCATGCTGGAATGGCAGTATTAAACTAACCTTGGAGAGCTACAAAATGTGCATTAACAAAACAGTCCACAGAAACCTGGCAGGCAAAGTAGTACGGCAATTCTCAGCAGCACACCGTGATGTACACAGTCTGAGTGTGATGGAAATGGTTAATTGATAAATAAAGCTACTAAATATTGTCTGTACATTTAGACAGTGCATTGAAGGGTTTCTCATTGTGCAGGGGAAATAGGTACACTTCCAACCACCCCGATTCACCCTTGGACATTTCATGACTATTTCTTATCGCTCAGTTGAGCATAAATTCATAGATTTTACGGTTAAGGGAGCTTGAGATGGGCTGCTATATTTTCAGCACTTAGTTCTGCCACTTCTTATTGGACCATCTGCTGTCACCTAAAAGAGACAAGTCTATATTATCAAGGTAAACATACAAATCACTCCTGCATTTGATATTAAAAAAAAAAAAGAAAAACCTTTAAATGTATTGATTGGAATATGTCAATAATGTTACAGAGATAAGTCCTTGAAAAAGAAAATAACATAAATAGTGTCTGTGCAGATTCAAACAGGATACTTTCACCATAAAAATGGTTGCTGTGTACAGAGCTTTACAATTTATTTCTTTCAATGAAAACATAAAATTTATTCTAGTTTGAGTAAGATTATTTTAAAAGGAGGGAAAAGAAGGAACATGTTAAATTTATCACAATTATTTTTAAAAGTGAGTGGTTTTAGCTAACACTATGATTAAAAGTTAATGTTTCAGGGACTGAGTGCATCTGAAAACAGATGAAGACACTACAACATTCATCTCTGTGCACACAAAAGAGATTTATGTACACAAATATATGTGCACACATGTAGGCAGGCTTAATACATGCCATAGCTTCAAATTCTAGAAAGAGAGATGTATATGACACACATTGTTAGGGGAAGGACCATTGAACTTTGAAGCAAAACTAAATCTTATCACTGTTTATATGCATATGTGCTACATAAGACTGTGATAATACTATGAAACTAGACAATAATTATTGTATTAAGAAGACCTACGACATGAGTAAATCTGCTGACAGACTTCCTTCTGTAGCTTCCATTATTAACACCTTGACCTTATACATATATCTTTAATTGTTGGGTTTTTTCTTACCTTACTGGAAAATACTCTTAACTGTAGGATGGATATGCTGAGTCTGCCTCCTTCATAGATGTCCAATGTAATGGACAGCTAATTTAAGGTGTGTGATTGGCAGATGACATGACTGGGGAAAAATAAATGTAAAGAGTGCATATTTGAACTTAGCATGCTGTACTATAGCAAATATATTTGAAATTAATTCTTTTTATTGTCTAGATCAATACCATTATGATTCAAAAAATCAGTACTGCTTAAAATGGAAACACTTACAAACAAAATACACTAAAGTATCTCAAATTAATTTCCCCACCTCCTAAACATTTAAAAAATAATTCACAAAAGAGTTTGAGAATCTTGTTTCTTTTGAGACAGTGTAATCATACATATTTTCATTCATATCTGATACTACAAAAGCTACAGAAAGATTCTATTGTTAGTATGTGCCATATTATTGGTATTAACACACTCTAAATATGTGGAAATCTCATTCCAGCGGGGTTTTCTGTTTAATTTGTTCCCCTGTGATAATTACAGTTTTTGTCTGAGATGAGAGTCTTTTTTGTTAAGCTCCAGTGCTTCTACGCAGTCCAACTGTTATGCTGAGAAGTAAATGAAAAAAGCCTGTGCTCAAAAGCAACGGAAATAGGCCTCAGTACATTCGTTTTCAGGTCTCAGCTCTGAGCAGAATAAAAAGACACAGTGTAATTTTGAAAGATGGTGTCCTATTGATGTGTCAGAAATCACAGGAATTTTCCACTGAAAGATGGGAGTCCTTCCAAACAGTTCATTTTATTTTATTAGTGTATTTGGCTCTCTTACTTATTAATTGTTTGTATTATGAACAGTTTAAGCAACAAATACATATGTGTATACGTATACATGCATGCACACTTAGGTATATGTGTATGTATGTATATATGTATGCATTGCTCTTTACCCTAATTTCATTTTACCAAAGTAACCTAAAGTAGGGCGATAGGTTTTGAGATTAACAACATTAACCAATAACCTACATGCTGGTTTCCTCAAGTATGATCCATTTTAGTGAGTGAAGAAAATGGTACAGAGAACCACTGTCCCTTCGATGACATCTGTCATCTCATCCTGCCTCTACCACATGGATAAACATTGGATGCACAAAGGATATACTCTTCCCATTTTCTTCTTTCATACAGGTGCATGCATACACACACACACGCAGAGATGGAATAGGGAAGTATCCTTACTGACCTTGCAAGTGGCAGGAAGCTAGGAAGAACCACAAGCACATTGCAAGAAAGGCTTAGAATTCAAAATGACCTTGACAGATTTGCAAAATGGTCTGGAAAAGAAAAGGGGGAGGGAGGATAAAATTCAAGAAGGACAAGTGCAAGGCACTACTTAAAAAAGAAATGATCAATAAATACAGGATAAGAGTGTAGCTGGTCAGGCAGAAAATTTTCTAAGAAATTGGTAGCTATATGAGTCATGCTTGCTGCAGGCTGGACATGTGTTAGGAGCACAAGGTTTCTGAGGAAAAGATAAAATTTATTCTGTGGCATATATGCAAGAGGCAATATACATAATATTTAAAACAAAGCAATCCTTTTTGTTTCCTCAACGTTGTGGAGCCATTAATGAAAGTACCCAAGTACCACACTTCAGAAGTGACATGGATCATTTGACAAGAATGATCAAAGGCCTACGAAGACCTTCAAAAGAGACTGAATACATTTACTTCATTTAAAGAAGATAAAGAAGGGAATCATGGTAAGGTTTTCAGAGAAGAAGGGAATAACCTGTTCCTCATATCCCTGGTCAATCTGAAAAGAAGTCAGGGACTCAAAATCCAACAAGAAAGATTCTGCTTAAACATGAGAAGAAATTTTTTATAGGCAAGAACAGTGCAGCAATATTGCAGGTTGGTTTGGGGCATGGAGAGACAGTTTGGTGGATACAGGGACACTGTGGTGGACACAATATAATCTTTAAGAATGGGTTAAACAAAACGGACAAGTAGATCTTGACTTATGGAAGGGGATGGTCAACAGGATGGCTTGAACACCTTCCAGCCCCACTTTTCTGCCATTTACATAGAATACAGTCTTTACTCCTATTCCTCTGCTTTCACTTCAAATGTCCCACTGCACATGTCACTCTCTCATTCCTTTTTTTTGTACAAGCTCTTGTTTTCCCCCTTCCCTTGTCCATGATACTGCTTCTCTCCTGCTCTCTTGCTTTTCTTCTCTGTACATTCATTTGCCCCACACTCAGTCTTCCAGTCTTTCTGTCTCTCTTCAGTCACAGTGCATGTCTTTCCTTTCTCTCTTAGCTCCTTTCTGTCTCCTCTCCCTTTAACTCTCTCCCTTCTTGCCCCCTCATGTCTTTCAAGAGGGAGGAAAAGCCTGGAGCTGCATACTCCCACAGGGAGTCATTGCTCTTCTGGGATTTCAGAGACGGAAGGCGAGTGGTCAGACCTGCTGGTTCTTCCCGGCTCTTGGGTTGCAAGGTGGGCAAGGGGAAGCAGCAGCAGGGCAGCAGGATCTGCTGCTGAGGGAAGCTCGAAGAGGAGAGATGCCCATCGAGCCCCAGCTGTTGCTGCTGACAGCCTCTCTCTGCCCCAGCATGGGGGTGGCAGCTTAACCATGGATTATTTATTTGCTGTAGCACCTAGCCTATGCTTATTTTCACTCCTGCTGGAGTTTCATGCCCTTTACCACCACAGGGCAAAAACTTGGTTTCACCCTTCAGACTCTCGGGAGTGCTGTGAGGGAACATCATCTGCTTTTTAGGTCATTTTTGGGAGAAAACTTTTTTGGGGAGGAGAGGGGGAAGATTTTTCTTCTCCAGTTTATCAATTCTTCCTTGTCTTGGCTTAATCTAGAGTGTGTTGTTGCACAGCCCCTGCAATGGTCTCTTCCCCTGGGACAAAGCACAGGCCCTGCTGCTCAGCATACAGCAGGGCACTATCTTAGCATATTTGTTTCTTCCTTTCCTGTTTCATAATTGATATTGGTCATGCAGTAGTTTATACTGAAACTCACAGATGTCACAAACACACTCACACGTGCACGCATCCATTCGGGCATGCACTTGGCTCCAAACCACCAGTGTTTCCTCAGCAAGCATATGGGATTAGATCTTGTAGCCCTTCCTCTGATCTCTCCACAGGGACTCCACAAGAATGCCCTGACTGCACTGCTACTCCCCTCTCCCTTCTCACAAGGGCTTTCACTTGCCAGCTGGTGCCAGGAACTGCTTTAACTGGTCCTGAAAGATCAGTCCTCTCTGGGACTGTATTAGCAACACAACATTCCCGTTACCATAGGGTGTCAGCTCGGCACAGTCACTTGGATGTTACGCGTTGGGAATCCTGCCACCAATAAAATCAGACACCATGCACGTACGTAGTCTCTTGGCTGCTCAGAGTACGAGCCGTATGATAACCGCTTGCCAATTAGCAAGGCCCATTCAGGGGGGTAAATCTGCCAAACAACGAAGGAGTTTGGTGGGTCCCCTACTAGCTGCTACAGCAAATGCCGTCTCCTTTGTGGGAGCTCCCTTCTCCGTGTCTGCACTGCCACATCAGTGCCAGGTCCCTCCTCCCAAACTCCGCCAAAGAAGCCAGTGAAACACTTCCCACCGCTGGCCCCGGCCCCAGTTGTGCTACGAACAGGTTTGAGGAAGCCTGGCAAGGTGCAGGGCTAACCCCTCGGACCCACTGGCTGCCAGCACAGCCTGACAGGCAAATGAACAGACAGAAATCCCAAAGAAAATAAGAACAATTGAACCAACCCACAGCAATAAAAGAGTCCTGAAGGGTTTCAAGAAACCTATTTGTCACCCAAAAAAGAAAAAATTTTAAAAAAAAAGTCAAGAGCAACCAAAACTAGGCATAGCAGATTCACCACGTCGCCTTTCCCCTCTTGCTCCATCACCAGCCCATTTTAAACAGACTGTGGTTACCTCGGTTATGTGGTGGGTACCCTTTGTGAAAACCAAATAAACAAACAACACACACACTCCAGTAATGCAGGAGCTGCTCTCAGACTGCATATTGGCTCAGAGCCACATCTCCCGCAGTAAGAGGACTGTGGAAATGCACAGCCTTGGCAGCAGCTTCCAGCGCCTCAGGCTCTCACAGTTTATTTTATTTATTTATAGGATTTTCTATGGCACTCGTCACCCTCATATCTAAGCATCTTAGAGGTATTAGCAGACTTACCCTCACAACCCCTCTTTGAGGTAGAAAGTGTAATTATCCCCATTTTATAGACAGAGAACTAACAGCTCACCAACTTGCTCAGATTCGGAAGGAGAATTTGGCAGAATCAGGGACTGGACAACAAGCCCCTGAGTTCCAGTCCTAAGCTTTAACCACAGAAGTCTCCTTCCAGGGGCATTAATGTGATTGATGAAATGCAGAGAGCAGAACATCATGGATATATTTGACTCCTGGTGTTTTTTCTACAGTGCCGGGTCTAGCATGTGCTAAATACATACATAGAAAATAAGGTAAAACCATGTATTCGCACTTTCCATTATCTCTCAGGTCTGAATAGGGATATTAATATGGCACACCTTTTTCATTAGTGTATTTAATAAAAGCAGCTGAGATATTTTAGACTTGCATATAGCCAAAGTCTAACATGTTTTTGGCATGACACTAATCCTAAATTAGTTGCTCTATGTTTATTTTTATTTTTCGCTTCTGTTTGTGGTTCATTTTTCTAATTTGAGGACAATCTGGCGCTGCTCTGAAGTAAGATTCTTTTTTCATTCCATTTTTTCCCCAAGTCCTCTCAGTTGGTAACTTCAATAATTAAACTGTCCGTCATGCAGCTATTTCAGTGTTCAAATCGGCCACTGCTATAAAGATTTGTGCCTCCTGCTCTCCATCAGAGATGCATTGCCACTGTATAGAAAAGCAGCAGATACTACTGTGTGTCAAGAAACCAGAAGGATCCCATGTCTCTACAAATGAACCATGTATTTCCAGGGTTCAAAGTACAATGAGAAAGACAGGATGAGTCATGTGACTTTTGGGTTGCACCCTGATAAATGGCAGGTCAAGGAGGGTTGTATTTAATAGTATATTCCTCAATGAAATGTCACTTTTTCCTCAATGTGTCCTCTGTGTGAGCTAATTAAAATCATGTTTTACTGCAATGTCAGCACATGAAGTTGCTGACTTTCTTGTTGTCTTCTACATAGTACAAAATGAATGTTGTCATTTGATAAATTCAGGATCTTAAAGGTTCTGTCTGATGGGGTCTAATGTATGCTGCTCTATATATGTTTAATGCTCTCAAACTGCCCCTCTTCCTTTGTTCAAATCACAGCATTCATGACCTGTACATAATGTTCTCTCCTGCCATCCTTAAGCCTCACCCTCCTCAAAATTAACAGAATTTTTAAAAAGACTTCAAGCAAATATTGGTATTGCTTTCCTTCCAGGCTGTTTTAACCCAGTCTTTAAGCAATGTGTCCAAAAGCCACACTCCTATGCATCCAATGAGAATTGGCTGTACGGGTGTTAATTTTCTTACAGCTTAATTTTATACTGATGTCAGGGTATGTTTGCTGTGTTCATTTGAAAAGAAACTCTTCCACCTTACACCACATCTGATAATAAGCAGTAGTTAAAGAGTATAAGTATAGAAAGCACGGGATTTGTTTCTTTAAGCAGTAGCCATTGTAGGATTGGCATCAGGATTCTTATTTGTAAAGCTATTGGAAATTGCTGTTAATGGTGCTTCTCATCTCAGTAATAGGAACATGAATCAGAAAAATAAACTACCCGCTACTGCATGTATCTTTGCTTTCACTATTTCTGTCATTGTATCCTGTAAAATTCCTTGCCTTTCTTTTTTTTTTTTTTTTTTAACAAAAAGCAGAGCCAGTATCTCTGTATTTTTACAGTAAACGACAAAGAACAAAGTTTCCAGGTTCGGCCTGAAGCCGTATTACCTTGTGCTGTGATCCACACAGACCTCACAAGTTAGTTTGGGACTGGGTCGGTTCTTCAGTGAGAAATCTCCACAGATTATCTTATTGATAGGTGCTACAGAAATGAGTGGTGGCAATTCAAGGAACTGCTCAGTCCAAGGTGTACCTTCACCCTCCTCCCCACTCCCTTCCTCATCCAGCTCTCCTCTCTAGTGGTGAGGGGCGGTGTGCTGCTGACTTCTGGCTGAGATACAAAGCACAGATCTCAAAGAAATTCTCTCACCTCCTAAGGACCTGATCTGAAGCCCATTAAAGCTGATGAGAGCCTTCCCATTGACTTCAGAAGGCCTCAGATCCAGTCCCCCAGGGAAAAGATGTTAACACTCACGTGCACATCCTTAAACCAGCCAGGAGAGAACTTCTTGAAATCAATATCTCTCTATCAATATTGGTACCTAAAACCCTAAAACACAACAAAGACACTTTACTTGTAAGTCCTGCTGGCTGCAGGAAAAAAAAGAAGAAAAAGAAATAGAAAGCAAGCCCTTGGGAGATGCTATTATCTAAAATAAGCAGCTGAATGTGAGCAGTGACCACAACACCTAGAAAGCTATATCCTAACCTTACTGTGTTTGTACTCACTCTGCTTTGCTTTACTGTATTCCCAGCTCCTCATTGAATACACTAAATGACTCACATTACACACACTGCAACAAAGGCAGTTATACCCCAATCTTCATTAAGGTCTTAATGCAGCAAGGTACTTAAGCACATGCCTAACTTTAAGTACAAGGGAAGTCTAATTAACTTCAATGGGACTGCTTGCTTGCTTTAAGCTAGGCATGTGCTTAAGTACCTTGCTGAAACTGAGCCGAAGACTCCAGGTGCTACCATTTATACAAGTGTCATTAAACACAGAGTTAGTGTACTTACATACACAAACTTCCTAACCCCTAAAACCAGATCATTAAATTATAGCACTTACTAGGAAACAGTAAAGGTGAGCATATTGATGAAGCATCACATATAGTAACGAAGACAGTAAGCATTAAAGCAATCAGAAATCCAACATCCCATGCACATTTTCAGTGCTCCACCTAAGGTTTGTACATGTATATTGGTTCCTTCAGATTTCAGGTTTCAGTAGCCAGAGACTGCAGATTTCTGAAAGGCCTAAGAAAAAGATCTTGATCCAAAAATAATACTACCTGTGACTTAGGTATGAAAGAACAAAGAACTGAAACTGGAAATGGTTAGTGCTACAGGGGCAAAGCAAAGATTGTTTGGGTTTCTTAACAGTCCAGTTTTGTACTTTCAAGCATTTGTGTTATTTTTCAGCCCTCTGAATTTCCTGTATTTTTAATGCCTATTTAATCGTCATCAGATAGAAGTTAAGCCACTCACTTGCTGTGTGACTGCAGGCAAGTTGCTTGACCTGCTTTTTACTCCTCTTATCTGGCTGTATAATCCAGTATAAATGGGAGCTCACTGAAAGCTAGAAGCTGTGTGTGTGCTGAACAGAAGCACTTGGCTAGTCTACAGGTTAGTTCATCAGCTGCTTCATCAGGGTCAGAGAAGAATTTACCGGGAAAGGACAACCTGTCCCAGACCAGGCAGATTTTAATGCTGCCCACTCCCCATGACATTTTTTTGAGCTGTCTTTCTTCATTAAGCATTGCAGCACAAAGCCATAAACTGCAGATTTGGAGCTGCACAGGGGATCCTACTTAGAAACCTAGGATCTCAAAAAATGAGGTCTCCTTCCTGCTTTCTCAATGCAGCTCCCAGCTTGACCAAGGGACTGGCATCATTTCCCTGTGAGTATGTGGTTAAGAACCTGAAATTATGCACAGGTTGGGGATTATGCTTGGATATTTCTATTTGGTAAATATAATTGTGAAATAATGTTTGCCTCATGCTCAGAACAATATGGAATGACTCCCTCAGACTGAACACCAAGGATTTAACCCACAGGGAATAGCACACCTGAAGGAGACCAGGGAAATTTGGTCTTTAGGATAAGAAGGGAGAGAGAATAGACAAAGCTAATTGATGTGACTCTCATTTTATGTATGACAGTTAAGTACTATGGTGATGAGTATAGAACTGTTTTTTTCTCCTTTCAATTGATTAACTGATTATTTTGCTGAGGTCAGTAGCAAATGTCTCTGACCTCATCGTTTGCTGAAGCAACTGTATTGTCACCAGCACTGGAGTGGAACATTGCTAACTGAATGGATTAAGAAAAGTGCTCATAAAAATAATGCTGAAATGTACTCAGTCTTTGGTAACCAGGACAGTTACTGTAGAAAAGAAAATACTGAAAAGAGCATCACACTGGACAATTGCTTCAAATAATGATTTGTTAAACATCATTCTACCTACCTGTTATTCTACCTACTGCTCAATGTTGACTAGTTGGATGCTTTGAAAAATAATCAGATACTTGCAATTAAGATTTTTTTAGGAATAATGACATGGAAAGCATTTCTAGACAATCTTTCACAGTGAAGAAAGCTATGTATTTACAACATTATGCAATTACTCAAACAGTATTTGAGTGTACTTTGAAAACTGTTAAAAGAGGAGAAAAACCTGCTGTCTTAGTTCTTTTTAAAGGGAAAAGTGCTTTGCTTGATTTTACAAGCAACATGCTGTTCTGTTGTCAGCCTTTCTACATCTGTTATATCATGGGTCTTGACAACATCATAGGCCAATGTCCCTTCTGATTGAAGTAAAGTATTAAATTTTAGTATCCAGAACAAGGTGATATTTCAAAGGGCAGGCTATTATTGAGCTTGCAGGTGATAAGTCTCAAATTCTGAAATTCTGCATTTTATAGAGAAGCACAACTGCTGACTTCAAAAATAAGTTCATAAGAAACTGCCAAGCACAAATGAACAAAGTTCCAAATGCTCTGGACCTGATTAAAACCAGGGGGTTCCAGGGCAGGGTGCAGATTGGTTTTCTTGAGCTTCGCTGTGGCTTCTCCACTTCACAGAATACGAAAAACCTGCTGGTAGTGGTGTTAGAGAAGATTATATTAAAATCAGGCCCAAACCTCACTTAAGAGCCACAGAAGAAAAGTCCTGTAACTGAAGTCAGTTTTGCACCAGTAATAGATCCGCAGCAGTACAGTTGTAATAATTGTATAACACCATTGTAATATAGGATAAAGAAGTAATACACAAGTTTGATGATTTCCTGAAAAATACTCTGCTTGAGTAGTAGATTGCTTGAGTGCAGACATCTCCTGGTGTCACTAGCACAGAATTGTCCTGTTTTCAGGATGTAGACGGTGAATGCAAAAACTTTTGCTTTAGGGATCATCACGTTGCACCTGTTGATCTTTTGTGCAGGGAAACAGCAGACTAAAAGGTGTCATACCTATCACTTGGAATGGCTGTAGGTCCTGTTTGAATGGTGAAGTCTGAATTTTTGCCCCAACAGGTTCAAAAGGGTAGAACTGGCTATTGCTGAGAGAAGAAATAATGTGAATTGCAAAGGTGGACATGAAAGCTAGGTGTTTGGGTAAACAGCCAACACAAAATACTGTGGTGTTCACTTCAGCTATGGAATAAACCAAGATCTTCTTTTCCACAATAAGGATTTGTGAAAAGAAAGAGAGCACCTAAAAACAGCTTTCACACTTGGTTCCCACAAAGAGGAGTTGGTGGTAGAACCCTTGACTGATAACTATTGCAGGAAAATCAGAGGTAAACACCATTCCCTTTCCTAAGCAATATTCATGACATCAGGGTCATTCTATTCTATGTCACCCACTATCAGAAGGACAGCAATCTCCTTCTCATGAACCATTTCATTCATTCTTTCCATCTTCCATCCATTGGCTCCCATAAAAAATTCCAGTTTCTATAAGAAAGATGAGGGGGTTGAAAAAGACAAGAGAAGGTAGAAAGACAAAAACAACTTGACATTGAAAAGTAAGGAGGTAAATAATTTAACAATGAATTTCTGCAGAACTGAGCCAAAGTTGGAAAACTACAGAGTAAAGCCAACCTTTTTGTCTGATCTTACTGCAACTAATGAAACATTAACTATAATACATAACCATTGGTGACCATATTTCATTTGATAATCCATTAGGGCCTCACATAGTTCTCTGCTTTTTCATATAAAACATAATACTTCAGGGGGAGGGAGGCAGGCAGGCAGAAGGGGAAGAGGATTTGTACTCACACTGTGTGCTGGCACAATAATGTTCTTCCTGCTGAACTAATGGCTGTTCATAGGGTTTAGGTCAAAGAGTTTAATGGAGCTTAGCTCTGGATGTCTCAGTAACTTCTTAGATTCCAAAACTAAACTACTTTAGTCTTAAAATACAAATGATGATGGTTCTAATAAGGAGACACATTCCCAACCAGACTTGAGAGTGAAATATATGACGAGAATGCTAAAACAGATGATATCTTTCTTCCAACTAATGCTGTGAGAGATGTCTGTTCCTTACTGCAGATGAATTCACTGTTTCCCGCAGTTTTCCAAGGCAGAGGAGGAGAGGATGTTTGCACTCAGAATGTTTGTTACATTTTATTTTGCCTCTGAGATTTAAAGATATATATATTTAAAGAAATACTGAACATACATATCTGTATGTATTCTACTTTTTTTGTTATGTGGCAATCAATTTGTGGGGAGAATGTAAAAGTCCCCTCACCACATTATATTCCAGGATGCAGTGTGAAATACCTTGCTCCTATGTCAGCCACAAATGTCACTTCAAAAAAGTAGAGATCTCTATTAAATGGTTTCCTTTTTCAGACTTTCCACTGTTGCCTTCCTCTATGTCTCTAAAAAGTTCTTCTCATAACCTAGAATTGACATTACAGACCAATCTATTAAACAATCCAGATTTCTTTACCAACATAACTCTGCTGCTTCTGCCTGATTTTACTGCATATCGAAGTTTATATATGTCCTACAATTGCACTTATATCCACCAACTTATATAAGTTCCCAATTAAAGTATAGTTTGTTGTTTCCAGACAGGAATATCCTGAAGTTTCTTTCAATGGAAGGACAAGAGTTCTTTTATCTGAAATTGGGAAGAAACAAAGAAAACTTTTCGTTCTCTTTCATAAAATTGTGTTGTTGTTTTTTTTTTTTCTGGGTTGGCAGTCTGGATAGTTTCCCTAGTCAATGCATAGAAAAATAGATGTGAAGGATAAGGAGAACAGCTGTCTTTGCTTCAGAGAAGAGAAAAAAGTCTGTAACATATATTACCAATTGTGCACTGGAAGTTTCTTTTATAGCATTTGTGCAAGAAAGAAAAGGCAATGAAATTATTCTAGACAGCTTTTGAATATTCAAGGTATAAAGGGCGAAAAGGAAGACTCAGCAATTCACAGTAGTGGACTTTCAATAGGCAGCTGCATCTTTGTAAAGCCAGCCTAAAGTAGGGTTAAGCCTTATCATGCTCCGCTAGCAGCTATCACTTTGTGCAAAGTAAGCGCAGTTGCAATTATGCTGTCTGGCTTGATGGACCGAAGTGAGAGCTCCAAAAGGCTGTGGTTGAAGCCAAGTGTAGCAAGGTGCAGCAAGATGCAGCAAGGTACAGAAAGCAAAAATTTGATCCTGTACTTCTCCAACTGCTGGATGCCTCAGAAGAGGCATTGCAAAAGGCTGAGGTAGATAAAGGCAGCCCACAACTGCTCCGATCTAAGGAACAGTGTCTATGCAGACTCTTCCATGCAAGACCACTGTTAAAATATCAGACACTAGTTTTGTGGTTTCTACTGCATCTCTGATGAAAGGTTCCTTTTCTTTTCACCTTGCTATACTGCCTCATGTGTAGAAGAGCACTGCCTGACAGGTAAACAAGGAGGGGATCTCTTTGCCGTTGTACGATGCTGAGAACGGGCTGCACAGAATGTGCTGGCCACCGATCCGTGTATAAAAGGCACTGAAAGCTTGTGCAGGCAGGAGATGTGAGAAAGAGGAGACACTGACAGCCAAGGTGGTTATTAGCTGGGGCCATTAACATCTAGCTCGTGCTTGTAGGCTAATGCGTGAGTACTGCACGGGTGCAGATTTGAGGTAATTTTGCAGTGTCTCTTGCACGGGAGCAAGAGATTTTCCACTTTTCCTCTACAGATATATTCAGCTTCAGAAGTGTCTTGTGCCAGCTTTCACACACAGTCACCTAAGATCCTGCCAGCCCTTTTGCTTCTCTTGAAATTCCCCGAGCAGCAACGACAGGACCTGGAGATTGTAACAGCCTTGTGAATTGCTGCAGGTAGACAAAGAGCCTGACTCCCTTCCCCTTAACAAAGGTGTAAATTGGGAATGTTGTCACTCAGCTGCAACTTGAATGAAACTGCCTCATTGGCCTCACACACCCAAGGACAGAACTGGGTACAAAAGGATGAACAGAAGGAAGCAGGAGAGGGAAGAGGGGGAAGCCCATCCCTCCAGCTTCTGCCTGGGCTCCTCTCTGCAGCTGGGAACACCTGATGTAAAATCTGTATTTTCTAACCAGGAATTATCCACTGAATTGCATCTACAGGGTTCATTCACTATACATAAAACCGAGAGTCAAGCTTATGCTTTGAGATTAAGCCAGAGAAACAGCCTTATGCTACACTTTCTTACTGTGTGCTAACAAGGGTGGAGGAACATGTAACCTTTAGAGTGGAAAAATATCTCTCTCTCCTTTGAACGTGCTATTGTTTTGAAAGACCTCAAAAGTGTGCTAGCTACATTACAGACATATTAGGCTGCCTGTAACTCACATCTAAAGCAATATTTATGGCTTTGGATTTTGTTTTGTTTTGTTTTTATCTACCAATCTAGGTAGGACAGAAGAGGGCTCCATACTGGCATAATGTAAGGACATCTTGATCTTCTTGACTTAAATCTCTGTTTTCAGTCTTCACTGTCAACTGCCCATTATGGGGAAATCTGAAGCCCAATTTTGAGTTGGTGCGATGAGATAGCTGAGTCATTTTAAAGACACAATATGAGTGGGTTCTTCTCCTTCCCCCAAAGTTTTGGTTGCGTGTGATTCTCAATTCTGTTAGCCTTTTGTAGCACTGTTCAACTAATAGAAACACTTCCTAAAAAATAGTTAGATCTGCCATAGATTTCTTCAGTTTGTTTTTGGTTTTTTTTTTCCTTAGGAGAAAAAAAAACACCAAAAAATGTCAAAAACCCCTTAACTATAAAGAATTTTGTACTGAGGCATCATGGTTGAGATTTCTGAAGAAAGCAACATCTTGTTGTATTGGAAATTACCATAGCTCTTGTAAACAGGTGATAAAAGTGCCTATCTCAGTGGTTATCAGCTTGTTCATGTGCGTAATTACTTCTCACAATGCACTAACCCTCTATGGCCTGACAAAATTGGGAAGGATGTTGCATTTTATTTATATTTTTATAGATATATTTGAGGATGGGTTTTATATATATATATGTGTGTGTGTATATGTATATCTATATCTATACCTATAAATCCAGCAGATAGATGTAGCAGTGAGATTTCCTCTCCTGAAAGCTAGAAAGAAATAAAGAAGAAAAGGGTTACCGGTCGAAAATAAGGAAAAAATAGGAGGGAGCAAGAACAGCAAAAAAGAAGAAATCTGATATAGAGATTGGATACTGGGAGAAAGTACTGAGCTGTGTATAACACCTCCACCATATACAAGAGAAGACCAGGAAAGTCCAGGTTAACTGACCCTGGTTGCAGAAAGCCATTAAAAAGTGAAAAGAATCGATTTAATTTACCATATTAAACAGATGAAAAAAAGCCAGTGCCAGATCTAATACAGATGTTTTGCAGTATAATGGGAAAATGAAGACGTTTTCAAGCAGCAAGGCTTGCAAGTCATAGTCTTGAAATGCTTAGATCAGGTGGCACTGTCTGTTAGAAAAGCAAGCTCTGTAATGATATTGATTGCTTCCAAGGCCATATTAGAGATGAAGACAAGTCCCAGGGGACAGGTTGTTGTCACCTTGACCTTGGGTCAGAGCTAGACCACTGACCCCTGACACCCAGGACTTCTGCACCGCATCGTGATATCTTTCATGCCTACAGACAAAGTCAGCAGGGGACACGTGTCGATGTGGCTCTTGCCAAATCAGAATTGACTGGCCTGTAGGAAGCTGGAGAGCAGCGGGAAATGTGGGTTAAAGTATGTCAATAATGTTTCACAAGAACAATTTCTCCCAAGAATTGTAGCTGTTGGAATGTTTTGACATTTATTCGGTAGAGAAATGTAGCATGTTTTGTGAAGCACTTCAAGAGAGCTGCTGCTAACTGCCGCGGTGTATTGATCTTCCTGTTAAATTGCATGGGCACACTTGGGAGATCATTGAGATTCAGGCAACAGGACAGAAAGGATCGGCTGCACCCGATGGTCACTAATGGTAATTGGTTTCGATCCTTGCACTTGAAGAAGCCGTGATTTACTCGGTTCACAGATGAATTGTAGACACTAAATATTTTGAAAAGAAAATATACTGTGATTTCTTTTTCTCATGTCATTTACAAATTATTGCCTCCACTTCTGAATGTTTCATATAAAGTATATAAATCCACATGACTGGATATAAAAAACATGCTAAGCAAAATTTCAAGGAATTCTCCCTCTTATCTGTAAAGCTTGTATTACTGCAAAGCAAATGAACTTTCTGATCCTAATATAAATGAGTTAATTAAATAATTATAATAATATTTAGCAGGATCTTAAAAATCCATCAACCCTGTTAAGCCTCCCTATCATCACAATACATCTTTTTTACACTATACACATTCTTCTCTCTATCCCATTTAGTTCTGTATCATCACAGTCTTAAGACAATGAATGTTAAAAAGAAGTGTATTGAAGGCAACTACAAAAGTAAAATAATGTAAGCAGGTATGGATAGTAATGTAATATTGGAGTAAATTATACTGGAAAGAAGAATCTGATATGAAAATTGGATACTAATGTTAATATCAGAGTAAATTATTGCTACAATACAGGATCTGATATAAAAATTGGAGTATACTTCCGAAAATGAATGCGGTGATAACACTGCCAAAATTCATGCCACACACGATTTTCAAAGCAGATTTCATAGGGCTTCTGTAGCTTTCTGCTTTATACAAAATACTTTGCTAAGTATATGTACATAATTACATGAAAGCAAATATATTCAGTAAATGATGGCTGCTTTAATACAAAGAAATTCATATAGACTAAGATTCTGGGAAGGAACCAATATTGTACTTCTTCTAATCTGTTTCAAGTACACGTGTCCTTTATCATCCATACTACATTCCTACATTTTTTTAAAGGACAAAAGGGTTTTCAGTTTTTGTTCTGCATTTTTTCCCTTCAATGGAGAGGTCAGCAGTTTCTACAAACAGCTGAGTTTCATGCATAAACTTGCATAAAATATCCATAAAATCTATATAGTACTTTGACAAATAGAAAATAGCACAATATAAAGTAACAACATATATTGTTTATTTGTTAACTGAAATCAAAACTATGCCTGCCTGCAGTCTTTTGGTTAAAATGACTGTAAGTAGATTGTAATTTCAATTACAGCTAAATCATACATTGTAGAATTTGTATCATCCAGAACTAAAAGAGAGAAAATAGAGAAAAATGAATGTCTGAATGCTACTGAAAGTTCAGTATAACAGCAATATGGCATTCACAATTGTTATACAAGGCTCAAATTTCTGAAATATTTACAAACCTTAGATAATGACAACCTCAGGAGAAAATCAAGAAAACAGACGGTATACAGGAGATAGCCTGAGGCAACCAGTGATGAGGTCAGATCTATACAGTATGTGTGCTTTACATGAAAAACGCTCTACTAAAATGTCTTTGCGTACTGTGTAGGGCTTTGGGATATAGCAGGTATTCACTAGGGGAAAGTAGGGATTATTTACTAGGATCAGTAACATGGAATTCAATATTAAAACCGACAAAGGTTATCATCTATTACACATTAAATTCACCACAGTTGTTTGACAGCTCTCATAGCAACACATTCCACCCTTAACAATTCAAAGCAATCTTTCAGATTAAAGTTCATGTGATCACTTTAAAGAACTATTCAGTGTTAATCAAGCAGTATTGCTTCAGGCATCGTGTTTGTCTTTCACTTCAGGCTATTTGGTTGATTGCGGAAAATGCTGAGTTTCTCCATGTGCATGTGCAGAGCTGTGCGTCTGTTAGGTGGAAGTGACAGGTGAGGTAGTGGTGGGGGGGATATGGGGGCTGATTGAATAGATACTGCAATAGGGATAAATAAAGTCCCAGTGGCTGACTATTCTGGTGGGATAGGACAAGCAATATATTCTGCATTAATAATTGTATGTTCTGGCTAATTTAATTTTGCAGGATAGTAACTAATGATGATAGGGTTAAAATACCAAAAATTTCTTTAAAACACCTGATTATATATGTAAATAATATATACACACATAAATACATATACCTATATATACACACATTCATATATGCATCTAATTTTACATCATTGCCCAGATTATCTTGAACAGGTAGTACTTCATGCATTTTCTAGTCAGAGCTGTTACTCAAAGAAGGGTACTTCTCAGTGGGATTAAGAAAATCCAACTCCAACATTTTATGGTGTAGAAACCTTCTTTTTTCTCTCCAGTTGTGCAGCATCTGCTCCAGTCGTGTCTTACTCCTGATCTAACTGTTCTCCTGAGGTTTTGTGGATGCAGTATCCATAACAGTAACATTATAGAGAGGAAAGACCAAAGATGCTGGGACTGTTATGTGCTCTGACATTGCTGTTGGAGACCCTAGGGTGTTTGCTCAAGTGACCTAACATCTGTGGCAGTGTCCAGCATCTTCAAAAAATGGTCCTTTTGAAGAAGGCTTTCATTCTGCGATGCTGTCCTGACATCTAACCAGGTGCTGAGTCCAAGCTCAAGGTAAGAGACTGCTTGCTATTAGTCAGTGCAATTAGCCCACCAGGCTGAGCTGTAGGTTCATACAGGTAACAGTAGCAACCATTGCTATCAACACTGGAGGTCATACAATTGCTAAGATGAGTCCTATATTGATGTCAATGAAGAGTCCTGCTTGCAGGTCAGCAGCACAACCCTTTGATATGAATGAAAGATAAGTAAGTGTTACTGCAGTATTCCTTGTGAACACTGGAAGTGGATATCCCATCACGATCTCTTCAAAAAATAAGGTTGAAACAAATCCTGCAACACCTGAAGTGATTTGTATTTCTTGACTTAAAGAAGTTCTGAATTCATAACAATCTTTAACAGTAATATTTTTTCGTCAGAAAATGTCAATTTGTTTGAAAGGAAGCTGTGTGTAAGAAATAGGCATTTTCAAACAACTTTCTCATTCAAAAGGCTTGTAAGCGAAGACTTTTTAAGTGGTCAAAGTTCCCATTTAGATATTTTTAATAAAAGCTTCCGAGTTTGGCTCTGGTTCAAAATGATCTTCCATTAGAGACTGTGCTGAATAAGAACTGTTTATAAACAATCAAAACCTAAACAAATGCTTTGAAATTACTGGAATTATACATGGTACTTTACCCAATCACATTTTTTCCCCCAGTTCATCGGTTTGCATAAGTTCCTCAATCCTGAGATAAACCAGTTCCGGTTGTTGGAAATTTCTGTTGTTGGGGAAATATTGTCCTACCCATCTGACCTTACCATGACTGTCTCCAGAATCTGGAGGAAGATTTCATTGGGAAAGCCATCATATTTTGTATTTTGGGAGATTATCCACAAAATCATCTTTCTGTTCTGCCCTTCTCACCATTTCTAGTGATAGTTTTCTGGGATCTGATGAAGGGTGATGTTATTTCAGAATTAAGTCAAACACTAAAAATGAACATTAAACAAAACTTTCTGAATTTTTGCAGTCTGCTTGAAGTGTGAAAAATACGTATCTGTCTCATAATCTTCCATAGTGTTTACTGCTAGTAAAAGATATTCTTACAGTGAGAATTCTTTAAGCATGAGAAAAAGAAATAATAATAATCCATAAGTATTAAAGCATAATGATGTGTACCTGTTTTACTCTTTCGTCCTTTAGATTATCCAAAATAAACAAGGAAGCTGCTGACCTTGCCCTCCAAATGTGTTTTCTAATGGTCACAATCATTCTGGAAGAATGAAGGTTAATCTTCTCTTTTCTTTTTTTTTTTTTTTTTTTTAAGATGGTGTTTTATTTTAATGACGCTTTGAAATTCCTTTTTCAGCCAAAAAGAAATCCAGTTAACTGTGGAAGAAAATTCAAATCCTGATGATAATATCCTTGACAAGTCTATGCTTCTTCAGAGTAAATGAGATTTTACTGTGTTTTCTTTCACTTTCTCTTTTCATTTTTCATAAGAATGAAAAATAGTTTCTAACGAATCACTGATCCTTCTTTTTTCCCCTTCTTATATTATTACCCTTGCTGAGGAACATTCCCATAAATGTATATGTTCTTTTTCATATCTGCCTGAAAAAAAAATAAAAGCATTTTACAAAGATTTCTATGGTCATCTTCTTTTCAGTTTGAATTATTGCCTGATTTCACTATATGCAGATTAATTCATGTCATTTGGATTTTATTCTTTATACTCCTTTCAAGTGTACATGTTTACTTCATATGTGTGTATATGTACTAGCACAAACTATACATAAAATAAATAAATAGACATCAGTAAAGCTGAAAGTAAAAAGACGATTTATATCAAAGAGCTCTGCACAGAGGGGCAGCAGTGCAGTAGACATTACAGAAGGATAGCAACAAAGTAGAAACTCATGGCTCTAGTTAACAAAAACATGCAGTCATACCCACGTAAGTACGTAAAGCAAATATCATAAATACCTTTCATCCTCTTTTGGGAAATACAGGTAATTTAATAGCTCCTGACTGGATACTATGCTTACACCCTCAGGAGCCACAAGTGAAAGCATTCAAATGAGTGAGCAGTATTCAGTCTGCTACGGGAGTGAGGCTTTTCTGGTCAACATTTTTTGATTCACCTGAAGGAAATGTTGCCAGTCAAGAAGTAGTGAGATGTATCTGTAATCAGACATCTCCAAACCACAAACTGAGACTGTTTAAAGCTCAGAAGAGCAAAAATAAAGCCAGCACAGGTAGCTCTAGATGCAAGGAATTTCTATATTTATAATGTTTTGTTTCTGCAGAGAGTGCAGATGAAGTCTCATTAAGAGTTTATTAGAGGTATCACCCTTACAGGCTGTGTCTTCATGGGTGATTTTGTCTATAATACCACAGAAGGGGTGGAGTCAGGAAATAAATGAAAGCAAGTGTAAGAAGGATCTTCTAATACTTCCAACTTAGCTGCACAGCACAGGGAGTACTCGCTGTTCTCTTAACTTACTAGCATAGATAAAACATTGGTGTTTCACAGGCTATCACGAAGGAGATGTTTCCTTGTGACCACTATCGGGCTTGTGGTAACAACAGAGATGCCACTGTCATCATGCTGTCGCACAAGGGTCCTAAAGACGTGCATTAAAACCCTTAAGAGGGGTGTGCAGGATGTGTGAGCTCCTGCTGCATATCACCCTCTAGCAGAGAGAAATAAAATGAATATAGTATAGAGAATGTTGTATCCTATGAAAAAGCATACCATTTTCTCCAGGCTCTCAGAGTCAAAAGCTCTATTTGTGATGATAGACTGCTCTGCACGCTCTGTACGTTTCCACTCATTAATCCCTGCAAGATCTGGACTGATAGATTGCTCACAACCAAACATTGAACAAAAGTGTGACTTCCCAACAGAATGACTTACAAAGGTTATTCTAAATTGGCACGTCCAAAATACTCCTTATCAAGGGAAAAGAGATTTGCAAAACAAGAGAACAAGGGTAAACTGTCATACAACCTTTTTTGCCTGACTCCCATCCTTAATATTGCTATGCAGACAGTTTTATGGATTTTTTTAACTGTAAGCTTCTTGCAGCAGCCCTGCTAAGACTGTGGTATGTGAAGATGGCAGACGAGTTCTGACAGTATGTTCAAAATTCATACATTTGATAATGTTAATGTTATTCCTAGCTGCTTTTGGTATTACTGATTTCGTAGATTGTATTCTTTTTATTCAGTATGGGCAATTCTTGCTTCAATTTTATCTTCTTTTGAATATTTAGTTCCTATTTTTATCAGTTTACATGTGCTTACAAGAAAAAAAAATAAGCATATGGGGTTTTGATAGATTTCTTGAGAGGAATAGTCACCCTTCAGGACACATTGCTACTTTTTGTGAAGAATTTGGCTTAAAGTTGATGCAATTTACTTTCTTAGACTCTTTGAAAAGGAACACTTCAACAATACTGTTTAATTAATAATGGGATTATGGATATGGAATGCATATTTAGCTTCATTTTAAGGATGTTAATATTTGAAAGTCTTAGAATAATTTTCTTGCTGGATTGTCAAAATGTGGCCTTTATTCTACAAATATTCCCTAAAATGGTACCACTAACATGGAGAAAACAGCTGAACAAACGTTAATATTTATGAGCAATCTATTGGGCAAACACTACAGGAAATTGATATCACTGAATATATTTGTACCATGCATGTGACCCAGCCTTTCTCCACCCATAGTTATTCCTAGAACAAGAAAAACTTCTGAATTCACTTTTTATAGTATCTATTTATTCTTTGCTCAGTCCTAGGACTATGTAAGAGAAAGTTCCACTGATGGAAACTTTCATGTGTGATTTTTGGAAGCAATCAGAATTTATCTGAATTTCTGAAGCAATAGTGATTTTAGTGGAAGCAAATCTCTGCTGGAAACATTTGAAAATTCTGCCATTATGCTTTTGGAAAGGAACAGGTAAATAAATACCCTCTGCTTGCAGTAATATCCCAAAGAATATTTCATTGATCTATTGCTCTAACTTGGATTAACTCATGATATTGGTGGAAAGGTGCCAGAGTGTTAATAATATTGGATTGTTATATATAAACATATAGAAGAAAAATAGAGGATAATAGAGAATGCAGTTCAAAGGAAAAGACATGCTGACTTTGATGTTTCCCACAGGTGCAGATCCATTTATAACAATGGACCTTTCTGAAGGGTTTTTGTATTATTTAGACTTCCAGCATTAGGATCTTTTTTCACTTAAAACCATTCAGATTGGAATACTGAATCTTGATTTTGCTTTAATATCTATTTAGTAAGAACAGGATTCTCAGACCAGTTGGTATAGTTAGTCATCCTTTTATCCATGCTTATCTGGGTCAAGTTCAGAGATTGTAAGTAAAGGGACATAACTTACCCATGAATTGTTCATGCAAGAATCACAGAAGGGGAAGTCCAAGTTCATATATACACACACATATAAATATATTTATATATAAATATACACATATATGTCAGTATACATATACGTGTTCACATATCAGTGGATCAGAAGGGGGGGAACTCAGGAAAAGATTGGAAATAAAGGGGTAAGAAAGTGCACTCCCATTGTCTCTCAGACACATATACACCTGCATTCCTTATACCGAAGAACCTTTAGGCCTCTAAGTGTATATATTACACCAAGTAAACCCCATGGCTCACAGCCTGTGGCTAACAGGCTAACTGTACTTTAAAGCTGTCCCTGATTGCTTACGTTGTTGAAAACAGCCTCTGGGCTGCAATTAAACTGTCCCAGTTGGGACAATGAGGGAAAACCTATAGCTTGTCAGTGTGCTGTAGGGTACCTGCACATGAAGTCTGGAGAGCTCACACCTGTGAAGGTCCCTGCCTGAAGTGCCTGTATCCAACAGCACATACCTTGCTAGGCAGTGTGGCCTGGACCATGCACCACCACTCACGTCCTCCATCCCTCATGTACAGGAACCCTTTCTACAGCCTGGAGGAGCTCTTCAACAAGAAGGCCAGGAGCTACCTGTGCAGGAGAGAGAGGAGAGAAGGTATTCTAGGAGACATGTACAAGGTGGCCAGCACAAGACAGTGAACTGAAACATGACTCTGTGGATGGAAGAACATCACTAGTACAAAAAAGAATACTTTTCTCATGTCCTTGAGGATAGTGGTACAACATCTGGTGTGGTTGCAGAGCTGAAGGTCTCCTCTCAGTACAGAGCACGAACTCATCAGGGACTTCCACCACCCTGTTCCACATCTTGAGCTTGGGAAGAGTTGCACCTTGCCAGGGAGTTGTGCCCATTGTGTAGGAAGCTATCTGACGCCTAAGGCTCCTTACCTAGCAGGGCTCCTATTTGCACCGTCAGTTGCTCAGAAACTGTGAGATGAAGCCTTTTCTATGCAGAAAGGTTTACTGTTATGGCTATTTGCACCCATAGGTTTTAATCAGGTTGCTGAGGAACTGTCCTATATGCACATGCAAGAGTGAAGGGAGCACTTTCAGAGCTGAACCTTTGCTCAGCTTTGTTGACACTTTCACTTCATTTGGATCTTTTGTTTTGTGCACACATGCATCAGTGGTGGCTCTATGCAGGCCCTGCTGCTGCAGGAGTGACTTATAGCTGGCCTACAGTCACACGGAACCAGTCCTCTATGTTCTTCTGATTAACTAACTGATGAGGGAAGAACGTGCTGCTTCTTCCATCCAAACGTCTCTGAAGCCTTCTGCTCTTCCTTACTCTCCTCCAGCCTAACAAGTATTAGCAGTCATCACAGCATGCTTATCCACAGCTTGCAAATCTTTCACACAGATGCAGTGTGGTAGGATTAGGGCATGTTTTTCTGCTACAAATGAAAGGCACATGCTGGAAGGTGTTTGCTAAAGGTGATGCAAGGGTTTGGGGGACAGGTGATATGTGAGGTGATGCATGAAGTACAGTGTGGTCATAGGCTGCTGTTCAGGCACCTTAAATGTCTAATTGTTTTTATTGGAACAGCTTTAATGAAAACTCAAAAATTTGAATTTTGAATTTAATTTTTAAAAAGTAATTTTATATTCTTTTTAATTAAAAAAATCCTTGGAAAATTATTTGTGATTTCATCCCTCTCATTTTTGGCTTTAGCCCTGGGAGAACGAACTTTGGTTGAGTTGGTTCCATTTACACTCTCTAAGCTTGGCTTTTTATACCTTACATTGCAGTAAGATAGAGGTTAGGTAATATACAGCAGAATGTCAGACAATGCATGTGCATATCCATAAACACAGACAAAACAGTTATAAGGGAAAACCAATAATGAACAATAAATGAAAGCCCAGAGCACTAAATTCTGCACTTCTACTTACGACAATTAATGTACTACCTCAGAAATAGATTAGCTGTTCCATTAGACCCCTCATATACTTAGGTGTCGTTGTCATCTGTGTAAGAAAGAGAGGGAATTTGGCCTAAAAGAATTTGTCCCTGCCTAAATAAATGAGCAGAAAAACACATCCATGTCACAGTGTTGCACATGGAACCAAACACAAGTGTGTCTATTACCTTGCTTTTTGTTTTATATGTATTTTCTCTGCTTGTTTCTTCTTTCATACACTTTTTGAAGCAGAGACCCTATTTTTGCCTTTCATTTAACCCAGCTGTTCGAGATTTCAGAAGTAAATGGAAATGTGGTGTATAAAAAACAAAGTCTAGTTACAGGAAAGGTAAAACATAACTACTGCTTGCCAAGACTGTTGTGGAAAATTAAGGGTGCAAGTGTCTTCCACTACTTGCATATGTATGACGGCTAATATTTCTTAACATGGTAAAATTTAGCTACTGATACTGGAGTGCCAACCACTGTATTAAAAAAAAAGGGGGGGGGGGAGCCCCAACAAACCTTTAATAACTTCTCAAATGCAACAATAGCAACAATAAAGACAAAGAAATTACATTTCTATTCCTTTGGTCCCCACGCAGAGATAGCTGGCAGTAGCTAAGGCCGAGCAATGGACTGTCTTCCATTTAGGCATATAGTCCAGCATTCACTGTCAAGAACAGGGTAAAATCTAGTCATAGATTATTGATGTCACTATCACGAAAACACTAAAATATTGTCAATGTACTAGGTACCTTATTTAATGAATATTGAACCACATTTTAGTGCTGTTCCGTGATGTCAGTCAGAATGAAATTCGAAAAATCAATGTTTTGAAATTTGGAACAGCAAGCCTAGTGAAAGTACGGATCAGATTTAGCACATGTGGGAATGGAGAATAACAGAAAGTAAGTAATCAAACTACTACATGAAGTGCATCCCATTAGTGGGGATAATGTGGAAGCACTGAATTCAGAACTTATTCATTTATTAAGACTTTAGGAGCCACTGGAAACAAAGTTTGGATTTGATATGACTGCAATCCTTGGTCAATCAGGATACAAACATGAACTGAAATGTAAACACCTTTCATTAGACACTTCAACTCTCTGTTCTCTTTTCTGTTTTGTACCTGTAGGTCACCAAACTATGCCCCGAACCCTCCTAACAGATGGGAGTTTACAGACTGACGCTGCCTTCCCTTTCCCTCGTTTCTGTATGTGATCACAAAGACAGCTTCCCAGTGACACCACGAGCCAGAGAGTGAGAGATTTTGGTAGCAACCCCAGATCTGGATGCCTTTACTTGTAATGAGCACTACACTATTCTCAACAGAGTCCTACTGGCTTGGTGGGAGAAAATGTTACACAATGAGAATCCATTAGAGTGGATCGTTGGCTGACGTTCAGCTAACAAAAGCACCAAAAAATGCTAGCAAATATGACGAGCTGTATTTCTATTCCTTAAAAGGGGAAAAAAAAGGAATGCTGATATTTACGACTTGGCTGCAGTCTCAAGCATGATACTTCGTAAAAAATGGATCAACTTACGAGGAGAGAGGAAGGTGAGAAAAGGGACAGGTCTTTGAATTGTGGAAACTCAGACAAAAAGTAATTTATCCATCCTGAACTCATATATTAAGTAGGACATTTTTTCCTCTCCAAAATACATGGGGTACTTAATTCATGGAATATCCACTATTTTGAGATAGCCCAAGGATCTACACTCCCCAAGTTAGTGAATCACTTAGTTATCACTACAAGCCAATGGAGCACGACTAAGAAGTGGCAAGATTAGTTGACATCACAAGACATGGTCTGCAGACTTTATAGAGGATTTAGTTCTCAACTATGTGTGTCATTAACTTTTCTCAGTCGTCTCCTCTATTGCCACCTTTATTAAACAATAATAGTCTCGTAAAACAAATATGGTATGCCACTTCCAGCAATTATAGCCTCTTAATAAGGAATTTATACTACCTTCTGCTATAAAACTGCAATAGAAAATCCTGGCTCCAAACTTTACTAAATATAATCATAATCACTTTTTGTTTATAACTTGCTGCTACGTATTGCTGAAATACTTGGCTTTGGGTGGTGATAGTTAAGTGAGTGCACTGTATATAGTTCAAGGCCTTAGAATACTGATGTACTGAGTTACCCAGGAAGAAAATAGGAAGAGATAATAGTGTTAGGTTTGTCGCCTAATATAGCAAAGGCATATTTATTACATTAATTAACTTTGCAGACTTTAATAGAATTTTATTTGGAAAGTTACACTTTTTTTCTGCTTTCAGAGCTATAACAGTATTTACGTGTTTGCAGATTAGAAAACAAGAACAGTTTGTCTGGATTTGATTCAAGTCTTTATAATCCTGTTATACACATTTTTCTCCCCTGCGTTCATAAAAAGCTGCAAGTTGATAAACATCACTTACTTGGCACAGATCAGCCATTTTCCAGGCCATATACCTGAGAAAAGTACAATCCACAAGCCAACTGCAGCAGGTATTTTAGTTCATAAAATGGAATATGTGTCTCCAACCTCCTCTAATCAAAAATGAACAACATCCCTTGCTATGTGCATTGGGTTTATTACCATATGGTAGCTGATTGGGAAAGTGGTAAACTCCTGGAAGTTCAGCAGCACGGCCTCTAAATGGCAGGGGCTCTGGTCAGCTCCACGAGAAGAAACAGGGGAGCTGTGCTCTAGTACCCCCAGCCATCCATCTGCTCTATGCCCTCAAACTTTGAATGTTTATGCTGGGAACACAGAAGGCATGTAAAGAATATCTATAGGACGCTGGGGACTTATTTTCTTCATGGAACGAGGTGCCTAGCCATGTCTTTTTTTTCTTCTTTTCCTGCTTGTTGACAAAAACAAATAGACAAAGCAGACAGAGGTATCTCCATTTCTGGCACCCTCAGCAGAAGCATGATGAAAGGACGTTTAAGAGGCAGCTGACTAAGCCAGTTATTTTTAACAACAGAACTACCAGTGGACATTTCTGTGGCTGTCATGTTATCTAGGGCTTTAAACTAACTTGAAATATCAATTTCCATGTACTGAAGAGAAACTGAGAGTGTCTAGCAGGCCAGCTTGCAGAAAACTTGGCATTTTAAAATGAAAATACATTGCAAATACTATAATCTTTCTTCTCACTCCTCCCACAAATTATTTATTCAGATATATAGTGAATTGGATAGAAACTACTTGTGTACAACGTTCTGTAGGGAATATGTTGTCCAATAGGATTTATCAGTTGATGGTATAATGTGCAATGTCAGATTTTAGATATTGTTCCACTGGCTAGAATTTCTGTTGCTGAGCACTTATATGTCTCACTGTGTCCTTCTCTGCTGTTCACTTGGAGTGAACTAGTGTGGCAAAGATTTATGGGATACCTAGACTCTATGTACACAGTAGGAGGTGCTTTTCCATTCCCAGCTCAGAGCCTCCAAATTAATCTGTGAGTATGAATCACTCTTGATCTACTGTTTCTCAGATTTCTGGACAGTGTAAAATATCTGTCTCAAAGCATCTGCATCTCTAAACTCTAAATACCAAACTTTTCTTAATTAACTTTGATTACCTCACTGCTTAAATTGATACTGAAAGAGGGAATATAAAAGCTAGGGAACTATTCATAACATAAATCAACATACTTTCTGTACTCAACACCTTCCGTTAAAGCTCACATTCTGTACTTAAAGACTCAAGCATTTTTACTCTTCCTTTCAGGACAAATTTCAGGCAAATAGACAGAGTGACATTTAAACTTCTAAAATCATTAATCTACATTTTAACCAATTGAAGTTTCGCTTCTTTTCTGTTTGTCTTCTCTTTTGGTTTCAGTTCTCAAGGTCATATTCATCGGTTTCCAGAGGCTCAGCTTTTTGTGCAGCAAGTTAGATGAAGAGCTAAATGATTATTTTATAGTAAGAAGATGAAAGTTAGGTGAACCTTGATATATCACTCAGGGTATAATTCAGCAGTGAATTCATATCATCAGGATTTATCTACTCTAGAAACTAAACAGTTAACCTAATCATCTCTTTTTATTGCTAATTTAGAAAAGCTTTTTTTCCTAAGTACACTCTCACTTTTCTGAATTCACTGCATGTGACCTGCATCTTTTGTCCACTGCACCATTACCAGCAGCTAATCCCTCTTATTTATTGATAATTGGACAAAACTGAACAACATGCCAACTCCTGAAAACTGAACACCACTAAGGCCTCTATTCAGGTTTTCCCCCAAAACCACGTTAGTTTCCAAGTTCACTTCCTTTGTGGAATATCAATGGGAAAAGAGTTTGCAGTTCTCTCATGGCTTAGGAATTCCACTAATTCTAACCTGCACGTTGCATAACCGTGTGAGATGTAGGAATACGATGTACCCGGGCTCAAAAATGAACACTTGTAAAGCATGAAATGGAAAACTCATTTAATGTTTTGCTAATCAATTCGGAACTTGCAAAGTTCACTTGAAAACAAATATTCGTTGTTAGAGACATGTTGGTCAATGGGTAAGTGGTAATTAAGCAATCAGTACTTGTGAAATGTGGCCTGGTCCTTAAAGTTTTAGTCACATTTTTCATCATTATTGCTTTTGTCAAACACAACCTGCATTACTGATGCTTTGTCAAATAGTCACTACAACATATTCAAGATAATGTCGAACTTCTTACAACCATGTGTCACTGGCAATCATGTTTCTCTACAGGTTTATATAGGTCAATTACTTGGTGCACAGTACATGGGTACACACTGGGTAGAAGAAAACAAACAAAAAAGCTGCTTTAGGAAAAATCATAGTTATCGCAAGTCTGCAAGCCTCCTAAATAGAAGTTCCTCATGAAAAAAATTGCCATTTAGAAGCAGAAGAACCAGCGAGCCATGCTGAACTTCCCCCTTCAGCAAAATTTTCTTTCATGCTTTTCTTGATTTGCCCCATCTCTGTACAGCCTTTCAAATATCCAGCTATACTCCTCTAAAGTCTAAAGATGAAGCCATAAGCCTCCCCTTGCAGAAACCAGGGAAAAGAATAAAATTCCTGTGTGGCATTTGACAAGACTGTCTGTGTGTGAAGTCCCACACTGAGGTACCCAAGCAATTTGGGAGTGGGCTATCTTTGGAGCAGGAGGCACTGCATATGGGCTTATTAGTCCTGTCTGTCATGGCTATGCTACTTTAATGTGGTTTTATAGCTCCTGCGTCACACACTTATATCCTCGCTATACAGACTTAACAGCTTGCTCAGAGTGCGCTGGAGTACGTCTAACACAGCCTTTCATTGTGAGGTGTAGATATATTCCAAGAATCTCTGCTTGCCGTTACTCAATTCGGGAAATGGATACGAGTAATTTTTCTGTAGTGAGGCTGGCTTTTAGCTAGGGAATTTAGGAAGCAGCATCACACAGTGATCATTCAGAAGCAGATGAAAAGAATCTTCTCCATCACCATATTTTTTTTTCTCTGTCAGCTTCCCTGGCAAGAAATCATGTCTCATTTTTAACAAATGGATTTTTTTTGAAGAAAAAGTGACTGTTCCCAAACATACAGTCTTGAATGAAGGGGCACAAAGAAACATTATTTACACATGGTGTGAAATGGAGTAATTTACGGTTTTTAATCTCACAAATAATTTCAATCATATATTCAGAGCATATCGCCATTGTCTGTCAACTTTAATTTCAGAAATTGGAAAGTATAATGGCTTTTCTTTTCACTTACAGGGGGGATGAATGGTATTGTTAGAGTTTATTTACAGAGAAGCTGGAGTGTCTCCATAACACAGCATGCATATCTGCAAAAGCCAAGAGTGGACCCTTGTCCCCTAGCTCTGAGAGGAGAGATGTTGCCAACAAAGATAAAAAAAAAACAGTAATAATCTCACAGGGCCAAGAGACATAAATATGGTCAAAATCTTTAGTTATTTTATGTTGACAGGCTTACTGACACCACTGATGGAGTTTCATTAATTTACATAGGCAAAAATAGTAATTCACATTGCTCTCACTGAAGTCAATGGGAGAAGAGAAAACTTTCTGTCGTATACATAAGAGGAAAACTAAATTCAAAACTATCTTCACAGTGAACTTAATAACTTTCTTTTTTTACAGTGTGAATTTTTTTCGAATATATTTAGCAAATGAGTGTTTAACTTTAAATGTACAGAAAAATCAAAACCTTAGAAGCAAAAGCTATTGCTGGATTAAGAACATGCAAGGAGTAATTATATCATACTCCCAAGTCAAATAAAATGCGTACTAATTATCTCTAATTTTAAAATTATGACAGGAATTTTGCTTGAACCTTGAAGAACTTGGCCCTTATCCTGACATGAAATATGAGAACAGAGCAAGTAGATTTTACCACAAGAAAAATTACATTTGAAGATATTCTGAAATCTGCATGATCATCAGTAGCAACGTAATCCCACAACCAAACAAGGCGTTAAACTTTTTTGGCCCACCTCTTCCTATTTCATTAACCTCTTGAGCTGCCATTGCATCCTGCAAGAGAGAAGAAAGATGTCACTATGTGGCTGCGGAGAGTAGCCCCCCAAACTGCCTCTAAGCTGGTACCTAAAAGCACTGAAAAGATTCAGTTTCTGTGAAGGGGATAAGTGAAAGTTTAGCAATGATAAATTGAAAATGATAATAAAAAAATCCGTGAGACCTCATGGTCCTATTTGTGGGTGCGCTGGTAATGTGTGTATGCAGCATAAGCATGGGATGTTGTTTGAAACAGTAAAGATAATGCAAATGTTGACAGTTATTATTGTCCATAGGGGAGTACTCTCTACCACAGCTGAAAGGGAGTAAGTAACCCATATTCAGTGGTTAACATCTTTACATGTACAGTGGTTACCAGTGATAATCCAGGATCTTTGCTTCCAAGTGATGAAAATGGTTAGTGGCGTTATAAATAATGCTGCTGTTATTAACTTCAGCCAGGATGGATTGGCAGGCTTAGACACATTCAGGAAAAACAAAAAAAAATGTTGTTCAATTCAAAAATTATTGCTGGTTTCTGCTTTGTTTTGTTTAGGAGTGCTGCTTTCAGAGCACTCCCCGTGTATCTAGGAGATATGCAGAACAACAGTGCCTGGTATAAACTCAGAAAAGAGGTATATGTGAAGTAACATTGGTCCAAAATTAGCCACTCTCTGAAGGGCTATGGCATAGTAAACTGATTTGGGAAGTTACCAGCTGTCAAGATTTGTACTAAAACATCTCAAAACCTATTTCTTAAATACGGACTTCTAAATCCATAATTGGCCAACTAGGAGATATTCACAGTGTGTAAGTTTAAACACCTAGTTTTGGTACCTAGCATAGATGATGAGTCTTCCTATAGTTCATGGAGAAACCTGAAAGTCTGAGTTAGGAGCCTGTCAATCTCCAGTGACTGTAGGTTTTGGTTTAACAAGAGTTTATAACTTCAATACCTACCTTAATTTCACCAGTGTGAACATCTCCCTTGCACCTAGATAAGTGACCAGTTCTTCAGGAAAAAATGAATACTCACAACCCTTGATTTTGAATGGCAATTACAGAATAAAGGGAAGCCTGAATGTATATACTTGTATGTCTGATCAGTACCATTTCTGTGTGTGAGTTCTGTCAATCTATTATGCAGGATTAAAAGGGATCAATTCTAACACAGGAGAAGTAAGATAAAAGAAGTAAGCACTAAAAGAGTTGACCACTTCCTAAATACAAATACATGCCTTTGCTTTTACAATAATTATAATTATACTAGGTTTCTTGTTGCAGTTTCTCCCACCTACAACAAGAAGCCACTGACAAAGTTTCCTTCAAATTTCAGCAAGTTTCTTTCTTTTCTCAGCTGTAAAACCTAGGTAATGGGAAAATACTATACTGCAGCTGCCAAAAATTTTTTTCATCCTGACAATGGAAAGACAAAGGGTTCACTAATCATATAACATTTATCATCAATTCAATCAATTCTTGATAGAGAATGAAGGTGGACTGTTTGATATTTAAAGGGACTGTATGCTCAGGGGATACTGAATTATCCAAAGATCACTGCTAAGGAAAAAACAGAAAATAACATATCATTTACAGAGAGTGAAAGTTTCTTGAATGTAGGTCCTAGCTGCAACTTACCTTTAACCTTGAGTGTCTCTTATTTCCTTTCCCAGTAGCTATGAAGCCAAGAAAAATGAGCAGAGTCCAAACTGGAGACACCGCAACTAACAGAGAGGGAAACCAAAAATGACTTCAAATTCAGAGTTTAAAGAGTTAAAGAAGTAATACTATTTAAACAGGGTTGCAGAACTCCTATTAAAAATGGCAGTACTATAAATGTTCTAGTATTGTCAGGAATGTTCTGTTGGATGACACTATACTGTGATTTGTACACACAGCGGACCAGAGCTGATGGGTGAATGAAATGATCCATAACCCTCACTGACACATTTAGAGCAGTTCAGCTGCACACAGAGAACAGTCCATCATTTGCACCCTTCTGTGAAAGCTGGCTTTACCAAGTGTTTCAATGAAATATGTGCAACTTCCCATTTAAATTAGTACCACATGAACCATGAAGAGCACCACAGGTATCTGTTGTAGTACCAGCCTAATGCAAAAGTGGCCTGTCTTGTAATGCTCTAACAGGAAAGACATACAACCATTCATCTGTAACATATTAAAACCAGAAGAAATAAATTACTCTATAGATGAAGAATTATTGCTTGTGGAGAGAATGTGCAAAGGTAGTTCTAAAAAGCAGCTTTTACTAAAAAATTATTGCAACAGCATTTGAATTCCTAATGCATATTAAACCTAGTTCGCATAATCATAAATCATCATTTTTAAATCAAGAAAATCTGCTTGAAACTTTTTAAAGGTTTATTTTACTAGTTCAGAACTATTTCAGCATTACCACTGAGGGAAGCACAGTAGGAGTGACTATAAGGGTGAAATATAAAACTTAACCTTTTGCCAAGAAAAAGCTCTTTGGTCCTGAATTTTTCAAATTTACCAGTAAGAGCTGCATAAGTATCTAAAAATGTCTTGTGAACATACAGGTGACCAAAAAGAATTGAATTCCTATGGGGGATTTGCCTTCTTGTGCAATAGCTTTTCTTAAATTGTCTCATGTCATCTAGACAGTTAGGCAGAAGAGTTAGAAAAAGCAATGAATTTACCCAAATGCTACAAAGTGTTTATATTAAATTAATTTTAATGGGAAAATTAACCGCTGAATGCTCATTCTAAGCAAAGTACCTAATGCTTGATAAATCCTGAGCTGAACACAAGCTAGCATTTAGAGTGGTGAATACTTAGTACATTCGGAGTAGTGTGCAGGAGCTGATGCACACATGCCTTTTGCTATTGGATTAGAGAACAGTACCAGTATCAATAAAGAAGTAGTCCTACACCTGCCCACCAGTCTAGATACATGTTACCCAGCGATAGTTCCAAATATAAAAACAAGGACAAATGCGGTTATTATCTTCTAGCCCAAGTTTTCAAAAGTGTGCCTTGAACTTCAACTACTGGATGCTAAAGTAACCTCTGGGAAATCAGTCCTGTTGCAGCTGCATCTAGTTAGAATAGTTCTGTCATTTCTGAAAATGAGACCTTTGCCTTTATTTCTAGCAGTGCCTAGAAAGCTGGCATCAGGTCCAGCCTTCCAATAAAACAGGATATTTTGCATTGGTATGTGGCCTATATACAAAAGCAATGTACTTTGCATTAATGACTATTCTTATATTCAAATATTCTTGATGTGACTTTCAAAACGGAGTATCTACAAAGTTCAAACAGAGAAGATTCTGCAGTAAGATACTTGATCTGAAACCCACTTTGCAAAACCAGCTATGTCCTGAACTGATGGACCCATATGCCGTGCTTCTCACTGGCAATTGTCCGTAATTGAAAAATGCAACTCAGTCCTTTGGCCTCAGGCACCAGGTGAAGACAAACAAATGAGCACATAGCTGAGCTGCACATCCATTCAGGGAATAGGTGATTTAGGGGAATACAAGGAGTGCAGGCATGAGAGGACCAAAAGAAACAAATCAGTCCTACCTAACAAGCAGGCTGCTCATACTAAGTAATATGTAAGTTCCATGCCTATTTAATGAATTGGTTTCCCCGATGAGTGTTAGGCAGTACCAGTGAAACTCAGATGATAACAGAAGTAAGACTGTCTCCTGCAATTTTCCTCAAGCCATGTTCACTGCCCTTTTGTTCATGGCTCTGTGATCTCTCAGACACAAATGTAAAGTGAAATGAAAAGCAATTTTGCAAAACTGCCACTTTTAGGTTGTGTGCAGTCAATTAAATAGAATACTATCATAAGATATTCAAACTGCACAAGTCTAGAACTGCTGCAATTTTGTGAATGATATCTAAATAATCTGGATGATTGAAAGTCATTTATATCACTAATCTTACTCTAGCAGCTACAAAATACAGCTCCATGTGTCATGAAACCTCTATGGTATTTCTGTCTTTGCTTAACATAGCAGTCAAATGTTAACGTGTTTACAATAGTTGCTTTTAGTCTCAATTCTTGTTTTATTACTATGTGAGTTCATATCTGTATTTGATCTAAATGATCTAAATGATTGTGGTGGGTTGACCCAGCCAGCAGGTAAGCCCCCACCGGGTTGCTCTCTCACTTTCCCCCAGCAGGATGTGGGAGGGAATTGGAAGGGAAAATCAAGAAAAACTTGTGGGTTGAGATAAAGACAGCTTAATAAGCGAAGGGGGGGGGGGAATAAAAAAAAATACCAACCCAAGTGATGCAAAAGCAATCACTTACCGCCTCCCACTAGCTGAGTGATGTCCAGCCAGTCTCCAAGCAATGGCTACTTTAGAAAAAACTCCCACCATCACCACCATTTTGTTGCTGAGCATGATGTTATATGGTTAGGAATTTCTCTGGTCATTTTAGGTCAGCTGTCTTGGCTCTGTCCCCTCTCAACCTCCTGCCCATCCCGAGTCTGTACCCTGGGTGGGGGCAGAGTGAGAAACAGAGAAGGCCTTGACACTGTGCAAGCATGGTTCAGCAGTAGCTAAAATACTGAAGTGATATCACTGTTGTTTTTATCACAAAAATAAAGCACAGCACCATACAGGCTGCTGTGAAGAAAATTAGTTGCATCCTAACGAGACCCATTACAATGATTTTTTGTTATAGTTATCATTTAAGAAAACTCCCGGGCAAGATTCCCTTTGCACCGACTGGAAGTTTTCACATCAAAATTTCAGAAGCGAACCCCTATATTTCAGATCAAAAATACATTGTATGTTGCCTTCTATATTTCTTTCTTTTTCTTTGTGGACAGGACAATAATAATGAGTGTTAAAAGATATATCAGTTTGATCATTAAAACTCACCGTCAGTATCATTGCAGAATCAAAGAATGGCTGAGGTTGGAAGGCACCTCTGGAAGTAGTCTAGTCCAAGCCCTGCTCAAGCACAGACAGCTACAGCAGGTTGCTCAGGGCTATGTTCAGTTGGGTTTAGAATATCTCCAAGGATGAAAACTCCACAACTTTGCTGAGGAATCTGTTCCAGTCTTTGACCATCCTCATAGTAAAAAAGCTTTTCCTTATGTTCGGGTGAAATTTCCTGAATTTCAATTTGTGCCCATCACCCCTTGTCCTGTCACTGAGCACCACTGAGAAGAGCCTGGCTCCATTGTCGTTACTCCCCCATCAGGTATTTATACACATGTATAAGATCCCCCTGAGCGTTCTCTTCTCCAGGCTGAACAGTCGCAGCTCTCTCAGGGAGAGATTCTCCAGTCCCTTAATCATCTTCATAGCAGTTTGCTGGACTGGGTCTAGTATGTCCATGTCTCTCTTGCAGTGCAAAGCCCAGACCTGGACTCAGCACTCCAGATGTGTCTCACCAGGGCTGAGCAGAAAGTGTCACTTCCCTCAACCTTCAAGCGATGTTCTTCCTAATGCAGCCCAGGAGGCAGTTGGCCTTCTTTGCCACAAAGGCACACTATTGGTTTTTTTTCTGCAGAGCTGCTTTCCAGCCAGTCAGCCCCCAGCATGTACTGGTGCCTGGGGTTATTCCTCCCCAGATGCAAGACTGGTCATTTTCCTTTGTTGAACTTCATGAGTTCCCAGTCAGCCCATTTCTCCATCCTTTTGAGGTCCCTCTGAATGGCAGGACAGCCATCTAGTGTATGAACCACTCCTCCCAGTTTTGTATCATCTGCAGACTTGCTGAGGGTGCACTCTGCCCCATCATCCTGGTCATTAATTAAGATGTTACACAGTATTGGCCACCAGGGGTTCATATACCTGGCTTAGCCACTCTACTGCCTGGCTTAACTGGTCATCCCATGGAGATCAGTTGGTGCCAGATGGTTCAGAAGAATACACATACACCCCCCCGCCCCGATCTCACAGGAAGTAAATATGAAATTATTTGCTCCCCATACAAGTATCTGAGTAACTGCTGATAGATAGATATTGTCCTAAACCCTAGAGCATGAATTTAAATTAATGCAGTTTATTTTCTATTAAGCTACTAGAATCAGACCTTCCTGCTGTCCTTATAAATACATTATTTATCTGTAAATCAGTGATGCCTAATCACAAATTGCATAGAGGAGCATGTAAAGGTAATTCTAAATAAGTGTGCTTTTTTCTTAAGAATGGCTTTTTTTTTTTTTTTTCATTTTCCTCTACATCATTACAGCTGTCTGTAACCAGGCTGTGATAATTAAATGTGTGCTCTCTTCAGAGTACTTAGGATCAGACTGAATTGTCACCTTCATCTCTATCCTCAGGTATGATATGGACAGTATCATCATCTTCTTTTGGGATTGGAGTGGTGGTCTTGACAGCACCTGCCATAACCTCCCTGCTCCATTGTGCATCACCAAGGAGATGAGACAAGAAAGTCTGGAGCATGAGGTAACTAAGGGGGAAAGAAAAAAAAGGACATTCCCTTCCCTTAATCTGAGGGATGCTTCCAGATTAAGTATCACTAGAGTCCATTGCTTGCACTTTAACCAGAGCATGTGACAATCAGCCTGAATCATGGACAGTTTGGGTCAAACTCAAGCCTCTTGAAAAGTCTCCTTAAAGTAATAGAACCTGAAAGAATACTGAATTATTACATTGGATTGAAAACTAAGTTAATATATTCCATGATGTATGCTTATTATATATTGTGGAAATAGAGTCATGCATCACTACAAATTGCAATGTATATTCAAATAAACTAAAAGGGATTTGGGGCAATTTTTGTTTTCAAACTGCCTGTTGAATTCTCAACTGTACATTACATAGGGGTAAAGAGGAACTATTGATACACCTTACTAATTGTGTTGAACAATTTCTCTGTTTTTAATGTATTTTTGTAATCGCTTTCTTTTGCACACAATTTGTATGACTTTCTATGTTTTCTGCACTGTTAAAACTACTCACTACATGATTAGTTGGGATTTGCCACAAGAGATGTATGCCCACTTGTAGTCCAGTAAGCAAATTACGAGTCTGATCTTGTACATGAGTTGCTTGGATCACTTCAAAAATCACAATCAAAAGCTGATCAAGAACTGTTTTTCATTCGTATTAACTTGCAAGCTATTTTGGACTGACAATGGCTACACTGCTGAATGTTCATTTGTTTGGAGTTATGACCATCTTATTATTTTTAAAGAGAGTCCTAAAAGAACTCTCACTGGAATTATTGTTAGAAGACATTACATATTTTTCACTTGGCCAGATTAGAGCACATTTTTATATCAATGAAGTCTGTTCAAAAGGCACAATGCCATAATGATAATTCACTACAAACAAAATAAACAAGATGTAAGATTGGAGATCAAATATTGGCAGCAAAGTGGCAAGTTTGCAAAGGATGAGTGAGCTTTCCCTGGGCTCCTCTGTTCTTCAGCATGCCAAAACAAACAGCAAAATACACACAAACAACACACAAGTGCTGCTTTTTTTTTTTTTTTAATGTTTTAAAACACACATAGGGTTAGAAAGTCAAGCATTGTGGTTGTACATATAAAAGTAAAATACTGGTGGATGCGTTACTAGGAAATTGGCATTAAATTAGAAATAGATTGTTCATCTGTGATTTAAGCAGTAAATAATATTGACAAAACAGGGAAAATCCCTAACTTTCCAGAACTTGTTCAACTTGCACTCTTATGTTGTATTCACAAATAATTTTCCTAAACAGTATTCAGTGGGAGAAAACAGGCATTTGGAAGCATAATTATTATCATCTTAGAGTTACTACCTAAAGCGAGTCCAATGAACCACTTTTTAAAAGCACCTGCCTTCCTACACGGATTATAAAGGGAGGCAAAGCTGGATCTCTAGAGTTAGTATCTACACCGCAAACATTTATCTTAGAGCAAATGGATCACACCTATGGCAATTTGTGTGGGAAGGATATAAACAACAGAAAACTAGGAGGGAAGGAAAATAGATGGAGACAAAAGAAAATCAGTATTTAGGTTTATGATAAATGAATGTGAGAAAAGATAGATCTAAAAGATTATTTGTCAGAGAGGAAAAGGTTATGTAAAAAAAAAATATCAGGAGAATGGCACTGGGAGAAGAGTCTGCAGAAAAAAACCGAAACAAAAAACATAAGTGAGATTCAGCTTGCCTATGTCTATGCACAGTGTAGCTGTGCTTATGTGCCCTAGGTGTCTTAAGCATCCACTGTAGTGAGTGGAGAGCTGGGCAATACAGCCAGCAGGACCTAAAGAGCTTTTATGTCCTCCTAAATATCTAATTTCATTCAGTTGAATTGCTTTCTGACTCCCATGCTTAAGTCAAAGAGGTACCTATTTCAGTTGCCTAAACGTGAGTGCTATTTGAGATGCTCTTGCATATCCTTCCTGGCATGCAGCAGAAGAGCATCAACTGCAGAGGAGCATCAGTTTTCATAACATTGTATTATATACCTAGGTCTTGAATCATATCTACCATGTAAATATCTTGGATACCACAGGGTATTTGAAATGGCTTTAGAAATATATGCATGATCAATTAAATTGAGATCCAGCTTTCCAGGGACTAAAATAGGAAACCAGATTATCCATAGACACCTAAATTTAGATGTCTGAGTCTGGAGCTAAATCCCTTAAGTTAGGGCAAGTAGAATTCAATCCCATGAATTGAGAAAGGTTAAGGAGTCGTAGGACTGAATAAAGTATGCCAGAAAGAAGATTGGAACTACTGAGAAAGTTGTATCTAAAGAAAAAACAAGCCCAGGCACTGAAGAAATATGACAGTAAAAGATGTGACTAGACACATTAAGAAAGAATAATGCTATTTTCGCACAGTAGAAGTTCATTGCATGTTTAGATATAAACCACATTTCTATTTGTAAGCTGTAGGGATCTGGACTTATATGTGGGTGGAAGATTTTGAGTTGTATGGCATTATAAAATGACAGACTAGAAATTCTTTGGCAGAATCCATTAGCTGAAGAATAGAAGATTTAGACTAATCATATACGAAAGTGCTTCATAGCAATGTAAATAGTAATATCAGTATCAAGCAAAAATAGAAGCAGTGTTATTTATCTTATTATTCTGTTCAGTTTAAAATATACTCTTCCACTGTTTCATATATTTAAGATCATTATGTTTACAACATATAGCATTAAGAAGGCCATCAAGAAAGCTAGATGTTTCGGCAGATGTGATTGGCAGTCTGGAATGAGGGACTAAAAGAATCAGATTTTTCTGATAAAATGATCATTGGAATGAAAGTTAAGGATATTGACAAGTGAGGCTCTAGGTATAAAGGTTAATAGCCTTCTTTGATGAATGGATCTCACTTGGCATTATGTCTGGAAATAGGACACTACTCCATTTAGTACCCTTTTCACATCACAAATATTTTCTTTGCAACCGTAACAGCTAGAAAACATTCTACTAAATAAAACAGCAATTTCTAAAAGACAGCTCTGCACAAAGAGTAGATTGGTGACCTGTCACGTTGCTGAGAAACTGGCTTACACTGTCCTTTCACACACATGCACACAAATTTGAACTTCACATTAATTTTGTTAGCAGTTTGGCAACATTTTTGAAATACATATGCATCTATATTTTTTTCTAACTCAAATTACACACATCTAATGGTCAACAGGAGAACTGCTATGAAAATGTTGAAGTATTGGTAACAGTATCTGAGACCTTGCACTCCTTTTGTCCTTTCTGCTCCTTCTCATTTGAAAGTGTTTGTAATAGCATTTGGAGGGCAGGTATGACATATAAGTATATATAACCTCTTTCTGACCACTACAAGAATAATTTTAATTTTATTGTTCCCTAGTGTTCATTGTTTTGGTTTTTTTTTCCCCTGTGATTTAATTTGCTTATTTATTTGTATTTCTAATCTAACATTAGTTGAAACGTATGTCTGTTATTTACGAGGCATATTTATCTCAGGATAGTTTGACTCATGTTGGAGAATAACTTTTTCACATGCTTAACTTTAATTCAAGGAAAAAAACTATTAAGCACAAACATAACCATGAAATTGTCATATAAGCAAAATAACAGGAATGACTGCTGAGCTGCCTAAGACAGTAATAGCTTCAACACAGATACCTCTGTGTGGTTCCATGAGTTATGCTAACCTGTATCTGATATATTGCTGGAGAATAAAGGAAAAAGATACAACAAAGCAGAATTGCAAGATTTTGCAAAACACAAAAGAAGTGAGGACTGTACATACTTACTTTGAGTATACATATAATCCACAAAGAATCTTCTGTTATATATCTGTTCAGTGCCCTGTACTGTGATGCGGCCTGCTCTAAGCGGTCTTGCACATGAACTAATGACAATACAGGAGAATTTAAAATATAATTTAGATTTCTGTATGTCCTCATCATGCAATTAGGTTATTATCTAATGGCTAGTTTAAGAATTATTCACTTTCAGCAGACAAGAAGGCTTATGATAGAGTTGAATTCTACAAGTGATGGTTCTAAGAAATTTGATTTCCTGTCTGCTTTGCTAGGAAAACTGGAACACGTCAGATTTTCTGTAGAAAACTCCTGTGTGGTCAGATTTCCTATAAGAAACTGCTATCAGTACTACTATGTAACTTATTCTTACAAAATCCATATACTTACGGAGGCAGAAGAAAGGGTACCTCCTCCTTTTCCTTCTTTGCTGGAACTTGCAAAATATGTAGCAGTGTAAATATCTAGGACAATTTCAGAGACCAGCGTTTGGTCTCTCAGGACAATTTGAGTGGCTATCTGAGGGCCAGAAAAATTCTTCCATATGTTGCCTGGTATATTTAGAGAAGTGCTCATGAGGTTAGTTTCTTTAGACCACTGGAAAAGTGTTATGGCTAGAGGTAAACCTGTTCTCAGCCATGTTCACTGCACATTCGCTAGAATTGGATGCAGCTTGTTTTATGCCTTTCTGAGCTTTCATTAAGTGCTTTGAAGAACAGATCATCTACATCTGGGTTTAAATTCATTTTCTGAACGGACCTTAAATCTGAACTTTTCTTATTCTGTTACCAGTGACATCTTTGTGATTTTAATTGGCCCTTCCATTTTCTTAATCTGCTGATAATAAAGACTAACTAACATTGAATAATGAATATATAAAATATTTATATAAAATTACACGGTAATAATTTAATCCCAGGACTGTGAAATAGTCTACAGTAATAAATCTATTTCAGATTTGCTAGGATTCACAAAAGTAAAAATGTCTTCATTAACAGACAGAAAGATTATTATTTATTATTAATTTTAAATGTTTTTTCTTATGTAAATCTTATGTAAATATTCATGTTCTTTCAAAATACTAACTGAAGAAATATAACTCATACATTTTCTAAAGTTTAATAAATATAAAACAAAACAGATCAAACCATTATGTCTTCTTCAAAGCCATCTCTAATTCAATAATGAAAGTAACATTATAGCAATATTCATTAAACACTTACAGGTTATTGACCTCCATAGCTGAACAGAACAGAGGCAGTCAGCCTTAAAGGACAAATATATCTTAATTTTTGTCATGGGTGGATTAATGGCTTGCCTTTATTGATAACATTTTCTATTCAGCCGTATGGAGGACTTACAAAATGAAGCACAACAAAAGGATTAGAAAACAAAGAAATAATATGCCTAGCTGGACACACCATTTATTCCATTTTTGATTGCTCAATTATCAAGTACAAGGCATTCCTTTTAATATATTTACTCAATGATATTTAAGATTCAAAGTAAAATATAGTTTAGTGATGCTGTGAAAACCAGCTATGATGCATTTCCATAAAAATGACTAAACTGGCAGAGTGGATTAAATAGTAGAGCATTTTGGAAGATGACACTCTAGCAAGATTTTGCATTTACATGAACTGGATAGTGTCAGAAATTTGTTTGCATTTGGGGATTTTCTACTAAAAGGGAATAGTAAACAAACATGTTACCATTGAGATTACATGGTGTGCCAGCATACATTATTTGTAGTTTGAAGGAGCATCCCATAGAATCCTTACTTCTATGAAGCAAGCTTATTAAATTTTAAGGTAGACCAAGATGGATTTTATTTAGTACTATATTATTTCCTGCACTAGATCAGTAATTTAGAAAAAGTTACCTGCTACAATCAGTATATTAAAAGCTGTGGATCTGTAGGTAAGTTTCTTATCACAGATAAGCACATTGATTATTTTTTTAAACTAAACATTTTAAGAAAAGCTTTCAAATATAATAATTTCCTTCAGGGATGGTCTCATTCAGAGTTGGTGACTTCACAATGAAGTTGATGCCTTCACAACTTCACACTTTGTCTCACTTCCATGTCAGAAAGAAAATTTTTTTTTCAATGTTTTTGATTGTTCACTGAATTACCCACCTTAGAGACCTTTACCTTTAGAATTCTGTTTCTTTTCATTTACAGCCATGAAGAGACAGACAAATAGCACATAGAAAGCTATGATTTTAGTATATAGATACTATGCTGGTGAGTGATAGATCACATTAGTATCCAGTGTTTGCTTCACTTTACATCAGTGAATACTCAGTGTTTACCAGGGAATTTGATGATCCAAAACCCAGTAAATCCTGTCATAAATACATTTGCTAAAGAGACGGAGGGAATTGTGTTATGGTAGCATCTTTTTGATCTGATTCTTCCTTAAAATGACAGTGAAATGTTTTGACATATCTGTTTGATGTTGAAAAGCAAGGAAGCAATGAACAACAAATTTAAACTGTCCTTGATCTGGTCTCCATAGTCAAATTCTTAAATTTACCTGAACAAGATTTCTTAGATACTGCATTCCTATATTTTAAAATAACTTCTGAAATTTTTATAAATTATTTTGATTCTTCTGTAGAATATACTGAGAAGTATTTTCAAAGTAGTTCTTCAATCCTTGACAAAACATAACATTTGCTGCCAATGACAGATAAGGTAATGCTAAATCATTCTGAAGTTCTTAGGATAAATCAAGTCTATCAGTACCTCACACATACTGAGATTTCCAGAAATAAGTTATTATTGATGTAACACTCAATGGTTCTGGAGCTTCTACTGCTAATAATAGTGATAGTGCATTCGGTCATGTTTCCAAAATCCTAAGTGTTGAGATTCTCCTTTCACTCTGCTCACTTCCACTTGAGATTAATAGAGCTGTCTTATTTCAGTGTAAACCCACGTTAAAAATTATTTTGAATTCTCCTATTCTAAGTAGTGTGCATCATGGAGGAACAGCCTCAGAATTAGCTTGCTTTTAACAGCTGCTCAGTAACAGCTCACTTGGCAATTAGCCCCACGGAGCTCAGTGAGGCAGTGGCGGGGCCAAATTCAACCCAAATGGAAGATAACAGGATCAACAACATGGACACAGATTATGCATGATCACCAGTCACAGGAATGCAAAGATCTCTACAACTCCCACCTTCTAATTTGTTTGTTTGTTTGTTTTGTGCAAAAGCAACTCCAGTATTGTTTCCATTCTGAAAAGGCAAAGTATGACCTCTTAAAAGTTGCACTTGTAAGGAGAAATTCTTCCAAACTGTTCACTACAGCTGTGTTACTTGGTACAGTCGTGATCAATAAATCTTGAAATTAACGTTTTAAAATGTTATTGCAAGGTGGTTCTGAAACAGAGGGCATTTAAAACCAAAGTCACTGCCAATGAAGTAGGAAGCTGGTGCACAACAGCATGCATAAAAGAAAGACCAGCACTGGAAAATTTTATAATGTGAATGTAAGACTTCTTCTCTAATGATCAATAATCCTTTATGTAGTCTTCTACACTGAGACTTTTAAAAACAATGACAATTATGATTTTATGTAGTCATATTTAAATTAAATTCACTTATTGTTTGGGGACTCAGGTGGATTAATAGACATGAACAAACACTCTCATTGAATTTAATGAAATATACAGTCACAGGATTCAGAAATCATTACAAATAAAGTGTGCACAGATAAAGCAGAGTGCAATCATTACATTTGTTTTATAAAATAAAACTAGTCTACCTAAAAGTAATAAACGTGGCTAAACCCTGATGGAACATCTTGCGCTTAATAAACTCTTTCTTTTTCTAAATCAATACAGGTGTGTTGGTGTAATTTACTCAGACATGAGCTTGGTTTTAACACTGTGTGTGAATTTCATAAAAAGACTTCATCTTCAGGTACACTTATGCTTAAAACTACCCCTAAAGTATACTGCTTTTCAGTACACATCAGACAATGCCGTGTTATGACGTTCATCCTATCTTTCTCCTTAAAAGCTGGACTGTGCTTACTGAGCTCATAAAAAGTGATTTACTCTGAGATATTCGTATTTCCAACTTTAGACTGTTTATACCAGATCCCAAGAACTACTGTCCACTAAGTATAAAGAGAGGCTAAGATTATTAATTTAGAAGTAGATAGTTCCATGGTAAAAATCTATGGTTAATCAGATGAGCCTCACACTTACAGGCGATTTGAAAAGCTGCCATTCAATGCAGAATGTACTAATTTTCTCTTACATATTCATGGAAGCTACTGTAAGTGAATTAGTTAGATGAGATACAATACCTATGTTGGCAAATATAAAAGATACTACTGTGAAGGGCCTGATGACAGCAGAGGCAGTACATCAAGATAAATGATCCTTTCATCTTGTTCTGCCAATCATTGTGTTGGTCATGGCCAAAAAAATCCAGATATAGGAGATGGTATATTTTACAGCAGCCAGGTAACATGAATGGTAACACAGCAACTTCTTTATCATTTGAACGTGAAGAACTTTCCAATATAGGCACTGGAAGAGTCATAGTAGTGACATTTATTCCTTTGGGATATCATATCAAAAGATATTTCCCAGGGGAGCAAATACTTAGAGGAAAGAATTTTGAAAAACAGAAGGAAAGCAAAGTAGAGAATTAGTACTTTGGCTTTAACCTTCCCTGAATGAAAGCAAACTCATTGATTTCCTCAGACACACTTCATAAAAGGTTGACACGGGAAAGCAGAAGGCTCCGACAGAAAGATACAAAAACAGTTTAGCAACTTCTTTTAACAAGACATTGTAAATCCATACTGGTAATTTAAGCCCACTATTGACTTCAAAAAAAGAATCAAATATATTTTCAGTCACTGAAAATAGAGCAATTTACTATGAAGGTTATTAAAGAAAAAGACAGAAGATGTAAACATTTGTAGGTATACAGTTTGTTTGAACAAGCTAATGTAGAGAGGTAATACTTTTCACATAATTCAACAAATTTTTGTGCTTTTGTAATGAACATTAATTGCCTACTGTAAACGCTCTGCAATGATAATACCAAACTTAACCAAATACTCATAAGCATGATACTTTTGCTAATTTTAGGAGTTTAGTTATATGTCCCAGTTTGTCCAGAACATAGTACCTCATCCTCAGCTCTTGAAGAGCAGTGGAGTTTTCCCTTCACCACTCCTGTAATTCCTCTTAATTTTACTCCACAACTAGTTAGTGTAAGATTTTAAAGTACACTGATTGCTGGCGTATACTACGTTATGTATACAGTATGTATTTGTATTTCCCACACGTGACAGGCACCACTCAGCTTGCAACCTTCAGGAAAAGATCCAAATTTGTCAAAAGGAAAATAAATAAATAAATAAATCTAATTCTAAATGCACAATTAGCCTGATTGAACTGAGTGACTGAACCTGAAGATGGTTTCTTGCTTTTAGAAATATTGAGAGGATTTTTTCTCATATCAGGAAAACTAACTTGATCATCATCTTATCTTTGTTGTTACACAATATTAATTTTTATTATTTTCCTTTTTAAAAAGTAGTCATTTCAATGTAATAAACTATGACTGAGTATATGAGAAAGGGAGAGGAAGAGAGAGAGAGACAGGTTTTATTTGAGATTCTCAGCACTAGAAGCACCGTTTTTTACAGTAAAAGCTTAGAGAAAGCTATCTGAGCTGTGCAGCTGCCTCTTGCTGTAGCTTGGACTTGGACTAATCAGTGAGATTCAAGGACAACAGCAGACAGCACAGTAAACAGCATTCAGTGACTTAGCTGAGTAAATGGAGATCTAAATGAATTGTTATCGACCAAGAGTCATTGTGATAATTCTCTAAGAACATCAGTATTGCACTGTACGATACACAAACATTAATATATGTTAGGATTTTTTAGGAAAAAAAGATTAAGAATGAAAGAGGAAGCTAGATTACATAGTATCTGAATTCATTACACAAGCATATCTACAGTGTTCTTTACAAATTATTCCCCAAAAAAGGGATCCTGTAGAGCTGAAAATGTATCACAGAAGTTGAACAAAGATCATTGTTTCCATATGAGAAGATACTAAATTCATTTTTCTTCGAATGCTTCCACTTGAGGAGGGACTTAAGAGGAGGAGACTAAATATGCTATGACTTTGTTGTGGTTTAACCCCAGCTGGCAACTAAACACCACACAGCCTCTCGGTCATTCCCCCCACGTTGGGATGGGGGAGAGAATCAGAAGGGAAAAAGTGAGAAAACTCGTGGGTTGAGATAAAGACAGTTTAACAGGTAAAGCAAAAGCCACACATGCAAGCAAAGCAGAACAAGGAATTCATTCACCACTTCCCATCGGCAGGCAGGTGTTCAGCCATCTCCAGGAAAGCAGGGCTCCATCACGTGTAATGGTGACTTGGGAAGACAAACACCATCACTCTGAATGTCCCCCCCACCTCCTTCTTCCTCCCCCAGCTTTATATGCTGAGCATAACATCATATGGTATGGAATATCCCTTTGGTCAGTTGGGGTCAGCTGTCCCAGCTGTGTCCCCTCCCAGTTTCTTGTGCACCCCCAACCCACTCACTGGTGGGGTGGTGTGAGAAGCAGAAAAGGCCTTGACTCTGTGTAAGCGCTGCTCAGCAGTAATGAAAACATCCCTGAATTATCACCACTGTTTTCAGCACAAATCCAAAACACAGCCCCATACTAGCTACTATGAAGAAAATTAACTTTATCCCAGCCAAAACCAGCACATTCTCCACCCCTTCTTCCATACCATTTATGTCATGCTCAGGTCCCACACTATCCAATACACCCTCATTAACCACCACACCTCTTCCCATCCTTTGATATAATACGCAGATATCATTCCCTTAGTCTATGGACAACCCCTGTAAAATGTCTGTAAAATGTCCATAAATGTCCAGAAAATGTCCACAAAATGTCCTTTGAGCTCATTTAGTCCACGACTTTGTGCTCCATCTCTTATGGTGGTCACTCAGGACAGGAGAGGTGGTGTGTTGCATGGAGTTACTGGGTACCAAAGCCAGCTCAGGTCAGGTCACTGCTGCACTTGCACTGCTTCTTGTAGGGCTTGTCCTCCACTGGTTCAGGTGGTTCCTGCTCTAGTAATTCCTATCACATGCAATTCAAATCATGGGCTACAACAATTTAAAGGTATTTCCATTACAATCTCCACCCCTAGTCCCTTTGCACCAGACCATTGAGTTTAACATTGCAATGAACTCCTCCCCTTGCCCCTGCTCCGGCTTGGACTTATCCACAGACTGCAGTCCCTTAGGGTTGTACCTGCTCCAAGTGGAGCCTTATCTATGAGCCACAGTCTCTCCAGGGGTATACCTGCTGCAGCATAGACTTATCCACAGCCACAGTCGCTTTGAGGTGCACCTGTTCCAGCATGGCCTTCTCCATGGGCCACAACGCCTTCAGAGATATACCTGCTCCAGCATGGCCTTACCCACAGCCACAGTCCCTTCAGAAGTAAATTTGCTCCAACATGGCCTTACCCATGGCTGCAGTCCCTCCAGCGGTGTACCTGCTCTGTCATGGGCTTATCCATGGACACACGCTTTGAGGTGCTCCAGCATTACCTCATGTACAGCCACTGATGCTTCAAGGTGTACCTGCTGCAGCATTGACTTATCCACAGCCACAGATGCTTCAAGGTGTACCTTCTCCAGCTTGGACCACAATCCCTTCAGAGGTATACCAGCTGTGGCACAGACATAAACACGGCCACAGACGCTTCGACATGTACCTGCTCTGGTATGGACTTATTCATGGCCACAGACGCTTCGGAGTGTCCTGCTCCTATGTGGACTCATCCACAGGTTGCAGTCCCTTTGACTCGAGTTCGCACTGGAGTTCCAGCCTGTCCAGTACAGCAGCACAGAAACAGCAGCGATGCCCTGGCCATCTGCCAGCCCAGGCGCATGGCCATTGCTGTTATCAAAATGTTCCCAGGCACAGCAGAGTAAGATGATAAGCAGTACAGCAGCGCAGCAAGCAGCGAAAGCAAAAAGCAGCCACTAACGAGCACTAGACTCTAATATACAGTAAGGCAAGCAAGCCCCATGGCAAGCACAGGAGCCTGCCAATTAATAGCAAAACAGCAATAACAGCTATAAATTCGGTCTAGCACATTCCAATCAAACCTGTCATTATCTCAAACCCTTTGAGCCCCATGTTGGGCACCAAAAAGGACTGTCGTGGTTTAACCCCAGCTGGCAACTAAACACCATGCAGCCACTTGCTCAGTCCCCGCCATCGGCAGGCAGGTGTTCAGCCATCTCCAGGAAAGCAGGGCTCCATCACACGTAACGGTGACTTGGGAAGACAAACACCATCACTCTGAACGTGTCCCCCCTTCCTTCTTCTCCCAGGTATATATGCTGAGCATGACGTCATAAGGTACGGAATATCCCTTTGGCCAGTTGGGGTCAGCTGTCCCGGCTGTGTCCCCTCCCAGCTTCTTGTGCACCCCCAGCCTACTCGCTGGCGGGGTGGTGTGAGAAGCAGAAAAGGCCTTGACTCTGTGTAAGCGCTGCTCAGCAGTAATGAAAACATCCCTGAATTATCACCACTGTTTTCAGCACAAATCCAAAACACAGCCCCATACTAGCTACTATGAAGAAAATTAACTCTACCCCAGGCAAAACCAGCACAGACTTGTTTGCTTGGAAAAGAGGCACAAGCAGAAGATTTACAGATATCTATAAAGGGTCTGTCCAAATTGTGAACCCTTTCAATATACGGTATTAAGGATATGTATAACAAAACAGAGAGCTAATAAAATAATAAACAAACCCAACCAAAACAATCAAACAAATAAGCCCCAACAGATTATTAAATCTGCATGTGAAATGAAACTGAGAGTGTCTGAAATATATAGGAGTCAGACGTAGAATTTGGCATGATCATTGTAAATTAGAGAAATGGTCTTGGAAAACTGGGCTGAATCCAATAGGGACAAGTGCGAGGTATTACAAATAGGCAAGAATAATCAACTTCGCAAACACAGGATGGGGAACAGCTGGCTAGATAGTTTTTGGAAAGAGATCCAAGGGATAGACTAGACTACAGTCTGAACATGATCAAAAATATCATGCTGTTCTGAAGATGGCAAACATCATACCGAGATGTGTAAGTAGAATATAGCTTGCAAAAAATACGAACAAATCTTTCAGCTTTGCACCACTTTGTAGGGCCTCAGCTGGAGTACTGTGTCCAGCTCTGGTCAATATACTTCATGAACCACATCAGAGGGAGAATAGGGAACAATGAAAGGAAAGATAAGGGATCTACCAAGAGGACTACTGAAAAAAGAATGAAAGATTCAAGCTGTTTAAATTAAGGAAAACTGAAAGGGTGAAGGCTGGGGTATGTAAAAAGCTTCAGAAAAGAAAAAGGCAATAATACTCACAATGCCCAGTGCCAAAAGATGAGAATGAATGGCCTTAACAGTGAGAGAGACTGAAATTAGATGTCAAAAACAACTTTGTAATGGTAAAGAACAGCTTCACTAGAAAGACTGTGGAGTCTCCATCACTGGAGAATTTTAAAAATAGATTAGATCAACAGCTGCTAGGAGTCATGCAGGTTCAGTGGATACTAGCGATATTGTAGATGATCCCTTGAGGTCTCCTCTCATTCTGTTTTTGTACGACTACATGACTGAGTGACCATCGTGAAAGCCATGAATATGGTATGACTGTCCATAATAGAAAAATGGACCAAGTAGCAAATTCAACGGGAAAAGCAGGTCTGCTTACTGTGGTGGAATTAAACAGGAAAAATCATAGCCACAGTGAGTCAAAAAGTAACTTGGCACATCCATGGCAAATGAATATACAAACACTTCTGCTAAGAAACCTTGATGCAATCTCCCTCATGGAAGTTTGAAAATCATTGGTTTTCACAATCTGTAAGAGTTTACTAAGAGAAGAATCTCAATGAGAAGGATATGTTATTTCCTTATACTCTAACTTTCTTACGGTGACCACTGATACAACACTGAGCTAGATGAACCATATGTCTGACCCAGAGTGCTGACATTACTACAAAATACCTTTCTGGAAACATCTTTGATTTGCACAAAGACTCTGGTGAACATTTCCAAATAAGGAATACATTAGCAGAAGAAAAGGTCTGTTCACAAACCATTCACAAACAAACAAACAAAAAGCAATGTGTGGGTAGTACATCTGCTGGATAATTTATTCACGATGAATTATTCAGCCAACTCTACTGAAGGACCTGCACTTTTTTCTAGTTATATAAAGATATTTTTTTATGACAGCCATAGACACAAATGTTATCTTTGACTGATGCTTCCCTTACTGTCATCTTTTCTGTGTGGCCCATAAAGTCAATTCAGGAAGTACTTTGTTTTCTCACTGATCTTTTGATTCAGAGGTGAATGACAACTTTAACCATACAGCTAGACCAAATGCCTCAGGATGGCAAGGGTAGAAGGAAAATCATATTTTTAAATTAGAAGGACAAAAATTGCCCACAGCCAAGTAATAGACTATCACATAAACAGAAACTTTGTCACGTGAAATAGTAGCATTCCAATTTCAGGACAAAAGCAAGATAAAGTTAAGGACATTTGAAAACAAAGGTTTGAGTAAAGTGACTCATGCACTGATAAACCAGATAAAAAGATAAAACACTGTGTAAAAAATAGAACGTAGCTAATACACATAACACAACATTTTGTTGGCATTTATTCCTTTTTTTAAAAAATTATTTTCTCTTTCTTTTCTTTGTTTCACCCTCCCTTTCCCTTTTAGCTTGCAGTCCTTTGTTCGTTCCTTTTTAATGACTAGCAGTGATTTAGTTATCTAGGTCATTCATTTACCTTGAATTGTTTGCTGTGGTACAACAAATACCAGTTGAAACCTAGGAACTCCTGTTAACTTTACTTACATTGTTGAAAATCAGTTTATAAAAAAATGCCTTAAATATTTTTAATTGCTTAAAAGGTTTTAACTTTAAAATTTGAAATAAATTTAATATGAATTGTAAAAGTCAATGAGTTGCTAAAATGTGTGCAGTCTTTCTATTCATTAGGCAGTGCGTTTTCACATTTCTCTGTTAGCATAAGAAAACTCTGAAAATTCAATTAGTTGAATTAATGCAGTGTGCAACACAGCACACAGAAAAATTCCCCATCCTTGAGGGCACATACCGCTTTTGCCCTATTATGTGACAGAGTCAAATTATGACACAGCTTCTCTTATGCATTCATTTTCAAATCTCTGTAAGCAGAGTGATGCTTGACAGCAGATACAAGGCAGTAGATAGGTAAGTGCCTTGCATTTTGCTAAACAGGATTGAAGAACAAGGATGTTTGAAGAAATATAAGATAATAGACAAACCCATATGTTAATATCAGCCATATTTTTTATATGATCCATATAAAGAAGTCACTTCATCTTCTTGTAACAGGGATGAGTTTATTTTCTGATTCTGCCGGACAAGGAACATATAATCTTCTTTCAGATGTGGATTACTACAGTACACTATATATGAGATTGCCATAATGAGGACCTTTATGTTTAGGTAACAAAGAAAACCATCAACAGCTAGAGAGCTGGTGTGATGTGTCTTAAACAGCTTATCTCATTTCGCATAGATGTCCCATTGCCTTGTGGCCCTCTTTTGTTTGTGGTCTTCAGCTGTACTACGTTATCATTCACATATGCCTACAGAAACACATATGTGTAAGTAGATATCTCCACGCACACATATACAGAAAATTGAGTTCAATAGATAAAGACCACCTGTTTTCTGTTTGTACAGCTCCTAACACAATGATCTGTATGTACAAAACCAGTTGAAATGGTAAATTGAAACCTTGAAAAAGGTTTCTGTTCCTTCACTCAGTACCCACCCTGTATAGAGCTTGTTATTGCAGTGACCAGTAGATGAGAGTAATTTTCTGGTGCCAGTTCCTGGTTCCAGCTTTCATCACTTTCAGTCAGGCTCTTGTATATGTTTAAGTTGACTTTCTGGGGAATATGAATTGTTTTGGTATTCAAATAATATTTAACAACCTTTCTCTGGATCTTCCAGACTTTTTCATGTGCTCAGGACTCTGAAAGTATTGATTTTTCAATTCAGCATTGTGGTTCAAATCCCTATGTGTGCCTTGTCCTCCAGTCTCTCTCCTTCAGGTAAGCGCCTTGATCACTGGGCTGTGCGTGGGATACACGTAACAAGCTGCAGACAGCTAGAAATCCCAGACGTGTGTGAATGCATCATTCTTCAGTGCTTGAGGAAGACGTTCAACACTTCCAAATAGTGCTGGAACTGCTTTTAATGTGCTACACAGTTGATCTGCACAAGAGCAGTAAGACGAAACCTTTGTATTTTCAACACATCATCAGACCACTTTCTGCCCAAATGGATACGGACTTTTTTTCTGGAACTCATGCCATGTGACACGAAACAACTCTGTAGGCTTTGTAATACATTGTACCCTGACATTTGGTCAGTTTGTTAAACTTTTCCTTGGAAGAAAGGGTTGTTGGCTAGAGATCTCTAAGCTTTTCTTAGCTGTGAGAGTCTTCCAATTTTTTTCTCAGCCTATGCCTGTCAAGTGTCTGTGGCTTCTACACATGTATATAGATACATTGAATGCAGATTAGGAACATCTTTTACATTGGACAAACACAATTATGTGTTCTGCAACTGCTAAATGCCATCAAATGTGTGTTCATGAGAACAGTAAAAACTGGTAAATGCTATTGTTCTCAGATGTAGGGATACCTCTTTCTAATGGCTTTTAGAAATCCCTAGCACAATTCTGTCATTAGAAGATAGATTTTTCCTGTATACTCACTTCATTTTCCATCAGCATATTTATTAATTCCAAACGCCTCACCTTCTACTGAAACAGGTAACACTGACACAGTGTTGTCTTTGTGGCTCTCTTTGCCTTCAGCATATAGATTACAAGATGCATTCTGCTTGATTTTGTTTCCTTTGGAAATGCTCCTCTGCACTTTGTTGCACTAATTCACAGGCAGCTTGAAAGCATACTGTCTTACATATAACACTCTCAACTGAATACCTGAATAAGATGTGAGTTACCTAGGAATAAATAATGGTGAAATGACACCACAAGCACTCAGTAAGTTGTGTCTTTGATACCACCTCTCATTCCACAGATGTCCTCTGCTTCCATTGCACTCTTCTCTATTGCATCTCCTGCCTATATTCCCAGATATATATCCCCTATTCTTCCCCTTACACAAACAGTAGATTGAATTGCTGACCTTCTCTTGCGCTAAACAGAAGAACAATGCTGCTTTTCTTTTATACTTACTTGTTAATATGGGCATGCCCTTGCCTCTCGCATTTTACCTAATCCATTAGTAATATCTCACAAAGATATTTTTCCCTGCAGCTGCAGTGGACTCCTTGGGAGTTAGCTTGCACTAGATGTCCCACTGTTCCACAGCTGCAGGTGAATGCAATACACACACACACAAAAGTGTGTGCGCGCACACACACACATGCAAAAAAAAGTGCAGGCCCAAATATATCAATATAGTTGATGTTTATGGTTTCCAAGGGCTTAGAGAGCTGGTCAGCTGGACTTTATTTGAATGATGTTCGGACATGCTAAGTGACATTTTTGCATAAGAACATTTTATTTATATTAATCCAAATCTCAAAGGATAAGGTCTTATCTCTAACCTGATATAAGTGGCTAACAACACCACAAAAAGTAATTGGGATATCAGTAACCTACCTTCAGATTTTGTGCAATACATAGGTGTTAACATGATCATGTGCTTGGTCATTTGATAGCCATACAGAAAAACCTCCTGTCTGATGAAGTCCCAACTAAATACAATCTGTGTACTTGAATATAGTTAATAAATGTGGCTATTTGGAATCCAGAATGAATAGGGTTTCTCATGTTCTCCGGGGTTAGTACAGGTCCCAAACCAAAAGTACGGTGGAAAGAAAATGGCAAGCTGCAGCCTTGGCACCCATATAGATTGGGGAAAAAAAGGATTTAAATTCTCTGTCTTTTGAAGAACACAGAATTGTTTGCTAGCTCAGTTGAGGACTGGATCTCCTATGTCAAGAGATTGGCACAGTATGTAATAACTAACCGCAAAGAGAAAAGCTGGCAACAGCGTTTAGTGTAATGGGACCTGAAACCTATAACTTGTTCCCTGTCAAAACAAGCCCCATTACACCAGCAGACAAACCATTTCCTGTGATTGTTGATATTTCTATGAAATTGTGTATTCTTAAACCACTGGTCATTCTGTTCTGTCTTCTACTGATGGCTCTGAAACGAAAATGAAACACAGAAAAGTGAATGAAAATGCTGAGAAAATTATCAGTCAATTGTCATTTAGAAGGGAGAGTAAGTGATGAAGCATAGGACTGGTGAGCATGTTGTAGGCAAAGCAAGATGATCCAGAAATAAACATTGACTGTGGCCAATTTCAACCCCAAAACATGCAACATGAGTGGCTTTTTCGAAAGAGACCCCAGAGCCATTCAAGAACTGCAATAAGAACATGCTGCAACAGTCTGCAGGAAGCAAATGGGCTCAGGTAGACAGAAAAATGCAGAAAGCATTTAAGGACTGTGCTTTTACTGTCCTACAAGGCAGCAAAATTGCAGTAAGATTGTTGATTCTTCAAGAAATCGGGCACATGCAGATATCCTTTTTTCTTCTTTTGCAAAACAACATCCACATTGGAAGGACAATTCAAGAGACTTTTAGATTCATCAGTTTGCAGAAATCATAGAATCATAGAATGAGGGAATGGTTTGGGTTGGAAGATCATCTAGTTCAAACACCCCTGCCATGGGCAGGGACACCTTCCACTAGACCAGGTTGCTCAAAGCCCCATCCAACCATGACACTGGCTTTGAACGCTTCCAGGGATGGGGCATCCACAACATCTCTGGGCAACCTGTTCCAGTGTCTCACCACCCTCACAGTGAAGAACTTCTTCCTTACATCTAATCTAAATCTACCCTCTTTCAGTTTAAAGCCATTACCCTTTGTCCTATCACTGCATGCCCTTGTAAAAAGTCCCTCTCCAGCTTTCTTGTAGGCCCCCTTTAAGTACTTGAAGGCTGCTATAAGATCTCCCCGGAGCCTTCTCTTCTCCAGGGTGAACAACCCCAACTCTCTCAGCCTGTCTTCATCGGAGAGGTGCTCCAGCCCTCTGATCATCTTTGTGGCCCTCCTCTGGACTCACTCCAACAGGTCCATGTCCTTCTTATGCTGGGGACCCCAGAGCTGGATGTAGTACTCCAGGTGGGGTCTCACGAGAGCGGAGTAGAGGGGGAGAATCACCTCCCTCGACCTGCTGGTCACGCTTCTTTTGATGCAGCCCAGGATACGGCTGGCTTTCTGGGCTGCAAATGCACATTGCCAGGTCATGTTGAGCTTCTCGTCAACCAACACCCCCAAGTCCTTCTCTGCAGGGCTGCTCTCAATCCATTCTCTGCCCAGCCTGTATTTGTGCTTGGGATTGCCCCGACCCATGTGCAGGACCTTGCACTTGGCCTTGTTGAACTCCATGAGGTTCACATGGGCCTACTTCTCAAGCCTGTCAAGATCCCTCTGGGTGGCATCCCTTCCCTCCAGCATGTCAACCGCACCACACAGCTTGGTGTTGTCAGCAAACTCGCTGAGGGTGTACTCAATCCCACTGTCCATGTCGCCAACAATGATGTTAAACAGTGCCTGTCCCAATATCGACCCCTGAGGAACGCCACTCATCACTGCTCTCCACTTGGACATTGAGCCGTTGACCACAACTCTTTGAGTGCAACCATCCAGCCAATTCCTTATCCACCAAGTGGTCCATCTGTCAAATCCATGTCTCTCCAATTTAAAGACAAGGATGTCTCTAAATGAAATGCCCAAGGAGTATGCTGTAATATCTCTAAAACTGTTTAGTTCAGAAAACAATTGAGAAGTGTAATTTGCATGTTTTTACAAGTGAAAGGAAAGAGCCTTAAAATGGAGTCTGATTTAGAACCTCAGAAGGATTAGGAAAAAATACTTCAGGATGAAAATGTTGAAAAATTCAGCTGTTCTAGGAAATGTAATGTGGAGATTCTTCATAAATCCTGGATAATACTGAGGTACAGAGAACAAATAAATACATGTCCTATGCAGAAAAATTTGCTAATATTAAGAAAGAGAGCCTTAAATTGCTTAACGGAGAAAGAGTCAGGAGAGCACTAAATCAGCGCTAAGCCACCTAAACCCAGTCCTCTACAATGTGAAAGCCCACCTGAGAAGTAATTTCCACAGGTGCCCTTCTGTTGAAAAGAAAGAAACACTTGCAGGGCAACATTAAGCTGACCAAATACATAAATTAATTTTAAAATCAGATTAACTGTGCTGGATCAGAGACTCCATCTATCACAGACTATTAAAACAACCCAGCTCACATATGGATGGCTATCTTGTATATTTCTTTAGATGAACATCACCTTAAGTGTTTCAGAAGCTTAACAAATTTTTATTACCTCCATCATAATGCAAAAATCTGATGATCTTTCATGAAAGTCTATCTTTACTTCACTTAAGTGGCAGTTACTGCATGATAAGACCGTGCAAATAAAATCTTACCATGACTCAGCTTCTGCATCTTGTGTTTTTTTATCCCACAGCAGCTTGTTCCTGTGCCAGTGACCTAACACAGGACAAAGCAAATGAGTGTCAGGCACACCACAAAGCACCATGAAGATAATGCCCACCTTGAGAATGGAAGTGCTGAGCTACTCAGCTGCTACTGAGCAGGAAAGACTGTCAATACGCCTACAGAAAAAAATGGAGATATTATTCCAGATACTCTTATAAAGGCTTTAGGAAGTTATTCAAACAGAAAATATACATTATCTCCCAGGTTTACTTACTGTGAAGCACTGAAACATAGTTTGGTAACACAGTTGTAATTTTTGTACACTTCTTCATTTCAGAGGGAAAAGAGAAAGTGGTGAAAGGGAATTTGGCAATACAGCTTTAAATATTGTATAATCCTTGTAGTCGGCTATCTCTGTTGGCAGCCAAACAGACGTGCCTAGAGTCAGAAACCTCAGCAAAGGGCATTTACAAATATTTAATAAACACAGTTACTTGGAATACAACTCTGCTGTTATGCTGTCCCCACAGACTTCAGATTACAAAGGCAAGGGAAGGGAAGTGCCCCATCTCCCAGACTGTGACCTGTTCCTCCTTTCTTCTTCTTGGGAATATAATTAGCTTCCTCTTCTCTCCACTTCCAGCCCAGTCTATTGGACTGGACATCTCTGCACTATCTCTTTTTCTTCCTCTGAAGCTCCTTGACTTCTTTCTTTCTGTACTCGATCCTCAACAGACCTAGCTACTTTGATGATATTATGGGTTGACAGCCAGAACTGAAAATAAGAAGAAAGAAGCCTACTGACAAACTGGCGCTTTTTTTTCTCAAAAAAATTATAATGTGTCATCAGTGGTTTTGATGCCAAAATCCTTGTGCAATGAACACAACTGGCATGAACACTTGGATGCCTCCCAAATGCAGATGGAAATGTCAAAGAAATGATGAAGGTAATATTGTCATGAACTGAATTATTCCATAACCAATATCTGCCCCTGAAGAAGAAAAAAAAGAGTCTCTCTTAGCTAAAAAATAAAAAATGACATAGGTAGATCATGACCCTGACAAGTACTCAAAGTCAGCTGGTGAAAAGAGGTTTTAAAACAACAACAACAACAACAAGAAGGCAGCAAGAAAGCCGAGAAATGATAAAAGCATTCAGTAAAATGTATGAATAGAGCAGGGAAGCAACTTGAAAGCCAGGTGTCACAAATATCAGAATACTTGTAAAGCACAGGAAAAGGAGTCAAGGATTATTGTTCTATTCTTGACTGTGCTGGAGACTTCTTGTGTGACTTTGGCCAACTGACAGCCCTAGCAGGGACATCTCAGCCAGGAAGAACAGCATAAATGAAAAGCAAACACAGAAATAATCCTGCTTTGGAAATTATCCGTTAAATGTTTTTCAATAAGGATTAATGTACAACACTACGTTAATCTGGTAAATCAAAGTTATTTATTAGCCTTTAAGTCTAGCAAACAGGATAAATAGACTTCTTATTGGTAATTTGCCATTTTTATTTCAGCCATTGGACCTGACGTGAAGATGGTGTCTGTACAAAATTATGGCAAACATGAAAAATAAACCTTCAGACTTACTTGAATCTGGAGATCATAGTCATAGAATCATATGCTGAATGTAATAGAAGATGTATGGTATGGAATTATGAACCTTGGCTTGAGTAACAGAAATTGCAAAGTGGACAAATTTTAAAACTTCTCTACCTGAGTATGAGGACACAGACAAGAGAACAAGACTGAAAGATATGGAAAGATTTTTCATTTTTTGTTTCTACAAAATGGGAAATCATTATGAAAATTTGCTGACTCTGATGAAAAAACTGTTCTGTGCCTGATTAAGAAATTTGTAGAAGATCATGGCATGCAAATAAAAAATGTGCTTCAATAAATCTCATAACTCTAATGTGAAATCAGAGTTATGCAGTCCCTGCATCCAACTAAGAGAGTTGTGCCAGTGAGCACTACAAGCTTGGGCCTGACTGTCATGCTGCTTAATTTCTCAGTTTATTCTAGTTAAAAAATAGAATGACACTGGTGTAAAACTAGTGCAGGAATAAAAAATGGAAAAAGAGATTCAAAGCAATTAGGTGCAGAGAAAAATAACAGCAGCTTGTATCTTTGGTTAGGAGAGATAGGAAACAGAAAAAAGTGAATATTTGAATGATCTGAATGACAAATGTGTGATGGGGAAGCTGCTACCAAACAAATACATTTTCTCTTATTTTTAGGGCATGTGTGCTATCAGGTGAAGAGTAAACAGGATTAAAAATAGACTGATGCACATATAGCACTACTTAGATGTACAGTTAACAGCACACAGTGCAGATAGCTGCACGAATGTTTTGGGTGTAACTCAGCTTCAGAAAAGCTCTCCGTTGCCTGTAACAAGGCAGATATACCCTAGCTCATGTCACCCAAGGGCAGACACCAGATTTAGGTGTTTAATCTGTGAAGAAAATTCCACCCTTTCTGTATACTGATGTTCTTCTATTTCAGCAACTGAAATGTTGTCAGGAGAGTTTTGTAATAACTGTGTTAAGAACACATTGCTCTGAGCGTTTTAATAAGGCATGAAGAATTTGTTATGGACAGAGTTTAAACAGTGACGGAATGACACAGAAAACAGTTCGTAAGAAGCAGCTCCTCTTTTTTACCTCTGGCAGGAGGGTTTGGGAAGAAAATGAAAAAGAGTTTTAAGTTGCTTTCTACATCCTTTTTGAGTGTGAGGGGGGACCAGCCCAGATAACAGTGATATTCATTGGTGTTTATATCAGTTTTCATCAGCTACCTGTGTGCCAGTTTGGCAGTCTTTAGCCAGCACGCCCTGTGCTCTAACTTCAGACAGTAGCCCTGGAAAAACATCCTCAATGCTTGGCAGCACCATGGGTGTATTTGAATGCCAGAAGATATGTGGATGAATGACATAAGGAAAGGACATGGATGAACAAATGGGTGAGCACGAGTTGTAGGTGGGTTCTGCTCTGCAGGCCACTTTCAGCAGCGAGCAGAGTGTTTCCTCTCCTTCTTTAAAAGAGAGCTAGTTCCCCCCGACCATGTTTTAGAGTGGTAATATATTAAAAATTTTGCAGGAATATAAATGTTTCTTTCAAATCATTTTGGTGCTATTAGTTGTTTCTCTCCTGTTACAAATCCAAGGTAAACAGTAATGTCTGCTTAAACAAAAACCATGAGGCCAGTTGTTAGGAGTTGCTGAACCCGTAGCCCAGTCAAGGCGAGGCTGCCACAGCTCCATGCCCCCAGGTCCTGCTGGTAGCAAGGCTGAGCAGGTATTCCCAACATGCAGCCCCCCCCACCATAATTCAGTGTACACGTACACATGGCTGGACACACAGAGCAGCACAGACAGGGCACAGCGCTTACGCAAATGCAAACAGCACCGACAGCCTCATCCTGGTCCCCTCTCTGGCTGATCAGAGCGATAGCCTGTTAGTGGAAACTATATACATATATACAGCTTGGATTCCTCCAATAGCTGGCCTTTGACACACACGCTACCCAGTAGCTGGCCCTGGACCCTCAGTCTCCCCATTTGGTGGCACTTGGGTATGTGAACCCCCAGGGACACAGCCCCATGGCAGCTGCTGGTACTCAGACCTACATGCACACACGTACACACAGAGACACGCACCCTAAGGACCCCTGCAGTAACTGGTTTATAGACATCCAATTTATCTAGCAGCTGGCCCCTTGATCCTCTGGTCTCCTCTGGTTACCTCATGAACAGGCATGCAAAACAGCCTCTCTGGTATCTGGTCCAGACTATGGCCTTACCAGTAGCCAACCCCAGATCCCAAAGTCCCTTCAGCTCTGGACCTTCTGGACCACGCAGTCGACAACTTGCAGACACTCTGGTCTCCCCAGTCTCTGTCCCAGACTCACAGTTGTTCCAGTACTTGGTTCCCAAGCCTCTTATCCTACTAGGTGGCTAGGCCAGCTTGATATTTGCTAGTGATTTCACACTGCCACATGCACCCTCATCATATACACACACCCTGGTTTCTCCAGCTGCTGGCACACTGGCCCACAACTCCCTGTGACCTGTGGTCCTACTCCCATTGCTGGCACTCAGGCTCCCATATACGCGCATGTACGCAGAACCGAGTCCCCTCACCCAGGAAAACAGTCAGAAGTGGAGTTTAATGAGAAAACAGGAGAGACTACGCTCGTTGGGCACAGGGCATTGCCAGACATATGTACTGACCAGCTCATGTTTACATGAGACCAGCCTCTTTTATCCCCTTTTCCCCTCTATTTTCCCATGCTTGCTATTCCCTAAACCACCCTGATCCCTTCCTTTCCCTACCTTTGGTTCCTGCCCTAAACTTCCCACCATAAATCCAGTACAATCCCAAAATGCTCTCCCCTGGCATCCCACAGGAGCCCCATACTCAATGGCAGCTCCCTCTCAGTCCGTGAGGCGCCCTGGGGAGAACCTCTCCGTTGGCTTATCATGGTGGGTGTCACGCTGCCTGTGGGGCTGATCACCCCTGTGATGGATCAGGGCAGGGGCTCAGGTTCGTTCCTCTGACTGGGGTATTGGAGGCTCCTCCACTTGCCCTTGTGCCACAGGGACCCTCTGTGTTTGTGGAGATGAGCCTTTAATCACGTAACCTAACACCAGCCATCTTCTTCATCTTTTTGTTTGTTTGTTTTTGTTAAATAACTTGCAGGTTGCAGCATTCTGGCTGCTGTCTGAGTGATTTGCAACAGCAGCTGCTTCTAACTCCAGACTGCAGCCCCGATTTCACTCAAATCAATAGGACTTTGGCCACTGACTTGAGTGGAGACAGACTTTTGAATAAGTATACACCGACATGCTCCCAGAGTATCCATTGGCCTAGATCTCACCTCCTCTCAGCAAGCAGATGCACAGAGTTAAAGGAGAGAATAGCTCCTGTAGAAAATGCCTTTCTCTGTGCTTTGTTAAATCAGAAGGAGAAAACCTGCCATTCCAACTTCACAGCTTCGCAGCTGGATCTACTATTTTTTAATAGTAATCATCTCCATCATTCCCCCCATATTCTTAATTTTCTACAAGCCTTACCTTTTCAATTAACTGTGCATTTCAGGATAAGAAAAAGTGTTATTATGAGCTTTTGCATGTGGCTGTATGTCACTTAACATTCCAATAGCTCTTCATGCCCCTGTAGTATCCAAACAATTAGGAAAAGCTGGCATGGGAAAGTTCCAGAAAAGTTTTTAGCTGCTGAAATTAGCAAAATTACCAATTGAATTTATTGTAAATAAACAGATGAGAGTCATAGTAGCAGGCAATTTCTCAGTCCTTTATTGCTATTTAGACTATGTCACTTCATGCTGAAAAGATATGAGAAAGAAATCCGCAGCACATTTTGTTAATAAGTCTTTTTTATTCTCCAGGAAAACTGTCAAGAGAGTAGGTCTACTGTATGAGTCTATCCAAATATTTTAATAGGACCCCACTCAGCACTTTCCTAAAATGAAGACAGAGGGATTTTGGCTGAGTCCAAATTATGATCAGGAAGTTCTCCGTGAACATAAGCAAGAGTGCTGATAGAGGCCGATGACTGACTGAGACTGGAGGTTCACAATGCTGCAGCTATTTCTGGCTCTTCTCCAGCTTCGAGGATAGAGTCTGCCAACTTGGCAGGCTGGAGAGCTCACAGTGGCAATTTTTCAAATGGGAGAAATGGTCCAAGGAGGAGCTGTAACTCTATATAAACTGCCTAGAACTGATGACAGGGGCCTCTGCTTCAAAGAATCTGGCCAAGAACTGAGTGAATCTCTGTGTCCGGCTGAAGACGGACAGCGTATTTATGGAATACCTGTGGGCATTCACCGCGCAGCTACAGCCAAATTGCTAATGCAACTGTGGCTTCCAGTTGGACTTGCTGGAAAGTGTGATATCTGGGATTTTCTGAATGTCAGAGCCTGGAAGTTCCTTCGAATTCTCGCAAATGTGAGGTCACCGAAATGATGCCTACATTTTAAAAAGTAGGGGGTTTGAGCTGCTTCATGTTGGTTTGCTTTAAAGGGGATCTAATTTCCAGAAGTCTTTACTGCACTATACCACACTATCACTTACCTTAAAATCACTAGTAAGCTTTTGAAAATCTGGAGAACATCCTTTCTCAGCCCTCTAAATAAGAAAAACTCTTTTTTAGAGAGCCTGTCTGGAGGCTTTCTCCCATCTAAATCTTTCTGATGCTTTTCCCTGTTCCGTCTCAAGCAGTGAGATGGATTTAACGCATCCAGAAAAATTTTCAAGGTCAAACAAGCATGATAACCTTGGCTAATTTGCCCTGTTGAATTCATCAAGAGCTACATGACTTGGCCATAAACCCTACTAAAAACACTCCAGACAGATTCCAAATATGAGATAAAAGAGCTTACTTTTGCTATTTCTTGAAGTTTCACAAAGAGTAGGAAAAAAACCCCACAACAGTTCCTGCTTAATGAAACAGAAAATAATGCAATTAATGCCTCACTGACTGTAGAGAGTCAGAAGGTCAAAACTCAACATCAACTTGGTCTACCAGTTAGACTAAGTCAGTCTCACCCACACAATCAGCAAATCTTCTATAACAATGAGACCTCGTGGCATGCATTATGGAGCTTGTGTTTTGTCTTCTAAATTCGCAAGTGTTCAGGAATTTATATTCATTTTTCTTAACACTTTCATGTGTTTGCTAAACTTGCATGTCTTACAGGAATTTATATCTGTTGCTTGCAACTCTGGGCTACTGAGTTTAATATCCAACTTCTCTTAATAGAGTAGTGTTCACAAAACTCCTTTAAGTGCTACGTCATTTCTTTTAAAGAAGAAAATAAAATATTGCTGTTATCATTTGCAGCACTTTCAAACAGCACTGAAGAGATTGATACATGTGTTCATTCAAGCTGTTAAGCATAGCATATCCTACTCCAGTCAAATTCCTTTGTACGTATTTTTCTTACTTACAGTGTGCTCAGTTCCTCATAGGACCTCAAGGTCACTTTTGTTACTGTTTATTTATTTCTTTCCTGAGAGCAAGATTATTCTGTAATATACTTCCTGTTTATCTACATGCTCACTGTTATAAAAAGTTGCTGTTGTTTTTTTCTTTGACCTAAAAATAGTGAGAAATAGAAACTCCTGCTGCGAGTGGCTGACATTCCAGCACCTTCAGCTGGAGAGAATTTGAGATGTAAAGGCAACCTGCACAGGCCCTTGTGAAAAGCAAAATAACAACATCCAAAGAGAGGCAGAATGAAGGAAAGCACATCCAAAGCTTTCTGAAGAGGTTTAGCACACTTAAGAATCCTATATATATAATTTAATTTCTCCACAGGTCCATATTCTATAGCTCAGCATGGTATACTATGTAACAAAAGAAGCACCAACCAACCAATCTGGTGCCCCACTGAAAAAAATCCCAACTTTATTGGAATTTGTGTATATATAACACAACTATCTGCAGTGGTAAGGAGACAAAAAAAAGCAAGTGTTACCTGAACAGAGAATACCTTGCTACAACTGTAGATCTGAGCTATGGCACGGGCAAACTATCATGACCTGTCTCAAAGCAAACAGGAGGCATAAAGTGGAGTCAATATGCCCTATTTCTGTTGGATGCTGCAACTTGTGAGAAAAAGGATTGTTTGTGTGTGTGGTGAGTGGGTCAGGAAGTAGCAGCAGATGAAAGGAGCAAGGAAGAGAGAGGCTCAACGTGGCCTGGCATCAAAATGTATCATTATATGTCCAGTATATTGCATTATATGTAATTATTATAAAAAATGTCTCAGGGCAGAAGAACTTCTGTTCTGATGGCTCTTTGTCCTACTTGGCTCAGCATAACTAAATTGGAAGAATTTATAGCTTTTTAAGATGGTGCTGATTTTTTTTCCTGCAGAAGCAGCATGTGAGGCATCTTCCCCCCCCCCCCCCCCATCAGGTACTGTTTAATGTTATTCAAGCTCATTGTTTATTTTGCTCCATTAACTTGGAATAGACCCAGGGTTGAGGCTTCTTACATCTTATATGCAACATAAACAAGTATTTATTTCTTTCCAAGTCCACTAAGAAATAATCTGTTGGGGCATACTGGAGCAAAGAAATTTTTCTAAATGGTCCAGTCCACACATAAGAAGTGTGATTGCAAAGCTCTACTACCTAAAACACTGGGTCATTCATTCCCAAAAGGAAGATTTTGCCGCGACTTATCCCACCCTCAAATCTTCCTTTAGACGCTGACTTAGCTGTAAGCAAAGTTGTAAAGAGGTCTTGGCTGCTTTTGAATGACAATCTGTGATGTCCACTGTTCGGAAGCTGGCAACAATGAAAGCAATCATGCTGTTTTTCATCTAAGTGCAGGTTTCCCGGACATTCTTTATGTTCCCTTTAAAAAGCAATCTTATAAATATGACTTTGGTGGCAGAGGAATACACACAGCAGACAAATGTGTCCCCTCACTAATGGTCTGATAAATTTGTGAGATTTTTTGGTGACACAATTACAGCTTGGTCAGCCCCTGCTATTATGCATCACTGTTTGTGATAAACAAGGCTTTGCCCTGGGTGTTTTAGCAAAGTCTTTGAGAAAACTGCAGGCCTGTAAATCACCTGCTAACTAGGGCTGCAGCAAATTGTTCCCCAGATTTATGAACTCCAGCAAACTAGAGTACCAAAGCTCATGAGAGAAACCAGGTTCCGGGTCCACTTGGCTGGGACAGATTGAGGAATAGCTGCATGTGGAACAGATAAAGATGGTGAAAGGCTGTTGTATGGGTAATTCACTGACTTAATTAAATCTTTACAGGTTATAATATTCAATAAAAGCACACTCCCATAAAAAGTTCATCGTAAGTGTGGTTTTAATGAGGAACATACACACAAACTAATGCACAGGCTGGCATAAAAAGAGCGTGCGATCAAGTTTAAATTTCCATGATAATTACAGTATTTTTGGAGATCCACAGCACTACCTGACAGCTTTTTGGAGTGTTTGTTTTATTTGTGAAGACAATCACTTTTGCAATGTTGGTGAACGGGAAGCTTTTCAGGTTTACTGACTTTTTGTTTAAAAGGAGAACTATTACGTTATTTTAAGGTCCAATATTAAACCACTTTTGAAGAGTGCAGTGCAGTCTTCTTCAATAGACTGGTGGCTACACTAGCAGTGTGGTTGGGTTTGCCTTACATCCATCACACAATTTATGCCAAAGAAGCTGTATATGGAGGACACATAATGAGGATTTCCACCTATTCCCCATTAGTACAGAGTTGTTTCCCCAGCCGCCTTTGCACTAGACTAGATCATGCCTTTCTTGCAGGGTCCCTGAATAGAACACAGTCCGAAGCCCTTCCAAAAGCAGCAATGAAAGATTTTTCCTCAAAATCTCTGCTGTTTCTTTTAAAACACTGTTTATAGTCGCATCTCGTCCCTCCAGTGGCCCTTCATCAGGAATGACATCTACTTCCCCAGGTCATAAGAGACTTATGCAGAAGAGGTTTTCCCTGTGCTCTTTTCACTCTTTCATAGCTAATCAACAACCACTCACTGCCTAGCTATTTGTGTTAGATGTGCTATATAACTGTGGCACAAAGCCTTTCATTTGTGTTCTTACTAATGCTATTTGTAGACTGTGGATTGTAGCTGCTGCCTCTGATCTTCCACTGTCTTTTAAAAATGAATAAAAAAAGAGGAGCAATTATTGGCACTGTTCAAACAGCTTTCCCTGTTCTGCTCTCAGGAAGGCAGCCTTTGTACAAAGCCAGTGGAGTTGTGCCCATTCACAGCGGGGCTGAATTTGGCCTGAAATGCTGCCCTAGTAAACAGCACAGGCATCCTCTTATGAATCATGAAAGGTAGTGGTGTGGCTAGTCTCTGCATCTGAGACGAGTCAAGCTTGCAGTCCCTGTCCCTCACCTCTCATTCCTCATATAGCTATGTTTTTTGAATGCACAAATATTGCCCTTCAGATGGACAGAGTCAGGCCCAGCCTTCCCATGGAGTGGAAATAGATTCTGCCAAAAGGGCTGTATACAATATGGGCTCACGTGCAGATGATCTTTATCAGCCCAATATAGTTGTCACTGTGCTGATGGCTTTCTCAGGGAAGCGTGTAACATCCAGAAGAGCTTCAGTGTAAGTTAGATCAGATCCTCAACAAGAAGTAAACAAAATGAGATGAACAGAATGGGAGGAAAAGGGGGTCTGTGCATGCCATGAGATGAGCAGAAAGCAAACAGGGAGAGTGACTAGTACTAATAAGGAGGAGGAGGAAGAAGAGAATGTGTTGGATAGAGGTTGATCAATGTGAAAGAATTATTGGAGCTATTTTCTTTACCCTTTGCTTTTTTGGCGTTGTAGGAAACGGGTTGATGTTTTTTAAGAGAAAGTTCAAATTACAATTACATCTTAAAAGAAGTCACCCCTTGCTCGATTTATTTTCCTAGGAGGTGGAAATGGGTGAGAGAGGAGGGAAGGTGCTTTCTTATCTCCTTGCAGGTTGATTTTCCCAAGCTAATACGTTCATGCCAAGACTGCCTCCAGCATCTCTTTGTTGAAGGTTTTCTTTCAGCAGATTCCATCTATTTATCTCTGACTAGTTATCCCTAAGCAGTACACCCACCCTTGTGACGGCTAGCTGGAAAGCAAGCTAGAATAATGAGAATCCATTTAACACTTTCCAGCAGGTTTCATTACCTGATTAAAAGATGCAGGTTTTTTGGGAAACAAAGCTAGCACTTCCAGCATCTCTCTGTTCCTCAGAGAACTGGTTTGTGTTAGCGTATCTGTGACCTGCCAGAAAGACACTTTTGATGTTAAAACTTGTCAGTGGTGAGAATCAAAGTTGAGGGGAGAAAGAAGGTTAAAGATGATGCATCTACCACTGTGGATTATTTCACACCAAAATCGCTACAGTAAAAGACAGCAAGCTGAACAGGAATGCAGTCGTAACCACACTCACTGAAGAGCTCTTCAGTAAGGTGATACCCTGACTTCAGGAACTGCAAGTTGTGTAGCAAAAAAATGAAATGCAGGGGGTCGTACTATGTCAGCTCATAGTACATCAGAGGGTGTTTGCTTATGTAATTTGAACTCCTCTTTTTGAAAATTCAGAAGTGACCATCCCAACCATCATTTTTGAACAGTCAACACCTATACCCATGACCAATACTCATACACACTTGGGTACCCAGATAGAGAAAAGTCTTCTATATAGCACAAGGACTGTACAACTGTCTCATGTCTCGCCTTTTCGGTGTATTTCCAGAGCTGTCCAACCTCCTGTTTCCGTACTCCGTTTTTCTGACTGATGCCAAACTTTTAATGCTGGAAGGCTGGTTCAAAGCCCCATACAACCCCCACAAAGTTGTCTCACTCCAAAAATAGAGTTTGATGTGTCCTGGATCATCCCCTGGATGATCCCCATCCCCACGAGCCTGACCCATCCCCAGTCTAGCTTTAACTTGGGCCTATCTATGACCACTTTTGAAGAAGGCTGGATCCAAAGCTGGTCTCTATTAATCTCTGGGAAACTTCCTGGGGGCTGGAGATTGATTGAGATATTTTCCAAGGGCACAGAGAAGGTACAACAGCTGGGATCAGTCATGACCTTCTAGTCAAGACATGTATTTATCTCTCCCTTTACCATCCACAGTGTGTTATCTGGACCATTTGAGCCTTTGGGGTTGGCTTTGGTATAATGATTCTGTGCAAACATGGCTTTTCAGCAGTGCCCGCACAATACAGTGCATGGGATATGTTTGCATAGAAGAGCCAAATGAGAAATCATTGTGGCACACCTGACGAGGGTCTTGTAGCATTCACTTTGTGTCTCAGTGGTCTGTACTTGTTACTTAACTATAGTGCTGCATGTAGACCCAAATAAGTGATACTCCAGCTGTCATCCGTCTCTATGTCTCAGAGAGAAAGGGCTGTATGATATCCATCAGATCACTGTGGTAGCAGCTTTCCACGTATTGTGGCCTTTCTGCACATGGAAGCCAATTTAATGCAATGTCTCTTGTGGTCAGCCTGCCTAAAAGTGCCTACATGGAAAAACAATCCACTTTTCAAACTAAACATCAAGTGCAAGGCAAAGTGGTATGCATTGGAAGTTAGCAGTATGTTACATGATCCTATGACCTTCCTTTCTTGTGACCAAGAACACGGATGCTACCCTACTTGGGGAGCGTTCTGTACATGAAAAAACTTAAGAGGTCAAGAAAATGGAAGGCCAAGACAGCATTTTGTGGAGAACTTGTATATCTTTACATGTAGTAAGGGATGAAGATCTGGACTCTGAGGAAAAAGGTTTGGAAGACAAGATGTATGCCATCAGACAAATTATTCCAGCTAAAGACCTTGCTGAATGGATATAGACTGGGATGCACACCATCTCTAGGCTAACATGACTCTTGTAAGCAATTTAACAGAGGAAGGTTAAAAAACCACCTTTTTGCTTTGCTTCATTATGTAAGACTAAGCATTTGAGACATACTTCTATGTGGTTTTACTGCCTATAATAGGTGCAAGCAGACTGTGGTTACTACTCACTGTAGGAGGAAATTTCACTTGTAATCACATTCTCACAATCCATTTACATCAGTGTTTCATAGAGAGTTATCTGTAATTTATTTTCCTTCTTGAATTTTCAGGATGTATGATAAGACATGTAGGAAAAAAGATTTCCGTGAAGTCCTATGAATATTTTTATGAAGAACTTCTAAGCCAGCAGTTCGTATGTTTATAATTAGAGGAAGGGAATTTTGGTTTATTTGGATAGGTGGTTGAATTTTTCAACTGAAAACAAAACAGAGAATGCATAACACATAGAGTATATTTTCTAAAACGTGTAACTTCAAAAGGACCATAGGTGCTACACTACAATGGCGCTGTTTAATGCCACTGTGGTCACACTTTTAACAAGTGAGCAAATTGCAAGCCAAACTCCAGGCTATTTGTGAATAATAAGTCATATAGAACCCTTGGTATGCAAGCTTTTTGCTTTGTTTGCCATCAAAGTAAACTCACTTCAAAAGTAGCTAATAGAGAAAGAGGACTGACTAGTGATCAGCCTGTGAGGCACTTGAGTGCTCAACCTGTTAGGAAGGTAAATTCATAATACAAGGAAACTGGGTTTTCTTCTGCTGCTACAGGGAAATTTATAATCTAGCCTATCTCCAGGATGAGAAACTTACCATTTCTTTAAAACCACCATGGTCACAGTACTGGGAATTAATTTATTCTACTCTGAGCTAGACTATTTTACATTTCTGTTCTTGGCTATTAGTTTGTTAGTGTCTTTGTTTGTTTCCTTTTGAAACAGAAATCCTATTTCAGAGGAAAGGAAGTAGACTCTTTCACAGTGAGAGTTCAAGTAAACTAAGATTATACATGAAACACCCAAAACCCAGCTAGTGGTTGAGAGTTAAGTTTCATCATGGCCAAAGACAGCTGTAGACAAATATTCAGACATATTGTGTAATGAGAAATGCAATTAAAAATATAAGTATATGTTCTTCTTGTTTTAAAAAAGTTAAGTGCCTTTTTGTTCATTTAGCCAAGCATCTTCAAGACACCTATTTTTTTCACTTCAAAGTTGACAGAGGCTAGTTATGTTCAACCTTCTGCACAGTTTCTCTAGCTACTTATCTCCCCAGAGCTACGTTAAGCAGTCCTTACTAGTGCCTACATACATATTGCATTGTCCTATCATTTTCAGATCAAAATACTACAGTTTTTAAATAGAAGGGTAAACAGAGAGGCAAAGAATTGAAGAAGAAAAAAACTGTTGAGAAGGTTCTTAGTAAGAAAATTGAAACAGGAGAGAATGGCATGCAGAGAAAAATGCAAGTTCACACACCAAAGTTAGGGGATTTGGGATTAATTGAAATCCTCAAGTGGTGCATGGTAAGTGACTGCCTATTTAGAGCCAATAGATAGGTTTCCGTGAGGTTAAGGAAGCGAAAAATCCCATACGAAGCTAGTGAGATGTTAAATTCTAATTAGAAGTGTTAATTAAAAAAAAACATTTCCAATTTCATCAGTGAGAGTGCTTTTGTTGTTCTGATTCTCTTTGCTACAGTGAATCCTAAGTATCCTAACTCATTTTGTCCCAATATTATTTACCACTTCTATAGGGTATAAAAAAGTTGACTATGACTATAGGAGCATGGATTATTACAGTGGCACCTACTACAGTCTCTGTGATAAGAGGACTATCAGCTCTTCCACTGTATGAGACTCCTGGGCTTGAAAACTGAAGTCATAAAATCCACACTGGACTGAAACTCGGGTACGTAACAGCCTGTAAAAAAAATGCCCTATAAACTTTATGCATACTAATTTGATTGAGCGTTTTTTAATTAACTATACAAAAAGCAGTTTGTTTCCTCCGGTTTCAAATGTTGTTCTGTGCAACACTAACTAAAAAATGTTGTTATTTAACTTGACATTTTGCAGGTCATTAGCCCACGGCATGGAATAAATACCCGGTGCACAAAGAATCAGGATGCTAGTGGCAGGTACGTCTTTACTGAGGGCTCTCGGTACCTACCACTCCAGAAACAGGGCCTCTGTTCCCCAGTATTGTATACAAAAACTGCTTGCTGCCCATGCAGGGGCCATCCCATGCTCCTGCAAGAAGGTGGGATGGCAAAAGCCCAGTAAAAAGGCTGCCTGCAGCTAGACAGGCAGTAAATTGCAATTCCCAGATTAGTGGCCTACATCAGGTAACTACCCTGGAGAGGGGGTCAGCTAGATCCTTACCACTCTTCAGTGAGCACTCTGAATTAGGGACACAGTCAACATCTTCACTTGCAGATCCATCGTAACACTTCTGTAGCACATCTAGGTGCTGATTAGCAAATTAAACTACACAAGCTCCTACAAACTCCATTATATATCTATTTTAAAATACGTGTTTTAGAATAATAAATATTTCACCAGGTGTATCTACAAGCACAAATTATTGCTGGTTTATACATTGATACACACATTCCTGTGTGCTTCAAGTGCTTCAAAAAAGGAGAGACATTTTAAATATCAAGAAGTCTAAAAACTACAAAAGCTAGGGAGCCACAAGGTATGGCTCCTCTTGGAGTGGTGGTTTTCCTGCTCAGTATGGGGTGAAATTTAAATCTTTTGATGTATTTTGCAAAAGAAATCCGAAGCGCAGTAGCAAAAAAACCCATCCAACCAAAACAAAAAAATACCAAAAAACCAAATTAAAAACCCACAAAAGGCATGAAAGAGAGGTACCTACCCACCACACAGGTCAGTAATAGCTGTGGGAGTAAGAATTCTTACCAGCCAAAAAAAAAAAAAAAAAAAGAGAAGTTAATTTGCTGAAGTTATAGAAAGACAACAGCTTAAGAATTTGACACTTCCTAGAAGTTTCCTACTCTCTCTCCTTTGTGTGTGTTCACAGCTCAGACCATGAAAGGAACATGCAAAGGCTACTCTTCTACTTCAGTGCAAAACCTCTTCGAGATAATTTACAAAGTAAAACATCAAACCTGCTTCTGGAGAGGATGAGGAACGCGTGCAGACACCAAAGCCATGGAGGTGGTGATTTCTAGCAGAAAGATAATGACATCTGTGAGAGACATAATGCCTTAAATCACTACAGCTTTGCGTTAGGGAGTGTCCACCTATGTCTAACGATGAAGGGAAACCATAAAAGAGATAACTTGATCTATCTTAGGCAAAGCGCAACATGAGATGCTTTCCTTTTGCATGGCTTAGCCAGAAGGCTGTTAGAAAGACCTGTTCTCACTAGAATTTATATCCTGGGCATGGAAAAAGATTTCCCAGTGGAAATTTTGATAAACATGAATTTTCTTGCAAAAAAACTTCATTTCAAGAATTCAAGAACTGAGAATGAAAAAACCACTTTGATGGAAGGTCTCTGTCCAGTTTTATCGTGTACATTTGGGCTTGCTTAGCTTAGGAGGGTAGTCTTGCATACTAACAAAGGACCACAGCACCTACAGAAAGGTAAAGCAGCAAGTAACTGACTTGATTTTTATGACTTAACACATGTAAATGTATTTAATCTAATGCTTTGTCATGTATAATTCAGTAAGTTAAGGCTAGCTTCTGGTGGCAGATCAAAACTATGACAAATATATATACAATTCCCCTGAGAAAATGTAAGATCAAATTCTGTATTTCACTTCATCTGAAAAGGAAGGATCATTAGAGAAGAACATTTCAAATGTGTAAAGAGTATTTAGGATTTTATGTTTTATATCGCATAAAGGTGAGGTTGTTTTCCAGCCTATGAACTACCATCTCTTTCCTAAAACATTTCTGGATAATGGCAATGTTTATACCTGTATTTTTTAAAAATACTGCCGTTCTGCATTCCCCCCGTTTCAGTACATAATTAGAATTGTTATTCTCTGTATAGCAAGCAGTTTCTTTTCTTGGCACAATTACTGGACTGTATCTTGTAGATTTTTCTCTGAAGTACTGAAATGGAAGGATACCCCCATTAGCCCTTGCCCCCAGCTCCCTTAACTCTCCAGGCAAGTTTGATGAGTCACACTTTTTCCTTTAAAGCTTTAGGATCTCCTGCCAAATTCAAGCAGTGTTGCCAACTCCAGTGATTTTATCATGAGTCTCATGATATTTAAAGCCCTAGCTCCAGTACTCATTTGGTAACATTAGAATCTCTGCTTTCATTAAAAATAAATAAATACATAAAATCAAAGATTTCAGGCTTGAGAACTGTGACAAAACAAGAAAAAAAAACCAACCACCAGCAAAACAAAACAAAAACAAACCCCACAGAATATAAAGGGCTCAAAGAAACCCAGATGGCAAATAAAAAAAGAATCCTACTTAATAGAAAAATCTTGCAATCTGTAAGGTCCTTTATACAATTCATAAAAAAAGAATCCTACTTAACAGAAAAATCTTGCAATTTGCAATGTAATTTATATGATGTAAGGGGCTTCCCTCATGGTTTTGGAACAGCTGAGGCTGGAAATACTGAAATCATCGCTCGTGGTAGGGAAGCATCACCAGCATCATATGAAGGGATGAGTTTGACCTAAAAATAATTTAATACTCCTAATCGTGTTACTTACATAATTCCTGGCTTCTGGGCATAAGCCATAGGCAAGAGTTCAGGAAGAGCTTAAAGCTCTGTATTGCTTTGCTGTTCCCTGGTCACTGGGGCAAGAGGGGAACAGATCTTCATGATAGGGAGTGTAGCTGTGTTTGAAGTCCCAGGTAACCTTTGGTAGGGTGGTTGGGAAGATTATAAATGTTCTTCTGACACCACCCAATATGAAATGTTGTGCACCTTTCTGCCCTTGCAGATCTCTGATGGCCATTGGGGGGGGTGGGGGGCAGGAGGGGGAAAATAATCCCAACAGGCACCTGAATTCACTTCTAACATGGAGGAATGACAAGTTCCTGCTTTTGTGAGATCCTTTATAGACTTACAGGGAGCACATCCTGGCACAATATCACTAAAAGGAGATCATCTTTCCAAAGCCTGTCCACCACCTCTGAAACACCATTTTTCCTCAGATATAACTCAGTGCTCTCAGCTTTCTTGGCCATCAATATTGTTAAACTGTTTGATTGTCTATGATGCAATGTCCCTTGTCTAGTCAGAGCATTTACAACATCCTCCACATTGTCCATTCTTCATATTTGTTGACACAATGTTGTACCATCTGTCAACTTTTAAAAATACCTCCACTTTCCTTGAAGACTGCCTATCTTTACTTCAAAAAAAAGAAAGAAAATGAAATAAATAATTTTAAAAATCAGACTTTAATGCTGCATAATATTAGACTAACCTGTATGTTCTGCCATGTTTGTGGTCATGTTTTTGCCATGATACTTTTTCTAAGGAATGTTTCCTATACAAGTCACCAGAAAAAAACCCAACACTCACAACCAACAATAAACCAACCAACCAACAAAAAAAAATCCCAACAAAACCCAAAACATGGTTATGTAGCAGCTCTGGAAAGAAGGAAAAAAAAGGATTTTTGGTAAAGATTTTGTTTCTAACTTTCTTTAGTATTTTTACTTCATGGAGCACAGTCTCTTAGCTTCCCTGTAGTGAGGAATATATCTCAAAAGATCAAGATAATTATCAAAATTATGGAGGCTTTATATCAGTGGCCATTTATAATTGATAAAAACTCACAGGAATAAGGTACGAGAAGTATTTCCAGTAATTTCTACATCTGCTCAGAGCTTTTCCTACAGCATGTTCCACTTCTGTATCAAAGATGTCATGAGGCAGAGTGAGGCAAAACCAGCCAACTGACCACATAACCAAAAGTTTAAAAGGCAGAAACGCATTCACTAGAATAGCTTATTAAGTTTTTCAGTCTCAGGAGGACCTGGACTGAATTTATTTCAGGTTCTTCAGTTTCCCTTAAATATTCTGGTCAGATTATATTTCAACTCAATGGTAAAATGCAGATTAGCTATCAGCCTTGAAGAAAGGAGGTAAAGATGATCTGGTTAGATCTGCTGATTCATCTCTGTGTAGCTGACTCCTGAAGTGTACCACTCTGATGATTTTGGGTTCTTGTGGATCTGACCTTCAAGCCACATCCTCTTCCTTTTATAAACAGATAAAGTAAACTTAATGGACAGAATGCTTTGGGCTGATGTAACAAAAACCTGGTAACAGAGAATTTGTCCTTCTTAAAAAGGCTAAGTTTGTAGCTGCACTAAACTAACACAATCACCTGTACTGTTAAAAGTGATCTTTCTAAAAAATGTTAGTTTCTCTCATTAAGTCTTACATTCACAGCCCAAGCTATGAGAAAAATACCTCCTTTTTGCAAATTCCTCCAAATACCCTGGAAAACCTAAGATTTTACAAGATGACAGAAAGAATACAATCATTTTTGCTTTGAGTCATACCCCCTAAAATATGACAGTTTTGAAGAAAGGGAAGTGTCATTCCATCTTGAATCAAATTTTGAATACAGTAGTAATGAAATTATCACTTCTCTCACACAAATACATGAACAATGAAAGTTTCACACATCTCCAAGTTTAATTTGCTAATGGAAAAATTGCCTACTGCTCAGAGAAACGAGTGTGAATACTACTGTTTTGTGATGGGGTCCACATTATAATATTTGATTGTATTCTGAGGGGTTTTGTGCAGCAAAAATACCCACTGATGTAAAAATGAAAAGGACTGGTTGGACTATCAGGAGAGCTGAATCAGGCTCTCTGCTGGTATTGCCAGGGTTTATTTCTGTCTTGACAATGCATAATAACCATTTCTAGCAGGTCAGGCTCCTATTAAATATCCATTGCAACTTGACTTTTGGCAAAATATGTAGTTTTACAAGGGAAACAAAAGCTGCAATTCTTTAAATGAAAGCAGAGAATACGTTGAGCTTAATGTGGCTTTTCTTGCCAGAGATGATTGGTGAAGCCCATCTATTAAGCTTTATTTATTTAGTAATTGTGCAGCAGCTTTCCAATTCCATGCTGACTTCCAGGAATGAAGAGTTACAATAATAATATGCAGTACATTGCGTATTTTTTCTCTCGCTAACCCTCTAGCATGATGGCTGGATGAGGCACGGGGCTGGCCTTTGGCCTGATCTGGATAGGAATGTTAGAGAGGTTATTTCTCTATTGCTTTTCTTTTCAACAAAACACTATTTGTCATGCTCATTCGTTGAAGATGTCTCTGCACATGATGTCAAAACAAAACCAAACAGACTCTGCCAGAGCTGCATCCCATTCTGTTCTTGACATCATCCATGAACCTTTTTCTATTACAAACTTCATTTCAGAGTCTGAATTAAGCAGCAGATTATGAATTGACGTCTAGAGCCAAATTATTTCAAAGTTTTGTAGGAGTTAGGAACTGAGGCCAAAATCAGTCACTTCATAAAATGTGGGGCATGCTATAAGAAAGAAGAACAGGATTCTACTTTTGCCATCAAGTGCTCCTGCTCAGTTGAGACCAAAATAAGTATATGCAAAATTAAAATGTCTTCTGATGGAATTTTATATTGATTTGCCTTTCCATTAAAACATATCCTTTTCTTTATCATCTTATTTTCTATATTAGTCAGGAAGAAGTTTGGTCTCATGAATTCTCCATTGGTTTCATAAACTCTTTATTTAACTAAAAAACTATTTAATTTAATCCTGTACCTCTCTCCGATCTCAGCATACATGGGCCTTCCTTTTAGTCTTTTCTTATCCTGATATTCTCTCACTAGCCTCATTCTCACTAGGCCACTAATGCCTCCAAAACTAGGAAATCCCATTTTGCAGTACATAGTCCTGCTATAGCAGATTAGCAGCAGTTCTTTCTTCTTCCCCAATGACCTGGATCATCAAAATACAATCTACTCTCAAATAGAATTACTAAATTTTTTTAGTACAGATAAGGCAGACATCAAACAAATATTGTATTAGTTGTCTGCAAAATGCTAAGACACAAACATTGATCTTTCTGTAGATTTTCTTCAAACCTTTATTTGGTTGTAATTTCAGTTATTTAGCACAAACAAAACCATTTTGTTTTAGTTCTTATCAACATCAGTGTCTTTCTTTGCAAACCTCTTGAATCAGCATTCCTGCCTCAGTGATTACAGATACTCCTGATAGGAAACACTGCAACTGCTATTCCTGTGTGGGCATCTTATTTTTTGTGGCATTCATTCTTAACTGCTGAATCAGAAGAAACAGCCTTCTGACACAGACCGTTCAGACTTCATCACTAGCTGCCTGCCTTCCCTTAGGATGGGGTTTTTTTGGTAACAGAAGGAAAATAAACTTCTAAACAAATAAACAAACAAACAAACAAAAAATCCAATGCAGAGGCTACAGTTGGGATCAGAATTTTTCCAGCCTAGAGTCAACTCAGAAAATTCCATGTAGTCAAATCCCAATTTCAATGGCCATGAGCACTTCCCCCTCTTTCCTTCTGTTTTCTTGATCCATTGGGAAGAAGTGTGACGGCCCCACTCCCTTGATTATTGACTCTCACATGACTGAAAGCCAAAAATATTATCCCACAAAATAGTACCCGTACAGAAAAAACAACCTGCACTAAAACATTTCCTGATTCAGTTCATAGAGAATACTCACACTGATTTTCAAGGAAATTTAGTGCGTAAATCAATGGCAAGATAACGGCCTATGCAGCAAGATGGCTAATTATAGCAAGACAAAATGGAGGAACAATTCTTGTTCTGTATTGCACTTACCATGTGTTATCCTGAGTCCTCACTACTTTGCAGGCAGTAATCCATTAAACTCTGCAGCATTCTGGTAATATTAGTGACAATGTTAAATTACTTTATCAAAGACAAATTGCTTATACAAACGCATCCATTCTACCAAAATAAATATATTTTATTATATAAACATGGGAAGGAAAATAAGAATTTTCTAAAATAAGGTCACTCATGCGGCAGCCTGTGAAACATAAAATCTTTGGTATGTTTTTCACATAAAACGCTGTTCTAAATGTGAGTGGATCTGTAACCTCAGAGATTAATAAAAAAAATCCTTTTCTTTGGTTTGTTTGTTGTGGTTGCTTTTATTCGGGTGATGAAAATAGAACAAAGCAGACTATGTTCAAACAGCAGTTATTCAGTAGTCTTTACAGATATTGTCTGAATCTAATTGGATTTTAATGAAATGATATTTCCTTTGTGATAAGTACATAAAAATTATGTTTTTAATTAACATCACAAGGTATAAGCTATAGATACCAACCCTCAACTGAAATAATATTACTTTAATGTTTGCTTCATTAAAAAAAGGACAGAAGTAATAACAACGTAGCAAGAAACGTGTGTAAACTAACTGGACAATGATTAGTGCTGCACCCTTTTCATCCCAAGGAGTTGAGCAATTTTCCTGATGTCTTTTTCATTTTCTACTTCTCAATTCACTAGTGTTTAGCCATGAAAGAGTTTACAGAGTTTATTTATACATTTGAAATTCATTTTGGGGGGAAAGAAAGGCACTCGGACTGGAATATCAATATGCCAGGCAGAATATAAACTAAAATAGGTTTTCAAGGAGGCCTTGTAAGTGGTACAATTAAAAATAAAAAAACTTGTAAATGAAAAGCTATGAAGAAGCAGTGATGTCCTGGCACAAAGAACCCTTGTGATATTATGCTCCTCAGTAATTATTTCTCTGGCCTGTTACAACCTAAGACTACAAGAATGGCCATAGCAGGTAAAACCAAGAGTCTATCTAAAGTTTCCTGTCCTGTTTTTGGTAGAGGCTGGTACTGATCTTTCGGAAAATAATATGGCAAGTATAGACTGATATGTCATCTCAGTCTCTGCCAATTGAAAGATTCATTCTCCATGCCAGGAAGACCTATTTGATCTGTTTATTTAAATAACTCTGGAGTGAAGAAATACCAGGTCAAGGTACCAGTTTGACTTGTACTCCCCAAGAGATGAGAGAACGAGCAGTCAGGAACAAGGCAAAAAAAAGAGCTTTCTCCTCAGTGTCTTTATTGTGCTACCCACTGGGCACAAAAACATTAGTATGTTGTTTTCCTTCTGCAGCAACAAGGGAGTGAGGGAAAGAGTTGGGACACAGAGCTACTTCTGCTCCTGGGTCAGAGAAGCCCTGTGTTGCCCTTTTTAGTACAAGCTTGACAGTAAATTTAATATAACGTGAGACACACATCAAACAGATGGCAGTTCAAGGTATAATGCACAGTATACAAGTGGGCAAGTGAACAAAAAAAAAAAGAGCTAAGTAGGCTCAGAAGTTTAAGCCACAGCAAGGTTTTTTTTATTTCCAAGGTGTTCATCCTGGCAAGGAACTGATAGTGAGATTTCCCTCAGCCAGAATCTGGGCTAAGTGGAGCGAAGGAAAATCACTTTGCAAATTTAAACTGTATGTTGTAACGTAGACCAAAAACTCAAGCTAGATAGTTTGACTTGCACCAAGCTCCGCAGTCTGTCTCTACAGCTCTGTCTGTAAAGTGGGATGGGGTGGGGTGGCTCATGTCCTTCGGGTAAGGAAATACTTGCATCAAGACACAACCCTGAACCCTGAGTCTTGCTTGGTAGCTTCTTCTTTCTGCTTCTAATTTTCATCCAAAGGAAGGGTTTAGAAATATGGGTCTGTATTTTAAAGGCCTCCAGTGCTGTGGATATTACAGAGTATCTTTACCTGGTCACTTCACCCTGAAGCAACTAGATGAACATATTCTTGCTCAGAAATATTCAGACTCTTTTCTTCCAACAATGGCTTCATTTGGTGCTCACCGAGACTCCCATAATTTATTCATACTGAAGTACACTTAACATTATGTATATGCAGTATCATTATTTGAGTTTGTTATCCTGTAACATTAGCTTAAACATTTTATAAACTGCTGTGCAGGTGACAAGTTTATTAAACCAGGAAAGATAATCGTTGTACAGAAAGAGTGTTAGGCTGTGTTCACTACAAGTTTCACAAAATTCTACTACATTTATCCTGTTTGTCATATGACAAATAAGGACTATACTTCCCCATTGCTCAAGGGTCACAAATTTAAACATTCAGACATTCAAGAAAGAAGTGCCTGGCAAATACAGCATTGTTTTGCTTTTGTTCAGGGGTTTTTTTTGGCTGGTTGGTCAGTTGAGTTTTTTTGGTTTTGGTGTTGTGGTTTGTTTTTTTTTTTTCCATCAAGATAACAATTTCTTTTTTTGCTTGTTGCAATTTTAAAAGTCTGAAAATTGTCAAGGAAGCTGTGGGAAGGGACTTTAAATCATCCAAATACAGAGGATGCAAGTTGTAAGATTTATATTCAGCCTTGACCCCCAATCCTACACTTAGAAATCCGTTAGGTATCCAGGTCTTTCTGGACTTGTACTAAAGGAAAAAGGTAAGGCTACCGTCTGGCCCTTTACCTCAAATTGCAGAACTAGTCAAATAAGGTTAACATTCTGATCTATCTGAATATTAGCTTTAATAATTTAAACTGAAATGTCTTTTAACAATACAAGACATACCCTCCTCATGTAGAGAGCCTGCATACTGACATCAGGGATATAAAGAGGGATTTTCAAGTTGTTCAAAGACATCTAACAAACTGTATAATGTATTTTAAACTTATCTCAGCTGAATCAGGCTTTTGACCACAAATTAGACCTTCATGTAGGTATATACTGAAAGCGATACAGTGATAAGCTCACTTCGATTGGGAAGTCTGGAAACTACCTTAGCATATAATACCTGATGATAGTAATATTAACAGTAAATCCCCTAATGAGAGTATAGAGAATTACAAGCAAATTAATTTTGCCCATACTTTTAAAATAAAATGCTTTGATTTAAAAACAAACAACAGAAATCACTACTCTGAAAGGAAATTTTTAGGTGACAGGCCTTTTCTTTATGCCTAGTCTTGCTTCTTCAGTGTGTGGTCTAAAATAGTCCATTGAAACTGAGGGTTGAAACTGCAGTTTTTCCTTTAAGATAGTTGTAAAAAAAGCATTAAACTCCATGCAGGATCTGGATATATGAAATAATTGGAGTCTCCCAGCAAAGGAAAAGTGTCAGTGACAGAAGCAGAAACATATCTGAATCTGTAAAGGCATTTTAAAAGTGTATGAGAAAGTTTATTACTTATTTCTTCTTCTAACTAGATAAACCTACAAGATCCCATATTTTTAGCTAGCCATATGAGAATAACAAAACTGATCACTGTGGTGCTTAATAATGTGCATATCATCTTTGAGACTAAAAATATTTTATCTCAATGTTCTATTGGAAAAGTCAGATGGGATTATCTTATATCAGTGTTTTCACAATGGCAATACTGCCCAAGAGTATGCAGTGCACCCTATATCATCCTAGCTGTGCAAAGCCCTCACTGTTTATGGAAGATATTCTTGCGCAAGTAAAATATTTTTGAATAAAAATATCTTTGCAGGGGAGGGAGGGGGAAATGGATGGGAGGGCTACAGAGTCAATCATTTAGCCTTTGCAACACTCATGCTGCAATGAAATGGAGTTTGATCTGCAGGCGGTACAAGTAGGGAGGTATTTACAAGCAAGGTAGAAACTGGTAACTGCTTAAAGGCAGTGAAGAAGTCCAGTCAGTACTCCTACAAATTAAATTAAAGATCTGGAAACCAAGCTTTGATAAACTTTTAAGAGTGAAAAGATGGAGGCCCAATTTTTATATGATGTTTTCTCCAGTAAAATTTCAGTCTCTTATGAATACTCATTTCTGTCTTGACAACAATTTTAGCAAGCAATTCTGAGCTGCTTTATAAAGCTTCAGCAATCATGGGCAGAAACAGAGCTGCAAGTATTGGCTCAGGTCAATAAACCTCCTTCAGAGCTCTGAGACAATATTGTATTTTTAGTAGTCTAGAAAGCACCCAATAGTCAAGGAGAGACATATAACTAAAAGACCAGTGTTTGAAATACCTGATGTATCTTGGTTACGTGACTGTAGATAGAGCAAAAGTTATGCCAGAGGTTGACTAAGCTAGTCTGAGTCTAAAAGCCACTAAAATATAGTAATTTTAAATCCCTGAGTTTTAATAAAAATGCTATTAATTAAAAAGTTACTGAAAAAGTATATACTACTTACTTCAAACTTGTGACTCATCAAAAAAAAGCTTGAATTTTTAGTACCTTGAACTAATTCATATCGCTATCATTAAACAGTGAAAAAACTACCATTACATCAACACTCATCCCCAAAACATTGCTGACTACACTCATCAGACTTTTCTCATCATCACAAAAATTGTTCATGACTGAGCATTTATTCTCGCAAAATTTTTATTCCTGCTAAACATGGAGCAAATTGTATACGGTCTTGAAATGTCTCTTGAGCAAACAATCTGGAGCTATTAATAAACAAAATGTGACATGAAAAATCAGGGCATTTCAAGTGCCCCAGAAGACATTTCCTGGCAACTGTCTAATGACTTATTTGTAAAAATATTTATATATTACCTTTTTTGAAACATACCAATAATCCTGAAAGCTTCACACTATTATCATTGATTATTCATGATCTTCCATTTTAAAAGTTTCAGGAAGTATAATGGGAAAAAACAAAATTAGCTCAGCTAATCCAGTCACCAATATTAACAAAAGGTAGTAAAAAGGGAGTGTAAACAGTTTTCAGGTAACACACAGAATGCAGATGTGTTCAGGAAGTGAACAGTTTTTAGAGGTGATGCTCTTTTTTACCCTCTTATGTTGCTTGTTTTTTGTGGAAAGTAAAATAACATACTATAAATGGAAATGTGAAACTAACCTGTGAAACATTTTATATTCTGATCACTTTGGTTGTCTGACAAAACTTGTTTTCTCTTGCTTTGTCTGGTTTTTTTCTTTTTAATAACATTCTTTTCTTTACAGCATCTGTCATAGCGGGTCCATGACCATAAGGATGATCCTATTGCAATGTTGCATAGGTTTAATATCCTAATAATGCATAGGTAATAGTGGGCAAAAACTCATTTGTTTTTGCCGATCAATGAAAGAGCAAATAAAAAAAATAAAAAAGAGATAAAAAGAAAGGCTTTTTGTTTGATTTCCTGATATTAAACATTGAAAAAGAAAATATTTTAATTTTTAGTTAAATCCATGCATGATTTTTACACCTCATCGTAAAACCCCAAATCCTCCAGTAATGGTTGTGTTTGGCACAATGGACCTAAGACTGTATATGAAATATTGCTGATTTGCCAAGAAGAGGGAGCAAGGTTGCCACAGTGTATCATGCAAAGTGCCATGGAGAGTGAGCTCGACGGGTGCACAACATCCGCACAGTGCTCGGGAGCAACCCTGTGATGTAGTCGTGCTCCCAGGCATTTTGGTGAACGTGGCCACCGTACCCAATGGGGGCACCCGTGCCCTCTTCGCAGTGCATTCAGTAACAAGAGTAACCACAGCTGGAGGAGATTAGCCTCGTCTCTGTTCTCGCTGTCACTGTTATGTCTAGAGCTGGAGGTAGCTGAGTGGGAGCCCACTTGGCCTAGAGGAAGAGGAAACAGGGCCCCTGCCCCCCATCCCAGCGCCTGGGAGGCCTGCCTGCAGTCAGCCTGGTCCCTGGGCGACCTCCCCTGGGACTCTTGAGACATCCTGCCAGGAGCACTCGACTGCGGCAGCGGCAAGACTCGGGATTTGTGAAGAGGAGGGAAGTCAGCACTAGTGTAGCTGCGTCTTTATGGCTTGTTGCGCTGACACCGCTTTCCCACATGTAGACAAGCCCTTGAGCAGACGCTGCTGTATTGCTTACACTTCCATTAAAGGAGCTCACAGAGCTCGCCTGTTCCTGGCACTTGTCCTGGTTCCTTGGTCCTTCCAGAAATTACAAAATTAAGATGTAAAGGAATGAAAGAGTAGCTTTTCACTTCCTTGTCATTTCAGTGGGTTCCTTCAGGGTTTGTGCCAACTCAGATGCTCAAATCATATTTGATTAAGCTAAGTACAATCAAGGAGGAACATTTCCAGGCCAACTCTAATAATTAAATAACAGAAACAGTACTACCAAATCTGTTGCCCATCATGGTATGCAATCAGAGTGCCTATGCATGTAAAGTAATTACAACTGTGGTTATCCCAAGCATAATTCTTTACTATTAAAGGCAGTAGATTTTGCAGCATATTCCCCTGATGTGTAATCCTACTGTTGATTTTTTCTATATTCTTTTAGAAATCATATAAAAATGCTCAACTCTGAGGAAAGAGTAGTCTAAATAATCCATCTGTGGTAATGTTGGTTGAATCTTATGAATCATGTTGATTTATTTCTGATTAAATATGAGGTTTTATTTCAGAGTAGATGTCTACATATTAATAAACTCTTAACAATGTTACCTTATAGCATCAGTGCTAGTAGATAACAGATTGTAGATTACGAATGCATATTTGGCATAGGCAACAGTGTTCAATGGCATGAGGTATCCTAACAGATTCATCTGGTTTTCAATCACTTTTGACTGCTTGCAAATACGATACCTCTTTCAGTAGGTGTCAGAGTTTGCAGCTCTCTGCCATGAACTTAGACAAATTTTGTGACAGACTGTTGTCACTCACAGCTGTTTGTGTCTTAAAAGCTGCTAGTAAACAATTGTCAAGGAACCAACCTCGCGTACGCCTAAGGAAAGTGTGTTCTGAGTGAGCCACCATTTGGATGTCTTTATGTTCTAGCCCAGATTCATTCCACAGCTTGTGTTACACTAAACTTAACTTACTTCAAAGTTAATCTTATTTGATCCTTAACATATTTACAGTTGGGCCAATTTATTTTGGATATGTGGTCTGTTTAATTCTATTGTTTTTATTCATATAGATAATGTATATATAGTCATACTTAATATTTATAAAGGGACATGCATGTGCACATGTTTGTGCAGGTGTACATACATATTTTTCTATTGCAGCTCTGATTAGCAGGCAGTGAGTAAATAAACAGCAAGTAAACAGCAAGAAAAACTATGACATTTTCAGAATTAAAACGAACAAGTAATTGTCATGTTTTATATGAAGCAGCATCCTTAACGCATTACATCTCAATACAGGTTGCTGTCTGAAAAGCCAGCATAAGGGTAAGAAATCTAGGATTAGTGTTGTAAAAAACACAGTTGTCATTTCAAATTGTATCAGATGACTTGAGATCAGTGTGTGGTGGTGATGGTGAAGAAGAGCTGCTCTTTTCATCAGTATTTACCTGACATCTCCTATACGTTAGAGGTTTTAAATACAGCAGGTACAGGTAAGTGTCTTCTGGCATGGACTCTGTCAAAGACCACAATGTAATATAAGCAAATAAGTACATTTTAAGAACAAATACCAGCATTTCAGGCTACGGCTTCAAAGCAAATCTCAGCTGCAACTCCCATTTATGCTATAGGAATAATTCTTACTGAATACTGAAATCCTGTTACACCTTGCCCTTTCATATGACTACCTGGGAGCCTTTCAGCCTGACTGCATTTCAGAGTGAATGCATTCAGAAACCAGCAAGATGATGAAAATCAGTGTGCCATAAATTATAGTTGTCCACTATTCCAGGTTAATTTTAATAGTTTTCAGCTTGCTTTATACCATACCACTGAACATATGGCAGCAATTTCAGAAAAGTAACAGGTTCTTAACAGTATCTGTAGAGATCAGCACGCAACAAAATCCTCATATGCAGATACATATGACCCAGGATATTCAATTCTACATCCTAACTGCTCAGCTTTAGTGCTCATCTAAATATGATATCTCATTGTGACAGATACCCATGGGATCAGAGTCACTCATATCATCCATTCTTCCAAGCATACTCTGGAAAGACCAGGTAGAGAAAACAGGGAAAACTGTTTTTTTAATGTATTCATCTAGAATTTGGACCACAGTTCATGAGGGCAACGCATCTTTCTGGAGAGGATTATTAATTAGAATACCACTCCATCTATAATAAGTAGACTTCAACTGTAACTCCAATATCCACTGGGTCTAGACAACAATAAATTATACTTGCCTATCAGCTACCAGATCATTTTTAGTTTTCTATCTAGAGGAGCTCATGTTAAGATCATCCCGAGTGTTTGTAACAGAGCTATGGGCTATTTATTCCACCATTACTAGTTCCACCATTTTGTAGGCCTTACTGGTTTAGAAATAATCATGCCTATAATCATGCATAGTTAGTGAAAAGTTGTGGGGACAGATATGAAAAGTACCATCACACAATTTAGTTGAACTTTTTTTGACTCATACTGTGCCTTGAACCTACCAAGAGACTGTAAAGCTCGTAGTGAAACAGTGCAATCCATGGATGGTAGAAGCCTTGTTAAATATAAATATAAAACAGCATGAAAATCCTGTGTCTGTCAGCTGAACAGGTAACTGTATATTTACCTATGATGGTTACCTTTTAGTATTATGCATTTAAGTACAAGAACTCCATGCTATTGAATAAAATTGAATCTTGGTCTTTCCTTCATTGTTACCAGTCTGTCACCATGTAATTCAAAAGAAAAAGAAGTTACACGTGTTGCACTCAAAGCTGAGTAAAGCTCATCTTAGCATCGATATGTGTTGTTTTTTGTTTTAATTTCCCAAGGTTCATGCCAAGGAGCTGTGCATTCCAAAAATGTCAGTTCATGGTTATGCTTAATTCAATAAACTTTTCGGCATAATATCTTGTCACTAACATTTACCACTCACATGGAAGAATAAATTAGTAAAACCAACAACAAGGATGCACCAAAAATCTTCAGTTCCATTCCATTCGACTAAACTTTCACAATGGCCATTTCTTCTTCTTTCTCTCCCCCATGCCCCCCTTCCCAGATCAGTCTCTGTTTATATTCTACTGGTAGCATTCCGGTCCAACTGCAGGGTCTCTTGAGAATAGGCTGACCTAGGAAGCAGTCTAAACAGTTTTGTACAGATAAAAAGCTGGTCTACTAGCATTGAATACACAGCTTAGTGGCTCTTATATATAAAAAAAAAAATATTCAGCTGATAATGCCTCAGTTCAGGATCAACAAGCATAGGGACTTCTGTCACTTTGGGTTCAATATTCCATCATATTATGAAGGGAACATTAAAACTGAAATTTCTGACTTTCTGCAATTATAAACTCAACCTTAAGCATAGCATTAATGTCACTATTTGCATGAAATAGTATATGTAAGGAAGGAACAAATCGAAGCAAGATAGAGGCTATTTATTTCTCACCAATTTTGTCTTCTTTTATATACCACTTTTTGCACTCTAAATGAGCTCTCCTTTCTCCTGTACAGAGTAACTGTGGTGCTGCTGATACTCCTTGAGATAGTGTTGGGATGTGAAACAGAGATATCTAGTAGCCCTGATACAGCAAAACATTTCAGTACAAGCAGTAATTAAGGCTATTCTGAAGGCAATTCATGTTTATCCACATACTGCAGGAGGCAACGAATGTCAACTTGTTTTTCCTGAACAAGATATAAAGCCACTTCTGTTATTTAAGTAAGTGAGAAAATACCCCAAACCAACCAACAAACCCAAAGACAAATAAACAGCAAACTCCAAGATCTTTCCTACAGAGTAGCTACTAAAGAGAGGGGAAAAAAAAGATTTCACACCGCTTAATCACAGGCACCTATTTCAAGAGAGTAGCAGACTCCCTCCACCATAAACAGAGGGAGACAAGTTCCTCCAATGATTCAGAACTTCTGCTTAGGCATTGACCTTAAGCACTTAAGCACTCAAGTTATGTGCTTAAAATTAGAGAGTGTGAAACCCCTGAAGTCTATTGATAACCATAATGGCATGACTCATGAATCTATTTAAGTCAGTGCAGCATTCAATACAACCGAGTCCCAGCTGGGACCTTGAGGTTCTAGCATGTTATGTATGGATCATAAAAAAATGCACAGGATCCCTGTCATCTAAATTTAACTATGCAAAAAATCAGTATTTCTAATTAATTCTTATGTATCTATTTTAGAATAGGATCAACTGTCCCTTGGAAGCGCCTACTGCTCTGCTGACTGTAAATGGAGACTAGAAGATTAGCTTAGACTAGATAACCAACTTTTAGGTGGTTGTAGTTAAGTGAGTTCAATCTTACCCAGCATGATTAAGACTACAGTTTTATTACAACAAATGCCAGAAGAAGTTACAGAATGGCCCTGATGCATATTAAATTAATGTCAAAAGTCACTAACTAAAAATAGCCTTTGTTTCCAAAGACTGCTGAACAATGATCATATGAATGCTACAATAATAAGGTAGTCAGTTTGAGTAGATAATAGGTATTGCCATATTCTTGTACAAGTCAGAGTGGTACTATATAACATCCACGTTGCATATGTTTAAATGACACCAAAACCAGTTTCTCTCAGCTTTCTCTTTAAAAGCAGAGAGACGTAGGTACTGAACCTCCAAGGGTAAGATGTAGGTCCTGTAGCACCATTTCTTTCCATTTCAGGAAAGCTACTTACAGTAACTGACAAATAAAGGACCCTTCTTTCAGTGACTGGGAAGTAGAAAAGGAAATGTTTGAAGGATTAATGTAGAGAGAAACCTCCTGACCTCCTTCCTGTATAGGCTGGGTTACAGGAATGTCCTCCTTCAGAGAACATGTAGGCAAAGAGCCCATCTTAAATAAAACAGGGTAGAAGAGAAAGAGGAAGATGTTTTTTTAAAGTGGCTTTTCTCCACTTCCTAGCTATTCAGAATGTGGAGGGCATGCCTGAATGACCACCCAACACATTTCTTCTGAAAAAGAAAAAAAAAACAAACCTGGCAGGAATCTACAACTTTGTGAAACCAGTAAGTAAGCAAGTAAAATGATTAGAAATCCTGTTGGGCTGAATGACAGAAAGGAAGTGCACTAAAGGATGCATACTGAACAAAGGTCTAAAGATTTGCTCTTACCTGGTACGAATTCTGATAGCTGTCCAACGGTCGGTGTTTGGATATTGGTTTCTTATGTTAGAGGACCACATCACCGCAAAACACACACACACATGAACATACACATGAACGCTCAGCAAAATCAAGGGCTGATGCCCTATGAAAGCTTTTAAGGCACTGTCTGCCTCTAAGAGCTGCTTAAATAGCACTATAGTTAATCCAGCCTAACAGTTATGTAGAAAATTCAGCAAAAACAGTAAATTGGCATCTTGTTGTAATATGATAGAAATCAAGTGGAGAACTTTTAGTCTGACCTACATCTGCTACCAGGTGTTACCACTATGCGTATCTCTCTGTTTAACCTGCTTTCTGTGGATGTCCTAACAAAGACACTACCAGTGAATCAGTTCTTTTTCACTCTTTTGAGTGTTTATTTTTGTTTCTAGGAAAATAACATCCAGAATTTAGTAACCTGTTGGTTTAGAGCTGGCATAGGTAAAAGAGCCTTGGCATATCACTGATACTTAGTGTATGACCACACTGCAAACACTGCAGTATGCTGTCAACATATGAAAGCTAGCTTAAAAATTAGCTAATTCAGATGCCACAAACCTTCTAGCTGGAACAACAGGGAGCTCAGTAAGTGCTTCCTGAGTGAATATTCACTCACCTACTCAGGCAGGCAAAGCTCCATGCCGTGCTGAGCTGCTAAACTGCTCTTGGTAGCGATATTAGCTAATCTGGTTGTGCCTCCGCTCTGTTGTGGTCACAGCAGTGACGGTTGTGTAGACACAGATTTGGCTCATTGACTGTGGAGCACTAAAAGAGTCACAGGTTATTTTTGCCACAGCAGGCAGCTTGTGTGATTCAATCCACAGAGAGCTGTCACTGAGAAAGAAGGTGCTATTTTAATGTCATCAGGATGGAACAGGACTTCATACCAATTTCCAGCTCCAGGTCCCTGCACAGATGTTAGGGATGTCAGCCTACATTTCTGCTGTAATTTTTCAAGAAGAAAAGCTTTTGTTTTAAAATCCAAACATCCTGTGTCATTTTTTTTGGAAAAGGAAACTCTCCTTGAGACTATATCAGATCCAAAGATCCTTGAGGATCAGTATACTTATAATACATGGATCATTTACACGCGAGACCATATCGTCTCTTTCAGAGTCATCATACTCTAATATCAAGGCCTCCTGTTCGCATACTGCACAGAGCTATTATAGACTATTGTGTCAGGCTTGCCTGGAAGAGTGGGGAGCACTTGAATGCATGGATTATTGACGCAATAGACTGTAATGGTATGTCAATTGTCAAGGCCTATGTGGGGATACTTTCCTATGCGGATCATTAACAAAGAAGCTGACACTCTATCATGTCAGTGCAGCTGCCAAGTGCACACACCAACTCTGCATATTAACACCCCTTATGAAATTCTGAATAAGGAGAGTGTATGCCCACTACTGGCACTTGAAATTCACTCCATTTGTATATATTTAATAATTACATACGTGCTCATGCTGCAAAAAGCTGGGGCAGCACAAGAAAAAGTGGAACCCCTTTAAAAAAAATTAAGCAAGAAAGACTATAGTAATGAGCAGTGCATTGCTCTTCTGTAGCAATTCTCAACAGTGATCTCAGAATGTTTTACAAACAAAGTAGTTTGTGTTATCCCCAGGTGACTTGTGCTATCCTTATTTCATAGACAGAGAACTGAGTCACAAAAATTAGTTACAGAGGGCACTGAAACTGCAGCCAACACTTCTGAGACCCAGTCTAAGAGCCCACAGTGCTTGCTACATAAAAACCAGAAGTGTTGTGAGAATCTTTAGAAATGCATTGAACTAGACCACATCTCTCTCTCTTTTTTCCTCTTGCATGCTTCTGAGCAAAGAGTTCTGTCTTTACTCACAGTTCTTCTGTTGCATGTCCCCTTCTAGGCATTTCCCCTTTCCTGTATCTTTTTTCCTGAACTCAGAAAATCTTTTCTTGCATCCAGTAGATGACAGTAGAATGATGATTCTCTTTGGTGTGGCCCCTTATGGCCATAGAAAGTAAAAAATTAAACTTCTGGTTGCAACATTTTTGTCCTAATTTGTCTAGAACTTGATACAGTCCTTTATCACCACTGGTAGATGAGAGTAGATTTTACACTTGTACAATACAGTAACTGCAGGTAGTAGATATTCTGCTTATGGAGATGCATTGTCTTACTGAAGACAGTCTGTTTTCTGTAGGCTGGAGCATTGGTTGGTTTGCAGGGAGTATCAGGAATAACCTTTCCTTAAAGGTATAATGTAATGACAATCATCTGCATCAAGACATTACCTGGACAATCTCCATTCACCCTGAATACCAGAAATTATTTAGAGTCAATGACCATGATGCTAATGGAATATTACATACTGGTATCTCTAATGCCAAACCCAGAGGCTGGAGCAAAGCCCACTGAGGCCAGCAAAAAGCTTTCTATTGTCATCTGACGGTCATGAACTCAAGCCCTGGGTTTGGGAAAGACATTCATACAATAGCCAGAAGATGAGGCAGAGAAGGGACTTACTGCACCTCTGAAGTTAGTAACACTCTCAAATGTATTTACTTAAGCGACTTTACAAAGACTACAATAAATGAAAATTTTGTATGCAGCCAGTAAATTTTTCAATAGAATAGCTTGTTAAATTGTTCAGTGCTTGGTTGTTGGTGCTGGTGTTGGTGGGCTGGGTTTTTGCAGGGGCAGCATTACAATATTCTGAGCATGATGTCAAAAGGAATGGAAAATAGTCCATTGTTCGTAAATCTGTTTTTTATGACGGTCCTGCCTAAGTGGATACTTGTTTCTGAAAGAGTTTAAATCCAAGTAACTTGTTCAAGGTCACAGGAATGGAACTGACCTAGTCATTGAACAAAAGCTAGCACAAACTGCTAAGCGAAGTAATGTGAATTAAAAATATGAAGAATCACAACAACTAGCATTTTCCAGCAGTCTATTGGCTTTAAAAATAAGAAAAATAAATCTATACAATGTCAGATCTAAATATAATAAAGAACTCTGATTAATTGTTACTGAAATATGCTGAAAAATGGAAGGACCATGAGGCAATTACAACAATGGGTAGTATAAAAGAAAAATGAGTGATAAGAAAAAGATAAGTCCAGAAAGTTCAAAGATTGTTGCTGTTAAGTAGCCACAATTTCAGCTGCTTATATGAAGCTTCTGTGATCTGACTGGGTCTAAAAATTTGGGTTGCGAGACTCACAGAAAAAAAAAAATTTCAGGAGGTTCTTTTGCTATTTATCATTTTAGTTATTCTAAGAAATACACTGGGGAAAATTCTCTTCATTGTATCATTTCTGCTTTAACCCAAACAAGAAAGGAAGAAAGAAGGAAAGATAGATTGAGAATTAACAACCAGAAGTTAACTAAGCATTTTTCACTTTCATATTTTCCTCAGAGACTTGTTTCTGGAAAAATATGATTATCTTACTAGAATACTGTCTTTCTTTCCATATAAACATTTTTATTGGAAACATATATGTATTTCCTAGTTTGTATAAGCAAGTACCCAATGAAAGCTGGTATCAGTGGGGAATATTTCTTTAAATACTGTTATGAAAACAGAGATGACTGATCTCTTTATGTTTGTAATATTTTCTTGCAGATGTAGCACACCCTCCCATATGCAGAAAACCCCATTTATACATTCCTAGGAATGCTTTGGATTAATGGGGTTGTAATTGGAATTGGTTTTACAAAAGGTGTCAGGTGAGGAAACAAAGCAGCAAGATCTCTATGGCAGAAGGAGGTTTGCTGGGAACGTGGCCACAGACCGTTAGAGGTTCAGTTGGCACCAACCACGTGAGTAAACTCCTCAGACACAAGAATTCCCTCTGGGAGAGAAAAACAGACATGACATCATGTAACCAACCAATTTAACCTTGTTTTATCAGTATCTTCCATTTGTACCTGTTCATCAAGCCTAGTGTTTGAGAAATTAATTTGTCAGCAGAGCGTCCTACCCTGCCTCTTCATTAAGTCCTCAGATGTGAGGGTGGATCATGACTATGACTGCTGTGGCTGATAGGATTTCAAGAGGATTCTCTGAGAAGCTAACTTCACACATGAGAATTCTGTCTGATTTGCCTGAGGATGTACTCCTCTCTTTTTAAATAATGAATTCTTATTTCCAAGATCAACAGAACACAGGAGTGAGAAGAACGGTGAGAACTGGATGTGGTCAAGGTTAGGCAAGCTGGACAATGTAAATAACAAGCAAACAGTAGCAAGTGTTGCATCTGAAAGAAAGTGATTCAGTTTGATACAGGTTCATTTAAACTTATGAAATGACAAGATGTTCTTCTCTCTTAATCTGTTTACAGAACCACAGATCACAAAATGGTTGAGGTTGAACAGGACCTCTTGAGATTGTCTAGTCCACCTTCCCTGCTCAGACAAGGATTAACTAAAGCAGGTTGTTCAGGGCAGTGTCTAGTTGGGTTTTGATTATCTCCAAGGATGGAGACTTCACAACCTCTCTGGGCAACCTGTCGCAGTGTTCAGCTATCCTCACAGTTAAAAGTTTTTTCTTATGGAATTTCCCAAATTTTGATTTATGCCCACTGTCTCTTGTATTGTCACTGAGCACAAATGAGAAAAGCCTGACTCTTGTCTTTACTTCCCCCATCAGGTATTTATACACATGGATAAGATCCACCTGAGCCTTCTCTTCTCCAGGTTGAACAGTCTCAGCTCTCTCAGCGTCTCCTCATATGAAAGATGTTCCACTCCCTTAATTATCTTTGTGGTCTTTCTCTGGACTCTCTCCAGTATGTCTATGTCTTTGTTGTACTGGTGAGTGCAGAGCTGGACCCAGATGTGTCTCACCAGGGCTGAGCAGAGGGGAAGGGTCACTCCCCTTGACCTGCTGGTGATACTTTTCCTAATGCAGCCCACGAGGCAGTTGGCCGCCTTTGCTGCAAGGGCACGCTATGGGCTCATATTCAACATGATGTCCAACAGCACCCCCCAGGTCTTTTTTTGCAAAACTGCTTTCCAGCCAGTCAGCCCCCAGCATGTACTGGGGCATAGAGTCAGATGCAGGGCTTTTAATCTCCCTTTGCTGTACTTCATGAAGTTCTTGTCAGCCCATTTCTCCAGTCTGCTGAATGGCAACACAGGCATGTGGTGTATGAACCACTCCTCCCGGTTTTGTATCATCCGCAACTTTGCTGAGGGTGCACTCTGCCCTAATCCAGGTCACTAATGAAGATGTTAGCCAGTATTGGTCTCACTGTCAAGCTCTTGAGTACCCTGGTATTGACTGGCCTCCAAGTGGACTTCATGAGGCTGATCACAACCCTTTGAACTCAGCAGTTCAGTCAATTTTCAGTACACCTCACTGTTTATCTAGTCTGTATTTCATCAGCTTGTCAGTGAGGATATTATGGGAGATAGTGTTGAAAGCCTTGCTAAAGTCAAGGTCAACAATATTCACTGTTCTCCTCTATGTGTTCCCTGTGTCAGAAGTCTTTTAGGAGTGACAACTCACCCAAAATCCAAGCACAGGACTTTGTAAATGGCAAATAGTTAGGCAAGCCTTTCATATCAAACACAGCTACAGAGGCACACCTTATTTATTTACATGAACTTACTGTGTTGCTTTGGGGGATTTTGGATGTGCCTGTGTCCAACTGGATGGAACTTACCTGAAATATTTTAATGATTTTTTTTTTTTTTTTTTTTTTTCCTGAGCATGCAAAGACCACTTTGGGTGGAAGTAATTACATGAGCTGGTTGGACTCTGCTGGATTATGATGGTCTGGGGATTTCCTTGTGAGTTAAATACTACAGTTGCTGTTAATCATTTCAGTCAAGTGGGGCATGGTTAGTTCACAGCCAGTTTTTGACAGTGCCAGTGAACATCCATCCATGTGAAATTTCAGAATTCACAGATGTTTCCATTATTCCCTGGCAGTCATCCAAGTGCCCAACCACAGAAGATGTAGTAGGCTAACGTGTCACAGGGAACTAAATTCACCAAAATATTTGTGGAAATTCTTTTTTATTAATATTATCACTGTTTTTTGACAAGAGTTACATGAAATGTAATATTCTCTGCCACACAAAGGAAAAGAGCATGTAGTGCATGGGATACAAGAATACCAAAGGGTGTGATTTCCAACTGACTGTGGTTGCTCACTACTTACTGTAATATTCTAGAAACGTGGTCTGGTAAAGCACTTCTGATTATCTGCATTTGCTGGAGATAAAGGAATGTGCTTTGATCACTTGAGCATTCAGACAAGTCCATTAGTTATCTGTAAATCAATATATTGATTTTTGGATTGCTTGTTTATAAGAGTGTAAAGGAATTATTTACAGGCTGCTCATTCAAGTTCATACCCTTATATGAATTCTCCCTTGTGGTCAGCAGCCACAAGGTATTGTGATTTTCAGTAACAAAAGACTTAGACGTACACATTGTACATTGCCTTGAGGCACTAAAAGATTTGAAACACTTGTTTTTGGAAACCAGAAGTAACAAACTCTGTGCTGTTGGCTTTCAGCACCCAACCTGTTTGATTATGTCAAGCTAATTATGATTCTGTGAACCACTTTTAGATATATTTGTGAATAATATCCATAGGATCTGATATGTGTTTTTTATAGCATCTTGAAAACATTTGCCTTTGCCTGCTATTGCATCTGTGTTAAAAAGAAATACTTTTCTTTCAGACAAATGGATCACTTGGGCCCAAATGTTCTAAACATCAATAAAGCTAATCAGGGTTAATACTGAAATGAGTATTAAACTGAAGATTAAGCTGAGAAAACAAACTAAGAAGCAGGTTCTTCTTTTTCCTCAATTGCGAACTGAAACTGAAGAAGCTTATCATAATCAAGTGACGAGTTGAACTTAGCACTTACAGTGTCTAGCCTTATGAGCAAATAGTGATATTTATTGATGGTATTAATGTTTTTAAATAGGCTTAGACCTTTTATAATACCACCGACATTTCATTTTATGGAACATGGAATGTAGAGGCTGTAAAGTCATGATTAATATTGCTAACAGTAATAAGTGGAAATGTAATAGTAATTTTTGCTCGTATTTGCTTATATTATGTGAATGCCTTCACTGTCTGAAGAAACTCTATAGGGATACAATTTTCTCCAGGTATGGAAATTGATTGACCTCTGAAAACGTTGCACAGAAGGACACAAAAGAGTTCAGATTATTTACTTTAACTGTTAACTGACCAAAGGCTGTGATAGTCACTTAGAGGTATGTATCCTAGCTGTGCAATTAGCTGTATTATTTAATCCTTCCCAGCATGTGCTGCTGTGCAGTGGGGAATTTGAATGTGTTCAGCATCTCAGTTCTGCAGAAAAAGATGCTAATCATCCAAAGACTTCTGAAAGAATATCACAAAGTCAGAATAAAACTGAAATAAAGTTTTGAGCAAATGAAAGAAAGCAGAACAGAAAAGAAGCTCTACCCTTGCCTAGCTTTGTGAAAGCCACTGCCAGTTTTTGACTGTTGCAACTGAACAGTACAGTAAGAGTTCTTTAAGTGACTTGCCTAGATTGTCATTTAAGAAGTTCATCCATCCATGTGAATAAACAAAATTTGTGAAATACTGAAGACTATCCTATAGTAGAATGGTACAAAAGCAAAAAGGGAATAGGACTGTAAACAGTACTTTTACCACCTGACCTTCAGGCTAACCTGAAGAAAGCCAATTATGAGCTCATCTATGCCTCAGTGATCTCCATTCCAGTTTTTGTTGTCATGTTTCCGTTTTCTGGTTAAGTAAATCTCAAAACAATGACAAAAAAATATACCCAGAATCACATACAAGATTACAGGTTATAGACTGTACTCTCAACTTACTGAAGTAACAGTGCTTACATTTCAAGACTTATCAAAATTTTTTCTCTTATTTATTTTTGTTTATGTGATTACAATGAGTGCAGGTAGCAGTTGAGATGAAAGGCAGAAAGGATAGGGCATTGCTTACCTCTGAGCATTTTAAGAATTATAAAATAAGGGAAAAAAGGTAAGATTCTTTTCCTTTGCAATATAATTGAGCGATCTTTTGTCTGTTGAAATGGTTAAAAATTGTCTAGAATATCAGACATGTGCACTGTCTTGCTGTAAAACCATTCCTCCTCTTCTTGAGTGTAAGATAATGAAAGCCTGTTTGACGTACGGGAACTGCTGTGAAACAGTAGCAACTCACTTCAAAGAATATAAAGAAAATTCTAATTCTTGGATTACCTGCTTCTGTGGCTGTTTTTCAAAATGGAATAATAATCAGGGAACATCACTAGAGATGCAGTACTTTTTGATTTCCTGGCTAGTGGTTCAGCTCTGTCAGTAATATCTGTACCCTGTTCTATGCTTTCAACAAGGATGGTAGTTGTTCTTTTTAAAGCAGGAGAAAACAGTTCTCAAATTTATTCTGACGTTTAAAAACTCCCTAGGGCACAGGCTACCCTCTCAATGCATGAGCCTGCAACTCCTATTAGTACTAATGGGACTCGAAGAAAATGTGTGCAGAGAGTTCACAATCCTGAAAGACTAGAGTCAACCAGATATTTGCCATTGCTTCTGTGTACACAGGATAAAGCTCATGTACGTCATAAATAAAGTGACTTGTTTTAACCTGGTTTCTTCGTGCCTTCTTCATATTAGTGGATAGCTGTCATTAAAAAGCTTTTCAGGTGGATAACGATCTCATCCTCTACCTTTTAACCATAGAATTTTTAATTGTTTAGTTGAGAAAGAAAGCATCTGGTATGGTAAAAATCTCACAGCAGTTCTTCAAGGACAAAATATTTATTAAAAATACAGAAATATTCCCTCCATGGAGTCACTGTCTATCTGTTTGGTCTACTCAGGAGTTAGACATTTCACATACAGAGCTCCTGTGGTTTTTTTTTTTTCAGTGATCCAGATAGTACTTCTTCTTAACAGGGCTATACATTTTTACATCTGCAAAAATGAAAATGGTGTTTGGATAAACCCACATATTATATTTATCTATTGATATATGGATACTCACTTTGAAAACTTGACTTCTGGGCATGGATAAGGGTATCTTTGCAATATTCTTCTGAGGGAGAGAAATACAATTAGATCTGTTTTACAGAGATGAAGGAAAGAGATTAAGGGCTAAACTTAGAAAGGTACCTAAGGACTATTCACAAAAGGTAACTGTAGTCAGACATTTCCAGAGCATGATTCACAGTGCTTGAAGATAGGTTTTGAATCAACCCCTGGAGCTTCTCTCTCTTTCTCTCTCTCTGTGGAGTGTATGGGAATCCTAGGATGATTAGTCCCCCTAGGCTAAAGTATGCATTTGAGAATAGGCAGTGCAAACCCGAGTGTTTCAACCATGTCTTTTCAATTGCCTATTCCCTGTGCTGGCATCCAAAGCCTTTGCCTACATTTTGGTTCTCTGTGCAATGCAGAGGAGCCTGGGGGAAGGAACAACCAAAATCAGGACTCTACTTAGGGAGTAACTCAGAGCTATCAAAAGGGAAAGGATGTGCCTTGAACTAACACTCATTCCAGGATATGATTGCTTTATTCATCTCTAGCAGGAGGTCTAAGGAGCCCTTTCTGGAACTGCAAAACAAAAACAGAAAACAAGTGCTTCTTTCCCAGGAACCACCAATGTACTTCGTTCTGCTCTCCTTTCTCCCTCTACCTTGCCCAACTTCAGAAAAAGAACAGCAAGCGGCCCCCATCTTCCTCTCCCCTATAACAGCTGCAGGCTAATCAATATCCCAGTGGTTAGGATAATTCACTTTGACCAGAAACTCATTCAGAAGAATAGAAAAATTAACTGAGGAGTATTGTGACCTCTCAGCAACTGTGGGAGGGAGAGGAAGGTAATTTAATAGATCACTTTGTAGCATTTAGCATATGGAAAGCACCTAAAAGTGTTTGTTGATCTCTCTGCAAGTACCTTTTAAAATGGTGGAGAAAGTTTGTGGCAGAGGCCAGAATTATCTCACTATATCTCCTGAATCTTAATCCACTGTCTCAATCACCAGATGACAAAACCAAGGGGAAATGTGTTAGAACTGAAATGAAACAGGACTGTTTTCCTTGTGGAGGCTGGAAGAAGTGTCATATATATGAATGAACCACAGAAACTTGATAACTTTTATACCAATTCAAAAGGTTGAATAGTGTCTTGGATATATTTGTCTTTACAGCAATGTTCATTTCAGACCTGAGAATTATCAGCTGGTTTGGTTGCTGTTCTTCAGCCTATTCAAGCCAGAACAGGAGCAAAACTTGTTTCTCTAGGACTTGAAACAAACCCAAGCTGCCTGATATTCACCATGTAAGTGCTGTTCCTAATGCATGAGAAACCTAGTATCACATCAAGAATGAGCACTTTGGATAACATTAGATTTCTTTAAAAATATCCAGGCTGCCAAACATGAGACATATAATAAGAGACCTCCATTTTAATGATGTTTTCTTTGGAAAGGGATATAGCTTTCTTCTGTTTTTTTCTAAGGTAAAAAGATCCCACTCTCTAGCCCATAAGGAGAGAAACCTAGATTCAAGACCTTACTCTGTATGATTTCAGAGTGATATGATGAAAAACACCTCTATACCAGGAAAACCAGGAAACCTGACCCAGTTTGGCCAGTTCACCTTTCCAGTAAGGTATGGAAATAAAAAAATACATCTGACTATTCAGAAAGTTCAGATCCTCATCATTAAATGGACATCTGATACAATTCCATTCTCATGAACATGATTGAAGGTTTGGTTTATTTTGATGGGTATCAGATATAAAATGTTAGAATGTTACATAGAAATGGGATTTTGTCTTCTGCCGAGTTTGTTCTCCTTCACTTCTAATGCTGTTCTTCACAGCCTGTGTCCACATGGATCTGTGGATATGGGTCATGGTGGTGTGTCTTCAACTCTTCATCCCTCAGTGATCCTGTTTGAGGGCCTCAATGAAACACACTGCTGCACAGTTGAGTTTCACCTAGCTTGTGTACGCCACAGGCACCAGGGCATAGATAAGTGGGAAGGGGAGGAAGAGCGGCAGGTACTGTGCCTGCACCCTGCTATGACAGGAAGAGGGACATCTCTCAGGGAACCTGAGATCTCAGAATTACTCTTGTGTCCCCTAGTTTAGATGGAGTTAGGGTGTTTGATTTTAACGCCAGTGCCTCACATGTGAAGACGATGCAGAAAATACCACTGTGGAGTTGTGATGCCTCTATGAGATATTCATCATTTGGGAGTACAGGTTTGATCCAGATCAGCTGTGGGCACATGGTCACATTGCCACTGCATAAACCCTAGTGGTTCAAAGTTAACCCATCAGTATATTTGGAGCAAATTTCCACAAGGAAATTGAGTATATGTTAGATGAATGCCTTCCATCATGTAGGTGCTGTTTCATTTATTTAAAGTTAGAAAATACAAACTTGGAATTATCAAACTGTGGCCTGAGTCTCATGCCTTTCACAGATATCACCACCCTGTTATCGACTATTTTGTCAGCTCAGGTGCCAAGTTTTGGCTCCTTATGAACCAAGTGGATGTCAATATGAGGCCTAAAGAGGAGACACTGGGATTTGAAAGTTCCTTGAAGAAGTACTTTCACTTCTACATGAAAATAGTACTTGACATGACAGGCAGTGTGGATATACATTAAATAATAATATGAATACTAATAAGAAATCTACATCCAGATTTCAGCTTTGCATTAAAGTACACTTTATAACATATGGGAATGAGGCATATTTAATCAAGCACAAGGCTACTTTTTTATTAACACTAGTTTCTGAATGTGATATGAAAAATCCTACAGACTGAAAAGAATGTTTTTCATCTGTACCCATAGGTAGGTTTGAAGTACCATCCCTTGGGACTCTTTTCCCTGCCATCAAAACCCCAGGTGGTCCTTAGTGCTCTTTTGGGGGAATCCTCATCATAGAGGGCAGCCCACAGAAATGAATAATGACTCTGACAAGTTTATCTTGTGTTTTTTCCGCATTCAGTCTCAGATTCTCTGACTTCATTCCAGGCTTGTAAACTCCCACCATATCAACAGTCCTGGGATATCCAATGTAATCCTGTTAACGTCATAAGTGGACCAGAACCAGAGCAGCTTGAGAATCATGAATCTGTACTGTTACCCCACCATTGTTGTCCTACTGTGACAAACACATTATGATGTATCAGTCTTGCTGTTGTCAAGGGCGGGAGTATGTGCCCTTGGCGCTGCCTGCTTTGGTCCCTCCTGCCTTCTCTTCATGCACTCTTTTGTGCAACTTCAGACTTCTAGGGCCAATGGGAAGAAGCTGGCAACAATCAGCCATTTGGGACCTCTATGAGTGGCATGATGAGTGTGGGGGTCTTACCCAGCAGCAGAATATAGAAGCAGAGAAAATTATTTGTTCAGTGGTTTCTAAAATCGGATTTAATACAAACAAATTGGACAGGTAAGTCTGATCATTAGATTGAGTTTGGATCTCAGTATATGGCGCAGGTAACCAGGATCATGCCCCGCTTCTCAGATCAGAATTGATGTTGTTCTGCAGAGATGATGCAGAGATGATGTTCCAGTCACATGGGAAAGATGGGGGCAAAACACGGGAACTCAGCTACATGGATAAACAGGTATTAAATAACTGCACATATACATCAATACAGAGATTGTCCATATTAGAAAATTTCCCAGTGCACTTTCAGTGTTTCACAGTACTTGAAAAAAAAAATCTTTAACAGTTAAAAAATTTAGCTTCGCTAATGTGGCTGGAACAACAATTCCCTAGTGAGCTGTAGGTTTCTCTACTGTACTCTGATTTCTGTTCTGTGTAGCGCATATTAGGGAGATCATTTTCTCTGGTCAAACTTTTAAGGAATAAATAAATAAATATTCCTCTCATGTCATAAGCATTAGAGTTCTTCTGTCTGACAATATGGAACATTTAATGTAGACCCTTTCATGCTTTCCTGAGTAGCATATTTCTTTTTAGTAAAATTAGGGGGTGGGGAGACAAATTGCAGTAATAAGGGTCTGAAAGGTGTGTAAAACATACGGCAAATAAAGTAATTTTCCAGTGAGTCTGTGATATTGCTATTTCCCTTAGCAGTGTTGAGTCTCCTTCATAATAGAAGTTGCTGAGGGCTTAGAGTACTAGAAAATATAAAATACCTATGGGACATATTCCAGTACTGTACATTAAATTTGAGGATTTTACATGTGATAAAGTATGTCAGCGTTGCTTACAGGGAATTCCAGTGATACTTCAGCTTTCTTGGACTTATTATAAATCCTTTGTTGGAATTATTGCGGCTGGTTCAATAATTCAGATTAGCCCTCATGTTTATTAATGCACTACATCTGTGCAAACAACATGTCAAGCAGAGAGTTTATTGTAATTGCCTGAGCAAACAGAACCTGAAAGAAGCAATTTCCAGTTACAATGTGCTATGACAAGTAATGAGGTAATTGGCATTCTGTCCTGATTACTTCCACCTTCCTTTTCATCAGGTCTATATTGTGTGTGATAGATAGTTTTATAAGAAATGAAGGTGTTTGATAATATGGTCTGCTGCTGCTTAAGGTTAGTGATTAAAGACAATCATAATTTTCTCTCAGAGATCTTATTAGCTTTAACATTATTTATTCATATGTGTAAGATGTGGGCCCAGAATCTCTCTTCCAGTACTATACATGCACTTAAAATGTAAACTCAACTACAATCCTATTGAATGCAAAATATCTTTGAGATTTCCAAGCTCATACAACACGTCAACTTTTTGTGATGAAATATGTGCTCAGGCAGAAGGATTAAGATGAACTACTTCATGTCTATGGTTAAACATAAGCATTTTTGGTATAATATATGTTAATGTAATAGTTCAATTGCAGTGTATCCATATTAATAAAATAGTTAAAGGTATGATCTACGGTTTTAGATTGAACTTCTTTGGGGGGGGAAACTTTAACTTTCCAGAAAAAGAAAATATTCTTGTGCACTGGCTTTTGTTTAATATTTAGTTTTTAAATATTTGTCCTCTATGAAAAGCAAATAGTTACAGGATATTTTTTTAGGGTTTTTATTGTCCTACTGTGGACAGTGGACATTTTCTAGCTATTTTTCAATCTTACTGAAAGTATTTTGAACTTTACATGGAGGGAAGAGCTGAGAAAAGAGAGAAATATGTGCAGAATACTCAAAAAAGGACCATGTGCTTTGTGACTTCAGCGAAAGTAGTTTGGACATAAAATCACAATGGTTTTCATTTAAGATATTGTTAAAGATTTGGACTATATTTATTTCCCTTTTCTCATCAAACACATGCATGAAGTGTTGTCAATCCCTATGACATAAAAACAAACACCAAAAAGATATATTTATGGTAAAAAGCATTGTAGCTTTTAATTCAAAACAGGCACATAAAATTTCTTTTTGTTAGGATCTTTGTGCAACAGAGAGAGAGGTGCAATTTAAGAACATATGAAAACAAACGGATACATAGAAAGGTAGATATTGTCTGTTCATTCAAGTTTGTGGTGTATGAATGCAGCTAACAGTGAAACAAGTTGTTGAAGAGGGTGTTTCTTCCCAGCTCAGCAAAAGGCATTATTTACACAAAAGCTGCAAAAGCACCTCCACTTAGAGCACAGAAAATGAAGCAACGGATTTTCATAACCCTAGCAAGTAGCTTGGTGGTGCAAGATCTCTCCTACATGGCCACACTGACCATTTCAGGTGATGCAGGTAGGCAGCTGCAGCTATGAAGGCCCAAAAGATAGTAGGACTGAAGTCCGGAATTCCAAAAAGATAGTATTCCATTAAATCCAATGTAGCAAAACAAGCCAAGATTTGTATGTCAGCATGTCAGTACTCTGTGCAATGCTAGATCAAGCAGTTCTGCTGTCAGCTCTTCTACAGGGTTATTAGTGAGAATGTTTGTCCTTTCCATGGATACACTTTTTGTTACAGAAGTCATCTAAGCTCATACATTGCTAAACCCCCAAAATTTAGAAAACTTAAATTGTACTAGACAATTTCCACAGTGCCCCTAAATCATCTGGTTGTGTGTGCACACAACTGCTTGCACCCTCATGCTTTAGGGAGTCATCTGTATCTGGGATGCTGTCAAAGTGTCGTGGTTTAACCCCAGCCAGCAACTAAGCACCACACAGCTGCTCGCTCACTCCCCCCACATTGGGATAGAGGAGAGAATCAGAAGAGTAAAAGCGAGAAAACTCGTGGGTTGAGATAAAGACAGTTTAACAGGTAAAGCAAAAGCCACATGCACAAGCAAAGCAAAACAAGGAATTCATTCACCCCTTCCCATCAGCAGGCAGGTGTTCAGCCATCTCCAGGAAAGCAGGGCTCCATCACGTGTAATGGTGACTTGGGAAGACAAACGCCATCACTCCAAATGTCCCCCCCTTCCTTCTTCTTCCCCCACATTTATATGCTGAGCATGACATCATATGATACGGAATATCCCTTTGGTCAGTTGGGGTCAGCTGTCCCAGCTGTGTCCCCTCCCAACTTGTTGTGCACCCCCAGCCTGCTCGCTGGTGGGGTGGGGTGAGAGGGAGAAAAGGCCTTGACTCTGTGTCAGCGCTGCTCAGCAATGATGAAAATGTCCCTGTATTATCAACACTGTTTTCAACACAAATCCAAAACGTATCCTCATACTAGCTACTGTGAAGAAAATTATTCCAGCCAAAACTAGCACACAAAGGCACTGTGAGGAAGTGGGCAAGGCAAGTCATTCTGAAAAAGTGTCTGATTTAGCAGCTTGACTGGCCAGGACTTCTCCCAGGACTACTCTTACCTACCAGGCTTAGCAGAGATAGTGAGTGGTGGTAACAGTTTAGCCAAGTACTGACAGTAAAATGATACAGTATTTTTCTTTCCTCTAGAGAATTAACTAATTTCAAACTGTTTCATGACTCCAGGTATGTCATATTATTTTGAGATTTGCTAATTTTTGTACCACTTCTTTCTAAAGCAAACTAAACTCATTAACTTTCTTATTTGTTCCCTTTGACAAAGAATTGGAGAACATTTGTGCAATACTTTTAGTGCTAATTATTTTGGCTAATATTTTTTAGTACTATAATCTTAAAAGCCCCATGTTTCTGCTAGATGTTTCTTGTTGTTTGTAAGCAAGTCAAGATTATGACTTCACTTCTGTTTGAGTATACTAGGTCCTGTTTCACCTGCACTTATGCTGGTTGCATACATGAGGTGAAGGTGGGGTAAAAGAAGAAAATTAAATATGATACCCTTAAATATATCAGCAAACAAAATACAGAAAGTATAGACAAGTTAACTGTTTTCTGCAGACTTGTTTAATTATAAAGGTGCAGTGATAAACATAGTAGTTCAATAGCCCAAGAGTGTGGTGTTTACAAGGGTAAGAGATTTATGTCATCAGCTGCTGCAAAAGCCAAGATTTGGTGGTGTAAGCAAAATTAAGCTAAAAGTTTAGTAGTTTATGAAGTTATAATACCTGAATAATACCCATCTCGGTCTCTGACTCATTTTTTTCTCTCAAAGCCCAACAAAAAAAGTTCCGGACATCCAGGCAGTCCATGTGAAATTGCCACTGTAGGGCTTCAGTGAAAATTTGGGGGAGAACAGTGGAGTTGTCAACTCCTAATTGTTCCATTAATGAAAAAGTGTAAGACTCTTCCATTAGCATAGCTGTTCTTGAGCCACTGCACAACTTTACGCACTTCCACTGGGATTTGGTCCTTTATGTTATCAAAAGCAGTAGGCATTTCCTCAATTGGTATGAAGGCTAAGGCTTGTAGGTAATGGAGCTTCAAATTGAATTCTGGATTAAATCCATGCTGAGTTGCCAATCCAGCACTTTGTGTTCTTTGCCAATAGCTTTGGCTCAAGTGAAAGAAGCAGGCTTTGTTCTCAACTGGTGCAAATTCCTTGGTTGCTGTGATTGTAGCTTGTTCAAAGTGAGTGATCACATATGTGAGTCTTAAGTAGAGCTGTGCAAAACTTGGCAGCTTGAGTGCACAAGGGGTTTGGTGAACCTTCATTTGGCTTCTGCGTTTATGGGTTTGAATTAGTGTTAGGAAAATTAAAGGATGAGGTAGGAGATGCACTAAATGGAAGCATCTCAAGAAATAAAATAAGTCACAGACGTGTCAAAAGTAGATGCAATCAAAAGTGAGGGACTGTGAAAATGCTTACTGTAATTTAGATACAGTTTTATTATTTAAATACATTTGTTATAGTTTAGACCTAGATATACTATGCAAAGATACAGCCTTAAAGAGAAGCTTATTTTATTTTGTTTGCTTTATTTTTTTATGGAAGTGAATTCTTCGCCCATTGGAAATAAGAGAAAAAGCATAACTTTCCTGAATGAACACCGACAATGATTTACTTAGTTCTGCACTGCTCATATTACGCTTTATAATTTGTATGTCTTCCTTGGCAGAATACTCTTACTCATTAACTGTTTTCAATTCTTTTTAATTTAAGATTTACACATTAATAAATTATGTGTAAGTAGTAGGCTATGGTATATGGTTCTGCTAAATAGCTGCCTTAGCATCAAACCAGCTTGGAGGAGAATAGGCTCTTTTAACTGTGGCCTCACATCTTCTTTCTCCTCCTATGTTTTATTAGAGTGATGAAATGGTGGTAGGTAAAAATTCCTTCTTTTACATGATATGAATTTAGGCTGAGCACATTGAGAGACTGACGAAATATACTTCAAAATGTAGCTTTTTAATGTGGCTATATTTTGCCTCTTCCACTCTAAATGCTGGCATTAATTTCATAATAACAATGACAAGGAGATACCCTAATATAAGTTAGGCTTTCATGAATCATGGTGTTCTCCTTGGAAGAAAATATACTACTACCGCTGCTGTTACTACTACTACTACCACCACCACTGTTCTTGTTTTTAAAATGCAAAATGTAATTGGTTGACTAATTATCGCTTTCCACTCAGTCTCCCCATTCAAAATTACCCTTGTGGCATTTTCAGCCACTCTCAGTGAAGAAACCCTGGCCAAGGCAGAGAGATGAACCAGAGTAGCCCTGCCCACCACCTCAAACTGCCACTCCATGGGACCATTGCAGCTGGTGCAAATGTGTGGGCTGATCTTAATTTCTCCTGAGGACCAACCCTGCTCACAGAATAATCAGGGAACCTTAAGTTGCTTTTAAGTTGAGAAGGATACCACCTAGTTTGTATTAAGGATGTGACTTTAATGGGATACATATGGAAATGCTATCCACATGATGATATAAAGGACATCTATATTTCCAAGACAAAGCTTCAAGTTTTCAAAACCAATAGTGAGCAGCGTAGGGCAAATGGTAAAACAGACGTGGAAAATTTAGGCTATCTATTAGCATCTGATGTTGACTCAGCAGGGGAATCCTTCCTCTGAGTTGTTCTGTAATCAGTGCTCCTGTATTTATGCATCTCATTTTTACAAGAGCAAATGGAGCAGACCTGGTGACTCTTACCAGTCCTTCGCACAGTAGCAGTCCTGAGGTATTAGCCAAATTTGAAGCAAATCCCAACAAGAAATTATTTCAGCACAGATGTGTAGCACAAGAGTTGTGGTAGAAATAGCAATTTATTTCCAAGGACCCTTCATGTGAAAGGGGCAGTCATCTGTCAGTGATCATGGGAAAATCCATGTCTGCCAACTCTACTGGTTATTGTTTTATTTTTCTGGAAACACAGACCATCCGTCTAATAAGAAGAGAACATTTTCTTCTATTTCTATCTTAAATGTTATAACACGTTTCAGAAATTAGGGTATAGTTGTGGATATAGCTGCAGAGTTTCTGATAGTCATATTGGTTGCTTTTGACTTAAAGTGTACAATTAAGGATTTTATAGCTAAATTTACCACAAAAAGGTGAATACACAGGTATCTCTAACTTTGCATCCAAGAGAAGAGACGTGAATATTGCTATTAGTAAGTCCTATTAGATTGAGAGCACTTTCTGGGAATGAAAAAAGCAGCTCCCAAACTAAGCTGAATACATACAGCTAACGAACAAAGTAAAGAGGAATGTAGCAGAACTGATATGAAGTATTGTTTTTCTAATTGGAAAATCTTTAAAAAAGGAATGGAAAATGATACGTAGTATCATTTATTTTAGGATTATCCTATTGCATTAACAAAAAATTTTTAAAAAAATCTCTACTATAAAATGCAATAGGATCTTTCAGCAGATCTATGAAAACAATAAAGTTTATTAAAATTCTATAATTTTTACAGTAATTTACAAAGAAACGTTACATTTCTATCACACTGTTTACATTTCATCCCTATCAGAACTTCATTGTGAGAGGACATGTTTTGGTTAACCAAAAAGGAACTATATTTTTGGGTACAAGTGTCTACAAAATAAATAGTGATATAAGAAAATCACAGGGTGAAAGTCATAATCTGCGCAGGTAATTTGGTTAGCAAGAATATGTTTTTGTGAGGAAAGAACTTACAAGATACTTTAGGAAGACGGAAATGATCAATGTAACTTACAGGAAAATAATTTCATTGGTTGAAATAAGCACCAAAGTACATGCTGAACGTTCACCTTAGAAGGTATATCCATTTACAAGATGACTTGAATGAAGCTGATTTTGTGACATAATTGGACAAAGTGAGAAAGAAGTGAGAAAATGAAAATAGAATTAGTCTATAGTTGTGTGCTTTTCCTCTTTTTTATGGAGAGAGATATATTATTTTTTAAAAAACCACAAAGGTAGGTGAGAAGTGAGCATAATTAACTTTCATATTATTACAGAAAATTTGAAGATAACATTTCTGTAAGACTTTTTTTTTTATAATAAAGCAGCCCCACATCCTCTATTTATAGTAGTATCTATGTTTGAAGGCCTTAGTTCTTAAATATCAATTCAGCACAACTTTCCAGTCAGGTGGTGTGCACTGAACTCTGTGCCACAGATAAGGCAGCTGAACTGCAGAGTAAGTAGGTAATTCCTGCTTAGGAAACACAGGAAATAAATTAAAGAGGTAGGTACATCAAATGTATCATCAGATTTTTTTTGTTCTGTTCTCCAGCCATGGGTAAACTGGTTTCCTCATCTTTCATTTGTCTCCACTAGAAACAAATGAGAAATTCACAGTAAGCTATGGAAAAATAGTTTGGGTTTTTTTTTTTCAAATTCCTGCAAACAGTCTTTATTTTGTTCCTACTTTTTGGGTGAACACACTTCATTAGTATTAAATACTGCTTTGCTCAGAGGTTCTGACCAGCATTTGGGATTTCACTGAATTAACTTGTCACATTACTTTGCTAAAGATAAAAAACAACAAAAGCAATATGCTGTTGCTAACTATTAGTATTTTAATATGTGATTATCAATAACAATGAAAACAATCATATGAGGTTTTTTCTTAGTACAGCAGCTGTATAATCTTCCGTAGATGTTAAATAATGTGAGTTGGTAGAGTTGCATGGGGAAATGATGTAGGATGACTTTACAGGAAAGATATTTAGGCCTTGAAGATCTGAACACATTTTATGCTTTTCCATTTCATGTATTTCACAAGAAAGAGTATTAAATCTTAGTGTCACTATGGCTAGCACTTAGTCATTCTATATTTTTTTGATTATGGTATTTCTTCAACCTGATGTATTGCCAGTTAACAGTTCATTTTCCAGCCAGCTCTTATTCCAACAAGTCATAATTGCCTGCTACTCAGAGTTCTTTGCACAGGACCCACAAAAAACTTCTTCCTTATAATTAACTACTCCAGAGGAAGGTCTCTGGTAGGAATGGTTTGAGAACTATTTCTTGTCTTCCTTCTGCATTTTACCACTGCTATAAAGGCCCAAGAAACAGCCCATCATCTTCCATACATGATTAAGACTTTGAAGAAGGTACTGGTTCCAGGGAAAATATTTTTCTCCTTTCTCATCAAGGTGTACCTTATGTATACGGATACCAGTCGTTATTTGCCTTTCTATAAACCAGCAGACCTGGTAAATTAATCCGAAGTAGGTCTTTAATAATCTTTTCACTGAAAATCTAATGTTTTCAGGAAACATGACTGAAAATTACAGCGAAAAAATGATTTCAATCTAGTTTTTCTGAAAAAACTCTATTTTGGAAAGCTAGAAAAGTGTTTGCAAAACACTTAACACTTCGGTCTTTTTTTTTTTCCCAACAGCTGTGTATGAATTTTGTGGATCTTATTGATAGGATCTATCTATATGTCTTGTAATCTTTTCATTACAACTCATAACTAAACAATTTGTAGTTTCAAAGTATCCATATATGTTAGTTTTGAGTGGGACTGCTCTTCATCCATATTACTTCCTGACTTTCCATGCAGTGACTTTTTGTGTGCTTGTTTTATTTATTTATTTTGTTCTTTTGCCAAAACCTCTCTCCTTTCCTTTCCAGCTACAATCCATATGAAACTTTCAAGACAGTCATATGCTAAGACTGGAATGAATGTAGTTTTGCAGTCGTATTCATGATGGTTTATCTTTCTACAAACATTCTGGAGAGCAAGATTGGATCACATAAAAGCTCAAGAAAAAATAATTATGACTATCACAGAGGGAATCAGAAATATCACCAAATGTACAGTTTTAGCATAATGAAGTGATATCCTTTTCCTTTAGCAACTTCAGATTTTCTCTAGGTACTCAACACTTACTCAGAAAGATACTACATTTGCAATATACCTTCTTTGCTTGTTTTGCTATGATTGTCTTAGCTGCTTCAGTGTTCTTGCTGTGTGCGACCCACTTCTGGTTGAATCCACTGAGGGATTTAAGAATCTATGTGACAATTTTAGTATGCAAATTCACCATTTAAGGATAACTAATATTTCTGAAATACCCAATTCATTGTTATGTACCAGTAAGCAATTAACATCTCAAGATATCTGAGCTCCTGAAGGTGGGAAGGGTGCACTCCTGGAATGTGACTCCAGGTCCTTGCACAGAGCCTTTGCCTTGAGGAGTCTCATGTTAGTAGTGGGAAGGAGTGCAACAGCCAAGTTCAGTGAAGACAAGTAAAAGGAAAATTGGTGTCAAAGTTCTTCAGTGAGCACATACTGATACAAGATGTTTGCATGTGAGCTTCTGCAACTCCCCAGGAAAGGTGCTTGGGCTGAATATACAGACACTTTCCTAAGAAGTCCTTTTTCCGAGTTAGGCAGAGTGAAAATTTTGGTGACAGAGGAGGAAGCCACAAATCTGAGCTTCAGGACATGGGGATAGCTCCAGGTATTCAGCTCCTGAAGGTATGTCTAAGATTTTATGCTCCCTTTGACCCTAACTGAGTTATCTAATTGAAATAGGTAAGGTTTAGTTCCCCAGCCTCTCCTTAATCTTTCCTACTGGCTAGGTTTGGCAGCATCTCACTGCTCTTCATCTGCTCATTTCTAGGAACATACTTTTCAGTTAACAGTCTGGGAACTAACTCAGAATCACAGAATCATAGAATAGTTGAGGTTGGCAGGCACCTCTGGAGGTCATCTGGTCCAATCCCCTGCTTCAGCAGGGCCACCTAGAGCCAGTTGCCCAGGACCTTGTCCAGACAGCCTTTGAATATTTCTGAGGATAGAGACTCCACCACTTCTCTGCACAACCTGTGCCAGTGCTGGGTCATCCTCACAGTAAAAAACTGTTTCCTGATGTTCAAAGGGAACCTCCTGTGCTTCAGGTTGTGCCCATTGCTTCTTGTCCTGTCACTGGGCACCACTGAAAAGAGCCTGGTTCCATCCTCTTTGCACCCTCCCTTCAAGTATTTATACACATGGGTAACATCCCCCTGAGCCTTCTCTTCTCCAGGCTGAACAGTCCCAGCTCTCTCAGCCTCTCCACATAGGTGAGGTGCTCCAGTCCCTTAATCTTTTTAGTGGCCCTTTGTTGGACTCTCTCCAGTATGTCCATGTCTCTCTTGTACTGGGGAGTCCAGAACTGGACCCAGCACCCTAGGTGTGACCTCACCAGTGCTGAGTAGAGGGGAAGGATCATCTCCCTTGACCTGCTGGAAATATTTTGCCTCATGCAGACCAGGATACCATTCGCCTGTGTTGCAGCAAAGACAGATTGCTGGTTCATAGTCAACTTGGCATCCACCAGGACCCCCAGGTCCTTTTCTGCAAAGCGCTTTCCAGCGGGGTGGCCCCCAGCCTGTACTGGTGCCTGAGGTTGTTCCTCCCCGGTGCAGGGCTTTGCACTTCCCCTTGTTGAACTTCATGAAGCTCCTGTCAGCCCATTTCTCCAGCCTGTCAAGGTCCCTCTAGAATGCAGTATGACCCTCTGGCCTATCAGTCACTCCTCCCAGTTTTGTGTCATCTGCAAACTTGCTCAGGGTACACTCTGCCCCATCATCCAGATCATTAATGAAGATGTTAAACAGGACTGGACCTTGTATTGACCTGTGGGGTACGCTGCTAGGTACTGGCTTCCAGCTAGACTTTCTGCTGTTGATTACCACCCATGGGCCTGGCCATTCAGCCAGTTTTCAATCCACCTCAAGATTGAGCTCAAGACCTGAGTACTTCAAAATAGGTATTAAAATGCCAAATTTTTTATTTAGTTCTTCCTACTAGGAAAAAAGATTAAAATGACTCTTAGATTAACTTTATCCCAATGCAGTACACATAATATAGTTCAGTCCTTAATATTCCGAAAACTGACTTTGTTGGTTTTCTTCTAGAATATCCTAAAACATTCGTTTTCTAAAATGAACTAAGGTCAGGAAGTCTGCAAGCTGAATATTAACTCCCAGGACACCAGGAGTTGAGATTCACATAATTGGAGAATATACTTAGAAGGCAGAGTCACAGCGTCACTCTAGGGAGGAGAAATGGAAAGTAGCCTTGAACAGATTGTAAATATCAGCACTTTAGGTATTCTTATCTAACAAACATTAGTTAAATTCTTTACATGTAATTACTTCTTCCACAAACGCTGTTTAGAGCAGAAAAGTCTTTTTCTGAAATTAAGATATTATTAATCTAACTAGTAATATAGACATCTTTGTCTTGTTTTAGCTGCCAGCTTAATTTGCTTTAGTTAGGATGAAGCAAATGGCAAGGGACATTACAATCTATCAATAAATAAATTAACTATTAAGAAATTCAGATCTAAGCAAACACTTAGGCATCTTAATCAACATTTGGGAAGAATTTTGACATCTTTGTCTATAATAGTAACTTTAAAGCCAAATGCTGCCTGATCCTGGAGGAACAATTCACCAGGGGAGGGGGAGTGTGGGGTGGAAAGGGCAGGGGGGAAGAACAGGAGGAGGACAGAAAGTTTTGTCATTTCACTGCTCCCTAGCGATGGATGTCATGGATTCTGACTTACATTTAAAGGACTATCTCTGAATTTTACATCATCATATATATATATGTAAAAACTGCATCTGAGACCAGAACTGCACAAATGAGTGTCCTAGCCACAAGACTACAGTGTTGACCTCCCAGTTCAGTTTTCATTTTCTGTTCTTATAAATCCTGAACCCATGTCTGTCCCATGAGATTTCCAGTAGATTGGATTGAAATCATCTCACTCTCCATTGCCAGGAGCCTCATAGGCAGTGCTCTGTTGCTGGAGAATACTTCTCAATTTGTAATAAAACAAAAAAGCTTAAGTCCTTTCTTGAAGTCAGGCCACAAACAGCATATCACTAGCTAATAATTGGTTTTGATGAGGTTGATTTTTATATGTAATTGTAATTATTATCTGATATTAATTTTCATATGTACTTTTGTAGAAGCACTCATAAATATATTTTCATATTTCTGACCAGATTATAAAGTAATCCGTTTTTTCTGTTTATTAAAAAATTGATGAAGTTGTAGTAAATTGTTGCTAAATGTTTTTGTCCCTCCTCAGCAGAAAGCTAAAGTACTGCTAAATAAGTACTAGGTAGTGCTAAGTAAGAATTTAAGCATGAGTAAACTGTTCCTTCCCCTTCCCTGCTATTCTATTATGGAGTCTGCTGCTAGTCCAGGGGAAACATGTCTTGCTTTTTTTTTTTCCTGAGTTTTTGGAAACATTCGGTGAATTGTCAGATTGGAGTCATATGAAAACATTTAAAATTTCATGGATAAAGAGAAGCTTGCAAGTGTGGGTTACAGAGACTCCAGAAGCCAAAGGTAAATTTTAAAAGTGTACTTAGTGTAATAGCAAAAAGTTAACCTGGGGAAATGGGTTCTCCCTTTTCTTCTGTAAACAATAATAAAAGAAGATAGGCAGAATGAACTGAATACTGGAAATCTTACTTCTGCTTTTTGTATGTATTTTAGTTTCAGTAAAAAAGATGTGGGTTTTTTTTCATTTCGCCTACTAATAGTCATATTGTTTATGCTTTCTTTTTTGCAAGAAATGAGCTTATATCTCACAGATCTGAGGCATTCCCCTGATGACAAAAGGTTAGAAAGATTTTGGGGAGGAGAATCAGTATTTTTGCTCTGTGACTGCCAGCATTTAGGAAATGACATAATTGGTATTTACTTTCACACATAATAAGCCCTAACAATACAGTAAAGCTCTGTACATTGTAGAGCTAAAAATATATGCATGTATTGGTAGGAGCTCTTCTATTTTTCTGTATCTGTAGGAAGCTGGAAGGTAGTTTGACTGCAGAGGTCAACCAATGGATAAGGCAAGAGTAAAAGAGATTATAGATAAGAAAATAATCTCTTAACTGAATGAGTTCAAGCCTTTTAAAACTTGTAGTTTTTCTTCAGGTAATATGGTAAGATTTGTGACCGTTTGATGAACAACCAGTTTAAAAAAAAAGACTTACAATATAGCAACAGGGCTGAGTCTGTATGTACTTTGGGATAATAAGGAGAGTGAAGTTTCTCCCAGAGTTTTCTAGGGTAAGTACTATGGAAAATTCTGGCTCCATTGTCTTTTTCTGTCAGATACTGGAATATTTTTAAAAAGAATGAAGCCATTCAAGTTTTTACAGTAGAAAAAACAAGAGGGGTTTTTTGTCTGTTTGTTTGTTTGTTTTAAAGAATGGTATTGTGCTGGTTTTGGCTGGGGTAGAGTTAATTTTCTTCATAGTAGCTAGTATGGGGCTGTGTTTTGGATCTGCATTGAAAACAGTGTTGAGAACACAGGGATGTTTTAGCTATTGCTGAGCAGTGCTTACACAGAGTCAAGGCCTTTTCTGCTTCCCACCCCACCCCACCAGGGAGTAGGCTGGGGGTGCACAAGAAGCTGGGAGGGGACATGTCGTGGTTTAACCCCAGTCAGCAACTCAGCACCACGCAGCCGTTTCCCCCTCCCCCTCCCAGTGGGGTGAGGAGGAGGAAAGCAAAGGAAAAAAAAGTAAAACTCGTGGGTTGAGATAAGAACAGTTTAATAACTAAAGTAAAATATAATACTAACAATAGTAATAATGAAATATAATAATAATAGTAATGAAAAGGAATGCAACAAAAAGAAGGGGGGGGGGGAAGGAAAAAACCCAGTGATGCACAATGCAATTGCTCACCACCCGCTGACCGATGCTCAGTTAGCTCCCGAACTGCGATCCGTGCCTCCTGGCCAGCTCCCCCCTGTTTATATACTGGGCATGACGTTCCATGGTATGGAATACCCCTTTGGCTAGTTCAGGTCAGCTGCCCCAGCTGTGCTCCCTCCCAGCTTCTTGCACACCTGCTTGCTGGCAGAGCATGGGAGACTGAAAAGTCCTTGGCTGAAGACAAGCGCTACTTAGCAACAACTAAAACATCAGAGTGTTATCAACATCATTCTCACACTAAATCCAAAACCCAGCACTGTACCAGCTACTAAAAAGAAAGTTAACTCTGTCCCAGCCGAAACCAGGACAGGACACAGCTGGGACAGCTGACCCCAACTGACCAAAGGGATATTCCATACCATTTGATGTCATGCTCAGCATATAAATATGGGGGAAGAAGAAGAAGGTGGGGGGGACATTCAGAGTGATGGTGTTTGTCTTCCAAGTCACCATTACACGTGATGGAGCCCTACTTTCCTGGAGATGGCGGAACACCTGCCTGCCAATAGGAAGTGGTGAATGAATTCCTTGGTTTACTTTGCTTGTGTGCATGGCTTTTGCTTTACCTATCAAACTGTCTTTATCTTAACCCACAAGTTTTCTCACTTTTACTCTTCTGATTCTCTCCTCTATCCCGACGCGGGGGGAGTGAGCTAGCGGCTGTGTGGTGCTTAGTTGCTGGCTGGGGTTAAACCACGACAGGTATTCTGCTTAAATTCAGTTGGCTTTCATCGAAAATAGAAAGAAAGAAAGAAACTTGGTAAAGAAAACAACAAACTTTATATAACAATGGAAATTCCAGACCAAAAAAAAAAAGTCTTCTAGCTAGATTTTGCAACAGAGAAAGAATTGCTATACTTTACAGATTTCAAGGCTTACTAGGCCTCTGGTTCAAATATGAGAGGTCAGCAGAGGCCAGATGAAGGGCCTGGCTGGGATCTGCAAGAATTTCTACCTAAGTGAGAGACAAACTACTAGATCCTTTTGTGGCTGCTGTGGCAAAAGCAGCTGAACATGAACCTACGTTTCTCAACAGGAGAACGACTGTGATATCAAAGGAGTCAGTATCCTTTACCTCTGACCTCTCTTCATGCTTTATTGAACAAAAAAGCACATGGATATTCATCAGAATTAATATCTGTACCTAGCAAATAGGGAATAACAGTCTACTAATAGTGGGTTGCCATTGTGCCTGTTACTGTGTTAAGGCAACTTCATACATTTAAGTAAAATAAGTAAATGCTTTAACTCACAAGCTTTAATAGGGTTCTAATTTAATTCATCTAGGAAAAGAACAAATGGCAGCAATTGTGGATGATAAATGTAAGATAGAAAAGACTAAAGAGAAAATAGAGACAAAGTTCTACAGAGTTTTACATTATACCTCATTCCAGGGTTTGAAATTAGTTGGTCTTGACTTTACTCGGTAAGATAATTTCTAGCTTCAGCCTGACTTTGAGTGAACTCTATTGATGAATGGAAAAGGCTGTTTTTCACTGGGAAGTGCCTGAAAACAATCTGTTTCTGAGAGCAACTAAGAAGTTAGCAGAAAAGAAGAAGAGACAGAGTCATCTGAGATGTTTCCCCATGCGTTCTATTGCTCTGAATAACAGAAAATTAGGATTCTAATTTTTAGAATGTAAGGATTCTAATAAACTACTTTTAGACAAAGGAAGTTTTCTTTTCTGTGATATTTTTTCCATTATTCTCCATCTGTCTTTTCATATTGTAAGCTCCAGGGGTAAGTTCTGTGCATTCATATATATTTGTAAAGCATTTGACATTCTCTCTGTACTTAATGCAAACACTAAAAGCCAACACAGTATAAAATATTAGCTCTTCAGTTATATTAAATTAGAATGGTTCACTTAACTCCTCTCTGCTTTCTGTGAAGGGTACCAATTAAAGTAGCCTGTAAAAAAAAAATGGTAATGTGTTAAATGATGGAGGTTTGGTATCATGTAGACTACTTTTACCCCAGTTAAATGTTTGTTTCATGGTGTTGCACTGGGTACTTCTTCATGTAACTGAAATTAGAATCCAGGCTACACCAAAAAATGAACTGAGAGTGGCTAGTCATATTGTAGGCTATTTCCTTCCTTGCTACTTCCTCATAATTTGCTAGAAACAAAGAACATGTCACAATAGTGTCCTTTCCTGCTGGCTCCAGCTAACCTGGAAATACATAGAGAGTACACAGAAAGTTTCCTTCTAAAGTTTTTTCTTTTTATGGTACTGTTTAAAGTATAAAACTCACAAGAAAAAGTCCAAATTAAATGAAAAACTAAAAGGCGGGGGGGAGTGAGAGAGAAGGAGAGTGGGGGAGGTCTACTTCCCCTTTCTTCCCAAGAGGAGAAAAAATCTGTTGAGTTCCCTTCCAGGCTTCCAGTGAGTCTCACAGGCAAATATTCAGGTATGGTCTTGACAGATTCTCAGAGGTCTTATTTTTAGAAAGAGTGAGTCACGCCCATCTTCTGAAAAAGCAAATTATTTTAAAACACTCTTGCTTGCTGAAAATTGCTATTCTTCTTGAATACCTTAAGGGTATATTAATTGCCTACAGATAAAGATATATTAATTACCTACTGATAAACTCTTCTTTAAAAATGTTGAGTTCCGATAGCAAGCACTTGAAGATAATTAAGAACTTGGAATAATTGAGAAATGTAGGGCACATCCACATACACTTCACATAAAGTTATTCAAGCTAGTCCCAAAAGAGAGGATATGTGTATGCCACAGTGCTATGCCATACAAGTATACAAGCTTATGTATAGGAAGTGATATAGCTATGTGAATATGATATTTGCACTGGGACTAATTAGGTCACTTCGCTTCCATATTGTGATTGTTTCTGGTTTCAGAGCCAGGTGAGTATCTTTTCACGGTGCAATACTGTTCACTATAGATATACCCTTAAAATTATTGTGTATACTCCCTTACATATTCATCCTGTGCACTGAATGAATTAGGATCCCAGTAGGAAAATAGCACACAATTGTTCATTAGCCCTCACATATTTCAGTATTCTCTATTTGGAGTTTCCTAACTTTAAATGTTTGATTTTTGCCATCTGATTTTTGAAGAAAGGAGGAAACTGAAACATATTCTATATGTATGCGACAACCCTCCATTCTGTGTTCTAACAAGTATTTGAACTACAACCTTCACAGCTGAGACTGCTGTTCCTTGTAGTAGAAGACAATTATTATCTCAGTAGGAAATAGACAAACCGATCATGTTTGATCATGGGGTTTGGAGGGTCCTCAGCATAGGCTGACTTACTTTCTTCCTTCAACTTCCTGCCACGGAAGCTTTTGGCCAGATGTGAGGAAAGAACTATTTGGGTTACTTTGGTGCTAGGAAAAACTGAAAGACCTTTTATGGCTTTTCCTTTTGCAGGAACAAATTTTAGCATATTTTGCTCTGAATACAGATTTTTTTTCTGGAAGAAAGGTAAATGTGGGAACAGAGTAGAAGACACATAGTGAGCTATGACTGGTAGAAGGCGGTGTATAGCGTTGCTTCTTAAACATAGGTGCTGATGATCTCAGAAAGTCATTTAAGCAATTATCCATGTTTAATTAGACTTGGAGCACTTTGGGGCAAGTTGCATGTTTTCTGATATATTACTATCGTACCTAAACGTTGTTGCTTACAGAACCTACTAGTCATTGCAGCAACAAATGTAACAAAAAATAACAAATATATTAGTAAAAATACTACGCAAGAGTCATGAAAACTGTGTTCAGATGAGGGATTCAGGGGTATTGTGCAAGCTTTTTCCCACCCTGTAGTTTAGAATTTTACCCCTCAAGAAGTTTCTTAAAGAAAAATAAGAGATAAAAATATTTTTTCATAAATATGCATTTGCTTTTTACAGACTTAGCATGAAACACTGAATTTTTGTATCATCTCCCATGATTGAAGTATGAGTAATTGCACATATAATTGAACTGCCAGATATAATTTCTCTGATTAGGAATGTACAGATTTCAGTTTGGTTTTCTAGCTTGAAACTGATCTAGCATCATAGATTTGTAGGTTAATATGATCTATTGAGATAGATTTCCATTGGTTTCTTTGTGCAAAATAAAGTCAGGCAATTCACAAACACTTAATTCTATTAAAGATTAATTCCATTAAAATGTTGTCATGGTTCTGAAGTGATAAATGTGACAGCAATGAGCTTGATTCATGCCTGGGATACATTGAATTTTACAAGTCACATCTTTGAGGGCAGATCTTTCAGATAGGGAAATTTTGTCTGGATGTGGGCTACAACCGCACAAAGCACTCATGATTTCAGGAAACTGGAACCAATCTATTCAGTATTAAACTGCCAAGGTGTCTGACTACACATTAAAGCTGTCAGCAAGCTATGGAAACATTAGAAAAGACAGTAGCAAAATCACTGCTTACTTTCTCCTGAACCTGAACCCAAACCCATCTTTAGCAACTGTTTGCATCACTCTTGACCTCTACTTGCGATGCAGACTTCATGACTTAAAGGCTTTTTGCTCAAAGTCATAATTTTCTTCATTCCCAGATGGCTTGTTTAGCCCCTGTTTCATGAGACACAGCAGAGGAATACTCAGGATGTTTGGTACAGCACTCACATCGCCCCAGACCTCTGCAGGAGCAGCAAGAGAGAGTCGAAGGTGTTTAGTAAAAAAACCGAAAAACTAGAAATTAGGTACCCAGTGCAACATAAGACTTAGCCAGTTATCTTTAGTATCTTAAACTCCACAGGCTGAGAAAGCAAATAATTACATCAGCAAATGTAATTGTCACAACGAACAGTAAAACTTTCCAGTACAATTCAGACCTACTTGAAAGGTTGTGAGAGATGTTACTGAAATTAGAAATACTGTTTTTGCTGAATTAAGGTGTAATAACATACAAGTTTTTCTAGAACACGTACACATATATTCTTCTAAGTACAACCAATACAAGAAGCCCGTAAACTCTGAAAAGGATACTTGCAAGATAGGTTTAATTAACCTAATATGCTTCCAATCCATCAACTAAATGGTTCAAATATTTTCAGTATGCTAAATGTAAATAAGTGAGGCAGGGTTCATAAATTCAACATATTGCTTTGTTGTCTGTGAAGTTGTACTGATTATCCAATTGGAGCAATTATAGCATTGTCATTTCTTTAATAAATCTTTTTATTAATTTTTGATGCATATAAATACACAAAAGTCATAAATATGAACAAATAACACAAAAAGAGAATAATACTGAAGAAAATGCAAATTATATGGGTTCATAATACCAACAATAATCTGCATTTCTAGAGCACTTTCCATTCAGTTGTCTCCAAACATCCTACAAATATTAGCTCTTTTCAAGGATTCTGTGAAAAGAGGAAGCATTAGCATCTCCATTTAAACTGGCTTCAATGTTTTAAGTGCCTGCTAATTTGGGATACCTGTTTGGAGAAGGGGGTGGCTAAAGAAGGAATGGACTACCAATATGAAATTCTGAACAATCAATAATAAAAATGCCTTTTCTTGTCATTGATTTCCTTAAGGATTTCCTGGGTCTTTGGGTCAAGAGGAGAATTTCATCCTAAGTGTATGTCAGGAAAAAATATAGTCCAGAACTACTAATTTTCAGTCCCGTTTTCCATCTACCAAATCATCCTGTCCTTGTGTTCTTGTTAGGGTTTGAATATCGCTGCTCGGTAACAGTAGATCAAATTCTGCTATTCCGCCTCCCAGCATGACACCTTACCCCTTGAGGACATCCACTGTTTGCAGTCTCAATCCCTCTGTGCTATTCATAGTAGAGCTACTTGTCCAAGGAAGCTCTTTCTGCAATAACTATTGAGACAGCCTCATTCTGCCACTACGAATGAGACATATTGTCCTCCCCCTGTCTTTTCAGATTCTGTATAAATTTGTCAAGTCTTCTTTATTTTAGGTTTTAACACTATATTAAAAAGAAGATGAATAATAAAACTATAATGTTCTCTATGTCTTGAAAGGGACATATAGAGAGTCTGACAAAACTTCCTCTTTGTGCAAAGTATTTGTCTGAAGAATAATGACATTTTAAAATATCGATACAAGTATCTCAATAGACACATTAACAGAGATAAATTTATTTTAAGAAATAAAACCAACAACAACAACAAAAAAGAAAATAAGAGGTATGCCCTACTCAGAGAGCTGAATTTGTATCTCCTAGCTATGTACTACGTCAACAGACATGACAGAAAACTGGTCCAGCAGTTATTTCAAGACTATGTAACCCAAATCTGTATTATGATGTTGGGGAAATGTCCTGGTTTCAAGAAATTAAACGAGCCTTAATCATTTCAATTCACCAGTCTCTTATGATTTGTTCATATGATTTCACTAAGTAGTTTGATACGTTGTTTAAGAATATTCTGTTAAATAAGTAATATTTACAAGAATTTCTCTCCATCCCTGCAGGGATAATAGAACATTATAACAGTTCCCTCACAGAGAAAGCTCTCAACTTTTAGCTCCTTTTCTGTTAAATCTAAAAACCTACTTGCCTTTCTAGCAGCACTGATTCACTGTAGATCAAACAAAGAGGTGTAAAATGACAAGGAAAAATTCAGGGAGACTGGTAATGCTAGAGAGGACACTAAAATCTCCAGAAAGAGGACCTGGAGTAGGAAACATCTGTACAGGCTGTCTCACAACAGTTTGCCAGGATCATGATGTTTTTATAGATAATTTTGGGGTTTGTCCTGAAATCTTACGTATCTTCTGCAATGCCCAGGGACCCCGGGAGCTCTGCAGGAAGCTAGAATATGATATACAGACAGAGGTTCTGGTGCTTTCACCTTCACCTGCTCTCCTTTGCTTGGCTCAATCATAGTACATAATATTGCTTAAAAGTCATAACCTTTCACAAAAGTTATTTTGGGGGAATGATAATGGATCACACAAGATGTAAATATCACAGAAGAGCCCCTTTCAATCCCCATACCTACATGCCCATGCATAAAAAACATCTTGGCGTTGACTGATGATGGCTTCTAAATATGACAGATCACGAATTTCTAGCTCATTTGTTTCCTTCTCTTTCATAGAAGATCTGATTATCAGCTATGAAATTTACCTAAATAAAGATTGTGTGTGGAGCAGATTTTACGCCTTTAATTACAAAGAAGAGTTAGTTAACGTTGTTGTACCAGCCTTCCCCTCTGTTGCACACTGATTCCACACAGCCCTTACAGAAAAAGGAGCGCCTGCAAAATGGGACTGCAACAAGCAAGGCAAGCCTGGGAGGCGATCTGTTGTAAACGTGTAGCCTAGGTGGGTCTGTGGAGGTTTTCTGGCAGGCTTTCGAGCCTGGAGAGTCCTGGGTTCAAGTGTGCTTGTTGGGAGATCCTGATTGCAAGCCTCTGTTTTTAGGAGGTGAGTGAGTAGTTCATAATTTGGGGAAAAGGGGGCTCTGAACTGCCTTGCCTTCAGGCCTTCTGACTGCAGCAGTGGCAGGTCTGGCTTCAGTTCTGAAAAGAGAGAGGGTTTTTTGCCAAATTTTCTAACCCAAGTACCTGCATTGTTACATGCTTAGCGCTGACATGCAAATACTGACGCTCATACATATGTATGAATATGTCAGTGTCGGTCTTCAGCCGTGGATAGCTGTATGCTTGACTGGCATGTGTGTTGCTGATTACTTGATTCTTGGATTCCAATGATTTTTTGAGACAGCTGAAACCCCAATTTTTTGCATTTTGTTTATTTAGTGAAATATCAAAAAAAGAAGAGAAGGCGAAGGTTGATTTAAGTTTGGAGTTTTGTTTTTCAAGGTTTTTTTTTTTTTCTTTGGCTTTGGTGTTTTCTCTTAAGCTGTGTTTCAGCTTGCAGCAAGTGGTTGGCCACCCCTACCCTTCTGGTTCCTTGCTTTCTTTTACACTCTTCCAGAACATGTTTCATGCCTTCCCTCTTTCTTGTTTAGACTAAATTAGCCAATGAACAACCTGACCCAGCTGCTTAGCTGTTCCCTGATCTGCATTTTACTTCTTAATGAGCTCAGAGTGACAAGCTATTTAGGCTGCTTGTTCCAGCATCAGCTCTGACTCCATCTGTAACTTTAGTACGACTTCTTTGTCAGCAATGCCAATTACAAATGTGTGCCTTTCTAATTTACAGCACTCTAGTTATAACGCCCACGCTGTGCTCCGTGTGTTCTCTCTTTGCTTCTACTGTTTGCAGTCACCTGAGCAGACCTTCAGATTATCAGAGCAAGGGTCTGCTACATGGCTGGTATTGATCAGCTATCTATAGCACCATATACAATTTGGCACTGCATAGATCATTTGCTCCCTTTCATCTGCCCTGAATTTGGAAAGCTCCGTCAGTTCACACGGGGTTCTACGAACCTGTCTGTGCATTGATCCTTCTGTGAACTGGCAATCCTGGAGCAAATGTGTTCCCTCGCATATGATACTGCAATATGGGAAAAAGAATTACTTACTATGCATCTGTAGGGCTATATTATATTTTTCTTGGCCTCCCCCGCGTTCATCTGCAGAAAAATCTTAAATATGTTCCTCTTTTGCCCATGAGCAATAACTAGGACTTGATCCATTTCTTTGTGTGTATTGTTAAAAATGCAGAACATCCTGAAGTCTCTGCTCAGGCACGTACAATAGCAGTAAGCAGTCTCCATTTCCACTGGTTTATAATTTGGTCTACTGAGCAGCTGAAAATGGATCTGCTCTTTTCTGCTGCTGTTCCTGCTGGGTGTGCATCCTCTTTTGACCAGTTGGTCTTCTCAGGAGTAAGACTTATATCTAGAAAGATGTTGAAGGAGATACTAAAGGAAGCAATCTGTTTGGCTCATTAGATTCTCAAAGAGACAGTTCCTCAGACTTAATGGCCAGTATATTTTAAATTAATTAAAAGAGATAACTACTTCACATTGTTCATAATCTACTTCTGGTTTTTCATTTCATCATGATTCTGTTGCTTTTCCAATTGGCTGGATGTGGAAAGACCGTTATTATCCCTAGCCATGCCGGATAACACAAGAACAGTCTTAGACTGTGTGGTTTCATCTGATGACTCACTGTGAGCATGTTTTCTTCCGCTAAATTTTTTGCTCCCTGTTTGGACCATTTCTTAGAAAACGTGGAATAGCCTCAATTTTTGTAGGCAGTGTGAGGAATGAGGGAAATCCCAAGAAATGCATCAGATGGGATTTGGTGCATATCTGTTAAGGCAGGACAACAGGCTTCTGAGAGTTACCAGGATATATTTCTTTCATCAGATCCCATGCGGTGCTTTCAGCTGAAATGAGTGCACATCAGCCAAGGTATTCCTGAAATGATTAAACCCTTTATCTCCCATGGACAGTGGAAGTAGAATTTGGCTTGATATGTGGTACAAAGAAGCAGTAGAGTGCAACATTTAGCATCTATTTCTACATTATTATTTTCTTTTCAGGGGAAAAAAAAAATGAGTCTTGGGGTAAAATTGTTGCTCACAGGGTAAAATTGTTACAAAGATGTGTGTCACATTCACATACGTAACAGTCAGGAACTGTAAACCAGAAATTCTTGTATTAGAAAGTTTAGATCTTGAGCCTGTAAAACTATCCATGTAGACTGCTGAGTTCAAACAGCCCCTATTGACAAGGCTGTGTACAGATTGATTTTGAACCATTTATGATCTAATAACTCTTCTGTTATTAGAAGAGTTACTCGGTTTTGCAGGAGAACAAAACAATGATGGACAAACTGCTCGGCACTTAGAGTTTCACGAAGGGTTGATAATTAAACTATGCAATTTGCTTAGATTATTAAAAATGCTATCAAGTTTTCAAATTTTGTCAGAGATTCTACTCTAAATGCTTCTGCAAAGGGAACGTATCTTTTGGAAAATTCACAAAGGCTGACATATACAGCTAGCATAGTGGAGAACTGAATACCATATCTGGTTTCTTATATTAAACAAGTATAGAAAACATAAGTGATGTCGATGGCCAAACCTGTGACCTTTAATTTTTAATACTGCAGGATTCAGTTTGTTTATCTCTTTGTTGAAGATTCCTCTCTGAAAGGCCAGAAAAGCTGTGAAACTTGTGGTCATAATTCTAAAATAATACCATTAGAATTGGTGCTTTTGTCTCAGGAAATTAGAATTGCTTTTCTTCTCCTGATTTGAGTAGCTCAAGCTCTTCTGAAAGGGAAGAATTACAAATGTTTTAGTCTACTTTCCACATGAGAGATTGTGTTGATGTCTGTAAGTGTCACAGTTAAATAACTTCTTTTAAACTTGTGTGGAATTCTACTCGTGTAAGAAGGAGTAGATCCTCTCTTTATCTTTTTTAAGTCTGTTGCTAACAAGAGTAAGACCATTTATTTTAGATAAATTATTTTAGCTGCAATAAGGAGATGTGATTCTGATCACAAAGTCTGTTTTCTACTGTTGACCTCCTCCTCTGTCTCTCCACCCTTTTTCAGGGAACATGCTTTGGGGAGTGCCAGAGGGACACGTGTAGAGGTGTATGGATCATGTTGTGGCCTGGTTATTCTTCAGCTGATATAACAGCTACAGGGCATGATTACAAGCTAGCACAACTTCGGGCAGCCCTGAGGCTGCTCAAAATTGCACTGGGGCTGAACAGTCCCCAGATAGCCCCAGGAGCTGGGACTGCCTTTGTCAAAATCTTCCATTCCTGCACTGAGAATACTTTGGCCAAGGAAGAAAAGTCTGGCAAGTGAACGAATCCGGAGAGTTATGAATGTGTCATTTTTAAGTAGTCACTTTTAAGATGTATAGGATCAAGATTTCCTCATTAATTTCCATTGATATTACATCAGCTGAAGAACTACTCTGTCAAGATGGGTCATTCTTTCCCAGCCTTTTTTTTTTTTTGGTAGATATATCCTTTTTTCTTGTGGACTAAAATTAATAAATTAATACATTTTAAGTCTAGAAATCTGCATGACAATATTTTAGTTTAACTTCCTGTATTACATAGGTCATTGAATTTCATCCTGTAATTTCTGCATTGAACCCTATAACTTGTAGCTGAGCTAGAATGTACCTTATAAAAAGCTATTCAATATTGATTTAAGGACTCCCACTGAAAGAGAATCTACCACGGCCCTCGGTAATTTGTTCCAGTGATTAATTACCCTCGGTGTTAATATTGTGCATCTTATTTTCAGTATCTCTCTCTTTTAATCCAGCAGTTTCAATGGGAAAGATAGGAGATTTTTTACAGTGTTCTATGGAGAACTGCTCAGCACCAATCTACCTGAAGAAAATATGTTGTTACTGCCTTATTGCTCCCTTCCAGAGGCAACGATACAACAATAACCTTATGAAACTCACTGAGTACTACAGACATAACTTCAAATAATAAGGGCTCGAGCATGACATAAAAACAAATCCTCACCTCCCTATGATTGCCAGAGAAACATTTACTTTTACACAGGATGCGGAGAGTGAGCTGTTGTGCGCTTCAGAGGGGCTAAGACTGCAGGTAGACTTACTCCCTGGCCTGTACTTAGCAACCTCAAGGGGGTAGAGGTGAAGTCCTTCCCCTGAGTGCGTGTCTGAAAATACTGTGATTATGTTGGTCAGTTTGCAGAGTACAGAATTTTGCAGATTGGGATATTTCATACCTTTCTGTAGAAGTTAACATGGTAATGGAGGTGGCTGGAGGATATCACCCTCTCCCCTTAATTATAAAACATAAACTATTGCTAAAAGGAAATCAAAACCTTTCCTTATTTGCAGGCTAACTGATGCTGTAAGAATAGCCAGTGTTTAAGAATTGGTTGCATTGCCTTCAGTGCAGGCTAAAATCTCCTGTTAGTGAATTAAACAGTACTGTTGGTGTACGTTTTTCTCTTCACTTCTTCATCTCCAAATGTGCTTTAGTCCTAACCTAGAGGGACCACCTGTGAGCAAGAGGGTAGTTTAGTCTCCATGCTTATTCACTCCTTGGTCTCTCTGCTGAGACTGTCAAGCCAAGAATGCCAATTAGTTCAGCATTAACAAGCCTCTTTATGTGTTCTATTGGGCCTAAGAATTGACAGCTTCAATTCTGAATTTCCTTGGTTATGTGGATTTATGTTAAATTCTTGTTTCTCATGAAAATGCTGTCAAGCCACTAGTTGGGCTGTAACTAATTGTTTCAGAATTAGAAGTGGGCACAAATCAAAATCTGGTCAGGTTACCCTTGGACTTGGATACACTACCAAATCTGATATGTACAGCTTATGCTTAACTGTGTCTACAACACTCCTCTGAAATATTTTTTTTTTTGTCTAAAGCTGTGAAAGGTCTTAGTTTTATATTGGTGGCCATGCATGGGCCTGATATAGAAGCAAAGAGTGGGGTTTGAAGCAAACCTTGTTCAGGGAGAAATTTTGAAAAATGAAAGAATTTTAAATCCATGCTCTATACAGACTTCTTTGTATATTTGGGTCAGTATTAGCCCATGCCTGTAAAAGTACTGCAAGTGCTGACTACTTACGGGCTACATAGGGACATTGTTCTTTCTCCCGTGTTCCCCTACGTACTTAGGAAGAGATTTGGGTAAACTCCAGAAAACCATGCTGCCTCACTTCATAGTTCTCCTTCTCGTGTCTTCTTAAAACCCTCCATCAAGAGGACTACAAAGAAAAAAGCTGGCAATGATTAGGCTACTGTATTGCTGAGATCACAACCTATCTCAGTATCCTGTATTTTCTCATTGCTTCCCTGTGCCAACCCTTCCCATTGAGCTCTTTTACTAGATGTAGTAGGACTGATATTTTCGTGCCTGTTTGTACAAGGTCCACCCCCCTGGGGTACAGGTTTATGGTGCAGGTCCCCATGCTTCACAGTAACACCAATATGCAATAATCTATAAGCACCTGCAAAAAAGGCAAAATCAGAGAGATTGTTTCTAACTCTGCTTTTTCATGGGCTGTACGGCAGTAGTCAGCATGCCTGAAAAATGTCTCCATGCATGTTGTTTATAGCCCTGTTGCATTAGTCAGCTTCCTTTAATAAATCAGATACAAGTTGTGACATGTTGTTAATTCGATCACTAATAACCTGCTCAAATTGCAAATCTATGTCAGCAGGTTGGTGTTGATTAAGTTGTAGTCACTACTAACATATTGTTTTAAATGACTGATAAATTTTATTTGCTGCGGTGATAGACTGCCTGCTCTGTTGTGGTTTTCTTTTTTTTTTTTTTTTTTTTTTCCTCCCCTTGTAAGCTTAGAAAAATGACACAAATGGCCCTGAGGTGGTCCTCTATAGGCCTTTCTCTTCCTCTGCTGCAAAGAGAGCTGGTAGCCACTAGAGGGGAGGAGACTGCCGGCTTTATTGAGCGCTTCACGCTAGAGCTTGAAGGTGCAGAAGCTGTCACAAGACTGGTTGCCCAACGAAATGGTTTAAAATATGTTATGAAGGTTAGTAAAAAATAAAAATAAAAAATGTTTTTCCCCCCTGCCCCCACTCCCCTTAATGCATTTGAAATATTAATTTCTCAGCACATTGGCTCTCGTTGGACTGTTACTATCTCAGGTGGTAACTGGGGGAGGGAAAAAACCTACGGTAACAAACATTTAAAATGTTACGTCTGAAGGTAATGTGTTAAATCTTTCAAAGCAAATGTTTTATTTTCTATGCAAGGATACTGGCAAATTAGGGCGTGGTCTAGGAATAACAAACATTTATTTCCTATGTGAAATGAGAAGGTTTGATTTTATGTGTTTGAAGTTCCCAATCATTCTGTCCATTCCCCTCTTCCCCCTCCTGAACTATTGATGCTCAAGAAATGACTAAACTAGTAGAAAACTTAAGCATCGTTCTTACGAACTTTTTGAAACATATAGGTTGTGTTATACGTAACCAAATCTAAGCCAGAATAGCAGAAATACTCATTTTATCATCTGTAGATGGATAAATATATATTTCTGTCTTTATATATACAGTCTGACCTTTTTATTTTATTTTTTAAAACAGAGTAAAATTCTTGGTATTGTTAAAGAGCTATAATGTAGAACTGTAGCTTGTTACACTTACTCTCCTGAGTGTAATTGCACTAAGATCATTCAGTTTCCATTTGGAAAGCCAGTGGCAATTACTGGAATACAATGTATCATGCATTTGCTCACTGGATATAAAACGTATATACTAATTCGCAATAAAATGTAACAGCTGTCAGTGCATTTTCTGCTCTGTTACTTCAATAAATTGGAACTCTGACTAGAAAATGGGAATATTGCATTTTTACACACTCCGTAATGTGTTTGCTTTTTGCAAATACAATTTATTTTTTTCATGACAAAAATTGTGGTTTGTTATTACTGCTAGTGGATAAATATTCTTATATCAGAATGAATTACACATGGTATCTGTAAAGAAGTAGTAATATTTTCTGCTTTTTATTGTAGCCTGTCTCCAGTAAACAAAATGCACTTAACCTACTTCTGTCACATACTGGGTATATTTTTTTTAGCATTGCAATGGTTGGGGGATGGGGGGAGTTTATTTTACCCTACCTTTGCAGGTATTTGGATAACTGGTTAACATTTTGTAAGAGACTGTTATTTCTCTCTTGGATTTCTTTTTTATTTTTATAAACCTATGTATAGATAAATAGTTCTGGAAGACAGCTATTAACCGTGATTCCTCACATTATGAACTAGTGCATCTGAGTTTTATTTAAGATAAAATGCCTGCACATTTGTGTAATTTTGTTACTTGAGGTCAGACTTTTCACAGATAATTAGCCTTTTACACACTGTGAAATCAACCTGCATTGGTTATTTGGCTAGACTCTTTGCTTCTGTTCTTTATTTCCCAGAAGGTTAACGTGCTGAAAATCTAGCTGCAAGCACATAGTACTGTCTCTTTGTGTTGCTAATTATCCCGTTGCATAATTATTAATATCAGGAGCAGGAAGAGGAAACAAGCACACCAAATAGTCGTGAATGCTAGTGTTCTGGCAGGAAGCTAGTCCTGCATTAATAAAATGTGCCTGTGCCAATATCACAGAAGATAGGAGCGTTCCTTGTTAAGGATCATTTATTAACTGAGATCATCTTTTAGTTCGCCTTGGGGTAATGACTAATGTCAATGGCAAATTTCACAGTTGTCTAGAGAAATGAATTAAATTTGTAATAAAAAGCCCTTCGGCTTGTTGTACATGTTCATTTATTGGAGTAGTTGAACTAGGAGAACTGTAAGGCAACCAAGAACATTGGCTTAATTTTCCTTACATATAATAGTGACCTTTAGCTTCATATTGAAAAAGTTACCTATTATAGACTGGTAAATTAAATGAGAAGTTCCTCTAATGCAAAATAAACTAAGTGACTGAGCTAAGTTAAACGGCCCTTGAGCTTATGAGTTTTTGGCAGAAACAAATTCTTTTTTTTTCTACATCTGTTCTGCACAAGCCTTCTGAAGGTGGTTTGGTGTCTAATCAGTCAGATAAAACAATACAAAGTAGGACACTGAGAAGTAGTTAGAAGCCCATCCTGAAGGATACCAGGATGATTGCAAACTTGGGATAGTACAGTGACATTTCGCATATTGAAAGTGTGGTTTTGTTTGAAAACTTTCAAATGTTCTCTATATGTCTTCTTTTCTATAAACTCAGAGCAACCTGTATCAATTTATAAAAAGGATGGGTTGGGTTTTTTTTAATTTATGTGTGCATTAAAAACCAGAAGCAAGTCTTAAAATATTGTCACTGCAGAGAATAAATATGGAATTGACAGAAAAATATCAAAATGTAAGGAGAAATGGCATGCACTGCAGCACAGACAGAATGAGAATTAAAATCATCCTCTGCTCCTAGGTCAAAGGACAAGAGAGTTTCTGATTTAAAGGTATATATTTTAGTCTTGGGAAAGATAATAAGCCCTGTCCCATCAGCAGTTTAATACAGACTGTATTTAATTGTTAGTGTGGTAAGTTTCTCTCTCTCAAAGATATACCATGCCTTACTGAACACAAGAAAAATATGACGAAAATCCCAGCAGACAGCAACAGAAAAATCCTGCAGCTGTTGAAAGAAAATGGAGGTGGGAATACATTTACTTTGCTATCAACACCTAGTTGGGCTCAGGATGTGCTTATATGGTGAGCCCTCAAATCATACTGAGGTGCTTGGAAAATGGTCAAAATAAATACAAGAGTGCTGTCTTACTCTGCATGTTTGTCAAAGTTCATGACAGAATTGCAGCACCACTATTTTCAAAATCGGTTTTGTGTTGTGTATAAATTCTTCATTTAATTCTGTGTAGTAGGTGTTTTTGTGTGATCTGGTGGTAAAATCCTGTGCTTATGTCTATCAAATCTAATATGCCAGTCATCTAACTTATTTACTCTGAAGGATCCTGATGTTCTGAAAGTTTTGTAAATCTGAAATTCTCTGTCTGTACTATGCAATAACAAAAAATAACTTTTGAAAGTTTGGTAAGAAGTTGCATATTTTAATGGATACTTTCCCCATAAAATACTTTTTTTAGTAGTTTGTCAGGTGAATAAAGGAATGTTCTTACTATAACTGACGAGGCTTAGCAAGAAATTTTGAGTGACTAGTAAAATCATGAAAATGCAAATGTCAATACAAATTCTTAACAGCTCCCAGGGCAAACCGTAGGTTGTTAACAGAGATACGGACATAGGAAGTTTTTAAGGAATTTTGGCAACTCTTGTCTACATTATTGTTGTGTGACCAACTCAAGAGTGAATTATTTCAAATGTAAAATTAGGCTGTGCAGAAAAGGATATAGTCAAGTGTAATATCCAGAGATTATAATATATCCACAGGGAGTCAGTGTTGCCGGGGGTCTTTTTTGCACCAGTCAGCTAATGGACCCCAACTAGGGAGACAGAAAATAGGGAGTTAAATGCAGAGGTACAAAGCTGCTAATGGTTACTGTTTATTTTTTCTGACAGAGAAGGTCAACTTTAATTTTGTATCTGTCACATGCCTGAATTCTAATGTATCATCTTAGCAGCTTTTAAGAATATTCCAGAGATAGTTCCCAGAAGATAATGCAGAAATGAAGCATGGTGGTGTTCGTAAGTGGGGGAGGGAAATGATAGGCTTACATTGTCCTTTGGTGTAAATCATTGCTAAGTTTAGCGGGACAACTGTCTTTCTTTAAAGTCCAGATTAATGTTCATTGCAGAGACAGGATGATAACTAATTGAAGAAAAATTAGCATCTACATGGCTCTGAGTAAAATCTAAAGTTTATTTGTTACTTTATTTTTAGATCCAGAAAATTATTTTAGAATATCTTTTTCTTAAGCAGTAAAAAAGGGTTTTGTTTAGCTGTATGTAGTGAAATTGCATTTTGTCGCTAGCAAGAATGTACAGTAGCAAGAGACTTTCATTTCGAAAAGGCTCTTCTAAAATCCAGCCATTGAAAGTTGTGAATATGGCAAGCAAGCCGTGTGTTTTTAAAATAAATATTCTAATGCCTGCTCAGAATGTGGGCATGGGTATGTATAAAAAGTGTGTTTTACATTCAGTTTTCAGTATGTTGACTTAAGGTTTTTTTGAAGGGAAAGAAAAAAAAAGTATAATCAAAGCTAGAACTTGATCTAAGCATGACAAAAAAAAATTGCTAATGTTGAAGGTGATAAAGACAGTGACTGTATACAGGTTCTTGCAAATTTAAATATGCACTTCTATGAAGAGAATTAAGATTTGTCTTTATGTTTAAGGAAAAGGAGAATAACTTCCACCTGATTTTCTTCCACAACTTGTTTCTGGGAGGTGTGTGACTGATAGTATAAAACACCTTTTAAAAAACTCAACTAAACAAATGTCCTTGCAGCCAGGAATATGAAAGTATGTTATTATTACACAATTAAATGAAATGATTGAATATAAGTTTTCTTAAAATTCAAGCGCTATCATCAGTATTTACAAAATGAATACCTTGAGTACCCACAGCACTTGTCAAACTGTTTCAGAAATTTTGGTGTGAGGAATATCTGAAATTTAGGCTATCCTTAAGCAAGTTGGCCAGATACAGATTTAAGTAGATAAATCTGAAAGTGCTGGCTTGCTTTTGCGCTTTTTGTATTGTTTTATTTTTTTGCAATTCTGTTAGTCACCTTTAGGAAAAGATCTTTAGTTTCTGCTCTATAAGCTTTCTGTTTACTTAAACTAAATTTGGTATTGTCTACCAAGAGGTATTTTCTTTTCTGGGTTTGTTTGTATTTTAATAATTTTTCCCCCCTCTATAAACTGTAGTATTTACTTTTCACAGCCTTAGCTGACCAAGAAGTAAAGCAGCATGGGAGGAATAAAGCAGAAACCCCCCATGGGTGGGGTTCTCTGAAACAGATTCATTTTCTCTCTGTGCATTTCTCTGCTGTGGAATAGACTTTATGCTTATTCACAGAGAGGGAGTTTAGAAATGTTTTTAGAAAATGCAGATGTGCAAAGCATTCTTAATAAGGATGGGAAAAGAGTTTGCACTCCCCTTTTAACCACTCTCTCACCTCAGCCCTTTTCAGCATGTAACCTTATTCTCTGTGGGATTACTTGGATGAAAACCAATTAGAGAACTGCTCACACAATATAAATGCATACAGATTAGTACAGATTGAACAGTACCAATGCCAACTAATCATACAGTATATAAAGTCCTAAACAATATAGATATTAAGGAATGATGGGGAAATGGACTCATATTGTTATAAAACTGAGCACAAAATGGAAGCAGCATAAAACTGTTTATTTAAATAATAAATAAAGTATAGGTTTTCTCTTCCCCCCTCCTTCTTTTTTTTTGCTTTGTGGCAATCTGCCCATAGACAAACTAAGTATACCAAAGGAAAGTCAGCCTACATGTTTTCCTGGGTATTCCCCATGCCTTCGTGGTAACATTACTTCATTGTTGTTGTTTTTCGTCCTTTAACTGCCTGTCCCTTCGATAACCTCGAATGCAGCGCTTATTCTCCAGCTGGGATGAGAATGAGAAAATGGTCTCCTCTGAGGAGGATGCTGATGCCACTACAAAGGTGTCTGGGAGGGACAAACAGAGACTGTGAATATAACTGAGTTATTTTAATGCATGGCCCCCAAGGACTGTGCGACCTGAAGGGTTTGTTTTGCTGAGCGCAGCCTGCAAGAGGACGACTGCAGAACCACGAGATCAGCCATTGTTTCCCTTTGCGTTGGTGTTGTCAATTCCTGACATTCCAGGGAGGATATTTTGAGGAAAATATAGTACCTTTTTCTCTTCATGTCTGTTGCCCAGCAATGGAAATGGAATGATGAGAAAATGCAAGTCTCCTTCAGGTTTCATGCTCTCTTCATACTACAATGTCTGTTCTGATGTGCCTACAGCTTTGGTCATTTTTTTTTTCTTTACCTTTTTCCTGGTTTTTCTGTTATTATTAATAGGAAAATGTTTTAATGATTAAAATTAGAACTAGGCTTTCTGACGAGCAGTAAACTCTTCCTACCTCCCTCCTCTGATGTTTCTTTGTTATATGTAATCATGGTGAAACCTTCTGACTTTTTAAAGTAATATCACAGACCATTTTCAGTCTGTTCCTAATTAGAGCCATGTGAGGTACCCGTTATTTACTTTAATATTGAAAGGGCTTTTTAATCCTTAAAAAACATTTTGGCAACAGTCTTGAAATAATATGCTAGAATTTTGAGTGGCCTGCTTCGTATCTTCTCCTGGGCATTTGTCTGACTGATCTCTTAGCTGCTGAACTAAATTGTCCACTTAGTATTATAGCAAAAATGAGAGAGTAAGAAATCTATCTAGATACAGCTACGAGCCAAAAGTGAAAGATAAAAACACTCATAAAAGAACTGAGTCATACTCAGATTGGCAAAAAAACCTCAAGACAACTAAAGGAAATGGAATTGTTTACAGGAGAGATTGGTGTATACATCGGTCTTCTCCAGAACAGCTGTCATTTTTAGACCAGCAGTGATTATGCATTGAATTTTACTCTGAAAGTGTTTACTATAGCATTCAGAAAAAAGCTAATTACTGTAGTAACTCCCTGTACTATATGGTGTCTGTTTGTCTCTAGCTTCAAAGAAGAGAGAAAAGAAATCTCTGCTACCATGGTTATTACATAATTTTAGCTGGATTTCTGTGCTCAAGTTTTAATAGAGATGTGCAGGATCTCAAATGCGTGCATTCATTAAGCTCTCACTGCTCAGTTCTGTAGCTGAAACCTGGAGTCAAATCCTGACATGTGTGCTCAGGTACTAATTATGTCCAAACAGGAGTGTCGGATAGGCCCTTGTGCACGTGACACTCTCATCGGATGATGTCTAGATGCCATCATCTCCTTGGCTGGAGTAGTCTACTACCGATTCACCTATCACGAGAGAAAGTAATTTTGGAAGTGATGGAGAGAGAAAGCAACAGCTAGTGGAGACCCAGGTGCCTAAGTGGTGTCACTTGTTAGTGCCACAGGGCAGGAGAGGGCAGCAGGGACCCACTGTCTAGTCATGTAATCCACGCCTCCCTCCATGGTTTGCTCTAGCCGTACAGACTTTGGTGACTTAAATGATTGCTTCTTTGGTGGAACTTTTCATTTCTGACCTCAAATGAAAATACGTATGAGCAAATATAAGGGACTACGTTGGGGCTTCTGGATTCTGCCTGGAGATGGGATCTCTGGGGTTATTCATGCCAAGTCTCAGTGAATTTGAAGGAGTACTGACCTTTTCCATGAGAAATTCAGACCTGATCATTTGAACTTTAAAAAGGAGTAACTTCTTATCATTAATATGAATAATTTCTCAGATTTTCCAGAATGAGATTTATTTTTCCTCAAATGCCTTTCATTGCCGTTGCCTCATTACTGCCCAGCGCACCTTGGTCCATCTGTAGGAAGGAAACAGCTGCCCCTGTTGCATTGCTATGGAGTGCCAAACCCCGACCCTCCTCAAAAGGCAAAAACGTGCCTGTTCAGTTCATCTGAATGTTTAAGCCACATGAGGAGATGTTATTACTTACTATAATAACCAACACTGCAGATGGGAAGTTTTCCTTTAGAGCACTTTACCACATCACCTATCATACCAAGTTAAATTAAGCATAATTTGAAAGGAATTATTCCCATTAACAAGCAGGACTATGTTATGCAGATGGTCACTGAAGATTTATTTTATTTTCCTATCTGTCACAGATTTGTCAAGAACCAGTCAGGGGACTGAGGCATCACAAGCCCAAAGGGTTTAAAATAGGGAAAAACCTATTAGGTCATCAACTCCTCCCTTCTGCTAGGAGAGATTTATTACTGACAGCATAGTCTGAAGTGCTTTGTCCAGTCCAATTTTTAATGACACTTACTGTTGTCTAGAAATTCTGGCAGGAGAAACAATGTTTTACAGAAAAAAAATTCAGTGGACAAAGACTGCTAACATAGGAAATTATATGGGGGTTAGAGGCTTTATGTGAGTTTTCTGCAGTCTCAGAAAGCACTTGTGCAGAACCAGTGAAGAAAATCTGGGCCAGCTGAGGGAAGATGCCCACAGTTTTTGAACATAAACCATAAATGATAGCAGAGCATTGATTTTTTAATAACAATTCTTATGTTGTTCTATAAAAATGTATTGGTAGGAAAAAAAGTAAAGGATGGAGGGTTGCGTTTGAGAGGACAAAGGAGAAAATTGGCTGCCAAGGGTAATAGAAGTGCAGTGCAACACTATTTCTGTTTCAGGTACAGGAAGGTGTAAGAAAGCAGCATGCTGCTTACTGATTCACCTCAAAAAGCATGCTGCATTCTGAAAACCTGCCGGAACTAACAAGACATCCTGAGTGAATTCCTGTTCCCAAAGAAGTAAGCAAGGATCTTGCCGTTGACTTCCTTGAGGTTAGGATTTCACACAATGGTTGAAATTTCTGTTGTGCAGTGCGGAGCTGAGAGGTCGCTGGAACTCCAACTCATGAATATGCACGCACGGTGCTGTACTGGGAAGTGAAATGCCAGCTTCAAAGAAGCAGGGAGAAGTCAAAGTCTGAGATGCTTTCTGTACCATCTCCTGACCGGGTCTCATTTCTACTAGGCTGATACTAATCCCAGACATTTCTTATGAGTTTGCATTCCAGAGAACAATAACCTACCTGAAAGACTGTATTTTCTCTAATTCCCTTTTAATATCCTGTTCATGTTCCTGAGTGTGTAAGTAAGTAATTGATATGTTATTGTTATGCTTAGACTTCAGGGGTACTTTTGAATGCTATCTTCAAGGAAGTGGTGTCAGGGCATCATGTGAATTGTGAAGGAAAGGAATGCCATAGCTGACTACCTCCTGTGACCAATAAAGCTCTGTGCCATGCTCTTTCAGACTTCACTCTGTCATTGATACTGTCAGTTCCAGGCTTCCTGCTGGTCATATTTACTATCATATAGGCTGTGGAGGAGGGGAGGCGAAACTGCCCTCCAAATAGTAGACATCTTACTCGGTGGGGATCCTGAAGATCAGGCTGAAGACCTTGAGTGGATTAGTGGTCTATGCCTTAGTAGATGCGAAGCTGCATTTTGTACAATTTGGAGCATCTGTATGTTCCCTGGATACTTTTGTAACACTTACTTCAGCAATAATTTTCATTGAGATCACACTCGTCTCTAGTTTTAATAATCCAGATTTAATATGGAAGGAATTACAAATATGGCCTCCTAGTCAAATTGTGAAAGTGATTCAGGGTATATGTACATGAAAAACTCACATTTTCCATAGCTTGTCCACTTTCCAATACTAGAAAATCTGGATTAAAGAAAAAAATACTGTTAGAAACAGTAGAAATAATGTATTTCTGAGTACAAAGTGTTTGGGAGGGCAACAATATGATTTTGCTTCATCATTTTCAAAAATCTACAGATCCTTGTTTTTCACTTATTATATTCCCCACATCAAAAGATAAAAAGTTATTGTCCATTTTTATATGTTTCTGGTACCCTGGGAACAGTTAAATAGAGCATTTTCATATTAGAAAACCCAGAAGTGGAAAATATATATCAAAAGAGATAGTATCCTTTAACAATTGAGGATAATGAATTTAAAAAACAAGAAATTCTCAGCCAAGATTTGTCATTCATGCTAACTTTCTGCTTCCTTTATCCATTTTTCAGTTATATACCAGAAAAACCTTTTAGCAGTTTTAGTCGTCCATGAACATTCCCCACCCAACTGTTCATGTGAACGTAACACCGCTATAGGAGAACCTATATATAAAAAACCTGTTTTGATATATAACTTTCTTTCTTAATAAATTGTTCAATTGTATGAAGAAAGGGAGACCACGTTTGTCACTTGTCCTGCTCGAGGCAACACAGCTGCTAGACTTGTGGGGTGGACACCAAGGAACAGGATGTCCCTCTAACATAGTTCACCGCTTCCTCTGTACTGGGAATTTAGGATGGCTTCCTTAAGAGCAGTTTACAGTATAGGTATGAGTTAGGTCCCTAATGTAGCTGAGCAGGTTTCTACCCTGAATGACTACTAGTAGAATTATGGAAAGAATAAGAGCTGACTAGATCTTGTTCTTACTGAAGTCTGCTGCCAGAGCTTGCAGTCTTGTAAATGTCTGTACTGCAGAAGAAATACTATGGGTGAGCCTGTGTCTGAGGACAGAATGAAAATACTGCTAGTGGGATTCAGCTGGTCTTAATTCAAGTCATTGCTCCCAAATGTCCAGTAATGGCCACCTACTGATCCTAGTCCAGCTGGCAGCATGAGCATATAAAAGTCTCCGTGGAGATAAACAGCAATTAAATCACAGAGAGAGAAAGCAATAGCTGTTGAAGAAACTAATACTGGGAAATACCACGAAACCAAGTTTCTACTGCATGTGTAACATTATTTCTTACAGGATTCAAGTTGCCTGCACCAAAATAGAAAACACTGATTGCCCAAGCATATTGGGGGGTGGGGGGATAGAGCTGGATATGATTCACACTGTTCAAGGCCACAGTGCCTGTGCTACTGTGATGGAAAGACATATGGTGCTTGCTTGAATCAAGCCGAATACAAGCAGAGGTCAGTCTTGCACTGGTGAACAGTATCTTGTATGTGGATATACGGTGCTACTGGAATTCAGCAGTGGTTAACACAGCTTGTTTTTCTATTGTGGACACTGTAGGATTGGAGTTACAAGATGAAACTGTGCTCATCACCGGAGAGGTTACCCTGAAAAATGTATTTTTCTGCAGCAATGATAGTGTAATTTCTGTCACAGGAGCCTCGTGCCTTTGTTAAAAATTTGTGTTTCACCAAAATATGATTCTACTAGACACTGCATTCTTGTGGTATTTAAAGGAAATAGACTGGGTTAATACCCAGGAAATTCCTGCTTAGAGAATGGAATTTACTATTTTGGATATTTACACTGAAGTATTTTTTCTTCTATAAAAATGTCTGGAGTGAAATGTTATTTACCTATATAGAGGATTTTTACAGGAATTTTGTTTTCAGCTAGTTTGATTCAGCCAGCCTTTCTGTTGGTTAGCATTTGGATTTTGTTAAAAATCAGAATTTATGTTTCTCTTTCTCATGCACTCTCTAAGTTTAACTCACATAGAGCCAGTACATGGTAATTTTGTTTCCATCCTGATACTGTAAAAAATAACCTCTTCGTATTAAGATGACTTTGCTTTTTTGTAAAGATGTGGCATGCAGGTCAAAATCAATACGTATCCAAATCCTTTGTGGCAAGAAAAGATGGATAAAATGCTTTGAGACAAAATTTTAAAAACAAACACTGTAATTAGCTTTTATTTAGTCTTTTTTTTTAAGACAATGATTTTCATTTCATATGGAAATGTAGATTTCTTCAGAGTAATTTCATGTTCTTTTTGGTTTAAAGCAACTTTTTTCCTTTGATTACTGAAATATGCAGTTCTCTCTATTTAACACGTAATACCAAATCAACATACTTCCCCCTTCCTTTTTTTGCTGATGACAGTCAGCAGAAATCGTGTTCCAAAGTGCCCTGAGAACAAGGGCATTGATCTCAAGTGAGACTCTTGTGCCACCTTCCCCTTGTCACTTTCAGCTGTAATTTGTTAAGATATCAGCTCTAAATTATTAAACACTTTATAAGTATAAATAATTCAGCAGTCAACAAATAAAGTGACAGCCCATTAATCAGTTTCCGTACATGTACATAGGTGGCATGCTGTGGTCTGTGTTGGGGTATGAATTCTGCTGAGGTCCGTGTGCTTTGCAGCAGTGCTGCTTCTTCTCACCTCAGGAAAAGGTTTGTGTGCGTCTTCTAGGTTTGTCGTTTGTTTGCACAAGATCAAACAAGTTCTTCCTAAACTCCAGGGCAGGGTCTATGGCAAACTTTGAGGCTTTTGTTGTATGGGACCACATCGATACGGGGTCTTTCCTTCTGGCCTGGGTTTAAATTTTCCAAAGGCCAGTCCTGATTGGGAACACCAGAAATCAGGCAGTGTGACTGTAAGTGGGCATACTGCAAACTGACATGATCCTCCTGACAGCAGGACCACCTCTTTGCTATTTCAGGCATCACCTGAACGAGAGAAGCCGTGTGTGAATCAGGCTGAGATTCTTGTATGCTGCCCATAAGGTCAGGAACCATCCCCTCCTCAGGATTTCAGTAAAGTTCTTGTCACACACAGGCAGCATGTATCAATGAAAGGCTGTTGTTAGAACACCGTATATTCCAAATGCAAAGTATTATTAGGGTTTGTCAGTACAAAGAAGGCCTATTTCATGCTCCTGAAATTCTACCAAGAAGCCATCAGTGGGCACAAATGTACTTTCCTCCTTGGAAAGTAAAAATAAAACGCCATCGGACATTGTTATCCGAATATGCCACGAATATTCTAGGTAAACCTGTGTATGAAGATTATGTACTGCGCTTAACCATGTTGAAATTTTGAAAAAAATCTTCTCTGGAAAATGTTTAAATAAATGCTGTGTGGATTTTTGTGTTTTTAAATCACTATATGACAAATATGAATGTACAGTGATCGCCTTTAAGCCTTCATTTTCAACACTGTAGGTGTTGCAGATTTGGATTGGCAGTAAAAAGTTTCCTCAGGAAGAATGGGAGAAAAGGTTGTTTAACAGCTTTCCATTCTCATCTTGCATAGAAAGCCTGGGAAATTCTTGTTGTAATGGAGAGACTACAAAGAGGCAACTGAAATGATCCTAAGTCAAGGATCAATCCATCACATATAGGAAAAGATTATGTATGTGTCAATCTCTCTTGCTTTTTGATGCAGAACAAATGGATGTTACCCTTGGTAAATGGTTTATATGAATGCCAGTGCAGCGTTTTAATAGAACAGGCCAAGGACAGGGAGACCTCAGACTTCAGCACAGTCAGGGTTTCTTGCTGGATAAAGCACTAGACTGGAACTCGCAAGACCTAAGTTCTGCTCTCACCAAGCTGTCAGATGACCTTGAGCAAGTCACTTCACCCCTACACAGCACCCTTATAAAACTGTGATAATGATATTGACCTCTTTTGTTACAGAACTGTGAGGTCTAGTGGTTAAAAGTCCTGCTTAAAAGCAAGGTGGTGGTGTCACCCTGTGCTTAGTTGGAACTTGGATGAGACAATTTTTGGACCACATACATGCAAGTGAAGAGATTCTAAATTACACTGGAGATTTAATTTGCGTAAGTGTTTGAAAAGAGAAAAGTGAGCACCTGTGATGAAGCTGGTCTGAATAATATATAGCATGTAAGTGCAATGGCAGTAACAAGAAAATAATGTGGTTCAGAAACTGAATATGAGAAACGACAAGCAACTGGCAAAGGAAAACCTTCACTAAATGGAATGCAATTCCATGTTGAAACTGGGTAAACTATGCAGATTTTGTAAAAAATAAAACAGTATGGAAATTCGTCTTACAGTGGGATCAAATTAAACGTGTTCTTTTATGAAATGCCCAGGCTGAAGTACTCACATGTAAATAAGGGTTAGGTTCTGATCTTTCTCACAGTAGAATGGATGCAAAAATCCATTGTCTGGTGCAAAACCTATTCACTGGGACATGGCAGTGTTTATTGCAAAGTCAAAGCATCACAGAGCAAACTGAAGGTGGGGGAAACATATCTGAGATATTACTTTTCTGACTATTAAAAAGATAGTCTCTGGTCAAGGGATCAGTTTTGTGGATAATGACTGCTTTTAAGGTCTGCGAGGTTAAGACGATGTGGCATCAGCTATATATAAAATGCTAGTACCGACACTCTTGAAGCAGAGCTCAAGGTGAAAGTTAAAACTGTCATGGAACAAGGTGGCTGAAAAAAGTTGCAAGGCCAATTGACTGGATCAGCAGTATGGTGGCAGTTAGAAAGACAGGCAAACTGATGATCTGCATCAATCCAAAAGACCTCAATAGCATACTAAAGTGCTTATACTGTTCCCTGCCAACAGTCACTGAAATATTGCCAAATCAAGCGAACACAATAGTCTTTTCAGTCATGGATGCCAGAGATGGCTTCTGGCAAGTGAAACTGGATGCAGCAAACAGTTACTTGACAACTTTCTGGACCCTGTTTGGGTGCTATCAGTGGCTGACAATGCCGTACAGAACAGGAATCGCTTCAGGGGGTACCAGCAGAGACTGCACACAGCCCCTGAGGGTTGTCTGCTGCAGATATCAGTGCAGATGACATTGTTTATACTCGTGTGGGAGGGCAAGGATTGAGCTACGGCCAACCATGATCACAAATTTGCTCTGGTAGAGACAGCAAGAAAGATCAGTCACAAGCAAACATAGGAATAGCTGTACTGGCTCAGAACAAAGCTCTCTAGCCTCATGTCCTGTTTCTAGTGGTGGCTGGTGGAGGAAGTCAAGAAGAACAAAAACATGTCAAGTACTCAGTGATAATCCCAAAAATTTCTTCTACACTGAAATTTGGGGAGGCAGAGATGGCTGTAGAGCAATACACATACACACCCCCTGCATATTCTCACTGGCATCCTCAGGACCACCAGTAGCTTCTGAGAGGCATTATTTCTCCCTGCAAAAGGCTCTTTTTCTTTTCTTTTTCTTTTCTTCTTCTTTTCTTCTTCTTTTCTTCTTCTTTTCTTCTTCTTTTCTTCTTCTTTTCTTCTTCTTTTCTTCTTCTTTTTTTTCCTTTTCTTTTCCTTTTCTTTTCCTTTTCTCTTTTCTTTTCCTTTTCTCTTTTCTTTTCCTTTTCTTTTTTCTTTTTTCTTTTCTCTTTTCTCTTTTCTCTCTTTTCTCTTTTCTCTTTTCTCTCTTTTCTCTTTTCTCTCTTCTCTTCTTTTCTCTTTTCTTTTCTTTTCTTTTCTTTTCTTTTCTTTTCTTTTCTTTTCTTTTCTTTTCTTTTCTTTTCTTTTCTTTTCTTTTTTTTCTTTTCCTCTATATTATACATGTTTTTGTTAATTCTCCTTTGTCTTGTCTTGGTTTGGTTTAAATTCTGGTTTCTACCAATTTTTCCTTTATGGGAGTCAAGTTTGATGACCTGTAATTTCCCCAAACTTCCCAAAATCCTTTTGAAAAAATATACTTCAATTGCCACTTTTCATTTCTCTTGTACAAAGGTCATTTTGATGACCAATTTCTTCCTGCAACTGTTTGAAAAGGTCTTATTACTAGTTTTAGGGGGTTGGGAAGCTACTTATCAAAACCTTTTTGGCTTGTCTTAACTTCTAATTCAACTTTCTAGACTTCAAGACTTTTTCATTTGGATAATACTTCAATTTTTTAATAACTGAAAAACTGAATACTTTTTTGAATAATTGAATAAAAGATTGTAAGAAAGTTTCTCCTTACCATCTGATAATTCTGTAATTAGACTATTGTCTAAAAATAGCTGTTATTTGCTCATGATAGATTTTAGTTGTTTTTTATTTTTCTTTTTTTCTCTTCATGTTTGTATGTGCAATGATGTAAAGATCTTTTCATTTACTTTAGCAGATCATATTCGTTTTTACTTATATTTACTGTAACATTATGTCTTTAAACCATCCACCATCTGTATTTTACTTCTCTAATTTTTACGTTGTCCTCCTGTTTGATATTAAATACCATTGTAATAGATTGTCATTGTCTTTTTTTAATTTACATTTATTGAGTTTTAGTATGTTATGCTCACTCTTTTACCATAACTATTTGATGTTAAATTTTTGAGCCAGGGCTTATTTCAGGATTAAACAAAATACAGCTTCTGCTGTGTATTCTCTGTCTAGCTATTCCAAGTGTGTTGTCTAAATTGCGTTGTGCCTTGATGTTACATCTACCCGCAGGGTAAACAGAGTCCCCCATTATTGTTGTGCTTTCTGCTTTGACATCAGCCCCTCTGAGCTTCCTTACCATCTCACTGGCATTGCCGCAGCCCTGTGTGGAAGGACAGTAGAATAGTCTTCACTATCTACTTTTTCCATTTAGGAATGGAGTTGAAATTCTTCAGGATTCTACTTTATTTGTGGGTATAAGAAGCTTTTTGGTGTCATTTCACTTTAGAATTCTTTAATGTGTTGAGTTCTTTTTCTACACGTGCCTATATTCCTGAATATGTATCATAAGGGAGATAGAAGAGGGTCTTCTTGGTAGAAGAATAACTCTAAACATTAAAGAAAGCTTAAAATTAAATGAGACAAATCAGCTATAAACAACAATAGCAACAAAAAACTGCCACACCCCAAAATGTTACAATTGTTTCTGATTGTCCTTTAAATCAATTTCCTCATTTTTGACAGATATGCTAGTTTACTATTTTTTTTCCTAAAAAAAAACCAACCCCACCTTATTTAATCTATTCACTGCTGAATTCACATTGTTGGTTTCTTTGGCTTCTGTTGCACATTGAGCTAATGCTTTCAGAGAACTGTTTATGGAGGCTCCAAGATGGCTTTCTGGAGTTGTAACCACCAATTCTGAATGCAGAATCATGTAGGCTTCATTGGTTTTCCCCAGATGCAATACCTTATATATTTCCACTAAAGCACAGCTGCCACCCTTCTGGCCACTCATTTTTGTGGGAATCCTTTTGTAGGTCCTCAACATTTGCACAGCAATTGACTACTCAAAAAAAAAAATTAGTATCGTCTGCAGAGTTGGAGATTTTAGTGTTTACTCCTTTTTCCAGATCACTGATGACATTGGAAAAAAACAGTGCAAGCACCAGTCAATGGGAGACCACCCGACTGTCTTCCATCTAGAAAACAGAAGAACATTTGGTCTATGAAGGTCTATGATAGGACATTTTCTTCCTGTCCTTTAATCAGCTTGTAATCCATAAAAGATCCTCTCTAGCAGTCCTGCCACAGTTTAATTTCTTTAACAATCTTTGGTGTCAAGGACTTTTTAAAAATGCAAGTGTATCCACATTTCTGCTGACATTGTCATAGAAGTGCAGTGGGGTAGTGAGGTAGTATTTTCTTCACAGAAATCAAGCTCTTTCCCATGGAACATGTTTGTCTATAGTCTCAGCGATCTTACACTTTCTCTTACTAGAGATGGAAGCCTGCTTTTTTTTTACTGGAGATTGAAGCCTGCTTTTCCTAAGATCACTTCTTGAGACTTCTTTGAGATGGGAGTTGCACTGGCAGTCTGCCAGTCTTCTGCCACAGTGGCTTTTTGTAATGTAGTTTACAGATCTTGGCCAAGAGTCCTGTAAGTTCACATCTGAGTTACTTCAGAGCTCTTGGGTAAAGGCCATCCAGTTTAATGTCTTACTTCTTACATCTAATTGATCTATCTGGTCTAATAATGGCTTCAGCTTAATGCCTGTTCAAGCTTCTGCATAAGAGTCCAAAAATAGGAGGAAAGAATCTGTTCTGATGTGAAAGCAGACCCTGATATTTAAAATGCTTAAATTCAAAATTAATAAAAAAAATAAAGTTACAGTGTGAACTGGATTGAAGGGGAAGTTTCAAAACATTATAGAAACAGAAGGGGGAGTGTTCTTTCACCTGTAATATAAATTAATTCTTGCCTGGTAGTTACAGTCTTCGTGTTTCCTATAATATTCCTAGTTGTAGCTTCTTTGTGTGTTTTGCAACACATGTAACTGCCCTTGCATCAAGCAATCTGCAATGAATTTTGAAACTGGTCCATGATTAAAACCTATATCTTATATACCTGGTTTTTATTTTAAAACAGTTCCCTAGGAAGACAGATAGATATTTATATTTGCCTTTTGGAAGATGAAGAATAACACCTGGCATGTATTTCTCTACAGAAAATGTTTAGCTTCACATCACACATCTTCCTTGTTAGGAAATGGAGAGTTAATTAATCTCTCCTTAGCTGCTCTCCATTTATAGTTCAATCAGGGAGTACATTCTAGAAGATTCAAATCCAGTACAGTTCATAGACATTGCAGTAATTTTGTACCACTACATCATGCTACCAGAGGGGATATCAAGATTAGAGTTTTAATGCTGAATATTGAGCACATCAGACTGAAGATGTGGAGTTCTTAATTGCCAGACTGGGAGTGTCTATGCCCAAAATAATCTTGCAATGCAGAAAGTTCACTCGGCAACTTGCAAGGCATAGGACTGGTTTCTTTCATCCTTTTTTTGTTTAGACAGTAAATTATCTGAAAAAAAAATATAGTTTCATATGTGCTGAAGAATCTTGGCCACTGCATGTAGAGAAGGGAGGGTTATATTTTCACGAGCCAACAAGAAGAGGAAGCTCTTTTTACCCAGGTCTCTTCACTGAGATAATTACTCAAAACAGAGGGATCTCCTGACCGGTTTTTCCTTCTCCTCCTGGAACAGTGTCTTATTAATCAATGTTGTTATCAGCACCTTATCCTAGAAAAATCTACTGCCTCATTTGTAGACCTTCTCCTGGGAGCTGAACATTTCCAAAGCTTCAAGTAGAAGAGGGAATTTGAATTGTTTTGTTACAGTACGTATGTGCATAAAATCCAGAATGGTTAGATAATAGGGAAAATGTGTCTTTTAGCAATTTTGCAAAAAAGTTCTTTACTCCTTCAGTTTTTATGTACAAGTGTCCAAATGAATACAGCTAAGTTTGGATAGGAAGAAATATCAATAAAATATTTCTGAGATGTTTGCTTTGTTTTTGGTGCAAGGAAAAAAAACAAAATTCTGTGTTCAATTTAGAATGAACACCTTTTTTTTTTTCCTATTGTAGTTGATGAACTGCTCGCTTCCTCCAGTTCCTCCCCCCAAAAATAACCAAGATTCCCAACATAGTCACATCAATCTTAATAAAGAATGAATGTTTTGTGATTTTTGGATGAGGCTAGCATTACCTCTGAGGGAAATCTATCCAGCTCACTGTGCTTTATATGAAATATGATAGTATAGTAAAGGGGAAAAGACGAGATTTTAGATTAGAGGCTGGAAAACTGTCTTGGAAATTCCATTATGAAAAAGAAGGAAAAAAAATCCTTTCTGTCTTGCAGAGGAATAAAGAACTAGCAAAAACAGATTTTTTGCTCACAAAAATGATGAAATTTTCCCCATAATGCTTTGGGCCAAATTATTTTATTCAGTGTAATTTAAATATTTCATTTTGATTTCCTTATTAATGATTTTCTCTAAAAGCAATTTCACTTTGGAAAGAAATTTTGAAATAAATGTTCCATTCCAAAAATGTTAAATAGGGCACTTGGGTGTTATCGAAATACCTAGCTTTATTTTCAAGCTGACATGCTTTACAAATGCTGTGGTTTTTATTAAAATTTTATGTTAAGTAGTTCAAAACTGTGTGATTATAAATTTGTGAGTCAAGTTTATTTCAGGGGAAATATTATTCTCCTTAAAAGAAACAGGTGGCTGGGCACATATAGCTTGCACTGTACTGATCAGGAACTATTTAAGTGATACATGGAACAGAGTTCAGTGTGCTGATCTATTTCCAATTTGTGGGGAGGTTGGGGTTTTTTTGGGGGGAGGCTACATTCTTCATTTCAATTATAGCAAGAATTAATCTTCAGTAAGCACAAGATAGTTGTATTCTACAGACAGGATCCAAACTGTGGGATCCATGAATGCTAAAGAGCTTCCAGGTCTGTAATCCTGACATTTGGAGTACTACAGCTACAGGGTGCACTGTGCCATGAAGCTGCTGATGGTTTAGACCTGACCTCTGGAAATGTTGCATAGCTGTTGTTGCTTATTGGTTGCATTCACATAGTGCCAAAGGAACTAGAACTCTACAGTGCCAAGTAGTGCACAGAGATCATGAAGACCATCCTCACCCTGCAGACATGGAGGACAATGGAAATAGGTTCAAATAAATAACCAAGGGCAAGGAAGCAGTCAGACAACATTATTGTGATAGGTAGTAAACCCAGTGAACAAATCAAGATTTCTAAGTTGCACTGCAGAAGATGACTTTATGAGAAATTGGAAGTTGAATAATGAATCAGTTTTAATATTTTTCCAGAGAAATCTTCTTTAGTCTAAATGAACGACTTGGACAAAAACACATTGGTGCCTGCACAGAAATTTAATAAATGAGAGAATGGACGTTTGCATCAAAAAGTAGCCAAGATAGGCAGTAAGGCAACCTGAGAGAGTAAATTTACATTTAATGCAATAGTCAATGATGAGCCCAAGGAAGGATGCAAAGGCGAGGGAGGACTGGCACTAATGAATCTGGCAGAGTGAATCTTACAGCAACAGTCTGGATTGATATGAGTAGGGCAGTGTCTCAAGGCCAGAGAGAATAATGTGACTGTAATCAAAATCAATGCTAATGAGACCTTACTCAAAATGGGTGATATCCTGGCCATATCATACAGAAGACAGATGTGGTGACAACCTGTGGCAAATGGTCAAACTCAAAGATCAAGAACACAATGTGCACATGGGAGGTGGGAGAGGCACCTGCATCTACAATGGTGTTGAGACCCCGCTGGCCAGGAAAGCAGCTGGTTCCTTTCTGAAGGAAAGGCTGCAATAGTTGTTTTGTTAATAGTGAAGAAGAAATCTATGGTTATATTGCTTTGTTCTAAGTCAGCTGAATTCCAGTTTGATTAGAAAAATGAGGTAGATCTTTGTCTGATATAAATAATCACTCCACTCGTTTTAATGATTTTCGTCAGTCATGACAAGTTCACTGTGGACTCTTCAGTATGAGGTTTCATTTTCTACATTTCAGGGAAATATGTAGACACTTAAACATACTGCAGATATTACCCAAATAGATATGAATAATAAGAACTAACCTACATCAGCACTAGAAATATAAAATGTAGTTTTGTATTAGGAAAAATATTAATCTTAGCTACTTTAAAGAAAAAAATAATTTTTAATAGTTTAAAATGGTTGCATTTGTTAAAGATTATAAATTATCATCAGCCACTGTTTATAGCTAATTTAAATATGACTGGTTTTCTGCCATTGTAAAATTCTGAAGCAGGTTTGGATGATAGTTAAAAAAAATACAACCTTTAGGAAGCTTTCCACTTTGTATGTATTTAGAGATTTAAAATGAGACCTCAAGCTATTTCAGATAGGCATAAAATTAGAAACATCATCTAATGAGATGTTATGTGTTATGATTTTTTAATGTATTATTTATGGAAAACTTTTACCAGGTTATCTATCACTCAAAATAAATGAAAGATAACTATTTTATTAAGCATGTTACTGTTGTGCTTGAGGAATAGATTTTGCATATCAAGAACAAGAAAGCATACATATTATTTTCACTTTATTCCGCATTGGTAAAACTGTGCTTCATAACAAAAATGATATACAGAAAATAATTTCAACTTAAGTGTAATATTCTTTCATGCTAGGAATTCAGAGCAATTCAGACACTTTAAAGATATGAGACAGAAGGTGCAAAAAAAGGACAGAATTATCCAAAGAATAAGCAGTAGAATATGGAAAGAACCCAAAGATCTCATCTGATCTTGGCTAGAGAGCATCTTTAGCTGAAAGATAGTGACACTTTCTGGACAAAACCAGGGGCATATAAGAAACTGAGAGACGAAAAGTTGCAGGATCACTTTCAACCTAAACCATAGCTGAAGCAAAGCATACCTTCTTGCATACGTGTGGTTGCCTTCAACTTTCAGAAAGCCTGATCTCATCACGGTGAGACTGTGAGTAGTCTGTACCAACCTCTCCGGGCCCACACCTGTCTGCTCCTAAACCAGCACAACCCTTACTGCAAGTGCCGCAGTGGAGACTACAGACCCGTGCTGTTATATTTTAAAATACATGGGAAAAAAAAAGGTGACCGAAATAAAGAGAATGTTTTTGAGCCACTGATAGCAGTCTATTGTTGCTTCAGGATAAAGTTGGTCTGAACATATGACTAAACACATGGGATTGAATTAGTTATCCACAGGAAACCACAACTGAGTGACTTTTTATTCCTTATAGGAAAACATTAAAATAAGACATGTGCAGCCAAATTCTGTAATATGTCCGGTAGACATCTGCAGACTTTTTCCTGCTATTTCTTCTTATTTTATAACAAGGGATGCCTTCATGACTTAAAGAAATTTGAAAGAGCAATTAACAGTTATTGCTTAAAGTACATTGAAATGGCAAAAACTAGATTGCCACAAATTATAATCAGTTAGGTAAAATTATTACCCAACTATTAAGATTTAGGGTATTCATGACACCTCTAGTAGTCATGTGAAAACTTAGCCTGCAGGAAGGAGAGAAAAAGGATCCCAAGTATCAAAAAACTTAAAGAGCACAAACTGTTTACTTTGCAACAAAAAGTATATCACTACTGTCTCGTGGATCTTTGTACAACATGCATAGCAGCCCAGTGCTATGTAAAATAGAGGAGTGCAAGCCCCGTCCTTGATGTTTACACTCACAAGGGCAGAGTGGTTAGCAGAAACAAATGGCTATATCCTGTAATCAATAATTACCAACTGGGGAAACTGAATGTAATCACTGAACAAAATGGTTATTTAATCAGAAGTATTACTATGTAGTATTCAATATTTAAAGCTCATTGAGTATTTACTTTGCTATTTTGGACTTATATAGTTGTAAAATAGTTTTTACTCAATAGAAGTCTGACAATCAGTAATTTTTGAGGGTCCCTGAAACCAAGGCGGGCATTTGAACTTGAAGACTCCTCTAAACTGGTTTCAGCATACCACTTACGTGCCAGCAGCTTCATTTTTTGAATTGTCCTTCAGATCAAGAGAAATAGATCCCTGAATCATTATGTTTCAGACTTGCTCTTCATATGTCAAAGTTACAGGTTGCTTTTATCATATTTTATCATATTACCTTTTAGTTTTTATTTATTAGAAAGCCATTTCAGCTCTAGCAATCACTGTTGTTGGGTTTTTTTGTATGATGATGTGTTGCCTGTGGGCCTCTCTCCTGATACCTGTCATGTCTTTTAGTTTTGACTCTTAGGCAAAGTTTAACTCATTTAACAGCAAAAATTACACTTAAAATGTATGGCAGTAACAACAGCAATTTTGCCCTGGGTTTATCAGGAACAAACTAATCAGCACACTGAGCATCTAGGGTGGTGAGCAGTGTGTGAAGGCACATATTGGATGAAAGACTGTAGGCTTCTTTGGAATAGTAGTATTGATTCATTGTTTCACAAGAAACTTAGGACACTGAGGTAGGGATTCATTTAACCAAATCTAGACATCTGTGTTTAAGCTAGCTCTCTAGACTTTATAGCCAAGGGAGAATAGTTGTGGTCTAATGCAATACTTCATTTAATCCCCCTGCAAATACTCAAAGAAGATTACATGATTTGTGCTCTGGAAGTGCACCAGTGATAAAAATGGTCCATGTTAGATTAGATGAACCCTGTTCAAAGATATGGGAGGAGAACCTCCTCCCAAAATGACTGCATTGGTAGCTGTTGAATCAGAAACTAGCAGTTGTGGTACCCAGTTTATTTTTTGTAACTTGTTATGGCTTTCTCATTACTCTAAAATGTTGATGAAAAAGTGTCCTCATTTTTTCACTAGAGAGCAGAGCAAACTGAACTTCCTTTGCCCTTCACAAACAAGCTAAGCTTTGAAGGATCTACATGTAAATCCATACTTCACTGTCCGGACTCGTCTTCCTTCAGCACAGCAGAGAAGTTTGGAATATGAAAGCAAACTTACAGACAATTGCAATTTTCTCTTCTGACTTAATTTCAGATAGACGGACTACTGTGTCTCCACAAAAAAAAAAAACAAACTACTTGGTTGGTTCTTCACATTTTCCTCTCTGAAAGTCCAAATATTTTTCTGTTCAGGTCTCTTACCATTATCATTTTCATTTGTACAGAATTTGCATGGCCTTTGCACAGAATGACGTGTCCTTTGTTCTTGGAGAAAAATGTTGGCATACCTTCCTATAACCTCAGCTTTTATCCATAAATGAAAAGCAATTCCAAAAATTAGGAGTGGAAAAAATGTTGCCCGAATTTTATTTCTTTCTTAAAAAGAGTTTGTATTTGTAATTCCACATCCATTTCCATTCACCTCAGTAAAGCACGCATAACAGTAAAAAGAGTAAGGTATGCAAAGGGTTTACTGAGCAGAGTCTTTTGCAAAAGGAACACGCATTTTCTATTACAGGACCTGCTGTGTGTAGAAATCATAATGAAATTATTATTTTTTCATTTGTGTTTCAGAGAGAAAGTGAATACTAGTAATCCTTGAAAGTGTCCTACTCTGGCGCATTTGCAGTTTGGTATCTTGTGTGTAACTCCTTACTCATTAACTTGCTTTTCCTGCCTTCCTGCTCACTTCTTTGCAAGACGGAGTACAAGTATAGGGCTGCGCACCAGTCCTGAAATGAAATTCCATGTTTAGAGTCTCTGCTTTCAGAATCAGCTAATAAAGGAGATGATCCCTTCTGGCCCTGATGACTGCAGTCTGTTAGGAGGAGCATAGGACTAGCAGTGGCATCTTGGGTCGTTGATTTCAATGTCCTTATAAAAAGCAACATCATAATGCGATCACACTGAGATGGCTATCAAACTCAGTCTTGAGACTAGTTAAATTTCCCTTTATCCCTCACTCCCCCTGCCCAATACTGTTGCAAATTTCCATTGGAAGCTCATTTCTCTAGCAGACAGGAACCTTGTAGTTTCCAAATTAAATTTACTTGTCCTGGTTTATTTTGCCTTGAATAGGTGGGGTTTTTTTCTCCTTCCTATTGCTTATCCCGTTACATTTATGAACAAGAACTTCTTCTATTGTTAGATCATTTCATCTTGGTTTGGTTTTCTAGTTTCTTCTTAAACAGTGAACTCTCCATTGCCTTATCATATTAATAAAACTTCTTGATATAAGTTCTAGTTAAAATTTACCTTTCTTGAACATATCTGTAGACAGTATTCTAAACAAGGTCTTATGCAAGGGTGTTAATACTTGTTGATTGTTGGTTGAACTCCCTCCTCACTTCATATACTCCAGAATCACAAACATGTTTCTGGCAGCTACACAAGATCGGCAGCTTGTCATCATTTTGTGACGTAGTAATATGTTTGAGCCTAGAACTATTCATCTACAGCATTCCCCTGTCTAAAAACATCTGTGCATCTCATCAATAAAAGATATCTTCCTATTCTAGCACAATGAATGTTTGGTAAATAAATGTGTTGTATTCGTATTTTGCAGTTACATCCATGTTTCTAATTTTTATTTTCCATTTATGTTTGCTCCAAGTCTGTCATGTTTTGATATGGCTAATCAGCTATCAATTTGCCATATTCATTGACTCTACCTCTTAAAGGTAAGTGTTCTGTTTATTCTTCTGAAGCTATACAATGCCCAACAAAAATCTTTGCTACTGGTCACAAGACTAGTGTGGATGAGAGTCACAGGCAAATTTAAGTTGGAAGGGACTTCTGGAGGTCTCTAGTCTAACCTCCTGCCCAATGCAAGGGCAATCAGGTTCTTCAGGGTCTTGTCTTGTCAAATTCTGGACTTTTCCAAGGTAAGGAACAGTGTTGTATGATGGAGACCATCCTGTGCTTCAGACTGAGCACAAGTTCATTGAGGCTTTCTTCCATTTCAGTTATGACTGTGGATGATATGAAATAAGGCATATCAATGGACAGATGTTTTTATCCGCATATTCAGGCAAGGGCAGATGCAGCTTTGCTCTAAAGGGGAAGCTGATCTCTGCCCAAAGGATGCAGTGAGTGGACGTGCTGTCCGGAGCTTGGGCCTGATGGGAAGGCACACTGACTAAAGACCTTTTCATAGCGGAGGCTTCCCAAACATGAGACTCCGAATGTTTCCCCTCCCAGATCTCTCTCCAGTGAAGATAATACTGCAATTTTAGAGGCAGAATCACTTCTCCATCCTTGAAGATACACAGAAGAGTCTAAGAGAAACTTGAATCATGCCAGTATTTGGCAAGAGGATGAGGAACAAGGAAAGACTTTAGATCCTAGTAGTGGCTAATAAATGAATGATTGTTCAGCATATCTTCTTTATTGTAATTTGCCAGATTTTCCTTTTTCTGTCCCTGGAAACGGAGTACTACTCTATTATTTCTTAGTTAAAAGCTCTTATTGATCAAGACTGTCTCAATCCCAGAAGGCAGGAAGATGTGAATATGTAATGTTGGAGCTCACATTGGAGCTGAGATTGCTGCTTAGGGAATCTGGATACGTAATGTGTGACCTCTATATCCCGTCAAAGCAGCTCAATATATGAGTGTCATTATTTTGTCTACAATAGACTGCTCTCATACTGGTGATCAAGCCAAGAATTACTCACAGAAATTTATACATTAATTTTGAATAACAAATATATTTGAGAAAATTAGTCTGTTCGCAGATAACTCACAGTTACCACTCTGTGATAACACACAGATACCCCTTTTTCATTTATGGTGAGTTAAAAGGTTGGAAGCAATGATTTTGTGACTTTTTTCTCTAAGTTTAAGGTCATTTGGGGAGCATGCATTTATAAGACAGAATTATTGTGTATTGTGTGTCTGGGTTTTTTGATTATTGAAAAGAAGTATGCAGTTTTAAAGAGTAAAAATTATTATATCCTAACTTTCAGGTAAGAAAGTTTTAGATTTTTCCACTCTGGGAGCTCTTCTAGTGGAATACCACTAGGTATTCCAGGAAATTGCTTATGAACAGAGAAAAGGAAACTTGAAAGACAAGGGTCATAATTTTTTTACTTAGAGCTCTGCACATCATCTTTGAAGAAAGAGAAGGAGAGAGCTTCTATCTTACTCTGGCAATGTATTTTAATGTAAAGAAAATTTTATTATGTCTAGAAACCATCTAAACAGTTAAACGAATAGTAGGGATTGAATTCAGGTGGAGATGCATTCTATATGCTTCATTATCATTCTCTACAGGAGAGAGATGCTGATAACAAACTGCTTAAACTGCTTTGAGTCATATCTTCTCACTCCTGCCAGCTATCATTAGAACTACGTGAAAATTAAGGTAGCATCAGTACAAGTGAGGATGACAAAATCTGATACTCAGGCTGATGTCTGGTCAGCAATGCAGGATTTTTAATTTTATTTTATTCAGCTATTTTTTAAAGCATCGAATTTGCCTTATTCACAAGTGGAAAGCCAGTTAAAGATACTGATGGAACCTTGGAAGGTTCAGAGATTATTATCTGTGTGCCTTTGGCTTTAGTCCGATCTTGATCTGATATTACACACAAGCAAGAAAGAGCTAATTCAGTTTACTTTTTTCTTTCTTTCTTTTTTCCTTTCATTTTCAGTTTGAGGTGTTATAGTTCTTCTGGATCAAGTTATGCTCAAATTTCGATTTTCAGATTCATAGGTGCTTCCTTGAAACTCCTGGTTGGTCAAAGCTACTTCTTTTGTCCCCTTCCTGAGTTTACTGCTACACTAAATCAGGCAGAAAGCTTATGCTGACATCTGCAAAAAGAATTTCTTCGAGAATTTTGTGGTGTTTTTTTTTACAAGCTGATTCTGCCTTTTTCCTTCAGACCTACAATATGTGCTTTCATTGTTCCCACACCAACTTATGAATATGTTGATGCCGTTTTCTCTTTTTTTAAGCTCCCATCTGAGTTCTGTTCATCACAGATGTTTAGACACACAGCTGTCCATCTACAGTGGTTCTGCATGAAAGACCATGGCTGTTGTGTACAAAAGAAGGGATTCAGGCAAAATGTACTATAAATAGATAGCATTGTCTGCCTCTTCATTCTCCACTGGCGTCCTAAGTTCTGGAATTGGAATATTTGCTACTTTATCAAATACTTTTTGCCTTCTGCCTCCGCTGAACTAAAAGATGGAGCACAACCTGAGCATTTATTATGGCTGTTATTTGCGAAAAGTTCCCATTCTCTCCGAAGCAAGGAAGCTGGCTATTCTGGCATGGCCCCGGGGTACATGTAGTACATGATGAACACAGACACTATTACATAATATGGCATCTTCACCTGTACAAGTCGGCAACCTTCACATAACATAAACTGTTTAAAAATGCTTCAAGGTCATGCTATTAATGTCTTAAGCATTTGATTCGGGGAACAGATCAGCATGCAGCATGATAAGCCCCTTTGAAAACTGTGGAGCAGCAGCATAATATCTGAGAGCATTGTGGCAAATTGGGAAGTTGAGATGGAGCTGCTAATTATTCCAAGGCATATTTCTGAAAGGACAGGAGGTGTGGGATGTTCTCTGCCAAAAGCCCCTATTTCTTGAATGCTCTCACCATCTCCATATGCACATATGAAACTTTTAAGCTATGCTGTGTGTGTATAAGCTGTAGCTAATGTGGTCTTATCTACTGCTTGAAACCTTGAAAATCAGTAAGATACAATTCAATAATGATGAGGGCAGCAGTGGAATAATTTGGGTAAGACTAGATTATCAAAAAACAAAGAAGAAACTGCAATTAGCATCTGTTACAGACCCCCAGGACTATAAGAGAGTGAGGAAAAATATTCATAGAACAACTCTGGAGTAGTTCAAAACCACACAGTACTGTCCCAGAGGGGACTGTAACTGTCCAAACATCTGTTAAATGAGAAAGCTACTGTAAATATAGATCAGAGATTCCTATGCACAAATGAAAGTGTGTGGATCCTAAAAAAGATTCCTAGCTTTAGTAGTGGAGTACCTTATTATCAAAAATATGGTGCTAACAAGTCAACGTGGAGGAGAAGCTACCCTGAAACAACGGGAATTATAGTATGAATACGTGAATAGAATTGGAAAATTCTAGTGAAAATGTGCTAATTCAAGTCAGGAATATATCAATAAGAAAAATTACAGTGTCCCAAGAAAAGAAATCTTTGCAGTATGAGAATAACCTTTACCTGATGCAGTGCTGTTGCAAGAATATAAAAAAGAAAGCAGTAAAAAATTTGACCAGGAAGAACATTATGGAGGTTTAAAAATGAGGGTCATTCAATAACAGACTGAGATGTTGTTAAAGGTTTCATGATAGCTGTACACACCTATCATGAGATTGCTAAAATGGAGTAGAAAGGAATTCTCTGGATAAGAATTTTCCTTCATTTTTCATAGTGCTTGTCCCTCTATTTTGTCCTCCTCTCCTTTCTTTCTTTGAAAAATAGGCAATTGTTTCTCTCCCATATCGGACAAGCATGAGAACTGGAACACCAGAGGAAAAAGCTGTTTGAGATGCTTACTTGTAATAATATCTACCTGGTGACTTCTGCCTTCATCTGCCAGTCAGGCTGAGCAAATGTTTGGCTCTGCAGATGTTTGAGACATTTGGAGAAGACTTCTCATCTGCCTTTTTACCATGTAAAAAAATGGAAAACCATTGAAACCACCACAGGAGTTTAAGGCCAAGTGGAAACAATCTTTACCCATGCCCAAGGCTATTGATTCCCTTTTGAAGACCTGTGGCACCTTCATAAGGTTGCACCAAACTTTCAGGGTTTATCTTTTGGTGCTTCACCCAGATACACCAGGTGTATCTTACTGAGGTGTAGCTGCTTGACCTTCATTTGATGGCTCACCAAAAGTAAAGCAAAGAAAACTATTTAAGTGATCAGAGAAAATTTTGCTGGTCACTGAGTTATATTTAGTGTTTTATTGACCATTTTGGGCTTCTTCCAGCAGTGTGAAAAGGTACATGTTGCATTTTATTATGTTAATGAGACACGAGAGGCACACATAAAAAAGCACTTGGTTCACACTGGGTATCTGTGAGAGGTAGCTATTTTTAAATATCTGTTGGTGGTTCACTAGCACAGGTAATTGAGTTCCAACATATTTCTCCTTTGAGTCCTTCCAGAAGGATGGTCTGTAAAGTAAGAAACAAAGAAAATTACTCTTAAGGTACTGCTGTATTTTTTTAATTTGAGCCATAATGGAAACATTTTGTCACTCTGCTATTGTATTTCCTTTTAAGGGAATATTTACATAACCAAAAAGAAGCCCTCTCCATATTCAGAGATAAGTACTTTAATACAGCCACTTATGCTGTGTATTTATGCAGATGTTTTGCAGAAGAGCAAAATACTTGCTTGTAACAGGCTATGATGACATGGGCATCCTGAGTATATAAATTTTTATGAAGAATAGGCCCCTTGGCAATTACAGATGTGTTAGTGACTTTCTGCTTTCACTAAGGATATCTCAAAACCCATTTCATTCTGTGTATTTCTAGTTTGCAGGGATTTTTACAGAGTAGAGAAGGCATTTTACTTCACTTCTATAAACTACAGTTTATTCTGGGAAGCCATTTCATGCTCTGCTTTATTTATTTCTAATAACACATTTTTTTTGTCAGGCTCCAGAGTGGGAAGATATGAATTAAAATGCAGAGCTTCAGAACTCCTTCTTTTCTATTTTTTTTTCTATGCTTGCTTACTTAGTCTTATAATTGTCATGATATGTCACGTAGTTGAGAATTCAGTTCTCTGAAGTCCCAGTAATTTGCCTTCTTCATTATGGTAAAAGTGCCCTAGTTAACTCCCTCTCAAAGTCAAATTGTCAGGTTGTTCTCCTCAGTCATGGTTTTGGACCTTGTTGATAAAAACCTCTTTCACCGTGCAGCCTGCCTATGTCCTGGTCATGGTGATCTTTTTCCCTGGGGATTCATTTGCACCTGTGGTTGCTGAAGCCATTCCCGACTATCTTCTATTATTTTATATGAGACGTGGCTTCAGTTGTCCTGGAGGTACTGATTGCTTGAATATCTTGTTGCCTCTTTTAGACACTGAGTTCCCTCTCCAAGTGCATGGGCAACCTGTAATCCTGAACGCCTTGACAATGACTGCCTCTTTCTTCGCCCATCTCTGCCTTTTTAGGTAATTCCTGTTTATTTGGTCCACAATGTTGTCCTTTTGTCCCCTGGACAGATCTCTCTCTTTCCAACATGCTTTGTTGATGAATCCAGTCATTCTCTCCATAAAGCTATGAAAATGATGGAACAGAGTAGTGATTTTTTTTTTTTTTTTTTTTTTTTGGTGGGAGGGGAAAGAATGTATTTGCTGAAGAAATGAAATTTCTGGCAACTCACAGCTGTTTGTGACTTTAGTTTTAAATGTGTGAAGTAACTGTGCCTGAAGAAATGTTTAGAAATATTCGAAAAGTGCTGCCATTGGCTTTCTCCTAACTGATAAGGCGTGTAGCTCAGACAGCTCAGCTGCCTGAGGCGACTTGGAAGGAGAGGCGAATTCTGCCCCGCTGGGGGGGCTGCTGTTTCACTCCACTGGGTCAAGGAGGGAAAGCAGCAGTGAGAGCAATACAGTGGCCTTGTGGTTGATTGGGATCGGCTCTCCAGTTATCATTGAGAACAGCATTACCAGCAAAGGATGTTAAGAAACCAATCCCCAAATGTCATATGGTGTCATGGTTTTACAGATGTGACAGGAGAAAAGTCAGTCTGCTCAGGCAGACGTGCGCTGATCTGAACTTGGGGCTTCCATGACCTGGGGGAATAATCTAACCACCCTGACACTGGATAAAAGGGGAGGCAAAGGGAACTGGGATGTCCTTAAACACATAGCCCTGGAGGACAAAACAAGCAGTCAAGGAGTTCATTAGTAGTAAAGAAACATCTGGTAAAATACATCCCAGTCATAACCACACTCCTGTTTTGTAAGTATGATGTACACCTATAACTTCTGTCCGTGGAGAATGTGCAGCTTAATTGACAGGACAGGCAAAGGGTGAAAAGGAAAACAGAGACACAAAGACTGCAAAATGTCTTGCTGAAAGTATTGTCACAGGGCAATGACAGAGGTAGAAGCAGAACAAACTCTTCTGTTATTTGTTCCAGCTACCGATACTCTCTCCCATCCTTTCAGGTAGCAGTTGACCACTCCACTTATATTATCTTCTTATGTTCATGTCACATCATATATAACCTTTTCTCTTGCTCTTTCCTCCCACACTCCCACCTCCTTGGACTGCAAAACATACTCTGAATATTATACAAAGGTGTATTTTGAGATATAATAGTGACTGAATTATGATATACGAATGATGTTAGAAATGTTGTTGGGCCGCTCAAAGACATGAAAAATTTTCAAAGGCCAAGGCATCATTAAATGAGACGAATTCAGTTGTGCACTTTTACATAGCATTTGACAAGGTTTGCAACCCCCATGGAGTTCAGATATTCATAACAGGGGCTGATCTCTGTGCCCCAAATGGAAAACTTGCCTCTCACACAAGCCGAATGGCTTTATCCTCCAGGTGCCACTCCTGGTGTTCAAACCTGAGTCTTGTAAAAGCTACCGCCTTTCCATCCTGGATGCCCCAGTGCCTTTACTCAGTGCTGGGCACAGAAACAATGAGCTCACTTTCGGTGTTCGCAGGCAGGGATGAGGGAACATCAATCTTAGTCACTCAAAAACAGAAGGTTGCATTCAAGATGTTGGTTCAAGAAAAACACAGAACAAAACGACATCTATCTGTGAAGATGAAGGAAAGCCTGTTTCTGCCTAGCACAATGATGAAATTGTTCGTGAACAGTTCATACTTTTCTGTAAGTGACACCCGCAGGACTCATTCTTCCTGCTCCCTGAAAATACTGCTAGGGTCAGTGAAATGCAGTGTTATCATCCATACTACCATTAAACTTGTACATGTCAATTGAAGAAAAAAAATAGTTTTGATCCTTGCATTTCCACGATTGCTTTACCTTGTTCATTGGGCCAAACAACGCAATCTCTGCCCTTCTCCTCCCACTGTTCCTCTTTGTCCCTCTCCCCCTCACTCTCCCTCACACAAGCGTCTCTCCAGTCTCCTTTCGGACTTGGCAGTCCTCTCACTGGGACTAGCTAATGGGGTATGGCCTATTGAGAAAATTGGGTTGGGGCAATGCCAGTTTGAGGGTAATTTTAGACATCATTCTGCTTTAAAATATGCTAAATCCATGCTTATGCAGCATGAGAACTGTACTGTAGCAGAGTGGAGACCATAGAATAATGTTTGGGCACTATATTTGTAGGTGGCTGTAAGTATTTCAGCTTGCTTCTTTATTAAACCTTTTCTGTGGTGCACAGCCCATCCTCCTGATTTATTTAGATTATTGACTCTACAGTATTTCTCTGATCATGCACTAGGTTTAAGTATTATGAAAAAAGCTTTTTTGAAATGTTCATCTGCTGTGCCTCTTCCCTCCCTACCCACTAGACATTTTTCTGTGCTTGTTTCCAGTAAAAAGGAAGGAGTTCCTCTGAAATTGCAACAGTGTTTGAATTTATGGACTACTCTTTTGTATTACTTGATGGCAGTGATGTCTCGTGCTTGATCAAGGGTGACAGCTGCATTCTTCAATGGGACAATTGTGCTGAAGACGTTCAATAGGTGTTAAGCAAGCAGTTGTTATCTGTGCTGCTGATGGTAGCCAAGACCTACCAAAACAGTAGAGGTGCTGTTACTGCTGCTCATCATGCTCACTGCAGCAGTTGGCAAGCACTGCCAGTCAGCAGGGAATAGTTAGGGTGAAGGAGACCCAATCAGGCATGCTGTAATTTACATCTGATTGATGAATGCACAGAGAGTGTGGAAACACCAATTAGAAATAAAACTGTGGCAGTGAAGGATTTGGGATGTGCTGTGTCTCCTACCCTCTGTCTCCTGAATATAACCAAGAAAACTTGGAAGGGCTGGCAGTTAAAAGAAATTCAAAAGACAAACTGTGTGCATCCCCAGCTTAATGTGGATTGCTTTGCGATGTTTGCGATGTTTTGTGATGTGGATTACAAAATGTTTATTTTGCAAAATTTTTACTTATATAAATTTAAAATTAAAATATGCTTTTCAAGTAAAGGTAGAAATATAAATCATTTATATTATCATTTTGAGCATGGTTCCTGATTATAATAATTATCTAAAATTAACTTTGGTATAGATTTGAAAATTTTTATTCAACTACAATAGAAATCTGAAATAATTTCAGTGTGTTTCTTTTTTAAAATATGCTGCTTTTATATACATCAAAATAATTTTTCAGATTGTCCATGCTGAGGGAATCAGCCTCACTTTAACATTCTATCCTTGAGCCAGGATTGCCAGTGCTACGATTTTGATTCATATGACTGCTTTATGCAGTCTGAATCCTTCCTCTCTTTCTGTTTTTGTGTGTGTGTGTTCCCAGTACAGTGTTCGATATCATTTATCTCAGTATAGGAGAATTGGAGTTGATATTGATTATGCTGTGTTAGATTTTGAAATTCCTTTGTAAATGTATAAAGCCTGTAAACATCTACCATTCCCAGCAGCTTAACAGAATCATCCTTCCTCTGACCACATAATTGTTAAATTGTGCATGCAAAATGGCTTGGGGATATTCTGTCCCTTTTCCAGCAGGTTATCAGGGAAAACTTGCCAGAGAACATTGTGTTGTTTATATATCCTTCAGGTTAAGAACTCAAAGGTCAATAGTTGCCAAAAGCAGTTTCACTTAGTAAGTAACTACTACTTTTCCCAAGCTCTGCAACCTGCCTCACCAGTGATCCTTATCATTTATTAGTGAATGTGTACATACACAGCTCCTAGATCTCTACCCATAGGCAAGTAATCTTGGTTTACTGAAATAATCTGTTCACTTTCTAGTATAATTAATCATGATGATTAATTACCTGCATAAGCAAATATTACCCGTAAATACACTGCACTTACCTTGTAATGTTATTGTTTCTTTCCTAACACTTCTCACTGAATGAATCTGCAGTGTAACTTGACTGACTGAGAGGAAGTTTTCCCTGGGTAGGATTTAGCCACTTTGTTTCATTAAATAGCTAAGAATGGGGTCAGTTTTGTGGTTTGTTTGTTTGTTTTTTAGTTAGAAAAAATATTCATTACACTAATTTTTCTAGATCACAAGATAGGGTGTTATCAAATGTTTTAATTACATCTGTCTTAAAGAGCTTGATTTTGCTCTGTAAATGCCTGATGACAGCCTATTGATTTAAAGGAGTTGCTCCTGTTGCATGCTGATGGAATTGAGATGAAAATCAAGGTTATCTTTCTTTTTTTTGGGGGGGGGGGGCGGGTAAGGAGGAGCTTTTTCTTTGATTTACAGGCTTTGTAAACTGTTGATTTAAAAAGAACTAAAAAAAATATATTTATCATTTTAATAGTCCTTTTAGAGGACAACACTTCCAGGCAGGAAGTTCTGTTAAAGTCGATAGATTTTTGTTTAGCTAAAAGGTATTCCAAAGTGCTGATAATAGGTTTGTCTTTGGCAAGTACTGTTAATAGTTCTGTTCATCTCACAGGAGCTCTGTTTTTTCCTGAGGACTTACCTTTGGTAATTCTGGTGTTTAGCTGAAGTTATCTTTTAGTCAAAACTGTCTAATAATTATTGCTCAAACCAACTCAGTGCTGACAGTACCCAGATGAAAAGATGAAGAACAGAAGAACTTTATTTTAAAGTTTTGTAGCTTAAAAAGTAAAGATGTTCATGCTAAATCACTTCATAAACCATCCAAGTAAAATTACCTTGGTGCTAAAACTTGCAGATCAAATGTGTGCGTAAGTTAGGGATTTTGGAATACTGCTGTTTTTAAGTGTGTGTATGCGTGTGTGTGTGTGTGTGTACTTAAAAAAAAAATACAGAAACCTTTATATTTTATCTAAAGTAGAGTGCTTACAAAGCAAATGTAACATTCAGTTCAAACAGACTTGGACTGGTTTTCTTTTAATTATGATGGCATCATCAAATCAAATAATATAGTTAATGAACATTAAAGCCAAAAAGAACAAAAGAAAACAAATGGCCAATGATGGGAAAGCAATAGCTGCAGTACAAGAAATGAATCTAAGCAGATAAAGCAGATGAAATATCATGGAGCATCTGAAGGAAAGGAAATGAAAACAGATTGTCATCAGATCCTTTCTCTTCCCCAAAAGTTTGATACCATTTCTTTGGGGAATAGTTTGCAAATGATATATAGAATACGTGTAACACAACCATAAACAGACATGCAATTTGCCTCACTTACAATCTGTTCCATGATCTTTGTTCATCCTAAAGAAAAAAGACAAGGTGCAGATCTTGGAACAGGAGGATAGGGAAATAAATCAGAGCTGCAGTTAATAGAACTGTGTTGGGACACTACAATTGTAAATGTTTGCTGGTTTTCCTTTGTGCATATTCCAGGATTTCTGCTAACTCTTGCCTTTCAATGTCTTTGTGGAATGTTTGTTAATACATTTTAACATAGGCAATTAGCAAACAGTAAAGATAATCTGGGGAAAATTGTGTTATATATATTAAAATCTTAATTTTTGTTCAAATATAGAAATATTTAAAGTAATCTCCCTGTGGCACAGGCAGCAAAGTATTCATCCTCTGCTTTTTGCTTGGGCTTTGTTAGATCTGTTCAAACGCCAATACACAAGCAGGATTAAAGAGAAACTTGTAGTGGGGAAAATTACATGTCTGAAGTATTAACTGGTATATACAGTGCTTCTTACACTCTCTGTCACCAAACACTTGTTACCCTCAGGTCTGTAACTGAGCTGTACTTAGCCTTTTATGGCTATAACTGCCTTCTTTTTAGCTAAAAGGCAGTTTACTCTGCAGCGTCCATGTGTGAGAGGGAGGGAATGTCTCCCATAAGTTGCTGTCAGAGCATGGGAAAACAAAATCCAGTCATTTTTGTTTCACTCCACTTCATCCATACCCCAGCGGTGCATGGCCACTTGTCACTGACCCCTACCTTGTCCCATTTTCCTTCCCCCTTTGAGGTTGCACATGTGTGACTTCACTGAGCGTCACTGCATTTGGAAACTGATTGTATAACATTGTCCAGCACAAGCCGTGCAGAAACGTGAGTGGCTCTGAGCGGACCCGGAGCCTTCAGAGGTGGTCAGCCCAGACATGCGGTTCCTGACAAACCTTATTGTGTCTGTAACAGGCTGCAGGATCACTGGAGTAGAAATGCAGGATGTGAAGCTTCACTGGGAATGGCTAAGGAGATGTTTTCGTCATATCATAGAATTTGTGCTCTTTATGCCCTTTAAATTCTGCTTCTTAGTGGGACATGACTATGCCTCTTCTCTACCGTTGCTTTGCCCACACCCTCTCGTCGAACAAAACAGTCGCTGCAATCAGAGAGTATTTTGCGTTATAAAGGCTGATCCAGTGATACTGTTGATTCCTCAGATCTGTTTAGTGGTAAAGTCAAATCTTTTTTGCAGATAATGACTATTCTGAGGGGAAATATGAAAATGAAAGCAGATAGCGGGAAATGGTCTTAGCTGAGTTAGTTAAATTAATTCCATTTTAATACATATCTGAAATCATCCAGTCAAAAATAGTCCAGTGGCTGACCCCTCACTTACATACAAAGTAAACAACAGTACAGTGAAGTGATGGCATAAATGAGAAGAAAAACACATGCCTTGTTTAAGAGTTACTTGGTCTTGTAGATTTGATTATACTGCCTATGTGTATGCATAGTGACGACTGAAGAACAATCTGAAATGATTGATACATAAGCCAGTTGTTAATTTTTACCCTTAAATCAGGATTAGGGCACTGTGAAATAGGAACAGAAAGAAAGCATGCAGTATAGAGCTGATCACACAAATAGTTCACTTATTAAGTGTTTTCCATTAGTATTTAAGCAGGATTTCCAGGTGTGTTCTTGCAAATAAACCTACTTCTGTCAGAGATAATGGTAAAATTCAGACAACTTTTTAAAAATCAATATTTAAATTTAAAATACTGGGGTTGGTGCCATTTGAAAAAAAAATGTTGACCATTCATCTGAATAAGATTCAGAAATAAATTTCTGCTTGGCCTCATATTAGAGATAGAAAAATGCGAAACACGCTTACGATGTGCCAGCTGATTGAGTGTACGCATGGATGCTGTGATTTTTGTGTTTTGCTTCCCCCCGCCAAACAAAAAAAAAAAAAATCAAATAAAACATGAGATTCTGTAACAGGCTAAAATGTAGTGAAAATAATGGCACAGGCATAAAGTATTTTTAAATATTTTTTTAAAGTAACAGAAAATGTTTTATTCCATTGTAATGTTGAGCACAGCATTATTGCTCTGTGGTTAAACATGCAAAATTCATGAAAAGAAAAAATAATGTAGTTGTCTTAACATTGTTGTTTTGTGCATATGCCTTACAATAAAGTGTTTAAATACAATCAGCTTCACATATATATGTCACATATATCAGCTTCTCAGCTAATATATTTTAATGCAAAATATTATATACTTTTACATATTAATCCTAGGGAAAAAATGTCATTGTTGTATGCTTGCATTAATGTTGTCATAATCATCTGGTCTATCTTAATTGTCTCAGGGTCTAGCTGAGAGTTGCTAAGTAGTACACTGACCTGGAGAAGAAATGTCTTTTTGCAACATTTAAAGATTAATGTAAAAAGTCTTATCTTCTTTGGCCTGATACACAATTAAAAACATTGTGGGAATAAAGGACTTACTTTGTCTATGACAGCTACCTTGCCTCTGCTTGGATTCTGATTTTTTTTTCATCTTTTGACCTATCTTCTGTATTGTTTCCAACTTTGGTCCTATGCTCAGGCATCTCAAAATATTGATAAAACTTGATTTCATAATATCTCGTTTCTGGTGGAAATATTCCTGAAAAATGTGCTGTTGGGGAACCAAGAGATACTAAGGACTGGTAAATCCTCATTGGTTTTCCTCACTTTACTCTTTCTTTTCTGTCCCTACCTGAGTGACCTCTCAGTGTCTACCGTTGAAGTATTGTTGCCGCTTACCATAGAGTCATAGCAAATAGAGCTGGAAGGGAGCTAGAAAGATTGTTCAATCCCTCCTCCTACCCCAAGGCAGGACCAGCTGTACCTAAATCATCCCTGACAGATGTTTGTCTATCCTGTTTTTAAAAACCTCCAGTATGGGATTCCAAAAATTCCCTAGGCAGTCTATTCATTTACTTCACTGCCCTTAAAGTGAGAGAGATTGTTTCTTCTTTTGTCTTTTCTAATGTCTAAACTCGATGTTTCATATTGTAGTTTTCAGTATTATCCTCTGTTGCATCTTCAGCGAACACGGACAACAATCTGCAGTCTTTCTCTTTGAAGCCACCTTTCATATATTTGAAGATTAGTACCAGGTTTTCTCTGTCTCCTTTTCTTATGACTGAACAAGAGTCCTAGAATTTGGCTTTCTACCTTTGTATATCCCCATTTCCTTCCTTCACTCCTTCCTTCCTTCCACTTTTTGCAACTAAGCAGTTATTTGCTAAATCTTGTAATTTGGATCCAATATATCCACACGAGGCAATAATTGCATGAGACAATAACATGCTGAAATTTTATGTACCTGTTCAGTGCAGGATCTGTCCTACAGCGAATGCCTACATCCTCTACACAGCCAATGGAAAGGCCAAGCAGCTGGCTTCCTGAAAGGGATCCTGAGTTAAGATCTTGAATTTGACCTGAATTAGGTACCTGAACAGTACAGTAGGTCTTCTGGAGGAGAAATGGACAGTGGTGACTGAAGGAGGAAGAAGGAATGAAAAACATACAGACTCATCTGTAAAATTAAGAGAAAATACCTACTGGTAACCAATCATGTAAACAAAATACTCCATGCTTAGAGTCCTGAGAAACCATTGTCTTCCTTGACATTATTGTCCCAGCAATTGGATTCATGTATTGAAGAACTGAGGGGAGAAGATCTTTCTGTGAAATCATGGCCCTACTAGAAAAATTATGCTAGGTGCAAGGAAAGGTCTGAACCTTCAGTTCAGCCCCTGAACTTGCACTTAAGACAACTGCACTGAGTGCAGAGGCTGCTAAATAAAGTGACACAGTGTGTTTGCTCAGGGATAAACACAAGAGTTCCTACCTTATTTGCAACTTAATATTTAGCCCATGGGCTTTTTGGGTGGATTTTTGTGATGTTGTAGTTTTAAAAAAAAATTAAATGCCCTCTTTTTCTTTTTCCTTTTTAATGCAGCTCACATAAAAAACAATGGAATTCAATCATTTCTGAATAACCATTAATATGTTGCTCACATTTCAGACGATACTACATTGTTTTGGGCATATTAGACTGTGTTCTTTTGATATGTTTAATTTTTGCAATTGAAGCTTTCTGAACTCACAGTGAGGTATTTGTAGAAAGTTAATTAGCCCGTACAAATTCACTAAGATCTGTTTTCTACTTTAAAATAATTGAAATTTTCTTTTATTGTACAGTCAAAAAAATTAAATCATTAGTAAAATTTTCTGCAATCAAAATGACCCAGGCTGTGTTGGGGTCTTCAGACAGGCTTGATCAACTTTCTTTAGGCTGCTGATTGGAGGGGGGGGAAGTCAATTTTACTAAATTGAGTAATATCTTAAAGACCTGGTAGCTACCTTGAAAAGTAAAACAAAGACAGATGATATGCTCCCATCCCTTCCTGTAAAACACATTATCAGTCTTGGAGAAAATAAGTCTGAGGAAGCTGGTGTTATTACAGTTTAAATATTGACCTTGCACAGATTAGGTGATAATCTTGTTATCAGGCTGATATAGAAGGAGGTGGACAGCTGAAAGATCAGGAGACAGTAGCATTTTCAATAACTAAACCCAACACTATTCATTATCATAATCAGAACATGTTTGGTCTGAATTCATCCCATTTAACTACAGACACCAAAGTGAAAAATGTACCATAGCTGGACTCCCTCTGCAAACTAAGGAAAGAAAATTAGGAAACTTCAGAAGATCATTCAAATTCCAAATGTGCTAAAAATCCTTTTTTTTTCTGCTCTGGACACTCTACTGAAGTGATTAGGGAAAGATGAAATAAGACTGGAGCTCTGTGCCTAGGCCTGAGATGATAAAAGCACCCTGCTAACAACCTGGTTGTGTAGCAGTGAAGTCTGTGAAAGCTGTCATAATCCAACAGGTTAGGGATTGGAATCCAGGGTGTACTGTAGCCTTTTTCCACTACTTGCAATTGAATCCATGTGTTTTTCCCATGTTAGAAAGTTTTCCTAGGAAAGAACAGACATCACACCCAGGCATCTAGAGATCTGCAGTAAAGGTAGCAAACTTTAGTATGCTTGTGTTTTCTTTAGCAATACTTTTTATGTTATCTCTTAGCATGGCATCTGTTAGTAGACAAAATTTTTAGCAAAAATGTACTTTTATGGGAAATTCCCCTTAGTCTTTCCAATTACCAAATGATCTTTCTCAAGGACGTTGCTGTGATATAGGGTTATCCATGCATTTTTCTATACCTTTTATAAAGTATCTTATAATTCCCTAAGAATCTTCTCTCACAGTCTTTACAATGTCAATATCCAGTGTAGAGATGCCTACCGATGACAGCAAAACATTCAGGTGAAATATGTCAAGAAATATGTAGAGGTGGAAATCCATAACGCTGTGGCAATAAACACTGCTGACCCCTGAAGAGTATTTCTCAGGACTATGCCACAAAATAAACAACTGTGTTCTTATATAATTGCAGCATCAAAGTTTATAGCCACAAACAGATGGAAAATGTTCCTGAGAATATAGACATGATTGTGCTGGTCAATATTAGAAAGCAAAATGCCTATCAATTTTTTATGATAATCATCACAGAATGGTAGCAGTAGGAGTGGTGTGCATGCTTGCATGCACCCCTCCATGGAGTTGCTGTTAGAGGCTGCCTGTCTCACTGCCATAGTCCCCCCTTGCTGAGCAGAAGCAGCCACAAGGCCACATATAAGCACTCCCAGTAACCTATACTATTTGGCAATCAATTGCAGCAGGGATCCACCCAGATAGCCAAGTTATGAATGTAATATAACCCCTCTGCCAAGTGTGTAGCACTTAAGTGCAAAGTCTGCGTAGTTCCTAAGAATCCTTTAAAAAATCTGTCACCTGTTTGGCTCATTCCCTGATTGATAGCTGTATGCACTCCATGGCTTACAAACTTTAAAAAGTAAACATCTGGAATTTCTTGACAGGTGATTTTTTTCCTTACTTGCAAAGCACTTGGGAATCCTTCAGTACATGAATAATTTTAAGTGGGAAACCAGATAAATAACAAGCTGTGTATTAAAATACTTCCTCAAAAAGTGCATGAGGGTAATGACAGTCTTCCTAACTTCAGTTCCTATTATTGTCCTGCTTATAGGTTAAACCCTAGAGACAGTCAGAGGATGCAATAAGGAGCACCCTCCCCCAGCCTTTCTGCTGCCATTCAGTGAACTTGGCATTGGGCACCAGCTGCCTCGTGATCTGCTTCCAGACAGCCAAGCAGATCAGCAGCTATTAGCTGCGGGTGGCAAAGCCCCGATATCAGGCCACCTCTGACACCAGTTGTCTGAAATTAAGGTTACCGGGGCCATGGACCTTGTGGTGATGTTTCAGGGACACCACCAGCTCAGCCTTACCAAGGTTTTGGCAAGAAACTGTAAACTCCATATTGGAACAAATTCTTGGAATTTGAACTAAAATTTGATGAGAGGAGGTGAAAATGCAACATACAGAACGACTTTATTTGGATTCCTTGTATACCTGTTGATAAACAACTACCTTTGTGGGCCTCCCATGTAGAGAAACACACACATGTATGACCTAGATTGTGCTGCCATTTCTGCCTTTTGCTCTGGTGGCTATTCACTTGTACTTGAAAACTGAATCTCGGTTTTCAGCTCTTTCCTCTGCAAATAGCCAGGAACAAAAAGATCATGGCCAAAGAACAATATATTTTCTTTTAAATTTTTTTTGATACCTCTAAATTACACAAAAAAAATACATTTTGCTTTTGGTGACATTCTGGTAGGATAAATGAGTACTAATATGACCGTATATCGAGCTCTGAAGTATATAGAAGAGGATCTAAATTTTTCAAGAATGCAACTTCATTGATTCTTGATGGAATCTGAAAAATATGTTACCGTCACTCTTTGCCAAAAGGAAAACAAATTTAGATTTCTGATTGTCATGCACCACTTGGCAGAGATCACTGGTGCATGACCCTGATAATCCTGATCTATGTTCATTCTTAAAATCTGATTATTTACTCCTGAGAAGCTTAAATAACTTTAGGTTTCGGTATCAACAGATTTTGCAGTGGAAGTTCCAGAAACACAAACCACAAAGATTTTGGCAGTGACTGCCAGCATAAAGAGTTTCTTTAGGCAAGGATCTAAGAACTCTTTTGCTTCAAAGAAGAAATCTGGCGCTTTTTTTTCTCACCTTTTATAGAAGAATTGACAGCAACTTCCAAATGGCGTACTGAATTTCAGTACTTCTAAGAGTCATGAAGTTAAAATAATTGTAACTCATTCATCCTGATCCTTAACCGGTGCCACCACCTAAAATTTAAATAGAGAAGACACTAAGATATCAACAGATTATGTAAGTGATTTAGGAACGTGACTGTTCTTGACTTTTGCATAGACTTGTGTTCCTGAATTATTGTCCTACTCTTAAAAATCTTCAGCCCCTCCCTTCTTTTTGCTATCCTGTGCCCTTAACCCTGAAAAAATGTATTTTAAATCCCAATAGTACTAGTCAAGCAGTTTGCAGAAGTAACTGCAATATGTCTGTCTTACCATTGAAACTAATAGCATTCTTTACTTAAAGCGAGTGATTGTGCACTAATTTCTTAGTGCAAGAAAAAGCAATGAAAACAAAATTGTCCCAAAAGAGCATGGTATCTTAAAACAGTATATAATATCCTTAAAAGTTTGTAAATTATGACTTTATACACTTTGGAAGGCAATATATCTTCATCACTGAAGACGCAAAATATAAAACCAAGACTGTAATAGGTACTTACCCACCCTTTCACTGCTACATACAGTATTTAGAAACACTAGAAACTAAAATTTCTGCCTCTTCTGTGGAATAGAGAAGTACTTGTTCTTAATTCAGATACTTGCAAAGGTGATTTATCAAACTCATTCTTCTTCACGTGATATAAAATCAGATAGCATTGTTGAACTGATTGCCATAATTCTTCAAAGTTTGTTTTCCTGAGTGTAGTAGATGCATATCATGAGCTGTTTAAACATCAAAAAGCATTGCTTGTGGATATGTTATTACATTCCTATACCTGTGTTTCCTTCTTAATGACAAAATATGCATTTTCATAGAAAGTTGTGCTGATAAAACTACTTTAAAGTAAGGACATAATTGTTTTAAAAGCATTTATCAACAGATATCATTAACAAAATATTTTAATCACTATAGTTTATGTAGACTAAATGTAAGCATTTATTAATACAAGCTAAGCGCTCATTATAAATTTGCACAGAAAATGATAAAATATTATGTATGAAATGAATCATTAGCATGGACCATTAAGTCCTCTATTTTCCTTTAATTGAATTTGTCAGTAGTACCCTCTTTAACTGAAAACCAGTCATAACCACAAAATTAAATAATAATTAAAGAAACAACTATTCAAAGAGTTGCTTGGTAGCTAAGGTGCCATTTAACCAAAACAGCAATTTAATGTAAATTGCAGCCCATGTAGACGTAGTTCTGAAAATTATACATCCTGTGGTTCATATATGTTTGAATTAGCAGAACATTTTCAGCATCACAGTCTAGATGTTCTTATACTGGTTCTGTAAACATAAAGAAAGACTGAATAAATGGGTGAAAATAGGTATAAATAGACCTATGGCAATTAAAGCTAATTAAGACTTTACAGAAATAAACTGCTGGCTGTTCAGTAAATTTTTAGCAGCTTAGAAAATGCACCAACTTACAGTGTATGCATTCTGCCACTGTACGCAGTCATTCAGTAAAGATGCATCGGATGTGGAACCAAAAAGAATGCTTTCCCCATCTGTTTTTTTCTAACTTTACCCAATTATTAAAAGATAGGTGGAACCTCCTATTTACAGAGACTTCATTACACTACCTGTTTCACAAAAAAAAAACCCAACAAACCCCGAAACAAAAACCAAACAACCAAACCCCCCCCCAAAAAATCTGGCAATTGTATCATGTTTGAGAGGAAAGTGGATCTTGCTATGTCTGAATTAAGCAACGATGCAGCTCGGAGGACATCCAAGAACCTCCAGTGCATATACGGAGATTTGCCCATGTTACTCCAGGGTCAGGACTGGGACTATCCTTTCTTATTGCTGGTGATTCTCTCACATCAGTTACCTTTGGGACAGTGGTTTTTTATTTATAAATTCTGTTTTGCACAACCAGCAGGGGGAGGCAAGATTTAAGGAAATAAACTGGGAAAACTTCACGGAAGCAAGTAGTTTTAAAAAGGGGAGGGTGGTGGAAAGCTTTGAACAAAAGAGAGAGGTGAGTAATACAAGACATTAGGGTTAAGCTGGTATTTTGATTGCTACTCTCATGTCAATCAAACCATAACATGCAGTTGCCACAGGTGTGCAATTTGAAAGAGCTTGCATCAGTTTGTCCATTTTCCCAATGCAAGCCCCTTTTGCTAACTGTGAATATACAGCTGTAGTAAAAATTATTTTATTTCCATTTTCTAGTAACGTAAGCTAATAGAAAAGAAAAGAGCTGTAAGTAAATGATGTTACAAGTTTCAAAGAGAATGTCTCTTGTTTAAATATTTCACATAATTGACTACTTGTGTGTAGGAACCAATGAAAGAGATGCACAGCTGGACTGAATGCCCTAAAATTATTTTCAGAAATACATATCTCATTGTACTTTTCAATTCTTACTTATACAGCTTTCATTCTTCTGCAGAACAATTTACAAAATAACTTGCGCAACTATTATGGTTAAATGTTGAATCTGCTAAGAGCATTTCAGGAAGATATTTTCAGACAGAGGACCAAACATCTTGATGTATATTCATGTCTTCTCCATGATTGTTATAATTTAGGGATACAAGCTACACGATGAAGACTAGTAGTCAATATGTGTGCTTGTCTTCACACAGGACCTATTTTGCAGAGCAAGGAAGGGTGCAGCCCTGCTGTGAATGACAGGGCTGTTCAGCTGCATAACTGTGTTCTGCACAGCCAGGGTGAAAGGCACAACCGAGCCCTAAGAGCTTCCCCGGTAAACCTGCACGTGCAAAGCTGCCTGCTGAATAACTAGCCCATGGTTTTCATCAGGACTGCTCACAGGTAGCTGGGTGAAAGGCAAAGTACACCATGTGGACCACAGATTAATATCCTGTTGGTTAGCTGTGTGGATCATCAATTAGTCTCGTCAGCTTGTTGCTCCTTTTGTACCCTCCCACAGATCCCAAGTGTTATCTCCCTCATAGATGATCTAGGTCTACTTGCCTCCATGCAGTCTAGACTTCTCTTTTCAAATATGACTATAATGTATGTGCATGTTTGTTTAAAACCCTATAAATGCTATGAATATTTATTTTATGTATATAAATTGTTAAGAGTATATAAGCTTGAGAAGGAGGTATATGTTACTGTTTTCAACTGCAGACCAACACTGCAAGAGGGCAGCAGCCTGCTGCCCTAAGTTCCTGAGGTACAGGGTGTCATTTGCGCAGCAGACCCTATAGTACAGTATAGTGTGATATGGTATGTTTTGCCATGGTTGAATTACCTTTATTATAACTTTCTACTCTCTAGTGATATCCAGTCCCAAAGAAGCATGCAGATATAACAGTTATTCGTAATTACAGCTTTGACGAGTTATTTGAATCAATGTATTCCAGAGCACAGGAAAAGTTCCAGCCTCAGGGCTTTGATACTGACAGATCTGGTGCAAAGTGGGTGTTTGGATACAATGCCAAGCATAATTGGTGCCAGCAGTGGAAATTACATGTGCTGGCTCTATGGAAGCCTGTAGACTTATACAATTGTTGGGAACGAGGCCACGTATGGTAGTACACATGAAGTCAGAGCACAGCCTTCATGTGAAGGCTATATTATTAATTTGGTGTCAGCCTTCCCTCTGATTTTTAAAAATATGAAGGAAAACAGCCCTTATTGCTTTGGTTCTGCACTTCTGTCAAGTTCTTCACTCAAATCAGAGGGTAGATGCTGGCACCATCCTCCAGATTCAGCTGCTCTTCTTCACCAAGTTTCAAATATAGCATCTAGAAATTTTTATTTTACCTCCTCCAGTAAGGCCATCTGTTCCCATAGCTTTCCCTCAAAACACCTGGCATTATTTTTTTTAGAATTTCTGGACTTCTATGATTTTTTTATCCTGTTTAGGGGGAAATAAAGATTCGAAAATACACTTTTTAGTAAAGCAGTATACATATCTCTTTTGTTGCATTTCCCATTTGTCATGCAGGAAAGTGGCAGGCCATTCTGGGTGAATCCACAAGTCCATTTCACCTACAGTCCTGCCAGGATCAGATGCCTATTGAAGATGCTTTACAAAGTGAAAAGGAAATGTGTGTTAAAACTGAGTGACAACAATTCCTCAAAGCTCAAACACAGGATTATTTTATTGACATGGAGTTCTTAGAGGAAATAGTGGGTTTCATTCCCTTTCTCCATAGCAAACAATCTTGGCACATTGTAACAAAGTTTTCCAGAAAACTCATAGTCTTAACACAAATGTATTATTACTTAAATAACTAAAGGTCTAGATTTAAATCCACAAGTTCACAACCTGGAAATACCCCACAAACTCTTTGTGATTTTGCAGTTGCATGACAAAGATATGAAGGTTTGATGGATCTAAGAAGGGATTTGTGGTCTGGAGAACTCAGTGAAATTCCTTGGCCTGACTTATGCAGAAAGTCAGGCTAGACTCTGGTGATCACTTAAAATAGAATAATTTAAAACAGATTCAGTTCCAGCAGTTTCTAAAAGGTCTGGTAAGGCTTAGTGAATTAGCATTTGGAAAGTTAGATCATGTTCATGCTTCAAGTAGTCACAGTTTCTCTGCGGCAGCCTTTTTTTATGTGTGAATAACCAGGTATGAGTAATGTTTCTTGACCAGCAAATGGATATGCATCCAAGACACCTGAACTGCACCTGCTCCTCTACAGGCTGTAAATTTTGAAGAGGGAAGACTTCTTGGCTGGCAAGCTGAAAAGTTTTGGATCCAGTGGCTGTCCCATCATAGGTATCCTTTTCACATTACATTGCAAGTGAATCTGCCTAAAGTACAGACTTATTTCAGAGATAACATTTGGGACCAGTGACAAATGCCTGGCTGATCCAGTTGTATAACTTATGCTCAGCTACACAGACAACCCCTAAGAAATTGTTACAAGCCTGTGTTACAGCACTTCTAAAAAGAGGGAAGGATGCTCCAGAGCCAAACCCCATCAAGCCAATGTCTTTAATATATCATTTTAAAGATAAAGCACTGAAGTAATTTATAAACTGTCTGTCACCAGTGGCTGAACACCACCTTCTCTCCAAGCAAGCTGAATTACACTTGAGAAAGTATGTCCTGGCTGAGCACTGAACATCATTCAACTTGCTGAAGTTGGGTTTGAAAGTGTTATGGGCACAGATGCGGTGTTCAAAGGCCAATCAGCTGTGTCTGACACCATATACCACCAGATGCTTTTAGACAAAATACAGTACATGAGAGAAAATCAATGTATAGTATGACTGATACAATTTCTATCCAAAAAAGAACAAAATTCCCCATAATCAACAATGATTTCTATGTTGAACTCTGCAAGAAGCAGAGCCAATAGTGGAGACTACAATATGACCTACCACAGAGGAATGTGCTTGAGTCTGTATTATTCAACATCCACGTGAACAACCAAAAATCCATTCTCATAGCCGAAGTTTTATTCCTACAAGCAATGTTTGTATCCCTGCCCAGATTAAGGGCTTCACTTGAGTCCAAGCCAGATTTATGTCCATGCTCCTCAGGTTCTCAGATTACATTATGAAAACCCAATTACACACCAATCTGACTAAACAGCAAGTGAGTCTCTTTTTTTTTCTGAAATCACAAGTCCAGTAAACTTAGTGTAATTTGGAACAGGGTATAATTTGCCCACTGTTGCAATCCTGTTTATTTTGAGCACATGTAGAAAAGAAAAAATATAAGGTCCATGCCCAGAATAGTATACTGAAGAAGCTCATACATTCTAAATGGAGGCTAACCCAAGAACACCATGAATGACTACACTTGCCCTCTCCAGGGGCTTAATATAAAGACAAGAAGGGGTCATTCATGCAGAGAAGTTAGACAGTGTTAAGAGAAAGTTGCTGGTGGATTACTTAATGCCTTAGACTAGCTGAATGGAACAAACTGCCTGGCCTTTCTGGGATCACCCCAATGAAAACCACAAGCACTGTTGTGAATAAAGTGGAATCCATCCGACAGATTGAAGGCTGAGGTACTGCCTGCTGGGGCATGCTACAGCTGTTGGCCAGCTGCTGTAAGATTTCCAACTACAATGGAACCAGTTAATAAATCATCAAGGGTTCTGCATCCCATTCAGTTTGTTTAGCAAAAAAAGGGAAAATGAACACTGACTTTTTAAAATACCTACTTGAGAGTTCAAGAGTAGACTGACCAGTCTAGAGACGGTTATGTTCAAAAACTGTTGGTGGCGCAAAAGATTTATATGAATATAATACACAGACATGCCAATGTGGGAAACCACAGATCAAAAAATATCTTAAGGTACCCTGGATGGTAACTCTTCTGTGGAGCAAGTCATAACATGTCAATGATTTTGGAAAAACACAGTCACCCTAGAAGGACATGGGAAAAAACAGAAGATCCTTGGTGCTCAGAAGGTTTAGCTAAAGGTGTGTTATTCTTCTATTCCCCTGTGCTGTAGCATTTCAGTCAGCTTGCATGCTCCATATTCCAAGTAAGAAGCAAGGAAAGATTTTCCAGAGAAGTTCGTATAGATGAGCATCAACAAAAATGATGCTGTCATGTCATGATGCTGTCTAGATCAGCTCTTTCAATAGCAAGTTCAGCTTTTTTTTTTTTTTAATTCTGGGACATACCCGTTCGTTAATCAGAGGTACGATAATACAATTGATAAAATGCCATAAGGCTTTTGACTTACAGATTACACTGTTTCCCTTTCTCAGGTAATGTTGATTTTTAATTTGATTTGTCTTTTACAAAAAAGCTTGTTGTTTCAGAATGAGTTCAGATTATTTAGCCCCATTTATGTTTTTATGTCTGTCTCTTCATCTCATGATTTTGCAAATATATATCACTTCTGTTTCCAAATTCATGATGGCTCTTCTTCTGGCTTTGAGGCAATTAATAATTTATTTTATGATGTTATATAATAAAGTCAATTATCTGAAGATGCTTAGGAGGAGTATGACAGGCAGTCATTGGAGTACATTTTATGTGAGCTTACCTGGGTGAAAAAATACCAACAACAGAAAACCCCCAAATTATTCAGTCTTATGAATTATTTGCTTGCATTTTTGTCAATACAATATTATATCAGTATAATAAAAATTGGATTTATATATTTGATCTTAAGATATGATAATACAAATTCAACTCAACTGTTACATTTCTTCCATTTGTTTTTGCCTTTCCTGTCCTGAAGATTGCCAGCAGGATTAGATTTACAGAGGGTACTTTCAATGCATAGTGTTATGCAACATGTTTATTACAGCAGTTTGCAAAAGGTCTTAGCAAGAGCGACCCACAATATTAGAAGATGTACAAGGCCAGATTAGAAGCTGTGTGTCCCTCAGAGCTTCACAAAGGGCAGAGCAACAAATAATGGGACAAATAGTTGATGCTGAGCTCAAAGAGGGAAGAAAACTCTGCAGTGAAGGGCATGAAGTGGGAGCATCACTTGGTAAAGAACATATCAAATAATAAGTTCCTTAAATAACAGAGAAGAGTTCATCCAGAACTGGAGAGGAAATGAGAAGCCAGGTGAAGTTAAAGAGTCGGAGAGGCTATCAGAATAGAAACTGAAGTAATCAAAGATGGCAATTTGGCAGCAAGTTACAGAAAAAAAGGAAGTGGAAATCACTTGCAAATTTATCAGCTGTGATTTCACTTTGTCAGGACAAAGTCTTTTTCTCCATCATTATATGGAGGACAAAGGACATTTAACAACTCACCCTCTGCACCGCATATTCCAGCTGATTTTACAGGCCTTGATAAAGCAGATCTTGTATGTGAAAAACCTTTTGGCTTCAGCAGCAGGTTAACCATTGGTAACAGCCAAACTCCCACCCAGATGAAAAGAAAACCAGGAATAAGAATGCTTGTGGGCTGAGGTAAAGACAGGGAGATTGCTTACCAATTACCATTGTGCGCAAAACAGACTTATCTTGGGAAAAATTAATTTATTGCTGATTAAAATGGATTTGGGTAGTGAGAAACAAACAAACAAAAATGACAAACATTAAAGCAATAACTTTCCTCCTCCGTTTCCCAGGCTCAACCTCACTCCTCTGCTCCCGTCTCCTTCACCCATGTCATGTGGTGTAGGGGGCGTGGAGAATGAGGGCTATGGTCAGTACATAACAGTTTGTCTCTGCCGCTCCTTCCTCCTCACGCTTTTCTCCTGCTCTAGCATGGACTCTCCATTGGGCCCCTGTTCTTCAAGAAATGTCCACCGGCTCCACCATAGAGAACTTCCTCCTCCTGCTCTGACCTTGGTGTTCCCTCTGCTGTTTCCCCCTCTTGGGTTTCTTTTTTTTTTCCTCTCCTCCTCTGCCTGTCCATCATTTTTGTCATTTCTTAAATATGTTTTCCCACAGGTGACACCAGCTTGTCTGCTGGGCTTAGCTGTGTCCAGCCGTGGGTCCGTTGGAGCGGCCTGGCACCAGCTGTGTACAGCACAGGGCAGCCCTTGGTCTCTTCTCACAGAGGCCATCCCTGTAGCCCCCCCACGGCTGATATCTGGCCGCCTACACCCGATATGGCTTTACACTGTGGTGTAATGCTGCTGCTTCCATTGGAGGCACAGGAATCTGAAGGACTGAAATAGTATTTTGTAAGTGAGTTTCTGTTACGTGAGATGTGTGTGATATTGTCAGTTTGTGTGAAGGGATGACTTGCAATCAGACTGCATAGTTGAGAAATACAATAATTTTGATGTTAATGAACCTCCCGGCTGATGAAGGATCATTTAACCCTTGCTTACAGTTAAACTACTGTAAAAAGTTGAAACGATTCAGAATTGTAGTAGTAATGAGAAATTGTAATCCCTCACATAGAAAATCTGCAGGACATCAGCAGAACGTCAATAAATTGGAATTAAAGAAATCAAAACTCTCATACTATAAGTTGACAAAAACATTACAAAATACAGGGCTAGACAAAGCCTGACTTGAGTTTTCCATGCTTTTGCAAGCAACTGGGTCAGAGGTGGAAAGTCCATACCTGGAAAAGAGAGCAGAAGAGAAGGGAAAGGACCTAAATGTCAAAATCCTCCACCTTTGCTCTCACAAATCTTCCTGGGTATCAGTGCTGGTTCTGTAAATGATGAGTGATGTGGCCCAATAACAAACTGCTACTTCCTAGAGACAGAGGGAGTTGGTTGGGGGGAATCCTGACACAGTGATCTTCCTCTAAGTCATACTACCTTCAAATTTTCATCCCAGGGAGGTGCAGGTCACACAGTTTCCCCTTCAATCTCTTCTTGTCTTTACTCAGGACTCTAACTACAGGTCTGAAATTGCCATAAGGCTTTGTTCTAAAAGCAAGAACCTGCCTCACTAGCATTTAAAAGAAGTATTGCTAGCAAAATCATTAATAAAACTCCAAACATATTTTGCAAAAGACAGTAGATCCTGTATTCTTTAAAATATAAAAAATTCCAGGCAAATTCAGAGCAAGGAGGTGAAATGGAGTCACTAACAGAATTCAGTGGAATTATATAATTGCAATTATTATTACCCTGTGATGGGAACACAGGTGGACTGTAGAAGTGAGGAATAATTTTGCACCTCACTTGCGACTAGCCGTTTGTTGGTTTCAACTCCCACAGCACTGGAGTAGGAGAGATCTTGGTGCTCCCTTGAGGAACATAAAGGTTGAGATCTTCCTTAGGTGGTGAAAGAAGTTGCTGTGGACGTACCTAATCCTGATACAGTATAATAACAGAATAACAGTATACTATTTGTTATTTTGAGTAAAAACATATTCCTCATGATGGTGAATTTAAAAAAAAATCAAGTAAGACTTAGGCTCCAGCTTTTTATGGGTAATTAATGTACTAATGTGAGTATGTGAGTAAACCCAAACCTCTTTTAATATAATTCCTGAATGTGTGCTCAGCTTGGGCCTTTACTTAAAAAGTTCATAATACATGACATGATATATCATACAGTCACTTTGTAAATGTCAAGCTCTTGATGGAAAATAAGTCTTTCGTTATTTATTCAACTTACCTTGTACATACAGCAGCACTCAGGACTAGATTTGTCCTGCCTAGTTACAGGTTTATCACAGAAATGTCTAAATTAAGAGCATTGTTGCTTTAAGTTTTTTTTTTCCAAAAGCAGTGGAGAGGCTAGAAGACTGTAAACAACAATCACGCAGCCTGACTAAGAGCTGAGTCACCCTCAGAAGATGTCCTTTTTCTTTCTTTTTCTCTATTTTCTGTCTGTAACAAGAGCTAAGGGCTATGTTTCTAACTTAATCCCATAGACAGATGGATGAATATGGGATAGTCTGCATAGTTGCGATTATTATTTTGTCTATTGTTTCTCTTCCTGTTGGATAGGGAAGGACGCTCTGCTTGAGCTCATGAGGATGCTTCTTCCCAGAACTTTGTAGGACTTTGGAATTAGGATAAGTGTCTCCTTTTCTCAGAAGTCTTTAAGGAAAAGATATCACATTGGGGCCTTTCATTGATTTCACCTGATATCTGAAAACAGATTAAAAGTAATAGCATTCTGGGCATTAGCAACAGTGAATGTAAATTCTTGGTTGGCTGAGTTCTCTAAGTTTCTTAGAAGTGAGGATAGCTGAGCACAGACAGAGAGAAACAGCTACTGAACAGTCTGGCAAGCAGACGTGGATAGAAGGCAAAGCATAGTGGGGTGACGTTTGCTAGTGGCACAGTTATTATGTGTAATACCCTACTCAGAGTGAAGCATTCTTGCACAGGAAAACTGTAGTGATTCATATGTGATTGGGAATGAGTTTCTAATAATGCTCACAAATTCTCTGGAGTTTGCAAAGGAATTGTGGCATTGTTCATTAATAAAACCCAACACATTCCCTGTACTCCCTGCCCAGCACAAACAAAAACTGATTCTACCATTATTAATAGAGCCCATAATGAAATTACTTATTTGGGGTGGGAAGTAGAAGTAGTAACACAATAAAGCACAGGCAAATATAGATGGGCATCGAGCTAGGAGACTAATTTTAACAAAATAATGAATTGCATTCCTCACGGGGGGGGGGAGAAACCAACAGTGGAAAAGTGTTAACTAGAGCTGGCCAAAAAATCAGGGCTTCCCTGCTTTGCATGATTTATACATTTGGCTTCTGCATGATTTATATATTTATTTTTAGACCAAACCCTTTAAAACCCGAGCAATTTGAAGGAAAATTAACTTAGAAACATCAAATCTTTGTGGTTTTCAAACAAAGAGTTTGGGATCCCAGAACTCTTCAAGGAGACTGACATTCTTGCCAAGCACCAGTGAGTATTTTACAGGCATATTTATTTCCCTAGCTCGCAGATCTCCCAAGCTTCCAGCACCCTTGCCATGTGGACTGTCCCACAGGTACAGGTCACTACAAGTGAGACTTCTTTGCCCCAAAACATAACTTTAAAACAGGAAACTTGGGAGTTCTGGAAACCTTGGCTGAGATGCTGGGAACAAAGCCATGGTTACAGCCCAGAGTCACAGGGCTTTCAGGCTCTTTCCCACACAGCAGGAAACCTGACTTCAGTGTCTGCCCCAGTGCTTCAGATTTTGGGTCGCTGACACTGTTGCTGGATAGACAGAGGGTCTGCCAGAGAAGTGGGGTTGTGGAACCATGCCAGTTGCAATGTTGAAGGACAGGAATCGAGTTTTTCCAGTTTTCAGGAAGAGCCATGCACCTGGTTCCCAGGTCAAGGACAGTGTCCACCTTATCAATGGGATTTTATTTTGTGATTTTTGCAGTAATGGTCTTTCTCCCTTTTTCTCTTTCATTTATATGTTCACAGGGAAAAAGAAAAAACATAAAATCATAGAATATGGTCTCCCTGGAGCCTTCTCTTCTCCAGGCTGGACAACCCCAACTCCCTCAACCTTTCTCCATAGGAGAGGTGTTCCAGCCTTCTGATCATTTTTGTGACCCTCCTCTGGACCTGCTCCAACAGGTCCATGTCCTTCCTGTACTGAGGACCCCAGAGCCAGACGCAGTACTCCAGGTGGGGTCTCACCAGAGCAGAGTAGAGGGGCAGAATCACCTCCCTCGACCTGCTGGCCACGCTTCTTTTGATGCAGCCCAGGATACGGTTGGCTTTCTGGGCTGTGAGCGCACGTTGCCGGCTCATGTCCAGCTTTTCGTCTACCAATATCCCCAAGTCCTTCTCCACAGGGCTGCTCTCAATCCATTCATCTCCTAGTTTGTACTGATACTGGTGATTGCTCCAACCCAGGTGCAAGACCTTGCACTTGGCCTTGTTGAATTTCTTGAGATTTACATTGGCCCACTTCTCAAGCCTGTCAAGGTCCCTCTATATGGCATCCCTACCCTCAAGCGTATATACATAATTATTCACATTAAGTAAATCTTTTATTTCACAGATAATTGCAATTTATTTAGTAGATCAGTAAGGATTTCCGCAAGGACCTTCCTTGTCCATAGTTTTGTTAAAAGGTGACTGTCAATTTCCTTAGATGGCTATAGAGGTGCTGTATTCTCCTTTAGCATGCTAGTATTTGTTCAGTGTGATTGTTCTTTTCCATACTGTCACTTAAGACCCATAAAACTGTGCTTTGTTTGCCATGACTCAAACCATTTGCATCACTCATTTCCAAGTACAATGTTGTTTTCAGGATCTGTGTCTGAACATGGGGTCACATCCCTTAAGACAAATTTTTAGAAAACACTGATGGTCCCATATTACTACTGTGAATTTCGTTCCACAAGGTCTGCTTGGTGGTGCTTTCCTTGTCACCGTAACAAAACTTTTTCTAACAGCCTGGGCAACAGTGGTGGCTAATCACTGGCTATACTTTCACTGGGCATTTCAGTCATGTGAAATGACTGTGCATTGCCTTGGTGGTTTCCACATATCACAAGGAGGATGTAATACTTTCCTATGAATGATGCTTTTATTGAACTGTATTCTGTTATTCCTGGATGTCCCAGATCCGCAGCATCATCTTGAAAATACTCTTGTTTTGATGCTGGAAAATCTGAAGCTGTCAACAGAATGGAATTAGAAAGAGCACACATGTAAATCTACATAATCCTTCAGAGGTTTTAACCAATCTCCAGTATGAACACCCCACATATTGTCAAATCTCTTGGACTAGCGACAGGCCAGTGGAAAGAGCAGGTTGGCAGTAGAGCTAGTCAGAAGTTTTCCAACAAAGCAAATGCTGATCTGTTTATCCTAAAAGGCTTCATCTGAGGCCCAGTTGAAACTAACATATGTCAATAACATAAATTAAGGCATGACCCCACCTTCCTTTAGTGATGTTCTGTGTGATTTCCTGCTGATTTCAGATTAATTTATTGCCTAATAATTTGCAGTGACGTCTGAGCTTCCTCTAAAATGAAAATTACTGATATGTAGACAAACATGTTAACTTGCCAAAAACCCTCACGGTTTCATTCGTTTATCTTGCAGAAACAAAAGAGATTTATTGGCATCTCTTTCTCTGCATAATGCTTGGGGCAGGAATTCTGTTATACTACTATTGACAAAAAAGTTGAAAATTATGTTAGACTTTACTTGCTTGTACATTATGTGTCTAACTGCATCGGAACTTTTCAAAATGGTATAAGAGATATTTAAAATTAAGAGGATTATTGTATCATCAGCTAATAATTAGGCAGTATGAACTGGTTCTGGCCAATTAGGCTGGAAGTGTTTTCATTTTCTAAGCCAATAGAACCTATCTATAGCATTCCACAATAAAACAAATTAATTAATTTAATTAACAAAACATAAATTCTAAAACGAAACATGATTTTGAGTGGGTAAGTACCCATGCCAAATGGTGTCTTATAACAATAAAATCTCATTCAACTGGTTGGCCATATTATTCATATGGCTTCATGCTTTCCTACTTGCTGGCAAGCAACAGGCATGCTTGGTTACTTTGAAACTTCTGCTATATGGAGAGATTGCCATTCAATTATAGAGAAACTCTAGTGTCGTGCCTACTTTTCTGTAGCATTTTTAAGCTTTTCATGTAAGACGAAAGCAAGTGCTTTATATTTGTCTGTCTTTGATGAGAAAATGCCAGAAAGGTGACGATGTTCCTGCTGTTAAAATCTAATGCAACGTCATAGACTGTTCTTTACATGTACTTGGTCCCAGGGGCTTACAAGCATGAGCATGAATGAATTTGCTCAACCCTTGACTCATGGAATAAATCTATCCAGAGACATCAGACCACTAAAATGAATCTGCAGGAGCAAAAGGTCTGCTAGGTCACTGCAGTCATTCAAAGCATGCTGGTGCCAGTCCCTGTACACTTACACTGAACCCAGAAATTACACAGATATAATAATCTTATTATTTTCACTTGCAAATTCTCAGTTATTTAAATTCTTTATTGAACACTCTTCTAAAGCTTTTTCTTGTGAGCTTGTCCCAGGTGCCTGATTGCAGTCATCAAACATACCATACTAAGTATTTATATAAATATATCATAAAATAATCAGATATGATGAGCTATTCCCTTTGTTCCTTTATGTTGATACACTTTTCACAAAATATTTAATATGCTTCTGAAAATGATGATGTCAGTGATAAAGCTAGTTTGCAGTTTCATAGATAATTTATGGAAGTTATAAAAAATGAACCAAATTGTCATAACAACATGACAATGTGAACATTCATGTTTACATAGTGTCCACATACAATACAAATACTGAATATTAATATGAAATGAGAATTTATAAAATTTGCAATAAACATAATGTAGAAAAAATAACAACTTGATACAATCTCTGCTTATATTGCAACCTATAAACAGATTTTACTTTATGAATGGCTTTGACATTTCCCTTAATGTGTATTGTTTTACATCTTTAACCACAAACCTTGATATATATTAAATGTAAATTAGATCACTTTTATCCTGTTTCTCCTTTCAGATAAATAGTCACTCTAATTCAAGAGAAGCGAAGAAAGTCCATAGACAGCATTTTAAATGTACATGGCACATATTCGTCCCAAAGGGTGCAAGTAGCAAAAAATGTCTGGATCAGATTCTGCCACTTCCATTCTCAGAAAGTAACGATTTGTTTTGGCTTGCAGCAAACTGACACTCAGTCATTTGCCTAAATATAGGCATTTATTGCTGTTTTGAGATACTCTGAGACATTCTCCTGGGGCAGGCAGGACCTGTGGGAGACCCAAAACTTCATGATGCTCCTCTAGAGCAGCAGCTATGGCCAGGCAGGACACAACAGGGTATCTCAAATGACACTTCATACTTACTTTTAGGCAACCAGATCACACCTATATTGATACCCAGCAATATATCTCTTCTGAGGCCAGCCTTTGCACAGGATCGTTGCATCAAAGTGATGACAGAGGATGTAGTGTCTGTCTACTGTTTGTTTGTTCTGGTGGCATCTTGTCTGTGGTTCATTGATATCTGGAGAAACTGAATGAATCATGAGGCCTGTGCCTTTGTACCATGCTAATACCCTGAGAGTATTACAGTTATAATTATAATACTTGAACTGTGTTGATTTCAGTAGTCTTAATTACACTACTAGCAACTGGGAGTGAGGCCTGAGATTTTCATTTTCCTAGCAACTCCGAAGCCCGCTTCTTGTACTACCTTTTCCCAAGCAATGCCCTCAGGCATGCTGAACTGTGGGTTTAAGTAGCAAATCAGAGATGACACAGGCCACTGTTTGCCTGTATGCATCACTAAATTTGAAGCTTTGGGTCAAAATGTGAACATTGTCCAGTACTAGATAACAGCTCAGGGTTCCTCCTCAAAGGTTGGAAAGAAGCTAAAAATGTCACATTCCTTCATGGCAGAATTGCTCTGGAGTGTCTCCATCTCTGTCTCTCTCTTCTCTTCGTTGACTGTGTAGGGACCCCAGACAGTTACAATCCTGAAGTTAGATACCCCAAAATGGTTTTTAAATTTAGATAAGATAAAAGCAGGCCTTAATGACTTGGTTTCCCCATTATACTGATGAATTAATGTTACGTAAATACATCGCTGCTGTCTCATTAAGGGCTACTTAAGTGTATAAAAATGAAGATGTGAAGTACTGTTTAAGAGGTTAGGCATTGTTATTATTACTGCCAGCAATGTGAATGTTGGAATTTTTGAAATATAAATATTCCAGCTGGATGTTGTAACCCATGTCTTCTAAGGTGCATAGTGCACATGCTTTTTCATCCCTTGGTTGGTAAATCATCCACATATTACCATGGCTGAGGGTGTCATAAACATAAGTGCTTTGTGTAATATTAAAACTTGAAATATTATTCAAATACCGCCAACCTCCAAAAATATTGTAGAGGAGTAAATGAGTGAATTCAGTTATATGCCAAAAGGTCCCCTGTTACTTAATTCTGTACTAGCAAATGAGACACTGCTGAAATTTGATACCACTTTCAGACTCCTTCACTGCGCAGTACCCAGTATGCTTATTTCCAAGGACAAATCCTATGCAACTTGGCTCAAAGGGAGAAAAGGTAATTTTTATTTTTGATGATTAATTTCTATGCCTGAATTTTATCTTGCTTTTAGCCTAAGTGGTGTTACTGTTCACAGCTTATTATTACTTTTACCATTCATGATGTAAAATCATATTAGTTATTTTATTTATTTTTTATAAATATTGTTTGTGTCATGCACTATTCATGTCTATTTTACACAGTCTGGGCAAAAACGCACACAATTAGACTTCCTTGTAATTTACAGAGGCTTTCTAAAGGCTGAAAAACTTTCAGGTGCAAATCAGACTATCTGCAGCAGTCTTCGGCTTATTTCTGTCTTGGCAAGTATGAACAGATCCATGGTAATCAATTCAAAAGGTATTAGAGCCATTATTGGTTGTAATTATCATGACACCTGGGTCCAGACTTGTGAAATAATTATTAAAGGCATCACCAGCGTGCAAAGGTTTCGTTAATCATTGATTTTATATCAGTAAGCGTTTAACGGATTTCGTGACTCTTAATAAGAAGCTGAGTGTCTGTTTCACAGAAACATTAAAAATAAGAATGAAAATAAAAAACCCCTCTTATCAAAGAGGCTAACCAGGAGTAAAGAATTAAGGTGAAGATACCATCGTCCTTTTTAGCATTTCAGGGTTCGAAATCAAAGCTGACTTGTTTGAAAACTGTCAGTGTTATATATTGAAATAGCTTGCTGCCAAATAAAATATATGCAACAGGATTTATAGCGAGAGATTAAGGAAGGGGCCTTGGAGTCTCCTTTTTCTTAATGCTGTATGTGTGCTTGATTCTTTTTATTTATTTTTTGCAGCTGTGACCCTGAACATCTGAAACTGAGCATGCACTAGTCCCTATTCTTTCTTGTTGCCCCCACCATGGGGTTGGGGAAAGATAGTAGCAATAGGAGCTTAGAGTATTTTGCCACATTCGCTCCTGTAGCACCATGAGGCTTTGTTCTGGACATCTCTGTAAGGGCTTTTGCTCCAGGGTAACCCGTCTTTCTGCACTGAGTGATTAGAAAAATTGGTTTCTAAGTTAAGCATCGAATGCTAAGCAGTATGAATACCCCCTTCTTCTTCCCTTCTGCCTCCCTTATATGCTATTTTGTTCAATATGTTACTGCGTATGCTGTGTTTGGCCTAAAACTGATGTGTCCATTGATCTTCAGTGGTGATGAATGGAACGATGATGATGAATGGGCATCCTACAGAGATTAAAATCATTACACCTGTGGAAGATCAAACCTACGTATGTCAGGGAACTGAGGACTTTTAACACCTGTCTTCTACGCAGTCTTGACATGTAGTGCTACCTGCCTTGAGCAGTGGGTCACAGTCTTTTATTAGTTAACTCCTCTTCCACCCTTTTGATCATTTTGACCTATTATATGCCTAGTTAAAACTGGTTTCCTGCAGTTCCTGTAGCAGAGATCAAAAGGTACATTTCATATCATATGTGCCTATCAGGATCATCTCCAGCAGCAGCAGTCCTGAAGCCAAACAAGCTGATGCGCAGGTCCCTACAGCTACAGTCACAGACTGTGCATTCTGGTGGACGGCCAAAGAGATATAGCTTTATGAGGATACTAGCTCACACTCCTGATCATTCGTTGTGCATGCAGGATACAAAATGTCTATAAACAGGCCTTCCTTTGGCCGTATCTACCAAAAGGAACGTGAGACATAGATCTAAGGCTCAGCAGTTTTGATGTCACTAATTTAAGAGAGTGAATCTAAGAGTTAGGTAAAAAGCCTTGTGAGTAAGGGATAATGGCAAGTAATGAGTTCCTAAAAACCTCTGGCTAGCCAGCAGAGAAAAGTTATATAGAACAGATTTTGCAGCACTGACTGAAGAAATCCAGCTCTGAAGAAATAGCAGCAGTGATATTGCTGTCTTGTAACTGTTCTTAACTAAAGGACTAAATAGTGATGGAAAATTAAAAAATAAAAAGCAAAAAAAGTCCCAAAAATGCCTAAATAAAATCTATCCTTATTTTGTATCATCTCAGAGGGCAACTTCTCTAGTTTCTTGATATCTCCCACTACCTTTTGTTGTTGTCCTTTTTTTTTCTTTTTTTTTTCTTACCCATTTCCAGGTGGTTGTTGGTGTTATTATTCCAGTTAACTTCACTCCTTTTCCAGTTTTTTCCTTCAGAGAAACAATAAGGTGTGGGAGATAAGTAACGCAGCTGAAACTGATGGTGAGCTGAGTGTCATGGGAGAAAAATGATCCTGCACGTATGAGCTACTTCAGTAGCAAGACACATTGATTGTCAAAATGGAGAATAGGAGAGAGGAAGTGTGAGTCAAAGTTGTAGAAAACATCTGAATCTAAATGACTGCACATGTATATCAAACTGATTAAACTGCACAGCTCCCATGGGAAGTGACGGAAGGCCTTGCATGAAGAGAAGGCTTGGTTCTTCCAACCATCTATGAAATAATGTCCACTTGTCTTGGCTGATGAAATTTTGTAGCAGTTCATCCATGCTGTTTCTGTCTATGTATATACACAAATATGCAATATATATGTATGTGTATATGTATAGATATACACATATACGTATATGTATATACGTATACATATATTCAAAAATGCCCCTCAAGAGGGAGACAGTGGTCTAGTTCCATCTATTCTTCTGGACTGGGTTCCAGAAAGTGTTTTCTCCTGACCATCTAATCTGTTACATATAGAGCCATCCTCTCTCTTATGTGAAACCACTTGAATAAATCACAAAAGTCCTGGACAATGTTAATGCAGTATTTTGATAACTAATGATATCTCTGATAAGAGAGGCAAAGGGGTGACTCTAGGACTCTTCTTCATGCAGCAATTTCCCTTTCTCCTCTCCCCATTGTGCTGAATTCAGCTGAGCTGCTGAGAGGGAAGGTGTACTTCAAATTATTTGTCCTAAAAGTTTTTTTAGTGTGCCCTTCTCTATTTATTCCACATCTATGTGAGCATTATAAATAAAAAAAAATTCATGGTGTTAGAAATAAAGCGTGCCTTACTGAGACTAATCAGAAGATAGGACTAAGGATAGAAAGAATTAAATGAGATGATATCTTTATCATATCATCTTAATAAGTAATCTGCAAATCTAAATAGCTATTCATTTGCTATTATGTACCATACAAAATGGAAGCAGTGTCTACAGTGCATGGGTTGTTAGTTTTAAGTTCACTAAAGCAGAGGGAGAAAATCCAGACAGGTTATTTAACCTATTTGAGATTGTTTGCCTTGAAAAATGAAAGCTGAAACATTCTGCTACTTAAAAAAAAAAAAAGTAAGGAGACTTTAGAAAAATGCCACTCTAAAATAACTAAGAGTTGGTTGACCCACTAGACTGAAAAAACCCACACAAAATGGAAATGTGTAAGAATTGTACTATGCAGGTTCCAAATGAAAAGTAATTGAAGGAAAATTACAAGCATTAGAAAAATAATTCAATAGGATAGTCAAAGCATTTGACCCATCCAAAGAAGATAACCAAATGGATATGACATTATTTAGAAGTATCAATATGTAAATGTCAGGATGTGATAAAATACATACTTTCACCAAAAAGGAGTTCATAGTAAGGACAAGAATGCCACTTCTGTGTAGTATTTCTGTTGAAGAAAGTGACAGAAACCCATCGATGCACATTTGCAATAGTAGTGGATTGCACCACGCAAAGGAAAAGAAACGCCCATGCCTAAGGAAGATAATTACATTAGACATTATGTTTGAGTACATCACATAGGCAAACAGTGAAGCAGTGGGAGTAATACAGTTGGAGAACACCTACAAGGAGAGAGGTTTAGCAACAATGATACTGTTTGGTTACAAAACAGAATAAGGAGAAGGAAAATGATGAAGCAAGCTTAAACGCCTTGGTCCTACTGTTCTGGTAAATAATATCTTCCTGGATACAGTTTCTGGAAGAAATAATACTAACATTTACAGCTGACATTAGGACTGAATGAATGACATTCCAGAGAAAAACTATAGGAAAAGTCTACCTCTTTGCACAGCAGAAATATTGTCTGCATCCATGTGACTGGCAGGATGTGTACAGCATCTGTTATACACAGTGGGTGAATGAAATGTTAAATGCAAAGAGAGTAAAAAACATCAAAAGGCAAATTCTGTTAGCAAACCAATATTGAGACTTGATACTAGAATCCATAGAAAGGCATTGTGCCCTGGAGAAAAATCAGAAATAATTTTTCGAAATGAGTCATGTAGTACCTATGAGATTGTTGCAGATTCAAGACTGCTATGCATATGCAAACAATTCTGTATGTGACAATGTCTTCCAAAGTCTGGAGAGAAGGAGGACACACTATGAAGCTCACAGTCTTCCAATGGTGGAAGGCACCAATGGAGGAGCATAGCTCAGCAAATCCAGTAAAAAATAGGAAAGTCCAAACATGCACCAATCCTTAGAAAAACAAAACAAAATGAAATGAAAACCAGTAACCTCTCCACTTTGGATTCCACAGAGAAAATTTATTTACTGTTTGTGATGAGTCTGGAAAAAAAGGCCAGCAACTTCGCTATTTTCAGCACTCCTTTCTGAAGATGGCACTTTGTCACAAAAAAGTTACATGAAATACAAATCAAAAAATGCAGAAAATTCATACAATTGGTATTTGAATACACACAGCAAAGGATTACATGACAAAAACTCAAAAGAAATGGTGAGTTGTGGACAGGACTCTCAGAGATGTAAATGCAGGCATAGTTTAATTGCAGAAATTTTGCCATAGGATGTTACGGGTGCCAAAGGTTTAGATCGGTTCATACACCTGGAAGAAAAACCCCTTCAAGGACTATTAAGCCCAAAGATACCATCCATGGCTCAATAAGTCGTAGTGCTGGGGGCTGGGAAGTATCACAGTCTGCTTGCCCTGTTCTTATATTGTTCTCTAGGTGTCTGCTGTTGTGCACAGTTGGAGATGGAAAATAGACCATTAATCTGACCCCATTTGGTCAATTTGTGTGTACAGGTGGAGAGTATTGGCGCCAATGCAGAAATAATTATTCTTTAATTAAAAAAAAAAAAAAGTTTCTCTTTGTCATTGAAAGTCAGAAATTTCCTCAAATTTCATCTACATACATGGTAGAATAGCAAGACCTGCAGCACATTACAAAATCTTAGAGAGCATTCTGGACGAGGCTCCAACTTCTGCACCACCACAACTTCTGTACATGACCTTAAAGCCACAGAGAGATGCAAGTTGAAGATGAACAGAAGCCATAAAAGAAAATCTTGGAGCAGGCCTTTTTTTCATGTAGTTTCACAGAAAGAAAGTCTGTACATCAAAATGGCTTGGAGAAATTACTGTACATGTTACCACAAATAAGACTTTGAGCAACTTTCTTAGAAATAAGAACCTAAGAATAATGCAAAGCAGCTTCCAAAAGACATGTTAATGTTGGTGTGTCTATTACAGGCGTAACATCTTTGCCTTTATTTTGGACACAGACTTTTTTAAATAAAAAAGCAAAGTTGACAGAGTAGTGCTGAAGACAAAAAAATACTACTTCCAGAGAAAATCATGGCAACTCACAGTCTGTTTTGCTCGCTGTCCAAAGTATATCCATGGTCCAAAGCATAACAGAAAAAAATGTACAAATATTTAAGAAGAAGTTAGCCAAGAAAAATGAGAACAGTCAAAACATTTACTTCAGCTTTGTAAAGCATCTAATCATACCTGTGGAAACCAATGCCTCATTTGAGCACAGACTGAGGAGCAGAATGGTTATATCAGTGCTACCTGCAGAGTAGTCTCTTCCCATGTGCAGTTGCTAAGCACAGCCGCTGTTCTGGATAAACGGAAGAAGACCAAAGTCATTCTAAGGTAGCATCTGCACATCACTGAAATTTTTCATGGAAATTTCTGGTATATCAAAGTGAAATTCCAATAATTAGTGGCATGGTAGCTGAACACACAACTGAATGGGTTATATGAAACATGGACAGCAAGCGCACACCTGTTTGGCTAAGGCCACAGATCCCCAAGGGACCACAGTCTGCAAGCAGGACCACCTCCAGTGGGAGACAACAGCATGTGAGAAAACAGACTGTTACCCTACAAATCTCTGAACATCCCGTTATGCTGGAGACAAAATACATTCCCGTCAGGAGGCAGTAGAGATGTTAGAAGCTACTGCATACCTACAGGCATAAGTAAAGACTTGCTCTAGATATGGGCAAAAATTCAAAACCAAAGAGTGGCAGTGCCACAACACCTAAGACTGTTATCCAGGCAGGTTGGAAAAGGCGCCTCAAAGCTCCTTTTCACCACAGTGAACAGCTCTGGCAATGAAGATAAATGGAAGCAGTTCCTTGAAAAGAGGCACCCTGAAAGTGAGTTTTGTTCTTTCTCTTTTTTTCTCTTTTTTCTTTTTTTTTCTTTTTCTTTTGGTGCATAAGTGACCCACGAATTGTAAATAAATAGGGTGGAGAGATGGGAAATTCTCGCTAGTTTACCCAGTGCTTTGTGGACCAGGGAGTAAACTAAAGAGAGGCAATAATGGCACAGACCTATGTGCTGCAAAGAGGTAGCTGACACACACGTATTTGGTATTGTCTTCATCCTCACCCAGTGTCTGGAAAAGATGATCCAGCAGAGGCAGAGCAGTTGGCTCAGGCTAAACGGAGTAAGAATTCTGTTTAGCTGAAACCTGTGAACGTTTCAAGTTATTTGGGAACCATTAGCCGCTAGAGAATCAGACCACACGACAGCATCAAACGTTCTGGGTAATAGGAATTGGGGACAAGGTTACCCCACAATGAGGTTTTGCATTCTCCTTTGAGGAAATTCTGATATCTGTCCTTTGCTCAAGAACTACCTTCTCTTGAATACTGTAAGTCTTGTTTTTACAGGATTAAATGAAAATCCCAAGAAAGGTGGAAACAGTATGGTTTCCAATAGCGCATCTCAGAGCAGCAAAACACATGTGCAAACACGTCTACCCTTTTGTGTCAGAATTTGGGGGTCAGACTCTACGACACTTTTCTCAAGGGCTCTCTATGAATTCCTCCATCATCCAAAGGTGTGGCAGCCTGGGACCTTCTCATTCCCTTCCCTCCCCACTTCAGCCTGCTTAGGAAGAAGCCAGGAAACTGGAATCTTGGCCTGGCTCTCGGTAGTCCAAAACTGAGGGTCTTTATGAAGAGCACAGTGCAATTCTGTATGAAAAAAGTGATTCTAAGGATTACATAAGTTAAAATTTTAAAGGTTTACCTTTGAATATAAAGAGACGTAAATCCAGAACTGCACAGGGTATGTTTTAGAAAGGCAAGAATTTTATAAAAGTGAAGTAAAGAATTGAGGTGCAAAAGTTTCATCAGAGAGAGGAAACAAAATGCAAAGGATTTAACTTCTCCAGTACTGAATCTGAATTAAACAGTAATGGCTATCCGTTTTCAGATTAACTGTTCATATTTCATATTGCTGAATATTGTGTGATTCCTGAAGAGTTAATAACAGATAATGGATTGGAAGTAATTTATTTCAGAAAGTCTTCTAGATATATCAATTCAAGCTGCCATATCAAATTCATACTATTTACAGTTTATCAATCTATCTTTAAAAGTCTGTGAAGATAACAAAGCTCTTCATATTTAAAAACCCACATAAGATTCAAAAGATTGTTAGTGCTTAGTACGGTTACAAGTGAAGTTAATTGACAAATTAAAACACTGACAGCCAGGGGAAAAAAAAAAGAAAAAAAAAAAGAAAAAAAAAGAAGGAAAGATGCTTCAGCCATTTTTTTGGCTGCCTTTAGCTAGAGTATCATGATGCTTCTTAGGGTGTTCCATTAGTTTCATCATTGGGAGTGAACTTTATGGAAGGAAGAATAAAACCTTCAGTGACAAATACCTAACAAGCTTCTGGAACCAAAGAGCTGTGCCTGCCAGGGAACTAGAACAGAAAAGGGAAGGGAAAGAAAAAAAAAAAAAGAAGGAGAATTTACAAGCAGGGAGCAGGGTTACCCACGTTGTAAAGGGAAGAGAACATGAGACTGGAAATCGGAAGTGAGTGGCAGCCTGCCAAGGCAACAGTTATGCCATCTGCAGCAGGGTCAGAAGTCAGAGCCATCCTTGAAAGTAAGCCCCATGGAAGATACCTAAACAGAAGCAAGGAGGGCACTCTCTCTGCTTCGAGAGGATATCCAATATGCTGTTGACAGTCTTCCTGCCAGGGCTGTGTGCAGGCATGGCGTGCGGCAGGGACGCTGCTCCACGGTGGAGGAGCTGCCCCTGCTCCCTCTCATGGGGCACTAAACACAAGCCATGCGGGGTGCTGCGACAGGCCCCCGGGACGGGCTAGGGGTGGCTGTGGTCCTGGAGCACCCTGTGCCCTCTGCTCTAGCATAAACCAGCTTCAGTGGGACATGAATGAACATGGGACAAAATGGCACCAGTGTATGAAGGGGCCTGCTGGCAAGCACCGGGTAGCAGCAGAGGCAACCCAGCTACAAAAGGCATTGCCTGGAGGGCAAGGGAGGGCCGGGGCATCAGGGAACACCCTGCTTTGGTGGCAGCCCTGGGGCAAGTGTGCCACACATGGATCTTGCGTTTCTCTGTTTGTGGATGTGGCAGAGAGAGATTTTGGGGATTCTGATTCTCAATTATTGCCAGCTTTTACTTGAACTGGGTTTTCTTTCTCCCCACCCCCCAAAAAAAAATTGGAAAAAGGTGTAACATCGAGCAAAGAGTGGCCTCTAGTACATGATCAGTGTCAAACGACAGGGACAGCAAATAGAGTCTAGTCTCACCAGCACTTCAGTTTATCATGCCTGGAAGCCAGCACTTTGGAATTATTTTACCTTCTTTTCTTTTTTCCTTTTTTTTTTTTTTTCTTTTTGCTTTTTCCTTTTTCTCCCCCCCATTTTTCTCTGGGTTTTTTTCTTTAAGTGCATAAATATTCCATCTTGTTCCAATACAATGTTATAGGAGGTATAAGAGGAGGCGTCTTGAAACATTTCTGTTCTAATAATCTTCTTCCAGAGAGAAAGAACAGGGCAAAAGGCTAGCGAGAAATTTATTGTCTAGTGTGCCATGTGTAATTACCATAACTTACCAAAAAAAAAAAATCCACATGTTGGTGTGTTTGATTTAATGCCATCAGAAGTGTAAGGTTACACGAAATAAATGGCTAATTGGGTTAATTTAATAGTAGGTTAAATCTTTCTTTTATTTTGTGCTAAAGGAACATTAAAATGGTGCAGTTTTCAAGTGGTCTTGGAAAAGTAAAGTAGAATTTCTTGATAAAAAAAATATATAGTGTTCCTACTGCTAGGTTTATGGTGGGAGTTACTGGCATTCTTCCAGTTCACCGCATGAAAATCTAAGCTGCCTGTATAAGTACAGAATTTAGTGTTGAGTCTTAAGGTTTTGGTTGGCATGTTGCCAAAGATGTTATGTATTTAGCTGGGAAAATTGCCTAGAAGTTAATTGAGAGGAAAACACTAATATACATCTTACACCACCTTAAAAAATGCTATGGATATGCTTATGTTGCTGATCCTTAATAAGAGATGAGTGTTTGCAGTAAAGAATTAGTTTAAAATTGGTCCAAAAATTGGCTAGATTGAGTTTTTCAAGCCTCTCCATTCATTACATTCACAAGTAATATTATTGTTTCCCCTCTTTTTTTAATCTTCCTGCTTGCACCATCCTTAGATGGGCCAGCAGTGGGCCAAGACGTGACCACAGTCTTCTTTGGAGTGGGCTGAGCTGGGGTGCAACAGCTTTGTGCCACCTCCAAGTAACAGGTGAGAGTAATTCTCCCCCTTTCCCCCCAAGTTCCTCTGCTTGTGACAGCCCCAAAGCATATAGTGTGGCTCCTTGTCTTACTACCACCACCATCCAGTAAATTCTGGAAGCTCTGATTACAGAGTGGGCATTAACACTTAAACTGCTTAAGAACAGCAGATGATTTTTTCCTGTTATGCAACTAGCCACACTGCACGTTATCACCTAGCAGAGCATCTCAGGAGCACCGCATGCCTGGAAAAGCCCCATTGCACTGGGCGGTGAGACCTCAGCAATTCGATGATTTTTCATATTGCCAGAAAAATTAGGGTTTTTTCATCTCAGCAAGTGAAACAATGTCTTTAAACTGTACTGAGCCAGTCTGCAGCAGCAGACCTTAAGTGGTTAATGATCACATCTGTAAGTAGGCTCCAGATCAGACAATAGGCTACCTTTTGGAGTAAGGAGGCTGGGAGGCAAGAGGCACAGGAAAACAAAATTAGGAGCTATGTTGAAAGCAAATGAGGAAAAGGCTTTCTTCCAATTGTGACCAGCTGTCTTCTTTTGTACACCCACTGGATGCTCCTGATGCACTGGGCTAGAAGAGACGTGAGCAAAGTAGAAACAATGACATTTCGCTACTGTATGAATTCCCTCTCCCTTCACTTAATCCTGTTCTTACTGGGGCCTTGTGCTGAAAGCTGATAATTTTGATGGCCCCTGAATAAAGCCAGTAGCTTGAATTCCTGCCACCAGCCCCTTTATAATGAATAGGGCTAATGAATGCTAGTAAGTGGTAGGAATCTGTGACCAGCTGCATCAAGGCAGGTAATACAGCTCGGATTTAATTGGGAGCAGGTATTGGAAGGCTGTATTACTTTAATTGGTGAGGGGGTTTTCTAAATGGAAAGGACAAAGTATAATGGACAAATTGTGCTGTACAATAGCACTTAAGCTGGGATTGTATGCATTGGTTAATCTGTTGAGGAATGAGGCAATTCTAAACAATTTTCTCAGTGAAACTAACTCCAGAAAGCTTGTCCCTTTTGTTCTCCCTTGGGAAAATGCAAGATTGAAACAGAAAATACCTTTACCGAGGCAATCATTTGCCACGTGTGGAAAGCGGATACAGCTGTAAACTATGAAAGAGGGATCTTTGTAGTACAATAAAGGATGGAAAAAGAGATAAAGCTGGGGATAAGAGTGGGCCTGTCACTGCATCCAAAGGAGGAATAAAGTGATGACATTTACAGTGACAGATGAGACTGTAAAGAGAACTCAGGACAATTTAGAGAGGGAAATTTGATATTTAAAAGAAAGGGCTCTGATAATTAAAAGTAGCATTACATTAAACTGTTATGCATGTCATTAGTGACAGAAGGGAACTGGTGCCTTTTGAAAAGTTAATGATTCGCACAGACCTGCTCTTGAAACTTTGTATGTAGTAAAGTTCATTTGAACACAGCATACTGTATGCAACACGGCATAAATTTTCCCTGTGTTGCATAGTGGGAAATAAGAAAGTTATATGATAATATGGAAGGTGTACTGTAAATACCATATGCCAATGTGTGTACAGTGTGGGTGTGTATGTGTAGAATCGTTGTACGCTGGAGGTCCAAGGTAGAGTTGAAAACCCAGCATATATAAATATTGTCAAAAATGCTCATTCTGTGGAATCCTTGGAAAAGGCAGGGTGTCTTTTTCTCAAGGCACAGGTTCACACATTTTATTTTTGCCTTGTTTGTGTTTAGCTAGATCTGTTCAACCTAGTGTGCCTATGGCAACAGAAGATCGCTTAAAGAGTAACCTCTAAAGGTAGAGTGTATTTAAAGTGAAACAACACAGCGCATACAGCCAATTTATGTGACTGCTGCAGCTGTAATGGGTTAAGAGAGCATATGTAACTGAGTTCTTCTAGCAGGGCTTTTGCTCCTGTATACTTCGTTACAGGTGGGAAAATGAGAAGGATTGTATGTCCTTCAGAGTTCATGTAGGCTGGGCAGTGGGAGGAGAAAAACAAAACGAAGCTGAAAGTGAGTGTTGAATGGGCTTTCCCAGGATCCCCAGGTGGGTTTCATGTATTGCTTAATGCTGAAAATGAGACAGATTCAGCTTTCTGTACTGGTTGTAAAGGCTGAATTATCTTACACTTACTATTGTTCATGACTAAAAGTCAATACACAAAGCTGCAGCTTATTTCAGAAATTCTTTGTCAGTAAGAACTATTTTGTGTTCTTCAACATTTCTTCATTTTTACTGATAAGGATAGAATTTGGTCTCAAGCTCACAAAATATTTATATATATGCATAAGGTAAATTCTAAATTAAAACTGACATGCAAGAGTAACATTACTAAATTCTAAGAAGGAGCATGAAATTAATACTTATCCATTTGTGTGAAGAAGGATCAAAAATGTTTTTGCAGAAATCTGTGGTTAGCACTGTGTGAACTGTAGCAAAGTTTGCCTGAAAGTAGGTGAGGTACACAATAAAATAATCTATGACAGGAAAACAAAATGACACACAGGACTACCTATGTGATGAGCTATCATTTCCTTAGCTTTCTAAATAAGATGTTTGAACAGTGACAGACACAGAAGAATGCAGCTGGAAAATAGCTTAGATTTAAAAATAAAACATTATTTATGGGATCTGAGCAGACTCCTTTGAAATCCTGAAAAGATGTACTGATCAATCACTAAAAGTGTCCTAAGATCAATTTTATGCAATAATCATGTGTATTTGATATGGAGAAAATAAGGCAGGTTAATGTCACCTTGTCTCCTGTCATATAACATGTGTTATCCCTGTAAAGCATCTCTATCCCTAATCATATGACATTAAAAAGCATTCAGGGAAACTCACCTCACAGAGGAAAAAGGAGTTTCTTTCAAAAACACCTGTGTTCCTGATATTTATAAATAAACAATGGAGTCAGAAAGTGCAGCGACTTTAGTAGGCTGCTTGAATGTTTTTAAGGAAGTTGGGACCACAAACTCTATGAAACTACTGATTATCCACTCTCTCTGAGGCTCAGATAAATATCTAAACACAAAGAAAAAAAAAAAAATCTTTTCCTTCTTTAGCCTGAAAAGAAATATCCAAACCATTAAAGTTTGGATAGCTTGCTTTCTCCGTCTGTGCATGTGTGTGTGTATATATTTATGTATGTGTTTGAAAGAAAAAAAAATGTTTTGAGATGTGATGAGCTTTGAAGCTAGTTCTGAAAATAGTAGCCCTGTCACAGAGCTTCATTATCTATATCTGCTTGCCACTGCCATTAACTTCTTATTCTTCAGACTAGATCCTTGCATTCCTTGCATGACCTAAAGGAACCTTAAGGAAAACAAAAACCAACAGTTAATTTACAAATTGAGAAAGGTCAGAGATCAGTATGCCTTGGCACTGAAGTCCTTTAGAAGTCACGCATGTGTTGTGTCCTACATTTCCTAGTTAGTGTGCATGAATCATGACTTTGAAAAGCCAGTTCTGTGGTCTTTGGAGTTAGAGTTCTCCCTGGCACCCAGCCTTCACAGCAAAGCTGGAGTGCAGAACTGCATGGCCTCTCTGACATGCAACGAAGCCACCACATTGTTTCAGAGTCTTCAAGCAGCTGTTTTGTGGTAGTAATAGCTGGTTATTACTCATCTGTGTTAGGTGAGGTTGGAAGAGAGGAACCAGCACTGAGTGGTTGCCTGTCCTCTCACAAGATACCAAAACAGATGTTGCCACACTGCTCTGTGGCCCATGAACATCAACAGAGTTCTTCTGTTTCTGGAACACCTATGGTTTTCTGTGCAAAGTGGCATACAGGGTTGCTTACTTATGCTTGCTTCTCAAAGAAAAAATCTGTTAATTCATAAATTTAGTATATTAAATATCTTCCTGAAATAGTATTTTTCATGAAAACTATTAGGCTGCCTGCGGGATCTGATGTAGGGGGGACTGAGAGAAGACACTGCCAGTGATAACAACATCTGGTCTGTGTGTTGGAAGAACTTAAGGACACAGTCCAGTGCATGTGCAGCTTAACACCTTTTGTATCCTTGTGCCACTGTTTTTGGAAAATGTATGGTTTTGACCTCCTTCTTTTGACAGCTACTCCTTAAAGGTCAGACTATTGTCTGCCCCTTCCACTAGTCAGCATGATTAAGTGACTGAGTGAGTAACTTCTGAGTGCTTGTTTAGCTGTAACTTCTCCAGCTGGGGCAGCAGCCTCCATGCAATTCCCATCATGTCTGGGTTGCACAGGGAAAAAAACATGGGAAAACGGCAATCTGTGCCCTCACTGGGATACCAGCATCTCTGCTGAGTGAGCCCAGCACAGAGAGAGAAGTGGAGTGCCCAAGCTGATCCCTGATGCCACTCCCAGAGCCAGGGTCCTCTTGGTGGTCTCCCCAAGGAAATACTGCACTGCACTATCCCCGGGGTAGGAGTGTTTGCTAATGGCCTGGTTCACCTCAAGTGACTCTCTTTGTAAAGAAATGAAAGAAAGCTTCATGTAGTAAAAGTTGTAGGAAAGAGGATAAATAAAATCTGAGAAGGAAATGGGAAAGGAATCTATTGAATGTAATCAGTCACTGGAATTTAGATCCAGGATTTTTCTCATTGCTACAGATCTTTGAGATTTTGCTATATTCATTTTGCATCAGGAAATTCTTAGGATGGATAGATACTGTTTCTGCCTCTACATATATAAGATTAAAACAAAGGGGCAGTCATGGGGTAATGTACATTAGTTTATTCCTGTCTCTCCTTATTTTCTTGTTAGTGGCAGAGGTAGACTTCCACAGCTTATTCTGATTATGTCTCTCCTGATTTCATATTTTCAAAATAAAACATAAAATAAAGTACATTCAGCTTCCGAGGATAGTTTTGGAGAGAAAGAAAGAGAGAATATCTTTGCTACCATAGAAATGAGTTTTCTCTGTCTATGCAGATGTGGTGAGACCATTCAATTAGAGCCAGCGTAAGTATGTAAACTCTTCAGAAAATATTATATTTCGTGCAATTGAAGAATGGAAAAAATGCAAAGGAGAATTCTTCTTTGGGAAGTACTCTTCTTGTCAAAGTAGACAACGAAGCATAAGTAATTGGAGGAAAAAAAAAAGGAAAAGTTTTGTTCTACTGCAGCTCCAACAAGGGTAAAACTGAAGAAACTCTAGAGAGGTCAAAGGAGTTGTACATAATATGCCTGGAGTTCATGAGGACCCAGTCAAAACTTCTACACTGACAAATTTTGCTCTGCTTCAGTGTCTTTACTGGAATTTGGAAGTGTGGTTTCACAGCTGATAGACTCATTGGACCCCCACTCACTGTGCTTGAGCTACAAAAGCATGCAGTAATGGATGTGGAAAAGAGGATGAAATATGCCTGAGTATGCCTGTGCACTGTACTTTGCAATTTAAACTGGGGGAAGACTGTTTACAAGAAGCTTATGAGCAGTTCGGCAGACTTACTGGGAACAGTTTACTTGTCAATACTACCAGGAAGGCTCTTAACAATTGACTTTCTTAGTAGATTTCTAGGGCTTCCTTCTTTTAATTTTAGCATTTATCTTATAATTTTATCTTCTGCTTTGGTTTAAAAATAACTTTACAGCACAAAAGTACAGCTGGTAACACTGATAAAAATATAAAAGAAATTAAAATCCCTAAGCATTTTAGATGGGGTTTGGATTTTGGAATTATGTTCCCTTTTCAGTCATCACTATAACTGAGTTCATTCTCTCTTTTTTCTCACTCATTAACCTCCTTCCCAGAAATAGAGGCATTCCAGACGTAATACCCTATAAGGAAACAGGGTAGACTTATCCTGCCCACTTGTATCTATGACCTGAGAAGTGGAAAGGCAAAACCTACTTGAGGATCAAAGTAAGTAAATTAATTTTGGAAACCTCTGGAGCCAAAATGTTCTGTGGGTATTTTGATTATGCAACCGGTCTTTGAATGAGCAGCCATTGCCATATGAAAGTTAATAAATCATGAAAATGTTGTCATCTCTGCTTCTAATGATGTTGTAGGTAACATTTTGTTTAAACCACTCCAAGAGGTTTTTTCCTATCTGAGTTGGTCTAAATTCCCTCCATTCCTACCAGGAAATTATTGTTCTGATTTTAGTTTCAATCTCCAGTTACAATAGGAGAGAGGTTTTTAACTTTTTGGCCAGCACAATTTATATGAGACCTTGTCCAAGCTTTCTCAATCTAACGATTGATTTTTTTCTTTAGAAAAATATTTTTTTTGCCCTCCATTTATGATAATTTTTGAAGCTAACAGAATGATGCCTGACTGGAAAAAAAAGAAACAAAGAGAAAAAAAAAAGAGAAAGAAAAGAAAAGACATGTAATAGCCATCTCCAATTTCCAAACAAACATAGGTTTTTGTAAAATGATCCTGAGTAGATCCCTCTTGACATGAAACACATGAAGTTCTGAGCATGGACTGTCATAACTGTCTGAGCAATTTGATAAGCTCAGTCACAAAATTAACTTCAACACTTTCACTGTTTTTCATCTTGCTCTTTCTTCCAGTATCTTGTAGTTTGGGGAAAAAATGTTATTTCTGTTCATGGACGCTTATTAGTGGCAGCTAATCCTTCTTATTCACTTGGGTGGACAGAAAAGACTGGTATTAAAATATACAATAGAAGTTACTTAAATTTTAGTAGGCAAGGAGATGGTCTGTCATTTGTGCTGTACTCAGGCATTCTGGAAACATGGTTCATTGGGAGTATTCAGCAATAACAAATATGCTTCTTCAGGCAAAGACATTAATCAGCAATGATCTTGCATCAGGACCCTCCAGTCTTTTATGTGGCCAGCAGACATTCCTATCAGGAGAGCCACTCACCTTTCCTCTTAGTGCTGAAACGCGTCAGAAAACAGTGTCTACTTGAAGTGGGAGAGAAGCTCATGCTTGCTGTACCCATTTTTCTCCTTTTTCAGTTTTTGTTTCTTTCTCTCTCCTCAGGTTCCATTTAGATGTACTTTAAATGTGAAAGTTTTCCTGTTCAGAATCTTGCATGCTAGCTGAGCACGTACAGCTGGTTGTATTGGAGCTTGCGTTGCAGTTAGTGGCCAGCTGCTGATGTTTAGCACCAAACATCAGCTTGTTTCAACTAGCGCTCAATACCAAATGCTTCACTCTGCTGGAAAGCAGAGTGCTATATACTCCAGTGCTGTATGGTTACGTATTTATCTTCCACATTTCTTAAGGCAGAACTCACTGATGTGTTTCCTGCAATCCAAATACCATGTTTGCTGTCAACAAGTCATCTGATTCAAGAACCCTTGACTTTTTTTTTCTTTTTTTTTTTTTTTCCCCAAGAGGAAGGTGAGGAGCAGCAACCTTCACATCTTAAAATCATTTATGCCTCTAGGGGACCAGTCATTATCCTGCAGTAGGTATTTCAAGTTGGCAAATCAATGGAGAAGATCAGGGATGAAGATGAAAGACCCAGCTAGTCTTGACCCTTGCCACTTCTTTTTTTTTAAGTGTCCTTCAGTGTTGATCATGCAAAGAGTTGCGCTTAGGCTTATTTTACCACCAGCCAAGATGGAGAAAACTCATCCTTCTTTTGAACTTATCCTTCTTTTCTCCAAAGGCTTTTTGAAGCAGCCTCAGGTTTAGGGTTAATGTTTTTTCTTTCTCTTGCTCAAGACTTTATTCTTTGCCTGAAGAATTTGTGAGAATATTTCTCTTTCCTTATGTTGTAATGACCATCATATAATGACAATAATGACATACATGGTCTGGTCTTACAGCCCTAGAACTAGGAAACTGAGTGCAAGTATGTCCTCATAAAAGCTTTTGTTCTGAAACAGGGCTAAGCATGATGAATGAATAATTTACTTTGGGGACTGCTGGAGATGGTTCCTTTAATGCAGAGGTATATTCTGCTTTATAGAGAACCATGGAGTGTGAAAGTGTGTCAGTGACCAGGAAGAGGAAGGCTTCTCTGTATGGAAGTGGGAAAAGTTGTTCTCTCCATTGCTCTGCTAAGCAAATTGTAAAATGTACAATTTATTTGTAATGAATGAAGGCTACCTGTTATTTTAATTATTGCTTCTATTCGTCAACTTTGTTGCAGTTGTTTATATACAACAGTAAATCAGCAGCATTTTGAGTGAGCAAAGGTAAGAACCAACTGAAATCTAATCTCTGTTTTTAAAAGAGATTACTATACATTATCCTTACTGTGACACTCTGAAAAAATGTTTTAATGAGAGTGAGGAAGATCCCAAAATAAGGTTTATGAAAAGTTCAGGAAATACAAATTACTGACAAGAGTCTGTTGAAGACAGAGAGATATTTTAGTGCCTCACTTGAAACTCCTTAAATTTGCCTGATCTTAAAAAGTATCCAACACTTCTTTGAAAACATAATGCCTTTCAAAGTGTCTCCTGTAAACCATCAAATACTACATACTCTAATCTCCTCCACATGTCTGAAGTTGTAGGTTGGAGAGGTTGTAGGGTTTTAGGTTGTTTTAGTCATCAAAAATAAAGTGAGTCTCTTTTGCCTTTTAAAACTAACCAGGGTAAAGAGGTATCCATGCTTTCCAGACTTAGTTCTCACATTGTGGTTGAACATGGAACTCCCTTTTGATATTATGTAGGAAAAGACTTTATTGTTTCCAAAATTAATTCCACTGAAGAAGGAAGAATTTTCTTATAATTAGTCCATTCCCTCCACACATGTTTTCTCAGCAGTGACCAACTCCTAATAGTGCAGTATTTAGACATATTCTTAATCATGTCAATTTTAGCATATGCTTTAACATAACTGGTGGAACAGCAAGTCCCCAAAGTGTGTTAGTCACAGTTTTAGATTAATCCTTAGATTAAACCTCAAATGAGGTTTTAGCAATCTCTTAGATTCCAGATTCTTCATGTTCTGTAAAGATCTTAATTTATGAGACTTCCACCATTCCGTAGCTTGCTCCTCAAAAGATGTGACCTGATCTCTCTCTGTACCAAAGCTGTACCTTGACTCATCAGTTCTTAGTGTGGAAGGATAGGAGGAACATGGGAGGAAAGCCACCTGTGAGTCTCCCATCCAGGCATGTTTTCTCTCGTTGTCACCAAAATGCTTTCCTCTGTTCTTCGAAGAAGAGCAGAAAGGATTTTGGCTGTAAAATCAAACCCCAAACCCCATATTTCTGCATTACACCCAAATACATTCCTTCAGTGTGGTAGGAGCTGCAGAAGTTAAAGTCTGAAGCAAAGAAATAGCCGTTATGATTTAAGAAATGTTAATGGGGATTAGATTTACCTCAAACCTAATCATCTTGAAAAATGACGTTCTGGGAACTGCTTCAGTTTTGGAAATAACCATGGTACCTTGCTTATTCCCAAGTGTGATGAGCCCTACCTGGCAGTCAATCCTGCCGCAGTTGCTTGCTTCAGGAGATGTCTGAGTAACACATTAGTGGCCCCTCTTTGATAGATTCGTATTCTAATCATGCTTGATCTTGTGTTAGCATGTGAGGACTGTTTATAGACCTTGAAATGTGCAACTAACTGCTCATGCTATTATCAAGATAGTTTGGGGTTTTTTAACTGAGGTTGCTGAAATGTGAGTCAATGCTCTATTGTTGGTGATACTGGAAGACAACATTTGACAAATACTGTAAAAACAAATCAAAGAAAATTTGTGCCTATTCTGGGTATTTGAAAGGCCATTTCCTTACATTTGTTTCTGGATTTTCATGTACTTCTCAACAGAGATCTGCGTAGATATTTATATTCATATTTCTGTATTCCTTTTTGGTTAATCCAAGGATTAAGTGTTTTATTGATTTAACTTGGCAACCTTTGCTTCTTAGTGGAATTCCTTGAAAAAACACACAAACAACCCCTTCTCATGTTTGAGCGCTGTGAGTACCAACTCTTTAGTCTTATTGCTACAGAAGACCTCCTGATGCAAGTATCTCATTGTCACCTCTGAAATGTAGTTACAGCATTGGAGAATGTGGAGGCAGCATTGTCCCATTGAAGAATTAAAGCAGCTATATCACTGCTTTAGTTCACTGCTTTACATGTAAAGAACAGCCCTTACTGCTACTTCCACACCTTTGTTCCCTCACATATGAGACTGAAATAGTAATGTTTGTTTTGTTGTTTTTTACTTTTCCAGTGTTTCTTTAGTGTTCGTGCTGTGCACACATAATCTTTTATGACGGAAAGTTTGCTGATTCATTACTGTAACTTGCTGTTGATTCCCATGAACTTGTTGGCCAAAGACTTTTACTAATAACATCATATGAACTTCATCTTCAGCTATCAGGAGAGGGTTCAAAATCTAGGAGCAGAAACAATTATGTTAATAAAGCATATTTACCTTTTAGACATGATAAGTACTTTATGATCTGGGAATAGATTTTATCATTGAGGCTGAATTGTTGAGCACAGCAGTATTACTAGTTAGGAGGTAAAATTGATCTGGAAAAAATAGTTTGCATTATCAGTTGCTTCTCTGTCAACCTTCTATCTCTCTTGATCAAGAAATGAAGTCCTTGGAAAATGAATATACAAAGCAAATGTCTGTTGTACAGCAAGATGTTCTTTAATTTACTTCCTTTTGTTTAAAAGTGACGTCTGTTTAGCACATCGGTTTAGATATGATTTAAAGCAGTTGACATGACAGATTGAAAACTTAAAATGTAGCATGAATAATACACAGTAAATTTATGTTGGGATGTTTTTATTCACTAGGGAGCCCTGAATAAGTTAGCAGCACTTGCAGCCACAACTTGTATACAGGGGAATAATTTGTATTTATTCCATTCTTCCAGGGAGCTAACTGATGTGTGCGTGTGTATATATATACACACATGTATATATGTATATGTGTGTGTGTGTATACATGCATAATATATGTATGTATATATGTATATGCATATAGTCAGCTAACTGAGATCCACACACATACCATCCATGCAGTTTATTAACAGTTAGCATATCATCTCTAAATGGAGCTCACTGCAATTTGAGATGTGCCCTGCTAGGAGCTAATGAGCAAACTCCTGCCTAATATTGACAATTAATCAGGCATAAAAGCATCTAGGATCAGGACCCATTGCCAAGCATAGACGACTCATACAGACTTCAATGAAACATGATATGTGAACAAATTTGTCTAATTGTATATCAGTCCTATGAACAAATTCCCACCAAAACACTTAATTATCTACAGTACAGAAGCAATGCATCCGTCTCAGAATCTGTTAGTGGCTTTTTGGTTTGTTGTAAGCCATTTACCGTAACTAATAAATTGAAGGAAGTATTATTATGTTTTCTTGCCAGTGTTCCTGTTTTAATTGGTCTTGTATACTTGAGCCAATATCTGTGCATTGGCTAGAGTAACCGAGTAATGGTTACACAATAAAAAGGGATCGTTATTGCCTGAATACTTTTCTTCTGTTGGGGTGGGAAGATTTGGTTTCAAACTGATAAAAGTAATCTCAAAAGTCCAAAAACCAGTGCAATAAAAGGGTCACCCTTGCAGTCTATAGCAAAAGAATAAAAAACATTCTTGCTAATAGGGAAAATATATTTGCTCAGTTTCTATGAGCTTAATACTGATAATATATCTGGTATATGACTTTTTTTCTTCTAGAATAAAAACTGTGTACCCCTTTCTAGTTTAAAATCATGGTAGAGGCTTTTTTGGCAACACTAATAGAAAGTCTGTTATGACACACAACAGAAAATCACTTGAAAAAGTATTGCTGTTACTCACTACAGAAGAACGATTTGTGCAAAGATAAGATGCTTTGGCCTTGAGACACACACAAGTAAATTGGGTAGTTTTCCTAAGAAGCATTCTTGTTGAACTGTTTTTCTTTTCCATTTCAGTTGACAATATGGATCTGTAGTATATTGTTGGATCTGCTGTGTGATAACACAACAAAGCCTGTGTTCTGCTCTCAGTGGTGCTATTTATACATTGTAACATTTTTCGAAGTACCGCTTTGGTGTTCTTCCACTGTTTTTTAAAAAAGACAAGATAACCTGCCCCCAAAACATAAATAAATAAATAAAAGCAGCTATAAGTCAGATTCAAGTCTGGATATTTCACTGACAGTAAAGCCCCTTTTTCAGTTTATTTGCAGATGAAGACCTGCATCTTGCAAATGATGTAATATGAGCCAGAGTCCACCACTTACAATTGGAGAAGGCAAGAGCTGCTCAAATCTTTTTCTTTAGCCTCATACTTTGAATGGATAGCAAGGACTGTCTCTGGCATTGGGCTAAGGATTGACTATGAGTAGCTGTCATCCGAAAACCTCCACAGCAGTGAGGGCACAAGCTGCAGTCTCAAGTGGAAGGCAAGAGCCGTGAAAGAAGCAGGCTAAGAATCTATTCATTTTTATTTGAAGATGTCTCATAGTAAGAAAGCTCAGTATCACTGCTGAGCTTTCATATTGAAGTGTATCTTCATGTGGTCTCCGGGAGAGACCCTTCTGTCCTGGATGCCAATCAGTTGTGCTCAGCCAGAAGCTGAAGTGACACTTACTCATTGCTGGAAATCAGGGAAAGAAGCAGGAAGGGATTTATGCTAGGCAACAGCACAAGGCTTAAGTCATCCTTAGGCAGCAAAGAAAGAGAAAAAAAAGATTGTGTAAAAATTTAATACTGCTGTATTTTGGAATAGACAGGTCACTAAAAATAAAACAAGACTAATCACGATTTTCCTTTATACTTAGAATTTACATTTTCATGGTCAACACTGCACTGTTTAGCAATGGCTAGCTTTTAATATTGACTATTTTGTGTGAGTGTATGGTGTGTCTGTGCATGTCCATGCCTCAGCTAAAGATCAAGAAGAAATATGATGGCCACTTGTTACATGCTGAAATTCCCTTATGATTACAGTATACAGTGGGATTACAAATCAGGAAGAAATACAGCCAATAAGTTATATTTTGGGGAGGAGGGTTATTATTATTATTTCCAGTTGTTCTAATAAGCAAGGACAAGAACAGAAAGGGGGAAAAAAAAAAAAGTAAGGAAGAAAGAAAGTGCAACACTTCATTAATTGCCCGCTGCTTCCTTTAGCATCCCAATGTCCTGCTAAAATGGCTGGATAGCCTCTGTGGCTCCAATACTGGTAACATGCTTTTTCACAGCGCAGAATGAATATGTATTCTGAGTAGGCGGAGGAAACAAATTCACATGAAGGACATTATATTCTTGGATATAAACTTAGGAAGTTGTGTGATCTTTCTATTTAGGACATCTTTCTCATTTTCTATAGGTAGATAATTTCTTCTTTTTTTGAAACGTTATTTGTTTTGGCTAACCATAATCAAAGGAAAATATATTAACAGCTGTAGTGTCATAGATCTGCTTTTCTCTTAATTCACATTAAGTCAGTAGTTTCATGCATAATTTGCTACACCCAAAGCATGCAGACGTGGAAATACAGCCATTACAGAAAACGTTCTGCTGTAAGGAAAAACAACTTTTTGCTAGAATCATACATAGCACCTTTAAGCTTCTCTCTTTTCCTCATATCTTTCCTAAATAAAGCCTTTAGAACTTGTGGTATCTCTTGGAACCGTAAAGATTATTCCTTTCCCACCATTAAAAGTCTTTCCTCAACAAAAACACATTCTTACAATTAAGAGTCAAGATGAAACTATGCTATGCTTAGGATCAGGGGCAGCACATCAAGGGAAGAGGTTGCTGAAACTTCAATTGGTCTCTCCTTTACTTCCCCTGCAGCTCATGCTACTTTGATGGAAGTTTTTGGCATGGTCACAGGACTACACAGCAGTCTTACTTAGAAAGGGACATCTGCCTTTGCCCAGCTTTAGATAGTTCAATTTTCCTACATACTCACCCTCTTACCCATTATAATGCATTAATTGGAGGCATGTTTTAGTGTACTCTGAATGAAAAATATCGAAAGCATTTCCGTAACACATACACTGCAATCAAAAGAGAAAAGACCTGTGAGAGTGTGTATGTGTATGTATATCTATACATACATACACATAAATATATAATTATTTATAATAATAAATACATAAATATATAATTATTCATAATAATAAATACATGAATATATATATATGAATACATATACCAAGTTGATATCTCAAGATAGCATAGAATGCTTTTGTTAATTTCTGGTTGTTTATTTTTAATATGCGTTTAACTACAAAATGCTTAGTAAAGTTCATTGACTATCCCTCTGTTCACCCTTGTGCCCAAGCCAGGCCCACTTGGACAGAGCAGTGATGTCAGAGAAGGGCAGCCACATCACAGCAGACTGTGAGGGAGGAGCCAGTTGCTGAGGGAGCAGGTGACATCATGGTGGGGGCAGATCAGCTTCTTTGGTACTTGGGGGACAGAGCTGCCTGATGCTCCTGGGAGAACAGTCCTCAATGCAAAGTACTGCTTGAAGAGTTAAAAATATTTAGCAATTGAAAGTAAACTTTTGAAAACATGCACATTTTTTTTACTTTTCTGTTGAAAAATTAATTGAAAAAAAATAAGGGAAGCAATCCTTATGTCAGAACTGTTTATGTTTCAAAATGTATTTGCCAAGCGGAGTGAGACTGAGCTGTTTGTGAGCCTAGCCTCCAGGCTCTGTCAATTGTCCTGAAGACTGATCTAGAATTACAAGTGAAGGCTGGAGACAGAGATAGACAGTGCCTACCTAGACCAGCCAACGGGTTTGGGACAGCTATAAACTTAGGGCAACTCTTGAGTTACCTAGCGCTTTATACTTTTTTGCCTGTATACACTGGTGACACTCAGCTTTAATTTCCTTAGTTCTGCCTAAAATTGTTGACATTTGGAGGTGAACGTATGCTCATATTTTTTTTTCCATCTAGTAATGGTTAGTCAATATAAGGTACAACTGCTCCTGCTAATTTTCCCTTGAAGAGCAATTGAACCAGCATTTGGTTGAGGCATCCACTGACACATCAAGCCTCATTTTAAGGCAACAAAAAATAAGCCATGAAGGTAATGCACAGGTGAAGTGACAAAATGTTGAGATGGTTACAGTTTGATGGATACAAAAGTTCTTGGACTCTGAAAGGGAAAATAATTTCCCTCCAGACTAATAAGCTTCTTTGGAGAAGTCACTGTAGTAAAAGACTTTTATCCAAATAACACAATGTGTCTGTTCCTCCAGAAAGCCTTGAAGTACAGTCCTAAGTGGGAGGTTGTAATAAAAATGTAAGTAGTCATGGGATTAGAGGCCAAGTTCTTTCATGAGTTTCAATCTGGTTAAAAGGGAGCAAAAATAAAGCGTAACAAAAACTGATTAACTTTCAAGGTGGAAGGAGGATTTAGAACCAAACCTTGTTCCTGAAGACTGTTTTCCTTTGAGCTGAGTCTGTAGTACACGGCCTTCAATGGCACTGCATGTGTTTACAGTGTTATATATGTATCATGTGCTGTTTTACTTTGAATAATATGCACCTTCTTAGAATATGACACTGTTAAAAACCATAGAGGAAGAACTTAGTCAAATGGCTGACATAATCACAGAGCACTGAAAAATTTCTCAGAAACATCTATGAAGTTCCTACATTTCGGAAGTTTCAGAAGTTCAGAAGATGGCTAAAAACAGGGTGGTGTTATCTTTGTAAATATTCAAAATTTTGAAGGCCAAAAGTAAAGTATAGAAAGGAAGAAGTAAACCGTGAAAAAGACAGCGTAAAACTGTGCTTAGTTTTCCATAGCCTGAGTGAGGCTATGGAATAGAAGTTATGAAAAGTTTGTAAAGGTACATTATAGCTTTTGTTCAACCAGCTGATAGAGTTCGAAGAAACAGTAAAACTTTTAGATATACAAGACCTTTCTCAAGTCTAAAGTAGAAAAAAACAGAACTTCATAGTAGCACAATCACAATTAATTTAAAGTAAAAAGTAAATGTCGCTATTTATGTGCCTTAGCAAATGATACTGAGGCAGAAGATAATAAGAGAAACAATTTGTATTAACATTCATTGCAGTAAAATACCATTTTTTGTTCCCAACTTAAAATTATCAAGAAATGTATTAGAAGTCTGAGGAACATCATTTGTCATTACATATCTGCCTTTTCATGTGATAAATAACTTTTTAAAAATTGATATAAGTTATGCTTGTAAATATCCTTTAAATCATCTTCAAACATTTCTTCCATATACTGAAGATAAAGGAGAAACTTGATTTTGATATTTTCTTGCTTTTAAATGTCATACAGAAAAATGTGTATTTATTTCATGGTTTAAACATGTGTAAGCTTTACATTTTCTTTTAATGAGGACATTAAAAGTAAAAATGACATGTTTGTGCAATGTTGCTGCCACAGAAGTAGAAAAGGCAAAGACTACAAAATTTAAGATTTCTGTCAGTGATAACTTGAGTATTTTGGTAATTTGGATAAGAGTATTACTAATTTTTAGTGTAGCAGTGCAGTGCCTAAAGGCAGATGGGTGCCGCGTTGGCCCCGAGTGGAATATGGGAGTCACTGCTCCAAGTACACATTCAGTGGGTGTCCCCTCTGTGCGCAAGAGAAGCCAGGTGAACTTCAGCTGAATGAAACTTCACCTCCCAGCAAACAGAGCCCACCTGAATTTGCCAACCAGTGGAAGTGGGTGACTAACTGCAAAATATGTCAGCAAGAAGCTGGGCAACGAGGGGAAGGGCCGGAATAAGAAAACAAGTCACCGAAGGATCCCTTGGAGCTGTGCAGAGAGGTGCTCCTTCCCCACCAAATCCAATTGCATGTAATGCAACAGCATAAACATGAATCTGAATTTTCGGAGTATTTATTGGAAAGGCTATTTGATGCTGTGATATGCTTTAATTTTCTTTAGAAAATTGCAGTTGACTAGAGCTAATTCCACTTAAAATGATGTGAATTCAACTTTAATTGAAGAAGTGTTCCAACAATAATTATTAATAGCAGAAGATTCAATACATACATCCATAGCTCACCCAGTTGTAACAGAAGCTGTATTTAAGTCATTCCTTATGAAAGTACAGGGGAAGCAAATAGAATTTTTGAATAAGATTTCTTTAAGTCAAAATAGGAGCTCCCACAACTTATCATTTGGTGAGGCAACTGTCTATGTCCTTGTTTTGTCTTTGTTAACATAGATTATACATCTAAAGTTTCTGGGTTCAGCTGTTCAACAAGTTCTAACGAAGCACATGGGAGAGGACTGGAGAGAATCTATTTTTTCCCTCTAAGTTCATCCAGTCAAAGGTGACTGCAACAAACTTCCTTGACCCCTCTTTAGAAATACAAATCACCTTTGGGCTGAGAAAAAGAATCTAAAACTCCAGACCCTGAGGAACTGATCAAGAAAACTCAGAACAACGGAAATAGGTGATAAAACCAACATTTCCTAAGTCTTCCAAAACTAGTGAAAAAAATTCTGTGTGTATATAAAAAAAAGTTACAAAAACATATCCAAATAGCCATGTCAAATATTATTTCTCATTAACCTTATATAGGTAAAAATGTTTAGCAACACTAAACAATACGGTATTCAAAATATAGAACATCTAGTTTAATGCAGATTAATTTTTAACAAGAATTCCTATGCAGTAGGCAGATAGTTCCCACATTCCATTGTGATTGACAAGCCTGACATATGGAATAGTTCACAAATTCCCAGGTGACTGACAGATGGAGAATAGAAAGGCGGATAAAGTTGCCTAGAGAGCTGAGGACGATTTCATATTCAGCGGTTTTGATCAAAAGGATTCCAGATCTCACACTAAATTTAGCACCGCTGGCAATTAGTGCATGATTTATTCAGTCCTTTCATTTGCTGGTTGACAAATGGAAAACAAGCACAAAATTAAAAATAAGTTTATTTCCAGCATTTCGGATATTTAAAATGTGTGTGTCTTTGTTTGCACATAAATTAACATGAGATGAATTTATAGTGAGATTAAATCTGAAATGGAGATGCAAGCAATAAATAAGAGCTTTTTTATGTATCTTTCAGGCAGAACAGGTGTTTGAATTAAGAAATACTAATATGTTTAGCAGCATGACTCCACCTTTAGCATTAGGGAGTTGATGCTTCCCTAAATTTAGAATAATCTTTCCACAATTTAAGATTCTTTCATAAGCTTCCAGCATAGGTGACCATCTGTAAGTCAATACTAATGCTTTTTAGACCAATAATAATAAAGAAACCTATCCCCATGTTTTCTGAACACAATTGAAGAACTGCATTTTTCCTACTGATGTGTCTGCATAATTCTTACAAGTGGCAGTTAAACACAAACACAGAGTATGGGAATCTTCCCAGTAGTGAATAGCATCACTCTTTTATGAAAAATATAGAGGAAACTCTTCAGATCTGTGAGTAAAAATTGTTGAAAATAAAATTCTTGTTTCTCATCCATTCTACTCATTTTGGGGTGAAGAGCCATTCACTCCAAAATAACAAGTTCATGTGAACCGTTTGGACAGAATATGGCAATATCTCATCCAAAAATGGAGAGCACAGCATGGTACTCCACTCCTGGGGGAATCTACAAGTCAGGAAATTTCAAGTACATGCTTTCAATGCAGAAAACAATCTATGATACACTACGAAGAACGATAAAAAATGTTCATTTCTAAATCTAACCCTGAATTTAGTGTGAGCTTGTGCTCACCTTCTGAGGGATAATGCAGTGTAAAACTCTGGGTATATCTTCTAAATACCCAAGTACAGTTCTGAATGGCTTGTGGAAAATACCATAATCTGCAGCCTGTAAGGTTATAGGCCTGTAAGTCTACAAAAGGTTCTCTTTTACAACAAATAAAGAGATATTAAGCTAATCTGAATAGAAAAAAATGTCACTGGTCTTAGTGGAAAGGAGGAGACTACTGATGGTAAATGTTTTAAATCCTGAGAGATAGAGAAGCTTGTTATGGACTGGGAATAAAACCTGCATACTGCAGTTTAAAATTATTACCTACTTATGCCGGAAATTATTTTAAATTATTTTGTGGCTTCAGAAACTTGGAAATAATAACAGACGGACATGCAGTGTAACTCTGTAGTTACACCCGTCTTCCAAGAAAGAAATGTGTGTTTCCAATGTCTCCATGAAGATTCAGCCCAATTTCTACCTCATGGTTTTAGGAAGTCAATGAGTTAGCATAACACTAGTGCAGCCAGGCCTGAGGAGCACAGCACACTTTGTGCTTCTACTGCACTCTGTTTCCCCTCTTCACAAGACCCTGTGGTTTAATATTGCCATTTTCTCCTCCTCTCGATATCCTTTCCTTGCTCCCAGCAGCAACCCAAAGTAACTCCCAGACAAGCAGCCTCAGAACAGTCACATTTTTATTTTCTTTTACAGAATTCCCTTTCCACTCCCCTCATGCACTACAGCAAAATAAAATGATTGTTTCTCCATAAATGTGAGTCTCTTCAGACTTTTCTACACCTCTGAAAGACCAATAATTAAGCCCCCCAGCTCTTCCCCTTCCTTTATACTTCTTTTTACATTTAAGAAGAAAAAAAAAAACACAACTGTTGCATTTCCAGTATCTACAGCTGTGTGCTCTGGATGGCAACATTTGGGTGAATGTGTAGAGTATCCGTATTTCTCAGGGGAAGGGACGAAGGAGGGGAAGAAGACCTCACAGAGAAAATACGTATACTGGATTATCGCTAGTGAGCCTAGGAAGATAGACTTTGTGTCTGCTTATTTAAGTTACAGTATTTCCCCTGTCTTCTCCAAATCCTGAAAGACGAACATTTGATTCACTGAATCACTGGGGTTTACACATCTCTCAAACTTTCACTTGGTCCAAAATAGTTGTCTCCTCCTTAGGGATGGGAGAGAAGGTGGCAGGACTGAAAAGGGAAGCACCACATGCTCACAAAAACCTTCTGGGAGCCTAAGAGCCCAGAAAACCTGCCCCACTTGGGATCGGTAGAGAGCAGAGCTGCATCGTTGTTCTTTCCTCTGTTACATCTAAGCAGCAAAAGTTACCCCCTTTCAAAAAAGGCAGACTGTCTGCTGTCATGGGCACAACCACGAAGTTACCATTGTGTAGCAGGCCCTAAGTGAGTGGTAGCTCAGTGGGCACTTTTCAAGACATGCCTGTTTCCCTCTTTTCAGTTTTTCTTCATGTCCTTCTCAGGTTTTTTTCTTCTTTCTGTGAGACAGGAAGGCAATGCTTAGTGGTTTCCGGTAAGGCAACATCTCCTTTTATTTGTAGCTACACAGACTAAAGACATGCATTTAAAACACAATGTGAAATTCTGTAAATTCAAATTACACCAGGCAGGTTGGATCCAGTCCAGACACCGTATTTTTTATGCTTTTGTCCTGTGGTTACCAGTGCTTCAAAGTTTTTCATTATTCTGCGACGAGTATTATTGCTAGCTTTGTGCTAATATGCTAGGAAGGGAGTTTTGCTGAACTGGAAATGGAGTTAATCCAATGCCAAACAGGCTTGTCCCTTCTTTGTTGCCACCTTCGCTATGAGCGGTCTCAGTGGCACTAAGGAGTTCCCAATATCCACATTATGGTATTTTTTCTATGTGTTCTTCATAAAGCAGATTTTAAACCCTTGAGTTAAAGATCTGTCTTGTTCTCCTTTTACTGGTGAAGCCCTGCACCTACTGAGAGTATGTTCACACCAGAACTGGCTGAGTAGTAATAGAGGAATCAGAGGCAAAGAATTTTTTTGTCCCCTTGTGAGTTACTTTCCCTGCATGCTACTGATTACTGATAACGAATTCTTCAGTTTTTCCTGTGTAGTTCAGATGGTTCATTTGGCGAATTGTTTACTACATTTACAGTTTTCACACGGTATTGTTTCTTCGCCATGACTGGATGACTAAACTTTTAAATAGGAGACTAGGAGAATAATGAATAGTGTGACTCCACTGGTAGCAAAAAAATCAGATTTGAGTCACATCTTCATGAATCTGTCTTTCATTATATGACCAGCTGGAGTTTATATCCATCACTATTTTAGCCTCTGCTGATTTTTCACTTCATCATAATGTTTTGGTTAAATTCAAGAATCCACTTTCTGGGCCAGATTCTGCTTTCAATTATGTTAGTGTAAATCTAGAAGAACCTCACTGAAAGCCAGTAAAGTTATTTTTATTTATTCCAGGGTAACACAAAATGGAGTCTGACCCCTCTGCATGTGCTGCTAGGTCCCTTATATTCATCTTTACAATCTCTCTATTTGTTTACAGACACTTTACAATTTTCCCTAAGAGCCCTTATCACTTGCTCCGTGTGTGTTGTAAGGAAGGAGAGAAGGGTTCTTGCCTGATATTTTTTTCTTAGCCCTTCTATTTTTCTCTCCAGACACTATATTATGTGTTTAACTACTTAATATTATTTCCTCCCTGTCCACCCATCTGTTTATTTTAGTTGCTTCTTCCTCTTGGCTGGCTTCTGTATAGACTCTCCCCATATGCCTGCTAGGAATGTGAATGAATATGATTAACAAGCACTGAAATGCACAAATAAGATCCTACTTGAAACTCTGTTTCAGGATCTGTGTATCGTGGATGTTTCAGACCATATCTGTTTCTTAGCTCATTAAATATACTTAACATAGGTGTGCAGAAGAGAGCTAGTCCACACGATGAGACAGTGTTTCCTTGCGACCGATAAGTAAGTCTTGTGAAGTGATGCTTTCTGACCAATAACTGTCTTCATCCATTGTAGCAAGACAGTGGCTAACAGCTCGGCAGAGAAGCATGTGCTGTGCATTTGTATCTATGTAGCAGATATGCAGAGCAGAGTCCTGCCAAAGCCTCTGGAAGTGTCACATCTTACATGGGTGTTGCAACTTCCTCTGCCTCTGCATAAGCCCTACCGCTGCTGAATTCTTCCAGAGCTCTGCTAGCTTTTACACACATAATTTAATCCAGTGTTACTTCTCTGCATGAAAGTACCCTGTGGAGCCCTGTTTGCAGATGGCTTCCTGTTGTATCAGAGATTGCAGCAGCATGCCATAGATCTTACAAGTTGAGATGAAGCAACAGGTTGAGAGAGTTGAGAAATTAAGACTGTGGGAAAAAGATGGCAAAGACGAAGGCTATCAAAGCTAAGCATATTGAGTTCTGTGACTGAGAATAGGTATCGGCTAAGAAAGTTATACAAAATAAATCCTGAATCCATGTACCTTGCTTTCTGAATGCACTGTTTGAGTCATCTTAAGGCTGATTTTCAGAATTGTTTAGCTGCTTTTCAGTAGATTCTTTCTCAGCTGTGGGCAATAATAACACACAATCTGTCCCACAAAGAAAGTTTTCTGCCAGGTAAGGGGTGCTCCAGCTCCCACACCAGCTGGCCTGTTTCTGCATTAATACTCAAATCAGCAGATAGCTGCTAGTCGTGACTTTTCTGCCCCAGGAAACAATAATACCTGTCTTTCATACACTTTGAACTTATCCCTAACTGGCAGAATATATAGAGAGCAAATGGAAACAATATTTATTTATTTTTCACTTTGGCCAGGAAATTGAAAAGGATCCATTTTCAGTCAACCTGAAAAATCGGGTTGTACAAGTGCTGCCATAAATGATTAATTCCTTGATCGCTGTCGATAATACTGGAAACCCCTTGCTACAAATAATATTCAGTGATTATTCATTTACATTTTCATAGTAAACTCATTTGGCTGTGTTTGCATCCTCTGTGCTTGAACTCTGCGAGTCTGATTGAGTCTTACTGGCACCACTGTTTATGGAAAAAGACCTTTAAAATCAGCTGCTGCAGAGTGCTTGTACTAGGAATCCCAATCACAAGGGCCACATCCATCCAACAGCAATACAGAAACGGTGCCAGCCAGCTCAGGACTGCTCACTGTTTGACTCTACAACCAAAACAGAAATCCAAAGACATAAAATGTTTGGCTATGTTTGAGGGGACTGTGCGTATATTTCATAAAAGTAAAAGGAGGTAACTAATAAAAAATGCTATTTTCCTGAACAGAATAGGAAGTGAAATTAACTAAACATGCTATTTACCTATGAATAAGTTCTATGTGTTGATCAAATTCCAGAATATGTCCAGGGAAAACTTGGCAAAAAACCAGAATGCAGTAGGACCTCAGTTCTCCAGCTATATGTGAGGTGTACAGCTCCATTGACAGGGCTCCCAGCCTGCCACACAGTATGGACCTTTGGAAAGAAAACTTGTGTGCATCTGAGTATGTGTAACTGGTTACATATTTGGAACCCAGATTTTATAATTAATAATAAAGTCAGAGCTAAATGGTTGGTGATAAGATGCTGAAATTCAGACTAAGAAATTTGAAAACATATGGTAAGATTTGGGTGAAATCCAACGGAATAAAGTAATAGAATTTTGTACAAAGGCCACAGAAGGGAAATGGAAAATGTGCAATGATAAATTAATGTATGGCCAAGGGTTACATGTCCTATCCAGCAATATATACACTAGAAAGTAAAAAAGGTCAATGTGGGTAAATAAAGATGTGAAAAAGTAATTAAGGGTTGAGACACAGGCATATGTGAGGTATAAAACACCCAGGTATGAGAGAGATCTGGAAGTACTAGAGAACGAATTTCACCAAAAATTATGAGGAAAGCAAAGGTGAAAAATGAAATGAAGATCACAGAAAAGTTTAGATAGATATTAAGGCATTTTTCAAGTGCCTAAGGAACAGGAGGTCAGTGAAGGAGACGGCAGCACCTCAAAGAGAATAGGATAATTTATTGAGAGGTAGACACTTCAGAAGAATTAAATGTTTTCTTTGATTTATTGTTCATAAAAGGAATGGGGGACATATGCCAGGAATAGACAAATACCAAAGGAAAACAGGATCATGCCAGAATAAAAAAAAAAATAAAAATCTGAAAACTTTGGCATAGGCTCTCAGCTGGTGAAAATCTGCCAGGTTCCTTTGCCCTCAGTAGAGCCAGTTAACCCATTAATGTGGTTAGGAAAGATTTATCCCAATATTTCCCCGATCTACTTAAAATAGCTTAGAGAATTATCCAAATGTTTTCATATTCTGTTTTGTTTTTTTTTTTCTTTTCACTGACTTAGCTGAGAGTTTGTTGCATGGGCTTCAGAGTAGACTTTCTACTTCCTAATCTATTCACTGCATAAACTTACGTATAACTTGCGGATGCTAGCTACAGGTTTGATGTATATTGCTTTCTATCATAGTTCTGTTGATAAGTAATATATAAATAGAAAAAACAGTCATACTTATTTCAGACTGGGGATTCACAAAAAAGGAGACCGTTTTGGCCAACGCCAGTGTATATGATTTATGGGGTACAGAATATGTTTTCCTTCTGGCGTTTTCAGTGCAGGGACTGACTGTAAGCCTGCAAGTTAGATAGTGTAACACTTCAGCTGTGAGCAGTGAGACGTGCGACGGTGGAGGAGCAAGTTAGAAGTTCTGTAAAACAAGACTCCTGTGCGAATTTAACAATTTTTGGTAGCACATTTAATGAGTCATCATACTAACTCGTAGGACTTTGGGATTCCATAGCTTGTCAGGATCAGATATACTTCAGTACCCCCTGGGAATCCAATGGCAGAGCAGTCCTAACATAACGTTTTGCGTATGTAGTGCCATGTGTGCGCCGGGAAGTGTCTTGTCTTCTTTTTTCCATCAGTCCTGCTGCTAATGCTAGATGGAGATGAATCTTTTTCTTGTGACCAAAATCCTGAGGTTTTTTTCTGTTTTTCTTTGGCATGTTCATTTTCACAAAGCTCTAAAATTAGCCTGCCACTGAAAACCGTAGTGCTTAATTCTACATTTTCTTTTTATTATTTGGGTGGATTGACTTAAGCAAAATATTTCCATCGAGCGCTAATGATTAAAATCCTGATGCCAGTGACATGTTACTGCCATATGAGAATCTATGGAAAAGCACTTCATGTTGACACCTGGGTCAGGACTTTGCAGTCACGTTCACTGGGTCGGGCTTGGGCGGAGGAACTTGAGCAGGGAGGAGGAGGGGAGTCCTAGAAACCTAACGCAGTTGCTTCCAGCTCTGCTTTCCTCCCTTTAAATACTCAGCAGGAAGGCAGAAAAAGAGTTACCTTGCTTGCTTCCATTTAATAACACAAAAAACCAGTATGAGCCTGTAAACAGAGTGAGCAGAAAAAAGTGTGTTCTGCAGGTGAGGCATTGCCAGTAACAAAATGGAAATCCACAAGTCAAATTTTTTGTGAAAACATTTTAATCGTTTTCACACAGCTCTAAAATTAGCCCCAGTGACAGAAAACTGAACTTAGTTAATGTTTTTGTAGCTGTAAGGTGTGCTGATTTATTTATGAACAGTGAATATTTTATAGAGTTGAATGAGTATTGCAAAAAAAGGAGAAGAATATTCACTTCAATTTTAGAAATGAGTTGTTGTGTTTATGCCTCTTCTGTGATCACTTTCTATGAACCTTCTAGTGATTGAAATGCGATCCCCTTAAACTGGTATCAAACTGTACTGTCTGAGGGCATTCAAGGATAGTGAATATAAAACTCAATCTGAATGAATCACATAAGGACCTGACCACATCCGTCACAGCTAGGATAAGGCTGCATGCAAATGTACAGTCACTGGATTTGGAAATGTGTTTTCCAGCAGAACACTTGTTTGGTTTTTTTTTTCTATTGAAAAATTCTATTTAATCAGCATAAAGCATTTTCACTAGGGCAGGTTTATTTCTTTAAAGTTTTAATTTCAAGAAAAAATATTTCAGTAAGGTTGAAATATTCTGGTTTAGCACTTTCAGAATGCAAAGTCTCATTTTTCTAAAGTTTAAAATTGTTTCCCATGTAGAAATACATTTTTCATACATTACCCAAATCAGTCACACATTGGAAACAAAGCTAAATATTTTGACTGACCAAAAATGATTATTTTTACAAAAGTCATTTGATACAAATTTAAAAAAGAACCTGCTCTCCTGGAAATTTCAGATCTTTCAATTCCTTATTAATCATATTCTGTCAGCATTTGTACACTTTCCAGGAAAAAAGAAATGTAAAGAAAAAAAATTACAATTTTTTAGGTACAACATTGCTATTCAATGCAATGAAAATATTAACCATATATATGATGGGCTTGTGTGTGCACTTCTAACAAAAACCTCCTAGACAAATTTTCATGACAGGATGTCACTCAGAGCATAGTGTTTTTTCTTACTAGGTCAAATATTTAAAGGCTTTTCAGATCAATAAAGTAGAGGCAAACTATACTGAAAGTGCTTATAGGAAAGAACAATGTGAAGAATTGCTATGGATGCTGTTTCAACAAATTAGCCTGTCCAAGCAAAGGGCTACCAGCGAAGGAAACTTTCTGGTAACAAGCATATTGTTTCTCCAGCACAGTGCTCACAGACAATGAAAGAATTCATCTGACTCCAAAGTTTTTCTCCCAGTTATACAAGAACTCTTGTATGCCATACAAAAGGACTACCAATAGTAAAGGTATAGAAAACAAATGTGTCCATTTGCCCATACCATGCTAAAAACAAGACCATGTATCAGCCGCCCTATTTCATAGCCTGTCATGTTAGAGCAAACCTACCTACCTACCTTTGCTGTAGCTCTGGTCTAATACTCTTGGGCACAACCTGAAGCAGAGGAAGCGGGGAGATCTATGCCATTACCTGCGCCTTGGCTAGCTGGCAGCCTTCGGCATCAGGATGGAATGAATAGCTCAGGCAGTACTGTCCAAACCCTTTTTGCTGAAGTGCCTGTTCGTTTGGGTTTGTTTCTTGTCTACTTAAGGCTAAGAAAATCTTTGCATGATCCCTCACTGCTGTTTAACAAGGAGGATTTCTAAAATTACTTGCCAAAACCAAGATATATGAGCAAGTTAAAAGTGAGAAGCACACAGGGCTTCGTGTCAAGAACTATGAGTACCTGCAACTTATGCGAAAGGGGAAAATATTAAAGACTGCAGCCTGTCTTTAAAATTAAAAATTAAATGGAAGATCCTTGCCTTAGGGTGAACAGTGGAAGCACAGAATGATTCTGTATAACAAAGACACGCAGTGTGTCCCCCTGAACCCTGGAGCAGCAGCAGGAGCTGGCTGCAAGATCAGCCATGCCAAGCAGGCTTTGCCTTTTATCTCACCCCCAGAGTGTTTCTCCACCTCTGGAACATGCTGGCCCTTCGGTAAGGTGATAAGTAATCTGAGATTTCAGGTTTAATTTTTCTCAGTGCCTTTTTTTTAAACTTGTCTACACCATAATTTTCTGTGATGTCCTGATAAGGATACATCACTACAAAGGGAGTAGGCTGGGCTTCCTCAGCGTAGACCTTCAATTGAATCCCTGTTTATGATAAAAATAGAAAAGGTGCACCATGTGTTGACCTTGGCCACTAGCCTGTTAGTCAGTATAATCCAGGCAGAGGCACCTTACTAGATATGATCATCAAAAAGTGGATTATGTAGCTGAACTCTGCTCCAATGCTGAAGCATTCAAAATCTATTTGGAAAAGTGTCAGCAATGTAGTGTTTGTATCCATGAGAAGCCCCTGGCAGAAGCTTCTGCACAGGTTATTATGCTATCACCTGAAATCAATTGCCTGAAACAAACTGAAATAAGTTCTTTCTTAAAACACCCTACTCTGAATTCTCATTAGGTATTTGGACTAGTTCAGCAGCTCTGTTCAGACTTCCTTACAGAAATAGAAAGATTACTTTGATTGCTGGGCAGAAGGCTGCATGTGATTTTTGGTTGGGTTTTTTTTAGCTGCCCTCTAGTAATGGAAGCTTTTCAGTTTCCGTAGAAATGACTGATAAATTCATGTGCATTGCTCTATTTATTTAATTTCTGTAACGTGTCCGTTTATAGGACAAAAGATAAAGTTTCAATATAATGATGCATAACTATGGTCAAGATTCTTCATTAATTAGAAATAGAAGAGAAACTAATGGCATGTTCACAACATGCAGTAAAATACGTTTAATTAACATGGAGAGGCCTCCAAAAATAGTATCTAACTGAGCTAGCTCCAAAAGCAGTAATATTGCATTTACTTGGCAAACCACTTAAGCTAATTAGCCTTGCAATGAGGGCTTAGTAGCTCTGTTATATTGTCTTTCCTCTCCAAACATATTGCTTCTGGGACCAAGTGAGGGACTTCACCTGGCACTGCTTTTCACCCTGCAAGCCTGCTACCACACTCTCACTTGCCTCCCGGGTTGTGCTGCATGCTCCACTACGTGTGCTGCAGACACACCTTGCCTCTCTTCTTTTTTTTTTTTGGGGGGGGGGGGGAGGTCGGGACACCATACAGCCTCCCTACCCCCTCCCCCCCCAAAAAACCAAGCTCAAAAGACAATCCTACCACTCACTACAAAGAAATAGAGCAGTGTTGTCTCAGGGGCTGACCATGCTAATACCGTCAAATTCAACATATGCTTAAATGTTCAAGGTATTATGAAAAAATACAGCTATATTTGGTCTTACTCAAAAGGAAAATGCACTACTAAAGGTTAGACAAAAAAGAGAAATTAGAAAAATACCTGGAAAGAAGAATGACTGATAGTGTAACATTATGCACAGTCTGTATAGGAAAGGCCCAATATTTTGTGCAAAGACGGGTGGAAAAAAAGGATTACTTCTTCAAGTGTCACACACTCAAACAGCAATAGGCATTTTGGATAAGATGGCATTTGCAGAGTTGTTGAGGCACTTAGCTGGCAAGCAGAAGAGTATCTCAAATAGGGCAGCGTAGGACAGCTGAAGCAAAATTCTTAGTAGGAACATAGTAGTAAGTGCCCAGAGAATTGCAGTGGCTTGCTTCTGATGTCCTTAACGTACAGATGTTTCTCCAGAGAGACCATAAAGATATTCCTAGAGCTGTGACAGCCTATCCTACATGGGATATGGGAATGTACATGGGAATTCCCTATGTGGGAATGTAGGAAACTTTAAACCCCCAGGTCATCAACATATCAGTTTTTAGAAATGTATGCCGAGGCATTTAAAACTATGATATTAAAATATACTGTTCAGGACACTTAATGTGTAGATTAGGGATATTGGTTTACCATAACAACTTTGGAGCAATAATAATGAATGAACATATAATAGTAGCTGCATAACTTATGGATAAATATCTGTAATAGCAATGCTTCATAGGCAATACCTGTCCATTGGCGGGGGGGGGGGGGGGGGTGTTTTGTACTGAACGTGCTGCCTGCCTTGTCTGGAAGCAAGTGACAAAAAGTTTTCATTTATAGCTGCATTTACTTTGGAAAAGTGAAAACACTACATTTTTACAGTGATCTCAAATTTGATTAAGTAGCATATTTAGCTATTGAGTTAAAGTGTCTTTGCCTACTATCTAATCCCTTTGCAAAACAAAGTAATAGGTGTAGATTAAAATTCTATATAATTAAATGTTTCATCAGAAAGACACACAAGTGTCATTACCTATGTAATATATTAAATAATAAAAATTGTATAGAAAGAGAGCTATGAATCCCCAAAAGCTTTTTCAGTTCTCTGTTTTTAAAAGCCTATAGAGTAAAATAAAAAAATGTATTCTAGTGTTTTTCTTTTTAAAGGAGAGAATTTGTTTTCATGCAGATGCCATGTTTGCCAGATTTCATCCTTGAGTGGATTCTTAAAGGCTAGTTATTTGTTTGTCTTAGAAATGACAGCTGAAGCTGAACCATTACAACTCTGGTAGACAACACTATAATAAAGTGAGTAAAATACCTCTAAATATAAGGAGAACTAATTATTGTATTTATTACCTTGAGACCAACTCCAGAAATGAAAGTGAATGGTTTTTGTTTTAAAAAAATGCGTAGGCTGTTCACTTATAGTGACTTCATCTCAGAATCCCTTGGGCATGAGAGCTGTGAATCAGCTGGCCTGTGATTTGATGCCAATATTCATAAAATTACAGACTGAAACCCAGAGCCTTGTCTCAAGTGTCTAGATCCTCAACACAAGGGGTAAAGAATAAAACTTTTTAGAAAGTGTTTCACAATAGAATGACAGCTGTCACCACTAGTTTGTGGAGATCTCACAGTCTCACTGGCACTCGTGAATGACTAACTGGTTGAGACTTCTGATTTATAGACAAAGAAATAAAATTAGTGTAAGAATTTTGAAAACAGAACTCTTACCCTACCACAAAGATAATCTGAATAAGAAGACAGATCATTTGGGTATGTGAATGACAATTTTGAAGGTATTTTTGGCATATCTGTCCCAACTGTGAGCTAATTTTTAGTTTGAATAAGGACATAATCATGGGTTAATTATAATCAGCATACTTCTCTTTTGTAAGTAATGTCTCCTGCATGCATAATTTGCAATACAGTCCAAAAAGTTTTGCTTCAGCAAATGAATTAACACATAGGGGCAACGTAACTCAGGACTCTTAAAACACAAAGAGACAGATAGTTTCAGCAGGGAGAACACAGGCTAACAGAGTATTTTACCCAGCTTCTAGCTCAAGTTTTGCAGCACATGTTGACGTTTATGTTACCCAGATGGGCTGCTACTGATGTCCAATGAGCTAGTTTATAGCTAGCTTGCTGGTTTGGGGCGACCACCAAGCCGAAGGACAGGGAAGCACAGATACTCCAATAGATACACTGTTAGCATGTGGGGGGTTTACAGGTTAAAGTTCGGTGGCAATTGTGGCAGAAACGACAGTCCCAGACCACACAGTCATTGCTGTGGGGGACAAAAATGCATGAAGTGATCTGCGTCTCAAGCTTGTGAAGGATCTGAGGGTGGTATTGTTAAGTTGCAAGTTACTGCTGAAAGAACACTAGAGCATGCGTTAGAGAAAAACGTGGTTGCTCTTGTTTTCCTCTTCCAACTCTAGAATGCAAATCAGAAATAACTGATGATAGTAATACTTAAGGAGAGCTTAAAATTTTCAAAGTGCATTGTAATATATTGGCCACAACTTTCAGCCCCTGGGAGTTTTAGCCAAGTGAAAGCTGAAGGATTTGGCTTTTCAGCTGACTGTCCCTACAACACACTCTCAGGTTGTATTTTTCTCTGAAAACAGCAAGGAGAAACAAAGGAACTGAAGAATGCTGAAACCTTGGCTATATCTTAAAGAAAGAGTTCATTGTTCATTTTGTAACTATCTGTTTCTGTACTAAAAAGAAAGAAGCCAGGATAACATTACGTTGTTAGTTTTCTGGGTTTATAATGAAGTATCTAAGCTATCAAGGAGCAAAGTGAATTGTATCTGAGAAAGAGGTAATGAAAGTACTGTAGACAACAAGTAAACACATACCTGCTTGATAAACTTCACTTTGAGCTTTCAAGATCAGATTTTTATTTATCAGCCTACTTAGAAATCCAAATAGCCAGAAGTTTTTAAAGGATCACCAGATACAGTTTGCCTGGGTACTTTCTGTACTGCCACATATTATGATGGTGTATTTCCTCAGCCAACACAGAAATTCACTACTTTTTGATTGGTTTTTTTTTCCGTTGTGGATGTGTATGTGACTATTACATAAAGGCCCTTTCAAAGCCTGTCTATCCACCTGTACTTCAAGCTCCTTTAAAATGAACAGAATTGCACTCTGAGCTTTAAGCATACAGAAAAGGGATAGCATGGCATACAAAAGGTTAAATTTTTAGCCAGTAATTACTGCTCTTTTAACATTGCCTTTTTCTTTAATCTGGTATTAATTCCATCCCTAACCTTGCTCCTGAGATCACTTATTGTCAGTGTAAAACAAGAATCCCTCTTCATCATCTACACTGTGATCTTTGAATTAAACTATTTGAATGGGGTATGCACGAGGTACGGTTCCATAGGGTTTATTAAAGGAAATTGTCTTAGCAAATATGTCTGTTTCATTTGATTCTGAGGAATAATTGGTTAATGAGGGAATGATTACTTTGTTCAGACATGATTACTGAAGAAATGTTTGGTCCATATGTTGCTGAATAATGGGAAATTCTCCAGTGAAAGGGGACAATGATTAGAAGAAATAAGATAGCTGGAGAATATATTCCCCAAAGTGTTACACTAGTTTTTGTTAACAAGCCAACTCTAAGGATAGTGTTTCCCTCAATAGGCATGGAAGTTCAAAATATCTAATCAGTTTAAACTATTTGTTGAAAAAACACTAGGTAATTTTCTTTGTTTTTCTTAGATCAAAGAACTGTAGCTTCCTCTGATAAATGATGTGACTATCACAGCTGTTTCTCCCCTTTAACGTAATGTTAATTTGTTATTGTTGCCTTGACAGTCATATACTAATACAACTATATGTTAAAAATTATCCCATCCCCCTCTGCTACTTATTAGTTGCATCTTACCATAGGAATTTAGTGTTTCAGCACTGTGAAATACGTGCAGTCTGTACGTGTGCATGCACACACACGCATGCACACATTATAGCTGGTGTGCATTGCAATGCGTATAGTTAATTAAGAATACTCAAGCGTTTTCATTATCCAGGGTCATTTTCAGTTCCTTATAAATTTCTCTAAGTCTTACTTTACAGCTGAAACTTGGTGCTTGCTTGCTTGCAATCACGAAGTGTCTTTTCTTCCCCTAATAAAAGTGATATATAAAATATCTAATAAAAGATAGACAGATAGATAGATGGATGGATGGATGGATGGATAGATAGATAGATAGATAGTAACTTCCTTAAAGCAATCTAGCAGAAGATACTGAAAACTTCAAAACTGCCAAGTACTAAGGATCCAGTTCAGGAATACGCTCAAATGGATATCTGACTTGAAGCCTGTGGACAGTCTCACAGAAGTGTATGGCAGGGAAGACGGGCAAGCAATGGCAGAAGGTCAGATGAGGGATCCACAGATACAGATCTCTGAATTTTCAGAAATGTTGGAGTGCCTGACTGTCACTGATTTAAAATGGAACTGAACAGCCCAGTGCTGTTGAAGATACCTCTGGCACCTAGCTTTGAACATCTGCTGGATACCCTGAAAAGCACCTTGGAGCAAAGTGACTTGCCCAAGGTCATACCATAAATATGTGGCCTCTTTTCTAAAGTTGGAGAAATGCTAAGTAATTATTTCATAAGAAAAATGTTATAAAGTTAAAGTAAGGGGGTTTTTTGTCCATTTCTTTTTGGTCCAGTTAACTCTTTTATCAGATCTGACTGTAGACAATGAATATCCAAAATTACACTTCATCAGTTCTGCCAGAAAATTTCTTGTTTCATTTTTTGTAAGCAAAGTAGTCGCTATTTGCCAGTTAAATCCCCAGGTAGTTAGCTTTCATACAGTTGAAAATAAATGTTGTAAATGAAACATCTGTTCAACACTATTATTTTATAACAACATTAATTGGCAGATGTATTTAGATGACAAAGCAAAGTGTATCAGGTCTGATTTGTTCTTTTCCACTGAGCAGAACTTGTGGTCATTGAAAAGTACTTACCTAAAAGACTGTCTCAACATGAGCAATAATTCACTGAGTTTAGTAATATGAGATTTTTCCATGTAGAAAAGTATGAATTATAAAGGCCAACTGCCCACTGAAAAAATGTTAATGCATTGTCCAAAAACATACTTGTGTGGAGAAAGTTACGCTCTCCATTGGCAGGACTGGTACTTCAATCTACATATAGTTTGCACAGAAGTACTGTGCCAATTCAATTACTGTCTGATTAATGAAGTGTAGCAGGTTTATTTCAGGGGTCTAGCTAGCTATTAATTAGCATATTGGGGCCTATACTCTACTGTTTTGCCCTGATATGCTTTGAAAAATCCCAATGCAATTAAATAAACTCTAATATGCTTTAAATAGTTACTTGAGAAAACACATTCAGATTTTTTTAAAACCCTTATGGGATTTTTAAGCACATCCAGATTTATTGTGAAGCATCTGAAGTTCTTTGTAAACACTATTGTTGTGTTGGTTTGCGCTGCTCAGCAAAATAGCACTCCCCTTGCTTTAACAGAAGACTTCCTCTAACATGAAAAGTTGGTGTTTCCTTAGGGTGTCTTGGAGCAAATAATGAGGATGGTGGTACCCCCAAAACCCACTGAAGTTGCTTGCACTTTTCAGTGGTCTACCTAGTCTATGTCGGATTTCTTCACTTCTACAGTCTTTTTTTTTTTTTTCCAAGGAGATCAGTGCTAACACGGGGTGGAAAACTGGAAAGCTTGTTAGCATAGTGTTTGAGGTCAGGCAATGAAGAGTAGGAAACACCACGTTGCCTAAACTAGAAGTAGCTGAACTCTTTCTACCCTGGACAGTAGCACAGAGTGCTAATAAATGCACTATATGTTCCTCAGGTCAGAGAGATTGTCTGAGCAGGCACATTTCAGCGCATACTGATCACAAGTGGACTGGAGAGATGTTTTATTCATAGCATTAACTATTTAGTATTCTTGCATTCTGGGAGACAGAGGAGTGTGAGACCAGTTAATAGAGCAATGGAAATATTGGCTAGAGAGGTCCCTTATTTATAGATTTTAGTAGTCCACCAACTTTAAATTCTTTCAAGGGTGTCCTGTGTGTCACAAGTGAGATACTCAGTCCTGTATCCCATGCACTGCACAGCCCAGAACTACATTTATGCTCTTGCCTTTTACCAGTCCCTTCTCTTTTGCCGCCCCACAAACTCTTCCTCCCACCTACTTCATTCAGACCTCAAATATCTCTCAACTTTTAGTCTGCTATTCTCCTTCATTCTCTGCTTTAACACTTATAAACCAGTTACATCCCTTATCCCTCTTTTTCCTACAAATATCAAATTAAAACACATTTTGCTCAGGAGGCCTTCTTTTGTTTGCTTACTCACCAGCGACGTCTGCATGTTCCATTGCCCTGTGTTTTCTCATGCCTGGGTTAAATCCTGCATTCTTAAAGGCGCCTTTTTGCCTCTGGAGAAGTCCATGGGAGCTTTGCCATCTTCAGTCACAACAAGTCTTGGCTGTTAGGGTCCAGACTGGTCTGTACTGTACCAAAGGTTCTGGGCATTTACAGTTCTGCCTACACATAAATTGAACAAACTACTCATGTTCCCTCAGTCACAGTAAAGATTACTAACAGTTCTTTTGCAAAACAGGCTTGCATGAGGAGCCTCTGTATTACATCTGCCACTATTCCCCCTACAGTGTCTAAAATATATATTAAGGTATCATTTTGTATGGAGCCACGCTTGTGTATTTTAACGCATTGTATTGCATGGAGCAGGCAGCTGACGGGCAGCTGTTTCCTTCTGGTTCTAGTTCAATGAGAAGCTGCAGTGAGTTTACATCAAGCTGCACATCCATGCCCTCACGCTGACCCCCCCAGGGTGTGCTGCTACAGTGGTTTGTGGAGCCACAATCAAATAAACTTGTAGAAAGAAGCTACCGAAAGGAAGGTGCCGTTGCAGATCCAGCACACAGCTCAGCACATCTGAGAGGAAGCCGAAAGGCAAGGTGAAGCAAAGCCGCGTCCCAGCTCCCTGGCTCCCCGGCCCATCGCCAGTAGATCAGCATGCTGAAACCCACGTCACAGAGCAGCACCGCAGCCCCTTCCAAAGGGCTCGTGCCACAGCAAGACAGACCTAGCATGCCACACTACTCTTGGCATCTTCTTTTTCCTGACATCCCCTTTTTTTTTTTGTAATTTCCACGCACAGAGTCCTTGTATACATGCAGTCCTGAAATCCACCTGACAAACACCTTTCTGTGTATGCTCGTAACCGATGGAGGCCTTGATCCATCAGACAACTGAAGTGCCCACTGAACTGTAGGCACCTGCAGAGTGCTTTTGAATCGATAGAGTGATTCATGCACTTAAATCCAGGCACATGTTTCATTACCTGGCTGAACCGTGGCCGAAAGCCATTCACTTAACATTAGGGCTGTTTTGTTTTATAAATAGCATTATTAAGTTCCTGCCTTTGCTATTTGTATGTAAAATATAGTATATATATTTTGCATAACTGAAGCTAACTACAAGGTCATAATGGTGCTTTAAATGGGTGTAAAGAGCTAAATAACCCGGGTTTAGTGATGGTTTCTATGGGTGATTCTTAAATGATTGATTGATTGACAGATTGGTCTAACAGGGTGGCAGTGAGATGATATGATAGCCCTTTTCCATTAGAAATAGTGCTCTCACCTGCTTTTAGCCCTGTCTTTACCACACTCAAACACACACCCTTTTTTATGAGGTGGACTTTGAACTATCTTTCCATAGTTATTCGGAAAAGCACAATGAATGTATTATGCGACTATTCATTGCAGCAAAGTTAGCACATAATAATTTACAATTTTATGGAACTGCTAGGATTAGCTACGTATCATCTATTTTTAATACATATCATTGTGGTATGTGAGCAATAATGAATGTATTTAAATAAATCAAAAAAAACAAATGAATGCTGAGTTGTTGTCAATCACTTGCAGATGAGCCTACCCTGGTGAGAAGATATAATGGAGAATTTTCTGAGAATGATCTATGGAGTCAACCAGCATCGGTCTAGAACAACTGATACCTTTCCAGCATAGGGCTACACGGGTAGGTAAAGTTTACTGAGAATACCTAAGTGGCAAAACTGAGGATAAATTTTTGTTGAAATTTTTTATCTGAATTTTTTGAGTTACAGTGCAGAATGAAAAATAACCTAGCAGAAAAAAAAAACAAAAAACACAGTCAAAAGGGAGCATAGTCATATCTAATTTGTAACTTATAAGCACTGGAAAGCTTTGCACCTCTTATGCACTAACGTGCTAACCTACTGAGATGAAGGAAGCCCTTTTTTTTCCCCCTTCTTTTTCAGGGAAAAAAAAACTTACGCAGTTTCATAGGAAAGAACACTAAATGTAGGTTTATTGCATTCTCTTTGTGAACTGCTTTTTTGCCTTTTACTTGTTGAGAGTTACTATCTTATGTTGTATCATAATCAGCTATCTTAAGGTAATGAGACATAAAATAATTCTTCTAAATAATGAGATATAAGAAACATAAAATATTGTGTGTAATGTTCTGTAGTCCTGCAAGGCAAAATATGTATTTGCTCGAGGGGGCAGGAAGAAGTGTGTATCTTTTCTGGGACTGATGGCAGAGAAAACATTTCTATCTCCTGAGCATCTGACTACATGCCACCTACTCCATGTGTTCTGATCTCAAAGCTAAGTAGGATTAGACTGGGTCAGTTCATGGATCAGAGGTCCAGGGAAAACTCAAGTGCTATATACAGGAAACAATCTTGATGATCTAACTTTATTGGGCATTATTTCAGTGAACTAGTGTGCCAGAATTTTGTCATGGGGCCACTCGGCTGTTAGAGGTGCTGCCATACAATGACACGTAAAGATTTTATGGTCACTTAGGAAAAAGTGCCAGGGAGAGAGATAGATAGATAGATAGATAGATAGATAGATAGATAGTTGTATTAAGTTAAGTGAAGCTAAGTCAAAATTCCACCTCCAAGAGTTTAAAATTGGTTTTTAGTTTCAACTGGAAAAGCACTCTTCATTCCAAAACTGCCATGTAATCATGATGACCACTCTTAAAAGCATGCTATATTTCACATCAGAAATGCATTTCATTGGTGCTGTTTTTATTCCTTTACACAGTTTGTTAAAGACTCTGGTCTTGCAAACTGATGCAGTTAAATGAATATTTTGGGTCAGAACACAAAACTGCACTAAAGTTAATAGCACTCTGCACTGGCCTCATCTTTTACACGTATAGATCAGGCTTCAGCACTGGAACTTCCATTTTTAAAGTACTTGGAGGTAAAAATCACTCTTTCACTGAAATTGCAGTACTCCCGCTGAGTACTGATGGTCAGCACAGGAACGCCTGAAGATATGGTGCTGGTTTTCTTCTGAAATTGTGCACTTCTGGTACATCTCTTCTGTAGAAGTAAATGGTATCATTTGCACAGAAAGGCTTGCAATGGCAACCATGAAGAGAGAGGAGAAGAAGAGAGAAGTCTGTTAGATAACCCATACCCTGAGAAGTTGCCTACACTTTTTACCAGGAAAGTTAAAAACCATTGGGTAGGTATAAGAAAACAAAAATACCATTGAACAGAGCTGTTCTACCTCTTGGGATGAATGAGTTTGCTCCCTTCTCACGGCGTGCCATCCCATATGCATAGCACTACAATCCATTCTCTGAGAGCAAAAATGAAAATGAAGTAAAAATTAGTGTTAATAATGAAGGCGTGTTTTTACAGTTTCACTTTCATTGACTAGAGCAGCAGAGTGCAACTGGAGATGTTGAAAGAAAAACTCTTCACCTGTCCTTGCTTAATTAAAATACATTAGATACATAGATTTATTTGAGGATTTGATGTTAAATGAAGATGAATGAAACATTTTATGGAAGGCAATGAAATGTTATTTACTTAAATAAGCAACACTGTTCTATCAATACTTGGGCTCACCTAGAAGAACGTGCCCTATTCCTAATTAGTTATGAGTAGTATTTTACTGAGCCTGCCTACAGTCCACTCTAACACTAATTCTGCCAGTTGCTGGGAGCAGGCAAAACAAAAAAGAGTATCTATTTATGAAGGGCAATGCAGGATATGCCATGGCAGCCAGAAGGCGTCATGGCCCACACAGTGATCTTCACTTCTTAATAAGAACTAAGTGCATTCTGGTCTTCTCCAGCCAATGCAGACCACAGAGGAACCTGCCCTGAGGAAATCTGAGTCTCCAGCTCAAGCAGTTCATGTGGGGCAGCTCTAGATATTGCTGCCTATAGCTGTCTATCCTCATGCTATGCTCTAAGCCTAAATAAACCTCTACCAATTTTCCCTTAGGTTAAAGTGACATGAGTGAGAGTTGAATATCCGGTCAGCCATTCTACCCTCTTCATTACACAGGACCCTAAAATGGTGAAAAATGGGCCTCAGCCCTTTTTCAGCCAGTGAAGGCTGATGAGGCCTGTCACCTAGTTATCTCACATCCTTCTGCACAATCGAAAGATTCTCACTGGCTTCTTACAGAAAGAAGCCTTCCCCACCTTAGACATTCATGGAGCTACAATTTATCCCATAGGACACACATACTATTTTATTTGTTATCTTCGATTGAAGTGCAGTTATTGCAACCCAGACAGGCTGCTTGAAGAAGCTCTATCAAAGGGTGACGTATTTTGGCACACGGCATTCCTGCGATACACAAAATTCCTACTTAATCCTTAACAGTTTTTTCTGCACTCCCCAGAATAAATTTCAATTTTGCTCTTTATGTTGATGATCAACTTTTCATCCAAGATCCCATACTGCTTCCTTTGAACTAATTAAGCTCTGGTGGCAAAAATGCTCATATAAAAGTTAGCAAACCATTTGACTTCATTGACTATTGCAGTTTGGGTAGATATATTAAAGGACGAATCCCATCTCTTCGCCACAGTGGCAGGGGCTATAAATAACATGTATGCAGGACAGAATGGGAGAAATGGGCCCGCTCATGGGAAATGCTGAAGAGCCATTGCTTTGTAGATTGTCCCATATCTCTCCTCCTGCCACAGTTTATATAAAGTCCCTCTAAAATCAACTCCAGTTGTTGGCTGGAGTGAGGTTGTTATCCCATCAGATCTGTTAGCATTCAGTCTTCTCTGCTTCTGTGTCGTCAGCCAACATTTACAGTGAAATCCCAGGCTGATCTTACTGCTTTCTGAATCAGTTCTGCCATTTTTCACTAAAATTCAGAATAGAACTGTTGTTAATCATGAACATTTACAGATGACTGGTAAATGGTTTAAGGAAATGATGTTTTCTTTTAAGTTGCTAAAACCAGAGAAAGAACGCAGAGCACATTAGTGGCTAAGGGGGTGCAGAATTTCACTCCCACAGCAAAACGAGCCAAGTTCATAATAGTGAAAATTTGTTCTCTTGGCTCTGGTTGAGTTACCAACTAACAAGCATTCTGGATCAGTCCACACATCCTTTTGACACTATGAAGAGAATGGGATTATTGTCTTGACATTTTCTCCTAATTTTTCTAAAAAGAAAATAATAATTTGTAGCTTGTCAATCTTTGCCAAGATTCAGCCTAGAGAGAATTTTTTATAGCTGAGATATAAACCTCTGAAGTAAAAATGCAGACACAACTTTAAGTACAGTGTTGCAAATGCAGTGTTGTAATTTTATATGTTAATCTATCAATACACAGTATGTGCAAACATATGTTTATAGACAGAGAGACAAGCATGTATAAATGAGAGGATAAAAATCCCTATTTCTCATTTGGTGCTATGCAATTTCTATCAATTTAGAAATGTGTTATGATTTTATTTTAAGCTGACATACTGTAAATTGCGCTTATTTGAGAATACTTACTTAACTCTTAGGGTTTATAAGACAGAAAAGGAGGATGTCTTTGGAAGTTCTCCAGTGCCCTGAAATGAACTAATAAATAATAGAAAAATGCTGTCCCTTGTTTGGAAACTTTGGACCAGTTGCCATCTTTAAAGCAACCCATAAGCATGAAGATAGTCTTTCAATGATTAGTATTTACTATAAAATCTACTAAACACAGCAGAGGCTGCTTCTTTAGGGGCAAGCTGTATATTATGCTCATGTTACAAGAGAAATTACCAGATCTCTAGGTGAGGTATTTTAGAAATTTGGCAGATGGCTTTACTTTGTATTTGTGGCACAGAATCCTGTTCTAATTTTGTGTTTGATTGGAATATTCAACAGCTTCTGGTGCTACTAGGACTTGCTATCTGAAAGACAGAGTTTGCAAACTATAAATATGAACTTTGAAAATATATATCCTAGAGTCAGTCCAGTAGATTGTGTTTGTAACGCTCACTTATTGGCTGACATGCATTTTGGCCCCAAACCAAAAACGATGGCTGCCTGGTTGAGCAGTGCCTCCTGCCGACTGGGAAGGCAGAGGGATATTGGGGCAGTGGTTAATATTGGACAGGCATTTGGTGTTAGGTTCTGACAGCTATCAGTCTTCCCCAGTCACAGTCCCTCCAGTCTCCCCTTCATGCCCCTCGGCCATATCTCCTCAGTTGTCCTCTTTATCCCCAGCTGCTGATTTGTCCTGCTGGGGAACAATTCAGCTGCAAGATGAGAAAGGTTATGTCTACATGAGCAAGGGCTTTCAGTCTCAAGCTTATTCACAGCCTGGCTGGCAACCCACCAAACAAGGCTACTGACCCGTGCCACCCCCGTCCCCACCATAACACCAAGGGGAGCCCTGTTTTGGGGGGAGGCATGGGAGGCACTTCCCCATCTGTCCTCCCAGCTGCCCCCGCCGTGCGAGTTCAGTCGAGGTGGAGCTGTGCCGGTGCGGAGGCGCAGGCAGGCGGTGGTGCTGACATTGCCTGCAGCAGGCAGCCGGTTCCCAGCCAGCGCTGGCCAAGGCGAGGGCTGGGAAGCTGGTCCTTGTCCTCTTTCAGCTGCCAGCTGCCAGCTTCCCACTGGGGCTGACTACACCAGGAACCTTGCCTGGAGGTGTGAGCTGTTCTGCATGCCCATAGCACACGAGGGTACGTCCCAGCTCACAGATAAGACCACCTCAGAGCGTGTCACTATAGCATTGGCTTAGGTGGACAAGACTTCAGCCTTAATTTGTAGCGTAATGACTGGCTTGTGGATGCGAGCATGCTCATATAAGCCCAATAAAACTTTCAGTGACCTATCCCACATCATGGCCTGCTTGCCCATACACCTCCCCGGGCCTGAAGCCTCCGGGCAGGTATACAATGGATGGATTTCCTACCGTCCCCCACAATTGGATCTCAGGAGCCAGTAGGCTTGTTTAACGTATCGAAACAGAAAGTATTTATTTACCCCCACTGATAATTTTAACTTTAGGTGAATGTTGTCTTCAAGGAGTTATTCTGCAGCAGAGCTATATGAGGGGAGTTAGGCACTCCTTGTTGGCCTTGCTATTTTTCACACAGGACTGGTCGAAGCTTTCTTCAAACTCTTCTCAATCATTACACCCTGTGTGTCTCTTCCCAGAGTTTTCTCTGATGGAGTGCATATTCCCAGTGGATATGACAGAGGAATTCAGAGGAAATTTAAAAAGACCCCCCTGAAGTATATTTGACACCATAACAGTGGGTTCCCATCATGGATTTGTAGGTAGGTGACACTGTAGAGAATTTTCTGCTTTCTGTGTCAAGTGAAGAGCCTCTAACTGTGAAGAAAAGGCCAGAGTGTTGTGAGTGGTATCACATTTGAATTCAGGCTTTGCGAGTCAGAGGGGAGGAGAGTAGATAGCAGCCATTCAGCTGGCTTTGTCAGAGTGGGTTTTCTTCAGAAAGAAGGATTTAGCACTTTTGTTATTCACTGTTATACTGTGTTCAGTCTGTCCAGTCCCTCCGTAAAAAGTGCTTTTCCTAGAAATAGTCTTGAGAAGCTCTGATGTGGGGCAATTGCACTTTTTGGCAAGGGATGATCATCTTTACAATACTGGCAAAGACTGTCCTTTTGTACCGTAAATTCTGGCAATAACCAACCTTTTCTCCTTAAACCATCAGTTTATGTTGGCTCCATTTGTTTTAAATCCCTTGTTCTCAACAGGCCGTGTAATCAGAATGACAGGCTGCTCACAGCTTCCCTGGTGCTCAGCTGCATGCGGGTCATGCCAGAGTCTCCTTTCTGGAAGGATGGCTATGCACTGATGCCTGGCTACCTGTGAGTCTGAGCATCTGAATCTGCTCACAGGCGAGGAAAGCACAGCAGCTTAGTGTTTAACACCAATAAGTGTTGAAGGAGGGGGCATCTTATTCTTTGCACTACTGTTTTTAAATTGGAGTCTCCCTGCTTTCTTTCAACAGCCCAGCCAAATCTCCTCAGCCAACATCATCAACATTATATTGTCAATAAAGAGTTTAAAGCAAAGGTCAGGTATTCACTGGGCAGTAACTGCTCTGTCAAAGGAAAAAAAACCACTTCTTAGCACCTGTCTTTTTGGCAACCTGTGTGATCGCTTTGGCTGCTGCACCAAGCAGACACACTATTATTTTATTAGCGTTACAATTCAAGAGTTTATAAAAAGGGACCAGCAAATACCAAACTGTGAATTTTTGAAGAGAGGTATTTTTAAGAAAGTTAATGTACCTATTTGCATTGCTAGCTTAAAAGTTTGAGAATCATTTCATGTGTCACTTGCCTCGATGATACAAATGAATTATCATAAACAAAAGTGCCATACATCATCATTAGCACACAGGGGAAAGTTAGCTATTGGGTATTTATGATCAATTTGAGGAGAAGATATATAATTACCATCCATTATTATAATAAAATACCTAATATAAAACCCAGGAAAAACTAAATGCAATCCTCAAAAAAACATAAAACTCAAAATACTCTTCTTCCAAGTACTTTGTTATTTAATACTCTCACTGTGTAAGGGCAGATAGCTTCAATGTATTGGAGACAATAATTGAGCAGTAGACTGAAGCAGCTTAAAATACACTGCAAACAACATGCTTAAGTGGAAACTTTCCTTTTCTTGCTATTTAGACCTTTTCCTTGTACAGCTTTTCTTAGCTGTTAGGGTTTTGTTTAGTTTTACTTAATTTATTGAACAGATTTTACTGACATAAGTTTTACTTAATTTCCATGCCTTTTAACTGATGTTTTAAGTGACTTTGTCCTTCTTGAGGTTGATTTTTTTAATGGCCTTAGTTCATAACATCCCAGGGTGAATGGGTAACTTGAAATCCCATCACTTCCCAGTGCTCTCTATTTGAAAAATGTCCAACAAGGTTTAAGCCAGCAAAGCTGTCTAAAATCCACACATACATTTTATTCCCTCTCCTTAGTGCTACGGAAAACTAATGAAAGTTCTTATAAGGGAAACCTGAACTAATAATAATTGATTTCCCTTTGTGAAGCATTTTGATATTTTTGCTGACTATATTTCATTTACAGATAGAGATCTGAGCCATCACTGTGTATTTAAATGTAACTTTGGGGATGTTCAAAATCCCAAACCACATGAAAATTTACTGTTTGTGCTTTACATGGCTCCTAACTGTTTAATGGTTTGAACCATGCCCAACATCCAAATGCTTCCTCACTTACAGAGTACTTTGGTGCTCTGCACAGTACCAAAGGCTCCTATCAGGTAGAGGAGAGGAGACGTACAGTGCTTGAAAGTGTTTTTCTCTGGAAGGTAAAAGGGAGGCAAAATGTGATGAGGAGGAAAGGAGGCATTTTGTTAGACCATTCACTGTGGTCTAACGCTGGTGACTGCTTCAGACACAGGATTTTTCAACGCTGGGATTTTTTCCCCAGAACACACATCCTCCCTCCACAATTCCAGTAGAACTGTAAAAATAAAAAAGTCAAATTTTTAATGCTGTATTGTTTTTCCTAGCCCTATTCAATGACCTGTATTTAACAACCTTTACAGTTGTTAAAGGGAAAAACGATTTCACCAATTTATTATATGCTTTACTGTTCAGCTTCCCTTAGACAATTTTTCTCTCAAAATACTGCAAATGTGTTTTATTTTTAAGCTACTGATATTAATTGCTTATACTTCTTCTAGACTACACCCACACTAGTAAAATAAGCAGTGACAGGAAACATTCCCAGACCTTGAAACTGAATCATTTATTGTATTAAATATCTAGAATTATTCCTGTTTTGACTCAGGCCAACTAGCATTGTCCTAGGCAACTTTTATGTACAATATAGGAGTCCGCATAGGCCACATATACAAATTGAATGCGATCATTTGGATGCTAAAATAATCTAATAGTATACGAGCAAGCCGTTTCATGCCAGTTGGCCTCAGTGACAGGGCAGTCTGAGGCTGTATACATACATAAGTCTATGGGACCTGACAAGATGCATCCCAGAGTCCTGAGGGAACTGGCTGATGTAGTTGCCAAGCCACTCTCCATGATATTTGAAAAGTCATGGCAGTCAGCTCAAGTCCCTGGTGACTGGAAAAAGGGAAACATTGCACCCATTTTAAAAAAGGGTAGAAAGGAGGACCCTGGGAACTACCGACCTGTCAGCCTCACCTCTGTGCCTGGGAAGATCATAGAACAGATCCTCCCAGAAGCTATGTCAAGGCACATGGAGGACAGGGACGTGATTTGAGACAGCCAGCATGGTTTCACCAAGGCTAAGTCCTGCCTGACCAACCTGGTGGCCTTCTATGATGGAGTGACTACATCAGTGGACAGGGAAGAGCTACAGATGTTGTGTGTCTGGACTTCTGTAAGGCCTTTGGCATGGTCCCCCTCAACATCCTTCTCTCTAAATTGGAGAGGTATGGATTTGATGGATGGACTGTTCGGTGGATGAGGAATTGGTTGGATGATCGCATCCAGAGGGTAGTGGTCAACGGCTCAATGTCCAGATGGAGATCAGTGACAAGTGGTGTCCCTCAGGGGTCTATATTGGGACAAGTACTATTTAAAATCTTCATCAATGACATAGACAGCGGGATCAAGTGCACCATCAGCAAGTTTGCAGATGACACCAAGCTGAGTGGTGTGGTTGACACACCTCAGGGATGAGGTGCCATCCAGAGAGACCTGGACAAGCTCGAGAAGTGGGCCCATGTGAATGTCATGAGGTTCAACAAGGCCAAGTGCAAGGTCCTGCACCTGGGTCGGGGTAACCCCCGGTATTAATACAGGCTAGTGGATGAAGGGATTAAGTGCAGTCCTGCTGAGAAGGACTTGGGGGTACTGGTGGATGAAAAGCTGGACATGAGCCAGCAATGTGTGCTTGCAGACCAGAAAGCCAATCGTATCCTGGGCTGCATCAAAAGAAGCGTGGTCGAGGGAGGTGATTCTGCCCCTCTATACTCCGCTCTGGTGAGACCCCACCTGCAGTACTGCATCCAGCTCTGGAGCCCTCGGCACCGGAAAGACATGGACTTGTTGGAGCAGGTCCAGAGAAGGGCCACAAAAACGATCAGAGAGCTGGAACACCTCTCCTATGAAGAAAGCCTGAGAGAGTGTGGGTTGTTCAGCCGGAGAAGAGAAGGCTCCTGGGAGACCTGATTGCAGCCTTTCAATGCTTAAAGGAGGCTTATAAGAAAGATGGGCACAAACTTTTTAGTAGTGCATGTAGCAATAGGACAAGGGGTAATGGTTTTAAACTAAAAAAGGGTAGATTTAGACGAGATGTAAGGAAGAAATTTTTTACAATGAGGGTGGTGAAACACTGGAACAGGTTGCCCAGAGAGGTTGTGGATGCCCCATCCCTGGAAACATTCAAGGCCAGGTTGGACGGGGCTCTGAGCAACCTGATTGAGTTGAAGATGTCCCTGCTCATTGCAGGGGGGTTGGACTAGATGACCTTTAAAGGTCCCTTCCAATCCAAAACTATTCTATGATTCTATGTTTAACTTAGCAGCATAAATACAGCGCTGGTGCTTTTTAACATACGCAATTCCTAAAGGGCCTCATAAAGCAACTAACAAAGAATAAGAGAATCCAAAGTTTTGTTTCCCTGTACAATTTGTGCAAAATTAAATCACTGAATGGGTTAGTATAAATTTGGGACTCTTAGAAGTTTTCTTTATGGAAAAAAGCCATTAAAAATATGGTCCTGAAGAGATAAAAATGAGAATTTTATACTATTGAAAATCAAGAATCACATCTGTGGATGAACGTTACAGACCTGGCTTTCAACTTTGGAAATGCTGTGAATGTTTTACATTTGAAGTGATAACATTTCTGTGTACTGACAAATTATTTTACCTTATGGCTAGTGGTGCTGATGGCTGTCTCTGAGCACTGATATGACTTCATTCTCAATTAATGTGCAGATGGATAGAGTGATTAAAATAGACCCATTGGGGGGGGAAAAAGGAAACAAAAAAAAATAGTACTCTTTAAACATTTACAAAGTAATTTTCTCTGAGACATATATCAAAATGCCTAAAAAGTTTTGTGATATGAGAAATTTTTTATTTTGCTTGTTTTGGCCAACCTGCATCTCCTGCCTATATATACACCCAGTTTATGTAACTATATTCTACCTCCCTACATTCCCATCTGCACTATTCTTTAAAAATTCTTCCCCTAAACTATTGTGTAGGATTTATGTGTTCTGTTAAACAGCTGCCAAGTTTCGCTCCATAGGCGGCTGCACTTCAGTGGTGGATGAAATGCTTCTTGTAAAGTTTGTAAAGCATTTTGGGCTCTTTGCAGATGGAAGAACTGACTAAATCAGTGATACGCAACTTGTGCTTCTAGAGCTGCACGTGGCTTTTTTTGGAAGGCACATATCTGATAGGAGCTGTTTTGACTTCTTCCTGTGAGGGAACAGGCAGGGTGTTTAGCTGTTCCCTTCCATCTCTCCAAGCAACCAGGAAAGTTGGCTTACGCAGTTATTTCTCTGTACTTATATGCTCAGTAGGATTCTGTACATGGCATTTGATAAAATATGTTTCAGAGCCATGTATGTTCAAGAAAAGATGTATGTGAGATGTAACAAGGTAACAGAGAACTGAATGTGTATCCTATCATATGTTCTATCAAAATGATGATCTCAATACATTTCTTAATCCTGGACTGAAGTAATAATGCAGACTACGAAATTGCAGGATACTATGACATCATCAAAACAATATTATGATTTCACTAGAAAGCTGAAAGTTGAAGTTGGAGGAAATCAAAACTGAGCTGTTTCCTCAGTCTCTACTATTACAGAACACAATGAGTGTGCATGACGAATGAGCAATACAACTAACACTTTTAACAGGGAAGCTATCTTTCTTATGCCTCTGACCTATTCACTGAGCAGCTGGCAAATGGCTCTAGTAAAGTCATCCTGTCCTTTTTTCCAACCAAAAAATCTATTGTGTATGCAGTCTTTCTAATGGATAGCAGAGATATGTCATTCATATCAATCGGTCTTCTGTATCTCTATACTTTATTCAGCTCCTGAGTATTATGCTAAAATGCACTCCGATATTCATCAAGTTTTCAAACACTCCGTAACACCAACTGAAAGTGAAAAATAGCCCGGGAGTCATTACTGCTTTCCTCAATGACCTGGGAGGGGCTGATTGGCATAGTGTGACTGTGGAACTAGGACAGAATTAGGAGACATGCTTGGGAGTGGGGAGGAACCTGTAGCATCAGTCTGAAAGTGGTTTATACTGTCCAAAGTAAAGGTATGAAAATGTTAGTACGGCTGTGCCATCTTTTACATATTTCTTTTTAATTGGCAGAAATACCCAGAAGTGGGTATGGTGAGGATGTTCCCTTCCATTTTAATTCTTAGGCTTTTCCTTCCATCACTGCATAAGCAAGTTTAATAGCTTGTTATCATCATCAAGACTACTACTTCAGCTAAGCATAGCACTGTACTGCCTTTCAACTGACAGAATGATTGATGTATCATACATTGAAAATTATAGAAAATAATCTTTTAAGTGGTAATTTTGTTTAATCTAACTAGTATAAACTGGCCAGGATAACTCTGAAAAATAAACAAACACAGAACAGCAACATATCAAACAAACAAACAATACTGAAGTCTGAAAGAATAAGAGTCTAAAATTGCCAAACTCTCACTGAAATGCAATGGTAGCCCTGAAAATTGCAGCCCGTATGGCTAAGCATTTCAGTGGAGACATCCTTTTATTCATTGATACTGTAACAATGCTTAAGGAACAACTAGGAATATACACCATTGTTGCCAAGAGTCACTGAAATCGCTATAAAAAGTCACTGCTCTGAGGAACACACGATCCAACAAGACAAGATTGAAAAGGAAAGACAAAGAAGATATAATACGCAATAAGAATGAACATCCCGATTTCCCGATTCTCATTTTTTTCCCCCCATAAAGTAGTCTCATGCAGGTTTCTTTTTTCATTTGTTTTCATCTTACTCAGTCAGCAAGTGGTGGGCTCAGCACATATTTTCAATAAAATGTCCTTCCAGGCAGAAAATCATCCATTAACAATATTTTGACTATGGAAGAAAAAGAAATATTTGATCTTCTCATCAGCATAATGATAATACATCTCGTTTGCAGAGTGTAACTGTATATTATTTCCAGAAAGATCGTAGGCTGCTCTGCAAATGAGTATTTCTATTCCACAGGCACTATCTTACATTTGGAAAAGCTGAATTTCACTCCTGTTCACTAAGCTTTTGAAAAGCTTGTTCATTACTAAGCCTGAAAATAGGTTTACGCAAGGCTTACAAAGTGAGTAAGCTTTGTGTGGGTCTCCCTGTACAAGGAGAAACATTTCATCCAAACTGCAGATAGAAGCAGAATAAATGGAGGTAGAAACAGGCTTATTCTTGATGATCACCTGCTAAAGATGTCATCAAAATAGTAACTTAACTAGTTCCATTTCATTTTAATAATGTTTAGGATGGCTATTTAAAAATGACTTCATAATAGATTGTTGCCATTACAGTTGCAGAATATTTTGAAACGTGGCCTTAATGACTAAGGGAAACATCTGAGAAGAGTTTCTGTTCTGTTTGAGGGTGTGTGTCTGTGTGCGTGCGTGCATCCAGATGCATCCACATCACATATAAAGGCCTATTAGAACTGTTTCAGAATTTTTCTGTCAGAATGATTTGCTAATGAATAATGCCACTTTCAGACAGTCATAAAAAAGCATATTCTGTTAGAAAGCTGTAACTTTTTGCTGCATACAAAGAGAAAGTGAAATTAATTAGAACCTGCAAAAAGAAAACATGTACGTAATTTCTTTCAAAACAAAATCTGGGGAGAAAATTCTTTCAGAAAATCCTGTGATTTATTTATTTTTAATTTTCATTGTTTTAGGTTTTTTAATGATTTTTCCTTCCTGTAAGAAACATCCATTGACTATGATATCATTTATAACTGGTTTCTTTTTTTTTCTTTTTTTTTTTTTCCTTTTTTTTTGTATGGTTTTAGATTTTGAATTTTTCCATTGTAACCTGCTCAGAAGAATAACTGTACTGGGTCAGGCCAAAGGTCTTATTTAGCTCAGTATTTTGTCTCCAGCAGTGGTCATAAGTGATACACCATTAGTGTACCAGTAGAAAAATTCCTGTTAAGATTGTTTGCTTGGGGTGAGAGGGGTCATGGAAGGCCATATTTTTTTATTATGTAGGTACTTTTCACTATTTTTTTGCTTTTCTTTAAAAAAAAAAAAAAGTTGTAAAACCAGCTGGTCATTCCTATTATAGAAAAGGTTATATTTTTGTGAGGTGTCATGGCTAGTGACTCTAGTGTTGTTGTGCTGCAAACATTTCTTTCTTTTCTTCTTTCACAGAAAAGCATTAGCAAAAATAGTGAGACGCAAGTATCTGAGTGCAGCCAGTGATGGTTAGTTGGGACACAGATTACATGAAAATTCCTGCTTAACACTGTGACAGCATTTCTGAATGAAAATATTATTTCCTTACTTTAGTCATTCATTTGTCTCTGTCTTGGGGTGTGGGGTTTTTTTTTCCTTTTAAGTTGATGTTATTTAGGGGTAAAAATATCAGAACAGTTAGCTTTTCTACTGGAGAGTCAGGCAAGAGGAAGCATGTCATTTTTTAGAGTTACTATTTTCACAATTATGACTAGATAGATCATCAGGTGTCATGGTGAGGAGTTTCTTACATACATCTAAAATACATGAATAAAATACTATTGATAGTTATTCCAGATAGATTCTGTAAGGAAAACTGAGATGGATGTTTATTTTTATGTATGGCCTAAAATATAGAACAGCATAAATGACTGTTAAATGTCATTTAATGTGTTAAATTGCTGCATTTAGCATAAGCTGACCAATATGTGTACAAAAAAAATAATTAGTATTGATTAATGACTGTATTTATCTTTTTGACCCAAATGTCATTCAGGAGATCTTAAATGAAATGTTTTGTTTGCAGTAACTACTGCTTTATTTTAAAATATGAGATATGGAGGATGCTCTATTGTAAACTAGGAAACTTCATTCTGCCTGCTGTGAGTTATGACTGCATATCAAATTTTAATGAAAAAGGATAAATAAATTGTCTCACAGTTCACCATCATCTACTATATCACTCAGTTCATCCCATATAATATGTAATAAACTGAATGCTTCAATTTTTGCTTTATGTGACCATTTACAACCAGTACTATTGCCTGAGAAATTGTCATCCTGCAGTAGTTCACATAACCAGGGAGTAGACTAAGGATCCATGCTGTACATCTTGACTGAAGAAAACATGCTTTTTAAAAATCTTTAATAAAAGCTAAGACTGGCAAAAAGCTGAGATATATCAATTAAAGTATATCAACAGTAATGTAGGACCTTATTCCTCAGCTCTGGTCTTGACATCTTCAGGACTTAAATTTCAAAAAGAAAAAAATAAGAAAAAAAAAAAAAAACAAAGGAGAAGCCAGTAAAATATTTTATGCAATGATTGCTCTATTCATTCACTGTGTTGCGCTATTAATTCTTCTATTCACTATTAATGTCCTTACTCTTCTAAGAAGAGAGACCTAACATTTAAAAAAACTGTAGAAATAGTCTGAGCATCTATTTCATTAAGAAACCTCCTGGTCATTTGCCAGTAAATTCCAAAGAAATTAGAGAAAGAAAACTGACAAAGCAGTTGGGAGGCTTGGCTAATTTTAAAACCTCTGATTGTGGCAGGAAGAATTTTTTGAAGAAATCTTTATTTTCACCTTCTTTATATTCATCATACCATTGTACATTGTTCATCTGTGTGAGGATACAAAAAGAAATGTCACAATACAGTTAGTAGTCATTAAAAAAGCTGGGGTAAATTTACTTCTCTGATACCTACAGCCCAGATAATGAAAGTGAGGAGCACCAGAAGTCCCACTGAAGTTTACTGGATTTGAGTTAAATATCCTTTTCCCTAACGAGGACTTTCAAGTAGTTGTCTTAATAACTTCTTATCTAATGCCATGAAAAAGACCTACCACAATTCTTATTTAATAATGACTTGAAAAATTATTTCTCCCAGAAAGAAACATCGATTAAACAGACCTGCTTTGCAGGGATTTTTTCCCTACTCTTGTTAGTGGTTTCTATGGGAGCAAGAATGATCATGGTCTAGGTCATTCCACTTCGGACAGTCTGTACATGACTAGGTAGAAGAAGTATTCCGGGAGGAACCTTTGATGAGATGGCAGAACAGTTCTTGGTATTTTTGATTTCCTGGAGAGCAGTTGTTTGTCACACATCTTTCACTATTTGATATGAATAAAGGCTGAAGATACCATGAGTAAGTCAAAAACCCATGTACTATATGGAATCCTGAGCCATTAGACTTTTTTTTTTTAACAAAACATGAGCACCTGCTGCTTTAGAATCATTCCTGAGAAGAGGAATACTCATCGTAGTTCAATTCTAAAAAGATATTTTTACATTATGGATGCTGATGTGAAAAGGAAAGGTGCAGAATAGAATGTATTTAAAGAACTTTCCTTAATATGAGATGACTGATGTACTATAAATGGAAGTTAAGCATTTTTTAACATTCTTTCGTGAGTACTGGATTCTCCACACAAAGAAAGAAGATAATTCCATGGTAGCTCTAGAGATCTGAAAGTTTGGGGGTTTTGCATCTATTTCAAAGCAAGGGCACTAGCTCAATTTTTAAAATAAATTAATTCTTAGGATCAGATATCTGCCTTTAGCCTGGCTCCTGAAGAATTGAGACTTAGCAGTATTACTTAAACCTCTCTGTGTATGTATGCATCTATCTCAATACTTTTTGTACCTGCTGGGCAATTTTAACCAAATCTGACAGCTGGGCAGCAGTGAATTCCCCTTGTTAGTGTCCTCACTGAGAAAGAGACTGAATCTTGAGATCAATCTTTATTAGACACCAGAGAGGCCATGCCAGCATGTACTACCGTGATTCTCCACACTAGGGAAAACCTAGTGAAAGCTTTCACATAATAAAAGCATGAGAGTCCAAAGCTTGAGATGTGGAGACTAGCATTTATTAGCTCTGCTGCTTATGTTGCTATGCATGTATAACACATTTATTATGGATTTCCTTAATTTTGATGACTTTTTAATGTTTCAAAATATTCCTCAGAACTATGTGTCTAAATACTAATAAGACTCAAGTGAACGTACTACTTACTGAAGCTAATGGGAGATAAATGTTGTCCGGGCCTCTTAATGTAGAAATGTTTCTTCCTTTTTATTAGTGATCCCATAATATTGAAATGGCTTGTACCTAGATGGGAGAAAATCCATTGTGATAGATCATGTTTCTACATTCATGAACTGCATGTCAACAGCTCATAATTTTCTTAAATGTGTTCATTATTCTAAATCACACACCAGATCAATTTGCTGAATAATACTTGCTACTTAGGTTGGTCAAGAAGAGTAAGTTGCAAAAGGTTTGTATGCAAAACTGGAGCTGTGCTGGCTGAAGTTCAATCTGTGGTCTTAATACCACAGCTACAAACACTGAAAGATTGCTTCCTTAGACTGTTCTTCCATGCTAGCTTAAAATATGGTGTTTCCAAAAATATTCTCAATAGTCAGTTCATTTATTAGTGTATTAGGAAAATATGATTGAAAAGGGTTGTGAACTCCATCTGGTTGCTCCATAGTCCTATTGACTGTATTGGACTTTATCTTGAGGTTTTCTTCTGCTCCAGCACTAGCTTTTAAAATTCCAGCAATTCAGGTGGCTAACCATATGTGTTCTTAATGAGGCAGGAAGTTAATTACCCATCTAATTTCTCTAAAAAATTCCCTTGCTTTCAGTGAAGAAGCTTCCTTGAAACAATTCTATCTCCTTGCATGTCCTGTAGCTCTTTATTAGTGATGGATATTTGGTGCTGGACATTTCTCAGACTGACATGCAGAAATTGGCAGGAATATATTTGTGCATTATCCTTCAGAGGTTTCAAAGACTGAAAACTTTCATGACTCTATAGCAACAGAGAAACTGTTACCCAGAGAAACTGATTATCCAAAGAAAAATTGCAAAGTAGTCCACTAAAGAGCAAACATAGTTCTCAGTAGATTTTTAGTTTCACTTAAAAGATCTTGAAAGCATTTTCTTCTAGTGACACCCTTTCTGTACTACTTCACGGAAGCAGTCTAAAAGTTGGCTTCAAAGGATTTTCTTTAAACATGAGAGCACCGAGTTTCCTGGAGTCTCCTGGGACAGATTTCAAATGTTTGAATGAAGGCAATCAAAATTTGAGCATCCCAATCTGGGCCAGTCACTCTTATATGTGCTATCATCAATAGAACGAAGTAACTGCTTCCAGAAAATGAGTTATCTATCTGATGTGTCTTAGACACCGTTTTCTGATAATTGAGTCAATTTTCAGAAGTGCATTTTTTCCACCACTGACTATAAAGGGCATTTTAGGTAACTTGCATAGTCTTCCAGGTCTAACTCCTGGGCAGCTAAAGTTTGGTAAAATAAATGCTACTGCTCACATGCAAGTATTTTCAAGATTTTGGAATTATTTCTCTTCTATCTCAGATCCCTGGCATTATCAAGGGAGAAAGAGATAACAGAGATTAACAATAATAATAACAATAATAATAATAATAATAATAATAATAATATACGTAGCCTTAAGAAAAACGAAATAGTGTTCCTAGTATTAGTCACAATCACTATTAAGGGTCATATTGCAGGACTTAATAAGACAATAAGCCAGTAGCCAATATTCTGCATAAATAATGAGCCAAATCAAAATCAGTCATGCATCTAATTGGGACATTTGTACTACACTGCTTGAGGCATAGAATACTTTTCTATGCTAGATATGTGCTTGGCAAAATTAATCAGATAATCAACTCTCAGTCTCATCTCCATTTTCTGAAACTCTTTGTGGCACTAGATATGGGTAAGATAGTATTTCTGCTGACGGTGGTCTTTAACAGGTTTTAAAAAAAAGGAGATAGCTATGTCATTCAGGACAATAAATAGCCGTAAAGGGGATTTTGTGAATATTATTACTCTTTAAAAAGTATCCAGGCCTATGGGGAAAGAAGCAGACTGGTGAGCCAGGTTCTCTTTCTAGCTCTTCAGATACCCTGATGGTTTACCATAGCCATATTTTTGCCCCTTTTTGTGCCTCAGTCTCCTCCTTTCTAAAAGAAAAGTACACATAAAGTATTCCTTTCTGTATTACTTTGAGGTCTGCTGACAGAGCCATTTCATAAGACCAAGAGATTGTTTTCAAAATATAGCTTACATTGAGAACTCAGTGAATTATTAGAAAAGCCTAGGAATGGGACTAAAATCCTGTCGGGATAAAGCCCCAGAGCTGATTAGGGCAAAACAGTGTAAACAGTACCAAAAATTAAGTTAGAGTGTTTTAGGAAGATTAGATAGTCATTTTCATCCTTAAACTAACAATCCACTGTCAGGAAAGAAATTATTTCCACATCTCATACCTGAGACGGCCAGGGGCCCAACTGAGCCCCCAGATCGATTCATCCAACTCACCTGTGGTCACCTGAATTATTCAGTGGCTCTCTTCCGTGCTGCCTTCTCTCCTGTGGGTCCCGTCAACAGAAAGGAGAAGTGGACGCATCATGTAGCAGAACAACACTCTGAGGCTTTTTGGACCCTATTGCAGCTCATGTGGCAAGGACATATTTGATGACTTGCAGAGGACCTTTTCTTTGTGTTCAGGGGACAGCAGGACCTGGTCATATGACAGGACATGGACAGGAAATATGTGATGGGCAAAAAAGTCTGTTAACACAACAGGTAAAAGGATAAACACGTGAGAGGAGGAGGCACAATGTGTATTCCTCAAGAGGTCTTGAGGCAACATCTATGCAGCTGTATGAGCTCTACTGTCCTAAACTACAAAAACATGGTGGTACAGAAGACCCTCTATACAGTCTTTATCATAGTATTCATATCTACCTTTATCATAGAAACAGAAGGGATCCTTTTTTTTTTTTTTTTTTAAACTCAGGAAGGAATATGTACTGTGTCCAGAAGAATATTTTGGGGGAACTGGATTTCAAGATTCACTAAAGAAGAAAAGATACTGAAGAGAACTGATTTCTGAACATTAACATGCATTGGCTATGTCTAAGTTAGGCATTAGTTATTTCATTTTGTCTGGCCTGATAGTGATAGTACAGTAACAAAGAGCTCTGAATAAATATCATTTTGCCGCAGTGCTAATGAGAACTCTTTGGGGGAAGATTTTCAGCCAAGTATCTCTCAACCCAATTGCGATGAAAAAGTACACAGTCTTTCAAAGTGATTGTTTTGGTGCTTGATTATGTTGGAGAATTTAGCAGATCTCTCTCTAAATTATACAAACTTTTAACAGGACAAGAAGATCATGAGAGCCAGCTACATGTACTTTCCTGGGATAGGTTTAGTGTGCTTACACTAGCCCTATCTTTCAGGAAAGCTCTAATAATTCCCTGTGCATATGCTTTCAGCCCCAGAAGAGGTATAAACACATCTTAGTATGGGCCATCACCGAGGTTTTTATGGTTAAGGTCAAGATGAATAGAACAAGCTGTAACCTAAACCTTCATTCACATTGCTGTTGACTGAAACCCCTTCTGAGGCTTTAAAAAAGTTTGATTAACTTTCTCAAGTTTGCTATTTTTCATGCCTGTCTGCCTCCTTAGTAGAGCAGATAAATCTCTCCAATGGAAAACTGACATATTACAAGAGACTATTCTTGCTATGTTTCTGATTTGGCTGGCATGACTATAACTCAGTCATGTTTAAATGCCAGTTTGTAACTCCTTTAAAGTAGTGGCTTGGGGAAATCAGGCTGTCCACAAAATCCTCTTACATTGTATGCAGCCACAAGCAATGAAACAGTTAAAGATGAGGCCAACCTAGAGAGAAAAACAGAATATTCCCCACAGCACATTAGTTGCTCAATAGTCTTGCCCCTGGGCCAGGCCAGGTTGGGGACCACCTGATTTTAAAGTAATGCTTTGGCAAAACACTCTGTTTTGGATGCTTACCAGAAGTAAAATTTTAAAAGTCTCCATTTCATCCAGCTCAGCTATGATCTGCCCGTGAAATAACATTAACTGAATTTAAAAGAGTTATAATAAAAATGTGATGGGGGTCCAGCAATTGCAAAACTAGCTTTGCATTAAACTAGACACTTTAAAATTAGGTGGTTATTTCCCACCAAAGTTTTAGGCTTTATTTTATCAAACCTGATATGTTTTGAATATAAGAGATCAGAACTGGGCAGTTAGTAACAGTTTTCCTTTTCTGGGTAGGAAAAAATTTTATTTACAGATATAAATCCATCAGAGAGATCATCTGTGTTTGGTAAAAATAAGATGAAAAAGCTTAGAGAATTGATATAAAATTGACAGACCAGGGAAGGATGTGAATTCCATTGCATTTCCTCACAAAAGATCTAGAACTAAATAACTTGCATAAATACGGTGAATTCATTAGGGTCATGCCTATGATTAATTTGGCTCTTAGTTGGTAAATCCAGGCTGAAGAGAAAAGCCTCTCTAAAAGCAATTAATCAAGTGCTCAGGATTAACAGAAACAGCTTGTCTGAAGGGTGGGAAATTGTAATATTAGAACATTTTGGTCTTTGTTACTAAAATTTATTCTGGAGACCTCAAAAAAAGTCTCAGAAGTGAGTGACTCAAGTCAGAGAAAAACACTGTGAAAAGTTGATGTACCTCTTTGTTTAAATTCCAGTGGTCAGGCACTACTCTTCTTGGGTTTGGCTGTCATCTAACACAAATTATATAGAAGTGTATTGTCACTGACTTCATTGTTGCTCCAAGTTGCTCTTTGAAATGAGTAAGATCAGAATTAAATGACATTCAAAGTTCCATCAGTACTGTACACCTGTACTACTCATAAATAAATACTAAAGTATCCCAAACATAATGATGTATACCAGTTTATGACCATTGCTGTAGAATCTTTTTTTCAAGGGTATAACAGAGTTTTTCATTTTTCTGATGCTATCACCACCTTTATGTTGGGAACAAGAAAGTTCCTATTGTTGTGTTAAATCTTCAAATGCTTCAGTTTGAATTGCAAGTACATATTGGAGCTGGTACTGTTGTACTTAGTGAATATAGTTTTCTTCCTTTCTCACTGTCCAAGCATAACTGTTACATCCAGAAGTCTGTCTTCACAGTGCTGTTTGTGTCCTAAGCTTTATAAATGATAAGTTTTACCTCAGATGATCACAGGGTTTTTTAACAAGTTCTGTAATAATATCTAAAGTAAATCCCACACCATTGTCACTTTGGAGGATTAAAAAATAATAAGCAATGGCACCTGAAGCTTTGGTCAGTTCTGCTTCTTGCTACAGACCCCTGAATTTTCCCCAAAAGTTTACACACTGTTGCAGATAAATAGTGAACATGACTGATGAACAAAATGAATGCAGGGTAACAGTGAAAGTATTTTGATTAACATAATAAGTATGCACAATTTAGTGGTATACTGACCATTTGTCTTTGTTTTGGAAATCTCATGTGGAAAGCAGATTAATTTTGTGGGGATATATATTGTTAAGAGATGTTTTCCCTGTGGCTTAGGGATGGAATGGGGGAAAGTATAAAAGTGTTTGAATGAAAATTGTATTGAAGGGTAGTAATGGCTGATGTCTTTTCGAAAGCATGGAGAGGTCTGACACTCTCCACAAAAAGCCCTGAGATAAAAAAGATAGTGGTAAGGTGAGGGAGATAAGCCTGGAAGGCCTTTAGATTGAAGATTGTGAGTGATGACATGGGAAAATGTTCATTACCAGTGCAGAACCCCAGAAGGAGTGGTAAAAGGCTCAAACCAGACATCCAGGACCCTGATCTTCTCGTCTGAAACAGAGACAGCAGATTGCCAGATCAGAAAAAAAATGTTTACAATGCTTTCAACATAACATTATGTAAGGAGGGAGGACTAGATGACAATTTTAGCTGCATAAATAAACGGAAAGGCATAGGTCTGTATTGCCCAGGAAGGAGCAAGAAAAATAAAAATCTGCTGGTTTTCAATCTTGAATGTGTATTTAGAATGACACCGGTTTCGGAGTAAAAATGTTGACTGTATTATAGCCCCTGTGAGCCACCTTAAGGATCATCCATCTCTTATTTTGACAAAATAATTTTTCAGCTTAGCCTTTTAGATTTAGGATGACCTTTTGATTTCAAGGATTTGGAAAGCTCCCACAGACTCTCTCTGAACAATTCTGTATTTCTTTGCAAATTCTTTCATCACTGGGTCATACCTACATGACCTATGGCAACACAGTTTTGACTTATGATGTCACTTACGCTTTACATCCTAAAAGTGCTCACAGAAAGTCCATGGTCCTGTAATTTGATCTAATCTTTTGAATGCTTACTTTTTTATCGTCAGACCAAGGGGATAGGGAGAGAGTGGTTAACTAAAACTAGACTGCATGTTAACATATTTTTTAATAAGTTTTGCTTTTGGAAAAAAAGAAAAACCAAACTTGAAGAATCTGACAAAGTAATATATATTTAGTTCACAAAAACATTCTTACCTTTGATCATCAATGTGTAAGTGAAAAAAACATGCTGCACAGTTACACTTTTCTTCACTTTAGAGGTCAGAGAGGGTAGGAAAACTGCTTTTTCATTTAATTGCATATAAACATGTCCCCAGCCACTGCTTAAGCCAAATCGTACGCAGAATGTTAAACTACTGCATGTGAAGTTAGCAGCAAATTAATATTTCATGAAAATCCTGCATTAACCTCTTGATCCTGACCTTCAGGTTTAATGGGGAACTGGAACAAAGATGTAGACCAAAGGCTTCAGTGCTGCAATAACAACAAAGAACACTACTTCTGGAGCTCATCCCTTTCCTTTCTGTTCAAAATATCCATGAAGTTTTGACACAGCTCTAGATATTTCTTCTTGGCTCTAAAATTCTGACTGTCCCCACACAAATCCACTCAGGAGAGCAAAGTGGCTTTCATTTACCCATTTCATTTACCTATTTACCTTGCATCTTAAAGAAGTATAAATTTCAGAAAGGACAAAGTTATTTCCTGACTTGCATATCTCTCTGCTAGGCTTTGGCCAGCAGTTGTACATAGACATAGGTCTGAAGACACAGACGTATCTTCATTGGTCTTGGCCGGGGTGTCCTGGGGCATCATCTTTCCCTGTGACACTACGATATCAAGCACTGCTCATTGGTATTCCCTACGTCTAGCAAGTGATTTTGCTGAATATATGAATCTCTTACTTAGAGTCATCCATCACAGTGTGCTGCTCTCGGAGGTATACTTCAGTGACAGGGCACATGCCCATCCACTGGCTGAGTTGTTATGGTTGTGATTTAGGACAACCCTGTGAGTGCACAGGAGCTGTAGATATGGTGTGGGTCAGTCAGAAGATGATGCAGGTAGCGACATCATTGCACCTGAAGAAAGGTGCTCATTGCTGGAGATCAAGCTTAGCAGTAGGAAGAGCCTTTTAAAGAGGAGATGATGGATGTCGTTGATTCCCATTTCTCAAAACAAACCTAAAGGCCAGAGAAGGAAAACCCAACATGTGGCAGTTTCAGTGCTTGCCCAGGGTTCCTTGAAGAATGTATTTACCACAGTACTTCTCACAAACTTTTCCTGTTCCAATAGGACTCTTCTTCTTAGTATTTTATATGTTACCTGATCCCTGGCTCTCCAGATAAGCTAAAAAGAAGGTATGGTAACTCCCACATTTTGCCCAGCACTTGGCATTCATAAAGATACTGTCCCCAGTAGAGAAAAAATTGATGAGACCATTTGTCTTTTCCATATGCTTATTGTTGTTAGGACCCCCTTTTGTACTAAAGCTGGCACATAGATACAGAATTGATAACTGTATTGTAAATCTACCACTAAAAGGGCTTAAACACCTGAGCTTTCAAAATAAATCAATTAATCAATCACTAGCCCTGGTGTGGGTACAGAAATCCTCTGGAGTGGGAGGAAATATGGATTGATGCTGTGTTGTCTGCTTCAGTCTGTCAGGAATGAGTAGTTATCACAACTTTCCCCTTCACTATCACAGGCATTATTTCTGAAACTTCATGATAGCAAATTTAAACATTAACTATGTCTCTGTTAAACATTTTAGTACACTCATAAAGTCCGAGTGCCCGGTCATGGCCCTCACAGGCACTGCAACAGGAAGCACTCAGGTGTTTAGCACTGCTAGAGGGTACCCAGGTGCAGAACACAGAACTGAGAGAGGTTCTCCATCTTGAAGCAGAAATCTTTCCAGGTTACATTTTAGTAGTAAAGACGTCCTTTCGCAAATCTTCCTTTGAAGAATTCAAACCATTCTATTGCTAATATAAATGGCAAAACAGATATGGGACTTGCTTATACTTTCAATCTCCACAGTAGCGCGTGTTTCAATTAAAAGTAAAATTATTACATTCTTTAGTTTGCGTGATTTTTTGATAGAATAGTACATTTATATGTTAATTTTGCTAAGATCAACTTTATTTATCTACAGGAAGCTATTCCAAGATTGTTGTACATTTTCTTCGCTTCTGAAATGTTATCACATTTAATTGCCTGATCTTATTTGGGTTGCAATCATAGTCATTAATTAGCAGGAAGGTGAGGGACAGCATCATATCTAACTATCTGTTATGGCTGCTTTAATGAGGAAAATACCTGCCATCATTTTAAAGGCATCCTGTATACTTCACAAATACAGCTTGCTGTAGCATTCTCATTTAGACTGTGAACATCAAAGGAAATTGATGTCAGGTGTGAACAGAAGCTGTTGAATATATCTGTTGAGGAAGCTGAGTGGTATGTCTGGATGGGAGAGATGAAGGGCAGCTTAAAACATTAACAAAACTACAGGTAATTAGTGTAAACTTTCAAGGGTAAGGTATGCTTGAGGAATAAAAATGTTGTTTATAGCTATTCCCTGTAGTGCCACTATTGCTAAGGGTCTGTCAATGTTTTCATTTATAAAACTCTATTTTTATAGGATTGTGCACTAGTAATAAAAAACATGCTTGGGGCTAGAAGTTGACAATTTAAAGAAAAAAAAATCGGTTTTGTTGTTTTGGTGTTGTTTTTTTAAATTATATGAGTATATGAATAATAGAAGTTTATCTGTTTTGAATGGTTGTTTTCCTTTGCATAATTCAACTGTTGGTTTAAAATCAAATTAATGAAATTTGGCAAGCAATTAGTTCTTAGTATGGACTAATCAGTGTTGGAATTCTTGGGGAAAAAATAAATAAAACGAGTATTTAGTGTTTCACAGGCAAAATCATACCTTTCAAAGGGAATCATAAAGAATTCAATGCATCTGTAGAATATGTTGGAGGTTTACTTACTATCAGGCTTGCCAACCGGCTGCTAACAATGTTGTCATATCTCCTCTCAATAATTCTCCATACATAGAATATAGTAGGAACCTTCTTGGGCTATTGATATCCTCAGACTCCTACATGCTTAAGAGAGACACAAAGTAATTTCCTAGAAAAAAAAAAAAGTGTCTTTTGACTCTTACCATGCAATTATAGCTGAATATTGTTTCACTGTAATTTCATATTGGAATCCCTTTACTGGGAGGAACACTTTTTTTCCTCATCACATTACAACAATCAGAGTAGTGAGATAATGGTTACACATTTGTGAAAGGGATCCTTTTAAATGGAAGTTTAAGAGCCAAATGTGCCATGGGTCACATGAGTGCATATCTAGAACAGTACTTACTGTTCATACAAGTTTTTTCACCTTCCAAGATCTCTGATTGCTTTAGGAGAGAAGTAAATTATCATTACCATATTATACAGATGAGGGAACTGAAGGCAAGTAAACAGTTGGTTCAAATGCCTCTCAGCAGAGCAATGCTAGCAAGGGACTGGAAGTCAAGTCTCTTGAACACCATCCTAGTGCTTTACCCACTGTATGAGTATGCCTCTGCTATCTGCTGAAGTCTCGGAAAATACTCGCCCAAACTCTGTTTCAAGAGTTGGTATATACTCCAAAATAAAGCCCTTTAAGTTTTGCAAATATTTTAAAGATTTCTATCAAATCCCTAAAATACAACCTGGATAAAAATATGTCTTTTTTTTTTTTTTTTTTAAATGGTGGAACCCATTGTTTCATCCATATATACATACGGTGTGTTCCTTACTCCTCAAAGATCATAGTTTCAAACTCACAATGCATCAGCACTGTGCAATAAGTAACACTGTAGTCACAAATACTTGCTCCAGCAGCTTTTGATAAGAGATGACTTTTTAACATTAAAAGGCGCACCCATTTTGAACTATGTCCTTCTTAACTGTAAGACCAGGTTTAACTTTTTTGTGATGATTACTATAGTTGCCATTTCTGTGGGAACACGTTAGTACTTTCCTGCTACTCAACCAGTTCCTGGACCTGCAATCATGAATCCGAGTATGTATGCCCAAAAGGCAGGATCATGGTCATCTAACCCAATCACCTGAGTAGCATAGGCTAGAAAATATCCTAAACATGATTCTTTGTCTTTGGAAACAGAGCATCTTTCAGAAACATCCAAACACAAGCCACCATTTTCTCTGTGTAATTTCATGACTTTTCAGGAGCGAGAGTGAAATTGTCTTTGTCACATTACACCTCATGAGCCCTGACAAGCCCAGAGTCAGTGTAACTAAGATCCCTTCACCTAAGTAGAGGGTGCCTCTGTCAGGGAAACTGAGTGGGCATTACCAATCTGGATTCTGATACTAATTTTATAATAAAGCCAGTCTGTGAATCAAGACCTTCTGATCTTCAGCATGCTCATATATATATTAGGTTTCTTTTTTTCCTCTCTCTTAAGCTCATCACCCATTGCCCTTATATTAAAGGGCTGAATTCTGCCCTTAGATCCTTGACTTCAATTGAATTTCCGTTTAAAAGGCTGAGGGAAAATTTGGCACAAAAGATCCCATATATTCACGCTTTCTTTTTATGAACATGAAGCTATGTTTGGGTGCAATAAACACCTGTCATCTTAAATAGTAAAGAATGTACTGCATTCTGCTTGTGTGGTTTTGGTTTTTTTAAGGATAAAAGTGCTTTAATTTCTAGTTAAATGTAAAGCGACAGTGGAGGAGCTAACATTTCAGAAAAGACGTTGTAGGGAGGACTGCAAGTAAATCCACATAAATAAAGTACAAAATAACTTATTTTATGCAAAAAGACACAATACTGCTGTTGTAATTCAGATGACCTTGAAACAGATATGACACAGCCATTTTGTTTAATAATGATATGCCTAATATTAATATGGAGATGACAAAAACTATTTTAGACAGTTCCCAATGACTGACAGGTAGTGATATCCTATGAAAAGCTTGAGCAGAACTCTTTCACCATTTCAACAATTATCTTTTTTCTCGCAGAAGTTAAACAATAGATGAGACCTCCTAATGGCTTTCCATGTGTTCATCACAGCTACCTGCGTGAATTTGCAGTAATTAAGCAATCTGAAACACTGACTGACCCAGAGAGAAAGCTATTCCATACCGGTGGTGTCCTTGAAATGTCTTCATCATCAAGCAGTCTCTTCTCTTCATCTCAGTGAAAGCTAATGTCAGCACTACTGTGTAGCAACCCTTCCCCTAAATAGCTATTGAAATCTTATAAGGAAGCTTTTTTTTATTTAAAAAAAAAAAAAGGGAAAAAAATTAAAAAGAGAAAAATCCCACCAGCAAAGCAGTGTGGACAGAGAAATGGCCCTGTGAAAATGTTTCTGCTATCAGGAGGGAGGGAAAGGGGGCTTGGTGGGGATAAAAACAGTCTTTTTTTTTAAGGTCAAAAATATAATTAGCATTTGAAAGGATGTGAAGATGCACTACCTCAGGGACCACAATGGCCAAATTTGTGCCATTTAATGTCAACAGCCATCGGAGTTGTGATAAAATTAATAGAGCCTTGTGTGATTGATAACATACCTCATCTGCCATTCCAGTACAAAAATCCCACAGGTTTAGCAGCAAGGAACAACGTTTAGATCACTTTTGAAGGAAGCTGTTTGAAAGATGTACTTATGGGCTTTAATTAGCTTCTGAAATCCGTGACAACCCTCCCCACTACCACTACCAAAACGTAAAAATGTATCGTTTAATTATTAACTGTGTGAGGTGAGTTTAGTGTATGTCTTTAGTAACAGGACATTCTTTGTGGACACTGAAGGGCAAGAGTGATGAGAGAGGCAGACTTTCTACAGTGATTTTTGAAGTGGAAAAACAGTTTATGTGAGGGGAAGAAAGGGGGTGGATCACTGACAGTGAGGGGAGTTCAACAATGACTTAAGGACTGAAAGGAAGCTAGGCATTCTGTAAATACCATACATTTTAACTAGGAATCAGTTTATTTTTCACTTATTGGTAGACTGCACCCATTTTTCTACCCTATTCTGAAAACTTGTTTAAACGTTTTGGCCAATATGACTTTCAGAATCACACTGATTAGGTATATTATGAATCAGAAATGAAAATTTCTGTCACAAGCCTCGTGGGGACCATATGTGTGATTCTGTTGAATTGAAAAGGCAGTTTGGTCATTAATGTAAAGTATTGATTACAAATCTATTTCATGTTTTTGGGACACCAGCTTTTTTTACATTTTAAGAAACAGTTTTTTTACTTGATTTAGAGTCATATAATGGTACAATTTTTAGGGTTTTTTGTGCCATCCATCCTCCCTTTATTTCTTTATGAACTATAAATTATGTAAACCAGTGCAATAAGTTAACAATCTGTCCTGTTCTTTAGTGGATAATACTCTACGTATATATTTCTAGTAACACAGCATTTTTTATCCTACTGACAACTCTCAATGCTTGACTGAAAAACAATGTAAAAATACTTAGCTGAATATCAGTCATGGGACAGTGACAATGTTTTCATAAATCTATACTTATTTTCACTATTATTTTGTGTCACTTATGTTATAATATCAGTGAAAAGATGTCCAGTGTTTAGAGTTGGGTAAGATCTAACACATCATCCCAATATCTTACAGCAGTCTGGAGGAGGACCAGACTGCAACTCACCACCACCCAATTACTGCAGCACTGATTTAGCAAAGACTTCCACCATAGATCCTAACATATTCCTCAACAGTTGCTAGAAAACAAGTCTATCCGATCTGCCAAGAGTATAGCTAGCCGGGGGAAATCACCAGGGCGAAAGGTGAACTGGTTAACCGAAAATTGAATCTTTGATGAAAAATTTAATCAAAACTTAAATGTGAACAAAAAGGGCTATCCATCAAGATTGCAAAGCTTCAGCTGTAGCAGTCACCTAATGCATTAAATAAAGTGCTGAATCACTATGAATTGTCCCAGTGATGGTAACCACTCACCAGCTTCAGTGGGGAAAATACATGTCAGAGGAAAGGAGCCACAGTTATACTGTCCCTAGATGTCATTTCTCTGCCACTGTCTCTGTCCTCTAAAAAATTGTGCAGAACCAATTGAAATGTTCTTGAAACCCAATTATTTGTTCTGAAATCAATAGTTCAATGTAGGAGGTCACTACGCCAGAGTTTCTGTTGGTAAATCTCTATCACTTGAGCGTTTGGCAGTAGCACACAGTATCTGACATCTTGCTCCCTGATACATTGCACAGGCAGTAAAGGCATAGGAGAAACAGGTATAGATGCATAATGACTAATAAAGGCAACAAAACCTGTGACATGGTTTACTCCACATGATATACATATAACTTAGCTAAGAAGTATCTTATCATCGCATGTAATACTTTTAATAAATAAATTCATTCAAGAATTTTAAGTGATAGGGAAAAGCTTCCTGAAGAGTCTAATGCTGTGATAACTTAATGGGACTATCCATATCCCAGCTGATAAATGCACAGCAATTCCTGTCAAGATACTGGCACTCAGAAAAGCTGATGGATGGAATTATACTTTAAATACCACTTACCTTTGCAGGCTAACTACTGGCAAAAAGGACTGGCCTTAGAAATTGAGTAACAATGATAGCATCATAAAAAAAGCATGTAATACCAAAACAACAGAGGAAAATATTTTTTTATCATTATTGCATGTACTTTAGTGGATTGCTGAATGTAGTAAAATGTATTAATTTTCCTTTTATAAAATAGTAAGTCTGTAAAATATGATGTGTTGAGGCCACAGAGATTAGAACTGTATACATATCTAGTAACACTCATAACTATGACAAGGAGCACAAACACATAGTTTATACTGCTGTTATAGGTAAAGCAGATAGGAAAGTCTATAATTAAAATTGTTCCAAATTTCCCAGAGAACGTTATGTTAAGCTGGTATGACTATGCCATTGACTTGTTTTAGCATAAACCACTTGGGCTGAAAAAACTTTTCAAAGGCAGATGTCTCACTTCACCCTGCAATATTTTTCAAATTTCAGCTATAATGATTTGGTGACCAGATTATTTACAGTATTTTTGCTAAGAAAGTCTAGTAATTCCAAGCTTTCAGAGAGGTTCTTGAAATTCAGCTCAGAGGAAAAGGGATGAAGGGAGAGAAAAGGGTCAGATTTGTGCCTGCTTGTTAGTTTATGACGTAGTTTTCTGAAGACTGTGTTCATGCAGAGCAGCCTTTATTCCCTCACAGCCCTTAACTGCTGAGGGACTCTGCTTGCAACTTCCACACAAGTACGTATGAATGCCCCAATATAAGCTTGCAGCTTGGGGTGAGATTTCCCCATCAAATTTCTTTCCAAGCAAAATAGTATTTGCTGCAGCAGTGAGCACCAGAATGGATAGCAGGACTCTACCTTCATTGTTAGCAGCTGTACTCACTTGCAATATTGAAGGATGAACAAGACATGGGTCAGTGCAGAAGCAGTGAGCGAACCGCAGCAGGTGTTGACTGCAACATACTGAAAGAGTTTAACTGGCCAAAATAAGGTTATCTTACTGAAATGACTAGCTTAGTTCTGGAAATTTTGAATGTTTAAATGCTTGAATTTAAGCAAGTATAGTTTTTTTAAAAGCATGGTTCATTTTATACATAATATCACAGTTGTTCGAAAGATTTCTGACAAAACATTTCCTTAACAGAACATGAAACTTCTTCAAAATCAACATTTTCAAAGAAAGCATAGATTTTGTTGAAACTTTTGGTTAGCTATGAAGGAAGGATTTTTACCTTATTATTTCAAATTTATTTCAAGATATAATTCATCAAAACAAGGTTCTAGTGGATGTGGAATGACACACTTCCCCTTTTATTCTCCTCCAGACTGTGGTTCTGCTGGTGCTTCCATTTTGCCAACCATCTTCCCATTGTCATCTAGTGGAAATCTCACACACCATAAACTACTACCAGTACAGAAAATATTTGGGGTACTCAGTTTAGAACCACTAGAGAATTAAAGCAGGAATAATTATTATTATGCAGCCCCACTAAGTTATTGGCTGAGTTATTTATTTCTGAATATGTTAAATTCGCCTAGGATATTTTGTTTTGATACTAAGTATCTGCATATTTCAAGCTCTGTAAAAGAATGTATGTATTTATTTCTCATTTCAAATTCATTTTTAAAAAAAAACAGTACTGATTCTGCTCAGTAGATTCTTTGTTGTTTAGCGTAGACACAACATCTAATGGCTACAGAAAAAACTACAGTGAAGGACAAGGCCTGAAGGACCTCAGAAGAAGAAATTAGATCTGGTATAAAAAAAAAGGTCTGTAAAATGTCAGTATTTGCACCAAAAGATATATGATAATTGCTACAACAAAACTAACTGTACATTTGTGTGGTGGGTTGACCTTGGCTGGACACCAGGTGCCCACCAAGCCTCTCTATCACTCACCTCCTCAGCAGGGCAGTGGGGGGAGAAAATAAGATGGAAAAAACTTGTGGGTCAAGATAAAGGCAGTTTAATAAAGCAAAAGCAAAGGCCGCAAAAGCAAAGGAAAACAAAAGATTTATTCTCTACTTCCCATCAGCAGGCGATGTCCAGCTGCTTCCCGGGAAGTAGGGCTTCAGTACGCGTAGCGGTTGCTCTGGAAGACAAACATCGTAATAACGAATGCCTCCCCTCCTCCTCCTTTCTCTTAGCTTTTACTGCTGAGCAGACGTCATATGGCATGGAACATCCCTTTGGTCAGTTTGGGTCAGCTGTCCTGGCTATGTCCCCTCCCAAGATCTTGCCCACCCCCAGCCTACTGGTGAGAGGGGGGATGTTGGAGAGACAGCCTTGATGCTGTGCAAGCACTGCTCAGCAGCAGCCAAAACACTGGTGTGTTATCAACACCTTTCTAGCTACCAATACAGAGCACAGCACTATGAGGGCTGCTATGGGGAAAATTAACTCCGTCTCAGCCAGACTCAATACAATTGTTTTATTAACGCCGTGAGTTCAAAACAGCAATGGATACCTTCCTTGGCTTTCTTCATGGAGGCAACATGCCCATTTAGTGTATATCACAATTCTTCAGCCTTCTGTAACCTCGCTTCTCCACTGAGTTCAAGCGATGAACCTCTACCTCTCAAAAGAAAGTAAATATACCATTTCAAGTTATTCTTGTTTCTATGCCTTCCGAGTTACCTTACTATCTCATTTTATGGTCCTGAAGTTGGGCACAAGGTATCCAGGTAGAGCCTTCACTGGGGATATGCACTGCAATGTTTACAGTCTGTAACATTCTTGGTTTTCCTTTCTCATGTACTGCACTGAGCAACACTTCAGTAATAATTTTTTTTGTTTACTGCTATAATTTTCAATACCCAAAATGTTAGCTTTAGCGAAGTTAAAACTACAGTTTGGATATATTGCTAACACTGGAGCAAGATCGTAAAAAGTACTTGGAAATTAGCCCTTATCCGATTTTACCCTCACTCATGAATCATAAGAAACTGACTTGATTTTTTGTTTCTGATCGTGGACTTTTCTTTGAAGATTCCTTTTTATTTGATTTCTCATTTATAAGGCTTTTCTTGCTTTTGCTATCTGTTTCAAACTTGACCTTATATGCTTGGATCAGGTAGACCACATGAGATTTCTTCTCCATCCCTTATTTGTCAAATCTGTCATAGCTCAATGGGTGTCATTTTTAGATGTTTTCTCAGCTATATTTCTGTTCAGTCTTTTCATCTGGCTGGAGAAAACAGTGCATATTTAAGGAAGAAGAGAAGAAATCATAATAATCTAGTTTGAGCATAAGCCGCTTAATTCTGCTGGGAATTGACTTATATTTCATTTTTTTGTACTTGTTCTATGTAGATGCTGCATTTCTCAGAACTGTATGTGATTCTTTTTCAATACAAAGTTTTCCTTGAAGCATCTTACCAGTAGAGTGTGATTCAGAAGTGCTGCTTAAATATCTGCTTACCTGTGTACAAGCATTTCCCCCAAAAGCAATGGGGGAATTCATACACTGAAGAGGAGATGTGTGCTAAGGTTAATTGTTGCAGTAAGGACTATATTTTTTAAAAAAAAATCTGGAGAGATGCACTGATTCGTAGAATTTTTGCAGTGATTGCATGGGAACCACCTTAAAATTCAATCTCTAACATTTCTTGTTATCTTTTAGAATCAGATCCTGTCCACAGTTTGGAGAGGATCAGTGCAGCTACCAATACAGCAGTCAATTATATCTTCTGTTTGGGGTGCAAGGCAAGACCAACGTATCTCCACTCAGGGACATCAGCCAGAACTGGCCAGATAAAGCAGTCATAAAGGTGGAAGGCATTTTTACCATTAGCTGACAAGGATACTCAGATTACAGTGCAAGGGGTGTCAAGATTTTGTCTGGCAAAAGAGGTCACTGTATGCGCTCAATCTGAAAAATGAATTTTCAAAAATTAAATTTCAGGAACTTTTTTAAGGGGTTTTTTTGTCCTCTTCTCTCCCTTCTCTCCAGTCACCAAGTTTGAAAAATTGAATTCCTAAATCCTTTACATACTCTTAACAAAGGGAATCAAGTTCAGCCCTGTGAGCTATATTAGCTTAGTGCTCTGCTAGTCAGAAAAGTCAAATCGGTATTGATAATGTCATTCTTTAACTGCTTTACTCTAACTGCTTTTTCTTACCCCATCATCGGGAGTGTAAGTTACACTAAGCAACAGCAGTAGTGAGATGGATGGATGGACGGAAGGACGGAAAGACGGAGGGATGGAAGGAATGACGGAAGGAAGGCAGGAAGGAAGGAAGGAAAGAAGGAAGGAAGAATGGATGTTGGAATTAATATCAGTGACAATGAATGAGTATTGAAAAATGCACGTGGGTGTGTAACTTGGGCACAGCATAAGTTCTGTATTCATATATAATTAACTCTCCATCAGTTTTGCACTTAATTTTTGATTATGTGACAGCAAATGAAAGCAGACATGTTTTTAATTGATAAGTTTTGTTACATCATCAATGAGAGTCATTGCTCCAGACAAGACTTGGCACTTACTTGGCAATAAATAGCCATTGTTAATGCTTCTCTCCTCTCAAAACAAGCCTCTGTCCTCATCAAAAATAACACATCACTTCTCAGTGAAAGAATGTTTCAAGGTGAAAGTCCTTTCCTGGTATTTTTGTACTATGGAAAATAATTAATTCATCTGCCTTTTGTGGCTCACTTGTCTTTACCTGTGTGCATTTTCCCCTCTCTTCACAAGATGCCATCCTTCTGCTCAGCTAATGACAATAGTTTCAGCACTCTATAACCTACTTTTGAAATAATAATATTTATTTTAAACATACAGAATATGTAAAGTAGATACACAGAAATGAAGAAAAGGAATGCGTAAAAGGCACGAGAGACTTTATTTACAAAAATATTTTGGATCCAGAATCCTAATGTATTTTGCCATTAGAGATTCCAGAGCAATCACAATTTAAATGATGCTGCATGGAACACTATGGATTGTACAGTCTTTAAGTAATCACCATGCAAATATTATTGTGGTTCCTACTTATGTTGTCAGGTTTCGGGAAAGGACAGCCTGACACACATTTCATTTTTTCTTATCCAGCAGGTACACATTTATTGGCTGGGCTTGTTGCTGCTTCTGCAAGTCTTGAAACAATTTGCAAATGCACATTTCAACATACCTCTGTTGAATTCAAATATTTGAATACTGAATAGCTAAGATGATAGAAAGTAATTCCATTAAGATCCCTGATAAGAAAAAGGGTTTCAGAGAGATGATTTTGAACTTGCAAGTATACTGAAAGTGCATCAGGCTTTACGTTACGTAGCCGTCACATACTTGCCAGAGCTTGGTATGGAGTATAAATAAAGATTGTCATTACCTAGTCACCTCTTAACAGCTGATCTGCCCAGAACAAGTTGGATGTTGATTCTGGTATTGTATTCAGATACTTTTCCTGTTAATTTCTTACCTGTGATGAATAAATACACAAAAAGACACTCTTTAAATATATAGGCAGATATTGAAAAATAAGCCATTGACCTGTTAACATTTTGGCAGGCTTCTCTGTAGGTAAATAGTTCAAAAAGCATCATTTATCTCATGAATTTCATTACACTTTTTCCAGATCACAAATGGTTCATGAACAAATTGTGATATCCCCACATTTATTCATTATTTAAAATCATTCTCATATTTCTGCAGTAAAGCATGATTCATTGAATATACTGATAACTTGAAATTTCCATAGTTTTTGTTATGCAGCAATGGGTCAGCTGGTAAGTAGTGTAGCATGGACATTCAATCATCAGAAGCAACATCTCGTACTGCACATTCCAATTAAAAAAAAAAATCCCAAAATCCAAAATCACTGTTACCAGCTTTTTGAATTGTGTAATTTCAAGATCAGTTTTGACAAATAGCTGTCATTTAAGTTTATAATTTGATTTTTTTTTTTTCCTGTTTGTGTGTTAGTGAAACTAACCCCTATCCAAGGACAATTTGAGATCTCAAAATTGGTGAAATCCATCAAATAAATGATTCTGTATAAACAATTGTCTTAGCTGTGGAAAGTCTAAAGAACAAAAAGATGACATTAAGCCCTATATAATAACCCTGTTAGTATCAACATGCAGATTCCTGACACTTCAGTGGCAGTTGGATTAGGGCCAAAAATTCTTACACAAAATAGTGCAACTATAGTTAATATGCATTCATTTATAAACTAACAAGAAAGAAATAGTCTTAAAAATAGATTTTGTGCTATTTGCCTAGTATCTAGCCTTTGTGCTGTTTCAGTGGTTAACATTAATGGAACTATCTATCTCAGAGTAAACTTGAATTTGGAAAAATGAAAAACTACTTTCTTACTTGTTTATGTTTTCAAGACCTTTATTACTGTTTATAGAAACGCATCAGATTCTGAGCCAACATTTAAGAATTCAAAACGCACTCATAAAATACACACAGAAAGATGCATATGCACATATATGCATACAGACACACATATGCAACCCTACAGAGTAAACAGGAAATAAAAGTAGTTGTGAAGTCCTGAAGTTCACCTGCCTTCACTGTTTATGTATTTCTGAGCTTGTCTGTAATCCTGATAATTAGCCTCCTGGTATTGGTTCTGCTGAAGTGCCTGTAATGCATTGGAAATGTCAAAATGAATCATGGTGGGAAACACTATAGAAGATCTACAACAGGTATGGGGGGGAGGAATATTAAAAAGCAACAACCTCTCCCACCTCATTCCCTGATTACTTGAAAAAAATTAAGCAAAAAACAAAATACAACTTAATAATTACAGATTAAAAGAAAAGAACAAAAGAAATAAAATTTTGGTAGCAGGTAAAATTGAGAAAAACAAATGTTGTTAATCTTTTCTTTTTTTTTTAATAAAGCTGAAGAAAGAAACCTTGCCCAGGTTGAAACAAAATATTAATACGCTAAATGCTTATATTTTTTTTTTCTACTGGTCACGTTTATCTATGCAGAAATTTAAAAATTCTGCTGGCATGTTTGTTGGGAATAAAAAAGCCTGTAGGTCAAGTCTTTCTGAGAGAATGCCAAATGTCTTTGTGTCCAGTTATTTATGGTTTCAGATAATTGTACAGAAAATATCAAATTTGCATAGTGTGATTATTGCTGATTATTTATCTAGCAGTCAAAATGTTTCAGTGGTTCCTAGGATGACAGATTGACAAGTACTTAAAACTCATTCATTTTATGAAATTTGCATGTAATTAGGCAATAATGAAGGGGATGTTTGTGGACAGCGGATTATACTACAATATGCTGGAAGCGATTCAAATGCTTGACAAAGTGTTAACATTATCTTCAGTTTCAACTAAGTCTTGAATGTTTGGCTCAAAAAATCAGTGGAAAAATGAAATGGGTTATAGAAAGTTACTAAATGTATTGCTAGAATGAAGTATATATTTTTTACTCCTCTCTTTGTCTATTCCTACTTATTTATGCACTGCTGATGAATTGTACTTTAGATATTTAACTCATATCACATTCGGTGCAGCTCATCTGTAATAGTTTTGCTGCCACTGCTGTGGTCATTATCACAGTGAAATCCTATGAAGAATGGCTTTCTTTGGTTTCTTGGCATCCGTGTGGGATCTGAATTTTAAAGCTCCTGCTTTGAGATTCATACAAAACAATGTGATTTTGAAGAACTGATTTGTCACACAAGGTATAATTTGTTTCTTAACCAGTTGTTTCTGCATAAATAGAATATTTAACTTTATGGTACACACTTTAAGTGGAGGTAACCTTCACTAGTACTTTGTTATGGCTGACAACTGCAAATGATTCCTACTTGTACAAAGGTACAAAATTAGTTCAAATGTCCTGGCAGTCACATTTTATTTAATATAATGTTGATTCTTGTTTCAATAACTTGAGCAGGTATATCCCTGGTTTTAGAGGATTTTATGTATATGCATCAAATGCACTTCTACATTTGACTCCATAGTCAGTGCTCACTTTTTTAATACATACTAGCGCGCAAGGACCTGTGTAAGGAAACGTACTTTGTAATCAGCTGTGTTCAAATATTTCTCTCTCATTTTTGGAGTATATTCTCTACCTTAATTTAATATGCTCCCAAAGTAACAGTAAAGGTGCTATACAACTTTTGTAGAAGGAAGTAGGTTTCTACATATAGGATCCACAAAGTAAACACGCTAATCAAGGAATTGCCTAGGCTGGTCAGTAGAAGAGGTATGCATTTAAAAAAATCTGCCTCTGCTGTTTTGGAGAATATAAGATCAATGTCTCTGTTACAGGGTGATGCACACTGCTAGTAAAGCAGCATAATCTGGAACCCTGTCCACAGCTAATGTTTTTTTCACCAAATGATTTGATGATAGTGCTGCCCCTGCTCCTTTTTGCTCAGGGAGGTGGTTTAAGCTCCCACTCAGTAGTCTGAGCATGTCAGATCAGTGTTCATGGATTTGCTCTCCCAGTCCTCCTACTGGAGTTCCAGTTTTCACGGAATAACCAAACTCTAGAAAAAGAAGAATTCGAACTCTCTCGTCTGCTGATTAAGTCACTTGCATGAGGGGAAGAGACATGTTCAGTCCCCACCTACATGAATGCTCCAGCTACTGTGCTATAGCATCACTCTCTGTTTGGTCTAGGGAATACCTAAATATCCTTAAAACAGCTGCAACAGAAGAAACTGAGACAATATTAACTACTGCATGATACTTCATAAGTTCCTAATGAGGGTACCCCTCTGATAGGCACAAGGTCAGAAGAACTGAACTCATAAGGAAGAACTGAAGGAGTGTCGAGTGCTCTGACTGAGCATCCTTGCCCCTGATCTGCAGAGACAGCTAGCTCCTCTGATTTCTGTAGCTGGTTCTGTGTAGGCTCTATTCCAACATATCTGTTTTGACAAGACTAAGCATCACATTTGAGGCAGGCATAAACACCTCAAGCCTAATCAAAGCCTAGGATGAGGTACCTGCCTGGGTCTCCAGTGCTGTTAAGACAGAAGCAATTCAGTCTTTAGCATGCTCCAAAATTGACCTAATGAAAGCATTGACACCTGGATATTTCAGGCACCTTAAAAGCCAGGGAACTCTACCTATATGAATGCCTAAAGTCGCTCTAAAGCATCTAAATCCTATCTAAAACCTTTTGTGGATTCAACCTCTAATGTTTGGGGCTGACATGGTAGGTTTGTCCCTTCATGATTCCTAGTAACCTCTGGGTGGGTGAACTTCCAGCCTATTCAGCCCTGCCCCTCTGAAGCAGTGGTAGCTGTCATATGTGGTTATGGACCTGCTAAGGTGAACTGTATCTCCAGAGACCATGTGACGTCACCTCCTGGGAAGTTTGCTTGCATGATGGTGGCAGTTGACAAGTATTCAGACTCCACTATCTTGGTGCAGATCCAAGTCTAATCAATGAAAGGTGTGACTCCTGATTATAAACAATCCAGGCCATCCTATGGAAGATAAAATGGATACTATATGACAGCAGATTAACTGAAATTCATCTGTGTTATGTGAGATTAAAAACCACCCCATCTTCCCTAGCACGTGTACATGTAGGGTTTGTGCATCTTTTCATCTGCAACATGAGTATGTCCTCTTTTCTGTCACTGATCCCCAGGTGTATTCCCATAGCAGAATTCTTATCAAGAAGTTTAATCTGCACATATCTAATACAAGATCTTTCACCCTTCTTGCCAAAGCAAATGGCTTAAACATTTGTTCAGAAGCAGGAAAAAATCTCTGTACTCACTGATGACTACATATTGAGTTCTATCAAAAATTTTGGGAGCATTTTTCAGAAACGATTTCACATTAAGGAGGCAGACATGTCAGGAGAAGGAGGGGGAGAACATTCAAGCCCCTAATGGACCTTTCTCAATGAGTTTTCTGCATAGTATTCTCAAAAGCTTTATGTAACCTGAATTAATTACTAAATCTATCCCCTTCATTATCTAATTAACTCATTCCACTGATTTTTTTTTCTCTGTCTTTAAAAAGCTGTTCAATTACTAACATTTCAGCATCTGCTTCTGTATTCTGATGCAAGGCAGAAGGATCTGATAGTTCTTTTAACTCATTCAGACATGTGAAATTTCAGAACCTTCACATTCTCCCCCAGCATATAGTTAGCTACCCATCTGGTTGACTTTTTGATGGAAGGGTTTTCTAGTGTCAGAAAAGACATATGAGCAAAAGGAGAGGAGTAGGTAGAGCACAACGGGACCATAAGCCATATTCCTAGGCACAAGGAAAACAAGGTCACCCTTTATGGTTTCAGACAGGCAGCCAGAGCAAAAAGAAGAGAAGACAGCAGTTGTAGGGTATACAAGGTGGCAGTTGGAAGGTTAGGGTATAAGACCTAAGCTTCTGTGACAGAGAAAAGAACGAAAAGAAATGTTCATTCTTTCATTCATTCACCGGAGAAGACGACAGTACAAGAAAAAGAAAAGTCTTTGTGGTTTTTGGGGCTTCTCTAGTCTCAGGGGTTCTTTCTTTGAAAACTAAACTGCATCCAAATTGTTGCTTTGCACCCCTTTTTAAAGATCTTTTATGCATACAGAGTGGTTTTGGAGCTGTGAAAGGATTACCTATCTTTGAACTATTGAGTTCAATAGTAAAGAATACTGGATTATTCCTTGTATTGTATTCATTTCTTTCCCACTGTTCTATGTGTTAGTTATCATTTTGATTTCTAAAATCAAAAAAGGACTTTAAAATAATTTAAAGGGCCCTGACTAGAAATACAGCTCTGAGTTAAAGTTTCTCCTTTGTGAGCTGTCGATTTTAACTGAGCTACAGCTGGTGTTTACTGTTTTTGGAGATATTTGATGGGCAGTGGTACTGATTAGTTAGCTGTCTTCACACTGGATTATTTTTGGTTTTTAAAAGGAATAGACAGAATGTGCATGGGACTTTGTTCGCTCTCAGATTATACGTTCTTTATGCTCTAGAACTGCCCAAAGTTCCCCAGTTATCAGTCTCCTTGCCATACTTTTGTGAGTGACCTGTTTTTTTCCTGGGTGAGAACTAACCTCTTGATTATTTGAAAAGCCCTTACATGCTCACAAATTCTGCCCTTGCCTGACCCTCAGCTTCATGCATTTCCCCTTGCTCCAACAGCAAAGAATACAAAGTGGTGGTGCTCAAAGAAACTGGAAGGGTTCCCCCCATCCCTCTTTCCTTTAGGGAACTGATATTATTCTCAAAAGAAGGAAGAAACAAGGAAGGCCAGGAAGAGAATGAAATGAATGTAGCATCTCAGGATACAGATCTCTGTTCCCTTCTGTGAGCAAGAAAGGAGAGCTCTTCTGATCATCTTCCCTCCTTCCTGAAAGATGAGATGCATGAAGGGTCCCTAGAAGGAGACAATGAGTCCCTGCAGCAGTTTATGCCTCACCAGCTCCAGAGACATGGATGGGGAAAAAAAATCCTTAGGAACCTGAAAAAGAGCAGAGGTAAGGCTGTAATAGCACAAATAATTACTGAGTAGGAAACCTGCTAGGTAGGGAAGACAGAGACCACGTACAGCATGAGTTAAATATCAGGTGGCTAAATTGTAGAATATGTGACAAGACTAATTTTTGTATACACTGAAGAAAAAACCTCTCTCTCTTTTTTTCATTTGGATCTCATGACCCTTGAACCTTTAGTGTTTGCTAAGAGTCTTGTCAGAAACCCTTGACAGCACTGCAAGCCGTTCGGTGGCTGCTCTGTCATTCAGTGTATGCTGGATACCAGCCTCATCACGTGTTCTGTGGCAGCTGGGGCTCTTGCATGTGACCCCAAATGGCACCTGACCGGTCACCTTTACTAATACAACTACAGCAATGTTAATTTTCATGCTTCCTTACAATCATAACATGGTTGCGGTATCAAAATATTACTAATGGCAACCGTTTCTGCTTAGATTGTATCTGTGCCCAATGTGCTTTTCTAAGACAAAATGAGTGTCTCTGCTTTTTAACATCCCATTGCAATGTTTCCTTCAGATTTCATACACTATTTGGGCAGATCAGCTGGCCTCCAGGACTGTGTAGAAAGAAAAAAGACTGAGAGGCTTGACAGCCACAATTATAACAGTATGCTGTGAGTCATAGAATTGCTGAGTTCTGGGAAACTGGAAAGTATCTACTTGTGGCTACCACCCAGAGAAGAGCATAACACAGGGTTTCAGTTCTCCCCTTCAAGCCATGTAAGGCCAGGATGAGGCTAGTTGTGACTCCCTGATACTGTGCCGCTGGCACCCAGAACAGGCAAAATAACCCTTTGCCTTCTCCAACTTGGTGTAATATCTCTTTGGATACATCTCTGTTAATGGATTGAAAGCAGTTCTGGGTTTCTAGATCTGTTTGCACTTCTCAACCAAATTCCATCTTGATATTGGTTTTAAGCCCAATCCCCCTCCACACACTACATGGAAAGGGCATCTGGTCATGCAAGCTAGATGTGAGCATGCTTTGAGCCAATTAAATCAGTTTAAATGCAGCCTAAGATAACAGGTATGCAGCAGCAACGGTCCAATATAATTGATGTAGCTCTGCCTCATCTCTTCCTAGCATCAAGCTTGTTTCCTACAAAGCCTGCCCCTTACGCTTGGACAGGAGAACAGCTGTTCCTAGAGTTGTTTCTTCCATCCCTACACCCTTTATGAATCAAGGCAATACAAATGATGGAAGAGGACCTGACACAGAAGCAAAAGTATAGTATCTGATATTTTTTGAGACAAAGAAGAGCACCTGATTCCTTAGTTCACCGATAACGTTTGCACAGGAAGCTGTTCAGCATGAGCAATAACATCAAAATGTGGTCCAAGTAGTCAGAGCAAGCGTGGTCCATGTAGAAAGTAGTGAGAGTGACCACAGGGTTGTTTCTTTTCAGTTACATTTGTGGCAGTAATCCTCCAATACTGATCAGGTCATCGCAGGGCAGCAAAGCTTAGGTGACGCGGAACAGAACTCTTCAGAGCATTGTAAAATGAGCAGAGGTTTCTCTTTATGATGTGTGATATTTTACCCACAAGCAATGAGGTATTGGCTCCTTGTTCCCCATGCGGGGTCTTCCTTTGTTTATCAACAGAGGTTTTGGGAACAAGATCAAGGAGAAAACTCTGCCTATGCGAGTATGAGAACTCTAACAGCTATGTTTTGTAGCAGCTGGACACTTTTCCAGGACTTGTTAGGGAGCTATAATAACCTTTCATTTATAACAACCTGGATAATAGTGGCCGTGGTCTAAAAGGCTGGGGAACAATACCACGATCACAGAAGTACCTATTGTTTGAAGAAAAAAATGGTGTTGGAGTGTTCCTTTCAAATCCCAGGCAGCATTTGAACACATCATTCGTGCTCAAGCACTGTAACTAGCGTATAAAGAAAAAGGACTGTGCCACAATTATAACCACATGCTCTGAGTCATGCAGTTGCCGAGTTCTGGGAAATTATAAGGCATCCAGTTCTGGGCATTGACCAGACAAGATGACAGTGTCAGGAAAGCCCCCATTGATCACAGGGGCAGAACAAGAGAAAACAGCTGTAACAACTCAGAAAAAAGACTTGACAGCTCAATGAAGATCTCTGCACAGCGCTCAGTAGCAGCCGAGAAAATAAGCAAAATGTTGGGATTTAGAAACAGCTAAGACTTGTAGAAGGGGGTAGAATACTGCAGAGCACGAGGTGCTGGGATGAACTTCCCTTGTAGGCATGCTATACCTGCATTTTTCAGAGGCTTCTGCATCTTTCTGTGAAGCTGACACAAGGAGATACAGAGAGGTGATAAATGATTAGATGGACCACTGATCTGATCCAGTCAGGCAATTTCTCTGTTTCTGTCAGTTGACTGGAATCATAAAGGTAGCCTGTGGCACAACCTGGTATTAAACCTTTATCTCAAGAGCCCTTGTTCAGTTCCTTTAACCACAAGAACATCCTTCATCTCCAATTTCCTCTTTCCATTTCATCTGAAAATATCAAAGGAGCATAATTTCTCCTACTATTGTAGCATTCCAGCCCTGACGAAAACCAGGAAGTGAGCAGCAGGTGAATAAAAATTAAGCTGACATTTTCAAACTTCAAACAAAGATCTGTGTGAGGCAAGGAATGGTTCTCTTAATTTAATCAAAATTGGTTCACTTGGCTCTGGTGATAATCTGATCCATACCACAGCAAGCTTGCAGTCAGAAGAACAAAATAGTGTTTGAATTATGCTGAACCCAGAAAAACACAGTCTGTCCATGACCATACACTCAGTAGTGCAGGATGGGAGTAGGGGAAGTAGGAGGGAGGGATGGGGTGGTGAATAAGACTCAACAGTAGTTGGCCTGGTGCTTAACAGCGGTTGAGGGGGAAAAAAAAAAAAGAAAAAAAAAAAGGAAAAGCAAACAAAACTGAGGCATGTATAAATGGAGGTATTGAATGTAAGTCAGAGCGCTATGTAAGAAGCTAGTGAGACCACATTTGGAAAACCATGTGCTGCCCTCGCCCTCTTGTATTAAAGGCATATTATACAAGTGGATTAACCATATTGAAGGTTAATAAAGTTGCTGTAAAGAGGCTAGAGACACAGAAGTCACTGAGGGGTTAAAAGTAGCATACAAGTTATTGAGAAAAGAGTCTGCTCAAAGACATGCAGAATATCTGAAAACAAAAATGTGTAATGTTCCAATGGTGAGTGGGCTATTCATAAATGCACAAACAGAAAATACAACTTAGGGAAATGAGAAGGAAGCTTAGGGAATTGCCTATTCTAAGGTCAAATTTTGAAATTCTTATTATATTTTTATTCTTTGTTTATTTGGGTTCCCAGTGACTTCAGTAGCATTCATTTGAATACAAACTGAGAACCGGGGTCAGATCAGGTATTTAAGATCTGTGTGCCCAGACAGAAGTCACCGTGCACAGACCTTTTCCCTTCCTCTATGAGTATTTAGCTACATTCATCACTCCATTTCCCCCGAGTTGTGAGACACTGCAGTTGACTGATTTACGTCAAAAATATCTCTCCTTCCCTTTAATTCTCAGCACGCAATGGGATTGCATTTCGCACACCACTCCCTGGTGATCTGTGCTCCTTTTGCTTCTCATCAGCTCTTTGGGAACTTCTTGCATTTGGTTCTTGTGGGGGTGTGGGTGGTGAACAGAAAAACCTTCTTTCAGTCTTCCCTACACACATCTGCGTAGGGCCTGTAAATTCAGTCTTTTGTAGCCTCTTTAAAGTAGAACACAAAAAACCCTAAAGATATCACTGTCAAGTTGCTGAATCAGTATTAATATGCATCATTCTAGTTTTCCCAATCATTCATACTAGAAGAATGAAAATGATGGTAATACAAGGTAATCATTCTGCTAGCAATGTACTAACTAATGCTTTGTAAAAAGTGAAAAATTAGTGAAACTTAGTCCCTCCATTTTGCAAGGAAACACCTTTTAACTCTTTACATTTGCTAAAACATATTTTAACGTCTGTAAATTGATATAACGATAGCCATAGGAAGGTTACTGTAGTGTTGTTATTTTTAACACAAGAAGCTACTTCAAGCCTCTAGTCAAAACTATATTGATCCCTTTTCCTACAAACCAAATGCCTTATTCATCTGTTCCAAGTTATTTTTTTCTAACCATTTGTCATTTACATAACACTGAGTAACGAGTCTTGGGAATGTCCTAAACTACAGAAAGCCTCTATAATAATTTCTGACACAGGGGATTTCATGGAGAAATCCTTATATTCATCAGCTGCAGATTCATTGCACTTTCTGTTTGGCTAACCATTTCCTAGTGGAACACTGATATTTTATTTGGCTGGCAACAGCTTCTAGTACAGGAGAACAGTTGTATTCTTGAAACTGGCTATCGGAAAGAATTTCCTTGCTTATTTTTCCTCTGTGTGTGTGTGTGCGTGCACGCATGTGTGTAAATGTGTGCACACACATGTATGCAGCTATTTTAATTAAACATGTTGGGTGTAAGTTCTATTTGGCACATCTGTGCTCGTTAAACAAAAAAAAAATCAGTGTAGTATGAGCATGGTTCCTCTGTGTATTTAAGCCATTTCATTTAGAATGCTTTTTTTCCTCTCTTTTTGTGTGTAAAGAGATGCACTTTCAGTCAGATATGATTCTTGATTAATATATATGCTGTTCCTGTATTACTTGTTGCTTCCTATATTCTCCAGAAAGATTTCTATGTATAGATTGTTCTTTATATGGATACAAAAAAATCCATGTAAGTTGTCATGAATTACTTTTTCTACTGTCCTAAAATATGAGCTCCAGTAAAGCAAGAACAAGTTCTCCACCTAAGAGAGAAATAAAATGTCACCTAGCATTTTATTTTTGTTTCTATCTTTGTCCCTTTGTGTTTCTAATTACCTTCCCATCCATACAGTGTTTCTCAGCAGGAAGAAGTAAGGGGAAAAAACTGTAAATAAGACTCCTGAAACAAGCCTTTCCAAAAATGAAAATAACCTTTTATTATCCTGGGATTTTCAAGATTCATGAAAAGAAAGTGTATTACAAAACCCATCTGAAGTTGGAGGTTACTACTGTAATGGATTTCTCTGTGGAGTCAGGTTGTCTCTGCACCTTCAGCAAATCCGGGCATCCTCAGGTTTATCCTTTATGTACAGGGTGGCGCAATAGGGATGTTGAAACCAGTCATTTACTTCGAGATTCTACTGGATTTCATTCGCATCCTGAAGTTTCTCAGCAATTTTAGCACTTGCTCCCTTCTGTTAATATACTTTGAGTCTCGACCCCCTTTTTTCTCCTTGCTCTTCCCTTTCTTTCTATTTCTTAAAGGTTTTATTGGTAAGATTCCTTACAAAGAGAGCATATAGTTTTGAGAAATTACTACTTCTTCATCCAGCCATAAGTATAAGAGGGATTCTAGCTCTCTCACAGTTTATAAAATATTTAACGAGACACGATAGTGGGAGTTTTTCAAGCCATGATATATGGCATTACATATGTGGATATATATTCACTTCCTTTCCATTTTTCCTTTGTCTCTGCTTCTTTTTGCAATTTGGCTGCAAGTTGAATCCAGTTCCATTGTACTAGTCACTCCCACAGGAGTAAAATTCACTCGGCAAATATCTTTTTCCATTCACTTAAAATGTTCTGTTTCTGCAGTTATCCATTTTGTTAAATATAAACACCAGAACAGTCTGGTCAGCCAGCATAAAGGGGTATGGACACAGTAAAAAGTGAATTCAATGGTTTTGATGAAAGCAAATCTTTGCACAGAATTCAGCCCGCTATGAGGAAAATTCTTAGATTCAGTGCTTCAGAAACTTTACAAGAGAAGGGGCAAAAGGCAGCTAATATTTCCCAGGAACACTAGGAAAAGATGCCTGAAAAAGTTTAGCATAGAAATGGATCAGACAGATCTCCAAACAGATTGGTGCCAGTGCCTAACCACACAGTTCCCCTTTTCCCTTGCTGCTATCGGGCAGCCAGATAAATTGATAAAAAATGATGCATGAAAAGGGAAATCTGCTTCCTGGAATCCTCAGATATTTTTTGAGAGTGTGTGTTTGTGTGTGTGTGTGTGTGTGTGTCTCCTCCTCTGGAGGGTCTCTTTTCCCACTCCGACTTAAAGCAAACATCAGCGACTATCCCAACTGGAATATGTCCCTGCCATAGTCCAATCCTAATCCCAGTCTATCTGACAGAACATTTCACTAGAAGAGTTTAATTTTCCAAACCATTTTCCCTCAGTGGGAGCTGCCTTCTATCCAAACATTATAAATGAACCTTCTTTTGAGTCCCTAGGAACTCACCTATCATTCACCTCCTGTCAGATTAGCTCTCATTACTTGATATCTCCTGTGCAAAGTACAGAAGGGATTTCACCAGTTATAAACTCTCCTTATCTTCAGGTACTTTGGACAAACTTCAGATTTCCCCTGGATCTTCATCTTTAACTTTTTCAAATTGTTTTACAGTTCAACTTTTCAGCCTCATACCTGATTTTTCCTCCTAGCTTAGTTACTTTTGGACACTTTTATTTTTGGTTAGAGAAAGATAACTAAGTAGGGCTACTAGACTTTATTTTTCATAGTGAGATACATTTAATATATCTCTCAAAATCCTTTTTGTCATCTGAAAATATATATACTGAAGTTCCTGGACCATCATTCATTCACTGGTAAATTAAAAGCTGTATTATATCATACTACACCCACTTTCTACCTTTTCTTTTAAAAGATAGGCACCTATCAGACAGAAAAAAGGGCAAACCACATCTCATTGTTTATACCATGTGGTCTTAACTCAGCCTTCACCAATGGGGCCTCACCTCACCATTTTCTGCTTGATTTTTTTATTTCCAAGTTTCCTGAGACATTTTACATTCCTACATACATCCTTCTGCTGCATAAAATTAATGGTGTGGCAGAAGGAAGATTTAAAGAGGAAGGGAGTAGTTTTGTCTCCTGATTTTTTTAATCTGGAGGTACTTAAAATGCTTGGTATATCTCAATTTTTACATCAAAATGAAAAAAGGAGGAAGTCTGGGAAAAATAAATGTGTTGTTGAGCAATGTTTTACTTCTGTACTAGAGCAGAAATTCTCAGGACTGGATATTACATAGAGATCGCAAGAGGCATCTCCATATTCACTGCAGTCTGGGTAGTTTCTTCTTTCTCTCTCCACTACTTCTATCTCACTTATACACATGCGTTGCTCTAAAAAACTTAGAGGTTATAGAAAGGCATTTGCTCGGACCTACTCTTGGATGTCCAGTGAACTAGACATTATTATAGGAACTGTCCTGGTCTTGGCTGGGATAGAGTTAATTTTCTTCTTAGTAGCCAGTACAGTGTGTTTTGGATTTAGTGTGAGAATAATGTTGATAACACGCTGATGTTTTAGTTGTTGCTAAGTAGCGCTTATCCTAAGTTAAGGACTTTTCAGTTTCCCATGCTCTGCCAGCAAGCAGGTGTGCAAGAAGCTGGGAGGGAGCACAGCCGGGGCAGCTGACCTGAACTAGCCAAAGGGGTATTCCGTACCATGGAACGTCATGCCCAGTATATAAATGGGGGGAGTTGGCCGGGAGGGGCAGATCAGGCATCAGTCAGCGGGTGGTGAGCAATTGTATTGTACATCACTGGGGGGTTTTTCTCTTTTTTTCCCCTCTTCTTTTTTTTGTTATATTCCTTTTCATTATCATTATTATTATTATTATTATTATATTTCATTATTATTATTGTTAGTATTATATTTTACTTTAGTTATTAAACTGTTCTTATCTCAACCTATGAGTTTTACCTTCTTTGCCAATTCTCCTCCCCATCCCACTGGGAGCAGGGAGGGGGGGACAGGGAGTGAGGGAGCGGCTGCATGGTGCTTAGCTGCTGGCTGGGATTAAACCATGACAGGAACCTTTCCTGAAATGGAGTAGCAGAAGAAAAGAGAGAAAAGGCAAACTGCCTAATATTACATAGTGCCTGCACCTTACTTTCCAGCCACTTAGATTGCCTTGCTAACAGTTTTCAAACATCCTCTCAGATAAGACTAGGTGACCTGTCACTGTCCCAGTGCCACATTATTTCCTTCCACACAGAATTGTAGGATGTAGTCCAAGACACTTGAGCATTGGGATTATGACAAGAAATCAATAGTGTTCCCGAAAAAGAATGGTGGAAATCCCTGTATTGGGTTTAAAAAAAAAAAAAAAGGCAAGCCATATAGGAATAAAATGAGGAAAATATTGTCCGCAGTCTAGATTTAATGCATGCAAACCAAAATAGTTTCACGTAGCATCTATTTATGGTCCTTCCTGTTGATATTATAAAATTATACTGCTTGAAAACGTAAGGAGTTATTCTAGCAGCCTAGATTTGATGATGCACTGAGCATTTGCTGAGCACAGCTCAGCTGCATAGGCCCCCATAGGTAACAGTTGTGGTACCTGAGACCAGTAACAGCTCAGAGCATCTGTGTGGGCTCTCTCCTGTATGCCAGCTGCCTTGGGAACTGGTCCATCAGCAGAAAACAAACAGGCTGCGGTAGGAATGCTCCAGCCATGCACTCTTCTGGTCTCCTGTCCTCCTCACCATCCAGACTGCCACTTTTATCTGGCATGTTAGGGACAGTGGCATGGAAGTCACCCAGACAGTCCCCCAGACTTAGCTGTGGTCTTCTGCAGACTAGGGCAATCCTGAGATGAGAACCTGATGGACTGTGTCTTTCATAGATGAATAAGCTGTGTAAATATTTTAATTCTGGCCTTAGAATACCTTTTCTCCCCACCTCCCTTTGTCCCTCTCTCCTTTCCTACCTCTTTCCTCTCCTTTCTGTGTCTCACTCTTCTAAGATCTATTTAATTACACCCATAGAAAAGAAAATGCTGATATCAAAAGAGCAATTCCCTCTTTTGATTTCCAATTCATTTTCCCTTCTCATTCAAGAGAATAGAAATATACAAAGTAATTTGGTATATAAAATGATTCCCCATAATTTTAATCCTTTTAAAGTGCTTATGGAGATTATCATGGTTTGATTTATTTTGACAAGGGGTGGTAAAAATTGTAAGAACAATGGTCTACTAAAAATGTTTTAAGAGCCTGTTGCTGTGTTACAGGAACGAACATTTCAGGTGTTCCATGGGTTTGGGGGGATGCTTTCCTAATGCAACTAAGTGAATTAAAGTAACACAAGGACAAGCGTTCACAATAAGTAGAAATGGACACCCTTTTGCTAATGCTTGAAGACTTTTTTCCAGCAGTGAAGCCATCACCATTTTTCTGTTCTGTGTTTATTTTATTGCATATTCTTTTGCTTTTCACAGGTCAGGCAGCTAGATGTCTGAGCTACAAGGGAAATCACAGAATCGCCAAAATTGCTGAGACACGGGGTCTGCCCTACCAAGGGTTTGGGTGTGGCCGTAATACCCAACAAGTAACCCATTCCCCAGGCAGAATCAGAGAGTGAGAGGCAAAGCCTGGCCCCATGCTCTTACAGATCCTACACCACCTCCTTTGTCTCCCAGATGCCTTTGTTTTGTGTGCTGAAATTGCGTCTGAACTCTGTTTTGGACTGGGTCTAGTAGCTCAGCACCCAAAAGGACCAAATGTGGTGACCGTGAGGGTTGTAACAGCGACAAAGAGCATTCTTGAAGTGAAACTCTGCACTCAGCAGCTCAGTAACATCATGGTCCCACAGATCGAGAATGGTTCTCACCACGTAGTGTGCCACAAGGCTTACTCAGCCTTATGCAGCCAGGCTTATTTGTTGGCAGCATGAAGACACACTGCTCCATAACCCTACCATGAAGATGCAGTCATTTGGCCTGATCTGTAGGTGTCAGGATTAGGAGTACCACCAGGGAAAAGACCATGGTGGTAGAGTGTGTGCAGTCTTACAGGGAGCCATGTCCAAATGGCCCTGTCTCCCCGTCCTTCCATTACTGCAGCCAAACACATGTGGTTTTCCCTCATTAACTGGCCTCCGTCACCCAGCTGTTTTGTGACCCCAGTGTCTGTGGTCTTACACTGGAAGACAAGAAAAATGAAAGAGAGAAGGTTATTTTTCTAAGGCCAATAATTCCATCACACATACCAAAATCATCTTATCTAAGGTGTCATATCATCCCATTGCAAGAAAACATTAGAAATTAAATATGAAATTTTCACAATATTCATGTCCCCTTGTCCTGTGTTTATGTTTGTAACTTTGGATCTAAATTTTGCTCATTGATGATACTTGTTGTTATCTGTGATGGATAATATACATTGTTCAGAATAAACCAGAGCTTTTAGAAAATGGAATTGCTAGAGAATTGAACCTCCAAAAAAAGCAAATACTGGAGATACCACTGGAGGAGCTTAACTTTGTGAAGTGTGTAACATATAGACTTCAGAGAGCAATAGGCTGCTGTCATAAGATCTTTTTAACTAATAAATCTATATTTCAAACTGTTTCAAAGAAATAGTGATCTTTACAATTACATTAAAACAGCAGAAAAAATGAAAAGAGGAAGAGGGTGAATAACAGGGCAGGCAAATGACTGATCTTTCTGTGTGGTTTTCACTCGAGCACAAGAAGAATGATTACATCCCTACAGCAGTCTTCAAAGTGTTGGAGTCAGAGAGTGGAATAGGAAATGAACTGCAGTTCAGTGACCCTGTGTGGCCTGAACAGTGGGAGCTGGTAAGCACAGCATTTCCACTTTATTCACTTCTCTTTTTTTCAGCCACTGTCAGTAGAAGGCCTTCCCCCACACATGCTTTTGCATCATTATTGTAACCTGAAAAGAATTAAATGTAGTAGATCTATCTATGTATAGGCAAATATAATCTGTATGGGTAGATGTCTCAATGCTGTACATGCACACAGGCTTATTATACATGTGTATGGTATAGCAATGAACAACTACAGTTTTCCTGAAGAAGCCTGCTTTCCAATTTGAAATAGAATATATACTGTGCCATGCAATTTTCTTTGTGTTTCATTAGGGATAAAACCACAAGTTGGTCACCTAGGTCTGCTTGAAGAATAGATATAAAGTACAGCTTTCAGCCTGGTCTGTAATTTTCTCTCTAATGGAGGTGCTTCCTTTGTCACAACACATTGGCAAAATACTCTAGCTTCCAGCCTCCATGAAGGGAAAAAACTTATAAATATAGCCGCAGTGTGATGTCACTTAAGAGATGCTCGACCTTGTCATCTTGATCTATTCTCATGCTATATGTAAGAAGGGTAATCTAATGTTTAATAAAAGGTTTAATGCACATCACATAGTTGTCCATAAAATTACACCTATGCAGAGACAGGATAAAGTTGCATGTAAACATACCCAGGAGGTAAACCTGCAAGATGTTACAGTGTATGTATCCTTGTAGACAAGTCAAAAAGCTATTGATGATCCAAGTGAGATTCTTTTTCGCTGTTTTGTTTTGTAACTGGAGATCCCTTGATCTTTGAAAGGGAGTTCCAGACTTCTCAATGTGTTTAAGAAAGAAGTACATCCTTAATCACATCCAGATTTACCAAAATTTTTACCAAGGTTCAGAAGCAGCTCAGATAAAATTATCATTTAAGTGCTTGGTGAAATAGAGGATTGAGGGAACTGTATTGTTTTTTCCAGAACATTATGATGGCCAATTTTCCTTTCATTCAGAAGATATGACTGGGTGAATCACTGAAGACTGTCAAGGAAAAAATTAAAAGTCAAGCCTGTAGTCATATTTTTGTCTTTCTGCTTCGAAGCAATCCCTGACCCTCCAAATTTCCTTGGAACCTCTTTTCGCTGCAGCTTCAGTACTGTGTGATGCCACTTGGGCTCTTGGAGTTGTAAAGAGGGTGAACAATTGTTTTTACCAGCATTATAGAATGATAGAATCACAGAATGGTTTGGGTTGGAAGCGACCTTTAAAGATCATCTAGTTCCAACGCCCTTGCCATGGGCAGGAACATCTTCTACTAGATCAGGTTGCTCAAAGCCCCATCCAACCTGACCTTGAACACTTCCTGGGATGAGGCATTCACATCCTCTCTGGGCAACCTGTTCCAGTGCCTCACCACCCTCATCATAAAGAATTTCTTCCTTATATCTAATCTAAATCTACCCTCTTTCAGTTTAGAACCATTACCCCTTGTCCTATCACTATAGGCCTTGGTAAAAAGACTCTCTCTCTCTCTTTCTTATAAGTAAGTACTGGAAGGCTGCAATAAGGTTTCCCTCAAGCCTTCTCTTCTCCAGGCTGAACAACCCCAACTCCCTCAACCTTTCTCCATAGGAGAGGTGTTCCATCCCTCTGGTCATTTTCATGGCCTTCCTCTGGACCCATTCCAACAGGCCCATGTATTTCTTGTACTGGGGACCCCATTGAATATGATAAAACTGAAAAGAGTGAGGGTGCCATTAAATAAAGGAGCTAGGAAGTACGCTTCCAGACAAACCTAAACTAGCATTAACACTGTAGTATAAAAGATGTAGGATACACAGTTCTTACTGCCTGTTACACTGTTCTTAGTGTCATTTTTCTTTATTGTGACTAAGGACTACGAGGCAATAAGATCTATTTTAGTCACTCTCTTTATAACAAAATTCATCCTCAAAAAAACTTGTGAAATGTGAGCCAAAAAACTGCAAAGCTAATATATGTCTTTGTTTTTTACAAAATCTTTCTGAGATATGAGAAGAAAAATCATTGTTTTATACACCTATCAGAATTTTGTTGGTGTTACATATTTTTACAATGTTCTGAGGTTACACTTTTCTTTTTGCTGTTCCATTTTTATCTGAAAAGACTAGATACATATTTGAAAAGAGACACGCAAAGAACATGAAATTTCAGTCTAGCAGTCTGTGTTTTTGGAAACTCTTTTTTTTTAATTGAAGGTTTGTCTATTTTCATACGGTTTTCACTTTAAATCCTCTGTAGTTTTCCAAAAGATTCTAACTCTTCATTCCTCTTACATACTAAATCTGCATTTTACAAAAGAAATGCCTAATATAGTACTCCTGAGAGCCCAACAAAGAAACTCCTAAATGAATAATTAAGAGGTGAATTAATGTTTTTATGATTCAAAATCTGGGAATATAAATGGAAAGATGTTGCGTCATCATGTGGGCTGCAAACAGAATAAAGGGTTATGTTAAATGAATACTGAAAATAGAAACTTTGCCTTTTCCTCTACTGTTCCTTGTTGAAGCCAACCACTTGATAATTACTCTTGACTATTTCCAAATCCCATCACAAGAACTGTCTTTTCCTCAGCCAAGGAATCCTAATTCACTTCTGCTCTAATTAAAGAATCAGACTTTTCTCCCTGGACTCACCCAGACCTCTTGTTACTATCGAAATTTGTCCACTTCACCCTCAACAACTGGGCCGTAAGAAAATCCTTAGGTCCTACACAGCTTATTTATACGTAAGAAGAGTAATTCAGTCCCTCCCTATGTTGTGATCAAGGCCTTAGATCATTCCTTGCACGACTCACACTGCATCTGAAATGATCTTCAAGGACTCCTGCTGGCTTCAAAGAAACAGATTTTGTTTATCATTTTAGCAGAGCAGCTTTACTAAAGAACAGCTCTGCAGCTTTGGAGCATGGTACTCTTTAAAATAAGTGGAAAATGTAGAAACTGTGTCCTTGCTTCATAAATTTCATTCTGTCTGAACTCCTGATGTGTGTTCACACCAGTGGGCTCTGTCTGTTATTCTTGCATATCCAAAGGCTCCAGCTGATAAGGTCTTTTTATATGCAGTTTTCTCCAATGGACATACCACCCATTCAAAACACCAATTCAGTGTATCACTGAGCACACATTTTATGGAAAGCTGATGGCCACATTATTGCACCTGATGTTCATGACGAGAAATAAGCTCCTGCATCTGTGAGGTTGAAAGGGCCTCATCTGATCAGCAGGGAACATACCTTATCCTAAATAGCAGAAAAAATAACATTTTACTCCCTTTGTGTTGCCCATAAATAATTCTAAATAAGTGATGTTAACTTGTAGTGATGGAGGGTGTTGTAGTCTGCTCCATAGGAACTCCACTCCAGCAGTCTTCAGAGTGCTTTAACAATAAGACCAGAGGCTATAAGCAGTATTGTCTCTGCCCTACCTAGTGCAAAGCTTTGGTCCTCATGAGGTGTAGGGTGGCAAGTTTATGTCAGCTTTATGTATGGCATATCAGGAGATTCATTTACTGGGTCCTCCCCTGATCTCTTACAACACAGGAACATCAGGGCTCTGTCACTAATACAACGCATGTATTCTTTGCATCTAATAACTGCACTCATCCTCAGTTTTGCTTTGGATAACTCAAACATACTTTTTTGGAATCCTCCTCATCTTTACAGCGTTGGAGGTGTCTTCCCCTAATTTCACCTCTACTTTGTTGTAAGTTCTTTTCACCCTTTTGTCCTGACTCTAGTAAAGGACTTTGGGTCACTGCCTTATCAGGTACATCTTTCTTGCTTCCCGACAGGGCAGGGGGCTACATCAAACACCTCTGCTTTTGGCTTACTGGTGTCTGAATTTGGCCTACCGTGGCCTCTGCCACTGTGTTTGACCTGCAATTCAAACTCCTCTACTTCAGGAGCATAGCATGTGTCTTTTACAGATTCCTCTGCTGAGCCCATGTAGGCTGTCTCTGGACTAGTGCTGCACTAGATCTTTCTGATGGTTTCTGTTCCCTTGAATTGTACAGGAGAAATGTTGTTTTTCACAGGCAGGGACATGCACAGGGGATTATGACTGCGGTAGGTAGGTTGTTCTGATCTGTCCTCAGAGGAAGAAGTACCACAAGCAAGGTGTGTGATATGTTGCACATGTATCATGCAAAACCAGCTGTGAAGCAGTTTATGACACCTCCTTGAGAAGGGCTGCGTTATGTGTAAATCTGGCCATAAACAAACAGAACCTGCAGTTCTGCACAGGGCCCCAGGCCTCTGCATTGCTCAGTGTGTGAAAGAATTTCACCTCTTAGAACAATGCCATAATGCCCAGGACTTTATTACAATGAACTGGTGTTGCTTTCAGAGGCTTTCTCGTAACCCTGAGGCCTGCCTGGTGGGTTTTTTTTCTCCAGTGCACACTGTGTTAATGTTGCTCAAGGCACTTCGTTTGCTAATGCCAGCCCTGCTTCTATCTTTGAAATAGTCTTAAAGTTTCTTTCTTCCCTTCTCATGGTCTCCTCCCCACCGTGAAATGATGCCTCACATTTGAAGCAAACGTTTGCAAGTGGAACTGCTGCTGTGGATCTCATAGGGCCTCCATGCTACAGGCTGGCAGACAGCTTCACTCTGCCATTGCAAGCCTGTCTGGCTGTGAGTAAGCAGAGAAGGGATGCAAAAGCAAGGCAGCCCTTCCCTCCTGCTCATTGCTTTCAGGAAGGACCAAAGTGAACTCAGGATGGAGCGTTTCCCACTGTTTCTGCTGGCACAAGCAAAGAGTGTCTCCATGCTATGCTGCAAAGCCAGCCCTGCCAGCTGCCCTAGGAGCAGCTGGAAACCCAAAGGAAAAGAAAGAAATTCTGAACTGGTGAATGAGGAACTGGTGCTCAGGAGCTCTGGGATGTTTTAATGTCTGATTGTGGGGTTTTTATTTGCTAAATAACCTAATGGTTTGTTTGTACTGATAAAGGTGTTGAAAATGTTGTCTGTTGAATAGCTGCTACCCCGTAGTTAAGAGATGGGAGTTCAGAACACATTAGCAGGCCCACATAAAAGCCAATTACAGAGGAGATTTTGTGGATAGAAGTGTGGCTACTAAGATAAAAGCTTTAAAATATTCAAAGGCGTCATCGCCCCCCCCCCCCGGAATTTACACCTCTGTAAACATAATTTACTCACGTATGTTGCTGCTCAGTCTGAAATAAGCCCCTCCAGTTCTGGCTGAAGAAAGGGGCTGTGCCTAATTCTGCTGCTAGGAGAAAATGAAGACAAGTTCTGAATCTAGGGCTCCCATTTTGCTCCTGAGGGAGCAATGTGAGTAAGCCTCTTCTCTAATGCAGAGCGCCTCCCCTGTAAGACAGCTCCAGCGGGTGGACCAGTGTCCTGAAGAGTGGTACAGAGCCAAAGACCTGTATTTGTGGGAAGTAAAGGTTACAGTCTGCCAGAGGCTGCACCCCTCTGTACAGGCAAATGAGCCTTTGCAGGGGAATGGGAATAACATGGAAGAAGAGTCAGAAATATTCGTATATATGACAAAGTGCACATTCTATGAAAAGTGTGAAACAATGTCCCCAATAGTCATGTGAGACCAGAAGAAAAGATTGATTACTCTATATATTTATGTGTGTGTGTATTCACAAATTTAAAAATGTATATACACATTCAGGAACATATGTCTTCACCACCAGATTAAGTTGATTTGGAATCAGATTTAGCTTAGTTGATCACATGTAGTTGTTTCCTTTAGGGTGAGCTGATGAGTCCTCCAGGCTGCATTGACTGTATCGGGTGCTTAGACACCTACCTCACACATGAACAGCAACCTGTAGATACCTAAAGTTTGAGTATTTTAATCAGGAGTTGAAATCCATCTCACAGGTTGATATGAGTTATGATTCTATATAGTTATATACAGAGTACTTGTCAAGGGAAAATTTCATGTTGTGACTCTTTGAAGGCAGTTTGTGCAGACGTGCTCAGACACACCTTTGCTGTCTGAGGAGTGCTGTTGTAACACACTGTCAGCCAGTGACCTGCCTGCTACAAGCACATGTTTCTGTTACTGAGCTCAAGCTCCTACTGAAGGTTTACAAAGAGCTCCCATCAAAACACCCGCATGGCAGCTGAGCTCTACAGAGCTCTGGTCCTAAGTAAAGGCAACCACTGAAAATAAGGAATGACCAGTAAAAATGGTTCGACTGCAGTTTCTATTTCTTTATGTGAGCTTACACCGATAAACCGCCTGTCTAGTGGCCCAGGACATGGTTGTATTCCTTTTTGCACACTTTTCTCTTGCTTGTTACAGCATGAACTTGTTTTCATTAGTGGTTTCATCTGATAAGACCCTCTTAGGTCTTTCCGTGTTAGCCTGGTAAGGCAAAAAAGGGAGAGTGATTTGCGTGGAAATAATACGTGCTAAAAGTGAGCTCAAGCAATTTAAAGAGGACATGCTGGAGCTAGTTGCCATCATCATAGCTTGTATTAGCTGTTGGCTAGATGTTTTTTAAGATATTATGGGAAAGGGATAATGGAGAGGCTGAATAAGAGACACAATATTAAAAATAAGGAAAAAATATGTAAATTCAAGGCACTGGTGTGCTCATAGGGAACACTTTTAAATAAAATAAATGCTCAGTTGCTTTAAATAAGTAAAAGGAAACTTCATTCTTTACAAAAAAAAAAAAAAAAAAAAAAAAAAAAAAAAAAAAAAAAAAAAAAAAAAAAAAAAAAAAAAAAAAAAAAAAAAAAAAAAAAAAAAAAAATAATTCACATTTAAAATTAGTTACTTCATATCATTTTTTTGATGTATATTATTTTTTTTTTTTTTTTTTTTTTTTTTTTTACAAATGAAAAAAAAAAAAAAAAAAAAAAAAAAAAAAAAAAAAAAAAAAAAAAAAAAAAAAAAAAAAAAAAAAAAAAAATTACACATTTAAAATTGTTCTTCATCATTTTTTTAGCATGTAAATTAAATTACATTATATACATAAGATACAGTAATATATGGGGATATCCAGCACAAGAGTCTTTTGTAACATTTTGAAGTATGGTCAAATAAACAACTCAAAAACATTGATATCAGTGAGTTATCTATGCCACAACCAGGTTTACTTGAAACTGGTTTATGAGTTGAAAAGCTGTTATGGAACAGATAAACAGATACACATAGACATGCACATGTTCATCTGTACATGAAGTATACCTGCTTAGGCCTCTTTTTCTTAGGAGACTAAGAAAATACCTACTCACTGAGATAGGTAAAAAGGACTAACCATGAGGACACCTTCTTTATCACATTACTAAAACAGGAAGAAAAGATTACGTGAGAAACAGTTCTGCAGAGGACAAACTTGAAAGTGGCTCTATCTTACCTCTTTTAAAGCATCAAAACCCATGAATCCTCTAAAATACTTGAAGCATAAATGTCAGGAATCTAGAGAACTTTAACCAAATACACTCTTCAGATACTGTAAGAGGAAAGAAATTAATGTTCTATTACCGTATCAGGTAAGTAAGTGTCCTTTCCTGTAAATAAGGAAATTACCTTGTTGGGAAATGATAATAACTTAGGATATATTGTGCTTACTTTATGACAGTCCACTCATACCCTATTACAATACTGAATATTCTCAAAGGTCCCCCCTGAAACAAAAAGAGATTCCAGATCCAAAACTTTACAGCAGCCTATCTGTAATTCATATGTAATTCAGATCTTCTAATTTCACTCTATAGATTTTCCCTTCTCTCTTCAGGCTTCAGACTGAGACTGTGCTGTGGAAGAGTGATGTGCAGAAAGCACTCTGTCTCAGCTCTGTCAGTCATGGGACACTTGTTGCTGAAAATGTGATGCTTACCCTTCTAGCTTCTGAGGCTGTACTACAATGTTTGCTTTGGCAGTCTCTAAAGGTCTCAATCTTTCATATCTGGAACAGAGAACCAGTACTGTAAGGTGAGGAAAGCTAAGTTTTATCACCAAAATACAGAAAATTGACTGCTAGTGGCATGAAAATGTAAAGCGCGGCTGCCATCCTGGCTTACATACTGTTATTGTGGGATGCTGAGCTGAAAATCATTGAATGGACGTAAATGTCCTCCAGTGACTTAAAATTCTGTGGAACAGTGGGAGCTGAAGCAGGAAAAGTCTGTATTTTCTTCCTGAACTTCCTTTATTTTCCCCTCCCATTGAATTTAATGGCAAAATCTCCACTGAGGTACCTGATCCTGAGTTCCGATACTACTGTCTAAACTGTGCCTTTTCTTATAGCAGAAGAGATTAGATTCATCTGGGGTCTGCTCTAGAGACTGTGGCACAGCAGCTTGTGCTGACTGGAACTTTCTTATAGAAAACACCGTCAAAAATGTAACTGTGTTGTCCCTTTGAATGGACCAATTGGTAACAAAAGGGTCATGGAAGGATAGATTCTTGCTTTTTTAAAATCCTTTTCAATTCACATTATTTATCCAAGTGTTGGGATTACTCTGCAGTACTTTTGTCCTTTTAGTCAGTGCTGTAGAGATTACATGGTAGCAAGTGTTTGGATAGTGCAAGAGCTTTCCTTGTTTGGATGATTTTATCTCATTCTGTAACAATAGTTTGAAACAGGAATTCCTTTAGATATAAAAAATCTTGCTATTTTGGCCTGGTGTAGCATTCATGAGCTTGGGATTCAGCTGTTTCTGTTTCATTTCCTTTCAGAAATTACCTATGAAAAACGCTTTTCTTGCAAAATCAGGCAAGATTCAGTCTCCAATGAATCCTGTTCATTATACACTGCCATCACAGGTATAGTGCAAGGGAAAGTTTAAATATCACACTTACCAGTGCTTTGATAGTATCACACTTACCAGTGCTTTGATAGCATATGACAGTGTAAAATGTGGCAATGTACTTTTCTGACTTGCGAACATGAACTACCCAGGACCAATTTACAAATAACATGGTTAAAAATCTAATTGCCCAGTGTGCAAGCTGCTTGAATATTCACTCCATTCAAAGCTAATTATTGTGCAGAGCTTTTTTTTTATCTCTTGAAAACTTGTCTTCCTCTTAGCAGGAAGGCAGGACCCAGTGTGGATACCAGTTCGAGGAGATTACAGCAGCTGTCGTCTGTTCAGGCTGCACTCACCCTTTTTCTGTCTAAAGCTTGTGGAGCAAGGAGCTGGGGGGGGTGTCCACTACAGCAATGAAAAAGCAGTCATGTAGCAAAGTCCTTGGCTTTAGGCCAAGGCTTCCCAGTTTCCCAAATACCATTGCCAAGTCTCAACATTTCTCATGAATCACCATGCATCATCGTGACCTGCTGCCCTTACCACTGACAATGTTGTACACTTCCTTACCATGACCTTACAGATCTGTAATCTGTTTTTATGCTTATTGCAATACTTTTTTTTTTTTTTTTTAAATAGAGATTTCTCTGTTTCAAAGCTTGGAGTGGGGGGTGGAACAGCACAGTTTACCCCAAAACTTGGTCAGTTGCTGAGAAGTTTTATAGAGTATTTTTACAGTCACGAATAAGGAAAATCATGGTAATTCATGAGTCCTTATGTATCACAGTATTTTCATATACAAGATTTCATGCTGACAGGGATAGTATTATGATATCATGCAGGATGGAAGCATGCCCTCAAAATACATTTGGACGTGTTGGACAGTGAGTTTACTCCACCAAGGTACATTTTTGTTTGATTTGGGGATTCTTCAGATTGATATTGTCCCTTTTACTATGTCAGTTCCTGTTATATAATCTCTCCTCGTTCTCTTTAATGTGTGTGCAAATTGCCTGATATACACACCAGCTTTTCAACACAAAATCAGCCTATTTCATGATAGCATCTGCTTTGAGTCTACTGTCTGTCTCCTTTTTCCCTCCTTCAAAGCAAATGAGCCCTGTAAAATTACTGTATGAGAATTTTTCCTTTCTGTTACAATCGAATAAAATCCTGCTATTCAATAACACATTGGACATGGCATTTTAGAAATGGCTTCAACTCTTCTTGTATACAGGGAAGATCCTTCAACTCTAAAAAGAGAATAGCTCTTTGATAACATTGAAAATTGAAAATTTCATTAGTTTCAAAATAATAAATTAAGCTGTGTACTGCAAACATTGATTTGCAAATGAAAAAATCACAGGTGAGTAAACGATGAGTCTGATTAAGATTTTGTTTGTTTCTTTTAATTACTGCCCTTTACATTTCTGTTAAGTAATTACTGTTACTATGTGGTTTGTACTACCGCATGGGATTAATTCATTGATATTTTAATGATAGCACATTATATTTTTATCATGTGAGGATTAAGCCACTGTTCAGTTACTGAACTACACTAGCTGTAGTTTTGCATTAACGTAAAGTACTTAGTTAAAAATAGTAGAAGGCAATTATATTTGAAGTTAGCCCATATAAGGAAGTGAATTCTAGTGACTTAGTACTATTTGAAACACTTATAAAAATATATTGAAAGTTTTGCACTCAAAGATTCTTGTCTTACATAGTTTACAGGATAAAATCTCTATGTTAAGAAAAAAGGAGAGGAAACGATGTTGATGGATATATAGTAGTCATATGCTATTCCAGCAATACTTTGAATATGTATAGCATTTTCAAAATAGGATCAGGGAAGTAGTATATATGAAAACAGTTTTTTTTCATACTGCCAGAACATTATCCAGAATTTGGAAGATAAAATAACCAAATAAAACCATTATTTAGTATGTTGGACATGGGAAGAAAGGGGGGTGTGTGTGTTCTTTTTGCAATTGTGAAAGCATGAAAGAAGAAGATTAAAAATAGTGAGCTCTATAATCAAGCTCCAAATAGAGATTTCATCCCTAAAATGGTGTTGAGGAAGTTGTAAAGGGGGAATTTTATTTCAGGCTCATCTGTAATTAAAAGAAATTTTAACAGCCCACTCTCAAAATGCAGTTATATAGTAAAACAATGCTTAATGAAATGTTGGTGGAGTTTTTTTCCAATGCTATTATTAAATTATTTTTCTAGGATTTTAAGAATGGTAATAATTACTAATTCATACAAGTATTTTTGTAGGATTGTTCTTTTAGTATAAGGGAAATGTTCCTTTTTATGACTTACCTTATCTATTATGATGAAATCCTAAAGTACTCACATCAAGAACACAAGCTCAGTAATATTAGCCAGCATGAAAATGAATAATAAAGAAGCAGGTCTTGCCCCAGGAAGAATTCTGTCTGCAAATTCACCACTGAGCATTTGTAGCATTGCACAGCAAAGCTTCTGTTCTGCTGCTATATTCCAATGCTACTTCATTTTATTGGAAGATGCATATTGATTTAATTGGGCTTTCACACTGAGACAGTTTCATATGGGCAAACTCCTGCACACCCATGGAGATTTCAGTCAAACTCCACCCTGGATAGGCAAGCACTCAGATGAAGCACTGCTGAAGTGAGGAAGATGATATACAAAAGCAAGATCCTGCTTAACATAATTCTGTGTATTCAATATCCAGTATGGGAATCACCACAAATAGTTAAGAATCTCTTCCTGGCATTCATTCAGTGAACTGAAATGGCCAGCATTCAGCAGAATCCTACAGCAGTAAGGTGAGATGTACCCTAATTGGTATACAACTAGCTAAAATGCTAATTGTAGAACCATTACACAGATTAAGAATATATTTTCTTCATCATCTATGAACACAGCAGCAGTCAGACAGCACTATCAAATGTTAAAGCATCTGAAAACGGTGTGAAATGAAATTCCCCTTCTCACAGAGACAGACTTCTCCAGGTCCAGCACTCAGCCCCAGCTTCTCTTGAGAGTCGTTCAGGACACAGTTGAGAAGATGGGGAGAGGAAGAGTGAGGCTCTCTTTCACCAGTCCTGCAAACATGACTAGGAACATGTCTGTCTCCAGAATAGCAGCTGGGCCCTCTTGATAGCCACTAAACTGGTGCTTTCCTTCAGGAGGTCACTAGTGCTGCTGCAGTGCTGAATACTCAGGGCTTAAGCTGTATCATTCTGTACAATGCCACAATCATTATATACAGACTCTGGTTTTTTACTTTTTTTTATTCAAATGAAGAAATTCACTGGTAAAATTTCATTAGAAATATGTATTTTTAGAAGTTGTTAATATGCAAAGTTAAGGATCCAGAAGTCAGGAGGTGTCAGGATTCCTACTGCCCATAAAACACTAATTCTGCCTGTCATGCCTTAGATTTACAGTACAGATTTTACTTACAGCAATCATAAGGCAGCTGCAGATGTAATGCTCTGTTCTGAGCATTTGACTTGCAAGCACCCAAAGAGTCTTATTCGAATCTCATTTACTTATGTAGCTGTGCAAATAACCTGTGCTTTGTCTTATTTCTCTAAGCAAAGTCTTCGCCTACTGAAAAGAGGTGACAGAGCAGAAAAAATATAGTGGGGTAGAAGAGAAGACAGGCAAAGAAACTCCAACAGATAAAGTTACAAAAAAAAGAAGAGAAATCAAGATTGTCTTTCCAGCTTCCTGTTTCTTAGGTTAAAAAGTAATTGGGAAGAGCTTGAGGAAAAACTCAGAAGTTTTCATTGTGGTGTCATGGACACCAAGATTTTGTGCTTATCACAACTGTTATTTAAAATGTGCTCCAAGTCAATAAAGGAAACTTTATTCTAGTATAGTAACTAGAGTTGGTTTTAGCAGATTATGGCAAGAAACAGCATGAAGGAATCTGCAGCTTTTTTTCCATAGAGTACTGAGTCAGGGAAACTAACTGAGTTGCTGCTGTACTTTTTGAAGCATTAGTGGCTCAGCGGTAGGCAAATCCAATTCTCCCTGATTTGGAGAAGGAATCTGAACCTGAGTTTCCCAAGTTGCAAGTTAGGGCCTTCCGCACACTGGCTAGGAGTCTCTCAGTTGTGTGTTGCAGCTATGCCACCTTGTACAAGTTATAATGATCGCTCCTTATTGTCCAAAGATAATCAGGCTCTACTCCCGTGGCTAGAGCACACACCCCACATCATTCCTAAGGTCAAGATTTTGCTGCAGTTATGACTTAGTATTGAACAGTTTTGACAAAAGATGTCAACTTCAGTGTGGGCATAGTAGTCTTTGGGCTGAGCTATTAACGTGGGACATGAAGAAGAACAAAGAATTTTGATCCTGGGTCTTCAGTATCTTAAGTGAGTGCTCCATTGACTACCAAGCAGTTTTCTCTGACTGGGAATTCCATTGTGGAACCTGAAGAAACGGATCCAAGTGTTAATTTTTGCTGGTTTAGGTTGGTTTGTTGGGTTTTTTTAGCACGTTCATCCCTGTGAGAAGTTCACGTTTTGATGAGCTGAACATTTCTGATGAAAAAATGCTTCATGAAAAAGATTCCTGACCAGTTATAATTAATACACTGTTTTGTATTATACTGCTTAGTGAAGTTTTGAAAGTATGGCCTTAGGTACAATCTTTTAAACAGTTACTGTTAATTGACAGTGTTATTCAGACATCTTCCTTCCACCCCAACCCTGGTAATATGTGTGAGCTATATTAATGCAGTAATTATTTAGATCACTTTTTAAAATTCCCTCATTTTTTTTTCAAAGGGTTTTTTACTTAAAATGTTTTGTAATGCTTTTATGTCTCTGACTCTTTCTCAAGTAACAGGTTTTTTCATGTATTATTTGGAAAAAGACATTTCACAATCCCTCTAGAATTATTCAGTTTGGAAAACATCCTATAGACATAATTTGCTGGAGGCAAGCTAGCACTGCAGATTAAAAGTTTACACAAAGACAACAGACAAACCAGTATTACTTTAAATCAGACTGAAAGAGAAAAAAAATACATTTCTGCTAGGCCCGAAAGACCTTTATTTAGTATCTCCTCAAAAACTGAAGTATATTATTACATATCTAGTAAACTATTGATCTCCACTCATTTACTATGTACTCCATTAGTATTCTGTTCTTAATGCTAGAATGTGATCTCACAGATTCTCAGAAATACCTTTTAGCTTCACCAGAATGAGGCAGGTGATTCATAGGCGATATCAAATGAAATACAAAGGAAAAAAAGTGTTTCCTAATTCTTTCTAGTTGTAAAGCACCTAACCTCAGAAAATTACATGTTTCTCATGTATAGATAACAGGTAAGAAACATACTGACAGTGTTAAAAAACCCCAAACTAGTAAGTAAATAAATGAAGAGCTTTGAGATCTTCCTTCATGCCACTGTGATAGAATTCTTTCATTCCTGCATGTTATTTTCATCATGATTTATTTCAGAGTAGGCTACATGGGAATAGCAAAGCAGATTACTGCTTAGTGTCTCCTCTGACTTGTAGTTGTTATGCACTGTGATTTATATATACATATACGTATACATATATGTATACGTATACTTATTTTCTGTTTTTTTCAAATCGAAGGGCTTTATCTTAGTTCTTCCGGTCATGCTAAAATGAAATGTTAATTGCCATTGTTGCTTTGTAAAAATATTCAGTAGAGTGCATGGTTTTATGTGGTACAACAAATTAGTAAGAATATCTGAATCATAAAATGAAAATATGAAGTTAATATTGTACTGTTGTCCCTAAACCATAAAGATAATTTTGCATGTATAATATTCAAAGAGGTCAAAATAAGCCAGTATTTCCAGTGATGATCATGGGACTGGATGTCTCAATTTTTAGCTGCTCAACTTGAGATGATACCTAAAGCTCGATACCCCCTCTAAGGGTATTAGGGACAATGTCATGATCTGCTATTGTGTCTGTACTGGTTTTGTCTGGGATAGAGTTAATTTTCTTCATAGTAGCTAGTATGGGACTATGTTTTGGATTTGTGCTGGAAACAGTGTTGATAACACAGGGATGTTTTAGTTACTGCTGAGCAGTGCTTGCACAGAGTCAAGGCCTCTTCTGCTTCTCACACCACCCCACCAGCGAGCAGGCTGGGGGTGCACAAGAAGCTGGGAGGGGACACAGCTGGGACAGCTGACCCCAACTGACCAAAGGGATATTCCATACCATATGACGTCATGCTCAGCAATAAAAGCTGGGGGAAGAAGGAGGAAGGAGTGACATTCAGAGTGATAGCATTTGTCTTCCCAAGTCACCATTACGCATGATGGAGCCCTGCTTTCCTGGAGATGGCTGCCTGCTGATGGGAAGCAGTGAATGAATTCCTTGTTTTGCTTTGCTTGCATGCTCAGCTTTTGCTTTACCTATTAAACTGTCTTTATCTCAACCCACGGGTTTTCTCACTTTTACTCTTCCAATTCTCTCCCCCATTGCACTGCGGGTGAGTGAGCAAGTGGCTGCGTGGGGCTGAGCTGCCGGCCAGGGTTAACCCACAACAGGTTTCCTACTTGGAGAGCAGTTCTTCAAACATTTAAGCCTCATGGAATTGCCAGTTCCAGATTACAGGAGAAGTCGTTGTCTGTTGACAGCCTTTTCCTTGCAATGGGAACATTCATTAAGTGACTTAAGCCAGTGCTGAATGTGAAATATGAAATTAGATCTCTGTTCTTTATCAAAAGCTAAATATTCCTTCTTTATATCACTCTTCTTACTTCAGTGCCTCTATTCTCTTGCCCCTCCTTCCATTTCCTTTAAAAAAAAAAAGTTAAATGAATCGTATCAAAGCTAGGGATATGACCAGAAGACTCTCATTGCTAGCCAATCCTCCTAACCCTTCCAATGTTTACTTCATATTTTGCTTAATATTTAACTGAATTTCTGAAGGGTACCTACTTAATCAAATAACTTCCTAAATCTCAGCAAACGACCTTCCTTACTTTCTTCACCTATTTGCATTTCATAAGTAACATCCACACTGAGCCTAGGGGTTTAATATACTCAGCCTGGTGTTATCGTCCATAGTTAAGAGGATGGCTCTGTTTACTAATGGCAAAAATTGTTTCTCAGCTTGCCCTGAAAGCGCAAAACACGCAAGCCTCTGTTTGTTAATGTTTTCAGCCTTAGTCGCAGGGAGTAGCTGGTCACCCATTCAGCCATGCTATCCTGCACATGTACACGCTGCTGCCACGGCTCCTCTGACCCCCTGGAGCCACACTGCCAGGACAAGACCTTGTCCCTGGCTTCCCTGCTGTGGACACGGCAATGTCAAAATAAGGCAAAAAAAGGCTGATGGTGCAGCGCTGGGGAATGCAGGTGGCACCTCCATTCCCTAACATTTACCCAAGTATTGTTTGGGAAAGTTCTTAGAGCACTTTGCAAGCTGTGTAAGATCCACCTTCCCTCTTCTCCTTTTTCTGTGTGAGCTAGGAAATACTAACAGATACTGTAGGAAACCCATGTCTATTCCTATAGCATCACTAAAGGACCTTACTGAGGTTTTCATGCTGTAGAACAGACATCTCCTTGTCTGAGGTCTCCAGGATACCCTATCCTGACTATTAATGCTGAGAGAAACACTGGCCAGGTAGAAAGGTACTGAGGAGTTCTTTCACTAGTTGAGGAGGAAAAGGAATAGGAAAACAGATAATGGGAGCACATTAACAACTGTATTGTATTGATCTTTAACAGTACTTCACAGGGCCAGAGGAGGGAAGTGGCCCCATGTGGCCCCATTCCCTTCTCTCAAAGCCACAGAGCAAAGACTTCTGCCATTCTTCTACACCCTCACTGTTGTCTTGATAGTCTCTCCTGATTTCAAGACGTGGGATTTTCCTCCTCCTTCAGCTGCCTGTTCTGACTCTGCATGAGGCTCACCTCCCCACTGTGCAGCTGCTCTCGTTTCAGGGGGTGCTGCCACCGACAAGCACATTTGCCTTCATGTGATAAGATTGCAGGTGATCGTTTCATTGATGCAACACAGCAAATGGGAAGAAAAGGCACGAAGGCTCCTCAGATTTCCATTTCCATAAATCTTGCCTAAGGCTCCAGCTGGAGCTGTCCTAGAGGGGCCATGTACAGTGTAGTACAGTATATTCCCTGACTGCTTCTTTAGCCAAATAAATTTTGTTGATGAGTCATGTGGGCACTGCAGAGCATTTCAAAGACCCATCTGGCAGAATAAAGTCACTTGCCTTCAAAGTGTAGTGTATCTCAAAAGGTTCAGCTTTTGGATTTGGTTTGAATTCTTGGATCCTTATCTGAATTCCCTGAGACTGTATAACAGGCTTTCTTGCAGAATTTCCGTCATTTCAGCTTCTAGTTAAAGCCACGTAATAGCACAAGAAAGCTTTTTCTCCTGGTATTTCTGTCAAAAACAGAAGTGTATGTCAAGAGGTGGGGAAAGAGGAAGAACCTGAATATATCTTAATTTCGAGTAAGATTTGGTTCAGGATTTGTTCTAGAAATAAGTTGAGGATTCCACTATATCACTTGGCTGTTGTTTAGATATTTATATTATTTTAGGGGCTGACTCATTTCATTTAACAATACCTTCGTATATCTTATGTTTCTACTAAATTATCAAGTTAAATTCTGTTTATGTTCCAGCCTGGCAGCCATGTCTCCTAATGTGGTGATCTTTAATTTGAACGGAGCCTTGGGTTTGCAAAACGCTTCTTATAGTCCATCAGTTCTATTTTGCTTCAATTCTTCTGAACTATTTCTATGAAGAACGCGAAATGCAATGATTTTTCAAAGAATTTATCTTTGAAAAGATTACATATAGTAACACAAGCCTCAGCTGAAATCTCACTATGCTAACTTTTGCTAGAAAGCTTTAAAGCAACTGACAAATACTTAAATATTTTCTTTCTTCTATGGGAATACTTGTATTTTCTTATCTGCATGACTTTGGCTTAGCTAGTAAATTATTATTTTTTGCTTAGGTTCCTGCATGGAAAGAACACATCCAGAACATTTATTCACACTTATAAATCTGCGGATGGAATGTACACCTTTGTTTTAAATTCCTTCCATTGGCTCTGTGAATGCCTGATCTTTTTCAATTTTTATCACTTAGCAGATTAGACCTAAGATAGATCATGGAATATCTGAAAATACATTGCAGGCTGTCTTTCATTACTTCAAGTTCATCTGGATGGCTCATTTTGTTCACAGCTGCTGATAGATAGAATCTGTAAAACCTGATTTTCAGAAGTACTGAGTATCTTCTAGCTCTCACAAAGTGAAAGTATAGATGATCAATGTTAGTTCCATAATTCTCTCTTCTTTCCCCCACAGGACTAAGTCTGTTATAGTATCCAAATGTAATGAAATACGTATTGGCTAAGAATGACAAGAAGTTAAAATGTTGAGACTACTCTTAGGGCTAGATCATGTCCAGTGTTTCTGAGGATATATGTACACTAGATCAGAGAAAGGCCATGCATCCCACTTATAAAAGATCAGTTCTGACCATGGTTTCTCTTCCAAAAGCAGAATGAACTTTTGCTTGCTAATGTACCAAGCACCATGAGCTGATGAAGAAAGAAGATATTTCCAAATATCTAATTTCCTATTAGGTGCAGTGTAGGGTTTTGAAAATACTTTACTGTACCCTGCCTTAAAACAGCCTCTATGCACTTTACTCTTATTTCAGAATGTGTAAGCAAAAGCAGCATAGAGAAGCACGTTAGAGGCAAAGTAGGACCACTGAACATTTACAGTCTTCAGGAGAAAAGTCAAAATGGGAAAGGATTAGGATGCTCATACACTAAGCAACATTTTACTTCAACCAGTTCTGGAATAACACACTATTCAGTATGAGTAAAGATAGTGATAACATTGTCAACATGGGCATTTGTCTATACTGGAAATGAATTGTTAGAATTACACAGCAATAATACGAACTGGTCAGTTCTCAATTTATCATGACAGAGGAAGAGAAAAATAGAGGAAAAAGTGCTATAACCTTGATGCATTCATGACAAGAAGGTCCATAAATTACTTGTTTCTTTAATACTGTTTGGCAAGGTGCAAGCCAGTGAACATCACAAGTACCGAGGAAAACTTGGGAAGAAAAAAAAAAAAAAAGACTTGGTTTTTCAAACACGAACCATTATGATATTAAGTGGTTTCATGCTTTAGTTTCTTCACGTTACACTCTCACTTCTGAGTGCAAACTTTGCCGATGGCAAAGGGAAATACAAAGTGTTGACAGTTAACTATAGCTGGCCACCTGGCCATCCATTACACCCCAGATGTGAATTGTGAATTTTTTATATTCTTTCTATTTGAGGAAAATGCTTCCTCTGATGTTCTTGAACAACACTTTTCAACTGGAGAAATCCACAGATTCTTAGTTTGATGGACTCGTCATTGCAGTGTGGACCTATGGAAGAATGGTGAGGACACAGAAGAACGAAGGACCGTGTGGCATATTTTTGCCATCTGTCTGCTTGTAAATCGGGTACCCATTTCAGTAATTGTCTGGTCCATAGAGGTCCATTTAAGTCTGCGATATAGTTATTTCATAGGTAGATTTTCTTCTCTGTGTACTGTTTAGTGAGTAGTTCAGCTGGGTTGACAAAAATCCTTCCTCAACATGAAGTATCTTAAGAGTGAGCAAAAATGTATATTTGTTACCAACGTGCCTGAAACAATGAAATTCTGAAGTGAAAAATGCAATCGCTCTTCCTGTACTCCGTATAAACACAGGTATAGCCTCCATCTAACAGAAAGAAGGCCAAAGTACAGCTCCGCACTCTGTGTGACTGAGACCAGAGACTGAAGCCCTGCCTCCCACACCCTTCTTTACCAGGCTAGTGGCAACCCTGGGGCTTCCTTCATGTGCACAGTTGGACCTGCTATACTTTGTGACCGGTCCTTAAGGAAGCAACCTGGTCATCGGTTTTACACCACTAGACTAGGCAATCAGTCCAACTATGGCACGCTGTTTTGTTGTTGGGTTTTTTTAATTGTTTACAGGAAATAAAACAGCTCCAATAGGAGTGCTCAGGACACCACATTCTCTATATGACCTGGTGCAAAAACATGGCATGTAGTTTGGCTTCTCGATCAGAGTGAGATTCAGCACAAATGTGAATCTTGATGTGCTGCCTACTGTGTGAATGATTTTGTCATCAGGGCAAAGTTATTCTGTCTTAATCTCTCTCATCACTTATAGCCCAAGATGTCATCCTTGTGGTAACAAATGTAATATATTTCTGGGAAAAGCTTTGATGTTCCTGAGCAAAAAAAATAAAATAACATTTCTGACCAGATCACATACAGAGAAAGCCCAGGAAAATGGACAAGAGAAAAGCTGCACTGATTTATGAAGTTGAAATAAAGGAAGTGGCTACTGCTCCACAATTATGCTGTTTTAGTCTACCCTCTCCTCTCTCTCTCCATTCAGGAATGTGTGAGCAAAAGCAGTGCCCCTATCAGCTTCTCAGGGTATAGGGAGGGGTGTGACTTGGATGGGAAGAGAGTGGAAAGATAGATTAGTTTCCAGTAAAGTTTTACTGAAGTCTGTTTTTTCCTCCATATCTTTGAAAATCAGTAAAAAAAAATATAAATCACATTTTGTATTAACCATTTATTACCTCTAAGACCTGATTCTTGCTTTTTACTAAGGTTTCTCTATACATTTTGACCTCAAACTAGAAAAAATTGACGAGCTCGTTGGCACCATCAGAGTGGCAAAAAGTATCCGTAGAGTAAATGAGAATGCCGTGGGTCTTTCATTTTTAAAAACCCACAGTCACACATCTCTTCATCTGCTTCATGCCTCTTCATCTAGTTTTCTTCAGAAGCTCCACTTAGCAGCAGTGGCACCTACAGGACGGAAGGCAGTGGAGGCTGCTATATCTCAGGCAATCATTTCGCATGATCAGAGAGATGCTCTACTGCATGCTGACAGTACACTTGGCATTAATTCCTAGTCATTGCACAAAATTAAAATGCATTTTGTAATTTTGATGCAATATCTGGCACACCAATAGCTTGCTTCTGCCTTAACTCCACGCTTAAGATATGCATAGCGTTTGCTGGAAGGAAAGGCTCTGTTTGTAGGCAAAGCTGAAAATTTACCACAAGACACAAGCATCATCCAACTGTCAAAAACAGTTTTTTTCTTGCTGGCAATGGAGGTTTTTTGCCCATTTTTTACCTTTCAAGCTTAACTATGAAGTATGGCATTTTTTTTAAAAAAAAGGAAAAAGTGCACTGTGGGATAACCTCATGAGATGTACATCTCGTCTGGCGTGATCTTTTTCCAGTCCTCAGTTTTTTATCTTCTCAATAAAGTAGCATTTTCCCCACTGATCACACTACTACTGAAGCATGAATTTTAGGGCTTGTAACATTAGACCATTTTTATTGATTTTCATGAGTTTGCAGTGGGGACTTCAAGGTCATTTGGTTACAAGGGTTAACTTTGCAGCAATGAAAAGCAATAAACACTTTCAGAATAGGTGGGTATTTATTATGAGCATTTAATTTCCCCAAAACTGCAATACTTGTTAGAAAGTATTGAAAAAATAAGTTCTTGTTTCCTTTGACATGTCCTTTCTTTAAGCATTCTTCTTAACTTGCTGCCCCCGTGACCTCCTTAGTAGCAGATATAATTCATTTCTTATGCAGACTGACAAAAAAGATGCATGGTATATGGCACTGCATATCTTTACTTCATTATTTCCTCATAGCAAAGACTTGAAACTGTAATGTGTGAGAAAGAAAAGATGCCAACATGACATTTACTACTGCTAATATGAATCTGATTAATTCTACAACAAGAAACATCATCTTAACTCTTTATCTTCTTGTGTGTGTTTTTTGTTTGAACCAAATTGATAAATCAGAATATTTTGACAAATAACATATACTTGCAGCCCTTGTTGAAGCAAACAATATCACAACCTAGTCATTTGCAGTAAGTTTATTATAAGGGAAGCAAGAGGCTGTCTTTTAACAATATTTACATTTGTCTACTAAGCTGAAATCTGTTTTATATAGTTCATTTACAATATATTTAGCCATAGTTACACTTTATTTTTAGGACAGCACAGTGAAAGTCAGAAATAGTTTCAGTGTGCTTCACCATGTCTTATTCTACAGTGTTGTGATTCACCACGTTCAGTGAAAAAGACTTTCTCATAAGGAGGTGTTACTAAAGCCTAATTATTCTATTTGTGCCTTTTCTAGTAACTCAGAATGCTTGCTTTCTATTTGGAACTTGTGCATCCAAGAACTGACCTCTTTATATCTCAGTGATGCAGCTTTTTCTTAGTTTATGCAATCAAAATGATTTTAATAATGTATTTTTATCTGGCTTGATGTCTTATTGATGACTTGTTTTGGTTTTGTACTTTAAAGACTGTTTTTCTCTTCCCAGTTATTGGTGGACAGTATGAGAAAAATTAAATGTTGTAGTTTCACATTCTTCAATCTGATTTCTTACTACTTGCAGGTTTGGCTGAAATGTCAAAAATGTAGAAACTGTGAAAAATACCATAGAATGTGCCAAATATATACTTATAGGGAAAATGTTTTTCATTAAGGGAAAGGGTAAAAAAAAAGAAAATTGCAATACAAGGAAGCAAAAAGAAAAAAAAAAAGCATTTGATCTATATACATATAATGTTTCCCTTATGTATAATGTATATTTAAACATTTATGAAAATTGTAAAGAAATAACCCAGAACATTCAAACACTGTGATATTTTTAAATGCAGGGTGACAAACATCGGATTCCGATGTTTGATGACCTTGTGAGTAAAATATTTTCCTTGGATTCATTTCTTTTTCTTCCTTTATTGGAGCAAATTTAAAATGTCCATAGAACTATTACTGTGGAGAAAAATAAGCTGGCTGTTAACACAACTGTCTGGCCATAAAATATGGAAAAGGAGAAAAAAAAAGAAAGTGGGAGAAAAAGAATTTATGAACCAGTACTGGAGGAGGATAAACAACATTTTGCCAAAGTCCATAGGCTATTGGTAAGCAAGTGAGGTTAGAACTGGCTGTTGCTTTGTAATACCAAAGCAATACAAATAACTTTGAATGCAAGCAAATGACACATAGGTCAGGATTTTAAATGTGAACACATGCTCCAGAGGAAACCATACAGGAATAAAAGTTGTTCCTGTTTTGTTAGTTTAGATTCTGAAAGAAGCTTTTGTGTGTAAAGATGTAACACGATCCCACGCCTGGAGCCATGCCCCATGGTACACAGACCGCTGTGTTTGTCCCAGTGCACCAAAGGTAGAGAAACTTGCAGCCTATCTCCAGACTGGCACTGGCTTTCGTGAAACGTGATTTACTTTTACCAGAATGATACCAAAAGGGACCTTTCTTATCATTCCACGGGGGGATTTAGCAGGGAGAGCGTGAGCCCTGCTGAAGGTAAATCTTGATGATCACGGCTTTAAAAAAAAAATAAAAAAATTAAAGAGCAGTTCTGTTTCAGTATTATAAACTCTCCTCTTTGAATACCTTCCAGAAATCTGCTGGTTTAATTTCTTAGTCCCATCTGTTTCCCTCTCACTGGCTATATTTGTTAGTATTTCCTCAAGCAGCATGTTGTATTGCCCTTACTGTGCTGGAGGAAAAGGGCATAGATTGATCATTTTACAGGACAGGGAAACGTTTATTTTGGGTTGGAGTAGAGTGCATTTCCTCGCTTCCTGCCCAGAGTTATAGAAAAAAAACTTCTCCAGGGGGAAAAAAAAAAAAAGAAAAAAAAAAGAAAAAAAAAGCAGAGCCTGTTTTGGTATACCAGGGAAAAAAAGAGGCAGCAATGTCAGGAGGGCCATTAGGCTGCTTATCTGTCTTTCTACTTTGGCACGTGAAAGCTCCCAGCTCAGCATGCCATGTGTCAAATCTATCATTTGATATGTCAGGAACCATTATTCCCTCTTTTGTCACCAGTTTTGACCAAAGGATGAAAAATTGCTGTCTTACACAGACAAAATTATTGCTGGAAAAAAGGGCAACTATGGCACATAGGAGTAGGCCAAGGTGAAACCTGGGGAAACTCTCCTTAGATTAGGTCTGGGTTAAGAGAATATTGATCTGTGTGCTAAAAACTGTTGATCTCTCTCCGAGCAGAGGATGACAAATGGTAGCAAACAAAAAATTGAGTGTCTCCAAGGACATTTGAGCTGCTCTCTGTTTTCTGTGAGTATTTGTTTGGTTTGTGGGTTCTGCTCTAGGGATTTAAACTAAAATAAGCAAATATTAAACAGAAAGGAAACAGCCACAAAATGATACAGTGAGAAACTACAGGAAGACTACAGTCAGTTAGAAATTAGACTGGGTATTAAAACTGATAAATGGCTTAATCATAAGAAAAAGCATGTGTTCACTGCAGAAGTTTAGCATATTGTAATTTTTAGGTGTTTGGGGCCAATTTCTTTTCTTTGCAATGTTCACACAGTTTTATTATAGCAAATGGGATGTCAACATCATATTATTGTTTTATATTAATTTCTGGAACATTCATTTCAAGCATTTTTAGAAGCACAAATTTCATGATGCTCCATATGGGTGATTCACAAACAAATTATGTTAAGGGCAGTAATAAGCAGAGGCTTCACAGCAGCTTGAGCATCTCTTGAAACCAGCAGCAACCTCCCCTTTTCTTCTTTGAGTATACCCAGCGATAAGAAGAGTGGAGTAGAGAATCCAGCTCCTGTGCTCAGATCAGAGAAGTAGGTGTAATTGTTGACCCAGTAAGCACCCAAGCAGGACAAATACATTTTTCAACTAACAGAAGAGAAGAGGCAGGTAGGCAGGTAGAGACCTCCAAGGAGAAGAGACAACTTCATTGGGGGAGAAAATTGTGGCCAGGATTTTGTTTTACTTCAAGTTTTATCTGTAGAACCCTGAGTTTGAATAAAGTTGAAAATAATGGTCATGAAAGGCTCTTTTGGCCTCAGGGGAGCTGAGGCATGCTATAAACTAGTGCCACATATAACCAACACGGGAACGCGAATTTGTTTTCTCAACTTTGAGACCCAGAGCGAGTGTGACTCTCCGAGTTTGTGTTGGCATGAACCTTGGGCCTCCTAAGGCCATCTTGTCCGAACAATGCCGGTGATTCAGAGTCCCTTCAGTGCATGTTCCTCCCCCCATTCCTGCATACAGCTGCCAAAAGTCACGCATCTCCTGTGACCTTTCTGAATTTGGCAGTGCTGGTTTGCCATCCATGCACTTTCCCATTTTCTGCTCCTTCCCACTGGAGGTCACTGCGGCAGAGGAGTTGTGGACAGCTAATCTGAGCTTCCCACCAGTACAGGTATCTAGGAGCAGGTGGGGGTAGATGTGGCTGACGTGTCATTTTGAACCCCTCAGTGAGCATAAATGGTCAAAAGACACATATAGCTTTTGGATGGGTGTGGCAGAATGAAGAGAAAATGCCATGGAGATTTTCAGGGTCCCCACTTCAGCTGATCTTGTCTGCTTGTAGCAGAGCTGACCTGAATGCTCAGCTGAAAGGTTTGCTCCGTTGAAAAATGTCAATTTATCAAAACTGAGAGTGAAATATCCCAGAGTTGGTTCCTTTTTGATAAACTTGCAGCTGATTCCTTGCTGACTTCCAGACAGATCACCTGCCTCCTTCCTTGGCACCCTGCCCCTGAGCTGATGGGAAGCCACAACGGCTCCCCAGCTCCTAAACTCCCAGGCTTTTTCACCTTACAGCAGCTCGCCTGATGAGCTGACACAGAGCAGAAACTCCTTCCATGGACACAAACTGTTTCTAAGAGAGCAATGATATTCTAGATGAATGTTGTGTAGTCTTTAATGCTAAGCATGGCATCCCGGTGTTGAAAAGCAATTTACTCCCACAAATCTTTCACAACTGATATTGGGTTTGACTATTTTGAGACTGAGCAGACAAGTTCCGGCGCTCTTTACAATTGGCCAGAAAACAGAGGCATGTAAATACTGAAAATGTTACATCTTTGTGAGCTGATACTCAGGCATGTCTCACTTAAAGTTGGTAGAAATTCTTTGAATATCTCAAACATATTTTCAATGTAAGAAGTATCTCATTTGAAACCGATAATTTGCCCACGTAGTTCAGTTGTGACAGTTTCACTCCTCCTCTCTTATTTTTACAAGAGAATTAAAATATGGTGAAAAAAATATTTTGTTGTTTAAAACAAAATCAAGCCAAATGTCAGTTCAGAAAAAAACATATATGTTTATTTCGTTTCTGTTTTTCCGACCAGGAAAAAAGTTCTAATTATTTGGTTTCCTTATGTGAAGAAGGAGGTGCAAATCAAGTTTGTGGGGTTTGGGGTTTTGTTGTTTTTTTTTTTTTTTCCGTTCAAGACTGGGTGAGTGACCAACCAGGTATACTTACCCTTCTGTTTCTATTTTTTCCAGTGAAGTTAAATCCAGGCAGAAGAGGTGGGCAGAGAGCAACTCTAAGCACATTGCTACTGAAACAGTTAGATTCTCTAGAACATAGAAGCTGTAGAATGTCCTTTGTTGGCAGTAGCTCTAGGGATCTGTGAAGTGTGTTATTTAACATTTTACTTCCCCAGGAGGGAAAAATACCAGTTCTCTGCACAAGTTAGCCATATATGCTTGTGGACATGCACTGCAATTGGTTCCTAGTTCTCTGAAAGTTTTGGAAAGCTCTGATTACGGTTGAATACTGCCACAGAGATGTAGAACATTTGCCCTTTTAACTTAGCTTTAGCTCACAGGTTAGTTGGCAGGTTCACAGTGAGGGACAAGAGAGCTGAGCCAGTGAAACAGCTCATTACCCTCAAAAGAGGCAGCCCTGCCTCCTGCCCCAGTCCGCTTTCTTCTCTGGTACCCGTTCTGGCACTTGTCTGACCCTTCTGTGAGAGCTCAGCCCACTGCACTGGCAGATTATCATTCACAATTTTTGGTGGGTTCGCTTGCTGTCTAGTCAACGATCTGAACTGATTTACCGAGGACTCATCTGAGTGTCAGAGTCATCAGAAGAAACATGACAGGAAGGTACAGTTAGGGTTAAAACATGATGGGAAGAAGAGAAGGGGAACAGATGGAGAAAAGCTGACTAGCTGACTAGCTCAGATCACCTCACAGAGGAGATGAGGGTACTGTGCTACTCTTATGTTGATGTTGCTCTGACACATTTGCATCATCAGTCCCAAATGAGTATTTTTCTCCATGACTGCAAAAGGTGGCTTAACTCCTACTTGTTTACATAGCGATGGACCTAACATGCAGTTGCATATTTAAAAGCAAGGATGAACTGGAGAGGAGAGAAAGGAAGGATTTCCCTTGCCCCTTTTCCTGGTTGTCTCCACAGTAGCATGATGCTACTTGTCCTCACTCCCCCAGCTCTACCCACCTGGACTGGCACCCACACCACAGCAGGGTAACAGGAAAAAGGAGCTAAAACCTTCTGGTGCCTTTCATGTTTGGGTACTCGCTGCAAAGGCTACCTTTGAGCAGCTCAACGATAATACCTTTCTTTAATCACTCATAGTTACTGTCACAACTGTATCTCAGTGCATCCCAAATATGGACTAGAGGATCCCAGAAGCAAACAAGTATGATTGTTGGCCACTGGTTTCCAGGTACGGAAAATTTTCTTTTCTGCTCTGGAGTCCCTCATATTTCTTTGGTTTCAGTTTCTCTCTGGGCTGATGGGACAAAGTCCTGCAGAGCAGTCTAATTGCCAAGTTCAAAAAAGCTTCTTAGAATTTCAGAAGGGCTTAATCCTTCCCACACAATCTTGCCACAGTCTTTCTGAGACCCTCAAAGGGACAGAGGGGGATCACTGCCGTTCCTTGCAAAACCCTACAAAGGTGAAAACATGTTTGCTTATTAAAATGGCAGAAGCAGTGTCCTCAGGTTTGATACTACTCCACCATCAATGAGTTTCTCACAAATGGAGCATCCCTGTCTACAGGATATATTGTGGTGTCACATAGAGCGTTGATACCAGACGGTGAAGGAGCATGGGCTGAACCGGTGTGTATGTTAAGAAAGTATACAGCTTCATATTTTCCAAAATGAGCTCCAGGGAATCCCTAAGTAAGACCTCCACGTATGTTACAAATTGAGTCTTGAAGTCAAATTTTCTGATAGGAGCTTCTGAAATGCTGCTTGTAAATTACATATATTACTCGATATTGGAAAGGATAAATGGGATTAGGTGATTTTATGATTTCTACTGTGTTTTAACAAATTAAGAGAGATACTCCAATGTCATTGTTATCCTTACACATGTGAGCATGTTAACTTCTTCCCTTTTTCTCCCTAAATTTCTATCATTGGTCCCAGTTTAAAATTATCGTATCTTTCTTACTGTCAGTAGCCTATGAGTGGCATGTGTTTGTTTGTGAGAAAGTCAGCTATAGATCACGAATTCCCAAATATTAAGATTCCGAAAACACTTATTAGACCATCATGTCAGTTTTCCTGATAGCACAGGATTGTTCTCTTCAGCTTCTTGGAGTGCTTCCATCAACATGGTATCTGAGTGTCTTCTAGAAGTGCTTAACTGACAGCTGTCATGTATGATTCAGTCTTCTTCTGAAGGAAAATATTTTGTGTGCATTTAAAAAAAAAAAACAGAATGGTAAGGAAAAAATGTTAACCATATGAAGGTAATATAACCTTCTTTAGGCAAGCAGCACATCAATAATCACACTGCAGCTGTAATGTTACTTCTGATGTTTATGTTGTAGCTGCATCTTTAAGCCAGTATTGTGAACACAGCAGTTCAATGGTAGTTTTCCATAGCTTGCAATTTGCTACTTGAACATTAAGACATACACTTTTAATGCATATTTCCTCATTTTATGTACTATCTTAGCTCATTTCTGTTTACGTGCTTCAGTCTGCATTTTTAATGCTTTTTATTAAGCAAAAATAAGCATTTCCAGCAGAAGTATATACACTCTTCAGAAACTTAAATTTTCATTAATTTACAAGCTCGTCTATGTAAAAGAAAGCCTAAAAAGTATTCCCAGCATGCCATCCTGTCTCAATTAGCAACATTAAACACAGGCACAACTGACACATAATCTTTGACACTACTTCATTGTTTTTAGACATTCCCTCAAAATCCTTTTATATTATGTCATAAACTCCTTATTCTTAAGATAACTTAGATGTCCTAATTTCCATGACAGCCAAAAAGTTGGTTTAAGCAATTATTTATGTCATAATTATTATTATTCATTATAAAGCTATTTATCTCCTATTCAACCATTAACCAGATTAAGAAAAATGATACCATAAAAAGGACTCTTGCAGCTCACGGCCCTTAAACTCCAAGGACATAAGTTATCCATACAGGAATATATGCTTCCCTTCTGCTCTAGGCAAAAACTTACAAAAAAAGTGTTGCACTTCAGTCGATATTGCTTCATTTTTTCATCTGTTCTCACACACTGTGGAGCTCTCTCTGTATGGAGAGGGCCAGAAAATGGCTGATGTACCACTTTTAGACTATACAGATGATTTCTCCTTTTATTGGTCTCCCTCAACTCTTATGCATGAGTATATGAATGTGTTCATAGTCTGTTCTGCTTTAATCTTACTACACTGGTGTGTGTTTATTGCCATATGAAATGTAACTTGATACAGCATATAGCCAAATGATTATCAGCAATGATGTATAATATACTTATTTAAAAACTTGTAAGTAAGGCGAGGAATTCATTAGTATAAAAAATGTACGGAAATAAATAGTTAAGCTCTTTATTTGTGCCTGAACATTTGTGAGACATAAAAAGTAATCTAACGTGGCTTTACAAATCAGTTGGTCTAATTTGGCACTACAGTCATGCTGTGTATTTCTGTGCAATACTTCAGAGAGCAGTTAAAGTTACTCATATGTCTTAGTTGCATTTCTGTACTCAAATACATTGGGATATCTTTTATGCTTAAGTTGAGCACTGAATTTCCTGGGGTTGTGACATTTGGCTTGGGGAAAGCTACGAGAGCCTTAGAATACTTCTTATGGTGAAATTACTGATTTATCTTTGCCTTAAAATAGTCTTTTGGACTGGATTCATCTCAGCTGATGTTAACTTTCTAAGGGCTGGATATCTGGTCCAAACATGGTGTCTAAGCTTCTTTTCCAGTCTGTGGAAAGAGAGAAGCAGAGGATGGGTTGTTCCATCTATTTTAGACACACCTATTTTAGGATGAATTGACCAAGATTACTGTCTCTCTCCATTGATCTCAGAGGGACCCTTGGGGCATGGACCAGACTCCTGGCTTTTGGGGAGTTGAAATGACGTAAGATTCCTGTTGCTTCAGTGTTAATGTTTGTATTGAAGCAAGTTCTGCTCTCATTTCCGCGTATAAGAGTGCAAGTATATAGAGAAGTGTTGCATTGCTCTGCTGCAACTCAACAACACATGGGCCAGACCTGTTCTGGATGCCACGTGAAGGCAGCAACCCTGCACAGTACCTGCCTCTCACAGCGACTGATCAGGTTGGGCATCGCACTGCTAATACAACCATGTGGTGCAGGCATCCCTTCTCCCAGGGTGGGCAGAGCAAGTGCACCCGTGTTTGTACCCGGTGTCCACAGAAAACACTGTCGGGTTTGGTCACTTAAGTGCAGCATGTTTGTTTGGGTTTTTTTACTTACACCTGTGTAAACAAGAGGATCTGACCTGGTTCCGTTTCCAACTCCTTAGTGTCAACAACTAGACTTTAAAATGTAATGTTTTCCCACATAAATGCAAAACTGTGCCTTTGAAACAGTATCAGCTGAGTTCAGTACTTCATCATACCCCTGTCCTCTTATCACTTGAGATGCACCCAATTTCCCGAGGAGATGGGTTAGTCTTCCCACTCCTGAACATGTGTCCTCAGGCAAGTCATTTTTTTACAGAGCAAACGAAGTTTGAGTTATTTTTTAAGAATCTTGGTTTCCTTTTCGTGGCAGAGCTGTGGGCAGTACACCCACCATTCATGCCTAGAAGCTATATCGTGGCTTCATACCGTGTGCTTTCCCATCCTGCCAGCTCATACCTGGCCCAAGGTATGCAGATTCTTCTACACAGTCTGGTCCTCTTACCTCATTAACTCTACTGCTCTAAATGCAGAGACTCTGAAGACTGGATCAGAGCAAAGGCTTTTGGCAGAAGCTTCCTCCATGTTGAAGGCCTGACTTTGTTAGCTGGTAGAGTTGCACTAAGTATAAACTATAAGTTATTGCAAATTATGTTTTTATTAAAGTGCTCGGAGTTCTGCTTTTCTGTAAAGACTTTCACTGACTTATCCAGTATGGATCTCTCTAGCAGCACTAGTGTTTCATTGCTCACAAGAGTCTTGCAGCACAGGGAGTCCTGCACAGACGTTTATACCAGCCTGGGCAAGCTTGCTAAGCACGAATTTCTTCTGCTTTCACAGAAGACTTTGGACTGTCATGTTTTCTGTTCAACAGATACTTGTGTTCTCACCATGCAAGTCTTGATATTTTCACTGGCTTTGTTATTCTTTTCTAATTCTTGGTTTGAGGTTCATCTTACCTGATTTAGGTGCCAGAATTAAGCAGTTTAAGCTGGCTAATTCAGCTAGAAATAAATTGCTATCTGAGATAGCTATTTTAGGATGGGATGAATTGCCTTCTGGAAGTGCTTATCTGTATCCATTAATTATAGAGGCAGGCTAGATGATGAGCTTAAAACAAACATTTAACATTAAGATGGTTAAAGGTAAGCGAAATGAGTCCCACTCTTGTGCAGGAATAAATGAATTTAGACAATGGAAAAACAGAGCTCTTCCACTTAAGGCAGAGCATTTTCCCTCTCACACTCTGTGGCTGGCCAGGAAATGCAGCCTATCACTGCCATGCATCTCATTTTTGTTGGTACAAGCATAATTCTGATCTTTTCTAAAAGAGCAGCAAAATGATCCACTTAAGAAAGATTCGCTTATCTACCTGTAAATTATTATCACTTGTTTAGTGATGTCCGTGGGATTTCCGAAGTGGAATTTAAGGAAAGCTAAAAATTTACTTTTTTATTCTTCTGACAGTCTCACAATTTCCCCAGAAATCAATCTGAGTTCCTTCTTTGAGTTTCAGACTGAACAGCATCATGCCTCTTTTCATGACATTAGAAAGGTTACTCACCTCTTTCTATCAATTATTCCATCAGCAGCTTGGGTAAAAAAATGTCATGAATCAGACAGGAAGTTTGTGATAACTTCTTGGCTAATGCTTACCAAGTGTTTTACAGTTGAAAAGGATCTTTGGAGTGTAAAGTATAGTAATATATTATAAAGTCTTTTTTGAGTTCTTTCTGATTTCCTGTTTGTTAGGCATGCTAGACAGTGACTCTCAATGTTTTCTCAGGCTGCAATGTTATTTCAAAAAGATCATGGTTCATATGGTATACTTTTACTGATTCAGTTACTCTGTGGGGCATGTTGCTCCAAACAATGATATCTGATAAGACAAAAACAGATAACATTGTTAAGTTTATTTGAATAAAGCTAGAATAATACCAAGTTAAATCTATGCACTTTATACATTTACACTTCTTTGTTGCAAGAGAGAAAAATTCAGTGTTTAATGACAGATTGGGGGAGAAGGGTGTTTCAAAAACTAAAGAGCGCATGTTTGTAGACAGAAATCTGTCCTTATGTGTGTAGACAGAAATCTGTCCTTATGTGTGTCACTTTGTCTATCCAGAAGCACTATTGTAATACAGTTCCATCACCAAGAAGGGAAAATCCTCATAAGTAACTGTCCAGAAGACCCCTTCCAGGGCACGAAGTATTGAAATAATGTTTTGGTTTGTTTGGGGGTTTTAACAAGTTTGGTGTCTTAACTTATCTTTTGGTTTTCTTTTTCCTGGTTGTACCATGGGACCATACTTAGACTTTTGGCTTGCATTTTTCAGGATCAATTTAAGATTTTGTCTGGTTTATGAAAAGTGGGGTAATCTTGAGACATTTTGTGTGAAACATTAAAGGGGGCTGATTTTGAGAAGGTAGGACCTCACAACTTGATATCATTTCAAAAAGCTAAGTTCGTAAAATAACTAAAGGGAATTACTATAGTTAAAAAAAAAAAACAATCAGGATACTTGGTTATACCTTAGATTTGAAATACAACACATCATTACCAGCATTCATTTTTTTTCTCTATTTTCAGTCAATTGCTATAAATTATAATACTGAGTATGAAAAGTAAACCTAGTTAGCAAACTTCTTCAGGAGCTTGTATGGAACTGAGGACACAGAAAAATGGTAAAATGTGGGCTGAGTTTTTTGTTCTGGAATGACTTCATTTTAGAGGTTAGCAGGAGCAAAATTAATCCAAGGGAAACAGAACCCTAAATTGAAAATGGAACTTGAGATCTTAGCAATCACCGGTCATGTAAGAGGGACGGTCATGTAAGAGGGACAGTCATGTACATATCATGTGAGGTACAATCATATATACGTAATATTAAGTATGGCAATCATGAAAAGATACTGAGCCTTTTTCTTTCTGAGGGCAAATCAGAAGTTTCACATACCTTCAGCTGAAGTTGCCTATAACATCATCCAAGAATGATTAAGAAAGCTCTAATCTTTATCACACTTACATAGTTCCTACGTTCTCTTTGATCTCACCACAACAGCAGTAGGCCTGTGAGTTGAGGCTGGGGCAAGAGCCGTACCATGACCTGATCTGAGGACAAATATGTACTGCTTCTTCCCCTGAAAGGCAGTGCAATACCTGAATTTATTTGCTGCTCTTCACACTCACACTCCACCCTAGTTTGTGTGGACAGGGAGAAGGCTCTACACCTGCAATGCGAAGCTCTTCACTGGGAAATCTTTGTCCGTTCAGCTGCAGAGCACTTCTGTGAATCCAAGGTGTTGGGGGGGGGGCACGGTGTGTGGACAACAGCTGATCCCCCTGGGGTTCATTAAATCGTGGACTAGTAACTTGTAACTTGTTCCTTAAGGAAATAAACTCAGTGTCCCTGAAGAAACACTGGGAGTGAGGGTAGGAGAAACTTCTACTGAAAAGACCAGATGTGTTCAGCCTGCCTTTCCTTTTTCTATTAGATGGTCTAGAAGGCTGGTCTAGAAGGGTGGCTGAGCAGGTGTTTATACAAAGACGAAACTAAAACACTAAGCTTTACCAGTGGCATGGTCTCAATCTTCCCTCCAGAAAGTTCTTTTTGAGCAGCAGCAGGGTCTATCCCTTGACCTTCAGAACAGGACCCAGCTCCAGAAAAAACAAAAATCCTTGTAAATAATCTCTATCATTTTGCCAGCTGCTCTCAGCACTTAATCTGTCTCTTAAAACTGAAAAATTACAATTGCACCTGATGTTCCATCCTTTCGGGTCAGCTCTCACTCGGGATGTCGATGTGCTTTTCTTGGCTTAGATTGGCTTCAGTGTTCATTTGTTCATTGCAGAAGCTCATTTCATTTAAACTGCTATGAAGTGTCCATTCCTGCAATTGACTTCCCTGCACAATTCTTATTCAAAACAATGGGAAGTCTGCAGGTGAATTAATGGCAGTGCAGATTTCTGGCTCTAGCAGATTAGAAACCATTAATTGCTAAAAATAAGAGCTTCTATTCAATTCTTCCTGAAATTATAAAGGGGAACTTTTTGGGGGGCACGCTGTGCATGTGTGTGTGTACTTTTAAAGGAGTCACTGCTGTGAGAGCCATCCAACTGTGCAGTATTGCTACCTATCTACCCACTACTTTTCATTAAGGGGATTTCCCACACTGCAAAGTTTAAAAGTGAAATATAAATGAAGATGATGAAATGCCAGTTGTATCCAAGTTTCCTAAATGTCTAGTGCTAGCAGAACTTGTAAGGACATTTTCTCCCCATTATATTAAGGTCATGTACACAGCGTAGCTAAATAACTGCTTCTACATCTGTTTGTCTGGTGAAATTCAGCTTTTCACCAATTAAAATCCTCCTTGTATTCCTACCTAAAATATGATGTGAGGCTGCACAAAATCATTTGTTTAAAATATGAAATAAAATCACATCCTGGCGAGGTCACAATTTGAAAGATGGTCACTACCCGTTAAGGAAGTCTTCTCATTCCCATGGCTCTCACATTGTTGATAGAGCCTTTCCCAGGAATAAAGCTATAGCAAGAGGTAGGGCTGCAGCTCTACTTTCTTCCAACCTGATATTTATTAGTTCTGCTTCTTGACTTCTACTACAGGAGGCATTTTAATGCCCTGCTAAAGACAAAACAAGCGGTCAGGCTTCTCTGTTCTTCTCGGTTCTGGCCTACCTTCAACTACAATAAGATTCATTAGTAAAGTCCGCACAATGCTTGATGGCACATCCTGGGGCCCATGGCTGGTTCAGATCTATCCAAAACCTATGATTGTGCCTGGCCAAACTTAACACATCCACGCATGTTTGTTTCAGAGACAATGCATGCATAATCATTGACTGTATACACATAGGACCATGCTTTCTCTGGCATACTGTCTGCAAAATGGAGTGCTGAAAAAAGGATGAATGAAGCTGACATGTAATAGAAACATGGAGCACACTCTTCCTGGGGAATTACTGAGGCCAGCTGCGAAGCACGGGGGAAACAGAATTTCCACTTTGCTTCTTGCTTTGTACTAAAGATGCTCACAATGTTCAGCAAAATCAGTTAAGAAGCTCAGAAAATCCAAAAAGGGAAAAAAAATGCAGTGTTCTTTTTAGTGCTCTTTTTTCTTTTCTCTTATACTTTTTAAACTTTCTTCCCGAATCTACAGAGATATGTTAAGCTCTCTGAAATAATTCAGATGCAGATAGCCATCTCTGGGTCCAACAATAAGTGAACACCTCTGAGGAGCCTTATTTAAAGTGCTTGCAGAAGAAAGGGTTATTTTTACTACGACTACGTGTATTTTTCATTATTACCTTTTTACTTAGACGGCATTGATTGAACAGGACAGGTTCTTTGTTAAGAAAGAGTAAAGTCTACAGCATCTTCATCCTGTAAAATTTATACACGTTTAATTATACAGATGCATTAATCCAATCAGATATGTACCCTTTCTTCTTAAGACAGCTTATATGTATTTTCTGTTTAAAATCTTTGAAGCCAGCTGTAGGCCATTGTTTTTTTCCCTTCTTAAGCTTCTAATCAGTCCTTGTGTACAAGGGAAGAGGGTTTTCTTGTAAGGCTTATTTGAACTTACTTCCCATGTATGATACACATTATTCAAGTAATGTAAAAGACTACCTGAACTGAACCAACATCCTTGAGATGGAAGCGATGAAATGCAGCTGCTTACAGTGTGTTCTATGTAAAAAATAAGAGAGCAGACAATAGGCCTGAATATTATGCAAAGAATACTGCACTACATTTTTAAAACACTAATGTCGGAACCATACCTCTAAAATATAGGCAAGCTCAAGCAAAGAAGGTCGGGAGCATTCCTACAGGTTTTATTGTACTTTAGATTAGTTTCTGGGAGAATGATATCTATCCATTGGTGGTCCAATCTTCCCTCCATTGAAATCAATGTAAACGCTCCCATTGACATCAGGGTAAATGCTCCCATTGACTTTGTTAAGAGCTGAATCTGACTTACTGTTCATTTGCCATTGCCGATAGGCTTATTACAATGGGATATTCATACAGTGACACACAGTTACTTGCTGATATGTGAGAGGGATCAACTTAGCTCAGTATTTGTTGGACACACTCAACAGCTTTTCAGATCTCTTTCCATAGACAAACTTCAATGCATACCAGACAGTTTACCAGATTACTGTGGGGAAATAATTTGTTTACACAAGAGTGGCTTCCAGGACAGACTTTCTTATGTAGACAGCATGATCAGAAACTGTTCCTTCTCAGGACTTGAGTCACAGTTATTTTCCACTTCAACACACCAGGATGTTACTTCACCTCAGGACCTGAGTTGTGAGAGCTGATCCAATAACCATGGAAGGCCTGAGATTAGGCTCCATACCTCTTGTTTTGGGTAAGGAAGAACCATTGTGCATGTGGACATGAAGCCTGTGAACTTTTGCATGTGAACATTTAACACATGGATTAAGTTGGTTGGAGTGCACCAAGTTTGTATACAGGTTTGCTGACAGTAGGAACATTGGGATGGAAGAGCAAGATACCCCGTTTATTGTTCACAGCAGCCATTTATAAATATGACACAAGGACCAGTGCAATAACCTTTAAGAACACAGTATGCACTGTTGCTCTGCTTGCCTACGTCCTTGAGGACCAACTCGGACCATGGTGATATCGTGAATTATTCAATATACCTTTCAAGAGGGGCTCAGTCTCATGAAAGATCAGACACAGGCTTTAGTGGTGCTCTCTTAAAAATATTTTTTTCCCCTGATCAGCTTGCCTTTTTTTCTATTTGGCACACATAACTTTTTATCACCCACATTTTAAAATGAGTTAATATTAATCTCATTATTTTTAACTGGGACTCTAATTTACTGTATGTAGTCCCTTATGTCAGAATCACTTTGTCAGTGCAGATTCCAGGCAGGACAGCTCTGGAAGAATGTTTGCTAGTCATCTGCATCAGAAAAGCTGGGACAAAATTGTTTAACATTGTTTGATAAGTTCTACAAAAACCTGCTGTTTGTCTCCATAAAATGTGTTCTTTTTGTGAACTGTGTTTGCTGCTGTGGCTAATGGGAATCACTGAGAAGTCATCTGCATTATAACTATTTTAGCTCTAGTAGAGGAGGTTAGAGAGATTAAGTATTGTGAAAATGCTATGGAATGATACTTGCACTCTTATTTCCTTAGCCAGGCTTCTCATGATGAAATTTGGAAAGAGTATGACCTTGTGGTGGCTTATTTATCTTTAGTATTAGTTCTGAATCTCAAATTTCTGGCCTTCAAAAATATTGAGATATCCATTATTACCCCAACTTCAGTCTCTGGAAGTGTGGATGCCTCTGAAAATGAGAAAAGCTGAAAGAATACTACAAAGGAAGTTGAAGCAGAGGACCTTTTGATATCTGTTTCCAGCACAGGACTTAGCCAGAAAACCTGGATTTGCTCAATTTCTTATACTCTTTTGCCTAGGTATACTTTACTGAGAAAGATAGACTACTGGCAGAGGCCTTGCTTTGACCCCAAATGGTCTTCTCGTGCTCTTGTAAAACTACCAAGATCATGTCTGCTAACATTTGAAATTCAGAAACCTGTAATTTTGGCAGATTTGTTTGATTCTGCTTCCCCTCAATGCCTGGGGAGAATCCCTTGCCCTGGCCCCATGGGATACAGGACCTTTCTCACTCCAAGCACTCAAAGGAGACCCAGGAGGGCCCCTGCAGCTTCCCTGGTCTATTGCAATCCCAGGGTGTGGATTAGCATATCTAGTGATCCTAACAAATCTTAGGGCTTGAGCCAAGCCAACACAAAATGGGTATCAGTCAAATTTAAAGTATCTACATTTGAGATAACTACCCCAAGCTCTGTATTAAGGACTGGGTTTAGCCAGTTTTAAAACATGATTCCTCTGACCTATTTTAGGTACCGAAAATGGGCTGAGATGGTTATTCCAAGCCTCTACATTGCTTACTAAATTTGGTCAGACAAACCACAGACCAATCATCTGCAGAGTAGAAGAGGAGTCTATACGAAATGGACATGCCTTTCTAGCTTCAATGCATTTCTTCCACACAGGCAGAAGTGGTTTGGGGACCACATTGGTTGCATACTGGTAACCCACCGGTTTGAGCAGCAGGACAGGCAGAGCTATGGTGGTAAGCCCTGCAGGTGAGTGAGCTGTTCTTTATGTTATCAGACTCTACTCTTCAGTAAGGAGGAAAATAGAAAAAGCAAAAGGATTGTAGACAACTTCTAAAAGCAGTAGTCTACTGGAAAAAAAGCAGGAAAGTGGTTTTAAGCCAAGTCAAGTTTGGAGACGTATGCAGAGAAGTTGCCAGACCGGGACCAAACTGCAGGTCTGGTGGGACAGCGCACCGCTTCAGCATCTGTTACTGTAGCCAGATAAAGACTGAAAAACAAAATGGTTAACAATAGAGAAAAGTTACATTCCTGGGGGTAGAAACAGTAGAAGGAAAATGTGACAAATACTGTTGAGCCAATCTTTTTTTGGTGAAGATAGCAGTTGCCACACACATGTACTGCACGCATTTGGCAACAGATAAGCCAGATTCATCTAGCAGCTGCCAAATATCACTCTAACTGGAGCTACAAAAAGTACTGAGAGATTAGCTTCAGGCATTGCTGCACATGTGAGGTAGGTTGTGTACGAAAAACCCAGAGGGGCAATTATTTACCTTTCTTTCACAGCATTTTCCCCTTTTTGAGACCTGCATTACTTTGTTTTCAACTGAAGAAAAAAAGAAGCATCTTCCATGAGGCATGCTTTTTGCTCTGTATACTGTCACGTTCCCGTGTGTGAAGACATATTATCTATTTAGTAGTCCCAACTGTAACACCTGCTGCCACCCTGACAGTATCAAGGGGACTAACAACACTAAATTGCTCTCTCTTCATTGCTGTGGTTGTTAGGTATATTCATAAGTCTAATTATTGAGTTATAAACACAAAGAATTTCTCTGAAGAAAGATACCTTGTTCCATGCAAATACTAGTAATTTAGCTATTCTGCCTGTAAGAGTGTGTAGTATTAAGGCTAGCCCTGAGACACTGACAATTAGACACATATCTTCATTTGTCTCGTGTAAATCTTTTTTAAATTTTAGCTACAAAGAGATGATTTGGTATCAGTGCTTATTGCATGCGAGTGCTTTTTTTTCCCTTTTCAGTTTTTAAAAAGCATAATAAGAAAGCACTTGAAAGGACCAAAGAAGAGAGTCCTGGTGAACAGATAGATGTGTCACAGGTGGAACACCATAACTCCAGGGAAACTCAGCAATACCAAGGCAAAAGCAGTAGGATGCACCAAGGTACCTAACTGATATCAACTGATATCCCAACAAATGACACAGGTATATGCTTATGCTAAGGCTGAATTTAGCAATAGCACAGCCCTATCCAGTAAGGAGTGGAAAGGCGCGGCTGCAAACCATCTTTGTGAGTTTACAATTTTGGGACTGAGAACCATCGTATTTCTAAGCTAAAAGTAATCTGAATGACTATAACACCAGGAGCCCAGACAGACAGGCTTACACCCTATCTGTCAGTGCTTGCTGAGTTTTGTACATCTAGAAACTTATGTGGTCATCCCAGAATTACTTGGACTGATTTAATCACGCAGTGAAATATCCAGGTGTCAAATAAAGACTGTCAAATCATAGGTATGCAACTGGGATCTCAGTCAGGTGGTGACCCCTGTTACCAAGTCATAAGGCTGCAGTAAGAGCCTGTGAAGTCGATAGCAAGGATAAATTAGCAGTCTCAGATCCTATTCTAGTTAAAAGCGGCCAGTTCTAGCCTGATTAAATATGCAATGTCACAACAGCTAGTGTGATGACACAGAATGTAAATCAGGGTAAAAAAATCTGTAAAAGGCCAATGCTTTTTCTGTTCTTATTTCTGTTTTCTGATTCTTATATACTGCTTATTGTGGCATTTAACATGTAAAAAGCCCACTGTTATTATATCCTTAATTTTTTAAAATAGTATATACAATAACAATGACATTGCTAGTGATAATATTTATTACATTTTAGATGATGGCAGTCTTATTCAGCTATCGTCAGCATTATATCCCACAAATTCAAACCTCCTGATTGCCTTGGGGACATCTTTTTGCCTTCATCCTTACAATTGTGTGCTGCATTTCTACAGTGCTTATGCTTGGGATTTCTCAGGCTTTTTAAGTGGAGTTTCTTCTGTACTTTGCATTCTTATTTATTCCGTCTCTTCTTTTTAACACAGTAGTGGTCAGATCAGAGGATAATGAAGATTTGGCTCGAACTTGATGTTAGTTCAGAAAAAGATCATTAATGGGAGATGCTGGAGAGAGTTCCAGACAACTAAGCAAAGTTTTCCACAAAAGATTATGTATCAACATCCAGAGTTTGTTCAGAAAAATCTGAAATTCATTTTAATTTTGTTTAACTTCTCTTAATGTCACCCCAGATGAGATCCATGTGATCCACACATCCTCCTTTCTTCCACTCTTCTTATTCATCATCATGACAATAACAATTTCTCTTTCATACTGGTTTAGAGGAAAAACAACTTGATTCACGTTTGCGTGGGTGAAGGGAAAGACAAGTCAGAGATGAGTTTTGCACGGGGCCATGAGTTCTGAGGTAGGTCTGCAGTTTCTGCTACTTTTCGTCAGCAGGATGTGAAACCTGAAGTTTTGATGTGGCTTCTGTGAAGATTGTGCATCCTTTACTCCACATTTCCTCCTTCTCTCCAGCACTTTCATGGTTTCAGAGCGATAGACATATCATGACAGGTCATAGCCATGCAGAGGGAGGTGATCTCGTAGGCAGAGAGGCAGAGATCTCATATCACACTGAGAGGTTTAAATATCAAGATGGAGACCTTGAAGTGGATAAATGTGGCAATTTGCTTCACTAAGCAGACATTCTGTCATATTTTCCCCCATGTGGAGCTTTTTCAGGCCATACGGCTTAATTTCTAGGTCTGAGTTGCAGTAATGCAGCCTGGAGGTCACTAATGTAGGGATAACTGTACGGTGTGATTACTGTGCAGATTGCCACATAGCTATGACTCCAAGGGAAAGGAGGGAGCAACATGGCTATTTGGACATATAGTAGCATCAAGGAATCAAAAGGGATCTGAAAGCTACAGATGGTTTTCCCCAGATATATATGTACCAGCTTGAAGGAATAGTTTATTTAGAAATAAATAGTTGTGTTAAACTATTTTATTATTATAAGGAGCACCTACAGCTATTATCACAGAATATGAAAAAAGTATTTGTCCTCCTTTTTTAAATTTTATTTTTTGTACATTTTTCAGAATTTTGTGTGCAATTTACTTTTGCTTTTCTCCTCTAGCAGGTACATGTTCTCATTTTAATTATGTAGGCCTTAGATACAAACCAGTATGAGGAAGAATATATTTTCTCTATTTGTTTTCCAGTTGGAAACTTTCCCCAAACCATAAACATTACTGAGAAGTTTCAGTCAGTTATAGTATTAAAGCTATATTTTAAAGACCTTTACGGCCATCACAATGATTGGACTGCATTTCAAAGTTGACAACATTCTTTCATAATTTGCTTTCAAGAAGTTAAGCATGGTAATATTCATAAAACTTATTCTGAAGATTTACAAGAGGGGGACACCAAATATCTGAGGGAGACAATAATCTTCCTCATGACCTAATATCCTGTAGCTGTTTATTTTGGAGGGTGCAAAGAAGAGGGAAATTTATCAATTGATTGTAAGAATGTGGTGAGGATATATATAACTTGTAGAGTCCCATCCAGTGCAGCTGAGAGGCTCGATCAGGATGTTTTGACTCATTACTCTGGGCCTTCATCAGCTGATGGAACTAATTTTTTTTTTATCAGCTGATTAAGATTCAAGATAATGAATCGAAACATGCCAGAAGTAATTCCCTTCAGGACTGGAGACAGGATGTTAACTTCCATGCACATGCACACAGAAGAAACCACAAGAAGCATAGCCTCCCCAGGTTCATTTAGCTGGTGAAAAAAGTGAGAGTTTTACATGCATGTAAGGAATAAAAAACAGCCCCAAACTAGAGGACTGAGAAGACTGTCATATTTCTAGTAGAGTAGAGAGGAGACAAGACAGGTAAAGGAGCAATAGCAAAATACAGATGGGGGAGGAATTATTGCATGTGGATCAACAAAGAACCTAGGGAAACATAAATTCCAAGTATTTTGGGCTTATTACTAAAGCAACAAATATTCTTCAGAATGCTTTTGATCTTTTTTTTTCCCTGCCTTGAAGTAAATGTATGTAAGCTTAAAACCATAGAAGTTTTTTGCAACAACTTTTTTGACTTCCTTTGAATGTTTACCGTGCTGCTAAGCATTGCCTTTGACAAAGGAGGTCTTTCCATTCAGTTTCAAAACTGTTGCTGTCGATATATACAAATGCCACTATATATTTTCTTTTGGGAAACATTTCAAATATTTTCTTCCTATATTATTTAATGTGCAATTTGAATGGGGGGGTTTGTTTGTTTGGTTTTTTGACAGGGCTGTGTTTTTTAAGCTGAACAGTGGGAAGGAAGGGAGATAGGAAGGGGCAAGCGGGACTTGCACTGGGGTTGTAGTCTGACCAACAGTTCAGTGCTCAGTTACAGTTAATGGGGTGAAAAGCCGTGACAAGGCATGTGATCTGAATAGTTAATGTACTATTCCTACATCTAGCCAAATTCAGGGCTTCCTAAATGTGGTTTATTATTCCAGAAGTTGAAAAAGGAGTAGTCTCATGATATGAGCCAAGCTTTTTTAACCTATCCACAGAAATGTCAGTATTATTTTAACAAGTGATTCATAATACCTGTAAAACAAAATCTTGTATGTTGTATATTGCGTTTTATATAGTAACTGGCAAATTATAGTATAGCATAAACTGAAAGTTAATGATTTGTACTGCATATCATGGCTGTGATCCCAGCATCTTCAAACCACAAGGACTGGAAGTATGTAGCAATTTTAAATGCAAGCCTCTGTTACCAGAAAAGAGGCTGAACTCTTACATGTATGATTAAGGATCACTTCTCCCTGCAGTACGCAGCTGATCTTCATGTTTCTAAAATAATCTTCATGCTGGAACACTTTGTTACAATTGCATACAAGGTTTTGGAAAAAGGCAAAGTGCTGCAGAGCTGAAAACGTTTATTTTTTGCTTCTCTCCCCACAGATATATCTATCTTGTAACAATTTCTAAACTGTCAGCTTCTCCAGACACTATCAGTAGGTATATTAGAGAGCAGGAACTACTACTATTGTGCAATTTACAATGCGCAATTGAAGCAGAGCAATTGTCATACAATCTATAAAGACTCATAAACGTCTTCAAAGAGGGTCTTAATTGCTGCATGATTTACTACATAGAGAATACCTTCTCTTTTGTGTTTGGAAGTATTTTGCTGCAGGAGAAACCTTTTTAGCCAGGCTTTTATAGGCCAGTCTTTGCGTTGGTAGCATGCATTTACTAGCTGTATAATTGGTGGCACAGTTCTTCTATCATAAACATTGTTATCAGTTAATTAAACTTGAAATGGAGCTTTGTTCCACAACATGTTTTGTCAGATTGTTTTCCTTATTTATTTATCATCATAAAATTTTATTTTATGACTGGCAGCTTCTCAGCCCTCCAATAATAATATAAATCAAAACAAGATTTTAGTCTTCATGCAATTTCCTTTTGGTCTCAAAATATGAAACCAGATGTTTTTGGCATGCTAAAGATGCTTTTCATCTTTTTTTAGATTCTCTCAATGCAGTCAAAGTAAATGCATTTTTAAAACCAACTTATGAAAGTTAAATTTCCTTTGTTCGCCTGGGTGTAGTCTGGTTTGCATTGATGCAGCAGCAATGAGAGACCTTCCAGATAACACACAGAATGCCATTGAAGAATTACACATGTGTGTCTCAAACCTCAGACAGCAACAGGAATTGTATTAATAGCAGATCAGTAGATTTATATTATAATTTAAACCATTATGAACTTTTTTTTTTTTTTTTTGGTCTAAAGGGCTTAGCAAGCATCTAAAGGAAGATCGGACTACAGGACAACTGTGTATCCTGCAGTCTGTATACAGTAAGTGGCTAACCTATAATATTTGTTCACATATCTAGCAGCCTTTTTCTGAGTTGAAACAGATTTTTTTTATGATGCCCTAACGAATTGTCATCAGTATTTCCTTTAAGCAGTGAATCCTTTTTCAGCAGACATTAGATCTGGGCCTAAGGCTATTACTAAAGGACCTAAACATTCCCAGGTGGGCCCCTCTTCAATAATAACGGCAGCCTTGAAGGGATTTACTGATACTGTAAAGAATAAGAAGTAATAAACAGGAACTGGAGCAAAGTGGGACAGTTGTTATGAACATTTGCATGCCAGTCCTCAGAATCCTCTGTCCTATCAAAATAATTCTGGTTTCTAACCCCTGAAAGCAAATGGAAAGGCTTTGGCATGCTTATGCACAGTGATGTGTTCTTGGGGGCTTTTTGTCTGCTTTACAAGCTGGGACTGCAGACGGGCTTCTCTGCATCAGCCTCGACCTCTGAACTCAGTGCAAGAACTAAGCAGACGTTTGCCGTTAACCCTGCTCTGGTCTCAGGCATTAGAAAAATCATAAGTTTTATAGTGAGACTTAACATTCTCAGCCCCACAAAACTGTAAGTGAATCTGAGTGCCGCACAAATTACAGAAGAGATGCACATTTGCCTGGTTGTGGCATCTGTTAAATCTCTGAGCCTTGTTTATTCAGGAAAAATAGGTTGAGGAAGGGACATGTTACTGAAAAAGAAAAAAAAGAAGCCTGCAAAATGAAATTAAAATAAATGTTATCACTCCAGCTGGTCACTTTATTTACTTGTTCAGATTTTCTGTTTTCATTTTTGGTGAACTTACTTAAAATTTTTTTCGCATTTCTCCTGCTTTTTGAAATCAAATGAGTACCTGTAAAAAGATAATATGTATGAAATCTACTGGATATGAAATTTACCACAGAAATTTACTGCATAAATGTGGTGCTTTTACTCTTGTGAGAGTATATCTGACTCCTTGCTTCAGTGTTTTTCCTGTTTGTATTTTTGAATGGTAAAAGATAATTAGGAGCTAGGTCTAAAGTAAAAGAGGATGCATTTCCAAATAGCATCTATCCAGAGGAGAAAAGACCAATGATGTGCAGTGTTGGGGTGGGGGGTGGAGAAAATTTAGTCAGGAGGGAATCCAGGGCTGTCTGGGAGGAATAGTTTTCTTTGACTTGGCTGAAACGGAGGGGGGAAATAATAGTCATATTTTTAGATGTTCAGTTCCTCAAGATTGGAGATGAAAGGTCCCAGTGACTAAAGCAAAAGCTCAGAAGTGCAGCTGGCTGGGATTGGGTTAATTAACAGGAACAGTGGAAGAGAAAGTAAATGTGGACAGACTGGCGGTTTTCTAAGAGCTTTGATTTTCAGTGCTTTTATACAAATGATGACATTTAAATAAAACAGTGTTTAGTGACTCTCACTTCTCTTGTGCAGAACTACACAACTCTCCCCTGTAAGAGTGGTATGGCCACTGAGTTGTTACTTACTTAGAAAAGCGCTTGGGAGGAAGAAATTGGGAAGAGGCATAACTGTTTGGGGGAGTTTAAGTAAAACATCTTTATGAATGCAAGCTTGGGTGATTTCATAGCGGGAATACTGTACAGGCAGCAGGTACTTACTGGCTTCTGGCTTTTCTTTGCAATAAAGAAATGTGTCCATAGAAATGGCTGGAAACAAGAAACACATGACTACCTAGCTCTGTATGAAGCTTCAGCTGTTTTTTCCATGGACCGCAGGCCAGGACCAGATCATCTACCACCCTTAGAACAGCTGGAAATACTTTCTTGTTTACTTTTTTGTTTCCCCCAAAAAAGTAACTGCATTAGATATCATCTATGTGATTGTAAATGACAAGTAGGCAGCTTCACTGGACGTAAAACTTTAAATCTTTTATCCATCTTTCCTCTCCCCACTTCTTTGTTGCCCTACACAAAAGTTCCAATATTGAACCAAAGGAGCCACCAGCATGCAGATAGATTGCAGGTATGAGAAGTTCTTCCTTTCCCATGTTAAAATGGGAGGATATTTCGATATATAGGATATCTTCTAAGTGCTTTTATAATGGCCTTTTTTCAAGCCAGTCATGGTGTATGAAATAAGAAGCAAGGAGTGTTGTTTACATCTTTTTGCATGGGTTTGCTTACATCTTTTTGCATACATCACCAAACTGTACGGCTTTACTTGTAGGAGTGGTTACCTTCTGCTTCATTTTGCAAGATAGTGTTTCTCAGTCCTTACCTTGTCCCCCTAAACTCACTGCAACACCCCATGCAACACTGTGCTTTCTCTAGGCCAGTGAATGACCTCATAGTTTGACCCTATATTTTAATATGCAGATATAATCAAGTACAACCTTATTCCTGTAGGGAAGATGTGTATGTGTTAGAGCCATTGAATGGCTGCAAAACCTCAGGAAGAGTTTGCTTAGTTTATGAAATGTTCCATTAAACTCTTGCTAAATACACACTGTTGAGATTTGACATTAACCACCTTCATTTGTCATAATAAACACACAAATTTTCCACTTGGAGTATCAAATCTGATTTTTTAATAAGAAACAACTATGTTTATCACAGTTTTCTGAATGCCTCGCTCAGATATCAGACTAGATTCATAATGTTTTGATATTGTCCAGAAGATGTATGTTTTCTTTCTCTAGTCATTTTTTTTTCATTTTGCAAAAGTCAAATAAGACTTAACAAATACCTCCTGCCATGTGGTGGTAGGTCAGATACCTGTGTTATATAAATCTTTATGCTGAGAGTTTATGACATTTTAAACTTAGAGCTTCATTCAACTTGACGATTTTGGCAGCAGCCAATTATGACATTAAACAGTTCACAGAACTTAACCTAAGACCTAAAATTATATAATTTTCGTAATGACTGATTTGCACCTCTCCCAGTTCATTTAGAGCAATTCAGTTCAAAAGTCCTACCCTTCTTAATTACTCCCTTTTAATTTGAAGCTCCAATGTCTCTTTCTCTTCTGTATCTACTAATGAAAAATTATCAATTAAAAAAAAAAAATCCTCCAGGCTTACAGGAGCTATATGATTGTCCATATATATGCTATTGGAACAAAAAGAATGGAAAAATGTTGCTGTTACTACAGAGGCCAAAGACTGAAAAGCATTTTTTTGGACTGTATTATAGTATTTAAAAGTGTGATGAGAGAGTTATTACAATTGTGCGTTCTCAGTATGAGAACTATGAGATTTCAGCAGATAAACAATGGAGTCTGATGCTGCATAGCTCAATAACAAAAACCTGAACACTGGATGATGCTTAGGCTTTTCCTCAAGGTACAATATCCTTCCCGTTTTCCTCTGTCCTTCTGGAGCCTCAGTGGCTCTAAAAGGCTGTGCTGGACAAGCAGTCAAGCTGAAAAGAGCAGTTTTGCAGGTCACTCAGAGTAGACCATCATGTCTGAAGTGCCCCTGACAAAAGTAAATGGGAGAGGGAGTTCTGGGTGGGAAAGTAAATAAATGAAGGAAAAATTTCTGAAACCACAGAAACAGTAAAACAGAAGCTAAAAGATTTGTTTGAAATTGGGAGGTAAGGAGGAAGGTTGGAAAAACCAAGCCACAGAAGAAATAGGGGCAGAGCAAGACATACAGTTCCATTTAACTTGGAGCAGCAGCACAAGATGAAGAGGGAAAAGAGGTACGCCTCAAATTAGAAGACGCAGCAGCCAGAAAAGACTTTTGTGTACCACTATAGATTTACCTAGCCCCCTCTTCTGAAGCTGAAATTCACCCTCTCTTTTCTGAACAGTGCCCGTTCAGATTCTGCCAAAACAGATGGAGTTATTTCCAGTAATTGGGTTTTAAAATCAGCTTTATCCTAAGTTTATATGGCAACGTATAGCTTTGTTACAAAATAAGCTGCACGGAAAAGACGTAGAGGTAGCCTGTTAACAATGTAGACGGAGTTGTTGTAATGCTTTGCATTCTGAAGTAACAACTTTATAGTACTTGCTTTTCACATGTGCTTCAACAGGATTTGAAACCTGGTTTGACCATCTGCAGCGCACAGTTTTGCAGATCTTGGGTAAAATATATTGCATCTTTTTTAAAATAATGCAGTGTCTCGAGTACCTGGGAAGCATACCGAGGACAGAGAAAACCCCCCTTGTTAAATATTTACCACTCGAGTCCTGAACATCTGCAATTAGCTAAGAATGGTGATGTCAGTGGACACTTCCCAAGGTTAGCTGCCTCAATATTTGTACAGATCTAATCTGAAGTCCTTTTCTTGAGAAGAGGAACACATCCAAACTCAACAAATTGTCATTGACAAATGACCACAGTAGTCTAAGGATAAAAGAAGGGCAAGTATTCAATAGAGAAAGAGAACATGAACATGAACATTAACAGAATAAACCTGACCTATTTAGTGTGTTTAACCCTCTGTGATTTCTCCGACTTGGATTGTTTATTAGCACGTAAAATTCAGGATTTTTGGATAATTCTCATGATTTAGACACCAAACAGCTGCAATTTAACTGCGGGTGGTTTTTTTGGTTGTTTGTGGGTTAGGGTTTTTTTCCCCCCCGAAAGGGTGAGGAAGACTCTCTGTGCACATTAAGATGCAGCATTAGGATTGGGCGCTTTCCAGGTGGCATGCCACTCTGTGTTAAATGGCTCAATTAGTGAGTCTCTTTCTATTTTGGTTACATCAGTTTTGCCAATCGTACACTTTATTGTGGAAGGGATAATGCCAAACTGCCCCAGCCTCATGGCCTCTGCTGCATTGCACGGAGAGCCAGGACATGTGAACACGAGGGAAAAAAAGACTGTTTTTTTCATCACCGCCTGATAGCGAGAGGCTCAGCGTGGGCACAAGAGGCGCGTTACTGGAGGCTGTTGGATGAGCAGCAGAGGTGATCTCTGGAGGGCTCACCTGGGCACGGCGCCTGCTCGGCTGGAAGGAAGGGGCTACAAACCAGCATGGCTGTGGGGTGTTAAACAAGAAAGGGCAACGCGGGAGCAAAGCAACGACAGTGCCAGTCCCTGCAAAAACAAACCTGGTAGCCTAACAATGAGATTCAGATTTGGAATAATTTCTAGCCAGAGCCCTTCATCCCAGTGGAAAACTAGGTGAAGAAACCTAGTTCATTTAAATTAGCTAACTTAGTCACACCACTCGTCCTCTCAGCCCAGCCTGTAAGAACTACCGTGTTTAGTTGTCAGCAGAAGAAAATTAGACCTCTGGTTTTTGATGCCAGTTCGCTGGTCAACCAGACGCAGGCAGACAAGGAAAAATGAGAAATCTAAGTGGTGTATGGGGTGTAGATGTGTTTCAGATCTCATAGCTCTAGAGTTCAAGCTTGCTACAGTTACCAATTCTATTAAGGAACGTAGAGAGAGAGGCTTTTTCTGTTTGGAGGCAAGCTCATGGAGGCTGTTGCCTGTTTCTGTAATTCGCAGAATCGTTCACAATATTAATAATGAAACAGTTTTGGCATTTTGGCAATCATTCAATATAGCCATTTTTTAACTTGTTAGAGCTTCAAAGCCTACCTTTTTTTTTTTTAATGGAGTTATTAAAAAACATTTAAACATAGTTTTAAAATTTTAATGTATTTAACATGTTAAGGCAACTCCTGTTTAAATCTGCTTTCTAGAATGAAATTGAACAAAACAACAGCAACAAAGAAGAAACAAAAAAAATTATGAAAAAGATAAAAGAAAAAAGAAACAAGTTGTTCCCTTCATTGTCTATTTGTGGAAAACATTTTTTGCCAAACTCCTTAGAGAGTGTACTGAACACTAGTCATCAAAATGCATATATATAGCTTTATGTTATTAAATGCATATGTGTATAACACAAAAGATTCTTATAAATCACCAGTTTTGATCAAATTTTCAACCATTTGCACCACAATATTTCTCTATACCACCTACGAAAAGCTTGTGTCTCAGAATGTCATGCAGTATTTCTTCTCATATAAATAAACTGATTTTTGTCACTGTGCATAACAGTTTGTAATACAAAGCTCCAAATTTTTAAATGTCAAAGGGTGGTGATTTCATTAAGGACTGCACCAGACTGCCCATTGACACTATTGACAGAGCATCAAGTCTATAGAACCATGTATCTGTGGGATGAAATGCTGAAAAGAAGGCTGATTTAATTGTCTTTTTTTTCAGTGTTGACTGTTTACTTTCTTTTCACTGAAGCTCGGAGTAGTTAGCAGTATGTAAATATGCATTTATTCTTAAGGCTCATATTTAATACAGTTAAAAAAACAGTCTGCATCTACAGTATATTTAGTAGAAAGTAGTGTTATTGAACAGTAGCACTGTAAGTAATGATATCCAAGAATTTTTTCCCCAGCTATGAATTTTTAGGTAAAAAGGCGGGAAATCCAGATATTGTGCTAGTGACAAAACAATATGCAGTTATTTGAGGGGGGAGGGTCTTTTTATTAGAAAGAAACATACTTTAATTAGAAGAAATATGTTCGTTTCAATAGCGTATTCTTCATATCTCTGCCCCCAAAAATCTTTGCATACACCTACATTCTTTTTATGGACAGTACAAAGGAGGATAATAGATGCCTATAAAAGTAACTAGTGAAATTCTGCATTAGGATAATCTGTCACCCATTTCCATTTTTTCTGAAGAAAGCAAGCATAATCAAAAGCCTAAATGACAAAGAGTTGACAGTAAGATTCTGTAGTAAATGATTCCAGAGTCGCTGGCCTGCAGAGATGCTGAAGAAGTCCCCAGCAGACCTGATTAATTCCGGTTTCTCCAGCTGCCAGGGGAGCAGAGGCTAAGCAGTTTCACAGAGAGGAGCCTATTACCACTACTAGGCTGAAATAGATCTAATCAACTCACAGCCGCTCAAAAGAAAACTTTACAGGTTTAGCTCACTAAGGCAGCGCTTTAAAATGATGACTACAAAGGATCATGGGAGTCTGAAAGCATTTAGTCTTTATTGCAGCTCAAGGAAATTTTCTGCTGTGGTTAGGCCATGCTAATTTACTGAACATGACAATGCCTCCCAGATTGTATGACATCATTTCAATAATGGCCCCGGTCCTCTTAGTTAAATATTTCTACTACTACTTTTTTAATTCTAAATACTTCATTTATTGAAATACCGTCTATCTTGGGATTAATTAGGTTTACTGTTCCAAATCTATGGGCTAGCCTGCTTTATCATTCAGTTTGAATGATGACGCAGTGTAATTTGGCATGGCATTGACAGAACAATTATATTTATATTAATTTTATTTATTATTTTATTATTTTCAGAGAATGAACTCTAGAAGTACTCTGTACCTCAGCTGTAAATTTTATGCCAGTTGTGCAGTGCTTCAAATATTTTAATAGGCTTCACAATTATACAGATTTGAATGATTTTAAGAACAAAAATTCCAGCAGATTATTACTTATTTTGACTGACAACAATTATACATTCAAAACAAAAAGCCTTCAAAACTTTTTTATTTCTTTTGTTCGTTCTTTCATTTGTTGTTTTTTTTAAGTCCTCTAGTCCCCAGGGAGAATGTCAAAGCAAGGAAAATACACATGCAGTTTGCTAGATTAAGAAAATAATTCTGTCAACTTATTCTCAGTATTCAGTTGAGAAACCTTCCTTAACAGATGAAATATGCTTTTTTAAAAACAATCAATATTTGGAAACTCCGAGCATAAGTAGTTGTATGATGCAATACTGTAAAGATGTAGCGCAATACGCACAATTTGCAAGGCAGTTCTTTAATGATGGCTAATACATTATTATTTGACCAGCCTCCCAAGTGATATGAGGTAGAAGCAGACAGCAGAACAGCATTTGGAAAAAACAAGTTAGGTGTGACCCTGATGGGGAGGGAGGGACAGTGAACAAGCAGCAGTGAATCAGGTTGTGGAGGCTGGTGTCCAGGACTGGGAGCTGAGAGGTTGCTGGAAGCTGCCACTGGCCTAAACACAGCCCAACTCGCTAATCGCGGGGTTACCAGCTGCTCTGTGCGTGGTTGCTTTTGTGAAATAAGCTTGCCATTTGCAATTCGTGGCACAGTGGAAAAGTGCTGCGGGTTGGAAGTAGCACCATTCGCATGCGTTTTAGCGAGGGGCTAAAAGGGGATGGAGACTGAGCTCTCCCTACCCCAGGAACACAATGGGAGAGATTTAGGATCTCACAATGGCAAAGCTCCCTGGAAAACTGAAAAGCTGGACATAGAATGAAACTTTTTGATCTTACAGCACTTATTCCGTACAAGAAACATACCCGATGTATCTTTCAACCAGTATAAAAACCAGACGCTCATCTATCTACTACCAGGTCTTTTTTATTCCAAGCACAGAACTTTTGGGAATTAACAGGGGAAAAAAAGAAACAGATTGCAACAACCCAGTGATCCACTGCACAATAGATATATGAAGAGTAGACTAAAAATAAAGGGAGAGAGAAGGATTTCTTCCACACAGAGTTTCTTGCATATCTTTTAAAACTATTTTAATAAATGACAAGAAAAGTGCCATAAATAAGGGTAGGACACTGGTTAACGGCAGCAGCTTAAGTAATTTCTGGCATAGAAATAAAACCCAAAACCCTCCTTTATCACTCATTCTTCTTCCCATGATTTTTCTGGAAGAAGGTAGGGAAAAGTATGTTGTACCACGCACTTTGGACACTGAATTGCAGTGGGAATGCAAGACAAGACAAGGACCCATTTTGTTAGAGTCCAGGGAAGTTGAAATGAGAAATGGTGGAGCACTGCAAATACCAAAAGGTGAGCAGTATATCTGTAATTTGGAGATAGCAAAATAATTTAGTTAGGTAGGAGTGAGAACTGTAAGGCTTTTAATGTCCTCAACCGAGTCAGTTGACCTGGATGGGTTGACTGTAAGAGCTGGAATGAACCAGAACCAACAACAGAGGAGACAAGGCAGGAAGAGACTTGGGATCTGCACTGAACAAGAACTCCAAGCATTCAGCAACATCCCTGATGAAGGTAAGACAGAGAGATGAAAATATTACCCAACTGGGACAGCCTGTTGGTACTTGAAGTTGCTGAGGTTGCGAGAGTGTTAAAGCAGTGGGGATAAGAGTTGGTACAGACAGTAAAGTTTCTCTGTTCTCTCTGTTCTACTTCTATCAAGAAACAGCTCTAAATTGGGAATGCTACTAACTATCCTTTTTGTACTGTATGAATCCTTGCCTCCAGTTGATTCTTTTTTTTCCTATTTTGTTAATTTGAACTCCTACTGTGTTTTATGCGGGCCTTCTCTGAGCTCTCTGAGAAGCATTCCTGTTGATGCTACAGTGTTAAGAAAATACTTCGAGAATTCATATTTTTGCTTGTGTTAGTGGCCTCTCAAAAACACACGTTGCTGAATTAGACTGCTGACATAATATTTCTCCTGACTGGGGAGTCCTGTTGCTTCTCTGCTCACTGGAGAACTGTAACTGAAGGGGATCAATACTCCTCATGCTGCTCCTCCTTGCACACTCTCAGGTAAAGATTAGTGCATTTTGGACCACAGCACTCCAAAAATTTTCATCTATTTCTAGCAATGCAGCTGTCATGCTCTTGCTTCCTGAGTTTTAAGGTCTGAGTTTGTTAATGTCAACAGAAAGTTTCCCATTCATTTTAATGGCCTTTGATCAGGCCCCAGAGAGAACCATCACCAAAGGAGTTGTTGCTGGCATGGAGGAAATATGGGCAGGGGAGGCTGCCACAGAGCGCTATTTGTTTTAGAGCACCTCATGTCGTCTCCTTTTCTACTAAAGCATGTGAACTGCAAGGAAGAGAAGAAAAATATTCAAAATCTTTCAATTTGCTACAGCTTCAGCTGATAACCGGTCAAGGTGCTGGAAAGGCAACAGATCCCCAGGGCTGGGGCTCACCAGGGGGGCTGTCAGGGCAGGACCTCACAGCCAGGCATCGTCCCACCCTTGGCCGTGCCAGCTCTGAGCTGGCCCTGACCCTGGAGGACAAACCCCCAGGACGAGGGATGCCCACGGCGCCCCGATGTGGAAGTTTGCGGTGGGCTACACAGCCTTGTACCCATTCCTGGCATATGCTGCGGAGCGACACCTTGTTTATTATGTGTGTTGTGATGTTGCTAATGTGTATCCAGTGTCTCCAATCAATGATGTCATACATAGCACAATAGCTCGTGAAGCAATAGAGCTGTCAATGAAGGAAGTGGTAATGGACCACAATGGGAATTTTAATGCACAACAGGATCCATTACTGGAATGGTAATGGCCAGGATGAAGGTGGAACAACAGATGTCAAATACAAATAGATGTATGTGTATGTATATATATATATATATATACTCCTATGTGTATATATATATACACTCCTATGTATATAACACTTATAAATACTTGTGTGTCCATAGTAAGTTTATACACATATATATACACACACACATACAAAATCTTGAAGTACTGTGTGCATTGTGTTTTAAGGTACATGTTAATTTACCTTGGTCAGTGAATTTTTGGATTTGTTGTTTTTTTTTTCCGACAATGTTATGATATCATCTGTGAATATGTAAATGAGCTATTATAAGCTGTGAAGATTTTGATGGGCTTCTAAGAGATTGGTTTGGATGTACGAGAACAGGGGAAATGCTGAAGGAGGGCAATGTAGGGCAACAGCATTGTTAAAATAAAAAGTAAAACATGGCAAAGAAAATATCAAACAAAACGTGTTCTAAATGAAACATGGATAGCTGATTCAAAGGTTCTGTTTTCTAATGTATATAATATATCAGCAAATGTCTTGCTTCTGTTTTCTTTTAATGCCCCTTATGGAGGCATCCCACTGAGTATAATACAATAATATACCTACCCATCCATCTGTCAAGGTTCTTACACTGGCACCCATGACTGTAGAATCAGAATACTAATATCTAATAGAAAATTGCACTTTTCCCACAGAATCACTCAAAACACCACAGAAAATAAAGTTTTCTATCATCCTCACAAATCGTATTTGATTTTATCTTTGTTCACTTCTTTTCTGTATGGTAGATTTTTGTATACTGATTTCACACTATTTACTACATACGTTAAACATGTTTTCAAGCTGCTATTATGAACACATTCTTCTGGTACTAATTGCACGTAACAAACACATTGGATCAGGTAACACTACATAGCCTTATTACCTTACGTTTGATTTTGACAAAACTCATTACCTGAGAACACACACCTAAGCACAACAAACAAAGAGTTAAGTGCTTAAGAAATCATTCAGAAAATCCAGGTGCTGTGCAAAGTGTTACCAGACAATGTAAAGATTCTCCTTTCCTGTGTAAGGCCCCAGAGCTGGGACTGACAACATGTGAAGGGATTTCTGCACGAACATTGCGTCTCCATACAGGTTTTGCAGTCTTTCTAGAAGCTGCAGAAAAAGGCCAAAACAGATACTAGAATTAAATCTCAGGCCTATTTTAAGAGGCACCCTCCACTCGTTAATGCTGTCTCACCAATGAAGCTCGAGCTAATACACCAATTTGTGTCATTACGGATCATAAGCAATTTTCACAAGACTATGGGTGTTAATTCCTTTCTCCTGGTCAAGTCCCTCCTTGGGTAATTGTAGTCTGCGTGCTTAACTTCCCTGCAGCTTCAGCCCTCTAATGTGCTCTTCTCTCTCTCTTATCCTCCAGCGTGTGCTGCTGAAAGCTGCCAGCGATCATGTGGCTTCACAATTTATCACATTGCTATCACCACCATATACATGGTTTAAACACAAGTATTGTGCATTACTGCAAAGGATGTCACTTTTCTGATTCTCCCCCCTGTCACCAGGTGCAGGACTACGAAATTTTATAAATCATATAAGCACTTGAGTGGGAAAATTCAGTACTTTACATGGAATAATAAAACACACTTAGGTGTTATGGACCTTAAAACCTTGTCCTTAAGAACATAATGGGTGGACTGTTCTCTAGTTAAGCCGAGGAATATTGTCAGGTTTTGAAAGAGGAAGAAAAGCTAATGAGGATCTGAGTACAATATGTACATTTAGAATTCATGGTATTGTTGCATTTCTGGTTTACTCTCAGTTTTTAGTTTCTGTTCACAGATTTCCACATTTCCCTGATTGAAATGGAATATCACTACAAATGCCAGCTAGCTAGCTATCACCACTTTTTTTTCCATTTGTAAAAGCTGAGAGCAAGAAAAGTCAATTAAGAAAACATGGTGTCTTGGAAAGGCTACTTAATGTTGTAGAGCCCATCAGAAAAAGATTGTCTAGATAAATACAGTTCTGGCCCTATTAGAAAACTCAGAAGTCCATTTGTTAGCCAGCTGAATGTGCATAAATACGAAAGTCAGGAATTATCACGGTCCGGAAAAAACTCCCAATACCTAAAGCCAGACAGCAGCAACAGAGGTTTCCAAGTAGCCTTTGTAGCCTTTGTTTCTTTTGTACCATAGAGAAGGGGCTGGCCTATGGCTCTGTCAAATTGGAGATCTGTTAATCACAGCCCTCACAACCTCTGAACTTCAAGGTACAGGAGGATGACAAGTTTGGTTGTTATAGGTAATCATATCAATATGGTAGACATATATAGGTTAGGGTTATCGCTCAGTCTTGCACAGAATAGATTTACTGAAGTAAAGCAATATAAAGTGTGTGTGACACACCTTGAATAGATTCAAAGTAGTTAACTGATCTCACAAATATTGCTGTAAATGGTGTGTTTCTATCAAGGTCTCACAAAGATAAGCTGTGACCCTTTACTATTTAACATCTTATCAACTACCAGGGAGAAAACATGAACGGGTGATTGACAAAGTTTGCAGATGACACAAAGATTGGAGGAGAAGTAAATGATGATAAGAGTACAGCATTATTCCTTAGAGAGATTAGAACCCCTTGGGAAACCGGACCCCAGTTCAAACAAAATACATTTCACTGCTGCATACCTCTGTGAAGAAAGGAGGTTAGGTGTGCTCTTAGGATGGGGAATTCTGTTCTGAGAAGCAATGATGCTGAAAAAGACTTCGGGCTACAGTGGAGAATCACCAGACTGTAACTTTCCCATGCAGCACTGTGGTTAGAAAGGCTAAGGTATGAAATCTGAATAACTAAGCAAGGAATTTAGAGAAGCAGAGGTTATATCACCTCTATTTGGCATTAAAGACAAGATCACTGCAAGTGATCGTTGACAAATCTGTGAGCAGTTTAAGTCTTCCATAGCTAAAATCTGAGCTGTTTTGAGCAGACACAAGTGATGTGTCATGTTTCTATCCACCTGAGTATCATCAGAAATTAAGTTTTCCTATGGGACTACTCAGGACTAGGAGTTTGGAGCGCACGCTCTGTGAAAATTCAGTGATACAGGTTTAAATGTGCTGTTCTGGAGATCATGCCTGTTCCTCTTCTCATCCAGAACTTGTTCTCCCAGGACCTTCTTGGATAATCAGTGCACAAGGAAGACAAAACCAGAAGGGAAGTAATTTTTAAAATGCATACGGATAGTCACATAACATTTGCACTATTTTCCCCTCTTTATTAAAAAGTCGGTGAACAACACTTCACCTCCTCGACTACAGCTAGACACTTAAGTCGCTTTGCAACGATTCAGCAAGAATCATTCTATTTATTTCAGGTATTAAGTGTCTATCATTTTGATATCTAAGCACCTACCTGAACATTACACTTCATAATATTGAAAGAACATGGAAATGTTGCAGCACAATCTGTCTGTATTTACTCTATGGCAGCTTAATCACTGATTAAATACTAGTAACAATATGAAGATTGACATATGAGCCACAGGAGAAAGAAAAGTTAACTGCACAAAGGTGAATTGCTGCAACTAAGAATTGTTTCTGTCCTATTCAGAGCATGATCTTCAGCAAGGGAACCAGCTTTCTTTCTTGAGTTGTTCCCTTGAACTCCACAAAACCAATCAAGTGAGGAGGGTGAACCAATTTTTTGTTAGCAGTACTTCTGCTGACAGCCAGAAAATCAGATATTGTCCTTTAAAATACTACTCACTTTTAAAAATCAGAGTTCTGAGTGAAAAAGGAAATGGTACTTACCCCCAGTTTGAACGTTTAACTTTGACCATCCCTTGAGTTTACATAATTGTAAGGACACCGGGTTTCCATGAACCCTTGCAAGTGCTGTCAAAATAACGCATACTCGGGCATTTGGACTGCATCTTCACACAGCTGCAAGTCATAAACAAAGACAGTTGTTTTCTCCAAAACACCCACTATTTAAGTCTAATCAATGGATCTGATAGAGATCTAAAGGATTAAAATATGGAGTTATGATCCACTGTAGAAAAGAAAAAGGAAAAACACATTATTAATGTTAGGTTTACACAGTTTTCTAGGAATAGAAAGCTGACAAAAGTACAGGTTGGTCTCACCATCCTGGAATTGCTGTTGCAAGGAATTTCTGGCAGGCAGAAGGGACAGATAAGTATATAAATAAACGCAGAATTTCAGGGAAATAATAGAACAGAATTAAGTTGTTCTGAAAATTAACCGATAATTTTCAACAGATCAAGTTCTTCTGTGATATACATTTAAGAATTAAACTTAAATTAGCTCTTTAAAGTGGCCGTGTGACTTTAATTATTCAAAATGTACACAAATTTAATGAGTTTTTAAATATTAAAACTATTCTCTATTGTCACTACTGTGAGCTCTTAATTTACAGAGCAATTAAGTCAGGACCCTCATTTATCAGTACATGTGCGTTTGTTGAAAACATAGTCAGTTTTTATTAATTGATGCTATAGAAATACTGAGGTAAAATTAATGTGTGTGCTTCAGAGGTCATGCTGGCGATAGTAGGTAGCTAGCAAGGAGCAAGACGTGAGATAAATAAGTAACTGCTGTTCTCTGATTACACTAGAGATAGCTGAAATATTAAGTGGCACAATGGGCACTACGCTTAGCCAAAATGCTTGCAAACAAATGCCCCCTGAGTTTTCTCTGGCAAGCATCTGTCATGGCAGTAGCTGTGAAATAGGGAAACTTCAAAGCTTTAGTTTCTGATTATTAGCAGTGTGTGTAGTGTAATGTTCTTACATTTTTATGTAAACTCAGCGTTGATGAGCTGAGAGGGTAGAATTAAAAAATACTTCAGCTTGCCTTTGTTCTTTGGGACACGGCTGACAGGAACGTTAGCAGCTAGGAGTCTCCCGAGTGTCTATCAACTTGTGAATTACAGGGAGTATGGGTCCAAATTTGCAGAAGAATCAGGTGAATAGCTACAGAATTGGAGCGCATTTTTTTTTTTCTACATTTTCCCTGCCCCCAGTGGTGCATCTACAAAAGCTCTGTGACGGCACAAAAAGTGACTGGAAAGTAGGTTAGGCATAAATATGAGCACAGCCTGGGTGCACAGAGATTTTGGGAGACCACTGGTGGGCTGCAGAACGCTAGCCCCTTTGCCGCTTGCACTGTCGGAATGCCCTGAGGCCATCCTTCGCATCTCCTCTGCTATCCCAGTACTATTTGACCGGTAACTAAAAATTTAGAGTGGAGACATTCAAAACAAACAATGCAAGATTTAAAAAAAGGAGAAAAATCTGGCCAGGCCCTCCTGCTTTGGGTGGTTATGTTTGGAGTAAAAACTTTAAAAGCCTGATATTTAAAATATTAAGAGATGCTGTTATTGGGAGTCTCTTCCATGGACCCAAAAGACAGTTCAGAGTGGAAGTCCTGTGTTTCCTTTGAAGTCATGCAAAAGCACAGACTTCAGCTGGATAAGCACTACTCAAATGCCCTGCTGTCCTGTGCTCCAGGAATGCAGCACATCTTGCTGGTTAGTCTGTGTGAAAAGGTGGGAGAGGTGGGAAACTTAAACTTCCTTAAGCCCTCCGGTTAGGGCACGTCTTTCTGCAAATCCTGGTAGCTCATTGAAAAAGTTCTGGTATTCTCTTTGGTTGCCAAAGAGTTTCAATAGATTAGAGAGAAAAAAATTACCTTTTAAGAGACCAGGCAGTTTGGCTTTCTTATGCCATGGTCTGTTAAAATATTTTATTTTTAGTTATTGTTTCAGATGATTTATCTTACACTGGAGTAAGGTCAATTGATCTGTGATTCTTTAGATTGCCTGTGTGCCTTTTTGAAGACCTTGTGAGGCATTATGGTCGTTTTTATGGAAGAGTGTGTTTCTCTGAATTGACCACTTCAGTGTTTATTTGGAACTTTTACAATGGATGATCCTAGTGATTTTTTTTTGTTCTTTGTCAGTTTCTTTAAGATTCTTTTCTTTTGGCAACTTGATCTCTGATACTGCCTTGTGTTTATTATCTGAAAATAATTGGCTTAGAGAAAGGCATCTCCATAGTGAATGCAGATGCAAAGAAATTGCTTCATTTTTATGCAATATTCTTAATTGTTCTCTTTATCTTTAGTGGTCCAGTGTCTGACCAAACCATTTGCAAGCTCTTTGAAATTGTGTATGTACCACTACGTGTGTGGGAGGGAGGGATAAAGAGGATGTACTTATAATTCAGAGCTGGGAGAGTAGTGTGAAATCCCTCTTTCTGATTACTTACCAACCAGCTTCTCCAACTCCTTTCCCTCCTGTTTAGTCACTCCCCAACCTGTTTACTTTTGATTTGAAATACGGGGTCAATGGGCTCCTGCTGATATAGGGGTGGGATATGATTCTTGCAATCTTCACACTTATTTTGGGAGCCAAAGGTATGTTGCCCATTAATAATTGCTGATAAAGTGATTTTAGTTGCTCTTGCAATTTTCCTTGACACGGTGTATGCTATTGAGACCAATGCTAGATCTTTTCTAATTTGGGAATACATCGGTCTTAATGTTACTGTGTACCTTGCTGCATCCTTTCATTTGTGTATCTCACAACGTCTCTGTCCTGATCTGTCCTGTATATATAGTTTCAGGCCAGGACAATGAACTCTTAGCTGTACAGCTGCTAAGAGAGGGACTTTGACTCTCCCTACAGATGTTGTCTCACAGTCAGCTGGTGGAGATCCTAGTCTTCTTAAGCATACAAGTGCTTCGCTAATTCTTTAATTCTCTGTTACAGATCAAGCCCCATTGTGCTAAGGGCTGTACAGACCCAAAAGTTGGAGGAAAAAAAGAAAAAAAAAACCATCCTTAGCCTAAATATTGTGATCCCCTCCCAATCCCAGGAATTTTGTACTTACTTTAAAGTATTTTCATCCCCTTTTCCTTGCTATTGACCTGTCCGTTTTGAGTCTGGACATAGCCACAAATAGAGGGCCATGGAGGCTGAGCACCTAAAGCTGTCTAAAATACTCAGCTTGGATTTAGGAGAATAGACAGAACTGATCTTCTCTCAAGGCTGTTATCCCATTCAACAAAACACACCTCTCCTTCAATACATATATTGCGCAAAATCTTGACCTTACTTAAAGCTAAATTTCCCCTCTAATCTGTGCATTTCAGAGTGTCTCAGGGAATTTCAGAATCTTAATCATAACCCCTGAGCAAAAGTGTTCTCTTCTGCTTGGGCGTCCAGGTGTATGTGTATGTCAGGCTACTTTTAAACGGCAAGTGACATACCTCTTCTCAATAATTTAAGACATGGTCCTCGGCACAGATCCCTTCATGCATCAGTGCACAATGTACCACAATGGCTTAATAGAACTCACACCCAGAACGAGTGTCTGAACTGCGTGTGGAGCCAAACCATTCCCTGGTGTGTCTGATCCTGGTGATTCCTGCAGCCCATGGAGACTACAGGTGAAACAGGGCACGTGGCAAATGTCACAGAAACAGACCTTGCTGTTTGAAGGATCTCAGGGGTGCAAAAGAACTGGTAAAGGAGGAAGACATACTCAGAGTCGATGTGACTTGTTCAAGGCCGTGCAATAACCCTGCGGCAGATCCAGGCAGGCAGGAACCCTGTGAACCAGGTCACAGCAACCTGTGCCTTGCACACTGTCTTTCCAGGCAGAGAAATCTCTCTGCCATTAAAAACAAAGTTCAGTGCACATGTCATTAGCATGCTCCATTTACTAAGGATTTTCCTCAGTGAAAATAATGTTGGTGCAAATAGAAGGAAAGATTAAATGGCTTCAGATGGATTTGGCACCTACTTCTCACCGTTAGTCTCTATTTCTTTGGTCTACGGTGTATTAACAAAGATGCCCAAACATTTAGGGCAAACATCCAGCCTCTAGGCCTGATGGTAAACGTGGAACTGCAGCACAGCAAAGAAGTTTCTTAAGTTTATTTACGTGACCCCTAAAGAATATTACGTCTCACTGTGCTATACACTTTCCCATCTGCTCCAGGCTGGATGGTACCCTCCTCCTCGTGACATCTTTCACTGCAACCAAGTTCCTGACTAAAGAAATAAAGTGACTCCATCCATTCCCAGCAGTTAAGGTTAAAGAGATGCACTCGGTTCTAAATCTCGGCTGCTAACGCTCTCTTGACCTTTGACTCGCCTTAGCACGGCGAAGTTTGATGGGCCCATGCCAAGCCGTCTTCTGTAACCCATGAGTTGGTTAATATACTCCCATTTCTCATTCAGACAGCCAACAGAGGCAAAAAAGGCAGCAGGGCAACAAATGCTGTCTCCTGCAAATGCTCAGTAATAAATTGCTCTTTCAGCAGTGCAGAAGACAGATTTTTCTTTCTTTTGCTTCTTTCCTCCTTTTGCACAGAAGTCGCCAATGGGAAGCTCGCTTTCCCACCTGGCCCCAGCTGACTGTGCCCATAAATTTGCCTATGCAATGCCTGTTTACGGGTCGCTGCCAGAACACGGAGACGGGTGCGTTTTCTAAGCACCGGGTAGATAATCATGGTAATTGATGTTTGGAGCTGCTCGCTCCTAGGAGCATAGGGTCTATTTCTCCCAGTGAGGCCCTGCTCCATGTTATCAGTCCAGCCCATAATTAAATATCACTCTTTTACAATATGTTTCAGGCTCCTTAATGAGTCTAAAGCAGAAATAGTCACCTCTTTCCCCTTTGAGCTTTATTTGCTTGTTATTAAACAATGTTATTGAGCTGCCTTCTTTCTCTGTGTTGCCAAACCTGCATCATTTCCGTTTTATAATTGCACAATTAGAGTCAGTGCTTTGCTTTCATACATCAGCAGGACCAGAGAGAGAGAGAGAGAAAGGGGAAAAAAATCAGGTGTTCACAGACAACTCAAATGCATCTTATTTTCATTAACTACCAGATTTTGCAAAATGGGAAGCTATTTATCATGATCTGTTTTCTACCACCAGCCACCCCCACCACCCCACTCCAGTGACTTTCGCTATGACCTTGTGCTGTATTGTTAAGGGTCCAATTTGCTCATTGTTACTTGCCTGCATAATTCTATGCACCTCCCCCACCATCTTTTTTTTCCCAAGCAAAATCCAGTCATTTATATTCTGAGACTAAATGGTATTCCTCCTCCCCTACAGCCTCCCCCAAAAAGGGGAAAAAAAAAAGGCAAGCCCTAGCAAGCTGTATAACACTAATAATTCCTTCTAACAAATTTCCACAGATCCCCCCCTCCTTACACACATGCACACACACTCTCCCTCTCTCTTACACACATACTCTCTCTCACATGCACACCCTTAAGCTGCTCTAAGCAGTGTATTAAGTAGCTGAAGAAAATCCATTCACATTCTGCTGTGTTGCTTTCTTCTCAAGTCATGAACCCATCACAGACTTTTTCTAGCTGTAGGTTGCCACGGTGAAGATTTACAATGCCAGTTATTCATACATCTGCCTTCTCTTTTTTCCCCCCTTATTCTTAAATCCCTTGGGCGAGGGCAACCTTGATACTGAGACTCGTAAAATTCATGCAGGCTTATCATCCTTGGTGAAGGCTTCAGGCATGCATTACCGTATCCAACTGCCTGCTCACCGCCATGACAGACCTGGGCCTATAGCTTTTATTTCTAACAGGGGAAAAATGTATTAATGTGCTAAATAGAAAAGAAAGCTTGAATTTTTTTGAGGAAGAAAACAATAGCTAGCATTATCCATTTCTCTTAATGATTTTTAAATTTGTTTCAATTACTCTACTCCCCACAGAATAGCATAAATTTGAAACCTTTTTTTTTTTTTTTTAAACACCCTTTAATTTGTGTGGAACAGTGTTCTGAAAGTCCAATCACACTGCTGTGGGGAAGTGCAGTACTAATACAGCCTCTGAACTCCACATCAAAGTAATGAATACAACAAATCTGGAATGAATTTTAAATGTAAATTTTAAAGTCTTTTCCTTATTTTTTTTCTGATTTTTTTCTTTATTTTTAAAGAATTGCTATAAAAAGAAATACTTTCTTGAAGGGAGATGGAGGGGAGATGAATGTATTGATTTTACAAAACAAAACCAAAAAATTAAAAGCAGAAGAATCCCAAACAAATTGCAAGTTTTCAGTTACAAAGTCACTGGTTAAACATGGAGTCTGCAAAAATGCAAATCACTGTGATTATAATTTTGATATAATCATCATTTGTTAAAACATTAAAGACATTTTTATATTTATCTGTTCTTTTCCAAGGATTACTCCTACAGAGTATTGAAGGATCCTCTATAGGGAGCTCAGGTGTGAAAACCAGAGGGTTTTGTTTCAGAGTTTGGTTTTGTTTCTCTGTTTTCAATAGGACAAAATCATGCTAAAACCTCTCAGGCTTTCAAGGAGACAGATTGTGGATGCTGTGTTTAAAGACCTGCACACCTCTTCTGTTTTCTTTGCATGAATGTATGTAGTTCTAAGTCTATTGTTTCATTTTACTATGTGTTTTGAAATAGGTCGTGATTTTAGGAAGCTGAACAGTGCGATTGAACTATGAGCATCCTAAAAAAATCTTTCAACATGCTTATGCCTGTGCAAGTGAAGCCAACATAGCTAGAATGAGTGAGAGTTACAGTGAAAAAGGTATGAAGCTGGAGTGCTACCTTCAGAAGATGCCTAGGTGCGTGACAGACTTTTTCTGGAAAATTGTGACTTGCAGTTTCAGAAAGAAGTAGTTTTGAAGACACAAAATTATTCAAAGAGAAATGAAACCTCATGTCCTTTGAGAAGTCGCACCCCATTATCCTCATCCTTTTTTCCCCTTTTGCGTTTTATTGTTGCTTTAAATGTTTCAAAACTGTTTCAGCCATTATGCTGTCAAAAGTGTCGTTTCAATCTCAGATCCCTATCTTCTGACATCCTAAGACAGCTACAACAGAAAAGAAGACTTGTGTTGATGTTACTCAGTCAGCATTAAGTTGTCACAAGTGCTGTCTCACTTCGTCTCAGTAGTGATGCTTAGAGCCCACTCATACCACCATCTGCCTGCACAGAGGTGACATCCCCGTTTGCATGATGAAGCACTATTTACAGGGCTCCACTCTCAGGTCCACAGGGCTCTGACAGCAGCGCATCCTACTCAGTGTGCCACCTATTATCACCTGCGAGCAGCATTTCTCAGCAAAATAGCCATGCAAGACTTCTAATGCTTTGAACCAGAGGCACAAAGAAAAATTTCTATGTCGATATGTCACCGGTGAGGCAGTTGTTATTCCACATAGATGGGTCTTATAAGGGGGTGCAAAAAGTTGTGGTTTCCAAACACGCTCTAAAATTACTTCAGGGTCATTCATCTTTTCTGGCTAGGCGAGGTGCTTTTTGGCCACCTCTTTCCCACAGAAGGGGGTACTCCATGGTGCATCCCAAGTGGGAGTTCACATGTCGTACATGGAAACCACAGGGCAGGGAAGAGGAGTTCTGCTCACCCAACAAACTTTGTGTTGATTTACGCTAGGAGGTTGCGGAGGCAAAAATGTAGATCTTTGCATGAGGACATGTCCCTGGGTCCCACAGCAGACACGTTGCTGTTGGAGGTCTCTATACTCTAGGCATGCAATGTGAGCTCAGACTGTTAGGAGGGACGGATGCACCTGCAGTACCTGCAGCAGAGAACACTGCTGTTTTTTCTTAGAGAGGCATCTGCTGGTGTCAGAATTCCACCATGCTTCTTGCTGATGCCCTTTTCTAGGCCATGAGGCTCAGAGGATCATCAAGTCCAATCTCTTCAAGCACAGGCCACTATGCAATCAATGTGTCTAGCAAAGCAACCCCCTCATTTATCACAGGTCGTAAAATGCCTCCCAGCATCCTGCACTGAGCTTTAGACTGTAAGTAAAGAGACCAAAAGTCACAATTACAACCTGACACAGAAAGAAAGAAAGAGATTTCAAGGGCATCACAAAGTTCTTAAGTTCCTGCAGTAGCAGAACTGGCTGGAAGCCTGAGTTCCTCAACAGTGTAGGAGTTACCAACACTACTTGCTGCCAATTAGTCTTTGTATGTGTTGAGTATCCTCCCCCAAACTGACTTACAAAGGATTCACCTCCCAGATATTCAACTAGAAATCCAGGCTGTTTAGCTCATGCAGCAAAGAAACTCATGCTTTTTCTCCTTGAAAGGCTGTAGTTCAGCTGAGATGGTAAGCAGTGAGAACCACAAGTGTATCAGTGATACCTCCCACCAACACATTCTTTTGCTGGTAGGATTTACTCCAAACATCAGCAGAAGCTGGTACAGATGCTCAGTGAATTTGGCCCCTTAATTATGTTTCTATAAGGACTAGCACTAAGCATAGCAATTTCTTTCACCCAGTCAATGGGCTTGCTGGTTCCCCAGCATTGTTTCTTCTTGCTGTTGTCCCAGTCCTCTGACTGATCCATTAGACAAGACTCTCTAATCTATTAGACAAGACTCTCTAAACCAAAGACAACTGAGGTATTTCCCAGTATCATTCCACTCCAGTATTCCATGTGAACACTTCATTCTGGGTTGCGGTACGCAGGTCAAATAGTCAAGCACTTTCAGTGCAGAGATTGTATATATTGTTGAATATTAGATTAAATTAAAGGCCTTCAGAATATGGGAATTACAGGCTGCCAGAAGGAAAGAAGCGAATAGATCCAAAAATTAGAGATCTGAGTAATTTCTTCTGAATCAGTTTGTATTCTCAGGCACATCCCTTATTATTAGTAAACAATGTGAACTGGTGCTGGCTTTAATTATTTTTTTTAAATTCTGTTTTCATCCTGCTGCATCCCTTATGCAGTGGTATTTGTCAGCTTTTCAAGGTAAGGTAATAGAGGAGTTATGTGAAGTAAATCACTTCTGTGGTTTTGTCACATGCAGGGTGTACTAAATGGTGAAGATACACTGAAGACGGGGGGAAAAAAAAAGAGTATCCCAAGCCTGAATCACTATTGTTGTGGCAAAATTTTAAGTGCCTAGCAAGCTAATGAAGATATGATGCTGTTCAAGCTATCTGATCGGGAATTATTGTATCTTATTATGTTAGGCAAAAGCTGAGGTGATTATGTAGAAGTTATCAATTCTCCACCCTGTTTAACAGTACACAAATATGATAGATCTCTGGTTCCAGTGAGCTGAAGTGGAGGACAAGATGTATCTTCAGCAGGTAACCTAGAAGGTTGCTTCATGTGACGGCCAGACTGGTTTTGAAGGCACCTTTGCCTATGTGGAACATGTTGGGTGAGGGAGGCTTTTCTGGCCACGGGAGCTCAGCAAAGCTTGTGATTACCACAATGCTCGTGATGTTCAACAACTCTTTGTGTCTTTCTTTTACAATATGGCTGAGAGCCAGCACTGAAAAACAGTTCTACTGGCCAGCTAATAGGTTTCTGGAATGTCATGTATAAAAAGCCAGATATAATTGCACCTGGCCATGCAGGGGAATTTTTTACAAATGCTTTGTTTACTACAGAATTCTAACTTTTGGAGTGGAGGAAACACGTTGTTCTCTAATACTAAAGTCCTTACTAGTAGCTGCAGAATTATAAACACTAAATACTTATCAGTTTAGTCCATATGGTAAGTATCTACGGATGCATGAAGTAATGGAGATTTGATGAAGTCCCTTGCACATTGTAGCATTCCTGGTTTGGCAGTATTTTGTTTATGTTATAACACCAGAGTGGCTCCATGAAAGCTTACCAGGCCCAGAAGACTTCATACCATTTCAGTAGTGACTATCCAATAAAATAAAAGTTATTGTGAACCTCAAACGGGTCTGTCGCCTTGAAGTAAAAAAGTGAACAGTAGAGAAATTTGAAAGTTTTCACTTGTAAAAAGCAAGGAGATTTAGGGTTAAGCTTGGCTGTCCTGTATTCAGGTGTTGTAGTTGCTGCATTCCACAAGCTAGTTGTGGTGCAGTCATTCAGAAGAAAAGCATAGGCTTGACTATCAGTCCATATCCTTAATAAATAACAGCCTGTTTTAACATAATGTTCTCTCAGAAACATTTCTTCATGGTGGATTTCCTAGTTAATTGGGACTATTTGCATGTTTAGAAACAATTACATGCATTTCTTGTACAGAATACACTAGAAAGCCCTCCAACAGTTTATCAGGTGGGGTTCAAGAATGTCTTTGCCTTTTAGTCTGTGTATGGTAGATGTGATGTTTTTGTTCCACATTTGCTGGTAAACAGGGTATTAGAAGTCCAGTATTTTGTTTCTTACTTGAAATTTACTTGGGCAACTCACCTTCCTATTGGAGGCTGCACCTCAAGCTAGATTTTGTCAGAAAGTTCAGAGCCTTTAGGCTTGGTCACTTTCCATACATCAGTAACAATTAATTTTTATGGGGTCTCTATGTGCTTTTTACCTTTGGGTTTGTTTTTTTTTCTTCGTTTGTTTTGATTTCTTTTCCATCCCATATTTCCTGTAACTTTATTTCAACTTCGCGAATATAATTAATAGAACTTAAGGTACTGGTCGTGATAATAAAACCAGCAAAGAAGAGAGCGGGAGAGAAGACAGTTGATCATGGACTTGAAGTTGGATTCCGTAAAGAAAATACAGCAGGATTTTTCTTGGCCTTGCCTCTGCAATGGGAGTTTAGCGCGGCATTAATGAGAGCTTGTAACTGCATGGGTCTCCTTTGCACAGTTTAAGTGTGTTTCTGAGGTGTAAGACACTGAAGCATCAGGCCCTCAGGGAACATTCTCCATCTTAGGTGGCTTTAAAAAGCAACATAGCCACCCTTTGAATTACGGGCATGTCACAAGTGGGCTAGAAAGAAGGATAGGAGGGACCTATCCCTAGTTTCTGCTGCGATAGTCAGCCCTTTTCATCAGGGCTCTTAGAAAGCCAAGGGTGTAAGTGTAAAGCTGCTCAAATTTACATTGGCTGTTATATCCAGACTGCAGAGAGGACAAATAAGGCTTCTGGCCATCTTTGCTCTAACTTCCCTGCCCTTAACAGATAATAATGCTTCTTTGCTTCGAAGTGTTTACTCATAGGAGTAGATTTTGTTGAGGAGATAGCATTCAATGGATAGGGTTTTGAGATGAAAAGGTGCTCTTTAGGGCAGAGACTATGTACTTAGCCTGTCTTTTACAGCAGCCTTGCACATCAATACCTCCGAGTAGAAAATAAATACAATCTATACCATATACTGTTCACATACTTATTTTTACACATGTACACACCCCTGCAAATGTACATACATATGAGAGGGAGAGAAATACAGAGAAAGATAAAAAATAAAAGATATGAACATCTAGATATTTTGAACTGACGGATGGGCCATAGACTTTTGCACTCGGTACTTCATTTATTAAACTTCAGGTGACACTGTCTTGAAAAGCAATCATTTTGGTTTGTATTTCTTTATTTGCATTACACAGCACACCTGGTAGAAAGGATATTTAAGTAGCAAAGGACTTGCAGCATTAGTAATTAATAGGTCCCATTACGCTAAGTCTCATGCAAGTTTAGGACATCTTAGATGCTAGATAAGAGATGAATAATTTGAAGTAATTTTCCTGTAATCATGCCAATCACTTCAGCAAAGTAGTTATTAAATGAAACAGTATTATGATGAATTATAGGACATCTATTGAATATCTTTTCTTATCATCTACTTATAGTGCCTGATGCTGAAAAGAGGCAAACATGTGAATGCTCTTTCCCAGTAAAATATGCACACTTCTCACTGTAAATAATAGTTTGTTTAGCAAACCTTGTTTTTTTAATGAGACCTAGAGACAGATTTGTACTAGTCTCATACTCTTTGCTACTCCAGAATATCATCTAGTTTTACCTTTTCTTTAAAGGTAGATATTAGCAAGAATGAGTCACCACTGATGACAAGGAATTTTTCTAGTTCAAATTTGCTGAAGTGATTAAATATTATTTATCTAATTAAATGCTCAAAACAGATCATTATTGAAAGGAATAAATTTAGTGGATTTGTTGAGCAGTGTTAGCTGAAACGTAACTGCACATCATTTGACTTTTTAACATTTTATTATATCTAATAAGTCTTTCTGTGCTTAATTAAATCAACTTATTTTTTACAGCTAATTTAACATCATTTCATTTTAGTTACAGCTTTTGCATCAGATATGTAGAAAGCCAACTGTATACCCAAATTAAGCTTGTCCTACTCAGGTGCTCTGCTTTACTTTTACTCCTCTAGCTGCTACTGATGCCCAGACTATTTTTTAGTGTTTTCTTATCTTTTACTGGAGAAATGTTACTCATTTGTTAATTACAATCTATTTCAAATACTACAGTAAAAAAATTATACCATATGGTTATAAAACATTTAATAATTCTGTCATATGTAACAAGTTCTGAAAATCAACTTTTTTTCTTGGCATAGGACTTCACCTAGTGTCAGAAAATGCCAAACAGGAATGTAAGATTAATTCTACTCATGGCTGCCCCAGCAACTTAATCTGCATGTGTTTGGGCGAAGGTAGGGGTGGACCTGCTAGTGTACATAAAGCTTTAATTTTTCCCAGGGTACACCCTATCTTCATAGTTTTTGCATGTTTTTCCAAGACTTTTGAATCTGGTTTTGTTGTGCTATTAAAAACAATTCATTGGCTTCATCCTTTTAAAACTTCTGAGAGCTTTTGCCTCTGTGCTGAACAGTATCCCACCATGGGGGTAGGCTAGGGTGGGAGGTGAGAAATTCAGTCAGCCTGCCAGTGATTGCAGTTGGCTTGAATCAATGTCACGCCTTTGACTTCAGTAGGATTATGCCTGGACCACACTAGCATGTGTGAGATCAGAACCAGAATGAGGACATCTCTATATCAGCTAAAAAAAGGCATTTTATGGATTTTGGTCAGCCTGCTCACTGGCTAGGTGTTCCCACTGAGTTGTTTTAAGAGACACTGTCCCTCCAGGATCTAAATGAAGAGAGCAAAGTTCACTGGGTGAGTAGATGGGAGCTTTTGATAGATCATTATCTAATCCAAATATCTAGTTTTCCCTCCCAAATACCTCAATATTTTTCAGAAATGCTCAGGAATGCTTTTCAAGCTAGCCCTGGAGCAGAATGAATTTCGTAGCACATAGTACCAGTCTTTAACAGTTACCAGTTTTTAACCTAAATAAAAATAAAACTGCGCACAGTTTTAAGCTCCTGTGTGAAAATACATTTTTGCCCACATGCATGTAACACGTTATTATTCCTGCGATGGCTACCAATAACCATTTCTGCCTACAGAGAAAACTGCCTAACACTTGGGCTTAAATTCCCCAGAGTAACTGTTCATGATCGCAAATTTGGCTAAAGGATTTTTTTCATTACCCTCAAACATTTCCTTTCACCTCCAACCTCTAGGCAGAGCCATCGCTTTCCCTTTAGAGCGGGGAACATAAAGCCATGGGGCCATCGGGGCTGGCTGTGCCTGACCCCGAGGGCCCTTCTGTCAATCACTGCCTCCCCATCCCTTGCTCTCTTTCACATCAGGCAGCTGTACCCATCGCTGTCAACCAGGTAACAACCAGCAAACAATAGAGGCCTGAATGCCTGGTCTAGACACTCTTTTAGCCACTTATTTGCTGCTCTTGGCAGCTGTTGAAGCATAAATAAGCAGTTTGTAATCAGAAAGCTGACATCATTGCAGCTCAGCTGAGAGAGGGAATTGTTGCTGTGCACTGAGCTGCTTTCCCCCTTCTCCCCCCCGCCCCAGCCCCCTCCCTCCTTCATTTTGTGACAACAGATTCTGGGGTGGGGATGCAGATTTCTGCCAGGCTAAGCTGGCTTTTCTTTTTATTTCTAGAGTACAATGATGCAGGTCGCGGAAAACGGCACACATGCGGCAATGTAGTTTGCAACTATCAAAATTTAAAAAAAAAAAACAAGAAAAAAAGAAAAAAAAAACACAGAAAAAACATGGAAGACCTCACCTGCAAATAAATGGTGGACTTCTGTCCTACACAGTCAGAAAGCACTTTGAGGCTCACAAATATTTTGAATTTAAAGGGTAGTATTTTAATAGATTGACCATAAACTAGGCAGATGGGCAGAGAATGTTCCCTGTCCTGACTGGTATTTTTACCCTTTTGTTTTCTTTTTCACCCCCTGGAAGGAGAGAGGAGGTAAAAACAGTCCTACCAGAGCTGAGCGAATACTTTCTAACAAACTCTGTTTTGTGCCAGCGTGCCTCTGTTTCTGCTTTCAAAATGCCCAGCTCCGCATCTCCTATCGCTGCAAACATTTGTTGTTCGAGTACATTTCATACACTTTTAACACTTTTTTTTTCCCTACTTTGGGGCTCGATCGTAAACAAGTTCACTGGGCAAATTTGACACAATATTTGAAACTCAAGCTGGGTTCCTCGGACGGGATTGGTGGGGCGAGGCACGTGGCAGTGCTGCTGCTCCCTGACTGGGGGAAGACGGCAGCATACCCAGTGCAAATATTTGCACATGCAAATTTAGAATTCGTTTTCCACAAACACTCGCACGTATGACTTTCAAATTAGCTTTCTGTGAGCATTCATGCTGCTAAGAAACTCTAGTTCAAATATTCATAGAAAGTGAACATAAAAGGGCCACAGGTTTAGGTGATTTCATTTTTTTTTAAAGAAAATAGCCACCGAGTGAATATTCATGCTAAAGTCCTTGCAGTGTTTGTCCAGTTCTGTTGTTTTCTGGGCGTCCTCCTTTGAAGTTGAGAAGTGATATGTGTTCGTGTGGTACCAAAGAGCAATGGCAAATTATGCTGCCTCAAATGTATAGTTAAAACATAAACTTTATAATCTGCGGTGCATTTGCTGCTCTTTATTGATGGGAAAGTAAAGCACAGCGTGTAACCTTTAAAATATATAATCCATACCAGGTCCCAGATCTTTCCCCCATGTTTCATTCGATCTGTTCTGGTGATGACTGTAGCAATAATGGGAAAGAGGCAAAGGGCTTTTTTTTGAGGGCTTCTCCCCCAGTTGTTTATTTATTTATCCGTGTGCGCTTTATGCATGTGATCAGTCAGGGAGTTGAGCTTTCTCGTTCTTGTAGAGCAGAGCGCACATTCCACCGGCGATGTGTCGAAGTCTGATCCGACTGCCTGTTGGTACACGGAGGGAGGGTGAATGCCAGAGTGTCTGTGGGGTTCACTAACTATCTGAAATATCTTCAGGTAGCTCTGTCTATCCCCAGTTTCAACAAGAAAGAAGGCCAGTTCAACAAAAATATTGACTTTACATCTCCCAAAGGCTTTCTAGTATTAGTTTGCTCTAAGTAGCTCATGATTTAGAGTACAAAGGCATTTCCAGAATGCATGTTTAACAAAATGACATAGCAGATAATTGAAATTTATTTGCAATTTTCAAACTACAATAAACACAATTCTCCTTTTCTTTCATTAATAATCGCACGGCTAATGCATAACAATCCCTCTGCAGCTTTTACAAGCAAACTTGAGCTGCTGTGTTGTAATAGCTGGAAAAGTTAATGTAGCTTGAACAAGGTTCCTAATTGTCCCTGTCTCTGTCATATTTGTCTACTTGAATGGTCCTAAATACCACAGCGATTAATTACTACAGAGCAGGTATTACAAGATGTTATCATCCTTCCCCAACTGTCTGGGTGAATGGAGAGAGGCAGTAGATTGTTGCAGTGTTTCATCTTTGCACTTCCTGTAAGGCACTTTAACCAGAAGATTTAATGTGTCAAAGTTAACTGCGTTCTCGCGCAGATATTCACATTCTAATTAAAGATTAAGAACGTAGTACATTACACTGTGATTTGTCATACATGGCTTGTTAAATAGGAAACCTACCGGGATTCCCTAACATTTTATAAACATTATTCAGGGCTTTTAATGTGGGCAAAGGAAAAGATTATTCAGCTGCTCTGCAGAGTAGGAGGCAGGTCATTTCTCCCCCCCCATCCTACCCAACCTCCCCCCTCTCCAAATAAATAAATAAGAAAACTCAGGTGGTTTTCAGACTGGAATTCTGTTGAGATCTCTTTAAACTATTTCTTTTCCCAGCGTGTATACGTGCACGTGGAGATAGAGACATATATATAAAAAATGTATATATGTCTTAATTATTTTTTGGCATTTTTCAACTTTTGCTGTCAGCTATGCAAACTGAGGTAGGAAGTCTTTGTTTGAATTAGAGTGGCGAAGGAAGGAAGAAAGATGAAACAGTTTTTCAATATGCAGAATGTGCTTTCAGATGATTCTAGCAATGCTGAGCGGCGTACCACTTCCAGTATTAGTAGCAGAGGACTGGTTCACATTCTTTGATTGCCTGAGGAATAAATTAATGAGGTTACTGGAGACATTGAACATTTGCATATTCACGGATGCTTATTAGGTATAAAGTGAATGCCAGGTGCATTGAATTTTGGGAATACTAGCTTTGTTTTTGGTCTTCTATTTTTAAAGCAATCACATCTTTCTTTTTCCCTAAAGTGGGAAGTTCTGTGAGAAAAAAGCAGCATTTATAAAAATAATAACACCACAAAAATCAAATTAATTCAATACAAAGCTTCGCTGTAAGACATACATCAGAATAAATATGATACAGCATGAGGCTAGGGACTATCCGAATATCTTGTTTGGAACAACAGTTAGGATGACTACAAATATAAAAACAGTTGTTCCACGACATAAGGAGAACAAATGTTATATTTTCCACTGTTCTCCTTATGGATTTCTAGCTTTAAATAGCAATAGGAGAACTCATTATGAAGTTACCTTCCATAATGCCCAATGCTTAATTTTATAGCACCAATATTCTAGCACATTTTCTTACAGCAAGTCTCAAACTCAGCCTGCAAAGCACAGAAGATAGAATTACAAGATTTGCTCGACTATTTCTCCAAGGAGTATCTGCACATGGTTGCATTGTTGTCAGTGACTTCCGTCATTGCTGTGTGAAAGCACATTGTGTGAATGATTTGCACTGTATCTCATTATTCCTGGAAGTTTTTATCTATATTGTTTATTTGGGATCATTATCCCCTTTACATTCTTAAAGATTTTATGGTGTTGGTTTTTTTGTTTTTTTCCTTCCCGATCTTTGGCTGTCCATATGCTATAGAGCACGGTATTAGCACTGCTTGTTTTAGCAGAGAAATATCTGTCAATTGAAAGCATGTGTATTGTTTGTTCTGCCTTTTGCTTGTCTTTTACAGTGTAAGCATCAAGCGTGTACATGTGCACAGACTACAGGCTTACATGCCCTGCACACAGATAAATACAAACACACGTGCCCACACAGATGTGCGCCTACAAAATTATTGGTATCACCTAGTTCCAAGTAGCTGGTGTAGCAAAATCAAGCAGTGATAAGTGTTTTCTTTGGATAATAATATGTATTTACAAACAGGCTCCCTTCTGCCCCCTTGTTTCACGGAATACTGTGCTCAACTTCCCTTTCCTGGATGTTGCACTGTGTTGATCACTGCCCTGCCTCTGCAAATCCTATTTGAAAATCTCATTTGCAGCATAACTGACAACAAAGGCATTACATGGTGTATGCCCTGCATATTCGGCAGACTATTCCTTGCCTTTGTAAGTTATTTCTAACTTCTAATGAAAATGCCGTGCGATCAGTTGATGATCTTTTTTATTTATTAATAGTCTGTAAAATTAAGTGTGTCTAATCAAAGAACGGATCCTTTCTTAAAAGTGCAAGGTGGAATGCGTTAGATCAGTGGTACAAAAAGCAGATGTTCTTTACTGCAGTAGGCCTTTCTTTGGGTACTCTAGGAAACAGGGACTTAAACAAAACATTAAATTGAAGAGGATTCTGAGGTGCAATCACTGCCAGCCACTGCAAGACACAGAAATCCTCTTAGATATACATTTTCTCTGCATTTGTTTCCAAACTGTAATTCTGCTCCATGATTAAAAAAAAATAAGAAAAATGATTTGATATTTCAGTCTCTCAGGCCAGCTTCTGAATAATTACATGCAAAATGATCTATTATATATTTATTGAAAATAGTATTGTGGAGCACAAATGTGCATTTTATTCAGAAAGGTCATTTTTTAAAACATCCATTGTAGCTGCTTCACTAACGTCCAGGGGTTTTTGCCATACACACGGCACAGATTTTTTTGATTATGTAGATTTTTTTTTTTTTTTTCCCCTATTGCAGTTTCATATGCAAAGCATGCATCAGCCACATCCATGCTATCTCCTAAAGCAGTCATTCTGAAACCCAATCTGGGGACAGTGCAGACTAAATAAAATTTCATTTTGATTTGGCCTCCCGCTGAGAATGGGACTGCTTTGTTTCAGCCGACAGAACCAGCAAGCCAGAAAGGTATGTCCTGTTTTGCATGGCTGATGGTGTGACTTGAGGCTCACAATCAGGCCGTTCATGCTCTCAGGGCTCGGCATCTCATCCACATCCTGTACCGTCTTTCTCTTTTCCTTGCCATTTGCTTTCCTTCTGTGCCGCCTGCCGTCTACCTGCAGGGCAAAGCTATGGCAGACCCTCACACTATTGTTTACTTTGGCATATGTTTAATAGCTGCATGGCTGTTTCAGGGTAGGGTTTTTCTTTTTTTTTTTTTTCCTCCCCCCCTTCCCGCCCCCCCCCCCCCGCCTTTGTTTTTTCCCTTCCCTATCCACGTTCACTTTCCTTATTTTCTAGGTGTTGAATACACAAATACTGACTTAACGGAAAATTATGTAAGTACTGCTTGCAATGCTTCAGAGATTTTACTAGGAGATTTGTAATGCAGAATTTTATTGTAAATCTGAGGAAACATTTAACAGCTTTGAAGGACTTCAGTTTTCATAGCCCTTTAGAGCTGTTTAGGCAGAAAAGCAGTCACCCATTATAGTTAGGAGAGAAAAAAAAAAAAAAAACACTCTTAGGAAGGGGTCTGGCTGCTTTGCCATCTTCACATGCTTTATAGTTACAGCTGCAGTGTTTGGCTAGGGGAATATCAGTAAATATTTCTCTCTCTAAATATTAGTATTTATCTTAAAGCCAGTTTGCATTCCAGGAGAGACTGTACAGCAGGCTCCTTGCTGCTGCTGCTGCTGCTGCTGCCGCCCCATCTTTCAGAGGAGGTGTTGGCATTCGGGGGAATGACTACTGGTTTAGCCTCTGGAGCAGCTTTTGGACAGGGCAGCAGGATGCCTGAAAGACTCCTTGCGATGCAAACTTACTCCTCAGAAGAGTATTTCTCTGACAAATCTACGTTAGCCCGTGTCTGTGAATATTTTGGGGGGAAAAAAGAAAGTTTTTCATGTGAAATTAAATTAGCATAAAATTTACCTCAGACAAAGGGCGAATTTTAATTTTGATTACTATGTATTTTAATATGGACAATGTCCTGTTTTCTTAGTTAGGTAGAATACAATTATAACTCCAAAGAAAAATTCAATCCTTAACAAAAAAATGAAAAATATGTAGCATATTCTATGGCGCACTGACATTATATGGGAATTTATGTCTTCAGGGTGATTTACAAAGACAAAATTATTATTGTATGCAACATGCCTTTGTGGTAGGTGATATTAGTAACAGCAGGTTGTTCAGCAAAGTCTTACAGAACATACATGGTCAATTATAACACTCTGCTCAGTTTAGCAAGTTTTATTCCCAGCTTTTATATGTTACTCCAACTCCACAACTTTCATCTTATAACCAGATTCATATTTCAGTTTCCAGCTTTCTGAGGTGGCCAGGGGTGCAGGCCCTCCGCATAACCATGTGGATCTTCACACGGCAGAGTTTTGTGACTTGAAAATTCACTTTCTTCCCATCTTCCTTAATTTTTAAAAAAAAAAAAAAGTGTGGGTTGGGGGGGCGAAGGCTAATCCAACAAAAGTTTGGAGAAAAAGAGAGGTAAAAATAAGATGGCTCACTGGCCTCCCTGTAAAGAAGGGTAGGCCAAATTCGAGTTTCAGCTGCATGCATTAACCTTGGCGAACCCCAACAGGATTTTCTGCACATGGCAGAGGGCAGGATCTAGCTCTGCATGTTTTGTTATTCAGGGATGTTTACAAAGTGAAATGCAGCTTGAGAAGACTTTAAGGAAGCTATCTGTAGTGATGTCACATTTTCTTTAACAAATTTGAGTCTGTGAGGAAACTACAAAGAGACTATATTTATAAGAAACAAGAACTACAGCTTTTTAAATTGATACAGTGGGAAAATGATCAGTTCTGTGTGGTTTTTCCTCAGTATCTCTAATCCTCCTGCTTCACCCCTCAGGTATCATTGGGATGTTTTCCAAGTTGCCAACTCTGCATTTTAATCAGAGTTTATAAAAATTAGTTCCAACTTTACATTTACCATAATTTCATTTTAACAGTTAAATACAAGTTTTAAGAGAGACTAAACTCTAGGTATTGTGTGACAGTGTATCCTAGATCCTTTATGTCAGAACTCACAGTCCTAGCAGGCTTTTTGTTGCACAAAGAGTATTTTATATTATGTCAATAGCTGCATTTAAAAAAAAAAAAAAAAAAGCAGGTACACATAGATCACTTGGAAATAGAGAACATTGTTATATAAAATACTCAAGGAAACTAATAGAAGTATTGTTTCTTTATTTCCAGGGATGAAGTATTTTTTAAAAGAGTGATGTTCATTACGGTAAAGGAAAATAATCTTAGCTCCAGAAAGCGCTTACTGTTCTGGATACTTTTTTTATTAATTATGTAACTGTTGTATTTAACCAGGAATTAATGCACACTTTATTTATGTTCTTAGGAGATCAGGGTTCCTTTTTTAGATTGGTTTATTAGAGCTGTATCTTGTGGTCATATTCTGGATCAGTAAAAGAAGTGAGTGGGGTTTGGATGTTGGTTTTGCATTTATCACTCCTACAGAAAGAAAACTGTAAAAATATTAGCCCAAAGTCCAGAAACAAAGACCTCATTCTTAGATAGTCTTATAAGGCTGCCCTCAGTGGACTTAGCAGTGTTCCTTCTTATTTATACTTGTGGGCTTAAGAAAGGAATCTGATCCAAAATCCCACATCAGCTACCTCTAGCACACTATAATTGCAAAAAAACCCAAGATACGTGGGCGTGTAACATATTTACTTATGCATTTATTTTTTAATGCAAAGAACTTCGTAACTCTCAGTTCTCTGACTTTTCTCTCACTTTTTGTGCTTTACCTGAATGAGGTGACATGACTGAGATAAGTCATATCCATGGCCTGAATCCTATGGAGAAAACAGATCATCTCAAACAGAGAATATATGGCAAATTGGAAACTAGATGAATGCACTCAGGAGACAAGTGACTACCTGAAATTATATATATGCATATTTGTATGTTAATTAGCTACATGATGCTAGTATATATATGTATGCATGTGTAAGTTCGAATGTACAGGCACATACAGAGAGAGAGAGAGAACCCTGTCACCAGGGTCCCTGGGGCCCACCAATGGTACATGGACAGATACTGTTACTGTGATCATATAGAAGACGAGAACCTGCATGATCGGTGCATTTGCTGAAGCCCATCGGAAACTCTCAGCAACTCCATAACTGATTGTCTTAGGAAATTGTCCTGGAACAAATTCACGGTCATCTGACATTAGTATCTGCCTAAAAACTTGCTGAGGTCAATAGGATCCCAGACATGAAGATCTGACTGCAGGATCAGGGCCTAAAGATTTGGCAGTAGCCCCCTGGGCAAGCCAGGACAGACTAATCAACAAACCTTTGGAAAAAGGTGGCAGAAATCTTTCATAACACTGGACTTCGGACCTACCAGCAAAATTAATGGACAACTCGTTCTCATTCGACTCAAACTCCTCATACTGATGTTCTTACTTTATAAACCTGATTTGACCAACACCAATAAAAAAGGTCTGAGAAACTGGTAGGAGTTACTATAAAATTACATATCAAAGGGCAATTGACTAGGAGCGGATACTATAAAATTATATATCAAAGGAAAGCAGTAATATCCTGTCAGCAGGTATGAGCATAGGAACCCATTGTGTTCACAGTCCAAAAGGGGTGAGGAGTAGTGTTGCTTTAGTTTGGGATATTTTTACCCAATCTCCTTAGAAATAAAAAAGCAAAAATCAAAGTTAGATTTTTGTTTAAAAAAGAAAAGGTAAAGTTAATCATAGACTTACTGTTCAAGTTCACTGGAGCAACAGTATGTTATAAAAATGAATGCCATCACTTAACCCTTCATTTGATAATGTTTCAGGCTTTCGGAAAGTTGCCTTTCTTGTCCACAGAAATAAAGCAGGGGCTTTCTCAGCTTTAAGGAGGTATTCTCCACTACAAGGAGGTAGTCTTCCTATAATTCTTGTTTTAAATGAAAATCTAATAACACAATCTAAGTAGCTGATCAAATGTCTGAGTGTAAACAGAAAACCAGCTTTGGACCAAAGCTAAAGAAGCAGAGCTAACAAGCAGGCATTAACTTTGTTTAGGAGTAAAGGCAGAACCAAAGAGCTTAGCCCAGCAGCTACTTGGAAATCTAATATTTCTTGAGTGGGGAGAGGAGAAGGAAGTTTGGAAACTGTAAAAAAAAAAGAAGTGACCAGAAAATCAAGTTATTTGTAACATATACACACCAGTGGAAAATCCACCATTGGGATGACTTTATCAGAACAAACCTACGCCCAGGGAGACTGCTTCTAAGAAGTACAGTTTGAGAGATGTCCAAAGAACAGAAGTTTGGAGTCTTGGTAACCCAAGTCTTGAAAGATTTTCTCAAAATAAAATGCATGTTGACCTCCCATGTATCAGGGCATATACATGTGTTAAGATTTTATCGATTATATTGAAAAAATAGACAATGTGTATTAGTTAACTATTTATTGGTCTTTTCTTATCAAAGGTTGAAAAAAGATTTTTGTCTACAAAATGTGGGGTGGATGGAAGAAATTACTAGTGAATGTCTAATGAATATTATATAGCACAGAAACAGACTACAGATTAATAAAAGCATCATCTCCTTCATTAAGTGTTCTTTACCCTATGGGGGTGGAGAAGGTTAGGTTATAGCAGCATTATGTCCTCACAATAAAAATACATTTAGTCTCCTAGCATCTACTGCAATTGGTTATTCATTATATATAATTTTCTTTATTTTTGAAACCCTTTCCCTCTACCAGCTGTCTGACAAAGGCAAGCATGAAACAGTCTGAAAATAAACTTTTGAAATCATTTGCATTCAATGGGAAAATTCCACTAGTAAAATAGTATTCATTAAATTTTTCTAGTGATGGACAAATCTCAGAAGATTCAGAGGACTGTTTCAGACAAGTATAACAATATCAATGTTTGTCTACAGTGTTCTGAAAAACCATCTCTACTGTCGTTATATCCAGGAACCTCCAAATAATCACAATTTTTTGTTGTTCTTTAATGATGTCTAGCTTTACTTCTGTCCCTCCTGAGGCTCCTTTACTTTACCAAGCAGAGCAATGTCTCCTCATGGGTGACAGGCTACATTTCAGAAGAAATTAATTCATTCTCCAATCCATGTTTCTTTCAGGAGTAACCCACAAAATCTTGATGCAGAGAGCAGCCACAGGAGGTACTAGGAAACATTTTCCTCCGTAGTTTTTGTTTGTTTGGTTTGTTTTTTTCTCTCTCTCTCCTCTCTGATTTAAAATTTTCCTAGATACACATATTGCTCTTTGCTGTGGAGGTAATAAAAGGAGATTCCTACACCTTGACATGGGAACAAGAGAGGTAGTGCTGCAGGAAGATTTACAGTATCCTCTCAATCTCTTCTTATTTTCAGATGGGAAATCCAAAGTAAATAGAAATAAGTAACTTTAAAAGGGTAAGGAAAAAAAAGGAAATGGCTAAGATCCACCAGTACCTCAATTCTTTTGGCCATACTGTAAATGATAAACAGATTTTCATCTAATGGAGCTGAAAACTTGGAGCTACTTTTTAGTCGGTTGGTGGGGAGAAGGGAGAAGAGGATCTAATTTTTGTGATTCTTCTCTCAGTTAAGATCCCAATTTGTGCTTTAGGGAGGTAAGATGAAAAGACTAAAAGCTGCCTTAGTAGGATCAGCTAAAAGAGCAAAATAGATCTGGGTCTTATCAGGTTAACAATGGTAGCGCACCTTAAGGTCCCTAAAAATAGAAGTGAAAGAAGCACATCAGTACTGAAGAGCAAGGGGCCCAGAACAAAATTCTGAAGATCCCCATAATTAACTGGCAGAGGGTCAGATGAACACTTACTAAAACTCAACAAAGCACAACGAGGTGTCTCAAAGATGGAGTTTCAAACTTAGCCATGAATTTTTTGGTTTTGTCAGTTCCAGTCAGGCCTGCCACGTTATTTTAATAAGTACTTTTCTCTACATATTACCTTTGAGAATTTTGGGGGAACATTTATGTTAAAGGGTTAAGAGGGCAGTTTATAGACAATTCAGGGGACAGGCCTCCTCAGAAAGTATAGGAAGAATGACATTATGGTGATATTTTAAGATATATTTGTATCTGATATTTGAATACTGTGAGATAAATGCGTCAATTTACCTTCCAGTTTCAAAGGCAATAGTAAGTCATCAAGAAATACTGTTCTCCCAGTGCAATATCTCTACCTTACCCTAATGCTGCTAAATACTATATATTGTCAACCCCTCTTTTTACAGCATCAATACAATACTCTTAAGCTGCCTCTGTCAGATAAATTTGATGAGGATCAATATTTCACTTCACAATTTACCCACACCAACTTTCACCGCACCCTAATCCAAAACCAGATGTCCAGGCAGCAAAAGTAGATGAACTACCTTGAGAAAACAATTTTAAAGCTTTCTTGGCCATAAATATTGCTTGTTAGCACAAAGAGAAGTCTGTGTTCTAAACCATAGACTCCATCTAATTCCACTTGATTTTAACACCATTCTAATTTGGCTGATGTGTTTTGTTTTGGGTTAAAATGTGTTGTCAGAATTGGTTGATTAAAGATAACAGAAAAGTAGAGAGAGCTGTGGGGACCTCTGAGACATGTGGGGGATCTGGAGGTGTCAGGACAAAGGTAGGGCAGGAGGAGGATGAATACTTCCTCAGCTTCAAAAGCAGATGGAAAACTGTACCGCATTTCCTAACACTCAGACAAGTTGTATGCTATACGTTTAATATATTGTTTATTGAAAGTTTTTTGAATGGAATATAACCAAGAGTACATTGTTACATCATAATTTACAGACATTTTCTCATATCATAATATGTTGGCAAAACAGGAGAACATTATGAGTAGCTGATCTGGCTGAAGTCCTCAAACACACTGTTTTATGGCAGTGTAAGTTTGTTAGTGTATATAAGTCCAGCACTATGTTTTTTTTCCCAGGTGTATTTTGAAGTGCAGTAATGTTTAGCTGCTCATATGTGGGAGGGTTTTTTGGTTTCTTTTTTCCCTTTAGTAAGTAAGATTATGGCATCTTGGATTTTGTAATTCCTTCATAAATTATTTTAAGTTTTCTTTGCATATGTGCATACCCACACACACATATTTACCACTTGGAGGACAAGTTGGATAAAGCAGAAGTGTAATATCACACCTCCCCTCTCCCAAATGAAGGACTGGCCGTCAGCGGGTACCCAAAGTGCTATGTACTCCCTTGAAACACAAAGAACAAAATGCTCTATAGGCAACTGTCAATACTCTGGCCTCAACTCCTCCTTCCTGGGTGACTTCTAGTTCTCTTGTAGTTGTGGCTCAAGTAAGCAGCAGTGTTGTGGTCCACTGACAAACAGGACCCCAGCCTTCCAAAATCCTGCCCTCCCAATTTGTTAAGCTGAAAAGCATTCAGGTCAACCCTGCCCCCAAGTGTGTAACCACAGCCCATGATGAATGCAATGTGGGTTTTTTTAGTGGGAAAAGCAGGGGCTGTAGGTTGTTTAGAACTGACTGGTTTTTGCTTCAGTGAAGGAGGAAGCGAACCAGCAGAATAAGAGGAAATGAGAGAAACAGTCATGAGCAGGGTCCCAAGACAAAGCAGAGACAAAAGTCCTTGGGACACAGAATTGATTATATGGGCAAAAAAAGAAAGCTGATGAAGGGAAATATTTTGCTCCAGTTTCTCATATGATCAAGGAGTCAGAATTTTGTGCAGTCTTTCCAACAGGGTTGCACCAAAGGTTATACTGTGTTCATGCCAGCCACTGCCCAAAGGCTGCAGTTCTACAGGACCATGAGTATTTGAGGATCCACGTGAACCAGAGGTGTAAAAAATATGAACACCTGTCTGAATTTCACCTCTGTATTGCTCCTGCCTTTTCTGTTCAAAATAGAAATCTTCTCCTCATCCTTCTCCTGAATCCTTCTCATCTTCGTTTGAGGTCATCTAAGAAGGGTGCAATAAAGAAGCAAGATGAAGGAGGCAAGTGCTTGTTGTGGTTCTGCTAAGAGCACAGGCGTTGTTACAGCATAGGGCCCATGAAACCAACAGTCATTACTTCATGTGGAAGGACTGGCTCTCACATCAGTTTGCTCTCTGAATTTCCAAAAGCACGTCAGAAAGCAAGATGCTCTTAACGTGTAGTGGTTCATGACTTCAGTGTTGCAATAAATGCACCTTCCTGAGTCAAGATCCTGGAAAGTCTGTCAGTTTTGTGTGCAACACTATCGCAGGGCAATCTTGTCTCTGTAAGAACAGTGATCTTGCTTCCCTGAGCAGGGAAGCAGGTTTCCTCCATTATTTTCACAGTCCCCCCTGACTCTCTGGTTGTATTCAACCTTCAAGTGGGACAACAGGAACATCCCTTACTCTACTTCTTTCATCAAATCACTCATTCTCTCCTTATCCTCTGTGAGTCCTCACCAGTCTCTCAAATCTAGATATATTTATACACGTTGGTTTTCACTGATCCTACCCTACTTTTTTGCCTAGTTTTTTTTTCCATGGTGCCCAAAGCTGTCTTTCATAGTCATGCTCTGTAGAAATCCATTAAGCATTTAAAAAATTCAAATCCAGTGCTACCATAAGCCTATAAAAAGACTGATATGTCCTGTTTTTCTGTTCTAAGCAGAACTCATGGACACTAATCATTTGCTTAGTATTTCCAGGCATTCACATTTCAGTTAGAGCAATGAGCTACCATCCAGAAATCCTGGATAAACAGCCACTCTCTATGCACAGGCTACCTGTACACTACATGAGCTGTAGATCCAGTGATCCTAGACCCACTGGTTACACCATACATGGACCACATACACTCAAAGCCATGGTAGCCTGACTTCTCTGATCTCCCAGGCAAACCACAATTTTCCTGTGAGGAGCTGGTGAATCTTAGTTGAAACTATTCCTCTAGCCAAGGCTTATTCATTGCAAGAAAGAAACAAAAACACGAGCCATGCCATGTGGCAGGTGCAGGGCACTGAAGCTAAATGGAAGTCCTGGCTGAGTACAAGTCTTCCATAAGCCCCACTTCCCCTGCAAAGTCCCTTTCACTTGGCCCTTTTCCAGCCCTGTAGTCTCTGCTTCACCCTGCAGAAGAACTCAAAGCACTGTTTGTCTTTCAGGGCAGAGAGTAGAGACCTCAGTGTGGACTCTCAATAACTGCTCTGTCATGGCACTTTTCCATCATTTTCATGGTCTCAGTATTGCCATGCCATTATTGATATCCAGTGTCCTTACAACCCCTGAAAACCACCTACTTGTCCAGCCTCGGATGGGACACATTTCTGTACAGAAAATATAACAGAACTACCTCCTCTGAGAGTTCATGCTCCTTCCTGTCCTCCTGGAGCACAAGTTCACCAGTATCCCGACCCTTCTACCATCTGTTCAGTCTGCAGAAAGTTACTTCCCAGCAGGTGCTTGTACGTGGAAGGAGGACAATCCTGGGAAAGTCATCCCGTAGGCTTGGCTACCACATAGAAGGAAATTTCAAGGGATAATTCATTTCCTGGTCCTCTTCCTGTCAGTAGAAGAGGATTGTTTCAGCAATAGGTTATTGCCTTCCCACACTGAAATGAAGGTGAATATTTTTGGAAGACCCATTAAGCTTGCTTTTCATTAATGGCTTCCACACATTAAGTGGCTGGTCCCTGTGTCTCTCACACAAACAAACCACTTCTCACTGTTTGTACAAATTAGACAGTAAAACTTAGAATCACAGGAAACAGAACTCTCTTCATCAGTTAGTCCATGTAAATAGCAGGACCTTGAACGTGCCTGAAAGATGTCTGCATGACTTGTTCTTGAAATCTCCCAGCGTTGGAGATCCCACAGTATCCCCAGGTGAGGTAAGTGTTCTTCTCTAGTGCTTAACTTTTCCTACAATTAGAATTTTTTTCTTAATGTCTAACCCAAATCCCTCTTGCTGTGATTCAAGGCTATTACTTCTTGTCCTATGCACATTGGGCTTGTCATACAGATTATTCTCTCTCTTACATATCTCTCAGCTGCTATCATTTCTCTCTCAGTCTTCTTTACTTTTAGATAGAATAACCACAATCCTTTCACCCTTCATTCGTAAGTCTTATTTTCTGATCATTCTCCTTCTTGTCTGACCTCTGCTCTTCAAATTGTCCACATCTGTTTTTAAGGACGGTGGTCAAAAAGTGGACACAGTACATCACTGGAAGTGTCACTGGCACCAAGCAGAACTCAGATCATGTGTTTGTTCTTTCTTTCCTAAGAAAAGGGTGTTTTATTGGGTTTAATCCACAGTGCATCTCCTCTTCTGGCTGTAAAGTGTTGCTACATATTAGCAGTTAGATTCTTAATGCACTGTTTAGGCAGCTAAGGAATGGCTTTTTAGCATTTCTAGCATTTTAAATCCTCTCCAAGTATTTCTTGCAGAATTTTGTCATCATTAGCATTTGCAATACAATTGTATGGCAGAGAAATATTATTGTCACCATTTTTCCAATGAAGAGGCTGCAGGACTGTAAAATGTGCTTTGCAAAGGCATATTTTCTCTTGTGCCTTGTGAGGAGAAAAAGCATTGCTGGATTCTTCTGTACAGCATTCTGCAGTGTATTTGAAATCTCCTTCCACAGAACATGATTATTCAATGAGTGTGTTCATAGTGCAGGTTTCCAAGCCAAGTCTCTCTTCTTAAGGGCTCTCAAAGGTGCTTAACTGTAAGCTCTTATGATTAATATTTTGTTCATTTCTGCATTTTCCATTTAAGTACCTAAGTTTTGGTCTTTCGTGTGCTCCAGAGCACTTTGCCAAATTCTTTTATCCCTCCTGGGACAGTTGGTCAAGGAGAAAGGCAGGATGGCAGCTGGAGAAGATAGGACCAGAAACGAACCTGAGGGAGAGGCTTCAAGTGACAGGAGAGACTGTTTCTCTGAGCAGAGATGAGGCAGAAGCATTCATCTCTAGACCCTACCACTATCCAGAATGTGGAATTTTTCCAAGTTTTCTTAATTTACAGTGTTCCTCTAATGTCAGCAAACACCTGAAACCCACTTAAAAATGTGGCTTACTTCCCCCTTGTGGCAGATCCACCAAAAAAGATGACAATCTACTATTGCTACTAGGTTCTCAATAGCTCAAGTGACAGAGATCTTCATTGTGCAGCAGAGGTTTCCAGCCTCTAAGGGACACATGTACAAATCAGGATGGTTCTGCCTAACTTCATTCGTGCCATGCCTATTTTCTTTTTCCTTGTTTTTTTGATCTTAATTTAGCCCTCTTGTTTCTATGCATTATATGCATAGATATGCATTATAAAATGTGATATGACATCCATTTCCAGCACGGCTAGGGTTTTTGCACATGATGCAATCTGGTGCTCCAGTGACATGTTCTCATGTGACACAAATTGAAATCACAGTGGGTCATAATGCAGCACAACAGGTGCACCAAAATGTTTTAAATGGTTTCTATTCTTTTTTTTTTTTTTAAATCAAGTCAGAATCAAGAACAATGGCAGCCATTAAATTAGTTCTGCAAATCCTTGCAGGCAGAGCAGCTGGAAAGAGGGGATCAGGGAGAGGACATTTTTTGCTATTTGCAAGGGGGATGCAAATGCAGTTGTGCAGTGTAAACCATATATTATATTTTTTGCCTTTCATGTGTTGTGATAAAAGTAGTTTTCTTACCAGTATAACATTTCATTAATACAATGTTTAAATAATTAAATACAGCAACTCTGGAGGCGATGGCTAAGATAAAAGTTTGTAGGCAATCCATTATTGTGATCAGACAGTACTTCTTAAAACCCGTGGAGATACAATTTAGTAATTTAACTTCTGAAGTCAGTTGTTTAATAAACTATTACATTTTAATGTAGTTTTGTTCTTGTCAAAGGGAATGATTCATTTCCCCTCTGTCAATTGTTCCAGCTGAAGTTATTAGTGGTTCCAGGGTTGAGGGGGTGCTGGGTTCCTGTCTGAATATCATTACCATGCTGTTCCCACTCTCTAGATGTTGCCACTGTAACGTTACACATGTTCCTGGTTATAATTATTTTGTAAGGATAGTAACTGCCATCATTTGATTCTTCAATATTGATATATTTCATTAGGTTTAATTCTGTTGGCAGAGAGTAAGATACTGGGTAAGGGGGATACATAATTAGTTGTAGTAGGATTAAATGAATATTAGTATACTCTAATAATGGATGTCCCAGAAAGAAACCTGGCAAAACCATTAAATAGAAGGAATATAATAGCAGACAATCTAAACATTACCTCTGTTACTATCTGAGTTTGTCATAGTTTTAAATACATTTGCTTGCTGAAGTTTCAATATTATCTTCTTGTTCATTTTTCTTTATTAGAAAAGCTGTTATAAGAAACATAAAAAAACAAAAGGCTGTGTTTCTCTCTATTTGTCTTTCCCCTCCTATGAAGATTTTAGTTATGTAATGTTGGGGTGTAGGTTTAATACTGTCTGTTCGGCTCCTTCTTTTGCAAGTTGCTGCCAGCTGATAAAACACTGTTAAAGACAGGCTTGGTAATCAGTTAAGTCATTCTCCATATGCCCATCCGTTACTGGTAGCAATCGAGGGTGGTGGACATTTCCATGCGACTTCTGCACAGAAACGCTAAGGGAGGAAAGACCAGGACAGCAGCACCCGCTGTGCCTTGAGCTGGCCATTGCGACCCATCTGCTGTGGAGGCTGTCTCAGTGCAGTGTGACAGGTCCGTGAAGATTAGGGAGCGAGGGCCTTTCCGCAAGCATTTGCTCATCACTGGCCTTGGTGACACGTGGGATTATTTATGGCCGAATCCTTTACCACAGCACTTATGGTTCCGAGATAAAAAGCACACACCAGAGTCCCCACCCCCTCCCCAGCTGAAGAGATGGAAATTGGCATTATTTGAAATTCAAGGAGTTTTTACTGTACACAGGAATAATCCAAATGTGGAACAGGATTTGTTATTAACTGTAAATCCCCTTTCCCCTAAGAAAACCAGAGTAAATGCAGGAAATAAGCTCCCATTTATATACCATAGAGACAATGCTTCATTGTCACTTATATTTTAAAGTCACAAGTGAAAAGTAAATGGAAAGTGGGAGCAAATATCAAAGTGTTAGTGGCATTGATCCTCCCACAGTGCAGTCAATAGGAATTTTTGTAGCTTACTTGCAACCAATGAGAGAAGGCTTACATATACAGAATACTTGAGGGTTTATTCTTTAGAGCATGTGTTATTCTGCGCCCAAATCAAGAAGAGGGAAAATGTCTTCACTTCTTTTTTTACTACTAGTTCTGCACATTTCATATTTATTTACTCTTTACATTGCAGTATTTTAAGGCACTTTTAAATATTTCTTTAAACACAAAAAAAAGTACCTATATTAAAATAATTCCAAGTCTGCATTTCAAGAATGCCTGAAGCTTATTGTTACTAGGTACTTGTGAGGCAAGTAAGATTTAATAAAAAAGAGCTGCAAACAGAATTTCCTTATACATGTTATAGAAATTTTGCTCAGTCCAGCTTAACTCCAGCATCATCAAGTTTCCCCTCACAGAGGAGCATTCCCAAAAAGATTATTATTCTCCCATAGTTGTGTACAAACCCCCAGGAAAATACTAACTTTCCTTCCTTGCATTTATTTCTTCTCTTTAAATTATATTTAGGACAGTCTGTGCCATAACCTGCCTGGGGTACCACATAGCCAAAGCCATCGTGGCTGTCTGTATCCCAGCGCAGAATCCATTGCAGACATATTGTATGTTACCAAACCCCCATGGCAGTTCAGTTCTCCTTAAACGTGGTCCTCAGCGTTGCCCATTCCACTCTTCTTTCATTTGTGTTCAAACAGTTTTCCATTTTCATTGACAGTCTCTGAGTTTCAGCCTTACAGGAGACAGTAGGCAGAATGCACATGCTGTACAATTTTGGCTTCAGGCAAAGTGGCATCTTTTCTGTAAGAATCTGCACTAGTTACTGAACACCACCCATCCCACACTGATATGATTTTCTCTCTCTCTTTCTTGGTCACTATCTCTCAAACTATTTGACCCAGATAGATAGACATTTTATTCCAACCCCTAAATTGCATGCACTGGAATCATACTGAGTAAATCACACTGAGCATTTGTATCCTAGGAATATTTGTCAATACCATTGTTATCTTGTTTGGCACAGTTTTATTTTTCTTCTTGTTCCTGTGACTCTGCAGAGGAAAGTTGCATGCAACCTGTTGCATGCTGCAAAGAGTACAAACCTAAAGTGATTTAAATGTTCTCTATTAGCATTTCTTTGCTTATTATGCCCTATGAGCTCTACAAAGATGGTTTCTACACAGGAGAATGTCGGTGCAGGGGAAAGCTGATTTGCTGTCAATATGCTAGTCTTATTGTAAATGTCTGCCAAACTAGATCTCCCTTTTTTCGAATTCACTTTGGATATATACACATAAATCTTTGCAAACTACTATACCTTGCATGTGTAATGCTGGAGGTATTGGGTCTGTATACAATAACAAAAGCTTCCTTGTTTTTCATGAAGTGAAGACATAAGAAACAATGGTGTTCTTGATACCTATGCATCACTTTTAGCATTATGGTAGCCTAGGCACTGGCATAATAGAGGCATCAGATAAAATAATAATACTCAAATGATGTTTGCAAAGTTGAGCTCGTAAATGTCAAAGGTGATTTGAAGTGGACAAGAGTGAGTCTTAACAAATCAACTAGGGGCTGCTGGCAATTGTTTCTGTTCTCGGTTCTTATTGAAACTAATATTGGACAAATTGAAAGAGTGATTGCCTTAGAGCCTTCGCAATGTCTTCACCAATCTGTTGCCCATTTCCATAAAAAATGGGAGTGAAAATGGCAGCTGACTTCTTTTGACCTCTCTCAATTTCACTGTGGCTCCTGTCGGAGGCTGAAAAAGCAGTTTTTCAGGCAGACCATTATCTGCTGTAGCAAGTTAGTTGGCAGAGAAATTGAAAAATATCAGTCAAATAATCTATTTAAGCCTGGTCTTTCTGTATGTGTTATGATCTGAATGGTAGCAAACCAGCAAAAAAATAAAAGCTTCAACTTGAAAGTGGATGAACAAGTGGAGTTAGTTCCTTTACCAGACATTTTCTTTTGTTATGTCAAATTCTTCTTCTGTCCCTCGGTCCTCATGATTTGACTGTCAGCATTGTAGTAAGATAAAAAGCTACTTGGAGTGCTTGAATCCTAGTCCTCCTTATCTTCCTGACTTATTGGTTTCTACTCTCCTGGAATCATGGACCAAGAGCTGTTTTGCTCTGCTTGCCTTGCTAACTCATTCCCTTTCCATCTAGTATCTTTCCTTAGATTAACCAAAGTGTCACCACTTTGATTCCATAAACTACTTGCAGAAACACCTCCTTCTTCTAAGATTTACTTTCATGAACTTTTTCTTCTTAGAAGCTTGCAATCCCACTGAAGTTTCTCTTCTCTACAAAGGCCAAGACCTGTCTTCCATGCATATCAGAGGTGTGCTGACTCTTAGTTTCCCTCAACTTCCTCTGTAATCAACAACAGAGATCTTAATTTCCCTTGAAAGCAGGTCAAGCGACCTAGTACAGGATTTACTCTTAGGAATTGTATTTCTCTTCTAGAGGGAGTTTTGAAGAACTACGCTCCTAACCTTCACTCAGCTTTCAAGTACTTAAAATTAGGTAGAGAACTGGAGGCTCCACGACTTTGGTGAACCCTTAAAATGAGCGCCTCAGTACCCTAGTCCACACTGCAGATTGCTCAGCCTAACAGTGCTGGGATTACCCAGCAAACACCTGACTGCACCAAGTGAACAGCTTGGACCCTATTTCCACCTCGGCTGTCTTCCATCAAGCTGATTCTTTGTGCCTGAACCCCATGTTGCTAGAAGGTATCAAGACCACCACAGTCCTCTCTTCCCTCCCACATCTTCCAGTATATGCGTCCTTTATCCTCTCCCAAATTAGCTGTGGGTTTCAGAGGTTCTCTCACAACTGCTTCTAGCTATTACTCTGCTTGGGTTTCTAGTCCTAGCTTTCCCTGAGTGCTGCTTGGTCACCAGCCTCTTCTTACCTTGGGGAAGTAGGTATCTTTCACTCTCCTCTTTCACAGAAGCTAGGCACTTCGTAGAGATAATCATGATTTCATCTGGAAAAGAAATTAAACCTTTTTTGACTAACCATGTCAAGAGTCACAGAGGACTCTTCTTGCCTTAGTTTCATGGCTAGAAGTGCCCAGGTGCCCTTTCTTAAGATTTCATTTGCTTCTGAACATAACCTTTCCTGCTGGGAGACTTAAAAAGACATATTATTTGTCTTTGGAATATCTTAACTAAAGAATTTGGCTGAAATTTCAAGGTTAGTCTGCTGTTACTGAAAATAAGATTTGTCTTGTAGTGAGTTCTGGGTTATTTAACATAACGTGATTGCTGTATCAGAAGCAGATTCTTTAAAAAAACAGATGCACAGTTTTTCAGCAACAAGAAAAAAATTTCTTGTTTCCTTTTGTACAAGTGGAAAGAAACAATTTAGACTTCAGAGAATCCTTCTCACTTTTCACCTTCTTCCATTGTGAAGAACCACTGTGTTTAATTAAGGACAGAATTACTAGATATACTCAGACAAAGAGTATCAGACCCATTTGGTTTCTATCAGCAATCGTAAGACAGTGCTAGGGAAGGAACTGTGTGAACAATAAAGACACTAAAGTAGCAAAAACGGAGACAGTTACAACTGCCATTCTGAGACCCATTGAAGATAAGTTATTGACTGACCACGTTATAAAGTTATAACGCCACAGCAGCAGCTCAAGCTTTCTGCAGAGTTATCCTAGTTTCCAATGGAGTTAACACACAGTTGCCATGTTACTGCAAAATACTCTCCTTTAATTGGCAACTCATTAGGTGATGTGCTGTAACTGGGTTGGACCATTCCTCTGATTCCTGATTCCAGAGAATTTGATTTTCATGAAGGTGCAAAGTTTAAAGGTACATCACTGTGGTCACTAGGCTCAAAATTTGACCTATTTTTTGCCAGTTTTTCACTACTGTTTGAGTTTTCTCCAACTGATTGTTTTCATTTTATTTCTTTTATTTTTCTTTTGGTTTGTCAGACTTTAGGACTCCAGGGCTATCCAACTACTAAGGGATAATATAACCAGATTAAGTGTAGGTTCCAACTAACAGTGTTCTCCCTTGCAATGCTTCGATGTTGTGGACCTACAGAGCTTGCAAACTGAATATCATTATTTCACTCACAGACACCCTTCTACTCCCATGAGGCTGCTATATTAACCTCCTACTTTTCTGTCTGTCCTTTGTAAAACTCAAGTTTTTTTCTCTACACTCCCTACACTGATGCTGGGAATGACCCAGTTCTGATCAGAGGTTCTCAGTAGTCAGAATCTAACAACTGTGGCACTACAGTCTCATAAAGATGTGTCCGAACCTAAACTTGACCATGGTTTTTATTACTACAATTATTACTTCACTGCATGATGTAATGCATACATACTTCATATTTGTTTGCTCCAGAAGAATGAAAAAAACAAAATATACCTTTTTCTGGATTTGTCTGTCCTTCATCTTGTGCGGGATTTAAATATCAAACTATCAGTGATATGCAGATCCCCTATAAAGACCTCCCTCGATATTTAAGGCAAGAATGAGGATACAGCCTGGTCCCTTTACTTTCACTGGGGCCAAGTTTTTGATCTTGGTGTTTTGGTTTTCCCTCCAGAGATTTTTCTGCATTCACAGAGGAAGACATAAGATTGTTGTATAAATGTGTAACAGTGAGGATAGAACAGGACTCTGTTAGCTACTGCAGGCAGCTGGGCTGACCAAATTGCTTGCCCTCCAGGACAGTTGCATTCTGTGCCTTTGCAGGTGCTGGGGAGTTAAAAATATCATGGTTCACCTCTTGGACAGACACGGCATTAGATTTCAAAATCCTCATCCTTAGCAAGAAACCAGAATAAAAGGGCATTGTGGCAGACAGCAGCATGGGAGGTAGGGCTCAGAGTGGTTGGAAAGTGAGCTATCTCTGCAAAAGTATTAAGCGTGACCTACTGTCCTCTTCCTCCATTTGCAATGCTGTGGTCCAGCAGGTTTGCAGTCTCCAGGGTCATAAATCCACACACAGAGACACTTTTCCTCCATCCCAGCAGTTCCCTTTCTGTAAAAGTACCATTTTTACACCGTTCCTCCATTGATCCAAGGGAAGTGGCTGATGCTGAGTGGTAGCAAATTGTGACGATGCTCTGGCCAAGACATGATTCATCCACAAGCTTGTGAAAGGGTGAGCAGCCTCCTGCCCGCCCCACTTATGGGCACCAACAAGGCGGACCATTTCAGGGCACGACATAGGCCTCCCCTCCTGCCTGTTTGCAGGAGTCATGGCTTGCCTCAGACACAGCTTTGATTACTTTATTCTGCAGTACTTTGTGGGCGACAGGCTCTTTTCCAAAATGCCTTTCTCATGCAGACATCTCGCCTTTCCAGGCATGCCACCCTTCTTTTTTCTATTCTCAGAATATTCTTTTTTGGGGGTTCAGTGGCAGTACAGCAATCCCCTGAATCTGACCTTTATAAAAGACTGGAAAAGGGTAAAAATTACTCCTTTTTACTCTGTTCTTTACAGTGCCTTTGTGATTTATAAAGAAACAGCAGCCACTGAGCTTTCTTACTTTTATCTTTGTTTTATTTTTAACTTTAACAATATCAAATCTTGATACCCTTCCCCCCTTTTTCATGAAGACTTTCTAGGGAACTTTGCAACTGGCAGTATTCAGAACTCTTTCTCAAACGGCTGACTGAGCCTTTTTCTCATGTGTTTGTCAGGAATTTAAGTCCTGTAAGTGCTTATGGGAAAAAAAAACACTTTTAAAGAGTATGATTTAAATGTCCCACCCTCCTGTCATTAAACAGCTTCCAATCTTTTGTCCCTTTTGATGTCATAATCCTGCCAGTTCTCCAGACTCCTGAGGACTTATCTAGGGAAAACATGGAAATCAGTACCTGAAAAACAAATGGGTTTGAAGGACAGAAAAGAATTTTTGATGGTTTATTTATATGTTTAAAGAAGAGACAGCAAATAAGTACATTTTATACATACATACATACATACATACATATATATATATAAAAATTTCACTTTTAAGTTCTCCTATACCCTGCTGTTTGCAAATGGGAATGAAGAGGCACTTTTAGTATTCTGGTTAATAGCACAGACTGATTATCAGAATTCCAAGGCTTTTTTCTACATCATATTCTGTTGTGGGTTTTTTTTTCTGTACTTACGCACGTATATCTGGCCTAATATCAAATGCTATGTAAAATTCCATAGATCTGAATTGCGCTTTCAACTTGCCAGTCGTGTCAACTTTAGATATGACTTTTTTTTTCCCCTGCAAGGTCTTACTTTTAAAATATGGATATAAAATAGCAATTAGGGTACTGTGTCGATCAGTGTCCACTATTTCAACCTGCTACTTTCACTTAGAGCAGCTTATACATTACACTCTATTCATGCTGTGGAACTACCATGCCCTAGAATGAATACAAACTAGGGATAAAAAGCTTTTTGTTTCAAGGCTCCACAAATGTGGAATCAGTTACCAGTTGATTTAAGAACAATTGGGAGCTTTTCCTGTTTTAAGATGGAACTGAAACAATACTTCATGATGACTAGAAGTCGTTGTAATTGTTTTAATTGATGTTATTCTAGTGTTATCTTGGTTTATTGTTTATTTATATCCATTTGTTTATCACAGGTCATGCTTGAAAATGGGCTTTCATCTCAATTTACGTAGTCAGCTAACAAATATATGTATGTATCTGTATCAGCTACACTTGTTTATATCTGACAGCAAAACCACATGTATTCTACATATATTTCTTGTCTTTATGTTTGTGCTATCGATTAAGACATCTGAGTTTGATTTCAGCTTGACTTTTAAGTTTGCAGGACAAACCAAGCAAGTATGTATCTAATAATATCAGTCAAATTATTGTTTGGCTCCCAAAGCACAAATCAAGTTAAAGTATTAACTAAGCACATGTTACTGTGCTTTATAAAGCAGTTCACTCTTTATTTGCAGGGTTTCACTCCTGCACTGTGTTGGCTTTAAGCGGCATTAGCATTCAGAAATTATTTTTGTATCTCTAAAGGCAAACGATGTATTAAAAACAATGATAACATCACTTGTAGAGAAATACAGTCTGGCATCAAGTATTTATTATCATAGCTGATAAAGTAATGGCATGTTTAATTTACACAGTCTGTGAATGATAAATATCTACATAAGTATTCCTACCTGTCTTTACATACCCAGCAAGTAAACTAACCAATATATAAGAGGAATAGAGAGGAAGAGCAAGTCATTATTTCATCTGTTCCATTTACAAACTCAGAAGTCACAAATGTGCAGCTGGGAAATGTGTTTGTCTCAAAGCTTCAAATCTGTGACATGTTAATTCATAAATAATTGCAGTCACATGGTCTTCCTCGAGGGCATTAGCTCAGTATTCCCAGTACAGTACACTTACTTGTAATAGAAAAGAGTGGACAAAAGTGGTTTTCATAAATCAGATAAAATTGCTCAATAAATCCAAAACATCTTTCATTATTTCTAACAGAAAATGAGCTTAGTTATGTAAGCAACATTTTTTAAGTTTGAATGGTCTTTGGAAACTGGCAGGTGATGAAATAAAGGGCAAAGCTACATTATTTTTAGTTATGGAATCTGTCAGCTAAAGGTTTCACAGCCTGGACCAAATAGTGCCCTGACTTGCGTCCCATGCTAACCCATGGACGACCTTATATCCAGATACTAAATACTTCCATTAAACAAGAGCACTTTTCTGTTGGGACAGTCATATGATAACATCGCCCGTGTCATTGTCTAAATGCAGCTGTTTGCAAAAATGTAGGCTTTTTCCCAAAAATGTTGTCTTTGGTACTCTGACTGCAGAGTGAATAATGCAGTATGAAAGGAACCTGAAGGAGCCGTTAGGGTCCATTGTGTCAATCCAGCTGCTACACATGCATATTAAGTCCACATTTAAAAATGCTTGTGAAGCTTTTTCTGTTTGTTTTGTTTTGCAGTCCATTTTTAAGCATTCATACTTCTTCTTTTTTCATTGTCAGAATACCTAAACCACTCTGAACTAGCCTTTGGACAAATTCCAATTTAAATTGAAAACCATTTTAGTTATACAAGACTACGAGTTCTTTTCTTTTTTAAATCAGGTGAAATTTAGAAAAAAATCATGAAGATTTAGTACAAAAAATTGTATTTCCATTGGTTACTAAAAAAAACCTCGTCTCATCTGAGAGCTGGTTGTCAGGCTCCAGTCAGCATTGGATTTAGTCTCCTGCAAGTAGGAATTAGAGTGGAAACCTGACTGACCCTGACTGTAGTTATTATTGTTCAAACCACCACAAATTTTTCTTCATAAGAATAGCATTTTGTTCAAATATCAGATTAATTTGCTGTAGACATATGGTTGTCATCCAAAATTTCATATTTCTAATAATTCATTTGCTAGAATACTTTGAATTCAGAGAATCAATCTTGTGAGTGTAGCATAAGTACAGCATCACAAATGAGAATGCCAAATTTGAACTGTTTAGTCTGGGAATTTGTTGCTGGCACGGGAATGGTTGTTGGCAGAACATGTCCATATAGGGGGTTCGTTCAGCTACTTCATTTCCAGTCTATGTCATTAAGCAGTGGTTTGAGGACACTTAGTATTTCAATGCAGTAGACAACAAAAAGAAAAACATCCCCCTTTCCCTTTCTGTTTAATTGTATATTGGTACCTCAGAATTTTGGCTTAAATATTAATCTGATTTGCATTTCTACATTGGGAATTGCTTAGAGTAATTGAAAAAGTTTGTCATTAATATAAGCTGTCGGTGTCCTGGATTTTGATACTAGTCCTAATGCTCCTTTTGCAGATGCTGATGCACAGTGTTTTTATCTTGAGTTTTAACAGCCCGAGCTACATAAAGGAGCATGCAGGTAGTGTAGGGCTAGGGGCACTGTGTTCATGAAAGAGATTTACTTTAGCATTTGTTATGCTCCAAGCAGAGAAAGTGTAGATTTAGGGTATAAATTGTGCTTTTACTAGTTAATGGAATGTATGGGGGTGAAGGTTTGAAAGGGCTTTAAAGACAAACCTTGCCCTTACCTGCAGCACGCTGCAGAAGGGTGTCAGACACAACCAGCCACTACTTAGACCCAGACCTGCAGCTGGAAGGTATGAAAGCTTCTGTTCCCAGCTGACACTCTAACTGCACACTAGTCACTGGCCGGTCTGAGGATGGGAAACGTGGTCACATCTCTAAATGCATAAGGTGGATACATATCACTATTAATTTAAGCCTGGAAAACACATCTCTGCATTTTCTGTTTCAGATGAAGACAGAGATTACAGATAGGGAAAAAGATTAACAATAGCAAATAAACCTCTCATTGTACTGCACAGGGTCAGAGAATCACAGAGCTATTTACCAGCAAACACATCCCATGCAGGTCATTCAGCCCAGTCTTTTTTTCTCCTTCCCTCATGTATTGTGTCAGGATTGATTTCATTAAACTTAAACCATTGCTGATAGATCGACATTAAGTCTGGCCTTAAAATCCTGCAGTGGAGGTGATTCTGGAAAACCCCTTGGCGGTTTGCTCCATGACCTAACTGTTCCTACAGTTGTAAAGTTTTTCCTAATATTTAACCCTATTATCTATGTTGCAGCTAAAGTCCATTACTTCTTGTTTTGTTCCCTCTGACTAATGAGAACAATTGGTCCCTGTCCTCTTGGTAACACCCCTTTATGCAATTATTGAGAGTTATTAAGTCTCCCTTTTGGCTTCTCTTCTCTAGCCTGAACATATCCCAGTCTCTTAAGCTTTCCTCCTGGGCCTTATTTTCAACACCTTTTATCATTTTTGATGTCCTTCTCTTAAGTCCTTCTAATTTGTCCATATCCTTTGAAAAATGGGGTAGCCCAAACTAAATGTGGCTCTCTGGATGAAGCTCAGCCGAGTCAAACAGAGCGGAAAAACTGCCTTCCTTGTATTACATACGATGCTCCAATTAACACAACCTAGTGTAGCATTTGTCTTTTCTGTAACAGCATTGTCTTTTTTGCTTGTTCAATATATTGTCCATTATCACTACTACTCTCTTCGCTGGAGTTTTCTGATCTAACTGGTTATATCTGTAACTCTGACCATTCTACTCTTAAGTTGTTCCATCCTCTGCTTTGAGTTTCCATACAGCCACATATGCTTCCCATCTTCATACTTATTTGTACGTGGCTTTGCCTTATCTGATTCTTTGTCCTAGTGCCACTAATGTACCCTTAGCCATTAGAGTAATTTTGCTGTATCATCTGTAGGATGGACTTTTTTCAGCAAATGAATACTCTCATCAGCAATACCAAAGCTCCATCAGAAGCTTATCTCCATACCATTTCAACTATTGCTACTGTGCGTATGGGGATTAAAAAATTATACATCCTTATATACGTGTTATTTCCTTGGAAAAGGAATATTTCCTTGTATGTAGTTAATCAATGATCTATGAAAACAGCAAGGAGGCTAGACTAGAATTATCTGAAACACAAATTTTCTTATTTGCATGGACTTCACGGTATTTTGATGTGGTATTTCCTTCCACCTTAATTACGAAATCAAATATTCAGCAATTCCCCGCAAGTGAAAATTTCAAAACAGAAACCCAGACACGTGATGTTCCAGAACTGGGATATGCATCCGTCCCCAGCCCACCTGGGAGGCAGGCAGGAGGGAATGCAGCCACTACTGACTCCCAACCCAGTGACACTGCCTTTGCAGGACTAGCCTGGGACTATGCAAACTCAAGCTAATTCTAGGCTTGCTGGCATAAAAGCCTTGAGAGACCGTTTTGTGTTGGAGGTGCTACGGTATTACTCTACTGAAACCCACATTGGGGGGGGGCTCTGCAGCCTAAGTTTTTAAGGCTTCTCTTTCTTCAGCAGTAAATGTGGAAGACTTCAGAGCCTCAGGACGGACCAAGGAAATAGTCTTCAAATCACATCTTTAATAGAGCAATATTTGTCAAATTTGGGGAAAACGTTCAGGTTCAGCAAACTGACATTTTTCTCACAATACGTTGTTTTGTTAGGAACTCTGTGCACACACTGACAAGGACTCCTGACGCATCTTGGTTTATCTACATACATCTGAATCTTTCTGGGGGTTTTCATGGGATTCTTGCTCCAGAGGAGAGCACAAAAATTCCTTTTACTCTTACTTACCTTTTATTTCTGTTACTCTTTATTGTGCATGAAAGAATCCTCTTCGCTCTTGCTGGGCTAACGAAGATTTATAATGTTTATTCGTTTCCTTTTCCCTCTTAACATGAACCGGAACAGTTTGCCTTACTCAGGTTTCCAGAGGTATGTCTACCTCACTTGCTCAAAATGCATTCCCAGGAGCAGACAAGAGCTCATTGTGCCTGCACGCAATCCACACCAGGGCCTTGGGCAGCCTGCCCAAACATGCCTGGCAGGGTCCTAACCACCTACTTACATATTAATACCACCTAAGAATGCCCCATGTGTTCAGGCCCACGGGATGTTGCATGAGCTAAAGAAGCATGTTTTCTGCCCAGGCATTCGCTGGGCACAGAAGCGGGTCCAGCCCGGGGGGCAATCATGGGGCACCCCTCAGAGGAAGAGTTACTCCTTCTCTCAGAGGTGAAATGACATTGCCAGCATGGTCAGTCTCAGGCATTTGAGGGTGAGGAGGTAGGCTACCCAAAATATGAGATTTTACAATATATTAATACCTGTTTGTACTTATACGTGTTGGTATTTATAACTTGACGTATATTTCTAATGGGAGAGGATTACTAGGGGGAGAGAGAAATCTTTTCCTTTTCCTTTTCATTTTTATTTTTATTTTTATTTTTCAAAGGAGAAAAGGAGAAAACAAAGTCTCTCTTACTGTATTCTCACTCTGGAAGTACAAAGCAGCACTAAGCTTTTTGCAATAAAATGTTGATAACTCCATATGGTAGAAAGTCCACGTAAACAATGACGTTGAACAGGCCACGTGCTGAGATAGTGATACTAGGTTAGTGTAGCTATCCCCTCTAGCACAGCTGTAGCTTATACCAGCAATAAAGGCTTTCTGATGATGTGTCATTCACCAATTCAAAAAGCAAAAGAATTTTTATCAATAACAGTACTTTTAGATTAACATAGTTGCTTAAACATTAAAGCTTCTGCAGCATAGCATTTAACAGCATAGTTGAAATTAAAACCATGAATAAACACCCCACCTCAGATTGATATTATTTTACGAGCCATTCCCAAAATGGATCTGGCCATTATCTTACCACTGCCTATGCCAATAACATTGCTTATATGAATAAAATATTTGCTTGTACAGTTGGTCTGTATTTCAGACCCGAATCTCCCAAATGAGAGTGGGAGTGAAGCCTAACGTACTGAGTCGTGGTAAAGTTCTTTTCAAGGCCGAGGAAAATGTAACTCCCAGAATAAATTACTGTACACAACATTTTCTTTTGGGCCAGTTACCACTTTGTAAGAATCATTCAAGTGCTCTTATCTCCTGTTCTAAAAGGCTTGCTTTGACGTGTTCAAACGGTAGCTGCTTGTTACAGGAAGACTTACTTTCCAGGAATACAAAGATTCAGTCTTTCATCAAACCGTTCATAGTGGTACATTTACTCTCCCTGAAAAAATTGTTTCTGTTGATATAGTTCAACTAAACTGAAGAAGAAGAAAAAGTTCAGTTCTGAGCAGATGGTTAGGATGACTGACTGCAAGCCAGGGCTAAGAAATTGCTAAATATTGCTTGTCTTAAGAGCAGTGTAATTTCTCTGCATACCTCGCTTCCAATTCTTTAGCCATTTTCTTCCTCCTCAAGAAAAAATAGGAGTTAGGAACTATTTCAAGATGTTTTCTTTTTTTCTTTTTTTTTTTAACCATGTTTTTACAATCTTCTATTTATTATAGGATTTTTCAGCAGTAGGGGAACCACAAAAAGTTCTGTTCCATGATGTGGGAAGTAGTTCTCCAGAAGCAGGACCAAGATAGGAATCTCCCTCATTTTACAAGCATACACGTAAAAGGCTCTCAAGACATAAACGAGTCTCTTCATTCTCAAACATTTCCTCTGACTGATTTTAGATAGCTAAAGCTATATCTAGTCTTCAGTGGTGTCACTTTTTGAAAGTTTTGTTCTTAACATTTTAGGACTGATGAATAAGGCATGGGACATTCCACAATATCCCAGCTGGGGGATTATGCAGCTGGACAAAATTATCCCTATTAGGTTTTTTTTTAAATGATGATATATCTTTTGATAAACCTTCTCGTTATAGCTGAATAGTAGAGACATTATAGGACATAAATAGAGACATAATAGGACAAAATAATTCCATGAAAATAATGATGTTTTAATTTTGAACAAATGTGTCTTTAGCCAGAATGTTTGCGAGATGTCTTGTGATTACTGCAAAATGGGAATAGAAAGTGATTTTTGAATTCTGAAATATGATGATTTACAATAGAAAACCTGACTCTGAGTTACTTCCACTCAGAGAAACACAACATGCGATGTGTTCTGCTCCAACTAACCAACATAACAATATTGAATGCCAAATTTTGAATATCAAGCACTTGCAATGAAGTGCTCATAAATGATACACCTTCATTCAGGGAATAATTCTGAATAATAAATCTAAGAAAGTCATAAACTGCTTTTGTACAATTCACAAATAGAAAAAGGAGGTGAGGTTTGTCTAACAAATTATTCAGAGTGAATTATGCATCTGGCAGCTACCTTGAGTCCCCGATTTGTATTTTCTAAAATTTGTATGGGATGTCTCCTCTAAAGATTTTGCAACATAATTACCTAGATCCGTCATTCCCCTGCTGGATCCTCAGCAGCAGCATCAGTGTGCTCACGTATTCCTGGATGAGACTGCTTATACACTGTTTCCTTATGCCACTTCCACATTGCCTTTCTAAGCAGATTTGTCACCTGTTCTGGGAGAAACTGTGGCCTCCATTTCCTTCAGTGACCTAAAATAATTAAGAGCTAAATCTCCTGTCTTCAAGTACTTTTGCATACACTTAAATTTATGCACATGAGTAGTTTCATTGATTTTAGTGGGTCTATTCATAGGAGTACATGTAAGTGAACTTATTTGGAGGTTTGGGCTCTTAAGAGATTTGTCTCCTAGTGTTATGTGCTTCCTACTTTATCAGTAGGATCATTATTACTCAGCAATGTCCAAAACATGCACTACTAACCAAAGGAGTTATGAATTATCTATAATAAAAATCTGTAATAAAATTAACTGATTTTGCTTGCATTTATATCATTATTTTCAGTTAGATGTTTGTGATTTACATGGAAATATACGAAATCAGAAAAAGACCCTGTGTGTTTGGAATCTTCTTTCGCTTTTGAAAGGTACTTTGGGTCAGATCCCCAAAGAAAACTCGGCACTTAATTGCAGTTGCCAGAGGTGCTTCGTAGTAAACGTGGCTCTGAGCATTAAGAAAAATTGTGTATTTTTTCAGCCATTTGTGGAAGTAACACTGACACTAGGACAAGTATAAATGTAGATGGCTGTAATGCATTTCACTGCTTGAAACCTATACAGACAGCACTGGAGTGCAGCAGTCAGCTGAAGGAGCTGGCTTTTAGAAGGGGGAGAGGGAAGGAATATCTAAATGGGTTAGCTGTTACGAACAAGAAGCTTTTGATTGAAGAAATATTAAAAGTGAGTTCCTGGATTTTATTCCTGACATACATCCAATTAATATATTTTCCAAAACCGAGACACTGTATTTGCAGGATTTATTTAATATTAATGGAGGCATTAAAGGGATAATCTAGTACCTGTAAGATGCTTTTAATTTTTTTTTTCCAGGTTTTGTTTCAAAAATACAGAAGCTGCTTCTGACCTAATTGACCAAAAATGCTTTTCTTCGGGAAACAGTGCAAAATTTCTTCTTTTCAAGGCAAATAAATTTGGGGATTGGTGAGAGAGGGAGAAAGGTAATATATGCTAGCAAAAGTGCCAGGATTTGAGCTGGAAATAAACCTCCAGCATAACATACATTTTGATATTGCTCATACAGCCATTCAGAACTTGTATTTCTTCATTTGGATGCATACAACTAGTTAAAATATCTGTTACAAGTCTTTTCCTCCTGCTACTTTTCCAAATTTCTTGGAAAAGGTATTCTTCAAAGTTATGTTATGATTGCTCTTCAGAAATTTCCACTCATAGGAAACCTCACACAAAAATAAGCTTATTAATTAGATAATTTCACTAATCAAAGAAAAAAATTGATCAGAATAAATTATATATTTTTATTAGGGATTTTTGGAAATATGTCTAGGTACCTTATCCCAGATCTACTTGAAAAGTTTATTTTTCTTCCAGCTGCAAAGTTCATCTGCTATCTTACTATGATAATTATATTAATACATTAATCACCAGAGAAATGACTAGAAAGGATTAGGCTTTTTGTAAAGAGAAAAAGTTATCACCTATAACTCTGTTAAAGTATTTAACTTGAAATTTTTCAGTAAAGTAAAAAAAAAAAAAAAACTACAATATTTTCTGACTGTACACACATATATGTTTCATAAACGGATGGATTGCCTTTCATACCCTTAAGTTCTGATTTAAAAAAAAAACCCAATTATTTACACATTATGTCCTGGTTCTTTAGATGAAGTGCTGAACAAAGAGTAATAAGACCCCTCCCAACAGGTTGACTTTCCCCTGTGATCTAACCTCACTTTCTCCTCTTTTCTCCTTTTTAATAACTGCATGGACACCATTTACCGGATACAAGAGGAATACCTTACATAAGGACACATAACCCAGGACTCATTTTAATATTCATGAGTTTGTCAGCTTTATTAAAGAAATTCAAGTAGCTAGTGAACACTGGATTGCATTCCTCCACCATATATCTTTTATCTGGCTGTTAAAGTTAAGCATTACTAATGCAGTTTTAACTTCTCCTTCTTTGGAATTCAACTCCTGGGCAGACATGTAATACATGCTCTAGATTCTCCAGCATGTGTACCTACATTAACAACCACAACCATTTATAGTTGCTACCAGAGTCCTAAAGACATGAAAGTTCCCAGAGCCAGCAGGTTGGCTTCGAACTCACTGAAAAAAAGAACCAAAAAATTTAGAAAGTTCTCCCCTCAAGTCAAAATCTAGAGGTTCATTTCCCACCTCAGATTTTTTTTCAAAACTCACTAGGAAAGTTCAGATTTAGGTTTCAAAAACCACGAGGAAAAAGGAACTCCTTATTGTTACTGTTTTTTTCTGGACAAATCTTGACATTTTCCAATTGTATCTCCATCCAAAACAAGAGATCCGTTTAGGAATAAAAATTACAATCGCTACATAAAGGAAACAACATTCAAATGTTGTTAATTAAATGAGGGAGTGGATGGTAATGTTAATGTGTAGGTACATAAAAAGAACCTTATTTTGCAGATGTATGACAGGGCTCCCTGAAGAACACAAGTTTTTCTATATTAATTCCATGGTAGTTGAAAGCTACATAATCAAAAACACCTTCTAAGTTTGGCAGAAATATAACACTGGCTGTTTAAAATAAAAGGTCTGTATGGAAAGTTCAGTTTTGTTTTGTTATTTTTTTTATTCCCCTAGGGTCATTGTGGTGGAGGAAATATTTTTATCCAGGCCTCAGGAAATGGTGGTCTGGCTAGCAACTGCAGTGGTGCAGATGGTTGCATGAACAGTATTTACTCGGGGCAAAGCATGCCATCACTTACCTCTGCCCCAAAACTCCTGGACTACAAGAACTAATCAATGTCAATGGCCACTTGGAAATATCCAGTGAGGAAGGACTGTGGAAGCTACTACCCTGAAACGACCCTTCAATCTGAAGTGAGGTGAGTCAGAAATGTGCAAGTAAGATATTGGTGTGGATAGGCAGAACTCTGCTGCGTTATATTTCAAACGGAAATTCAATGAGAGGCCATTGCGTACCTCACTTATATAAATGAGCTGAAATGACAAGGAACATAGAGAGTTTTCTGATGGAGTCTTCATGCTTTGCAGGTGAATACTTATGGCAGAGGCAAAGTGGCAACCTCAAGTTAGCAGAAATCCGGCAGATTTTCTGAAGGTAGTTTTACCAATTTTCACTCCTCTTTTCAGGACTGTGCAAGTGTTTCTCACGTGCTCCTTCTAATATAAGGAAGTCCATTTCCTATTCCAGACCTGAAAATTGGTGCACGGAAATCTGTAGATCTATCTGGGTTCTTTTGCTGTAATTCTGCCCATTCCAGACACCTTACAAACTGGTTGTCTTTTCCTTGGCTTCTTCAGAAAATATGGAATGAAATTGTTGACATCAGCTGTCAGGCTTAGAGTGCACACAGTTTCTTAATTCCCAAAGGATCTTCCATATATAAAGTTCATTTACGATATCACTTACAAGTTTAATCAACACTCTGTCTTTGATAACCATTCAGATACACTCAGGCAACTATCTTCCTATGTTTTCCCTTTCTCTTCAATACTGATGGAGTTCATTTAGGAAACTACCTCTTTAGGCTATTATATTTTAGCTTTTCTTTTCAGTGTGTATTCCATTTTTGAGATACTTCCCATCCTGTTACAGCTCAATTTTTTCTACAGCTCAATTTTTTTGTTAGATATTTTTCTCTGATAAACCTCTAGCTTCCAAGCTTAATGAACATGGTGGTATCTTCCACTTTCTGTTTTACAAAATATGACAAAATGCACTCTGTTTCCTTTTTTTGTTGGTGGTGGCTGTCTTCTATCTTTACTTATAGATGTAACATTGTCTTCATTTTCTACTAACTTTGCTAGATGTCACCACTCATCTTTTAGCTAAGTGATATATATTTGGAAATATTAAGAGAATCTCAGAGGAAAATCTTACTGCAGGTCAGCAATAAACTTTTTTTTGAAGGGAGAGGGGGTGGAGGCAGGGGAGAAATAAAATTGTAAGATTACAGCTGATACCAGGCATAATTTTTACAACTGGCCAATACATTGAATTATTAATTCCATACAAAACCCCTTAAAAAACAACATAGTGCATTAAGAACAGATGACAAAATGGAGTATATTCTGGTTTACCTCTTGATTTGCCAAACCATGGCATTCCCTCTAAAAATGAACTAGTGTTTGGCAACTCGCCTGGTTTTCAACATGTGATGTCTAGCTGGTCCTATGGGGAGCTGAACTTTCACCGTAGTCATGATGGATTAACAGCAACTTTGGTAGCATCAGTGGTAGAACAGCAAGAGTCTGAGAATCGGACTTTTTTTTTACATTCACTTTGCCTCAGACCTCATTTTCCTCTCTTCAAATATTTCAGACAAAACTACTCAGTAGTATCCAACAATGAGTCCAGGGAGATAATCTTGTTTTGTACACATTGAAAAAATTCTGGCAGTCTTTCCTTTGAAGTGCTCCAAGTCTTCTGCGCCTGAGAGCAAAGGCTTGAAATTTTAAAAGGATGCATAGCATTGATATAAATCCAAACTCATTCTAACTTGGACAAGTGAGGAACTTCTGGGAAAACATTTTCAACAGAGGTTTCACAGAATTACAGAATCGTGTAGGTTGAAAGGGTCTTCAGGAAGTCTCTAGTCCAACCTTCTGCTCAGAACAAGGTCAACACTGAATTCAGAATTCAGATTGCTCAGGACTTTGTCCCATCAGGTCTTGAAAACCTCCAAGGGTGGATTCCATAGCCTCTCTGGGCAACCTACTGTAGTGCTTCATTTTCTTCACTGTTAAAAAAGTTTTTCCTTATATCCAGTCAGAACCTCCCCTATTCCAGTTAAGTCCATTATCTCTTGTTCTCTTGCCGTGCACCTCAATAATAAACTTAGCTCTGCCATCTTAATAGCCTACTCATAACTGTTGAAAGGCAGCCATCTCTTCAGGCTGAACAAATCCAACTGCCACAGACATTCCTTATAGGAAATGTGCTCTGGCCCCTGGACTATACTTATTTCTGTCTTTCTTGCATTAGGTTCCCAAAACTGAGCACAGTATCTGGATGTGGCCAAGTAAAGGAGAATAATCACTTCTCTCAACATACCATTAACATAGTTAATATAGAATCATAGAACAGCCCGGGTTGGAAGGGACCTCAGAAGATCATCTGGTCCAAACTTTCTTCTTGCTAATATAGCCTAAGATGCCGTTAGCTTTCATGACTACCAGGGCACACTGCTGACATGTTTAGCCTGCTTCCCCCCAGATCCTTTTCAGCAAAGCTGCTCCCCAGACAGTCAGTCCCTAACCTGCAGGGAGTTAGTCCATCCCCCCCACACTGAGCAGTATGGAGAGCAGGGAGCCTTGCTTTCCCTTTTCATACTGAGGATTTCTTGCTGGTGTGGAGAAGGGAGCCACCATACTCTAATGTGGAGAGAACAAAAGGAATACTGGGACTGGGAGGAGAAATTAAAAATTCTGCCTAGTAGCCCAATAACTCTCTAGGAACACAGATATATCTAGGATAATTGGAAGCCAGAGAAGAGGTCACTGAGGCCTCTTTGTCACAGGAGGCATTAGAAGGCTGGAATTATGATCTGATGAAGAAGATTATATTGAGAGTTACAAAGAGCTTGTTGGTTTGGGTGACAGCAAACTAAATTCTGGTGAGAAAGAGGAAAACTTGGGACCAAATGAAGTAGATTAGACCTATTAAAGAGGGCAAGGAGTAGATACATCATAAGAAGGGGAAGAGGAACAGGCTAGGAAAGGGAACTGGGATGGGTATTTAGGAAATAGGTAGGAAGCCCTTACCCTCAGAGGCAGGGAGTCAGGCAATGGGCATTGCCAGTAAAACCAGCACAGAAAAGGAGTAAAAATAGATCAGATGGGGGTCTTCATAGGTAGAACAGAGATCAAGACAGTCTGGGGGTCTAAGCCCAGCTAAAAATTCTGAGATGAGACTGTTACTGTGAACAATGAGTCTCATGCTGGATTGACAAAGGATTTCACTACAATGAGTGAAAATGAAGCTGGGTTAAAGGACCACCTATGGGGAAGACATTGAACTGAGAAAGCTGTGGCAGCTTGGAAGTTATAGAGAGAGGGCATCAAGGTTTGGGACAATGGCAGGTGACATCTCTAAAAATAAATAATACGTGAATATATAATCAAATGCAAAGCATTATGCATATTTAAAAGATTTTTAAATGTTCTCATTTTTTTTAGTTCTTGGCTATGTCATTATAGCTTTTGGTTGTGTATAATATGCATATGTTTAAAGTCTATTTTATTACTTGCATTGCATCATATACTGTTGTAAGCAGATGAGTTTAAAACTAAGAGTAGCCTATTTCTGTACCTTAGTTTTATTGACAAATAATGCAACATTAGCAGAGCTCTCTGAAGGAAACTCAAAATCTCAGAGGCTGTTCAACCTTCGGTCTTCTCCTTCTTAAAGCTGAGATTTTCATGTCAAGGAAACACTGAAATTATTTTTCTCCCTTTCAGTTCCCTCCAGCCGGAATTAGGAGTCAGAATCTCTGGCTTCTTGAATAGCAAAATTTGTTTAGACCATTCACAAAGGTTGCTATTTTATGCACGAGTAATGCAGCCTCTGTAAGTTGAACATGATGTTATATCTAGAAATGTTATGCATAAGCTTTATCTTCAAAGATATTTCTGAACTTAACTTATGCATATCTTTGCACTCAAGTTTGATTTGATAACCTGTCAAGCACATCTAATTTGTTTGTGTTTTCCTGTGCTCTTCTTCATACTGGGAAGCAACTTTTGCTAACCACACACTGGTAAAATGAGTATTAAGTTTATTAGCACCATCCACAGTTCCTCAACAAGAGGGAAAGGGAGAAAACAAAAGACTGAGAGAGGAAGCAAGAGAAAAGAAGGGAAGGGAAGGGAAGGAAGGGAAGGGAAGGGAAGGGAAGGGAAGGAAGGGAAGGGAAGGGAAGGGAAGGGAAGGGAAGGGAAGGGAGGGAGGGGAGGGGAGGGGAGGGGAGGGGAGGGGAGGGGGAGGGGAGGAAAAAATGACCATAAGCCTATCAAAGTGTATAGGGACTTAAAAGATTACAAAGAGCACTGAAATACAGCAGCAAAATAAGGAATAAGTGTACAACCATAATTCAGCTTTCCTTGAAGACTGTGTAATCAGTCTGGATGTTGAGAAGTCAGGTTATTGATTCCAAACTGTCTTCTTTCTTTTTTAAAATTGTCATTTGCTTGTTTAAAACATTCACTTGCTATCATTTTATCAAAACTCTATATACTTCAGTTAAAAGTATGCCACTTCGACACCTTGCAGAAGGTGTAATTTGGCTACTTCATCCTCCCAGTCTCCTCTGACTGGTTCTGGCTGTTTGGCTGGGCTCATCTCTTGTGATTTGTCATCACCATGGGGATCCCAAGAGGCACCACCAGGATCACCAACAGAAGGAACCAGGACGAATCCTGGAATATGTAGTCCAGGCAGAGAGTCTGCCCTATAGAGAAGGTTGGAAGCCTGAAGCACCGACCTGTCACTCCCATGAGACCACATGTCAGTATTTCCACACAGGAATATTTTCTTTCTCAGCTGAAGTGTTTTGGGGGTTGATTTTTTTCATCAAAATGTCAACATTTGACACATATAATGTCAATTTTCCAGCCATTCTACAGTAAATTGCACCCGATACAAATGTATGTGTGTATCTCCTCTATTTCTCCATACTAGCTGTTTTTTCAATAAGAAATTATGGAAAAAAGTGAAGATGTGTCACAATCTATAGGCTCTAATAGTGGGATTCATCTGACCAAATACAAAAATCCATAACTGAGACATCTACATCGGAGGTTGTCACCCTGGACTTTTCATAATCAATGGAGAGAAATAGGCACTTTTAGGGTGTGATTTATCTCATCCTGAAGTAGCTGGCTAAAATAGGTCAGCTGAATCATGTTTTAAAAGCACCTATTTCTCTCCATTGGCAGTAGAGGGAATCTATGGTGACAACTTCAGATGTTGACAGCTCAAGTTAAATAAAATTACTTATGTCTTAAGAGTCCATAGAACTGTGGTGCATAAACTTGCCCTTTTGCACCATAATTTCACCTGTTCATCTTATTTGTTTCCAAATATGCAATGACTTCTTCTTTTCCTCTTTCTCTCTGTTAAACCAATCTTTTTACCTTCATTTTTTTCCCTACCTACATTGTGTTGTGCATCCTTTTTCTATTCCCCTCATCATCATAAAATCAGGCTTTAAACCAGTAATTTTAAGCCAATATCTGAGATAAATGCATACCGTATCACCAAAACTGTGACATTCTGCAGTACTGCCTACTTTTCTTGTTCGTGTCACCACTAGTCTGTGGTGTTTTGAAATACAAGTCCCATAACTGAATTATACCAGTTGTCTCATATAGGAGGCCAGGATCAGGCAAAAGACATTCCCTTGTTGTTTCCCCACATGGACTACACAGCACCCTTTCACGAAGGACGTCATTTAACATAATACCAAATTTCCAACATTCCCTGTACCTATCTGTGGATGCCACAAGTTAGAAAACTGTTCCCTTTGTCACCTTTGCTCACATATGAAGCAAGGATTTTCCAGTAATTGCCAGTGGCTTGGGAGTGAAGACTGCAAATACAAAGTCATACAAATAATAATGTTAGTAGGTGGTACAGTGAACACAACCTTTCTGCATTTTGCCATGCCTCAATCCTAGAAGTACGTGCCAGAGACAGTGATGTCTCTTTTGAGCTTTTCTAGAAATTAAGCGTGAATGAAAGTCTAAACAGTTGTTGCAGATCTTTGCCTCCGTTCTATTAATTTCTCCAACACGGAGCATTGCCTTAGCAGAATCCTGAAGGAAAGCAAACAGCAATAAATCTGATTTCCCTCTGGGTAAACCCTGCAAAGGGATATAAAAGAGTGAGGGATGGGGTACGAATTTCACTTCAATGCACCAGTAATCTGATTGGGCTAAATCTGGGGTGGAGGACTCAGATTAACTCCCAGCTACATACTGCAGGTTTTCAAATTTTCATAGTGTAGAAAGCAAAAAGGAACTCTTAGATCATCTAATCTGCTTTCTTCTCGATCACAGGCACTTATCTTTCACACAGTTATCCCTACCTTGAGCCAAATAGTTTCTCTGCAGCTAAAGTATATCTTCCTGAGAGGCATCTAATCTTGATTTGAAGATCTCAGGAGATGGAAAATCCACCACTTCCCTCTATAATGTGTTCTGATAGCTAATAGCTATCAGCATTAAAAGTGTGTGCCTTATTTCCAATTTGAATTCATCTGGCTTCAGGCTCCAGCCTTTGGTTCTTATTATGCCTTTCTCCACTAGATTACAGAGTCCTTTCATATCCGTGATTTTCTGCCTGAGAAGGTATATGTGCCATAAGCAAGCCACCTCTCAATCTTCTGCCTCATAAACAGAAAGATCCAACTCTTTAAATCTCTCACCAGAAGGCATTTTCTCCCATTTTCAAAACATTTCTGTATTTCCTCTCTACCCTCTCCAGTAGCTCCAATGTGTCTTTCTGAAAATGTGGACTGCAGAGTTGATGCAATACTCCAGCATAGTCCTCCCGAAGTTATAATAGAAACATCAGCTCTCCTGCTCCCTCACTGACCATTCAGCAATCGTGTTGGGTTTTTTGCTATATCATCCCATTCTGAGCTACTGTTTGGTTGCTTGTCTAGTATGAATCTACCATATTTTTAAGACACTGCTTTCAGTTATTCAGTTCTGTGGTTTTCATCCTTATTTCTAGAAAGGTAATTTAGGATTGGGCTGTATTAAAGCACCCTATTTCTAATAACCTGGTTTACTAAGCAATCTTTTCCATCTCCACAGTGTTCTCTTTGTTGTTTACCACTGACTTATCCATAAATGCTTCCAGGAGTAATTTCATGATAACTTCTGGACTGTTAATAAAAAAACTTGCAATCATTCCTCTGGTACCAGTTCTTGTGGAATCAGAGGAGAAATATCCCACGTCAGCTTTGCATTGTTTTGAGTAAGAGTAACAGCAGGGGAAGAAGTCTGACGAGTAACACCGTCTAGTTACCTTCTATACCATTCCTTGTACGTCAGGACTTATTCAAAATTATCATCAATATACTGAACATTTCTCCAGCTGCTTTTAGGAATTCTTAAATGCTGGTTATCCAATGCTGCTGATTTCAGAATGTTAATCATTAGTTTTTGTTGTTCAACACCCTCTTTGATTGCTAATGGGGAATCCTCTTCATTATCTTTACGCAATACAAGTAGGGCTGAATGTTTTTTCACCTTGGAATGGTTAATTCACCTAAAGACATTAGTTTTGATGGATCTAAAAGTATTCAAGAATCTGGAATGAACTGGATCAACAGTTTTAAGGCAAATAAGTATGACAGGATTTAAATGTCATGCCAAAACCAGAAAGGAGCTCTGCTTTCTTACGCTTTTACGTCCATATATGAAGTGGGATAGGAAAGCTCAAATCTCCCTCTTTTTGACTGGGAATAAGAATGTGACCCTGTTCTCTTGTCTCACAGGAAATGGCTTAAGCACTGAGATAAAGGAATTCTGGACTGGACGTCTTCTTCTGAAGTTACACCACCTTTTCTAAGTATTAGATACACATTGGGCTACTGAGAGCAAATGCAAATGGACTTTAAAATGTTCTTTTTCTATATGCTGAAAATTAAAAAAAAAAAAATCTGTTTGGATTTACCTGAAATGAAATATATCGCTTTGATTGCCAAACAACAAAAAATCAATTATTCATACAACACACACATAAATATATAATTTTGCTTTTTCAGATTCAAACCAGAAATATTTATTAAGAAGTCTACTCTTTCAACATCATAGTGAGCAGTTTTAGCACCTCAACTTTCTGAAAGTTCTGCAGTATATGTACATTATTTTGTTTGTGTAAAAGTTAAAAATGCCATCCTCTTTATAGCTCTGTTTGGCATACATTTTTGCTTGGTTCCTCCAGCTGCTTATACTAATTTTCTGCACTTTATAGGTTCTACTGGGGTATACATAGCTTAGGTCTGCATCATATTTGTCAACGCAAAGTCTTTCATTAGTAATGTCATTTTGGATGCTCCATCTACTCTTCAACCAAAGACAGTACCTATCCCACCCATGAGATGGAGCCCACTCTGTGCAGCTGCTTGGCCTAACAGAATGAGGTCCCAATGTCCCAGTGTTCCACAACAGCAAAATCTGCATCTTCAAATGTATTGTGCAACCAAGGTTTCAACAACAGTGTTTTCTGTCTTCTGCTCTTGCTTTTGGGGTCAGAAAGATTTCCCAGCAGATCATGTTTATTGCCTTCTTCACAACTGTGGCACCATCCTCTCATCTGTTATTTCATTTTATTCCAGTGAATACAACATTATTGTAAAGTTTTACTGAATGAGTTCATAAAGCTTCCCAGTCTTGGTATGGTTAACTTGTGGTCCGCTCTTCAGCAAAATAACTGGAAAAAGTCCGCAGTTGATCTGAGGCAATATACAGCAGTGTTCCTAGCCTGTGTCTATACCATTAATTAGAAGAGGTTCAGGAACTAATCTCTCCTCCAGAGTCCAATGGCACCAGTTGGTGAGGTCTACACTGCTTGGGACTTCTCCTTTTTGGGGGCAGATTTGTCTTTGAATCACGTTCAAACATATTCTGCCGACAACTGACCAGTGTAAACCGTCAACATGAGGTTTTCAGGGCCACAAAACCACATCCACGCTGTGCCTAACAATTAGCATACACACTCACAATTCAAGGCCAACAAAAATACCTAGAAGCTTACTATTTATTTAGATATCTAATCTCCTTTTTTACAGGGTGTTAATTTAGACAACTCAAAATTCGGACCCTAAAAGCTTCTGCTGAACAGCCTCATATTATTTGATTACCTGTGGCTTGGACTCTCTAACGCCCCCTTTACCCAGGGTCAGGCATTTGTCTAAATGTCATTGCTGAGCTCCATTGCTTCAGTGGCAGGAGAAGTCTTTACACAGAGAAAGCTGATAAGATACAACTTCATGTTATCCTTAAAATGGGAGACTTCCAGCTGAGCCCCAGTCAAAGGCGCACAGATTTGAGCCACTGCCTTAACTGCTGAGATGCACTCATAGGGTAGGAGCAAGCGTCCTCCTTAGCAGATGCATCTGGGAACCCAGCTAAAGCAAGGAGCTTGTCATTGCCACCCAGCACTGCCCAGTGGAGATTTCCTCAGCTACCTGGGAGCCACCCAGGCCAGACGCCTGAAGCTAGAGATTGTGAATGATTTCCACGCAGTGAGGGGGGAGAAAGAAAAAAAAAAAAAAAAAAAAACCAAACAAGAAGACGACAACTAACATGCAGTTCAACAGACCTTTTATCCTGGAATGGCTGCGCATTCAGAGACTGACAGCTTCCTCTGAATCACACTGTACTACAGCCCCAGACAGAAAAGTGGATTAGATAATATTGACAATCAGTGCCTATTCAAATGCCCATTTTAACTGAAAGAAATACTGCACATATCAAAGAACAATATTTAGGATACAAAATCTCACCTTTCTCTATTGTTATGTAATGTAATAGCCATAAATGCATATACTTCTTAACTAAATAAAACGATTATACACCACTTTGCTTCTTATGACATTCATCACAAAAAGCTACTCAGTGCAGTCCAGTACTGTGTTAGGGAAATGAGAGGAGCACTTATTCCTTCACATTAGTTAACTTGTCAAAAGCTTTTTATCTCAAAGATATTAAATGGTAAGAACAGTGTGTTTCAACTTCTAAATTGTCATACATCAAAGATTTTGGAGGACTTCTTTTTTAAATTGACAGTTGTCATTTAATATACAGTATGATCCAAAGCATATTATTTCTGAATGTTACCAGGGAGATTTCATTGGCTTTTGTGACATTTCCAGTCTTTGGTATAATTGGCTAACAGCTTTTTTAACCTAATGTCTTTTAAGAAATAGTGTACCTGGTGGTCTAGGGTATCACATCTTCTGTTTTCTCTTTTCTTTGTTGTCCAAAACTGTTACCGTAATGATAAAAAGTGACATTATTTTAAAAGATAAGAAACACCAAAATTATTTTCTGTCTGACCTTTACAGTTACCAGAACAAGCGGCTTCTGTTAGCAAAATAGTTCAAGCTTTTTATTACAAAGGATATTTGGCAGTATTCCATAAGAAAAAAAATACGTGTAGTTCTTGTCAAGGGAAGTCATTAAGCCCTCTCTCCTTATGCCAGGCTAACATTTTAACAAAAATAAAATTCTGGATATTTTAAGACGGAGGAGGAAGTTGACTATGAGAGGCAGGGATATTTCACATAATGCTCTTTATGAATGTACTAATGTAGTTTTATGTCTTTGCACCACATTGAAGCAAATACAGTGGGTTTACCCAAGAGTTCAAGGAGATTTTGGTGACCTTCATTTCCCAGCTGCACATTTATGCATTCAGAGTTTTCTTCTTCACCGCAGTCTGTTGTGTTATTAGAATGACCCTCCTTCTTTAGGGGAGGCTGAGGAGTAAGACAGACAAACGACTGAATGTCTCAATGTGGCTAAATCGCTACATTTACAATCTTTAAAATAATTATGGCTGCTCCTCAGGTGTACTGTTTTTTCCAGGTAAAGACTTACAAATCAATTGTTAGCTCCACTCCATACCTCTCATTGTCAATTTTACAGGTTACCACAGAACTTTAGAGGTAGAAGTGCTTGAGAATTCAAAGACACATCCAGCACAGATCCTTTTAACCACTGTTGTCGTTGCTCTTGGTTCTTCAGCCCAAGTAAGGATGATATATGTCTTGCTTTCAGCTCACATGACAAAGATATGACATTGTTGTCACTGATTCTTATGAAAAACTGTGTGAGTCAAATTACAATAGCAAAAAAAGTCAGAACAAAGCCCTCTTTCTTGTTGAAACAGTTTGCTGGTTTACTGTCTTTTGCTCAGCTGGTGGTACTGTACATAGCCTGCAAATGGATGAAGTATATTTTAGGTGCATGAAAGAAAAAATACTATTTAAAAACATAAGATTCCTTTAGGAAAATAACTGGAGGCAGATATAGTCATTAACTCTGGAATACATAATTCTTCCCACGATTCTTAATATAAAGTGAACGCTGTTGCATGCCACAGTATTAAAGAATATACGAGTAAAATATCTTCCTGCTTCAAAGATGCGTGGCCTAAAACCTGAAAAATTACAGTATATGCAAATGATCATAAAGGACTCACTTTACTGACCATTTCTTTGTGTTTGGGGGATAGATTTCTGCATGGCATAATATTTCCACTTGCATTGGTTTCCTGGCATGAAAATGTTTATTGCACTCATTAGCTAAGAGGATGTCGGCACTGGTCCAATGAACACAGATCTGCCTTCTGATTTCAGCCATTAAATTGCAATGGGATTCATAGGCTTAACATTGTGGGTGTGAGAATAATAAAATGGAACTCCATCTTTAGCCCAGTTACCATGGATGCAGTTAAAGGTCATAGTGGCAGCTGCTAACTAGTTGCCTTTTTAGCTGTATTTCCCCTCCTGCTATGTGTTTTTGTGTACCTTAGTTTCTGCAGATCTGCCTTAGAGCAATTCCACTTCCCTAACTTGGCATATGGGTGTCTTCCTCAACATGATGGGTGCATTCCCATAAATACGGTTGCTGCGGGCATCCCTTTATTCAATTATTTGTGTTTTAATGGAAAATGAATGTAAAGACCTTAGCGAAAAATAGAAATGCAGCCTGCTCAGCATCCTGAATTATTTCTATTTTCTGCACTCTGCTTCACATTCCTAACTGAGGGAAAAAAAAAAAAGAAAGAAAAAAGCCCTGTATATGGTGAATTCCCATCTCCGTTTAAACTCATAATGGGTTCAGGCACTGAGGCATTCACAATGTGGAACATCAACTACTACTTCTCCATTCGGCCCAAAGTCCTAGGAGTTAATTCCCTGTACTGCATGAAGTGTCAGAGTAATTACCGCTGATCGGCCCTATTTCTCAGCATTCTGTCCTGCTTTGAGAGGCACCCTGTTTATTGATGCACCGCCACATCATCACAGTGCTTTCATTCAGGCAAGCTGCTGAATCGAAAGGGCTTGGACAATGCAGGATTTTCAAAGAGAAGAAGTGGAAAAAAATTAAAAGTAGCCAAGTAAAATAAAGTGAATGGTAAAGAAACCTGAAAGCTCTACAAAATATTTCCTTATGTCAACACTTCGTTTCAATAGATTTTAAAACTCCATTTCCAAAAGAAGGTACTGTGAGTCTTTTCTGTGGTGACTCAACTATGTGATCACATCCTTTTTGAAGATTTTTAAGAGCACAGTGCTGGAAGCCCCCCGTGAGGAACGTTTATTGTTTCTTGTTCTGTTTATATACAGGCTATGACTGTGTCAACCTTTATGAACCACAATACAAAGAAACTTTTTTTTAAGTTTTTGCCTCTCTGTTTTAAAGATGCATTTATATAACTTGTCATTTCACGAAAATAAATTAAGTACTATATGAGCCAAATGTTTCAGTTGCACACAAGGGTGGCTTCTGGTTCTCTTTGGCAGGATGCCACTTTATTCGTTTTTATTTCAAACACAATGTGAAACTTTTAATTTTAATATAGTATATAAGTACGATGGCTATAAAGCCTACACTGTGACTAATTCATGTTCCTCCTCTCCTTGCACTTCTGTGAATTTTAGAGGGTGGCAGAAAGTTACACTGAATTCATTTCAGCTTAAATACTATCAGGCTTTGTGTGTTTGTTAGAGAGAGAAGAGAGATTTATTTGGGCCGGCATTTTTATTTAGGGCTCAGTGTTTTCCTTGATTAAGTTGCTTTTGAGCACTGTTCTGGTAGGTCTGTGGCTACCCAGCCCGTAGTGAAAGTAACTTTTTTAGTTGAATCTGTTTTGCCTGGAGAAGTGAAATAGATTGCCACATGGAAGAGGAAACAAACAGGTAATGACAAACACAAGTGTAAACAAACCAGTTATCTAACTGTTTGCTGAGATTCTTTTAATGACATCACCCCCTCTGTGGCATTGCTTCATTAAAAAATAATAATAAGTTTTGTAAGTTGTTCAGCAGTGTTGTTGAAAATATCAGAATAAGACTGCTACAACTATTACAGTGTCCCGTTTTACTGTTTCCTCCACCATACTTTTAATCAGAGAATTTCTTCTTGTGCCTTGTTTACTGTTGATATTTTCTGGCTGATTGGATAGGAATGACATTTTGACAATTTACTGTAGCAGTAAGCACTGTACAAACAAAAGGTGCTGATGAAAACTCGGAACCCATTATTATGTAAATTATGGCTGACTAACACAGATTCCATCTCCCAGTCACCATCATTGAGACCAGTTTTACTCAATGATAATAATTTTCATGATTGCAGTCTTCAGAGAGATCAGAAATATGCTTTAGCTGTTGCATTTATCTACTGCGGGTACTTGACCCTTAATTAAATTCTGAAACTTTTTTATATAATAAAGTAAAATACAGCTGACACTTCTATTCAAACAAAGAGCATCAAACACAGATCTACCAAATAAGATAAAGGTATTTCAGACTTACCTTGTTGTAATGCTAGTAAACACAAAGACTACAACATCTTTTGAAAGAGAGCTTGAAGTTTAAAACGCAACAAAAAAAAAAAAGCATGCTATTGGGCAATTTAAATGTTGCACTTCAGTGCTGTGTCTGCTGAATACTGGGCTTGCTCTGCAGAATGGTCTTGAACTTTATATTAAAATATGCATGACAGGAAAAAAAAGCGAATGAGCTTTGCGTATATAGATGATGTTTGTCTGCTCCCATATATTATTGCAGTCATAAGTGCAAAAAGATTAGAAAATAAAATAATAGGTTATTTAATGTTCCCCACTAACTTTCATAAGACGGTACTCTCCCAAATCTTGAAAACTGTGCTTTGTAAAACTATTCCTCCTAAAAACAGATTAGAAGCAACTCAAGGTGCTGCACTACTGAGCTAGTGTTCTGCTGCTAACAGATACAAAAATGACTAAACATCGTACAAACAGACCAGTTAATTGGGTTTATATTTATACATATATGTTCCAAAAACAAGACTAGGGAAAAGGGATACACTGTAGAGAAAAAGGGAGTGGGGCTTTTCATTTAATATTTTCATTTTTTAAGACAGCTCTGTAAGCTTTTAGTACTTCTTTCCCCTCTCCGACCCCCCCCTCCAGTTTTCCCCTCTCCTTCCCGCTCTCCTCACCAGTTTTTCAAATGAGAAAATGGCCATTCCAGGTAAGCAGTAACAGTCAAGCTTAAAAAGAGGTAGGGTATTATAAAAATGGAGATTCAGTATTTCTTTAGACATAGCACTTTGCTAAACTGTCAGTTCATAGAGCCAATGAGCTAAGAAAAGTAATTACTTAAGTGGATTTCATGAAGAGTAGAAAGATGATTGTGCCACATTAAATAACAATTGTATCCTTAATGATGTGTTGGACTATAATACAAACATCCTTCTGCCATTATATGCACTACAATATACCTTTCTAATTACTCCAGTGGCTTCCTCTTCCTTTATTAAGATGCTATGCTTTCAGAGACTATGTAAGCATTATATGAGCTTTTTTTTTTTAAACTACAGTGAGTGCAGCTGCGTGGTCATTGATAAATTGGTTATAAATTACTGACACATTGTATATGAATGGAATCATTGTTTTATTCCTTTCCTTCATGAAATACAATTTTTCTTAGAAGAGATATAATGAAATTCAATAAAATTACTTCTCCAGGTTTTTTTGGTATTTCTAGATATGTAAGCAGTATAGTAATATAAGTCCAGATAATTAATAAGGTAGATTCAAGACAACATGACAAACCTTAGAAACAAAGCTAGAATGGGGTAGATAATCTGGTATTATTCATTTCAGTGATTTCTTGCTTATAGCCTGTGAACCCTTGGGGATCCTTAGGCTTCCTGTCAGTGGTCCCTGAAAAAGCTGTTTTATTATCTGCAAGCTTAAATATATTACATGGGTATTCCTCTCCACTAAAAATATTTTTAGATTGTCTGCAAATTCAAAAAGGTTAAAAACCACTTCTCCATTTCATTGCTTATATTCTGTCCCTTAGAGATGGAAACCCTACACTCCTTAGCACTGCTTTCTATAAATCAGTATGCTTTCTATGATTTCTAGAGTTACTTTTGTGCAGTATCTGACCACTCATTAGACTTGATTTCCTAACATTCTGTCAGCTCACAGAGCTTATCCTTGGACCCAGTTAAAGTTTGCACACATTAATAGTCCCTCTGAAGAAAAAGGAAACTTCTTTTATGTGGAAATTCTTCCAAATGTATGAAGGGATTGAAGAACTGGAAAAAAAACCATCATAAAATTGGACAATTCCAGATTCCCTGTCAGAGCTTCACTTAACTCTCACAATAGAAATTTTCATGCAAAAAGAAACTTAGATAAATAAGTGAACAAAATAAAACCTGCAAAGTATTCTCCTCCTCTGTTGTCTCTTAGTAGAGATGCACTCTAACTCATAACTCATGTTCTTCTGTTACCTATTAATGCCATTAATAGCAATAATTCTATAAACACTCCACTCCACTTTTATGCACATTGTACTGCAGTCCGAATTTGGTAGTCAAAGTCACGCCTTGGGAATTTTATCAGTAAAATCGATAGAATATTGTCAAAGTTCCTTGCCACTGTTGGGTGACCTGAAGTTAGCTTAGACCAAAGAGAACAATATTCTTGTTTTGAAAATCACGTTTGACCTTTTTGAAATATGGCAATAATAGGAAAGATATGTCATAGTATGACCAAACTAGTTTGTGATTCTCATTAATATTACATTCCCTTTGTGAAAAACTGGGACACATTATACAGCTAGTTTCACATCTGACTGTTCACACATTGTCAAACTAAGAAGCAACAACGTCCATAATTAAAAATAAAATCCATCTATAAAATTAATCTGTAATTAACATAATCAATGTCTTACAAGCAACTCGGTAGGTATATATTTTCTCTTTAGTCCCGAATTCTTACTGGTACAGTAAGAGCTCTGTGCTTCGATCGCGTGCTAGGCAGAAGTATGGGAATCTTTATAAAATCCCTGCTACACAGCTTGGTTAGCTAAATTCAAGATTAGTAAATGGTCCTTGGAAAGTAAGCAGAGTAGCCCTCCTGTTACTGCATTTGAAGGGTATATACATAGCCATATATTCTTCTGCAGTCAGTCATAAGAAGCCTGAGCCAAAAAAAAAAGCGTTGCCTGGTAAAACCGCAACTAAGTGAAATTTTTGCACTGGGGTGAGCAAGTAGCAACTAGGAATAATTTGTCATTCTTACCTGTACTCCTTGTCATCTGCAGAGTATCCATTACTCAGTACTCCCCAGAATCAGGCCCACCATGAGGTGACAAATTCTGTTGCTCTGTTTTCTGGGAGAGAAGGATGTACAGATCTTCTGCTTCGTTCTGAAGGTTAGCACTTATCTACTTGGATTTGCTTAAATCCAAGCAAATCATATCTTGAAAATTAAAATAAATTGTTGAAAATGCTTTGCTTATGGCATTTTCCACTGTTTTTAAGGAAGCAAATACTGCTGGGAAAGGAAGAAAAATGTGAAGCTGGACAAAGATGGTTACATATAATGATTCAGGCACACTTTGTAACTTATAATTGTCACATCATATCACAGATCTTTCTGCCTGCTGGAGAGGATGGTGAGTCAATCTCTCTTTAAGTTTGGGAAAAACTACTTTTTCCCAAATTAATAGCTCTTATATGTGAAACATACAAGTTGCATCTGGGACATTGAGAATTCTGTTCAGTAGGAAATGTCAACTGTGTTTAGGCACCTAAGTGAAAAGTTGCAGTCTTAGAAGTCCTTGGTCAGAGGATGCCCTTCTCTTGAGTGCCCAGACTGGGGTCTTGATGTTCAACAGGGTGTAATATTCCTTGTTGCCTGAAGCTCTTGTACCTAGAAATGCTTCTGTGTAAGAAAAAAATTAATTACTCAACTTTCTCTTTCTACTGGGTTAAGGAACCAGCTTTGGTTTCCAGGTGCTTTTGTTGTTATAGGTTATCTCCAGATCACCCGAAATGGGCTAAAGATAAAGTTCACCTCATGCACTTCCAAAGATTGGCATCCAGTCTGCTCTAGAACAGCATGAATGAGACTGACATGGAGAAATAATTTCCTGAAACTGATCTATCTACTGTTTCTTGTTAAAAAGCAGATTGCTTACTGCGGTGGCAGTGAAGGCTGGAGGTAGGGATGTAGCTCCTGCATGCTCAGCACCTGCCTTCTTGAGGGCCACAGCGATTTCTGCTTATTCCCATCATCTCAGAAGTTGGTCAGACCTGCTGGGAGGCAGTGCTAGTTTTGCAAGGACCCAGGGTAGCTCTGTGGTATAGACAGACTTCTTGATGCCTAAAGGTCCTACATCACTGATCATGGGAGCCAGCCTTGATAGCTAAGAAGCAGAATACTTTAGTGTAAGTGATGTAGCAATGTTTTTTCTGTTCAGCTTTCTGATCAAAGACCTTGGAAGCAATGTACCCATTACCGGTTAGTCTTGGCAACAGCTCTGCCACATGGCGAAGTCACCTTATCAACATTATAAAGAAGGGAAACCAAGGCACAGGGACATAAACTGACTTACCTAAGATCGTATGACAAGGTGCTGTGGAGGTAGGAAGAGTGCCCAGGTTTGAAATCTGTATCTGAAGCACAAGTTCATTCTTCTCCCTCTGAAAGGCAGAATACTATGATAGGCTGTAAAATGTTTATGGTTAGGATGGAATATATCTTTGCAAAATTCACTAAGTACGCTTGCTGCTTAGGCGGTGCACAACATCTAACATGGTATGCAGGTCTGCCTCCCCACACAGAGGGAAGACTATACATGAGCACCCATCTGAAAAGTGGCCGTGTTGAATCCCTCTGCTTACAAGCAAGCCAGTGTATTTTGTGTTGCTGTGCTTAGGTGTATGTAGCACCAGGTTGTGTAGGTTGCTCGCAGGGAAAATGGTGCAGAGCTGCAGCCTCACATGTTCCAGCAGTGCATGAGCTTTAGCAAGTAATAGAAGTATGAAACTGGACTTGTAGCAAGACTTTTCACCTCGGTTTTAACCAAAGTGTCAGGAAGTTGATTCTTCTGGCCCTCTAAAGGGTGTTGTTGCCTGTTGCATGCCATTGCCTGCTCCTCAGCATGAGTCCTGAAGGTGCTGCGGAGGTTTTGCATTCCACCTTCAAGTGAGCTGGACTTATGAACTGGAACTAAGATCAGAACTGGCAGCTAGGCTGATGCCAAATTGAAGTTTTATTTATTTGATCATTTCATTGCAAGGTAGACACTGTGTCTGTGGTTTATATCTTTAAAATCAAATAAACTATTTATATATGGTGAAGAACTGTAAAACACATAGACCTTATTCACTAATATTTTTATGGTTTCTTTACACTTGACAAGTAAAGAATTTGTGAAAGTGTTTTTTGTACCCAAACCCCACAGATTTCTTGGGGTATTTTTTAAATTAAGGAAAGGTACGATCTAGATTAGTAACACAAACTTAGCTCCTGTTTTTCCCTAACATGCAGCATGAACCCTTCTGAGTGTATTTTTAATACGTAGTTTTAACGGAATACATTTGATGAAAACTTAAGAAAATACCATCAACTTTTATCTATTTAACATTTTCATGCTATTAAATAAGGATATCTCATGTGAATTTCAGGTCAGAGTGGAAATATAAATTAGCTACTGTTTTCCTTCCTGTCCTGATAATATTGTTTTGTTTACATCACCATGGAAAGCTTTATGCAAATTTTCTTGCCACACCATATCCATTATACCTTAAAGAGAAAACAGTCTAATAAAAATTCTCAAAACGGCTATTACTTGTAGGAAAGGAAACTCAGAGGTCTGCAGTCTTTCAAAGTGTCATTGCTACTAACTCGAGCTTCATAGAGGAAGAAGTCAGAACTGTTCTTTCACAGAGACAAATTACTGTGAGCTCCAGATGAAGCCAGCAAAGCCATGGAGAGGCTGCGGTTTGCAAGCCAGGTCTCGCCTGATATTTTGGTCCTGTGGACAAGGGGCTCCTGGATGTTTTTGCCACTCCTGCTGACAGTTTGTCAGGTTGCTCCTGCACACACCTTTACAGCTGCAACTCCTGCTGCACATGTTGCAGGACATGTGGAAGGTCATTAGTGGTTTCAGTCTGCATTACTGTCATCCTAATGTACAATCTTGCCATGCACTTTGCACTACGAGGGCTAGGAAACCAGTATCTTTCGTAGTAATGACTTCCAGTTTACAGCCTTCATTTGTTATATTTCCTCAATAGCTGTTGTGTTGAGATTAACTGCATAAATGGTCTGCAGCTGGCTGTTATGAATTAAGGGAGTTTAATCAAAGTATTTCTAATGTACAGCATAATGATAATACATGGGGGAAGTACTATTTAAGAGATAATGATGGCTTCAGAAGATCACTGTTGTAATGTTTAGTGCATATGCCTTCAGCATTGAATTTGTTGTTGTTCTGAATATGCTTAATGGATCAGTGAAAAGCTGCCTAATGTGGGATTGTTTGATGGGGCTGACAGAGCTGGAATTAGCCCATTGCTGTTTACTGCATACAGCCATTAAGATTAATTGCTGCCAGATAATTTTGACTGTTTTTATCTTCGGGAAAAAGTGTCACTAATGGGTTTATAAATTGGTTCACTATTACTAATAGTAAGGCCAGTGTAACAGGAGAGAATGTCAGCAGCTAATTCTAAAGATAAAGGTAAAAAGTATAAAGTACTATATGACTTGCTAGTTTTAAGGGATAATGTTATCTAATAACAGACAGACTGATATATGATGCTCATTAATGCTATTTCCTGGGCTTTGGGTTGAACCTAATAGATGCTAATAAAGTCTTATTTGATGTACCATTAAAAAGCTCAATCTGTTTTCTGCATTAATGCACAATGTTGTTTATCACATTTTCAGTGACTAAAACCCAAACCCTCAATCTGTTACATAACTAAACAGTACCAGGCTAGTTATACCTATTTTTGTCTTTGTTTAGAGACACAGAAAAATTTATAGGGCAACCACATTTCTGTATATACTGTACGCAATTCACATCACTCGGCTTCCTGTCAACAATGACAATACTTCAGATTTCATTTTAACATATCCTCTGTTACATATAACATCACTGGAAAATTCTGCAAAGCACTCCCTCCAAGAGATAAATTAATTGGTTTGCAAATGTTAGAAAATAGTGGTGGAATGTGGGCAAAAGATTATCCAAGGAGGACGAATCCACATTAGAGGTTAATAGTCTGGTACACCACACATACATGCGTGTGCAGTGCCTCTAATTTGCTGTGTATTAAAATGAAAGTTCTTTGTGCACTGAGTCTCAAATATATCCCTTGTATCTAAGGGCATTGACAAGGGAGTGGGAAGAACATGCACTAAATAGATAGAAACACAGACAAGGAATGCTTAATGAAGAGGGGAAAACCAATAACTCGTGAGTAGTAAAGTTGTTCTCTTCTCAAGTAGAGATAGTGTAAATTATGAAGTGATTCCCTTCTCAAGTTGAAAGAGCATTTTTATTTTTCATGACCAATTTTTATATTGTGCTGAGAACATCTTCAATTTTTTTGAGGGTGTTCTGGTTTCAGCTGGGATAGAGTTAATTTTCTTCCTAGTAACTGGTACAGTGCTGTGTTTTGGTTTTAGTGTGAGAATAATGTTGATAACACGCTGATGTTTTAGTTGTTGCTAAGTAGCGCTTATCTTAAGCCAAGGACTTTTCAGTTTCCCATGCTCTGCCAGCAAGCAGGTGTGCAAGAAGCTGGGAGGGAGCAGAGCCGGGGCAGCTGACCTGAACTGGCCAAACGGGTATTCCATACCATGGAACGTCATGCCCAGTATATAAACTGGGAGGAGTCGGCCGGGAGGGGCGGATCACTGCTCGGGAACTAACTGGGCATTGGTTGGCGAGTAGTGAGCATCATTGTGCATCACTGGGGTTTTTTTCCTTGAGTTTATTTCTTTTTCTTTCTTTTTTTTGTTATATTCCTTTTCATTACTATTATTATTATTATTATATTTTTATTATTATTGTTAGTATTATATTTTATTTTACTTTAGTTATTAAACTGTTCTTATCTCAACCCACGAGTTTTACTTTTTTTCAGTTCTCCTCCCCATCCCACTGGGAGGGGGGAGGAGTGAGCGACCGGCTGCGTGGTGCTTAGTTGCCGGCTGGGGTTAAATGACAACAAAGGGCTCTGGATAGTAAAACAGTTCCTGTCTAAAACAAAGGCAAGCTCAAACAATACCAGAAAAAGCTCTGCATTATTTTTCCCTTTCAGAATGCTAGCACGTGAAGACCTTTGAGAAGTGAAGATGAAAAAAATATAGGGTGGTAAGATCTGTTCTGCCGTATTTGCTGCTTCCACAGTAGTATTCCAGGTGGCATTCTTGTTTCTTTGCCATTAAGGACATGGGCCCTTTATTCTGATTTAGACCCTTTCCCTATGCATCCACTTTCAACTTCCATCCTTTTGCCATACTTATACCATCTGCCTGCATATCTAGTAATGCATATTGATGTGTGGGACCTTATATTATGTAGGGAAGTTGCTACAGTCTAAATATTCTTCCCTTTATTTATGTATCTGAACATTGCACAATGCTGCCTGGACATATCCATTCAGCTTTTTTCATTATGTCCAGATCCTGATTTCCTTCTCTCTCATATCCCCCACCATTGGCTGCACTGTCCATATCTAATCAATCATTTTCCAATTAAACTTTTGTCTGTACACAGATCTAGCACTGTTTTGACTTAAATCGATTTAAAATCGGTTTCATTAATTCAGTACAAACTCTATGTAGACACGTTAAAGTTGGGTTACAAGCAGCTTATTTTGGTTTATTTTTAGCTCAATATAAGTTAAACCAAGCTCTGTCAGGCTTATATTGATTTAAAACAGCTGACACAACCTATTTCACTGTTTTAACTACATTGATTTTAAATCCCATTCTTAGTTAAACCAATGCAATTTGCACATAGACCGTCCCAAGGTTTGTTCCCAAAAAGTGTTGCCAACGTTTCCATGCACGGCCCTGCACAGATGCCCATTAGCCTCTCCTTTCTATTGTTAATGATTCTAAATAACATCTTGAGGCAAACCTTGATTAGGTTGTTAACCAAGCTGTCTGTGGCAGGCAATTTAGGATGATAGCTTACACGAAAATTATTCCAGAATAAGGTATAGGGTTGTGGGTTGTTTTAATGCAGAGTAGCTGTACTGGAACACTTCCAGGTAGAGACACTCTGAAGGAGACTTGGGTGTTCTTGTGCCCAGACACAAGAACTTGTGTTTGGACAGAACAGGGCATCCTTGCCTACTCCAGGAGGGAATGGATCCCGTGTTAGATCAGCCAACGCAGACATCTTGGGCACCCTAGAGCATCTCAAAAAGCACAAAACATCTGTGTTTACTCACGTGAATCCCTTCCTTTCATTCTGAAGTAAGAAAGATTTTTAAAGTAATCTGCTTCCAAACTAAACGGTCAGGCAAATTTTTACCCTAGGAGGGATGGAGGGAAGGGGAGAGAGAGAGAAAGAAGGAGAGGAGAGGAGAGGAGAGGAGAGGAGAGGAGAGGAGAGGAGAGGAGAGGAGAGGAGAGGAGAGGAGAGGAGAGGAGAGGAGAGGAGAGGAGAGGAGAGGAGAGGAGAGGAGAGGAGAGGAGAGGAGAGGAGAGGAGAGAAGAGAAGAGGAGAGGAGAGAAGAGGAGAAGAGAAGGAAAGGCAAGGCAAAAGAAAGGAAAGGCAAAGGAAAGGCAAAGGAAAGGCAAGGAAAAGGCAAGACGAGGAAGGAAGGAGGGAAGGAGGGAAGGAAGGAGGGAAGGAAAAGAAAGAAAAAAGGAAAGGAAAGGAAAGGAAAGGAAAGGAAAGGAAAGGAAAGGAAAGGAAAGGAAAGGAAAGGAAAGGAAAAAAGGAAAGGAAAGGAAAGGAAAGGAAAGGAAAGGAAAGGAAAGGAAAGGAAAGGAAAGGAAAGGAAAGGAAAGGAAAGGAAAGGAAAGGAAAGGAAAGGAAAGGAAAGGAAAGGAAAGGAAAGGAAAGGAAAGGAAAAGGAAAGGAAAGGAAAGGAAAGGAAAGGAAAGGAAAAGGAAAGGAAAGGAAAGGAAAGGAAAGGAAAGGAAAGGAAAGGAAAGGAAAGGAAAGGAAAGGAAAGGAAAGGAAAGGAAAGGAAAGGAAAGGAAAGGAAGAAAAAACCAAGAAAGCAAGAAAGAAAGAAAGAGAAAGAAAGAAGGGGGGGAGAGATCTAAGGACATTTTAGGCAGAATTGAAAAACAGGCAAGTTAAGACACATCACACAATGGGATCCTATTTCACTAAGCAGGATCTTTCCAGTCCTTTACCTTGCGGGTGCACCTGTTTTGGGTCATGCCATACACACAACGGTTTGCTTCCTAATCTGCTATTTGGTACCAAGCTGGTCTGATTATGGATTTGCAGAAACAGCGTGTTAATCCTGAACTTTCTTTTCCAAATCAAGCACAGATTTTGGACTGCTTAACCTAAAAACAGCAGTCACTGAAGATACCCAGGTGTTTCTAAACTAATATCTGTTGGGTAAAAGAAAATGACATTTTGCAAAATGCAGGGCCTTATCTCCGATGCAGTAAGGGCAATCTAATACAGAAAGGACTTCACTAAGTTTAGACAGTAGCACCGGTGCCAAAGTTGAGCAATCAGGAAGAATATATATTTACATTGTAGTGCAGTATAAATGCAACTTGATCAGTTTTTCCTGAAAAACTTGACCAGTTTTTCAGGAAGGAGGGCTATTACAAATACATGTTCATTCTCAAAATTGCAATGAACATGTGACCTTCCTGAACTTCCTGAGCACCCAGTTGCTTGTGGCTGTAAGTGAGGGGCATCTGTCTCGCTGGAGCAATCCAGGTTTGCATCTTGCAGTCCTGGAGGATTGCTCAGACTCAGCATAGCCCAGGTCAGCTACCCAAAAACCCTAGATGAAGGTACCAGCCAGTTATGAAGTTACTCTAAGCACTATTTTTTTCCTCCATATATGCTCTGTGATGTATGAAATGAGGACAATGGGTGCTTTCCAAACTTTCCCTTTCCCCTAGCACTCTGTAATTGCACATACTTGCCTAAAGCAAACCCATCCCCAGTGGCTTCTGGAGCAAGAAGCAGTAGTATTGCAGAGCATAGCCATATCCATACAGGTCTTGGGACACTGTTCGTTTTCCTGCTCCTTTGCCACCACAAGTCCCATGTCAGTGACGCTTACAAAATTAATGTAACCGAGAACAGGACTCAACATCGGGTCTGCATTATGCTCCAGGAAGCAGGACCTGGTTGACACTGAGAGATGCCTTTAGGAGAGCAGGCTTTCTCAGTTCAAAGCAGAAACTTCACTAAGGTGGTTTGCAGGACTGTCTTTCCCTTTCTATTGATTAGACAGGAAGCCTTATGAGACTAGACTCCTACCTCAGGCACTTCATTTAAGTATCTAAATTTAGACACTGTGAAAAGCCTTATAATTTTCTCTCTTTCAGGAAGATTTTTGACTTGGTTGTCTTCTTCTGGGATGAAATTCACCCCTCTGCAGCACCCTAGTTCAGGACAGATTACCCTTCTAGTTCTTTGCAAACTTTCATTCAAAGACCTTGTTCCAAAACAGAGCAAACCCCATATAAAGCCCCATGAAGTCCTGTTTAGGTTTAGCCATCCAGCAAGATCACTGTCTTCGAAAAAATCTGGACCTAGAGGGATGCAGTGTTTAGTTTGACCCATTGGGCAGCCATGAATTCAATCGCACAGTCCTGTGACTCACTTCAACCTCATCAAGAACTGTGATCCTGAAAAGAAAATCCTATGGGAAATTTATACTTCAGTTGAGGGGAAAAAAATCAAGTCAGGCCTCCAAAAATTACAAAGTGTTACATTAATTGCTTCTTTTCACTTGTCACCTTCTTGATTTGAGCTTTTACAGTTCATATTTTTGAACTTTCCTCTGCAGTCCAGACCATTAGGAATGTCTTTTTTTTTTTTTTCTTAATAAAAACAGTGATTATCAGGTAATAACAGGATTTTTGAAGCTAAGGCACTAAAAATACTGATTGTTGCAAAATGCATTATTAAATCACAAGTCTTGGCAACACCATAAAGTGTCTTGTCTCCTTTCAAGACTAATTTTCATTTATCTGTTTGAAGTAATTTCTCAAATGAAACTGCTTTTTTTTTTTTACATATACACAGACTTGTGCAGGTTAGGAAGAAAAGCAGGGATGAACCCAGGCCATGGGTAAGTGCTGAGAAAGTGTCAAGTGATAGATCATGCAGCCATTCTATTTATCAATGTCAAAAATTCTTTGTCTGATTCATGAAATGTTATTTTATCACCACACAAGGATATGTGGGGTGCTTTTTATAACTGAAGTATGAATGTAATAGATTGCAAAACTTTCTCTCCCTAAATTCACACTTAAAAATTATGTGCTGAAATTTTCAAATTGACCTAATTAAGAATATTAGGAACAAATGCAGATACTTAATACAGCAAATGAAATAGGTTAGATTTTTTTTTTAAATTCAAGTTATGGATATATTATCCTGAAATTAAACTATTTAACATGGAAGATTCTCTCAGCTTCAGACAGTTTCAGGCCAATTCTTCCCAGACTGCAGCTATTACCTCAAAAAATTACATAACTTGCCTTTTTTCTGCAAATCGCTGAAGCCCGACTGGTGCTCCATTATTAACATCAGAGCTGTCAGCATCTCAGGGAGGCAAGAGAAGAAAGCAAAGCATTCCTACCAGCAGCAACAAAATCATGCTTGCACTTAGAGAAATCTTCCTTCAATCCTCTTTACACCAAGCAGAGAACTACTTAAAGTACAGTACACTGAAGGTGGGATTCATTTCACTTTCACTATCTGTAAGTTAGAAGTCTCTGTTAGATGTCTATAAGTTAAAGTCAGCTTGACTCCATCTCTAGACAATGAGGAGAGATAGGCACCTCCAGAGGGTGATTCATCCCATTCGAAGACAGGTATCGAAGAGAGATGGAAGGAATCGCCCTTTGGAGATGCCTATCTCTCTGCAATGATTACAAAGGGAGTCTGTGGTGACAGCTAAAGTTATGTGAGATGAAATCTAATCCTAAGCATAAATAACACAGGAGGAGTTTTACTCTCCTGTACTGAAGAGGAGGTTATTAGTGATGGTTATTGGAAGCATTCTGCATTAAAAATGCACAAATTGCATCGTGCTTATTAGCTAGCATGAATTAACTTGATTATGCATATAACTACACTGATATGACATGGGTGTCAGAGCCTCCGTAAAAAGTAGGAAGGGCAAGTTTAGTAAGGGACATGGTTCCAAAAGAGTGTCACACTCACTGGGACCCTGACCAGCTTCTGAATGTTGCTGTTTCTCTCAGTGCCAACTGTTTAACAACTGTCTTACAGTAATGACAACCCTGGGCATCTTTTTTACCACGTAAGTGTCATTTGTCTCTGTTCTACTTGAGATCCTAACAGCATGGCAGGTTAGTCAACTTGCATTTTACAGGAAGTGGAACTGTATTATAATAACACTAGAAGAGTCAGAATATATTCTTTTCACATGATTTGCATTAACTTTCCAGCCCATCAAAGTATTCTTTATTTTAGTTTAGAATCTGAAAACAGGCAAAAAATATCTTCCCCCAGAAACTGTAAGAAGTAGTCTGTGTGGCACCAACTGACTGGCTTTCACATTGCTTCAGACTAATCCTGTCTAGAACAGGTGGGGGCCTGTGAAGTAATAGCTCTTGACCCTGGCTCTCCTCTAGGCTCCATACAATGTCTTCGTGACCTTAAAGCTTCTCTTTATTTCAATTCAAAGAGTCTGACATCAGAGAGGGTTGTGCTGGAGCCAACGAGGCTGGTGGGTGTTATACCATGAAAGTGACCACACACGTGGCACGCCATAGTGTTTGGCACGATGGGGTTGTCTGAGGGTGCAAAGCCTGCTGAAAACATGGCTGAAAACAAGAAGTAATGGCAAAATCACCCCAATAGAGGATCAAGATACCAACGTCTGAACTGGTTCCTGTCCTTTCTTAATACAGCAGTGTAGGTATACTCAAATGGACCTTATCTGGACATGGCTTTGGCTGTTTTAATGAAGGAAACCAAATTTTAGCTTTTGTCTTTGCAGTCCCTACTAGATAAGATGTCAAAAGAGAAAGAATTCAAGATACCTCTGCAGCCTGGGTATTTCTGTCTTTATTAATAGTTTCTTGAAGACAAAAGTGGATAGACATAATTTTATGACTCCGCCCAGGTGTTCAAAAGCTCTGTCAAATCAACCTTGCCACCACCCTCTCCTGAACTATACTGTGGGCATCTATATAGCTAAGGTTTCACCCCAAGAAGTTTCCTCTGATTTAAATCAATATGAGCAGAGAATGAAGGCCTTTGCACTTAGTTTCAAAAGACTTCTTTGGAAGATGTAATTCGTATGTATCTGAGTATTTCATCACTACTTAGATGTTCTGTCAGCTCCGCCTTTTAAATCTAGGTATTTTTAGCATTCTTAGTGTAACACATGCATGAGAAAATACTGTAGCTGTGAAAGTCCAGATTGTGCAATCTACTGACCTAGAAGGTACTGTCACTTTTATGTGCCCTATATTTTATTCATCCATAACTCAAATAAATGCAGATTTTTTAAATATTTATCTTCAGCTTTTGCCTTGCTTTCCAGTTCTCAGTGTTTGAAATTTGAGAATCAGGTCATCTAGATAAAAGCTACAGCATTTGCTCACATGCTATGCACCTTCAGTAAGCAGCACTACACAAATAAACAGTATTTTACATCTTCCTATGGAAAAATTTCAAAACATTTCAATTAGATGGATTTTATTTCATTGTTCATAAAGATATCAATTTGGTTTTCATGGTAGTCTCAACCCTTAGGCAAGTAAAAATAAAATCAGAAACTTGTATTTAAATCATCCATCTAGACAGAAAGATTTATAAAGTACCATTTACTTGGTGAATCTTTCACTCTAAGTTATCTAATGGTTTTCTAAAATTAGATGCTACTTTCAAAAAATCAAAACTGTTGGAGTTATTAACATAGCACCTTTTTAGGGATTTTGTTAGATACACAAACATCTGGGAAAAAATACTGGAAGAACAAGTTGCATCAGCTTTGAATATGTTTAAAGCAACGCATTAAAAGTACTGGCAAGGTTACGTTTCCAGGAAGAAGCAAATTGGTTGAAACCCTGACCCCACTGAAATTAATGACATTTCACCCTTTGTCTTTTACTATTCAGACATGTTCCTAGTGACCACGACCATGAGAAAGATTCTTGCACAAGGACATTTGAAATGGTAGGCTCTATCTCTTGAAACAGTAGGTTGATTTGGCATTTCTGTGCTTTAGTATTTCTTGTAGTCAGTGCACAATATGTGCCCCAGCTTGAAGGTTTCTAATAGTTGATAGAAGATAAAAATAAATGTTGCTATTTACAGATCCAAAAATTCTTAAGAGCAGGAGTGAAAAATGTTTTGACTGTTTCATAAAACAAGTGTGAAAAATGGCCAGTGAATAATTCTAAAGGGTCAGTATTAAATTTGTATTACTGCAGTTAAATCCTAGCTAGAAATCGGAGCACAAATTCAGGAAAAAAAAATGAAAGGATCTGATCTGCATTCTGCAGACTCAGTCTCTAAGTCTCCAGTATTGGGGTGTTAGGCCTTAAATGTTCCTGCCCTTTATAATATATCATCAGGTATATTCTAGTATCTTCTTACAACTAGCGATTTTAATGGGACCACTACTTTCTTTCAGTTGCTTGATTTTATGGGGTCAAAAGTCCACAATACTTTCCAGGATGCATCTGACGCTTGAGAGCACAACGTGTGAGATCTGAAGACAGCGACTAGCCTTGGCCCAAAAGCGAGAACCAGGTTGCCAGAGAACATAAAACCACCACAAAAGATAGAGATGGGTGAGATTTGGGAAGAGGGGAGAGGAAGAGAAGGAAAGGAAGGAAGAAATGAAGAAGGACTGAGGTGGTTGGAAAGACACTATGAGAAGTGCTTGGATCTAGCTCGGTGAGGCTATACAACGCTAACTACACTGATAAAAACACATCAGGTCATAGGAGTTGAAGGTAGTAAAATAAAAATGTTGAAAGAAAACAAGAGGGTTGGACCCAGAGAAAGCAGAAAAGAGTTAAAAGGGATTTAGTCAAGTGCTGGGATGTTGAGAGCCTTCTGATATTTTTACTGAAGAGCTGAGAGCCTGGCTGGCTCAAGGCATGAGCAACAGTGGGCAGCACCCCAGGACAACAGACTATCGGGCTTGCAGGATGGCGTTACTGGCTCCTGGGTCTGTGCCGGTGCTGCAGGAGGGCCAGCTTGCTGGTTGCTCCTTTCTGTGAGAGGCAGAAGCAGCAGAGACCACCCTGCAGCCACAAGGCCAGGGACCATGGCCCCCTTCAGTGCGTCTCACTTCCCCTCCCCATCCTGCGCTGCAGCAGCTCTGAGAGAGGCAAAATTCAGTTCTGGCTCCAACCCTGGATAGCCCTGGTGTCTCTGGTTGTCAGAAATACGCCATCACTAAATCTCCACCAGCTTTAAGAATGATCTGGGACAGCTGCTAGCAAAAAGACTCAATCTCTCATTTTAAAAAAAAGAAAAAGCAAAAATGCTCACTGCCTAAGGACTGCAGCCTGGTGATCCTGGCTTCAACACATGCCGAACTTAAAGCATGTAAACAGGACATTGGCTTGAAGGGTACAACTTCTGTGTTTAAAGTTAGTCATATCTCGAAGTAATCTGCGAAGCACCTTCACTGATTGAAATGCTGATGTGTAAAACACTTAGCTAGTTATGATATGATTGGGACAAAGCAGCATGATTTGGTAATGTATAACCTATCACTCTTTTCTTCAAGCATTCCTTGAGTGCATCAGCAAAATTCAATATAAAAAAAATGGGGTTGATCTAATGTATTTGGATTTACTGAAAGTGTTTTTGCAAGTTCCTTGTAGGAAACTGTCAAAAAGGTAATGCCACGCAGGAGTACACTGGATTAAAAACAGAGCATCACGAAGCAGGAACTGCTCCATTTTCTAGCAGTAAAAAAAGAAGTAATTAATACTGGGATACTCCAAAGCTGCATGTTGCCATTGATAGTGTTTTATAAGTTAGTGACATGAAAATCTGTGTGAACACTGAGCTGACCATGCTTAGGGGGTATCACAAAGGCTGATCAACACTAAAGAAGTTTACAGAGGGCTCCAGAGAGGTTGAAGGAAGGGAGGTGAAAGGACAGCATGGTAGCAGGTGAAATTCAATGAATGCAGGTTAAAGTATGTTGAAGGAAGAATCATTTGAACTACTGAGATCTCTGAGTTTAAAGAGCGATGAGTTTAAAGAGCAGTGAGTATAAGTTAATGAAAGTACCTTCTGAAAGGGAGAAGTGGTGATTGCTGCTGTGGTGCAGTTATTTGCCAAAAGAGGCTCAGCATTCCAGAAGGCATCAAAGAGCAAAAGAAAACAATAATATAGAAATTATTATAATGTCAGTATATGACAGTGGCATAGCATTATTGGGGGAACAATCTTCTTTTCAAGAGGCATTCCCTCTCGAAAAAAAAGCATAGCAAAAAAAGGAGAGAATTCAAAAATGTTTGTGGAAATTATGAAGGATGTGAGATAATGAGATAAAGAAGAACTTTTTCAATAAAAGGATATAAGACTAGTGGTTTTGCACATTAATTTCCTATTGACAAGGCTTCACTCTCTGACTAAGTAGGTGCTGGTGTACTAGTAAAAGATACTGGTAAGCAGAGTAAGATACTGGGCTAGGCTCAGCACTAGACTAGCCCAGCATGGGAATTCTTACATCCAAAGAACTGTTATCACAATTAATAAGTTACTGTTTTGCCTGCAGAATAATTCCTGTCCCTGTCTGCATCCCCTGTCTACCCTCTGACCTCACTGGCTCCAAGAAATCTGACAGAGTGGTGAGATCTAAGAGATATTCCAGTTCTTAAAGGTTTATAGAGATCCAGGCACAGATGAAGGAACCCCTTAAATGCCCTGGGGGAGGGAGATTTGCACCTTCTTGGATGGGAAAACCTGCAGCGGAGAGTGACTTCATAAGTGACTAAACCTGTAAAAAGCTTCTGTCAGATCCAGGACCTTTTTGGAAACCAAAATACAACAGTCAGGAAACAGATTCACAGGAAACCAGATTTCATTAGTTCCAGGGCTCAAGGGACTTGTTTCAAAAATCACCTCACCTGTCTTATAGGACTAAATAATCAGGCACAAGGATATGTCTTCACAGACAAGTGAAGATGCATCTGGTCTGCCCATGCATGGAGCTCTTTAGGTGTTTTATAAGAAAGGTAACGTTTAGGCTGAGGATCTTCTCTGTGCTTCAGGGCTGACATCGGGCAGGTCTGGAGATTGAATCCTGCTGAATGCTTACTTTTTGTTCAGGTCTGTCCTGGATGCTGGACTTACTGGGGTAATGGACAAATTTGATCCTGAAACAATGAACAATTAAAACTATGTAGCCCTCTGAACCCTAATAGCACCCATTGTATTGCACACATGTGGGCAAGTGATACAGACAGGCAACACATAAAACCATGGATAAAAGGTTAACAACTCCTTTCCTGAGCAGCATAAGACAGTTGCCAGGATACTTCTGTTCCTGCCCTCTCCACAATTCCACCATGAAAAAAAGCCTCGACTTCCTTTAAATTCTTGAAGATCCTAATTGATCTGAGCCCCAAAAGTCACAAGCTTTAGGTGTCTCAGTCTTAAACGCTGTTACACATATAAGTCTATGCAGATAGGTGTATGGATCGGGAATATCCATCCACGGAGTGCCTTGGCCTATTTCTTGTAATTAAAAAATTCCCGGATACAAATTTATCTTTCCAATTTTATTTTCCTTTCCTTGGTCAATAACAACTAGTAACTTATTTTGTAGCTTTGACTCTTAATGTCTTCCCTTTCAATCTCAGCTGCAGTAATATTTGTTTTCCTTATTTCTGCTCCAGGTTCTTTCTTCTTTTGCAGCCTGATTGTAGCCCTATAATATATCCATTCAGCCCCGCTTCTCTCTATTCTTCTCGTTGTACTCTCTTTCTTATCCCATCGTCACTTACTGGCAACTTCCCCATCTTACCTTCGCCAGTCTTTGAAATCACTCGCTCCTCACCAGCTACTCATCACCTTACTAAATCTTTGACTCTTTTTTGTAAGTTAGGCTGCATTGATATTAATAAAATAAATGGGTTTGGGGCCATTTTCTGCACTGAGACAAACTGGCACAGAGTGACACTCATTCACACTCTCTTATCTTCTGAGATGGGCTGGCCAGATCCAACCCCCCCAAATCTCTGCTAATTCCCAAACCCCGCCCAGGAACAGTTTGAAGACTACCAGATGGCCCAGGGCAAAACCCTGTCAGAGACCACTCAAACTTCCCAAAATGGACAATCAAGTTCCAGTACCACCTCTGGCACTGTTAAATTTACTACCACAGCCATATTCACCAGCAGCAGAAACAACCTTTAAGGCAGTGATGTACATAACAGCTAATTCCTGCGGTTTGCAAGAACTGTAATTCTAAACCAGACCCGAGCCTTTTCCCTATGTGAACTGATTTCTAGTTTTGAAATGTAGTCATTGGCTTCCCAGCTGCTGATAGCTTTAAAGCTGCCTGAAACCAAGCCAGCTTCTGTGCTGAGCAGGCAGTATGGTTTCTTGCCATAAAGGAAACAACTTGAAAGGCAGCCTGTTGACCGTGTAAAGGATGGATGTACAGGACTTTTGTTCAGAGCCAATGTTTTTCCTGCCATCTTCCCCAAAGAGACCTTAAACCTGGAAACCAGTGGTTTTATAGACAAATTCAAGGCTCAGACATAATCAAATAGCCTCAGCACAGCATGTTACTGCACATCAGCGAGGCTGTGGTAACTGTCCACTACAAATACGAGATAATGTGACGTACGTTAGCCCGCAGTGAAAAGGGGCTAACCTAAGCCAAATTACTCTGACTGTGCCATGGGCTAAGAGCATTTGCACAGGCAGTTATTGAGACTCGACTGGTGCATGGTAACAGTTAACCAGAGTAATTTGATCATATGTCCAATCTCAAAGACAAAATAGACTCTAAATTGCTAGTATGGTATATGGGAGATGTAGCCATGACATTCTATTACATTACCATCTGACCTAACAAGAATGTAAAAGATAGATACATTCCCTTCCCAGCTTTATTTTAACACGGCATTTTACCAGCCTGAATTATGAAAACAAAAAAGGTGTTATATTTAAACCTATAAAAATGCAGTTTATTCCTCTTTGATAAGGCATAACTTTTTTTAGCAATTGTAATCTGTAACATTACAGCCTTAGGAGGTAATTTACTAAATAGGACAAAATTAGCTGATTTTTGGACCATTTAAAGGAACATTTCTGTTGAAAGCATATAAAATGTATTAAAGTAATCTCTAAAGTCTTTACCCCTGCTTGAGATTTTAATTTACTCAGAGCTAATAAATTATCCCCTTTCAGAAGCTATTGAAAATTTTCACTTAAATCCTTTTTAAAACTTAATGTGTTCAATTGAATCTTAAGCAATTTATACACACATACACAGAGCTTGAGGTGGTCACCACACCAAGGTTAAGGCTGAAAAGAGGTTAGATTAGCACTAACTCCTCTGCCCTTTGGGATTGCTGGGGTGCTATTAATGAATGTGAATTCCCTCCTCCCCCAGAGCCCTCTCCCTTCATATGCACTGGTCTGGCTGTTGGGTAATTACTTTTCCACGACTGCATTTAACAAAATGCCCTGTTCAAAGCCCGGGCCCATTTTCTCTCCAGCTGAAGGATGCAGCTGCAATCAGGGAAGGGAATGGCAGATCTGGGTCACCCCAGTACTCAGGTTAGCTAGGACACAAAAGCTTGCTTCATCTCAGACAGGGCTCTGTGTTACAGTTGCACACTTATCAGAAATATTTTTTCAGGCTATCAATTATTATATTTGAACATCACATCCTCACTCTAGGGAGCCCTTAGCAAGCTGTAGCAAAAATCAATCCAGTTTTACAACTTTTACTTTGGCACAGCTCTGACTCTTTATCTACCTTGCGCAGTTATTTAAAGATGCGGTGGCTTTTTTTCTGGAGCATAGCTATATTCCTGAGTAGGACTTGCCCTTGGTGTATGTAATATCCTTTTTCCTTGATTAGGGTTAATCTGTGAATCTGCTTTGGTTTTGCTTTTCATGTTCAACAATTTGCATGCCTGTGGCGAGGTTTGTGTGGCTGGGTACCCACCTCTCCCGGGCAACGTGTGTTTCTCATGGTGGTGGGAACCAGAGCCTCTTATTTCAGGGAATGTGCACGTGGGTTGAAGCTCACTCTCATTCAAATTGCTTTAAAGTTGGCTGCAGCTGCAAGTAATGGCATCTGAAAATTTCTCCACGTGTTTATTCTGAACTTTATTTTTCCAGTGCAAACCCCACCTAGGAGGCTGCCAAACTGGACTTCCCTCTCTACATGTGTAGGTGCATGAGGCAGCTTTGCCTGCCGCCTCGAGGACCTCCTTCATCAAAGGGGTTATGAATCCCAGCAGCAGTGGCAGTGCTTCAAAAGGCAGACACTATCGCTATCTCAAAAGGTGACTGCCTCCCAGAAGGTAGGGAAATTTGGATAGCAAAAACTGGTCTTAGATATTACTATGTCAGTGTAGGCTGCAAAAACAGACAGCAGATGCTGGGCTTTAGTGGAGTTATGAAGGAATAGGCATTAAAAGAGAAAATCTATCTTAGAGCTGTACTTCGAAGGGGTTTATGTTTATTTTAGAAGCAGACCCAGTTTCTATTTCCCTATTGAACATGCATGCAGAAGCTCACAGAGCGACTAATCAGATTGCGTGGGTTTCCATGTTTCTGATTCTCCACTTTTCAGCTCAAAAACGTGTTTTAATACTTCCTGTTAAAGTTATTTTATTAAATTCCCTCACAACAGTTAGCTCAAGGGCTAAGAGGCATCTCTTCATTTACACAATGCAAGTTTATGCAGAGTGAATGCTGGAAAGTCCAAAAAGCATGGGTTTGGCTCATTCCTTCCAGCCTGCCTGCACAAACCAGCCATGGCCCTGCTCAGAGAGACTGTTTAAAAGGGTGTAAGGCCATGGTGGCACACACGTGCATGCACTTTCTGTGGTAGGGGTGGCTGGGAGCTAGCTGATGCTTCCATAAGTAAGACAATTGTCAGCCAGGTGGCTTGGGGGCTGCTGACAGAGTGGGGAGGACCCCTGGTTTGGCTGAGCCATGACCAGCCCTCAGTCGGAAAGAGATTTCACCCCTCGACCCAACAGAGCCAGCACGGGGTGAAAGCATGACATTGAGTTGTGTGTCCAGTACCAACGGTTACACAACACAGCAAAACCAAATCCATGCCGTATTCATAGTATAATGTGTAGTTTAACAAATTCCTTGAATACATATTCATTTGCAGGACTGGTATCTTAAGGAAAGTAACTAATGAGATTTCCCCTCTTCCCAAGCAATATAGAGCTAGCATCCAGCCACCTTTGAGCATGCTATCATTAGAGCTCCTAAGTGAAGCAAGAGATAGCTGCATCAGTCCTATGGAGAATGCTTCCAATAAAAGGGCTGATATTTTTGGTTTGATTATTTCATAGTTGGAGCTTATTTCTCTGTATTTCCTTTTAATCAGTATTTGCGACAGCGTGCCAATGGTGGGGACCATAAATCAAGGTTTTGGCCACTTGCAAATATGTTTTTAAAAGAAAAAAAGTTTATTCTTTTCCAACTTTCCCATCTTGGTACCTGTCTTTCACCTATTTAATTTTAAATATTTTTTGGTATTACCCAGATTTCTGTAGTGTTAGGCATTTGACAGCTAGCTGTATTTCAGGAGCAGATGAAATGGTTCATCTTCTCATAGAAAACATCTGGGATCTTTTAGAATAAAAAAAGTACTATAAAAATATAAAGTAGCATTACTGAAAACAAATTTTCCACTTTTTTCCTTTTTTTGTGGGGAAAAAATTACAGAAGAAACAAGTAGAAATTCTAACCTTAATGTAGGCAAAGCAGGACTAGATGGTTGGAGCCAATCTTATTCACTCGCGTAGTCAAACTTTGCAGGGAAAACCAGGGGGAATTTATGTTTTGTGACTCATGTTAAGAAAAAAACAAGGAACCCAAAATTTGGGTTCAAGCTTCTGATTTCATTTCCCAGTTCAGGTTGGAATGTTTGCTAGAACTTTCTCTTTCCTAGCTTTTGTTGATTTCTGTCATTCAGGAATCATGAAGTAAATATTTATTAACATGGGAACCCTCCTCCCTTCCTGCCCTTCATATTTGTGCTTCTTATGCTAATAAACTTACTTTAACAAGGGAACCACATTCCTCCTGGGTCCGCATCAGTTCTGGTGCCAACACATTAGTTATTTAAATGTAGTTTTATATTAATTTTTCATATTCTAATGCATTGTTCCCTGCAAATATACATGTAGCTGGTTTTCGACAGTAAACAAACATATATTAAAGATAATTGTTAGCTGAAAACCTTTCATCTTTCCTTTTGCTTCATGTGATAATGGTGGTCATTTCTCTCTCTTGCCCTCTGAATTTTCTCAACCATCCTCCTTCCTTTTTACACTTCTGCAGTGACCACCACCAGGGATTTGTTTTCTGTTTTCTGAAGCAGGCTATTGATGCAGATACAGAATTCTGAAACTACATATTTTCCGTGTGTTCAGCATTTATCTCTAGTATCCTGAAAGTCTGACATAAAGGCTTGCAGTCTTTGAATTGGGAAATCCAGTAAACAAAACAGGAGTTTAGCAAAAGCTAAAAAAGAAGTATTCTTGAAAAACAACCTTACTAGCACAACAATGATACTTAGGAAAATATAGGGAAGGTTTCGCTACCACGCTCTTCCTACTTTCTCACCAGTAAGAAAGAAAGATACACTAACTAAATGCCTGCAGTTGTATTTGTATGATACAGGATCACAGCCATATCATAAGAAATCTTGTAGCTTACCAATTAAGTAAAAATGACAACTACTGTTCTCTGTGAGGTGGGAGCTATTACTTCCAAGAGACTTGCTTTTAGACTAAAAAGTGGAAACTAGACTCCATCACACATCACATTGCCAGGGCTACCATGTAGTATATCAAAAGTTCAGGGCTGGCTGCACCCAGGCTGCTCCATTTTGAGTCATTTAAAATTATCAAACATTTTGATCTCAGGAGTGGGTTGCTACTATACAATTTGATAGCAATCTTGAAGGCTTTGTCAACGTTCTCCCAAGAGTCCTGAAGAAACACAGACATGAAACCAATGAACTATTAACTGAGGTGTATGTGAGGCATTGCTTTACGAGTCTCAATGCTAGGGAAGTAGAAGTCAGTTAATGAGTCCCCAGTCTTTGAAAAAGGTTTCACAAATGATTCAGGGAGCTACAGACCGGTGAGTCTGACTTCTGTATCAGGTAAATAAAAGAAACTATAACAAAGGAGAGAATTAATAGATATCTAGGTAAATATGATATATTCCAGGAAAGAATAAACTGGGCTTTTGTGAAATGAAGTCCGCTCTCACAGATCAATGAAAGTTCTTTGAGGAGTCATAAAGGTTATGGGCAATGGTGACCCAATGACTCTGTACTTACGTTTTGAAAAAGCATTCAACAAAGTCCCTTAGAAGAGATTTCTAAAGAAATTAAGCTGTAATGGGTAAGAGGGAAGGCCCTCTCATGGATTAATAATTGGTTAAAAGAGAGGAAAAAGTAGGTAGGAATAAATGGTCAGTTTTCACAATGAAAAGCTGTTAATAGCAGGGTTCTCCAGGGCCCTTGGCATGAGTGTTGTCCAGTCTGTTAATAAATGACCTCAAACAGAGAGCAAATAGTCAGGTGACAAAGTGCACGAGTGCGACAGAATAACTCAAGACACTCAAAACTGATACTAATGATAGAGTATTTCAGAAGATCTTCACATGTCAATGGTAAATGAAATTCAGTAAATGGCCACACAGTAGTGTACACGTGATATGGAATAATGGACTATAAACAAACTACTACCACTCAGGAAAGACATGTTGGAATTGAGGATGGTTCTCTGCAAACATTAGTTCAATGATGAGAAGCAGCCAGAAAGGCAAATAAATCTGATCCTGAATATTGCATCCAGTTTAGCTTACTACGAGATTATAGGGAACTTACGAAAAAAGTGGAAGGGAGGAGCAAATTAAGGAGGATTGATGGTTTGATACACACGATCTAGATACTTTGTCTTTTCAAGAATTATCATGCATTTCGGTTCACTGATTAAAATCTTGTTTGCCCTTGGTCATTATTGTATCTTCTATTAATTATATTAAACTACATAAACTAATACATTCTTTCTGTTTGTGTTGAAATTAATGTCTGTATAGCATAATAAATAAAATGCATTTGTGTGGAAGGAAAATGGACATATTGTTGACATTAAAACTCTGAAAATCAGGAAGGAATAGTTTAACCAATGTCAGCTACGTCAGTTCTTCCTCCATGAAAGAAACCACTAAAGGACAAATCATTGATCATTTCTGTTCTTAAGGTAGCAGTAGCTAGTAGCTGTGCCTCTAGAGGAACTCTACAGATGGGCAAAAGACAAAGCAGTGAAGATGGCTTTTCTGTCCAGGCAATGCTACTGATGAGGTACTCAAGCAGGGCCTGAAGTATCTCAGGTATGTGCTCATGCTTTTGCTCTCCCATGGCAGTTAGCTTTCTTCTTCTCCATCCTTAATTGTGTCTATCAAAAAGGACTATATGGCATGATCTTTCTCATTTCTGTTAATGCATGTATCATGAGGATTATGTTTTGAAATATCTCCCCTTTCTCACTCTCTCTTTCATGTCCAAAATAACTGAGAAAGAATATTGACAGGAAAGAACCAGATAAAAATGGAAGATACAACAGGATACAATGCAAAAAATGGAGTATAAGCCAGAAAAACTGAAAAAGTTTTTGTATATATTTTCTTTTGTCCTTAGCTGCTGAACTTTATCTGTCAGTGAAATAAATGAATAAGTTTTCTTCATCTCCAGTGACTGCAATCCTATCTTACGATAAGATTAAATTCTAGCATCATAAATCAACACAGAATTAACATTAGGAGTCTGCCAACCAACCCTAGAAAATGTCAATTGATTAGATTCTATTCCTAGGTCTTGATAATTGTCATTTGTCCTATGTATATGTATTTTGTATTTAAATGTATTTGTTTAAACACCATGACAATCACAGTAGGAATTACCTAGAAAGTTCAGGGATAAGATGGAAAAAGAGCGAGGTCATGAGTCAGCCACAATTTTAACAGTTTTATCTCCTTTTAGTTCTTGTTCTTTTTTTTTTTTTTCCCCTGTGTGTTGGTTTTGGAAGATCAATCAACTCCTGGTTTTGGAAGATTTTACCATACTAGTTTTAAAAATACAAGCCCTGGAGTTATTTAAGCTTAGCAATGCACATTATTTAAATGACAGGAATAAAAACTCAGAACTGATGGGAATAACCAATTCAGCCATGGAAATGGAGTTTGTTGAAGGTTTGTTTTTAAAGTACTCAGAAGATTCCCACTAGCTTAAACAGCTTCCCACTGGCTTGTCCTAGATTCCAAAATCTTATCTTTCCTCAGTCACTTGTGATTCAGCATTACGTATTGATGCACTGTAGACCATCCTTCCTCAAGATAGACCATGTAGGAGTGGTTGGTTTATACAGCATAAATCTTGCAGGTTACTCCCTCCTTTTTAGTGATATAGGCTGTGGAGCTATTTTGGGATTGCTCTGCTTTGGGACACGTGCATTTTCCCCCCATTTTCCCAGGCACAGGGACTGCTGGGGGTGACAAACACCCATACAGAGGTAGAGAGAAAGTTGTTTATCATCCTTTGGGCTTCCCCAGCTGCTGGCACTGCCTTGCTCACTCCTGCTGAGAAAGCACATAGGGCTCATAAAATTTGCTCCACGGAGCAGTTCAATGGCTTGCAAACCTCCAGTGGGCTCATTGAGTAGGCAGGATTGCTATTAATATGACCCTGCTTTTGGCAATTGGGTGCTAGGAAGTTATCACACTCCTTCCCACTCCGCTTGAGATCAGATTAGATCCACTTCACTGCCTATTCCCTACCTGGTCACAGTGACAAACTCAGAGGTGGCTGGAGGGGGGAAGACAGAAAACAGAGCTGCTAAATGTCATGTGCCAGTCAGCACGCACCTGCTAAATGAGGCTGGCGTTTAGGCCAGGGAACCCAGTTTACATTTGTCACAGAAGTAGGACTTTAGTGGTGTGAACACTGCGAGGGACAAATACGTCCCAGCAGGGTGGCCACCTCAGGTACAACCAGCTCGGCTGCCAGCCCCAGCCATGCCACCTCGCCCCAGAGAAACCCTGTGATATTGCAAGGCAAAGCTAGGAAGACAGGCTCTTCCAAAAACCCCATACCATGCCCCCTGACCTGGGTTCAATCTACAGGGAGGCCAAGAGGGATCGTGTGTCCAGCAGTGATAGGGTTCTCATTCAAGGACTGGGTTTCCTCCCTGCTTCATGGTGATTTTGTCCCACTGTCTATTGTTGCAGCTGAAAAATTGTTTTCTCAGTATCCCGGGATGCTTCTGGTCCCCCTTGTACTGTGCATTGTGCTGGCAATCCTCGCTGGGGCAGATTAACGGCAGTGGCACAGCTTTGACTTTTGTCCCATGAAATCCCCAAATTAATAGCCTACATCATAACAAGCCTGTTCCTAATGAACATTGGGGGGTTTTGGCTTTTTGTTGTTGTTATTGTTGTTTGCGTTGGGGATTATTTATTGTGATGCAAGTAATTCCATCTCTTTTTGTACTTTTTCTGTGGCTGAGAAACTTATTTTTAACTACACTGCGATGATTTTATATGAATTGTGTAAAAAAGAGGTCAAAAGGAAAGTGGTAAATGGAGTAAGTGGTATGCTTGTTTCCTCTTTCTATTTTGGTTCAAAAATTGTACACAGAAATTGAGAACAAAAATGTCACCTGTCTCTTCTTGACCCTCAGTTCTTCCCATTTACTCATCTCTTATATCACCCACCAATCAATTGACTTACCTTACATTCAGATCTCCCTCAATGGGCTAATAACTCAGTATTTCTTGCACTTATAGACAGAAGAAACCAAGGTAATCTCTGTGCTGTTGCAATCAGCTGCAACAAAGCTTCCTATTGTCTTTTTACAGAAGTTTATAGCCCCCTGGCTCAGAAAGGTCAGATTTATTGTTGCCTATTTACTGGCATGTGAATTTATGAACATTCAGCTCTGAAGCTCGGTATAAACATACCAGCATTGTCTTTTCACATGATGTTGCCCACAGTTTTGGAGCAGAAGTTGCACAGTATAGCACAGAGTAATCATGCAGCTTTCATCACGCTGGTACAAGGAAGACTTGCTCTACTTGTGTCTAAGGAAGCAAGCAATGATGGCTAGGATGCCCTTGCTGGACTTAGAAGAGGAAAAATACAAAAGAGAGAAAGATTGTATAAGCTTGAATGATGACAAATCCCTGATATTAATCTTTGTTTAGAATAGTTTTTGCCAATTAAAGAGGTGAATTACTGCTGACCTCTCTCTAAAACAATGGATTTATTTATACTAGTTAATGAACTGCTGTGTAGAGAGGGTTTTCTGGATGCAATGTATTTAGCCTTTCAGAAGGCTTTTGATAAATTCACTCTATGAGAAGGTATTAAGTAAACTTGGTAACCAGGTAGTGAGAGATAAGCCTTTTAGTGGATCAAAAATTGGCTAGGAAGCAAAGGCATGACTAAATTGGTCATTTAACCTTGCTGTCAAAGGATCATTAGCAGCATGACTAGAAAGTTTTAAGGCAACTGATGTTCAAAACAGCTCTAAAAACCTGTCAAAATACATTTCTATTATCATTTACATCCATGCATTAATTCTTTAGAATGTTAGCATGTCTCTATTGTGTCCAGCCAAAGGCCATCTGTCCTAATACCCTTGATATCCTTCACAAAGGTCATGGCAGCCAGGGATGGATATTAGAACAGCACATACACTGACACTTCCTGAGAATACCCTTGCAATCTCCAACAGTTTTTAGCTCAGAGGTAGGATCATTCTGTTTGATAATCTGTTACGGAGTCATCTTCTATGCATGTTGCTGTTGCTTTTTAAACCCATGTAAAAGTTCTGGAATCCAGGAATCTTGCAAGGAGTTTCACAGTTTAACTGTATACAGCCTAAAGGACCACCTCATTTTGGCATTGTGTACCTGCCATCTGCTTATTTCATTTAATGCCTCCTAGTTCTTGTATTTGAAAACACAATGAAGGATCATTCCCTAGTTACTCACTCTCTGTCACTCATTATTTTATCCACTGCTGTAATATCCCCCAACCAGGTAATTCCTTTCCAGGCTGAAGAATGCCAGGCTAATTAATCATTTCTCATATAGAAGCTGTTCCATAACTTTGGTCATTCTCATCACCTTCCTCTGAATCTTTTACAGCTTTGCTACATCTTTGTTGAGGTGTAGGGACCAGAAATACACACACTATTCAAGATGCAGGTGCACCAGAGAATTACCTAGCTGCAAAATGATGTTCACTGTATTGTTCATTGTATTGCTCTCCTCATAGATCCTAACATTCAGTTTCCTTTTTTGATCAGAACTGGGTACTGAGCTGACATTTTCACTATTATAACTCCAGGAACTCATTGCTGGGTAGTAATAGCCAGTTCAGCACCTGGCACTGCATGCATAAAGTTCTGTTTGGTTAATCCCAAGTGCATCACTTCTAATTCTTCTGCTCTGAAATTCATCTGCAGTATTATCACTTAGTCTTGTAGTGTCCTTCTGCAGTTCTTCACAGCTGAACTTTGTTTTTACTACCCTGATTAACTTGGGGAAGCATTTGTATATTATACAAAATCAATAGCCATGTCATTTCTCGCCAGTTTCTCACATCTTTTTAAATGTTCTTTTATCCAAGGAAGAAGATAGCGTATGTAAGAAAGTACATTTGCAGGAAACAAAAATCAGAAACCAAATGCAGACTAGCCATGTGAAAACATGAGAACAATACAGTTCATATACTTCAGAAAAGATCAAATCGTCAATGAGTCTAAAAATCATAAGCTGCAGACTAAGTGAGGTACAGTTTAAGGCAACATGCATTTTCATCCACTTAAATCCTTTGGTGTGATCCTTAAACCATAGATTAAAGTCCTGACCTAAAGGACATAGAGGAGACATGACCATTTAGCCACATTACTGATTGCTCAACATGCTTATTTTCAGAGGTGTCACTAATAATCGCCTAACCTATTGTGTTCATAATTTGCCTTTTCAATGTATTGAGTATTTTGGATCAGATTTAACTTTTCTTACAGGCCCTGGTATCCCATCCCAAGGATAAAAGTGTCAAGCCTGAGGTAATCTCTTTAAGAAAAGCCTGAGGGACTGAAACATCATTTTCCTTTTTGCTTGTTTTTTGGCATTAGCACTTGCAAGTAAAATGAAAGACTTGATTTGAAATTCAAGGCCAGATCTTAAGAGGTGGTGGGCCCTTGCATATCCCAGTGGCTTCAGTGAGATCAGTGCATTTCAGGACTCGTCCCCAAGACTGGATTTGATGCATTGTTTTTGTTTTGGTATAGCTCTGCTATGGAGTAATCCACTGAGAATTTACTGCCCTTTTGGAGAATACTCCTGGTTTCATGTACGTATTTGTCATTTTTTCCTTTGGCCTTGTCAAACTGAGTATGTTATTTTGTTGTTTGATAAGACATATATCACTTTATGAATTAACCATTTATACGTGAATCAGAATATAGGCTGAGAAGTATAGATAGGGCCTTCTTCCAGCAATACTGTAAAAGAGTTCATATATTTTGGTCATTTCACCCCCTACCCAAGCCCCCATTAAAGGAATTAGCCCTGAAATAATTCACAGCATTGGCATTAAAACTGTCATCATACTTCAGGGCTAACACTGTGATGAAATAACTTCTCAGCAGTCTGCCAATCCACAGGTTTTTTGGAAGACTTTGCTTTCTGGAGATTAGAAAGGAGTTGTTTGTTTGTTTGTTTGTTTGTTTAATCAAAGAAAGCTTAAGTTCTGCAAAAGCTGGTGAGGCTGTCCAGCAAGCTTTGTATTACTCCAGGTCTCCTATTTACAACTGGCCAGCAGATAGAAAACGTGACAAAAAACCTCATCCAGACAAATCAGTGTTTTGACTTACATGAAAACCTTTAAGGAGATTGGTTTAAATCAGAGAGGTGGTGGGGGAAGAAGGGGTAATGTGTCTAAACCTCTTTCTTAGTTTTCTTTCTTCCTTACGCTACTTGCATGCAGATGATTCCTGCTGTGGATAGGGATATTCTGTGGAGAGTCTCAGTTACTGGCTGTTGATCACTAGCTATCGGTCTCACTGGTATTTTCCAGGATATTCAGCTGTAAGATCCCATTGACCAGTCCTAGACCAATAGAACTAGACCAATAACATGTGTGTAGAATTTCACATACCTTTTAGGATATTTCCACATTAAAACATTTTGAAAAATTCGAGATTATCTCCTTAGAATATTTATAAGACAGATCCATGGGGGAATTCATCCTGTTCTGTGCAGTAGTAGCAGTACAAAGCAGCCTTAAAGTCAGATTAGGCATCTCTTTGAGGATTTCTCTGACGTACAGAAATCCTGTAGTAATGGCTTTTTCCCTTTCCCTCACTGCAAGTTCCACTTCAAAGATGTTTGGATGGTATGACTACTGGAGAGGAACTTACTGCAACTTTCTGTGCCCCAGGTATTGCCTACCATCATCAGAAGGACTTCTTGGGGCTCTTAAGAATCAGCAATACCTCAAGGTAGCCTTGAAGCGACTTTAAATTACCATGAAACCCAAAGGTCAGCCCCAGGATCCTGAGGTTCGGAGATGTGCTTCCCCTCTGTTGGGGTTTAACCCCAGCCGGCAACTAAGCACCACACAGCTACTTGCTCACTCCCTCCACCCAGTGGGATGGGGGAGAGAATCGAAAAAAAAAAAACCTTGTGGTTTGAGATAAAGACAGTTTAATAGGACAGAAAGGAAGGAAAAATAATAATAATAATAATATGACAATAATAATACTAAAAGAATTAGAATATACAAAACAAGTGATGCACAATGCAATTGCTCACCACTCACCAACGGATGCCCAGTTAGTTCCTGAGCAGCGATCCGCCCCTCCCGGCCAACTCCCCCCAGTTTATATACTGGGCATGACGTCATATAGTATGGAATATCCCTTTGGCCAGTTGGGGTCAGCTGTCCTGGCTGTGTCCCCTCCCAGTTTCTTGTGCCCCTCCAGCCTTCTTGCTGGCTGGGCGTGAAAAGCTGAAAAATCCTTGACTTAGTATAAACACTACTTACCAACAACTAAAAACATCAGTGTGTTATCAACATTATTTTCCTACTAAATCCAAAACACAGCACTACACTAGCTACTAGGAAGAAAATTAACCCTATCCTAGCCGAAACCAGGACACCCTCCTATCATTTTCCCTAAAACTTGTTCCATATTACCTACTTTTCTGAAGTCATAGTCCAATGATTCTAGTTTAGTTTTGCACCCTGATAGCAGACAGACTTTTTTTTTCCATCATCAGTGGAGATGGAGAGTGATTTTGATTAACGACTTCATTGTCCCCAGCCAGCAAGAGACTTGCCTTTTTCGGTTTGCATCAGAATGGATGCTGAACACTGTAAGTCTCTAACTGGCAGCAGGTTTCACCTGCTGAGAAGTGAGGAAATTAGTCAGAAAAAAAAAATGGTCACAAAATAATACTGATTTACTCTAACTTCAACTAGAATGTCAGTGGATGCAAAAGTTTTCCTAAGGTTTCCTAGACTTTTTTCCTAAGACTATACATGCAAGAAAAAAAAAATGTTTATGAGAAGCAAAATTATCTTAAGAATCAAGTAAATCCCCATTTAATTTTTTCATCTGTCATTTTTCTCTGTATTTTTAATATGGGGGAGAAGTAAAGGGCGGTGTGAATTTCCAATGATATTAGCATTAGAGTATTTTCATGCCAGCCCCTACTCTTCTCCCAGTGAGAAGACTGGGCCTGTTTCAGGAATTTTGGGAATACTGGTTTATTGGTATGTGTACACGATTGTAACGTATAATGTCACAAGTATTAATTCCAGTCACAGGTCATGACTGCATCTTTTAAATCTCAGCTAGATCTGCTCTTCACAGCCAAGGAAGAACTTCTTGGGAACATGACAATCAACAGCAGCCTTGACTGTAGAGACCATGAAATTGTGGTGCCCAAGATCCTAAGGTAAGCAAGGAAGGAGAGCAGCAGAATACAGACTCTGGACTTCAGAAAAGCAGAATGCACCTCATTCAGGGAACTAGTAGGTGGGACCACATGGGAGGCACCTCTGAAGGGTGAAGGAGCTCTGGAAAGCAGACAGGCCTTTGAAGACAACCTCCTCCAACCACAATTATGGGTCATCATGATACTCAGGAAAATAAGTAGAGATATCAGGAGATTAGACTTGCTAAGCAGGGAACACATGACTGAGCTTCAGTGTAAAAGAAGTAGAATATAGGAGGGGGAAGCAGGGACAGGCTACAAAGGAGGAATTTATAAACTTTGGGCTTGTAGCGATGGTGTTAGGAAAGCCAAAGCTCACTTAAAGTTGATGGCTGCAAGGGTCGTAAAGTGTATGATATCCCGTCATGCATTAGGTAAAGTGTTGCCAGCAGGTCAAGGGAGGTGATCCTTCCCCTCTACTCAGCACTGGTGAGGGCACACCTGGAGTGCTGGGTTCAGCTCTGGGCTCCCCAGTACAAGAGAGACATGGACATACTGGAGAGAGTCCAGCAAAGGGCCACTAAGGTGATTAAGGGAATGGAGCATTTTTCATATGAGGAGAAGCTGAGAGCTGGGACTGTTCAATCTGGAGAAGAGAAGGCTCAAAAGAAGGAGGGATCTCACCCATGTATACAAATACTTGAAGGGAGGGTGTGAAGAAGATGGAGCCAGGCTTTTTTAAGTGGTGGCCAGTGACAGGACAAGAGGTAATGGGCACAAACTGAAACACAGGAGGCTCTGTCTGAACATCAAGAAACACTTTTTTACTGTGAGGGTGACTGAGCACTGAAACAGGTTGCTGAGAGAGGTTGTGGAGTCTCCATCTTTGCAGTAGATGACCCTGCTTGACCAGGGGCAGTTGGATGAGATGACCCCCAGATGATTCCAACCTCAACCGTTCTGTGATCCTGTGATAACAAGAAAATCTTCTACCAATTCTACCACCACATTAGTATTCCAAGGTTGAACAAGAAATATGTGGGACTGTTGCAGAATTGGGGGGTGGTGGGGGTGGGGTGGTGGTGTATGTGTGTGAATTAGTAACAGCAAACACAAACAAGGCTGAGGTACTGATACCTTCTTGGACCTAGTCTTCACCAGCTAGGTCTTCCAGCTCTCTGTGTTGGAGGCAGGGTTCAGGGAGCAGCAGAAGGACCAGCAGCCAGTGAGGGTTGACTCAGGAAACTCGAGGGAGCTTGAGGGAACTCAACCCAGGCAAGTCTATGGGGCCAAACAGGCTGCCTCCATGGGTGCTGGGAGAGCTGATGGTGTCCTTGCTAGGCTGATCTCTCTGAAAGGTCATAGAGACTAGGGGAGGTCCTTGATGGGAAAAACTTTTCAATGATTTCTGTGAATATGATAGAGAAATCTGTGATTATCAGAGTAATATCAATAGGACAAAACCAAAAGTAAATAATTTCTGAAAGTACAGTCCGGTTTGTCAGGAGGAACACTGCATCTTGTGTCCTTTCAACATTTTAGCATATATACTTCAGGCTAGTCAGACTGCCTTCCATGACTTCCTTTGTCCTATGAGCTCATTCTGTATACGTACATATGGAAGACATGAACAGTTAAATGGATGTACTTCTAAGTATGTTTAAGTTAATTTACATTAATGATTACAACTCCAACAGAAAAATGTCACATTCAAGAAGTAACAGTCTACAAAGCCCACAGTGAATAGAAATCTTAATTTCTCTCTGTCTTCCATTGCTTCTCTGCTACCTGTAAATATTCACAACCTCACAAGAATTCACACTCAAAATTTTAGAAAATAAGCATGGACTCCTGCTGGAGTCAATTTTGCATAGATACAAACAACAGCCTTTTTTGGGGGGTTGGTATGTGATCTTCAAGAAACTCTTGTTTGAAGGGTACAGCACTGAATCAAATGCTATTTTGAAGCAGCTACAAGTCAATGAAATCAACCAGTTTCCATCTAGTTCCAGTTTTCTTCCCTTGCTTTTGAACTGGTAAATCATATGGCAGTTGTTTCCAAGAAGAAAGTGTATTTTTCCCATTCTGATTTCATGAAAGCTGAGTCAATTTTTCTCATATTTTAACGAGCAAATGTTGCATTAGTTTGGTCAGATTTTGAGTAAAATCCACCAACACTGGAAAGATTCATTACACTAAGGAAATAAGGGTTCACAGGAATTATCATATTGGAAAAAAACTAAACCAAGATCTTTTCATGCATTGGTTTTAGTAGTTGGCTTTAAAGAAGCTGCAGGAATACTGCCTACAATGAGCAAATATGGGAAAATCCTTCCCAAGACAAGCATTTCCTTTTAAGGCCCATTTGTCAAAAAGTTGTTTATGTGATGCTTAAGGAGCCCAGTTCCTTTCCATTATCCTTTTCGTCATTTTCAATATACAGAACTTCCATTCTGAATTTTTCAGTAATACCTCGTGATAATCAGGTTCCCAAAATAATGCTACCTTGTGTTGAAAAGAAGACCTTTTTCATTGCCTGGTATTGCCATTTTTAAGTTTCATTGAATGTCTCCTTCTTTGTATATGATCAAACAGGATAAATAGAAGTTTCCTGTCCCATGTATACCGTTCATTATTTTGTGTACTTTTTAGATGGTCCCTCTTCTACAAGGCAGATATTATCTGTATGTGTTATCCTTCTTCACGTTCTGTTACTAACTGTTCTGTTTTCATTTTCCTTATTTTCCTTTTTTAAAGCCAGAATTCCCAACACTGACTACAGTATTAATTTGAAGCTATATTGCTGATTTATATAAATACACAATAATATTTTCCATACTCCTTTTCCTTATGGATCCTAAAATATTTTCGCCACTGTTGTTCCTTGAGTATAAAAAAATACAGAATGTTTCCGGAATTTTCTAAGTGACCTAATTGTACTTTTGTAATAGAAATACTTATGTGTACTTAGACACAGACTACTCTACTACTCCAGGTATAATAAAGAAGTGGTTACAGTATTAACAAATAACATAGAGTGACTACAGATTTATAAATGGAGGTGGAGGAAATGTCTGTTTCGCATTTAACGTGAACAAACCAAAAAATTTGGATAAGTCACTTGACATTTGGGAAGAGTAGCTGAAATGTTTCCAAAGTTTCTGAATTTACTGTCTGTAAAACTGGTTGAGAAATGAGGCAAAACCAGGATTTTTTTCTTTATTTTTTGTAAGATTCTTTTTGCAGTTCTGTTTGAAGAGTCTTCCATAGTACTTAGATACTTCCCTTTCTAATGTTGGGCTGAGCAAGAAGGAAGAATTATTTTAGAGGATATTGAGCAGACTTGATTGAGACTTTAAATGTTCCATATTCACTATGACTTTTGGGCAAAGATAGACAGTGAGTATATGTCACCCATCCAATTCATATTTTCACAGTTGAAAAAGACCTTTCTTTAGAAAGACTTAGGCTAAAACTGCTATTTTACTAAAGTGTAATAAATGTTATAGTGTTGATCTACTACTATCCAGACTTCCTGAAATGTTCATGAACAGAGAAAGTGCTAAAGCTCTTGTTTGAGGGAGAGTACTCCAAAATCCGCATTTGTTTTTTAGGTCTGACCTGCAACTTTTTTACTGTCTGGAGGAAACTGTTTTCCTTGTACCTGGAGATGAAAGAAAAAGCATTTCATAAAGGACATAGATATTTTGGGGACACTGGAGCAATAGCAAGGTCTTCTACCATTTCTAAAACCCATATTAGCTGTTAGTAACTCATCCGACCATGGGAAATCACTCTTTGTTCATCTTGGTGTTTTGTCCACATTGAACTATTTCAGAAATACCAGGGAACTAGGAGCCACAGAAGTGCTAGAGTCTTGATTTACACAGATTTACATAACGAAACTGTACCTACATAATGGTTGAGGTCTCTGACCTGTGTTGGAATTTCACGCTTGCTTTGTTTCTTAGCGTCAGAAGTAGTGGGAAAAGAGGGAAAAGTGTATATACATGCTCTAAAAGCTGCAAGAATACCAAGGGTCAATCTGCCTACATTTCACTCTGGCTCAGGATGTTTTTATTACTCAGCTGTTAGTCGTAACTATAACGTAGTTGAGTTCTCACAGCCCTCACACACTATTTAGACAATGAATGAATATGGCTGAAAGAAATTCTCCACCGTGTACATCATGTACTTAATTTCATTTGTCCTCTTCAGTATGGATACAGTAATATCTTGCATTTTATTTTAAAACGTTTTGTATTAAATGTTGTTCTTCATTCTTTTGGAGGACTGCAAACTACTCCAAGCCATTTCTGCAAGCAGCATCTCAGGCACTATATATTTTTCCTTGGGACATAAGGAAGAAAAATGAGGCCATTCATCACACAAGATAGAAGATTTAATTGTCAGGGATAGCTGAAGATGAGCTAGCATTACCTTCATACTGACCATAAATGATAAAACCACAGGGAATCTGATTAGAAGGACCATGCATAAGGTGATGGATATTATGGAGAGCGAAAGCACAGGGAAGGTATTTTAGATGACACCCAAATGGTTGCCTTGTTTTTACATGCAGGGACTGACCACGCAGGCTGGCTGAGAGAAAGTTTAGACAGCTTTTATTCCAGAGCAAGGTTTCACTAAAGGATAATTAAACTTCCTTGAAAGTTAAGGACATGAGAGGGGGAGATGGGAAGGTGATAATATACACATCCTTACATAATACACCATTATTGGTGCTTAGCTTGTTATATTGTTGTAGCATGTGAAAGTCACTAAGACACAAAGAATGTTTTGTTATCAATGCTGAAGTTAAAGTTAATGCTAAAATGAAAATGTTGGAATGTTATAATCATTTAGCCACAGGGTTTATCCAATTTCTGCTTCTAAATGGTGATTGATTGTTGTCTTCCAATCTGTAGAACAAGCACCACGGTCGGTGTTGCATTCACCCACGTACTGCTCACAGTAGTCAACATCTTGACATTGTGTAACAAGGATACCAGAATCACTACACATATAAATATCTAAAGGCATCTTGACATTGATTCACCATACAAATAAATCTGCAAACAAAACTCTTAAGTGGTTGTAAGCTGTGCCTGTCATGATGCCAGCTGAAGTGTTGTTTCTGCTAACCTGGGTAGCGTATACTATGAATTGCATTTGAGTCAGTGAAACCCAATGACAGGAGGTGGCTGGAACAATTCCAGGGGACCCATGCTGTCTTCCCTCTCATCTGTAAGGTCATCTGCCTAGCTTCTTGGAAGACATGTGATGGGAGATGTTGGCTGCTTAGAATCTGTGATACAGGGCAGCTCTTCAAGAAGATTGCTTCAGGGACCTCAGAGCTTTCCTGTTCATGCTGTTAGGGAGACCTTTAGGAGGACAGCCTCGGGGTAAGAGTTGCCTTGCAAAGAATCTCCTTGTTGGTTTGTTTTCTGGCAGTTGTTCCTAATAGGAACAAAGCTACATTTCAAAATGCTGAAATCCTCCACAAAATCGATTTTCCTTCCAGCACCCTGCTCTCCTGATGAGAGGGTGTGTTCATAAAGGGCTTCCAAATAACAGAAATGAAGAAAACACATTGTCACAAGAATGACTTCCGACACTCAAAAATTGCTTTCTGAACCTGTTTGAGATTGTCAGCTAATAGGGTAGCCTTCTTTCATAACTCCTTTATAGTAATGCACAGCTGGGTGAAAATCCACCTCCAACAATACTTACTTTTGTCTTTCCTTATTTATCATCATTATCATTACTTTTTACTTTGGTTAGCAGATGTTTCTTTAGTGCTTTGATATCCTTTATAATTTGCATATTTGTTAATTTAACTGGCAGAAAAGTCAACATACTGTACAGTATGCACTTTCTATTTAACACTTATATGTATGTGGCATATGCAATAGGAAAAGCTCCTCTGATATCCCCAATACACATTGATGTACAAATTTAACATACTTTTTAAAATTCATGTATTTGGGCTTTTCTTTTGTGCCATGCAAAAATGTCTGATTATTTAGAGCACAGCTCAAATCCAAGGAGGAATCATTTTGAGTCTACAGTATAAACTCATAGCATTCAGGCTGTGGCTATGATGAACAAATCAGTAATTAATTGGGCATTCATTCCAGTGACCTGTCAGCATTCAAATGCTTTAATTAGATGGAGAAATGGAGGCAAGTAATGAGGGCCAAATCTGTATCCTTTTGAATTCAGTGGCAAAACATCCACTTGCTGCAATAAGATTTAGTCCTAAATGCATGACAGCACACTATAGAAGATGTCGTCTCCACCAACTGTGGTTCAAGTGTATAATACTGATAATGTCACTGGCATTGTATCTTTCGTTAAGGAAACAATGATGCTCTTAGGAAGCTTTTTGTCTGCTCATGCATACAAAACAGGCAATTTTCATAAAGTATTAATTGCAAATTATCTAGTATAAATGTGGGTCCCAAAAAGAAAAATCTACTTTATACTGTATCTGCTGTTTATTTCATTATTAATATTCTTCATTGTTTTGCTTATGTGGTACAGCTGAAAGGAAATATCATATCCTGTGTCAAGCAATCACACTTTAAATATGCAGGTGTACACAGACCTGGAGTTTTTATTCTATTCCCAAGTTTTTTCATAAGCATTCAAACATATATGTATCTAAATGTACACTAGAAGCGTGTGTCTACCTATGTTTTTCTATGTATTTTTGCTAGTTTCAATTTACACACATAGATAAACCATATTCAAAATTTCCACACTAGATTCAAATGCCGGTGATACATTTTAAGTGTTTTCTTTTTCTTCTAAAGGTACTGTTTGTAGCTCAGCACCTGTTTGTTGCTACCTAGCTAGCATTAACTTTGCACTTGAAGTGCAGGTTTGAACTATTTGTTATGAAAAACATAGACCAGTTTTAAAAATTGGCTTATCATTTGGACATTCTTGCAAATTAAATTTATGTATTCTTCCAAAAGTGCTTTTAGTTTCACTATGTCTTTTTTAAACAACCCTTCTAATTTACAAGGTATGTAATGGACTTCATGGCAACATGCAATGCCACACAGAGGTACCCACACTAGCTTTGAATGAGGAACATACCTCCGTCCTAGGGAATCATAAGCATCTAAGTCTCTTCCTCTACTTGCTTCTCCTTCTGGCTGTTAAAAATTACCTTCTCATCTTGCAGTCTTAATATTTTCATGGCCATCTTATACAATTTTCTTCTTGTGCATATACTGTTCTCTTTCTTTTTGCTTAAGTAGCATTCTCCCTTTAAGTTTTTAAACCTATATTGAACTTTATTGATAAAACAAAAACATATTCTCCAGCAGCCTTTGCTTTGTAAGGTTAAGCCACTTCAGGTCTCCTGTCAAAAGTATGGTTTCTGTTCCTCTGAACACCCAAGTGTGTTCATCTTTGCTGAACACAAGTGAATCAAACTGTATGCAATTTTTCAGATGAAGTCTCAACTGTACAGAAGCATTAATACTTCTCAATCCCTACCAAAAATACCCCATGTGACATATTTGGGGATTAAGTATGTACTTTTCACAGCCAAATCAATCTGAAGTTCACAGGCTTGCTGTGATCAACTGATAGATCACAAGTATTCCCCTCCTCTGTCATTTCAAAAGGATGAATTGTCAGCCTATAACAGAGATTCTTGTTAATAGTCCTGAAGTACACGACTTGGCAGTTTGTACAATTATACCTCATCCCTTCTTTTCTAGTTCACTCAACTCTTCCAATATTATATTCTGATACCTCTTTAAATTCCTGTTTCCAGTGCTTTGTCGTTGGCTGTTTTCGTTCTTCTTCAAGTGACTGACACAAGCCCTCAACCTCTCTCCACCATATGCCTTATATGTTTCCTCATAACCATTGCAGGCATCATCCCTGAGGATACTTTTAAGCTCCACAACATGCATCTGAAATTGTTCCGCTTGGCTCTGGAACTGAATAAATCTCTGCAGAGTTCATCAAATACCTACTTAGCACCAGTCCTATTGCCTGAGCAAGCTCACCAGAGTCCAGTGTTTTGTAGCTGCCTATTTAGCTCAGCTGGTCTACCACCCTATCTGCTCAGAAATTATCTAAAGAACTAGAACCAAGAGTTCTTGAGCTCAGATAACTACCTACCCTCCCAGCTTGAGGTTTGATTTTGATTTGTTTTCCACTGAACGCCTCCAAATACTGCTTGAGACAGCAGGGGCAGGTATACAGGCTCTCAGCATCCCTATGTCTATCATACACTAGGCTATCATACCATCTCTCAGTCTTGTGATGGCTGGGAGATTTCCTCTTGTTATCTAGCCCTCTTTGGCAGATTTAGACACAAGATTTTTGTTACCAAAGCGACAATCATGAGGCTTTTACTCAATGCGCTGGTAGTCAAGGCTCATATATTAGCACATGCCACCTTCTAGCAGAGTCTGCCACAATGTCTACATTAGCCCCAGTAAAAGAGGCTTTCCTTGCTGTAATTCCCCAAGATATTAATGATGGTCTGAAAGTCTCCATTTGAAATGATGAACTGTATTACTCCACGATGAGTGAACAACACATACTGCCAAGGAAACCCTGTACAAACTGCAGTATCCACCAGACCTTCTTCTTCAGTCCTTAGAAAGACACCATCCAGTTCCTTGTATCAAGAAACATACAGAAATCATTGTGCTCCTTTGCTCTTTATTTCCCAGGCTTCATATCAAAAGTAGGAATCATCAAAACAATGCCGTGTTAGTGCTGAGCTTTTTGATGCCACAAATTCTGACCTCAGGAGTTTGAGACCCCAGTGAGAGCTGAATCGAAATCCTGCCTTCACCAGTCACGCCTTTGACCCAGGCAGCTGATTGCCTTAGACCAGTGCGTATCAGCATTGTCTCCCAAGGCTTATCCAGTCCACTGATCATCCACACAACTTACGAATGTTGCCCAGCCCTCCTGTGCTGCCTGTCTCCAGCGACCTCTCCTTCAGGATCCTGCAGTGGCCGAGCTTGCACATGCTAGAAAAGACAAATGTTGATTCGTAGTTCTCCACTGTTCTCTTCTATCTATCTCAACTGTTTCAACAGTAGTGCTTTCTGTTAATCAAAGAAGAGCAGCTGCCAGACACCCGGCACAGACTTAAGAAACTTGGAAGACTTTTAATTACAAGTTCCCTGTCATAGTCATAACATGAACAACTCTGCAAGCATATATATTTGCACCTCTCAGTCTGCAAGATGAATGCTTCCATATCTCAGACAGGTTTCCACTTCACCTTGGGTCAGAATAATTTTTTTTGTGGCAGATCTTCCTATTTGACCTCTTCATACCAGCAAATACACCCATGAAGGTTTGGCTTCCGTACATGTCTACCCGATAGAAAGCAGTGTGATACTTCATTCCTGTTTAGGCACCAAAATAAATTTGGTGCTAGGTGCTTTACCCCACCTGACTTTATGAGGCCCTATCCCCACTATACAAAGGTTTTATACTGTATTCAGATTTTGTTTAAAATGGCTATGTATTTTACACTTCTGGTTTGTAAATTGAGCTCATGCTCATGAACAGCTTAAGAAAAATAGAATATGCCTGAGTCTTCAGACAGTCTGAAATGAGAAATGGGGCTGAGCCACACACCTCTGTTTTAGGACGACTACCACTTATGGTTGGTCTGCGAATATTATGTCCTCAGTTGGGTCATCCAATATGACAACTTTCATCGATTTCCCACCTAGTACATCTTGTAGGATGACCACCAAAGTGAGCAAGATATGGATGAATGCAGCAATCATTGCAGTTAAAATCTCCAGATATCTGCTTTAACATTACCTCAAAGACTGTGTTTAGAAACTGAAGAGTTTTACTGATCATATGGACCATAATGGTCTCTCCCTTTGGACATTTGATACATGCACACGTATCGTGCTTGCCAGCATCATCACTGTGTATGTAAGAGTGCCAGTGCAGTAGATAAACAAACATATTCTTAACTTGCCAGAATTCTGTGTTTATATCATAAATTTGCAGTGCCTAGTCTGTCCTACTTCATTCTTTATTCCAGGTGTTACAACCAAGGGGTCTGAGGGACCTGCTTAATGAGCACAAGTGGCACTGGATATAAAAAAGTCTGATATTTCTCCTTCAGAAATATAAATGGCATACTAAGTTACAAAATAACCACAGTAATATTTATATAATTTATTGTCCTTTTTAGTGCCTCTTACCTTAGCATCCAAGTATTATGGATATAATTATGGATATAAGCCATGGATGGCTTCCAGATATGACCAAAAAGAGTTTTCTGTGGGGGAAGCCTACCGCTGAATCAAAGTACATGGGTTTTTTTCAAACATCACAATCACAACTGTGTTTCTTTTTACCTTTAGCGGTGTTTGCCTGAGATTCCTCACCCTGCTGGCAGGTGTTGATCCAGCTGGAAAAGCACAAACGGGATTTTATGCTGACTCAGTAACAAAGCCAGCTCATTATTCCACTCAGATATAAGAGAAATAAAGAGAAATCATGACAGAGAGAGTGGTAAGGTTTGGGTAGGCATGTCCTGAGGGAACAAGGCATAGGGAAAACCAAATCCAAGGAAAAGTTTCTAGTTGTGGTTTCATAGCAAATTCTTTCAGGATGACCTTTGTGTTAATAAGCAAGGTTTATTAATGAAGAAATCCACTTGCCTGCACCCAAACATGCATGAATATTAGTCAATATTCTTTTTAATAGCTGCTTTCTCTTGCATGAATGTCTATCAGCCACCCGTAATTCTCTGACAACATGTCTGCAGCCAGCTTTTGTGAACATGTTAATTAGGAAGTCTGTACCAGCTGAGTTTTTAAGATGAACAGCAAACAGGACGGCTCATGCACCCCACCCCCACAGCAGGCACCCAAACAGCATGGTTTATTCAACAGAAATCATACAGAGGAGAGAGACCAGGTAGATTTGGAAGCTCAGAGCTGTAATACAAAACTATAAATCCTGCCTACATAGAGAGCTTAAGTGCCACACTGGCATTCAGTGACAAACAGTGGTCTCAGATCTTGGATTTTATGGTTGCCTCGAGTAGCAAAAATGGTTCGTTTCATAACATTGCGAAGAACCTATTGGGCCCCAGTACACACAAATATGCTGAAGTGTAAGCAGAGTGGTAATTCATTCTGTACCCTCCAACAGGCAGAGAGGTAACCTGCCACAGAACGTACGACCGTGAATTAACTTCCCTTACCCCAAGGTAATCATTTGGTTTTATAGATAAAATTTGGGATTATAAATTATCTGCTTCAGCACAATTACTTTGCTAAATGATTTCTTGGCTATTAACGACACAACTAAAATCTTCCCAAGATGTGGCTGTTCCATGTTCAATGGGATTGATACCAAGGAAATAAAAGCCTGTGAAAATTTGAATAGCTAAATATTGGCTTGTGAAAATACTGGTAGTATAAGTGTTTGTATGGAGAATTAATGGTGGCATGGAGAACTAATGGTGGCACAGCTGTACTGAATACATTGCAGTCACTGTATATGTGTTTTAGGATGGAAGGAGGCATTATACAGCTTGAAGAAAGAAATGTGTAAATATTGCTTTACATAAGAGTTGCTCATAGTAAGGTAGGATGAGAGCTTACAGTATTGTGATTCTTTCATGGAAATTTCTCTTTAGGCTTTATGGAGAGCAGGGTAAGAAACTTCTGATAGTGTCACGTTGATTGGAGATACCTATTGTGCTAAAAGACTTCATACTTGGCTCACTGTTTATGACTGATAGAATTAAAAATTAAAAAAAAAGAACAAAACTGTATTTCAGACTACAAGTAATGTAATAAAAAAAGAAAGGAGGAGCAGAGAAGCTTCCTCCAAAGTTCCAAGCAATAATACCTCACTGCAAAGCTCTGCAGTTTGTCAGGGAAAGGGCACATTCCCAAAACCAAAAGCCCAAACCTAATCTAAAAGTACTCAGCAGGGCTGGAGAAATAAGTACAGTCCATTCACAGACAGAAACTGTCTGCTACTGTGTTGTAATCTTTTCTTCAACAATGCAAGTTTTTCACAGAGTGGTACCCTGAGCAGAGCTTGCAGCTTGTTTTAAAATAAAATAGGCAGGTAAAATTGGTGCTTTGCAGATATATCTTCATGAAGTGTGGGGAGGGGCTTCAGTGACTTCTTGTGCTTTTTATTTCCCCAGGAAGCTATAGGGCGAGAGGGCATTGGTTATGTGGGGCACCACTAAAGTCATGTATGTTTGGAAATGGGGCTGCAGCTCTTCCAATCTGCCACTGAGAAGAAAATAAATGATGGAAATATGTTGTCTCTGAGATTTAAGCTTTTCCTTCTCCACTGCTGCTGCTATCTGACCTCCCATACCCTTTCCAGAACTTATCTACACTATCTCAGCATCATTTTCACCTTCTTCTCTTCCTGCCTCCTAAACACACAAAGCTACAAACACAGTTTCCACAACCTGAGGAAGAGTCCCTCAGAAGTCATTTTCACATCAGGGTTATCATTCTAAAATCTGTACCTTCTTGGCCATCCATTTTTAAAAGTAACTATTCCCATGAAAAATATGGGTATCAGAATTAGAACTGCTCAAACATAATAGCATTTCTGCACACTAATGTTTACTGTTTCACCCTCAAGTAATTCTTGCATTTTTATTGTCCTTAAAATTCAATCAAATGAACATTTCCTTCTAAGAGTTTTTGAAAACTCAAATTATTCATATATTTAGAAAGCCATTGGTTATCTCAGAGAGGCCTGCATTCCCCTGAAAACTTCAGAATTTAAGCAAATTAAAAAATCACTTCAGGTATCAATTATTCTCTGCTACAGTTTCTTACATATTTCTCACACCTGTCACTGGGGCATACATAGCAGGAAAAGTCAAAACTCTCCAAAAAAAAGTGAGCTCCTCTCTCCCTCTTACCAAAAAGGCTCACTTGGGAGACACAACTATTTTTTATTAGTTTTTCAGTTAAATCTTTAAAAATGTCTGTGAAAAAAAATGGCATATTTGGAAAGTGTTGTCCTCAGTAATAACGGGCCTAACATTTCTCCATTGGCATTGGTAAGACAGTGTTCTGGGTTCAGTTATAAATGGTTGATCAATGCTCAGCAAGCCCATCGATACCCTTGTCGTGAGAAACGCAAAGAACACTCAAAGGCATGTTAAGAAGCAATATTTTCTTTATACAGTATATCTTTATATAGATACTTGAAATGTGTAAAATGAAAAGAGTATGTCCCTCTTACACATAAAAACATTCATTCTCTCCACATCAGCATGGCAACAAAAGGTTCTTGAGTACATCTGTTCAGGCTAGAGCTGTTCAGGCTCAGCACAATACTCCAACTAGGTTTCAAGAAGAACTTCTGGTGAAAACATGCACTTTCACAAGTTTCACAAGTTGGGGGTTTTCTCCCACTGGGGCTTTCTGAGATTATTTTTTTTTTTTTTTTTTAGTTTTTTGGGGTTTTTTTAAAGGAATCTGAGTTTTAAAAATTGTTCTGAAATATAGAGACAGCCTCATTTCCACTTCTAAAAAGGAGCCAGAAGTTACACAATAGTAGTGTGCAAAGAACCTCAACTTTTGTAGGGCATTTTGCATTTTAAGAAAGTGAAAACTCTGAGTGAGAATGAGGCCATTTCCATCTGAAGAGATCGAAAACCATTAGTGAGTTTGTGTCAAACACACATTTTTTTCCTAGAAATTAAGGCCGTGTCTGCAGATATTTGTATTGTTTGCCAGTTTGTCTTGGAGGCATTGGTTTGGCTTTGTTTGTTTATTTCAGATGGATTTCATTTGGTAAGGGGTTTTGGTTTGATTTATTTTGCTTTCGTCCCAATTGAGCAGGGAAAGATTTTATTGTGGACAGTGATTTTATTTTTTTTTCTTCATGCACATACCAATATTTTTCCTTATGGTCATTTTCAGAAAAAGAAAAAAAAAGTCCCCACATCCTGATTTACTATTGTCCCTGTGACTTACCTGGGCACTTTTCCATGCACATCCAGAAAGGAGGGCACCCTTGTTTCTGGAAAATGGTCACAGTGCCTACTTGCATCCTCATTAACACAGCAATTCCTTAACACAATGACAGATAAAAGAACTTTCCTTTTATTGAAATAAATGCTGGTTTTACATAAAATAGACTATAATTCAGAGTCTGTAATGTCTACTGAAAGGTTAGACTCGTTACCATCCAAATAGGCTGAGCTAATAAAAATTATATTTGTTACAATCCAAATAGATTAACCGGCCTTAAGGGCTTAGCTATGTATCACACTTTTCAATTTTCTTATAATTAAATTAACATAAAACAGACTTGACAAATAAATGACTGTATCAGAAACAGTTAAGCTCTATTTAACCAAAATAACTGTTCTATTTACATATACAGCAACCTGTGTCTATTTTGGGAGCTATAAGAAGCCTATCTAGTTAGCAAATCCTTGGGTGCCCACAGTCTGCTAACAGTCTTGGTCCCAGCCTTTCTGTGAACGACATATACCCTAAATGATAGGTTTTGTGGTTTAGCTTCTGCACTCCCTGTTGGTTCCCTTTCAACCAGATACCTCCTCTGATGACCTGTCACACCTAAGCAATGGCCTTGAAAGGCTTCATATGCAGAGCTTAGCTTTATTCATTGAGTAGCCCTTTTGACTAAACGATTTCAGTGGGATTACTTATAGAATCATAGAATCATTTAGGTTGGAAAAGACCTTTAAGATCATCAAATCCAGCTGTTAACCTAGCACTGCCAAGTCCACCATTAAACCATGTCCCTCAGCACCACATCTACACATCTTTTAAATACCTCCAGGGGTGGCAACTCCACCACTTCCCTGGGCAGCCTGTTCCAATGCTTGACAACCCTTGCGGTGAAGAAATTTTTCCTAGTATCCAGTCTAAACCTCCCCTGGCTCAACTTGAGGCCATTTCCTCTCATCCTATCGCTTGTTACTTGGGAGAAGAGACCGACACCCACCTCACTACAGCCTCCTTTCAGGTAGTTGTAGAGAGTGACAAGGTCTCCCCTGAGCCTCCTTTTTTCCAGGCTAAACAACCCCAGAGAAAAGGGCTTTTAAGAAGCTAAGCACATGTGTAAGTCTTTGCAGGAGAGGGATTTTAGTCTCTTCACCACATTTTCCCCATCCATACATACATCTGCTACCCACATATCTAAGCTGAAATAAGGTCTCTGGTAACATCTCTTGGATGACAGCAGGCTAACTCTTTAATAGTTTTAGCAGTTCATTAATGAAGGCTGCATGGTTTATTCAGCAGCACTGACCTTCCTAAAAACACCCTGGCTCTCCATAAACTATGTCTCTACTTATTAGCTTTCTGGCCTTCTTTTCCCTCTCTTCCATTCCACTGTAAATCTTGAAACCATAATACTCAGAACCTTAATTTTCACCACGTCTCCTACTTACCTCTAAAAAGAAAGAACAAGATGCAAATACCACTCCAGCTTATAGTCTCCTCTGCGGTCGTCCCTTTGGATGAAAGACCACAGGCATAACCTTAGTGGTTGGCAAGGGCACAAATATGAGACAGTGGGTCAAGATAGTCATTTTCCATCTTGTTTCACTTGGGAGTGTGTTTGTGCACATGGCTGGGGAAGGTTTTCCCTTGAGGAGGGCAGTTGGAAGGCTTTTCACAGAAGTTTTGTTTCCCTTTCTGGTGTGGATATTAAAAACATAGTACGACCTGGCATCAAGGAAAAAGTTTCCAGAGACCATACCAGGTGTCTGCGATATAGGATGTGTTGGACATGGTCATGTTTTTTGAGAGCTTTTTGTGTCACACTATCACATAGCAAGTGAAATAATGAAATTGATGTGTAACCTGGTTTTGCAAAAGCTCTGAAACTCTAACTGCTATGCTGTAGTGTGTGTGTGGCTTGGCAAATGGTAAAGAGAATAGTTTCCACTTTCCATAAAGCCATGCAAAATCCACTTAAGTTTCTTAGGGCTTTGTGCTATAATTAACCATTCTGAGAGCGCTATTGTCTGAGGACTGTGCCTTTAAGCCCCTTCTCCTCCCTGTAGGACCTCACTCAGAGCAGAGGAGTGCAAATGGAGTTGAGATCAGCAAGCTGGATACTCACATGCTTCTTTTGCCACCACTTTTCTGGTACCTATTTTATGAACAATGGGCTGCCTATTGCAGAAATGATCAGTATTGCACCTCAGGTATTCTCCCTAAATTACAATTGTGCTGCCTAGATCTAAGCTATAAATATCAATGTATATCAGAGAAGTTTGCTTTAAAGAGAAAGAAAAAGAGAAATGGATACTATTTTTAAATGCAGCCCTAGAATCAGGTGGCTTCGTGCTGTTATGATAAGGACCTGAGTGGCACCGGCTGAGAAGGAGGTCTAAGCAGCAGCATAACCTCCTCTCCCTGCAGCCGGCGGATAATCAGGAACCTGTGCTCCGACAGGCGGGAGGGGAACAAGGTGGTGATTATTGTTTTGCCTTAGGCTTCCTCTGGGGAATTAACTGAGCTTTTGCAATTCAGTTCTCCAGAGCGTAGTCTTCATGGCCTTCCCTTGTGCAGACTCGTAATAGCCTTTCCACACGACTCCTGCAAGGGCCCACAGCAAGAAAGAGGGCCAGAGCTGTTCAAACACAACTTTGAAAGAGGACCAGGTGACCCTAACAAACCCCACTGTCCTGCAAGTTGTAGGTAACCCAGGATCAGCCTGGAGCAGAGCAGAGACTCAGTCCTGTGAGATGAAGGGTTGATAGCACAGTTTCCGAAGCTAAGATTCAAGGTGTGTTTTTCATCCTTTTTTTCCCCTTCTCTATGTGTAAGCTGTTGTGTCCTTGTGGGGTTTGTTTTTGGATCGCATTTAAACTCTAGAAGATTCAGAGCAACTGGCAACTTAGGAAAGCGCAAGGGCTGTTGCAGTATGGACCTCTTAGAAGATGTTTTATAACGTTCATTCTTGCTTGCCAATATGGGATTTACAAGGCCAGGGGAAAAAGAAGACGAAAAAAAAGAGGAAAAAAAAGCAATGGGGAGGGGACTGTGAAACAACATATCTTTTGTTCTTCTGCAAGCTGAAAGACGTTGTAAACTGTTAACTCTTTAGGACTTATTACATACTGTTTCCTTTACGTGCCACCCTACCCCTCCCTCTAAACTACCCCTGGTTTTCTGCCTTCACCTTTGGTGAAGCCCAACAGTATCTGGGTTAAAAGCAGAGCGGTACAGTATACACAAACTCAGAGCTGCTCAGTAGCTGTACTTTGACTTCCGAGGTATTCTCTATGCTCCCTTTTCCTCAGCTTTATGTATTAAAGCTTATTTTTAACTAAAGCTATGATCCTAAGCTTCTTCACAGCCTCAACTAAGCTGTGTGATTCATGTTTCAAAGCCTAATATTTTAGCCTCAAAAGCAGGATGAAATACTGTCATTTGAGTTTTTTAATGACTGTGGACTAGTACATGTTTTTTCAGCCTTTCCTCAAAGGCTCCAAATTAGAATAAAACTAATTTCCACAGCACATGTAAGCCAATAAAAAGAGTGTAGCAAGAGGAGGATACGGAGCTGGAAGAGAATAGCATGGTACCGGGATCTGAGCTGAGTTTGCAGTGTATAATGATAAATTATGTACAAATATTATTACTGTTATTATTATGTAGTATTATTCTGTGCCAGCACTCTTTGCTGGTATGTCAGTGCAGAATGCAAAATTCTTCTGGTTTTCCTCCCCTTTGCACAGTCTGAATAACGGGGCTTACTTTGTGCAAGTTTTGCCCCAGGGTTTCCCTTCTCTGACTGGCAGATGAATATGTGGTTATAGCCTTCTGCTCTGAGCCTGTGGAGCCACCCAGCTCCTCTGCTGTGATGCTTTCTGTAGCATAATACTCATGTGGAGCTTTACAACACAGAGGACAAGTGGTCATGGAAGCTTAGCTGGTAATCCAGAGCCCCTTGAAACCAGAGGGCACTCTCCCATTGGCCTCAGTGTGCTGCCGATGTGCTGCCAAATTCTACTCTGGGAGGTAGAGGAGAGGAAAAACTGTGTGAGAAACTTAGGGAGGATGCAAGAATGCAGGAAATGGGTCAGAGAAGCTGCAAGGAAAAGAAAAAGGAAAGTGGGAGTGAGAGACAGTATTTAATAATAAGGGTCCTTGGGGAATAAAGTGCAGTAAGCACTGAACAGCGAGAGTGAGGAGGTGGCCCTGCAGCGAGGATCTGTGAAAGGGAAGGAGACCAACACAATGTCATCTCCATAAAGGAATGCAGATGAGACTTTTTCTGCACAAACCTGGAGGCAGAAAAATGAAAAGTATTCCAGACTTCCTGAGGTAAATTGGAGATTCAGTCTGAGGCATCCCTTCCTGTGGATTTCTCTTTCTGTTCTTGTCTTTGTGGCGCAAATCAGGAGTTGCCTAATTACCTACCTCAGCATGGGCAGAGTTAAGAGAGAGGTCTTATTGTTTGGTGTCTTACCTCCAAGAACCTGAATAATAAAAATGTTGATGATGCAGCAGGCAAAGAACAAGAAGCGACGCAGTCTTGTGTAGCTATTTTTTCATGGGCTGTCCCGAGGAAACAAATACTGCAGCCAAAAGAGTGGCAAAGAGCTGCTGTAGTCATTTAGTCGCTTGACTCATCCTTTTTATAAACAACCATAGAAAAATAGAATACCTCTGTGCAGAAATGGCATCTAAAGCACATATATAGTCAAAGACATTTGATTTGCAGAGGATGTCCCTTTGGAGTTCAAGAAACAAACACACACAGTCCTCTATCACTGAAGAAAACAAAACAAAACGGTTGACCAGACTGTTGGGGTGTTCCTCGAGTTCTGCCAGTGCCATTCCTCTGATGTAACTGTGGTCTGCAAATCTGCTGTACCACACTTGGCATGTTGCTGGGGTGGTTGTAAGCCAAAACTGAGTTTTCCCAGGCTGTGTTGGTCATCAGGTTTCAATGATCACCAAAAAAATCATAAACACTTTATGCAACAGAGGCATTAAGGTCACAGTCTCTTTTTTTGGCAGTATAGCATGCTTTTTAACAGCTAAATATTTTTCTTTACTGTGTTATAAAGAGATAGAAGTCACAGTTAATGAAGGATGAAAAGATCTAGAATGATTTTTTTTCAATTGCATGAAAACATAAGCATATCTTGGTTACAAGGAAAGAAAAAGCTGTGTGAATTATTTACTATGAGAAATGCAAAGAATAACTCTGAGTAAAAATAATAAGTGCTATTCAAATGCAACAGAAGCCAGCAGAAGGCGGGTACTTGCATTTAAAAAGTTATTGTATTCATGGCTTCATTTATTTTGGTGGTGGTAGCATGTAAAGAACAAAATAAATTAGAACCAAAAATGGAAAAGATGGGATTAATATACAGCAGGACTGTGAATGATTTGTTTCTCTTCCCACAATGCCCCTCTCCAGCTTATCTGAACACTTAGCTATGTTTATTTCCATAAAGAATGCATTTTATTCTGAAGGAAGCTAGGATGTGCTTTTTAAAATAAAGCAAAAACTTTATTAAAATTCAAAAGAAAAGTAAACAGAGATGATTTGGAAAGCTTTATTCATTCATTTGGGCAAACACTGCTAAAAACATTTAGGTGCACTGCGTGTTTAAAAAGTAATAAATAGCTATTGTGCTTACTTCATAAACTTGTCAGAGTGTCTTCATTTTATTTTCCTGAACAAACTGAATTTCTGTACTGCTCATCCCCAGCCAGTTAATAAATACATCACCTTAAAAAGTGCTGTGGTATTAAATTTACAGCAGATAAAATATGGATGAAGTTGCTGTGCTTCAGGTACGTCAACTGTGATTTAATATCTCTGACTACCCTTATGAGGAGTAAAAGATTACTCGGCTGCTCCAACAGCAAGATACTGACCTTTGCTCCCAAGTAACAGCCACTCAGCAAATAGTACCAAATGAAGAAGTAGAATAACATATAGATTTACCATAAGAAAAAATTGATCTAAATCCATATATCAAATCTGCTGATCAGAGCTCTTCAGAAAAAGTACCTCATAATCTTTAGTGTGGAATTGCAAAAACTTTTGGTGGAAAAGAAACTGTGGGGTTTATTTTAAAGTAAAAGATTTCTTGGGCAAAAGGGTTAGGTGAGTTCTAGATCTGTACGTGTGGTGTATGGAGAGAGACATACATATACATGTGTATATATATGCTGCTTCAAGACAGCTTCAACTACAAAAACATCCACTGATCTATTAGATCATCAGCTAGTGATTTAGCAATCAATCTTACCCCCACTTTTCCATTTTTCTGTTAATTCTGTGAAAGAATGGAGAAAAGTATAACATTGTCCCTGTAAATGAAGGCAAAATTCCTCTGGGAAATCTCATAACAGTCTGATTTAATTTGTATCTTTAAAAGAAGTTGTATCTAAAGGTGATAAAAATCCCCAAGAAGAAATGTTTGTTAGCAAAGAAAATAAATTCTTGTGATTTACATTTTGCCTTCAAAAAAGGTGGGTGAGTGAAAGGGTGCTGCTCTGCACTTCAAAGTGAAAGCAAATGAAAAATTTTCAACAACAAAGCCAAAATATGAAACAGACAAATCACTCTGCTGAGTACTTTTAACCTTCGGTGGCACATGTTAACAAAGCAACTGCTGTATATATAATAAGGATTGAAAAGGTAATCTTGAAACATGGAAGCAAAATAAGAAACTTCCCTAATTAGTGCTGATTAGTCCTACTTAAGGAGGTAGAACTTGATTTACAATGGTAAAATCAGTAGATTTATACCAGTATTAAACTTGCACAGGTAAGATTTTCTCAGGCCATTAAAAAATTAGTAAAAAAACTTCTTTCTCTAACACTTATAATTTTAACATGATCTAATAATATTTATGCTTTGTATTCTGACAGTTATGTACATATTGTACCTTGATATCGTAAGTAATTTCTGAATCCAATGTGTTTGTGTCCACACAAATGAAAGCCTTGTTCAATTCCCAGTTCTGTGCAAGGTATTATTTTTAACAGGCAGGATTTTTTTCCTGAAGAGGTGATTTGATTAACAAGTCCAAGAAAAATAGTGTGATATTTGTCTCAAATGTCTGCTGTGGTTATATTATGAACGATAAACCATGACCACTAAAGATTATTGATGCATTTTTGTGAAAGCTGGATTTCTTTCCAACTGAAACTTAGAAAATAATGTGATTTAAGTGGTGACATTTGTTTCAAGATTTTGCTGGGGTTTTCCTTTCAATTAAAACACACTCTTTTCTATTAAGATGCACTGGCTTGGTTGAACAAGAACGTGCATCCTGCCCATCCTAGCCCAGATGTTACTCATTCAAACAGACGTCAGCCCATAAACCTTTCTAAACAAGTGCTTTCTCCACTCGGGTTGCACAATGGATTTGGTTGGGCAAGATGACATTTTCTTGAGTGACAGATGCTCTTGCTGCAGCAGTACCATGGACACTCATAATGTCCTTGCAGAGCAGCTGCTCCTTGAGGATTTTATACTGTTTTCTTTGTGCTTGTAATAATAAAGGAAAAAAAAAATTACCCTTTATACTTGGGGGGTTAAAAAACACAAACTGCAATGAGAGCCAAGACTTACTAGCAGGATGTAGAAAGTCTCAGAAGCTGAAGATGTGCAGATACTGTGAACCTTTTAATGGCACATCACTTCAAACAACATAGAAGTATTTTATTGGGCATTCCTGCCCTGTCTGAACTGGTAGCAGAAAGCAGTCACAGAAGGGAGCACAGGAGATGGAGGGAGGGAAAGAGGAAGAAGAAAGGATCATTGGCAGATAATTTGAGGGGCTCAGTTTTTTGCAAAATAAGTGGGTGGTTTCTAAAATTTATGGATGGTCCTAAATGTTATTTCTCTGCATTTGGACTTTTAACAAGCAAGAAGAGATCAGATTTTTAAAAAAATATGCATTTTTGTCATAATAATAGAAATAGTAAGCAGCAGCAACATCTGCTGTCAGTGCATATTAGTCTGAACTTTAGGAATTATCACTGAACAGTTTATTATAAAACGGATTTCAAATTAATTTCAGAATAGAGAACTTCAGGAAAGCTGTTAGCACAGAGGTAAGATCCTCATGAACGGAGGTAGGTAAGATCAAGCAGCATTTCTCAGCATCTCATTTATGTCTCTAGCCAAGAGAGCAGTATTTCCCTGGTACGACCAACGCAGTGTCAGTGACATCATGCCGTAGCCCGTTACAGTGTTCCTGAGTTCAGATGGCTGCAATATAAGCTCATTGAGCTGTTCCCTGCATGTCATGGAATATGACACACCACAAATATTCATAGAATTCAGATGAATATTTTTCTCATTGCTACTTGGGTGTCACTTCACATAGCTAATAACCAGCCTCAATCCTAGCCTATAATCAGCAGTTAAGACCCAGCCTGTGGTGCTCGTATGCTGATCAGGAGTGCTGACATGAGCAGAGGGTGGCATTTCACCTTGAAATCCCATTTAAGAATATGAAAATGGGGGGCCTAATATTGAGAAACCTGTGCTATCTTCATGCCACAAACAAGATATTTTTTGTTGGACTACTGTGCTGAATTTGGCCCAGCCTAGTATGCACCCTCTCTCAAAGACGTCCAGGTGAGATGAAAACCATCCCTGCTTTCTAGAGGCGCTATGGAAGATGACACTTAACATTGAGGAAAAAAATTAAAGACTCCTAAAAGTAGCATAAATGTTAGCTGTTTGCCTAGGCAGGCCAAATTTAGGAGATATGACTTGCCATCTAGACCCTGCTGCTCATCATGTCAAGTCAGACTCAAGAGCTGCTGGCCAGGAAATATAAGATATTTATTGTTTTGCTGGTGCCTGCAGCGAACCTGCCCTGTGGCTAACAAACAGGGTTCAGTTTTTAAAACCATCAAGTGTGTGAATAAGCACTTTTTTAGAGAGGAAAGTTGATCTAAAAGATAAAGTGAAAACATGTATCAAACATTACTCTGAGAGAATGACATTTGATCTCTCTTAATATTGCTAGAGACTATTCCAGAGAATACTCCTCAGAAGGGATAGTCTAAATCCAAAAGGCTGTGCTAGCATATAATGATTAAATAGATCAAGTCTAAATGTTTTAAAATCTGCACTTTTATTGGTGTTCTCCTGAAGTAATAGTGAATCTGATAATGAAAATACAGCATCAACACAGTTTTGTAGACCTTAAAACTTCCCTGCAGGACAGAGGCAGAGGATGAAGAGTTGAAGGCGGGAGAAAGAGGAGTTGGGCATGGATTTTGTTTCTTTAGCAGTTACAAAAGAAAGAGAGAGTAAATATGATGATCAGAAACCTGGAAATCAGAGTCGGGGGCTTTTGGGCACACGGGGAGGTATTTAAGACCACATTTACGTGGAGGTGAAAAGAGCTGTGGATTAGGGAGGCAAGAATAAATTAAAAAATCTTTTGAGGGTTTAAGGGCATCTGAGGGGACAGCAGTAATGAAAAGCGTGATACAGGCTGGAAAGGGCAAAAAGGGAGCATGGAAAACCTAGGCTTCTAGGAAGTAACATTGGGAGATGCAGTACCAGACATAATACGGGTTGGTTGGACCAAAGGAAAGTGCAAAAACCCTTTCAGGAGGTGGTAAACAGGATCTGAGGACTCAGAGTTGCAGCAGGGGCTTTATTAGCAGAAAGCTTACAGCGTGCTTGCAGCTCCGGGAGACCTGGCCGCAGCACTAAGGACGTGGAGCCTCCTAATAAGCAGAGAAGGACACTGTGAAGAAAAGCTCCTGTTTTTCCTTGTGCCTAGATTAGGTGCTCAGTGTGCTGCTCTTAGCCTAAAGCCGGTTCCCTGCATAAGGACATCACAGCACAATGTCCGCAGAAGGCTGAAGACTTAACCCAGATTTTATTCAGCGAAGATTGTTTGATAGCACAGTCTCCTCTGTGGCTGCTGCTGAGAACGGAGCTCTGCTCGTGCAGCCATACGCTGAAGGATTGATTCTGCAAGCTGCTGAGCACACCTGGGAACCCTTCAGCCCACCTGAGTTCAGTGGAGCTTGTGAGCACTCAAATCCTCGTAGAAGTGATTGGCAGTTGCCGGATGGCGTCCTTAGAGGATAAATGTTGCTGGATGTTCCTTCACCTCCTTATTAGTAGCAAATTATACCTGCAGCTGTCCAAGATTTTTTGACTCTGGCCTGTCCCATCCTTAATCAATTGCTGATACGTGTGTGTGCAAGAGGTGAAAAAGTATATTCGTTCCTTTCGTTTCAAATATTGGGCCAAGAGACAAAATTAAAGGGGGGGGGGAAGTAGAGGGAGGATTCACAAACATTCTTGCAAATAAAATCCATTGATTTACTCGGCTTTTTGCTAATTCACAAAGATCTAGAAGAGTAAGAATTTATTCACAGAAATGTTCACAGAAAAGCAAAAGCAGAGCAAATCCTACCATGAATAAATATTCATGGGAGTATTTGCACTGGGAGAGCTCCCCTGGCTATTCTAACAGCCTTTTTTTTTTTTTCTGTAGTGTGGCTGGAAAGGATAGAATTAAGTAGTTTCAAGAAGCGAAAAAGGAACGTGAAGTAGTAGGCAGAGAGAAGTGTATTTGCTGTTATCGCAGCCAGGAACAGTGAAGCTGTTCACCAGGCAGGTGACCACTCCACCTCACGACTGGTTTGCCTTCAGTCACATGGCTGAAAACTGGTGGTCCAGGGAAACATGGCACAAGTAGCTTACCTGCCTATGTGGTGTAAAACAGACTGAAAGCTGGGGGATTATTCGTTAGCTGTCCCAGTGCAAACTTTCTCTGGCCATGAAAAGGGAGATGGGCATTTAGGAAGTCACCTTTTAGCTAATGCTGGACTCTGTAGGCAGGAAATCTCCATAGGCTCTTTAAGTCATTGCTGGAGATGGTAATGGGACAGTCATCCTAACAGGCACCAGGACAGAGATCTTCCCTGCCACGCTGTGGCTGCATCAGCAGTTAGAGAGCCTCCTCTTTTTTTCCCTGACCTAGTAAAAGCAAAGATTTTTGCCTGCACAGTGGCATGTCTCCAACAGTATCCTGCTCAGGCTTACTTGTAACTTGAGGATTATGGGCTTCGAAACCTTTCAAGTGGAAGAGAGAAGTGATCCAGCAGAGCTGTTGCTGCTACCACTGCTGTCCTTCTGCAGGAGCTCAGCTCTGGGGCTTTCTCATGGAGAAACAAGTTGTGCGCAGCCATGAGAGGCACCTCAGGGTTACCTGCCGCTCCTCGACACATATCTGCTCCCTAAGCATTGCCGGTCTCTGCTCAGCACCTTGAATACTGCCCACCACTAGCTTCACCCTCTGATGGAAACCACGGTGGCTGAAAAGATGATGCAAGTCCCACTCAGCCACCCCAACTACTGGCAGGGAAACCCCAATGTGCTCTTGGTACCTTCAGCCCTGGTAGCTAAACCTTTCTGCCGTCATCAATGAGGAGCTTGACCACCTCGTCACCTGGACAAGGGGAGACCCGCTGAATGCCTGTGCATGCATCCAAGTCTGACAGTGACAATTTGAGACTGTGGCTCCAGGAAGAAAAAAAACTCCTCTTTCACCCTGACAGATTCACACTCACCTTGCTGCTCTTATGCACACAGTTAGTGGCATTTTATATATCAGTGAAAAGGCCCAATTATATTTTTACGTTGATTCTTAAAATGTAACTTCATAGAGAATTGAGAGAATTTTGTGGTCAAATATTAAAAAAAAAAAAAACAAAAAAACCCACAAGACCAGGAACCTTACCAGTGTTGACCATATGCCTGAATAGTTAACAGCACCCAATATACAGTGTGGCACTTTGTCCTTTCGTTGTATATTTTCAGTAAAAACAAAACTGAGAACCAGTGCTTACTTGACTTTGTTAGCACGTTTATTTATTTATTTTCCTTCCAGTTTTTCACCCTTGATGTATCTCCTAAGACTGTGAGCAGGATACATAGTGCTTCATATTCCAAGTGCTGAGGCCTATCTATCAAAAGCTGACTGAAGTGGGTGGTGAAATACAGTAGGAGGTGGCTAGCTACACAGTTGTACTATTAAATTACTGTCTGTCCAAGGAGAGTAATCTCTTGTTTCAGCAGCAGGTACTACTACCAGAGACTGTAAAAACCTCAAGCACTCTGAAATAGGCTGTCATATGGAGCACCATAAATTACATCAGTCAAATATTCCATCATTCATTCACTCCGCGGTCTTACAGTGGGATGAATAGTCTGCTCAAGGGAGAAAAACAACCACCAACTTTCTGATTCCTTTTCTATTTACTTTCTGAGAGAGTTTCAGGGGCCAGTTTCCTATGGGAAGTTTTAATTAACCATAAAATATAATTTTCCATTTGCATAGCTGCAGGTTTCAGGGACCACACGAGTTGCTCCCCAAAATGCAGCAGAGGTGCAGGATTTTCTTTTTCTTGAACTGCAGCTATTGTTATCCACCCTTTTATTAAGAAGTTTAAGAAGTGCAGCATCAATGACTTCCTTTTCATCTTTGTGGAACAGAACATTTGACAGTAAGTTAAAATCCTAAATAAAATATGAAAGCTGCCAGCACATGCCAAAAGTCTCTTGGAGAGCCTATATGAAAAGTTGCTCCTAAGACGCAAATGTCACTAATACCATAAGAAAATTGCAAAAAGGTATATGAAAGTCACTAATGTGACATGAAAGAACAAAAGTCTTCAAATTATGTGAAAGTTGCTGTTCCGATATGTTACCCTTACTGTTCTAGTTACTTGCTATCCTATTAGCAACTTCCATTTCAAACTAATCTTTGATAAAAGTCTGATTATATTAACAGTTTTCCTTAAGTATCAGAAAATTGTATTTCCAGTTGCACTGAGTGAAGTGTGACCTCATTAGCAGACTTTTGTATCGGTGCGTGGTTTTTTTACTCCCTTTCCTTCGGAAAATACATGCGTTCCTGCAGCCACACTCTCTGCTCGCTTTGTCTTTATAAAAGTATACACTGACTATGTTTCCCACGAAAGGTTAAGAGCAGACTCAAAGTAGGTGTTTGGAATGGAGGTTTCCATCACCTGTACACTCTCAGTCCACATCGCTAGCTACAGAGCTGTTTAAAAATATCAATACCATGTTTAGGAAGAGCCACGGTCTTTAGGAAACCCTATCCAAATGAGAGCCTGAGCCCACAGTAAGATGCCACACGTCTGAGTTCTTGCAGTGGAGAGCTCTGGTGCAGAGTTTAAATCCATATTTGAGCAGCAGGGGTGCATTTTTACTAATCCTGTACAGACAGTGTTCAGTAAATCCCTACTTCTGCAATCAGAGATGAGTGTCCTTGTGGACCCCTTCAATGACAGTGAGACCTCATGAATGCATAAAAGCAGGGCAGCACGAAGCCGAGTTCAGGGTTATTAGGACTTCAGAGGTATTTCTCTCCAGACCAGTGCCCGTGGAAGTGTCAACGCTAAAATGATCTAGAACATGGACATAACAGACTTTGGGCTTTATGGGTCCACTGATTTGGAATATATTTTTAGCAGCCAAGAGTCTTATTTCTTCTTTTCTTTTTGAAATCTTCTGTGAAGGTGATGAAATACATTGCATTGCTAGTTCTAGCTGCTGCAGTCCTGTATGTCTCCCATGTAACTCATGCAAATCTGCATGTAAGCAGGTCGAGCATGTTATGAGAAGGTCAGGATGCTAATAGGAGATGAAAACATGAATAGATGACAAACAGTTGTAGTGCGGATTTCCTGGCTCCATATGTAGGCCAGACCTGACCTCTGCAGACTGCGTGGGGGTGGCTGTATTCCCCCACAGTGCAGTACTCAGTCTGTACAGCGAGCTTGGAAAAAAGGTACCTTCCACAAGTGAAATGGCCGTTGAATACCATGTGGTAAAGCCCTGTCCCTAGATGCATCAAAACAAGTCATTGAGTGACATTAAACATTGCATCCGATTAACAGTTTCCCCTTATATTTGATTTTGATAGTGGGAAACTGCAATTGAACGCTATAAATGCACTAGTTACAGATCAGGTGACTGTTCCTAAGCAAGAACCTATAATTTGCCCCCAACAGACCCTTCTCCTTTGATTATTGGTCAGAAGATAATGCAGTTTGTACATTTAATAACAGTTTGGATATACTGCTAGAAGATGAAGTTATTATAACACTGTGTATTTAAAAAAAAAAACAACTTTGAAGCTAATATTCAAAAGATTAGAGAAAGGATATCTTTTAATTAATTTCAAACCCTGGATTGAGTATTAAATAGAAACATGAAAGAAAGATTTCCAATTGGAAGGGCTGGTAACTGAAGAGTCTCCATTCTCTGAGGATTACCATTTAATTTTAAACATTGATTTAAAATAAATGATGGTACAGTCCCCAAGGAAAGATGTATTTCAGTTGTAAACATAAGAGTGATGTATAATAAATGAAATATATAACATTCTCCTTGAGGAGATTTTTTACTTTATTGTACAATCATGCTATGGGAATTATTTATACTCTTTAACTTGAGTCTCAGACAAAAGCTATCAGGTATCTTTCTGTAATCAGCTTTTCCTTTATTTATATGCCTGTATTTACATTTTTGAAAATTTGTCTGTGATATCAGTTCTTCTATCACCAACACTTGTGAGGGCATGCGATAGATGGGGAAGGTTTACTCGGGATTATCATCTGAAAGCCAGGGGTCTCATACCAGTCCTGACCAAGTATCTCACCTTATAGAAAGCCTCATAGCTCCCCACCCCACAGCCAGTTTTCTCACTTATCTCATCATAGCCCATGCAGCCTTTCTCACTCATGACTGTTTGTCAGCTCCTCACTCCGTTGCAGTCCTCCCATTTTCCGATTTCTCCTTCCTAAATATTAAGATATATTGTACCCTAGCTCTAGGAGAAGCAGCTTTTCTGCTTCATTTGTTTTGTGTCCTGTCAGCATCTAGGTGAACACAATAATTAATTATGAATAGTTGTTTCAGTACTTCTAGGGAATCTGCTTTTTCTAGGTGTTCCCATTCCACTATTTTTTTTTTTTTATTTTTTTTTTAGGAAAAAAAAAGCGACTGTCAAGTTTATCAGGCAAAAGTTTGGTTTAAGCAATTTTCTTTTTAGGGAAAACATATGTCTGTCGTCTCAGCTCTGGAGATCTGTTTCTAAGGTTTCAGGGCTTACATTAATCCAGCTAAAGAACAAAGACATATTCAGTGACTTAGCTGTCCAGTCAAGACTCCATCTCCTGATCTTCTAAATCGCACCTTTCCTGAGAATTTCTTGGCTCTGAGTGTGAAAAGAGAAGCACTCCCCAAGATGGCTGAGGCACAGCTCAGGAGGCACTTTGAAAGCCAGAACAGGTACTTCTTAACAGGGCCTGATGATTCCTGCGTTCTGTAAGAGACCTAGCTAGTAAAGTGTGAATGCACATTCAGCTGGATGATGTCTTCCAACAATTCTTGCTTCCTTTGTCCTCTTTTATAAAAGTTCCATATTTGCTGTTTTCAGAAGGCAACTACTTAGATTTTGTTACTGTTTGGATACTACTGCATCCTGTTGTCCTTACAGAGCGTTTTTGGATCAGAAGTACATTGTAACTACGTTTAATTTGACACAGTGCAATGGAAGGTGAATAAAGAGATGGGAGATGGAGCATATTTCCTAATTAATTACAATATTAATAAAATAATAATAGTTGTGACATTACTCAAGGTTTAGTCATGGCTCACCATGAAAATTGTTTTGCACACAAAGCTGCGTGTGAAGAGTTGCTTTCTTTGAGTTCCTCCCACACACTGGGCTTTTTGGTACTTGGCAATTTTGATTATATGGAGTTCTCAGTGGAGCTAATAATGTGGGCAAAATGGAAACTCCTTACTCTATTCCCCACACTTAGACAACTAGATAACAGTATTTTTTGTAGTAAAATGTGTTGCTGTGTGAAATAGAGACCATTGGAGCAATAATAATTTCACTGAATGTGTGAGTGGAAGTAGAAGTCAGTGGAGTGCAGGTTGCAGACCCTTAATATTTGCCTATCTGAAGACTGTAGCACTCATGGAAGTAAAACGTTGCTTTTGAGGAAACTTTACTGACCTGCTTTTACAGATTTTTCTGCTGACTGGAGGACAATTGTGTTGGCAGAGCTACTCCCTCAAAGATGAGATGCTCCCTACGTACAAAGCCTTCAGCACTCAGCACGCACTGGGAAATGTTCCCTTTCCCAGCTTTGTTTCTAATAATCTGAAGAGAGAAGAAAGTTATGGTTTTTATGTCCTTCCCTTGAGTGGGGTTTCAA